>NC_136371.1:6462500-9397500 GCF_037039965.1 Doryrhamphus excisus | reverse complement strand
TGTTTACATTCTAACCTGTACTGCTCTTCATCCTCCCCCCTCCCCCTCAGCCTCCTCCCCATCTTTTGTCATGCTGTGTGCCGTGGGTGCAGCCATGGCGGCGGTGCTGCTTGCTGTCATGGCTGCTGCCATTTGCAGCAGAGTGCACAAACCCACTGTGAAGTTTTGTACCTGACTGGGAAGAATAAAAGATTTATGCTCCAGCCTCGTGCTCCTTATTTTCGCTTTCCCTTAAGACGAGCTAACCTTTTATCTTTTGACGAGTCCACTATTTGAAACGAAGCATCTGCTCAACAAATGCAGTACACAGGTGGATGCTCGGGTGCTTTTGCACTTTGAAAATCTTGGCAGAGTTAAAAGGGGTTAAGCTGTTGTTTCCAACCTTACAGAAAATAATTTGACCGTAAAATGTGTAAAAGGAAGTATATTGCTTCATCAATCTACATATATAGGTGCTTGGTACCTCCAGGAGGGTTCCGGACTAATGAAAGATCAGAGATAAAGTCTGCACATTGTGCTCCCTTACAGTAAATCTCACACAGGGAAAAAAAAAAAAAAGCCTCACGAGCAAAATAGAATTGTAGCAATACTGGTTCCATACTGCGAGACAAAACACAAAATGTCATCTTGGTAACAACAGTCATATTTTAGCCTCTCCCTCCCTGTACCCCCCCCCCCCCCCTCCTCCAGCTTTCCGCCAGTGGATGAGTCCTCGGAAAATGGGGATCATCATGAACTGTTGCTCACGTTCCCGGGAAGACGAATAGACATAATTAAAAAGCCCATAAAGGCGAGAGCGAGGCTTTTATTACAGTAAAACGTGGAGGCCTGATTTAATGGGGTGTTTGCTCCCTTGTGCAGAGCTGATGGCTGCGTTAGTTTACTGCCACCGGCAACGCTGACCCCCTCCCATGGCCAACACACCCGAGGCTAATAAAAAGCAATATCTAATGATGCACCAGCATGGAAGCATGACAGTGACACTGAGGCACATCTGTGAGCCTTCCCCTAAAAACAATCAACCGTGAGGTAGCATTTTTATGATTAAAGAGATAATACAAGAAAACATGTTTTTTCGGTGTAATCTGCCTGGGTGTCGTCACATATGCTACATTTTAATGTTTCTTTCCCTCTCCAGCTTCATGAGGAATCAGCCCAGCATAGAAAAGCAGTAATGTCTTTGTTTTTTAGTGCTGTGGATACGAGCTGATGAAGTTGGCAAAGGCCACTGGATCCGCCTTTTCTCCCCGCCCCCAGACAGTCTGTATGACCCTCCAAGGCAAGAGCAAGTACATTCATACCAGGACGCTTGAGCAGGCACCAGCAACGCTAATGGAGTGTGTGAGACCAGTGGGGAGCAGGGAGTATACGTATGGAGCTTATTGTTCCTCGCCAACTACATGAGCTTGAAATGAAGTGCCGACATCTTGGAGGTTTCGAACACAACCGAGTTATTTTGCAACATTCCTGTAATTTTTTTATACGTTTTGACGACAATGTGTGTAGAACAGGGGTGGGCAAACTTTTTGACTCGCGGGCCGCATTGATATGACAAAATTTACGGGGGGGCAGACTATATATTTTACACGTAACAGTCCACCTGGTATTATTGTATCTGTAAAATTGTCATGCAATCTGCTATTATTATTTATTATTTTATATTTAAATATTTTAAAAATAGGAGCACTTTGTAAACAACAGACCATGTCAAAAAACGAAATTGATAAAACCATCAAAAGGTTGGCTCAGGCCATGATGCCAGGTTGTATGTTGAGTTTAAATGAAATACTTTGGAAAGATTGGGCGGGCCGTATTCAAACACTTGGCGGGCCAGATGTGGCCCCCGGGCTGTAGTTACAAATTTCCCCACTGAGGGACGAATAAAGGCATATCTTAATCTTAGTTTGCCCACCCCTGGTGTAGAATCCAAGTTAATACTGCCATGCTTTTATGTTGAAGCTTATTTTGCACTGAACAGGAAGTCAGTGTGCAAATGTGAAATCCTCGTTTAGCGTGTTTTGTGGAAAAGTTCGGACAAATTTTCACCTTGTTTTGTGGACAATTTTCATTTGTCATACTAGATGGTGTCTTGTTATTAAGGGGGCCCTATTATGGTTGTTTGACTTTTCTGACATATACAATAGCTGTTTCCCACTACAATGCTAAAATGCTAAAGCTACTTCCCACTGAGGGACATCTTGAAATAACTTATTTTCTTGAGAAACTTGGGACTGTCTCGGATTCGGGACGCAACACATATGGCTCTATGTTAAAAGCAGACATTTTATTATCAACTCCTATAAAGTTGGGTTCGCAGCTAGCGGCACAAACCTGAAGTCCTTCTAAGCACTCTGGGGTATGACCAACCACAGCAGAGTGGGCGTGCCTGGAGGCGGGCCATGGGTGGAACATTGAAAATGGAAAATTTTTGCGGGAAGCACGAAATCCAAAGAAATCCAGCCAAATAGGTGCAGATTCTGGAAGAACTAGAAAGCTTTTCCGTAATATTAAATAATAATTAAACAATAATTTTAAAAAAGTCAAATAAAAGTGAATGAATAAAAATTAGGGCTCTAAAAATTAATCAGATTAATCCTCTTTTAAAATTAATCATGATTAATCACTGTTAACTATGTCTGAAATGTCTGTTTTTGCTGTATTTAATGAATAGGAAGACAAATGACAGGACAGGATTTTATATATATATATATATATATATATATATATATAGTATGTATATATATATATATATATATATAAGTATGTATGACTAATATGTTCATATCAGCTTTAATTACACCAAAAAAATTTAACGTACTTAATGAAATCAAGCAGTTACCGTCTCTAACGCGTTATTTTTTTGACAGCCCTAATAAACATACTAAATAAATAAAAATGAATACAAATGATTCATACATGCAAACATAAAAAAATCCAAATAAACCGAAGTGGTGTTATGTAATGTGTCTGTACACACCTCAGAAAGTAGCTAATTAGGTAGTCTCGTCATGCGTTCCAATTTCCCACCACAGAAATAATAAAACAATATCAAACATGTCCACTCCAAGAACTGATTTCGAATGCTTTCAGGCTCCAAGATGCAGTTGTCATGCCAACATGACAGCCCCGCGTAAAGAAAGCCAAGGCTGACTATCATTGACAAATGGACTTGAGAAATGCACCCCTTTATTTGGCTCTTCTGGCAAATATCAGAAGCTGTTGAATTGAATCCATGTAAGCATACAGAATTCTTTCATCAATTCTTTTCAAACGCTATGGCGTCCTGCTCGAATGTGGGGCACACGCTCTTAGCACACAGCCACGAGTGTGACCTCTGCTCAGGCCCATAATTAACCCTCTTAATTAAGAGAGGGGGGAGGGAAAGTTGCTAACGAAGGAAGTGGATTTAATTAGCTCGGCCCTTGCATGGGAAGGCATGCACGACACTCAACAAGCACACCCGACACACACACACAAAACAATTAAGCCTCTTTTATGGTGGCTAATGGCTTCTGTGACTCGGAGTCTTTCTCATTAAGACTATCAATAATGTGCTGATTATATGCATCCACCAGTCTCCTTAATCAGTGTACAAAGGGACTATGGGTGTCTCCCGGGTTCCACAGCTTTCTCACCTTATCTGCTAAAAAGATGTTTGAATTGTTTGGCCGAAGCTGCTACAAGTGCCCGTCCTGGGAGGAAGTTGCACCGCAGAGGACTTTATGGGCCGTGACGATAAAATGACTGCAGTTCGGTGTATGCCTGCGTTCCTCCGTGCTCAGGTGTGTGTTTTAAACAGACGGGGGAAGTTCCAACAGACAGACGTCTGTCACACACAGGAAAACAATAAGTCTGTGCTTTGACCTTCAGTCTTTTCCTGTTGAAACTGACACTGGGGTCCCTCCCAGAGGAAGGGAGAGGAAAGCGGTGGCTTGACCTGCAGAGGCACACCTTAAGCACCCCTACTGCTGAGAGCATCTCCAAACATCCCTGATGTGGGCCACAATGCCCGTCTGATCTTTAGACTCTTCCAGTTGACTCCATTGTTGGGATTTGTTTTTCATCCTGTGCATGGAGTCTGACGTGCCAGTACCAAGTCGAACATGTTACTATGGAGCAAATAAAATGCAATGCAATATTAATAAAATATCATAACATTAAAAATATATAAATATAAAATATTTGCATATTTATAGTAATACTTTGTA
Source organism: Doryrhamphus excisus (assembly GCF_037039965.1). NCBI lineage: Eukaryota > Metazoa > Chordata > Actinopteri > Syngnathiformes > Syngnathidae > Doryrhamphus > Doryrhamphus excisus. The sequence continues at coordinate 9,393,292 of NC_136371.1, read as the reverse complement.
AAAATACAAAAAAGTTAATGTACACTTTACAAAAGGGACGGCAGACTGAACAACAGACAGGTGAGGTAGCGCAGAGCTGGATGGCGTCCTGATTGAAGTCCTGTAGTGTTCATTGTGGGAATGGAACTGGAGGAGTCTGCCCCTCTATCTATGCCCCTCTATCAATACATTTGGATAATATTGGGTAATAGCCCAAAGTACATGTCTTTCACAGAGGTAATGGTAATGGTAATGGTTTAATTTCATTTGAACATGCATCAGATTACAATTGAGTGCATCCCATAATCAATTCACAGTTCCACATGTCCAAAAGGAGTAGGAAGAAGCAAAGCTTATTAAATCCTACCCCTCCATCTGGTACTTTTACAATCAGTAACTGTTAGATTTGTTCACTTCCTGCTTTCCTATCATAGTTTAAGTGTTAATTTTAATTTTAATTTTAATTTTAATTTTAATTTTAATTTTAATTTTAATTTTAATTTTAATTTTAATTTTAATTTTAATTTTAATTTTAATTTTAATTTTAATTTTAAAATTTAAATTAATTTTTTTAATTAAAATACTTTTACAATCAGTAACTGTTACATTTGTTCACTTCCTGCTTTCTTATCATAGTTTAAGTGTTTTTTATTAATTTTAATTTTAATTTTAATTTTAATTTTAATTTTAATTTTAATTTTAATTTTAATTTTAATTTTAATTTTAATTTTAATTTTAAAATTTAAATACTTTTACAATCAGTAACTGTTACATTTGTTCACTTCCTGCTTTCTTATCATAGTTTAAGTGGTTTTTTTAATTTTAATTTTAATTTTAATTTTAATTTTAATTTTAATTTTAATTTGAATTTGAATTTGAATTTGAATTTGAATTTGAATTTGAATTTTAATTTTAATTTTAATTTTAATTTTAATTTTAATTTTAATTTTAATTTTAATTTTAATTTTAATTTTTTTGTCACGTACCAAAGTATGAGGTGATATGACCATACAATGACATTATGTGTACCATAGTAAGTGTCAATATAGTGATATATATAGCACATCATGACTGGTTCAAGACTCTTCATCCTTCTATTTAGCAAACATCAACTGCTTGTATTGTTTCTTGAATTAGCTCATCGCATTGTATTGTTTGTTACCTTCCAGAGAATGAAGAAACTCTGCGCGTATACCACATTCACACCGCAGGGTATGATGCACAATTTGAAATCTTTAATGTGGTCATTCACATTCCCAATGTAGATGCAAAGCGTCCAGGAAGTGCCGAGGATGCACAAAAGGCGCTCCAATGTGTTTGTGTTTGGCCATCTGTTACCTAGTTAGCGGGTTACTTCCCGGTCTACAGTATAATGACAGGCACAACGCTTCCATTGATGCAGTCTGTTATCATGGTATCTCCAAATCAGCAACTTTTTTGTTAAAATGCCTTTTCATAAGCTCCTGTTTGTAGAGTTTGTCCAAGATCCAACCCTTCCCGTTCAGCATTATTCTGCAGCCAAATACAACCGCTCCCATGTAAAAATAAAGCACATCTTTGGAGGCCTTCGCTCCCGTGGCGCCACATCAGCTGTGCCAACAGCACCATGCGGTGCCTCGCTGACCCAAACACCAAACATACGAGGGAAATAAATCACCATGCTGGGGAGCATCTGCACCGGGCAAGTTAGCAACGATGTAATGGACTACAGAACAGATGTCACGTCGACACTAAATGCTTCCCATTATGAAGCAAACCACAACAAAAGGTCCCGCTTCCGTTTATTCCTGCCTTGGATGTATTTTTTCGGCAAACAATGGATGAAAATCATCCATTTGATGTGGAACGTGTTGACTGATGTTTGATCTTCGCTGCCAGGTGCACGAGTCTGTGTGAAAGAGGAAGAAGTCCACAAACAAAAACTTCTCCGATATGGAGGCCGCATTTTTAACCTCCAGGTTGCAACCTTTAATCCTGACTGGCATGTTGAAAGTGGATGCGCACACCACACACAAACACGCTCCTTTATCATTCAAAGTGTGCCAGCGCTATCAGCCTGAATAAATAAATCTCCCCCCTTATCTCACAACACAAAAGTGAGTAAGCGCTCCCACTGGGTCTGGATAGAGGAAGCTGTCAGCACCTCTATTTTGGTTTGCATTTGCCTCATAGAGAGACAAAATCCTGTTTTTCTCCACAATCCATCCTCTTGGTTTTCAATCCCCGGAGAGTGCATGAGACCCACATTATGTGTCCAGCCACAACATCCATACCCCTCCCCACTTCCCTGCTAATATTCCACACGGGCCCCTGATCTCGCAAATCGACAACGCTGCAGATGTGTGCCCGTCAGGAAGAAAGGAGAAGGGATTTTCACCATCATCTGCCATTAAACCTATTCAGGGGATTTATTTGCCATTAGTTCTCCTGTCACCCTCGCCCAATCACATCGGTGTGCCTTTGTCAGCTGCTTTAAATCTAGTAAATATAGAACTTGGATTAGTTTGGATTTAGCGCGGAAAGCTGCAAGGGATACCATCTATCCATTTTCTATATCTCTTATCCTTAACTTGGAGATAGACAACCATTCAAACCCACGTTTGAAACCGAACATTTTGCAGAGCATAAGAAACATGCAAACTCCACACACATAAAATGGCGCCAACAAAGATTCAGGAACTTGACACTGTGAGACAATGCGTTGCGTAATTGAATTGTGTTTAGAAGTGATAGAAGTGAATATAAATAATTAGAGATTAAACAATGTAACTTGGGCCTTTTATGACATTCATGAGTAAGTGCCTTCATAAAGTCTCTTTTTGCCCCTCCCTGTTGTAGACGAAAAGGTAACCCCTGGACGTTCCGGCAGAGCAACGTTGCCCCCTGCAGCCAACAGAAGTAACTACACCTTCAGCCGTGAACAATTCAAAACAGAGCTGATGGAGGCGACTTGACATTGATCTGATCCCCCCCTCCAATCAGTACATACGGTTTGTGCAATGAGGTTTTAAGTAGAGCTACAATAAGCAAGAAGGGGGCAATGGGACTAAAAACGGTTATTTTTCACCAATTCAAAAGTTTAAAACCAGAGGCTATTAAATCCAAAATTTTGTTCTAAATTCTCATTTTCTGTCAGGCATTCACGCGGTCATGCCCTCCTGATGGCTAAGCATAAGCAAGGCCTATCACACAGTGCCATTGCTGGCTTTACCATGGGAAAATGGCAAAAGAATGTGAACATAAAATCGTTTAAATGATCCCCCTTGCATTAACGATTTTTATGTTCACGTTCTTTTCATTGAATAAATTGAATAAATTGAAAAAAATTAATTAATTTTTCCTATTTGACCTATTTATTCACTAGAACTATGCATAACATTCAATGTAACCTTCCTGTGCACATTTTGCTATACAAACTTTAACCACTAGATGACGCCATAAAACCACTATTACGGTTGACGGACTTGTTTATTTATATTATATTTATTTCAGATCCCAAATGGAATGTCATGATTGTCGATATATATCAATATATGAACAATATATATATGAATATATGAACACCATATACAGGGTGACCTCAACAAAGAATCTAATTAAACTACTTTATTGAAAATATTGCTTGTTACATCACGCAGGTGTCAGTGTCCTCAATGAGTGAGTGTGTACACTTGCCCGAAATGTAATTGACTTAGGCCCCGGCACACTTGTCTGTACACACACGCATACACACACACACTGAAGTGATCTTCCACCCACACACTCCTCCATAAATACATTTCCACTGGAAATCATGCAGCAAATAAATCACCATGGTTACTGTAATGTAATAATCACAGCAGTTGGATGGGGCTTGCATGGCCACTTACAAATCCACAATGAGAGTGAAACTGTGCCATGTGCGATTTATTTACCAGCAGAGACGACATCTGACAAGGTCAATAGTGGGAACATTCGTATTCGCTTCAGCATCTCAGGTCAAATACAATCTACCCGAACTGCTTGAACAGTAAAAAGCACATAAAGCACAAAAAGCATACATTCTGAATTATTTGGACTAAAGTCAGAGGCACATACATTGATGGGGTGTCAAATTGACCAGGTGATTTCTTGCGGACAGCCAATCACACGTTAGGAAGAAACCGGCTATCTACAGGGAAACAGGCTTCAGTTTGAGCGGCCGGTTTCCGCTTGGTCCTAGTGCTAGACGTTTTCAAGATAATATAGCAAAGCATACAACAAGATCCACCTTTATGGGCCGCTGTTTTTCAGTGTGTGTGTGTGTGTGTGTGTGTTCGTGTTGTGACCCCCCCCCCCTGCAACGTAATGTCCCCTTCCCACACTGTACATATTTCAAGAGAGTCGGGCAAAAAGCAGACAAGAAAGAAAGAAAGAGAAAGAGAGTGAGAGAAAGAAAGAAAGAAAGAAAGAGCGAGAAAGAGCGAGAAAGAGAGAAAGAAATAGAGAGAAAGAACGAGAGAAAGAAAGAGAAAAAGAAAGAAAAAGAAAGACAGAGAGAAGGAAAGAAAAAGAAAGAACAAAAGAAAGAAAGAACGAGAGAGAGAGAGAGAAGTAAAGACAGAATGACAGAAAGAAAGAGAGAAAGAAAAAGAAAGAAAGAAAGTCATTGAAATCTATCAGTCTGGAAAATTTTATAAAGCCATTTCTAAAGCCATGGGACTTTAGCAAACCACAGTGAGAGCCATTATCCGCACATGGCAAAAACATGGAACAGTTGTGATGTTCATAACATGACCAGCAGACTAGAGGAACAAGGCCATACAATCTGGCACAGGTGTGTCAGGGCAAGGCATTTAAGTACCAATCACTGATTGGCAACAAGTGTGTGAGGAAGGTTCCTCCAGTGGCTCGGTGTGCTTCAACGAGGGAGAGACAGGTGGCAGCAAAGCAGCACATACAAGACACGACAGGGGAACCTTCCCAGGAGGGGCAGCCAACCAAAATGACCCCAAGAGCCCAGTGACGACTCATCCAAGAGGTCACAAAAGAACTGCAGACCTCACTTGCCTCAGTGAAGGTCAGTGTTCATGACTTCACCATAAGAAAGACACTGGGCAAAAACAGCCTTCATGGCACAGTTCCAAGACTAAAACCGCTGCTGAACAAAAAGAACATTAAGGCTTGTCTCAGTTTTGCCAGAAATCTTTTATTTAGGAAAATACTCTGTGGTCTGACGAGACAAAAGTTGAACTTTTTATAAGGTGTGTCCCACTACATCTGGTGTAAAGACAGTGTAAAGACACTAGGTTCTGAGGACAGGGGGGGCTTAGTCCCCTGGAGATGCACAGGAAATAATGAATGTAGTAGACATTTAAAAAAAAAAAAAAAATATTTTTTTTTAATCCCTAAAACAAATAAGGAACAAGAACCAGGATATAACTTTCCCACTTTTGGACAGATTTAGTAGAGATACTCAATTGTTTTAGGCCACCATTAAATTTACAAAAGTACACACAATCTATACTGCAAAACCGCTGCTCAAGCTCTGCAACCATTCTGTCCAGTGGACAGTCATTAATTATATAATAATCATTATTATATTATTAATTAGCCTATTATTATTACTATCATCATTATTCTTCTTCTGATTATTACTACTACTACTAGTAGTAGTAGGCTAGTATTAGCCTGCTTATTAGCTTGCTTATTAGCCTGCTTTTGCCTTATTGTATGAAATTTGTCAGAGATTTTTTTTGTAAAAATAAATAAACAAATAAACAAACAAATAAATAAATAAAAATTAAAAAATCAATAAAAAATATCAAATTATTTAGGGGGGCTTAAGAACATTATACAAAATAGGCCTAATGACGCCACTGTGTAAAGATAATGCTGCATTTCAGATTATAACCACAGTAAAATATGGTGGCGGTAGTGTGATGATCTGGGTCTGTTTTGCTGCGACTTGCTATGATAAATGGCACCATAAATTCTCCTGTCAACCAAAAAATCCTGAAGGAGAATGCCCGGCTATCTGTTGAAACCAACGTGGGTTCAGCAGGACAATGATCCAAAAGACACCAGCAAGTCCACCCCTGGAGACTTTGGAGTGGCGTAGTCAAAGTCCTGACCTGAATGCTGTGGCATGACCTTAAAAAGGCACGCTTGATTGCAATTGGTGCTGCTAAGGGTGGCCCAACCAGTTATTAGTTTGTTTTTCCACACATGGCCGTGAAGGTTTGGGTTTTTTTTTCCCCTTCAAAATAAAAGATTTCTTTGAAAAACTGCATTCCAGTAGTTACAAGCCAAATTACAGTAGTTAATGAGGAACGAACTTACCTAAGCTTCACCACTACTCATTAGTTTCTAAGTAACTGCTTAAATGGATGTGCCTAAGTTCCTTAGTAACTACTCATTAGTTCTTCATTAGTTCTGTTAGTAACTACTGTATTTTTGTGTACCTTATTGTAAAGAGAGACAGTAGATTGCAATTTAAGCTGTAAGCTTCACTTTAAAAGTAATTTTCTAAAAAGAGAAAAAAATAGTTGTTACATGACATATATATTACATAAAAACACCGTACCTCAACGTTGGTAGCATGCACGGTGACACTGAAGTCTTCCTGCTCAGAGGTCATATAAGTTCAGATGTACAGTACATTCTTCTTTCAGTTTGGAAGTGTCCTTCCAACCTGCAGCCTTGCAGCAGAGCCATCAATATTTCAAGCTGATGGGTGGCTGAGAGATAAAAACGCTTGGTAACATCTACACAAGGATAAAATGCGATGCAAAGCAAACACCAGCAAAATTACAGCTCGTCAATGTACACAGTACTTTACTACACACTTTAAGCTTGCTGTGTTTATATTTGCAGTTGTGTGTGTATATGAGAGAGAGCAAAGAAAAACAAATAAAACATAATGAGCTGACTTCTGAAAGATCCTGAGGTATTATTGAATATTCCTGAAGTATTTATCCTTTGGAGAAGTCAGGTTGGACTGTGTTGACTGAAGGTTAAGACATAAGGGAATCCAGGCTGAGTTGTCGGCCTTGCAACGGCCTGGAGCTCATGAATAATACACATTCCTATACTCTATTTGGAAGCACTTTGTAGTGTAGAGGAGGAGCTGATGAAGGAACATTGATTTTCTTTTTTTTTTGTCAGGCAATTTCAGGGAACAAGTCATTTGAAGTGTAATAAAAAAAGGATATTTTTAGCAAAGATTCCCGGCTGTGTGCAATCATCACTGTTTGGTTTTACTGCAACCTTGACAAGCCGAGAGACATGTTGTCATGGCGATATAGTCTTTCGTCTATGTTGATTTGGGACAAGAATTACATTTTTCCTACACTGCATTCATACTATAAATAGTCTGGGCAGTATGGAACCATAATCTTAACAAACACCACCTCTTACCCTAAGTCAGCTGGGATAGGCTCCAGCATGCTTGTGACTAGAGTGAGGATAAGCGGCATAGAAGATGGACTTCATGCACAGTACATAGCTTTAGTTAGTATTCTGTCAAAAGCCAGCAAGACGTTTGATTAAGGACTCTGGGAGTGGCAAAAAGATTTACCACGGATGATTGATGAAGACAAGTCTGTTGTTGAGGATATATGAGACTGTCCAATACGCGGCATGCACACATTGGGATTGCTTATTCCATGCTTGCAGTAGAAGGGATTGTGTGCAGGCCGCTGCTCATCAAAGGTACTGTAAGCTCAGTTCTCAGGTGATCACCTAACAGTCCATCAAATGCATGAAAACACACACACACACACACACACACACACATACAGAGCTTTGAGGCTGCAGTAAGCTCCTTCCATTAAACATTTGCTGCAATAAGCATTTGGGTTAAAAGCTTTCATAATCAGGTATCCACTCTCAATTGGTGGTCCAAGATCAATATTGTCCTTGACGTAAAAGCCCACCGTGCACATATTCATATATTTGCATGTCTGAGTGCTCATCATGGGGAATACTATCCCTGCTACCTCAACAGATGACTCCGAGGTCCACTTAGCACAGTGGTACAATTCCTCTTGTGTTTCAAATATATATTTTGTTACCAGTATCTGGAATCTAACAGGTCATTAGTGTTTTTTTTGGTTTGTAATTATATTGTCTTCTGAACATTTCATGCCAAATAAAAGGGAAAGGATGTCATGAAAATGAGGTTATTATTCCCTACGCTGTACAGCCTGAACTATGCAGGCGCTCTTCACTTGATGAGGCATTCACTGAAACTATAAATGTTGTTAGAATGTTGCATTCTCGTGCTTAATGATTAATGATACCAAAGTTTCAGACGATGATGTTTCCGCACATGGAAGGTTTTGAGCGTGAAAGAAGTTTGGGATGACTTTGAATGCTCTGTTTCAGAGAGTTTTTTTTTTGTCAATACGATCTTTTCTGTGCGTTCCTGATATTAGCTGCAGATTTCCAGCACTCAGTGAACGCAGACTTACATATCTGGAAGTCCTCGGGAGCGCTTGGAAGTGTGACCAATCACAGCAGAGTAGTAGAATAAATTTAACAGACCGTTTGGGTCGGAAGCAGAAAATCAATGAAAATGCTGCAGAAGGAGGTGCAGAATGTGGAAGATCTAGAGAGCTTTATGTGCAGGCTATTGTGTGTTGCTGCTGTATAGGAGTCGACAACTCAATACAAAGGGCCAAAAATGAGCATAATAGGTCCCATTTAATTTTTATCCACGTACACTGTATGACAATTTGTAGGAACTTAGGCTGTTGCGTATCAACTTATTTTCTTTGCTGCACATGGAAGTAATATTGATAGCTTTCCAGCAGGAAAAGTATAATGCAAGCCCCCAGGTTTGCTTCTGTGTGTGGGTGTGCTAGAATGCTCGAGAAGTGCAGTATACCAGGTTTTTTAATTTTATTTTTTTTTTCACAAATACCACCACTGTGTTCAGATCAATACATTCATCCTTGGGAGATGAGCTCAATGTATGTGAGCTGCTATCTGTAATAATAATGTCTTTAATGTTTGTTGTCTCATTAAACAGTTTGGTTTGTATGAACCCTGCTTTACTTTTCATAGTTGCTTTTCATCATAGTTAGAAATGGTCGATATGCCGATATTGTCCAACATTTCCGATGCCGATATGTGTAACATGACATATCTCCTGTGGTGGAATGAAGACATACAGTGAAGAAAATAAGTATTTGAACACCCTGCTATTTTGCTATTTCTCCCACTTAGAAATCATGGAGGGGTCTGAAATTTTCATCGTAGGTGCATGTCCACTGTGAGAGAGATAAACTAAAAAGAAAAATCCAGAAATCACAATGCATGATTTTTTAACAATTTATTTGTGTGATACAGCTGCTAATAAGTATTTGAACACCTGAGAAAATGAATGTTAATATTTGGTACAGTAGCCTTTGTTTGCTATTACAGAGGTCAAACGTTTCCTGTAGTTTTTCACCAGGTTTGCACACACTGCAGGAGGGATCTTGGCCCACTCCTCCACACAGATCTTCTCTAGATCAGTCAGGTTTCTGGGCTGTCGCTGAGAAACACGGAGTTTGAGCTCCCTCCAAAGATTTTCGATTGGGTTCAGGTCTGGAGACTGGCTGGGCCATGCTAGAACCTTGATATGCTTCTTACGGAGCCACTCCTTGGTTTTCCTGGCTGTGTGCTTCGGGTCGTTGTCGTGTTGGAAGACCCAGCCACGACCCATCTTCAATGCTCTGACAGAGGGAAGGAGGTTGTTCCCCAAAATCTCACAATACACGGCCCCAGTCATCCTCTCTTTAATGCAGTGCACTCGTCCTGTCCCATGTGCAGAAAAACACCCCCAAAGCATGATGCTACCACCCCCATGCTTCACAGTAGGGATGGTGTTCTTCGGATTGTACTCTTCATTCTTCTTCCTCCAAACACGCTTATTGGAATTATGACCAAAAAGTTCTATTTTGGTCTCATCTGACCATAAAACTTTCTCCCATGACTCCTCTGTATCATCCAAATGGTCATATGCAAACTTAAGACGGGCCTTGACATGTGCTGGTTTAAGCAGGGGAACCTTTCGTGCCATGCATGATTTCACATCATGACGTCTTAGTGTATTACCTACAGTAACCTTGGAAACGGTGGTCCCAGCTCTTTTCAGGTCATTGACCAAGTCCTGTCGTGTAGTTCTGGGCTGATTCCTCACCTTTCTTAGAATCATTGAGACCCCACGAGGTGATATCTTGCATGGGGCTCCACTCCGATTGAGATTGACTGTCATGTTTAGCTTCTTCCATTTTCTAATGATAGCTCCAACAGTGGACCTTTTTTCACCAAGCTGCTTGGTAATTGCTCCGTAGCCCTTTCCAGCCTTGTGGAGGTGTACAATTTTGTCTCTGGTGTCTTTGGACAGCTCTTTGGTCTTCGCCATGTTACAAGTTAAAGTCTTACTGATTGTATGGGGTGGACAGGTGTCTTTATGCAGCTAACGACCTCAAACAGGTGCATCTGATTCAGGATGATACATGGAGTGCAGGTGGACTTCTAATGGGCAGACTAACAGGTCTTTCAGGGTCAGAATTCTAGATGATACACAGGTGTTCAAATACTTATTAGCAGCTGTATCACACAAATAAATTGTTAAAAAATCATGCATTGTGATTTCTGGATTTTTCTTTTTAGTTTATCTCTCTCACAGTGGACATGCACCTACGATGAAAATTTCAGACCCCTCCATGATTTCTAAGTGGGAGAAATAGCAAAATAGCAGGGTGTTCAAATACTTATTTTCTTCACTGTATGTGTTGTATGCAGCATTTTTTAAATATCGGTTTTCATGATGAAGAAAAAATCTGATACCCGCACCGATAATAAAAATCGCTACACAACATTTAAAATCATGTATTCATGTAATAAATTATTAATATATAAGAATAAGAAAACAACAAAATACAATAATAATAATAATAAATAATAATAAAAACATACAATAAAGTGCAAACATGGCAACGTATGACCCCAGGCACTTAAACAATCCAATGTTCAAATGCAAAGATAACGGCAGGAGTACGGAGGAGGAGGAGTACATACCAAGACAAAAATATTATTCATAATACATCAATTATAATAACTATTTTAAAATCAAGAGTTAAATTTTGATCACTCTCTATAGATCAATGATGGATGTCCCTTCACTCGCTCAGGCCTCAGGACAAATCACATGACCCATCTCTCAATGGCACACGCCCACTACAAAGCAAAACATTCATTTTTTTGTAAAAGTAACTCGTAATAATAAGTAATTTGATCAACACTTCTGATAACTGAGTATTATTGCAATGATGGTGAGTTTGCTGTTTATGGCAGTTTTCCATGACATTTTTTTATTTTTACTGTATTTAATATGCAATGTTGTCATGTCATGGCAGGCTTGATAGGCAGACGGTGACTTGATCAGAAATCATCAGCCACATCTTATTCCTCAGGAAGATTCAATGTTGTTTCCTTGGCAACAAGCACCCCCTCCCTTTACTCTTGCTGCTGCTGGACTGTTCCATAATTACTCTGGGGTGGGGAGTATGTCTTTCCTAGCTTGTAAGATGCTTTACTGCCCTCCAGAAATACATGTGTAAATTAGCCAAATTTAAATGACTTAATAGTCTGAGTATATGTCCATACATTTTTAACTACCCATTACTAATGTGCTATTACAGTTTTCACGCGTGTCACACCACCCCCTTTGCACAATGCATTCACACGCGTCCATGAACTGTCAAAATCGCTTGTTGCTTCCTCTCAAGCCTTAAAAGTAGTTAGCAAGCTAGCGTGTGGAGAGTAACAGCAAGTCCGGCAGTCACTATTAAAACACTATTAGGAATTCGAAAAAAAAGTTATCTACCGTAAAGAAGCGGGATGCCGCTGATTGTTCATCTTTCCTGGATGTCTCTTGACGGGCTGCAGCTCTCGCTCCTCCGACCGACCGCGTAGCGCTGTCACGCGCAGCTGGATGTGACAGGTTCGCCATCAGGTAAGTGAGCAGCAAGTTAGCTTAGCTTTTAGCATCTTTTGCTACACTGCTCCAAATCCCTGTTACTGCCAGACGTAGTATACGTATTAAACGTATGTTTTCCTCTTCCCGCTGCTATAAGGTAATGGAAACAAGTGGAAGCACAGATGTCATAAACTCGTGTGACGTCCCTCTGGACTCTTAAATCTAATTCACTTTAGTTTAAACTGTATAAACTAATCGTCAATAGCAAGCAATGGTGTTGCATGATGCAATTCATAATGAAAATGTCTTCCATGGAATGTAATGACACTTTCAAAGTGTATCGTTAACTAATATCGTTAACTTTAATTGCTGCTAAGAGCAAAAATAAATTTACAAGTGGACTAATGAGTTACAAGTGGAGGCACAGGGTTGGCTATGCAGAACTGAAACGACTTGCTGAAAATGTCTAGATGGTTCCTGTTAAACATGTAACTGTATGCAGTACATAAAGCACAATTAAATCTAGCTAGACAAATAATGATGGTGTTAAATTGGCCAGCACTGACAGTAATCTGCTATGTACTGTGCAGTTTTGGGAGGGATGTCCAAAAAGAGGAGCAAGATAAAAGCAGGCAAGGTTAAGTCAATGCATTCACACTTGTCATTTTTGGTCCGGTTAAAACAAACAAAATTTTTTTTCATTTTTTAGTATATAGACAATAACGTAGTTGGCCTCCATCATTATTCACATGCATCGCTTCGACTGTTGTGTGACAGAATGGCTTACAAGCGGAAGGAAACACGACTTAATGCTGCACGATATTTGATTACGGCTAATAATAGACAAGACAGCTGCCTTTTTATTGATCTTTCTTTAGTGCCCTAATTCTGTGCTACCAATGCTTACCCATTCATTTGTGAGTTCCTCCACAAAATAACCAAGGACATTTTCAGTAACATCAATCAGCCATTCTTTGAGAATAACCCTTTTCTAATTTGGAAATGAAACCGCTGCAGGCCACAGAAATCCTAAATCAAGTAACGTGTGTGTGAGCCAGACTGGTCGGGGTCAAACAGGACAGCCGTGCTAGGCGGGGAGGGGATACTGTGAGGGAAGGAAGTGGCTCGGCTTGTTTGTCTGCGAGGCTTTTGTTTGTTTTCCTGCTGGAAAAATCTGTTTAGGAGGGACGCGGTCATAAGCTGCAATTGTTATTTGAGTAATGAGATCATTGAGGCGTGTCGTCAAATGAAAGAAATTGATGCTACACAATTGATGTTGGTCCAATCAAATACAAATAGTAGCTTGCAGGTTTTTGCCCATCATCCATAATCTGGATGTGAAACATGCTAATCCTAAAGAAAGGAAAAACAGCTAAGAAAATAGTTAGCATGTGGGAGCTAACAGAACACACCTATTCCGAGTGTGGGAATACTGTTGGAATATTTCGGTTTTAAACAGAATTAACAAGGTGAACGCATGAACACCGAAGACTGAAGTTTTTTCAACTCAAACGATAAACTAAAGATGGTGGTGCCTCGTGCAGCGAAGCCTTCGTCCCAACAGTCAGCGCTTACTGAGGCGTTTGGTCGGCAAGGTAAATATAAACTAAACACTGCAAAATGGTGCATGCTCACAGACAGTGTTGCTCACTAAATTGCAAAAGAAATAGAACCATTCAGTACGGTTATATGGCATGATTTTTATGCTGTATTATTATTATTATTATTATGTTTCTGTACCTGTTACTGCATGGTCACATCAAAGGATACGTTGTAGTTTTTTTTAGAGGGCTTTATGATCGAAATAGGTGTGTCCCATGATGTGCATTATTAGCTCCCTTGTGTTAAATGTTTATTTGTCTTTAGAACGCACAGAAAAGAAAAAGACATGTGTGCTCATACTAAACCACCATTGCTATGACCTCGGAAAGAGCATACAGCATACAGCACATCCAAGATGATCTCTGAGAGTGCAAAAATCAATTTCTGGTGTTATGTCTTGGAAGGTAGTAGTCCAGAAGGTGACAGAAGCTGGAAAATCTTGCCTCTCCCTTGTGCCACATATAGCAGAGTGCCAGACAATGTCTTCTCACAAGATGACGTCAACCAGTATAGATATAGGAAGAATCTACGAAAGCATTGTGAGACGGTTAATGTTGTTTGCTTAGCACATAATTGTAAAGCATGTTTAGCCCACAGATATCAACGAAACACCCAGGCTGCCGCGTCATTCAGAGCCTTTGTTTTAGACTTTGTTTGACACCGAGACAGACAGAGCGGGAGGCACAGACGGTACAGCTGTTCGATTGAATCTGGATCTCTGACTCATCACTTCTGTGACGCCCAGCTTCACCGCTCACATGATGCCAACCAGCATGTCATCAGCTGGATGGAAGGGCAGAGGAGGGGTGATGGCAGGATTGGTTGGACAGCCCCGCCGCCACTAACAGAAATGTTCTCTATACTGTGACTGTAACCCATCAAACTGGGTAACATGATTACAATTGCGCGTGAAAGAGCTTAGAGCATGGAAGAGAGCGATGTGAATGATTGGAGTGTCTGCCTGGATGATGGAGGGAGGAGGTGCGGTGCTCTTGTTTCCTGGGGGGATGGTGTGACATATCAATAGAATGCAGACAGATAGGACGGACCGATAGGGTCATCCACTTACAGTAAAGATGTGTGGAGTTTCTACACATACATCCTTGCAACATCAAGCAGCGTTACATAAAAGGTCTAAAAGAAGATGAAAGTGAATGACCTAACAGTTTGCCTGGGCATAACATTTGGGAAATACCTTGACAGGTTAGCATTCAGAGGATGTCACTAAGTGCAGTGTTCATCCCATTGCCTGCACTGTTCCAATAGGGAAGCATAGGCTGCATTGATATATAGCTGCTGTTCTCCCATTGGCTGGAGCCATAATGGGGCAGGCCTTTATCACAGGCTGGTGGGCAGGAAGAGGTTGGCTTTATGTACGTGTGTGGGCGGGGGGATGGCTGGAAATGTTTGAGCCACATAGTTGGAGTCGGCACACTTCTGCTTCCTGCTTGCTCGTCCGGCTGCCTGCCCGCCCGCCCGCCTGCCTGCCTGCCTGTCTACCTCACTCGCTGGCTTGCTTGCTGCGTGGCTGAGAGTGAGAGAGACATCGAGAGAGGACCTGTCTCGGCGTGGACCTCTGGTTGCGGCACTGAGCAGCGTGCGAGGAATGACAACAGTTCACATGCTCATTAACTCCAGTTGCTGAGGCAGACAGCCGTGCTGTATCTGTCAGCACAGTGCCATGCAAGGTGCCTCTTATGTTGGGGACAACGAACGTCCAAGCTCGGGGACCCGCTAAAACAAGGTGGGAAAGAAACATCATTTTTCAAATAGTTTGCTGCATTGTGCTGCATTCCAGACTGGGTGATAAGAGAGGGAATGTTTTATCTGTGTGAAAGCATGAGGGTGAAAATGAGGGAATGTGGAGAACCTCCCAGTAAGGACCATTATTGCAGTTTCCAGTGCTGTAATGGTCTTGCTGCACCCACTCCTGAGAGGGAGTGAGGTATTATCACAGCAGTGGACTCACTCCCCCGACAGTGCAAATGTCAGGAGCCACATGAGTTACATATTTTTCACTTAAGCATGTCAGCCATGTCACTGTCTGTTACAGGTTCTAAAGTTTGCTTGTATGGCCAGACTTGAAAGTGTTCAGCTACATGTAAGCTTTGTACAAATAAGGACATTCTGGTGGATTACGGCCGCAAATAGGCAGAGACTTTTGAAATAAAACATGCACTTTGATCATCAATCTTTCCATATTTCCATACTGACATAACCGCCAACAGGCTAGGGTGGCGTCGCACCTCTAAATCAAACAGAAGTATGTGCTTTTTTAAAATTGAACATCAGTGTTCCCCTATCAACAAAATAATGGGATGGTTTGAACATATTGGTAACAGTATTGGAAGAATTCTGAGGTTGCTCTTTTTTTTGTTGACAATATGAAAGCGAGTATGCTGAGTCATTGAACAACCATGCGCTTTGAGGGCACCGGACCTTTTTTAGGTGATATTTCTCATTGTATTTGGTTCTTGTAATGACCAACATATTTAATATGTGCCAGTGTTGTCTTGCGGTAAGAAAACAGAACCTATAACGGCACTCAGTAGAGCGCACACCTTTGCTAAGGTCAGCAAGTCATAATTTGGATCAGCACCGAATTGTGCACATTCATAATCTCCTGTAAATGCCTGCATTTTGTCAGTAAGATTCATTTACTGAGAAATTTTGTCAAAAAGTATATCACAATGCGACAGGGAAGACTAGGGCAGACTCTACTTTACTGTAGATGAACACGATGGAAATAGGAAAGAGTTAAGTAATCTCATCTAACAAGGAGGAGAAAGACCCGGCCTATATCATGAACAAGGCCATTCGGGTCATGAGCTAAGGCTATTATGATTTGCAGCACACCAATCTGCTGACTCTGTGAAATGCTTCTTGTTTTGCATCCGAACATCAGCTTAGTCCTGGTGGAGTCTCACTGACTCGTCCTTATGTCTAATGGTACTTTTTATTCAACTCCAGGAACCCAGGCTTGTGTCAAATACAATTTCATAAGCACTGTATTACATCCAAGCAATAGACCTGCTCTGTTTCGCTCCAGGAGGAGGAAGCGTTGAAAGGAACATTTCTCACACGAACCAGCCACTGATGTCACCCAGAAAGCTACGTTAGGCTTGCTCGAAACAAAGGGACATTTTAGAAACCGTGTGTTACAAGGCACCTTCATTTTCCATTACACACAGGAAATGGAATATTTTCCTATTTCTCCTTGACAATGCGGTTCACTCTTCACAGCCTTGAATAACATTGAACACGTGTTCCTCTTGGCCATGCAAATGGCTCCATCATAGTGGTTTTCCAGCATAAAATGGCAATAAGTGTAAATGCAGTCTCAAGGCAAGCTGTTTTTTCACAGTAATTTGATGTAACTGTGCAGGTAACGCCAGGCCTCTGCTATAGTAAACATCACAAAGCTCACAACCAGCAAAAGCAGCTAACATAAAGTGCTTCACACATCATGGAGTGCACAGATACCAAACTTATGGGTTACGTACACGGTATTCAGAGGTCAGGCCAATGACTTTCACTTGAGACACCCCAGTCCCGCTGACTCTCATACAATTAAGCAGACTAGTAAGATAATGCCCTTGCCAGCTGGCTTTAGTAAGCATCAGTAATCCATAATGTCCAGTACTATCCAGTACTATGGTGCTTTTCTTTACCTCCCCATCCTGTTTTACAGGTCACCCTGTCATCAATTTTGCTTATGACACAGAAGAGAGGGGTTGGAGGGTGCATGCTGATGCCAAGCATAAAATACTTTAGAATAGTTTGGGCTTTGAAAAGTAGTCCTATACAGGTAAAAACATCATCACATCAATTTTAATGCATTCCATATTCCATATAACTGAGTAATCACCCCAGCCCCCCCCAACACAAGTATGCCTCTCATTGCATCAACATTGCATTCCCCACATGAGTGTGTTAATCTCTGAGATCAAAACAGGGTGTTGGACCATCTGTCCTTTCCTACCTTTATTGTTGCTTAGTGCCTGAAGAACGCCTGCTAAGCTCTGCATAAACTAAGACAGGCTGCACGAGTGCAAGCTAAGCTAGGCTAAGCCAAGAGACGTTCATACTGTCCAAGGCCCTGGACCAGACTTGCCAGACTAAACCAAAGCTATGTATACTGGAGCAGCAAGTAGCTCTGCCCAAGACAGTTTTGTTTGGGCAGTCGTACAAAGTTTCCATTTAGAATGACATTTTTTTCCCTTTTATGATCCTCAAAGTTCTCCCTCAAACAAACAAAAAATGTGTGATGGCTGTGGACCACAACTCTATCATTTTCGGAATTATCACCATGAGAAAGAGGCCCTCTCATACGTTTTGACAAAGTAGGCTAGCTTGATCACAGACTTCTTATGACTTCTAAAAATAAGAGGGGTTTAATTGTTAAAGGTCAGATCTGGCATGATTTTCACCTGACTGTCTCTTCCAACGTGATTGGCTCCCTCCATGGGGAAATGCTGTGAAATTAAATCCTGCTGTGGAGAGTGGAACCACTGTTCTTTACAGACTTGTTAGCCATGACAACAACTAAAGTGGGACAGGGGTTTCTTAAACAAAGATCTGGATTCAAGAAGATCGGAGCAGTGTACGGTTGACCAGAGGAAATATATACAGTAAAGTCTCGTTATATCGATATCGGTTATAACGAATTACTACTTATTACGATACTATTTTCATTTCCCGGCAAATTTCTAGTCTTTTATGATATAATTAGTTCCGTTAGTACGATACACGGTTATTATGATAATCCGGTTACTACGATGCCCTTTTCATCTCCCGCCAGCCAATTTGGTCTGCTTATATTGATGCAAAAGCAGCTTAAATCAATCTTTGCTTAAGGATTTCAATACCAAAAAAGAACACGGCGAACGGCTGCTTCAAGTCAACTTTATTTTTCACACTTCCACCACCAGAGCGCAGCACACACACACCGATTCCCGCACTGACATAGCATACACACCTATTCCAACGAAGACACAAGCGTACAAGTACATGAATTTAATTGTGTTGTATTCAGATATCTTTTTATCGCTTGCAATAATCACTGTTTTTCATATGTACACGCTGGCGTTCGTGGTTTCTCTCGTGTGTATAGATTCTATACAGGCATGTGTTTGGCCAGCTATGTGGGGCGGGTTGAGCATGACCTGTGAACCAGGAAGTGCGGGAATCGGTGTGTGTGCTGTGCTCTGGTGGTGGAAGTGTGAAAAATAAAGTTGACTGGAAGCAGCCGTTCGCCGTGTTCTTTTTTGGTATTGAAATCCTTAAGCAAATATTGATTTAAGCTGCTCGACATTGTTCTATACTATAGAACAATGTCGAGTGCATTATTGCCCACTTTTAATGCAGTTCGGCGCAGGATCGGATATATGGATAGTCCGGTTATATCGGTATTTTTTCCGACTCCCGAGAATATCGATATAACGAGACTTTACTGTACTATCATTTCTGCCGATTGAGTGATAAAGTGATGCGTCTAGTTTGTGGTTTGTACGTGTGCACGCTCCCATAACGGAGAACCTTTGGAGAGGTGCATGTGATGCGGATTTCAGGTTTTAGTTCCCAGCAGGAGGACGACAAGGACAGAGATGAATGACTTTTCTGGCAGGCTACTGTTTTACTAGCCGTGCTACACGCACTGTTTGGAAAAAGGTTATTTTTAAATTGAAAGCATGCGACTTATAACCCGGTTTGTGTAATACCGTGTACTGTAATTCAGTGCTACATATGTCTACAGTAAACTATCTATTGAAATGTTTATAAGGGGTTGGGCCAAAGCTTTAGGTTTTCTGTTAAAAGGGCCTGTGTGCTATCCCCAGCCTTTGTTTCTCTGTTCCCTCTTTAGACAGAAACATTTCCAGATGTGCCAACCAAGTTTTCTTGCACAGTAGCTTAGTATTACATTACAGTACATTAGTATTACATTACAGTACATAAGCTCAACAGAAAGGTCACTTTCTTTAATTGTTGCTTCAGCAATTGTCCCTCATCTCTTCCTAGACAACCAATGATGGTCTGCTGTGCGTTATCTGACATCTAGTTTAGACTGTAGAGAATCAGTGAATATAGTAGGACACTGTCCTGTGTGGAAAGGATGTCTGACACTGGCATATGCATCTGCCTCGGTCACTCTGTGACTTCTGGACCATGGCCCAGAATAGTGCTGCGCTGTGCAGTTTTGTATTGGCCAGGCCATGGTGTCGACCATGGTTCTGCTAGGTGGGCTGGTCCCCAATGGTCTTGTCTTGTCTGTGGACTCACATTTCTGAGGTTTTTAACCATTCATTTTTTTTATGTTGAAGAGCAATTACATTGCTTATTGACTGCATTATATCTTTATTCTAGCCAAAATAGATAAAAACCTGAAATCAGATCACTCCAACACAATCATTGAATTTATATTGTTCTCTTCTCCACTCCAGATTGCTGACAGGAAGTGCCTTGTGAGACAGCATCCCTACTTTTTTAAGGAATTCCTAAATCCATCTGCAGCCGAGACAGGACGTTCAGACACTTGCTGTAGTCCTCTCAAAGCTTGTAACGTCAGAATCTTCTTCTGGCTCTCCAACAACATTTTGGGACACCACATTGGTAAAACCAACTGAACTCATCTGTGAGAATGCTTCCTCTGCTTTGTCAGAGGTTTGCACTTGATTCTTGATGAGTGATGAACAATCCACTGTTTAAGTGACAAATTGCTCGACAGCAGCTCCATGTTCTGCTCACACGCAAGACTTTGCCAGTTCATTACCTCCACTTTCCTGTCTGCAGCGACAAATCTTATCCATTGAGCAGAAAGGGGTTGTTTTCAGCGGCAACTTCAGTTTTTATCCCTGGAATCTGGCAACAGCTCCTCAGAGGCCGTGCATCTTCCCGAAACCAAGTGGCTCTGCTCCAAACAAGCAAGCGACGCTGACATGGCTCTGAACATTGCTTCCATACGTGACACAAAATGGCTGACCCTGGAAGTGTGTCGGCAGTTTCAGAGGGGGACTTGCTCACGCAGTGATGAAGAGTGCAAATTTGCCCACCCACCTAAAAGCTGCCAGGTGGAAAATGGGAGAGTGATCGCCTGTTTTGACTCTTTAAAGGTAAGGACTTTTATTTATAGTATTTAGAAATGTGATATGTAACATCACAAAAGAGAAAACAAATTTAGTATTCAATGTAAAGCAATACAGTTTTGAGGTTCCAAATGCTGAGGCTTGGTGTTCACTGTTGGACGCTCAAATTAGCTCAATGCTGTGCAGTCAGCATATCATTCTGACCTATGAAAGTAAAGGTCACAGTGGTCTGTTGTCATGTTCACTGTCACCACAGGTATGCATGTGGGACTTACGGTAAGTTTCTTCAATGTTACTGTGCCCTGTCACCATCATATGTGTTGAAGGGTGCACATTTGATCTCCTCAGGTAGTTCTAGTCCTCCTATTCTTGGATCCTTGTCAGCAGTCACACAATGCTCAAACAGCATGAACTGACATCAACCTATTTTTTAATATTTGATATTCTCAAATGCAAGGAGTGCACTTATGTACGGTACGTTATGCACAGTATGTTTTGGGTAACATGCTTGAGCCCCGACGAGGTGCAAGTAAGATGACCCTCCAGGAGAATCCCATTCATATCAAACTATATGAAGAAATAAACAAAAGAAACAGCCTTGACAGTAATAAAGATCCAAAGTGACACTTGGAGCTGCAAGTTACTGTATGTATACAGTTGTGCTATGTATTGCAAGTTCAGCCTTGTAAAGTGTTTCAGTTGAGCAAATCCCATATTGAACTGTGTAATATCTGCAGAAAAATCTATACGAGAAACCACAAAAGTGAGTACACCCCTTCATATTTCAGTAACATTATTACCTTCTCAATTTTGTCTATCTTCAAGAAACAACACTGTAGAAGTACAACTTCAATACAACTTTGCTCACACTCACCCTAACATGTCCAGATTGCGGCCAAAGTGTCAGTATCTTGTGTGAGCACCATCTAACACTGCCTGACTCCTCTTGGACGTTGACTTTACCAGAGACACACAGGTTGTTATTGGAATCCTCTCCCACTACCTACCTATACCTATACTATAGCATACACTGGAAGCAGCACTCACACAGCCCCAGATCCACCTACAGTACCTGTAGGCAAGACTTGGCAAGACTTAACTGTGCATGGACCATTTTTGTCGACATATAATTTGGGAATTTCATCATTATCACTACACGGCGTGAAAAAAAAATAGTAAGACAACTACCGTCTGTCTGATTGCACAGGAAAATGATGAAAAACAGCCATTTGTGTTGTGTCTTTGGCAGAAGTTATAAGTAAAGTGCAAGCAATGGATATTTCCGTTTTTCTTTGGTGATGTCAACAGCTGCTTATAATTACATTGACAGCAGCAGTAAAAGCAGGTGCTGAAATGTGAGGAATGTACTCACTTTTGTGAGATATTGTATCAATTATGGTTGATCTCCAATTTAACAAACATCGATTCAAACAGCTGACTTCATTCGGTATTGATTAACTTGAGCAAGGCTGGATTTATCTTCTCTACACATGACACAAATTTGCTTTCCCTGCAGGCAGCCAGCAAAAAACCGAAATGCCTAGAGCTCACAGACTCAGGACTTGTGCTACCTTTTCATTCAGTCACGACTCCTAACCCCACTTGAGAGCAGTGTGTCCTTTGAGTGACAGAGTACAATTGGTCTTCTGACTTCAGTCACTCAGTTGTAATGTTCTTTTTGTTACCCAGCAACCCATTGCAACTCTACACTGCTGGAGATTTTTATGTCTGAAATTATATCTGATCAAATTGTTACAGTTTTTCTTTCATTTCCTTGGCCCCTTTTTCACAAGTGAGGTTCAGAATACAGGATTTTTAAGGCACTTTCACTGTCCCACCAAATCTTTATTGATGACACCTGAGAGAATGGAAGCTTTATTATCCATTAGGAGATGTGTGTTCTACGCAAGAGTGATTTCAGCGCCATTATGCCTGTATCATCTTCCTGGTACCACTTACTAGATGGTATAAAATGCTAGGAGTGTGTGCCCTCAGGGATGACTTTGTCACTTGACCACACACACAAGCACTTGTTTTCCAAAAAAAAGATACCTGTTCAAAACCATCTCAGTCCTGGAGAGGGTCTGGTCTTTAGAGCCAGTTCAGTGGAGGTTCAACTGCGAACTGACTTCGAACCAATTTGACTTTCCATGGGCGGTAGTGTGACAAGGAGGGACCCCTCCTCAACTTACAGCATCCCGTCATGTAACGTGTAGAGGTTCATTTTGCCACCCGGATCTGCACCGTTTAGTACTGTAATGCAGTCTCTTCATGCTACATTTGTCATATCTTAAAATAGGACACGCTGCTTCATGTCTGTCCAACCAAAGCCTTGTTCACAATCAGCTGCGACGGGTGACCAAGTATGATTACATTTCCATTGAGACACGCCTCAAAAATGTGACACAGGGATGGCAATGGCCGCACAAGCTGTCTCTAACATGGTTGTGATACCTGTCACAGTAACACAAAGCCAACTTTACACAGAGCTCGGCATCATCTGGAGACTCATGGATAGTTTTTTGTTGCGAGCAAGACAACTTGTGGTGAACACAAGAGAAGGGGTCTGGGTTGGACGGAATATATAATTAATAGAACAAATGTTTTTGTTTATATATACTTCACTGCTTTTCCAGTCTGTCTCTGGTACTACCCCTGTTCATAGATACTGGATTATATTACTTCTGTCTGCAGTAAAAACTATTTATATCTAGGACATCTGTCTCAGTTTAAGTTTTTTGACTGCTTGTCATTGCACAATAAATACTCTGATTTTCTCACCTATACGTATGTCAGAGATACGTATGTATATGTATGTACTAAGAGAGGCCGTGTTCAGTTCAGTGGACATGTTTTTTTTTGAGGTAGTCAAAAGGATAGTGCTGAAGTAAGAGAAACCATAGACGCCTCCTCCAGGTATGTGGAGTGCTTTTTCATTTGGAGCAAATACTCGTTACAGCTCCCTTGGGGGTGAGATGCCCTGGTTTCCTCCAATTTGTTAGAGTATTTTAACCCTGCTCGGGCTTCGGGAGAGTGTTTTTGGGGTTGTGGGACATCTCAAACTTGTAAATAGAGAGGTACGGGATCATGGGAAGTTACGGGTAGGGCAACCTATAACTGAAGTGAATTATGCACAACAAGGATGTTGTGTTGTCCTCACTACTGTATTTGGTAGTGAATGGGGTCACTCCAAACTCAGGAGTATGGATCAGGAAAAATCTTGGTCCTGAAATTTTCCTCAAATTTTAAGCTTAACACTGATCCAAATCAGAATGATTCAGATTCAACGTACATTTGTGTTATAATGACATTTTAGTTGTATTATTTTACAGTAACTAAAATGTCTGCTCTTAGCCCCTTTTTCCTATTTTGTCTAAAAAGATGGGCTGGGCTGCATTCCTCTGTGTAATCCTCTTGAACTGGGCCACACCCTGGGCAGAGCAAACATGTGGAGGGGAATGTCTGTGGTGTAGGATCAGCCGATGCTCCCCCGAGGTCATTCGCGCAGACTTATTGAGGCACTGGCTGGGGTGGACACGGGAAGCTTTGATGTGAGCCCCACTTCATCCTCAAACAAGGCTCATATCAATCAGACATTGGATCAAAGAAGGAGCAAGAAGTTGTCCAACATCACCCAGACATTAGTTGTCTGGAATCAGCCCAATTACAATGTCAATGTTTTGTGGAAATTCACTTATTGTGATCGGGAAAACGAGGGGTTACTATACAGTATAGCTCATAGCCTTTTGCTATGCTGGATAGATTGTGTGGTAAAAATCTGCCCATCTGCTGTACCAGTGTCTCACCTGGTCTCAGTCCACCCACTACCTCTGAGTCATCCTCTTTTTTCCATCACTCTGCAACCCACGATGCTGACAAAATACTTGGTTTGTAAAATATTTCAATTGAAATCAGCTCTGCGGAATGCACGCCATCCTCACGTTTGCTGTTAAGCAGCTAGACAGAACTCTTCCACTGCAGTGTGCATGCACCTTTGCAGATCTCAGGAGTCACACTGTGTGTTCGACCTTTAGTAGCGCTTTGATTAATTATTGATGCATAGTTTCATCAGCAGCAGTGACATTCTCAGGTGGTGCTAATTCAATGTACTGTATGTCTCTCTATATGTCTGCTTTTCATACTCTGAATCTATTTGATGATGGCAACTTCAATATCATGCATGAAAAAAAATAGCTTTCACCTTATATTTTTTGCAAACAAACACCTGGTTCGGATCAATGCACTGTATCAGTACAATTAATCTTTGCTTTGCAAATATGTTGACCTATAATGTTTTTTATTTTTCCTCTAATAGTGAAACATTTATAAATTTGCAAAGACAGAATTCCCACCCCCAGAGTGCACATGCACACACATTGCTAGGTTACTACAAACAATTCAACAGACAAGCAACTGTCCCCTTGGGGCTATCACTTATAATGAGACAGAAATCCTCTTAATTGGCTCTGATGAAGTAACAGAAGCAATCTTTTGGGGCCTTATACCAAAATAGTTTCCAATCCCTTTTTGGCCTAAATGTGTGTTGGTCTGGAACAGGTTGGAGTGAAACTGGCCTAGCATGGCATCCTATTCCAGTGCGCTTTTGTGAAAATGTGAGAATGTGTCATAATATGAACGTTACATTTTTTTATGATGCAGTTTTCATTCAAAGAAGTATGACAGCGTAAATTGTATCAGTGAGTTAAAGGATAAAACAATGGTGAGGATGCATTGCTAGCAAGATGACCTGTCCTTTATAGGGAGGGAGTGTTTTTAGAACATTGCAACGTTGGCGTCCAGAATGTTCAAAGAGCTTTTTCTCTCTGCCAGGTCATCTCAAGGCTAGAGACTCATAGTGCACATGAAATGCAATAGCATAAGATCAAGGATGATGTGATTAAGTTGGTGTTCAGAAAACACAACAAAACACTGAATACATTTGGACTTGTTTAGCAACCAAATACATTCATGAGATTACAAATCAGAAGCTCCTAAATGATAGTCAGACACACAAGCACTTTGAATTACCTTGTTTGCGAACAATGCTTTATAAATAAACTTGCCTTGCCTTACCAATGGCCCAGGGATCAGCAAGTTTTAATAAAAACCGCCACAAAAAAATGGTCTGGGATGCAAATCATAACACAGCTTTGGAACATTTCCTATTTTTACGTGTTTAACTGAATAACAACATACAAAACGGATACCAACTAGTAGGGTTGTGATCGGGCATTGGTTGACCCTCACTACGCCTTAACAAAGGTGCTAGACTTAACTATCAATAGTTAACTATAAGTTACTATTAATCTTAATTTTTTGCCACATGTCAAGCACACAGGTAAACCAGCACCGTTAGCAAAGAACATGAAGGAATCTGTCCTTGCAGAATGTTTGACATTCATGAACTCGGCCAGGATGCCTTCACAGCCTAACGGAGAGTCGGACATTACAAATTCTTTTCAAATATACTAATTTCTCCGACCCCGGTCATAATAAGCTCTGTGAAGGCAGCCACAACAAGTAGCCTGACAATCCAACTGGTTTGCCAACCCCTCGTATGGGCATTTATAGGGCAACAGTTAGTGTCTTCCTCAAGAAAACTTTAACAGGGCAGTAGGGCAACGAGCCTTTGAGTGGAGAGATGACAGCACTACCACGTGATTTACATGCAGACTAATTTAAACTGCTCTAGGATTATTTAGGATTTTTTTTTATACCCACCTCAAGATGGAGGTATTGCATCACACACCCGGGGTGCCCATACCATAAAGGTCAACCACAGGTCATCATTGGCTACATTTAGGCCCACACAGGGTGACTGGGGGCGACATGCAAAGTTCATGGACGAAAGTGAGACGGTCAAATTCACACCCAGCAGATGCCTATAGCAGTGACCCACGGTGACAGGTGGAGGGATACTAATTGGCTGCATGCACAGCCCCTGAATCCTGTGAACCCACAGTGGGTGAGGCAGGGTAGAAAGGAGATTGGGTTGACGGCAGACGGGACGTGATACCAGTGAAGGCACAAATTGGCTGAATTTGAGCAAACAGAATTTTTAAACAAACCTATTCAATGAAATCTAATATAATATTTAATTAAAAATTTTAATGAAAAAATTCCGTTAAGAAGCTTTGGTAACAAAGAAACAAATGAACCTTCATAGCCTCATTAACTTGACAGCCAAGGGCAGCTAAGGGCAAGACTGTGACTCATATTCCATCTGTTCTATCGATCATCAAATAGTATGTATATATATAATATCAAATAGTTTATCATTCAATTTTGGAGTGCATATTTAGCTTGTTATCTTGCTTCGTCGCGAGTGAACAACGGCAATTGTGGCGCTTCAAAGCAGCAGTATAATCCAGGTTTTATTAAGTGTCAAAAATTGACATTTTTATGGGTGTCTCTATTACTCAAGTTTATGAGTGTTAAGAGTGTAACGCCCCACCCAGAGGTAACATTAGCTAGCATATGCTGGTTTTTATCCATGGAGAGTAATTGGCCAACAATAATTTGGAAAGACACATATGGTGTCCGATGGGAAAAAGACCAATACTGTTCGATGGAACGATCAATCACTCCAACCGAGTTATCGCTCCATTTCATACTAAATACATTATTTGCACATATAAACACACGCTTCCAACACATGCATTGGTTGTGTTTACTATAAAAGTTTACTATAAATGTGCTCAAAGCTTTGCTTTACTTTGACAAACCAGGAAAAAAGAGAAGGGTGATGACATGGCTGAAGAGTGAGATCAATATGTTTTCTTGCATGCTGTGATTTTCAAATAAAACCCAGCCTGTAGCTCAAAGGCTGTTTGAGTGAATGGTGTATTGATCGTGTCTCTTTCACTAAAGGGCACTTTAGGGCAATCTTTACATTGCATTGAAAACCTTATACCCCCCTCTTTGGGTGCAAATAATGACAATGACCAACATGTCATTTCTCAATCACCAGCTGGCTGTGGGGTCTGTTTAACTCATCGTCCAATTTGGTTTCGGTCACCAATTGTCAGAGTAAAGCATTGTATTGATTGTGAAAATGCATTACTTCCCTTTTTGTCTGGTTTATTGTTTATTGTTAAGGACTACCACATTGTTCCATTGCTTCTAGAGGCGGTTGCAGTTGTTCCAGATCGCAAGTGTCCCAGTTACCGGTCTCTCAACCCACGAGGGGCTCATGCGCCATCATCATAATATGTAGAATGTTACATCTGGATGGACATCAGATTCCAGGCCAGCAAGAGAAAAATATGGGACAGTTTTGTGAACATGGACGAAGCTGGACTATCCGCCAAACTGTTGCCGAATGCCAATGCCTTACCAACGTTACTTGGTAATGTTGAAAAGTCAGAGAGCAACCTGGAAGTAACAACTCATCAGTGTCCTAATTGTGTTTATTTTGTGTAAGTAAGCGGTTGTCTGTGTAGCATTATACAGGTAGAGTGTGCATACAAGGACCGTCTTACTTGCATGCATGCAAATTACAGGCTCATTGATGTTTCTGAGTTGCTAATAGCACCACAATTGGTAGGTAAACAAAAGTTTTTTAAAACACAGGTAGTCTCACAAAAAAATGTATAATGACCACATTTCCACTACCAACGTTGTGCCAAGATTACATTGTGCACACAGTAAACGCAGACCTACATTACCGCTTTGTGAGTTCATACATGCTAAATCAGGGTTCTCCAGCCAGTAAGCTCATGAGTTACTAGTAGCCCCTAACCACTTTTCAAGTAGCTCATCAAAGGGTGTATTCTTTCATTATCTACTCCTATACCGACAAAATTAGACAGCGGGGTTCGGTAGTAGTCCAGAAGTCTCCAGAAACACTTGGAAGTGGGACCAATCACAGTGGAGTGGGCGTGCCTGTAGGCAACAAATACATCAACATAATTGGTCCCCTTTAACTATGATTCTGTAGTGGTTCTACCATACATTTTTTAAGTGTATAAAATAACCTAAACAAAAGGCACTGCTGCCTAAAAATGATCTAAGTCATAGGGTTTGCTACTGCGCTTCTGGTTTACTTTCAATATTGGATAAATTATGAAACAATACATCTTAACTTTCTTCTGTCAGCAACTGAAGCTTTAATCTTTAAAATAGGGGAGTAAGCAGCCGTGCGATGGTTTGGCCCCTATCTGCTGAGTGTGTTCGAAAGAGGCTTTGATGCACAGATCTGCTTCCTTCCATCTCATTATCTTCCTTTATCTGTCCTATGGATTTACGCAAATTCTCAACGTGCCCTGACATGCGCTCGATTGAGGCAACCAGATCTTAATGTTCTGTGTTGATTTTTTGTCCCCTTCATTTGCATTTGTAGTAGATTTTATTTTCAGAACACTCCAGAGTACTTGCTGCCTTGAATGCCAGGAGTGATTGAAACTGTTGTAAAATTAGCAGAAGGCCTGCTGTTTTCTCAAGGGATTGTGGCACAGTTCTTTCAAAGTAGGACATAAAAAGTATGTAACCCATTTCTATGAAATCTTTCACAGATATGGCTAGTTAGAGTTGCTGTTGGATGCAGGATCTCTCTTTCCCAGTATCAGGCCACCAGTGGAGACCTATAACTGGGACTGTTGTGTATTTGTGGAAGAACACTCCATGTGTTGTGTGCATATTTGACTGTGTGAATGTAGATTACAGGAGCTCGAGTGGTGGGTTTCATGTCTCAGCAGGTCACAGATGATCAGATTAGCTAAAGCAGAGCGCTATCCCCCAGATAGATTAGAGATGGGGACCAGGGCTCTGTAGGGACATTGCATTATTCCCACAGTGGCACATTGACCAACCCTTCAAAAAAGACATTCATTCAGATCAGCATGTTATTTCCATCGTAATATTGTATTGTATTCACCCATGCTTTGATCTGGTGCTTTTGTACGCAAAGGTGATAATGGGACTTTTGGATTGTTATATTGGGTTTTTTTCTGCTACACGATTATTATCCTTTGTCATATGTAGCCCACGACCGCTGTGACAGAAAGTCTTCACAACCTGAAAATTATTACTGCTCTCAAACTGGAACACCAACTGAGTATATGGCCTGTTCTGATAATCACAATGAAGATTTTCACAAACAGGATTTGGGGGGGTGATTAGTAAGTTTTACTAAACTGTTTAAATAAGGTAATTTGATCATGTGAGCAATATGGCTATTTACTGAATATTTTATACTTACGATGTACTGTATGTTGTACTGTATGTACGGTCTGCTGAGTTCGGGTTATCGCCCTCTCTTGGCCAAAGTCAGGTGCAATAGTAAAATGTTCAGAAAGAAATTGTTTGTAAACGTGGAGGTACCTCGTTTGGTTTTGTTAGTGCAGATTTAGTACATACGTGGAGTAGCTGAGCAATATATTAGCATCACGGTCCACTACATGTGGCTTGCTTTGGACTCTCTTTACACACATACATCACAAAAATATCTGGATACATGCTAAGGTCTATCTATGTGGCCCAACCCTACGGCTGACACTCACGTGTTGCAGCGGCATCGTCCCAGTGTCTTGGTCCACTCCTAAAGCTCGACACAATTGTAAATGGCTTGTGTTTTAGTAGTCTCATTCGCTCTGAAAAAGCTCCAAATCATCGACACATTTCTGTTTTATTCATATAATTTGTCAATCAGCGTCCGATTTCTCATTTATGACAATTGATCGGATATGTGAATTGGACATTGTATGGAGTTTCACTGATTGCATTTATGCTAATTATTGGCTGGTCAGCACCAGATGAAACCTAATCACCACTGCAGTCGACTTTCCACTGAATTTCCACAGTCTCTCACTTATTCATTCCAAATACTGACCATCCATTCTGAATAGAACAAATAGAATCTGAAGGGGACAAAACATTCCATAAACACATATTTGGCATCTCTCAGAATGCAGTCATTTGTAGTAGAAGCGTCCAGGTCACTGGCTACTGCCATACCAGCATGTGGCCAACTTCTCTGGAATATCACTGTGTATCTATCAGTGTCTCTTCAATAAGATGGAGTGGGGGGGGGGGTGACTGCTTTCTGCACAGTTTTCATCCCCTATCCAACTTGGTTCATATCTCTTTTACATCCAAGTTCGTCCATCTGTGGGATCATATCTACAAAAGCACTTCACTACTGCTGAGCCAATACTGTATTATGACTGTGTGTGTGTTCTATCATTCAACAAAATGGGAATTATATGTGATGAATATACATTATTTATTCATTGAGCTCCACTCTGCTAATTCATGTTCTACATGAAAATAAGACAACAAGTGGCGCTGTCTTTACTGCCTTGTTGTCACCCACTGATTTTTCTCAGGCATTCTCCATTACAAGCTCAAATGTAAGCGAAAAGCATTTGCCAATCATCTCATAATGGATTTTCAGTGTTTCCTGCTGCTCAACAGTCCTTGCTTCTCGAAAGCTGCAGTTTTCTTAAAAGTAAATATGATCCTTAAGACAAAGCCTTTTTATGCCAGGCTTTGAGAATGAAGGAAAGCGCTGTCCATGTGCATCCGGTGTATCACTACTAAAACTTTTTTTTTAACTATTGGCATCCCCAAGTAAAATTACTTAACAGCAACATCTGTCAGTACGATCCACAATATTTGGATAGCACCCCCAGATAGAGACACAGATAAAGGTACAGATGCTTAAAACTTGTCCAACCCTTCCTCTCCAGTCTGTGGGGATCCAACAGGTTCTCCTGTTTTGCTGTAATGTGCATCAGACATATCGCAAGCTTCATGTCAGAAACATCAGAGTCAGCATTCTCTTCTTTACCCTAATCGACAATGGGATAAATGCAGTCAACTATGTGCAATCTTTGGCATCTGTGATCCCACCACTTCCAGGCCTGTTTGAGTCTGTTTCCTTTCACAGAACTGATTGCACACTGGGCTCACTTTTATGTGCTGAGCCATTAGCTTGTTAAGCCCCTGTGATCTTCCTTCCTGATTTCTGTTT
The DNA here is from genome assembly GCF_037039965.1 of Doryrhamphus excisus. Classification (NCBI taxonomy): domain Eukaryota; kingdom Metazoa; phylum Chordata; class Actinopteri; order Syngnathiformes; family Syngnathidae; genus Doryrhamphus; species Doryrhamphus excisus. Next base: position 9,361,725 of record NC_136371.1, on the reverse strand, counting down.
TAACACAGTCTGTCAATACCACCAGTCACAACAACATTGATCACGGGACCGAGTGCTGCTTCAGCATCAGAGAGATGTGCAGACACTTTAATAGCCACCCCAAGGATATGGACCAAAGATTAGGACATTTGGCCATTACATGCACTGAAACTGAAATGGTGGAAAGTGTGCACTTTGTGGGATTTATTTGTATTTATGTAGAAGTCATTGGGCCGCAGGGTGGCCTTGTGTTTAGCATGTTGTTCTCACAATCAGGGGATTGTGGAGTTTGCATGTTCTCCCATTTCAAAAATATGTACGTATGTTAGGTTCATTGAAGACTCTAAATTGTCCATTGGTGTGAATGTGAGTTTGAATGATTTGTCTATACTGTATGTTTGTCTGCATGTGCTCTGTGATAGGCTGGCGACCAGTCCAGAGTGTACCCCACCTCTCGCCTGAAGACAGCTGGGTTGGGCACCAGTATACCCAGGACCCTAGTGAGTAGTATAGAAAAACAATGAATGGATGGAAGTAATTTGATTCACCTCAAAAGGTGTTGGATGCACAACTCCATCGGTCAAGCGCCAGATCAAGTACTTTCGCATACAACTCCACCATGCGGATTGAACTTGGCACAGTCATACAGCTAGAGTAGACCAAATCCAGAAAAAAAGCCAGACCCTTGTCAATTCAAGATTGTGCAAGGTTTTTTGTTTCTATTTGTATGAAAAACCTACACTGCATGTGCAACAGGCAAAAAGGAAAGATGAAAATTGGTGAAGCAATGAACCAAGCTCCTTCCTCAGTGCAGTTTGCTCCTCCATTAATGCCGACGAGAACCTTGATGGTGTTGTATGAAGACTAATTTCCAGTTGCCTTTACAAGGCCATTTCCAGCCTATTGCCAAGCAAGCACCCTGTGTGTCGCAGACCAGAGGATAGAGCAGCCTTTGAGGGCAAAATGCAAATGTTACAGTGGTGAAGGGAGGAGCAAACTGAAGCGCTATTCTGCAGACTTGGTAGAAGACAAGCCCTCTGTGTCTGTGCCACCCACAGATACACACCACTCTGACCATTCACGCAGACTGATGGAGGAGGTGGGGAGGGGTTTTTGCCGCTGATGAAGATGTCAGGATGAAGTCCAGACTGGGGAAGCCAACTCTGCACGGTCCATTTGGCATGCATCTCAGGAGAAACCCAAAACATGTTCTCCCCCACAATGGTTATGCCTGCTTCCAAGGGCAACGGTAGCTAGGTTATTTTTTGCAGGTGAAAGGTCATGTCCTTTTTAGCATCACGCATCCATGTTATGCTAGGAGACATCTTCTCTTGTTCTCTCCTTTTATATTGTACCCAAGGTCATGTCACTAAATCAACTAAATAGACAGATGCAAGGATGATTAATAGACACCGATTACAAGAACTACAACAAGGAGAAAGTGGTGTCATCTGTTAATTAATTTACTGTTGCTACTTTTTGTCAGGGTTTGACCTCACTGGTGGTTCCCTGTCACGCAAGGATATAATTATTCATTCTGATTGAAAGCACCCCCGTATTAGAGGATCCTCACCAATACCAAAGGATCACAGCTGTTGGCACGCGCTGGGCACGGCACAGCCAACAATGAGAGGTTGCCATGTGAGCAGGCCTACCGAAATGTACAATTTTACCATGTAGCTATGGCTACACACTGGCGGCTGGTGCACGAATCACAGAGGAGCCTTGGTGATTTCAAAGATCCTTTTCATAGACGGCAGCAATGAATAGATTCTGCTCTGCTCCGAGTGGGTGGCTCAGACAGAAGTGTGTGTATGTGTGGGCATCTGTGTGTGTCCCCCACCCTCTGAAATAAATACATGTCTGCAGTCACTGTGATCCGATCCCCAATGTGTGACATTAACATTGAGCGCACACATTTTTGTACGTGATGCAGCAATATCTTACCTCACATTATGTGCTTTGAATCTTCAAGCGTTGCAGCCTGAAAATAGAGCCCTCTGCTGCTGACCGACAGTATTAATCACACACATCCAAAAGTAAAGCTGTTGTTGTTTCCATTACCACTTCTATTACCCGTCCTTTCATACTTGTCAAAGATGTTTTTCCACTTTGCATGCTAAATAGGCGAGATGTGGATGATGACTGTCTCCTTACAATGTACAATAGTGATTAACACCTCCCTCACTTGGATGAATACATCATTTTGCACACGTGGGTGCATAGTATTGTTACTTGATGGCAGCTTTGACAATGTCTGCCAGAAGCGCACAATTTAAACAGACCACCAGACTTTCAATCGCAAGTGGGGTGTCTCAGTTTTTTAAGACTGTAATGTGGTCCTCGGTTCATGGCGTTCCATGGTAGGTACCTGCTCCCACAAACACAAGGCTGGTTCAAAGACTAGTTACAAGTTACAATACACTAAGTGCTCAATATTGGCTGCTTGACTCGTGCAATCATCACTAAGGATGAAACTGGAAATGAAACATCTATATAGAAGTTGTCATTATGACCAGGAGTTGATTGATCTTGCAAAAATAACACAGGCTACTGTGTCATATAAGGAAGTTCAGATCACAAGAATAACTCTGTAAAACTGAGCGTGCACGGCCATCCAAAACTTATTTCAGTGCTCACTTCCAAATGCACAAACTTCATTATCTGATGCTTGGGCATTGTCTACGATGACAATACAACATAGTAGCAACATTTAAGGGCCAGAAAAGTGGGAAAAGCATGTAGCAAAGCATGTTTTCAAAGAGCAGCTGTTGAACAACCTCACGTTCACTGACACTCGTAAATCATAAAACTCTTTAGCATTACATAACTGCCAGGTCCTGATCCTCTGAAAACGATAAAGACAGTAATAATTCAAGCATTGTAGTGGTCATATTTTGGAGAAGGGGAAGGTTGCTACCGCTTTTACTTTTTATTACTTCATTGTATTTTTGTACTTAGAGTTTTATTACTGCGTTTTATGTCCTTTGTGTTTTTTGTGTGCAATGTGAGTGATTTAGGAATTCATTGAGCTCAGGTTGAAGCACACTTCACAAGACACACCAACAAGTCTGCCACTGAATGGCTCTTAAAAAAACAAAAAGAAGGTTTTGGAGTGGCCTAGTCAAAGTCCAAACTTGAATCTCATTGAGGCATGACCTTAAAAAGGTCAGCTCCTTCAATGTAGCTGAATAAAAACACTTATTTTTCACGTCGGGCTATTCGGGTTTTGGATAGTTTGTTTTGGTTATTGGTACTGGCCATTTTTCATCATTTTGACAGATTTTTCAATGCACACAGAATATTGTGTTCTTGAGCTAAATAGACACGGTATATACCAAAAGAAAGATTAGAATCTCATCTTTCTTCATCTGTTCTTTAGTAATCAGCGGTAGAGCAGAGGAAAGTTACAGCAAAATATCAGTTCTCAACAAAAAGAGAGGAAAAAATACTTTTTGTGATCCATTTCTAGCATAACCTTCATTTTAGTCATATGCTGTATATTTTGCCACAACATAAACAATGAAAATAACATTTTGTTTACAAATACACCATGAACTATTACAAATTTTCACATTTGTCACAGAACTGTGTTAATACATAACATACTTTATGCTAAATGGCAAGATGCCTTTTCACTTCAAACGTGCTCTTTTCTATTGGACAGTTGTCTCTTTGTGCCACTCGCAGAAAAATACGTATAGTTACGTCTTTGGAAGAGAGTGGTCGGGTTGAAAAAAACGTAAAAAATACATCTTTTGTAATCATCACTGAAAAACTAGTTTAGTTTACTTGGATTATCTTTGTCTAAGTGTTTGAGTATGCTTAAAAAACAAGCTAAAAGTAAGAATTCAGGAATCACTGTGTAAACACAAAACCCACAAATGAATTAAGTCAAATTCATGCAAAGGTCAAGCACAATGCACACAAAAAAATCTCGAGTGCTTAAGTGAGAAAGACTCACATAGTTTGACAAGATAAAAGCAACAAAGGTGCAAGGGCGGCACTTAGCTTGACTAGGTTGTGCATTATAAAACTTTGCTCAGGGATCTTCGCCACCATTTACCTCATCATTTTCAAGCGAATGATGATGAGCGGTGAAAAGAAGCATATGCCATTCACACGCACCAGAGAAAATTATTCCACTTAAATCGACAAAATGAACACTGTGAGGAGTGTGGGTCTTCAGGTTTGAGTGTACATGTACGATTTTTATGACCTCTGTAGGTAGTGATGCTGATGCTGATGCTGCGCTACCCTTGCAGATTTCATTTTGGATGCTGTCCAGACCTTCGCATGTATACTATTGTGCATTATTGCAGCTGCCTACACATGCCTCTGGTTGCAGAAAACTCCCAAACACACACAAGTGTCTGTGGTGGCTACAATTAGTGTTGACACCTGGTTGCGAGGTCCAGCACAAACATTATTCCCCCAGGCTAGACATGGCATCGCCTTGTTTATGTGCACGTCCTCAAGCATGGCAGTGTTGGTGTGTGTGGGCGATGCTTGTTGTGATCCAGGGATTTAATATGCATATGTGTGGGCAGGTGTGAGTTGGCTCATGTGAAGCATAAAGGAGGAGATTTGAGCACCTCGCTGCAGGGCATAGAGGTCAGTCAGCCCGAGTCGGTCATCATTACGGAAACGTTGCAGCCCTCGCTTCGTGTTGCACTTGCCTTGTGGAATAACTAGTCTTAACATGCAAAAAAAACCCATTCATTTTCTTCGTCTTTTCTCTTATTCGTGGTGACCTCCAAATCAATCGGAATAACAACCATGCCAATTGAGAGTTGGATGTTCTACGGAATATTTTTAATATTAGACATGAATAGGCCGGTTTTATTGGTTTAATCATTAAGGAAGATTATTTGTTATTTACACTGGCAGCCATAAGATTAGAACTGGAGTCCTGTTTGTTTTAAATTATACTGTTCAGCCGCCCACCAAGCAGCATAGCTGAAAGCATGTATGTAAACAGGCTGAGGCTGGAAAACAATCCGTCAGGCATTCATTATTATGGATCCCTTGGGATGTGTGCTTTTTACTTCACTGACAGTTTCACCACATTAGGTTTTTCTTGTTCCATTAATTTAGCCATTTAAAAATTATTATTGTTATTTTTTAGCCACACTGCATCGCTCAACTTATTATTCATAATTCATAAAGATTTTTGTATGAATCATTTTCAAGAACCACACAGTGATGAGTTTTACTTGGGATTTTCCTGCAACGACAGGGAATAAAGCAGGAGCATTGTCTTAGCAACCAGTCTGTGTTGTTTATGATTCTAATCACACTTCTCTTGGCTCCACCCTCAGCACAATGTGCCATGTCATGGCCAGCATGTTACGATCTCGCTTCTCTGCTCTGTTGTGTCCGTCTGCCGTCCTCTCTGCTCCCTTTCACTTTCCATTTACTCCCTCCTCTCTGCCCACAGTTAACTGCCATTAAGCTTTGGGCTCCAGTTAAATTTCCTTAATCCAACAAGGTCCCTGTCATCATGACCACACCCATGCTGTATTTGCATCTTCTAGAAGGAACATGATCAACCAGTTCATAAAAACGCTGAAGTCCACTTTTCCAAGCAATAGTATGTCACCTCTTTTGTCTGTTTGCCATCCCGCTCAGGGCCGCTGCACACGGGAGAACTGCAAGTACCTACACCCGCCTGCCCACCTGAAGACCCAACTCGAGATCAACGGGCGTAATAACCTGATCCAACAGAAGACCGCAGCCGCCATGTTGGCTCACCAGATGCAGTTTATGATTCCTGGCACCACCATGCAACCTGTGGTCAGTGCTGCTTGTATGAAATTTATACCAAGAATGACATAACTCATTAGTGTCTATAAAGATGTGTAAATACTGTAGTTAAAGTGTTTTTCCTCTGCAGCAGACCTTTCCAGTTAGTCAAGGCCTGGGCTCTAGCACAGGTTTGAGCTACACACCATACCTGACCCCCATGTCGCACAGCATGGGCCTGGTGCCCACAGACATCTTGCCCAGCACCCCAGTGATCGTCCCAGGCAGTCCTCCTGTGTCGGTATCTGCAGGTTCCTCCACCAACCAGAAACTACTGCGAACAGACAAGCTGGAGGTGACCCATCCCGACATTCCTTTTCTCTCAAAGCATGATCACATTTGATATTGTACATTTATGTGAATGTGGCTTCTAGCAAGATAGAGGTTTTACAGGACGATGAACAATGGCAATGCAGTCACACTGCATTACGACCGAGGTGGGAACAATAACATACATCATACATACTGTATTCTAGTCATACTGTACATAGTCTGCATGGTACTTCCCTTCTGTACGTGTTCATCTTTGTCATTTCAACATTGTGACTAATATGGAAGAAAGGTAGCAAAGGCCGCACATGAAACACATGAGTGTAGGTACAGAATTGGAACAGGGCCCAAATACCTGTAAACCTGATATTTATCTATACTACCCCTTACTATCTTTCTAAAGGATAAATGTTTGATGGAGCATTTGTAAATGATATCATTAGATTAGCAGGTTTGAATATTGTGACTGATGGCGTATGGGGATTTTTTCACAAATATTGGTAATAATCCAGTCTCTGTATATTTGATTTAATATCAACGGTGCATTAAAAAAGTGGAAAATGAGAAGTTGGAATTGAAACACAGTCAGCCAGTAGAAACGCCACGCCTGTCAGGCAAATGTTAAAGACCCGCAGTTTGTTGTCTTTCTTCTTTAATTATTTTATCTTATCTAAAATATCTAAAATATAATGCATCTAGTAGTAGTATCTAAAATATAATGCATTCAAAAAAAAGGTGAGGCCTATGAGATCACACCAGCCCCCCCTGGCATACATACAACACTGAATGAGAGGACCTTGACGAAGGAGAGTGTTTCCACCCCCCACCCACCCCCCCACACACACACACACCCACACCCCCAACAAACACACACATCTATAAAGATGAACAATTGTTATCTCCATAATACCCATAATACTGTAGCTGGAGGTGATGCGTAGGTGTGTGCCTCAACGTGTTTGTCTTCACGAGTGCTATCACTTAGCAACTGAATGAAGCTCACTAATGAAACAGCATCCCTCAGAGACATGTATGCCCTCCCACACAAAGCGTGTGTGAACATGCTGCACGTGGACCTGTGCAAATGGCCTGCATGTACAGCATGTGTATAAGAGTTTGCGTGTAGCGGACCCTAAAGTCCGCATGAAAAGCATATCCCCTGCGATTACAGTCAGGCAGCCATCAACACTTTCGGGATTCTTTGGGTTTGATACAGTGAGTTGTAGTTTTGTACTACTACTAGAAAATTGTTAATTCCAGAGGCCAGCAATCATGCATTGTGTGTATTATATGTTCTCATCTTTGCATTTCAAATCATGTCAAGTACATTTAAATTGCATAATGATAGATCCCCGGTCAGTTCTCATCTGTGTGCCGTTTCAGGTTTGTCGTGAATTCCAGCGGGGCAACTGTGCCCGTGGCGAGACAGACTGCCGCTTTGCCCACCCAAGCGACAGCCCCATGATCGACACCAGTGACAACACAGTCACTGTCTGCATGGACTACATCAAGAGTCGTTGCTCTCGTGAGAAGTGCAAGTACTTCCACCCTCCGGCACACTTGCAGGCCAAAATCAAGGCCGCCCAACACCAGGCCAACCAGACAGCAGTAGCCGCACAAGCTGCCGCCACAACTGCAGCCATGGTGAGAGCACACCACTACATTGGCCTAGCCTACCATTTTTAGCATTATAATAAAGTATATGTTATCATTTGGAAGATTGAAATATATCATATACAGTACTGTGTAAAAGCCCAACGCTGTTTTGTTCTGTTAATGAAGTTTTCACAGCAGTCATTTTGATAATTATGTTAAATCAGAAGAGAGAATATACATTTAACATTACAGTAATCCCTCGTTTATCATGTGAGAAGTATGATTATAAATACAATATTTTCAGAGTTAGAGAATAGAAACCCTACTTACAACCTTCTAATTATGTTTTTTTAACATGATTAGAGCCCCCAAACATGAAGTAACACCGCTATAGTCACCATTATACTCAGAATACTCAATGTAGTAGACATATGTAGTAGACATAAGAGAAAACAAGCCATTTAAGACATACATTCTTTTTGATCCGCAAAAGTGATATTTATATTTAGAAAATATTGCAGTTGCAGTTCTTTATCTGTCAAGAAATAAACGAGAAATATCTTAAGACACCAGGTGATTTAATACCTATATACCTAATATGGAAAACACAAGGTTGACCTTATATTGTATTGACCCAATACTGTATCTTGGACACTATAGCCAATCTGCACTTACTTTCCTTATTACTGACCTAAACCAAGAAACATTTCACTACTATTGTTCCGGAAGCATTTTTTTGTCCTCATCAACAAAACAATATATTAATTTTAAAGTATGAATTTCACACAATTATGAAATAACTGAACTGTGATAACTGTAAGTGAAGCTGCAAAATTGTAAACACAAAGTGGCGAGGGATTACTGTATAACAAAATATAAAAACACAAATAATGCTCCTTATAGAATAATAACTCGGCTGACCATTTGTTTGTATTTTTATTTTTTCACTTTTGTCAGCAAATCAGCCTCACCTGAGGCAAATTACTATTTGTAATTAAAGTACTGCTAAACCAACAAATCAAAAACTTTTGCACAGTGTTGCATATGATAACATTTACACAAAAATGCACTACTTCAATTAAACACACACACGCATATGCTGCTTGTTATGACACCCCCACAGTAACATTAAATGTGGAGCCCTGCTTTATTATTACGGTATCAAGCAGCCCCCCCACCCCCCACCCCACCTGCCAGTTCATTCCAGTTGGTTCCAGTGTGCAGTTCACTAACAATGCTCCTCCCTTTTTACAATGATACTTCACGAACAATCTCTTATGATCTGAGCACGCTCATTGTGCCACGCCCTGAGTTCAGACAGACACATAGTGCTCCCGAGCCTTGCTGTCTGTGAGTGGCCAGTACAGCTCTGGACAGATCGGTGCTAATTAAATCAAGGATGGATGAGAAAGTCACATCACATCCCCCAACAGGCCAAGAGACAGGTGGAAATTCAGACAGGATGCCAGATGAACGCTCCTGTTAGCTGCTGCCTTTACCCACCTTGCACCGCACGGATGTTTTGCACAGAGCTCAGTGGCCATTACCGCTTTGTTCTCCTTGTTCGTCCTCCAAAAGTGGCAAGCATCCTAGGCCAAGCGTAACAGCTGGGACACGGCAAGGAAATATATCCAAATATATATGAGGCCGCTTGGGGCAAGTGATGACCCCCTCGGTGCCATCTTCTGATGGTCACACTGTCCCCTAGCTCATTAACCTCCCCATTTGCCACACGTTAACTTGTCAAACAAGATTCGGTTCATCCTTCTTGTGCATTCTCCTCCCACTGCGTAGTCTTCATGCATCTCATCCTATTGACTTTATGACCTAATTTTATATTTACCAGCAGCAGTTACAAGCGCTGCTGGGGGTGAGGAGGTTAACCTTGGGAGAATGACTTGTTTAGTCAGCACCTTTAATCCAGTTTGCCCAAGCTAAAGCAGAGACCCATAAAACCATTATTGCTTTCTTGTTGTTAATATCATTTTCCATAATTCACGTTAGTAATCTAAAGCAGGGGAAGTGAACTGGAGACTGTCTGTTAGTGGTGTTACATGTTGCTTTGCCAACACAGAACGGCAAGCTCCCTTGCCATTCTGTGAGCTCCCTCCTTAGCAGTGGTGTGCTGCCACCTTTGCTTCTCATCTCACTGCAGCGCGTCATCCCCATCTTGAACTAACCGCAGTGTTTGCTCATGTCGTACTGTTGCTCTGTCATGCAATTTCCACACACCACGCATCGGAAGTCCAGATGCGTGAAGCAAGAAGCCTGCATGTCCCCCATGGGAACTTTGAGTTACTAAATCCCCTTTCAACCATGTCATCATTGCATGGACGACACTGTGTGTTACTACTTTATGGAGCTGTGAAACATGGTGATACTGCAGCCCGGATATTTATTGTATCTTGGAGAATAAACAGCGCTCCACATTGAGTTATTGAACCTGACCACACAGTCACGTACCTGCTGCAGGATGACTTGAACAAACCACCACCTCACACACAATTTTTATCGCTGTTTATCCTGATGCATTTTGTTGGTGTTAAAAGTTGTAGTCAGCCTTTGCTACTGCCCAGTAGTTATGACATACAAGTCACGCTTGTTTAACTTTAATGTAGATGCTTTTTTTAAATTACTAATTCCAAAAGTAGCAAATGTAATGTAAACAAAAGAGGTTTTTGTTTATGTGCATGCCTATTGTTTTGTATGTGGTATACTTGCATTCAGATTATTTTTGTTTTTTTCCTTCTCACCTATCCACAATGCAATGCTGTCCCCCATGATGCACCTCTGCTTGCTGTTACCTGTATGTTAATACGCTTGAATCCCATTGGCCCACTGCCATCATGTGCTCGCTGCCTGCTAATTAAAGACTCAGTCGACTGCCAAAGCAATGAAGCGACCCCTCGAGGCAACTGTAGACCTGGTACTTTGACCTTTCACCTTTTGCTTTGCATGTAGCTTCTTTAATTGTACTGTAGCCACTCACAAAGTTTAAGTTGGCTCTTTTGCTTTTGTGAAATGCTGTAATGCACTTTGAAGTTTCATAGTTTACATTGGCAACTGCCAGACTGTATTATACATTTTTGAAATGTAATTGTAGCATAATTCCAGTGTTTTGCTAGGATGTAGTTTGTCATTCTTCATTTTGGACTTTTTTGTGCTGAGCATAGTCAAATAGTAGATGTCCAAATACTGTATGGGTGTGACTTGCACAAGTGTAAATCCACTGTGCTTCTCTTTTGTGTGCATGTGTTTTCGCTGAGCAGGCGTTTCCTCACAGCGTCCTTCAGCCGCTACCAAAGAGACCGGCATTGGAGAAGAGCAACGGTGCGAGCTCCCTGTTCAACCCCAGTGTCTTGCATTACCAGCAGGCACTGACCAGCGCTCAGCTCCAGCAGCCAGCTTTCTTTCCCACAGGTAGGAGGCACACTGCTGAAGCAACCCACCATGACCAGTTACATTATATGGTCAAAAGTATTGGGACACGTGGCCGTGACACCCACAGAAGGTGACACAAGAAAAAAAACTGACTTTTGGGCCACAAGAATTTGGAGTGTGTCCATCTACCAAAAAGAACATTTGTCACTGGTGTTGGACAAGTGGGCCTACAGGCTCACAATGTTCTTGTGGAACAGTTAGCAGCATAAATAGTCATAATGGTGTTTTGGTAACATGGTTTAAGATTGATGGGTAATGATCAATTCATGGGTTTTGCGTGTCCCGAGACTTTATTCCATGTAGTGTATGTCTGTTTTCCCTTGAAAGTTAATAAATACAGTGGTACCTCAGCTTTCATACACCCTGCTTGTCATAGGATTCGGTTTTGACACAAATTACCGCCAATAGTATGTCTCAGTTATTGTACAGCCTAACATTCCACGGACTCGAGTGCCCAAACGAATCCCACGCATTGATGACGCAGCCTTGTCACGGTATTAATACACACTGCAGGAGTACAACTGTGTACCAGTGAACAATGAAAATGTGTAAATGTTCAAAATGTCTGGCACACATAATCTTCATGCCACTTGCATGAACTCATCATGAATGCGATGCGACTTTTTCACCACTTCTTGGAACAAGTCGGGGGGGGGTTCTTAAGTATTTTTGTTTTTTACTGTTAATTTAATAAAACTTTGAAATAAATGCTTTTTTTCAAGAAAAAAACACGAAGAAAAAAAGACGTCATCGCAAAACCTCATCCTTCGCTGCTCTTTGCAGTCTTTGCCAACGAGAGTCTTCAATAAAGGTTAAGCGATATCCATTCCATATGGGAAACATGTATTTGTTTTTGGTAAAATTCGGTTTTCGACTGTTTGAAACGGATTAGTATCAAAAAGCGAGGTACCACTGTATATGATAGTATCATCATCTCAAATATTTAGAGGACCAGCCCTAAACTTTAGAAGTTTGGTTGTGTCTTTCAAACACCACCCTCTTTCAGATGGGCTAAACTGTGGCTAATACATTAGCATGCAGCCACACTCATCTGCCATCGTGTTTACCTTTAAATGCCAGATGGGTGGGGTTTGTCCCACAGGACTATATCAAGTTTCATGTCATATTTTGGTTAGGGGAACTGCATGTCTGTAAAACACATCACTTGCCTGTTTGGATAAAAAGCATGCTTTCCTCCCAGACAGATGAGGATGAATTTAGCAATGCTACAAAAAATATATGCAAACATATTGCCTCATTAAAAATAATCCAATAAGTGACGAACGTAGCTTAGTAAAGTGCGAGGCCTAGCTAATACATCTGGTCAAGGGGGACTTCCCTGCTTGCATCCATCAATGCTGTAACTTGTCTAACCTTGTGGCTCACCCCCCTCTCAATTAACCCATGTGCTCCCCCCTCCTTTTTCTCTTTCTGCATGAACACAACAGGGTCAGTCTTGTGCATGACGCCTTCTAGCAGTCTTGGTAGGTCCTGACCCTCCCTTTTTTGCTCTTTTGCTCTCTGACACACACATACACCATGACACGTAGAAGAACTGGTGATGATGTTTCATGAGGGTGAAAGCTCATCAAGCTCAAGACCAACCAAGATGGCACCCAACACGTATTCAATGTCCTAAACACCAAAGTGTGGCCTGTGTATGAAGCTAGACGTTGTTTGCTGTGTGCTGTTGATCAGAGCAATCATTACATTCACTTGGCTTTCTCAAAGCCCCAGTCAACCAGTCAGTAGGTCTTAGAGGAGTAAAGACTTGGGAAAAAACATTCAAACTCTTTGGGGAAGCAGCAAACTGATTTTCTGTCAAAATGTCCTAACTTGTGATTGTAATCTGCTTCTCTCCTCTTTTTTTTTCCTCCCGTCATCTTTTCTTCCTCCTTCCTTGCTTTGCGTTGTGAATGGTTGCATGCCATCCGCCGGTGTGATCCTAACGATGGCTTGCTGGCGCTCTGTAAAACCCGCCACCATCTGCAACAACACCCACAAACAACACGCGCCGACATGCACATGCCACGCCTGTTGCCATGGTTGCCATACCGCACCACCTACGTGTCCATTGCTGCCACCCCCCCCCTTTCTCACCCTCCAAACCAAGTCCCAATGATGTACAGTGCTACGCCTGCTACTGTCTCTGCAGCAACAACTCCCGCCACAAGTGTCCCCTACGCAGCAACAGCACCAGCCAATCAGGTTTGCTCCTTTTAAAGCTTTCTTTCATCAGTCCCTGGAGCTCTGAAGAAGTCGCTGTAACCTGCGGCGGAGACCCCGCCCCATCCCTCCTTTCCACCTGCACGGCACTAAGGCCTGCGAATAGAGGGGCGACGGGGGTCCTTCTGGGTGGCCTATCGGGTTTCCTGAGAATTTGTGCCCCTTGGAGGTGATCTCATCCAGCACTTCTTCAGAGCTCCCCCATTTGCAACAGAATACTTGTGTTGTGTCGCGCCACTTTCTGGTTCTGTTTTGCATGTTCTGTTTTTTTCACGTTTCTACGTCGTCTGTGCTTGTGTTGGGCAAACAAATCCACACTTTGCAGCACATGCATGTAGACTCGGAGCACCCAGGGCTTTAATTTCACTTCATCATGTCCTTGTTGTATGTAGGAAAATGGCTATAGGCTACACTTGTGAGGGTGAGACAGACAGGAAAGATGATCACACGAGGTGTCTAAAAATGGCCTCTGATCACCGCCTCTCCTGTTGCTGTGTGTCAGCAGGAGCCAAGGCTGGATGGCGTGCATGTGTGGACCGTTTTAAACCTGGAAATTTCAGCACAATGAATGCACAGCAGCTGGCAGTCAGTCAGTGATAGCTGCCTTCTGGACACAGACATGTACTGAGCAATCTTGCGTGAAAATGCTACAAAAAGCCTGGAACTGGAAAGGCTGGGTCATAGAAAACCACGGCGTATACCCGTAGGTCGCCCTGCAGTTGCCACCACATAGAGTACAGTTCTAGATCACCATTTGAGAAGGTGTTTTCTAGGGATGTCCGATATTGACTTTTTTGCTGAAAACCGATATGCCGATATTGTTCAACTCTCAATTTCAGATACCGATATGTATAACATGACATATCTCCTGTGGTGGAATGAACAGATTTTTTACATATAGGTTTTCATGATCGGGGAAAAAAATCTGATATTGATATCAACCGATATTGCAAAATTGACATACAGTATTTGGAAAATTAAAAAATACATTGGGCTGACTAAAACCTCTTGTGACTTATTTGGTCAAGAGAGTCATGTTTGTGAAGCAAAGCCTTTGGAAGCGCCTTCCCAGGCTGTGTACTCTGAAGGGAAACTCCCCATTTGACCGTGTCACATGGCGGCCATGCGCCCGCACTTCCTGTAATTGCCATGCAGAACCCACAGCAGGAGGCGGTGTCGCTCTTTAAAGATGCATATGGGACAAGGAGAAGCGGTGACGTCAGCTCTCTGCCGTCTGCCTCCGTCTGTCCCTCTGACCGCCGGCCCCTCCCTGCCAGCCAGGGATACAGTTTCCCTGGCAACATTGAATTAACAATTATTTTTAGCTATTGCTAAGATACACTAACCCGTCACAACATCCCCGCTCATGTAACGTAAACAACTTAGCCTAATTCAGTCATATGTTCCTATAATGAATATACTCTTCAATTAATACCTCTCTGTGTCCATCACAACATCAGAAATGGTAGTGATGGGTCTTATGAGATGGTGCATATGTAGCTATGATAGCCTGCATAGCACAGTGAAGTGATGGCAACTAATGTTGTACCTGTAGTCCCATGGTTTCTTCATTCCAAAAATAACAACAACAGCATTCAAATACACACCTGACAGCTACCTGTTGCCACCTGGCTTAGATACTTGAGTCTGCAGCGCCATCTACTGCACAAACAGGACATTCAAACACATATAAAGGCCCATGGTCATGGACACATGTCTGATATGGGATAGAGCACAAAGCAGGAGAGGTTATTTCATCCTTTCGAGAGTGGAAGCCATATCTCAACCTCAAGCATTGTGTCACCATGCCCCCCCCCCCAGCTTGAATGGTGCTGGATGGGTCACAAATTAAGATGCAGCACCCTCGTCTGTCAGGATGTGGTATTGCATGGAAACAAACATTTTTCTAGTTGGAGCAACCTCCTAAATGTGTTTTCACAACATTATTAGAGTCCAGTAGACATGAAATAACACCCCTATAGTCACCTTTACATGTGTAGATAATTAATATGGTAGACAAAATAAGCGGATACAAGACTTAGAGTACATAAAATGTTTTTTTATTTAAATGTTTTGCCTTCATGAGGCATTTCCAAGCATACAATTGGCTAAATTAACTAAAATACAAACACAAGGCTTTCAAAAGACACATGTGACGTACGCTGTGTAGTATTCCACGCTGGTCACTCAGTGTCACTGATGTTACTGTAATGTTTGGTGAGACACACAAGCACCAGACTTGATCACCGGAACAACAGGCTTTTATTGCAGGTTTGAATTATCTCACGACAGGCAAAATAATCTCTAATTATTTATGTCTGATATGGCTCATTGTATGTACTCTATTGGGTGGTATAATTGTAAAGGTGACTATAGGGGTGTTATAGAGGGCTCTAATAATGTTAAAACTCATATTTAGAGGTTCCTAAACAGGTTTTTTATGGTCTTAACTACAAAAACATTTCATTGATAAATAAGGAATGCTACTTCAATGAGAATTCCCCATGTAGAACCAAGTAACCGCGATGTACATTGGTGTGTATAATAAAAACGTTGGGCACACAAAGAAAAAACTCTTAATAGTCCACTCGTCAGAAAAAGGCCTGGATGAGACTAGAAGTGATGGGTGGATACAGGCCAGGCAGACCTCACCTCAGCATCTCACCCCCGTGGTCACCTTGTGTCATGTGACCTCACGCGGCTGGCTTTTGTCCACTAATAAGCATCATGCATCCGCCACCCCACCCCCATCCCCCATCCCGCGGCTGCACTCTCTCTATCCACATTTTCGCAGGGAAAAAAAACCCATCAGAGATGACGGAATGGAGGATGCCGGGTGGTATCGCTTCCTCACTCTTTTTGTGTGTCTCCCCTGCAGATCATCCTGAAGTAAGCTACCCGAAGGGACGGGTGTGTGAAGGAGCTGCAAATACTCTACCATGTAAATACTACCTTACCTCTCCATTAGAGGTCCAGCAACCTGCATGCTAAGATTGTAACACAGCTTATCTCACACACACACACACACACACAAACACACATATACAGTATAGCGTATGTATTTCTAGGAAAAAGTCCAAAGTATTGCTATTGTGTAGTTGTTCACACAACAGAAACACCACAGTGGTCGTTGAAACCCTTTTTCATATTTATTTGACACATTTCTGCACACTTTTGGTCCTCGGTTTGTATCAAATGGACGTTTGATTGCACTACACGATGCGTACAGTGCATTCTACCAAGTGGAGAACAAAGACGTCACGCACACACACACGCTCGCTCTCTCTCTCGATGGCCTCGAGTGCTTTTGTCTCATGGACGTGAGCATGGAAGATGCCTAAACAGAGCAGAACGGACCTCCGAGCATTTTGCCAAAGTGGCCACCTGGAGAAGATATGGAGATTGTTCTTGCCGTTTCCCAAAGCTGCTTGGAAGAACACAACACAGCGTCCGCTTCTCCGCTGAGGACCAGCTATCACACAGACATTGGAGGCTGGGGTCAGTGCCAAGGGCTTATCGGGGGGGGGGGGGGTGGGGTTAGTCCCAGACATACCAAGCCATGTGTATGTGTGTGTATGTGTGTGTGTATCTGAGGACCGTCTGCCGGCAGACAAGGACGCGATTGGTTGCTAGGTCGGCGATGATGAAGCTTTCAAGTGCTAAAGAAAAACATTTGGTGCATTTGGCAACGCCCGACGACTTGAACTCGGACTCGGAGGGCTACCTGCGTCTGACACCCGCCTGTTTCATCCTAGAAACCCGTAGAAGTGCCTAAACATGCTCACCTACCAACAGCATCCCGCACACATGCAGGCCGTAATGCCAACCACTGATGGAAAAAAACAACAACAAAAAAATTGTTTTTTTTTCTCTACCAACTGTCCATGGACATCACAAGTGTCTTTCTGGAAGGAGCTTTGTAGAATGTCTGCAGACTTTCACCACCGACCGTCATTTTTACCAGTACTTTACAGGAGAAATAGGAATGGGAAAAAAAACTATGTATTGTAAAGCGTGTAATGGATGGAAGTGTCTCTTTCTTTTCAGACCTCTGGTTAGAGACTCGTGCTGTTTTGGTTTGCTTTTTTTATGTATGTTTGAAACTCCTCCCATAAATCATAACTTTTTTTAAGCCCCAAATATTTTAAATATTGTTAAAAAAACGTGTATTTTTAAAATATATTTTAAATATTTAAAAAATATTTAAAATATATAAAATATTCAAAAAATTTACTATTTTTGATTGCCTTTGTCATGTATATTTTCTATGTTTTTTTCCCTCGAAAGATATGTAATTTCATTTTTTATTTTTTTTCAATCCCCCAAAATATTTAAAATATTCTAAAAGAAAATACTGGTATTTTTATATATATTTTAAATATTTAAAAATATTTAAAATATATAAAAACATTACATATTCTAGAAATGTATGTATAAAATGTATTACTTTCAGTTCATTTTTTTAAATTTCTACATTTTCAAAACTTTGTTTTGAAATATTCTTTTAAATATTCAAAAAATTATATTTTTCAATATTATATATACACACTATATATATATATATATACACACACACACACTATATATATATATATATTCATATATACACGATTTAAATAAATATTTAACATATAGACAGAATATAGATAGAATATTCTAGAAATGTACATATGAAATATATGTATTATTTTTTTGTTGCATTTTTATCTATATATTTTAAATATTTTTTCCCACAAGGGATGTAATTTCATTAAAAATCCAATTCCAAAGAAATATTTTAAATGGTCTAAAAAATACTTGTATTTTCTTCTATATTTTAAATATTTTCAAAAACATTTAAAATATATAAAATATTCAAAAAATGTATGTATGAAATGTGTGATTTTCAGTTGTATTTTTTCTGTATATTTTAAATGTGTTTCCCCTCCCGAGATGGAATTTCTTTTTTTTTTTAATCCCCCCCAAAATATTTAAAATATTCAATACAAATACTTGTATTTCTTTTCAAATATTTTTTAAACTGTTAAAAATATTTGAAAAAATACTTGTATTTTTGAATATATTTTAAATATTAAAAAAACCTAATATATGAACTACTACTAGAAATGTATTATTATTTTAAATATTTTGTCCCACATGAGATGTAATTTCATGGTGCTTGACATTTACCATCGACAATCCACAATCAAACCTGATGGGTTTCATTCTCTGCATTGTGATGTGTGTGTGTGTGTAATATTTGTGATCTGGGTGGGGTATGGGGGGTGGGGCTTTAAAAGTTCTATTTTGTTGTAATTCATTTTGTTCCTCTTGAGGTTAACTTCTATGTTGTAAACAACTTTTGAAATGAATGTAACTTATTGTGCATGGTTGGCGGTCATGTGACAAGCCGCACATGCGCCGCCACGCTTTTCGGGGGCTTCAAAAGTCCATCCTTGAATAGAAAGCTACTGGACCTTTATGGCCTTCTCGTCGGAAAGATAGCCGTGTTGCGTTGCTGGGAGATAGAAAAAAAATGTATTGTATAGATGTGATATTAGGAACACACAAAAAAAGATGTACTTTTCACTCTAGTATGCTAGTATTTCATAATAATATAAGTTGTTGCCGTGGCAACCAAATGTTGCAGTTACTAAAGTTTGGTATTTTTGTAAAAGACTTTTTTTTTGCTAGAGCACTGTACACACGTTAGATTGTAAAGAAGATATTAACATTTGTTATTCTTCACTAATATTTTCACAGCCCCTATCGTGCTGTCACATTCAATCAATATCACAGACTGTATGAATATAGAAATATATAAGAACAAAATCATTTCCAAATGTTTGTTACTTTTATTCAAGGATTGCACTTATAATTTCCTGTTATGGTTTTATGTTTGCGGAACCCTCCAGCAACCAAAAGGAGCATCATGCTTTTCTTCTAAGTCAATATTTGTTGTGGGACACGTCTGTGCCCTCGACGTGTTTTTCAGGCGTCACCATGGACTGATGGTAAAAAAAAACTAAACAAAAAAAGACATTTCTGAGCAGACTCGGCGTATCCAAACACATTGCCTTAAATTTGTTAGTGGTACAAGAGACGTGTGTCGTCTTCTCCAGCTCCCTGATTTGTATTTCAAATAAGAACTTTACTTACTAAAGCCATTCGAAGTCAATGGAGGCCAAAGGGGGCGAGATGAGGAACATTCGGTGACCCACAGACGTCAGGACTTGTAATTCGAAGCTATCGCCAGCAGGGGGCGCCAGACGGGATAAATGTGACGTACTGTGATTGTGTGTTGCTGTGAGCCTCCACAACCAAACAGGACAAACACACACACACATTCATCTGATAGTGTCATCATTTATGAAAAATGTATTCTTTTGAATAGATTTTGTGCTATATTATGTTTATTTAGTCAATTGTTTGTTCTTTGGTTCCAGCGAGACAGTGTAAAATCTATTGAAAGAAAGAAATAAAGAAAAGTAAAGAGTTATTTTTTTGTTGGCCATCTCTTTATCATCTCACCGCCATACAAAAGTTACCAGCCGAAAGACACTTCAGACAAAAGATAGGGGATACTGCCAATGTTGGTATCGATGTGATTTAACGCAGTAGGAATATACAAATAATGTGTCAAAATAAATTGCAAAAATACCAATATGCTCAATAATTACATTTGAGCAACAATAATGCCAATAGTGCTAATTAACACATACGAGTATATGAAGAATACAGCCGATAATGTAATTATGCTAGTAGGGATCCGACATTGATGCTATCTTTGCTCAGTGGCATTAATCGTCCCTCATACGGCCGGAAACGTCCGGTGGATGCACCGAATCCAGAGGCGTGGATTCCCTACACTTTTTGTCTTCATAAGGACGAACCCTTAGCCCTAAAATCTGCGCTGCTCCGCGTCGAGCAGAGGGGGAAATGTCCTTTTAGCACACGAAGAAGCCGTGCAGTCTTGTGTCTGCCTACTGCATTATGGATGGAAGACGGGGGTTCCGTCTGGATAGCGTGGGAACATCTCATTAGGAGCCTGAACGCAACATCGTCTCCGCCTGCGCCGCAGTACGCGTGTCGTGGCCGTGGCGTGAGCGCACGACGGCGGGGATGTGCCGGATGTGAACGCGGGGCACGATGCGGGAGTACAAGGTGGTGGTGCTCGGCAGCGGCGGGGTGGGCAAGTCGGCCCTGACGGTGCAGTTCGTCACCGGGACGTTCATCGAGAAGTACGACCCCACCATTGAAGATTTCTACCGGAAGGAGATCGAGGTGGACTCGTCCCCGTCGGTGCTGGAGATCCTGGACACCGCCGGCACCGAACAGTTCGCCTCCATGCGGGACCTTTACATCAGGAACGGCCAGGGCTTCATCCTGGTCTACAGTCTGGTCAACCAGCAGAGCTTCCAGGACATCAAGCCCATGAGAGACCAGATCATCAGGGTCAAGAGGTGAGACACTGCCAGTATCCCACCCTATTACATGACGTCATTATACATCTATTGCACTACAGGATCCGTTCCGTTTTTACACGTATGACATGGCATGTAGCCATTGTGAGAAGCAGCACATCATATGTTCTCCACAAGAGGAACCCGCAGAACCCCTCCCGGCTGATACGCTCACAGATGACTAACTCGGGATGTGCATCTGATCACTCCGGGCCATTACTCAACAAATCCACTGAGATCATCCCACAGCTGGGGGGTGGGGGTTGATCTATTTGGGCACCTCTCTGCTGGATTGGGAGAGTAAAAAAAGTGGTTTTATGTGACGGAGGCCTGTTATGACCTGGGAGGTTCATGTCCAGGTGTGGATGCAGGAGCAGAGCGCATCAACTCAATTCTTCACACTTTTTCTGCCTTCATAATTTTTCCTTTTGGATATCATATCATTGCAAAATGCTTATAGAAGCTTCATGGAAGCAATGTGTTTACGCTAGTCAAAGATCCTCTATACAATAGTAACACTGCTGCTTTTGCGGATGTACTGCAAAAATGCTCAACAAAGATCCTCTATACACCAAGACCGGTATTTTTAAAGGACCCGCTGCAGAAACGCTAGTCAAAGATCCACAACACCACAAGGACCTCATACAAAAATGCTGGTCAAAGATCCTCTATGATAGGAACACTGCTGCTTTTGAGGATGTAAGGCAAAAATGCTCACCAAAGATCCTCTATACACCAAGACCGGTATTTTTGAAGGACCCGCTACAGAAACGCTAGTCAAAGATCCACAACACCACAAGGACCTCATGCAAAAATGCTGGTCAAAGATCCTCTATGATAGTAACACTGCTGCTTTTGCGAATGTACTGCAAAAATGCTCACCATCCTCTATACACCAAGAGCGGTATTTTTGAAGGACCCGCTGCAGAAACACTAGTCAAAGATCCACAACATCACAAGGACCTCATGCAAAAATGCTGGTCAAAGATCCTCTATATGATAGGAACGCTGCTGCTTTTGTGGATGTACTGCAAAAATGCTCACCAAAGATCCTCTATACACCAAGAGCGGTATTTTTGAAGGACCTGCTGCAGAAACGCTAGTCAGAGATCCACAACATCACAAGGACCTCATGTAAAAATGCTGGTCAAAGATCCTCTATATGATAGGAACGCTGCTGTCTTTTGAGGATGTATTGCAAAAATGCTCATCAAATATCCTCTATACACCAAGAGCGGTATTTTTGAAGGACCCGCTGCAGAAACGCAAGTCAGAGATCCACAATATCACAAGGACCTCATGTAAAAATGATGGTCAAAGATCCTCTATATGATAGTAACACTGCTGCTTTTGCGGATGTACTGCAAAAATGCTCATCAAAGATCCTCTATATACCAAGAGCAGTATTTTTGAAGGACCCGCTGCAGAAACGCTAGTCAAAGATCCACAATATGTCAAAGATCAAAGATCAAAGATCCTCTATATGACAGGAGGACTCTGCTGGTTTTAAGGACCTACTGTAAAAATGTGGGTCAAGGATGTTGGTAGTATAGATGTTTCATAATACCAAAAAAAGATCGTACCTACCAAAAGGTAAAAAAGCGCGGTCCTGGGGCCACTTGTGGGCAACAGCTAATTTTTTTTAATTGGCCCTCAGCACATTTTTAAAATAACATTCAACAAGAATCCCGATCCTCTCCTCTACATGGTAAGTATTTTAAGTGTGGACGTAAGTCGGACGTCATCGCCAGGGGACGGCGCTGCAAATGAATAATAGCAAAGCGGAAGGGAGGAGATGCGGGCAGCGGATGCTGGATGTGTGGCCCATAAATACTTGATGCTTTTATTTCACACCGCTCTGCCTCTGAAGTGGCTTTTTCTTGCGTATGAGAAGCACGCTTATATAATAACAACATCTGTCTGTTTAGACACAACATGCAGGATTTGGCTAAACATGGCAAAAGAGCTACGCGCTCGACCAAACGTATCCAAAGTCCGGCCTGGGGGTCATTTTCCTCTCTCTATTTTTTAAATTGGTCTTTGGCAAATTCTTGACACAACATGGTTATTAATGAGATGCAAAGTCTTTTTAGATATTACACCTAGAAGATAAAAATGCTAGTCAAAGATCCTCTATATGACAGAAGCAATGTGCCTTTTAAAGCAGCTACTACCTAAAACAAAACATTAGTCAAAGATCTATTCTGCCGTTTTTCAAGATGTACTGAAAAAATGCTAGTCAAAGATCTTCTATATATTGTATGTACAGTTTTTCAGCATCAACAACAAAACAAAGATCCTCTATAAGACAGGAACACTTCTGCAAAAGTGATCCTCTTTAAGACAGGATCGCTCTGATGTTTTTAGAAACATAACACCAGAATGTCAAAGATCCTTTATACAGTGCATCCGGAAAGTATTCACAGCGCTTCACTTTTTCTACATTTTGTCATGTTACAGCCTCATTCCAAACTGAATTAAATTAATCTCTTACCTCAAAATTCTACACAAAATACTCCATTATGACAATGTGAAAAAAGGTTTTTTTTGACATGTTTTGAATTTATTAAAAATAGAAAACGAAAAAATCACATTTACATAAGTATTCACAGCCTTTGCTTAATACTTTGTTGATCCACCTTTGGCAGCAATTACAGCCTCAAGTCTTTTTGAATATGATCCCACAAGTTTAGCACACCTATCTTTAGGCAGTTTTGCCCATTCTTCTTTGCAATAAGTCTCAAGCTCCATCAGGTTGGATGGGAGACGTCTGTGCACAGCCATTTTCAGATCTCTCCAGAGATGTTCGATCGGATTCAAGTCTGGACTCTGGCTGGGCCACTCCAGGACATTCATGGAGTGGTTCTGAAGCCAATCTTTTGAGATCTTGGCTGTGTGCTAATGTCTACTGTCTATATGGTCAAGGTACATGACCAGTCTACTGAGGTCAAGAGCGCTCTGGAGCAGGTTTTCATCCAGGATATCTCTATATATTGCTGCATTCATTTTTCCTTCTATCCTGACTAGTCTGCCAGTTCCTGCTGCTGAAAAGCATCCCCACAGCATGATGCTGCCACCACCATGCTTCACTGTAGGGATGGTATTGGCCTGGTGATGAGCAGTGCCTGGTTTCCTCCAAACATGGCGCCTGGCATTCACACCAAAGAGTTCAATCTTTGTCTCATCAGACCAGAGAATTTTGTTTCTCATGGTCTGAGAGTCATTCAGGTGCTTTTTGGCAAATTCCAGACGGGCTGCCATGTTCCTTTTACTAAGGAGTGGCTTTCGTCTGGCCACTCTACCATACAGGCCTGATTGGTGGATTGCTGCAGAGATGGTTGTCCTTCTGGAAGGCTCTCCTCTCTCCACAGAGGAACGCTGGAGCTCTGACAGAGTGACCATCGGGGCCTTGGTCACCTCCCTGACTAAGGCCCTTCTTCCCCGATCGCTCAGTTTAGAAGGCCGGCCAGGTCTAGGAAGAGTCCTGGTGGTTCCAAACGTCTTCCGTTTACGAATAATGGAGGCCACTGTGCTCATTGGGACCTTCAAAGCAGCAGAAATTTTTCTGTATCCTTCCCCAGATTTGTGCCTCAAGACAATCCTGTCTCGCAGGTCTACAGACAGTTCTTTGGACTTCATGCTTGGTGTTTGTGCTCTGACATGCACAGTCAACTGTGGGACCTTATATAGACAGTTATTATATTTCCAAATCATGTCTAATCAACTGAATTTACTGCAGGTGGACTCCAATTAAGCTGTAGAAAGATCTCAAGGATGATCAGTGGAAAAAAGATGCACCTGAGCTCAATTTTGAGCTTCATGGCAAAGGCTGTGAATACTTATGTAAATGTGATTTTTTGTTTTCTATTTTTAATAAATTCAAAACATGTCAAAAAAACCTTTTTTCACATTGTCATAATGGAGTATTTTGTGTAGAATTTTGAGGTAAGAGATTAATTTAATACAATTTGGAATGAGGCTGTAACATGACAAAATGTAGAAAAAGTGAAGCGCTGTGAATACTTTCCGGATGCACTGTATCAGTGGTTGTCAAATTCTGTGCTAGCAAATCACCAAAAGAGAACAAAGCTGACACGCACACAAGCCTTCCGCCTGATGCGTTTGTGGTCACTCTTTTGGACTCCAGCAAACCACAGTGAGAGCCATTATCCACAAATGGCGACAACATGGAATAGTGGAAGAGCCCAGGAGTGGCCAGCCTACAACAAAGACTCCCAAGAGCGCAGTGACGACTCATCCAAGAGGTCACAAAAGACCCCACAGCAACATTGAAAGAACTGCAGGCCTCACTTGCCTTAGTTAAGGTCAGTGTTCATGACTCCACCATACCAAAACAGAACATCATACCAAAAAGAACATCATACCAACAGTAAAATATGGTGGTGGTAGTGTGATGGTCGAGGACTGTGATAAAAGGAAGCGTGAATTCTGCCGTCTACCAAAAAAATCCATCCACCAGATGTGTTTTGCCGTTGACTAACGGCCCACAAAAGACGTTTAACAAGCCCCCCGCCTCCAGGTTGTCGTCAGCGTTTGAGGAGATCGTGCTCCCTGCTGAGTATTTGTGCTGAGCCGGCAGCAGCAACATGCAGCGAAGTTGCATGAAGCCACTCAGCGGAACATAATGGAACGGAGTTGGGTCGGAAGCCAAGAAGACATCAGGCGTCCATTAGGGAGCCGTGTAAAGTGGAATGGAGAGCTCTTATGTGGGAAAGAATGTGCGCTGCAAACCTCCTCCTTCTTCTTCTTCCACGTTGTTGTGGTCCGTATGTGCTAGCATGCTAACACACAATCTCATCATCTCCTTGCGTGCAATGGGAGGGTGAACGCTTCTCAAGGGGAAGCGACTTCAAAGCGGCCTTTTCACGCCGCACTGATGCTGTGTCTAATAGCCAGGGGGGGGGGCAGGGTGGAGACCAAAACTTCATCTCAGGGGGCTTCAGGACCTCGGGCTTTGAAGCCAGAGCAGCATGTTAGTGGACACTTAGACGGCTAACCGGTTAACTCATTCTAGTAAGTCGAGTGTGGTGAGGAACATCTGCCCGAATTTGGGTGTGTTTATGACGCATCGTGTTGATTGGCTCAGCAGCACAGAGAAGCTTTGCCGAGCTTTGCCCTCGGAGACATCACACACGGCTCTGGAGCTTCTTCTATTGTGTTTTTCCTATGCGGCCCAGCAGCGAGCTCACGCTGCAGCTTCTAATTAAGAGCAGATGCAGCGTGCTGGCTGGCTGCAGGGTTGAAGGCCTTCATGTTGGATGCTGCCTCCCAACCAACCCCCCCACCCCCCCATTTTACGTGTGCATGTGAAAACGCTTTTTAGCACAGCAGGTATCCTTAATAAGGTGGCTGTGCCTTGAGGGTACAAGGAAATTGTCCAACTTTTGTATTCTTTTGCAACTTTTAAACACTGCTTCTCTCTTCTCTGCTCCAACATCCCTCAGAAGGGGGGGGGGGGATGCAGCATTCTTGCAGCTTTTATAGTCACATAAAAAACTAATATGAACATTGGTATGCTCTCCCTCAAAAACAAATGAAGCCTTTGAAAGGAAAGCATTTCAGTGATGGCATATTGATTAGCTTAGTCACTTTGTACAAGTGGACACATTGCTGTCGTCCAAAATCCCTTTTTTATCGCAGGTATAAATGATATTCCGGCACGGCGGACAAGTGGTTAGCACGCAGACCTCACAGCTAGGAGACCAGGGTTCAATTCCACCCTCGGCCATCTCTGTGTGGAGTTTGCATGTTCTCCCCGTGCATGCGTGGGTTTTCTCCGGGTACTCCGGTTTCCTCCCACATTCCAAAAACATGCTAGGTTAATTGGCGACTCCAAATTGTCCATAGATATGAATGTGAGTGTGAATGGTTGTTTGTCTATATGTGCCCTGTGATTGGCTGGCGACCAGTCCAGGGTGTACCCCGCCTCTCGCCCGAAGACAGCTGGGATAGGCTCCAGCACCCCCCGCGACCCTCGTGCGAAAAGGGGTAGAAAATGAATGAATGAATTTATAAATGGAATATACATTCAACCTTACAGCCTTCTAAATACATTTTTAGAGCCTTGTAGACATTAAATAACACCCCTATAGTCACCTTTACACTTTGTATTAGCCCGTATAGTACATTTTGGGAGTCACATGATCACCCTAATGTCTTATCAATGTAACCTTACTGACACCTAGTGACCAGTGAGGAATAGTACATATCACAATGTGTCTTAGGTGCGACTTCTGAATGCCTTATATTTGTGTTTTGGTTAGTATGGGCATTTTTATGGTTGCAAATGCTTAGTTTAGGCCAGTTTTAGACAATTTTCTTAAATGGGAATATATTTGGACTACTAACAGTTATACACCTAGACATCGATAAGATACTAGAGGAGCTGAGTGACGGACAGGAAGCGACATCGGGAGTTTAGAGTTGAGTTTCAGCTAGGCCTCAACTGATAACAGGCAACTGGTACTTGAGTTCTTCAACATTAGTGGGACCAACTTTAGCGATTTCCACTGTACTTGACTTCTTTTGATCCTTTTTATGAAAAATGTTTTATATTGGACGAATTTGGACATGATTTCCGATGCTGAGAATGATACTATTCTTACTGGTACTTCTAACTACTCCTATGCATTTATAGTACTCCACTACTCTGATTTCAGGTTTTACTGTGGAGCTAGCTGGACAAAGGCGCCATGTACTGCCCATGAGGATCCTACGTTAGACTTTCCCAGCTCAGCCAGGCGGTGTTGTGCTTCCAGCCTCTCCAAGTCCATAGCGAGGAGAGAACATGCAAGCGGGCGCTCCCTGTGTCTTTGTAGATATATATAGTTTCTCCTGCGAGGCTGTCATATTGCATTTGCCCGTGCGGTGTTCTCCGTGTTCACACCCTCTCGAGTCTTGCTTTCCAAACACACTCAGGACACGTCAAGCAGGTCCACGCCACTCTTTCTTCTTTTGGAAGCTCGCTCCCTCCTTTGTCAGGTTTCCTTCTGTTTGTCTTTTTCCGAACCCCAGCAGCAAGTGGTGGATTAACAGTGGACCCCACGGTCATTGACAACCATCTGACTGTCTTTTTACTGTTAAACATGGTTTCTTGGAATGTATTACATCTGCATTAGCTTTATTCAATTATTCACCAACCTCCCTCCGGCTTGATCTCCTTGTATCGACGGCCCAAGGAGGAGGAGGAGGAGGATTCACATGCTTGGAAAATGTGGTATGCATGTCGCATGACAGCGATGATTCTCAGCTACTATTGTTGGCTGTAAGACGTGCAGCCTGCATGCATGCTAAGCACAGGAAGTATTCCAAGAGGTATTCTTTGTCATGACAGTTCTCTAATGATATTAGGCTCGGTGGCCTCCAGGGAAGCTTAAGCATCGCTGCGTTTATTTCTTCCCTCTTGCTCCACTGTGAGTCGTTCTTGTGGTTTGAGCGTCTGACGATATGTAGGCCAACACATTTCGAGTTTCCCACAGCGGCATCAGGAGGTTCCTGCAGCAAAATACACCCACCGGGGGGGGGGGGGGAGAAGGCAGCAGATTTCACATATGGCTTCCTCTTTTATTTCCAGGTACCAGCAGGTGCCGGTGGTGCTGGTGGGAAACAAGGTGGATCTGGAGGATGAGAGGGAGGTGTCCCCCAGCGAGGGCCAAGCACTGGCGGAGGACTGGGGCTGCCCCTTCATGGAGACCTCTGCCAAGAGCAAGACCATGGTGGATGAGCTGTTCACCGAGATCGTACGGCAGATGGACTTTTGCCCACTGCCGGACCGCAGAGAGGTGTGCTGCCCCGCCTGTAGCGTGCAGTAGCAGTCTATATCGGCAGAGGGCTTATGGATGGGACGACTTAAAAGGTTAGAAAATCAAGGCATGCTGGGAAACGTAGGAAAGCATCCAGCAAAGCAGACAAATAAGGGTAACGTAAAAATTCCTTCGACACAGGGTGGATTTTCTTTGGAAGTCCCCCATCCATCAAGCCCCTCCTGGTACCACAGCCAATTTCAGGGGGTTTCCACGGGCAGAACTGTGCCAAACAAAAGCCATCAACACAGAGGATAAGAGCGCTACATCGATTTGGGAAGCCAAAAAAAAAAAAAAGATGGCCGTAAACGTATCGCCCAGTGTTGTCCTTTTGCACTCTTGTGACTTCTTGACAGCGCCAAGACCAAACACCAGGTTTCTACACGGATGTCAAGCAGCACCACTGTGAAGGTGTCACACCAGAAGTCGGCCCAGCAGCCGGCCTGCCTAACTATGAATGAATGCATAGATGAACGAATGTCTACAACAACAACAACAAAAAAATGCGCCTTTTGGGGAGATTCATTCAGACTATCCCAAATGTGGATGATGTGTGCATGAAGTCGTACTCTCACGCCGACCTGGAGTACGATCTCACCCAAAGAGACGACGTTAGTCAATCATTGTTGAAATGTGCAGACACTTTACACTTTACAAATCGATACCAATGCCTTGTATGCTGAACATTATAGTGACAGTTGCATCAGTTAGTGGTTCAGTCTCATCAACACTTATTTTCAACAAGAAAAATAAATCGTTAAGCACCAGTGTGTCATGATTGTTTACTGTCTATGTGGGTAATCCAAAAAAGTTATTTGTGAACATCAATATGTGGATGATTGTCTGTTCTTTGATATGTCTACATATTTTTCGCCTTCTGAATATGATCTACTAGGAAACACTGACCTTCCACCCCAGGATGTCAAGTGTTTCACAGTGATGATGAAGATAGGGCTTCCATAGTTGATTTATGATGTTTTGTTCCTGCAGCTGATGTCTTGGCTCTGCTTTTTTTTCCATAAGCATTTTGGACCCGTTAAGTCCAGTATTTGATTCCAGCATTCCATTCTACTGCCATTAATGTCCATTAGAGAATGAAACTGGAGGGCACATGAGACATAAGGGCCAAGATCATACCTTTTTGGATTCAGTCCAATGTGCACCACCGCAACAGTTCATCAAGGTCTGGCAGGGAGGGAGAGATAAGGTAAGAAGCGTTTTAAATGTGAACTCGTAACGTGGCAATGTATTACGCAAAAGTTGGTTGACGCCCTGATTTTTTAAGTGAAAAGACAGTCGATGTTTGTTTTTTTTTTTACATAACAATGGGAGTCAATGCAAACAGTGACACTCACTGGGCAGAATTGGAACTGAGGCCTCCTTCCGCGGACACACGGAACTCAAGCGTCTGACTTTAGTTCCTCACCGGACCTAAAGCAGGGGTGCAGAGAAACGGGCATGGCGTCCTTCAATTTTAGGCATCTGTTATTGACATTGTGGCGTTAGCTTACCTGTATTTATGCTGTCATCGAACAATTCGTCATGATGGTGATTAGAGCTGCGTGTCAGGTTCTCCAACGCCGTAAGTAGTTAATTGTTAGCGACGAAAAGCTAACAAGTTAGCATAAGATGAAATGCCGTCCACATCGCTACTGCGAAATGCTAACTTGTGCCCAGCGAAATGTAAAGCAATGGTTAGCTAAACGCTAAATGCTAGTGGTCAGCATGTTGGCCACACAAGTGCTCTAGAAGATGTGGGTTCGAATCTCCGTTTAGTAATACATGCGTGGAGTGAGTTTTCTCTAGGTACTGCGGTTTCTTCCCACATTCCACATGTTGGGTTAATTAGCGACTCTAAATTGGCCATAGGTATGAATTTGAGCGTGATATAGTTGCCCTGTGATTGGCTGGTGTCCAGGGAATACCCCGCCTCTTGCCCAAAGTCAGTTAGGATAGGCTCCAGAACACCCCCGTGACCTAATGAGGACAAGCGGCATATAAAGTGGATGGATAGATACTATGTGAAACAAGGTTGTGTAAATTATTACGGTTGTGAGTGTCCACAACAGGGACCCAATGGCAACTACATGCAACTCAGCCTACAAAAATGTTTACTCCCTTGCTTATTTACTCAGTCGAAATCTAAAAACATGCTTTCTTTGAAAGAATGGTTGTGACCTAAGCATATATATATATATATGTATATAAAGTAAGGAAATGGAGGATACAGCTAGATGAATCCGTTTTTTAACCTAACATAAACAAGAAATGTTTCTTCCCATCTACCCAGGCTTGACGTCGACCGCAGCGGCTGCACGTCTGTCAACAGCAGAGGCCCTCAGCCATCGCAATGCAGTGTTCTCCAGAGAGCAGGCCAGGCAGCAAGGTCTGTACCCCCGTGTGGAGAAGATTGAGGTGTCCATGCAGGGCCAAGGGTTGGATGGTACTCTGCTCGTCATGAACCGAGGGATGTCCACGCCGCTGAGTTGCGCCAGGCGTGAGTGAAAAGAACCAGTTTTAATTCTGCTCAGCTTGTCCTGAAAACAGTTTTCTTTTAAATGCATTAAGCAAACTGCCTTCTGCAGATTTGACAGAGTATCATGTGACCAACTCCGTTTTGGCCCTGGTGGATGGAGAGCTGTGGCCTCTCCATCAGCCGCTTACTCACTCCTGCACTCTCACGCTGCTCACGTTTAAAGACAGCGACCCCACTTTGGTCAACGAGGTAACTTGTGAACACAATACATAGGATGTTTACATACACCCAGCATGGTCTTGACGTCTTATTACCATAATGATGTTGCATAATCATTCCATCCTTGAAAAAGATGGCCATGATGAATTTGTGAGATTTCTGACTACACTGATTTGTAGCATCCCAAAGGTAAATATCATTTTTTGTCATTTGCGTACCTTTGTTGTCCTTCATAGGCTTATTGGCGGTCCTGCACTGCCCTCCTTGGTCAGGTGCTAGAAACGGCATTTAAGGACGAGTTCTCTGTGCAGTTGCTCAGCACACCAGAGGTGCCAGGTAGATGCTTCTTTCTGGTTTTAGGGTTCAGCAACGAACTTTGTCGACGTAGCAGAAGTCACTGATAAATGAATAACTCTCTCCAGTCACTTCCGGGGCTTTCCTTTGTGATGTGGTGCTGGACCCCCATCTGGACTCCTGGACTCCCTCTGAGGTTTGATGCTCAAATTAAACCATTTGCTTTCATTGGGAGCTCATATACTTGTGGCTGTCATGAATGCTCCAGGAGTCACTGCAGTCTCTGACGAAAGGGGCCCAGCAGCTCATCATGCAGGATCTGGCTTGGGAGCCTTTGGAGGTCTTCCCCTCTGTGGCACAGGAAGTCTTCTTACACAGCAGGTAGACACTGTCCATTGTCGACTATACCTCCTTTCACATTTCACATAGGCTGTATCTCTCCAAAGTCACCTCTTCTCTCTGTGTCTCAGGTACAAACAGGAAGAGGTGCAGCAGAAGGCAGCGCAGAATCCCAAAGGGACCGTGATGCTTTATAGGTAACATTGTATGCACACCAGAGGATAAGTATCAACAGCGGTCATTGTGTTGTTCATTATTCACGTAGCCAGGATTTTTTTAAATTGTCCTGTGAGTAGATTAGTGTGTACCAGGCTTCAGGGGGTAAAACACACTGTTGACCCTAATTTGCAGCAGGAAACACTACAGTTTGCTTCATATGTCATATATGCTATTGACAAGTTAAAAAAAACATAGCATAGACAGACACTAAGATTTGTTTTCATTTCCATAGTAGATTTCAAAAGGTGAAGCAAAACCATCAAAACAGCTGCCTTTTTTCTACATAAGCCGCTACAAATGAATGGATAACTTTTGTTATAGATTTAGGCATCTTACCACTGAGTTATCGGAATGATAAAGGGGAAAGTTGCATCTGGGTGACCTGATCAACCCATGATTAAATCAGAGGTCTGTGAATGTTGACATAGTTGTTTGTGTGGTATTAGTTTAAGCAGACTGTTTATTATAGACTGATCTCTTTAAGGCTGGCCCCTTAAGGCTGGAGCTTTAAGGCTAGCTCTGGCTGGCCCTTTAAGGGTGGCCCTTTAAGAATGGCCCTTTAAGGCTGATTTAAATGATCAGACTACATTTTATCACCAATTTACGCAGACATTAAAGGAATTCCAAAGGGTTCACATACTTTTTCTTCCCAGTGTATATTGGCAAATAGAAGGCTAATTATCCTTACCCAAAGAATAGCAGGGCCAGACACACTCAACCCAAAATGTCAGTCATCAGCCTAATATGTTACCTCTGCATTCCTGTTCCTTAGATGCGGGGACCATGTCGTATTGAGTGGGGGCCCCCTGGTGGCCAGAACAGGTCTGTGCTCCCAGTATGAGGTGACAGCTCTCCACAATTTGGGCTCAGGGCCTTGGGGCCTGCACCGCCGAGCACAGGGCCTCTCACTGCCTGTGCAGCTGCAGGTAAAGGAGTATGTTTCTTTCATTCTGCAAAGTAATGTGAAAAGAGGAAACAAACACTTCATTTGAAGTAGAATGGGTAGAACACCCTTGTGCTATTCAACTGTCACGTGTGTCAGAATTGCATCTACATGTGCCTGTTAGTCACGTTGTCTCCTCCCTGCAGGCCCACCACACAGTCTGGAGGAAACTGAGGCAGCGGGCAGAGAAACTGGTGAGAACAAACATCACTGTTTCACACACTCGTCCAACAGAGAAAACATCAAAGGTAAAGCGAGTCTGCCAGCTCAGGCAATGCCGTTACTGGCGAGGCGTCGCTCGGGTCTCCATGCTGGATGCTCATCCAAATTACCGCTTGTTCTAAATCCAGCCAGCCCCTCGCCCTGGAAGCCCCCATCACTCCAGATTTCACAAGGTAGCCAGAGGTTAGGTCTTAACGTCGTTATTTTTATGGCCTTTGGTTTTATGTATCTGGCAAAAAACTGAGCGACTCTCATCCTTCTCATGAAGGACAAACTGCTCCTTTCTGAAGTCAACATCAAACACACCAAGGATCCAAAGCACTATTTTTAAATCTCTCCAGACTCTCCACGAAGTGCATCGCGACACATTCTGACTGAAGCACCAAAGATGCATAAATTCTTGCAATTCAAACTAGGCTGAGTTAATTTTGGATGGAGCCATCTAGGCAAAATATATTCTGCTGCAGCCTTTCTGGCATTCACTGTGCATCACTGACTGTGTGAAAGGGGGGAGTGGGGGGGGGACCTACTCATTAATAGGCACACTTGATTTGGCAGATGATGACATACGATGCTACGTGGCCTACATTTCCTTTTCACAGTGCCACTGCTATTTGGGGAATTGAAACTGCACTTTGTTAAAGACAAACGTATGGACTGGACTTGGACGTGTGTCAAAAGTGAATGATATCTGGATCAGCTCTTGGTGGAGTTCCTACACGCGTTGGATTAGCATGCAGAGCCGCTGCTCTCCGTTTTATGGTTTCGAAGGACGTCATATTATCACCCGGTATACTGTGTGCGATCATGTCGTGTCCTTTTTGTCCCAGAGCATCACTCTCACAATCAGTAGAGGAGCCATAAACTGAAACAACCCCTCTGAAGGATGCTGATGCTGTGTGTTTAAGTGGAAACTATAAACATACCTATAAATTGAAGCTAAGATATTATATTAAATAAAATGAAATAAATCACCCTTTTTCCTGACACAGGTGGAGGTGCAGCCGCCTGAGGATCCGACCCTGCCCCCTGCTGCTGCCCCTTCTCCATCTTCACCCAACCAGTAACACCGTATCTGTAACTACACACACACATAGTGACATGTATCATTTGTTCAATAAAAGTGTCAAAACAATTCTTGGGTTCTTGAATCAAAACAAGTAGCTCTTTTTGTGTAGCACTTTTTTCTGCACGTGTTTCAGTCATTTGCAACAACAAACAGTGTGTTGGCTGGAGGTCGGCCTGTTGGCAGCTGTCGTGATTGTGTGTGTGTGTCACTTGTCAGACAGGTGGCTCTGGATCAAGTGTGTTCTGAGGCCACTGCAGGACCGTGTGAGCCTGTGTTTACACCCCCCCCAACCCCCGTTGACACCCAACACTCCTGCTTTCTGTCAGCTTAATACACATTTCCACGTCAAGGACGATTATGTCAAATGCCAATACTGATGGACGATCACTCGTTAGTTTTTTGATTGGAAGATGTATAGCTATTTTTAATTTTCATCCCGCCTGACAAGACTTTTTATTTTCTTCATCCAGCCACCCACTTTCTTGTAAAAGCAAAATCTCGGGCAGTTTTATTGCATCTGGCAACCGCACAGAGCCATGTAAGAAGTGATTAGATTGGTAGTCAAGGTCGCTGTGACCTCACAAAACACATTTTGGCCATAACTCAATTATTAATAAGCTGAATTTGGGGAAAAAAAAACATTTCAATCAAATACCCAAGAGGACAATTTATGTGCCCATTGCGATGATGTAAAAATCTGCAAAAACTCTGGCTTTCATAGGGCGCTATAACTCAGCAGAAGGGTACCACGGCAAATCCTTCACTGTAGTAAGCTTTGGTTACAAACTCATTAGAAAGTGAAACAGGAGTCTGTAGCGTTAATGTTTCTTCAAGTCCACCCCATGTGTGCCGGTGCAGCTGCTATCAGAGAAAATGTATTGGTTCTTGTCCAATTCCAAATGTTTCATCACTTCCCAAACCCCCTCTTGATATTTGAGCTGCATGGAAAGGAGAAAAGTGCAGCTGTAAGTCGCTGTTCAGGTTGTCCAAACGACTTCAACTTGTGCATCTTCCTGGGGGTCTGTTCCCAGCCTTGAAGCACAAAACCATCAGGGGAGCTTAGCCTCGGGCCAGAAAACTTGCCCGCTTTGCAGCTGTTGCCCCAACTCAACATTCAACCCCCCAAAAGTAGCAGATTCGGTTGGTACACTGTAGCTTTAACAAGATTCTTACCTTGTTCTGTTTCCTTTAGTGGTCGTTCTTTGAAGCTGGTGCAGTCAAGCCGACTCTTGTACAGTTAATTCACCGCTGCATCATTGAGTTGCTTCAATCTGTAACAGATTCACACACATCACCACCAGCGAGCTTGGGGAATATACACACACTATTGAGACTGAAAGAGAAGTGGATGAAAATACTGCAGGGAGAGATGAAGCTAATAAAAGAATTATCCTGAAATATCCAACACCTCCTTCGCTGTCAACCCACGGGTCTCGAAATATGACTGAGAAGAAAATGGAATTGAAGCTGCTGGTTGATGATACCCACACAATTTAGATCAGAAACAAAATGTCTGCCTTATAATAAAGTCAATGACTGAAGTATACAGATGGAGCTAACAGCTGCACTGCATCATGCATGGAAAGGTTGCTGATATACTGACCCTCAATTATAGCTAAATAAGCTAACATGAGACCAAGGGTGTCTGAACTTTACACTGAGGGCCACATACTGATGTACTGAAGGATGTGAATTTAAAATGTGCTTTTTTTTTAAGATATACCAATAAATATAAAAAAAAACATGTTATTAAAATGTAAAAATATACTACCACTAAATGAGTCCCCGGGGCTACACTTTGGACACCACTGCCTTAGCCTCGGTGTGGGGCAGTGCAAACTACAAGCACAATAATACACATATCAAAAGTCATGAGCATTATTCATTACATTCAAATGCCTATTGCTGTGACGGATGGCGTTTAGCACGATGCTAATTAAACAAGATGCACACATTTGGTTTCCTATCAGTGAAAGACTTCAAGAAAGGGAGAAAAGTGCTGGCAAATAAAAATGAAATGCGCTGTCAAGTGTGAGACGAGAATAAACCATGTGTCCGTGTTCGATTGCCCTATACGGGATGAGTCCACTTGGCGTTGCAGTGCGCGTCTTGGACACGGTGCTGCGCTCTCAGCTCTGTACTCGTTGAGCAAGCACCACCCCGCCCGTCCCTCCACCTCCATCTCCATCTCCACCTCAACCAGAGAGACTAGAGAGGACATTTACCCGCGTCTTTGCTTTCTTATCCGCGGCTCGCCCTTTTTTCTCCCGTCCCTCCTCGAGGCTCGGACACCGGCACCGAGTCACCGGCATCCCCGCGAGGCGCGCTGCGCTCATCCCCGCCGTGTGACGCTCGGCGCCGGGTCTGTCCCGTCGCACCAAACCGGGACAAGAGTGTCGCCCCTGGAAGCTGGATGAATTATCGGAGAGTTGTGAACAAGTGCGAGAAGAAAGCTGAGGCTCCGGATCCGCCTCGTCGACAAGACTCTCAAACCGGAGTTGCGAGCGACAATGGAGGGGACGTCTCTGTGTGTTCCGATTGTTATTTTACTCATGCAATGTAAGTGTCTCCACCGAAACTATTTATTCACAACTTAACCGTTTGGATCTGTGCTTGAATGTGTATGTGTGTGTGCGTGCGTGTGTGTGAGACAACACGCACAAACGCGTCATGATTTATTCAGATGAACTGTGTTGTGAAGTTGTTTGCAACAACAAACGTCCAGTTGGTGCCTCAGTGGAGGACGCAGACCAGGCAGGCTTCCTACAAGTTGTACTTGGCCTGACGCCACCCAAGGGTGTGGGCGGCTTGGCGGTGCATGAGTGCATATGTGCATGAGTCCAATGACTGGATCACCACCAAGGGCTTCAAGCTGATACTGGAACATATTGCAAAATGTGTGTGTCGAGGGGGGGGGGGGTGACAAAACATGAACACAAGAGGAGGCAGTGTGAGCGCTGGCACTGCAGGGGGAGAAGTGGCAGCTTGACATGGATGTGATGAGACAGTGCGAGTGAGTGACGCACGTTTTACTCGGGTCCTCATTTTGCCACCTGTCAGGTCAAGGGTTCACAGGAGGTGTGTGTGTGTGTGTATGTGTGTGTGTATGTGTGTGTACAACCTGCCAAACATCACTCACCATCAGGCGCTGATGTTGTCCAGGGATACTGACGCAAGGTTGCATTGTTGATAAGTCCAGCAGGAAGCGTTTTAGGGTGGGTCTGTGGGTCTCACCCCCTGTGACTGACACACACATCTACACACTGGGACAGCTGTTGCTCTCTGGGATACAGAAGGGCTTTGTTCAATTGGAGACACACACTCCCCTCGCTCTGTTTGCCCTCTGACCCCATGTGCCGTTATCTCTATCACACAGCCAGACAGGATGCTTCCTGTGGGTCCACCTCCCTCCCGTTTCCCTGCTAGGTGAATGAGTGCCATAGTGATTACTGCACCATGTTTTTGACCCAGCAACACCGTTGGTCCGTTTCTAACACTCTTGTAATGAGGCTGGAGAGCTGCGTGCCAAGCAGCGAGAGTGCCATTTTTCTATTTTTTCGCTCAGGCAGGAGGGTGGCTGTCCCTGTGTGAGTCGGAGCTGTCGCAGTGCTTGGTAGATGTTAACGTCATGTACGAGATACGCATATCCGTGTTAACGCCTTCAGTGACGCAACAGGCCCGTTGGTCGGTGCTGCTTGCTCTAGAGTGCGACAAAAAAACTTTTCAAGAACCTAGCCTCCTGTGTAAATGTGTCAGCTGCCTCGGAAGCGCTGTGTTAGCATCACGCACCATGCGCTGCTAACTGTAGAGGCCATGTGTTGGTTGTCCGCCTCAACACCTTGGTGGCTAATTGACAGCACTGAAGCGGACAGTGTTTGTCATTGTTCAAAGTGAGGGCGACACAGAGGACTTCACACGCACAAACTCTTTGCTCATTTCTCTGCACGCGTGCAACACGGCCCGGGCGTGTTGTCAGCTCGGCTGCCTTCTCTCAAAGAGACACCCTTCAAGGTGGCGGGCAGGCCGGGTCTCGTTGTGCGACAAGGGCTGCTCCCATTCACTGTCTCCCTGTCTGAGAGGATCTCCCTGGCCTTCAATCCAGCTTTTTATTCATGCTTCTCCGGATCCCTGAACCCCCCCCCCCTTCCCTCGCACCCTTAAGTCGTTTCATCTCCTCTCAGGGCCGCTCGTCTCTTCTTTGTCATTCATTCTCGTCCTGGTTTAATCTCATTGTATTGCCCTCCCTCCCTTCGGTTCATCCTTCAGTGAGACAATGCTCCTCTGAGGGCATCGGGGTGCGTGAGTCGTGGCTACAATCCTAATCCTTTTACACTTCCGCTGGTTGTACAGCGAGGGGAGGCGGTAGCGTCCAGGAGGGAGAGTGTGCAGTTTTAATTCACTTAATTGAAAGTTTGACAAGTAAGGCTGGTGCAAATTGAGCCTTGTAGCAAAGTGTTTTACACACATGCGGCGGCATTGAGCGGGTGCTATTCCAGCTGCATGTTTGCCACGCTAATATGAAAAACAATGTCTTCCTGTTACTTTGCATCCACACTTCCTGCCCTTTGTGCTCAGCACTTACAGCCAAACCCAAACAATAGGCTGCTACACAGGAAGTAGCTCAACAAACTATAGGAAACATGCAGGCCAGTTTGAAAAGAGTACGTGTGTGACGTCCTCCTGAAAAATTGACACATCTTTGGATTTTTTCAGAGGCCCTGAGAAACCTTAATGCTCAGTAGGTTCTCTTGAGGCTCATTTCATATTGATGTACTTCTAAAAAAACACTTGGCATATCCTTAATTTGCTGACCTACGGGAGACCAGCTTTCATGCGGCAGCACTTTAATGTCCTCGGGGTGCGCACGAAACTCCAATCAGTTTCTCCCTCAGGCGACCTTCACCCACATTCACCTGTGAAAGTGACCATAATCAGCCTGATAAGCCAATCGGCATGCGGGGGAGTGACCGCCTGCTTCCTTTTCCTGTTTGGACGCGAGGTATCAGTGACACACAGGCGGCAGAGGAAGCAAACACAGACATGTTGGTGGCCAAGCTCAGGCTAAAGGCCTTGCTTGGTACATCGACTTAATCTGGTCAAGCTGCTGCAGAGAGCTTTGTGAGGTGTTTGGTGCCCTTATCCTAACCTGCGCTTAAGGAGACATAAGGCTGCCTGCTCCTTAACCCAGCAGGATTAAAGTGGACGAGAAAATAATCCTACCTTCACATCTCGGTCGAGCGACAGAGACGGTGGCATTAAGTATTCTCCTCTTGCAGTTGGCGGGCAACGTGGCACACATTACCTAATTCACCTTGCCCTCTAATGGATGACGAGCAATATTGCTCCCACCTCTCCTTTTTGTCTCCTTGTTAACTCTCCTTGTTGTCCTCTCCACCACCTCCAGGTTGCCCCTCCCTTTCTGTCACCGTATCGACCAACAAACCGCGAGTGGAGGTGCACGAGTTCTCAGGTGAGGCCAAAAATACAAAAAATAAACAGACCATCTCAAGTCCATTTCATGAGTTGAAGCTTCCTTGACAGAATA
This sequence comes from Doryrhamphus excisus, assembly GCF_037039965.1. Taxonomy (NCBI): domain Eukaryota; kingdom Metazoa; phylum Chordata; class Actinopteri; order Syngnathiformes; family Syngnathidae; genus Doryrhamphus; species Doryrhamphus excisus. The sequence continues at coordinate 9,321,817 of NC_136371.1, read as the reverse complement.
AAGCTATAAATAGAACCAGACGGGTTTTTTCAAGTGCAACTGACGCCATAAATATCCCATTGCTTGTTTTTTTTTTCCAGATGCAGAGCTGTCCTGCATGTTCCGCACAGAGAGGGACCAGAACCCACGCATCGAGTGGAAGAAGAAGGGGAAAGATGTTTCCTTTGTTTACTTTGATGGACACTTCCGAGGTGAGAAGGCACCCCTGGTGGCTCTTTATCGCTGGTGGTGACACACGGGACATTTGTTTTAATCAGCTTGCCGTGCCTGCTGGGAGGAGTTCAGCACTCTAGTAATGGCAGTGATGGTTCAAACCGTGTCCGTGTGTCAGTGGTGCCAAAGTGTAAAATCTCCTACCCGGATCTATCTTCATTAAAGGTTTAAGGATGTGGATTTAATGGGTGACATAAATAATGAACCATCGCCTTCACCTGCCCACGGTCTAATGTAGTTAACCGGAGAGTTCTGCTGCTTTTTACGCTGCCGGGCCTGCTAATTCACCGACATCAAGTTCATGCCACTGGAACGTGCTTCATTTGCTTGCGATAGTGTGTGACACGTGTTCAGTGCTCTTACCTTTCCAACCTTGCTCTCAGGTCCGTACGAGGGGCGGGCCAGCATCGAGGGAGCCACAGTCACGTTGCACAAGGTGACGCAGGAGGACGCGGGCGAGTACCGCTGTGAGATCACCGCTCCTCTCGATTCTATAAATTTGGGCGAGACCAACGTCACACTCAGAGTCTTAGGTAGGATCCGGATCACAAGGAACTGAACACCGGAATGGCTTTTACAGTGTTCATGTACTCCCACAGTGCCCCCTAACACGCCCACCTGTGAAATCCCGAGTGCAGCAGTGACGGGCTCTGCGGTGCTGCTGCACTGTCACGACCAGCAGAGTATCCCGCCTGCTACGTACTCCTGGTACAAGGACAACCAGCTGATGAGCCCGCCGCGCCATGCCAACGCCACCTATCTAATCAACTCTCGGACAGGAGTACTGGTGATTATCACATACTACAGTATTAATTGGCCCTGTACCCTAGGAACCGCCCATGAATGATACGGGAAAAGGCCGAAATGATAGTGTGTCAAAGCCCAGGGCAGTGATACTGATAAAATATAGAGTTTAACCATGTCCAGTATCAGCCCCCGTAGCTGTCAACTCAGAGTGCACTGCTCTGGTATCGTGCCTGTGAAACAACCAATCAGAGAACAGCGCACAAGCGTGAACACACACTATAAATATTCCTCGTGCTTCTCCAGTAACCAAAAAACCCAAACTTGATTAATGGAACATTAATTGTCAGACATTGATAAGATAAGACATTATTGTTGAAATATTTTTGCTATTATTGTGTTTACACTGTTTAGATATAATACATGTAATAAACCTGATAATAATACATGTAATACAATAATAATACATGTAATAGACCTTCGGTCTCGGGCTGATACTGACACTTGGGGGCATGATACCTGGCCTGATACCAGACAAACCATGTGATAACCTATAAGTACTACCAGTCTTACACACCACACCACTAAAGTACTGGAGGACATTTATGAGTCTTAAGTCTCTTCTCTGGCTGCTCCACAGGAGTTCAAAGCGGTGGCAAAAGAGGACAGTGGTCGCTACAGCTGCCTGGCTTCCAACGGGGTGGGAAAGCCTATGATGTGCGAGGGCAAGCACATGACGATAGGTGTGTTTAAGTGTGTGCGCGTTTGCACTCACACCTTTCAGCACTGGACAAAATCAGCGGAGCAGTGGAGAGGAAAAGCCCACCAACGTTTTCGCCCCCTGCTTCTAAAATATGAACGAGTCTTCACCTTTACCAGCTAGCGGATACCATGAAGGACTCCTTTGTGTACTTTGGTCCAAATTAAAGCGTGATCATTTGGGAACTCTTGCATGTATGCGTCTAGTGATCGTGTTGTCATTCTAGAGGACATGAACGTCACAGCTGTGGTGGTGGCAGTGGTTGTGGTGTGCCTGGTGGTGGTGGTCTGCAGCTGCGGGGGGTTCCTGCTTCACCGCAATGGCTTCTTCAGCCGTGAGTTTGTCTCATTGCTTCTGCTTGTTCCATTTACTGTGTTTTTTTTTTTTACCAGCACATTAATTAATTGCAGGACTATTACTACTGAATATAAAGTGATTCCCACTCTTGTTCTCCCTTCCATGGCTGTGTTGAATCATCTGCCAGCAGGACACAGAGGAAGGTAAGAGCTCTGTGATTGCATTAACATTGACGTGAGCAAACACGGCCTAATATCGTAAACACAGAGGATTGGAGGGAATGGGAAGAGAGGGGGTTGTTGTTGCACTTAGACGCGTGTCTGCGTGCTGAGTCAGGCCTGAGTGGAGTGACAGCTGTGCCTGAGCGTGTGTCTATATGTGTGTATTTATGAGCCACAGCAGTGCCGGGCTTTCTGCTGGACGATTGGCGCCGACACATGTAAATAACACTTGTGTGGTACATCTGTCCAAACTGTGTCCAAACTTTGTGTGTCAGATGAGCTGACCCAGCACATAAGCAACAATCAGCATGACTTAATTGTGCAGTAATTAGCGGCTGTTAATCAGCTAGGAGATGTCAGATAATTGCAGACTATTAAACTGATTGGGCGGATCACTTGAAAAGAATTATTGCGAGACTGAGGAGTTGCCATGACAACACAGAGTGGCAGGACAGCCTTCAGCCCGGATGACCGTAGAGGCATAAATGCACGTCCGATTCTGGTGTGACTGGCCTATCTCGTCTGACTTTATTTGATTACTCGCTCGTTACCGTGCAGCGTTTGAGGGAGAAGCAGGACAGAGCCTCTTCGTGAAGCTGATGGGAACGCTCTTTGTCTAAGTTAAAGTCTGATGCTTATCCCATTGAGTTAACTGGAGCTGTCAGTGTCAACTTCCTATTTATAGAACCCACTTCTTCACAAAGGCTCAAAGACAATGCGACATGATTTCCAATGCACAATTTGCAAGCACGATTTAACAGGGCACGGAAGGACATCAAGGCTGTATCTTTACTTTGCAAATAAATTAAGATGGTCAAGGCTGGCTTGGAGGGATGCTCGGTCCAGTTCTAACAACCCAGCACGCAATGAACAAAACAACCAGTGGGCCTAAACTGAAGCCTTGTGTAACACCCAATGAAAGAAGGAGACAGGAGCAGTAAAAATCAATCAATTGGATTGCTGCATGTGAATGGCTCATCACTCCATCACCTCACCAATGCATTCCCATTGGCTTTACCCCATCATGACTGGCTGCATGTGTGTACATGTGCGGCTAATAATGTCATCTCCGCAAAAAAAAAGCATGGTGTGCAGTGGCAGTCTTCAATCAGGCCCTCTTTTTGAAGTAATTTAAAGCCACCGACCTGACCCTCCTCATCCACACACCCACCCAACAGGTCATTTTGGATCTCTGAGTGTCATGGTGCCGCTCACATCAGCAGCCAAAACCTGAACAGAACTGAAGACATGTGAGTGCAACACTTAAACAACATGACAGAAAGTTAGAACAATAAGTTAGACATAACCTTTTAGCCTTTCCTTTCACACCTCAAGTGGGGGTAGAATGTGCAGGTCGGGATACGAGTTACAATATGACCGCATTATATGACATTATATATATATATACATATATATATATATATACATATGGCATTATATGACAATATGACATTGATGTGGTTATCAATGCTTTGTCTTTCAGGTCCAATGTCAACTATATCCCTCCACCCCAAGAAGTAAGTCTTTTTCTATTCATTCATTCATCATCTTAGCTTGACATTTCCAGATTCTCAGATTTCAGATCAACATTTGGAATAAAAATTATTGTTGTAATTACTACATTCGATTCAGCTCTCATCTTCTCTCTTCAACTGCCATCGTTCACTCCAAACACAATCCTATTGAGTATTACACTTGTTAAATACATTTAAAGTACAGTATGAGTATTGTTGGTAAAATGTATTTAATTTTTTTGTGTTAATATGTGTGAGTCAGAAACAGATTAATTCAATTTTTGAATTAATCAAGACAACTGGGATACCACTGTACATTTAACTGAACTCGTTTATTTCTAAATTATTACCAACTAGGGGTGAATGAGAACAAAATGGCGGAGGGGGGAAAAAAGGGTTGTGAATGCTGAATCACACCTCAAAGGAGACCATAACAGCGCATACTTGTACAGTATATAACCAAAAGAGCACAAAACGGGAAGAGCTGATGCAGATAGTGTAGTGAGGAGACTAAACAATTGTGCAGGTCACATTATTGAACTGCGAGCATATGTATGTGACATATTGTTCTGTCTGCTTCGGCCACAGGATTTCAAACACACGCAGTCATTCATGCTCTGAGAAGATGGCGTCCCTTTTGGGGAATACATCAAAAAGGTGCCAATACTGGATTTTGGATTTCTTTTCCCCGAGCAGAATCATAATGAACGTCTGATCTTCCAATTATATGCTCATTTCTATCCTTTACTGCTCTCTTTTCGTGGCGGCGACGAAGGGCCCATTGGACGTTTGCAATGCTGCATACATTCTTGCTTTGTCGTGTGGGTAGCCTCTGTTGACTTATGCTTATGTGGAATTAAATATAGTTTGATGTCACTCTGCTCCCCCCTGGCGGTCAACGTTGGAACAGAAGCTTCTAATAATACGGGATTTTTTTTTCCCATCCCCAAACTGGCCAATTATTTTAACTACCTAGAGTATGTTTTCTTTTACCAAAGACTTTAAGGAATTCTGTTGCATTGAAACAATCCTCTTTTCATTATACTGCATTGTTGTTTTCAATCTGTTGAACAAAAAAAATGCAGTTTACCTCAGTATTGCTCCACTTGCCATTCTATACAACACTGGGGCCCCAGTGTTCCAAGGGCCTCATGTCCACTGTGTTCAAACACAAAACCCTGCCCAGGAAATACAACAATTATGAAGACCAACCCATTCCATCCTAATGTGCCTGCATGGTCTTTTTGATATACTGTATACAATATATATACCTTGTGCCTTTTTAATTTGTCTGTCATATTTATCAATGGATCGATTTTTGTAAAGAACTTGCCTTACTTTTATCTGTCTATATATTTTTGTGCCACTGTTAATCAAAAGGTGTGTCTGTTTTTGGACAGTGTGAATGGGTTGTTCAGAGTTTTATTTGAATGGTGTACCAATAATAAAAAGGTTTTGTATTTAAAATATTTATCAGTCATGTTCTTGTTTGTACAGCAGCAGGTTCAGATTAATAAGCGCTCATAAGGTCATTATTTTCCAGGAAATAATTCATTACTAATTCAAACATTACAACACTGTTACTGTGTTTTTATGCAGTATAGTATAGCAACAATCTGGATGTCTCGTCACTCGCCATTGTTCACTACTATGACACAGGAAGCTAAATAGCTAGTCAAGGAAAACTGTGGTTGCTCACTCAGGACAACACTGCCACCTAGCATTGTGGTGGATAACTGCATGTCAGGCTCAGACAAACGCTAATCTCATGAAACATCTCTCAATGGCACAAAGCTAAATCCAAATTTTGTTACATATTTTGTTTTAAAAAATAATAATAATGAAACAATTACTTTCTGAGGTAATTATTTTTATAGAGGAGTAATTCAGTTGCTAATTCAATTACTTTTTTTGAAAACTAACTAGTAATTACAATGGTCTGTAGTCCGGGCCAGCAAAATCTTCTCTGCGGGCCTAAGCATACGGACCTACATTGCTCCATGAAATTGCAATAATTTATTCCCCACAGTTATGTTTTGTCCAATCAGATTTCAGACTTGCTATATTTTTTTTTTGGTTTTGTCATGTTATTACGGTAAGTATTGTTTCTGAACTGCTGAATCATGCTGTAGTGTAGAGATTTTGAGTTATTGAGGGACAACATAGTCAAAGATAAAGTCTCCATCTCCGATCCTGTAATGCCACAAATTGCTTAGTTGTATTTTTGGATATTATTGATGGTTTAATTATTATGTTGCTGAAGTCCCCACTGAAGGCCCAGGTACAGAGAAATATGATAGAGAAAAATGCAAAGCTAGAGTCACTGGCTGGCAGCTTGATGTGCCACAGTTCAAAGTAGCTTACATTCCACTTGAAAATTTCATCAAGCGACTCTATTTTTGTCCATTCTCTACATCTGGATCTCAATTTCGTCAGATCACAGTAAGCCATTGTTTGTTGCCTTTCCAGAGCTTGACATTAAAGCTTGACTCCACAAAAAGGTAAGGGGTCAGATGGAAACGTGCCCTGCATGACATAACTTTGGGTCTTGAAATATTTATCCTGGAGAAGATAAAACACGTCTCTGATCTTTACCCTGAAGCACCGTCACTTCAGCACAATTCAAAGTGACAGCAGAGCCTCAACTAGGTCAGTTGACATTTGGTTCACTTGCAGTTATCAGCGAATTCCAGATAAAGCACTTCCATGTATAACATCACTAGCACCTGTAGTGTAGGGGAAGCTGCACTGCTACTACAACCCATCATTTATTACATTTAAATAAAAAATCTGGCACATAGTGTTTTTTCTAACAGGATTCACCTCTTACTTGGACAAGCATGCAAAAGCTTCTATGATATGTGGATTTCCATTGAAGTTATGTCTGCACTAATCCTGGATTATATGCAGAACTGTGCTAGTTTCACACCACTTTTACATTTGTTCATCTGTTATTTTCATCATAATAATTAATTGAAGGGCTGCAAGTTGTGTATATATATATATATATATATATATATATATATAAATTATCTCAGCTTGTGATATAGGTGAAAAAGCATTTAGTATGAAATTAATGTCGGGTCAGCCTTTCTTTTTTTTTTTTACCAATTCTTGCAGTTTTCTCCAAATACTTAATCTTCCATATTAAATAATCTTTGTAAATTTTCTTATCAGAATAATATGACTTTATTCCAGCCGTATTATAGCTTTTTCCCAACCTAATTTTTTTTTTTATGACAACTTGTGAGGATAAGCGGTAGAAAATGTTTTATTTTTGTTTTATTTGTCATACTACAGTATTATGACTTCAATATTTCAACAGTCTGCTACTAACTAGTCCTGCACAATGTTAGTGAGGTTTAGGACTTTATTTGGTCTGTATTTTAGCTGTCTAACCAAATACTTTAACATTTCCCAAACAATATGCAGTCACCCCTAGCAATATCACGGCCCAATTATCGGCCCCTCACTATATTGTGTTTTTTCATAAATTAATTAATGACTGCTGTTTCTATACTATATACTATAGTCCATTAGTCAATGCGTATTGAACTGCAAGTTTTACCTGTAGTGCTCGTATCTGGTCACTAAGTGGGAATACTGACACAAAATATAAGACATTCACTTGCATGAAGTCAGCCATGGCACAGCCGACATGATATTGGAAAAAAGTTCTCCTCCTATTCTGTGGGGAAGTGGTAAGTTTTTCGCTTTTTCACTTTAGAAGAAATACATGTGAGACTAACTGGTTAGCTCGCCAGATAGCAGCTGTCTCGGGTCTCTGCAGCATGAGTTGTGCAATGTGTCGTAAACAACAAATAATAGGAGTGTAAAAGTACCTACAGAGGGTGTTATCTTATGTCTACAGGGCTCTAATAATGTTAAAACCAGTATTCAGGTAATCAGGTTGTCTATGCTCTACCTACAAAAATATAATTTATTAAAATTGAATCCAAAACCATACCATAGCTGGGTCTGGATCCAATTAACCACTATGATACATAATATAGCTGAAGTGATAATATTCACTACAACAAGGCATCTCAAAAACTGGCCAATCTCATGTTCATAGAGTGACTTCTCCCATTCACTAAGCATTACAGACAATGACAAAGATTCAACCATCTTTAGATCTATTTTTTATTAAATATAATACACACTGATTATATGTGGAGCAAGATGAACAGCACTCACTTGGCCACTTCATCAAGCTTGGGCTCTATAGAAAAAAAATGGAGAAATAAGCATTATGGCCTGCAACTTCAAAACAATACTGTGACATGCAGAGATAAAATGTTCCCAAAACAACTTCAAACAGAATATAAAAGTGAAAGCCTTGAATGGCGTCACCACTGCAGACTATTCTTAGACAGAGATACATCACACAGGATACTGTGTCATTAAAACAGTTGAGGGATTTTTGCTTAATCTCTATCATGAATTCCAAGTACTTCGATCAGTAAGTATGTCAACATGTCATATGATCCACAATAAGACTGACCATGTTGTTATATATTAAATTAGTGGCCGAAAAAGCACTTGTGTAATACACATTTCTCAAAGTTCATTAAAAATGACAAAGAAAAAACAGGGGAAACGACTGCTTGAGAGTTGAATCTTACCTTGGAATTTGAATTCTGGGAACTTAGTGAGGTCTCCTCCACCGTATAGCCTCTCTAGTTTGGATATTTCCTCGGACATGTTCTTCTGATAAGAGGGGCCTGCATCCACAATGCCGCCAGAAGTCCTGGGAGAGCCAAGGCATTAAATAAATGTTGAAAGGAGATGGGCAGCGCAGTGATGGGGAGGATGGAATTCCTGCTGGCAGCCACTATTAACTTTTGCATTATCATTCCACTAATAGTGCCAACTTTTATACATACAGTATCTGGCTGCAGGGTGTTTTTGTGTGCGTGTGTATTTCTGACAGGAATTGTGTATAGTTGACTGACTTGCTCTTGGTGTTGTAGTCACGGATCTTGTCCAAGAACAGTTTCTGCACTGGGTCCAGCTCCTTAGCCCGGTTGAACAGGACCGCAGACATGCCAATATTCCTGCGCAGAGTCTGGTTGACCGCAGAGCGCAGCATAGAGGACAACTGGAGGAAGCGGTGGAGCGCCATCTGGAGGGACACACACGTAATTACTCAGATAAAATTGGCCTGAGAAATAATGGGATAATTTACATATATCAGTAGACGCAAAAAATATACACTCTCAAAATCTTATTGCAATACCTCTTTGAGGCTTTACACACATATACAGCGTTACATGGGCGAATTAATCTACCGGTTAGCATAGCGTTAGCATGTCCATTAGGTTACCTGGTTTGCTATTTGTGGGGAAAGAAGCCCGACGCGTTAGTCTTTAGATGCGTTGGGTGTTTAATTGATAAAGTTTATATTATTATACAACGACAATGATTCACAATCACGCAACACAAGGTCGTTGGCGTACAGCTAAAAGCTAGCTAGCTCCATCTACATTCGTAAGCTAACAAGCTAGCTTTAGCTCGATGGACAAATAGCAGTATTGATTTACACAAGTCAGGCAAACCTAACTAGATATACCAACGTTCGCTTGCACAAATAAGCAATTCACGATGGTAGTTGAAAATGTTCTGCCATTAATACGCACAACTCACCTTGGATTTTGACACTTCGGACACAACAACCCAATGTGGAGGACCGCGGTGTATTGTGGGAAATGTGTAGTTCATGGGCTGGGCACGTTGGCGAGCGTCAAAGTCTGCAGGTTTGCTCGGCGCTGCGTTTTAAATATTGATGTGGAAGCCTGCAACAAATTACCTTTTCCTTGTAAACAGTTTATTACATGGGAGCTGTTGTCAGGTATGATCTAATCAATACACTACGACAGTATATATCCCATAAATACACCACTATATAGCTCATATATCAGGAAAATTAATACACAATCATATAGCCCGGATATACTAATGAATAGATAATAATAGATTAATTCATGCACTTTATTGCCTATATATCATGAAGATATATTAATACACTGTATAGCTCATATTTCACGAGGATATGAATACACTATTGTCGCCCATATTGTGAAGATATCAAATGAATACACTACTAAACAGCCCGTTTATAAAGATTAAATTAATACAGCACTATATAACTCATATATCGTGAAGATATTGCACTGATTTTAGCCCATATATATCGTGAAGATATTAACTACTGTATATAGCCTATAAAACTTTAAGGTATTACGGTATCACGAAGACATTTAATATTTTCCTATCATCTATATCTATATATATATATATATATATATATATATATATATATAAAATGTATATTAAATACACAACATAGCCCAGTCCTGAAGTTAGTAAATTTACAAATTAATATATTCATAATTAAAATTACTACATAATTACTATATCATTATAGGGGAAAACACACACACACACACACACCATGTATCTATTGGTACATTCAAAACTTTATTATGGAATACAGTGTAGAAAGCGTTTCCCAGTCAATGCAAATGGTCTGCAGAATATTACACAATTGACAACGAAACCAATGCAACCAACAGAAAGAAACCCCTGATTCCATTGCTCTACTGCCACCTGCTGGGCTTCTTGTGAGCACTTCGGCAAAACCTTGCTGCCAAATGTTTTAACACTCACAGATACTGTACTGTAGATGTTTAACAGAGCGAGAGGTCACGCTGTGCTTCTTTCAATGTGATGTTGATATGCAACAATGCTTTAGAAAGAGCTGGCTACTTTACTTACAAGGTGACTGTTGCCAGTTATGGAAATCAATGTTTGATACTTGCCCTCAAGAACTCATCCTAATGATGCATTTACAGACAGCAGTGCTCATCCTCTGAGAGGAGAATGTGCATGGGTGGCATAGAGGTGAGCAGCATGCCTGAAGAGAAACAAAAGCGATGGAGGGAGGTGAGCGGATGAGCAGGGGGGCTGGATGGATGGTTGATGGGTGGTGTAAAAGCCATTATAAATACAGACTGCCTGCCAGCCTGGCTATCCATCCAGAACTGCAAGTCATTTCCTCTCTACCACGCTCTCTGTTTTCTCCTACTCCCCCTATCAGAGCTCCACCTGTTCTATCAATGGACAGGAAAATAATTGCAGAACCAAAATTGGATACAATGTTAGCTTAAAGCTCGGGAGGGGAGGGGGGACACCAGACTGAAAATGACAAAACACACACACACATTTCTAATCCATCCCTTTCTAGATTCCTGCAACCATCGCCCACACAAGATACCCTTTACACTCTGGGAAACAAAATGAGCCCCTAATCATAATCTTTAACACAATATATTTTATTAAATGAAAATGTACAAATGAAGCCAGCCCCTGCCTGCCTAAAAAGAATGGTTCTAAAAAAAGAAAATAACACACTTTAAAAAAAAAATCACAGATCTCCTTTGAAGTGTGTATTTAAAGATATCCAAGCAGAGCCCGTTCATCTAGATTTGATATATTTTTCATTCTTTGAAGTCACGTGATCACGAGAAGATATTAAATGTACAATCTTGCTAAAATGACAATCTAAGTGAGAGGGGTTTTCGAGAGCAGCGTTAAGATCTTTTGTTTTTTTTCTTCTTTCAAAATCCTGTGGTCATGCACTACATAGGAACGACTACAACTTCAGCATTACTTCAGTACATTACACGCAAGTTTAAAAAAAGGACTTTACATTGTTTTTTTGTAGTGTTTTCAATCTTTTTTGAAAAACAAAACTGGAAACCATAGAGAAACTCTAAAATAAAAACAGCTCATTCAGAATACATAATTACTAGCATCGCCATCAATGTGTTCATCATCATCTCCAGATAGCCTCGTGTGACATAATGCAGCCCAGCTGTCATAAGAATGCACAAAAAGAAAAGAGGATGGAGGAATGGAGAGCGGGATCATTATTCTCCAGTGTAGAGAGAGCAGCGGTGGTGCAAAAACAGAAGAAAACTGGGCTTCATTTCTGACAAGTGCCGCTCAACTTAAACCTCAAATGTTAAAAAAATGCAATTAAAAATGGTGAACATGAGACATAGGGAGCCATGCAACCACAGCCCTACTGATCAGAAACCGAGTGACACTCCTAAAATTGTCACAAGCCAAGAAAAAAAACACAACGCACCAGGTCCTGGATCAGTAAAGAGAGAGCAAGCTTCTTTCATTCATGGGGGGGGTTGTTTTTTGGCACTGGGCGGGGCCATTCCAATACATCAGCAGGCCCAGACGGAGCAACATATAAAAACGGTCTCTAATCAAAAAGGTGTCTCGCTCCAATAAAGTAAACAAATCGTGCAAACTGGCTCTGCCACAGTGTCCGCCCAAGCATGAATGAAAGAAACCCCGATTGCTCTTGCTCCGTATGCTCGGTTACTGGTTGGTTTATGCCACACTGCGCTCTGGAGATGTCAAGCCTACTCTGGGAGGGGGACGGGGGAAGGAAGGTGCTTGATGTGTGGAATGAGATGTTAGTTTGTGTTGCGTGTATGCGTGTTTGCATGTCAATGACATTCCCCTCAGTTCTGCATCTGTTCAAAGAACTTGTAGGTTGGATTCTCATAGCCGTTCTGCTGCATCTTTGACAGGTGGCGCTCTTCCGGGGTGACGGCAGCGTCCACCTGGAGTTGAGCCAGAAGAAAACAAGAGGATTACACACACACACACACACACACGCCAGTCACCCAAAACACACAAGTCATCTGCTTCTCACCTCGATGACTCCATGGTGGATGGACGTATACTGCTTCTTCCTAAGCATCACCAAGGTGATGACGATAACCGTCGCTATGACAACACCGCCGACCATCAAGCCAATGATGGCGCCCTTGTTGGAGCCTACATCCTCTGCAAAGAAGACCTGAGGCAGAGACACTTTTCAAGTGACGTGCACGTATCAGCAAGGACAGCGGGTGGGATACAGCAGGAATTCTGGTAAATTCCATCCTGACACGGCAGCCATGTCTTTTTTTTTAAGTTGTTATGGGTTTCAAATTAAAAAGATGAGTGACACCCTGACACTAGACTGCTCATGGTGAATGCAAAAATGTGATATGCTATAAAATGCAGGGATTAACGGATTAAAGACCTTCGGTGAGAAGAATGGGGTATGCGGATTTACTATAGATTGGGGCATTTGTACTGGAATTACAATATCGAGAGGATTACGGGAGGCAGACTAAAAAGTGGGTTGCAGCCTCATGGTAAGTCCGCTAATGTGACTCGTCAGTGGAATATTTACCGCTACAGACGTCTGATCTGAGGGTGGAGGATTTTAAGAGTCCACACAAGCGAGTCGCATGCATTATCACGGTTGTCTCTATGGACACCCATCTCCATGGCGACAACCTTGGCAATTTTACAAGGGGCACAGTATGAATGTATCGCGAAGGGGGCAGAAGGTGATCTTGAATGTGTCAGTGAATGCATCTTTCATGAGCATGCCTCCGCCCGGTCCATTATATTTACCGGCTCGCTTGCATGTACAAGCACATTGGTGCATTTTACATGCCGTGTGTCTTTATTTACCAGTTTCTGGTGATGAACTTCATACTCGGTACTCTGTCTGTCTGCTTTCTCCATTCGAAGTTCAGGAATAGCCTCCATCTTCATTCCTGTCACTGACAAGGGAAGGAGAAGTAACATCTATTATGGATGGTGACACTCATTCTCCCTCATACAAATGTACAGAAGCCACTCAGGCAGGTCTAACATGAGAGCATTGAACATCTATACTGACACGGCGGTCAGGCTGTAACGTGTCATCTATTTCTAACCGTCTGTGTGACTATTTATACTTGTGTATTTAACTGTTCATGTAAATACAGTAAAGTCTCGTTATATCGATATTCTCGGGAGTCAGGAAAAAATACCGATATAACCGGACTATCCATATATCCAATCCTGCGCCGAACTGCATTAAAAGTGGGCGGATCTTTGATATGGCATGTAATTTTCTCCTTGAGTTCATGGATTGCGTATCTAGCATGCTTTTGTACTACAATAAATTTTGTACAACAGTAAATACAAATAAACTTACGCTGTAGTGATTACCGGTTACCGGGACATAATTCACCCCGGAACTATCGATAGGAAAGGTGTTGCCACCCGGAGGGGTAGGCGCGAGGGACGGGTGTTTTCCGCTGTGTGTGCTGCACTCTGGTGGTGGAAGTGTGAAAAATAAAGTTGACTGGAAGCAGCCGTTCGCCGTGTTCTTTTTTGGTATTGAAATCCTTAAGCAAAGATTGATTTAAGCTGCTTTTGTATCGATATAAGCAGACCGAATTGGCTGGCGGGAGATGAAAAGTAACCGGATTATCATAATAACCGTGTATCGTACTAACGGAGCTAATTACATCATAAAAGACTAGAAATTTGCCGGGAAATGAAAATAGTATCGTAATAAGTAGTAATTCGTTTTAACCGATATCGATATAACAAGACTTTACTGTACATCCAAGTCTGAATGACAAATCTCCAAATGAACATTTGTTTCATCCAGACTTACCTGGTCGTGTGGGGACGCCTCTATCCAGACTGGGGCGGGAGTCTACTGGTTCAACTGGGGAGAAGAAAATAGCACATCAAGTATTTAGCGAACTCATTGCCTCAACACCAATGACAAAATGCGGGAACACTCACCTTGGTTGTCTGTGTTGGGCTGGTTGAAGCTCTCAGGATGGACAAAGCCAACTCCTCCCAGGCCCAACGTGTCCTCCTGAGTCAGCAGGTCGGTTTGGCCATCTCCAAACTCCTGGTCGGGCATGAGGGCATCATTGCCGTAGCTCACCCTCACGTCTGTCTGCAGGTTGGCCAGTTGTTGGGCCATCTCAGCCTGCTCCCTCTGCAGAAGCTCTGATTAGAGGATAAATCACAAGGAGAATGAGTGCGTTCAGAGTTCTGCGTTATCGGACGCTCTGTGAGGCTGTGAATGCATCAGGCTGAGCGCTTTGTGTGTGTGAGGAGAAAGCGATGCACACTGATATTCCTCCAGCTACATTTGCTGATATACTTTAGGAGTGGTCACATATTAAAGCAAACAGAGCTCTGCTATCAGGATTGGATCAAAAGTGAAAAAATGAAGATCTGTGTACCCCGATTTCAAACTACAGGGAAATAATCCAACATAACCTGTCCTACACTAATGATTTGAAGTCTCTCTCCAACAGTGTGCCAACATCTTCAATAGAGCAGCAGCGATTACTGCTTTTTCTCCCAGCCAGCCAAGGTAGTGTGCGTGCACGTGTGCATGTCTCATTCGCAGTGCAGTACAAAATGTCAGTTACAGAGACACAGATGGCTGTGTGACGCACGCAACACCAATAACCCAAAAAACTGCAGAAACCGAGCACAAGGAAGGGTGGATGGGAAGGCGTTAGAGAGGAAGATAGATGTATCTTCCCAGCAAACAGTTTAATTTGAATCTGTGCTGAAGAATTAGGTCAAATAGCTCTAATGCCCTTATCAGTCAAAGAGACAAGGGAAAAAATGCATGGAATTTAGAGCCTTCAATCCCCCTGTTATATGCAACACAATCAGTGTCCTTTGGCACATATGTCTCTCAAGGTTAGGAATTGGGCAAGACAAACAGCTGAACGATTCCTCCCAAAGGTTACCTAAAAGATGCCATTGTAAATACTTCAGATATCACTGCCCATTCGTTTTTTAATTTTCCACATTTCCAGAGAACAGTAACCAAAAAAATATGCGGTGAAACTCACCGACTTGGTCCTGGATATCGTCAGCCACACCGGGCACCTTGTAGAGAAGTCCCAATGACTGGTTCATGCGCTCTTCAATGACACGCAGGTGTGTCAGCACCTAATAAACATGCACACGAACACACAAAGTGCATGAGAAGTGAGTGTGGATTGAGTCCCCCCCCCCAACATGAAAAAACTGTTGTTCTAGTGTGGGGTACCTGAGGCCTGATTTGTGCTGCCTTCTTGGGGTCCACCATACGGACATGTTCAAAGTGTTTAAGAGTATGTTGTCTGTCCTTTTGCTCAGCGCGCACGTACTTCTTCAAAAGGCTGAAGACATGACGAGGCTGCGTCACACAGAGTGAGAGAGGCGGTGAGGCACAGAGACAGGACACTATGATTGGAAACAAGCCAGCTAAAATTCATGAAACGTGACATTACAGCTTCTCAGTGTGTCACATTTTTTTAGCACTTTAGCCTTGAAATAGCTCTTCCCAGAGTTCAGACACGTTGAGAGGGAAAAGCAAGAAAGGACAAAACGCATACAGTAGACAATTTGATCAAGATGCTGAGCAGGTACTCAAAATATCTCACTTATGAATACACAATACCAAAAAAGACCTAATTGAGATGGTTACAGGAAACAAAAGGCGGTGGAGGTCAGCAGAAGATAAAGTGCCCAGCTAAAACTGAATCGTACAAAAAGTGACAATATTTTTTTCCAGGAAACTATAATCCAGTTACCTAAGGGAGGTAGGAGGGGAAGTGAGAGCCATGTGGACAGCACCTTTGTGTTTTGCTACAACTTAAATTCTATATTGTTAGTAATGCTGGATGTAGTATGTCCACATCTTTATTAAGATTCAATGTACTAAAGGGTAAAATATAATAATAATATATAATAATAATATATATGTATATAATAATAATATAAAAGTTTTCTTGGGTGCTATATTGCACAATAATGGAGGCAAAATCTGGGCAAAGATTTCATCAAAACACATTCGGAAATCGGGGTTCCATTGTGCATTAAAACACACATTCAGTCAGTTATTCACATTAAAAACAAAAGGATGTGTGTTTTGTACCCTGGGGGGGTCTTGCTGCAGAGCTGTTAGGTAGCTCTCCAGAGCCAGGCGGCGGCGGTCATTGAGCAGAGCTTCTACTCGGGCCATGTGGGTCTCCACTAGCTGCTGCCGCTCACTGGCTGCTTCCTGTTCCAGTGTCTCTACCTTCTCTTGGAAACGCTTCATATAAAATGGCAACATTGATACGTTAAAACAGGAAAAGAAACAACCTTGCTAGCCATTTAAATGTTCAGAATATAGATAGGTTACCTGGATGACCACCTTCTTATCAGCACGTGGAAGATTCTTAGCTTCCCTCTCAGCCTCTTCCCACTCTCTCATCACCTGTGCCAAAGTAGAGTGGGACGCACTTTACATCAACAACACTTTTTCTACAATGTCCCCTGAAAAACTACTAAATTTACGGCTGTCGAGCCGAAATGCCACACTCCAAGCACGGAGACAGAGCAAGGATTGACAAAAAACAAACGGCATCTGTTGGCTTAAGCTCCCTCTTCTGTTGCATACTCTCCTCAAGCTGAGCTCAGGCCTGTAGCAGATGCACAGCCGTGTCTGGAAGAGGGGAGTCCACTGCGCAAAACGTGATGATGCAGTGCTGATCTCCAACACAACGAAATGTAATTTTAAGTTCTGCACAAGGTGTCCTCGTCTGCATCGAGCCAACAGTGGCTATGGACCATCTGGCTCTCCACTGGAGAGCCAACCACTTCATTAAGGAAAGCAATTAAAACAGAATCCGTTCAAGCGGCCCACCCGGAGAGGATTAAAAGATGCACTTATCTTCTTTTTGCTACAACTTTTCCACTCTCAATTTCCTATTCACAAGCAAAATTGCTTGTGAAATCACAATTTATAATTTTAAATCACAATTTACTTATATATTTCACTTAGTATTTTCAGACTAAAGATTGAACCACTGAAAAAACATAATCACTACCCCGTCTTTCTCACTACTCCATTACTCCAATACCTGGGACATCCTTTCACGGTGCTTGGCTTCCAGGCTCTCTTTAGCCTTCTGGAAATGGGCATGCTCGTTTTCATCAGCAGGCGTTTCCAAGTAGTGGTCCACAGCATCAGGAGAGCCGGGAGTGGCAGTGGGGACTACATCAGCCAGACAAAAGACAAAGACAAGACAAAAGTTGTGAGGAATAAAAGCAAAGCCTTTTTTTTTTATTATGTGGTTAGTTGAAGACAAAACACAGAGCTCAGAAAAGGTCAACAGAGTCAGAACAGTACAAAAGCAAACCCCTCCAATGACCCATAAATGTCTGTATAAAGACTCAAGCTTGTCCTGTGGCCTTGAAAGTTAACTTCTTGCTAAGACACATGGCATGAACCTCAATTTAATCAGCAGAGTTGATTATCTTTAGTAGGAGCAATCAAAAAGTGTCTAGTGTTGTGTGTCTAGTGTGTCTTGTGTGTGTGTGCGTGTGTGTGTGTGCAGGCGTGAAGGTCACACGTCACTGGAAATCAGTCTGCTGAGAGCGCATGACTGCACAGGACACCAAAAATCATGGGATGTTATTCACTTGGAAGAAGACTACTTCTCAAGTGGGCATAAGGCCATCAAAACATAGCCGCCCACCTGCACATTCACTACAAGCCACAGCGGTTTAACATGTTTAAGACATGGGCGAGCCAGAGGTGCACCCATGAGTATAGAGTGGTGTGAAAAAGTGTCCCCCTTTCTGATTACTTTTTTAGTTCCTGGACTAAAGACTAAAACCACAGCTGAATGAAAATAACATTAAGGCTTGTCTCACCTTTGCCAGGAAATAATGATCCCCAAGTGATCAAGGGGAAAAAACCTTTTCAAAGGCCCCATTACACCAGGCATACAAATAACACCGCCTTTCAGAAAAAAGAACATTATACCAACAGTAAAATATGGTGGTGGCAGTGTGATGGTCTGGTGCAGTTTTGCAGCTTCAGTACCTGAAAGACTTGCTGTGCTAAACAATATTCTGTGTGCCTTGAAAAAACGTCCAAAATGGAAAAAATTGGATTGAATGAGTTATTAACACGTTTCATTTAAAAATGTGTTCAGTTGTGTTGTCATTGAAAAATCAAACATTTAAGTGTGGGAAGGGGCAAAGATTTTCACACCACACCATCACTTGACTACATTCACATCAGAGAAGAAATGTAATTGATTAATTCATTCTACGAAAACATAGAGAGAGACAAGTCATGCAAACACTGAAATAGGCTACTCGTTTAATTGCAACATCCTGGTAAGAGTGAGTAATGTTTTTAAATCTTCACACTTTGCAATAATGCTTCAAGTTCAATAATTACCAGGTGGGGAACTGTTAAAGGATTAGCCAAGAAAGGAGGCTATGGACGGTAAGGAAAGTCCACAAGAGACCAAGGAGAAGTTAGCATCTGACAGGAGGTTAAAGACAAACAGAAGGCATTTCAACCCAAGGGCGGCTGGTCTGGGTCCTCTGCCGGTGGCAGAACTTACTGACGCTTCTGCAGACAGACAGGCAATATTCCTTGGACTCAAAGTTATTCCTGTTGCCTCCGCATCCGCCGTAGATAAATTGAACACATCGGCCCTCCTGACGGTCAAAGTACCAACGGGGCAGCATGGCCCGGCATGGACCAGTTTCTGCACTGGCCCAGCACACATCTTGGAGAACACATACACAAACCTGTCATCGTCAATAGCCAGTCAACATAAGGAATTGCCACAATGTTCTCCTTGTTCTCCATATACATTAGCCAGAACTGAATTCAAAATTCCTACAATGTTCCTACTCACCCCTGACTACTTCCTCAACCGACTCAGTGGTTGTGGTGGTCGTCGTTGTCATGGCAACATTGGTGGCAGGCTCATCATCGCTGTCATCAAGTGTGTCCTCGTCATCGTCCTCCTCCTCCTCCTCGTCCTCTTCCTCCAAGCCCTCTTCGTCCTCCTCCCCGTCTCCATCCTGGTCATTATCCAGCACGTCCTCTTCCTCATCATCTTCCTCGACCGCCACCGCCGCCTCCTCCTCCTCTACCACAGATGGCTTGGTTTCCTCTTGCTGCTCTGCTGGCTCTGGTTCCCGCACCATACTGAGAAGGACGGGAAAACGAGGAAGGAAAAATGATAGAAAATAAAAGATAATGAAACAGAAGAAACAAATTCAGCATTGTCGTCCATCATCACAATGAATGCTGAGGCGTCTGCCATTATGTGTGTATTATGCTCATTCACATGTGGGCTATTATCTTTTATAGGCTCAACACTTGATGATACCACAATATTTTCATTTAAAAGTAAGGCAATGAACAGAAAAGCAATAGTGGGACAGTTTTATGTGATAACATCCCAGAAACATCCTACCGATTGCTCTGATGATATTAATAAAGCTTTACAGAGCTCAGGTAATTTCTTTTATTGGCATTTCAGCGCGGTGTTCAAACACGATTTCTGAGGGAATGTTAATGTCCCTGGAATTTCATTCAATCATCACATACCTATTATCTGAGTAGTCGGTTTCTGCTCCACCCCACCAAACATCTGAATCATCATCGCCATCCAGCTCGGCGCTGTCGGTGTCGCGCTCAGCCTCCGTTGGGCAGCAGACAAACTCAACCCCTCGGAAACGGTCGATACGACACGGCAGAAGCATCCCATAGTCATGGAGATTCATGGAGCGGTCTGTACAGGACTATAGAATGTTTTCAAGATGAGAAAGGAGGACTATTTCTGCTACCCTGTGTGTGTGTGTACACACTCACTTCTTTTGCCACAGTATGCCAGTGCAGGTGGGTCTCACACTGGTCCATACGCTCCTGATGTAAGAACTTACACTTGTCAGGAACCAGCAAAGCGTCGCTCACAAATTCTCCCACTGCAGCAGAGATAACATTTTAACATTTACTTATTTACTTACTGGGCAAATACCAGAATTGGGGGGAAAAGCAGGGCATTCTGCAAGTGACATCCTCGACTCACCCAGGCAGCGGTAGGGCACTACGATGTGCGTATGACTACGACACTGCTTGCGACCCTTCTTGCACCAGTTCTGGATGCTGACAGGCTGGTTGGCTTCCACCACATTAGTAATCTGGAGCTCTGGATACACCTGCACGCACGAGGAATTCATTTGAGCTTCTATTTCAGAAAGAGATTTTAAGGCTGTTGACCTACAACCTCCCTCTTGATCCGCTCTAGAAAGGAAGGCTAATCTTAGGCTTCCTAAATGTGGTACTTTTGGAATGTTGTAGCTTGTTAGCGCCTGCTGGCAAGATTCAGTGTTACCGCTCAAGTTATGAGCTTTCACCATTGTTTCACCACATGGCAGTTCATAGTGCATTCACATGGTGCTTAACTATTCCGCTTAATGTTTAACGCATGAAAAGCGGTTTCGTTATTGCTAGGTTAAAAAATGTTAGCTCCAGTCTTTTACCTTGGATTCACACAATCAGTATTTTGAAGGACAGTCGAAGATTTGTGAGTTTGACCACACCAATAACAATTTGATCCTGTGAGAGAACATACTGTATGTTATATATTTACTATAGGTTGCACCAGACAAAAATGCCCAATGAAGTGGAAAAAAAAACATGTCTCACTGGACTAAAGTACCATTTTGAAGGGGGAATTTATTTTATAAAATCAGAGACTTGTAAGGCAAGTTATAGTAATAACAATGAAGTGGAGAACAACAGGCTAAATAAGCATCTGTTAATGTAACTATTACAGTTATTCAGATAACTATAGTCTAAAGAACATAAATAGTTCACTTGCAGCCTGCATTTGCAGAAATTGAGTTGATGTCTACATTGTAAATTTTCCAGTGGTACATTACTGCTAGGAGTGGCAGATACTGGCACAGCCTAGTGCGTTCTCTTTAGTATTATTTTCTGCATGTTTTTTAATCAATATTTTTGGTGTCAGGTTTTTGGGTTTCGTATGTTTTGTTTTTTGTCTGACCTTTAGGATCGCATTAATAACAACAACAAAAGTACCGCTATAATTGTAATGGACTGGGTTATGTTAGCAGTGACAGCTATGGGTAAGTTATTCATGTTGCCGTTTCTAAAGTCAGCCGGTGAAGGCACTTTAGGCATGACTGGACGTGACAGTGACATAGGACAGCGGACAGAGGACGGTGGGTGAATCTGCTTGTTACAGGTTAAAAGTGTATGTTGCTGTTGACGAAAATAACCTGTTACTGTTTGTCAGCAATTGTAGTATAAATGCGTAGCTTGCACTCCATTAAAGATTATTTGAAATTGACATGTTTTTGTTCCATTCAATATACTGGAATGTCACATGTTTGATGCCAGATCTGTAAATTATATTTCAAAAGGCATCATTGCATATTACCAATTATGAGCCCATCAAATCAACGGCAAGCCAAACATGTCTATAATGTGGATATACTGTATTATGTAGACTAAAATAATATTACCACAAATAGGAATTGGCTAAATGCAGAGATAGAGTTGAATACATCAGAGGCAGAGGAGATAAAAATGCCTTGGGAGGAAATTACTTTAATGACTGCTTCTAGATATCATTATGTGCGTTTTTTTTAAAGCTCTCCAATGATTCTCCACATAAATGCAAAAATAGATTTACAGTCTGTTACCTCCTGGCAGTACTGCAGGATGCCCTCCTTGGTGCCGACGCACCTCTTGGTACCCGAGGGGTCTGGTTCCCACTTGCCAGTCTGCACGTTGACGTGCATGTTGAGTTTACCGCAGAACATGGCCACTTGGGGCTCAGCCAGCAGGCCCGTCGAACCATCTGTGGGCACCTATAGGTCAGAGTGACACAAACGGGCCATTTAATGAGATGCCACACTCTTAAGATATGCAAGTGAATGCATTGACATTGAGAGAGTATTGAGGTGGGACAGAAAGGGAGAACAATATAACTGGAAATTATTTGGGCTTGCTCATCTCTGTTGCACACATTCTCAACCCACAAGAGTGAATTAGTCATCCAAGACTCAAATTTTGATATTGTTAGCTCACTGAATCACTGGAGGAAATCAAGCAACAACATCAATGGCAATCCTGCACTCTCTGCGCCCTTGCAGACTTTTTTTATGCATCAGGTTATTTATACAACCTTTCAGTTAAGTAATTTCTAGGTCGTTTCTCTCCATTTGCTCACGACACAGTGCACCACAATCAGTTGGCAGGTTAGTTAAAGGTAAGAAGAATGTTCAAGCATGCGTGACCAGTCCGACGCCTGAATTTAATCTTTTTTTTTTTCATTATTTCAGCTTGTGTGTGCATTTATTGCTGAAGTTCCCTTCAGAGGGGAAGTGCAGACAAACACTGTCTGCATTGTACTGCCAAATGAGCCTGAACAAAATCAGAGGGAATACTGAGGGCTGGGAGGGTGGAGGGAGGGAGGAGAAGGACCAGTGCCATTGTGCTTTCCCTAATCTTGTTAATGGTTTTGAAGTCCCTGGCAGGCAAACAAATGCTGTTTTATGAGATGGATATAGCCTCCCATTCCCCCCCGCAGACATATTCAGTCCAAGCAGCCTGAGGCATGAAGTCCTCTTCCAAAGGACGTCTATCTGACAGGGAAGTAAGTGTGAATCTTATTATGTGCAGGATGCAACTATAAAATTACTTCCCAGTGGTTTTCGATGTGAACAATCAAATGTGCCCTCTGCACCAACGCAGCTAGTTAATCCTGCACGGACAAAGGGTGTCAAATCACCACCTGTCCCGAGTTGGCCTCAGCTGCACCACATGGCAACTTAACACCACTAGCAGTCACAGAGCCATCTGCACCATATACCATGTTCTTTAAGGGTCTGCAGTTTGATTCCTGTGCTGCCGACTGGGAGTGAGGTGAGCAAAAGACTTTGCATATAAGCAGCATAACCTCAGGCAAACAGAGGTGGAAGTTTTCAACTAATCTTTAAAATGTCATATGCATGTGACCTAGCTTTTAATGAATTTTCAGTTTTTACGGTGACCTTCAAAAAAAAGATTAAATAATTTCCTAGCTTTGAAATCAGAGTCCTAGAACAGAGACCGAGGCAGGCCTGGGAGGAGAATGAACAATGAGCATGATGACAGCAAATCACGAGAGATTGGAGAACAGCCTGTCCACACGTTTGAGCAGAAGGCCACACACTTTGGAAAACGGAATAAATTCAAGAAAATTGTAGGTCATTTACGGAAAGTGAATGTCTCTTGTCCATGTACAACCCAGATGCAACAACATCACTGTGCAAACTTGCACAATGCAGACTGCCAATGCAACAATGCACATGCTCTGCATCCCGAGTGACATTAGATATTATGTGCATTTTACAAATAAACACCGCAATCAAATAAAAGTACTCAGTGAGAGCAGGTCTTAGTGAGCTACAATCCAAATATGAGCCAAAAAAACGGCAAAGCGTTAAATGTGTATTATTGAAAGGCTGTGTTGTTCTCTGACTTTATGTTCTCAGCCCCGCCATCCTGTGGCAATGGAAGGAGGAGGTGGGGGCGGTAATCTGGGCATTGAGGATTAGGACAGCAGCCCAGTTGAGAGAAATATCTCCCGCTAGCCTCAATCTGGCATGATAGATATCACCATATCCTCAGGGAATGAGCCAGGGGAGCTGGGGCTGATGTTATATGAGCTTGACCCCGAGAAGATAGTTCCATTTAAGTCAGCAGAAACTCCAGTCACATAACTGCAAGGCGTGCAACTTCTACAGCAGAAATTATACATGATGGCACAGTAGCAGCAATTTACCAGAAATGCTTTTCAACCTATTTCTAAATTAGCTGATGAAAAACGTCAATGAGAGCCAAAGATGTCAAGTGGTGCAGTGAAGCAAGCTAGAAAACACTGAAAATATGCAATTAGGATATTTGTACCACTGGAGGAAGCTGCATTTGTTTCCTGCATTCTATTTCCAGACAAGTCTTTATGAAAAATACATTTCAGGCAGAAACTACTGAACCAAATGGAAACTTGGAATTACACTGCATCTTCAATTTTCCTGTTGCTAAAGCTTGGCATGCAATGCTTTAAATAAAACACTGTAATTAAAACATGTCAAACACCATCATAATAATTTTACAATGAAATGAATTCATGAAAAAAATGAAATAAAAACACAAAAAGCCACAGCTACAATCTCATCATGCAAAGCGATTAAAGTGAGATTATTGGTTGCTCCAATTTGACAAAGTGGTTTGCGGAAGAAAGAATGTTTTCCACGACAATAAACCTTTGTGTGTGACAGACTTTTTTCAGAAGATGAGAGGCAAAGCTGAAAAGACAAGCATGCAACAGAAAATTTAACTTGTTTATGGAGAAAAGATATCATCAGCAAATAGTAACGAGGGTGCATGTAAACAAGCACATACGTGACGCATCTTCCCCGTCACGCACAGGTCGTGAAAGGTTTTTATGTATTTGTGGGCATGTTAAGTACACACTAAGTGAGCACTAAATCTTTGAAGTGTGCCCGCATGGGCGTCGGTCTTGTCGTGCTATTAATTGCACAGTCTTATCAGTGTAGCTCAGGCCTGCCGAAGGGAGCTGGGTGGCGGTGGTGGGGGGGCTGTTAGATCAGCTCCCATCCTAAGGGGACATCTCTTTCCAAAGCGTATGCACGCGAAAACACACACACACACACACACACACACACACTGTGGTATTTTTTTTTTTTACTTATTCATACCAAATAAGATCTGCTGTAAAAGGTGGTTAAGAATGGCTGAGATGCTGCATCAGAGCATTGACAAGACCTACAGTATACTTCTATTGTAGTGTATTTGTATTATGCATTTTCACTGGTGCATGGCAACAAAGCATGCGCCCAATGCATGTGAACATGCATGCGTGCACACGAATGGACACGCACACACAACCTTGCCAAATACGCCCCAAAAACAATAGTTGACTGGGCAATAGATGTGAAAACAGTTCTTTCGGAAACATTTCTCTCCAGTCCTGCACAGATTTCATCACAGACAAACGTGTGAAATCTGATTAGAAGCGTGGAAGACAAACATTTCCAAGTGAATTTGCCTCCATATGATGGTGGTGCCCCTGGTTCCCTTAGTCATTATTGCCATGGAGACTGAGGCTGCACTCGCCCAGCCCCCAGGGGAAACTGACAGCTCGGCCCTGTCTTTGCCATCATTGCTGTGGCAACCGAGGCCAACACCTTCATTTGTGTCATCTGGGAGCATGAATTTCATTGTCGTGTGTGATCAGGTTGATGCATGCATTACATCACCACTTTGATTGCTGTGTCTGTGTGTTTAAAATAAAAACTGCATCCTTAGGAGAGACATGAACACACGTCTGTCTTTTCTGGGAATTCTAAAGATATAAAAACAGATAAAAAGAGACAGCGCGTAATGGGACACACCTATGCTGACTGAAAAGGCTGCTATTAAAACAAAATTGTAAGGTTATATGTAACCATGTAGTAACCGGTACATTTGTGATAACATGTAATACAGTACTGTGCCATATTTTGGTCCTTTTAAGCATTCTCAAAACTTTCTTCCTGGGTGCACTGATTTCACATAGCAACATTGATAGTGAGCCAATTTAATGCTCTGGCTAAGCTAAAAAATTGTACAATTCAATAATTTTTCCGGCCTCGATAAATTGATTGTATCATCCTCTTTACCATACAGGTTACACGACAAGAGGGTTCACTCTGTGCCTCTGTCTCAACCCCCGGGCACGTTGGTTCTATAGTGGAATGAATGAAGTAAACTTGGGCCAATGCACTTGACTGGTGCACCATATTCAGAGCCTCCCCGCAAAAAGTTGACTTCCCAGAAAGAAACTCAATTCTACTGAATTGGATTAACTGCACAATAGCGTCAACCCCCCCCTCCTCCACAGACACACAGCTTTTCACTCGAAAGCTACATAAACACAGGAAGTGCAACTCTGAACAGGGAAACAGGAAAAAGACCCACACAAGCTGATGGGATTTGATTAATTCATTTAGAACCAAACATAAAAGTATACAAACAAAAGTATTGGTACACTTACGACATGACCATAGGCTGGTATGACTAAGGATTTTCATAGTCAAATCTGACTCGTGAGATTTTGTCCATATTTCAGTGTTTTTTTGTTCCTTCTGTGATGCTGTCATCGCAGAAACAATCCTACGTGTCTGGCTAATTGTCCTTGCTTTATTGCCACCATGACGGTATTTATATACTGCATATGCAGGCCTTCCATGTGTGGGCAATGTAGCTCAGTCAAACATATTAACGATGTCCTTCACATACAAACATTCTCACAGCATTTTTCCCAAATAATGAGTTGCTTGTCAAAGTTGTCCCATCAGCTGGAGGTCCATCAATTCTTGGCCAAAATTGCAGTCATTGGCGCGAGTGTGGTAGCAGTATTGGAAAGTAAAGCAGTGGCAGCCTTTTAAACCCATAATGGCGCCTTTGTTTGTCAAGAGTTTTCTAAAGTCTTCGCCCCGGCTGGAATATTCATTTTTATAAAAAGGTCAAAAACCTAAGTTTGCGTTTGAACGAAAAGAAGCACAAAGAATAATATGCGTTTTTTAAAAACCTGTAATCTTGTGGGCATAGCGTGATTGTGCTGGTCTTTTGTCCATTAGGAGAAACATTTGTGAACTCAGAAGGCCATGATGTCCAAAGAATGTGCCTGGCTCACAAATCTGTTGTAGTTCATCCCAAAGGTGTTGGGTAAGATTGAGGTCAGCGCTCTGAAATCTTAGCTCCTCAAACTAATCCATGCATGCCTTTATGGACCTTTACTTGGATACCACTGGTTTGTGGTGTATTTGAAGAATTGGGGAGTAATCTTGGGCAAAACGGCAACAGACCATGA
This sequence comes from Doryrhamphus excisus, assembly GCF_037039965.1. NCBI lineage: Eukaryota > Metazoa > Chordata > Actinopteri > Syngnathiformes > Syngnathidae > Doryrhamphus > Doryrhamphus excisus. Next base: position 9,294,441 of record NC_136371.1, on the reverse strand, counting down.
TGCTATCATGCCATGCTTGCCAGCTGTGAGCGTTGCTGGGCTCACCTTGACTCCTCCAAACATACAGTACGTCTTGTCATTGTGACCAAATAGTTCAATCTTTTTCAAATCGGACCATAATAGTTTTATCCAGAAGGCATCTGGCTTGTCCGTGTGGGCGACTACAAATTTCAAATCAAGCTGGCCTCTAAGGGCAAGGCGGCACCATCATCTTGACATGAAATGGCAGATACACACATGAGTGTGCACAGCCGCCGTGCAGACGCGGAGTGAAGAGGCGGGTCAGCGTGACTCGCTTCTAAACGCATTAATAAAATCCGGCACATACAGCTGCTTACTCGCCAGCTGTGAAATGAAGGGTGCGCTCTGGCAGCACCACTGCCGATATTTACAGACGGGTGTCACACCCTGACGGTGATGAATGACGCTGCTGTTTCAGAGATATGCACAGAACAAGTGGAAACTAGTGTACATTTTGGAACTAATAGCGCACATTAGCGCTTATATTCCAGTGAGTCACTGGGCAGTTCCCACTCAGTGACGATGTGAATGCGAGTGGTCAATAATACCGGTCACCAGTTTCAGAGTTTAGGACTTGGAGCGTTACAAAATATTGACAGATCAAAACATTGCAATATTTAACCCTATGATGAACCATCAATACACTCTCACTGTGTATCTTTTTTCATTATGATTAAAATACAGAACGGAAAGATCTACTAGCATCGTGTGGACTTGCCTTGGCTTTTATAACGTGGATGAGACAACGTTGACTTTGCATGATGTAGGGAGTGTCTCACGTAAATACAACATGGGGCGGCACGACAAAGTCACCTCGTTCGTCACCACACAAACAAAACAAAACTGTGCCTACTATGAGAAAATAATATTTTTTTTCTTTTCAAATACTAATTGTTCTGCTTTTCTACCAAGAAACGTGTGTTTCATTTACCTTAGTAAAGCTACCTACTGAAGCTGGTATTGTATTAGTTTTGAAAAGTTAATGCTAGCTTATATATCATGCCTCACACCTGCTCAACTTTGAGCTTCCACAAGCTACCAACAGGACAGACTGAAGGATAACAACTCTCAACTGACACCCAACAACATTGTTACAGAGACTCAGCAAATTGCTTGTTTGTTCTGACCATTTGTTGTTGGGTTTTTTTTTTTACCTCAGGATTATTTTGAACTTACCAGCTCAACAGGGAACACAAATCTTGTGCTGAAGGATACTATTGATGCGATTTCACCAGTCAGCATCCCAATGAGAGCGGACATTGTACGTAAGTTTTGTGTGTGTGTGTGTGTGTTTCACTACAGCCTAGCACACAGTAACATGACTCCATGTATTGCAAATCGTACCGTACTGTGAGGTACCCAGAGATTCCCAGCCCTATTTAATTGTCAACACTATCACACACAAAGCCATCACATTGGTAATTGCGGTGGACCGGCGGGTTAACTAATACGAGCAAAGCATTGAATCAAAGCTGTTTGTGTTTCATGTTTGGGGACAGTCAGCACATAGCACTGTCTCGCTTCTTTTGAAATCACTAGTGGGTTACATTGTGTCCCACTCTTACCATGTCAGGCAGGTAACTGAACCAGAGCTCGCTTAAAGTGGAAATGGAAATTGGATCAGGAGCTACCATTCCGAGCTGCTGCAAGCTTAACTACTGTAAATGTGGTTAGGAAATTCTCATTCAGTTTGAAAAAACTAACATCCATGTCATCCCTAGTTACCGGGACAATGACAACAGAAACAACAGCATGAAAAGGTCAGGAATTCTTTAGGCCAGTACAGAGAAAGGAGGTGGATGCGGGGGAAACGGTTAGCATGATGATGAGTCAGAGCACCCATCATGTGCCCCTTTTACCATTATTACCATTTCACAAACTTTAATACAATAGTTACCTGGCGCTGGGATTTTGAATAACCCTTGCTTGGCCTCCACCCAAATGATCCGAGTAAAAAAAAAAAAAACACAACACTTTCTCCAGAACCTAAATTTCCCCTCCAAGTGTTCCTCTGAGCCACCAGTGTCTTTTCCAGAAGACCAGGAATTTTTGAGGGTGTGTGCGAAAAAAACACTGATTGGTCCAACACACTTCACATATTTCGGCACATTCACCATATTTGTATATTTCATTCTGGCATGCTTGGTTTCAGTCTTTTAGGAAATAGAGCAAAAGAGGAGAAGCTGCAAGAAGTGGACAGGCAACTACTTTGAGCATATTTATGGAGGTAGGTGTTCACTGGGAGTTCAAAACAGCAACACAAGACGATTGAGTCGGTGGGAAAAATAGTGGACAAGCTGGCAAATCCAAATGTAGGGCACACACAGATACAAATTGTTTAAAAGTAAATTAAGCAAGATAATAATAAAAAGCTGAAGGACAGTCGTTATACCAACCTGCTTAGCGTGGACTGTAAGCTACACTCGAAAAAGAAAAGGTAATACCTCGTATTTATCTTTATCTGTATGTACACAAAAGGCCCATCTCTCAAATATGTTTCAGTAATCTGTCTAAATCACTGTCAAGCCAGGGTCACAACCTGTCATACGTCGGTCAAACACGGCGTAGACTGGCCGCAGAAGTCAAACAAACTCTATAGGCACTTACGTTTTTTTCAAGTTGCAAGACTAGCACACTTTGCGCGTTTTTGTGCAGAGTCCAAGTGGGCTATATGTGTCTTTTCCTACAATTTGCTGATGTCGGGTTTGGGCAAAAGGTGAATTTTTTTAAGTATGTCGCACTAGCTGACTCCTCTATGTCATGTGGCGAACACGAGTTCAGGTATTTTGTTACTCTTCTGTGCATGTCGAGATCTTACTCCTTCCTGTTCGACATTCTCTACGAACAAAAAAAAAAAACAAAAAACATATGGCCAAAACAAATCTTATGTCCAGTTGTTAACTGTACACTTGCAATCCTTTTTTGTGCATCTCCTGTATGAAATCAATCCATAATCAGCAACATCACTACAGAGAATGTACACTACTCTTATTCATTAACAGTAGATATTGTGTCTGCGCAATAGCCAGCTAGCAACACAGAGGCCATTCAAGTATAACAAAACAAGAATCAAGACAAGACGAGTACAAGAGAACTTGGTGCTTTCAAAGTGTGAGCAGCATAGAAGGTGCCAGCGTTAAGACGCAGTGTGTGCCAGACATAATGGTATTAGGCCTCGCTAATAGGGGGAGTGGGCTGGCCCGCCCCTAGTTCTACACTGCAGTATACAAGTAGGCAATCCGAGAGCCATTTCCCCAGGACTTTGTGACACACAAAGGATGGCATCCAACTCTCACAATCAACATGAACATGCTGTGTGTTGGGTGGGCCCACCGGGAAATGCTCCTTCCTGGAGCTGTGTGTTTTTGTCAGTACACAAACAAGCCTAACGAGGGTTTTTTTTTTTTTTTAGAAAAAAACAAGAGGTTTAATCGTGATCATCTCGACCCTTGAGGTTTTCAAGGCCCGAAGGGGTAAAGATCGCTGTGAGTCATTTAGAGCAAAGGATTAGGCACAAAGACACTGCTCTGCTTAAGGTGCTGCCCAAATGACTCATTCTGTGTGCACCTACAGTATTACAAGGGGGAGTGAGTGCAAGCAGGGACGTGAAAGAGGAACAGAAAAGACCAAAACAAGAAAAGCAATAGACTATGCCAATATTCTGTGCAATCACACACACGGCCCGGCCTCTCTCTCGCCTTCATAATAAATTGATGTCATAAGCCTGAAAAAAAAAACGAAACAAGAACTGCAGCCAAGGGATAATACAGCTTTTATTATTATCATGATCTGCTTTTATTACTGTCACAAACCATGTGGAATGGGTGACGAACGTGTATGACCCCAAAACCAAAACCAGCTTTTACCCACAGTTGAGGTTGCAGTGATACCCACAGGACTGATATCTGTATGTAGCCATGTTGGCTTATGAGGGGTGATGTAATGACAAAATAATCTCATTTGCATATTTGGTCATGATGCAAAAAGCGAGTTAAGCCCAAAACTCGCTTTCTTAGAGATATACGATAAATCGATATTGTCCTGTCAATGCAGCAGTTCTTCCATGGAATGAATGAACATTATACTTTAAACAAATTTACAATTACTGTAGCTTTAAATTATATCTAACATCATGTAATAGTAGAATAACTGAATACCACAGCTAAAATTAAACTCTGAATCCCCAATGCCTGTCCACATTTCCCGCAAGATACTGATTACAACACACACAAGCATGAGTCTTATGTCCCATTTTCTCTGATTATATCTACTACACTGGGTAACATGAGTGCAAAGGTGACTGTAGGGGTGTTATTGTATGTCAAGAGGGCTCTAGTAATTTTAAAAGCCATATGTAAAAGGTCGTAAACAGGTACTGTATTCTATGCTCCAACTCCGAAAATATTCATTTTCTATGCTACTTAATACTCACTGGCGTCACGAGGGTAATACACCCTGAACAGGTCACCAGCCAATCGCAGGGCACATATAGACAAACAACCATTCACATTCATACCTATAGACAATTCACCATACATGCACGTAAACCCACACATGCAAACTCCACACAGACATGCCTATATTCAAACCCAGATTGTCCGAGCTCCTGATATCAGTCCGTCGATATTATCAGACATCCATGGTAAAAACATGACAAGCAAATATGTTTCCTGTTTATGAAATCAGGCAAACAGGTAGCGCCAAATCTATTTGTGGTGATCTGCCCGATATAAATGAATGCAGGGGAATAACTGGGGTTACTACCTCTAGCTGGAGGTTACACTTTGAGCATTTGTTTTTTTTAAGTTCCTCTTACTTAATACATACATGTATTACAAAATTGACTCATATGCTGTGGGTGGTTAGCTATTAGGGTGTTGAACTTGATTGCCTATCCTTCGCAGAGGTCCTCCACTTGTCTTTCGACTGGTGGGTCACTGCATGTGAAAGGAGAAAATACATTCCAACATCCCCACCTGTATCCAGATCTGCACCAAAGTTTCATTGCTCCCTCCATGGCCTAAAAATCTGAACTCTTAGGTAGTTTGCAAACACTTGATTACTCACTAACCGGGAATTTAATAGCTTGCTGGAGGCAAAGGGAATAAAAGGGGGAGGGCTAACCTATTTAACACTTGTTATATGATACAACATGTTATTGTGTTTATGATGTCTGTGGTTATATGATGCTTAAACAAGGGGGCATCTTGCATGGAATTATGTACAGACATTTTGTAGGAGCATTAAACGCAACTGGACAAAAAATGGATGAGCAGTGATTTGTTTCAAGAGATTCTGCTTCGCAATAGACAGAAATTACTGTGTGTAAACTAGGCGAATGCTAACACGTATTTGGGTGTAGTATTATAAAAGGAATGGAAGAAGGTAACAATAGAGCCCGCAGTTCCTCACTGCTTCCCAGTTTCCTCGACCCTCGTCAATGCTGCAGTGCACCGCCGCCATCTTACTTCCCTTTCCCCGTCAAACGACCGAAAACGTTTGCTTTGTCCGTCACATTGCTCTTTTTTGTCGGGTCTACACGGCTCGCTTGACTTCATGGGTTTACGTAATCTCATCTGGGTCCTTAACATAAAGATGCACGAATACCATGTCGCATCTTTTTTCAATCCCAAACACGCCCACTCAACTAAAATTAGCCACTGGCTCCTGGACAACCAGACAAAAAAAGATGTTTGCTTCACCAGTCGTTTCGAACATAAACGGCCCAGTGTTTATCCACGTCCATTCTGATAGAAATAACAGGGTATGTGAATTAATTTACAACACTGATAAATGTAAGTTGCCTCGAAGCTTAAAATAAAAACAGCTCACATTCATCAGACGAGCCTCAATAAATCAGCTGCCATTGGTTTGACCTGAGGATTTCACCAGAAAAAACGGTATTACGTCGAGATAACTGGACTCTTCACCAACGTTTGTCTATAATGCATGGTTACATGGAATTACCACTGGCAGGTATATCACAAATCTCATATTTAAAATAGGTGTGTTTCGCTTGGTCTGGGTTCTGAGACAAACCAATGCTAAACCAACACTTCCGGTTCCTTCATATTAAAAATTGAGCGAGCTCTAAATGTTATAGGTCAGCCAACAATGCTTTTCGAAATACAACCCCAGAGGTCAAATATACATAAATGTAGGTTAAACTATTTGGTATTCAATTACAGGTTGACTTTTGTATAACTTCATGTCATTAATTATGAAAAGGCATATTCGTTTAGCTTCCGGTCTTCTTCAGGCTAACGTTCGCCAGCTTCGTTCCAATGACAGCCGCATTGGAGCGGACCACAGCATTTTAACACACAAACTCAACAAAAAATAATTTCCTACCTCGGCAGCCAGAGCCGACGCCACAAAAGCCAGCAGCAGTGAAGCCACTCGATCCCCCATGCTGTTTCGCAGACACAACGCTCCTGTATGTAGCGTTTTACCGAGCAGATAAACGTGTGCGAGACTGCGTGTTTTCAGCGCCTGCGACTCCCGTTGTCTGACTGCGAGCGAGAGACCGGGAGGGCTCACAGCTGCTCGGTGCCAAATCACGTGACCACGAAGGAGTGGGATTAGCGCGCTCGCCCCCGATATCGGCGCCTGCGCGCGCACCCCTTCAATGCATGTTGCCGATGAATGCCAATACTGTACACACAGCAATGATGTAGTGTCTTTCATTCACAACACCAGTGAAAACAGCAAGGAGACATGTCATTTATTCATTAAAAACAGTAAAGTCTCATCCACTATTCACAGCCATCAACTCAGTTCACCTACATAGTTTCAAGTAAAATATATCCCAGCCCTGCCCTGCCACTTCCACACCATACACCATAATGAAGGAATAAAAAAAACTGAACTGAAATATTCCCTCATATCCTTAAAAAGTAGCCTGCACCTTCAAAAAAGCAGCTCAGTACCTTTGAAGTGCACAGCCAGAAACTGATAAAGCGTTTTGGTTTGGTGGCTGCAGGCTCGCAGTGCCTCAATGTCCTCTGGTACGTCGTGTTCAATTATTATTCATTTTCCCAACACTGTCTGTAAAGGACTCAACTCTGCTTGATTTTGCTCAGATGACCTGCTTGCTGAATCATTATTGCACATGGCCCTGCTCCCTGAGGTTCTTTTCCGGCCTGCAAAATCAGCCTGGGAGAGCTTCATTTCAGCTGGCCAGTGGATGATACGTTGCAAATTATTTGCTCATGCACCCTGGGTAAGGAGGTGGGGGGGAATAGTTGGCCGGCTCAGACTGAGTTGGTGTGTAAGGCGGAGGGTGGAGAGGTGGAGGGTACAGCTCACAGTCGTAGGTGTATGGAGGTGGAGGACCTGTGGACAAGGAAGAAGAAGAAGCATTATTATGGTTCCACCATGGAGCATCACCATTATCAACATGTCTGAAAAGGAGTAGGAAGAAGCAGTTTTATTTAATCCTGTAACAATTACTATTGCTTATCTTCCTGTGTCACATATGTCTGATAGTTATCGGCCCGATATCAGCATAACAATGCAAGATTTCTTAGGGCGCATTGATATACATATTTATGCTAGTTCCGTCAACAGCAACAACACTTACAATGTCCGCTCACATTGGGATGGCCGTGTCTTCCAGCTCCAGTCGTTGTAGCGAAATGGAGCGATGGGTATCCACTGAGACTAGCGATTAGCAATGCATCGTGCTAGACCGCCAGATAAAAAGTCTTTCATGTTAGCGGCTACACTAATAATATAGCTGTTGCTTGGTTAATATACATGTCTGTATATTATTAATTATGTAAATGGAACACTGTTGCCGTTTTTTTTGTGAGGGCTTTAGCATCAAAATAGGTAATTCCCATGCCGTTGTTGTTAGCTATCTCATACTATCTAATTTTCTTGCGCTAGAATGCACAGAAAAGGGAAAGAAATGTGTTTATGTTTCATTGGGAAGATGGGCAAAATCCCCCCAAAAAAGTGCAGTTCCCCTTTAAGACCAGAAAAATTAAACAGCAGTAAAAACCTCTCTTGGCTTTTCTACAGCTCTGAATTATTCCTGAAGCAACCCGTCACAGTTTGGTGGGGGTATTCTGTCATCTAGCGGCCAGACTGAGGTACTACATATAATTCACATGGTCACAGCAGGGGGTCTATTCATTTTTATCCACTGAAACTTCAAAGCAGCAGAGAAGACAGATACATTAACTATGTAAGTGTTGCATCAGCAAAAATACCCTGTTTGGCATTTCCCCATGAAAATATGAACTACGAGTTGAGAGAAACCTCAACCCAACTGAAATCTTACCAACATGCACACAAAGTAACATTATTCCCTTCATCTGCTGCTGAGGCACGGCAGGCAAAAATAATGAAAGGATTCCCAACACTCTAATGTGAATATGTGTGAAATGTGATCGTCAGCTGCAAAGCAGAGCTAAGATGGCCAGTCCAGTCTTGCATGAAGATGAGAATATAGAGAATCAAAGGTGATAAATAAATGATGAAAGAGTTGGGGGGGGTGCTACCTTTAAATGTGAAGACAACGTACCGGCAAGCGTGATGAGCAGTCTGTTTTTTTTCCACTTCGACAAAACACGCGGGTAAAGCAGGGGAGCAGTAAGTATTTTTAGCATTTTAAAGAGCGTCTTTGTTCTTCCTCGCGTGGAGAGAGATCACATTTAACTGGAAAAGGGTGAATCTTTTTGAAAACAGCAGCTCGAATATCAGAGCCTGAAGCCAAGGTGGATGGATCTCTTTGGTGCAGGGAGTTCAAACTTTTTCCACAAAAAAAAAATGGATGGATCACTGTATACATTTTGAAGATGCTAAAACCAACTCGGAGTAGGTCACAATATGCTAAGACATCTGAGCAAAACATTGACATCTTAGCTTTGTGTTATAGTGGACAACATGAATTAATAACTAATAATTAATTAATTAATTGGTTCCAGACTCAATCGTGGTAAGTGAATTTCTGCAAAACTCCTCATATATAGTAGACATAACAGAACATGAGCCATTTAAGATATAAATAAGACATTCTCTGATGCTGAGTGGGGGCGGACAGGAAGTGACACCATGGGGTGAAAGTTGAGTTTAGGGATTATTGTGCCAGTTGAGAGATCATTCAAATCTGCAAAAAAAGTCTGTTGTCCCTTATATTAACATTACTGACACCTAGTGACCAGTGTAGAATACTACATATCATCATGTATATGAATAGGTCTTCTGAATGTCTTATATTTATGTTTTGGTTCATTTAGCTATTTATATGTTTGAAAATGCTTAATTTAGGCCAAAATATGTAACATTTGCATGCATTTGACTAATAATCAGCAATATTCAACCACAAAAAGCATAATAGTCAGTTTTCTCCTTTGGTGGTGTTCGTTTTATCCAACAGGAGACTGAGGGCCATAAATATAGGACTATGTAGACCATGGAGTAATAATACAGCAGCATCCACGTGAAGCGGTACACAAGTGTGGTCTCACCTGGGTAGCCCTCAGTCACAGTGTTGATGTATGAGTTGTTGAACACGCCCACCCTGGCACCGTGCCCATTTTTCACACACATACACACACACAGGAACAAGGCTGCCATCGCTCCCATCAGAAATACCACGCCGAACACAATCCCAGAGATGGCAGTGCCCCTGGAACACACAAGCAGTCACTAATGATTTAGGTTGTTGCCATGGAGACTCGGCGTAGCATCTCATGTGACTCAGCGTTGTGAGTCGTGTAGACAGCATGTCCGGCTTTATAAATGTGATCATTTCAGGGCGCAATAGCCGTAAAATATACATAGTACACACGTCAATACACGTGTATCTAAACAGAGGACAACTCGGCAAAGCGATAAAGCAGCTGTGATGAACCAAGTCAAGCATCGGTCAAAGGTCAGATGCTTTTGGTAAGTTAAAGGACAGCTGGTGGGTGAGTCGCCAAGCATTGCCGTCTTGGCGACGCAGCAGAAAGGAAGGGACTAACACGGGTGGTTGCAATTCATGATTAAAAAGAAGAGAAGAAGATTGCGTCATTTTGTTGTTGCGGCAGTAATCCATTCCAACTCTAAACACCCGATGTCACTTCCTGTGTGCCTGCTTGTCTGCACTCTGAGCACCACGACACATTTGCAGCAACACAAGCACACGTCTTATGGACTTATATCTACTTTATTGTCTAATATGAGCGTGACGGTGAATATAGGGGTGTTATTTCATATCAAGAGGGCTCTGACAATGTCTGCAAATGCATTTGATAGAGAATAATTATAGCTAGAAAACAATGTGACACGAAAGATACAGTTTTATCCGGCATTAAAAGTAGATGGGAGATAGGCGATAACTCACGAAAGGACATCCCCAACATAGGCGTAGTAGGAGCAGCAGAATGGTGGCGAGCCTTCACAGCAGTACTCCAGGCAGCCATGACACTGGGCCTCACTGACACCTGCAACACATGCACCCATGGTTTAGATATAAGACTTAAACATGATGTTAATACTAGTATAGTAGTAATAGTAGAGTCACCATTTTTTCCATTTAGAGCCCATCAATTGAAATAGAAAGGAAAACAAACTTCAAGCTTGTCTACTTTCCACATGCACCGGAGGGCAACATAATTATGCAAATTTCCCATTTTGGAAATTAAGACCTTATGGAAGGGGACACAAGCAACCTAACTTTTTAATTCAGTATACTAAAGCTGCTATCTTTCCATGTAAATACCAGCAGGAGGTCCTGGATGGCTCTTCATGGGTGGTCCTTGGAAGTCCTGGCTCATGTCTCTCCACACAGACAATCCCTTTACACCCCCACCCCTTTACACTCGCGCGCGCACCACACACACACACACACACACACACACACACACAACTCTAATTGGAACTTTCCTGAGGTTTGTTTCAAATGTTAGTTCCCAACAAAAAGCACACAGATTCAGACAAATAAAAACCTTACCAGAGAAAGCACAAAACAGCAACGAGCTTCTTAGCAGTTCCCATCTCACCGCCTGCGTCCTCCTCCAGAGGTTCTCCATGACCCTCCTTCCTGTGCCTCCTTATCCGTGAACACAGTCGAAAAATATCTTCGGGCCCATCACACAGTGAGATTCCGAGGCAGCATTTACCCTAGCTATACGGTCTCACAAAAATCGAGAAACAGAAACAAAGTTGTCTCTCCGTGCTTTCCCCCCAAAAGTTGAAGCTCCGTTTGTCCACTCCACGTGTGAGCGTGGCTTTTAACACACCTCAAAGCGTCTGTTGAAGTTTCCATTCTCTTCCTCCCATCCGCCAATTGCACGAGAGAGACGGAGAGAGAGAGAGGGCGAGATCAAGTCGCCAAAGCGTCCGGAAAAACAACTTCTGGGGAACGCTTTCAAAATAAAACGAGTATATTTTTGTATGTAAGGATTTTGTACTGAAATGTAATTTACGATTTTATTCTGAAGAAATAACTGCTATTAAGTGTTGTGCGTTTGATTACGACTTAAAGTATGGGTGGTCGGTTACCTTATCAAGTAATACTGTGATTGTGATTTTGCCTTTGACAAAGATATTAGGCCAAAAAATAAAAATTATATATATATATACATATATATATGTATGTATATATATATATTTAAAATATATATATATATATGTATATATATTTCAAGACAAGTACGTTTAAACAGAGTCATAATGACTACTGGCTGCATCAACGGTTCTGCTTTTCGTCTACTATATTCATTTAGCAACTTTCGTTGTGGTTTACTCTCTTCCTACCTTCACTGAATGTTTCATAGACCTATATGAATTTTAGTAACATCCTGATCATATTACTTGTCTTTTAGTATTAAACCATACAACAATATTACAAGGTGACAAGATACAGTCATAGCCAAAGTTGGTACTACTTTTATTGAAACTTTGGACTTGACTCGGACTTGAGTCTGATAATTTGAAAATACAGGAGATTTTCAGTGAGTATGTTGAGTTAAATATGCCCCCATTCATTCATTCAGTATTCAACTAAACGTCATTATGTAATTTCATGAAAGACACCACATTTTCCCACAGAATCGGCCTAATTGAACGCCCAGTCAACATCCAGTCAAATTTAAGAACAAACAACCAAGTGAGTGCTAGACTGCTGGAGAGTGATGGCCGATATCAGCATTAAAATTGTACCGATAATTATGGTGTCAGATTTTTTTCCCCCATCATGAAAACCGATATTAGAAAAATGGTGTATACAACACATATGTGTTCATGTTGTGGATCGGCTGATATAGGTATTGTAAATTGAGAGTTAGATAATATCAACATATTGGGGTTTTTTTTGGCAAAAAAGCCAATATCGGACATCCCAAGCCCTAACAGAGTGAAGCCGGGAAATTCGAAGCTCAAAGGGATTATTGTACAACATAAAGTGGAAAGAAATATCTTAATGTTGCATAAGGTACAACATGTTCTGGCCATAAATCACTGGGTTATCCACTGTCCTCTGGCGTCACCGTATCTGTGTTATTGTGTGGAGATAAGGGAAAATAAGCACAAAAGCACACTTGACTCACTACTGCAAAAAAGGACATCCATTATGTTGGTTCCAAAGAGCACCCAAATCCACAAGATGCTTTTTTCTCTCCTTTTTGGACATGTTATGAATGATGAATTATCTAAGTATTAAATTGTGACATGTACTTGTAAATATTTTAACATATTGAGATAAAATCCCCAAAATCCATCCATTGCAAGTTCTAACGCCTTGTTGAGTCCTTTAATTTGCAGTCACTGCCAACATATTCAAAAGTTCTGCCCTTTTCATTTGAACAGAATGACAAAGTCCATAATTCAAACAAGCAAGGAACCCAGTGAGGGGAAGGATAATTTAGCTCTGCCACCCACATGGAGCAGCAATGATTCATAATGCCTTCCAGATGTTTTCTTCCAAACTGCAATGATGCTGAGGCATGAAAAAGCAAGCAGGTAAAAAAAAAAAAGACTGATATATTAGGAACAAATCTGTGGTTAGAAAATGTGCTCATTTACAGCATACGATGTGTCTTTTATGTATTGTACTCATATGTCTAATTTTCTTTTTAACCGTCCGTAATTGCGAGATAATGACCTGCTTTTTGCTGCAGAGTCAGATGACAAGGCGGGAGGTCATCTTTCAGCTCCGTGGGACAGCGCCCGCAGGGCCACTTTTGGTGGTCCTAACATTGTGTGTCAAATCCATTTAACTTCCAAAAGAGGAAAAGAGGAGACAACAGTTGCATGAGTCAATGTGATATTTTATTCATGAACCTTTGACCATAAACACTGTATAAATACTCTATATATCCTACTTCCTTCTGTGATCTCAATAACAAATAAAAAATAATATTAAAAAGGCCACATGATTATATATAACAGGCTGTACAAAAATAAATAATGTTTGGATATTCTGTACAATAGAGACAACTGCAAAAAACAAATTGCCTTCGCAGAAGGCAGGAGAGACTTACTTATGAAGTAGTAGCAGGAGACAAGTCCCTCTTTAGGTCTCCAAACACACACACACATACACACACACATACATTACACGTACACACAAAACTCTTTGGTTTTCAAAATATGGCTAAATGACAAAATACGAGGCATTCAGAGAGAAAAAAATGAGCGTTACAATGTGCCACTGGTAAAAACAAAAACAAAAAAAAAGTGAAGTGCTACAGGTTTGTGATAAATAAATGTGGACTGACAGTTCAGAATAAATCTTATTTTCCATACCTGATGGGAGGAGTTAGTAGAACACTATTTTTCTCCATATATATACGCCCCAATAATCTCCACACCCTTTGAATCTGTCCAGCCCAGCTTGGACAAACATGCATCAAATCTCTGCACACGCTCACACACACAAGCATGACATCGGGATGGTAAACAGCATGCTGAGATTCATTCATTTGGGAGACAAGGTGTGCCGCCGCTACGCGACGCGACGCGACGCGACGCGACGCTACGGCAGACTTTGTTGACACAGTCAGTGTGGTTCCCACCAGGAGGGGAACGACAGACGCAGTCACTGACATGTAGATTTCATGAATTTGGGAACTAGAGGTCAGATTGTCGAAGCAGTCCTTAGCAGGCGCTCTGATAGCACAGTTCCAGCAGGGGTCGTGGACGATCTTTGCTGTCGCAGCTGTCGTGGGTCAATGTGCGGCCGTCGTGGCCAATACAGCGAAGTTGCCGTTTACGGAAACCCCGGCCGCAGGTCTTGGAGCAAAGAGACCACTCCCCGAGCAGCCAGGTAGGGCAAGGCTGAGAGGCGCAAGAGCGGGAAGCCAAAGGACGCAGCTCCTCAGGGCAATCTTTGGACGGACGGCCCTGGGGGTCCAGACACACCACCTCTCTTTGCTGCATGCCTCCTCCGCAGGTCTGGGAACAGGGACCCCACTCCATCAGAGTCCATTCAGCTACGCCCAGTTCTCGGATGGCGTTGATGGAATGCCGCCGACCGCCGTTGTTGTTGGGGGAAGCAGCGTTGTTGGGTCTCGGGGCAAAGTAACTGTACTTCACTCGGGGCCTCGGGGCCTCCCCCACTGACAATACCTGAATGGTTAGAGGCTCAGGGAGAGGAGAAAAGCTGCGGAGCCGCTCAAGACTGGCGGAAGAACCACTGTACCGCAACAGTGCCCCTCGCAGGGTGATGTCTGACTCCATGGTCATTAGCTTATAATCGCCATTCAACAGGTAGGTGCCGTCCTGTCGGCGCACTGCCAAGTAACTGTTGTCATGGCGGCCATTTCCAGGGGAACGCTGCTTGACATCCACATGGGTAGCACCTGTGGGTATTGTCACCACGTCTTGGTACCCGGGCCTGGATCGACGACAACCATTGACCAATTGAATCAAATCATGTACACATTCTTGAAAAAACTGTCAAAATGGTCTGGGTTCTTACCTGGCACGTTCCAGTGACCCTGACACTTTCTTGCAGGTGGTTCCGTCGCCGCCGCACACGCCGCACTTATCGTAGCGCTGGTTGGAGCCAATAACACGATCACATCCCGCCTTGACACATTGACCCTGAACGCAAACTGAAGTGGAATCAGGACTGCAGGGTGTTCCATCTGCCACCTGTGGGAAACCAAGAGACAATTGGAACTTAGTCCTTCGTAGGACTCAACTGTTCAGCGTGCTCCACATCACGGATGCGTGGAAAGGCATGCGCGGCATAATTGGTGGCGTGGCATCATGACACGGCCACACAGACACTTGAAAGTACAGACTTTAGAGTCTTTAAATGTAGTAAAACCAGATGTTCTCCATGATTTTGTCATTGTCACGACGGAGGAAGGTAGCTGCTTTTAAAGCAAAACTAAACATGCAATGGAACAGAACACCACCTTCCGTTGGTGGAAAAAAATCTCCCTCAGTCACAGTAATGGAGGGTAGGTGAGTAAATAGTGCCATCAAGTGGCTTGCATGTAATTATGCGCCGGTATGACCCCAAACTTTCACATACAATCATGAATTCTTACCTTAGATTTGAGGACAAAGAAGTATCCCGTTCCTTTGGCCCGGCACACAAGCTTGCAACGGTCTTTGGGCGAAACTCCAGCATATTTGGGAACCCATTCGACACCCTCTCCTGATCCGAGAGACACTTGGGCTGACATGTCATTGTGCGCAAGACACTGTTCCTCCCGGAAAGACAAGCCTAAGAAAATGACACAACGGTGAGGTTTGCGTTGATGAAATACCATGTGGGTTTTAGTTCCACCAGCACTGGCTTACCGTTGGTGTCAGGGCAGGTCTCGGTGTTACAGGAGCGGTACTGGATCCTCTTGCCCTCACAGTATTTGCCTCCATTTTTAGGCAAAGGGTTGTCGCAAGATCGGAATGAGTATTGCACCCCTCCGCCGCAGGTTCGAGAGCAATCACCCCAGGGACCCCACGCTCCCCAGCCACCGTTGACAGGAGTCTAGAAACACCAAATTCACAAGTTTATACCTTCAGATTTCAGAATTTGAATTGGAACTGGTTTAAATCAAGTCGGGTTTCTTACCTGATGTTTCACAGCTTGGCTCTTTGTGAGACACTGTCCAGCCAGGCAGTAACTGTCGTGTCCACAAGGGGTCCCGTCAGCCCACGGAGAGTTCTTGGTCTGGCACACTAGCAAACCATTGGATGTTGTCACTGTGCACCACAAAGCTGCGCAGGTGGTGCTCAGGTCAGGACAATGTTGGGAGTCGTCACCGAAGGTGAGGCGACACTGATGGTCGGCGTCGTAGACTGTCCCGGGAAGAGGCTGTGGGAGCGGTTGGGGCTTGACGGGCTTATCAAGCAGACACTGACCGTGGCCGTTATCCAGGAAGGTGGTGACCATGAGGGCGGAACAGGGGGACCATGGCTGCTGCTGGTCAAGATTGGACAGAGTGGAGGCCATCATGTGGGAGCCCCAGTGGGGACCGTTAACCCCAGAGCAAAGCTGAGCATCATCATGAGGCATGTTGAAGACATGGCCTGCAGGACACATGTACAAACGTTCAGCAGTGCACACAATGTGTCCATCTCGTCAGAACATCATCCTTATCTACTCACCAAGTTCATGTGCTACTGTGAAGGCAGCTTGCAGTCCATCGTCTTCGATGATTGAGCAGCTTCTGTCGGGGTCACACACTGTGCCAACGTCGGCCATTCCGAGAGTGTCACAGGAGTGAGCGCCGCACAGATCCTACAGGAGAAGATGGAAAAGTCAATAAACAGTTTTCGGTCTTGCTTTTCTTCCGTATCTCACCAACTTACCGTCCTGGTGAAGAGCATGGCGGTGTCATAGTGCTCAGGGTGGCGGTCACTGGGAGGGTTGTGCTGCCGCTGCCACTGGCAAAAGTTGCGGAGGGTCATAGCGGCATTGGACGACACCTGGGGGCCTCGCTCTTCCTCATAGACCACCAGCAGCTTGACCACGGCCAAGCTGATGGAGTTATGGATGCTTGGGTGACGGTAGAGACGGGAGGCCACCGCCATGATGGTGAGGAGGTAGGCTTTGAGCCCGGCGCCGTGGAACTCGGCCATGGACTGGTCGGCCACCAGCATGATCTCCAGGTAGCGAGGAGTGGAAACAAAACGTCTGGTCCTGCGGTTGGCTGAAGAGACGGGGATTTGATTTAGTTATTACGACTGAAGTCGTCCACATTTGTAAGCACTTTAGACGTCCAGGACGTTAACAGATTAAAAGTCGTTGTGACGTTGCAAACACAACTCGGTCTTTTCCTTGGCATAAAACTTTTTACTCTGCTTTTTGATGGGAATTGCAGACTGTTGTGACTCAACGTCACGCCACCCATGACTCCTCCTCCTCCTCCACATTATTAAAATGACCTTTTCGGGTGGAAACTTACAAATTTGCAGGGAAGAAAATCCTCTCTAGAGGGACACATTTCTGTACCAGGAGGTGAGCTTGCACGGCTCCGTCTGGCTCTGCTTCCACCCCCCCACACCCGCCCCATTCCTACTTCCCTGAATCGATACAAATATCGATTGTGTCGATATCAAGAGTCACGGGTGTATTGAGCCGATACTGGAGCAATGAGCACCATATTATAAGTTGTGTTGTTCATATTGCTACAGTATTGATGTTATGTTTATATATTACTATACAATTCAAATGATCTGAATGATATTTTTTTATGTTACTGAAATTTGTATAAAATAAAAAATAACTATAATTTACTGATGTTGTTACATTATCTTAAATATATATTAGAAGGTTTGGATTGTCTGGATTTACTTAGTATCGAATCGATATCTAACCTTGCAGTATCGCCCTGCCCACTACATCCCACCCACTTTGACCCCTCACTCCGCCTCTTCTGGCTAGGAGTGTACGGCCGTCAAAATTGGTTTTACAGTACATTTAGACTTTTAGGCAAAAATATAAAATATAAATATGATTTCCTTACATGTCTGCTCTGAGTTTCCAGGCTCTTCCTGCAGATTTTTCGGCACCCTCTCCTCGTCCTCATTGACCCCACATTTGGAACTCTCCTCTCCAGCAGCTGCGCGACCCCTCCGGCGAATGACGTGCACATCCTCCCGGTTCTCCTCCTCGCTTGCATTGAGGGGTTGGATGAAGAACTCTTGGCCGTGAAAGTAAAATCCACCTCTGAGTCCCTGGCACAGGTTGAGCGCCGCGGCGGAGTGCTCGTCCGCGTTCACCGTGCCCGAATAGAAACACCCAGTCTCGTCGTCGCGGTTCGGTTCGGAGTCGGGAGTCCCCACAACGTGGAAGACAAACCCCGGGGCGAGAAACGTCTGATCGGGCTCCAGCTCTAAAGTCATCTCTTCACCGAACACGTCAAGCCTGTACACCCTCATCTGCGTTTCGCCTGGGGTGAGGGTTCCCCCCGGTTCGGCGTCTAACCGGACTGGAACTACGGTGCTCTCTTCCCAGGCGCCGACGCACAGCGCGGCCACAAAACCGATGGAAACACAGAAGAGCCACATCATATGAATATATAATGGAATCCAACCAGCAGAAGAAAGTCAAGTCAAGTTGGTGTGACTTTAAATGCTACCAACTCAAACTAACACAAAAGCCAAATTACGCACTACGTAATTTACGTTAAAAAATGTCTAAACGGGGACAACATCCAGTGAAAATTCCATTTAAAGTTAAAAGTCAGTGAAATGAAAATAAAATCTGGATCTCAGTAGTAAATCCGACAGGTCTTCCTCTCAAGTGTCAGCAACTGTCTTTAGAAAGTTTTGCTGACTCTTTCTGATGTGTTCTCTCTTTTTGCGCTGCAGTCACAACTCTCCCTCCTTATATACGCCCCTGGCCCCCCGGGTGCCACCCCTTTTGAGGGCCCTTTGATGTGAGAGGGGCCAAACCCTGGAGACTTGCCATAATAATCATTGTAGAGGACAGTGAGCTTTCCCCTCGACATGACGTTTTAACCCTTTCATATAGCTTTGTGAATATGCCATAAACATACTCTCCTTTTCGTTATTCTTATTTATTAATTCGTTTCTGAAGAACTGAAAGAGGCAGCAAGCAGGTCAGGACCATACAGAGGCGGTTGTGATGAACCGAAGACCCGCAATGCAATGGCAGAAAGGGGCCGCTGAGGTCTTAAGGTGGAACGGTACTTTTACACAGCAGAACTCCTCCATTGAAACCAAGGCAGATCCAGCCCCCGTCCTCCGGCTCCTCGCCCCACCCGCCCGGACCTATTCTCCTCTGCTCAAATGTTTCACCTAATGATGCACGCCATTCTCCGATCAGACACTTCACATCTTTATTCCACTTTATTCATATTTTAAGTAGATTTTTAGAAATAATACTAAAAATAAACATTAATACAACGTATATATTCATATATACATATATATACAACGTTTGAGTCAAATCGCAACACGACTTTAATCAAAAAAGCCACATTTGGGCCACTCAAGTCCTATTTAGTGGTCCACCTTAAAAGAATCAGCGCTTTCAAAAAGGCAGCCGGGGTTTTATCTTTCTCCGCTAGATGTCAGGCTTGAGCTAAAGTCGAGTACCGCTTTGCTGCACAATGTCCTCAATTTAACCAGAAGATGGCGATGTTGTATCACATTGTGTTACATTAAGGCCGCATTTATTTTTCATGTCGCTTGTTGGAAATCCCTACAATCGCTACTATATTGTGCTTTGTTCTAAAGACAGCTAAAATGCATACAACTATTCCGCCTATAAAAAAAACTAAAAAAAGCCTCAACAATGCCTCCATTTAGATAATCTGACCTTCATATTGACCAAGCTACAGCTATATTGTTATTATTGTTGTGATTAACATTGTTACGATGAAGAACTACTTTAAATAGCATAGTGACACCTTGCCACAGCACACGGGCTAGCAACGAGCTACTAGCTTCACCACATACTCGTCCACAGCAAGTCCCGCACGGTAATGCTACATATTGGAGCTGCAGCCGCCACTGCTGTGTTTTTAAGTGTGTAGAAGTTTAGATTAAAATGACCAAAGTATCATGGATGTGTCTGTTGCTACATGGTTACAGCATGGCAATTAAATGATTAAACTTTGTTGGAGGTTTTTGGAGGTGTTTTAATAGCAGGCATTCTAGGTGGAATAGGTGTGTCCCAGTCATGAACTGCCTCTTTTTATCTGTTTTTACTCGGGATGTCTGATAATCAGTATAAAAATGCAATATTGGTTGATATCAGTATCAAATTGTATGAAATTGAACACTGTCATTTTTGGGTTTGGTCATCTGCGACAGAGCAAATTAGTGTAATAAGGAATAATCCATCTATCCAATCATTTTCTTCTGCTAATCCAGCCACATTTTACAGACCCACCCAAGGGTCATCAAGGGGCTCCAGGCCAGCTGCGAGACATAATAACCTCCACTCTTCCATAAGTCAGCACTGGGGCCTCCTCCCAGCTGGGCATGCCTGGATCACCTCACCAGGAAGGCATCCAGGAGTTAAGTATGGCTGTATCAAAAAAACATATCTAACTACTACTGAATTGATTTAATTTTCCAGAATATTCCCAGGGGCAAATAAAGAGACAGAGACGCCAGCATATTTAAATATAGATATTTTATGTACATTTCAGGACTAAAAAAGAAACACTATATTCTTACACTGCGGGTTCTGCACAGTCCTAAGTTAAATAGTAATTTGATACAAAATTACTACAATAAATAAACCTCATCTCAATATTTTGTTATTCACACATAGCAGTTGTACAAACAATAAATTACAAGCTCAGTGCTGTGTCTTTGCTGTCCGGCGAGAGGGCTTTCCACATGGGAATGTGTGTTTCAGTGAGGTGTGCGGATGTGCACGCGGCTCTGTAATGATGGTGGAACAATCACACATACTTTGATATCATTCACCGTCCCAGAAGGTATACAATGACTCTGTCAATTGGAATATAATGGAATGCACATATGGAAAAAGTTGACTCTGCCAGTGGAATGTCTTTGCATTGTCACTATGCTCAATGCATGTCAGAAAACACACACACACTCACACACACACAGACACTTCAAAAATGAAGCAATGCACCATGAATGGTAAGGAGGGTTGTGGTTTCTTTACCCCTCCAGCAGTTGACTGTGCGTTCCTCTCCACTGTGTAGGGGAATACTAAATGAAGTCAACATTTGTGTCATAAGGAAGAACGTTCTTCCTGAGTTGTTGCAGTGAAAAGGAACTTCCCGGGAACCTGAGCGTGTCTCCATCTCGGTGAAGTTGTTTCCCCGACTTTTTGTACAATATTATTGTGCTGTGTGGACAAAGTGTGAAGCACCATTTCAACACCGAATGTCAGGGTTTCCCCGTCCATTGTTGGTCGTCATCTGCCGCCTTCTCTTGGAACTCTGGGAAGTCAGCTGGAGGCTGAACGATGTGTGCCCCTTCCATTCAGGACACACACGCGCGCGCACACACACATACATACAAAAGACATTTGGATGCTGGAACAAAGTCCTTGGCTAGAAACCAAATTGTCCCTTGATTAGCTTGAGTGTGAGACTTGGTTCAACATCCCCAGTCCTGATCAGGGTTCTCGAGAATGTCATGAATTCATTGGTCCATAGTGCCCCCCCTCCCTCCTGCCTGTTCAACATTTCTTCACAAGACAGTGTTTGAAGGCAGAGGGGCGGGAACTCAGCAAGCAGCCTTTGGACAGTTTCCCACCCTGGTCCTTGCACTGCACCGTCCTGCTCTGCCAACCAGTGTCACAAGTCCTGGAGCAGGCCATCCAACCTCCTGTCACCCACTGGGGCCCGGGTGGTAATGTGGAGAGAACAATAGCTGTTGTCGGTGTTGGAACTAGGACAGTGGGAGTGGAAGGGGACGTAGTAGTGCGAACGGTGGTGGTTCTACTTGTGACGGTTGTGGTGCCCTGTAAATGGGCTACATTCAGGTTAGGTACTAGCAGGGGCGGTGGCTGCTGTGGAGTGGTCCTGCGTGGCATGAAGAAGCTGTAACGGACATCCAGGGGCTTTTTAGCGTCTGTCGCAAGGATCTGGACCACCAAGGCTTCTTGCATGGCCCCGGGGCCCATGCTGTGAAGCCACTCATCCTTTTGACTCCAGCCACTGTAGTTGAGTACGGAGCCGTTGAGTGGAATGATGGTCTCGGAGGTGGAGATCATGAACTTGCCATTGAGGAGGTAATCTCCATTGGGTCTTCGGAGGGCGAGGTAGGCGGTGTATCGGGTCTGGTCTTTGGCTTTGTGCTGACGAACCTTGATGTGGGTGGAGCCGGCAGGTATCTTCACTACATCCGTGTAGCCCTTACTGTTTGTCAGGGTGAAAGACAAGATAGAGTTAACATAAATGGGAAGTCACATGTAGCCTACAGGCGAGGAAAATGACCATGCAAACAATAAAAGCCATAGTCACGTGTACTATCGGAAGCCATTATTAGCTTTAGCATTAGCTCTTAATGTAGCGCGCAGACCTCACAGCTAGGAGACCAGGGTTCAATTCCACCCTCGGCCATCTCTGTGTGCAGTTTGCATGCATGGGTTTTCTCCGGGTACTCTGGTTTCCTCCCACATTCCAAAAACATGCTAGGTTAATTGGCGACTCCAAATTGTCCATAGGTATGAATGTGAGTGTGAATGGTTGTTTGTCTATATGTGCCCTGTGATTGGCTGGCCACCAGTCTAGGGTGTATCCCCCCCTCTCGCCCGAAGGCAGCTGGGATAAGCTCCAGCACCCCCCGTGACCCTTGTGAGGATAAGCGGTAGAAAATGAATGAATGAATGAATGAATGAATGGACTACTGAAGCTAAGCATCCTCCTGCGGCCCACTTCAGCCTTGACGCCCATTTCTGCTCTGGACCACGTACGCCTTTTGAGATCCACTGATAACCAGAGATGACTGTGAGGGAATGTTGTGTTTATGTACTCTTGGAAGCATTCAAAATAATAGTTTCACTTGTACATCCAAATACTGTATTTTGACCTGCGCTATTCAGACTTCAAAGCCCTTACAGACACTTTTTGTTGAAATAATATATAGTTTGTAAATAGGTTTTTATTAAACTTGGCACACCGTCTTGGCTCACCTCGCTTTTAATTAAATTCCATTGGAGTAGAAAACCCTCTGCTTGTTATTAAAGGGTGATGCCGAGTCCTGCATCCAAACCAGTAGAGAAGCATCGTCTTAGACGATCATTGTGGACATGCACGGTTACATCAGATTCATGAATTAAATAACAGCATCTGTCCTTTCTAACGCTTTTCTAATGAAGTATGCATGTGCATCGTGGTTTCATTGCTTTTTTTTTTTACTAAATTGTTGCTATTCTCGTCATCTTGTCACACATAACGGGTGAGGTCCATTCATTGCTTAAAGGGGGTCCTATCCTCCTCATTTCACAGGCTTACGAAATGATATGGGGTCCCATTGGAGTAAGTATCTTTTGATAAAATGCTCTAAAAGTACAAGTAAATATCAAGTTATCATACATGGACTTGACATGATGTGATATAACCACGATATGGTACTTCCACATCATGTATATCAAAAGTACAAACATATACAATGGAATGTCCGTTATCATACGCCCCAGTTTTTGGAGGACTCAGTTTTCAATGAAAACTGTCACAAGTATGTCTTGGTTTTTGTACACTGTCTCAGTTATCAAATGACTAAACAGTACACCTAGCAAAGTAAGCAAGTGCTCTCTCTCCTACCTTGGTTGAACTACTTCGGAACCATGCTGCCGCCGTTAACCTTAAAAACATGTTCACCAGTGTAGGTGACCTTACCTCTTCTTGGTAAAGTTGCCCACAACTCTTATGCATCCCGTGCTGTCGCCTCCACATATGCCGCACTTGTCAAACTGAAGCTTGGAGCCGATGATGCCGTCACAGCCTGTTCGGACACATTTCCCTTTCACGCACACCGAGCTGCTGTAAGGACGGCACTCGGTCCCATCTATCACCTGAAATCAAAGTTTGTTTAACCTCTCTGCGCTTTATTTTGCTCAAATGTCCCAGCAACATTTGTCCCAGTAGCTCACCCTGTGTGAGAACACCACATAGTAGCCGGTTCCTTTTGCTCTGCAGGTTAGCTTGCACACATCTTTTGGGAGAACCCCAGCATATTTGGGCACCCACTCAACATAAGTCTTCACCCCTTTCGGATCTGTTTGTGGGCCGTTGCGCACCTCACATTGCTCATGCCGGAAACTCTTATCTAGAGAGTACATTTTAAAAATTTGATTAATTCATTCTAGATGCTGCCTACACAAATACATTGTGCAGCACTCACTGGATGGTGGACATGGTGTAACGTTGCAGGACCGGTAGATGGCTCTCTTCCCTGTACAGTAGCGGCCGTTGTTCCGTGGTGGCGGGTTGTTGCACAACCGCTGGGCAAATTGCACTCCACCACCGCATGTTCTGGTGCATGCACCCCAGGGACCCCAGGAGCTCCAGCTGCCATGGTTGGATGACTGCGGCACAGAGGAGAGTGGAAAGGGTTGTCACATCAAGCTTTCCACGCTCGCCTAGAAAGGAAGCAAGCGTTGAAGTCATTTTTCACCTCTTACCGAGTAGTGCCTTTTGCGCGTTTTATCCACGCACTTCCCCTGTAGGCAGATGCGTCCCTTCCCGCAGGGTGTCCCCTCCACAGCTGGTAACTTCTTGGTCAGACACACCATCTGTCCCTGGCGAATCACTGCACACCACAGCCGAGAGCACACGTCCATCCCAGGGCACACCGTGTACTCTGGACCGAAGGCCAGGCGGCACTGGCGCACGGCATCGTAGCTCTGCCCTGGGAGCTCTTCGGGGCCCAGCAGAGGCTGGTGTGGAGAGTCTAGGAGACACTCAGCTGCAGAAGGGACACAACAGTATATAATGAGTCATTTAATGCAATACAAATTGTGCGTGTATGGTTTCAATCAGTTGCTAAGAATGCGATAAATGGTATTTTTGCATCCTTCTCACTATGCTTTATGGCCATTGCAAAGTAGGAAACATGATCACTGGCTGAATTACAATAACATTCCCCGCTCAGTGATAGACACTGTGGGAAACAAATCAAGCTCACATGGATGCAATTTGCAGAAAGAGTATAAATCTTTTACAGGCTCCTAAGAGCTCTCACTTTTAAAATAATTCCAGATGTTTGCTTCTGTTCGCTCAATAATATGCTTGAAAAGAAACTCACCATTGCCATCGTCAAAGAAGTCTGTGATGGTGGCCGAGGTGCAGCGGCTCCAGGGTTTGGAGGCATCTATGGAGGTGAGGATGGAGGACATGAGCCTCTTGTCGCTGTTCACGCCGAAGCGCTCCTCACAGAATTTGGAGTCATCATGGGACAAACCAAGCAAATGGCCTGAGGCAGTGTTGGAAAGACATTGAAATGTTATGGCGACGTGGCGTCAATAAAATGATGCCACAGGTTTGCACACGCAATGAGAATGAGTAAAGAAAACACAGAGAGCACACAAGACGCTCGTGCTCTTCAACAACCACAGAAGTGCTGACAGATGAGCAAGTCCGAACGCATCTGCGTCTCTGTTTGCGTCTTCCTGTGCGTATCCATGCTTACCTATCTCGTGTGCCACGGTGAATGCGGCGTGAAGCCCGTCATCCTCGATGACAGCACAGCTTCTCTCTGGAGAGCAGATGGTGCCAACGTCCGCCATTCCGAGGGTGTCGCAGGAGTGGTGGCCGCAGAGGTCCTGCACAGAGCCAACACAACAAAATCAAACCATTTCATGTGCATAGTGTCCTTTAACGTTTCCTCCACCATTTGTCCACCCCACAGTGAGGACATGGAATCGATTGTTTTGACTCGCACTCATCCATGCAGATGAGGCCTCAGGGCGTCCTGCCTCAGCCTGCCAAGCACTGCAATCAATCGGTTAATCTCGTTGTCACATCAGAGTGCAGACACAAATGGACGTGTGCACACAAACATCCATGCCTTGGGAAACACACACAAACATGTCCCACGGGGAAGGTGAATCGTCACGTTAAGTGGTGCTGACAGGCCTGCCGGGTCGCGGGGGAGAGGCTCTACGGGGAGGGTGTTTACTCGTTCCAGGAACAAACTGCCTTGTGTTCTGCACTCACACTTGACTAACTGGGTGGAAATACTCCACACACACACAGATATACCAATAGAGTCAACTTGCAAAAAATACATGGAGTTAAAGAAAATACACAGGATGCACATGCACAATGCAACAAGAGTGAGGCTCTCTGCCAATTAACTGATGAATACTTTCAGGGCCAGCAAGGGCCAACTCGGACCCGCTGAGTGCCCTCTCCTTTCTGATGCGCGGACAAGCACAATGTTTGTTTTTCATCTAACAGTTGGAGTGTATAGAAAGTTTCCCACAGTCTTTCACCCCAACATCTTTGTATTTATTTCTTCACCAAACCCATCCAAGGCCATGCTGTAAAAGCTCATGTTTTTACAGCAGAACCTGGATGAAAAGAACAAAAAATGGGAATTATGCTCACTTTTACTCCTTACATTGTTTTGCCTCTCACAGACAACATGGGAAAGGAGAAAGAAAGAGAAACAAACTCAAGGAAATGGGCCCAGGACTATAGAGGGTTGCCGGAAATTAAAGAGCAGAACAGGGAGAGCATGGAGTTCCAGGGGTATTGGCAGAAATAACACAGGAACAGGTGGCAAGATGGATGCCCAGGCCAGGTGACAATCTGGGGGGTCATGTGCCGCATGAGAGACCGATCGGTCTTCGCCAAGATTTGAGTAAAACAAACAGCCAGCCAGACACACGTGTTAAATGTCTGCAAGTTTCGCTTGCAGTGAAAACACCTGATGTAATTGCACAAATCCATAACAACAATAACAACACTCTGCCAGGGTAATATAAGATAATAATAATTTACATCAGCAGCAAAATGCACACTTTGACATCCACATCAATTTTGCCACACATCATTTGAGGAAAATGTTGCAAATGAGCTATATCAACTAGATAGAGACATAGAAAGTCGAGGGTGAGGCCCATGTGGTGTGCCCGCCAGCCAGGTTCGAGGCTTAGGGGCTCCAGGGACTGTCTGCAGGTCGTCAACAGATGCCAGACGGAGTACAACATGTGTGAAATATCAAGAACAGCTAAAACAAATAGAGGGGCTGACTGTGATGGCGGCGAGAGCTGGGAAATGTACACTGTGATGTACACAAAAATTCACGGAGGTGCTGGTGGTTTGTCAAATGCACAGGAAAGGGAGGAGCCGGCGCCACATACGTGCAAATTCCATGTAAGAGGTTAAATGACATAACTGTGTGGATGAAGTCAGTATACATGTGCATAGTGGGGCCTCTCTTTGTTGACTAAAGGATTGTTATGCCTTTGGGATTGTCCCATCAGGGTTTTATGCTGCTGATACAATATACATTTACCTTCATTTAGACAAAAACATATGTGACTATTCAAGAGAACAGTGAAACTAGTGAATTAGTGGAACTTTGAGGATGAGACGTTTGGATGTGAGAATACATATCATGCAGCAAGCTCCAAGTGAGACAGCATGCTGGCCATCTAGTCTAGAATGCAATTATTTTTCTCAGGGTTATTTGCTCCAGATTGCTGACTGTCACGCACATACAGCGTTTTGGATACATTGGCTGCCGTTCCACTGATGACAACATCATGGGCCTTGAAAACTCACCACACATCAAGTATCTTCGTATGGAAACTTTTTAACATGCTACCGTAGTGAGGTATTTTCCTGGCATGTTTTCAAGGGTGCAACATTTGTATCTCTGTCACAAACGGCAGGTAACAGACATGTTTGTTTTTGGTTTGGCACGTATGCGCAATGTGAAGGAAAGTGGGTGGGGACCGGTGTTGACAGGCCTTTATCCGCATATGCCAAGCTCATGAAAATCGTCCAATATTGATCGGTGGCCGATTGCTCAGAGCATCCCTACTATGCACCAAGGACATCTCACCAGGCAGTCATTTAGCATTCAATGCCATGGCACGGTTCAGCCCAAATGTATCAGTTTGTTTCTGACTCCCGAGAGAACATCCCAAAAGTGACCGACTTTGACCTGTCTCTGCAATAGCAGCATTGCAAGCACATGCTGGGAATGTCCATACAAATATTTGAGTGATGTGTGAAAGAAAACAGGAGCACATACATCGTATGTCTGTCAACATCTCCACCTGGCTCCCGAATCTTTGTCTACTGTCCGACACATAAACACACACTCGTTGTGGCTTTGCAGCCTGACATTTACAGTATATGTGACACCCAATGAGTCGAACGGGCTCTGCTACTGCACCAATCCTAACATGTAAAGGTGGACTGAATGGACTTCCCAGTCACATTTTAAATAAGGGTGCATTTCAGATGTGTTGCGTTTCAGTTTGTCAGATAAACACCTCCTGAATATTAGAAAATCACCAACTTGAATACAGTCAAACCTTTTTGAATGCACTGTTTTCATATGATTTTGAAAATTGTACATTTTCAGGGAGCGATGTTTACCAACTTACATCCGCACACACACTGGATATCGAGTTATATGTAGTATTCTGGTCACTTGGCATTAGTAGTATTAGGCATTAGGTAGATTAGGCTACCGTCACACCGCATGGAGTCTGCCATGCCTTGTCCAACATGGCATAGTGAAAAGAAGGTCTCCCATTCTGTGTGGAAGTGGTAGTGGCTACTTCCTCTGTCCTTCTTCCTCACGCTCAAGTTTCTTTGCGCTATTGCTGCTGCTCAGGATTTTATTAACATCAACATGTACCATAGGTCACATTTCTGCAGTATAATTAATCTCTATCCATTTATACATTAAATAATAATCAATTTTATCAACATGAATACACAGCATCAGCCTGGCCGATAATCGGTTGACCAAAAATATCAGCCAAACAATATCATAAAACAGGCAGATGGAGACAATTGGGAAATAGCTCACATATCCTTGTGTTTTGTTTTTCCCCATAATGCAGCTGCACAAGACACCTGAGCCAAATGCAGTTATTTCCAGGCAGCGCTATTTCAAGGGAAACAGTAACCTTAGCCGTCACATGACTGGATTCCACACAAAAATGTGGCTTGCGCATTCCCGTTTCACTGACTGCTTCCCTGCAGTGTTTTGATGTGCATGTCTGCCCATCATATTGACTGACAGGTTAAAGTGTCAGTAATTTAAATGCTCAGTCGCAGCTGAGAATCCAAATGATAGGCTTTCAGAGACAAATAGGTCAGGGGTCATTGTTAAAGTATACCGGTGACTGCCTTTGTGAGCCTTTTAAGGCCATGACCCAAAAGTGGGGTCACAAAAGAGCAGCAATTAGGCTAATTTGCCCGAAAGACATGCAGAAAACTTTGTTTTCTGTGTTACAGGGTGACAAGTAGGTGGTTCACCTGCTTCCTCAGATTTAAATATGAAGAAATGGAAAAGTTTTCAGGAACATGTGTGCAGCATTAGGTGTGAATATACACAATATACACACACGACCTGGCCAACAAAACACCTTTTGCATGGATAATAATAAGGATAATATTTGGTCCACCCCAGTGGATGCCTTAGCTGTATCATTTTATCTTTTTCCACAGCTACCCTGCCAAAACCAGCCACCTGCAGATGCCGCTCGCCTCTGCGGGCTTGCCCGAGCAGGTGTAGTGTCAACAGGGTTCGTAGGTGGTTGGCACGCAGGGACTGGAACTCTCTGCCAACTACATCCGACACCCCAGCCAAAGAATGACGGCACGGACCTGGCACGTGCACCGTGGAGATTCAAAGTAATACCCTGGATGCTTGCTTCAAGAGCGGCTGTGGTGCAGACGAAGGCTAAAGCAAGGCTGGGTGAAAGATGGGATAAATTAGTGCGGTCTCCATACAGCTTACGTTTGTTTTTCTGACAGCCTTAGCTGACAGATGCTGTAGAAGTAACTGGGAAAAAATGTGCAGACTGGAGAGATGAGAGGGAGAGGATAATGCAAGTCGGAGGAGACCACCTTATTATGTTGCAGTTGAGTTTGTTAGGGACCCCTGCAGCTAATTTTAAAATTCCTGGGAAGTATTTGCGTACGTATTCGCGAGCACGCGCCTCAGGTCACACGGGCTTGAAGGCTGTCAGCGGACTGGGAGGGGAGGCTGGAGACAGAGGAGTCTGCCTAGAAAAACACCAGGCGCAGGAAATACAGTTTTTATGGATGTTTCACAGACGCTGAGCGGCGTTAAGCACACAAGATTCAGCAAACAGAGGAAGACAGAGAGGCATGGGGGGACATGTGGGAAGCAGGTTCGGCAGAATAAGGTGAACACATCTGACAGCTCAAAGCCAAAATTAGCACTCACTTTGTTCTCCATATGTGTCCGTTACGCACTGAGTCAAGGGGAAACTAATGTGACGTGTCAGCAACTTTCATGTGCGTTTAAATGCCACCCACTGAGCCAAGAGCTCGCAGCCAAGCAGCTGCCCACCATCAAAATAAAAACAAGCGATGGCGTCACTCTGTTGCCTTAGCAGCGCACCTGGCCGCAATGCAAGCGAGTGAAGATCGTTTACCTGCCTAGTGAAGAGGATGGCGGCGTCGTGGTGGTGCAGGTGGTCGTCGTCCAGTGGGTTTTGCTGGTTCTGCCACTTGCAGAAGCTCTTCAGGGTCGCCGCCGCGTTCTTGGTCACATCCAGCCCTTTATCTTTTTCGCTGACCGTCGTTACTTTCACCACGGACAGCCGAATAGGATTCTCGATGCTGGCGTGGCCGTACAGCTTGGACGCGATGGTAGCCAGCGTGAGAAGATAGTGGTTCAAGTCTTTCCCGTACTTCTTGGTCATGGTCTCATCCGCCACCAGGAGAAGCTCCACCTGTCTGGCGCGGGAGACGGACCTCTTTCGTCGCATGAGGCTGTCCGGAGGTGGGGTTCGGGCGAACTGGCTCCACCATCTCCTTCCGTTCGAAAGCCCCTCTTTCTCCCGCCACGTCCTCTCGCGACCCTTGACCCGACGTTTCCGCGCCGCGTCCCTGCGCCCCCTGCGTGTGTCGCGCGTGCCACAGCTCTCACGGCCGTCGCGCGCCGCTTCAAACGTGAAGCTCTCGCGCGTGAAGGCGTGGAGTGTGCGTTCCGCGTCCCTGTCCTGTAGAGCGCGCGAGTCGTGCTCGTGTCCTCTGGCCCGGATGATCGGCGTGACAGCGTAGCGTAAATTGTGCACGGCAAAGAAGCCTTCCAGACCGCCGCCGCAGAGGTTGAAAACGGCCAGGGACTCTTGTTTGGAGTCCACAGTCCCTCTGTACATACACCCCCGCTGCAAAGACGAGCTGCCCCCCATCATGGCGAGCACATACTGGGGGCTCATCGACTCATCGCGCTCCATGTCCAGCTGGAAGCGTCTCCCGTCCAGGTAGACCAAGTACCCAGCCTTCCCACCTCCGTTATAAATCCGATCAATAGTCCGTACGACCCCATCTGTCCTCCTGGCAGGTGTGAGCAGCGATCCGTTCGCAGGTGGGAGATAGAAACCCTGGAAAATAGGCACCCCACCGCCGAGCTCCAACTCCAGCAGCACGCACAACAACAAGAGCATGCCCCTGGCCGCGGCACCAAGGAGCAGCACCATTGTTCATTCACCACAGTCCAGCATCTACACGCTTATGTCCGGATCACAAAAGCCACTCTGGACGAGCTGAGGAGGCAACTCATAAAAGTGCATCCTGTTATGTCCCGCATAAGAAAAACCATGGAGAGGAGCAGGAATGAAAGAAAAGAGCAGAAGCAGAGAGAAACTGTGTGCAGTCAGGGCTGAAGTTGGAGAACTAAATGAGAAAGTTTGCTCTTAATAGGACCAGGAGAGTAAAAGTCCTGCCCCCTTTGCGCTCAATCACCACTCCTCCATCCCGCTTCGCTCTTGCTCTCTTTCTCTCCTCGAAGCAGTCAAGTGCTGGAGGAGAGGATAGAAGAGGAACCTTAACAATACTTCCATGCTTTGTTATGCTCGAACAACCTCTCAGTCCTCCAACACGACTTCAAGTCGAGAGTAAAAAAAAATAAAGCTCCTGTCTAACACCGTTTTTGACTGTTTTCTTTGACCAGGAAAACATACAATGAAAGGGTTTGAATGACTTAAAAATGCTAACATTTTCATGCTAACACCTAGCATGAAAATCGCAAAAAATGTTAAGATTAGCATGCAAACACCTTGCATTAGAGCAGTGTTGACAGAGGGCTGAAGCACAGCAGGTAATTTAATTGACAAGCTACTTCCCTCAAACCAAAATTAACCAAAGGTTAATCATTAAAATCACCTGCTTTAGTGACCAGCTGGAAAGAAAACGGTCTGGAAAGCCTCGGCCCTCCATGACACGAGTTTGACACCCCTGCATTATAGTATCTATCTATGAAAAAATGCTACTATACTATTGTTCGCAAGCTAGCAATGCTAGCATACAAGTGTTATGTTAACACCTAGCATTTCTTGTTTTTAATATTTTAATATCTATTTTATTATTTTATTTCTTAAATGCTCTTTTAGTTTTGGATTATTACTTTTTATTTTTACTAGTCTGTGCAGCACTTTGGAAACTCTGTTTATAAAATGTGCTATATAAATAAAGTAGATTGGATTGGATTGGATGATAGTGCAAATTGTTCATATGTGTTTAACCATGAAAACGACTAAAAATGCTACTATGACAATATTAGCATGCTAGCAATGCTAACATGCACATTTTAGCATGCTAGCATGATAGTGGTAAGTGCTCATATATGTGTCCACCCTATGCTAATGTTAACATGTTAGCGCAATGTCCCCAATAAGTGTTAATTATCCCCTTGTTTAATTTTTCAGTTTGTACACATTGATTTAAATAATTGACATGGTACCAATAGGATTTAAATAATGAGTTTATGCAAACAAAACTAGTAAATTTATGATTGTTCCCTAAATAGGAAGTTACTGTTCCCGTGGGAAACGGAAATGGTGCCTATCAGAGATGGAAACCTTTGAGTGCATTCATCCTGCTGCGCTTGAGCAAGTTACAAAACAGGTGTGTGTATGTGTGTGACTTGTGCAGGTGTGTGACGGCGCTTAGAAATGGCATGGATTAGGGAAATGTCCGAGGCGGCGCCAGTGGGACACCCATGCGTTTGTGTGCTGAGGGTTTCAGCTGCACACGCCTCACTGGCGCTGGCGTCTGGGAATTACAAGAACTTGAGAGTGGCTTTTCTTTAAGAGACTTAAGAGTCTCCATGCCGCCACTTGTGTGCTGAGTCACCAACAGAAGCCATTACCGCTGGAGGCCTCCCTCAGAACTTCCCAAACTGCAGTGCACATATTGTCTTACCACTCTGTTGTGTCAAGTAATGAGGGCCCATGTCAGCGCTCTAAACCGAAGCCCCTGGTGCAGATCTGGCTGAGAGGTGGAGGGCCAAGGTGTGGGCAGGGAGAGCTGGGGAGGATGTGAAGAGTCCAGCCTAACGTGGAATGAAATGAAATCAATGAAAATCCTTGCCAAAATTGTACATTTGGACATTTTTACAGGCATGGGGCTACATGCAGATTACCAATACAGTTTGAGTATTGTGCTCATTAGCTTTATTGAGCTGGGGCCACCGCAGTGGCTCCAGTATCGAGGTAAACCGCATGTCCAATTCACTGAGCTGTTATGCAATATATCCCCCACCGCCTCCTCCTCAACCCATCTTTATTTTCTGTCTGTCCTTCAGTCTGGTGTCCGGACCCCCACCGCCGGCTGCTTCGCCCTCACACCAAACTGTCAAGTGTATTCGCTGCAGTAAAAGACGCCTGTAAAGGCAGAGCAAATACGAGCTGTGTGTGTGACAGAGGATGTTTGGTCAGGTCGCTGTGATGTCAGGCAGACGTCGACTGCTTGTTTGTTTGTGTGCGTGCACTGACACACACAACACACAATGTTCTCTCCCTCCCTCTTTGAATCTCTCACACTCATTCATTGGATGATTTTTAATCCTTATCATCTGAGACCATGTATGCCAAAACAACCATATGGACATAAACCACCCACGTTATCCACACACACACACAATTGCATAGAAACCCGCAGGCTGCGTACAGCATTGCACGACACCAGAACAACTAGCGAAGGCCTCTGCGTGCCTTGCCACGTGTGTGGAAGCAGCCCACTTCCACCCGTGGCTGGGAAAGGAGAGAATCCAATACGGCTCATTGACAAGCCAATCCGTTTACATAACCACCAAGCTCTGCCTATAAGTGATGGTGTCAGGATCCCCTCCGCTCCTCTGCACGCACACACACTCCATACTGCTTTCATGCTTGGTAAAACCATTAATTCCCATCAGGATGAAAATCAGATGGAGGGAATTTCAATGTAAGTGCTTTGAAATTGTCATGGATCTGGAGTTTGTGCATCAAGCAAACGAAACATGAATTTCTCTTGCAGATTAATAAAATATCTATCCAATAGGTAATTGTTATAAAAACAAAGGCTGCATGAGTGATGGAAGGATGGAACGCGACTGAACGCAGTAATGTGGCCTCTGCATTGATCCGTTGTGGTGAAGATGGAACCCAAAGGCAAAGCTCTCAATTTACCGGTCGATCTGTGGTCCTACCACCTATGGCCATGAGCTTTGGGTAGTGACCAAAAGGACAAGATGGCCGTTACAAGCGGCCAAAACCAGTTTTCTCTGTAGGGTGGCTGGGCTCTCTCTTGTAGATAAGGTGAGAACCTTAATCTCGGAGGAGAACCTAAGCATTGATAGGAACCAGATGAGGTGGCTTGGGCATCTGGCAACGAAGAGAATTCCTGGGGCATCCCTGCTAAAGACCGAGGACTTGTCATACAGTGGAGCCACGATTCAGCATTCACGGCCCCACGTTTAGTAATGGTAGTTCCTTCAGATTTAAGTAATCAGAAATAAGTAATTTTACAAGAATAAAAGCAAAAACATATTGCCGTTAATATGTTATATAATATACTATTCTTCAATAGGGAACACAGCACAGCACACCTTCTGTCCACACTGTATATATTTATTTAAAAAGTCGATGATACAAACTGAAAAAGAGGCCCGTTATAAGATCAAAACAAAGAAAATACACCAACTAAAAGTATGTTCAGACACACACGAACTTGACTCGATAGAAATCATTAAAAGAAAACCTCACCCTGATTTGGGTTGTAAAATGTCACCGTGTTGGTCTTAATCACAATGGCTCAAGAAAAATGACCTGTTCATCGAGATTCACATGAACCTTTCACATTCTGACATTCTAAGTCACAGAGTACTGCAATGTCAAGGCGATTTCAACATACTTGTTGAAGCAGCAATTGAGCAGTGTCAAAAGTACAAGAAAACAGTAGTATACTGTAGAAAAACAATTGAGTTGAATAAGAACCTTTTTTGTAATACAGCAAAAAATGAGATGACAAAAAGTGAAAATGGAGTGTTCGGGATCCACTACGTCTGCACTATTTCAGATATTGATTCAGCTATATTGATGGTTGGCTTTTGTGCTTGATATCTAAAAACAAACTTATTTGGTAACAAGGCAAAGGTCTCTAACCTTTGCAGAAACTGCATATAAGAACTTGTGCATTTACAACAGTAACTAAAAAAAAAAGATAATGATAAATGAAGCACTTGATACATTGGCAAAAAATGCGATGGGCCGATGCAAAACTTGCATACGCTCAATTTGTTCTGTGTAAGGCATGTAAAGCACCCTGTGTAGGAAAAAAGTTGAACTACCGCTAAATCAAATTACAAAGCACGTTGTATGGTGTCAAAGAGGACAACATAAGTTAGGTTTCTCAGAGGTAAAAATGCTGGCTGACATGCTGAGCCCAAAAGAACGGTTTGATGATGTCATTAACTGTCCTAACTATCCTGTGTCTTCAATGAAACTACACGGAAAGGAGTGTTAGCTGCTCACAGGGTGGTTGGGCACTTAAAGCTGTAATGGAGTCCCAAATCAAGGTTTTCCCTTCTGACCTTGAGGATAATGCAGTGACCTCACAGAAGGAAGCAGTAACGGCACATTCATTTGTTGGCAGTGTAATGACATTCTTCACGCCTCAAGTTGTACAAAAAATAAGCCACATAACTAATAAATTTACGTATATCTTCACATTTTCTATAAATATATAATCATATTTTATTGGTCTATTTTTTTCAATCATATAGAGGTATACATAGAGGTGATCTTACATCCCTTAATCATCAGGGGCCTTTGTGCAAAGTCTTCAGCCAAGTTTCCAACAATTCACCCTGGAAAAACCTGGTCTGGTTGTGGTAAGCGGCATGGTGATTACTCCGTCTGGTTCTGTACAGCAGAACAACACAACACACGGTACAGCAGTACGTGTTGACAATATCCTGACACACTTTAAATGGCCTCTCCATTGTAATCCCATGTATTTCTTGTAGGGATGCTCCGATCAATTGCACCAGAAGTCAATCCTCGCCTGTATGCTCGTGACAGTCAGAAGGCTAAAGAAATAATGAAAATGACTGAATGCACCAGACTTAAAGGGGACCCATTATGCTGTTTTCATTTTTATAAATGTAGTTAGAATGATGTATTTTCATGTTAAATGATGCCAAAGTTTCAGATAATGAGGGCATTGAGACCTAAAAGATGGCTCAAAACGCTCGTTTTCAAAAGCGTGATAAAACTGCCCATTTGTGATGTCACAAAGGATTAG
This sequence comes from Doryrhamphus excisus, assembly GCF_037039965.1. Taxonomy (NCBI): domain Eukaryota; kingdom Metazoa; phylum Chordata; class Actinopteri; order Syngnathiformes; family Syngnathidae; genus Doryrhamphus; species Doryrhamphus excisus. The sequence goes on along the minus strand of NC_136371.1, from coordinate 9,257,776 downwards.
ACCTCCTTATACGTTGCTAGCAATGGCTCATACGGGAAAGGCACATTGTCACCAACCACAGCAGAGTGGGCGGGCCTGGAGGCGGGCAGTGGGTGGAAAACATTTAAACAGACCGTTTTCGCTGGAACCACAAAATCCAAAGAAATACAGCTGAATAGGTGCAGATTCTGGAGGAACTGGAAAGCTTTCTGCGCTGGTTATCGTGTGTAGCTGCGCTATAGGAGCCCACAACAACATAAAGGGCTGAAAAATTAGCAAAATAGGCTTTTTCGGCAGTCAACACCGGTTTCCCCCAACTGCTCTCTCACTTGGAGCCCAGCTATGCGCTACCTGGAAGCCCTGTCATGAAGTGCTCCATCACAAAATGTACTCTCACATTAGAAGCCCTGTCTCATCCTCTCCAATTTTCACGAGTGATGTTTTTGTCAATATTAGAGTGATTTTATGGTTGCTTTTTCCAGATCAAATATTCAACAGTGACGGTGCAGGCAGGATTTCTGGGCCCCATGAGAAAAACAAAACAAAAAATAAATAAATAAAAATAACTTATTGTTTTAATTTTATTATTTCAACAATTACCTATATTTTGGGGGGGCAATTTTCCCAACTTTGTCCCATATCATGCACACGGCCAATAGCACTCATTATAAATAAATTGTAGTTAATCCAAGTGATCAGTATGGGTTATCTAACTCATGGCAACATAAAACTCTGATCGGAGCATCCCCAATTTTATGAAATGGATAGTTTTGTTGTTTCCCCACATTGTATGTGGTATAATTAACAGACAGCGCATGACTGTACCATCAAGTATGTTGGTACCCAAAGTGAATGCATCATGACGATCAAACAATTGTGATTGTACAATTCCAAATGGAAGCTAACTGTACTGCTTGGTGGACGCGAGCCAACCCCCTCTTTCATCACACCTGCATGTTCATCCTGGAACGCCACTAAGCCACGATGTCCTGGGTGATGTCGCTGATTGCGTCCTTTGGCTTTTCTGTGAGCTGCATTGCAGGGCTGTAGGCGGTTGAGATGTTGGAGAAGTTGTGGAACGCCTGTGGCGAGGTCATGGTGGGGTTGCACAGATGCTGAAAGCGCTATGGAGGTGAAAAGAACACACGTACGTAAAGTTGAACATGAGATGAAAAAGTGTGAATCGTCGCGGTCAAGTAGCACAATAAAGAACCTGCGCGAGTGTGCCGGGTGTCACAGCGAGAGCGTAGACGGCCCAGATGGGGAGCAGAGACACGGAGGAGAGTGTGAGGAGCCAGCCTAGCGCCGTTGCCCAACCTGGAGCAACAAGGCCGTTTGCGAAGCTCAGTGGAGACCAACAGACCAGAGAGAACAGGAAGGTCGCCTACAGGTGACAGGAAGGCCAATTTCATAAATACACATGGCAATTCCATATATTAAATACAGTCAAACCTTTTTTTATTTAGCCCTTGGTTTTTGTGGGATTTGTTTCTGTCAAAAATTGTTGATAAAATTATGCCTTGCTTTTCCTATGGCCAAACAGTGCCCAAAGAAAGCATCCCAGGGTTGCTGCGTATTTCTGAGTCAAAAAAGTGTAAAAAAGTTGCAATTGTCAAATCTGGAGTTGCATTATTTCTTGTGTGTTTTGGTTTTGGAATGGACAGATGACCACAATCGAGGTTCCCTTGTACTATATACGTATGTATAATTAATAACAGGTCACTCACAGTGCACACGGTTGGCGTCAGGTATTTCCAGCACAGCTTGAAGAGAAGCAGGGGGTTGTGGCCCGTCATGTCCTTGATGTTGGAACTGAAGCTGTCAGCACCTTTGGGCAAAAAGAAAGAAGGAGTGTTTGTGGTTAGCTAAAATGATTCAGAATAATTTTTACCACCATAATGAGAGGAAAAAGTCACACATTCATAGGACATACTGTATATTTTTCTTTAACGAGTTATCATAATTTTACAAAAGCACGCAAGCTCTGATTTACCTGACAAGTTACCTGCAAGTGTTTCTTTCCATAGGCTTAAATAGCCAATAAATATTAAAAAGTGAAGGGCAGTATTCGCTGCAGTCCCCTCTTCAAAACCCCTCCTTAGTTCGCTGATTGCTGGGACAGCCATAAAAAGCAGCTCCTTTGTTTTTCAGTGGCACCACCACACACTCACACCGACCTCTTAATCATTATCACCTGGAAGGGGACTTCTCTTTTACGACTTTTCTGAGCCCAAATGACAAGATCAATGTTGTTGTACCATTTGTGTCTGAATCTATTTTTATAAATAGATCCCCAGTGACCCCAGACCCCAGGTCGGGCAGGAATTGTGGCTCCCTGGGGCCACCAGACTGAGAGGCGAGGGCGGTCCAGATTGAGAGCACAGAGGAGAGAAAAGGGCCTGGCTTTGAGCCAGTCTCCTTGCAACAGGGAGTAGCTGCAGCCGTGTTCGGTCTACTGACTCCGAGTGGAATGCACATGGAAGAAGGAAGTGGAAAGCTTGAGTGTGTGACTAATTTAATCACAAAAACTATTTTTACGTCATTTTGCTCCCTATATTAGATTTTCTGTTTCATTTGCAAAGACTTGTACTCATATGTGATGCAAGGATGCTTTCTCCTATTTAAACATGAGGATGAGGTGGAAAAAAAGGACAGGAGAGAAAGAAGCCTGGGATTCTTACCATAAACCCAGCCAATTGCAATAGACTGGAAGATGGAGAGAAGCAGCAGGCTGGCTCCACTGCAGGAGAACTGATCATATATCTGGAACACATACAGACCACCCTGCATTGCCGGGCGGACATGTGCACACACACACACACACACACACACACACACACACACACACACACACACACACACACACACACACACACACAATATGGTTGACTATTCAACATGATAAACTCCAAAAGTACTGGTTAGATGATCAACAAATCTATGCAGCGTCCATCTTACCGGCGTGACCATGACCAGTCCAATCAAGAAGCAGACGATGCAGACAAACAGCAGCAGCAGCTCTCGCCGGTGTCCACGTCTGATCAGATGGGGGTACAAGTCGGTCACCGATGTCATCAACGCCTCCAGACTTACAAACTGGACCGCAGTGAGGAGACACGTCCGCACATGATTTTTGGTTATGATGCGATACAATACACAGGGACATGGAAAGTTACCCGGTACGTGCGTGTGTGTGTGTGTGTGTGTTTGTCAGACCCACTTGTGTGTCCAGTCCCAGCATGATGATCATGAGGAAGAAGCAGACAGCCCAGAGTTGTGGAAGAGGCATCATTGCTACAGCTCTGGGGAAGGCAATAAAGGCAAGGCCAGGACCTGCGAGGACACACAACCACAAATATATAACATTGAAATAATTATGCGGTGGCACGGCGGTCTAGTGGTCTAGCGCGCAGACCACACAGCTAGGAGACCAGGGTTCAATTCCACCCTCGGCCATCTCTGTGTGGAGTTTGCATGTTCTCCCCGTGCATGCGTGGGTTTTCTCCGGGGACTCCGGTTTCCTCCCACATTCCAAAAACATGCTAGGTTAATTGGCGACTCTAAATTTTCCATATGTATGTATGAATGTGAGTGTGAATGGTTGTTTGTCTATATGTGCCTTGTGATTGGCTGGCAACCAGTCCAGGGTGTACCCCGCCTCTCGCCCGAAGACAGCTGGGATAGGCTCCAGCACCCCCGCGACCCTCGTGAGGAAAAGCAGTAGAAAATGAATGAATGAATGAATAATTATGCATGTAAACGTGTGTGGTCATAGACAACTACAAAGCATCCCAATGTTCACAAAGTTCTGCATTCGATGGTTGGAAATGGTTGTAATCACACCTGGACTGTTTTGTGAACATAACTGTATGGTCACGTACCATACAAAACCAGAGTAACCGAATAATGTGGTTTTACCTGATTGAGCCACAGTGGCGATATCCACACCTTGTTCTTTTGCCATGAAGCCCAGCACTGAGAAGATGGCAAACCCTGCCAGGAAACTGGTGCTACTGTTCAAGAGGCACAGAAGGAAAGAGTCCCTGCACACACACAAAGTAAAATGATTTGGGATGGCAACATAGTCCGAGTACTAAGAATATACAAACAGTAAATGTAGCTGGAACAATACGGAATTAATTGATGGGCTTGCATTGTTGCTTTCTTTTAAAAAGAAGCCAACAGTTAAGTACTTTGCTATTTCCCGGCACAACTCTTGTTGAGTGTGGGAAAACGTGGCTGCGGAGGCTTTTCTTTAAAGGTGTGGCTGTGTCAGATTGTGTTTTTTTGGGCAATTCCATTCATTCCTTCTGGAAGCCATCCGAGCAGCCACTTCTACCATTTCATAGAGGAAGGTCAGCCCCAAAGTCTAAGTCTTACTTGAACTGAAACTTGTGTGGCTAAATGTAATTCTATATACTGTACATACAGTGGTGTGAGAAAAGTGTTTGCCCCCTCCCTGATTTTGCTTTTGCATGTTTGCCACACGCAAATGTTTCATCATCAAACAAATGTCAATATTAGTCAATGACAACACAACTGAAGACAAAATGCAGTGAAACTTTGGAAAAGGTTACCAAGTGAGAGTCATTGTCCCCAAATAGCCAAAAAGGGACAGTGGAGTGGCCAGCCAACCAAAATTAAACCAAGAGTGCAGCAACGACTCATCCAAGAGGTCACAAAACCTCACAGCAACATCCAAAGACCTGCAGGCCTCAGTTAAGGTCAGTGTTTATGACTCCACCATAAGAAAGACACTAGACAATAACGGCATGTATGGCAGATTTCCAAGATGAAAACCACTGCTGAACAAAAAGAATATTAACACTTGCCTCAATTGTCCCAAAAAAAATCTTGACGACCCCCATGACCTTTGGGGAAAAGCTCTGTGGTCTGATGAGAAAAACTCTGAACCTTTTACAAGGTGCGCATCCCATTACATCCGGCGTAAATGTAATGCTGCATTTCAGAAAAAGAACATCATATCCACCGTAAAATATGGTGGTGGTAGTGTGATGGTCTGGGTCTGTTTTGCTGCTTCAGCTGCTGGAAAACCCCCCATTGTGGCTGAATTATAACAATTCTGCTAAGATGAGTAGGCCAAAATTCCTCCACAGCTTGATTGCAGTTGCTGTTGCTAAGGGTGGCCAAACCAGTTGTTAGGTTTGGGGGGCAATCACGTTTTCACACAGGCCCATTCAGGTTAGGATTTTTTTCTCCCTTGAAAATAAGAAGTTTCATTGAAAAATTGCATTTTATGTTCAGTTGTCACTACTGACTGGTGTTTATTATTTTCATGATCTGAAACATTTAATCAGGAAGGAGCAGACACTTTTTCACACCACTGTATATACTGGTATATACCGTATACTATGTATAGGACTGTATGATAAAGTGTCTCACTTATAACAATCATTGTTGTATTTGTTGTAACTGCCAAGCGCTGTGAGACTCCCCAAACAGATTCCATAAGAGAAAAATATCTGGGTACCTGCATCCATCCATACCTAGAGAGAGACGAGAAAATAAAAGAAAAAGGTACATGTTAGCAGCTGATGGTGTTAAAGAATATCCAACACGGGGAGTGTTTGCATGGCTGCACCAGCTGGCAACCATTACACTTGCTTTGTCAGAGGTTGCGCACGACAAATATAAAAAATATAAACTGGCTGCTAGTACAAAAATTCAGAAAAACATTTAACTCAATTATTCCGTAACTAAAAAAATGTACAAATCCAAACAAAGTCCCCCAGAAGTGTGTCTTCCACTAAACTTTGTTACTTTTGTTAGTACAACTGCCATGCTGCGGTGATGCTTGGTGTCCATGCTGTAATATAAGACAATACCTGACTTCCACTGACTGCAAAAGTGATACGAAACATAAAGTCTGTTTTTGTACCTCTGGGTCTGCCAAGCGAGTGTGGTTGGGTTTGAGGTAGTAGATGATGCCCTGAGCTGCTCCAGGGAGGGTGGCACCCCGTACCAGAAGCACAAACAGCATCACATATGGAAAGGTGGCTGTGAGGTACACCACCTAGAAAGTAAACAGTATTCAGGGAGGCACAAAGAATGAGAAGTAAAAGCAGGATGGTGGGATCCTACAAACACAGTATTTCACATACACATCCCTTACATTTTAGCAACCAGTTTATTATATCTTCCAAAGGGGTAAAACAACAGACACAAAACTTGGATAGAACTTTGAGTAGTCAGACTACAATCATATGCAATCAGAGTCCTCTGGAAATAATCAATAAGTGGCAACATAGATGTCCAAAGTCCAATATTTTGGGTGAGCACCACTGCTTCATAATGCAGCCCCAGACCATTACTCTACCACCACCATGCTTGACAAGAGCAAGAAAAAACAAACCTTGTTTCATACTTGTGTGGTGTCAATTCTGCTGTACACTGCTATAGAGGTCTAACACTGACTACTGTAAAGCATATCCAAGCTTTATTTCTACTCAATTTATTATTATTGGTGGTTATCTGATTCACCTTTCCTGTGGATTTGACACCCTTCCACACACAGAAGTAACAGATGAGCCAGACAACGGCGAGACACACCGCAAGCTTCCAATTAATTGGACCAAGTTGGTCTAAGTTATTGGACAGGTGGAGCACCTCTCTCCTACAACAAACACACAACTGTTACAACAATTAAAATAAAAAATACAACCAATGACATCATTGAGGATACACTCACTCCCAAAATTCTGTCACAGGGGAAGTGGTATTCTCAGGCAGGCTGCTCACATTGCCGGTCTGGTTGCGATAGTCAAATAGGAAACAGGCCTCTGGAAGGAGAAATCCATGTTACTGCGCTTAACTCTTCTACCTAACTAATCTAAAAGGTTCCTGCTGACCAACCAGTGTTCCACGAGTTGTTACAGTGCGACCAGGGCAGCTCTGCATGAAAGCTGTACGACAGGTAGAAGAGAGCCCATGCCAGAATAACAATGTAGTACACACATCCATGCAGGATCATCACCTGACTGGCATAGCCGAGACCTGCAGGCAGATAAAGATGATGGATCAGGCTGGTTTTATTGTCACATGGTGAGCAATGGCAATGCATTAGCTAGTCAGCATACACCTGGGTGCAAAAAATACCAATACATTTGATAAAGCCCTATTTCAGTTTCCTTGACCATGAAAACACACAATGGTAGGGTTTGAATGACTTGAAAAATGCTAACAATGCTAACAGTGCATAATAGTGTTTGTACAAATGCCTACCTGAAAATACTAAAAATGTTAGTATAAGTATGTTGGCATGCTAACATTTTTAAGAATCGCAGAAAATGCTAGTATGTTCATGTTAGCATGCTAGCAATGCTAATATGGGGACCTATTATGCTTTGTCCACTTTTCTGACCCATGAATGTTGCTACAATGTTGTGGACATAATTAGAGGAGGGCTGGGGTTGGAATAAAGTAAACAGACTTTTATATATCCTAGCTACATTTTGGGTATTAAGTTGCTGTGTGATGAGTTTATATTTATATTATATTATACAGAATAATGACCTCCTGCAATTTTCAATGGGCCGAGAAGCTCATTTTGACTCATTGTCACGTGACAATGTTTGTAGTCGAAGAATTGCCTTTTTATACTTGAAGGATGTTTTTGCCTTTGAAAAATGTTAGTTTGCAAATCTTTGGGCGAGAGTAAAACGTGTTTTGTGTGTTGACTGACTCCTGACTTTTCACTGTTACCGTAACAGCATTATTTACTCATTTTTTGATATTACATGACCTTTAAATAAACAGTATAGTACAACACACTTGTACCTCCAAACAATGGGCACACGGCTCTCCAGGCGCTGACCCCTCCCAGGCTGGTGTACTGGCCCAATGAAGTCTCCAGGAGGAACAGGGGGATGCCACATAGCACCAGGAACAAAAGGTAAGGTACAAAGAACACACCTGGACAGAGAAACAAGGTACTTTTCAATGCCGTCTATGAATGACATACAAGGAGGATGTGATTATTAGATAACAGTGACGCACAAAGATGGGTGCAATAAAGACTTGGTACAAAGTTGATTTATGTTGTGCCACACCTGCACTGTTTTCCCTCATGCTTTACCTCCTCCGTTCTTGTAGCACAAGTAGGGGAACCTCCACACATTGCCCAGGCCAATGATCTGCCCCGCTACGGCCAGAAGAAACTCAGCCTTGCTCGCCCACTGCCCCCTGGCATGTAGGCCACCTTTGTCGATTGTCTGCTTCAGTGCACCTCCTTGTTGGACCGTGCTGTCAGTCATCACTGTTTCAGGCAGAGACGCAAACGTTCAGCCTTGAAAGAGACAAAATAATACAAATGAGATGACCAATCCTGATGCGTGCAAAGAAACATTTTATATTATTTTGGTTTAAGTCTGTGTCTTTTCTACTCCCCTTTCTGCTTCTGTGTGACGTCTGTGTACACCAGAATGTGTGACTGCTCCTCTCATAATTGCAAAACAATTGCAAAACATAAAACAACAATTATGCTTTGGTCCACCTACTGCTCTGTGAGATTATACCACAGAGATAAACAAAAAGAACATTAAGGCTTGTTTCAATTTTGCCAGAAAACGTCTTAAGATGCCCAAGACCGTTGGGAAAGTTCAACTTTTGTGCGATAGACAAAAGTTTAACTTTTTGAAAGGTGTGTTCCCCATTACATCTAGTGTACTATAAGTAATGCTGGATTTCAGAAAAAACAATATCATAGCAACAGTAAAATATGGTGGTGGTAGTGTGATGGTCTGGGGCTGTTGTGCGGCTTCAGGACCTGGATGAATTACTATGATAACTGGAACCATGAATTCTGCTGTCCTGAAGGATAATGTCCGGCCATCTGTTGGTGACCTCAAGCTGAAACCAACGTGGGTTCTGCAACAGGACAATGATCCAAAACATACCAGAAAAACAAAACACTTTTTCACACCATTGTATTTGCAAATCTAGGTGGGAACAATATTAAGTTTTCAACACCTTGTATGCCAAAAAAACAACCCCAAATCATCATCAGTCGGCAGTACCCTCGGTCAACACTGGTTGTCAGTTGTGCAAGATATCAATGTAACCCCAAAATCCCTTAATCCAGCTACTCACATCACACTGTTAAAACCTGTGGCCTTTCACCTTTCTCACATGGAAGCCTTAAAGTTGACCCCATTCATGCCACTAATATCTCATTAACATGAGTACAGTATAGGTATATCTGTACGAAAACAGAGGCAAAATTTTTGCAAAAAATGTTGACACAAAACACAAAATCATATGAGAACTGGGGCATAACTGCAAGTTTTGTTTGTAAAATAAAAGTATTTTCATACCTCAAGTGTACATCCAGCTTCCTTCAGCCGTCATCATTTGCTAGAATGTCATGTCAAGTCAAAACCCAACATATACAAGTCAATAATAAGAATGACTAATTCCTGACCATGACTTTGTCTACCTCATCTCCGCTTATCTATAACGTGGTCGCCCTGTGGGTGTGTGCCCTTTATCTATACTGTGCAGTGGAGCCTGCGTTGGGTAGTTTAGCCTTGGGCATCTTTTTGCAGTGTGGTCACATCACTTAGAACAAGCATACCTCAAAAAAAAAGGAAGATCTAAAAGGCACTTTGATATTTTGTTACTCAAAATACTTAGATGTGCTTAGAAGTTATATATACTGTGTGTGATATCGGTATCTGACTTTTTTCCCGATCATGAAAACCGATATTTAAATATATATTCTCATAAATTTATGAGATTTATAATTAGATTAAAACTGTATTCTTGGAAAATTACTGTTAATCTTTCAATTTCCTCAGTTGTTTTTCTTGATTATTTGTGTGCGGCAAGCCACACTTTGAACATAACAGCTCTGTCCTCGGTACTACAAATGTCATAAATAACCAAACCTAAACACAGTACTATTTTGCACATCAGACAGTCCCTTCAGGGTAAACTAGGGATTAAGCATTATACTTTAGGATGGAACCTGGTTATTAAACAGGCTTAGTGTACTTTATGCTATGTAATGATTGAAATGTTCAAGCTAAAACAGCATCTACTCAAAATCCAATTTGATTTACAGTGAAATATAATTTTCTCCGTTTGTCTATCAGAGAAGGGAACCTAAAACAGTAGACCCAAATGACAGGGGTTGTGCTACTTGCTGTAGCACTGCTGACAGCCTCAGCAGATGGAGAACTTCATTGGTGAAGCTTTTTGGCTAATTGTTGCGAGTTATCACCTAGCTCTCTCCCACCCACAAGGACATTTGATAGCATAACCCTGATATTAGCACTCACTAGCAAATAAAACCAAGCTCAAACATTGAATTACCGCCACAGCAGCCAAGATACTCAATTATAGTCACGCTTGTTCCCATGTAACAGTCCACCATCATTGTCGAAACCAAATACACACATTAAGCCTAAATGGAGTCATGGCTGATTTAATCGGTTTTACATTAATTCATGTTTAATTATAAATTCATAGGGCAACATTACTGTGGTGCTTCGTTTGAAAGAAATAAATATCCGACAATTCTACATGACTATGCCTACCTGCGTGCGTCCTGTAGCTCTGTACACAACCTCTCCTCCCCCTACTCCTAGCAACCAAATGGTTTGTTCCAGTGACGCCTGCACGCTCCCACAGAGACCTGGCTCCCAGGGGCGCGCATGTCTGTAGGTCACTTTATGATACACTCTATCTCCCTAAAGTCAGCACATCATCAATATTTTCAAATCAAAGTATATCATATATATACCTTAATATATATATTAAGGGCAATGCTGTATTATTATGCTGTATTATGCTGTATTATTTCAGCCTGAAAGCTACTTTTAACTCCTAATAAGTCATAAAGATCTACCTTCTACTATATATATATATATATATATATATATATATATATATATATATATATATAGTATTTGTAAATGATTATTTATGTACATTATACATGTATATGTATATCAGTCTCTTTGAGAATGTACTCCTAAAATGATCCTGTTACATCACAGAAACAATCTCTTTTATTCAAAACCTTCCACCGTAAACCTGCACAAAGCACTTGAAAAACAACACAAAGAACACATTGATTATCAATAGCATTACTAAAAAAACAATTATACAACTTCATTATGAATATCAAGCAAAATTAACCCAACTACTGTAGAGTGGTTTGTGAGAGAATAGAGTTTCTTTGTACAGATTTAGTGTACAATTAAATCTGCGTCATTAGTGTTAGACATTCTCTGGAGAAATTGAAAAGATCAAGGGTCAAGAGTAATTGGACAGTCCCTAAAATACGCCGGTGCTCTGGGTACAGACGCTGCATGAGACTTCCCCGGGAGCCATATAAAAGCCCAAAGTTAGGGGCCTTTTGATACAGTCGCCATTGTTCTGTGCTGACAAACGCGTAGCTCTTGTAAATGCGGTGTCACAGCATGTGTCGTAGGCCAGGCAAAGACCGAAACACAACCTCTGCTCGCTTTATAGACCTTGTAATTGCCGTCTGGTATCCAGGGAAAGGGGTCATTGACATACAGTGGCAGGCATTGTGAGGATAAAACTGACTCACGCACGGGGATAAACAACTACTAGAGTCAAGACACAACTCTATAAACGTCGCTTTAGTTTAGACTAAATATGTCTGTGATGAAGCCAAAAATAACACACATGGCCTTGTGTTGTTTTGCAATTCAGCTGAAAGATGTCCTGACAAAAGACACCCACTTAAAAAAGATCAGACGTCAGAGATCAGTGGCTTAGTTGATCATCAACATATTTCTTCATAAGTGCATTCAATATAACTTCTTGATGCCCAGAGCTAAACGACGCTGTGGTTCCAGCTACTTCCTCTTAAATCTATGAGAAACACATAACCGTTATTTATTGAAGAGCTTTTTAAACAGCCACACTGTATAGAAATACCCCGAGGCTTGTGGTGCACCAGGTATTTGTTGCCGACGCTCCTTCCTGTACTTTTTTAATGAGAGATTCTCTACAGGCCCTTTTGGTTTTGGTTTTACTTCTGAACCACAGCAGGCTTCCTGTCCTGCTTTAAGCCATAAACCGAGGTGGTTTATGTTACATTTAATCTTCATAAGCGTCAAAATCCAAGTTTAACAATTGAAATAGGCAATCCATTCAAAGACAACATGAATAGTATTGCAAATTGGTCACTAAGTGTCCGTAATGATACTGTCATGTTTAGTGACATGTAATCACCAGATTGGATCGCCAGAGTGACGGTTTTATTGCAGGTGTGAATGATCTCACAACAGGCACAATCATCTCTGATAAAAACACAGGTTTCTGAACCCTGGAAACCACTTCCTGTCTGCCACTCACTCAGCTCCTCCCAGGAACACATTCTTAGCAACACACACACAAGCACCGGTCTTATTTATGTCTTGATTGGCTTATGTACTCTTATTGTGTCTGCTATATGGGGTATTACAAGTGTGAAGGTAAATATAGGGGTGTTAGTTCATGTTTATAGGGCTCCAATCATTTAAAACCCCATATTTAGAAAGTCTTAAACAGGTTTTCTAGGCTGTAATTATGAAAATATTACATTTATAAATAGTGAGTCCTTCTTTGATGATTCAATACATCACAGTCATGTCTGGAACCAATTAACCATGATAAACAAGGGATTACTGAGTTATATTTTGTTAATTATAATAGCCCCTTATCACCATTCCCATTCTACTATTTTTTGTCAGTGGTTGACTTTCACATCATACTGTGAAATACTGTCACATACTCTGAAAGAAAAGGTTCAAAGGTTACATGCAGTGTCACATTAACAGAAACAAGCAGATATTGTGCTGAGTCAATCATTTCCGCGATAAATGTTATACAATAAAGCGTCTGCCACTCGTTGTATAAAACCTACGTACCTCTGTTTGTGTGGCTGATGACTTCCACTCAGCCTTCAAGGTTGCACTTTAATGAAATGGATTAATTGATACCCAGTTTGCCTGAATCCTTTCATAAGAAAGCTACCCTGCTGGTCCCTTGGTCATTCGGCTTTTACATGTGATAAAGACAAATTATCTCTGAGGAAAAGCCAGACAAGCCCATCCCGGCTAAACATACATAAAAGATTCCTGTTGCTCAGTGATGTGAAGCTTGAGGCAACGAGTCCAATATGAAACACTTCTTTGGACGAGAACTGATGAATACATACTGATGTAAGTTTGACAAACATCCATTCAGCAGGCATTATATATCCCATATAATACTTCTATATAGACTATGTGAACTCTGTAGTTAAAATCAAGAAAATGGTAGACTGCAAATGAGAATGGGTGTGGATGTTGAGTCTACATGGTTTGATACTGATGAAGGCGGCTCCTATACATTTGCCCTGAGGGCTGAGCTTGCACCAAGAGGGACCGCATGCAGGACTGAGATTATCTCAGAACACTGAATAATAAGCCACATTGTCCTACTGGGGATTTGTGAATGCCTCTGTGGTCAGAGACGAAATTGTACAACTACTTTTGTCCAACTTTATGACCATCTCGAGAAAAATATTGAGTTACACCCCAAAGATATTTTGCTATTTTAAATGTTTAGCCATTTTTGAGACTTCAAAGTTAATAGAACAAGGTCCTCAATGGGTGGCCATTCAGTCTCACAGAGAACCACTCATTCATGTCAGGGTGAATGAAAATAAATATATACAGTGGAATCTTGTGTAGTGTCATTAATCCCATCCAGAAGGTCCAACTCTAACCTAAAAGTATTCTCCCAGAATCGCTTTTTCCTGTAAGAAATAATATAAATCCAATTAATCTGTTCCAGTGGTTATATTATAGTTATAGCTATAGAGCAGCTACACACGATATCACACAGAAAACTTTGCAGATTTTCCAGATTCTGCACATCTTTATGCAGTGTTTCTATGGACTTCCTGCTTTTGACCCAAACGGTCTGTCGGAGCTCATAATGACCTCACCACCCACATCCAAATCGCGGGCGGGTTAATATTCTACCAACCATTCTTACTCACGGCGTCTTAAAGAAACTACAGACAAGCAAATAATGCATAATAAGCAACAACGATGTGAGCTTTAAACATGTAATTTATTTAACAGTACAGCAAAGCACACTGTATATATGTGTGTGTCTGGAAACCATTTTACATAGCTTCCATGAATTCACAAATAAAGGACAGCTCGCATCTAGTCGCCATTGGCGAAAGTATGCCATTTTGACATATCAATGACAAAAAATTAATTTCATAGAGACTGTGGACATACCTGTGGAGAGTAGACACTTGTCTTTCTGAAGTTTGCTCAGCATAAAAACGAAGGATAATCTTCAAACATTCAGGATTTTCCAGGCTCTTTTCCTACTGTGGCTTTGAGATGTGTCCTGAACTACATACAAAGTATAACAGCTACCCAAAGTACACCCTGGAACACAATACTCAAGTGACAAGTTCGCTGCTGTCCTGAAAGAAAGTTGAGGATGCCAATGACCTCTCAGGTGTTTGGATGAACAGGAGGAGCTAACCGTTGTCCGTCATGGGGAGTGGTTATGACAACAAAATGACTGAGAAAAAGATTTTATTGCACCTCTTAAGTCATGTAAACATAAAACGAACTGCGATAAGTTAATTTTTGTTTTGTTCGTGAAAAAACAATTTGGCTGTGAGCAGTACTGACAGCAAACCTGATCTTTGTTTAGCCTTGATCTTGATTAAAAATACATGGCAATACATGCCATGCCTTTCAAAGAGGTTGTGTACCACAGATATGTACATTAGCGCTCAATAAGGTAATTAAATCTTACCTTTATGCATTCCGACATAGTATCAGCATTTGGGATTAAATATGAGAGTAAAAAAGGGTAAAAATATAGTATAGTAGTCTATCTGTACTGTGTGGGAGAAAATTAGAAGGTGCGTTCAAGGATCATCAAACTAAAGGGGACAAAACTACGCTATTGGGGCATTTCTAAAAAAACATATTTCAATCTGTGATTAAGTGTGATTAATTATGAGTCAATTATGGCCAAAATGTGATTAATCAGGATGAAATATTTTATGGATTGACATCCATATTTATAATATATTTGTGCATGTCTATGTGATGTCAGATCATTGTATAGCAGTCCCCCAAGTTGACGATTAAGAATTTGAATTACTGCTTTAATGCACTTTTTGTAACTTGAAGGTCATTCCAGTCCCATGATAATGCCAAATAGACAGAAGTGGAACAAGGCCAGAAACTAATAGTTATAACATTAGACATTTGCCTCATTCATTGTAGAAATAAATGTAATTGAATAATTAAACCCTAAATGATAATGTCTCTTTCGTCTGAAATTGGGTCACAGATCTGTAATGTGGAAGATAGACAGTGATACAGAACCTATTTGGCACAAGACAGTGGATGAAGGGGCAGAAATTATGGAAAGTATGCAGAGCAATTGGGTCAGGCGTTTAAAAAAAAAACAGGCAACGTTGGACATAAAAAAAAATAATTCTGTGAGCAAACACCATTTTGCTGGTGTTTCATTTTTATTTGGCCAAACGTCTTGATAGGCTTAACTTGCTCATTTAGTTTGAAGCCGAAATATTCCCATGGCATTTGTCTTTGCAAGCATCTTTTTCTCTCCTGCTGTTACCTTGCGTTGCTCCTCACGAGGCTACATGTTTCTGCTGTGTGTATGCCCGCCTCCCCTCGTAGGCTCAATTTGTTCAAGCTGTTGTTTAATACGCCCAGGCCTTGAAAACAAGCAAGTGAACACACTTCCTGGCACTTTGAAGGCATGCAAGGAGGAACATCATGCAACACTGATGGACATGTTAGCATCTTCATTGAGTCTGCGGAAATAAGTTCCAGTTGTGTCCCTGACTTAAAAAAAAAAACCCCATATAAACGTCTGATGTTTTACTGATGGAGGCTAACAAGGTTTGTGTTTTGATGTGTTTCTAGCTGGCTAAATAATTAACAGTCTAATCATTTGAAACAGACTCACTGCCAAATGACTTGGGATCCACCAAAATTACTGATTTACTAAAGCTGTATTTTCTAAACCGACGTCTTATAATAACTGGTACACTACAATTGTGTTCTTCTCTACTTGACAGTATGTTTAACTTGTACTTGTGTACTCTTCAACAAATGAATTCTTACAGGTCTGTTAAGGCCATGTTGACCCAAAATAAATAAATAAATAAATAAAAACAAATAGATAAATAAATAAATGAATAAAAATAAATACAATAAATAAATATTTTTTATTTATTTATTTTATATATATGTATATATCATAGCTACACCCCTAAACCACAGTAAAAGCAGGCATCCAGTGGAGTCTTTTGAACCTTGTAGACCTGGAGTCAGTCCAGTCAGCAATGTAATGGTAATATGTTTACTTATGTTTTTGTTTGTGTATCGTTTTTTTTTACCTGCCTGTCGGGTGTGTGCACTGGTGTTTAGTAAATACTTGTCCCTCCATCCATAAACATTGCCCCCCCCCCCATATATTTTTGGCACTTATTAAACATTTCCGAATCCTCTTCATCAATAAGGTACTGAAGGTTCAAGAATATCTTTGAACTTAGCAATGCCAAGCAGCTCTACGAACATCTTGTCAGGTATCATCTTCTAACTTAAAACCTTCTAACTACACTGACAAGCCGGATGCCGCATCGACAAGCAGTGTGTTTGGAAGAGTCAAGGTGAGGCTTTCAAACTGAAGGACACAGTACTGGCTGTAAGTTATGATGGTGGGATCATCATGTTCTGGGACTGTTTTGAAGCTAGCGGTAATGCGGAAGTGGATGGAATCATAACATTGTCAAAATTTTTCACTTGTTTATCACAAATTAACAGCTAAATGGATGAAAGCTAGTGTGAGACAATGATCAATGATCAGAATTGGTTTTGGAATGAATAAGGCAGGCTAACAAGCTTCTGGAATGGCCTTGCAAATGTCCTGACTTCAAGCCAATACAACATTTGTGGAAAGTGCTGCAAAGCCAGATCCATATCAGGAAACCAAGCAGTTTAAATGGCCTGAAAATGGTCTTGATGGCAATAAAAAGCATCGGAACCATCTGAAAGCAGACATAAAGGACATTTAATATGTATGTTTGTAATGGGAGAACATTTGAAATTCTAACTGCACCCAGTTTTTTTTAAAAAAACAATGGAAAATTCCACCCCATGATGAGTAAGGGTTCATTCCAACAATTCCAACAGTATGTAACGTTCTGAGCGCTATATATAACTGTATATGTGTGTGGCTTTTCTGCCCAAATCAAAAACCTGGATATTTTTTCATCTCCAGGTCCAGACCATGAAGTCCAAAACAGTCTGCAGCTGCACAGCAGGTAGCCGGCAGCACACATCACCTGACAAGTCATGTGAACAGTCATCCCCTATGGTAAACACTGCCAATGCGCACACTCAGTCCGCATGCATGCACCCATCACTCGTCAGCTCTGTTATCAAAAGACGGGACGCTCAATGGGGAAGATTTGTTTAAAACCAGTGGGGAATTTGCCCTGCTTGGCTAGTCCGGGTTGTTGTGATAGATCAAAAGTGCATGTGTGTGTGCTTGACCCTTTGCCTTGGTCTGTCTTTGAGTTGACAAAATAGCGTACTGTGGGGTTTATATGATTTATAGATGGACGGAAAGTGGGTTATGACTTTATGACTTAATCTGTCACAGATGTACTTATGTACTCTAATTGTTCAAGCCTTGGTAATAGTATTTTGTATGACCTCACATGGTTCTCGTAGGGATTGATGTTTGCCTCCTGGCGACACATTGTATGTTAAAAAAAACAGTTGTTTACTTTGAATTCATAAAATTGGGATGTGTGTCATGCAAAATTGACTTTTCGATGATGTTATAACAGTAAAATATGTCCCTAGAGCCTGTTTATGAGCACCAAAAATGAGAAAGACTTGCTCGCTGCACTGCAAGCATGCATTGCTGGAACGTTGAAGTCAGCAATTCCACATTAACACAGAATCAGCTCATGTAAACCAATTTATATTTTTTTTAATTTTGAAAGACAACAGTATTTGAAGCTAGATCATAGGAAGGGCAATAGGTTAATAAATGTGCACACTAAGAGACAAAGATGAGGGCCATTTCCTTGCTTCCTTCCTGCCAGTGGGCACCAGTGGGAGTTAACACCCTCATCGCCGCAGAAGTCAAAACACTCTGCATTGATACATGCCGTGCAATGCTTGCTTTGGCCAGGCTCTTAAGAGGAAGAACCGTGACAAAGCAACACAGGGGAACAATCAGGGAAGTGCCTGTCCCTCTCCAAAAGAACGCTGGGTGGAAATCCAAAAGGGCGTGGGGGCAAAGGAAATGGAAAGTTTGGATGGGAGGTTCCTTCACCTCTTGCTGGAGCCAGACCGCTCCTTCTGCGCTCACACACATGGAAAGACACTTAAGGAGCAACTTCATTGTCCATCACACAAACACCCTTTTGAATATATTTAATCATTATAAATCCTGTTACAATAAACATGACATTTACTGGCGAGTTTGAATTATGGATGGAATTATTGGATAGCAGTAAAAAATGTTTGGAATTTGCTTGCTTTGGGTAGTTTCTTCAAAAAAGAAGTGTGATATTATTGGTTTTTTACTTCGCTGACTGACTGCAGAACCCTTTTTGGGTACCAAACAACAGACTTCAATGGAGATAATGGTCATGTGGGGTTGTAATTGAATGCAAGAGTGGTTGCAGTGTTTGGTCATAGAAGTAAAGGAATCTACCATGGCGTGATGAGGAACAGCTTGTGGATGAAAAGAATGTTAAAAGACTGAGGCAAAAATATTTGAAACTTAAGTCATATGTAGCATTCTGGTCACTGGGCATCAGTAATGACATAAATCATTGGTGAGATGAAACAACTTCTCTCATTTCATGTGGAAGTGGTAAGTTTTTGGCTTCTTTTTTTGTCCTTCTTCTTGAAACCCTTTCTTAAGAATTCTTGAGAATGAATACATCGGAGAATAACTAATTTGGTGGCTACGGTGGAATCGTACTAACAAACCAAGCTCATGCTCGTTTCAATAGCAGCAGCACCACCTGGTGTCAATAAAACGGGGATTAGCGGGGGGTCCATGCTCTGGAGTGCCACAAAAACCACTCTCAGTTCTCACAAGCCTTATCTTCACTTCTCTCCAAGAAAAGAAATAACGATACATCCTGTCATATGTGAACGCTGTCTATCCTCTCCCTCTTTTCTTGCTCCTTTTATCCTCCCTCCACCATATCTGGTCACTTTCATCACCTCCTCCACCATCCTCCACTAGCCACATTAGAGTCACATACTGCACCACATCCGTCATGTCCAATGTAAAGCGTGCTCCAGATGATGTTCAGCTGGTGCTTCTCTCACATCTCTGGATTTGTTTCAAGGAGTTGGGTCTTGAACTGTGCTCAGTGCCTGCCATAAAACATCCTGCTCCCATTACCCACATGCTTTTGCTTTATTCCATCCATTTTTCTTCCACATGGCTGTCACTCCTGTTGTCTCATTTATACCGGCACCAAAGGAGCAAACACATGAAATGCTTCATTTATTGGCCTAAAAAGATGGTGCTAATCATTTATAATGGGGTAAACTGGGATCATATGATGTAATGACATGCTTGCAACGCTCAGCTGACTTGTTGAAATCCTGCATTGACGGGACCATATTGCTTTTATAAAAATGTGAACATCGGGGCATCAAGGTCTTTGGAAAGTGTTTTTTAAAAGTGCCAAAACATAAAGCCATTTTCTCACAAGGAGTTTGCCATGAGAGAGTACATGCAGGATTTTAATGGGTAGCTCTGAGTTCAACGTCTGCCCCTGTGATAAGATCCGTGGGAACAATCTCCCCCGCAAGATACTGCATGTAGTACCTCAGGCACTGGATACAATAGGGAAGTCTTCAGGCCAGGAATGACACTAGGCAGGTATGGTGACAGATCCTGGTCAGTAAGGGAGTACTTCCACCGCAGCCACCAAATTAGTTATTCTCCGATGTATTCATTCTCAAGAATTCTTAAGAAAGGGTTTCAAACTGATTGGGCGAAGACGGACAAAAGAAGAAGCCAAAAACTTACCACTTCCACATGAAATGAGGGGAGTTTTTTCATCTCACCAATGATGATGATAATGATTTATGTCATTGCTGATGCCCAGTGACCAGAATGCTACATATGACTTAAGTTTCAAATATTTTTGCCTCAGTCTTTGAATGACACTAGGCAGGTATGGTGACAGATCTTGGTCAGTAAGGGAGTACATGTTGGCAATGATCTGAGCAGCCATCTTACGAGTGTCAGTGGAACCATCCTGGAAGGCTCTCTGGACAATTGGTATAAACAGGATAAGGGAAGGAGAACCGATTAAATGTACAAACTTAGTGTCCAGAAGGATTTGAGGAATTGTCCTTGGATGTCAGGTCAGAATTCACCAAGTATTGGAATGTTCACGCACTAATAAGGGACGTGAGCTGGGTTAGACATCATGAGACAGGTTAGTTTTACACTACTTACGACTATTTGTTGCATGGGACTGCATTTTTCAATGTTCTTTTTGATAATTAGTCCTCATTACTGGAAGTAGACCTGACATCATACTTGCCTTTAAGACTTAGATTAGTCGAGAGTTCCTGGACTGATCATGAACTGAAGTCCCCATGTGGGCATGCTTATGTGTTTGTACAGGCCTTTCATGTGATGCGTGTTTCATGTGATTCAGTTCACCCCCCTTTCCATTGGACCCACTTCGCTCCAGTTCAACATCTGGAGATGATCTTTAGCCTGGCATCATGGAGCTGCCTGATGCGACTGAACAAACATACAACCAAGCAGAGCAAAAAATGACAAGTATAAATGTACAGTACATGTTGACTGGCATTAGATAGTACTTTCTGCAGTTAAAACTGATAGCAGATTCAACTCTCAGGTTGGATGGAAAGCTGTCTGAACAGGAGGGGGTCCAGACCCATCTGTGAGAGCAAATAAACAAAAGCTCATTGCTCGATCTGGTTTCAAGGATAGATGGCCTGCAGCATCAGGTCCAAATGCTGACTGAGGTGTTTTCGGTTGGAGTTGAACACTAGGACAGGGAATGAGCTTTGCTTTGGATCAGGACAATTGCTTTGAATGTGGCATCTGTTTGTGCTCTTACTCCCAAATTGCTTTCGCGTGTGGTGAAGTCGGCATCGGGTGCCAAAACAAAGTCCTCACAAACATTAGATCGGGGAAGTGTCAGCTGGATGCATGTTCTCATCTTGGATGGGACCATGACTTCACCATACTTTGCCTCGCTTCATGTAAGAAATCTGAACTTTGCAGTTTAACTCTAAGCAGTCCTTAGAGATCTTTAAAGAGAGTTATTTAAAAAAAAATCCAGATTCTTATTCTGTTGGAAATTTTATTCCTTTCTTACAGTGGTGCCAATGAATTGAAACACTTAATGTCTTGGTGGTCTTGCACTGCCGGATGGGTGGTTCCACTCATCCAGATGTCAAACTGACTTCAAAATATTATTCATATTTTTTCTGAACCAATAGTCCAACACATTTTTCTTTCTTTTGAAGTCTCCTGAACTGCCAAATCTGCTGAAGTTGTGGATGTAAGATGTCCCTTTCCCTGTAGCCTATCTTTGTCTCTTTGCCCTCTTTCCTCTCCTGCACCCTGCACCAACACTGATACTGTCCAGAGGCTGCACTTTGTTTTTCCTCACCTCTCTTTAATGGCTTCTGATGCTCTGCAGCTGTCAGTATTTTGTTCTGGTAATGCCCTCCAGAAGAATTGCGGAATTAACTTTTTCTGAGTTTCACCACGAAAGCATCAGATAAAGCCTTGTGTGGACTTAGCGTATTTACTCCTTACTCCTGTCTATCAATGTGTCAACCTTTGACACCACCTGTTTATTGTGCTATAAGAGGGAGTTCCTATATGGACTCTTCAAAATGTTAGTGGACTAGCAGGTCAAAAGTTGATCCAGCTTAGAGGTTTGTCGTCTCTGGCAAAGCTCTGCCGAGGCTTTGGCTGTATTTATTTAAGCATTCTTTGCATTTTTAAAGGGCAAAAATATGAAAGGCGGCACACAGATGTGGATCCTCTGACTAAGTTGTGTGTGAAATGATGTCGTGCCAAAATGAATTGCAAGCTGTGCTTCTTGTATAGGACAGAGTGGAGCATCAGCATCTGTTGACTTCATTTAGCTGAGGAAATAAGTGCACTTCCTGTTGCTGTGTGTCTGGGTCTCATGGGCAATGACCTCGAGTCCAAAGGTTAACTTCCTGTGGGAGTGCTGTCTGGCTGAGTACAGTCGACTGCGGTTTAGCGAGTACTCTTGAAACAAGCCCTTGACCAGACAGACAGCCTCAGTGACCTCTGCAAAAACGCTCTCCTAATGTATCTGTGTTTGTCATCAAAAGATTGATGGCAGGAAGTATTGTCCGACTGTGTCATGCACTCATCCAAAAAGAAGTGGCCTGGTGCACTCTGACACACTGACATACTGACATAGAGCCGCGAAAACTCACAAAACCAAAAGTGCTGCACACTCAGACTAATCACAGAGAATTGACAGCAAACTTTTGGGGATGCAGCTCAGCGCTTGAAGGCTGAAGGCCGGCCTGCCAGCATTGCAGCACAACCACCAGAAGAGCCACATTGTCGTATTAATAATAATCATGGATTTATAGGTCATCACATGGTTTGTCTGGTATCAGGCCAGGTTTCATGCCCCCAAGTGCATGATACCTTCGGTCTCGGGCTGATACTGGCATGTGGGGGATTGATACTGGGCCTGATACCAGACAAACCATGTGATGATCTTATTATCACATACTATTTAATCATGAGCTTATTATCATGTACTATTTAATCAAAAGACCATTTTGTTTCCAGAAAATTTTCAGTTTATTACAAGTATTATATCTAAACAGTGTAAACTGTGTGTTCACGCTCGTGTGCTGTTCTCTGATTGGTTGTTTCACGGGCACGATACCAGAGCAGCGCGCTCTGAGTGGACAGCTACGGGGGCTGATACTGGACATGGTTAAACTCTATATTTTATCAGTATCACTGCCCTGGGCTTTGACACACTATCATTTCGGCCTTTTCCCATATCATTCATGGGCGGTTTCTAGGGTACAGGGCCAATTAATACTGTAGTATGTGATAATTGATTTTATAGCACTTTTCAAGGCACTCAAAGTACTTCACAACGCATTCATTTACTCCTCAATTAGTTATGTACTGCTTTATCCAAAATGAACCTTTAGTGTCATTTTTACCTTGACTGAAGACACTTTTTGTTGAGAACGGGAAAGGGAATAGAAGAGCCACATGTACGATGCTGTTGTACTTATGCCAGTTATTTTTTTTTATTCAATAGTGTTTGTGAAAGTGCAGCACTTCCAACTTTGTCTGGCCCCATAAGTTATTTTCCAGTAACTGGGTTAGATGGCAACAACTACAGAGTTAACCAGTGATGATGTCACAAAGTGGTCTTCCACCCGGTCTTTTGTATTGTTTTGTATTTGCCAGACTTACCTGTGTTAAAATGTAATAGGACAGCCTCTGTAGGACACACAGACCAGTGGGTGTTACGTCCCGCCCTTGCTGCCACATGGGTTCGGGTCTGTTCCAACTTGCTTGCACCGTACCGTGCTTCACCGGCACCCTAACCCCCAAAGCGGCTGGCCGTTTTACACAGACGAAGTGCACCAGGAGACATTTTCCCGATGTCACCTCTAACTCCCCTGCTGCCACCACCTTCCTTTTCCTTCCATCTACCTTGCCTTTCCTCTATTTCCATTGGACCTAGACATAGCCTCTCAGATTTCCCATGCAGGAAATCTAATCAAGTGTCTATGATCAGTGACTGAAGAACTAATGGTAAATGGTTCAAGCGGTGGCATTGTTGTGGTTCACCATTGTCACCATGGTGTCACAATTGCCTATTGGCACACCAAGACATGGACAGGTTTTCCCGTAAATAATTCAGCAAATGCTGAATTACGAGTAGGTTACTTGCATAAATTAATTTGTATGTGCAAAAACCTTCTACTTGTGTGGGTGTTTTTGTCTGCATCAAGCCCTGACAGAAATTCCTCCCCATCTGTCAGCAAAAGCCCCAATAATTCCAATGAAACACTCAAACACACTCACATATGCTGCTCTGTCAGCACCTTTGATGAGGGCCCACACTGGAAATAACTAGTAGACCAATGCAAGCAAGCATCAACTTCTTTTCTGATAGCAAATACAGGGAAGGGATGGAAAAGATGATCACCAGCTGAGCTCAGTTTTACACATTTCAGCTCTATGTTATATGTTCTGTGTCTATATAATTGGCTCAACCTAAACAAAGCACTGAGCCAGCAAGACAGAATTGTTTGTATCTGCATAATAAGTCATTTAGAAAGCAGGCCCTGCACAATATATAATGCGTACATACGTGTACACACTTTATATACGGTGTGTTGGAAGACTAATTGAGCAGGAAAATCTCCAGGAAAATCCCTCTTTGAGTAACTTGAGCAATGTCAGGCCAATGCCGTTTCTCACTAAAGTCAGGGGAAAATGTGTGTTTTGTGTGTTTAGAAAACCTCACAGCAGACTGTCTGGTGGTGTTTAACGTCATAGGGATCTTCAGGGTGCAACATTTGTTGGAAGTAGTTCTGTTGTAGTATGTTGCTATAGTTACAGTTGCAAGAAAATATGCATTTAAAATGCATCTGACTCTAGCCTGTTAATTGTTTGGTGATAAAACAGCATGGATATCCCAATTGCAAGCCATAGAAAAAGGACATTATTATTGTTTTAATTACTTTTAAAACACTTTGTAAAAAGTGTTTGGTGGAGGAGTTTTGGGAATTCCACTGGAGTATCTGGTTTTAGTTCCTGCTTGCTCTTGCTGCTCTTCTACTCAATGTTGCTTGGCCTTCCTTTGTATAAGAACTGAGGTCTCTCTATTATGAGTTCACTCAGAACAGGGGTCGGCAACCCACGGGTCCAGAGCCACATGTGGCTTTACTAGAGGACAACTGTCCCAAAGGATATTTTACTTTACTTTATACCTTTCTCAAATAAAGAAGCAATGTTTACAGAGCAGAAGTTTGCTTTAGCGCACAAGCTTGAACCCAAGTGATTAGGTTCAACATGCAGTTATGGGATTGGCTCATCCGATGCACCTCATCTGCTGACTTTAACAGCCTATTTACAGCTGGACCCCTGCTGCAGAGAGTCATTGGACTCCTGAGCGGAATTCTCCATGTAACCAGACAGCATACAGTCCAGGAATGTTTATAAAATGCTCTGAAATCCAAAGCTTGATGGTTGGAAAGCGCTATTATTGTGTCTGTTAGTGAGTATATGCTCTTTGAGGGCATTACATGGCCTCACACAGCGTGGCCTTTCATAAACAAGCACAAGTTGAAGGGCACTACTTGCAGTTTCCATTCCCTCACCTTGATCTTGACTAAAGGCAGTGAGGCCATAGTGCAACTTAAGAGAGCAAAGTATGCAATAAATGTGACGCTCAGCTTTTTTAACCTATTTTCCCATCACGTTAACCACACAGTGAGCATGCACTAAATGAGGTAAAGAAAGGACTTATGGAATACCGTATATCCATTCAAGTATTATGCAATATCTGATCAACCTCCATGTGCAATATTAAGGGTTCTAAATACAATATACTAAGTTCTATGTGAGGTATTTCCATGATGCCTCATATTAACTCACTTTAACTCAAAATCTCAGTGTATAGACTGGTCATATATCTCATCTTGTTTCATATTATCTGCATACTGTATTTGTATATAACTCTGGGAAAAACAGTTGATTTTGTTAATACTTGGGGTGTTTATATTGTTTATTTTTCTATATTGTGTATTTTGTACTGCTTAACTGATTCTGTACTCTTGCTGCTGTGCAATGCAAATTTCCCCACTGAGGGACGAATAAAGGCATATCTTAATCTTAATGGGACATGTAAAGATTTCCTTGCCATTTAGGACTAGTGTGTACAGTATTTGTAACTTTTGCCCACTTGCTCCCCTGGGCTCATGACTCTCTTACCACTACCACTAAGACAGGATTTCCACTGTGCACAGGAAACGACCCTCATTGACGGTTCCCTATTAACTAAGAGTGGAAGTTGTCACTGAAAACTAGGCAGTTAGAATGTGTGTGTGAGTTTGACACAAGCAGTTTCAGTGCAACTCTTGCACAGTTTCAAGAACTGTGTTGCAGGTTATAAAGCCTTTTGCAATACACGTACGTATGTTGCACTCTAGTAGGTCTTTCACATATAGTAAACAGGGGGTGCAGCTTTGTCTTCTCACACACGGTTCAGTCCTGTCTGGAATCAATCTTGCAACTGAAAGTGATACCACACTAGCTACTGACAGAAATGTTCAAGTGTGTGTCTATAAGAGCGTAATCTAATCTGGTCTAACGGGCCGCTTCCCACAGGACAAAGCCAAAACCAGCAGGTGCACAAGTTGAAAAACAGAAATGTTATCCCATTAGACCCTGATGGCTGACTGACTTGAAATGATAACAGGAAGCAATTCATGCTTGATTTTCTTGACCTCATTGTTCATGCATCTTCACGTCTAAACACTGGGAGTGTCTTAATTGTGAGACAAACAAATGTTCTTCATGCCCATCCGGCCCACCCCTTTAAAACCAGCTGGTACTTGATCTTGACATTGACATTCAACCTTTGAACTTTACTGTTTGGCCTGAGTTGGCTGGAGACCACCACTTTGATTTTCAAAGCCTACGTTGACAGGATTGGCGTTTAACAACAGGAAGTCCACTTCCCATGGCCACAACATTCTTTGTGGTCCACATGTGTTTTTAGCATTACTTCAACCTATAGCCAAAATCCACTATACAGTGATGTGGAAAAAAGTATGTTTTTCCTGACACCAAATAAATGTCAGTGAAATGGACTCAACTTATTTGGATTCGATTGACACGGGATTATGATGATTATGACGTACATAAATACATTACATCAGATTATATTTTTGTATATCCCACCTTGAATTGGACTCACAGATTACAGGTCACCGTGATAAGTAGAACATGTTGACAGGTTGTGTTTATAATAACATCCCAAATCTCAACTAAGTGGTTTTAGGTTTGCCCTCAGCACAAGCTTCAAAAGCAGCACAACAATTTGTGAACATGTCCATAAAACCCACGGCCCAAAACAGAACAGGATGTCAGCCATTCATGTATAATTTCCGGAACATGTTAATGGCTTCCCTAATTTGTAATTTTAGTAACTCCCCAATGGTGTACAACTCTCATCGCAAGTGATGATGTGAGTTTTACTTCTTTAAATACAAATCTGCTAATCTCCATATAGGGATACGTCCCAATTTTTTTGGTCCATACTATTTGTTTTCCAGGAAATGGTTGTTACTTTCGAGGCTCCACTGTATATTTACCAATTGTACAGTATGTACGTATGTTTGGATCATGCCGTGTCCACTTTACCGTCATTTCACTCTTCCCCAATCCTACTGACGTCACACAGCTCTCACCTGTGTCACTGGCCGGGCTTGTTTTATTTCAAAAGTCTGCGTCTGACACTCACAGGACATTCCCTGGCAGTGAGAAGCTGGCTCATCTGCGGGGAAATTACACCCAGCGGTTTGTTGTGTTAATAGACTGTGGAGCCAAATTTCTCAGGGTACAAACTGTGTGGTCCAGCGTTTCAGTTTCACAGTCAGGTGTCGGCCCTAACATTATTTGTTAACTCTCCCTAAAACGTTTTGAACTAAAGTTCCCCATGAGCAACAACAGAGAGCTCACCACACTTTTACATGCATCACTGACTTAACACTACCAATGTCACTGATGAGTACTCCGTCTTTATAAAGGTGTGGCATGGTATGGTTTATATCCTCCTGCTGCAAGATGAATGTTACATCAATATTTCTGAGGTCAAGTGGACCAGCTGTGCCGCTCCGGCTGTTGGAAGATTTTCTTTTCTCATGTACCCTAAGTTAAAAAAATACAGGAACAGGAGGATGCTGGGAAAGGAGGGTAAAATAGGGGTGTTTCCAGGGGAAAACAGGAGGGTTTTTCAATTTCTCGGGTTGCATAGAAGCTTGTTCCTAAACTGTGATCTAAGTCGAGTTTTGGGGTAAACTGGATCTTACACCCACATTGATGATGCACGTGGAATATACATAAAAAAACACAAAAACACTGAATATAATAATGAAATGAAGTACAAGAAATTCAAAGCCATCTCAATAATAAGACCACTAGTACACTGCTTAGTTATTACTGTCACTTTCAGGGGATCTGAAACCCAGCAGTTAAAGAGTTAAAGAGTTTTGTGATTTGGTGCAGAAAGGTGGCAACAACTTGGCATAAAAATGTACAGACTTGTACAGACCTTAAAAAGGTGTTTCCATGTACCCCTGTGGTGTGACAGTTTGTCAGTGTGAATGCGGGAGGGGTCACACGGAAGTACCAGGGGGTACAATTAAGACTTTTATGAGAGGAACTGAATTTGTTGGGCATCTCATGGGAGCAGAATAATAAACAGCCAAATAAGAGAGAGAAAACAATGGGGGAGAGAATGCTTTTACTCCCGTGTAGCTAACCTGCAAATAGGACAAGCCCTCCCAGGATATACGTAATACATGGTTTGGACATACAGTACATGGTGCCTTAATTAACATCATTAACGCCATTAACAAACATTTTGGATGTTAACCAAAAAACGTGCTAACCAGGGCGGACGTTAACTGAGGTACCACGGTACTGTCTATGTTTTTGCTCCTAAAGCATGGTACCATACGTGGACTTCTTGTTGATACTCCATTATCTGATAAGGCTCACCTGAGTGCTAGTTCATAGTAAAGACAAGAATCCAGTTTCTTCATGAAATATTAAACCATGTAAAGGATCATGCGAGCCACATCCAAACACCTTATTGTTTTCTCTGAGCTCTATGACAATGTCAAACTGAGGACAGCTAATCCAAGTCAGGTCATCTGGTTTCATAGTGAGGTGGGGGTGTGGGGGACATCTGCTGAGCGTAGAGAAAAGCAGCAGGTCCAGAGTTCAGTGTTACAGTGGGCGAAACCTTTTCCTCATTCCTCGCCAGACGGCCTTTTTCAGCCAATTCAGGTCTTTGTTTGAACTTGTATTTTCACGATTATGATCTGAAGCTGCGTTCATAAACATACCTCCCCAAAGTGTTTTCCTACACGTTGTTTTATCTACTCCCTGCTTTTTATTCTGTCTTTCTTTCCCCAGTGCTCAGTGGATTTCTTTTGCAGAAGTACAAATACTGAGCTTTTTGGCTGATGTTTATTTGCAAGCTCTCGCTCAGAGTCAATAGCACGATGCTTAATTTTGGTCTGCTTTAGACACCATCTTTTGCTAAAACTGCAAGATTCCAATGTTCCTATTGTAAGCACAATCATGCAACCAAGTGGACAGTTGGTTTTACACCATAATCTAGACTCTCTAAATAAAAAGCCATACACACTATAAATGTCCTTAAGGGACTAATTTGCATCCTTTCCATGTTTTCTCTTCTCTTTTTATAGCCGAATGTAGTCAACAGAAATGGGCCAGGCTCTTCTTGTAGCATCTTGTACCACAACTTTGTGGTAAAGCGAAATGAAAACTACATTATAAACAACCTACGACTCAACAAAAATATAAATGCAATACTTGTTTTTCATGAACTGAACTCAAAGATGTTAAAGGTTTCCTCTGTACACAAACTGCATATAGCTCCACAAAAGCCTTCCCAGGTACATTACGCTATTATACTCTGTTAATATCTAATATGATAGAAATGCTAACATGCTAACATTTTTTTGGTATTTTCAGTGGTAGGTATCATTGATAGATAAACACTTAGCATTATCATGATAGGTGTTAGCATGCTAACATGATTATAGCATGTTAGCATTGCTATCATGTCAATATTGGCATAGTAGCATTTTTAGCTGTTTTCATGGGTAAATGCTTATATAAACACTTAACAGTATCATGGTAGGTGTTAGCATGCTAATGTTAGTATGTTAGCATTGCTAGCTTGTTAACATTAGCATAATGGCATTTTAGCTGTTTTCATTTATAGACGTGCATTTGAAAACAGCACTATTATGCTAGATGTGCTAGTATGAGCGTACTTGCATTTTTGCAATTTTCATAAATATAAACTTAAGCAGACACTTAGCGCAATCATGCTAGGTGTCAGCAGACCAAATACTGACCATGCGTAAGTGTTTTTTTCCGGACCAACCCCAATACAGTCAGACTGCACAGTTTGGAATGGCCTTTTGTTGTGGCCAACTCAAGGCACACCTGTGAAATAATCATACTGTCAAATCACCATCTTGATATGCCATGCTTTTGAGGTGCATGGCTTATAATGTATAATGTTCATTTATACATTTACATAGATTTGTTAACAATAAATAGGCCTTTTGTGTACAAAGAAAAAAGGTTTAGATATATGAATTTAGGGGCGGCACGGCGGTCTAGTGGTTAGTGCGCAGACCTCACAGCTAGGAGACCAGGGTTCAGTTCCACCCTTGGGCATCTCTGTGTGGAGTTTGCATGTTCTCCCCGTGCATGCGTGGGTTTTCTCCGGGTACTCCGGTTTCCTCCCACATTCCAAAAACATGCTAAGTTAATTGGCGACTCCAAATAGTCCATAGGTATGAATGTGAGTGTGAATGGTTGTTTGTCTATATGTGCCCTGTGATTGGCTGGCGACCAGTCCAGGGTGTACCCCGCCTCTCGCCTGAAGACAGCTGGGATAGGCTCCAGCACCCCCCGCGACCCTCGTGAAAAAGCGGTAGAATGAATGAATGAATGAATATGAATTCAGCTCATGAAAAACTCAGAAATGCAAAACGTGTTCTGGTTTGAAATTATCTGCAATTAATCTACCTACATTTTAAGAAACATTTTGCAAATGATTAAATGTAACCCAGTTTTTGCGGCGTGTGATGTTTTAATTCCTGCGGCTGTACGCTGCTGTATGCAGTGAAGTGTAAAAGTGAGCACATAACGAGAGTACAGCGAGGGGTTAGATGATGTAATTTCCTCACCACAGCAAATACTTGTCACATTCACCCCACAGCTGCATAGAAAAGGTCTAATTTACAGTAAAACGCTGTGTAAAACAGACAGTGGTGACTGCCTGTGAGCTGTCTATCCTCACTTGTTTACATCCGTCATTGAACATTTGGATAGTCAGACTCAACTTTCATTTGAAGCATTCACCGGGTGAATAGACAAGATTAGAAGCACAATGCTTTTTGGTGGGGAAAGCCAGACCTGTAGCAGACCACCATTGCTTGTGAACTGAGGCCAAGGCCAGGTCCCAGATCTTGCCAGATGTGGGTGTGTGCATTTAAGACTGTGGCGAGCTGCACCAGATGACTCTACCACTGAATATATCAACCTTTTTTGCCTCTTTTCTGATATGTTGCAGACCAAACCATGAGCGGGACCATGTAGCGCCTAACTGATTAATTAATCGAAACAAGTTTCAGATTAATCAACGTTATCATTATCGCTAGCATATTGTGGTAAGCATCAGTCACACAGGAAATGGTCACAGGCATCATTTCTCTGCCAACACAGCACAAATGAGACAGGGGCTCACCCCCATGGAGACCTTCTGTATCTAACCTGCAAGTCATCACAAATAAGAACACAACTGTACCACAATAGTGGGTATCAAAATAATGCTTACGCACTAACATACATGCAAACTATAGCCGTCGTGTAGAACCTGCAAGGCATACAACTACCAACTCCCCTCATACAACCAGACTGTGTTTTTGCAGCTGTGAATGGCTCTCCTCTTCATCCGTCCCTGACTCACACTTCAGGTGCTTTCCAGCCTCCTTTACCTCATCCTCCCCCAGCCCTAGTTTGCTGTAATTCCTCACGTTGTGTTTCTCAGAATGTCCACCACAGGTTTAGCTTGCATTCTTTGAATTCAGGCCAATAAAATGACTGACAGGCCCTTGCGGCCACCTTCTGACCCCCTCATTAACCCTCCACTCCCACTGCCATGACAACAGCCAGACTGAGTGGGCTCACATACTTTGTGCCTGCTAAGCCAAACAGTAATTTGAGGGTGTGTTGTCGGTTTGACCTTGATGCATGGCTGTGGGGGTGTAAGCTAACCAACCAAGATAGGCAACTGTGTCTTGTTACTCCTCTAATGTGTAACAGTTTGACGTTCTTGGATCTTGTTGTGAACCTCTATAGTTCACAAACTTTATGATAATCTCAGTAGGTTTGAGTTGAGGGTGGGAGTCTTCCACTGGACGTGCACATTTTTCTGTCCATAGGCCCTCAACATGTCTCACATCAAGGCAGCCAAAACCCACATGATAATTATTGACTAAACCCGACGAACTTTAAAACTATTTACAAAATTGGGCCAAGTACTGCATTGCACCACAAATGTAATCACTGTCTGGGACATGCTCCCTCGTGCTTCCCTGCCAGAGGTGAAACGTCAAGACTGGTCTGGCACCAGTCCCTGGTCTATTCCAGTATGGCAGCAAAAAGACACTTACCCAAACAAACACATTCAATTAGTTTAATTTCACTATTTCCCCCTCAAGTACCTCGGGGCTGACACGCTCTTCTTTTTTAAAATAAACACAGTAAACAAGAGATTTTTCCTTGTCATTAACGGGTCCAAGAAAAAACTCACAAATCCTCTCGGGTAGATCGCTTTAGTCTGAAGAAAGAAATTTTGTTCTTAAAACATGGAACTGAATGCAAATATCTCACCCTATTATGTTCTTATTTTAGTATTCTAACGAATGAGAATCTCAGGAGTCAACTCTCAAGCTGCTTTTCCACGCTTGGGTGGACCTGTTAAAGTCCTTGACCTGGGTCTGGGGCTGTGCCTGACCTCCTGGTGACCAGCATCGGTGGTGAGGAGCTCCAGGGAGGCCTAGCCCCAGGTTTACCTTCCCTGGGTGGGGGCTTGGCTTCACACTAGGGGCAGGTGGGGTATTGGATTTTGCCAGAAGTCTTAAAGAAAGCAAAGTTTTAGAAATTGCGGTGGGGACAGACTGTCATCTGAACCAGTCGCTTGTGGTTTAAACATCCTTGTGTGTTAGTATAAAATGCAAATGGATGTGGGAAATCAACACGACTTGAAAAGATGGTTTTATTTAATTTGGCGGAGGGATGAAAATGGAGACTGGATGACGATTATTCTAAACAACGTACCTCGAAGAGAGACCTCAGATTGTGTGATTTCACACATTACACAAGTTGACATAAAAGACTATGAGCATTGCACATGCAAGTGTATTAAAGTGTGCTTCCTGTTTACTGGAAAGGACGTTCATGGCAAGAGCTCCGCTTTCGCTACCGGACTTTTGAACTATTTTGGAGCCTTCTTGACCCCACTTGGTGATCACAAGGCTGGAATAGCTAGCAACAATGTCATGCAAAAACCCACCACAACCGCAGAAATTAAGAAATTAATAAAAATCAAGGCAACGTTCAACAGAGGCATAGACACATTTTAATCGTAGGCTTTGTAGGTGGAACGGGTGCGTCCCATTACGTGCATTAATGAGCTGCCTCTTTTTGGCTGTGGAAAATCTGTGCTGTAATTTAAAACACCAACTCACACTCTAAGGAAGCATCCCTCGGAAGTTTCAGTTTACGGACCAATTTAAAACTGGGATATCCAATGACAAGAAAGAAGGCTTGGCATTGCCCGATTGGGGACATATCACACCTCTTTGGGTTACAGGCCATATAAAGTAGATACATAATAGATACACAATACATACTGTATACATTATATAAAACAAATAATTTCTTGTATTTATACTATTTTTTCCATGACTACATATTATAAGCCAAAGCTTTGTGTTATTATTACTTTTTTCTCTCTTGGGCTGGCTCTAATTAGCAGGCAACGCCACTGACCCTCATCAACCCTATCCGAAAGAGGTATGTTGCTCTGGGTGCGACAAGTGGTGGTCACACTAAATACTGACCCAGATCCTGCCAATACAGTTCAACTGCACATTTTGGAGTGGCCTTTTATTGTGGCCAGTCCAAGATACACTCGTGCCAAAAATGTGAGGTGGATGGATTAGCTAGGCAATGGAGAAGTGGTCGCTAACACAGTTATAGAAAGATTTATGAACCATAGTTGAGAGAGATAGGCCTTTTGTGTTTAGATCCTTGAGTTCAACTCATGAAAGATGGGAGCAAAAACATTTGTGTTGCATTTCTATTTTTGCTGAGCATATAAATATATAGTTGTTTTACCAGATTTCCGCACCTGCATATGAGATCATCATTGAAGCTATACGTATAGCCAAATAAAACAGACACCCAGACGAATATACTGTATTGTCCCACTGACCTAGTGTGCATGTGTGTGTGTGTGTGTGTGTTTGTGCACTCTGGAATGTGACTGTTAGGTCAAATCTGAACAGCCAGCTCCAAGCTGCGAGGCCACAATCGACAGACAAAAGCCAGACAAGCTCTGCGTGAGTCTGAGTTTAACCACAACTTTAGACAATGTGCATCACATTATGAAAATGATTCCCTTTTTCCTAGCTGTCATGATGAGGTCACGTTACAGTAAAGCCAAACTTATCTGGAGCATTTTTTTAATCAAAACAAAGCAGTCCCACACAGCTTGACTTCATTGTTTAAACGCAGGTATCCGCTAAACAAAGCAGGCATGCGTTTCTCATTAGCTGAGATATACGTGCATGTGAAGGCATTTCTACTGTTTCCTTGAAGCCGTCCAAATTTCACATGCACCCATCTAGCAATGCATTGTGAGAACCAGGTCAGCCTGCGAGATGGCAAATATTAGACATGGCATATTTACTTGTTTGTGCGCCGACCAAAACAAATGGTAGACAAAGGGCAAATCAGGGGTTGACAGAATGTGGTTTTCTCATTGGCCTGGTTTTGGTTTATAAACATCGCCTCACGTGTCTTTGTGGTGCCGCGCAGTATGTGTTAGGTTGGCTTGGTCAGGGAATTGTTGGTCAATGACGCAGCACAGCTTGGGTTTATGTTGGTGCCACAGATGTGAATATTTACACAAAAAGGACTTTTTGTGTTGTTGGTGTCATGGACCTTGCCTTCATGCTGTGCTGCGCCATCACACAGGACCTCTTCATCTATTTGAATGAACAAACTTTTTGGCTTTGCTCATATCTTTGGTATCCTTTGATATAAAATGCTTGTAGGCTGACATGGTGGTTTTTATGAAGATCTTTT
Source organism: Doryrhamphus excisus (assembly GCF_037039965.1). NCBI lineage: Eukaryota > Metazoa > Chordata > Actinopteri > Syngnathiformes > Syngnathidae > Doryrhamphus > Doryrhamphus excisus. Next base: position 9,222,484 of record NC_136371.1, on the reverse strand, counting down.
GAAGTGCTGAACTCCAAACTGTAAGCATATGCCTCTTGTCATTTTAGTCGCTCCAATTTTGCAACCTACACTGCATGGACATGTGCTGTTATAAAATCATTTTTGGCATTCAATATGCAGTATAACTACGTACAACAGCTTTCAATTCTGGTCCAGTGGAATTGTCAAGGTTTAAGGTTTGACCCCAGGATGCAGAGAACAGGACCAAATGCAGGTAAACGATATTTATTTTAGCTATAATTGCAGCAGAAGGAAACACAAGTAGCAGACGGACAAACAACAATGATCCCACATAGGGAGAAGCACACACCTGAACTAAATAGGCGGGACAAATTAGGGACAGGTGTGGGTGGCTATGGCAACGAGGGCAGACAAGGCCAAACAGGAAGTCCAATACAAAATAAGAGTGTCCAAAACGGAAACCAAAGCCCAGACAGGAAACTCAAACTGTCACGTGGGAACCCACACAGGGCGTGACAGGAACCTCGGTTTTAGTCTTTAATTTGTTAATGTAAATCCAATCAATTTGCTCCAAATATGACCAAAAAAAATGACATAAAGTTGCACATTGTGGCAAAAACAAGAGCCTGTGAGAAATAGTCAGCTTTTCATTTGACAGGCGCCAATCACAAGCTATGAAAAAAGTCACTATGAGCTTGTCACCCCTTTGAAATTGCAGGAGGTCATTATTCAATATAACAGTTTAACTCACAATTTCATCTTATAAACAACATTAAACTCATCACACAGCAACTAACACTACCTCAGAAAGATAGAATCATGAACCAATAAGAGTTTTATATGAAAAAAACTAAATTATAAAGTGTTCCCATCATGCATTTCATCTGAGGAGCATATACTATGCAAATTTCACTGCTGTGTTATTGTGCAATGACAATAAAGGAAGTCTATCTATCTGTCTATCTTATGTCCAAACTCTCAATGTTTATTTTTTTTTTACTTCAAACCTATATTAGGACATGTTTGCATATTTGTGTATACACCTTTAGAGTATTAAGTTACGGTGTGATGAATTTAATGCTGTTTTTTTGAAAGATGACGCAGTGAGTGACCTCCACTTCCAAACGATTGACAGGCTTGTTGTAACAGCACTAAAGCTCCTGATTGGCTAATGCCAAAAATCGTTTTCACACTGACATGCAACAAGAGTCCTTTCCTGATATTGCTTTTGACAGATTGACTCAATCCATCCTCCCCAAAGTAGAAGTTGAGACTTTTTATATTTTGTGTTGCAGGGGTTATTTCACTGCAATTTTCCCAATAATACACAGCATAGCTGTGTCCTGTCTTTTCCACACCAACAATAATGGCTAAAGTAGGTGATATGGTGTTAATAAGACAGCAATTTTCCGTATCACTAGTCAACATAATGTGGATAAGGATGGGTCGGTTATATTAAAGGATTCCCCAGACAAAATCTGTCTATATTGTCCCAACTCTAAAAGAACAATTTTCCACGCTTTACAAAGATTCAGTCATCAATGTGTGGATGCTTTGTTTGGGCACTGTTTGGCCGTCCTATAACCCAGACAGTGTAAGGAAACGGACTGTAAGAACATTGAGATTAAACTGTACAGATGTTCATCATTATATGTTGAACTTGTCCCCAACAGTTAGTCATTACAATGTACAATTCCAATGTTCTGCAGAGACAAATGGTGACGAATTTGTGAGGAGAAATGTCCGTCATCACACTGTAGACTATTAACATTCTTTCAGTGGCCTCTCATTGTTCCAAAACCAATTGCCTGCAGCGTCCTCCCAAGTCTTTCCATTGAGAAGAAATGACAGAACATGTCACCCACACCCACACCCACATCTTTGTATGCAGACATCTTAAAATTTTTACATTTTTACATTTTATCTGCGCTATCAGTCCCCAAAAAAGGATGCAAACTTGTTCCGAGTAATCTTACTGTTTGCTTCAGTAACACAACTGAATCATACATTCATCACCTTTTATTGTTGATTTAGGAGAAGCGAAGCGATGTGTTCTCTTACCAAATCTCAGGAATGTAGTCATGCTGCGGTGGCCGAATAAGTGTCTTATTATCCCACTTGTATCCCGTCCAAGGCAGCATTGCTCGAAAACATTTAGTCACTGCACCATTTGGGAGTCAATCTGGGAAAGTAAACAGAGGAATTAAGAATGGGGGTGAGGAGTCGTGCGGGATTTTCCCCGTATGGTCGCATCAAAGCAGCTCTGGCCCTGACGCTGACCCGTGAGTAATGAGTCTGTCCAGTGTTGAAGGTGAATATGCTTGTTTTCCTGCATTGGTACATGTGGGAACAGCCACAGGTAAAGTGGTGACGAAGTGCAGACTGTCGGATATCGGCTGGGATCAAAGGAGGCTGTTTTATCACCACTCGTTGCTGTAATGTGTGGTTTACTAACAATGGTAGCATCTTATATTGCATGGTTAGCAATGTACTCTTTTAATGATGAGATTTCCTGGATAATGTACTCTTTGCTTTCAGCAGCTTGACAAGTCACTTCACAACAGCTGCAGCATTTGAAATAAATCCAACTTGGCCCTCACACTTGACAAATTGATGTCGGAGCCAAATGAAAAAAAAAAAAAACATTCGGATATAGGGAATGATTTGTGGTTCCGTGTGTCTGATGAATGACTCCACACCATTATGTAGAAAAATGTTGGCACGCGTCAGCCTCTCGGCTTTCATTTTTTCTGCTTTCGCAGCAGTATTATTTCCAAGAGCGAAGGCATTCAGGCTGATTGAAGCATGCAGCAGATTGCGCATGACTTCCCCACCATCTGCAGCAATGAGATACCTCTGCAAGGCGGCGGGGGCCATTCCCATGGGGAAACAAACTCCACTGTAAAACTTCCAACACATTCAGAAATAATAATGTCTAAACTTAGCCTCCACTGCACATCTACTTGACAATTTCAAATGTTAATATACGTACATACGCTTCACCATACGGTATGTAGCACAAGTTCATAAGTACCAGGGTGTTTTCCCAATCCACAATGGAAGGGCCCGACAATTAGGATTTGGTTTTTGCCTCCTCAGCTGTGACATTTTAACCTGATTGATGGTCCCGCTTGATGGTTTTCCAAGCAGCTGCCAGTGGAAGAGAAAGTCCCCCTTCTTCTCCGATGTCCAAACATGACGTCAGGACATTCGTCAGCCATACGACACATTGACAAACACACACCCATGTCTCATCACCTTTTACAAAGCTAAAAGCTGTATTTACAGGATATATTAATGCAAAGAAATCCAGATTATGTATATTGTTTGGATTAGTGTGAGTGGCCACATTCCAACAGATCGGGGTGCTCTTTGTGTCCATTCTGGTCACAAAGACAGCCAATATATCCAAAATATTACATAAAAACAAAGGCACAAATTCCAAAGAAAGGCAGTATAAACACAGGAACCTGAGGTCACATGCTTGTTTGAAATATAAGCAATGTTTCGGGGAATAATGTGACTTCTAAAGCCGCAACAACTTGGCAATTTGAACCGCCATTGTGCATGATGTCCCCAGTTTTATGAGACTTTTTTCCTCTCTGTTGTTGACCAGAAAGAATATTCATAGCAGGATCTCTGCTGTCGCTACTAGAGTTTTCAACTATTTTGGCGCTCTCCTGACCCCATATCAGGACCACAGGTTCAGAACACTTTGACTTGAACTCGGACTGGTGAGACGTACGTATTCCTTGAAATAAACAAGTTACAAGTGCAGGAACCCGTTAGCAAGTCAAGTTAACGGCTAAAGTTCAAAGCGGTTGCCTAGCAACAAACAACACAAACTGACAGCTGCAAGAGGAGCTTCTTGATGAGGTCAAAGAAAAAAACTGCGCGTACTGTGCAATGATATTTGGGTACTACAGAATGATACAGAGGTTCTTGGGTTGTTTACTTGAATAATAATAGTATTCATCCCCAATTCTGTAATGCCAGGCCATGTTATAATGGGTTTCGGCATTTTGTATTACTGATGGTTTGTATAATTTGACGTGATAGTGGTGGTATTAAGAGGTAGTTTAAGTCCCCATTGAAGCAATCACTGCTTTACGTCCCGCAAGGTCCCATTAGGAATGACTTTAATCAGGGGAGGAATTAAGGACCTGGCTGGGAAGAGGTCAAACATAGTCAAGTCACATTTTTTCAGTCTAATGGGGCTAACAGCATCAATTAGCCTTTGCTATAACTTAGTGGCTTAAACATGTCCTGTTATTACGATGACAATTGATTCATTTTCTACCTGTAATCCACACATAAAACATGTCTGTGCTGTCTGTGGTGCTGTAAACCACAGTAGTGGATCGCCTTGAATATTGTTTACCTCTGGGATATTGTTTACCTATTTAGTGTCTGCATCAAATTGCAACTGGCCTTTAGGTCACAATAGTGAAAGAACAGAACACAAACAATCCAGAAAGGGAAACACTTTCGGCTGTCATGCAGAGTTAAAAGTCGATGATTGGCATTGAGGTTTATTGATGGCCTCCAGGGGAAGGAACGAGACGACTCATTGGTTGTATTTCTGTCAGCATGATGGAAAAGGTCCGACTACTTTCTAGAAAACATTTAGGAGATCTGCTGCTAGTGTGAAAATGAGCACTAACTCCTTATCCATATATCAGACAATTGTCAGACACATGCCTGCCAATCAAGGATCATCATCACATCAATAATCATAAAGAGTGAAATCACACTTTGACCTACTGACCTACTTACTAGTACAAACAGACTAGCATGTATGACTCAGCATGCCTTGGTGTTGCTTACTCAAAGTTTCTTACCATTCTGCACATTTTTTTCCAGTTTATTTGAACGTCTCACACCTTTTAAATTTCACTTGAGCTGACATCACCAGTTTACAGACGCATTTCACACCACCCAGCTCAGTCAGCAGCCTCAAACATTAGTGTGGAATAATCCAACATTGAAGGGGACCTATTACGACTTATGGACTATTGTAGATAGAGAGAATACAACATTTAACATTTATAGGTCCTCTTTAAAATCGAATGCAAGCATGTCCAAAGTTTTTCCAGTGGGGGGAGAGAGTGTCATATAATAAAAAATAAATAAATAAAATATAATAATAATAAATAAATAAATATAACAATAATAATAATAATAATAATAATAATAATAATAATAATAATAATAATAATAATAATAATAATAATAATAAAAGGAAACAAGGGCCACTTTGATATTTAGTAAAGCATATAATAATAATAATAATAATCATAATCATAATAATACATTTTATTTGTATATAGCGCATTTCAAAATACTCAAAGACACTTTACAGAAAAAGAATGGCGTTGAATAAAGCAAGTAAACAGAATAGAAGACACACCAAAATACAACATTCATTGGTTAATACACAGTTAAAACATGAGTAAAAGCGGGGCACATTAGTCAGATATAAAAAGTTAGACATTAAAAACATATTTAAAGAGGTAGGTTATATGCTAAGCAGTTACCTACTGCGTATGATTATATTATTAATTTTTATTTTATTTTATTATTTGAGTTTTTGAGTATTTGAGATTATTACTTATTTGACTTACTATGACTTATTATGACTCCCATAATATGACAACTTTTACCCAAACTTCAAAAAGTACAACTTGAGCACTAAGACCCATCGGCTGTGCAGAGGCCTTATTGTATGTTTTCTTTGTTTTTAGTCAATATTATGACTTAAAAAAATTATACCATATATATTTCAGTCTCATAATATGTGTTTATTCTCATACAATTGCGACCTCTTGTTTTTTTTCTTAATATTTTGTCATTATTACTTGTAAAATTACATCTCCACATCCATTTTTGCACCTGTCAGAATATTATGACTTTATCGCCATAATATTTTGACTTTTTGTTGGTCTGGCATCGCCCATCAGGTGTCGCTGCCTGTTTTTCCTCCTCAAGGAGGGCAGCAATGGGAAAAGAGGGTTGTAACTCTGCACCTGCAGCACTCTGGAGTTGTCTGGACGCCAAACTGAGACTTGCAATGTAGGGAATTTACCTGAAAATAGTTTCCTTCACACCTTCCTCTCGTTTTATCACTGTGTCTTTTTCTGCTCTGGACCGGCACGTTCGTCATGTTGGCATTTCACTTATTTGCATGTGACTCACTCGCTCAGGACCGCTGTTAAACACTTCAAAGTGACCTGGCTACCCAGAGTACCTTGCTGCTCTGACATCACTACTGCCTATTTTCACAGCTGCTGCTCTCAGTGCCAAGGCGGCCCACTCCTCACCGCTTCTCTCTTCCGCTTTGGTGTGTGTGTGTGTGTGTGGGGCTATGGGTGTTTATGTCTGAGGGTCAGGTCTTGTGAATTTGAAGGTGTGTTTGTTGGCACTGTAACAGACAGACTTCACATGCCAGGGTGTTTTACATGCTCCTCATCATAAACTGCTGTTTGTGTATGTTGGGGGGGGGGGGGGGGGGTCTTTTGAATTCTGAGCATGTTTTTCCCTCAAATCAAAAGTGCTTCTTCCGCTACTTCCTGGAAGGCTGACGGTTCGTAAATATGTGTGACTTGACACGGCAATGTTATTTTTTTTCTACCCTATAATGGCGAGCTAACTTTGAATGGAGGCATGTCTAATGCAGGAATCCTTGGCTGCATCATCTAAGACTTCAGAGTCATTCATGGGCTCCACATTCACTCTGAAAAAAAAATTATTCATGACTGTCAAGTTTGAATGCCACCGACTGCATCAAACCACTCTTAATGATGCCAAATGACAATTTTCTGATTTCCAAGCACGGAATATTCCATCTAAGGTCCATTGCCCAGTTCTCACACATGCACCACTTACGTAATTGCGGCTGGCACGTATGTGCCCCTTGAAACATGGCCATACTGACTGTAACCATCATTAAAGTTTCATGTAAAAGTATCATGTGCAGCTAGCGTCATATCGCTGCATGCGTATCTGCTGGGGAAATGAACAGTGGTATGCACATTTGCTCGGATGCCACGTGCACGTCCTGAACTAGTGTAAACTGTAGGGATGTCTCCAGATACTTAACTCAACGAGATGAGATGATCCACGTGAGGAGACAAGATTTTAATATGACTTTAAATAAGTACAAAACACTTTTGGACACATCAAAACTGAGTCAAAAAGCAATGCAGGTGCGTTTTGAAATGTTTATTGTCCAAATAAATCACTGTTATGATAACATGTAGAATAATAATAACAATAATAATACAGGACACTGTCTACTTGACTTGTCTATTTACTGTACCTACTTCAGAGCTGTTCAGCTGTCCTTTGATAGTTAGAATAATATATATATATATATATATATATATATATATATATATATATAATAAACATTATTTAATTACAAATTTTGCATTTCAAAAATTTGAATTGTCCAGTCTACTTCCGGATCGGATTCGGGATCAAAAACACATGGCTGTATGTAAAAAGCGGACATTTTAAAAAAAGACACATTGCTGTTTATTATCAACTCCTATAAAGTTAGCGGCACAAACCAGAACTCTTTCTATGCACTACGAAATCCAAAGAAATCCATCTGAATAGGTGCAGATTCTGGAAGAACTGGAAAGTTTTCTGTTCTGTTATCGTGTGTAGCTGTTCTATAGGAGTCCATGAGCATAATAGGTCCCCTTTAAGAAATTTTAGCTGAAAACGTCCTCGGTGTAGTCATTGAACGGTGATGGTGGGTCCCTAATTGTCCCAAAAATTTGTAAAGTGAATATTTCTTTTCAAATAAATATGATTCTCAATAGCATTGCAATTCAGAGGGAGTGTGAAAAAACATTCTGTCCCCATGGGGGGCATAAAAGATAACCCCTGCCACAGTGCTCCGTAAAGCAGCCACCCTTGACCCGAGTCAGGTCCTTACCAACTCAGCAGAGAAAAGGTCCACTGTCTTATAGGGAACTTATAATTCACTTCATCCATTTGAGTTGTCATTGTGTCATTGAATTGTCATTGTGCTTGATTATGTCACCACTGCAACACTGGGACGCTACATCATTGTGATGGACTGTGAAATGATTACAACACACAGTTGTGTTGCACTTCCTGACAGTCCTGACAGCCACACAGCACAATGGCGAGTAGTCATGTCTCCCGAGGCCACCGCAGGCACCAAACAAAGTGATACTGTATGACAACCTCTATGGGCCAGCTGTCGCCAAGCTGAGTGCTTCATGACTTCAGCTGATGCATTGTTGATTGTATTTTCATCCATCTTCCCTCTATTTTACTTGTAAATGTGCCAAATTGTTAGGAGCCACATCTGAAGGTCACTTGTGGGGAAATTCTGTTTTTCTATTTCTTCATCATTACTCAGGATATTGCTGCTTTTATATGAGAAAATTGTGGTGCAAAATCGACTGGATTGGGTATCATCTAATGTCATTAGAGTTTCATTTTTTTTAAGTGTCACTCTATTCAACTTTAATTCAGTTTTATTTTGAATCCTTGGAAGGTTCTCGTGGGTCTGGTGTGCAATCAGACATTCTATTAAAAGCTGTGTGCATTTAAAGTTTAAACAGTATTACATAACTTGAGTCATGTAGTGAGCTTTTTTTTTCTTAGTCGCTGGAATAGGTTCATTTTGTCTTCTTGTTGAGTACAGCCGTCCCTTGCCACTTCGGGCTTCAAATTTAGTGGCTTCATTCTATCATGCATCAATTGTCTGTTATTATGACGACTAAGGTGACTATAGGGTGTTATTTAATGTCTAGAGGGCTAAAATAATTTTACAAACCATACTTAGAGAGCTAAATGATGGAGCCAAAGTGAGATATTCAGCTCAGTCACTGAGAATGTTCAAGCTGGAATTTTCATGATCTTTTCGTCCTTTAAGCTTTTCCTCAGCAGCACCCAAAAACTGTGGAAAATGCCGAAGTAAATGTGTAGCGTCCGTCTGTCATTAGGCCAGTGAGGCATCAGTCGCAGGAAGTCCAAAGTGTTGACTCACAGCTGAGATGAAACCCTCCTCCTCCGCTTACATGACTCTTTGGAGAGATCAATGACCGTTTTTTTCCTCCTCGGTTCGCATTTCTCAATCTTCATCTTCTCTTCCCAGGAATGTCCCTATAATAACTTTACTCAGCAGTCTGAAATCTGAATTGATAAATGATGGAAAATAACACAACCCAGAGCCTTCAAAGAAGTAACCACCTTCACCGAATCGGAAAACAATAGGAGTGGATCCATGGAGAAACATGAGGAACTGGGTTGGAAATGGAATGCACTGCCAAGATAGCCTCACATGACTCGCCCAGCAGGTCACACCAGGACATTGACAGACAGATGCTGCAATTAAAAAACTATTTTATTGAGTTTTGCAACACAGGAATTCCAAAGAATCATGAGGACAACAGACAGTCTCGCATGGAGGATGGAGGAAAGACTGCAGATAAAAGAGTTCACGCAGTCCCTGGTCCTCCTTTGATGCAATGGAAGGAAGGATGATTACACAGCTAACAAAAGCCAGAGTGAGAAAGACCAGGAATTATACGGATAAAAAGAAACAGCAAAACACGGAGCGAAGGGATCTTGATTAAAAGGAATGGGAATAGGATTGGAAGCGTAGATTTCTAACACTTGGAATGTGCATAATCAACACCAGAGTTTAATTTGTTAGAAACTCCAGTTGAGTGCACAGCAGCCTATTGGGTAAACGTGCTGACGCACTCAGAATCTGTGATTGACAGGTGATCATTGCAGGGTGTACCCCACCCCTCACCAATGTTACATTTTATAAGGTGCAGTGGTTTATAAACTAATAGATAATCCGATGTTATGTTAATAATTATAGGGCTATTCCTTTGCACATTTGCGCTAAAGCATTTGGCGCCATCTGCTGTGTATACTCCAAACTGTCATTACAAACCAGAGATTATATTTTATAGCTTCCGCTGCCCTCTAACGGTCAACCGCGCTACTGCAAGATGGCGGCCTGTATTAAGAGTGTAAACACCAGGGGGCACAAGTGAGCTCAGTGTTTGAAAGTAGGCCAGTTGACTTGAATTCCTCTTCCTCGCCATCATCTACTTTCACACAAATATTGACTAATCTTAGCTCACAAATGGAGTTTAAAATCCATATTGGGAAGTGTTTATGAGGAATCAACATTCATCTCAAGGGCTGTTCTGTCACATCAGCAAAAACTCCACACTCTCTTCTCAGAACTCCAGCTTTGTTGACAGAGTGCCTGGCTAATGTCCGTCACGTGAATGGAAGCGCCAAGGATTGATGTATCAGCTTAGGTGGTTGTGGCTGTGCAGCATCTGTTTCGACTTGGCTCTCCTTCGCCTTTGAGCAAAGTTCTGCAAGATGCAGTGTGATCAGTGTGCAAATGAGCACATTTCCGTCCGTGATGTGCAAATAAGACAACAAACATCTGACTCCAAGGTAGCTGTTTGTCCGTCTTCAAAGGGACATTTATTCACTTCTATCAGACTTTTTGGCAAGAAGCTGAGGTTCTCATGCCTTTTTTCTCTGAGGTGCCCCCAGCGTACCTTCTCACTCATATTCGAACGAGATAAAATTTTAATAGCCCTTCTGGGAAATTCGGGCACATTTTCCCATGCATGGCGCCAAAGCACACAGAAATCCTGCTACTCTAACACAGCGACGGCAGGTGGATGTTTGAGATCAAATAAAGTGATCTGCAGCAGCGTCTGGGTGAGGCTGTAATGACTAAAGCAGGTCACCTTGGAAAACTTGACCCGGCGGGGACAGCATGGAAGCAAAAGCGTCTCTAATGAAAGAAACAGGTGCAGGATTCTTTTTGTTCAAGGTAATGATTGGCTTGAGCAATACTCACTCACAGAGGCAAGATACATATAGACAATTGGGGGGACAGGAGATTTAGTAGTTTTTAATATTTTAACAGATAACAGTCCTACAAAGGTCCACCTCTAATTTGTTTGGATTGATCAGAATTATTGGGAACAGGCTAGGGATGTCCGATTAGTTCAGAACGGATAATAGCAAATCATTCTTGCTAATAATGATAATGACCACATCAAACTGCACCATCCTCCACACATTTCCACAAAGTTCAGTATATCCAGAATTACTATTTGGATTGTAAATATGCAATTTGCAATGACGGTACAACTTACAATCATAAATGAACAATACTGCACTACTAAAACACACATCTCACTGTTATGTACAATAAGTTTCACGATGCGCAATACGGGACTTATGAGAAATAGATTCATTCATTCAAGTGAAATTCAGGTACAATATGTGCAATATTACCTTTTGTTTACTGCAATTCCACATTTTGGTTACTGCAATTCTACATTTTGTTTACTGTATAGGTTATTGTTTTTGATGTACATATGTATATTTACATTTATTCTGAACAGCACCTGCCACTTTTTATATCTATATTCTTATTCCTTATTTTATCATTATTATTATTATTATTCCTTATTTTTTTATTTTTACTCTACAAAATGCACCGTGGCATTGCACTCAACTTTTGTTGTATGCAATACAATGACAATAAAGGCGATTCTGATTTTGTCTTATTTTGCACCGTGAAAATTAGTGAAATCAGAATCAGAATCAGAATCAGAAAAGGTTTATTGCCAGGTATGATCAACACATACTAGGAATTTGTTTTGGTGAGGTAGGTGCAGACACATCTATTAAAAAAAGAATGAAAAATACAAAATATACAGAACACACAGTATAAATATAAATGCTTCACAGCTGAAGTATCATGTGTTTAATGCTTCTCATTGAATTCCTTCTGGAGTTGCACAACACTTAGATATGACTCGGCAGACATTACTGGAAGAGGCGGACACAAAATAGATGCATTGTTGTCACTCACACTAGCTTAACTCTCACTTCTACACAAGCTTAACTTTCACTTCCACTTAGTACTGCTATGTATACAAAAACTACGGAAAAATTAGAGAGAGCCAAATTAAGGTTTATCCTGAAAATTCAAACTGAAACCGAATGTCCCTAACTTTTGGTGGGTAGAGTATTTTGATACCTTGCCTTCATGTGGGCCAAACGCACACACACACACACACACACACATGCATGTGTCGGGTCACTCAAAACATGCTATCAAAGGCCTTATTGTTTCCCGGCTTATCACCTCACTCTGTTTTTTTTTCGTTTCCTGCACTCTTACCTACGCTTATCTTTCCCTCTTTCATCTGAGAAGAGTCCTCAAAGCGTCACACAAAGAGAGCAGCTGAGAAGGAGAGGAAGAGCAGCAACAAGAGGCCATGACAGGAGACAAAGAGTAGGCCGCCTTGTTATCTGAGGTAGACGCACGCACACACTGGGGGCTTTGTGGGGAGCATTTGCCGCCAGGCCCCAGTGATCAGAAGAGGTAGAGTTTGAGCCCGGCCAACGTGTGGCCTCTTCTGTTTCTTCCTCACACCACCTTTCATCTCCTCGTCGAGGGAGATCCCGTCTTCCTTGTCTTTCTGGGATTCTCTCAAACAGGAGGTTTCTACTCAACAAAACAAAAGTAGTGAACAGTAATAGATTTTCCTCAGCGTCACGCCGTCCTATAAATGTAGTTGGTGCGGTTGTATATGTGTGTTGGCAGTACCTGATGGCGCCAGGCATCCCTCCATCCAACTCAGGTTCTTTAAGTTTGCACACATGTGGAGGAGTGAGTTATTGAGGTTTTAAATATCAAGGACATGATTATTTGGTTGGTCGTTCACTGAGAAGAACGATTACCATTTGGATGCATATGGAAACTTTGTACAAAGGAGAGGTAGTCATGGTAGTAACGAGACTGAAAAATAGAATCGAAGCCTCATTTTGTTGCTATAGTAACAAGTGCTTGAAGGCGATATCTTGTCTCTCCTGAGTCTCTCTATCTTGAGTTTTTAAGGCACAGTGTTTTTGGGCTATAACAAAATATATAAACAGGTTGAGAAGATGCTTGAAACCAGCCAAATGTCATTTTGGCAAGTTTGTACTTCTGTATATATTTTTGCATACATATAAATTGGTCTAACTTAGTAAGAAAAATGAATTATTGCACCTTGAGCTCTGGTATGATTTTCTGCAGGTCTGCCAGCCGGACGGTATGCATGTGTGGACCACACCTGTTATTCCGATAGCCCATTTCTTGATGGTTCATTTGTGACAAACACTAATTGACACAATGTGTTTTTGTCTCAATTTAAAAATGTGCTGTCCAGCGCTTTAATGTTTTGACATCAGGTTGCAACTGTTGCTAAGGAGACGGCAGCACCTCCCCTGCTCTACATTCCTGGCGTCTATCGTGATGGACAGGAAGTGGTACGGGAGGAATGTGCGGTAGTAGAGGCTGAGGCGTCCAACAGCAGTATGGCCAATTCCATTTCCCAGCAGGCCAAGACCCCCAGGTCTACAAGCCCTTAACCTTTTGACTGCGCTCTAATGTATTAGTTGAGTGTGGTTGCTTTAATATTTCAAGGTTATCTCTTGTGTTTAATTCTGTGTATAGTCAACCGTTCCATGTTGGAAGAACTGTGTTCTCCATCATCAAGCCCATTGCTCACATGCTGCTATTTTAGCTCTTGTTCTATTGGAAGGAGGAATGTGTCAGGAATCTCGGCACAATGTTTTGGCACACTGGAGAATGGACAGTGGAGTACCATTGTCCATGGGACAGGTTAGCGCTGCGTCTTTAACAAGCGACTTGGAAAGTATGTGCAATGTGAATACTGTGTGCAAAGACACACGGTCACCATGGAGACGACAGAATGTTGCGGCTGGAGATGTAATCAAGGTGTTGGACCTATGCCCTTTGACCTAAGTACACTGGACCTATTTTTGGGTCAATGGGGCCACATTGTTAGCCCTCTAGACTCCGGGAAGTCCTGCTTGACACTCGGACCCCAGACAGTTTGTATACACAATGGCACACTGAGCATGTGATGTCATGTCACCAGGTGAAGCTCTGTGAAATGTCAGCGTTACGTAGCAGACAGTGATAAGCTTCCTGTTCTTCCCTGGGATGAGTCTGTGCATGTGTTTAAGTGTACGTATATCTTTGTGTGTGTCAATGCATCAGATAATTGGACTGCAGGATTTTAAACATGGTGCCCTGCTTCATCTGAGGTCAAACAGGAACTACTGGACTGGCTCAGCCAAGCCGGAGAGTAATGGTTGTGCTTTTTAACAAGTAAAGATATGATGGACCTTCGACACTAAGTTAGAAATCCCATTTAATGCTGCAGAGGAAAGAAATAACAGTAAGTCACACCCTCAACTGTCAGTCCGTGGTTGTGTAATGGTCCAGCTGCTGCCTTGTAAGGCACGGGTTCGATCCCAGCCCCAGGCAGGTTTTGAATTGAATTTTTTTTATTTTGCACAAAAAATAATTTATTTAGTGGTCAATTTTGTTCTGCAAAACATGAATTTAACTAAAATCAGGTTCAAGTCAAATGTTATAAAAATAGCTTTAAATGGGTGAGTTAGGTCCTGGTGATGTTGGTACAACAACTTCCCAGAGGGGTCCCAATGTGATATTTTTCATAAAGCCCGTGGATTAATCTGGCCCCGGGTGGCCAGTCCAGATCCACCCCTTCCCAGAATCTGCTGTGCATTGACCAGCAGGCCTGTCAACGGCTCAAACACCAGCATTAAGACTCTCTCTCACACACACATACACACACATACACACGCACACAACAATGTCGCTTCTTGTATTCTTTTGGAGCCATGTTGACGATTCTCGTGACAAAGTGCGAAAGTTGGCGCTGCTCAAACAGCTGCTGTCCAAGGTCAATTAGAATGTGAACGGGCCGCCGTGTTTACGTTCCACGGGACATCAAAACAAGTTTGATTTTGCGGTGTTGAGACACATACTCGTGTCAGCAGAGTCTTCCACATCGGCATACGCGTGTGTACGTGAACGGGTGCACATAAGTGAGAATATCATATGTGGCTATTTGCGAAGGATGAAGCAGTTCTCTGTAACAAGCGTGACTACATGAAATCATCCTGTAACAGAAGGACCTCCCCCTTACTGACACTTTTTACTTTGGTGTTACCTGGATACCGAACCACTGTTTGTCTAACAACACCGCTGTACTCCCATCTTCCCAGCTTCACGCTGATTGGCTTGAGAGCTTTAAAGTTCACTTTCACTACCTAAACACAAAGTTCACAGCCTCTTCCTGCAAATAACAAGACTACAATATACAGTAGACGGCAACTGGACTGGATACCATCCGAATCAGAGTGAGGATTATGAGATGTGATTCCAAGAACTTGGTTTGAGGCTGAGGGTTGCTGACTTGAGACTCACTGCAATAACATTGGAAGTTTTATCAGGCTGGGAACAAGGCAAAAGTTTGTGTCAAACATTTGGATAAAGTTGGGACCGATTGGACACTGTTTAAACCAGGGGTGCCCCTAAGTCGATCACGACTTTGGATCGACTTATGAAAGTGAAAATATCACGGCAACAAGTGGCCCAAATGAGTTCTCTGCATTGAGAGGAGCCAGATGAGCTGGCCTCCCTGGGGAGGTGTTCCGGGCACATCCAACCGGAAGGAGGCCTAGGGGAAGACCCAGGACATGTTGGAGAGTCTCTCAACTGGTGGGGTAATGATTCAGAGTCTTCTCGCTGGATGAAGCAGGTTAAATCTGGTCTTCTGGTCTCCGACTGCTGCCCCTGTGATCCAACCTTGGATAAGGAGAAGCGATGGATGGATATTTAAAAAGTTCTCTCGAGGCTCTTTACACATGAAGCGTGTCTGGAAGTAGTAGCAGTAATGCTCTCATAATCACAGCAATGACGGCACCCTTGCAAACATGCCAGACAAAGCTCAGTGTTTTATACAAGGAACAGTGGAAATAGAGTTTCATATTATATTACATAAACAATCACATTTGAAGGAATACTTAAAAGGTGGGAATATGAGTAATAAAAAATGCCATCCAGTTGTGATGCCTGAACCCTGGATGTGCCATCTGCTTCCAAACCACTTCTGATCCCACATTTTGGTGCACCTGGTAGCACTATCACTATGTCTGGCACCAACCCCAGGCCACTGTGGTGTCAAACCGACCCGCCCACACAGGCTGGACCGGCTATTTTTACTCAGAGAAACGTACACACACACACACACACACACACACAAACTTCAAACGAACTCACCTCGCCCGCCAAACATTCCACATCAACAAGCGAGCACTTTGAACGTGGCGCCACACTGCCTCTTCCAGTGCTGGGAAGTCTATATGGACATCATCACAACGCTCTCTGCCACCTGGACCACAATTCGAGGATGACCTTGTCAAATTGCTGTCAAATGGGACGGGGAAATGGCAGAAGCTGTGAGGTGTGAGCATCAGATTAGACTGCCAGTTCTCCGTTTATTGTTGTTTCCATGATTGCAAACATGCAATGTGGATTTTAGGTATGATAATCCCTCCTAAGTAATAGTCACTGTCCTCCCTCCCTAAATATTGTTTATCTTATGAAAAAATATCAAATTCTCTGTTGTTATTGTTAACATGTGCTTTGATTTAAAAAGAAAGAATGCAAACTTTGTATCAACAGATCAAATGACATAAAATGAATCATCATCATTTTCAACACCTTCATCTTCTCTGACTGTAATCCTCGTCCACCCGGAGGTGGTCTCTCATGGGATGTGTAATGTGTTCACTTTGGCATTAGCGGTTCGGCACCTTTAAGTGATTAGACCCGTGCGTGCCCTGGCTCACTGTTCCACCAGTGTCTTCTTCTCGCACGTAAGACGCCTGCTGTTTCAGATCATGTACATGACGCAAGCCTGTTGACGATGAGCAGAAACCTGAGTGCTGATGTGCCGTCGCTGCATGTTCTTGTGGTTCCATTATTATGGGAAACCGGGTTTGAGCCCCAAGATCCACATTGCGCCTCCAGTCACACTTTTATCAGAGTTATGGCTCCAGTCTTATTTTGCAGATTTTGTCAGTGGGCACACATGATGGCTCTGGTTGTATTGTAAGTAGAAGAATACAGTATATGAGGTTTCTTTTGTTTCCTTAAACAATGATTCAATCTGAGGAACTAATGATTAAGGCACATAAATTTAGAAACTAATGAGTTTAAAAATTTAATATTTTCATGTGGTCGCTGTACCGGACTGTCGTGGTGAAAAGAGAGCCGGGAAGGAAGACAAAGCTCTGAATTTACTGGTCGATTTATGGCCCCCACCTTCACCTATGGTCATGAGCTTTGGGTCGTAACGGAAATTGCGGATACAATGAGTTTCTTCCGTAGGGTAGCTGGACTTACCCGAGGAGATCCAGGAGCGGCGCCACTTCTCCTTCACATCTAGAGGAGCCAGTTGAGGTGGCTCGGATATCTAGTCCGGACACCCCCTGGCGAGATGTTCTGGGAATGCGAACCGGGACAAGGGAAAAAGACCGAGAACATGCCAGAGGGAATATGTCTCACAGCTGGCCTGGGAACGCCTTGGTGTCCTCATGGTGGAACTGAAAGAGGTGACTGGGGACGGGAAGTCTGGACTTCCCAATCCGGATAAGCGGAGGAAAATAGATGGATGGAATATTTTCATACTTAGAGCCTAGGAAACGTGTTTCCGACCTTCTAAATACAAATTTTAACATTATTAGGGCCCTCTAGACATGAAATAACACCCCTGTAACCGGTAAGGGGTTCCACCGCCCATACTGCAGCCTCTCTGGGATGACACCACATGGAGCAGAGTGCTCCAATGCCGGTCATTTTAATGACTCAAAAATACAAGGAACGCCAGGACAGGATGTGAAAACAGTACGTGCTCTAGGAAAACGGGACGTTTGGTCACCATACAAAAGAAAGCACACACTGACGAGTCTACTCCCTGCTTGGAAGGGATTAAATTACTCATCCAAGACCGCAGTGGAGACACACACAGTCAAAAAGCATGACAATAAAAGCTTGATTTTCACTCACGATTACAAACTTCTTGTTTTAATTAGCCTTAGCTTTGAAAGAAAACAGCAATAAAAGTTTTCCATTGAGCACCAACTGGCTAAGTCAAGACAAGAACATGTACAGTACATCACCTACTCACACATTTGACGTCACCTCATTGTACACAAATCATCCACATGCGCATGTAAGGATGAGTAAGTAAAGAAGAAAAAGAAAAAAAACATAAAAGCTGACTTTGACCTTGTAAGTCAGCCGACCCCCACTAAATACTCCAGCTTGTGGCGAGAGGCCCATTGTTTCCCAACCCGTCTGATTCCAGCATGTGGCTGTGTACATGTGTCAGTGCGTTTTCTTTGGCATCGTAGCTGACATCCAGCTGTTGTTTAGTCTCGGATGTGCTTGTATTTCAGGCATTTTCAAGGAGGTTGCTGGATGGCTTTTGCGCAACAGCGACCGCACACTCCTGTTCTTCTTCAGGCACAGCTTGATCTTGTTCTCTGTCCTGTTTGCAGTAATCAAGTTATCACGCCCGCCCACCCCTCTTTGCACCCCGGCTCACTATACTATCCACGTCAAAGAAGTGAGAGGGAGATTATGAAATGTGGAGGCGGCTACACTGTTTGTGAACCGGAGTTTATTGATGAGAAACAGGTCAGTTACTCGTTTTTCTGACATCTAAATCAAAAAGTCCTCTCCTCTGCAGACTGTATGTATGCTCCTCATAAAACACAGGTGAGTCATTACTTATGGGCATCCAGCCAGCTAGCAGAGATGTTTGGGTTTTGATAAAGCATCCGAACATGCCCAAAAAGGACAAGCTGACTTTATGCTGGACTCTCTTGGTAAGTTTAAGGGAATGATATCGTAGAGCATCTTTCAAGAGCACCTCTAGTCCATGCTTCAGCAAATACATTGTTATCTTAAAAGTTAATTGTACAATTTGGAATTTGTGCAACACTTTTTTTTTGTTGCACAAATTGTCTTGCAGGGCATTTCATTGCTGGGCCTTAAGTGCGGATTTAATCGACCCATTCCACCTCTTAATACCTTATCACAATGATACAAACCTTCAATAATACAGAAAACCAATTTAAAAATGTGTTTGGGGTGAATACCATTATTACATCTATCTATATCTCTGGTGGATATTAATAAAGTATCTAGCTAGCTATCCAACACGGCAAGTTAAAGAATGCTTTAAACATGGCTAGTTGAACAGAAAACCACTCAAGTCATCTTCCTCATCATCAGAAATGAACAGCCTCATAATTCATTCATCACACACTTTGTCAGCCTCCCTCTTCATCATGCAGTAGTGCAGCCTTTCAAAACCCTTTGGTAATAGTGGAAAGTTGGCGGTCTGAGTAGTCCAAACAGGAGCTGAAGTATTTCTACACTTGATCAAACTTACTTACGATATGTCAAAGATTGTTGCATAATACAACATGTGATATTAGCTTCCACTTCATTATAGTCCACTATATTCCACGCCAAGCAGCCTAGAGATGTGACAAAAGGATAATAGTCTGTTGGGAATAAATTAATACCATTTCTTGGACCAAATACTAGAATTTTAAGTTATAAATACAGGTAAACAAGTAAGTCTGTTGTACATTTGATCATTTGATGTACATTGATCATGATAAAACAATAAAAAAACAGTACGCATGACAAAAAGTCATTTGACTGGAAAAAGAGGTTTTTATTACAGCAAACGAGAGGTCAACCTGCATCCTGGAATGGACTGCGTTCCACTATAGCACTCCAGCTTTATTCTATTTTGTTCTATTCAGCTATTTAGTTGCAGACAGAAAGCTCCTGTGATGTTCATCTTCCATGAGTGTCATACTCGAATGAGAACGATGCCTTTCATTAAGTCTTTTGAGCACAGTTTAGTTTGTATTTCTTGGATGAGATTTTGGAAAGATAACTGGAACAGACAACGTGCCTCCCCTCCAACAAACCTCTGTCTTTATCCTTTTTTAAATGGTGCACATCAGCCTTGTGGAGACACCCTTGGAGAGAGGACAGGTCAGGCTGTCACCATTCAGTGATTGTCAAGGCCCATGTGCAAAAAGAGTTTTGCAGGCTTTATTTCAAGGTTTTCGAATAGAACGTTTTCTTTCAGTGTTTTAAATGTAATCGGTAACACGGTGTAATTCACAGTAAACTTTTCCACTGATGTGTTTTTTTTCCACAGTCATGAATAACATTACTGTCAGTTAATTGAATATTCCACATCCTAACCATTCCCCTCCTGGACTATATTGAATAATATTACCCTTCCAGTGTAAAGTGTCCATGAACCTGTGAATCTGGGGGTCAGTTATGTTTGCAGGGGGGGGGGGGGGGGGGGATGGAATAAATATTTCCCGTACACACTGCAGGCCATACAGGTGTGAGGCACCTGTCTTCTAAGACAACATTCCTCCCTGGAGCCTGCAATCCTGCTGACGCACCACAATATTATTCCAGTAGCAAACTGAACACATGGGTTGTGTATATTTTGGGGGAGTGAATGGTAAGGTGGGCAGCAGGTTGTTCGTGGTTGTAGGGCTTTCTGATCTTGGAGGAATCCCATCACCGAGGCAACGAGGGACAACATCAACACATACCAAGAAACGCTAGCGGAGCCAAAAAAGGTTCCTGCTGTCACCTCTTAATTCTATCCCAAGTCAGTCACCCCAAGTCAGCCACCAGTTACCCGTGACCACCCTTCACATTGGTTCATCATGGTTCATAAAAGACGTGAACTTCTGGTGTTATTGTTTACAAATATCTCTGGAAAGCTGTCGGCCAATGGGAAGATGGTCGCTATACCTTGTTGTGGTTCTGGTTACCCTGGTAACCCAACCCGAGGAGGCCCGTAGTGTTTGTACTGCACACAGCTGTGTGACTGGGAGGGGCAGATGGGAGGTAGAAGGGACGGTTAGCGGGGGAGATGGGTCCGTATGTCAACAACTTCACACAAGCTACCCCTTCTTAGGAAAGTTCCACAGATAAAGCAACGGGGGAAAATCAACTGCTCAGAAGGTTGCCACAGTTCATCACAAACATCAACTAAAAATACTGGTGATTTTCCACTTCCTACTGGTCTAGCATGTGCCCAGGAATGTAACGGAAGCCCATTGATAAAGGTCTACTCTACAATCTTCTTGAGTATGAGACAGGTGCACCATCTGCTCCAATTGTCTAAGCCAGCTCACTGTGACAGGACGTCAAAGATGATGTCTTCCAGTGGATGCAGTATGGGGAACTCCTCCAACACGTTGTGCAGTCTGGTCAGTCATGCCGCGGATCCAGGCTGCATGTTGTGGTTGAAGTGCTCCAAGTATTTTGTATCTTTCCCTAAGTCATACTTTCCTGGTGATGTCAGCATTGCGTTTTGACCAGATATTCATGTCGATGTAGGTACTTTGCAAATTCTTTCCCTGTTTCTGCTGTGCAGTTTGGAAGTCCCATCGGTGAACTTAACGATAATGATGGGTGTGGCCTTCTTTCTGCCATACAGTGGGATGCAAGTATCAACGGTGTCGATATCTACATCCACCTCCTTTGAGTGTAGGAAAAAGGCAATCAATTTAATCTGGTTGTCTTCTGTTTTGGACCGATCTGTTACAGTATCCGACCTAGGTGTGATTCGCATCCCTCGTTCATTCATGCATTCTGATATTACATTTTACATTTTATTTTCCCTTTCTTCTTTCTCTTCCTCAGGAATAGCAGGGCAACCTTATCATCCAGTAGTGCTTTTATATCATCCTGTAGTACCTTGATATGATTGCGTAGTGCTCTATTTTTCTTTGTGGGGGTTTTAAATCCTTAAGAGCAGCACGCAACAGCATCATCATCTTGTAGTACCTTGATATCATCTTGTAGTTCCTTGGTATGACTTAGTATCAGAGGAGCTCTATTTCTGCGATTGTACATTTCCAATCTGTGTTAGCAGGTCTCTTAGATCTAGCTTATTTGTGCTATTGTTGTTATTTTCTCAATATTATTACAATGTCTTATTTTTTAAATAAAATATTGTTAATTGTTCCCTTAACATCCTTGCTCTATGTTTTCTGATTATAATCAACCAATTAAAGGCAAAATCACAAAACGATGAAATTATCTTGAAAAAATGTATCAGTAATGGTTTTGGCGATACTGGCCATGTACTCGGTACAAAATAAGTTGTAATCACTGCATGGCAACAATATCAATTGTTGTCAATCCAATTCATTTCAAATGCTGTAAATCAGCTAACCTACTGACATAGATTTAGGGAAAAGCAAAGGCGAATGGGAATATATTCTTACGCATTGGAAATAATAATTTTGTCACAGATTTTTGACATGAGGCACACGATATGTTAGCAGTACAAAGCTGAGCTCATCACTTTGCAGAAACTTCATCCACTAAAACAATTTATGGTTTTCTGCTGATGTACAGCTGGCAGGCTGGTCGCTAATGGTTTAAAAATGTGCCAAGACGGGCAGAGAGACCGGTGGAGCGAGGGAGAGGAAAATAGAGCAGAATTTACTGAGGTGTGAGAGAATTTGAATTTATGATCACACCTCCAGCTCTACACATTTAGCAGGACTTGTATTCTTTCAAGGCTCCGAGGAGCCGGCTTTTACTTTGCATCCAGAAATCTTGACATCATTGCTTTCTTTGTGTAACCGAGCCTGTAAAGCTCTGGCTCCCAAAGCGCAAGCCCATGGAACACCGGCTGCCTTTTGGAAAAAGATGATGTTAGCCTAGCAAAGCACTGAACACATTCAGAGTGATGATTACTAAACGAGCAACAGGCCATTAAGCATCGATGGCAAAGCAAATTTTGTCACTGATTGTCCGTGCTTTCACACGGTGGATCACAAAGCAGTTGCCTTTCTACTCTATGGACATGCTGGCAGTTGGCCAGACCTTACTTCAGATAGGCCTTATTAACAGGCCTATATCTGCCCGTTCCCACTCCAGATCTTCAAAAGTCCTTCTGAGAGCATCCTTGTGAAACGATGATACGGCGAGTTAAAAAGCAATTTGTCAATCTTGAGCAGGACAGTCATAATTGGTTCTTTGCAGACCAGGGTGGTCGTGGATGTATGTGTCATTGCTTTTACAAGAAGTTGTCCAGACACATAACACAATGCACACCTCATCGTGACCTCTGGCCTCTTTAAAGTGATGTCATGCTGCTCTATTTTATTCCCAAGGCTCCTTCAGACCTAATTTGGGCATGCAAACTTACGATAAAATATATTTCAGATAGAAAAGTGTGACTGAATTAATACAAGGATGAATAATCTTGAACCAGTCATGATGTGCTATATATATCACTATATTGACACTTACTATGGTACCCATTATACCATTGTATGGTCGCCTTGTACTTCGGTACATGACAAAAAAAAAAATAAAAAAATAAAACAAATAATTAAAAAAAATTCATAAAATAAATTTAAAATAAGGGTCTAGTGGTTAGCGCACAGACCTCACAGCTAGGAAACCAGGGTTCAATTCCACCCTCGGCCATCTCTGTGTGGAGTTTGCATGTTCTCCCCGTGCATGCGTGGGTTTTCTCCGGGTATTCCGGTTTCCTCCCACATTCCAAAAACATGCTAGGTTAATTGGCAACTCCAAATTGTCCATAGGTATGAATGTGAGTGTGAATGGTTGTTTGTCTATATGTGCCCTGTGATTGGCTGGCGAACAGTCCAGGGTGTACCCCGCCTCTCGCCCGAAGACAGCTGGGATAGGCTCCAGCACCCCCCACGACCCTCGTGAGGAAAAAGCGGTAGAAAATGAATGAATGAATGAATTTAAAATAAAAAATACTTAAATTATATTAGGAAAGCAGGAAGTGAACAAATGTAACAGTTACTGATTGTAAAAGTACCAGATGGAGGGGTAGGATTTACTAAGATTTGCTTCTTCCTACTCCTTTTGGACATGTGGAACTGTGAACTGATTATGTGATGCACTCAATTGTAATCTGATGCATGTTCAAATGGAATTAAACCATTACCATTACATGTGGCGCCCCATACGAAGAGGTGTAAATAGCCTTCATGAAGTAAAGATCTACCACTATCCTTGAAGCTCCATGGTGAAGTGACAAGAAAAACAAGAAATGTTGAGATTAATTTTGCTACCAACACAAATCCAAACCATCGCTTAGTGGTTCCAGTTAATAAATAGTATCTTTTTAAGTGGTGTTCCCTGCAGCCAGTTGAGTTCTCAGCGCAGGGGTCTGCCTGGTCTGTGCACCATTAAGATGTCGCCACTCTGCCCCACAAAGCCGCTAATAGCAGAGTCCTGAAGAGGGCTGCTTTCCGCAAGGGGAATCTGTGGCCACAACAAGGTCATACTCGCTTTTTGGATGAGCGTAAATGTGCCATAAATGTGCCAATTGAAAACATTTCAGCATATGACCCACATGTGTGGCGAATGCTTGTTTCACAGGTGAGGCGTTCTGGTTGTGTATGTGCACTCGACGATGGAGACGGCCTCGCATCTGGCGGGCTGGCTGTCTGCCCACCGTGGCGATGGGCTCCAGTTGGGGCAGTAGGCAACCGTTGTTAAGCAGAAGGGCCAACTGGAGCAGAACCAGCTGGTCGTGGACCATCCCAGTGTGCTGTGCATCACGTGGTCTTGCGTTAAAGACAGCGTCTCTTAAAGGGCTCGCTGGGAAGTGTATTGCAATTGTAGGTAATAGAAGCGATTAATTGAAGCCAGTTTTAATGCAGGCCACTATAGGGAATGACTTTATGCGGAGCAGTATCCCTTTCCTTGGTGACAGCTTGACTCTTAACCCCAAAATATTCAACTCTCAGACCTAAGGCTGCTGATGTTTCGGTGAGTGTGAGTAGCCATGTGTGTTATCTTGGCTGGAAATAACAATGAAACACTGTGCTCTTCTGTCTGGCACCATAAACCTACCTGGATGGGGGGGGGGGGGCAAGAACACAAAGACTAGATGGCATGTTGAAGTAAAAAAAAAAGGTGAAATTGACAGAGAGAAGAAAAATCAAGTCAGCACATGCTGGGAGATAGCAGACAGTCTGGCTAGGAGAGATTGTTGTCTCATAAAAAAGTGAAAAAGAAGGAAACTGGGGAGGGACAAAAGGCCATTGAAGTGCTATAAAGGCCTTGTGGCGGTGTTCTTTATAAAATGGATTTGGGCACAGAACACAGGACTGGAACTGGTCATGCACAGTTAAGACAACGGGCTGCCATCTGTCAATTTGTAATGGTTTATCCCGTTCTGGGTTACAGGAAAGCTGGAACCCAGTCCAGGTGGGCTGAACCCTGGACTGGTGGTCAGTCAATCACATTTTAAGTGATTCCTCATTGTCAGGACTAGTCAGGTTGTCTCACCATCAGCTCATGCTGGCCAATAATAAGCTCATAAGGCCAATTGCCTTATCCCATTGCTTTAATGTTGTTGTTTGATGCTTTTGTATTGTATGTATTGTACATATTTACTGTATTGATATTTGTAATTTTATAGAACATAGTTCTTATTTTCCGCACTCCCCTCTCCCGTCAAAGTGCTTTTGCTCTTTGTTCAGGCTGCATTTGTAAATAAGAATTTGCTCTTAAATTGCTTGCCTGGGTAAATAAAAGTATAATAAAAAATGCTCAAAGATTAGACAGCTATAGTCGATTCAATGCCCTGAGAATATGATGACCCAGATGAGTCCAAGCAGCCTTCATCAGTCGATGCTGGTCAGACTGAGTAGGACAGCCCTAGTCTGAAGAGTTGTGCAGGATCTAAAGGGTTGAGTCTCTAAAACAGGGTTCGCCAAACCATTGATCACGATCGTCCAATCCATCTATGGGACTTTATCGATTGTGGTTGTAAATTCCCTGATTTTTACATGCCAGGCACCTTGCAGGGTAAGTAGGGGTCCTTGGACCTAAACACCAATGGTACATTCAAACTGCTGTTAAAATGTGCATATATGTTCAGCATATATGTAGAGATTCACGGCTAAGACTAGCGTCTCCTGGCCTCAAAAAGGTTGGTGACCACGGCTGAAAGTAGAGGCCTGTCCAGCCAAGGGTGGTTTCGCTCTTCTGCGGTGTCAAATGACACCAATGAAGATACAATGGAGTCAGGCCCCTGCCAGCAAACAACAGTCGTTTGGGTGGACACTTCCGAGGCCAAAGTTACTGTACCTTGTTTGCCTCTTTCTATGAAAAATTCCTCTGTTTATGCTGATGTGTGCCATGTTCTTGCAAAAGCAGATACCGTGAGTCAAAATAAATCAAACAAAGAAGAGAAAGGGCAAGGGGAAAAAAGCCACCACTTACCTTTAAGCTTTGGCATA
Organism: Doryrhamphus excisus; assembly: GCF_037039965.1. NCBI lineage: Eukaryota > Metazoa > Chordata > Actinopteri > Syngnathiformes > Syngnathidae > Doryrhamphus > Doryrhamphus excisus. Next base: position 9,196,222 of record NC_136371.1, on the reverse strand, counting down.
CAAAGACAGCTGGGATAGTCTCCAGCCTATTTGTTACCCTGAACAGTGTCAGTGTGATCGGAGAGTGACCTCACATGTACGCTTTTGAGAATACCTTATGTTTGCAAATTAGCATGCGTTAGCATATTACTTTGCTGTAAAATCCTCAAAGTTCTGGACACGTGTTTGCCTCAAAATATCCCATTTCATTGTTTTCAGTTACTTGTACTATTCCCTTTATTCGCTACACATGCAGCTGTTGCATAACTGAAGAGTCGTATTGATAGTTGGCGGAGGACACAGCTTTAGCGTTACGTAACGTCCAAGAGCAGAGAGTTCTTTGGAGCTTTTTATGCTTGCTAGTCACTCATCAGCAAATCGTCTTTACACTGATTCCATCCAATCAGCCACTAGTTTTTCAAGGGAAGAGCACCTTTTCTCTTTAGCATGTTGGTTTATGTGTAGTAAAACCCGTCAATTTCTGATTCATCGTCATGAGATTTATTTTACAGTGTAATTGATTGAGCGTCTCTTCAAGACAGAACATTCTGGCTGCTCTCAAAACGTAGACCGCTAGTCAGATCTATAAGGGGGGAGGGGGGGGACTCTCATTTTATGTACCCATTTGGCTCGGGTTACCATGGCATTGCTTCCTGTGCTGGTTCACCATCAGCCGATTGGGTAAGCACATCTTAACTAGTGTATTAGTGTGGTGATTGACTGTATGTGATTCTATAAAGCTGACACTTGTATCCTATGATAAAAATAAATGACTCATGACAAAATAGAAAGATGGTGTCTGTGTTGCGTGTGGCTGCTACATCGTGTTTTGTGGAATACTCTTATCAAGAGTCGCATCTTCAAGTTAGCTGTTACCACCAACATGTCAACCCCGGACAACATCATGTATGGGCTACATATGGGACCTCTGGTACCGGTTGCTATTTTGTCAGCAAGCTAACTTCTCTGTTAAAAGCTAAGCATGATTTGTGATAAAATTGCACTTGGACTCACACAGTGTTTTAATAACACAACCTTACACTATACGTTGATATTAACTGTGGACGCTAACCGAGGTTCAACTGCAAAAATGTGTTATGTAATAAGATTTTTGGCTTTCTGGAATGTATTTTGTGGATTTACATGATTTTTCATGGGATTAATTGAGTTAGTGTATGTTTTGGTTTGAGTCGGACCTTCTGATACGGATTAATGACACTAACCAAGGTACCACTGTACTGCAAAGCAGCTGAATATGCATTTTATTGTCAATTGACGTCACTTTCTAGACAAGAGCATCTCATAGTATAGTCTCATCCCTTGTTTTCACCATCACCACCTTCAGAGGACCCTCAGGGTCAGCAGTGGACACACGACTCCACTGTGTGTCCCAGTCCACCTGTAATATCAAACACCCACGAATGCCTCCAGTCCAATGTTGAGTGAGATATCAATTTCATCGCTCCTTCCGCCATAGCTTTAAATCATTTCCTGGCCCAAGTGGCTCCACTGTTTGTCTCTGGAATTGACTGCACCTGTAGACTTGTGTGCGTGTGTGTATGTGAGGTCAAGTCATGTTTCAGGTGGTGTGATGTGATTCAGTCAACGTATGTGCTTTTACATTCACCGGGGGGTGGGGTGGGGGTGGGCAAACAGGCAGAAAATGTTCAGAATTCCTTTTCAGCCTTCATTGTTATTAATGTTCAATCTATCAATATCACTCAAACCACATGGTCCAAGTCAAATGTCTCATGTGATTCCTGGTCATAAACATCAGTGTGAAGCAATTAATCCATTCCAGACACCCAGAAATATGACCAAAAACTATCTTACAGAGGAAATTTGTAGTTTTACATGCAAAAATCAATGCAACATATGATGAATTAACCAGATAAATGTACATTAAACATGATTGTTAACTTTATTCAAGACCGCCGTACATGGAGAGTGGACGGTTAAAGTTATTTGCTCACTTGAACTTCATCTGCAGGCACAGTCATCATTACACACACCGGACTGGCTCACTTCCTGTAATGTGTTTCCCTTAAACCATTCCCCCTGCAAACGGCGTTAAAGGTTCCTAGCTTTACATTGCAATCCCATTGTAACGGACACTACATCTTCTTCCGTAAGTTCAATATTGTTTCTCACCTTCTTTGTCAAAGTTCTGGCACTTGCAAAAGTAAAATAAAAGAAAAGCACAGTTTGCTTGAAAAGATACAAGAAAGATACATTATTCTCTATGTTTGCTAAAAACCAATCATTTCAGGGTGTCAGATGTAACATTAACATGCTTTGTAAGCAAACTGGATTTGATTACGACACCACATACATTCGTACATACATGCAGAAGAAGTGAAAGAGTGTAGAAGCCAGTTAAAGCCTGATGTTGCTTTGCCGTATGCTTCTTGTTAAAGCCTTGTTTTATATATTGTGGTTTTGTGGGGAGGGAGACACCAAAGTGACTCCTCTACTTGGTTTTTATGTAGTGTTGCTGGTTCTTTATAGGTGCCACTTTACGCAGGTTTCATGCTATTATGTTGACTGTTGAATCTGTGTGGGTTGGTCAACAAGAACTGGACGGTTCTTAGTACTTCACTGCTGTATTTTTCAATGATGTGTTTTATTATGCACCCTTAAAGCTACCCTTTGAGGTAAGTGACAACAAAGACTCTATTTGTTCAACACAACTATCATCTTTCCTGAAACCCAATCCAATGTTCCTCATGCTGAAACAAACAATACTGGTTCTGAAGACATTTCTAATAGGAACCCGTCACTGTTGACAGATGAAGTAGAAATGAGGTGTTTTGCATGTTTTGAATGTCTCCATTGTTAATTGGCAGTACGTGACCCATAGCATGTACAAGCTAAAAAAGAAATGATGTTTTCTGCTTGGCTGCTACTGAGATTTGCATCTATTGAACAGCCAAGGAGCTGAGCAGAATGAGTTGCTCTCTGAGCTCCATCTGACAGTTCACCATGCTGTTTTTATTAGGAAATGCATCTCACCATCCCATATGGCAGTCGGCTGCCTTTTTTTGTTCTCCTGCAGCATGAGATATAGCAATGTATGAAAAACTGAATGTACTGTTCAGCTAAAATGTTCGATGCCTAAACATAAATAATGGCAGAGATGTGCGTCATAAGTTATATCATAATGTTGCAAAAAAAAAGAACAAATTTGATGGCTGAAAAACGAGGGTGAAGAACACAACTTTTTTCGAAGCCACTTGTCCCAGTGATATGCACAAGTAATCTATAGTAATAGTAATAAATAATATATAAGTCATAAATAATATCAATATGTGTCCACTTAACTGCATTCTCTATGTATTTTCTGTATGATTCCAAACATTTCAAACATTTTCAGAAGTAAAAATCGCCCAAAGAGGGCGTTCCTGACGTATGTGTTACCACACGCACAATGGGTGCAATTTTGGTGAAATACAACAAACTAAAATTCAGCTCTGATGGCTGCACTGATCTTTTGCACCTCTTCTTGAATCATGCAACTGCACCACCTGAATAAGTCCACTGTATGAACACGTGATGTGTCTAATGCTCGACTGATGTCATTACTGGAATAAAAGGCATTGTTATCAATCTTGCCCCAGGAAAGACAACATGTTTCTGCTTTTGCTGTTGTGACCAACAAACCTGGTTGCTATGGAAACACAACAACAGTCATTATACCGAATGTTTACTTTGCCTGAGGGTTTTTGACAGTGCATGAGCACAGCTTGAGCGGAGATTTCTATGAATGTCAACCCGTGGCGAGCCAAGAGAAGCACTCACATGAGCCCAGTGACACCATGTGGTTTTGTGTCATATTCAGCTGCGCCGATCTTACCGTCCGGTACATCAACGGAGTGAACACGAGTCGAGAGTTGCTCAAGAACGTGACACAGGCTCACAGAATGACATAGTCAGCAGTTTCATCATCCGTCAGTGCACTGTGACCGTGCTCCTTTCCTTAGCCCCCGGGCATCATCATCATCATGCACATCTGACGCCGTCATACTCTGCTTAACAGACTGAATATTCCCTCCAAAAGTGCATGCAGAAAGTGCAAAGGCTTGCACAAAATGTGATGGAATTGTTTTCAAAGTGTCAGCCAAGCATATTAAATGATGTGACTGATGATGTGCAGACTGATGTTGCTCCAGGCAGCAGAGATAACCAATACTCTATGCTCCTAGGAGCTGGTGCTGTGTCTCCTTGCTGTTTACAATACTTAAACCGCTTGGGTATCTGGCCTGGCACTACTAGAAAATAATGGAACTTTGTATAAATCCACCACAAATGGGACAAATGGGAAATGACTTTATTCTATATTATGTAAGCACAGGCCGCAAGCAAACCATATCATTGAATTTGATTTATTGTCATCCGTTTTCTGCATCATTTGTTTTGCTGACTTATTTTTTGATTCGAATAGTATTTCTAATTGTTAGTTAGCAAAGAATGTCATGGACAGGTCATGGAATGACTTACGCAACACAAAAAGCCAGCTGAAAAATATATGCGAGTACAAGCAAAAGTTGTTTGTACAATTTTGCTGTAAACCGAGAAATATGCTAACCAGGGCGTACACTAACCAAGGTTGAATTGCATTGTTATCTTCAATTTTCACAATTTCAGGAGGACAATGTTTTTCTGAAGAAAGTAAAACCAATTCAAACATAAACATAGATTTAGAATGTAATTGATGGTGGAAATGGTATATTCCTCCATCAGTGTGCACCACACCAGTCATGTTTGCAGCAACTCCTTGAAGTCAGACGGCAAAGGGTTAAATGTCAAATAGCCATACCCCCTCTTGAGACATTCACTGATAACCTTGTCCATTTCACAAATGTTCTCTGCCAAGCTGGAACATTCCATCAAATAAAACATTTCAACATCTCTTATATAACCCGCCATCCCTAGTTTACACCAACATAAATTGATGTACAGCATAGATATAGGCTACATGTGCATGTGTATATGAGTTCCTACCTTTGAAGCCTTGGTTTACAAGGCGCTCTTCACTACAAACGTGCATTTATGACTTCCGCATACATATTTATATACTGTGGATTTCCTGAGCTGAAGGTACTTTAGTTCTAAAGCAAATAAGAGTTGCCATCATGTCTATATAAGGAGATGCTCCGCTTCCCTAAGCATTTACAGCGCTGGCAGGTTAATTGCATATGAAGATTAAGGGCCTTCTTTTGCGGTCCCTTCTCAGAAACAAGATTCAACCCATTCTTTAAGATATTTTTATAACTTTCAAAAAATAACACTGGCTCTGTGCCTACGAATACAGGTATGGATCTAATTAGGGTTAATCCAGACTGAGGAAACATGTCCTGTTTTAAATTTGTTGTCCTCTTGAACCCTCTTTTTAAAGTATAAGTACATGGAGACCAGTTGTTTTTGCAGCTTTAACGCATTGCCTGCATTGTATAATTCATGGTTCCACAGCCTTGAGCATGAACGCATACACGCATGCACACACACTTGTCATGATACTACACATTTGAACATGAGAACATTGTTCTGACACCATCATCAGTAATGGGAGGGCTGTGTGTAATACATTTGGCCACCATGTTAACCAGGTTCACAGTGTGGCCAAACCTTGGATTTACGTCCTATAGAAATTACTGTATATTACTGCAAAGAAATAACATGCCATGGGGTTGAACTGTCATTAGAAAAGCTTTATTATCTGTATTTAATGGATTTAATGGTCTCATTCTAGACTGGGCTTTGTTGTCATCTTGTGGACTGAGGCACCAAGATGGTGCGCTAGACAGGTCAATGTCTCCAGGCCAACATGCACACGCAACCAAGGATACATCTCCAACCCACCCCCCGGTGCGAACAAATAGATCATAACACCTTCAGCACCTTTCCCCCTCCCCTGGTGCAAGTCTTTGAGTTGTTATGTTGTAAGGTGTGCTCATTTGTTCCTATGTTGACAAGGTCCTACATTGTACTCCCCTTAGAAGCATAGTTTAAAATTGCAGAAAGCCTAACTTTATTTAATTAGTGATGCGCCACACTGTGTCTCCATTATTTGTATATAATTTACATTGCATAAAATTAAATAGCATAGTCGGACATCAGCTGTAGAGATTCCACTGCAAGGCTTAGAATCAAGTTTTGCTCTTGTATAAGGGCCGGTGTCAGGTTCGGGCATGGTCGTGTAGTGTAGCGACCCCAGGATGCAGAGATGAGGACCCAATTGCAGGTAAAAAATGTATTTAATGAAGATGCTATGCAGCAGAACCACTCACTAGCATGTCCAACAGAAAAACGACAATAACCCAACAACCAAAGGAGCGCGCACCTGAACTAAATAGGCATCACTGAAAATGGGAAACAGGTGCGGGCGATAATGCAAAGCAACGGAAAACAGAACAGAGCAACACAGGAAGTGAATACAAAATAAGGGCATGAACCAGGAACTAAAGCAGGAAAGGAAACTGAAAGAACTGTCACAAGGGGGTAACGCCCACATCGTGACAGCTGGTCCTGTCTCATCTCATCTCTCATCTCATCTCGTCTCATCTCATCTGTTTGCCTTAAATGTGTCCTTATAAGTACTTTGGTAAATGAGCTCCAACATGTGCCACATAGTTTGTCGCAGAGAACACAACAGTACCTCCCTCATTCGGTGTGAAAACAATGCACAATAACGTCTGTGTGTATGTGTCAAGCCATTATAGCGCCCCAACATACACACGCACTCAAGTGCCATGATGAGACAGGTACCCAAAGCCCAGATTGCCCCCCCCCCACCAAGGACATAGACATGTATGTACTGCATGTGCAACTTAAAAGACATGGATGTCCTCGAGGTATTTCCTCTGTTTAATTTGCAAAGTGATGAGCTGTCAAAGACTGATGGTTTGAGTGTTGATCACACAGGCAAGCAGTGAGGGAATGAAAGTAGCAGTGTTTTTTTTCTGCTAATCTGCTGTCCTGTGTGGTCCATCGCACACACACACACAAACTCACAATGAGGCTATTGTTTCTGAGGACAAGTCTGAGATGGTATGAAGAAGGGCGGAGCGAGAAAGAAGTGAAAGAAAGGGTGTGGGAATAAGAGACAAAAATAAAGTCTTAATGTATTTGAAAGGCACAACTAGGAAATATGTAGAAAGAGGATTGACTGAATAATTCATGATCAGATCACCTTTAGTACACATACAGACATGGTTTGGTTGCTTATACTGTACTTTCTTTCCACAAAGATGTATTGTTTGAATGCGTATTCGCAGAGTCTATACCAAAACATAATATTTTCTGTAGAAATAATCCTGACAAAACTCAAAACAAAACAAAATACTTCAGCTGGAGTGGCGGCAGAACTAGCAACAAAGACTCGTGCTCGTAACTCGAAGATAAAATTGAATGCTGTCAAGTGACTCTGTAATTAAGTTACTTAAAATGTCAATACACTTCATTCCTATAGTATACAATGATAGTGTAACACACCTTAATGACTGCACCGCCTCTGGCAAAGCCAAACAATAGTTATTGAAACCAAATTGTGCAACTTTATAGGTAACCACCTCCTGTATATAAGTGAATTGTGGCATTACGACGCATAAAATAGTGACTGACAAACTCAATACATCAAAAATACAATTATGTTATGTTTTAATTATTTAAAAATAAAGCATAAGAGCTAAAGAGGAACTGCACCATTTTGGAATTTTGCCCATCTTTCACAATCCTTATGTGAAACATAAAGACATTTATTTCCCTTTTCTGTGAATTATGACGAGTTAATACGTGTCATCTTGCCTGGTTTCCACCAGCATTCCTGCTATATCGCCAACTAGGAGAACCTTTGATGGTATACTTGCGGTATCTCCTCCCTCATCTTCCTTGAGAAAAAATGAACAGTAAAAAAAAAATATATATATATTTTTATATATATCCTACAGCGGGATTTTAACAAACAACTTTATATTGTTGTTTTTAATTATTATTATTAATTATTATTAGTAATAATAATTATTTATTGTCTAATTGTATTGTTGCTAATTGTAATTGTTTCTCTGTTTCTACAAAGTCTGTGCTGCGTGTTGGGTTATTTGCATACCAACAGGGATTGGATGGTTACTGAGGGGAGCGAAGCGAGAGGCAATCTGGCACAGCCAAGGAGATGAGCGATGAGTGGATCTGTCTTGTGCTTTTTCTGGCAGAGTTTTCACTTCTAAAATGTTGATTTTGGCGGGGGCATTCTGAAAAATCTGCACTGTGCGCCTGTCAGCCAATTTACGCTGCGCTTCGCCTGCGCCAAGAATAGACCAGGTCGGAGCTGACGTGCTTTCTCCGCACCTCTGGCAAGCAATGAGATGAAATTAATGAAATTGAGATGAAATTGCCATGAAATTGCCACTGTGCCAAAATGTAAATGTGGACACCTCCCCTGGTGCGCCACCACGCCCATCTCGGCGCAGTCCAGTACCAAATGACCAAATTACAGTTTTGTCTTTGCAGGGATTCTTTTTGTCATTTCTGGCATTAAATACTTTTTTTCTTTTTACACTTTTGTTACATCCCATCTTACCCTAGACACCTATGGGATGTAAGTGGAAAAAGTTCTCATATATTGTAAATAAAGTCAAAATATTATAGCAATTAAGTCAATTTATTTTAAACATTCACAAAATACCTGTATAACACTTACCTCATACCTACAAAAGGTGCAGTTTTAGCTGACTGACGTTTCATAAAAGCGGACCGTCTGTGCGGTTCAAAAGGCACTAATGATTCAGATTTAATACACCAGTAAACTCCAGAGTGCACAAGCAGAAATGCTTGTTTATTTCGACCGGCCAGCACTCAGTGTTGTGTCAAATGGACCGATCCAACATCACACAAGTCGAGTGCTACAAAACAGCACAATCGCACCTGAGAGTGAAAGCCACACACGCATGAGCACACGGACAAAAACACAGACATGGACGTAAATACACACACACGGACCATAAAGCAAACACACAGAAATACACATGCAACACAAATACCCACATAGAGGTAACTACAGTATATGTACAGAAAAAAACAGGCACCGCTCTCAAAGTATCTACTGCAATTTTCCCTGGCTGGCCCACACCAGGTATCTGGCAAGTATCAGTGTGGCTACGGTCAGATGTGGGCACCCAACAACCAGCAGCCTATTGTGACACTGAGGCGTTTGACACGAGCAAAAGGAGCTGTCAGTCAGACAGGCCAGTTTAGACATGCACCGCTCGTATGCAGGCATAAATCAAGCTTAAGTAAACAGAGTCGAGAGTTAAAGATTTTCAGGCTGTCTTTTGTGCAAGCCAATGCAGGACACAAACCTTCAGGCCTGACCTATTTGTTAATGTTGTTGGAGCGCAGGCGTAAATGTTTCAGCTCACAGTTGTTTAGGTGGGCTAGAAGGAAATGACAAACTGGCTGAAAGTTAATAACAAGTCAGCCACTAATTAAACACCTAGTTTAAATGTGTGCCATGTGCATGCCGCTAAAAGCCGTCTGTTATGGGATTGGTCAAAATAGTTCCAAACACTTTGGGAATTATGGGAGAATCCAGTCAAAACTATGTAATTCATTGTGCACTTTCCTGGCGCTTCTCCGACTTTATGCCTCAGAGTGCAGATGAGGCACGTTGAACAAAAACTGCAGAGCTACATGTACAATAGCATTTACAGCCTTCTAAATGCAGTTTTGAATCAATGTTAGAGATCTCTAGGCAGGCAATAACACCCCTATATCACCCTATATCTTCCCTCACTGGAAGACATAAAAGAAAACGATACATTTAAAACACAAGTATGACTCTTGCTCATGTGAGTTTCTGTTCCTGCAATCAAATCTGGGCTTGTGTTTCTCATCGAACATTACTGACACCTAGTGACCAGTGTAGAATACTACATATCACAGCACCTTATTCCGAATGCCTTCCGTTTGTTTGTACTTCATTCAGCCATTGAAAATTCTTACTTTATGAAGAAACGTTTATGAATGTAAACGTTTGGGATGAGACATATCTGGACCGATCACCTGTCAATCAAAAGGATGTTTGATCTCTGAGAAACAAAAGAGGATGTGAAAAAAACGCTTTTTTCTTCTACCTCAGTAACTGTTGCTGTTTGGGACCACCGGCACAGACAGAAAACCTCTGGCCTCAGGGCATGACACGGTGTCTGGAGACGGCCAACATGCAAATTACCGATGCATTTAACAGTGGGATCTTTTAGGATCTTTCCCATTGCGTTTCATGAGCCAATATTGTGACCATGTGCGCATACCGTGCATGCATTGCTGTGTATGGCTGCAGGCAGGGACCCTGATGAAATCGCCGTAATCCTCTGCGGGTGATAAAGCCCTGTTGGTGGCAGCCCGGGAGGCCCCCAGGCACTCGCCTCCAGGGACCGGGAACTCTAATCTGCTTTCCAGTGTCAGCCGCCACACGCCGCACCAAGACACAGCCGCACCAAGACCCTCTGCGGCAACCGAGGGTCGGGTTCACATGGAGGATAGCATAAAGTCATGTAGAAAGCTACAGCATGCACACAAATTGCATGATAAAAGAATCTTGACACTGATACTGGCCTACACTCAGTCCTTAACCCTCATGAACCACCTTAAAAGCATGACTCTCCTCTTGGTTCAGGAGGCCAAGATGGATATTTGATATATGACACAATACTGACACCACTAGGCGTAAAGGTGGTACTGCATGCAGACATCTCTTAAGGTGGACTGGTAGAATTCTTCTCATATGTATTGTGTAAAAGGGCCCGTGTGTTTTAACTGATGCTGTACAAAGGGAGCATTTTGATTAAAAGGAGGTTATGGGGGGTCAAAGAGGAAATGATTTAAGGAATTATGCTTCAACTAAAAAGCTGGCCACACCCATTTTGGGAGTTGGGCAGTGCATAAGGTCAGGTTCCTCCATCCACCCACCATCATCATCATGTTCCTCACCCAGTGTGAATCAGCATTCTCAAATATGGCTTGCATCCTTTCTGTGGACAAATGAACTTACCAAAACAGAAACATGTTCATCAAACTGACTCCCACCTTGTTTTTCCAGCTTACTGTGATGAATCAAGTGTTTCCAATGATGAAAGAGCTGGATGAGATTGAGACACAATAGCCAGATAAGCTAATCACAGACACACTGCAGGACCTCCACCGTGACATGAGAGGGGACCTGCAGGGTACTTTGGGGCTCAAACACCACTCCAGCATGTAGAAATAAAAAAGTGTTCACGTGAGCCATCACGTCACGTCTGCTGTGTACAATTTTCTATCTTTACGTGACGTTAAAAGGTAATTGCGAGACAGGGAATTGGCTCTTAAGGGGTTGGAAGCAAAACAAGTCCATCCAGGGACTCTGTTGCTGGTGCCAGCTATAATGCATTAACTTTGTCCTCACTTGTGTTTGACACAGATTAGTGCACTTTGGCCATGAAGAATGCTCTCTTTCCATCAGGGGGGACGTGGCCTTAATGAGAACAGATTGCAGAAGTGGAAATAAGACGACTGAGCCAAGTTTTAAATCTGAGGTAAATCTTTGAAAAACAAACTGAAATCTGGGATCACGTGGCTTCCAGTCATCTTCTCCTTCAAAAGATAGAACGTTTAAAACTCGTAGGTAACAGTAAGAGCGTGACGTAGGATGATTCCCTTCATTAAAAGTTGAGTAATGTAGTGACAAACCATCCTCTCAACACTCCTGTACAGTACGTCAAAGGTCTTCCTCCTGGACCTCCGGGGATTCCAGTATGCCTTCAACCAGCGTAAAAACAGCATCTTGCTCACGTCATAACAGATTTCAGCTGCTGAGAGTTTCTCGGAGCGAAGCTGCAGCCAAACGCAAAGATAAACAGCAATGGGAATTGCCATGTTTCAACACAAGGGAGGGCATACCTAGAAAAGCCTGACCTCTTTTTGCTGGTTGTTTGGGTTTGGGTATTTTCCGATACTTTGCTGTGTTTTATTTGTCAGCTCCTGTATTTTTCAGGATGCATCAAGCTGTCAGATAATTGTGTCTCTCGTCGCAGAAGATGAGGTCCAAATGAAATTCCAGTCATAAAGTAGCACCAGCTGTCCTTGCCAGTGTCAACAGAAGGGATTTCTTAATGCGTATCCCTTTACAAACAACAGCCTGCAATAATTGGGCAGCAAATTTAAATTATATTTACAAGTGAAGCTTTCTCCAGAGTTGAAAACAATAAAAATCTATTCATCTAGCTTTTGTAATTGTTTTTTATGTTGCATGCATGCTGAGAGGCCACCCAATGACTCAGAATGAGGTTAAAACATAACAGTTTATGTTCTTCTACTCACTTCCTGTTATCGTCATTAGATGTCCCAAGTCACTCACACTGTACACACAACACAATACGGACATACACAACAGTAATAAAACACTAAATGCAAGAATTCAATGAAACGGTCGTTGAAAAAAATAAAAGCCAATGCGCAACAGCCTTTCTGTGCACTTTGAATTTGGCTTAGTTATAGTGGTTGAACCCGGGCTAGTGTCAAAATATTCACATTTAAGCAATTTTTAGATATTTTTTCTAGAAATTAACTAATTTGATCCCATTTTTCAAAAGACAACCCCTTCAGTACTGGCCATTTCAGACCATTTTTACTGATTTTTCAAGGCACACAGAATATCAAGTTCTATGACTATATAAACATGGAACCTACCAAAAGAAAGATCAGACTCACATCTTTCATCACAAAAAATAAGTCTGTTTCTATCTTTTTCCGTTCTTTTGAAATCAACAGAAGAACATAGATACATTTAACAATATAAATTTCAACTTTCACTTTGACCTGAAATATCTAAGCAACTATACCAACATAAAAACACAAAAATTGGTTGTTTTACATCAAAATAATTTATTTATTGAACTATTTACAATTCTCACATTTGGAACTGACTGTGTGGAGGGAAGAAACATGCGTTCAAATTTCCCTACAATGCGTAACCTTTTGTACACTACACTCCTCCACACACTCATGTGATTCTTACTTTTGTTTCTTTTTTCTTCAGTACGCTATACAAATAAAATGTACTATTATTATTATTCCAATGAAATGACCCTGCCCAGCTCATCAAATGCACTTCTGCCACTTTGTGGCCGTTTTATGGACGTTTTTTGAATAGTTCACTGATTTGAAATATTGAATGATACGACAGAAAAAATGAACTTTTACACAATATTGTAATTTTTTTGACACAGCTCTGTGTACAGAGCAGGATGATCAATTAAGACAGAAGTAGGAAATGAAACGGTATACATTTTGGCTTGTAGGAACAAAAGTGGAGAGAAGAAGTGGAGATACAGAAGGTGTGCATGCGTGTGCATGTGTGTGCATGTGTGTGTGTGTGCACATTCATTCATGAGCTCTTCATCGTGTGCTCAGCTGAGTGTGTCCTCTCCCTCGGGTCTATTATGGCGATAAGGACTCAACTGAAGCGCTGCCAGTACTAAGATAACGAGCCACAGAGAAGCTTTCTGTGAACATGCCGCTCTCGCAGACCCTCTGCCAGGCTCCCATCAACATCCCTTTTCCCAAAACAGTCCTGTCTCTCTCCAAGTATCTAATCTACTCTTTGTTCTCCTTTATGAAGCCTATGTTGCTCACATCAGGTTTTACTGGAGGTTTTAGAGTGTGTTGACTTTCTTGGTTAGTATTGTTTGTATTCCAACATGTTTAAGCTTTTAAGACACTATTCATTTAAATGGTCTTTTTAATTGTCACCTCTTTGTGTGAGTAACAGGCCGGAGTGTTCTAACATTTGTACACAGTACAACAGCCAACTCAGAGGGGGCGGCTTTGTATTAAATACAATCAATCCCAAAGTTATTTCTCCCCTGCGGGGTTTTGATCTACTCTTTTAATTGTTTGGCCAGTTACTCGCCATGACTAATGAATTCCATTTGTTGCTTTCATTTCTTTATACACCCGTAAACACTTTGCTGCTGCTACCTCCTGTGAGGATTATATGTTAATATACGTATTTGCTCCTGATTGAGTTCAAGCCAAAACTCGGAATGTCATCTGACCCATTTTAGTTGCAGCATTATCGTCAGTAGATCTGTGACACTGAGATTATTAAAATATATATACTTTTAGGACCGCACGGTGGACGAGTGGCCACACAGTCAGGAGATCGGGAAGACCTGAGTTCGATTTATTCCAAAAACATGCATATTAGGTTTATTGGTAGTTCAAACTTGTCCATAGAAATGAATGTGTGAGGGTGAATGGTTGCTGGCCACCAGTTCAGGGTGTACCCAAAGACACCTGGGATTGGCTCCAGCATACCTCCATGACCCTAATGAGGATAAGCGGCATTGAAAATGGATGGATGGATCCTAACCACATTTTTAGCATCTCTCCAAAGGGTTTCTTCAACGCTAACAACAAGAAATTCCTCACATAGCAACTGAAAAGGTGTACCTTATAACTATAAAAACATGTATAACTATGAGTTTGAAATAAAAAAAAAAAACAACTCTTAAAGTTTTCACATAATCCATTATGTCTGATTAACCAATTCATTGGGGTGCTGCAATAACATCAGCCTCACTCTAGGCTCTGGGTCCTGTTGCTTCCTCTTGTGAATAGAGGCAGCATTGCAGTGCCATGTAATGCTTTATGGACAGCTGTTAAAATCGTAGAATAGTTGTGCTTTGTTATTTTAAACTGGTATTGGTACTGTAATGTATATTTCCTAGGTGCTTTGAGTGTTAACTTGCTGTGTGATGAGTTTAGTGTTCTTTGTAACATGACACTGTTAGTCAGACTGTTATACTGAGTAATGAATGACCCCCTGCAAATTCCAATGGCTTAGCAAGGTCATCATGAGTTTTTTTCGTAGGTCATGATTGGCTCCTGTCAAAGAGCTGCTGGTCTTCACGCACTCGTGCGCACCACAATATGTCATTTTATGTCAAATTAAGAGGGTATTGGTTATACACAAGGAGTTTACTGTACATCTGAAAAGCAGCATTATTTTGCTGTGGAAATCTTGCATCTTACACGCTGCAAACATGAGTGGCACTAATAATGAGAGTGGCTTGCAATTTCTCGAATGTGAGCTCAAGTTTCTATTGGCCAGCTACAGCATAAAATCGAGCCGAATTCTACAGTTTAACAGGAAACCCATGATTGAATGCATCCATCGCTCAGGTTTACATTGGAGCCGATCCATTTCAAAGGAAGGCTCGGTCATTAATTTAGGGAAATGTAAGAAAGCCATGTGGAAGGTGAAAACAAACATGGTTGGCTGTGAGAAAAATGTCTTCACTTCATGATTTGACTCTTTTTGTGGTCATCGTATGTAAACGGTCATCGGTTTGAGAGTAAGTTTGGAAGCAGGTCAATTAAAAACAGGGCTAGATGAAAATGATATAAAACATTCCCATTTGCACACCATTTCAAAGCAAAACTACCCCACTTCTTTCCATACTGTCAAAGAATGGAACACTTCCAATGACAAAATCCTCCAGTTAATCAAATTAGTCAAATACAAATCACTTCCCCTTTTATTTAGATTAACCAAGTACAGTAAAGCTAGTGTGTTTGCAGGAAAAGCAAGGCTTATTTTTCCATGACTCCCAAATGTACTCGTTCCAAAAGGTGGACGGCAGTGTGACCGTGCTCTGAATACTTCCAAAAGTAGAAGTATTCCTGTAAATTATACCTGGTGCTCGGCCAGAGAGCGTGGCTGCCTGTTATAATATGTCCTTGGAAAAGACCTTGGGTCAAATAATTTAAGCCTTGGCTCTATTTTAATCTGGACAGCGCCAAGGAATTTGCAGAATTCACATGACTAGACTCTGGTGGCCCCATTAAACCTCACACTTGGATTTAAACAAGATGTTTCTATTTGAAATGAACAGAAATACTATCTATATTCTGCATATTACAGCTTTAGGGTAGAGCTAGTCAAGAGCTAGAGCACAGTCAAACCTTTTTGGTTTTCAACAAAAATATTTCAGTTGTCGTACACTGGGGGCTGCACGGCGGACGAGTGGTTAGCATGCAGGCCTCACAGCTAGGAGACCCGCGTTCAATTCCACCCTCGCCCATTTCTGTGTGGAGTTTGCATGTTCTCCCCGGTTTCCTCCCACATTCCAAAAACATGCTAGGTTAATTGGTGACTCCAAATTGTCCATAGGTATGAATGTGAGTGTGAATGGTTGTTTGTCTATATGTGCCCTGTGATTGGCTGGCGACCAGTCCAGGGTGTACCCGGCCTCTCGCTCGAAGACAGCTGGGATAGGCTCCAGCACCCCCACGACCTTTGTGAGGATAAGCGGTAGAAAATGAATGAATGAATGAATGTCGCACACTGTGGTATTAATAAATATGTGGAGCATTGTTTGTTTATTCAGCCATTTTGACACATCACACACCCAACACCACATCTTCACGATAGCTTACTTACGACGAGGCAGCATTTTCATTTTCCAAAAATACCGTTGCAGGGCACCCAGAATGCCATTTCCGTGTGGATGAGAGGCAAAAACGATATAATACTGTCCCTGTGTGGGTAGCCTCTGCAGTAGTAGTAGTCTGCAGCCCTGATTATGTGCATTCTCTGCTATCTCTTTTTAGCTGTTTTTGTATCAATAGAAGGCACAGCAAAAAGAAAGTAGAGTGTTCAAGTCTCTCCCAAGTGCAGTTTTCCTTTAAGGACAGCATGTTAGGATTCAAAGACTAGTTATGGAGTTAGAGCTGGAAGGAATTTGGAATCGTCAATCTTATGGGGAATCTGGAACCGATATGTTCTCAATTAACTCTCCTCTTTTTCTTTCCTGTTCTAGATTTGTAGGTCTGCAGCAGAGTGAGACTCCAGATTAAGCGAGATATGGAGAAAGCTGCTACTGCCCTTCATTACTTAAATGCCTGTCCTGTATTTTTCCACTTCATTTTGCGATCTTCAACCTCATCGTTTGGCACCTTAAGACCTCCAGAGATTGATATCTGCCTGCCTGGATTTTCTTTTTTGGCCAATTCTTCTTTAGCATCACAAGAGTGGCTGCATAGAGCATCAGTATTACATCAGCATGTGTGCTTGTGCCAAATCTTCAGAATTTAACTCACCAAATAAGGCCAAGACGCCTGCAGTGTAAACAAACGTAGAAAAGAGCATATTCAACTCATTTATATGGCAACATAGCAGCTAACAGCCAAATGCTCATAAAAATTGATGAAGTTCACGAGTATGGAAAAAGTGATGGATGCTTTGCTTTGTTGCATTTGTGTCTCGGGATCCCGGCCAACGTTGGAATCGGCATCCTTTCAGCACAGTTTGTTTATGAGCAGATGTTTTATAGCGATTAAAAACCAAGCTGACCCCTTAACACAAATTGTGCTGCCTCTCTTCTGAATAAAGAACAAACACTTAGGATGGATTTATTTTGCCTCTATGTTCAACTTAGAACCACATGTGGTTAAAAGCGGGGAAAATCAGACGTATGGCTATGAAGTCAGATGGCGAGGGACTAGCGAAGTCATGGCAGCGAGCCCGTTTTCCACCTTTTGATGAGAAGCATGTATCTGGTGCAGCACGTGCGGAGGAAGGTGTGGTGTCAGAGGAGAGCGACACTGCTTTGTGCTTCATCCTCTTTTCATCATTTTTTGGTTTCTTGACTTTTTTCTTAGCTTCTGGTGCATCAGCATCATCGTCTGGCAGCCTTTGTGAGTCCATATGTGATGCTAAAGGGGGTCAGGGGGGAGTCTGGCTGGGCTTTGTTTTTGCATGGAGGTGAGCATGTCACAACAGGATTGAATACTTCCCGTGGTCCTTGACACTCCATAGGGCCCCCTGTTCCCCCCTCAGCCCTCTGTTTGGATAGGGGGGCCCCAGCTCCCAGGCACGGGGATGCAGGTTGAAGTGATTATTTGGATGGAGAGACGTGCACGTGCAAAACCCTCCACCCCCCCAATGTTATGCGCTTAAACTCACCAGCTCAGCAGTGTGTGTGTGTCCTTTGCCACCCCTTTTGCTCTTTTGACCCAACAAACAAGTTATTGTTGATTTACCACTTGCTTTATTGCAACATAAATCCTTAATGAAGCTGTTTGTAGACTTGTTGAGGACGAGTGGCGTTACTTAGGGGGCTGTAAATATCCAGAGCCCAGTGAGTTGAAAGCCCCCACAAGTCGTCAGTGCACACAATTCTTACCTTTTTAACGCTATTTATGCTCCATAAAGCAGTTCAAATCACTTGTGGGTTAACACTTGCGTCACAGTACCTGAGACTGAGTCCAATAGTAAAACAAAAGTGTGTTGATATGGGACATCTTCCCATCAACCTTTGATTGTTTAAAGGGGATCTATGGTATTATACTCATCTTTTGACCCTTTGTATCGATTTGTGGACTCCTATAGAACAGCTACATGCAATAACCAGCACAGAAAGCGTTCTAGTTCTTCCAGAATCTGCACCTATTCAGCTGTATTTCTTTGGATTTTATGCTTCCCGCGAAATTGCTCTGTTTTAATGTATTCCACCCTCGGCCCGCCTCCAGGCACGCCCACTCCGCTGTGGATCGTCACACTCCAGAGTGCTTAGAAGGACTTCCTTCCTGTTGTGCTGCTAACTGCCAACACAACTTTATAGCAGTTGATAAACTGCATCAGCATTGCTAATAAATGGTGAGGTACCTTTTTCAGGCTCCAGGCTGTACAGGTGGTACATGTTTTTATATTTGTAAGGTTCACATTTTCATTTGCTGTGCAAGGAATTTCCTGTTGTTAGCATAGAAGAAACCCTTTGGAGAGATGCTAAAAAAGTGGTTGGGATCCATCCATCCATTTTTAATGCCGCTTATTCTCATTAGGGTAATGGGGGTATGCTGGAGCCAATCCCAGGAGTCTTTGGGTACACTCTGAACTGGTCGCCAGCAACCATTCACCCTCACGTTCATTCCTATGGACAATTTTAAACTACCAATTAACCTAATATGCAGGCTGCAACCCCGTTCTGATATCAGTGATACAGTTTTCAGCATTGCCCTCCTGTATCGTTTGTGTGTTTGATGTGCAAATTCAGAAGCAGTCACTATGAGCATTATGCATATGGTCATAATTAAAACACGTTGTTCTTGTTGGAATATAGACGATCCATTATGCACTGTGTCCACGTTGCCACTTTCAGAAATTTTTGCACAGTTGGAGCTTTCTTTGTTTGTTTTGTGGGTCTTCACTTTGCCATCACTTTGTCTTTAGAAAGTGAAAAGCATGCTCTATTGGCTTGAGATCAGGCAACTGACTTGGACGTTGAAGGATGTTGCATTTGTTTGACTGGCAATGCATCTCCAGGGAGGAACCTCCAGTACATGGGCTCCAGATTTCACACAAACATTGAACACTAAGCATTTCCATGCAATTAATACAATTTAGATTATATTTACAATAATGTCAATCGGCCAGATGACAACCGTGCATATAATGACAGTCATCCCTTGTTTATCGTGGTTAATTGGTTCCAGACCCGAATGGTTGAAAGACTGCAAAGTAGGATTCCTTATGTGAAAATTGAACATTATCGTAGTTACAGCATATAGAAAACCTGTTCTCGACCTTGTGAAAGTGTTCCAGAGGCGACCTGAACGAGAGGTGGACAGGAAGTGATGTCGGGTATTAGCTCTGCATATTTAATGGCCACAAAAGTATGGGGGGATTTTTGTTGTTTTTTGCTGTATTCATCACCAAGAGACTAATCAATGTTTACTACTGTGCGCTTTTGGCAATAAAAGAAGTCTATCTATCTGTGCATTGTCTTTGAAAGGATTTGTTTGGTGCTTGACAGCACTTTGAATCCAGCAGACTTGGGGGTGGGGGGGGGGCATACCTGCGCCTTTTATCCCCATTAGCACACAGCACGTTAATACATTTCACACTGCATCATCAGCCTGTGTTGATTCCTGCCAGGTCCTTTTTACACTCTTATGCCTGAAAGTAATATGAGCTGCATTTTATGAGTGACCCTGAATGCCACGGAGTGTTATTAAAAAGAGACAGCAAAAAACAACAGTCCGCGTGAGCTGCTGCGGAGAGCCAGCACGTTCCACAGATTCTTGCCTGAATGGGGTAAAAAAAAAAAGAGAAAGTAAAAGACATTTTTTGGATAATTGCAACCATATTTTAAAGAAATACTCACATTCTGGGGGACAGCGAGCAAAACATGTGATCATGTGATTTACACCCACTGAGTAGACTAGTGTAATTTTGCATTCAAAGTTTATCATGTCCTAATATTTATCACAATGTATATTTATATATATACTAGTTTTTTGAGCTAGGTAGTGAGATCCGGACCTGGGACCAAAACCTGCCCTGCCCACTAGGTCGTGTCGCATGGGTAAAGGCAGGAAGGAAGTGGGTGGGTTTAAAACTTTATTGTTGATTGGCCCATGACACCGCCAGAGAGCTCATCGGCAACACCTGGCGCCCCCCTCTGCTTTGGCCCAGCAAGGGTCCTTGCACTTGTTCCACAGCCAATGGCTGCTTCTTTCTGATCTTATTGTCTGCCTCAGAACCCGTCCATGAATGCCAAGGTCGGATGGCAGAGGAAACCACAAAACCTCTGCATCCAACTTCAGCTGGACAGATGTTTGCCTTCCATCCTCGTTGTTGTGCAATGAGTCTGGTCTGAGGGTGGTGGTTGTAATCTCTGGGGGAAGGATTAGTTACTTGCCAATATCAACTGGCATCTTCCAATCCTGGGTCATAATTCCTGGTTTGGGAGCGGGATGGTTCTTTCTCTTTCTGTCCCTGTCAAATGAATCTTGTTTGGCTTATTTTCCTCACAAATTGTGAATGAAATTAGGATTGTATTTCCCCAAATGCATTTTAGAGATACATACGTGGGCCTGCCTGGAGTGAAAGAAATGCATAGGCTGCACAGAGCAGTCCTTGTTGCTATAAGTTTTTTTCTCCTTTCAAAACTCATATTCCTGTCAGGGGCCTCCCATCTGTGCAGTGCAATGTGTGCGCTGTCAAGGAGGACAGAGGCTAAAAATAAGGAATGGCTATTAAGGGAAGGTGCAAGCTTTCATCTATTTTCACTGTCATACCTTAATGACGAGTCCTAACATCTCCAGCCTTCTCCTATGGCCTGTAATGTAAATCGGCGCAAAGGCTGCAATGGAAACATAATTGGGACAAATGTGACACATGTTAACTGGATAATGCAATACAGACAAGCACTTTTTTGTGCGTATACGTTATGCTTACCATCTCACCTCAGCAGCATTATGCCTGCCTATCATGACTTTTCAGAAATGTACGCTGGAGAAGCCAATGAAATTATGTGCCAACTTCCATTTCAAATTGCATTCCACAGTCTCAGCAGCACCGTCGATCATCCAGGAATCAGCGCTGAAAACGTGATCCGAAGAAGCCCTTTCTACAGTTTGGGGGGGGGGCTTTCATTCCCCAGCGTCTTTCTCGTGTGGCCGAACCAAATGGCTGGTTAATTTGTCTGTCAGTCAGCATAACGGTAACATCCACACCAACGCTGCTTCGTATCTGAATGGCTCCAAGGCTGCTCTGCACATCGTCACAATTTTCTGGAAACGTTGACACACTTGAGATGTTTTCAGGAAGCTCTCAACTTACTAACTACGTGACACTAACTTGTTGAGGTTTCAAATGAGGCCTCAATTTGGAGTGAAAATTGCTGCTTGACTCGTCGCAGTCGCACGTGGTTTCATGTGGTCAGTGTCAGCACATCGTATGAAATGTCTCAGCCAAATGTTTTGCTCCGGAGAATTATGAACCTACTGGGAGCATCTGGGAGAGTTTTAACACGTGTGATTATTGATCTTTGTATAACCTTTGATATCAGTTTAAAATAACTTAAAGGATCAAGTCTTCACTCAGGACAGGTGGCAGATGCGCCGATGTGATGATAATTTATGACATGTCATTTTTATCTATGCTGCAATGCAGTCACAGCCAGCAAAACCTACTCTGCTGGCCTGAACGCAATCAGAAGCACTGACCTACATTTACAACTTCAATTCTGGTATTTGTTCAATAAAATTTGATTTATTTTATTATTAATTTTATAGCGTGTCTCTTGGTCACACTGCACACAGGGCCTTCAGAACCAGGAATGCAGGCGGATGGCAGAAAAAAACGTTTCTACCTTTTCCGTTCTTGAGTCATCAGCAGTAGAAATTCAGCAAAATATCAGTTCTCAACAAAAAAATTGAGAGAAAAGGCTTTTTGTGTGGAGATTTCAAGCATAACTTTCACTTTGAGACAAATGTAGACATATATACATATTTCACCAAAATGTCTAAACATCTATGTCACAAAAATAAACAACACAAAAAATGCTTGCTTTGCATGAAAATAACAAATATAACACCATGAACTATTTACAATTTTCACATTTGCAACTGAACTGTGCATAAAATTTTTTTTCAATGCATAGCGTCCTATGCGCTACACGGCGAGATGCCTTTTGACTTCCTGGTTGTTGAAACCAGGAGTTGAAACTAGAATCTTCTGATCCGCAGTCAGACACGCATGGATTTCAATGGGAGAGATGCATACTAAGCTCTTATAAAATCCCCTTCTGACACCTTGGGGCTTTTTTTTTTTATTTAAAACGGCATCGAACATGATCTCTTCTATTGTGGAGTTGCATTATCACTTCCTTGTGCCTCTCGTGCTCAAGCTGGCATAAGTCTTTTACGCCGTACTCGATCCAATTCATAGTAGCAGCAGTAGTCACAGTAATGGTTGCTGGGTATTATGTAAAATTCAGTGACTGATGCTCCCAAACACACATGCCCATTTAAGTCCAGTTATGCGGCTATGAAAAGAGAACTTAATGTTTCACATTCTCAAATGTGGCTTTATTTCAGCAGGGCACTCAAAGGAAAATATACAGAGAAAAGCATCGCATACTTGGTGGGCATCTGGACCCCCATGTGTTTTAACATGTGACTGCATGCTGAAATAACTCAGGAATGCCTAACCTTTTATAAGCAAGGCTCACGTTTACATTCACACATAAAATAAAGGGCAGTAATAATGTAGAGATGACATTTTTTATTAGCAATGATTCATCCATCAATGCATCCATTTTGTTACCACCACTTCACTCCTCATTAGGGTCGCAGGGGTATAATGGGGCCAATCACAGTTTGAACTAACGTGTGTTAGAGTTAGAGTGTGGTAAGAGTGGACGAGAAGCCAGGGAGTTGGCCATCCTCTATTGTTTCTTTTTGTTTCCCAGTGAACTATTGCGTCAAGCCAAATTTATCAAAAAAAATTACTCTTTCCTGTCACTTAGATTCCCATTCTAACCCCACCCATAAGAAAAAAAGAACATTGTATTTGCTGCTGGTGAGAGGAAGATTTTGCTGGGTTGAAAAAAAACAACAACCTTAAACTGTATTATGGAAAACAGGAAGTGAACAAATGTAACAGTTACTGATTGTAAAAGTACCAGATGGAGGGGTAGGATTTAATAAGCTTTGCTTCTTCCTACTCCTTTTGGACATGTGGAACTGTGAACTGATTATGTGATGCATTCAATTGTAATCTGATGCATGTTCTAATGAAATAAAACCATTACCATTACCATTACCATTACCATTACCATTACCATTACCATTACCATTACCATTACCTTGTTAATGTTTTAAGGCCACAGATCTGCATTAGCAAACAAAATGATCAACCCATGTAGACCTGTCCACACCCTTAATCACAGAGCGCTTCCATTGATGCTGATCGCATTTGGCACTCAACACCAACCGGCGATCAGTTCTGTTCCAAAACACACCTCATCCATAGAAGAGATCAGTGTTAACAATTTGGTTAATTTGCTTGATATTTTGCAAGTAAGGGTGCAAATTCAAGCATTCAGAGCTTGGACACACTCGCCTTCCGGACCAAATCAATATCAACCAAACACAAAAACAGTGACAGCTACTCATTAGCAGCAGGGAGTAAAGGTAATCCAAAGTAAGAGTACCAAACTGGAAATATAAAACTCTTTCCTCCTTGAAGCTGGTCCGAAAAAAAAAAAAGAAACCACACAAAGCCAAACTAAAGGCACAACACATGCACCCGTGTTTGCTGAGACGTCTTGTAACAGCGTGACCTCATGCAGAGTACTTTTCCTCTCCATGTTCCCGTGTATTTCACTTCGTACTCAGTTTGCACCCTCCATCACCCTCGCAGGGACGTGTTGTACTCAGCTCCTCTTTCAACGCGTGACAGCTCCAAGACCTTAGCTTAGGTATGTTCTAATGTTCATGTTCTATAGTCTTTGCATTCCTCTCCACTCCCTGCCTTCTCAAAGTGGCACCTGCCTCAGGGTTGATCCCCGACTGGTTGCGTAACCTGAGTTAGTGTTAACTGCAGAATATGGCGACAAATCTACCTGTGTGACCACCACTCGGTAATGACAAACTGTATTTTGCAAGAAAATTCCAGAAATATACCCCACTTAGTGCACTTTTGAAGCGGATACAGCTGTAATACAAGTTATGATTGAATTTATACAACAAGTAATCATATTGCAGAGGTTTGTTTATTCAGCTTTTCTGCCCTCTAGCACCTGCGGAGGCCCAAAATGCAACACTACATTTCATTGTTGGAGAACAAAACAAGCCGGGGGGTAGAATATGGGCTTTCTCATTGTTCCAGCAAACCCTTGACAAGTGAAAGGAATTTCATCATTTTTGATTGCATTTATGATTTCCAATGATTTACATAGAAACACCCAAACATTAAGAAAGCATGTCTTATGGAATATCAATAAAATAGCATGCTACTTACACCAGTTCCATCGACTACAGGGATGTTATTTCATGTCGACAGGGCTCTAATAATGTCAGAAACGTCCTGTATTTAGAATGTGTATTTTTGCAAAGGTAACATTAGCATAAAACTAAGAAGAATACAAAAAATAATAATGGATGTGCAAGCCTAAACTCCAACGGGGCTTTAAAATCCGAGACAGACGCATGCAAGGGAAATAATGTATGAGTTATTATGGCAGGTTGAGGCAGTTAGCTGGCTCCACTTTTCCCATATTGAGTCTCTTTTCATCAGCACCATTTGCTCTGTCAGTGGCGCACACGTTAGCAAAACACGGGACAGCCCAGAGAAAGTATGCCTGGATAATTATCGTGTAAATCATGCCAATCAAGTAAGAGCAAAACATTCATTCTGATGGAATCCACCGTGGAAAACGCATCCCAAGGCACACACATCTGTGCTTTTCACACATGCACAAAACACAAAAACATTGTCTTGTCCTTGTTCCACGCATACATCAGCCGGGCCAAGTCCATGTGCAGACATGGGAGCCGATCACTCATGATTAGGGTTGTCAGACGTGTGTACTTGAACATTAGGATGCTCATTTTAACTGTATTATAAATGGGGGTCAAGGTTTGGGACACCAGGCTGTGTGAGGTAGGTTCAAACGCTGTAATTTTGAGTACTTTTCAATGTGACATTTATTCATGTGAACATTTAATTGTCATTTTTGTTGCGCAAGGTACAGTTATGTAACAGTCCAGCAGTAAATGATGGATAGGTAGAGGTAGCAATGGGAACATCAATGTGGCCAATATCAACCCGGTGCATAAATAATGTCATCATTTTGTGTGTGTGATGTTCTAGTGGAGGGAAAGAAAACAGGAATGAGAAATGCCTCAACCAAGGAAGACCAGGCAAGATGAAGAAAATGAGAGAATTAATGAGGCATAACGAGACTGGGAATTGACGTGTGCGTGCGTAACAACGTAGTCAGTGACGAAACTATCAGTTGAAAATCGGGATTTTCCGTATTCTATTATCCTGTGATTCATTCCCCACGACATACACCTTTCTGGCAACAGTTATCTTGTGGTTGGTTTATTCCCTTTTCTGCTGCTGATAATAAATCTCCCAAAGAATGTAACAACTGGAAAACTTTGGCTGACACCAGTCTGTGCTGTCTATAAAGTTGCCACTGTTACAGTTTAAGCAACCAAGGTCTGATCTTTGAACTAGGCTTCTTCAAGCATCATGGAAGGCCATAATAAAGGAAGGGCATCCGCTGTAAAAACTAAGCTAAAAATACCAGGCAAGTGACTTACTGTGGCAAGAAGCCGAACGACAAATTTGAGGAAGTCATAATGTCATAAATGTCTTAAATGCTGACAAAATGTACCAACAGAAAGAACAAGACTGTAGATCATAGCTATTTGTGAATGCATTCACACTCACATTCATTTGTCTTCACTAGCAATGAGTCCCTATGGAAACTATGGAATGGATTGAGTAAGGACCTCAAACAATGCACAACGATGAGCCAATTACAGTTACTATGGTACCCATTATGTCACTGTATGGTCATATCACCTCACCGGGACAAAAAATTACAAAATTAAAAAATTCTAAAGAAAAAAACCCCAAAAAACCTTAAACTGCATTATGGAAAGCAGGAAGTGAACAAATGTAACAGTTACTGATTGTAAAAGTACCAGATGGAGGGGTAGGATTTAATAAGCTTTGCTTCTTCCTACTCCTTTTGGACATGTGGAACTGGGAACTGATTAAGTGATGCACTCTGATGCATGTTCAAATGAAATAAAACCATTACCATTACAGTGCTGTGGAGGAATTTTGGCACCCTCATCTTTGCAGAATTGTTGTCATTCGGCCACAGTGGAGTCTCTTCCAGCATGAAGCCTTTTGAAGGTCATGCCACAGCATCTCAATAGTATTCAGGTCAGGATTTTAACAAGGCCACAACAAAGTCTTCATTTTATTTTCCTTCTGTCATTCAGAGGTGGACTTGCTGGTGTGTTTTGGATCATTGTCCTGCTGCAGAACCCAAGTTGGTTTCAGCTTGAGGTCACCAATAGATGGCAGGACATTCTCCTTCAGGATGTTTTGGTAGACATCAGAATTCATGGTTCCATTTATCACAGCAAGTCTTCATCATCACAGCAAGACCATCACACTACCACCACCATATTTTACTGCTGGTATTATGTTCTTTTTTTGAATGCGGAGTTACTTTTGCTCCAGATGTAATGGGACACACACCCCTTTTTGGTCTTGGAACTGAGGAAAATGAGGCCTGTAGTCCTTTGAATGTTATTGTGGGGTCTTTTGTGACCTCTCGGATGAGTGGTCGCTGCGGTTTACCGGTTAACCACTGTTCCAAATTTTTGCCATTTGTGGATAATGGCTCTCACTGTGGTTCGCTGGAGTCCCAAAGCTTCAGAAATGTCTTCATAACCTTTTCCAGACTGATAGATTTCATTTAATCTGACTTTCACACTACTGTAGACTGCTCTATGACAAATGTTTCTTTTTGCAATTTATTCTGCAGAAAGACTCAGAAAGTGTCTCTTCGAAGGGTGCAGAGAAAGCAGTTTCCAAACTCTTGCTGCAAGCATATTAGCCTAAAAAACACCAGCAACTCACTTATGAAGGCTGAAGGCTTTGTTTTGAGAGTGCGAAACATGATCACTCCACAGATTGCAGACAGATTGTTAATTTGGAATGCTAACGATTAGCGTTGAACTCATTTGTATGCCTGAAAGTTTTTTTTTTCTTTGATATATTCCAACTTGTTTGTTACTTTCCAATCAAAATGATCAACAACAGTCTTCAATGATCAGAGCAGATATCAAATAAATCCTTCCCCCTGATAATTCCCCCGCTGACTCTGCACGCGTTCCCTTTCAGAGCAATATCTGCTTATCTGAAATTTCCAGACCTCACGCCACTTGGCCGAGCAGCAGTGATCTTTGTCAAGCTTCCCAAAGCAGCAGCGAGGTTCAAGAATGTAAGGTGCAAGACGCACAGTTTCCCCCTTTTAACACGCTACTCACAGAGGCCATGGTTATGACTGGACCCCCCTCCGGGGGTCTGCTTGGGCGCAGGTGAAGCTGCATTACAGCGCTGAAGAATATCTTGAATGTTGACATTTTAATTATCTACGCTTAGCGGCCAGACCTTGAGCGAGTAGCTGAAGAATGTATTTTTAAAAATCTATATTTTTGTGTTTGTCCAGGTGCGTGGCAGCGCTCTGCTGAGCTCTAGCGAGATGCTGATGGGGATCATAGCAGGGTTTTGTTCCTAACATAACACCTAAACACAATTAACCCCCCACGACACATGAGAAGCACTTCCTGAGCCTCAGCCATACCGGCAGTCACCCTGGCAGCCAGCATCCCTAAGAGAGGCTATTGTAAAAATGTCTGTTTACTTTGGCGTGTGCTCACCTTTTTTTGCTATGACTTAACCCACCCCCACCCCCTGCCCCCACTCTCACGCCACACAATCACACACACAGCATATCTGTGGCATGAAATCCAAGCCTCATTGCAAATTACCTTTGTCGCCTCACCTTGCCCCGATCATCTCCTTCAGTCAAAAGTGTTATTTTGCACTGAATTCTACTGGTTAATGTGCAGTGTGCCCCCCTCGCCACATTCCTGCCAAAGTGTTGTAAAATAAACGGCGGTCCACGAGATTTCAACGAGGCGAGATGGAGCAGGTGAGAGAGAGAAAACAAGCACATGTCAGCAGGAGAACGGGCAACTGGTAGGACGCGGGGTTGTGCCGATTGTTGATACAGATGGCCACACTCGGAGCGGACCGTGGCCATGCAGAAATGTGAGAAGAATTAAAGAGTCACACATTTCAATTGAACTGAATGAAGATCCAGGAAAGGGTTTTTGTTTTTCTATGAAAACCAAATGATGATGCACTTCAACATGCAATAATTTGATCCATGTTTCTGTCAAAACTGTCAGTCCTCCAGTCGTCAGTGGAGGACCAGAGTAGAATGTTGCCCCCCTTCCACCCCCCTTCAGACACTATATATGTCTTGGACTCATATCACAATTTTTAGAAATACAACATAAGTAAAAGGGGACCCATTGTGCTTTTTCCACTTTTCTGACCAATAAATGTTGTATTCTCATGTTAAAGGATGCCAACGTTTCAGATAATGAGGTTTGTGCATTTGGAAGTGATCCCTGAAAGAAGTTTGGGGTGGTTATGAATGCTCCCTGGACTGGACCAGTCCCCGTCCAATCGCAGGGCATTCACACTATGACCAATTTAGAGTCGAACGTGGGAGAAAACCCACTCACGCTCAGGGAGAACATGTAAACAACATGCCCAAGCCAAGAACCCAGGTCTTCCCGATCCCTTGACTGTGTGGCCAACATTCTAACCACTCGTCCACCATACGGCCCCTGCAGCGGGGACTTTAGTTTAAGTACTATACTCTGTGGCTTTTCTGACAGCTGCGGTCGCCTACAAACTGTAATCAAACATTTGCACAGCGGAAGTCAGAAATTGCACACAAAACACGTGCACGTGTGTATAAACGGTGTAAGTAGTCGTGTGTATGCGTGTGTCTTTGCTAACAGGCACTTGGCCACAGCATCACAGCCTCCGCCAACAGCTGGAGTTGTCACCATTTGGATCCAGCGCCTCCAGCATGTGGCCACCCGGAGGGGAAGCCAGGAGAGGAGGAGGAAGAGGGAAGAGGTGGTGGGTGGGGTGGGGGGGTACATCCAAGTTGAATGAGTCACATGAAATTCATGTCAAAGGCTTTTTTGCAAAGCAGGCCGCTAGACGAAGCTTGAGCAGACAGAAAAGGATGCGTGCACAAGAAACGAGCTCCACTCTGATGAAGACTTTCAAGTTCCTCTCCTTCCCTCTGTGGTTGCAATTTCCCCTCCTTGACTGTAACTCAAACCCTGCCGGCTCGTATGAAAATACTCTGTGGGCGAAGATTGCTCAGAGACGTCAAACGCCAAAGGGACCCTTCTCGACTGTGCATCTTGACCGATTGCCAAATGACTGGTACGCTCCTAAAGCCCTCTTCCTGTCATTTCCTGTGTGTTCTGTGAAGATTCCCTGACATCGGTTGGCCGGTTTGTCATATCCAAGGCAAACATTGACCTTGCTGAAGCGAATATGGGGTGTTTTTTTTTTTTTTATCACCAGCAGAGAACCAATCTAGAATGACAAAGCTCTTGGTTTCTTTTCCTTTAAGCTTCCCAAAAATGACTTCTAATTTTTCACGATCCTGCACATTTTTCATTGCAATTCAATTATGGTATGTCATACCGATACCAATAACACATTAGCCCGCAATGAGCCTGGCGAGCTGCATTCAGACTGTTGATGATCAGTTGCTCTCTACCATTCATTCATTGAATGTTGAAAGTCAAATGGAATTCAATGTTGAAGGTGCCTTAGCTAACGTTCAGTATCGTACTCTGGGTTGACTCCTTTCAGAATAAATGCTTAATAAGTATAAAAATACAGTAGCTAATTCCATTACGTCTCGGATCAGGAGTTTCCAGAGTCTGGCCTGGGGGCCATATTATTGGCCAGTATAATATTCTAAAATTATAATCTAACAAAACTAAAATAATTGTTTAAAAATCAAACTATCATGAGAAAAAAATTTTCATTTTATGAAAATAAAAAATAACATGATTTTAGAAACAGAAAGCTGAAATATTAAAGAAAAAGTACTAATAGTAGAAAAAACACACAAAACAACAAATACACCAAAATTAGGTTGCGGAAATGTATATAATGTTACTAAAATAGTTGCAGTTATAATAAAAGCTTAAGCTATAATTATGGGAAGTAAATTCACAAGAAGAAATTTTAAATCACCGTCAAATAAAAAATAGCAAAAGTGAAAAAAGATTGTTGTAATTTTACATGTACAAGGTCAAGATATCAAAAGAAATAAAGGCACATTACAGCAAGAAAATCATTTTACGACAGTAAACTACAAACCAAATTAATATGTCATACAAGGAGGAGTCAGTAGAAGTCATTTTAGTGGCAAAGAGTTGAAATATTAAAGACAAAAATATGTTTTATGAGAAAAATATGAGAGACAAATTAAAATTGCAATATTTGGAAAATAAGCTTGGGGGAAAAGCTTCAAAGTGATGGGAGAAAAGTCATAATACAACAACAAGAAAATTCAAGATTATCTGAGAAGAAAATTGAAATATTTGAAAAAAAATCTGCAAAAAATGGGAAACGGAGCAAAGTTATTTTAATTGTATGCCCTTTGACTTATATCACAGAGCTCCAATGCAGTTTTATTATACAGGATTGTACTACCACTAGGGTAGTACTACTCTACTAGGGTTGTGAATATCCGTTTTGACAAGTGAATGGTTGGGCTACGGCGGTATCAGCCTCCTGTATTGATAAGGATCAGCAATAAATCTTTAGATGAACCAGTTGTGGAGACATGAAGCGGGTATCATAAGAGAAGCAATTGGTCGACAAGGCAAGAGTCCGGGCGACAACATGGTCATGCACGCTAATACACTTTGAGCGAGCGGTAACACCTGTTAACAGGCCAGAAGTCGGAGTCCAAAAATCAACAACATCAGCAAAACAACAAGGATGGAGGCCTCTCATCTCTTGTTCATTTGGCCACCTTGAAAAGCGTGTTGGTCCCTGCTAGCGAAGGTTGCTCTGTAATCATGTCTTCCCTTCCAAACAGACAGCTGTGTAACCAGGTGAGTCGAACCGCCTCCATCCTAATGACAACCCCTGGCTGACTGCTGTCAGCGAGGCCAAAGGCTTAAGGCTAGCTGCAGGGAGGATTAGCAACATGACAGGGAACAGCAGTAGCTTTTCCGTGCTGCTCTTGGCTTTCTTATGTAACCAATCCTAGCCTTTTTGGACGGCAGAAGAGTGCTCATGGGATAATTCACCACTGCCTACTGCCAGTGAGGAGAAAGAAAGTGTAAAAGGAGTAATAATCCGCTCGTCTCTGTATTTTTGCAGAGACCTTGGGCCGACTGAACGACACGGAACCAGGTGCTTTTAGTGAAAACACAACAGCATTGTGATTGACATTGGAAAACACACACGCATGAATGTCAATATACCTGTCCACGTGCGTTAGCACATATAGATCCCTCACATGGCGAAAGCTAATAAACATCTGTGCATGAGTGCACAAGTGTAAAAGTGTTCACCTCACATCAACAACTTTCAGGTGGAAATTTAATGCCGAGAGTCTGAAGGGTTAGTCAGCACACCACACACACCACATGTGTTCGTCCCGATATTCATTCCAAATTTAATCTGTGCAGGTGCTACACGTTGGTTGTTTTGCAGTCTCAGCAAAATACAAAATGAGCATACATGACATTACATTACATTGCGGATTGAATCTTTGTATTGTTCATTGTGTGAGTCATAAAGCTGGTCTGCAGTTTGAAAAATTATACACAAGGACTTGGTAGGGGGTCATCAGGGCCAGCAAGGCCTTCTCTGCTGGCCTGAACACAACATCTATCCATCCATATATTTTCTAAACCACTTATCCTCATTAGAGTCGCGTGGGCATGCTGGAGCCGATCCCAGCTGCCAGCGGGCGAGAGGCGGGGTACACGCTGGACTGGTCGCCAGCCAATCACAGGGCACATATAGACAAACAACCATTCACACTTACCTGTGCTTCATAAGCTGGAACCCGGCACACATCAGTTGCCAGATTGTTTCATGCTTGCCTTGCACGCCTAAGTACTTCTCTGTTCCCTGCTTGGCTTCTCCTATTCAGCACCACATGCCACGGTTAGTTCCTGTTCAGTTTTCAGCAGTTTTGGCTTATTTAGTAATAAGCTTTAATTTAGTAATACAATAAAATAAAATAATGACACAGGAGTTCTTTATAACTGTATAATACACAGTGGAAAACTACGGTAAATTTTCCACTTTATAGCTTTAAACATCTGTATCTACAGCCAAGATAAATGTTCATTCAGGAAGCCAAACAATGGTTAGAGATCACTACAATCACTTTCAGTGATTATGCTTTCATTGCTAGTTTTTATTGACCCAACGTTGCACGCATGTGTAGCGGGTTACAGCTTGCACATCTTGACATCGTCCATTTGTCAGCTTAAACTCCCTCCAACACACACACACACACACACACATCCCTTTTTCTGTCCTTTCTCGGAAGAGGCCCTGGAAAAGTCTGCGAACCAAATATCTCTCAAATGGCTCCCGGACACTTGCTATGCTATCTGCACTTGTTTACACAGAAATATCTTGCCCCAAAAAAATGCACTTCCAATTTTCCTGCAGTCTCCAGAATCCATCCCACCAAAGACACCGCTAGTGTAGCACCTCTTGAGGGGGAAAAAAACATATTAAATCAGAAAATCAAGATTATTCACACAAAATTGGCCATAATTTGACATCTTACTCTGGATGTTTTACTTTTGATTTGTATGAAATTGGCTAGTTGGTTAATTCTGCATTTTGTTTAAACTCTTAAAGATGCTATTGTCACTCTCCAATGTCAGTGGTGGGTCCACGCTGCCCCCTAGGGATGGAGGAGAGAACTTGGGCTCTATTGAAAATCTTGAAATGCATCAGTATTGATATAAATGTTCTTCCATAATTGTAATAATAATCAAATACACACCTGATCAAAGCATTACATGTTTTGTTTTGCTGATATGGACTAACTATGTTTTTTGCACATTAGCCTGAAGTTTTGGTCACCACTTCCTGTATTGCAGCTGCCACTGAAGGTGAAACCGAATGAGATTATTAAAGCTCAAAATCTTTATTTGAAAAGGATAGTTTTGGTTCAAAAGCCCTTTTTGCCTCAAACCCATCAGTCTCATCTCTCATGAACACTTTGAAGGGTCATTCTGCTCCAAATACGCCACAATGCTTTTTTTAATAACCAGCTCCCTTTTTTTTTAAAGCCAAACCTCGAAATCTGCTTTTTCGCAGTCTTCCTCTCTACATATCCCCCTAAGGGGTGAGTGGGTAGGATGTGACTGTTACAGTCATAACAAGTCGGTGGAAACAGTCGGACATGGGAGCTGGACCCGAGGAGCCCCGCTGCTTCGCCCACCCACTGATGACTTTACAATGAGATGTAAGCTCTTGGTTTCTCGGAGAGCACCCGAGATTGGTTGCAATATGGCGGCAGGTTTGAACTGTGTGTTTAAATGCACATTAAAAGTGTATCCATGGAGCTATTACTCCCACACTGCAGGTCAGAAGCCTA
Source organism: Doryrhamphus excisus (assembly GCF_037039965.1). Classification (NCBI taxonomy): domain Eukaryota; kingdom Metazoa; phylum Chordata; class Actinopteri; order Syngnathiformes; family Syngnathidae; genus Doryrhamphus; species Doryrhamphus excisus. Next base: position 9,162,128 of record NC_136371.1, on the reverse strand, counting down.
ATGGGATCTCAAGCTTCCTTCCTTTGGGAATACGAAAAAGCCTGCTGACGAGCTCAGCAGGCTGTAGGAGCCTCCGCCATCCTCCATTGTATCCTGGTTACCTCGTTGGGACCGCCTGACCATCTGTTGACTATTTTATGACTTAAAGAAGCGTCCACGGCAGTATACAAAGGCAAAGTTCAGCAAATGAAAATGTCATTTTGGAAAAGAATGGAAATAACATGGATCTGTAGGACTTTTCCATCCGGTGTTCACTGAGCGATCAGTGGATGTGATGTTGCCTGCGATTACATCTTCACAGTATATCTTTACACCAGGAAGTCCAAAGTCAAATGCTCTGGAGGTCGTACAATTTGATATTAGACAAATAAAAATGTTGAAGTGCCATAAATTTGTAAATTTCCCCAACTGAAGGACAAATAAAGGTAGAGCTAATCTAAGGTCTATCTAATCTAATCTAATCTAATCGCAGACCACCAAGTGCTTCTCATTGTGGTTGTGAAGGTCGGTTAATTTGGTTTTATGATGACGCATTTTGACCCTGGAATGACTTATTTATTTTTTCATCCATCCATCTATACCACCGTTTTTCAACCTTTTTTGAGCCACGGCACGTTTTTTATGTTGGAAAAATTTTGCGGCACACCAATAACCAACGTTATTTGCTTCTTTCAGCTTTTTCCTGATTACGGACTCGCCACAGCAGATCCTTTTGATCCGCATACTAATTTAACCAACAATGTTACAAAATGTCACCACTACCTCTCACGTGCATCACTAAGTCTATTAGAGGAGCTACGTGTTTCCACACGGACGAATATTACATTGCTCTGCCAGTCTTTACACCAATGACATGCGACAATGACATAATATTTGCAGAAAATTATTAATGAATTAATAATTATTAGGGTGAGGAACTCAGCCATCCAGGAGGGGCTCAGAGTAGAGCCGCTTCTCCTTCACATCGAGAGGAGTCAGTTGAGGTGGCTTGGGCATCTAGTCTCGATGCCTCCCGGACGCCTCCCTGGTAAGGTGTTCCGGGCATGCCCAGCCGGGAAAAGGCCCCCGGGGCAGACCTAGGACACACTGGAGGGATCATGTCTCACAGCTGGCCTGGGAACGCCTTGGTGTCCTCCTGGTGGAGCTGGAGGAGGTGGCCGGGGATCGGGAAGTCTGGGCTTCCCTACTAAGAATGCTGCCCCTGCGACCCGGACCCGGATAAGTGGAGAAAAATGGATGGATGGATGGATGGATGGATGGATGTTAATTAAAAAAGTGATATTGAATAATTCCTCACGGCACACCTGATCTATACCACTTAGGGTGGTATAGGGTCACAGGTAAACCGGAGTCTATCCCAGCTGACTTCTCTACTCTACCCGTCTTTCTTGGAGCGGTCATAAAACAGCACAGCTCTTCAATTAGGTCCTTTATGGTTGAAGTTCTCCCAACATGTGCTGCGGTCTGCAGCTATGTTAAGGCAATCCAAACATCGAGGTGATGCAGCGGAGGCCCTCATGGGTTTAGCCGGGACTTTGCTGGGAAATTGCCAGTTGACCCACTTTCCGCTTTCTCTCCGTGAACTCCAGCAACTTCACAAACAGATGTGTGGCGGCGCGTGATGCAACAGCTGATGCAGCTCAGACTTTTCTTTTCATTTCAATTCATGATAGCCAATCAGTTTGATACCTGAAAGTCTGTGATTGGGATGCAGCACATCCAGGCAGGCTCCAGGAGTGTGCTTTGGGGTACCCCCTTTCTTTCAGTGAGGCACCTTTGGCCTATTTCCCAAGCCGACTGATAGTCAGTCACTCACAGGCTTCTGACCTACTGCCTGAGAGCCCCGTTAGGCCCTCTTTCATCCACGTCAATGACAGAATGAGGTTGTGACCTTCACACCCAGCCAAAAGAATGCAGATGTTGAGATCCATCTCAGAGGTTTTGTCCTCAGTGTCATCCTGTCAGCCTCCAGTTCTCCCATAAATCTTATCTACAGTATCTTGCTATCTCTAGCTGTGTAATACTTGCTTTTATAGTCAGTATAGTTACTCCAGACCCCATTCACTGTGCAATATCTGATCAACCTCCACATGCAATATTAAGGGCTTTAAATGCAATATACTGAGTTCTATGTGAAGTATTTCCATAATGCCTCTCTATTAACTCTCTAACAAGATCTGGTATAGACTGGTCATATATCTCATCTCGTTTCATATTATCTACATACTGTGTTGTATATAACTCTGGGAAAAACTGTTGATTTTGTTAATACTTGGGTTGTTTATATTGTTTATTTTTCTATATTGTGTATTTTGTACTGCTTAACTGACTCTGTACTCTTGCTGCTGTGCAATGCAAATTTCCCCACTGAGGGACGAATAAAGGCATATCTTATCTTATCTCTTAGCTACCATTAGGAATCGATGAAATGTCTCCTGGGTAACAGTTCATTGGGTGAAAACGACCTCATACAAAAGATAGAAAAAAATAACAGAGGTTCCACTGTGCCTCAGTTCACGTCTTTGTTCGTACGTATTTCTATCACTAAATATCCCCGTTACTGTAAAACTATTTTTAAGTTAACATTTTAAGTACTTTGTGTAAACATTACTGTATTCGGTTTGAGTTTGTTTTGGTTTGAGTCCTACCTACCGGAATGGATAAATGATGCTAGCCAAGTTTCTACTGTACTTGCAAGATAAGAAATAGAATTTTGAATATTCAAAAATGAACTGCCCTGAAACGTTCTGGGAAAAAGGCCTGCACTGTAATCTGGAAAGGCCTCATATCCTGGCTGACTATTTTACATGACGTTTTCCTCAATAACTTCTGCTGATGTTGCTGACTCACATAGTTACAGGGCCCATGTTTCCCCTTTACAGCTTCAACTATTGTAATGGCTTTCCTGAACTTGCAACCTAACCTAATTGACGCCCCACACCATTAAATTACCCTCTGCTGCTTCTGTGTCCACGCCTTTGTCCACAGTTGGTCACGGCAACACTGGGAATAATCAAGGTCAGCGTATCCCACATCTGTAACCATATTCATGCCAGAACGACAACTTTCTGTTAGTCATTCTTCTGTGAGCTAATTCAGGAAGGCAGGGCGGGTCACATGGAAGCGACACTTCCTCACATTGGGAAGCAGGGTGACATGTTGCCAGACATGGTGAGGTAAGGGCTCTTTGACGAGTTGATTGTCATGATGCACAGGGTCAGGCAAAATCTGACACATTCGTAGGTTAAATAAAAGGCAAATAAAGTAAAGAAACAAAAAAGTGTTTTTATTTTCTGAAAGTACATATAATGCCATTTGTTTCTCATTTAATGCTATGTTGCTTTGTTTCTTCATAATGCCATCGTTTTTCATTTCTTTTCCAGTTGCTGCCATGAATTGGACTGGTGAGCATGGTGCTTTTATTGTGGAAACGTTTATCACAACAAACTAATCTGTAAATGCAACAAAACGAGCATTCCGTTTGCACTTCAGTCTTGGTAGACATGATCCCTTACCAGCTGGAAACACCATCTTGTTATGGGTTACCAACTTCAGAGCTACTGGATCTCCAATGAAATGAATATCAACCAGCTGATCTGGCACCGCCAGAACTGATTTAATTTTTAAAACATAATCAAACAGAATGGCATTATATGTACTATTCGAAAATAAAAACACTTTTTAGTTTCTTTACTTTATTTGCCTTTTATTTAACCTACAAATGTTTCAGATCATTTTGCCTGAGCCTGTATATATGTGTGTATATGTAGTGTGAATGACAAGAGGCCAGATATGAGATGTCAACAACATCCAGAGCGTTTAGCAGCCTCTCTGATATACAACTCAGCTGCTTCAGAGAACAACCAACCCCCCCCAAAAAAAGAGGTCAAACTTCTGTTTGGATTTATGCTCCAGCTGATCAGGGTACTTTGTGTAAGATGTCCTCAGATCAAAAGGGTTCTTCTTGAAAAATGTTTGCCTTGTGTCGCCGTCGGGGTGATAACTCTTCTTTAAAAAGCATGGATATCAAAGTCGAAGGAATGGCAGAACTTTTGGGAGCTTTTAAACACGTGATGAATCCATTCCGCATATGAGCAGAACTCCTACATGCATGATGTTTTCAACTTTGTTCAAACACACCAAGTTACCACTTCATGTTTGCCATGTTGACCATGACAATTTCAATTCTGCGCCTGCAGTACGTAAACTAGATCCAACACAATAATTCACTTCCATGACATTGTTTTCAAAAATGGCTTATTCTTATCCATTTATTGAGTTTTATCAAATACAAATCCTTTGGGGTCATACCTTTTACTTAAGTACATCCACCCTATCCTTTTCGAGGTAAATCTTTGTTACTTTGTTGTAAAGGTCTGATCACCTCCTGTTGAACTTCCTCCGTTTTGGCAGTCAAATTCATTCATTCATTCAGCAGAGCATAAACACATTTGCTTAATATGTTTATAAGGCTGCATAGCGGGTGGTTAGCACGCAGGCCTCACAGCTAGGAGACCCGAGTTCTTCTACCCTTGGCCATCTCTGTGTGGAGTTTGCATGTTCTATTCCAAAAACATGCTAGGTTAACTGGCGACTCCAAATTGTCCATAGTATGGTATGAATGTGAGTGTGAATGGTTGTTTGTCTTTATGTGCCCTGTGATTGGCTGGCGACCAGTCCAGGGTCTACCCCGGGATAGGATCCAGCACCCTCGGCAACCCTTGTGAGGATAAGCGGTAAAAAAATGAATGAATGAATGTTTATGTAGCTCAATAAATTAAGTTGAGTACAATTTCACATAGTAGGGATGCACTTAAGCCATGAGGAGAAATTCGCCAAAGCTTCATCTTTGCTCTCTGCCCAGATTTTGATGTGAAAATGTGCAAATCCAGCATTTTTTATGAAAGCAATGTCCAAAAGGATTGGAATCATACATAAACAGGATACTTCGGGTTACGTTTATACCTCCTGGCAGCTGAAAAACCATCTCCTGTGTTTTTGGCATCAATCAACAGGAACTCTACACCCAGGCCAGTAAATGATGTCATAGAAAGTGGCACAAGCAGGAAACAGACAAAGGGTTGCTCACCCACTTCCTTGTCACAGGGGCATCCTAAAATGGCAACTAGGAGTATCAAGTGATTTTCCATCCTGCTGAAGTGCTGCAGGTCAATAAAAAAAAAACTCAATTAGAAAAATGCTATAATATTTAAGCAAATGGACTAAAATACAAATATAAAGCATTCAGAAGATGCATCCAAATACGTTGTGAGGATATGTAGCATTCTACACTGGTCACTAGGTGTCAGTAATGTTACTGTAATGTCCACTAAGACACACAAGCACCAGACTTGATCACCGTCAAACAGGGTTTTAGGTAACAGGAACGATAATCCCCAACATAGGCTACTGTTGGATGAACTCAACTCTGAACCCCGACGCCACTTCCTGGCCACCCCCCCACGGAACACATTTACAGTCACACAGATGAGCACGGGTCTTATTTATGTTCTAAATGCCTCATTTATACTGTCTTATACTATATTATGTAATATAAGTGTAAAGGTGACTATAGGGGTGTTATTTAATGTCTGGAGGGCTCTAAGAATGTAAAAAAAAGCATTTAAAAGTCGGAAACAGGTTTTTCTATGCTCTAACGACAGAAATATTGGATTTATAAATAAGGAATCCTACTTTGCTGAACGGTTTGGTCTGAAACTAAAATTGTGTGAAGATATACAGTCGTCATTTCTCACTGCAGGGTTTAATGACGATGATCTACACCTTGATGCTTTGCGTAAATAAGCACCATGTCTGAGTCTTTGTTCTGTTTAAGTGTTCTGCTGTCTCTTGACTGTTGCGGCTGGGTGGGGCCGAATTGCTGTTTCTGGGTGGGGGCTGTTGATGGATGCTGATCACCTAAAATCCCCCAACCTGACTGTCCTTTCTTCCTTTTAAGTACGCACCACCCAGCACAACACAACAGCACTGACGGGTGACTTGGTGTCACGTGACCTCCCAGGGCGGATGCATGTGGAGAGGAGGTGGGTGTATTTTCGGCAAAGGATACCTAGGCCCTTCCTCTTTTCTCCCTCTTCCTGTGGTTTTATGGCCTACTTACTGGTAGCAGACTTTCATCTGGCTAAGAGAGGAGATCTCTGGCAGATCTGTTGCTGAGACAGCTCGGGGCTCCGGTTGGGAAAGTATCTCCAGCAGGGCTACTGTGCTGGACCGGATGGCCAAGAGGGGCGATTTAACACCCCTAGGTGGCCCATTAGGTGGGTCTGGTGCCAACCTCTGCAGGAGGACATGGAAACAATACACATTTATGATTTGTTCTGCATCAGAAAGTGTGATTAAATTAAGTTTTAGGCCATGACAACAAGAAATTCTGGATTTGATCACGTTTGTTAAACTTTTGGCCGTAAACTGGGTGCACAGATACATTTTATGCAAGATGCTTTGCATGTTTTGCATCTCCTATTGGTCTTCACGCTCACCAAAGTGTAAGCGGACCCAGGTACAGCACACCTGATTGTAATTATTATGTAATTAGACTAGCAGAGAATGGCAAAGGCATCACACACATTGAACTGCTTTCCTCCTATACATTCTCTTCTCATCCAACGCACGTGTTCCTACTGCATTCTCCTCCTATACATTCTCTTCTCATCCAACACACGTGTTCCTACTGCATTCTCCTCCTATACATTCTCTTCTCATCCAACACACGTGCTCCTACTGTATTCCCAAACAAAGAGGTGCCAACGATGATACTACAATCCTGTGGGAAAAACCTCCTCGCGTGACACGCTAAGTAAGCACTGCTGGGATCTGAATCACCTGAGTGAGTGAGTGTGTGAGGGAGAGACAGGAGGGGGGAAAAAAGAAAATGGGGCAAAAGTCTGCATCGCGCCCTGGATGTCATGCTGAGTTTGTTGTCAAGTCAAACACCGCCAGGGGATGTGTGTGTATGAGAAAGAGATCTGTGCTTGTGGGTCAAAGTGTGGGTGGCAGCTCTCTGCCGCTCCAGCCAATTTCTCTTTTGTTTCCCTTGCATCAGTGAGATTTATCATTTTGCAGATGCTCGGCTTGACTTTGATTAGCTGCTTCGTTTGGACGGAATGGGGTCAGCGTTAGTTTGTGCAACGATCTGGTATCCCTCTGACCCACACTCCAAGATAACATTCGCAGCGGAACCTCGGGTTTTGTCATTAATTTGTTCCAAAAGCCGAATCTATTATTTCCACAAGAATGGATATCAATCCAATAAATACAAAATTACATTTTACAGAGAATATTTATGGAATGAAGACAAAATCCTTGTAAATAACAAATGGACATGGAAAAATAATAATAATAATACATTTTATTTGTATGGTGCTTTTCAGAGTACTCTGGGGGATCTCTAGGGATCACAATAGATGAAAATATGAGCTGAAAACCTCATATTACAAATATACAACATAAGGTGGCCAGAAATATTTCAGTATTTGACAAAGCAAAATTTGTTCTCAATCAGAAATCACTACACACTCTTTATTGTTCTCTGGTTTTAACATATCTTACCTATTGTGTGGCAATATGGAGTAATAACTATAAAAGCAATCTTCACTCGCTAAATGTATTACAAAAAAGGTCAGTAAGGATAATTCATAATGCCGCCTATAGAGAACATACTAACTCCTTATTTCTAAAATCACAAATACTTAAACTTGCTGATATAGTTCATCTTCAAACAGCTAAAATAATGCATAAGGCTAAAAATAACCAGTTACCTAAAAATGTCATCTAATACTTCTCTACAAAAGAGGAGAAATATGATCTCAGGGAAGAACTAAATTTGAAACACTTATATGCTCAGACTATGTTAAAAAGCCATAGCATTTCAGTATGTGGAATCAAACTATGGAATGGATTGAGTAAGGACCTCAAACAATGCACAACGATGAGCCAATTCAAGAAACAATACAAGCAGTTGATGTTTGCTAAATACAAGGATGAAGAGTCTTGAACCAGTCATGATGTGCTATATATATCACTATATTGACACTTAATATGGTACCCGTTATGTCATTGTATGGTCATATCACTTTGTACTTCGGTACGAGGTACATTATTAAAAAAAAAACAAAACCCTAAACTGTATTATGAAAGCAGGAAGTGAACAAATGTAACAGTTACTGATTGTAAAAGTACCAGATGGAGGGGTAGGATTTAATAAGCTTTGCTTCTTCCTACTCCTTTTGGACATGTGGAACTGTGAACTGATTATGGGATGCACTCAATTGTAATCTGATGCATGTTCAAATGAAATAAAACCATTACCATTACCAAAGACGTTTTACACTGAAGAAAAAATAAATAAAAAATAGAGTTGAGTAAACGATGCATTAAAATACAATAACCATACATTAATTCAGAGCTAAAAAACAAGGCTAAAAGCAGTGGGCACAGCAGTCAGGTATAAAAAGTTAGACATTAAAAATGGATTTAAACAGGTGGGTTTTTAGTTGTTTTTTGAAGGTGGGACGGTCGGGGCAAGCACGTAGTGAATGGGGCAAAGAGTTCCAGAGGGTGGGGGCAGCGATGGCGAAGGCTCTGTCTCCCCAGGTTCAATGAACATTTGCATTTGTTATTTAACACAGTGATGAGTGCAAGGAGGCACACTGCTATGTGTCTCCCTTAAACCGTTCCTCCTGCAACCTGTGTTAACTAGGAACCTTGACATTATAATCCTAATCTAACAGACGCTACGGTCATACTTTGCTACGACTTCTTTCTTGAATTCAATAGTGTTTGTCACTGTTTTTATCAAAGGTCTGACTTATGCTATAATATTATAGCATAAGTATGTTTTCTGTATTGTGCATCTCCTTCCCACTTTCTTCCGCCTTAGTCACAGAAGTGAGTCTGCAGAAATGAAGTCCAATCAAAATCAGATCACTTTTGTTTTTCTCAGTTTTTCTCTATTTTGGGAGTGGAGGGATTAGATTTCACCTTTTTTCCTTTCTTTTTTCTATTAACCACCCATCTTTCCAAATTGCCGTATTGGAAAAAATCCTCCACGTGTAGCAGGAGCCAGGAAAGTTGCTGAAGGCCCGGTCTGTTTTTATGGTATGCAGAGAGGCTAATTGGCTTTGCAGACAGCTTTTCCCCACACTGACCCACACTGCAAACAAACCCATCCAGGCTGTGACAGCTTCACTTAGCTTGGGAAAAACAGCGAGGTCAAAATAACTTCATCGACACACACGCCCCATGCTTAAAGTGTTTTATGTGATCATAAGTTGGTGTGATGGAGTGGGTAGACAGGTGGGAGGCCTCTGAAGACAGTCACACAGACACACTTAGAGACAAAAATTTGCCTCGGCAGCTTCTGGAAAAACCAAGGCTCACATTTCAGTATGTTGCGCTTCCAAATTAAAGATGAAGTGGGTCGAGATTTTATGCAAATCTGCCGCTTGTCATTTTTGTCGGTCGTTGTGTTATTGCACGATATGGAAATGCTTCAAACCCTTGAGACAAGGGAAGAGACATTTCCAAACCTCCCACGTGAAATGAAATCACTCCTGATGGGAGACACCGAACATCAGGCTACGCTTATTTCTTTCGGAACTAACATCTTAACTTCCTCGAAAAGATTTATTGTGGTATATTCCGAGTGTGTAAGTGCGGTTGGAGATGTGAGCATGAGTGGCTGCAGCAAACTGGGCCAACCGGGATCATGTGGGTCTGTCTGTAGACCAAAGCTACGTTCACGCTGCAGGTCAATTCCCTTGCATTTGTCAGTGTGAACAGCACAGCTTATATTATAGAAAGCAATGATAGAAATGTTAGCAAAAACCTGGCCTGCACAGTTAATTAAGTACTTATGATGACCGCAGTTTGAGTCTAACTGATCATTTATTACAATAATACTTTGGTTTTTGTTATTCATTCTCCGATTAACTCCAATGAGTCTGTAACGATACAGTACAGGGAAAATTGACTAGTTGGTTATGGGCCATATTGTACAAAAATTGAGACAAAGTAAGACTAAATTTTGGCAAAACCTTTTAACAAAAACTGGGGCATAGAAAACCCAATGTTAGATTGTAGTTCCTCCTATTTCCAAATCTATACAAATTAGAGGTTGACCATCAAGAACTGTGCTAGCTTTGAATTTAGCACATCCACACATGAGGTTGCTTGTTGTTGCAACTTCTTAGCTGGTATTGATTTAGCAATAGGCCACAGAAGGCCCAAGGCGACATCGGATCTTGTTGCTTCAATTGTTTTTGGGATTTTGTCATCTCAAAATGGTTCAATCCAATCCAACCGAGCACTTAATCGGATTTGAAAGATTGTTCACTGCAAGAACGCTTATGTGATTATTCTCACTCACCCTCTAATTTTTCTGTTACCACAATTGTTTCACTGAAGCTGTAGCTCAGAACTGTAGGCCATGTTCATACCGTATTTGCAGAGATGTTTCATTTTTACAACCAAATCTGTCAACACTGTGAGAGTGAAACCTCAGTGAGTTGCCAGATTATTGTATAATCCGAGAAGCCGAGGTGTGGACTCCAGTCACAATTTGTTGCCTTTGGACTTTATTTCACAATATTATCAAAGATGAAACGGCATATTGTGGCACGCATGGGTCTGGGATGAACAGGCAGCTCTTTATTTGACAGGAACCAATCGTGAGCTATGAAAAAACAATTTTAGTTTTCACAAATTGCAGGAGGTAATCACTAAATGGAACAGTCTCATTCACTGTGTCATCTTACAAATGCCATTAAACTCATCACACATCAACTTAATCAAAAAGCAACCAAAGAAATGTACCAATGTACCAATACATGTCTAAAATGTAAAAATTTTTTAAAGAAAACAATTTGAAGTTTTCCTAAAATACATTTTGTTTGAGCAACACATTTAATTGGAGGACAAGCAGCATGCAAAAGGAATGGATTGCACGGCAATGCTGCCTTGGTTCACCATCCCAGAGGGAGGCCGATGTCATCGCAACGCGCCAATGAATTTGCTCAGACACAATGCATGATGGGATATTTAAAATAATTGTTTCTTTTTTATGCAAAACCTGTATTGGTAAATGCTTGTATATTTGTCAGATATACCTTTAGAGTGTTGAGTTGCTGTGTGATGAGTTTAGTGCTCTTAGTGTGATGACATCAAGAGTCAGACTGTTACATTGTTAGACTGTTAAATATAATGACATCCTTTAATAAAAAAAAAGTGCTTGTGACTTGTAAGGACTCAAAAATTTAGAATCTATGACTTTGGTCTTGACTCGACCTGTCTTGTCTTTATTCAAGATTTGGGATGAAAGACTTAGGACTTGCAAAACACTGACACTGCTGATTAGTTTAGGAGGCTATTTAAACCGTAACGCCATCATGGCTCCACATTCTAAATGCAAAACACATCTTTAATGTGACTGCTTGTCCATCCAGTTTGCTGATCTGGCCCTGACCACCAGCTGTTCGATGCTCCTTCACATATGGGACAAGTCTGTCAGAGGTGAGGGCCCGTGTGCACGTGCATGAGCTTGCAGACACGCAGTAAATCGTGTTACACATCCACGCACCCTGGATACATTTCCACTTAGACACAGCAGCGGATTGCCGACCTCAGCTCTACACAGTTGTTTTTGTGCGGCGGCCTCGTTGTGGCCCGTGACCTCCTTTTTGTTTCTAATTTGCAAAACGTGAACATATTTTCAAGGAAAAAAACGGAGGACCTTCTCTGCAGAGAGAGGGTGAATAAACACATCTGAAACGCCCACTGGCTTCTCCTTGCCTGTGTTTGTGTTTGATTCCCATTCCTATACTGTATACCGTGGCTCAACGTGGCAGAGGATCAACAGTGCGGTTGTGGTGGAATAAAGACAGTATTCCTTGCCCACAGGATTGCACACCTCACACTCTGCCAGCAGGAACAACTTATAGGAAAACTGCAGCATTGTTCACCCTTTGAGTGGATTTTCACAGATTTTTCCTCTCTGAACACAAAGATCCTCCACGTTTCATTCAAAAGTAGTCACATGCTACAAATGTCTGTCCGAAACCACCCAAATATTGTGCCTCGTCCTCATTCCCCTTGTTTCCTGTCCTTGTACAAGATGACTAGTAGACATCATAACCCATCGTTTACATTTCAGGAAGAAAATGTCGCACAAACCACTCGTCCACCGTGCAGCCCATAATGGCAACCCAATTAAATTCATTCATTCATTTTCTACTGCTTTTCCTCACAAGGGTGGCGGGGTACACCCTGGACTGGTCGCCAGCCAATCACAGGGCACAACAACCATTCACACTCACATTCATACCTATGGACAATTTGGAGTCGCCAATTAACCTAGCATGTTTTTGGAATGTGGGAGGAAACCGGAGTACCCAGAGAAAACCCACGCATGCACGGGGAGAACATGCAAACATGCAGAGATGGCCCAGGGTGGAATTGAACCCTGGTCTCCTAGCTGTGAGGTCTGCGCGCTAACCACTCGACCGCCGTGCCGCCCCCCAATTAAATTCAACCGTGTTAAATAGATAGTCCTGTAAATGTGTGGTTCAGGAGAATTCATATGAAGCAAATTTTGCAGGATTTCAAGCTCATGTTAATTGGGTGATGATGTGAAAAAGTGCAGCGCAGACGGGCTGACTCAAATACACGCATGCCCGCATAGTCTAGACACCCAGTTGCACCGGCAGACTCTGAGACATGTGGTAAAAAATGCACACTGCTTTCCGCCACCACACTTGCTCACAACCCCCCCCCCCCCCAGCAAAAACTCAAAGTTGAATTTAACATGTACCAAAATGCTGCCCAACAAATCTTCCCTGGAGGAATGCAAACACAGTTAAAAATGATCAATGTGGGTCTTCTTGGAGACTCATAGATTTCCCTCCTGGCGAGAGCGGGTTTTGGCTCAATGGTGGAGGATGAGCACGCACTTGGAGTCAGGAAAATGATATATCAACATTAGGCATAAGCACATAAACAGTCAGATGCACGTGCAGGGAGATTGGGTTTACCAAGGCACTCAGCCATGCTCTGTTATGATATCAACACAGTCCTCTCACTTCTCATCACTTAGAGCAAATACTGTATGCATGTGGAGTAGCTGGGCATAAGGTCGGATCCATTAAAGAGCAATATGTAACAAGGGGAGATTTACTGAAGCTGTGATACATTCAGATGTAGTGATTACATAGTCGTCCACCACCGAGCCCCCTTTGAGTTGTAAATGGAAAGAGGCAGTAGGCCGCATGCACGTGTACATTTGTAGGTCACTAGTGCGGGCTCCGCTGGAGGAAAAGAAAAAAAAAACGACAGCCGTTTGTTGCAGTTGCATGTGCCAAGTTTGTATTCGAGCCACCGTGTCCTCATTGGAAATTCCCATTGTGAACTTTCCACGGCATTAGTGGGACTGTTCCTGTGATTCACTCCACGACATGCAGAAATGGGGCCACGGTTGAAAGAGTTTGGAAACAGCTTCCAGCCAACGTTGGCTCAAAGCGAAACATGCTATATAGCCTTGTCATTGTTCACATATCTCAGAAAAAAGCCACAAGATACACACCAGTTGTATTGAACTGACATTTGGACTATTTTTGGAATGAATGGTGGCACCAAAGGTGGACCGGCCATCGGGAGTTTTCCTGGTAGGCAGATCAATAATGGGCCATTTTTTTTGTTGTTGTTGTGGCTTGTCTTGGATCACGAAAGTACCTCACCTCTTTTCAACTTGGCTGGGCGGTGACTTGCAATATTCACCCTATTTTTTTTTTTATTACAGATTCCCAATGTTATTGTCTTACTCCCCTTTCTTTTGCATATTGTAGCTCGACTTAAAAACTCATTCCGGTCCAAATGTGCAAAATGCATACTCTAGCAATTTTTCAACCGTTCTTAAGATTTTGATCAGGTCTGTCTTTATACATCAACTGCTTGTATTCAAGAAACAATACAAGCAAAGAAAAAAAAACTTAAACTATATTATGAAAGCAGGAAGTGAACAAATGTAACAGTCACTGATTGTAAGATGGAGGGGTAGGATTTAATAAGCTTTGCTTCTTCCTACTCCTTTTGGACATGTGGAACTGTGAACTGATTATGTGATGCACTCAATTGTAATCTGATGCATGTTCAAATGAAATAAAACCATTACCATTACCATACATTTTTAACAACCCCACCTCACACTGAAAGATGAATTGATTCGTCTTTTATGTTTTTTGTTTGCCTGAGAGGCACAAAGAGGTGATGATGCAACACCACAATATAAAGAGTATCTTTGGTGCAGTTTAACACTCCCAAAAATGGCAACAAGATAGCAGAAGTGCATATTTGCCTTGTAAAAGAGTTGTGCAGTGTACTAACACCAGGGAAGGACTTGGGCGCCGTGTTGCGCAAACGAGGTTATGCATTGAAGGATTATTTTATTATTTTTGCTGTGCCCTGCCCCGCTTTTAGCCTTGTTTTTAGCTCTGAATGAATATATGGCTGTTGTATTTTAATGCATCTTTTACTCTTACTCTTTTACTGAATTAATTATTAATTATTTTAACGCATGCAAATGCATGATCACGCATGATCACGCATGATCACGCGTGCACGCAAATTGTAAATAGTTCATGGTGTTATATATATGTATATTTTTATTGTTATGTTCATGTAAAACAATCTTTTTTGTGTTGTTTATGTTGTGGCATATTTTTTTGGCATTTTGGCTTAACATATATGGCTAAATGTGAGTCAGAGTGAAAGTTATGTTTGTTACAAAAAGCCTTTTTTGTTGAGAAGTGATATTTTGCTGAAACTGACCAATGTACTACTGCTAATTCCAAAAGAAATGAAAACGGTAGAAACAAACTGTGTTTTTGTGATAAAAAAATGAGTGACTGCTTCTGGTATATACCATGTCTATAAAGCCCAGCAGTTCTCAATTATTTTCTGTCACGCCCCCCTGATTTGAAATACTTGAGAAACTGAAAATATGTTTTCATTTATCTGTACTGTACAGACTGAACTTGAAGCTGAAACCAGGACAATGCAACAACAAGGAGAGCATACGAGCGTATTCAAGAATCAAATTGCTTGTTGAGTACTATAAATTTGTACAGGTTGGCAGGTCTGCACAAAAGAATGACAGTTCACCCTCCCAATCCCACGATTTGAGCAGCACTGATGTAGCCCAAGAGCATAATAGACCATGTGCCTTGAAAAATCTATCAAAATCATCAAAAATGTCCGGTACCAAGAGGGACAGCTTTTGAAAAATGGCTGGAATTGAAAAAGAGTTTAAAAAAATATCATTTTTATTTCCCCACTGGCGTGAGAACCGTCACTCATAAAGATGCCACTTTCAAAGAGATGCCGTTTAAAAAAAATAGATGAACATCATTCTGTATTTACAATTTTCAATTTGGAAGACCTCCGCAGTGGAGCATCCTGCTGGCCCGCAGGCTCACTCATGTCTGGTGTGAATTAGCAGGGCTGTCGGTGTGTAAATCAGCACTTGACACACTCACTGTGAATCGTGCATCAGCCAAAATTACAGAATGTTCTTTAATGGACCTATTCTAAAGGGCAGGATGCAAAATTGTCCAAAACATTCATGTTGGGCTATTTGATGACTCTAAATTGTCCACAGGTGTGAATGTGAGCGTGAACGCTTAAATGTCTGATGATTGGCTGCTGAGCAGGCCTGGGAGCATATGAAAAATGCAGGGAGGGATGGATGCATGCATGGAATTTGTGCTATATTAAAGGAGCGTACTGTTCTATGAAGTACGCTACTCTTGGCATTCTAGTGAAGGGCTCCACTCCTAAAGGTCAAATCCTGGATTCGCCCCTAGGACATTCTGATATGACAAATGAAGTCATGAAAACGTTGTAAGAGTAGAAGGGAAAGGGCAATGGCGCTCTAAAGACGTATACTGCCCTCCAGTGGTCAAAAATGGTTTTGCATCATTACATGGAAAATGACAGTTAACTTGTTAATGTCCAAAACTTGTCAAATTATCTTTTCTAAGGTAAATATCCTATTTTCATCACTTTAACTTACTCCAGATGACGACATTTAAATCAACGTACAACCAAAGTGAAGTAAATGACGCACAGGTGGCGACAATCACACATTATTTCCCAGTCTTGATTAATGTCATCAGCAACACCCGCGGCTGCTGTGGAAAAGGCCATATGCTAATTTTAAGACCAAACTCGGTTTTATTTCATGATTTCTTACCTGTATCGCTGAGACTCTGTCAAATAGGACAAAAACACAAGTCAAGAAGGGCAACGTAAGCCTTTGGTGCCGTGAACATGCATTCTTTCCTATGACCACTAGAGGGCAACGCCTCCACTTGGGAAAACGTCCGTCGCTTCCTGAGGTTGGGTGATACGTCACCTTTATGTATCGATTCGATACGACCAACGTCAATACATGGCCGGTATCAAAGTTTTTACTTGAAATATGTTGAATGGTTTTGTGACTTGGTGATATCTTTTTAATTTATGAATCATGTTGAAATCAAAATAAAACATAGTAGAATGATATGAGACAAACCAAATGTTGTTGCAAATATATGAGACAGACATATACAGTAAGGGTCACATAGAGCATCATAATATGCTTAGTTTTTATAATCTCAATAACAGTGCGATTTTCATTACTATAAACACAATCTGGTGTTGTTTGTCACATACTTTGCTAAGTAAAACCTTTTCCACATAAACTGTTGATTAGTCAGTGAGCCCACATTCCCTTTGTGTTCACGTGGGCAGCACAGAACACTGATTGCATCTGTGCTGTCAACCACGCTAGTTTGGGTAATTCAATGTAATCAACGCTATGTTTGTTATTTCACTTTAAATCATTCCATCACAAAAATTGCAGGTGAACACTTTACACTAATAACAATAACATTAGCATATTGTTTTCTTTCGCCTTTATTGATTTTATTTATTTAATTGTCCTGCATGGAGCCCTGATGCAAAGAAGTGTTTTCCCTTGCCGGCCTGTGTGGGATGGCATGGCGGGGGGTGAGTGTTAAACCCCTATCTATTTGCTTTTCCCCTCAAAGGGACTATTCGAGGAATGCCAGGAATTTAACTGATCCTGTTGTGTCCCAGTGTGGCTCACATCTTTCCTGGCTGCTCACGTTCTGGGAACAACTGAGCTACCTGAAACTGAACACCGTCCGACCACCCTGCCATGGGAAGTCGGACGGAAAAACCCTCAAGCTTCCCTCTAGGTGGAGGTTTAGCAAATATCACCACTCACCTGGGAATTCACTCGGGTTACGAGAGTGCGTAAAGACTTTTATCTCCTGGTATCTTATCACAGAAATAATAGATTTTAAAACCGCACTTCCATGATTATCTGCTGTTAAGTCACAAGTACGGCTCGGGGCACTTTGCAGCCCGTGGCTGTTTTTTTTTTTGGCCCTTCCCACATACTAAAAATGCAATTAAATAATAGATTTTTTTTTTAAATGTCTATGGTTGCTGACCCGACTATTATAAGTGAATTCCATATTTAACATTTTAATCGTAAAAGCATATAAAACCTTCTAAATATGTTTTTTTTAACATTATCAGAGCTCTCTAGACATGAAATGACACCCCACGCAAAAGTTTGTGAGGACCAGACAGATCTTTATTTGACAGGAACCAATCATGAGCTATTAAAAAAACAATCTTGTCAACCAATTGGAAATCACAGGTCATTACTCAATATAAAAGTCTGACTCCCCGTGTCATCCTACCAACAACACTAAACTCATCACACAGCAACTTAACATCGAAAAGGTATACCTAATAAATATACAACCATGTACCAGTATGAGTATGAATTAAAAAAACATAGTGGCGGTGGGTGTATGTTATGGACAATGAACACAGGTACATTTTATTGATGACATTTTGAATGCACAGTGATATCGTGAATAGATCCTGATTTGTGCCATTCATCCATGACTATCCCATGTCGCAAGGATCAGCGGTGTTGTCCAAAAATGTGGCTTTTGACATTTCAGTAAAAAGTCCACTCAGAATTCACACAAATTTCAGAAATAAACGAAATAAACGATTCCACCTTGGTTTAATGGTGAACCAGTTGGGATGAAGAGGTGTCGGGTTAGACAGAAAGACAGCAAGGTATTGTGGGTAGCCGTGGTGAGGCCAATGAGAGCCCTTTTAAGTAATTGCTGCTGGGCACCACCACCCACCATGGCTGTTCCTCCACCATCACCGTGGCAACAGCGGCTCTTGATAGTTGAACATCCCGTGCTGTAAAGTGAGAGAGTATGTGTGAGTGTGTGTGTGGGTGTTTGAGTCTTGAAAGCCAAACCCCACAATGGTGACCTTGGCACTTAGCTAAAGAGGAGAGGAACATTTCAAGATACACTGGAATTAGATACGGCTATAAGGGGAAACATTCAAGTCATCATGTGTGTTGATTCCCATTTCTCAAGGGTTGGATTTTAAAATAGATTTGATGTAAACAGACATGGTGTATAAGTCATGTAACAGGTTTTGCTACCTTTTTTTCCCAAATAAACACAACTAGATCATGTCTGTAGATCTCCAAGAAGGTCAAAATGCTGTCTTAACCTTTTGACCTCAAAAGTCCCAAATCCAGGGGCAGCATAGTTGCATCTGGACATCCATCTAACCAGAGTGATGAGGTTCAGTATGTCAGTTTCTTTAGTTTTAGCCTTCGGAATGTAAACATGCACTTTGCAGTGACTGTAATGTGTTAAGTTCTGCTGTTTGTGCTTAATGCTGCTCCACTTCGAGTAAATGGCAACTGAGTTTATATGTGGCCATACTACATTTCTGTCTGCCCAAGTTCATGCAGCCTGCCTCTGTAGCAGGGGTCTCAAACTCAATTTACCTGGGGCCACTGGAGCTAGGGTCTGGGTGAGACTGGACCGCATCAGGTTTTCAAAAAACCCCCCCAAAAAACAGAAAAATTATTATTAAAAACAGAAAAATGAATAAACTTTGCTTTGGTTCCGATTTTCTACAAGAACAGCTCTGATAAAACATTCCACTGTTCTCAAATATCTTAATTTTTATTTTTCTACACAAAATAAGATGAAAAATAAATAAACAAATCAAGAATAAAGAAAATCTATCAATCAGTAATAAATAAATATAATAATAATAATAACAACAAAATGGCAAATAATAAAAACTTAAGAAACCACATATAGTTGGTGGGTAGACAAATTATTATCTTTCAGATTAAAATTAACAAAGCATTATTAGAGCCCTGTAGACATGACAAAACACGACTTAAATAACTTAAATAGCCAAAAACTTACCACTTCCACACGGATAGGGAGGATAACTATTAACAGTTATTTAACCTTTAACATGAACATTAATGAAACGTAATAATTTTTTCTGGGTACATGATACCATACAGCATCCATATCAAACTTGCGCGGGCCGCACTAACATTAAACCTTCATATCAAGGCGGGAGCCTCAAACTAGTGTCCTGTGGGCCACATTTGGCCCGCGGGCCGCGTGTTTGAGACCCCTGCTCTATAGCTTACGTAACCCAGCAACAACATGTATTGCAGCCAATATTGAGCATCTCTAGTTAAAATAAGATGGATAGCTCCTTGCCAAAGATGCCTTCCGTGTAAAGATGCAGCTGGAAGAAAGATATGATGCATGCATGTTTAGTGTTTACTCATATACCTCCTGAGCGTTTTCCCAGGTCACGTGTTTCTGCTAAAATTATAGCGAGCTAACCTGGCTTCCGAAGCTCATTTCTTCCTCCGCTCTTATTTGTATTCAGGCATGAACTCTCAAATGATGCGACTTGCAGAAGTACCCGATGATTCCACCAATTTCACCAACAGCTTTCATCTGGCAATTTGTTCCATAATGTGCCACCGCCTCAAACCCTGAAAACCATCAAGCCACCTTTTCCTTTTCATCACCTGCCGCCTCCTCTTTCCCCTCCCCCTCCATCGTCCTCCTACCCACTTCCGCCCACACTCCACTTTTATTTACTCTTGGCCTGAGAGTGGGCGCTCATGTGCATGTTTTTGTGTCACCTTTACATACATTTTCACTTTCTTGCATGCTTTCTTTGTACTACTACCTTACGGCAATAATGTTTTGGGGTCAGATGTTGGAATTTCTATATTTATGGCTCAGGGGAGCGATTATGACTCCAGCTTCCTACCAGCATCTAAAAACGTGTTGTGCCTCACTGAAAACTCCAGTTGTGTGATTGACTGGCACTCTGTCCAGGGTGTACCCCGCCTCTCACAGCTTGAATAGGCAGTGAAGGAAATGAAATGATAATTTGACATTGATATTAACCCCTGTCGAGCCGACTATTATGCTCAAATCAAGCACATTTAATCATGGTTTCATTGGGAATGCTTTGTGCAAACCAATTGTTCATCATTGGAAATACATTTCTCCCCTCGTTCATAATATTTCAAGTAATTGTCGTTGTGCAAGAATTTTTGCACAGTACAAAAACAGTCTTCTCATCAGCAGGATTGGCAATTGACTGTTGCCATGGCTCTTGCAAATCTGCCGACGCCTGCTCGTCAATGCCGTGGTGTTTGACAAAGATATTGTCTGGAACGATGATTCACTTCGCACTCAATACAAAGTGTGTATGTGTGACTGTGTGTGTGTGTGTATGTGTATGTGTGTGCAGGAATGCAGACTATTTGCTCACCCTATCAAGGGAAACAAGCATATGAAAGTTCAACAAAAATGTCTTTCTTGCAATAAAAGAGGATTAGCGGATTTGGCCGTCATAGTTCTGAGAGCCACGCACGTTCTGGTCCAACCGATTGTTATGAACATCCAAAGTCATGTTGGGAATTCAAACAGAACAGGTGCCGCTCTGTGACGGACTTCTGACGTTCTCAGGATCTTGATATGAAATGTTTTTGTGCTGCAAAGGAGGCAGTGTGGCTATGCTGTGCCAGATTGCGCCCACGCGCCCCATGTGTTCCTCTCTGCTTCTCTACAACACAAGCTGCACACAGAAACACTTCATATCAAACCAAATTCATCCACAGATCACAGCTGATTCTCCATAATGGAGTAACAGCACAGATATTTCATTTTTGTATGTGCATTACGGTATTCCGTTGGTATATTAGTGTGGGAGGAAGAGGGAACAAAGTAAAAATTAGAGCCATGCAGTGTCCTCCAGATCTACTTTGCTGTACACTGAAAACAATCACAAAAAAAAACTTATAATGACCACATTTCCTCTAACGACAATGTGCACAGAAATTGCCTGCACACAATAAACGCGGACCTACAGTACCACTCTTTCAGTTCATACACGCTGAGTCAGGGGTCTCCGGCCAGTAGCTCCTAACCACTTTTCAAGTCGCTCTCCAAAGCGTTTATTCATTTATTATCAACTCCTATACTGACAAAATTGGAAAGTGAGGTTCGGTGGTAGTCCGGAAGTCCTCAGGCCCGCTTGGGAGTGTGAATCACGGGAGAGTGGGCATGCCCTGAAGCAGGGGTGCAAGGCCGTGGGTGGATTAAATTAAACAGCCCATTTGGGAAATCCAAAGAAATAGCTGAAATAGGCACAGATTCTGGAAGATCTAAAAGACTTTGTAGCTGCTCTATAGGGTCCACAACTCAATACAAAGGGCTAAAAATGAGCATAATATCATAATCCCATCTAAGAAAGTGAATGAAAGTGTTTTTATTGGGCCCTTGAATTCTGCTGCATGTGATGTGACGTGAATTTTTGTTGCCATAAAGCCAAAGAAAAAGCTACTGTTGCGGCCGTAACCCAAAACATGTCACTTCACCGGACAAGTCTTATTTAAGTCTTATTTTCTGTTATTATGGCTACTATATTGTGTTATATAAAGGTGATTATAGGGGTGTTATTTTATGTCTAGAGGGCTCTAATAATGTTAAAAGCCATATTTAAAAGATTGTAAACCGGTTTTCTGTGCTCTAACTACACCTACTACTTTGTGAAAGTACGTTTACCACAGTCAATTGTGGAACTAATGAAATGGGACGTATGAGGTGTTACTGTGTAATGAAACACATTTGTCCTGATAAAAAGGAGAAATACAGTTGATTTTTAAGAAGAAGCGGTTGTGAAAACATCGCTTTATTGTAACTTTATGCTCAAGTAGCTCTTCTCAGTCAGATTTCTTCAGTTGCATTGCTAAAAGCCAGAATAATTTGCTTTTGGATTCTAAAAGTCCTTATTTGCCGAGAGGAATGATAATTATGCGGTAAAATAAGAAGCAGCATCACTCATATGTGATTGCACTGCTGGTTGTTCAATAGTAAACATACAACTGTCAAACCTTCATTGATTTTGTTTCATTTGGGATGAAATGCTTCCAGGAGATATTTTTGTCAGGATAGAATTTATTGATTTATTTGAGAGCACATTTTTACAATGTGAGTCAACTGCCTGAAGCATTAATTCTTTCAAAGCATGAACTCATGTTCAAATGAATGTTACCGTGCTCAACCCCCTACAATCCTGCTGCCCACATACAAGCACACACACACACACAGCATGTGCGAGTGTGTACACAACTCCAGCACTGGCATGCTCACACACCTACACGAGCTGTGTGTGGAAGCAAATGCTGTTCATGCATGTCTCGCAGAGTGGAAATATGCAGAGAGGATCTTTGATCTCAGTCAGGCACACAAGCAGCTCCTCTGCTATTTGCATTTGGCCTCCTGAGTGTGTTGGCTTCTTGGCCTCTCATCAGTTACTCACAGGTTAAAGACGCACAGGTTCCCGTGCAATTTATGATTTGGAGCGTGGTTGTTTTTTTTGCACATGCACAAGCCTGTAGCGTTGCAGGCTAAATTATAATTATCTGTGCATATATGCTTTTAGGGGTAGGCTTAATGCTTTATGTTCATGTGCAAGCTTGTATTGTTGTAGGCAAAACATGTATAGTTTGAGAGTACCTGCAGCGCAAGAGAGAGAGCGGAAAATGAGAGCGTACGGAGGCAAAACAAAGTTGTGCAAGAGAAAAACGTGGGGATGTGGAGGCGAATGAGTGTGGACAACTACAGAGAGAAGGGGGGAGTGAGGCCTCTCTAGGAGGTCACTGAGTTTCTGGATCTCTGCTCCTTTTGTGCCACTGCACATTCCATAGCAACAATCTGACCAGTCAGCCAGGGAGCCGCAAAAATGGAAAGAAATATACAAAAGAAAGGACTGGTTAAAATACATTCTGGGGAGTTCATCTTCTTGATCTTAAACATTGAATCCCTGCTACGTACAGACACCTTAGACCACCAGGAAACAATGCCAACTGATTGAGATCCTTTACATTTGGAGTGAAGTACAGCTTTCAGCATATTCCAAAATGACTACCGTTCCCAAACACCTGTACTACAGTAATATTATTTTTTTTACTATATCTATAAGGGGAATCTAAGTATAATAGTATGGGGTTTCATTCCCGGGCTATATAAGCAGCTCACTGGTCTTATCTGTGTCATTTACTGACAGTCAAAAAACACATTCTTGTGGCCATTTTTTGAGCGTTACATCATCGTTATCACAATATCAGTGAATATTATTAGTGTATTATGAATATGTCACTTTCTTGGCTTTGCTGTGAGATCATGGCTGCATGTATTCTGCTAGTGATTTCACAGCCAAGATGGCATCGGTGTAGGAAACTCGTTGGCGGCTGTCAAAACATGTAAAAAAAAGAAATCACCGCTTAATTTTACTGTTATTTCACAGTTGTTTATTTATGTTTGTATGACATCTACTTTGCTTCAGAGCTACAACTAATTCTTTAAATACTGCGCCACTCATGAGGCAGTGAGGAAATGGTAACTCATGAATTATCAGTGCACTCACAATGAGCTTCTCAACCCCCTGAGATCACAATTACATTATACGTATATAACAATGTAGCAATAGAACAGTCTAACCTCACCACACAGCAACTTAACAATCAAAAAGTACAGTATACTTGAGAAATATACAGACAAGTTCAGAATGGGAAATAAACACATTTTCCCATAATGCATTGCATCTGAGCATCGCATTCATCAGTGCCTGCCGGGATGCTGCATTGACATCAGCCTCCCTGTGTTGATTTTGGCTCCCTCTGGTGGAGCGAGGCAGCATTGCACTGTCATCCATCCATTTTTTAAATAATTTTTAAACCGGTTAAAATGTTCCAGAGATCACAAACAGCTGTATGCTGTTGTTGTGTTGCGGTGTCAGTGTGGCTGTGTTTGAAACGATTTTTTGCCTTCAACTTTGTGGAAATAGTTGAAGGAAGGCCCTGTTCTTTCATCAAGATGTGGAATGGATGAGAACTGGACTGTACTCACACACAGCATCCCCCTTATAACCGCAAACATAATTGCAACGATCTTCTAAATAACAAGTTTTGGGACGTCTCCAGATCAGTTGCAAAATAAAGCAGATTTTCTTTTCATAAAAATGCAGCTCAAAGCTGAGGAAAACAAGCACTTGGCAAAATTTTAAAAGTGAAACCGTCACTCACTTGCTTAATGCATTTCCTGGTGCGCCAGAGTCAGTGAGTTCACTTGTGTTCCTGTTGGTAATTTGAAATATAATTACCCATAATTTTAGAGTGCTTCACAAGCCTGACACCTACATCTCCTTGCCCACCCCCCATCCGCTAACTTTCTCTCTCACTGGCCTTTTTTTCCTCTGCGTGAAGGATTGTATATTTTCCACCTCCGCACTTTTCCTTCATGCTATCCCCAACACAATCTACAGTATGTAAATGATTGACAGCAAGGCTAAAAGGGAGGTCATATTCATATATATCAGTATCTGATATCAGACATCATTATCTGTACCTGTATCAAATGGTATTGTGTGCAAAGGGGGACCAACCATGTACCCGGTGATATGTTCTATTGCTTTGTTTTACTGCAACTGGAGTAACAGGTGGATAAATCTCGGTGCTAAAGCCTGAAAAACAACAGGTGATGTATGCATGTGTGTGTGTGTGTGTGCTTAGGTGGGCACACACTCAAATACACACACCGACTCAAATGATGCGTAGGTGTATGCAGTGGTCAAGTGATGATCTACTGTGGAGGCTGAGCGCTCTGGAGAGTGGTGTGTGTGGGTTGGAAGCCTCTCCTCCCGGTGATACACACACACACACACACACACACACACACACAGGGGGGTGGAGGCAGCCAAGCTCTCCTCGCCGCGCGTCCATTGATCAGTGTAGTGCTTGGGAGCCTCAAAAGAGGTGCAGAGAGAAGAAGGCTGGAAGCGAAGAGAAGAGGAAGAAAACCCAAAGTGTGACGAGATGGCGGCAAGATGGAAGATGAGAGTGTCAGCGTCTGGGGGTTGCCCCGGGTTTTTCGGTGCCTCAGCACTGCCCGGTAAGCGCTTGATTTGTCTGCATGCACTTATGTGCCCATTTGTATGCCATGCGTGTCCCTCGTGCCGCCCATGCTTGCGTGTCGCTGCAGACAGAGCAGCAGCAGGTGTATAAACCTTGTGGGCTTCCATTGCAGACAGCCCATTATCCATTTAATTAAAAACAGTCTCCTTGCGGCACCGCTGCTGCAGAATTTGTCCATTCGGATTGAGTGTGAGTGTGTCAAGGGTGGGGAAATCACTATCACGGGGAAGGAGGAAGGAAATGCCAATCTGCAGCTGCTGTTTGCATGTGCATGGATTGTGTGTTTTATGTGAAATGTCACATTGATGCAGCGGGGCGGGTGGGGGGGGGGGGTTGACGGGGATGACTGGCAGTGTTCCATCACATCATCCCCAATTTGGATCATTATGCACTACACTTCTGTCAATAACACTCTAAAACTGCCATTTGCCTGTCACTTTAACTGTCTCGCCTATTAGAGTAGCATCATAACTTGATTTTTTATATTCTTTTGCTGGACTATGTTGGACATCAGTAAGAAAGACAATATTGAGAATTATTAAACAAAAAAAAACTGAAAAAAATAATTTCATTGTTTGTTTTGTTTTGAGTATGCAGTATATATAATAGTATTATATTATATTATATTAGCACTCCATAACTTCACCGAAACATACCTTTGTGCATTCTCACATAGTATAAGCTTTGTAGTCACCATGATGGCTTTTTCCTCGCTGGGACGCTACGGAGGTCCGCGGGCCGCCGTTTGTGCACCAATGAAGGCGGCAGCTGAAGAGTCCTCCACTCTTACTCCCCCCCCCACACACACACACACACACGGGTTATGCGACCAGCATCGTTGGTAAGTGCAACTAGTTTTTACTCTCACTTATCGCAACTAAGGAAAGATGTTGTTGCTGAGAGAAAAGTTGAACACTTTTGTCTTGTTCGTCTGCATCTTTGACCACACACAGCTTCCGCGATGATTGCACAACGCGACGCATTAACAAAAACAACAACAACAAAAAATCGACTTTACGTAGTTGTTGTTATTGTTCTGTCCTCCACTCGAGTCCGTTGATTTGTCTCCGCTTTGGCCGAAAGCAACCTCAAGGACTCGGTCACGCTTTGCTTCGACCATGCGGTTCCTCTCCGTGACGGACGTTGGTGCTCCGTGCCTCAAATTCATTTCATCTGCAATCAACTGTCCTTTATTGTCCCAAACGTACATTGTCACTAATTCATCACCCTATCTTTGAAATTTATTAACACCTTACATGTTTCGCCTGTGTGTGGGCCAGTCTGAGGGGGGGGGGCATGCGCAAAGTGTGTGGTCCCTAAACCACACAAACACACTCAAAAGCACAAATTCGTGAACGGGTGTCTAACATTACGTACACTTTGGCGCTGTTGCCAACTTTTCAGTATGAAAAGTAGCTATTGGCTGGCCTAGAAGTTACTGGAAGTCGCTGCGTGACGTCATCGTCTGATTAGATATAACTGTAAGAAAAAAAAAGCATAACCAAAAAAAACCCTCCATAAGTACAAGTAAACACCATTGGTTTGTTATGCAATCATTTCATCAAAATAAAATAACTCATAAAATAACTCTGGCGGAACTCTAGCCTGGCGGAAACGTGGCTGCCACCACCTAATATTCATTCCTATTCATCCATCAGCTGAGGCAGGGTGGGGCAGGGGCACAACGAGAGTGACTGCCAAACTTCCGATGGACAACCTGCTCTACCTCCTGAGCTGCTGCTGCCCGTCTTACCAATGTCCTCTCTATTATGTTCTATTAGGTTAGGTTCATGCCCCCTCAGGGACAGAAATACTTTCACAGCTTTGTTCATTCATTTGTATTGTTCATCACTTCCTACTGTGATATCATGCCATGCTTTTCATGTTATTCATTCATTTTCTACCGCTTATCCTCACGAGGGTTGCGGGGGTGCTGGAGCCTATCCCAGCTGTCTTTGGGCGAGAGGCGGGGTACACCCTGGACTGGTCGCCAGCCAATCACAGGGCACATATAGACAAACAACCATTCACACTCACATTCATATATGGACAATTTGGAGTCACCAATTAACCTAGCATGTTTTTGGAATGTGGGAGGATGCCGGAGTACCCGGAGAAAACCCACGCATGCACGGGGAGAACATGCAAACTCCACACAGAGATGGCCGAGGGTGGAATTGAACTCAGGTCTCCTAGCTGTGTGGCCTGGGCTCTAACCATTCGACCGCTGTGCAGCCCTCAACATGTTATATTTATTTTTATATATTATTATTATATATTTAAAAAATGGTGACCAATCGTCACCAATATGAAAAACATTTGAATGTTGCACAAACATCCATATAAGAACAAAGTAAAGTGCTAAGTATGAAACTCAGGACTGGGTAGAGGGTCTGTAGAGAGGAGGAGTACTTGGTATGCCATTACTCCGTGGAGAACACATGACTGGGAGGTGGGTGGGTGGGGTTGGGGGGTACATTCCTCGCCTTCCTTTTTTCGTTAAACGAATTATTGGAGCTGCTGACATGATGTCGTTTCACATGATGCCCAGCTCATGGGTCGGATCTGGAGAAAAGTGGTCAGATGACCTCAGTCCTGGATTACAAAGCGAAAGTTGACTTGACCTGCTGTAAGTGGGGGTAAACCTGTGGCAAAATGAGCCGTGCACTTTTTTTCTGGGCCTTTTTCTTACTAGCATTGCTTTGAAGCTGCAGTAATTAATCAATGAGTCATTGACTATCCAATTCACTGACAACAATATTGGTTTTTGATGAATAGTTTTTATGTAAAAATGTAAATACCCTCTCATTTCGGCCTCTCAAATGTGAATATTTGTACATTTTGTTAATCATCGATGAAAGCAAACCTATTATCTTTGTTTTAACACAATATTTGCATACATCAGCTTTGACATTGCAAAACAGTGATAAACATTTTGCCTCTTTTCTGATATGTTGTGCACCAGACCACTTACTGTTTGGTTTTGGGTTCATATTTGATTGGCCTAGGTTCTTTTGGATTAATCCAAACAACAAGCTTCATATTAATCAACTAAGAAAATAATCGTTGCAGGTCGTATTTTGCACAAACTGTTTATTTGTGAAATGCAACCACCACCACCGTGTCTGCAGCAATGTGGTCGCTGTACGTGGACGAAAAAGCTGTCAAGGAGCTCAAGAAGCTCAGTAACCCAGGCAGGGCTCAGACTAGAACCTCTGCTCCTTCACACTGAGAGGTGAGCTGAGGTGATTCGGACATCTAGGTGTTCCAGGCATGCCCAGCCAGGAGAAGATCCCGGGGTAGACCTCGGACATGCTGGAGGGATAATGTCTCACAGCTGGCCTGGGACGCCTTGGTGTGGGCTTCCCTACTGAGACTGCTGCATCCATGACCCGGATAAACGAAGAAAAATGGATGGATGTTTCTTAGTGAAATGTGTTCAGTGGTATCACAGTAAAAGCAGCATAATGGGTTCATTACATGACATTAGTTTGAAGTTTAGAGCTGCTGCCAATGTCGGTATCGGTTGAAGTCGGAATCGGTAAAAGGCCATTATTGATCTACTTTCAAATATTCCTAAGAAAAATGCAGCAATCGTTGATAATAAATACGTCACGGCTGATTTGCATGAAAGAGTCCTACATGTTCCTTTGCGTTCCCGTCAAAACCGCAATCAGCCCACTTGCTAACCACAATTACTATGATGAACTGATTGTCAGATTATACCACCAAAATGGTTTTAGCACGCATCTGCATAATTGCGCTCGGCGTATCTGCACCCGTGGGCTCCCGTCTGCCATTAGCCGCTGCTCAAAAAGTGAGGGATTGAGAAGCAGGAAATTGTGTGCCAAGCGAGTGGGCGTTGTGATTACGTACAAGTGGTATCTGTCATTATTTGGTGGAAATGTCGCTTCTTTTGTCGCTGGCGTGTGAGATGTGTTGAGGACGGATGCGGCGAGGAAGGTTGCATTCAGGGCCCGGCCGCTCACATGTATAAATAAGAGGTGAGGGATGACACATGGAGGGGTGCCATCTTGGCATTTCTTGACCAAGGTCACATGACAGCTGAACAGCTGAACTCAGCTCTCTAAGTCTAGCAACTTTGCAGGAAAAAGTGACCGGAAGCAAAAAAAACATTAATGCAGGTCGCCATCCCCTCCGTCCTCCTCTTCCTTCCATCACTGCTCATGTCTTGAATGCAGGCCAACATCCCACACGCCCACGCGCACAAATCCACACTGTGCCATGTATTTTTCTCCCTCACCCCCCTCCGAACCGCACTTTGTACTAATTGCGCATCGTTTCCATAGCAACAGGTAGCAACATTTTTTGGTAAGCTCATGCCTTCTAGTAAGTACATTCTCCGACTGAGGCAGCAATTCACTATTGTGATATTACAAATAATGCAACAATGTATGTTATACTGCAAGTTGACTAAATACTTGGCCACCGACTGCCTCATTGAAGACACACGTGTACAATTACCAACTCATTTGTCAGCCATAAGTGCAGAATCAGTGCTTTCATCAAATGGTACGACTTTCAGTGTTGATTAATGTGTGTATGCTACACTATCTGAACAAAACATGGAGCCTCGCGTTATCAATGACAAAGAAATGATCCATCAATTAGTCCAGTTTCTGGAGCATTTTCCAGTATGAAGCCTTTTTAAGGTCATGCCACAGCATCTCAATTGGATTCAGGTCAGGACTTTGACCAGGCCACTCCAGTCTTCATTTTTCACCATCACACTACCACCACCATATTTTACTGTGGGTGTGATGTTCTTTTTCTGACACTAATGGGATCGTCAAGTTGTTTAATTGCAAAACTGACATGAACCTTAATGTTCTTTTTGTTCAGCACTGGTTTTCATCTTGGAACTCTGCTTGTTTGCTGTTTTTGGGGTGTCCACTATACCAATATTGTCCAGTACGTCACTTATGCTTCTTTTACTGTGATGCATTTCACACATAAACACCACAAAACGAGACACATATTGCAATATGCTTCAAAGTGCCATCTTTATTTTTAAACATTTTGTCTCAAAAACATTTTAAAACCTCCAACAATGATACAGTTTGCAGTGCTGCACATTTTTATGTTGAAGAAGCATCCAAATAAGAACAAAGAAAAGTACAAAGTACTTACAAAGTCATTAAATATTCTGGGGACATCCTGAGCTTGCAAGTTTTGTTGCTTTGTTGAGCACAAAGCAGTTGTGAGTAAGTGGCCGAGTAAGGTCTTGCTTGGCCAGTAGCCGACATTATCAGGCATTTGCTACAATGTACAAATAAAATTAATAAAGTAGGCCCCGAACTGCACTTTGGACACCCATAACCTAAATGATTTTCAAGGGACAATGGAAAGTAGTGACTGCTAGCAGTCATAAATAAAAATGCATTTTTGCAGTACAAAAAGGATGTTTTTAGAATCTGACAAATTACCACAACATGACCCAGAGTTTTATGAATGGGCAGCAGGATGTGCTCCCATTGGCTGAGAGGAGCAACCAATCAGGAGCACACATTTGCAACAGGGGAGTGC
Source organism: Doryrhamphus excisus (assembly GCF_037039965.1). NCBI lineage: Eukaryota > Metazoa > Chordata > Actinopteri > Syngnathiformes > Syngnathidae > Doryrhamphus > Doryrhamphus excisus. The sequence continues at coordinate 9,131,143 of NC_136371.1, read as the reverse complement.
ATGAATGGAAGAGTTAACAGGTCAGATATTTTTGGCAGTATGTGTGTGTGTGTGTGTCTATACATAGCTGTGGGAATTGGAGACGGACAATTGTCCAGATTAGAATTAGCAGTCAGGACCACCTGTCTGCTTCTCGCCCAGGCGGAAACACAGGAGCAGGCGGCGCTGAGATGGCAGGAAGGAAGGAAGGAAGGAAGGAAGGACGGATGGACGGACGGAAGGAGGTCACAGATCACTTTGCTAGTTTCTTCTCTTGCTGTCTGTGTCCTTCACAGGGACACAGGGGGACATTGTTAGCCAGGGGCTGGGGGGTGTCTGGGCCAAGCAGAGTTCACATACCTCTCTGCTGGATCACTGCCAGATCTTACAAAGCATATAGGTGGAAGATATAGGAGGAGCGCATTTAAAAGGGGTACTGCATGATGATAGAATGTGTAAAGTTGACTTTGTCTTCACGCTGTTTCAGTCTGTTCGTGTTAAAATATGTCCACCAAAAGTGATTATTTTTTTCTTCTTCCAGGATTGCTGCAAGGCATCAAGCAGAAGAAGGATGCGCGCACCACTGGAAGTGATAAAGATAATAGGAGTATTTATTGACAATAGTATGTACTGTATGTATTAGAGGAGCTTTTATCCATATTGTGCTGTTACAGTTTCTCAGCTGCGACATCAACTGGAGCTCCAGCATGCTATGATTCTCCTCTGCAAGTTGTGGTTTTCTTTTCCGGGATGCCCAGCGCTTGCTCAGTAGTCAGTGTAGATCCTGTAGGGCTGGCAGCAGCTACATCTGGCTACTGGGTCTCCGTCGGCCTCCGTGTGCCTCAAAGGTGGATCTACACGATACATCTGGATGTGGAGGAACTCTACGGGTACATTCTGGACCTGGCATACAGTGTAGGACTCTGTGTGTGTCAGTCTACAGCTACATTGTCTGCTGGGTTTCAGGATTTTACTCCACAGTAGACCTTTGTAAGCGCATGTGTTGCTACTTTGGTGTTAATACAATATACCATGTATTGATATGCTGCAGGAAGTAGAGACCATTGCAGGTAATTTGACAACTTTGTGTTTATTGACTCATAAAACATTCTTCAAACAATAAAACAATTTTAAATGTCCGTTTCTGTACAATGCTTGCTAAGCAATTTTATTCATATATAGAAAATGTAAGAGGGGTTGTGTTAAAATGACAAAACCCCTTCAAATTTAATGGCAGGTACTCTGGAAAAAATAACAGCATTCCATCAACAAATATTTTCAAGCAATAAATATGTATTTATAAATAGTGTATATTTACATCAAGATTAGAAACAATGAAACAATCACAAATTAAACTTTTATTTCATAAGTATGTGCAACCCATTTTCTTTGTGACTTGGCTTGTACATTTTACTAGATTTTTTTTCTTTTTCTTTTTTTAAACCTAAGAAAGAAAAGTTTTGGGGAAGAAAAAAAAACAAGACAAAGAAAACATAAGCTGTGAAGAATAACTAAACAAAACACTCACCTATACTCTGCACATTACATTTTTTTGTGGAGATTTTGTCGAGGGTCAAGATGACTATCTAGCATCGACGGAGAGCAGTTAGGCTAGCGCTCCTTGGGAGGACAAACCGAAGAAATTGGGGCAATGAGTTAAAACAAATCAAACACCAAAGCCAGTAAGCAGAAGAGAAGGCGAGCAAAGGGGCAGGAAGGTGGTGAAGTCAGTAGTCTTTGACGGGTGGTGTAGCCAGTTGGGAACAGTTAACAAGTATCTACAAAACATTTCAATACGCATTAAAAGAGACACTCCTCCCTCATCTTGGTGCTCCCAAACATCTTTGATTGAGTCCTCCATTGAAATGGGCTGAACTTTTGTCACTACAGAGGGAGAAACAGTCCAATGAGCAAGCTCGGCGCTGCCCCCATCTGGTGGGGGGCCCTGTGCGCCAAACAGGTTGCATAGACAGACGCAGCCGCCTCAGCCTCCAGCCGTCGCTATGGAGACCTGCCATGCGGGGAGGGGGCGGTGGCGAAGGTGGAGAGACGGCCTTGGCTTTCCTGAATATCAGAAAGGGGTCCGTGTACATGGATGCGGCTTCTTAAGTTTTTAAATTGGCTTCATGGTTCCACTGTAGAAGAAACGGGTCTCCTAATGTCAAGATGAAGATGAATGAAGAGGAGGGGCCTGTGGGGGGGGTGATGTGAAAGCATTAGACAGGATCGAGATGGCAGCTACAGTATGAGATAAAATAAGCATGCAATATACTGTAAATATGCTGCTATAATGTAATACACAATTTTATGACAGAACGAAGAGGAGCCAGAAGTAAGCTGAAAAAGGTGCCGTTTCCTGTGCACATTTTAGTTTGTGTTTGCTTGTGTAATGAGTTGTTGATGTCGAGCTGTTTCACTGGAAATAGATTTACTTTTTGTCTAACTGAAATGGAAAATGTTTTGTAATTATTTTTGTTGTATATATAAATCAAGCCTTAAAAACAATACATTTGATAATTAAATTTTTACATTAGAAATTTATTTCACAAGCACTTTGATAAGAAATCTACTTAAGCAACTTGTTTTTCTCCAAAGAGTCAAACAGTAACAGAAACATTTTTCAACTCAGACTGAGATAATAGTGCCTGAAGTCAATCTACAGACTTACTAATGTGAACTGGTCGTAGACCTGCATGAGGTCATCCATCCTGTGCTGCTCCAGCACCACAAAGTCGTCCAGTGTGGCGCTGCCTTTCCGGGCACAGTCCTGGCAGTGAACCACCTGCTGCTTCTTGGAAAGGAGCTCACGGCGCACAAACAACAGGTTGAACACCTCCACCTGTGGAACATGATCAGACACACTTCAATGTAACAGCATCAGCTCACACTTTGTTAGGTAACTGGGTAATCTTCTCAATCTTTTCATGTTGTTCTTGATGCTCTGCATTTATTATATGGTTCAAGAAACTTCAGAAAGTTCTGTCCTACGGTGTGCACTGTACATCACTAGGGATCTACTGATGCAGAGATCCCTAGTCCTGTAATGAAATGAAACACAAGTACCCCCAACCCCCCACCGGTCAGAAGCAGAATCCCCAGTGCGTTACCAACCTCACAGATGGTGCAGTAATGGGCCGGTTCATCCCTGGTTCTGGGCTTCAGAACTGTTTCTTTGCCAGCTGTCGCCAAGGCCTCCTTCACCCACTGGCACTGCTTCAGCGTCCGCAACAAACAGTACCTGTGAAGAATGTGTCAGGCGGGAAGGTTTCGGTTAGAAAAAAAATAATAAATGCATTTGACTGTCGTGCAGTAAGAACTGTGACTGACTCACTTGATCATCTCAAACAGCTTGTGATCCGACACCTTTATGTTGCGTGCCATGTTCCAGGAGAGGTGCACCATAGGAACCATAGATTTCACACTTTGGAGCTTATTCCACTCGTAACGCTCCACAGCCAACTTGTATTGATGGGCTAAAGAAGAAGAAAATATATATATATATATATCACAACAAACTATTTGCAGTGTGCTTTCAGTAGGCCTGTCATAATAATGGATATATCCATTTATCGAATGATACAAATAATAATCTGCTATATTGGATCTATCGTGAATAAATGCTGAGAGTGATCCCTCTGTCCTCTCATTCAGCATCTTTGTAGAGGTGGGGATGCGTGTGAGCCGATGCGTGTGGTGACACCGGAAGACCAAATTAGCCTTGAAAAAGAATATGCTAACACGATTCAAGGCATCGAAGCGGTAGTTTCTAAAAGGCAAATGCATCCTCAGCAGTGTGGGAATATTTAGATTCAGAAAGAACAAGCCCATTAACACAGACAGACAAACCGATATGTTGTGAAGTGGAGGAACACGACCAACTTATATGCTCACCAGTTTTCCCATCTTGGTGTCAAGCAAGTGACTGAAGCTCACACTGGTACACTATACTTGAATACCATCTAGTGGTTCAAATGTGCATTACACCACCATTGCGCTATGAAAAAATACATAAAAAAAAAATGACAAAATCATCGACCAAAAAAATGTGTAATGCAGGGCTTAGCTTTTTCACTAATGGGGCGTTGTCCGTACAGCCAGCAGGTCTTTCGTACATTTTGTTGATGTAGGGTTTGGTAAAATGTCGATTTATTTCGAACTCCAAACACTTTCAGATTTTTGTTGTTGCTTTATACTTTATTTACAAAACAAGAAAAAGCGCCTGAAAGGCATTTTAGCGCATGAATGGGACAGCATTTACGTTAATCTTTCCTGCATAGCTGCAGTATCCATCTGATATCATAGGTAATTAGCGCTATGTCAGCCAGCACAGCTGCAATCTCCCAGACTCAAACGTTAGAGCATCAATGCAAGAGTTGCCGATGTGAACAAACAAAAATTGTACGAGTCTTGCAGATTTATATACAGATGTTTACAGTTTACAGTTCTACTTTTGTTTATTTTGTGTATTAGTCGCACTGCACAGAAAAGAAAATGTGTGCGCTCATGTAGTCATGCCTCAACATAAGGATAGAGGATGATGGGCATAATTCCCAAAAAAAAAAGTGGCGTTTTTCTTTCAGATGGAAATGTGTTTGTTAAGTACAGTGAGGAAATAGAAGCCAATCAGCTAAAAAGGTCAAGCAGCTGGAAAGCTCAGTAAGAGGCATCACAAATGCCATTCTAAAAAGGTCACAATAATTTTTGCTCACTACAGTTGTGAACTCTTGAGCTTCTCGCTGCGTTTAAAAAGCACAGAAAAATACATGTGTCTGTTCATACCTGTGAGTGGTCCGACATTCCAGGCAATGTTGTTGCACCAGCCGATGGCCTGTACCCAGTGGACAGTGCCAGTGTTGAGCCACACCAAGTCGCCTGGACGCTGGATGAAGCGATACACGGGAACGTCAGCCTCATACAGGTCTTCCAGGTTTGGCCACCACGAGCCCATCAAGAAGTTGATGTTGTTCCTGGCGGTGACAGAGAGGTTCAAGTTCCTGATGGTGGAGACACTCACTTGCCTAAAACGAGGCCTTACTTTTCACAGAAGTTGCTCATCACCCCCCAGTAGGCCTCTGGTACAGCGAACCATTCACAATCTCCAGGCCCAATGTTGATGTTGACTGCGCAGAAGTTATTGTGTTCCTGGTGACCTGTTGGGTTCGAAAAAACAAAACCACTCATTACCCAAAACACCCACACCAATCCTGGCTGAATGACAAACAATCCACTTTAGTTCACTAACCTGGTATTCGGCTCCCTGGGACCTTCATGTACAGCTGAACGGTATTCATTCCTAGGATGGTGTGGCCCACGTGGCTCAGCAGGTTGCCAGCTGACACAACACGAGCAAATGCTGGCAGCTTACTCAGCTCCTGTAGTTGCTGCTTCCACCTGGTGGGGAAAGAGGGCATGCCTTTTAACACATTCAATCCCTGATATTTTTTCAAAATATGAAATATTATATATTAATATATTCAAGGCACACAGAATATTGAGCTCACATGATATATATATATAAACATGGTACATACAAAAAGATTGGACTCATCTTTCACCAGAAAAATAAGTTTCCCTTTTTCCCTTCTTTACTAATCATTAACAACACAGGTTAAGTTTCAGCAAAATATCAAAAGGAAAAAAGTACAGCTTTTTTGTGAAAAGAAACATTTACAGCATAAATGTCACTTTTACACAAATTTAGCTTTATATATTTGCCCAAAATTTCAAAACTATGTCACAGCATAAACACCACCAAAAATGTGTGTGCATGTGTGTGCGCACATGAATTAAGATCACCCTTGAATGTGTAATCTTGTGCGTTCGGGTTGAAAAAAAAAACATACAAGTACGACTTTGGTACTGAATGAGTGAGGAGCCACACTTACTTCCTTTCATCTGACACATCAATGTTGGTTCCAAACTTAATGTGCTTTAAAGGTCCTCTTCTTTTGCGCGCAACGCTGAAACAAAGACGGAGACATCTTTAATAAATGAGGCTGCTGCTTAACAATAACATAAGTACTATAAGTTCCTTGTACCTCTCTGCTACAGGCTCCGTGTCAGAGGGTTCCTTTAGTGCCTTCTTCTCATTTTCCTCCTGAGAAGATATTTACAATCACTCAAGCAACATGATCTTACAAATAGTCCTTAGTGTACTGAATCTGTCACTTACCCGTAGAGACTCCTGGAAGGAAGCAGCCTGATACTGTGCATACTTGGCGATCGTGGTGTGGGCTCGTGCACTTTCACAGCGCCACATTTTCTTTGTGCCTGTCACATCCCAGTTCTCATCTGCAGGTTGTGAGAGCTGCGTCCACACCTCCACCAAGTGCTCTGGGTTGGCCTCAACCAATGTCTTTGTGGAGAAAAGGCCCAGGTCTGCAGACACAGCAAGTAAAAGCATGATGAGAACTAAAGCTTGGCAGCAGTCTGGCTTCACGTTGCACATTATAGAGTGACGGCGGTCTCTACCCAGTTTGAGTGCTCCAGCCAGTCCTCTAATGACCGTGACAGGATTGGATGGATTTGTGCAGAACTGGTGCAATGGCGGAAAGAAAGCATCGCGCTTGTTCTCGAGCTGATCCGCAGACGAGGGAAAAAAAAAGTGTCAGTAGTACATACACAGACACAGAGAGCAGACAAGTCACAGGACAACTCCATGCCACTCACATAGATACTGGGGGTCGGGGGGTTGAGCTTGTCTTTGGGCAGGACAGGCGTGGGAGCAGGGGGCAGCCTCGGCGGAGGGCACTTGTCGAGGAGGATGCTGCTGTTAGAAAGCCCATTCTTTCCCAGGTTTCTGTACACAGATCGGCATGTGAGTGACAAAATCATGTAGTGGTACAATTGTGTAAGCTACATTTTTATAATTCGCTTAATCATTCAATTCAGAAAAAAAATTAATCGACGGAAACTAATAAAACGCAAATGTGACACAAAATATCTGCATAGCAACAAGATGGCCTTGAAGTTATGCAACTGCTTCTGATGCAGCAGCTTCTCTAAAATTCCACTCGAGGGCGCCATCGGCAAAACAAACCATGCTGCCTGTCATTTGACTCACCTGCAGGCCTTCAGCACGTCTGTGGAACTGGGGTAGATTGACACTGAGGACGACGATGACGACGATGACGTGGAGGAGCCGTGGGGAGGAGTGGCCTTGAGACCAGTGAAAGTGGGTGGCTCAGCCTTCAGCGGGCTTTGAGAGTCCTCAGAGAGCCCCCCTTTGCCGTTACCGTTAATGGCTAGTGCTGTTGATGTGGTTGTGGCTGGACTGTGGCCGCCTGTCTGGGTATGTTCTGAGGATTTGGGTGAGGGCGTGGCGGTAGACATGGCGGAGATGGGCGAGGAGGCAGCTGAGCTTCCCTGTGCGTGGGGGGTGGAGGGGAGGGCAGCAGGATGGATGTTGTTGACTTTGTTGGGAGATGTTGTGGAAGCAGTCCCTTCCGTCTTTCCCTCGCTCCCCTCGGAACCCCCTGCCAGCAGGGCAGATAGTCTAGGATTGTCTGCGCTAAGGCTCTGCTTCTCACCACCTTCTGCCACCTTGCCGTCCTCCCCCGAGCGGATGTGATTGGCCAGGCCGTCGGACTGGGCTGCTTTGCTGTCAGCGGGTGACAACGGTGACGGCGTCTTGCCCTCTGAACTGCCATTACCGAGGGGTGCGGTTGCTGTGACTAGGGTGGATGCAGTGTTGCCATCTTTGGTAGTGGACACACCGGGTACTTCGCCACTTGAGGTAGAGGACGGGGGAAGGGAGGGAGGGGATGGTAGGTGGTTGTGTGCTGGCTGTTGCTGTGTCGCTGCAGCGTTGGTGGAATGTCCAACCTGATTGTTGGGGTGAAAGGGAGGAATGGAGTTGGGGGTCTGTGGGTGAGAGGCGGTTCCCTCGGTACTGGAGTCCACAAGAGGAACAGACCGCTTCTGGAGCACCTGAAGGAGGAGAGCAGCTGATAAAGAACACTAGATGTGGGCAATACAGCCACAAAGCTATAGCGCAAACAAATAAAATGCGATAATGATATTTATGGCGACATAATGCAGAATCTACTGTAACTTGCAGGTAACAAGAGCATTTTCCATTCATTTGTAGAGAGCAGAGGACTTGCCTGAGAGGAGTTAAGGTGCAGGGCCGGATGTGGCGTGGTGTCCTGTGTTTGCGTGCTTGTGCAGGTGTGAGGTAGCAGTGCTGCGTCGCCGCTGCCGGCAGGTTGCAGGTAAGGCACATCTCCATTGGGTCCTATTGCTGTAGGCCCCGGCTGATTATTATTACTACTCCTATTGTTGTTACTACTACTGTTTTCACCCGTGGGGAGGGATTCTGAGTGTCCGTGTACCCCGGGGCCCACAGGTCCATTCACCAGAGATTGAGGGGGGCACAGTGGCCGATGAGGCCCCAGATGGGGCCGCATGGGATGGAGGCTAGGGTTGGGGGATGGAAGGGAATTGGCAGTTGGGCCATTGGGGAGGGAGGGGCGCACCTGACCTCCTGATGCATTCTGCCGCATCTGTAAGTAGAGCAAAAACCCTCTGTGAAATCTTGAATAATGCAAGTAAACAAGTTAAGACTACTTTAGATCAATGCCCGAGTAGGAGATATGCTGCCATCATATTTACCTGGTGCTGCTGCATCATGGCAAACTGAGCTTCTAGCTGCTCCAACATCTGCAGCTGCGGAGGCCTCAGACTGGCTCGATTGCTCCGCAGCTGTTCCAATAACTACAGATGACAGGTAAATAAACAGCCCATGTAAAAGCAGAATGCACAAGTGACCTCAGGAAGAACAGAACCATGCAGATACCAACCTGTAACCTTTGTGGGGAGAGGCACCAGTTGGGAACAGGCTGCTGCACTGGATTACTGGCCCAGGAATCTCCCTGAGAGCGCAAAAATATATGTGAGGTGAAAAAAGAGGCAGATTAAAAAAAACACACATTAGCTTTTACCTTGGCTGGGCTAGAAGCTCGCTTCCTCTTGGCTGGGCAGGACTGGTCCTCTGTTTGGCCCAGTGCGGCCACGTGAGGAGGCAGAGACTGACCTGAACCACCACCCTCTGCAGTGTGGTTGGGTTTACAGGCCTGGAGGAGGATAGGGAGAAGGGGACGCAAAGGCAAAATGAAACAAAAGTAAGGGTGAAAAGTTGGAGGTGTTAATGTAATAAAAGATTGTTGAAGGATTGTTTGAAAGGAGCCAAGCGCAGAAAGAAAGACAAGAAAAAGAGCATTGATGAGTGGGAAATCGTGGTGGACAAATACAATGAAGAAACATTGTTATAGCAAGGCGAGAGGAAAGGCAAAGCCAGGCAGGGGATTGAGAGTAAGACAAACACAAAATACAAATCTGAGCATTGTTGGTATGTGAATAGAGTAATTAGAACATGTTTAACTGGGGCACATTGGTTATTAGAAAATCTTGCCATGTTTAACTGAAGCAAGCCAAAACACCTCCAGGTAGAAGGATGGGTGCTGCTTCATGTCAAACACAACGTTAGAGCTGCTGCAAGGACTAAATTCCAAAGTCATGTGTTTACCAGTGTATTATAGACTAGAATTAGGGGTGTCCCGATCCAATATCAGCAAAAAACAGGTATTGCATCATTACCATTTGCACCCAAAATTTCTGATAAACACTCCAAGATACAAGCATTCCATTTCTTACTCCAGCATGCAGAGCCTGTGTGATCACAACAGCAGCATGTCCTAACATGTTTAGCAAGGGGAATCAATGTCGACCATGTGGCATTATTTTCTGGTAAAGTCTGAAAAACGTTGTGGCAGCTGAGTGCAGTCCCATGGTGACACACAACCGGGGAAGTTTAATATGACCAACCAAATTGCGCATTTGAAGCAGCACCACAGAAAACGGCATGAGGTTTTTGCAAGACCATGGCTCCCCCAAACAACCAACACTGTCCAAAACATTAGCGTTAGAAACTCCCACCGGATGACAAAAAGCCATTAGTTGCAACGGAAAAGGGCCTGCCCGTCGGTGGTGAGTAATGTTGTGCTTAAATTATTAATGGAGGACCTCGAGCCTTGTTTGCATTGGGGATGAAACTATACCCCAGATGCATTAAAAAAGTAAATGGATCAGTTTTTCCTCACACTTACTGTTGCTGACTATTGTTCTCTGTTTGAGTAATATCACTTAATCAATCAAGCGTTTTAAGTCATAAAAGTGATTTGTGCTGAGTATCTTATCACTGGATGGAGCCTTTTCTATCGTGCCACAATACAAAACAAGTATTAAAAAGGTATTTATACTTTGCACTGTTATCGTCTCAAGGCTGTAATATGGGTATTGTATCGAGAAAATAGTTATCAGGACACCCCTAACTACAGCTTGCCAACAAAAGAGCATACATCAGGTGAGTGTACATTCATGCCATGTTATCAGCAGTGTACAGTTTTATCTTATCCAAAACATTAAAAAGACACCGTATGAACATAAAAAGTTAAATATTTCAGGATAACTGTTCTGACCCAGTGAAACACCTTGGTAGACATATGGAAACTCTTTAAAAAATCTCATGTGGCTCATGCATGACAAGTACAAACTAGTGGAACTTTCTACTGTGAAACAGGCAGCGATGTATAAGAGATGAACACTAGGGGGCAATCGAGAGAAAGCAAATGCAGCACAACCTCTTTGAGGGCAGCCACCTGGGGTCAAAAGGCAGAGTGAGTGTGAGATTTATGAAAGCCCCTGCTTGACTTTTGAGTCGCAGACTTTTCACCTGCTTGAAAAGATTGTGTACGGATGAGGAGAAATTTGCCCCTTTAACACGGATTTGACGAAGTGTGCGGCTCTAATGCCTTGTTATAATATCAGGATGTTAAGGTGCGGGAGTGGAGAGCTTAGCATTCAACCTGAGCCCGGGAGAGATGGATGAAGCTGGTGACTACTGGAAAGAAAGTGGGTAGGGGCTGAGTAACACTTGGCTAGACGCTCTCCTCATGCAAATAGGAGGCACTGTGGCCTGCATATTTGAATAGGCTATCTTAATATGGTTTCAGAAGAGACGTCTTCAAACAGTGGCAGAAAAACAATTGTGCGGTTGCAAAGCAGTAAAAGAGGTGTAGTTCAAGCACAAGTGTTACCCATTAGTGTGCCCAACAGTGCATGTGTTGACCTGCAGGAGTGTCGGCGTGTACATTAGGATTATGTGTTTTGAGCGTCTTGGGTCAAAAGGGGGGGAGGGGATCTGGTCTCTCACCTGCTGTGACGCACTGCTCAGGCCTCCCTGCCTGGAGGTGAGCTCAGCCGGGATTGGTAGACTCCATGCCTCCTCAATAAGAGGGAGCATTTTACTTTTACTCTGAGGGCTACTGAGCTGGGGGTTACTCAACTGAGCCTAGGGGAATGGAAAACGACGTGAAAAAACAAAAAAAAACTAAAGAATAAAAACACAAAAGGCTTTTTTGGGAAAAAAAAACTCAAAACAAAAAAAAAACTATGACGTCAAAATAAAAAAAAAAGATCAGCAATGGTCAGCATTTTATAGCACAAGTTTGGCAAGTGATCTGCTTGGCCATGAGTGAACAGCGTGATTTAAACAAGGAGGTATCTGAATGACACTCAACAACAATAATCCCAAGCACTGCATTTTAGGACAAGCCATCTCTGTGCTTGTCTTAATGCTTACTGGTGGAAATGTGACATTGCCTCATGCACGTGTGAAAGGAAATGACACTTGTTTGTAGGAAAGTGCAGATGAGGGCATGCCAGCAGGTACCTTGAATACTACTACCTACCGAATACCTAAATACTTCCCAGGGTGTTGCAGTAGGGACTAAATTGTGTTACTACTAATTGACTGACTAATATTTTCCCTTTTTTCTGGGTAAGGCCTCAAGATGTCTGGGTTGAAAACTTATTCTGTCGTCTGCATTATTAAATATGACATAACACTGACTTGTCAACAGTAGTGTCCAATTAAGTGTGTATGCGCAAGTGACAGAAACAAGCTAGAGACGTTTACTATCACTGCACACCGCTCTCCACTCACCTGCAGGCATTTGATTCGGTGGGTCAACACAGCGGCATTGGTGCACGCCTTGCTGCGTGTGGCATTGATGTAGCACTTGATGGCATCGTGCGGCTGGTTGCACGACTCATACAGTGTGCCCAGGTCCATCCAGGCGGCGGCATGACTGTGATCCAGCTGCACAGCGCAAATGTACGCCTGCAACGCATCCATCGGCTGGTTCTGCTGCTGGTACAACACACTGCAAGGAGGGACAAAGGTGTGAGGTGCAAGGAGGCTACGTGGACAAAACGCTGCTGTCTGATGGAAATAATGAGTCCACTTTACTGTCACATGATATTCATGTCTAATCTCTTCCGTGTACTGACACTGCATGATTCACGACAGCTAATTAAGCCACATTTACACTTGCATGCATTTTCTCCCGGCAGCAGTATGCAATTTTGCATGTCTCATTCACATGAATCGGTTAACGTTTCCACCGCCTCTTCAGGCAAGTTTAGGGGGAAGTACTTTCTGTAGCCTTTCGGATCTTTTTCTGACATTCTGTTAATAACTGATCATAAAGCCCAAAGGCAGTCTCTGCTATTCGTCAATTCCCTCTCTCAAGCTATCCGTGCTATAGCTTCATGCCTGCTGTAGCGTGGCATCAAAAAATAAGATGAGATATGCCTTTATTCGTCCTTCAGTGGGGAAATTTGCGATGGAACCCAATAATGCCGTGACTGTTTCACGGATGTGGGAAGTGGTGGTGACTTACAGGACATCTAAATATGTCAGGTGGGAGCATGGCATTTTGTGTCAATGTCCACAATTTACGGTCACAAATTCCAAATGCGTAACCTGCGCACAAACAAGTCTTCAGGCTTTTCAGACATGCCAAGGCGAATTGCAGGACAATGCTAATGCAAAATTTCAACTTCACTTTGCTCATGCTTTGTAGCAGGACATCACCAATAAATGTAATGGAATGCAAGTCTTGATTCAAACAAATGAGTTGTTACCCTATTGAGCACCAGGTATCTGCGCTGGCCTCAGATTTATCAATGGATTGCCGATAGGAGATGAAGGCGTCCTGGACCTTTCCAATACTTGAGTAGCACCTGCAGGAAAAAATGCCAGGTTAATAATTCAAATAATAGTAATAAAAAAAAATCAGACAAATGAACAGTGCTAAAAAAACTAAACCGCTTCCAATCAGCATCTCTTCATTCATTTTCTGCCACTTATTCTGGTGAAGATGAAGGGTACGCTAGAGCAGATCCCAGGGTGAGAAGTATGGTACACCCTCGACTGGTTGGCAGAAAATCACAATGCACATATCAACACAAAGCCATTCATGCCCACATTTAGAGCTAATAGCAATTTAAAGACTCCAGTTAGTCAAACATACATGTTTGTTCACAGTAAAGGGGGAAAACTGAGTGTCCAGACAAAAGCTCATCCAGGGCACAGGGCAGTGAACCACCTGGCACCAAAACACGCCACTGTGCAGTCCAGGTCATGGAACTAGGACGTGCATTCACTTTCTTAATGAGCAACAATATGGAGCATGACAAGAATGACACATACCTGCCCAGGAAGTACCACGACTGCCCAGAGTTGGGGTCCGCCTCCAGAGATTTTTGCAGACACTGGATGGCATAGCTGTCCCTGTTGGCTTTATCCCCAAGCTGCTCCACCATATGATGCATCCAGCCTGCGGCGACAAAAAGTATCCATTCAAAGACTGTCAAACTGTACACCACAAATGGATTTAAAACATGGCCAATGCTGAGAAGTGTCTTACCAAGCTGCTGCAGGGTAGTGGCCTTCACCTGTGCAGGAAGATCCTCTGTCTGCAGAAGGCTTTCATAGGCCTCCTTGGCAGCTCGGTATCTCTTCTGAATGAGAGAAGCAGCAAAAAAAGTACAGAAAGTGTTTGTCTATTTGGTCATTTTGTCCTGGTACAACAATGAAACAAACCTATCATCGCCATCCTTACCTACGCTATTAAATAATAAGCTGTATAAAGCAGACACGTGTTCTGACAGCCCCACGTGCATAAGTCAGGAAGCAGTGCTGCTCAAGCGCACGTTACTTCACCTCTCTACTGAGAGACCATCAGCATACAAAAGAGGGGAAGACAGAATTTCTTGTTTCCGTGGCAACCCCGTCGATAGGCTTGGAATAATCTATCCCCTCCCGCATTTGCCACCCACTCACACACCACGCTCCCTGCTTTCATTTGTCAGCGCTTGACAAAAAGAACAGGGAAAAGGGCTTTCCTGCGACTTTACAGGGTTACCATTGAAAAGCTTTACAATGTAGTACAGTAGTAATGCTGCATAAAACTGTGACAGATCTTTGCTGCGTCAAAAATAAGTGCAAATATCAATGATTGTGTCCTTGGTAGAGGACAATAGCGAAAGACGAGCACTTACCTGAATCTCATATAAATGAGCAATGTGGAACTGAACTGCAGGAGGAAAGAAAACAGAGTTAGGTTATTAGACATTGAAGAGCATCTAAAAAGGAGGCAGTGATCTTCTTCTCCCTCCTTTTCCTCCTCCTCGTCTTTTGCACACTTTGCAAAGTTTTGCTACATTGGAAGCCTAATATCGGCTTACGGAGAAGTCGGTTGGTGGCACACCCGCCACCACCTTCCAGTGTGTGGAGCGCCGCAGTGATGATTTAAGCTGCCCGAGTGACTCTCAGCAGATAGAGCGAGGAAGAGGAGAGAGACGGGAAGAAAGACAGGGGCTGCCCTTGCCGTGTGTGCGTCTGAGACACACAAGCAGGCAACGGCAAACAGTGAGAGGCTGGGCTAAAATGGATATCGTTGTCTCCAAGGTAACACAAAGCAGGTGGGGGAGATGAGGCGACTACAGTTTTCTAACAATATTCTAAGAAGCCACAACACCAACAGCAGCATGCTCCCAGAGAAAACAATCCCACTGTGTGTATTTAACAGCTAATAACATAATAACTTCTAGCGTCTTTGATTATTTTTGTTAAAGTGAAATTGTTCCTGTCATATTTACAGGCCATGCAATCTGTTAACAGCCCCAGAAAACCCAATTACAATATGAGGACTTACTTTCAGCTTTGGACAAAGTGCAGGGATTGGAGTCAATCAAAGCTAGCTGAAAATGCTGTGAGAGAACATCAAGGGCAGACATTAGGAAAGCTTAGTTCACCAGCTTGGCATATGTCAGGGGGTGCCTACCTTTAGGCTTGACTCATAATCTGTGTTGACCTTGAACATGAGACCCAGGCGAAGGTGGATCTCCTTGGCACGGGAGAAGCCAGGGTCAATGTACAACACTTCCTGGAATGCTTTGATCGCCCTGGTGGAGAGAAGAATGATGGAGAAAAGCAAGACAGTTGAGAAAACATTGAATTTCAACTGGTTCAAATTTGTTTGATGGTCTGAAACATTTAAATGCGACAGGAACACCTTTACAAGAACCATTTGGCTTGGAAGTATGTATAAACGCATCTTGAAAAAGAATGCCATTTGTCCCTTCTTTTCACTATTATCATCCTTTGTGTCACTTTATCTCATCTACACTCACTGACAGTCAGTCAGTTTTTGGATGACTTCTGGTGATTAGACCACTTGATGATTTAGACCAGCGTGCTCATTGGAACCTTCAAAGCAGAGAACATGTGAACAAGCAGAAAAGCAAAGAACTGGCTGTCTCTTACACTGCTATGTTTGTCTAGCTGAGTGATAGTATTTCTATCGTGTTACTTCCAGGAAATGAGAGCAAGTGCGAGCTCATCTTTGGTGGTGACATCAACTATAAATGTAGAACACAACTACAAACAGTATATAAATGATTTATGTTAAGTTGATAAATCACGACAGGAACCGTTTAAGTCTATGTAATAACTCGTAAAAAGGAACAAACAGCAGATGTGAGGATGACCGAAGTAAAGCTTGTAAGCACGTCTGGCGGTCTGAGCTCATTCCGGGCACGTAGTGTGTGAGAAACTTCCTCTGTATTATTTAACACGGTCCTTCAGCACTCAATTGCAACATTCCCTTTCTTGGGAATGTACTGTGGGTACCAATCTGAGGGTCTCCTCTTCTATGATCAATACAATCAGTGTTCGCCTACCATTATGCCGTGGGGCATACACATAATATCCCATAATGACACATTTTTCCTCATGTCAATTAATGGCTAATATTAAAAATAATACTTGCAGCATTTGCTGCCCACCAGTCCTCAAGAGGACAAGTTAAACACAGATATGATAAGCGGTAGAAAATGAATTTCACTGTATTAAAGCTCCACTATGATTATATTGCAAGATGTTCTCCGCCTTGGATGTTCCAATGAGCACAGTGGACTACATCATCTGCAACTCAAACTCATCCAAAAACTGACTGAGCAAGGTTGTTATGTGCCGTTCAGGTTCCTCGTCGGACAAAAACTAACTCCAAACTAGTCAGAATAGAAGATTGCGGTACTGGATGAAAACCTGCTCAAGAGCGCCCTGGCCCCTCAGACTGGGGTGACGGTTTACCTTTTGGTGGGACAATGAACCGAATAATAGTACCCAGAATTCCTGGCTGCATTCCTGCTACTGGCTATACGGTATGAATAAAAGGAACCATAAAAATCACCTTGTCATTCGCGAAGTACTGCAACTTCCCTGCAACTTTTCGCCCAGGTAACGCAAAAACGTCAACTGTACAATGAATTAAACCCTCCTAAACTCCTTGTTAGTATTGACATGTGGTAACCAATAAAAATCACAGCTCAAGACCACACTCTCCGCTTCCCCAATGCTCTCCATTAAAGTGAGGCAAACTACATGCAATGTTTTGGTAAATAAAAGTCAACAAGTGACAATGGCACTTTGCAACCTCAAAAATGTACACAGAGAAAGGGTGCAACTGATGGACATGGCAGACAGAAGAACACAAGAGAGGCTAAATATGGCTAAAGCCCATAGTGCTCCATTTTTGTCATCATTGTAATCTTTTTGTGTGCTGAACTGGTAAGATGCTTAGAGGGCCATGTTTTTCAGTGTTTTGGTTCTTTCAATGGGGCCTATTATGCATTTCCCATTTTCTGACATATAAATGTTATTACAATGTTGTATTCTTGTGTTAAACGATGCCAACGGGTCAGATAATGATGCTTGGGCATTTGGAAGTGAGCCCTGAAAACAGTTTTCCACGGCTCTGAATGTTGTGTTTTACGGGGTTCCACTGATGCGCAACGCAGACTTCCTTATATGGGTATGCCCAGCACACAGAAGGGTTAGGGTTACACAGAACATTGGTACATAAATACAATCACAAGATGATAGAACGTTATTGAAAAAAAAATAGCCTTTTTAAATGCAACTTTACAAAAACTACTACAAAACCAGGCATTTTAGGCCACAACAATCACAAACAGCCATCAGAATCCTGGAATTACCAATAAATAATCACATGCACTACTACTCACCACTGAAAGGCGTTGTAGTGGAAGTACACCATTCCCAAACCATACAGAAAGGCAGCATTCTGAGTTAGATTAGAAGACTTTATTAAAGACATATAAAATGTTAAATAGTCTGTCATCATGACTACAAAGATAGCATGTGTGATGGAGAATGTGACCGTTTGTGTGCTGGCTTACCTTCCAGTAGTCTGGCTGTAAACTGTAGTACCTCTGGTATGCCGATAATGCTGTCATTGGAAGAGAAGAGGAAGGGGTTTAGATGAACCAATTTATAGGAAGCCATAGATGCCAGACAAGCTGCCTATGAAAGGGTGACGTGGGCGCTGTGCTAACTCACCTTTAGGATAATCCTCCAGGAGGAGGTTGAAGTGACCAAGTTGGCAGAACACCTCAGGCTCTACTTTGCCCTCCGCCTTGAGGATGAGTGAATCGTAGCAGCGGACAGCCTGGGGAGGAGGAAAAAGGAGCCTCATGACAATGCCAACCCACACGTCAGCCAAAGTACACGTGCACGGTGCTACGGTGGTAACGGAAAAAGCACGACTGAAATATGCAAATAGGGACAGAAGCTACACCAAAAAGTATAATGTCAGGCTAAACACAACATTATTTTTCCACATGACGTAGGACTATATCATTTTGACACCCTCCCCCTAAAAAAATCACATCCCCAAACTTCCTGCCTACAATGCAAAGCCAATTCAGCACCTTAATTATTTAGTGACAGAGCCTTGAAGCAGCCACGTGGAATGCTGGCAAGTGCAAATGTCACCGTGCTACGGTACAGTAGGTTGCACATGCATTGTTTCGTATTATTGCTCAACCAATGTCTTTTTGCACTGCTGCAGGCTTTATTACAATCCTGTTAATTATGGATGTCCTGGAACAATGCTTTAGTTCAGTGTCAGGAATGGTGTGTCAACTTGCAGGCAGTTTTAACTTATAGTAAAGAAATCAATAGGATGCCATCATTTTTTCTGCAAAAGGCAGTTGTACTTGCACTTCGGAGGAGCTACGCCAGAGTGAAGCAACTGTTCCATAGGGGTCGCACCCCAAAAGCAGTTGGAAGTTCAAAACAGCTGGTCCTTAGGTTACGGTCTTCAGAGTTTAGCATGAATACATGCTGGACGCTGCAAGGAGACATTGTGTACTCATCTAGTGCACTGCGGATTAATAGTTTTCCTCACTGACAGCTACACAGAGTGGTTAACATAATTTATTAATTAATTCTTTGCACTTGATTACATCTCCCAAGCGCAATGCATGGTGGAAATGTGTAGAGGATAAGAAATGCCATCACCATCAGAGAGGAAACACGCACCAATATTTGGTATTAAAATTGTGACTATCACAACCATCAATAAGAATAAAAATGTTATCCTTCAACATGTTAAGGCGTACGCTTCAATGAAAGTGACAGTATTAATTAAGCTGAAAAGTGATCTAGGGCTGCAATGATTATTCAATACCCTGATTACAAAAATATTTGATGTTTTTTCTGCTTTGACGAATGGCTCAAGTAGGACACTGGATTACTAAAATATTGTTCATTATCATTGTTTTGTTTCTTCTCCCAATAATTCAGTGTTCAAGGTAACAAGTTATTTTTTAACTACTGTTTTAAAATTATTTGAGACCTCTGAACATGAAATAACACCCCTATAGTCACCGTTACACTCATATTACCTACTATAGTAGACATACTGTGAGAAAAAAAAGAATATATAAGCCATAAGCGTGACTTGTGTGTGCTGCTGGAAATGTGTTCAGGTACTAGAGGAGTTGAGTTGTGGGCGGACAGGAAATGACATCATGGATTCAGGGTTGACTTTTAGCTTGGTGAGCGTTAGAACACAACAGTAGCCTGTGTTAGAGATTATTGTGTCTGTTGTGAGGTCATTCAAGTCTGGTGCTTGTGTGTCGGGAATTGATTTCTGTTCAAAGTAAGGCATGCTTTGAAAATGATTAGGAGTGGCGCTCTATTCTACAGGCCCGGTAAATCAGGCAGCTGCAGAGGGACCAGAATGTTATTGGTTCTCGTCTGAACACAAACACATACGTAGGAAACACAAATCAACAAATTCTATTTAAATGAAGCGTTTTCATTGTTGTCAGAAAGTACAACAACAGACGTTGAGCATTGTATGGTCGGACTTTTCATGCTGAATGATGTGCGGCATCACCGAGTTGCAGTTGACAAACAAAGGTTGACTTTTGCAAGGGTAGAGCTCTAATCACCCAGGCCTGTTGACAAGTTATTCCGACAAGGTTTCCTGTAGGCCCATGTGCAGCGACATGAGCAGACAGCACATCCTTGGTATCCTACACCACCTAGCGAGCATATTCGTTGATGGCTCCTTAAAAGTGAGCATCACCTTTGCACATATGCAGCAGTTGAAAGACCAGGCGCAAAAAAATACCGTTTGCGCTTGTTCAGCTCAATAGGGTGCTGGGTGCGGGTGTGCATGTTGCAAACGAAGCTTTAATACAGAAAAGGCAGATATGGGCAAACGTAAACAAAAGGACCATGGGAACAAAATGCCCGCACAAGTAAAAACACAGTAATGCACCCCAAAATAGACGCCTTCACCACACCAAAGTGATGCGATGCAACACATCAAACGAGTGCCAGTCCGCCATGCCCCCGCCATCTTGGACAGCCATTATAAACGTTATTTGCAACGTTTGTCATCGCCGAATCCGAGTGGAACACGAAGGACGTGGTGCGTTCGTTGTAGCAATTGTGTTGTTTTGGCAGCAACAACGACCAAAGTAATGTACCTTAATATGGAAGCTGCCAATGTTTTTCGTGAACGTACATCAATGTATTCGGACGAGGAGCACAACACAGTGTGTTATGTGTTTATACGTGACAACATCCATTCGAAGAGATTCGACTTTCCTGTAATGGCAGAACAACGTTTCCAGGGGTAAATGCATTGCACAAAACCGCGACGACGTTGTGTTGTGGTGGTGCGAAACAGAAGGTCCGTACAGACACGCAGATATTATTCTACAAATGTTGCACAGTGGTTCAAAACATAAAGACGGGAACACAATTGGCAAGGTACACCCAGCTGGCACTTCTAAGCAGGACACCTCGACGAGAGTGGCCGCAGGTGCAGGGGCGCTGATCACCGGATGAGAGGAGCTAACTTGCAAACTAGCATGCTAACAGAGCCTAGCTGGCCTTGTTCGCCTCTGCGAGAGGGCCCATTGCATGCACGGGCTAGCCGCTTTGGGGGCTGATTCCCTATCGTGCGTTATATTTGATGTGTCGATCTCAGTCCCGGAGACGAGCGTGCAGCTTCAGTCGTAAATTGCACCCAAGTAAATTCACTACCTTCATCAACAAGGCCTTCGTTCTGGCGCCATCTTCATGGAGCTTCTGAAATCCAAACAGTGAGCTGCAAGCAAAAAGACAACATAGGTGGCTCGGTGTTAGTTGCGGGTTGCCTCGTTTAAAATCTGCACTTGCAAGGAATGGAAACGATTTCATTTCATGTTACATGCAAAGACGATATCCCCACCTGTCAACCCCGGCCAAGCTGTCCCTCTCCTGGGCTGTCAGTGTCGGAAAGTCCTCCTCTGTTTCACTCGCTTTTCCCGCCGCCATTTTCTTTTCCTCATCACCACCAGAAGCCGAGGCGAGACTCCGAGCAGCAGCGCAGGCAGCAACGGCGACAGACACACTGCACGATTGCATGGAAAATCACAACGCAGAGATGATCGGTTTGCTCCACCGAATCAAACAGGGGACCAAAGGAAAGCAAGCGATTAAAAAAACTTTTCCCCCAGCCTGAAAAGACGCGATTCGATGTAGTAAATCCTTTCGGGGGGGACAGAAGCGCTCCGCGGGTAGATCCTCAAACGTCACATTTTCCTCCGCAAAGTGAGTGCATGCCGTAGCTCAAATGCGACCACCAGAAACCATCATCCAATAAGTGAGTATTCCACAATTACACGCCTTTCGTGGGAGAAGATATAAAGTTGTTTTAATTGTGTCACCGAAGGGAACCCACGCGCCGCTGTAGCCACGCCCTCGCCTCTTGTTTATCCAATCAAATCGCGTTTATCTCACCATATGACTACCCTGCTATAGCTCCCCGTATCTCAGACAATATATATGATTTCTTTTGAAACTAGTAATGTAATATCATATCCATTTTCATTAAGTAAAACCCACAAGCCTTCTGTCAGAATGCACTTATAGCGCTATTTTTGCCACGTAAAAACCCACGGTAGGTAAAGGTAAAACTGAATTCTGATAGCCAGGACATCAATCCATCCATCGCTCATTTAGTTGAGCGATATTGAAGAATTTTATCTGACGTGGCAGAGCGTCATCGTGTGGGCGTGGCTTAGCATTGTCAACATCCTGTTAACGAAACCCTGCCCCTCCAAAATGGCGACCGTGGACCAGAGGGAAGGTTAGGAATGTATTTTATTTGAACTACCGATGGCGTTGCTCTTTTAAGACACCTTCTGAACATTTACCCTGTAAAATACACAATTGCCGTTCGATAATGCCAGACGTCGATCATTTGTTATCTATTTCATATTTCTTCCAATTCACCCCAATAGGACAAGAAGAGGCAGAGAGTGATGAGGAGGTGTACGAGGTGGTGGACCTGACAGAGTATGCCCGAAGGCATCAGTGGTGGAGCAGGGTGTTTGGAAGCAACTCAGGACCGATCGCTGAGAAATACTCTGTTGCTACCCAGCTCATGATGGGAGGCCTGACAGGGTGGTAAGCATCTGAAGAAACATTCAAACAACATAGTCTCAGTTTTGAACAGCATGGAGCACCTGGAATAGGCTCCAGCTCTGGACCCTATGTCTTGGACATAGTTTATTTGTTTAGAACATGCTTGAAAGGAAAACTGCATTAAAAAAAAGCATTTTCCCCACTAATCAGCAATCTTGATGTGAGACATAAGCATTTTTTCTCTTTTCTGTGTGTTCAAAAATATAACATCCTATTAAGGAGACAGATGATCAATACATGGTATTTAAACACCCAAGATGTTTTATTGTTATATACCCATGCTGTAACCATGTTCTAACAGGCACATTCATGATAATGTCTCTTTATGTCTCACATAAAGATTGTGTATGATGGGCAAAATTCCCCCTAAAACCCTAACCCCCCAAACCATTGTGCCATATTTTGAAAACCCCAGGCACATAGTGTCTGTCACCCTCTCAATGTGTGTGCAGGTGTGCTGGTTATGTCTTCCAGAGAGTTGGGAAGGTCGCGGCAACTGCTGTCGGTGGAGGGTTTCTACTTTTACAGGCAAGAGACACTCACATTCTATGTATGCTCTCATGGCCCCTGAATACGGCCATCAAGTGGTACACCATGTGAATGAAAGTGTGTGCTGAAAAGCACAGCTCAACTGCTCTCTTATGTACGAGCTGGCTCCCTTGGATGCCATATTTCTTGTAATGATGATATATCACCAGTCGTGTGTTTGTTTGTAAATATGACAAAACATTGGGGGTGGCACAACATCCATCCATTGAGGTAAATCTAATTGTGTACCTTATTCACTCAGATTGCCAATCACAGTGGCTATGTGCAGGTGGACTGGAAGAAAGTGGAGAAGGATGTGAACAAAGCAAAGAAACACCTGAAGAAGAAAGCGAACAAAGCAGCCCCCGAATTAAACACATTCATTGAGGAGGTAAAGGTATCAGTAATATATATATATTCACTATATCTTTCCTGCTTTTGGATAATTTCCGATTATAGTGTAATTGAATGGCTGGTTTTCCACCACAAACAAAACACTGCCACCTAGTGGACTAATAGGTGCATTGGATTCCATCTGTGCTGTTGCAGGTTCCAAAAATACAAGCTGTGTACCTATGCAAAGTGTATTTGTAAATCCAAAGTTGCATTCTCCAATATTTATTTAACCATCTACTGTACTTAGGTTTCTGTCTCAACCCTGCTAAGTTGCCATGCACTCTCGCCCCTACAATGCAGGCCACAGATTTTATAAAGAGGAACATTGTCCTGTCCAGTGGCTTTGTCGGAGGATTCTTCCTGGGTTTGGCGTCGTAGAGGCCACTACCTGCACTGTGCATTACTTCACTACATAGATCGCTCTTCTCCCTGTATGCATTGGTCAGGGGATTTTCTTTTGAATATTAAATTGTCATCTATGATGCATGGTTGTCCAGTGGTAAAAATTGCCCCCCCCCCCTTTTTTTTTTTACTATTTGCATTTCTACACTAATCTGTAGTTGCGTGTGTGGGTGAAATGCTGGCTTATACTCCTCACTTTGGACTCAGTGATGCATGTCTATTCTTATGTATTTCTATAGTAGACACTGATCATAGATTACTACGCTACCATGGCTGTAAATATGTGATTGAGAAGCTAACAGACTGGTTGAATGATACTGATGTACACTATATAGTACAACACATACCTTAAAATGTGACCACAAATGTTAATTCTAACAATGTTGAACTTTACCGTGCCAACAATATTACTGTACATGTATTTGTTTTTTTTTCTTGAACCATGTCAATGCAGTGTGATGGCATAATGGGAATGTGACCAGGCTCCCTCATGCATTTATTGTGCACACCAGCATCTGTCACTTTATTCACTAATACATTTTTGTTTACCTTATTCTATTGGTACATATTTCTGGTAAACATTGTGTAGTACATATTGCCATGATATTACCACCTCACTGTTTTTATTGTTGACAGTTGTGTACAATATGTTGGGTTACTTTGTGTGTGTTTTTGAACAGAACATAAATTATATTAAAGGATTTGTCAAGAGTTGTCTGGATTAAATAAAGATACTTTTGTAAAAGTCAAGACATACAAGGGTGTTCATATTGTAAACAAAGAGTAAAAACATTTATTTTTATTGTAATAAAATAAAAACAAGCAGCTGCAAAAGTCTTAGGCCACTGGGATGTTACTCTGCATAAAAGACCTCCAACCTGTGAAAAGTGAAAGGCGTATTAGTGGAGAGATATATACAGTATGTTAGTGTATATATGTTAACAGTATGTTAATTATCAGGCTACTTCCTAGTTCCTGTTAAATACCACCAGTACCTACGTACTTTCTCATGCATTTAGTCATGTCTTCCTCTACCGACTTATTTTTTTGTTATAGGTTTATTGTATATTGTTTATGATTTTGCCTCACTGTGTGTTCAATATTTGGAGCAACTGATGAGATGCATAGAATATATTTCACGGTTCCTCACAATACAAATGTCTTTTACCATTTGTGTGTTTCTTCAAATGGGCATTCTGAGAAAGGCGCACTCCGTCAGCAGCGTCAGCATGGTAGTCATGCATTTGCTGTTGGAAAACTGAAACATAAAGCAGACATATAATGTATGAACACTGCTCCTCTGTGTTTTTAATGAAAACCCTGTTTGCGATGAAGGTACCTTGATCTTGCCGCTGCCTTTGGCTGTACCCAGCGCCGTGGACACAGAAGTCAGGCTCCCGGCTGATAGATCCACCCGGAAGTGTCGGTAGAAGTGGCACATGAGTCCTTTCATGAGCCTCATCACCTCATCAATTACAATACTATCCTGTTCTTCCATTTCCTGTGAATCCCTTCTCACACTGCACCATAGATGCCAGGCATCAACAGGACTGACAGAATAGGTGACCTGCAGCAGTGGCACCACCGGAATAGTCCAAATCATTTTGAGTTGCTGGATATCAGACTCTGTGTGGCAGTTGGTCCATAGGGCCACCAACCACTGCAAGCTTGTGTGGCTGATGTCTGACGGGGCAAAGCAACAGTCAAAATTCCTCTGGAACCATGATTTCACCAAAGCGGTGAGAGTCGCCAACCCGCTGCTGCCAAATAGGGGAAGACAAGTAAAATCTTTTGGAAGGGAGTTGATGTAATCAGAGCTGCCATTGATACATGTTAGCCAGCCTTTCCAGACTTCATTCATTATGGCAGGCTCATCCTTCCTGGCAAACAACGGCTTGGAAAAAATCTGCAAAGTGAGGGAAGAGTTTGGACATTCTTAAAATGACATCTGTCTGAGCATCTCATATAAAAAGTGTTGCACGCTCACCTGTATTAAGACGGTCTCTGCATCAACGTCTGTCTGGGCCATCCCCTGAACCACTGAGAAAGTTACTCTGAAGCTCAGTGCTCCTTCCACCCCCACTGCCAGGCCTTGTTGCTTCTCTGCTGTCATATACTCAGAGAGCTGCCTGGCATAGCTCTTCAGTTGGGTGTAGCGGAAATGATGGAGAGGTGTGACGCAGGACAGCTGCCACTCTGTTTTCATCAGTAAGGCTAGCTGCTGGGCATCCACTTTATCCTGTGACAAGAATAGAGGACCATGCTGTGTACCTATCAAGCAACAAATTACTTTGGTTTAGGATGGCTCACCACGATATTGTTCAACTTTGGTGCTTTTCTGATGGTGTTGAGTCGCCGTGATGTCATTGCTGGCGTGAAGCAGAGACGTGAAGCTGCCCCTAAGCAGCTGCGGTATGACTGCCGGTAGCTCCTGCTTTTACTCCTCCTCTGGACAACACTATTGAGGGGTGTCCTTGTTGCACTAGAAACCACGCACTTTCATGATGTACACATGCTGCTGACATTTGTGCTCCAAGCACACCTGATCGCTTCCTGCATTGCAAGCCACCGCCCATGTAACATACACATCCATGCACAATGGGACACAATGGGCCACAAATTTATTGTCAAATTAAAAAATGCAGATTGCAATGATGACGGTATCCAAGCTTTGGAAACTCAAAATTCTATTCTACTAACTTAGCAACTTAAGACATGTGGGGCAATGGAAGACTCGCCCTGACATACTGTCCATTGTTCAAAAGATCGTCGATCGACAAACATTCCCTAACGCTATATTTGGTATACTGACAAAGGGACATGAAATTGCACTTCATAATTATAGAGACATGCTGCAAAACGAATGCATATATTGATATCTGTACCTGTTCTTATGGGGCTCCATATTTTCCATTTCGACAGGTACCGGAAACAGATTTGAATACCGCGCTTTCCCATGAATCCACGCGCTCAAATGCACCAATCACAGCAGCCCAAGCCGGAAGTAGAATATAGTGTACATTTGCGAACTAAATCTGAAACGTTGTCGATTACGTCGTGTTGGCAAGAACGATTTAGCTCAAGTCAAGTCAAGTTTATTTATACATCCCCTGATCACAAAACAGTCTCAAAGGGCTTAACAAGCTGACAACAAAAGACAACAGTAGATGACAGACGATATCGTATGATCTGAACCCCCATCCGGACAAGGAACAACTCAAAACCCATTAGAGAAAAAGAAAAACTGAGAAGGGACCACAGATGGGCTATCTCGATGTAAAATATAACGCTCACGATTTGCAGATCAGATCTCGGAGGACGTTTATGCTGCATTGATGACCACATCAGAAGCCAATCAAATTGCTAATTAGTACTGGCGGGTGTACACTAAAGCTGGGTGATACTGGAAATGTAGGTGTCGCTGCGATAACTAGTAAACACTCGTATTTACTGACCATACTGATACTTTTGCCTAGAACTTTTTCAAGATAACGGAGTGATTTCATCTTTAGTTTGTTGATCATGATTAGAATATCAATAAAACAACACAAAACAAAACAATGTATATTGACCTATTTAATTGAGGGAATAAGTCTTATTCCCTCAATTTGTAATCAATATAATAATATATGCATATGACAATGTCAACAATGTAACAATGTAAACATAACAGTCGCACCCACAGGTATTTGTGAAAATAGACGTAGAACAGCGTAGAAAAACAATCGATTTGATCAACCTAGTATTGATCCGATACAGACTAACCTTGGTGTCGACATTGTCGATACGCCCAAGACTTGTGTAAATAAAATCACCCGTGGACGCGAGCAGAGGGAATACAGCGACATCATGCAGATGAGCTTCTTCCCCTACTTTATAAATGAAGATTCATACTGTACGATTCAACAACCTTTATATTTCAGACTCATGAACTTGAGAAAAGGCTGGCATATTTGCTATAAGCCATGTATACCTGGCTTAATGTTGAATAATGTGCAATATGTGTAATTACTGTGTAATATGCTACCGCAACATTTCCCCCACATTTTTTCTCTGAGGAACCTCCCTTTGGACCCATGGGAATTAAGATATCTTTGTCAGGATAGTCCAATGATATAACGTGTGACTGAGGATTATTAAAAAGGGCGACAGTCTTTGTTCATCAAAACAATGTTGTTACTGACAGACGTTTGGTTATATGCTGTATTTTACAAACGCTATTTAGAAGCGATGGGGAAGAGGTGACGTAAGATCGGGAGCTGCAGGAATGTCAGCGCATGCGCAGAACTAATGACGCTGGCTGGAACCGTTGCCTGGAATTCAGACGCCATGTGAACGCCATCTTGGCTCTAACGCTAGTAAAACATTAAATATGGATCAGTTCAGGGGATGCCATTTTGGCTCATCAGCTTCCTGGCGGACAGATTTGTGGAACTCGGAGGGACCAGCATCCGACTAGCGGTGGATGTAACGTTCTGGGTGTTGGATACAATTTCAGCGCTCACAAGGCGTACCCGACGGCGTTGTCATTGACATGAACGTGGAGATCTTCCATCCGAGTTCGACAAGGCTGGATTATCTATACATAAGAGACGGTATGGTGGGTTAAGCCGTCTGAGGTACTAGGCGTACACGGCGCAATCAACACAGGAGCCAACCGGCCATTCTGGCGTCAGCTAGCCCAATAACCCAGAAAGTCAGACGTTTTCGATAACACTACTAGCGTGCGGTGAAGCTTTGCTCCTCGGTATGGACTGGAAGACTTCGCAGATGCCAAATACTTTGCATTAATAATGCCGACCCGAATCTTGCAATTGTTTGCCCGCAAAGGAGAAAAATCTCCACCCCCTGCGGTCTGGTCTGCGGTTACTGTTCAGTTAGCCCACTAGCGAGCTAGCAAGCCCGCTCGCCGGGATATAAGCACCAGAGAAGGTGGGGCGGTCGAACTTGGACTCTTAAGTGACCGCTGCACTTGTTTTCATCGTAATTGAGACGTACACATTTCCAGGTGTCAACGATCTGTCATACAACGAGCCCGTGGACACCCTTAACCGTATCTCTGCAGAGAGCATCCTCCTTTACCTTTAAACCATGGCGGACGACGACGTGCTCTTCGAGGATGTCTACGAACTGTGTGAAGTGATTGGCAAGTGAGTACCGACACATGTCCACATTGTGGTTTGTAACTCATGCATGTTATTCCTTCCACCACAACAGTGCACTTTCACTTTGGCTTCTTGAGTCTGGCATCTTACTATGCTGAGTGACATCACTACGTCTGATATCCACTTTATACCCAACCCGTATAGAAAATGCACCAGAATCATGTGGCTGCACATCTACGGTCCAGTGACACATGATTCCAATGTTTAGTTTGCTTTTAGGGTGCCACTTGTCAAAGGAGACAAGAAAACAACAGTGACATGACAAATTGGTTTTCAAAACATCAGATGCAAGGTGCCAAAACAAAACACCACAGTAGTTTCGTCCTGTGTGGTGGTAGTTGGCGAGGGCCAATTTCCTTGAGTGATTCATTGGGACATTAATGATGGACTGATGATTAATTGTAGGGACTCACAATAAAAAAAAAATCTTGATTAACAGGTAATATACTTGAATATAATTTCTAAATAACATTTTCTAAACAATACTCACATGAACCTATAGGGAAAATACAGGGAGACACACAATCAAGCAGCCATCATCAAATGCTCTGAAACTCTATCGGAATCGAGGGGAAGTATCCACCGAAGTCTGATGTGAGAGGGCAGATAATAACATAGCTTTAGAGCCCACTATGAAAAATATATGAGAGTCGTAACACATTCATTTACAGCACAGCAACGTGCGAAGTAATGTTCATTAAGGATTGTATGAATATTGCAGCAAAACAAAAACATCCTTCACTGGAGAGTTGTAAAGAAGTACTTGTACTGCAGCGATCTTACTCCAAGGTAAACAAAAAGAGGAATTGTGTGACAAAAGCAAGCAAATCCCAATGTTAGCTGCAACAATAACAAGAAACGTTAAGAGGATGCACTGTTGCGGCTTTTCTTTCAAAGTGATACTAATTTAATTGTTGTTATTGAATATTATTTTCCAGAGAAACTAGTGCAGTTTTATCTAACTTAAAAATAAACGTATTTGTTAACTTATCCATTTAATTGTTTGTTGAGTCAAACCTTTTATTAGTTATGTGACGTTTGGTCCTGTTTTATTTTGAATGCAATTTAGATGCCAGGATAATTGTGTTGTAATACAACCAATATTGTTAATCATACATTTAATGATGTAAGACCAAAACACCCATATACAGTACAACAGCCTAGACATGTAATCCATCAATGAAAAATAATTCACTGACTTGCTGAAAGTTTGTATTTAAATAGTCTAAGCAATCCACCACAATGGGGATTTATGTAGGAGCACCATAACCACAAGAACCAAAGAAGATGTCATTTAAACACATTAAAACGGCCACGCGTGAGAGTTGTGTAATGTTATATTTTCCGTTAGACCAACGACTTTTGCGAGTGACTGCTACTAGCAAGTAGAATTCCTGTCCTTTTAAAGGGACTTATGTTCATATTTCAACCCTTTGTATTGAGTTGTGGTCTCCTATCGAGCAGCTACACACAATAACCCACACAGAAAACTTTCTAGATCTTGCACAATCTGCACCTATTCCAGCTGTATTTCCTTGGATTTGTGCTTCCTGCCAAAACAGTGTGTTTTAATTTATTCCACCCATGGCCCGCCTCTGTACACACCCACTTGCTGTGATTGGTCACATTCCCAAAGTATTTCCTGACTACAGTGAACAACACATCCTAATTTAGTGGGTATAGGAGTTAAGAAATGCATAAAGTCTTTGGAGAGCTAATTCAAAAGTGTTTAGGAGCTAGTGGCTGGAGACCCCTGACTTACCATGTGTAAACTCAAAGAGTAGGCACCACTGGTGCTCCACCAACCTCGCCTGCCCGAGAAGGCGCACTCATTGTCGGACACACCTTGTAGCTCAGAAGCTGGACATCCTAAGTATCCTAAGATTTTGCTTTCCTTGGTCTCTAATTAATGGCCTGGAAAATTGCCCTGCAGTTCCACTAACTGACTCATCCATGGAGTTGGATAAGAGGAGGCAAGAGTGGGCCGGGGTATCTTGCAGCTCTTGTAAAGAAGTAAGGTGCCGTAAAGTCTGTGAAATCCTGTCTGTCCATTCCTGTCATTTTTTTGAGATTGCAGTTGATGGATCAGTGTGGTGAGTCCTGGTGTCTAGGGATGTGTTGCAGGAAGAAAGGAGGGATCATTTTTCCTGAGTCCAGATGCGTGAGGGAAAGGCAGTCTCTGGCCAGATCAATGGAGATGAGCAGAGTAGGGAGTGGGATGGCCCTGAGGCTGAGGATATAAATAATGTCGGAAGGCAACGACAGCAGCACTCTGCCGTCTCCAGATTTTGTTTTAAACTTCAGTCAGTTCCCTCACCACTTGTCGATAGCAAGGCCACTGAAAACCTGAGTCAATGGAAATTCCTAATTTCCTTGATGCTTGGTTCTTCTTCCTATTATTATTATTATTATTATTATTATTATTATTATTATAAAATTAGCAGGCTGCCTTTTTGCTTCTCTCTTCCAGGTTCTTTGTCTCTCGTGTTCAGTATAGCAATGCAGGGGTCAAGCCTGCAGGAATCAATCCAAAATTCTTATCTAGTTGCGCTGGCCTTACTTTCACAATGGCCGATCAAGCACGTTAGGTGTCATGTTGTCTTGTGAAAACTTTAAACTGCAATGAAAGACAACACCAGATGTTTGGATGCGACATAAGTAAAGCACAGTGTAGCAACATATTGGTGCTATCTCAGCATTGTGTTGGAGCAATTATAGTTGGGTTGATATGTTGGCAGAAGTAATTAAGTTGTTCTTTGTTTTCACAAGCATTTCGGGATTAGCAATTTGGACAAATCGATGACATTGGTGCTCGCCGTCAGTTTACAAAACAGAGGGTTGCAGTTGGAATCCTGCAGTGGGCCGGAATAATTGTGTTTGGTTGACACAAAGAAATGGCAATAGTAACATTTATGAAGCGTTGAAAGTCTAGGTGTCTTTGTTGGCAATGATGCTTTATAATTTGGCTATCCAAAAGTGTGAGCACACAGCGCTGAGTTAGACTATACAGTATCTACAGTGACAATGAGCAAAATGCTGCTGAAAGCAAAGTTTTTTTTTCCCCAGGAGTTCCGTCCTCTTCACATTGAGTCTGCATTTGCACATGTTCCATCTGTTGAGGCCAGAAAAATAGGATGTTATAAGATGATAGGACTTTAAACAAAAGCATCCCCATGTCCAGCACAGCTGTTTGCAAGGAAAAAAGCCATAGCCTTTGATTTGTGGGCTAACGAGTAGAAAAGGGACCTCCTGTAACGATTCATTCAATTCAAACAAGTGTTTGAGGGCTGCTGTTGTCCGGATGTGAGCGGTATGTGTGGGTGTTTTGTATGAGCCCACAGCTGCGGTAATGTCTGCATGACATGCGGCCTCTTCACTGTCTCAGAAACACTTTCTTGGTTACACTTGCCTTTTTGATTCCTGTAATAGCCTAAGGGCATGACTAGATGCCAGTTCTGTTGTACGATTCAAAACATTACATATTGATCAAACCACGGAAAGTCATAGCCCATCCCCCCCTCTGCTTGTACTCTGCTGTCCCATTTGTGAATTGAGTCTCAATGCCTTTTCCAGCAGTGAAAAGCAGGATTCCAAATGGGACTGAAGCATGAAATTAGGCAGTTAATTTCTTGATGGCGGTATTGACTTTTATTGTTATATATTGGATATGGCTGGGATATTTGCATCTTCTGTCAGTCTTTTCTTGCTTATAGCCTCATTGTTCAACCTTCATTCAACGGGAAACACATCTGCCATAGCACTTGAACACATGTGGGAATATGTTTGTATGGTTGTCAGATCATCCACAGATTTCCAGGTTTGTTTCTTGTTTTCGTGGTTGAGAGAGAAATAGTAATGCAGTCTTTTGCGGACAGACCGGTGCATGACAAGTCTTGCACTCAGCTGCAACTTCTTTTTGGGGCTTTAATGGAAAAACAACCACACGGCTGCTCCTTGCTAAAGACGCTAGCACATGTTGTAGTTGTGATGGTGTGGGTTCTGCATACTGAATAGTGCTATTGCTAAAAGTGCTACTGCTGGATAAAAGCGCTGGTGCTTAGTCTGGAATGGACTGCTTGTATCGGAGTGCCAATATCGATAGATGTATCCTGATTTAGTCCGATATTGTTTTTTGGCTGATTATCGGATCGGGGCACTCCCAACAATGACTTGTACACAATCTTTACAATTAGGGCACACTTACAGTACATGGGTTTTATTCGCCCATGTGTGTTATAAGGGGCATGCACACATGTCTATCACTACTACACTGTAGTTTGGTAGACAATAACTTTCTAAGAATCAATGGCTATTAGCCGGACGCAATTCCGCTTTATATGTCAGCTGCAACACAGTTATGCTGGGAAGCACAACTTTACAATATCCACCACCTCCTTTGCAATGTAACCATTGGTTATAGTCTCCTTAGCTCATGTCTCTATAATAATGTTTTTATTTTAGTCTTTACAGCTGTGCAGTATACCACTGCTCTGTAATTGCTCTTGGCATCAGCATGGAGACGCTTCCATGTGCCAACCTACCACATGGCTGTTAACATATCATCACGAGTACATGTGCCATGACTGCATATACACACAAATACATAGGTGTCTGGTTAACCGTGTCTGTGTGTGTTTTACAGGGGACCCTTCAGCGTGGTGAGGCGCTGCATCAACAGGGACACAGGCCAGCAGTTTGCTGTAAAGATTGTCGATGTGGCCAGTTTCACCTCCAGCCCTGGCCTCAGCACTGAAGGTGAGAAAGGATGCAGATATTGTAGCCGTGTTTGTACAGTATGTAAACCGAGTTTTTTTTTTTGCTTTGTCACACCCTGGAGCATGACCATGATCATAGATTTGTGAATGTGTGCTAGTGAGAGTGTTGGTGCTTGTCATGTACCATCTGTGATGGCTCCGTCAGGGATTAGCTCGGCAGCCAGTAACAGCAAGAGAAGGAAATGAGCCCCAAGAGGAGAAATAGTAACTGTGAGCGAAGATGAACAGTCAGTGTTTGAGCACTGATCAAGTCTGAAATCAACACAAATATCCCACAATTGTAGGTTATTGTTATGCTTCCAAGACTTGTATGTAAAGTATGAATAGAAAAGTGCCAAACATGGGGTGGGGGTGGGGGGCGTGGGCCTTCGTCTCATTTCATTTGTACGTTTGTATGAGCAACCCTTGATGGAATTTGGAGATTTGGGTTCTCTTAAACTCTGTGGCACCCTCTAGCCACCCGGTCCTTGCATGGACACTGGGCCACATTGTCTTCAAGAATGAGGACAAGTTTAAAGGGGAGACAGAAAATGGGAACGTCTGTTGGAGAGGCGGCATTGTTTTGCCCAGTTGCATAATGACCCTGGCCTGGCACTACGCCTAAATCACTGGACTGACAGATAAGTCTCCCCCATGTTTTGCTTTTGTATAATGTAGCAAGCAAAGACAAGGTTTGGAACAGTATCACTCTTTAGGACATAATGAAGAGAGACTTGTTTTTTTCAAGTGATTTTAATAGTGTTCCATCCATAATGTTTCATATGTTCACCTTTACTCCTCCATCCTCTGAATATGAGGTAAGTACGTGTAATTTGATACCCTCTAGTGGTTCAAATCAGGAATTGTGGGCCCTGTTAAAATAAAATAAAAAAAATCAGGAACCATTCAAATCGTCCAAAGTTTCCCCCCCGAATAGCGCCCCTGGTTTAAATAGCATAGTTTGCCTCAACATTAAATCAAGAGGTTTCATAAATAAGCATAAATATCTCTTCCTATCATCTGGTGTTATGTTGTCACACTGAATTGCATTAATTTGGATCATTTACATCATTAGACTTTATTAAATGCTTAAGCTTTGCGTAACCATTCTGAATGTGTACTTTAGCATTAAAAGTCATCGATTTGCTTTGTCAATGTCCACAGTATTGTGCCTCCTAACCTAAAAGCACTTTAATGCTAATGACTGTAATGATGCAGCATTGCTTACGCAGGCTCATTTCCTGTCTCATTTGTCAGATCTGAAGCGGGAAGCCAGCATCTGTCACATGCTGAAACATGCTCACATCGTGGAGCTGCTGGAGACGTACAGCTCTGATGGCATGCTGTACATGGTCTTTGAATTGTAAGCGTAAGCACCACCCTCATGATAAATTGTTGCAGAAGGGCAAGCGGAAGGAAATGAATATAAAAAGCAATAAATAATTGTAATTTCTTGGATTATTTTGTGAATTGTTTCAGTGTCTGCTTAGACTAAAATATTTGTATTTCATTTTTTATGACTGGTGAAAGTGCTGTCTGATAGAGGTTGTTTTGATGCATAATTCGATCTGTGCTCTTAATAGTTTGCCATCAATCATCGATTAAAACCTAAATCATTCATCTCACTTGTAGTATGGATGGAGCTGACCTCTGTTTTGAAATTGTGAAGAGAGCCGATGCTGGGTTTGTTTACAGTGAGGCTGTGGCCAGGTAAGAGGCACATTATTTCACTTTTACATCGTCAGTACAAATCTATTCCTATCTATGCTATAACTTTTATTGGTATCCTTTTTTGACACAGCCATTACATGCGGCAGATTTTGGAGGCACTTCGCTACTGTCACGACAACAACGTGATTCACCGTGACGTCAAGGTGAGACTACATGAACAGTCCAGAATGTTTATTGATTGACACAGCAGGCACTTGTCATTACAATTGATGGTGTACAGTACTCTTGGTTTCTCAGCTCAACAAGGACACTTTTTCAGTAAATGTACATTAAATTGATTGATATGTTCATATTGGGGCCACAAGTCATTCTACACTTGGTAAAGTCAAAGGCACTGAAGGCCTACGGAACTCTGTTGTTGAGCTGTTGGACGTGGCTTCATTGAGATAGGAAATCCGGCTCCCAAGATGGTGTTTAAGGGTATGGAGGGCTGTTTTGCGCACTGAGCCAGACAAAAGAAAGTACATAACAGGGTCCAAACAGCTGTTGAAGGCTGAGAATAACAGCATGACCTCGTTGATGCTGTCTACCAGTTTCAACTTGTCACAGGGCATTGTGGAATCGAGCTGGGACAGAATGTAGAAGGGCCGGAAGGTATGGTAAGGAGCGAAGCAAAGAGTGAACAGGAAGAGGACAAAGAAGGATTTTTTGGCAGTACGTTCGTATCTTTGTGCATTTGGAAGTTCCGGCCTGTCACGTGACACCTTTATTAAACGGCATGCGATCTTTGCATAGGACGCTATGAGCATGAGGAAGACGAGCCAGAACAATGCCACCAACACAACATTAAAGTAGGCTTTCCCCCTAGCGAGATGCCGCTGCTTGAATTGGAAGCATTTGTCGTTGTCCTCTTTGTCCTCCGCTGTAGCAATCATCGGAACCAGCGCCACTAGTGACACGACCCACAACGCTCCGCATGCCAACCAACTCCACGACCATCCATACCCCCCTTGTCTCGCCCTTGAGCCTCTCCTCATTCTGCTCGTCCCCTGGAACCTCAAGTAGCGGTCCAGGCTGATAAGACCCAGTAGTATGATGCTAATATACATGTTCATGTAGAACAGATTCCCCACAAGCTTGCAGGCCACATGTCCCAATTGCCAGCGGTTTCCGTTCATGTGGTAGAGAATCCGGAAGGGCAGACAAGCCAGGAGGACTAGGTCTGCCACGGCACAGTTGATGAGAAACACACGCACAGAGTTGCGCCTGTTGTGAATAAAAACGAAGACCCACAAAGCAAAAAGGTTCCCCACTAGGCCAAAGAGGAACAACATGGAATAGAAAATAGGTAATAGCAGACGAAGGGCTGCATCATCAAAGGAGCACACAGGGGGCTTTGGAGTCATCATGGAGAGGATCGGAATGGCAGAGGTTTGAGTAGATGTGGCTGAGAGTGAGAACGCAGAACTGTGACTAGGAGAGGTATTGAGTGACAGGATGGGCTCCAGAGACCAGGTG
The DNA here is from genome assembly GCF_037039965.1 of Doryrhamphus excisus. Lineage (NCBI taxonomy): Eukaryota > Metazoa > Chordata > Actinopteri > Syngnathiformes > Syngnathidae > Doryrhamphus > Doryrhamphus excisus. The sequence continues at coordinate 9,094,529 of NC_136371.1, read as the reverse complement.
GAAGAGTCGTTCATGTTGTTCAATGGGTGGTGGTGTCCTCGGGATTCACCAGATTCCCTGGAGTTCAAACACAATTGTGAGGTGTCGTTTTTCCTGCAGTCCTGGTGATAGTCCACAGTGCGACTATTCTGACTACTGTTACCACTTAAAAAAATAATATATATATATAATCTTGCACAATTCAACACATCTGGAAAGGTGTAGGAATAAACAGAGCTTATTTAAATTTGGCCCTAGGTTTGAGCTTGTCGATAGCTTGTTCAGTGATAATATAATGCTGTAGATGAGAAAATAAAACAGACAGTAATAGTAAATACAATAGATATAATATAATACAAGTTGACAGAACCTTGTACGCTAATGAATAATATATGTTGAATGGTAGTAATGGCATAAATAAATTAGATGTATGACGTATTTAATATCACACAATGAAGGGATGGATAAATAGGTGTTCTATGTCTACCTGATCTAACAATAACATCATGAAGTAGTCTTCTTAATGCCTCATTAATAGACAAGGAATAATCTGTCTTTTTAAGCAATAAGATAAAAGGAGAAGAAGCAATAATATTAAATATTTCAAGATACTCAAAAACCAGAAGTAAACAGTTTGTTGACTGCAATTCTAGGTTATGCAACTTTTGAATGTTGCCTTTACTGACTATTGTAAGCATATTATTACGTTATTATGTTATTGATGAATATTTCTAGAACTTTCACGTTTTGTATTTTGATCGGGAATGTTTTTAAACAACAGAAGGGTGAACTTACGGCCATGTGAGTGATGTCTAGGTTGAACTTAAACAGGCACTCAGTTGTACATGTCTTGAAGCATGACAGTACAATATCAGCCACATGTACATTAATTTTGTATGAAAGAAACTCTTACCATCAATGTTTTACATCCAGTCCAGTGTTCTTTCCTGCGTCAAACCTTCAAAAAACAAAACAAAACAAAAAACATGTTTTGAAAGGTGATTTGAGGAATGTTAGAACGTTTCTCCAGTTGTGTTGCTATGGGCACCTTTCACATCAACCATTCAGAGTCCCACTGAGTTCTGCACACTTCTCAACTCTGGCCTCTTGTCCTCTTGTTGCACTTGTCTCAGTCGGTTTGCCTGAGTTCCCTCTTGTCACTCTCGCTGCAGTGACTGAAGCCTGTGCCCTCCTCTATTGTCGCTCTCTCTCTCCCCCCATCTGAAAAAGTGGAGATAACTGCATACACTGTTATGTAAATGTCACATTTTTGTGAAACGTCTTAAAAAATGCTGAGCGTCTCCAATTAAGTAATTTATTGACTGTTTGATTTCTAATTTAAATAATGGCGGTGCATAACACCAAAATATAACAACATGTTGTCATTGTTCAAATCCTGCACCTAAAGTGCAATATTACTGAATGTAAGAAATCATTGCGTTTGTTCTTGTGCTCCTGTGTGCTTGTCCGCTTGTAGCCTCACTGTGTGCTGCTAGCTTCCAAGGAGAATTCTGCTCCAGTCAAGCTGGGAGGATTTGGGGTGGCAATACAGCTTGGAGAGTCCGGCCTGGTTGCTGGAGGTATACTTACATTGTAAACTTCTTTCTCCTTTGACCTGTCACTTTTACAAAGGCCTCTCAAAGCTCACACCAAGCTGCTCTTTTCAGGTCGTGTTGGCACTCCCCACTTCATGGCTCCAGAAGTTGTCAAGAGAGAGCCATATGGCAAACCAGTGGATGTGTGGGGTTGTGGGGTTATCCTCTTCATCCTTCTGTCCGGCTGCCTGCCTTTCTACGGCACAAAGGATCGCCTTTTTGAGGCCATCATTAAGGGCAAATACAAGGTAAGTATTTTTCTGTGGGTCCCTGATGGATTATTGTGTATTTTAAAGCTGAAAGCATCCCCACGACTGTGAGAGCAGAGCACACTGACTGAGACGATGGTGGTGATTATTTTCCCTGCATGACTAATGTGTGGCAGATGCAGTCACAGCAGGAAGTCTAGTTTCTTCTGTAAAGCCACTATTACCCTTACCCCTTTACATCGCGACAGTTCCATTGCTAGTTTCCACAATTTCACCACTTTGCTGATCATCAGTGGCCAGCAGAACCAGAGCTAGATTTTTCCATTGTTCTCCATACCTGCAGAGAACTTTAAAAGGATCTCATATTCTATGTATATTTTGAAATTGTTAGTCGTAGGTGAAATGGACATTTCATGGTCGTAAATGTTATATCATTGAGGTGTTGTGATGGTAATTATGAAATGAGAAAAAGTGTGCTGCTCATGCTCATTTTTTTACCCTTTTTATTGAGTTGTAGTCTCCTATAGAGCAGCTACACACAATAACCCGAACAGAAAACGTTTTAGATTTTGCAGAATCTGCACCTATTCCAGCTGTATTTCCTTTGATTTGTGCTTCCTGCCAAAACGGTCTGTTTTAATTTATTCCTCCCACGGCCCGCCTCCGGGCATGCCCACACCGCTGTGATTGGTCACATGCCCAAAGTGCTTGCCAACTATGAACCATATAAGGAAGTCTGCCTCTCTGACATCACAAAGGGGCAGTTTTACCACACCTTTCGAAACTGAGCATTTTAGACAATTGTGATTACACCTTAATCACTAAAGGTGTACCTTGCATGATCTCCCTAGAAAAAGAAAGGTATAAATAAGTCATTAAGGCACATTGACATGCCATTTAATGTGCCTGTATCTGACTGTATGTACAGTATATGATCTACTGTATACATTATACTGAAACTATACATTCTACAGTTGTCTACATTTCAAACGTGCCACCAACAACAGCTCCAATGGCAATGCTTATGTCTGTGTGTGAGAACAGATGAACCCACGTCAATGGGCCCACATCTCCGAGAGTGCCAAAGACCTGGTGAGGCGTATGTTGATGCTAGACCCTGCAGAGAGGATCACTGTTTACGAGGCGCTCAACCATCCTTGGCTGAAGGCAAGACTGCATACTTTGAGACGTAGTTATGTCACTGGTACATGCGCTAATGCTGTCTGCGCTGGTCTAGGAAAGGGACAGGTACGCCTACAAAATCCACCTGCCTGAAACAGTGGAACAGCTGAGAAAATTCAACGCAAGGAGGAAGCTGAAGGTCAGCACCTTGCCGAGTAGCCGTCTCTGTAAATGATGTCAAATTTGTAAAGGAGTCCAGTCTTCTTCACTATCCCTTCCCAAACTTTGCCGTCTCTCATCACTATGTGCTAGGGTGCAGTGCTGGCTGCTGTATCAAGCCACAAGTTTAATTCCTACTACGGAGACCCTCCTGAGGAGCTACATGACTTTTCAGAAGACCCAACCTCCTCAGGTGAATGTCCTAACATTGCATTTTTTTTTAGAGCATGTAGATTTTATTCGCATTTTCTTTGGGTTTTGTAGTTAAAAACCTATCGCCCCCCATGGCTAACATTTACTCGCACAGTCCTTACAAGTGCTATTTACATACTGTCAGCGAATTACTGTCAATACTGTCGGTTGAATTTCACCCATTTACAAGGCAATTCCTTCATTGCCAATAAAATGTGATGGCCCATTCGTAACACCACCAGGATGGAGACATGACTTTTGACTGAGGCAAAAGGGAGGTTGTAACTTTTACTAGTGCTGTCTCTGTGCTACGATACCTTCTCAGTCATCAAATATGTCTTTGTTGTGTAGAAAGTGAAGCGGCAACTGCTTTCTAAAGAAAGTGATCACAGGCTGTCTGGGTAGAGGTTCCTGTTTCTGTGGCATCTCATTTCAGCCTCACCAACCGATCTCAGCAAGAAGTCTCACTTCCTTCTATAAGGCCGCTGCCTGGTGCACACACACACAAACACACACACCTGTAACACATGCAATTAACAGAAATTTAGCATTTTATTTTTTATTTCAGTTCACTATAATTCACGTTAAACGCTCATTAAGAAATCAGATTCATCAGCTGGAGACATTTTCCGATTTGGTGAATGTGTAGCCACATATACCTCCATGCAGTGCAGGCAATGTTTGCTGAATCATCCAGACAGGCTTCCTGGTTCTTGGTGGGTCCTTGTTGTCCCAGACATTCTACTCGCCTTAGTGCATGATTGCAGAATCTTTCCAGCCTATTAATAGGCTTTGCCTCTTCTGCTGATTGTTAGTTTTCCTCTCTGCTGCTGCTGCTCTTTTTATTATCTTTCCTCTGCATTCATTTAAATGGACTTTAAACTTTTCTGTCTTTGTGAAGTCAAACTGTGTCTGTGTATCTTTTCTCTGATGTCTACCTCTCTTTATATTTTCTGCTGTACTGCTCCTAGGACTGCTCGCTGCAGAAAGTATGTATTCTCCCCCCTTGCCAATCTTGTGTGATATGTGTGATATCCTCATGTCTCCTGCCACTTGCTTTTTAGTTGCATTAGTGTTAGCTCATGTAGGTTCTTGTCCTTTGTGTCTCCCTCCGTCTCGTTTCCCTTTTAAGAAACGCTTCGATGAAGTGTGTGCTTTTCTTCAACGATGTTTATCACCTCGGCTTGAGGAAAATCAAACGTATAACAAAAATGACGAGTAAAAAACCCAAGTCAGTATAAAGATGAACAACATAGTTGGCTCTTGGATTACATTCTAAACATAGTGTCTGGTATGAGAGAATAGCTTGAAGATTGTTCCATCTGTGTGAATGTGAACCATTCTCTTGACTCTATGACTTTGTGAACTGACTTTTTTCTGATGCCATATTGATACCACTGCCACTGTTTCTCTGGTTTTGCTGCATGCGTGGGCGATGCAGCAGGTACTTGGGGGTTAAATCGTTTCCGCACCTTTTTGTGTGTTTTGTTGTGACTTTGCCTGTACTGTGATCGTGTTTGTCCCCTTTGCCTGTTTGTTGTGTAATTGTTTTCGTGGGTACATGTGTCATGATCAGTGTTTGCATTTTGTGCAGTGTTAAATGTTTGCAGGGATGGCTCTGTGAACTTGTCAGTGTGTGCAGTACAGCTTATATTTCAGTGACCGACTGTAATTCCATTTGCGTCCATAGGGGCAGTATCGCAGGTTTTGGATAGTCTTGAAGAGATTCATGCTTTGACGGACTGTAGCGAGAAAGATATGGACTTTCTCCACAGTGTATTCCAGGATCAGCATCTCCACACCCTGTTAGATGTGAGTATACTTGCCTTTCTATGGCTGATGGCTTTCTATTTGTCAGCGTATCACCATTACTTTTGTCTTTCAGGGCTCCCTTCCAAATGTGCAAACCTCATTATCTGAAACTTTGGCATTGTTTAACACGAGAATACAACATTCTAAGTACATTTATTGGTCAGAAAAGTGGAAATAGCATAATAGGTCCCCTTTAACAGAAAATGAGTCATTGAGTGCTTCACCAGCCATGAGCCTCACCGTATGTCACTCCCCTTCGGTGCCACACTGCCTCCAGAATCTGCTACATTATAATACTGGTTCTTGTTCATTTATCAGTGTGGCTTAAATATGCTGCTTTTTGTGTTGCAGCTGTATGACAAAATCAACACCAGGTCATCTCCGCAGATTCGAAATCCTTCCAGTGATGGAGTTCAGCGAGCCAAAGAAGTAGGCTTCTTGCAGCTCTCACATAATGAAGTGTGTCTTTGTATCAGCGCTATTAATCACGGCTTTATCATTTCATCTGCAGGTACTGGAAACAATCTCTTGTTATCCAGACAATGCAGAGGCGAAGGAGCTGAGGAGGATCCTAACACAGCCACACTTCATGGTGACCCACAAACACACACACACATACATCATCTTTTAATATGATTGACAGGTCTGATTATTATTTTGCTCTGTGTGTGCGTGCATGCGTGTAATTACAAGCTGTTGTGTCAGAAGTAGGGTGCCGTTAAGAATACGTATAACTCTTCTGGCCACAAAGCTGCTTAGCACCTGAGCCGCGTGATCGAGGTTAGGACTAGAAACGCGTGGAGACAGAAGTCATGACTGAAGTCTACCGTTGAATGGATTGTTTGAACTTTCATCTGACGGGCCTCGTGGCTGAAACACAACTGGGAAGCATATTATTGCCTGAATCAGAGGCTGAAGATAGAGGCACAAGGATTTCATATTGAAGGTGGACTATTTTTCTCAGCTGCAGTGTTTAATGCTTTGTTTACCAGGCGTTCAGAGATATGATTTATTTTTCATTTAAGGTCCATGTCAAATAGTTAAGTAGATGTTGAAATTTGTTTGAAAGTACACCATTGTGACACACTTTTGGTCTGCTTTTATCCAATTAGCCCACATTGCCTTGTGGTCTCCTGTACGCTACTTGTTTCATGCATGCTAGCATAACACATCCTGCTGCATAGTTCTGTCAAGTGCTCCAGAGGAGTTGGTCAGATTTGTAGTTGGCAGCTTTCTTTGACAGAAACGTATTGTTGATTCTTTATAAACATTCATAAACAATCTTCTTTGATGCTCATGTTGGCTAAATTGAAATGCTTTAAAAAGAGCCAGCAGCAAGCATACTGCTGTACCTCCGGGCACGTGTGAGCATTTGGCTACAGCAGCCGCTGTAGTAGACGTGTTTGTAAAAACATACAATGGGTCAGTGACATGATGAGTGGCCTCGGAGGATTAGTGTAAGCCACACTCTTTAAATCCCTCCACTGACACACATACTGTAATGGTGCATGCGCTGTTCTTTAGCTTGACTTCAATGCTTTTAGTGTGACCGGGTTCCCTTGTTGTCACTCAGGCTCTGCTACAGACCCACGATGTGGTGGCCCATGAAGTATACAGCGACGAGGCGCTGAGAGTGACCCCGCCGCCGACTTCCCCTTACCTGAACGGAGACTCGCCAGACAGCACCAACGGAGAAATGGACCTTGAGAACGTTACCAGAGTTCGCCTGGTGCAGTTCCAGAAGAACACAGACGAGGCCATGGTATGCAGATGCAGGCACACACGCCTGATATGATAGCATCATAAAAGTAAAATGACAAACACATGCTTCGACCTTGGCGATACCTCACTATAGTCACTTCACAAGAAAGAATATATCTCTCTGACCTGCTGCTTGTCTTCCACAGGGCATTACTCTTAAAATGAACGAGCTCAACCACTGCATCGTAGCCAGAATCATGCACGGTGGAATGATTCATCGACAAGGTCAGCTCCCCTTTTTATTTTATCTGCTCTTATCATGTTGTGCATATGGGCTCATTTTTTTCTCCTCTGCTTAGGGACTTTACATGTCGGCGATGAAATCAGGGAGATTAATGGTATCAGTGTTGCCAATCAAACTGTAGAACAGCTCCAAAAAATGCTGGTAAGTAAGCGATAAGTGATACCTTTTGGTATGGCATGGTCCCCTAGCACTCTTTCAACCTGACTCCATCTTCCTCCAAATTCTGCACACTTTTAAATGCACGGTCTACAACAACATGCTGTATGAAGAATAATCAGTAAAACAATGCAAGTGATATTACACATAAACCACTACAGATGTAAATATGCTAGGTTTTACTTCCTTATTGTCACTAGACGATGCATATACAGACACTTTGAAAATCATAACATCTTTATTATACATGTATGTGAGGTCTAAATAAACTAACTCTGTAACTCTTAATGCAGGGACAACAATGTGCTACATTTAAGTATGATTGGGAAAACACTCAACATGTGAATTGAATTTAATAGACTTGATGTCTTTGAACGCAACCCCTCGTTGCAGTTAGGTAAATTGATTTTTAGACACGTGTTCTACCTCTTAGCTTAATTAAAATTCATTCATTTTGATTGATTCAATTGATTCATTGAATGTCCTGTCATTTAGCTTTTTTCATTATAATACAGTAAAAAATGGCATATTTCAAGACGTATTTATACGTTGTTTTTTTGCGCGTGAGAGGCACAAAGACGATATGGTGCAACTCTACAGTAAAAGAGAGCAAGTTTGGTGCAGTTTTAAGCTGAAAAAATGGCCACAAAGTGACAGAAGGGCATTTTTGCCATTGAAATACAGTGCACGCTCCTTAGCAACTAGGAAGTGACATGCGTCTCGCTTTGCTGTGCGAAGAAGGTTCGGGACATTTTTAACTTGTCACCATATTTTAGCTTGTCACACTCAATAAAACCAGCAAACAGAAGATAAAGTAGTAGCCTAAAAACAGTAGAAAGAATGAGTTGAAACATAATTATTTTTTATATGATGTCATAATATATGTAATAATATATCAAATATGTTTCATTGTGTAGTTTATGTTACTTAAGTGGCAAGCAGAAGGGGATGCATGACTTCCAGTCAGGCATCTGAAGGGCTACACGAACCACCGGGCTAAAGAATGGGCTCTTTCCTTAAGTGCTTCATGTCAAACTGACGTTTGAAGTGTTTGTCATTGATGTCCACAGAGAGAGATGAGGGGAAGCATCACGTTCAAGATTGTACCAAGTTACAGGTCCCAGTCCAAGTCTTGTGAGGTATAGAACCGATACCTGGTCTCTTCATATGTGGACAAAAAAAATGAAATCATGATAAAATTTGTGTTGCAGAAGGAGTCACCAGATTTATCTCAACATTCGGCTGCGAATGGTCATGCAAGCGTCACCAGTTCCATCCTGGTAAGTGTTCCTACCGAGTCAACTGCCATAATTCATGTAATGTAGTAAGTGAACACAAAAGTAAACTGAAGATAGGTAATAGTAAGTAGGAGGGCTGTCAATATTTACAAAACCATATTGGTTCTCCAATAGGATCTACCAGCAACAATTCAGCCCAAAGGTCGTCAGGTGAGTTTTACAGCAGGCCTCCAAACATTTTCACCTTTGTGTCTGCAAGAACTGCTAATAGGACCAACTTACTCTCTTCTAATGTGCATGTCTGTGGATGTACCATAACCTTCACTGTACTACATTTCTTAAACTCCCATCTTGGACTCATGACATTGAGCCTTCGCTTGAGACAGCTTAAGGGTCCACTGAATATTTGAATACGTGTTTGGAAGGCTATAGTAACTTGACAAGTAAAGGAACCTAATGAACAGCAGTATGTCTGTCACAACTTCACCTATAAATGTGATCCTCAGTCCTGTAATCCCTTCTTTATTTTGGTTAATTGCTCCCAGGCCCGACCATAAGTGAATTTCTACAAAGTAGGATTCCTTATTTATAAATTGAATATTTCTGTAGTTAGGGCAAAGAAAAAACTGTTTATAACCTTCTAAACAGGTATTTAATGCTCGAATGTCGAATGATCTAATAATGTTAGACATGACATAACAGACTTTACAGTCCTATTACCCAATATAGTGGACATAATAAGAGATAAGACTCCTGTGCGTGTACATTACAGTAACATTACTGACACCTAGTGACCAGTGTACAATACTGAAAAAAAGATATATTATATTGTTTATATGTATACATACATACATATATAGTATATATATATATCTATATATATATATATATATATATATATATATATATATATATATATATATATACACAAATTCAACCATGAATTAGCAAGATTCACTAACAAATGTTTGAAAGACTGTGCTAGAGTGAAGCTGCAAAAACTTGAAGCCCAAAGTGGCAAGGCATTACTGTGTATTGCATTTGTGAACAGCGTGATTAACGTAACCATGCTGGAATGTGACATGCACACATTACCAACAATATCATATGTCAGATGTACAGTAGAGTGAGTCCCTCAGCACACCTTGTGTTTGTGTCCCACAGCGTATTATGTTGCATGATTTATGTGTAAGTGTGTGATACTCTCAACCCCATAGATCTCCAGACCTGCTATCAAGGACAAATTGTCCATCAAGGTAAGATGTCTCCTAGAGGAACCCTGTAGAAGTAGATCCAGCCTCACCCCACCCCCGTCACAAAGCACTTCCCCTCACCATAGTGATACAGTATGTGTGCCCCATCAGTCAGCTGGTAGGATACATTCTATATCTCAAATTCTGTTTCCTTTGCCGTCACATTTATGTTTTTATTAACTTTTTAACCCCTGCTGGCCGTGCATTTGTTAGATGTTGCTGATGTAGCGGCCTCTCAACTCTCTTATGGGCAGCTTGAACGAGCTCTCTCATATTGTTGCAGCCACTAACAAAGGTTGTGTCTGACTGCTTTGTCCCCTGCAGATCTATGTCCGTGCTCAGTTTGAGTACGACCCGGCAAAAGATGACCTCATACCTTGTAAAGAAGCAGGCATACGCTTCAGGGTGGGTGACATCATTCAGATTATCTCCAAGGATGACCACAACTGGTGGCAAGGGAAGCTAGAAAATACTAAGAATGGTACAGCAGGCCTCATCCCTTCACCAGAGTTGCAGGAGTGGTGAGTGACAACATGAACATGCAAAGTTGCCATCATACTCTCCAATTTGGCCTAGCCAGCCAGACCTCACCAGCGCGCCCGTGTGGTGTTCACAGGCGTGTGGCATGTATAGCAATGGAGAAGACCAAACAGGAACAGCAGGCCAGTTGCACATGGTTTGGCAAAAAGAAGAAACAATATAAAGACAAGTACCTGGCCAAGCACAACGCAGGTAAGCCACATGTTTTTCATGTCCTCAGTTGATAAACAACAGAGAGAATGGAACCCATTTGAAGATGATACTGTGACGGCTGCGTTGGCACCGTTTTTGCTGTAGAGTGAAAATATTTGGGTTTTACAGCAAAAGACGACTACAACCAGGCTTAACATGCCAATGCTATTTTTTTGTTTTGCCATAGCCGTGTAAATTCAGGCCACTATTTTTGACCATGACTCTGTGCGACCAGCCTGAGTACATCTGGATCGGATACACAACTTAGAATATAGCAGCTTTTGTTTGAACCTACCTGTTTTTATGTAGGTATAAATTTTGGAACATGACTGACAGGTGTGGTTTTTGTCCTGGCGTGTCCTATTACCTTGGTTGTGCAAAACCTATCCACATAGCAGAGTGTCATGTGCGACAATGACTGTTTCATTTATGTCTGATCAACTCTCTGAGGAACTCTGGTCTGTGTCAAACTTCAGTGCTATTGATGGATTGAATAAGTCATGTAATACGCCACACCGAGCCGACCAAACACACCCATCAGTCACATGGTTCAGTACTTTTGCTGACATGAAAAATGGTTGGGTTCAAACAAACGGTGCCATCTTCTTGGTTGTGTATCCAGATGTAAACTCTTTCACTCTGGTCTTGTTCATCTTTTGGGGTCAAACCTAAATGTTTTTTTTAGTGTACAACAAAAACAATTGGCCTCACTGCTGTAATGCTTCTGGAGAGCACCCCATGCTAGCAGTTGTACTTGATCCCATTTGGTACAATTAAAATAAACTGTTGCAGAGTTAAAATTGGTTGTCAAGATCATGCTGTTATACTTTTGGAATTGTGTCCAGTGTGGCATGTTGCTTCTTCCCTTTTGAGACCTTCAGCTCCATCAATGTTAGCTTGACAAACTAACAGACTTACCGCTTTGGGTGCAACATTTTTATGTCCTTTTATTTGACTGTTCTATTAACCCTTGCCCTCCCACCCTCTGCCCATGTTTCATGCTGTCTCATACCCAATGACTTGGCTGCATGTAAGTAACTCCAGACGGCTGGCTTCTGAGTTTTCTTCCTCTTCCGCACTGCTTTTATACTGTGTTCTCTCCCTAATGTCTGCTTGACCTTTGAATGCATATAACTGTTTTTTGTGATCAGCGAAAAGACAAGTTGCATCATGTTGTAAAAATCTAATTCGGACAGACATTCTGAACAGTTGCATAGGATTTGCATTACTTTTGAATACTTTACTACTAAGATGTTTAAAGCATGTCTCCTTTACTCTGCCAGTGTTTGACCAACTAGATCTGGTCACATATGAAGAGGTGGTGAAACTGCCATCGTTCAAGAGGAAAACGCTGGTTTTGCTCGGTAAGTTAAGTCTCCCTTCCAGCATTAAGGGTGATGATTGAGCTGTTGTTTCACACCACTGTGTGCACTTTGATGCAGGGGCACACGGCGTTGGCAGGAGGCATATCAAGAACACGCTTATCACTAAACACCCCGACCGCTTCGCCTACCCCATCCCTCGTAAGGAAAAAAAAAATACAAGTTACCATCACAAAGGCATGAGCACAACTGCGTGACACTCAAACTCCAAAGATGACCTCTTTCCTCATGTCACCATCAGACACAACTCGGCCTCCGAAGAAGGATGAGGAAAACGGAAAGAACTATTACTTTGTGTCTCACGACCAGATGATGCAGGACATCAGCAACAATGACTACTTGGAGTATGGCAGCCACGAGGATGCCATGTACGGAACCAGGCTGGAGACGATCAGGCAGATCCACGCTCAGGGCATGATCTCCATTCTAGACGTTGAGCCACAGGTAAAGGGCACGCCCAGAACTAGAACACAATTCCTTCAAGGTTCAACCTCTGATTAGCTTGGATTGACAGTAAATTATCCTTGAAGAAATAATGTAAGGAAAATTGATCCATTCCTGTGGTCAAACTTTTGGCATCACAAATGCGATTTACATGCAAAGATAATATTTGATGAAACGTTTTTGTATTTAATTATCTAAAAGCAGGAAAGTTATTTGAAAAATATGGACTATGAGGCACTTATTCAACCATCAGTTGGGGCCGCCCCATCCTACTCGCAGAACACAGCCTGTATCCTGGGCCCCACAACAATGTAGAAACAATAGAGTATAAGGCAGGACAATGACCAGAAATGAGCTCTACATAATAATGTTCTCGCTGTGTGTCTCTCTACGATTTTAGGCGCTAAAGATCCTCAGGACAGCTGAGTTTGCTCCCTTTGTCGTGTTCATCGCGGCTCCCACTGTAACTCCAGGCATGACCGAGGTACACAGCTCCTGCTAAAACCAGATTATTTGTGCATGTGCTCTCTAACTTAGTGTTATAAATCTTGTCTTTTCTTAACGGATTTGTCACCTGCACTCTTTTCTTTAAGCATGTTTGTCTTTTCTTTGGCATGCGCTTTTTTCATTTGCACCATTTGCACTGGAGGTTCCCAAGTGGTGTCGGAAACTGCCTGTAAGTATGAAGTGCGTGTTGTGCTACGTCCTTTGTTTTAGTCAGCAGTCAGCTTGGCAATCACTCTCCGCTCTGCATGGAGACTGACAGGCATCTCCCTCTCCTCGCATCTTCACAATGTGTTGATGTGTTTGATGTTTGTGTGTTTTCGTTAGGACGACTCCCTGCAGCGGCTCCAGCAAGAGTCGGAGATGCTGCAGCAGACGTATGCTCACTACTTTGACCAGACCATCATTAACAACGAGATAGATGACACGTTGCGTCTGCTGGAGGAGTCTGTGGAGCTGGCGTGCAACACCCCTCAGTGGGTCCCAGTGTCCTGGGTGTACTGACACACTAAGGAGAGGAGCTCAGCTCACAGCTCCTCCCGAATAGAAGGTGGACTCTCCTGGAATGTCGTATGATCAGAATCCTGTGTTTATGTCGATGAAGTGTTGCTATAAGAAGACAAGACGTAACTGTGCCACTTCATGAAGGGTCCTTTTATCTTTCAACGGTCTTGCAGGCCTTAATGTGTACATATATACATATCTATCTGCAATGATATAAAAGAAAAAAAAAGTTAAGTGAATACAGTTCTGTCTTACATAGTTGAAGGCTAGGCGGGGGTGTGTTCTATATTTTGTACCTTTTTGTTTTCTAAGCGATGGATGACTGCTAACACTCACAAGGCAACAGCAAGCATGACCTGAAGCAGGTGGAACTGCATCCAAACCAGCTGAACTTTGAAGCACATTTGAAGCTGCCACAGTGGGCACAAGTGGCTGGACTCCAAAAAAGCAACAAAAAGCACATGAAACTTGGCAGTTTCGTTCTCCCACCTTATTATTTATTCAACCATTTTGTTCAAAGGAGCACGGTTTGTCAACACCCACGTCCTTCCCCCAACCTACGATTGTCTTTGTTTACATCAGAATTTGCACAAAAAGGACTATAGAGAACATGCGTACAGCATCTCGTTGGCTCATAGTTTTGGGTTTGTGTGCCAGTACCCCTCTCCTCACATGGGGCACCGACTGTTCTCCCAAAGAGAACATAAACTGCCTTCGTGAGGCATGGGGAAGACGTCAGTAACATCTATGCACACCCCAGTCTCTCTTTGGCAGACCGTCACGGCCATTGTTTTCCACTACAGTACGACTACTGCTACTCACCACACTAGTACTCCTAGTCGAGGAGCCAAGCCTGTGTAGTAGAAGAGGGTAGGACTTCATGTAGGTTGGACCTGTCCAATGTCCGAGCAGATTTTTTTTTTTTTTGGTACTTAACGCTCGTGTTAAAACAATTGACAAGTATTCTTGTTCGGAGGGTGAGTTACAAAACAAAAACAAAAAAAAAACTTTTTGTGTGTAAATGTTTCAATTGTGTGTATGTCAAATTTGAGTGAATTACTAAGAGCCAGTGTTTAATAGTGTTGAAAAAGATGCTCGGTGTGTAAAACAATGTTGGCGCTTTACCAGAAGTAGCACAATGCTGCCTGTCATCACAATTTTTTTCTTTTAAGAGTGTGGTTGGTTTTCTGTGCCTCTTCATGTAAAGTGTTCTCATATCAAGTTGTGTATAAATGACTTCTGTAAATGTCCAAAACAGCTTGTGTATTACATGTCGGTTTTTGTTTTGTTATTCCATTTTGTAAAGGAAAAATATATATATATATCTTGAATTGAATTTGTGTAAGTACAGAGACCTGTCTTCCATTGGGACCCATTGGAACCACAGATGGCCATGGTGACACACACTGTGTGAAAAGGGAGAGTGGAGCAGTCCAACCGTCAAAATAGGAGTGCACATAACGGGCTGCTATGAGGAATTAAGACATCATACCCATACCCATAAATCTGACAAATGTAAATGTTGCTCACACAGCTGATAATGTAAAAAAGAAACTCCAATGAGGCGATTACCCGTACTGCGCTGTCGGTGGGTTGGGCTGTATAAATCAAGCACTCCTTTTTTTTAATGCGTTTCAAACAGGTGTTGTAAACAAACATGGCGTCGTACGTGTGGTACCTTTCCACTGTCTCAGACACAAGACATCCGTCTCTCAACACAACAAGCCCACGACAACCTAAATGCAATCAATGATGGCCAGAAATCCTTTAAAGACCCTACCGCTCAAAGCTCCCATCTGGGCACGCAAACCAGTCAGAGCCACCGCTATTTAAAGGCAAGACTTTGTTAAAACTTGATTTACATATGAATGTAAAGCTGTTTTGGCTTTAACTATGAAAATATTACATTTATAAGGAATCCTACTTGGCGGAAGTCAGCCAAAGATGGACTGACCCACTGTCAAACATGGAGGTGGAAACATTGTACTTTGGAATGGTCTCTTTGGAAAAAGGTACAGGAAGATTTCAACGCACAAAGAGACTGACGAATGGGGCCGTGTAATGCACCATACTGTATTATCTTGGATAAGCTGTGGAATAACAATAATGTGGCAAAGCTAGGCCCCCAAATGAAGTTCTAATGCGGTTTTTAAATGTAGTAGTCCAGTCAAATTAGCGCCTCGACGTCGTGTGCTACGTCACAATGAAACGCCGGAACCTACTATTGCATGTTCCATTGTTGTTTTATCATTTTCGTTGGCTTCTCATCTCAGCCGTTCACAAAACGGGAAACCTCACACACACTCAACAGGGGCCCCAGAAGCATCCAAAAACGGCAGAAAATTAGCAGTGTTTGAAGGCGCTGATTTTTGACAAAAACCATAAGGGTATGTCGTTTTTTTCAGTTTTTTTCAACTTGCTTCTAATGCACTTTTCGGGTAAAAAAAAACTGGGTAAACCTCACACACATTCAACAGGGGCCTGAGAAGCATAAAAAAATGGCAGAAAATGCCAGTGTTTGAGGGCGGTGATTTTTGACAAAAATCATAAGGGGTTAGTATGTCGTTTTTTTCAGATTTTTATCAACTTGCTTCTAATGCACTTTTCCGGTCCAAAAAAACAGGGGAACCTCACACACAGTCAGCAGGGGCCCCAGAAGCACCCAAAAAAGGCAGAAAATGAGCTGTGTTTGAAGGCGCTGATTTTTGACAAAAATCATAAGGGTATGTCGCTTTTTTCAGTTTTTTTCAACTTTCTTCTAATGCACCTTTCGGGTAAAAAAAACTGGGGAAACCTCACACACATTCAACAGGGGTCTGAGAAGCATAAAAAATGGCAGAAAATGCCAGTGTTTGAGGGCGGTGATTTTTTACAAAAATCATAAGGGGTTTGTATGTCGTTTTTTTCAGATTTTTATCAACTTGCTTCTAATGCACTTTTCTGGTCCAAAAAAACAGGGGAAACCTCACACACACTCAGCAGGGGCCCCAGAAGCACCCAAAAAAAGGCATAAAATGCCAATGTTCGAGGGTGGTGATTTTTGAGAAAAAACGTAAGGGGTTAGTTAGTATATCATTTCTTTCAGATTTTTTTGAACTTGCTTCTAATTCACTTTTCTGGTAAAATAACAGAGGCAACCTCACACACACTCAACAGGGGCCCCAGAAGCACCCCAAAACGGCATAAAATGCCAATGTTTGACAAAAATCATAATCATTTTTTTAGTTTTTTTCAACTTGCTTCTATTGCACTTTTCTGGCCAAAAAACAGGGGAAACATTACACACACTCAACAGGGGCCCCAGAAGCACCCCAAAACGGCATAAAATGCCAGTGTTTGAGGGCGCTGATTTTTGACAAAAATCATAATCATGAGCATGTCGTTTTTGTCTGTTTTTTTTCAACTTGCTTCTAATGCACTTTTCTGGTCCAAAAAAGGGACTCCAAAATGCACTTTTCTGGTAAAAAACAAACGAACAAAAAAACAAACAAAAAAAACACAGTGGAAACCTCACACATGCTCAACAGGGGCCCCCGAAGCATCCAAAAACGCAGAAAATTCCAGTGTTCGAGGGTGCTGATTTTTGGCAAAATCAAGGGGTTAGTATGTTGTTTTTTCCCGTTTTTTTCAACTTGCTTCTAATGCGCTTTTCTGGTTAAAAACATAGTGGAAACCTCACACATACTCAACAGGGGCATGAGAAGCATCCAAAAACGGCAGAAAAGGCCAGTGTTTGAGGGCACTGATTTTAGACAAAATCCACAAAGGAGTATGTTGTTTTTTGTTTTCTTCAACTTGCTTCTAATGCACTTTTCTGGTCCAAAAAAACAGGGGAAACCACACACACACTCAACAGGGGGCCCAGAAGAACCCACAAACGGCAGAAAAGGCCAGTGTTTGAAGGTGCTGATTTTTGACAAAAATCATAAAGGGTTAGTACGTCGTTTTTTTCCAGTTTGTTTCAAGTTGCTTCTAATGAACCCAAAAACTACATAAAATGCCAGTGTGAGGGTGATGCTTTTTGACAAAATTCATAAGGGGTTAGTATGGTTTTTTTTTTTCAACTTGCTTCTAATGCACTTTTCTGGTCCAAAAAAACAGGGGAAACCTCACACTCACTCAACAGGGCCACAGAAACATCCAAAAACAGCATAAAAGGCCAGTGTTTGAGGGCGCTGATTTTTGACAAAAATCATAAGGGGTTAGTATGTCGTTTTTTTCCCCAACTTGATTCTAATGCACTTACCTGGTCCAGAAAAACAGGGGAAACCTCACACACACTCAACAGGGGCCCCAGAAGCACCCAAAAATGACATAAAATGCTAGTGTCTGCTTTTGTCATCGGTCCAAGTGTAGAACGGCAAAGTGTCCGCCAGATGGCAGTGTCACACTTTCTTTTGCTTAATAAGCGCTCATCGCCACTATGCTTGGGACATTTGACATTGTTTTAGAATACATATACCAATATATTGGCCGATGACATACATCGCCAATGTTTATATAAATAGCACTGATATATACTGTACATGAAGCTAAATTATTATAATACCCAAAACACAATTCAACACAAAGAAGCAGGAGACTACCAAATGAAAATAAAGAAGTGTAACTCGTGGGACTGTCAACAACTTTTAGGTTTTGCCACACATTTGGAGCATCTTGGCTTTGCTGGTGCTGGAACCGATCATAGCCACAGACATAACAGTATTCTGTGTGTGAGCTTTTGTATGTAAATGTGTATCTGTGCAATTAGCTTTATTGCTACCGTGCAGCGTTAAAGGCTGCTATTTCTTTTTAGGCAGGCCATAAGATGGGCTTTATCGCTATGCAATTAGCTGCCCCGATGACTGCTTTGCACAAGCATGACATATTGATTTGTCCACCTCATGAAGACCATGCCAATTAACACTGTCTTGATGTCCATTTTGGTCCCTAATGGAAGAACATACAAGGTCAAGGCCACATAGAGCCTAAAAAAAAGACCAATCAAAGGATTCACAGTCGGAATGGTGATGTATGATAGCTATTTATAATTTCTTTAGTAAGTTTAGTAAGTAATGGAACAAACACCCTTTGAGCTAAGCTCTCAGTGGAAGCATCTTAAAAATAATGACACAGGTTTTCAAATTTTTTAAAAAGTTACCCAAACTACTGTCAATCCAACTATTGTGTGACAGTCCCTAAAAGATCACACAGGTTCCACGGGACACTGTCCTTCCACACAAAGACACAAACGACTAGGGTGGTGTGACTGTAAATGTGTTTTTTTAATTAATAACATGATCTCTTTTCATGTACATTGCATATACATGATAGAAAATACGCCGGAAACAGGAGAGACCCTTGGCTCCCCGCTGTTGTGAAAGTGCCTGGAATTAATACTGTGCTATATATTTGTCATTTTTACTCATCTTCATCACAGTCATGTCAACACAAATATTGTGAGAGAAAAATGGGCATCCACTTACAACATATTGTATAATGGTGCAATGGGACTTTGAAACTCCCTCCTGAATGACTGCTTCCGCTTTGCAAAGCACTCAGTGGGATTGTTATGGCTCGATTGTCTTCTTCTAAATCTTCATCTTTGTATTTTTACAATGCAGAGTCACGTGCACACTACTTTGCTCGTGCGCCATCCTCGCCGCATTTTTTTTCAATTCAGTTTCCCAGCTTAAAAAAAAACCACATAAGACTGGCCTGTTGTTGCAACTCAATGAAACTGTCAATAAAAAGACAACAAAAAGATAACTAGGTCAATATAATTTTTTTGATGAAAAAGTGTTTGTGTTGATTCCCAGCCATTCACGGTTGAAGGATGAATTTGGGCAACTGGACTCTTTTTTGTTTGTTGAACACCCACAGACAAACTGTCGGGTAGTAAGGAGTGCAATGGCCTCTACCTTGGCGAGACCGCCATCACCTATTGTCTTGGAGACCTACTGTCTCCTAACATCTCTCCCCTCATAAACCGTCCATTCAATGGGATGAGTGGCCACAAACAAGTTGTTAAGGGATATGTGAAGGACATACAGTATTGTCGTTTACCAACTCTATATTGACCATCCCCAACGGACAGACCCAACAGGTCAATTTTAGCATTAAATGGGAAGTTTTAGTTGTGTTAGTAAGAGTTCTTGGGTCTCTCCAGTGTAGAGGTTATTGCACTCCTCATTACGCTGGTTTTTGCCCTTGGGGTGAACCAGCTTTGGTCTGAGAAACTTTATGGTCAGTGATGCCGCAACAATTGCTTCCCTTGAACTTGCTTGTGTTTTCACATACTTCATTTCGTTGTAAAAATGCTAAAAGGAAGAACCAACCGAGCACCTGACCGCTCCAGTGTCTTGACTTTTATATCTTTTGGTTCTCCTACAGTAAAAGGTGCCTTAAGATAACGTCTGTTGCGAATTGGTCTCCTTACTTCGCATATCCACCCTCATTCATTCAACATGAAACAAGTAAAGGACATTCACAAAGCAAAACCCTGTCAAACAGCTCTGAAAATAGTGAACCACCGTGAGTGACCTAGAGTTGCAAAGGCAGGACTATTATATTCTTCGATAGGCACATCCTGCATCAGAGTTTAACTGTTGCCATTGGGATAGAAACGTTTGATGCCACTTATTTTGAAGAAAATTACAGTTTACAAAAGAAACAATACAAATAAAAATAATGACCCAGATGCAGTCATTAAATGACTGATTCCTGCTTTCACACAGAAAACTAATAACACACATCAACCTGAGTTGGAAGGTCAAAGCCCTATTGAATAACTGGCCTCTGTTCTGCTGGCAAGATGGGATGGTGCTCGGCTTAACGCGGTTTAGCCCTAGTCCGACAGCCGGAACGGGATGTGGCCTCGGGTGATGACACACTTCCTTCTGTCCTCCGTCCCCATCATCAGCAGCGTAGTTGCATCAAGGTGCTGCCGATCCTTCCAAGGTGCTACCAGGGGTGCGCTAACAGTGTTAACACTATTACCCTTTACAATTACGACTTTACCCAAATACAGTACTGTGCAAAAGTCTCAGGGCAACACTATCTTTGTTAGGGGTCAGCTATGATGCATCCACTAGCTTATATTTTTAACCCTTCAAAAATGGGCATTTTCTCCACTTGTAAACATAATATTCTAGCACTGTGAAAGGAGCCACAGCAACGAGGCTGAAGACCTGTGGGTCGCTGGCCCCTCATCCAATAGGATAGACTAGATGAGATAGATACAGATAGCAGCATTACACAAAAATACATTTTACTGAGTGGATACAGTCATTTATTCCTCCATGAACCCAGAAGAGGCCTGCTAACTGACAGATGGAGGAACACATATACAGTCAGTGCTCTGTCAACGATCTGGATGTTGCTTCAGTCGCCATTTTTCACTACTATTACTACACAGGAAACTAAACGGTTAGTCAACAAGAGTCGCAAGAAAACTTGGGAGATTGTGGAATAAAGTTTTCTTGTTTTTTAAGTCATGTAATAATTACTTCCCTGGTAAATTGTTACATTTTAAAGTAACTTTTCTCCCACTTTTACGAAAAGTTCTGCACTTGTTGAGACAATCTTGTTCCAGATATAAAACCGGCCAAAGACTTTTGCACTTCAGTACTGTATTTTTGCTCCCTCTTATGTCTATGTAAGACATAGAGTGGATGTCCATTAGAGGGCTGAGAGTGATGTACTTCTGCATGACTAAGCTAAGCAATTTCTTTGCTATTTAAGTCCTTCCGTCACACGCAAATAACCCTCTGTTACAAAAATATACTCTTTTCATAAAATAATACACGTTTTTGATTTTCTGTGATAGAATCATTTGTTAAGGTAAGTAACAAGTCCACATCATCCAGATACGAAGAGCGATGCAAGCCAAGCATTTCTCAAGTATCACTCCCACCCTTCGGGGCTTGTGACTCCTGAGTTTGTGTGAGACGTCGCTCCTGGAGATCCATCCCACACCCGCCATTGGAACCCCCCTTTCATACACACACACACACACACGCACACACACACAATACGTTGCTTCAGAAACCCAAACACAAAGAGTCCCAACTCACAACATAAAGAATGTCATCAACAAAAAGAAATGCTACAAAGAATTACAAACACTATGTACAGGACCCTGTATTCCGACACTTTCCCAGCCATATTAGCCGGTGTTGGCTTATGTTTATGTGTCCTTACAGGCATGGAGAAAGACAGCTGCTTTTTTTTGTCATTCCACTTTGATAAGAACTGGCCGTCCAGGGCGTCTGTCACCAGATGACGCTGGATATGCTCGTCTCTCGGGGCAGCAGTGGCAGCATAGCATTGTTGTTGTGGCCTTCCTCCAAACTCTGCTGCCGCGGGGACTTGGACTGAGGCCGCTGTCCATTCAGGAGCGTCATGGGGATGTTGCAGTACGTGTGCTGGTTCCTGCTGGAGGACAGGTGAGGGAGTGTCCCCCCTGGCGTCAGCTCGTAGTCGTAACTACGGTAGTAGTGTTTTTGTCTCATCTGGGTGTGGTAGGAGTTGTGGAGAGTGGGGTGTGCCGGGTGTGCCGTCGCCATGGCGGTGGAGGTTGCCGCCGCCATGGAGATGGCCGACACCGCCTGGAGCTCGCCAAAAGGCCCCTGCTCACTGACATCCAGTGCTTGCTCGTGGGAAATGCTCAGTGGCTCGGTGCGCTTGAACGGCATCTCATATAGCAACTGCTTCCAGAACTTGGACTCCAGTTTGTTGCTGGATGGCCCGCGCCACTTGATGACTGTCAGCATTTTGATGGTGTGTTTGAGGGCCTCTACTTCCTGGTAGTTCATGATGCCACGCAACTCGGCACACTCGATTAGGATGACCTTGATCTCTCCTGTTACCAGCATGTTTCGCAGACGCGTCTCCAGCTCAAAGATGCTCCACCCCCTCCGCACCACGTAGCTGGGCGTCAGCACAATGATGAGGCGCTTGCTCTGGTCCACACAGCGTGCAACATCCTCGATGTAAGCTATGGACACAACACACACATTACAATCACTTTCTGTCAACAAAAGCTGCTTTGCAATGCTGTTGGCTTGAATTGCTCCATTTTTAACGATTCTAAGAATGCCTTTGAGCGATACACATGAAATCCCAGTATGACAGGATAGAAAAAAATGAGAGCTTTGCACAGAATTACCATGAATTACCATCAGCGAGGGCTACGGTGGTCGCTGAATAGCAAAACACTAAAACATCTTAACTCCTGTACTAACAGACGTAATATTTACCCATGTTTCCACTAAGGTATACTTCAGTTCATCTCATTTGGTTTGGAACAGTAATCCTTTGATCTGGCGATGAATCGTACAATAGCTCATGAACAGCAGTTTCATTTACGGTTGCATGGGAGTCAACCAAGGACGTGATTGTAACAATCTTTATTACCATTTGCACCCTGGTACTGTGGGCTGTGTATTCAAATGACAGGTGAGTCAACACTGAGCCAACAGGAAATACTGTACATCTCATTTGTCTTCCTTACTGTTTGCTATTTCTGTACAGTAAAACAGTAAAAGAAGCATAATGTGTTCATTCATGACATCAGTTTGAGGAAATAATAATCTGTCATCTGTAATGAAGTGCTGGACAATATTGGAATTGGACATCGGTATCACAGCCAATATAGAGCATCTCTGTTCAAGCGGAACGAACGCTGCTTGTGGGAAAGCATTACGTTGATTGTATCAAATCAGCTTTAGTTATTGCAGGTGCACATCTAGTAATCTCATCACCATGCCGCTGCATGATCATCCTGTGACAAGCATGACAAACTTGGCGAAGAAAAGTACCTCTAAGTAGTCTGGTGTCATCCTGGAAATGATCACTGGTGAAACCTAAATACAACATAAATATTCAACATTGAAAGGGTGACCAGAAGAATTTCAGTCAATACAAACAAGTGACAATGTAGGGACTCGTTTCTGGCATGAAGCGCCTGCACGGGACGGCGCCGACCAGGCTATTCCAGTTTAATATGGGACGTGTAGCATACAAAAGCTGAATAATGCAGAATACGCTGCCATTATGACATAGTTTATCTCGACAGCAGTATAAATTTATTTCCTCTAATTCTGCACAACTCCTTGCATTTATATGCCATTTTCCACATATTACCGTCCCCTCACATTGAAGACATAATCACCGTCCCAGTGTCTGACCTTGGAACGATGCCATAGACGAGCATAATTAGCAGTAGATGCGAGTACACAAAGGGGCGCTGATGGTGATGTCATCCAGCTCATCCTAATGATGAGCCCATCAACGATAAGAGGGTAATGGTGGTAGTATGGGTGTCCTTCAGGGGGCGGGCATGTCGTAGTGAGTGTCCTCCAGAGCAATGCGTCAAGGCATGCACATGCACAAAGAGCTGGTGGATTGCGCAGCATGCAGTGAGTAAGTACTGGATAGGGACCATGGATGGGAGCAGCAGAGTTGCCGCTTCCTGCTAATTGCATTGCTATGCTTTATTGCAGTGGAACCTCTCAAGTCCAACGTCTCCCGGTCGTTCAATCACAAATATTTGCACAAAACCCCCCAAAAACAAAACAGTGCATGATCACCATATTTCCTGCAAGGCTTCCACAAATTTTGCAAGACTTTTACGTTAAGTCACATGTAACCCAGATAGAAAATAAATATAAATATTTAAGATGGAAAATAAAGTTATATAAATAATATAAATATTAATTAAATTTACCATGCGTACAATGTTTCGGGGTGCAACGTCATTAGGTCACGTGACGGTGTCTAACCAAGTCACGTGACGGTGCGCCGCCAATCAGTGACGTATATATAGTCCGGAAGGGACTACACACCTGTAGCGGTGAGGGGCGCATGGAGAGAATCGCTGCAGGTATTTAAAAGTTTCGTTTCGTTGTTGAAGTTTGTACGTGGAAAATGTCTAAACATTTTACATACGTGGTCGGAATATAGGGGCCGTCCACCGATGCAACGCTGAACTAAAAAGAGCAGTGTTCGATCCTATGGAATTGGTGAGTGTTGACATGTCATTGCTAAACGGCATTAGCACCGTTTATTAGTACCTTTTGTTTGTCACTGTTCTCTCAATTGATTAATTGGATGATAAATTAATACTAGTTGATTATAATGAATAATACATAAGTGCAATTATTTATTATAAATTATATATTGTACAATTGAAGTTATGATACGACTTGTATTATATAGGTAATTAGAATGGTTGTGTGCACATGAATTGATGTCTGCTGGTCCTATTTTACATAGGCCAGGTTTTTGATGGCAAGCTAGGAACCCTGCATTGAGGCAACACGCCTGGAAGCTTGAAGCCCAGATTCACCCACCTGCTCTGCTCTGACCGGGCTGGTAGGAGGCTTTGCAGCCGTCCTTTTCCCTTTTGTCCCTCTTTGGCCTTCATAAAAACTTCACTCCTTTCCTCCACCCCTGAACCTCTGGACACTCGATTACTGGACCATTGGACTGTTTTATTTTTTGGGACTCTCAGTATATGAGATTAATGTGTTTTGTAAATTGAGCTCATTGAAATGTAAATTTGTAAATTAGTGTTGTGGATTGTATTGTTCTGGTTTTCACTTTATAATATATGGTACCACCACTGCTGCAAATTGTGTGCTCGCCTCTTTTCCTATCTCACTCCCAGAGCCGAAATCTGGATTTTTCTGATTCTAGCCTAGAAATTACAATCACAATTTAAAGTGTCTAAAGCTAAGTTAAATGTAATAGTGCATTGTACACGCTACACACAGTCTAATGGGTGGCACACACGGGAGGTGACAAACAACTGCGATTGGCTCTGCTGGTCCTCAAATGGTTTGGCTTCAGGACCCACCGTAACCTCTTAATAACAAGCGGCAACCCAAATTGTGTACGTTTTTCAACTCACATTTGTTAAATATGAATGCAGTTTGAATCTGAAGTACATTCATTCATTTTCTACCACTTTTCCTCACGAGGGTCGCGGAGGGTGCTGGAGCCTATCCCAGCTGTCTTTGGGTGAGAGGCAGGGTACACCCTGGGCTGGTGGCCAGCCAATCACAGGGCACATATAAACAAACAACCATTCACACTCACATTCATATCTATGGACAATTTGGAGTCGCCAATTAACCTAGCATGTTTTTGGAATGTGGGAGGAAACCGGAGTACCCGGAAGAAAACACATGCACGGGGAGAACATGCAAACTCCACACAGAGATGGCCAAGGGTGGAATTGAACCCTGGTCTCCTAGCTGTGAGGTCTGCGTGCTAACCACTCGGCCGCCAAATCTGAAGCACAGTAATACTTAATTATTGCAGTTTCGTGGTTGATTATGGCCTATTATTAGTTCATATTATGCTTATTAAGCTAGTTTTACATAACATTTGCCTAAATTAAACATTTCCAAGAATAGAATGGTAAATTGACTAAACTATAGATATAAGATATTCTGTAGACGCACTCAAAGATGACATGTAGTACTCTACACTGGTCACTAGGTGTCAGTAATATTACATTGGTGAGACAATAGCCGCCACAGGAAGTTCTGCGCAGAACAGAGAGCCAAAAAAGAACAACACAGAATTCTCCCACTGCTACCTTGTGAGTCTATATTATGTCTTTTATATCTTTATAAACATGACTATAGGGGTGTTATTTCATGTCTAGAGGGTTCTAATAATGTTAAACCCCCTATTTATAAAGTTTTCTATGCTATAATTATGAAAATACACAGTTCAGTTTCCCCAAAATGGGAAACTTTCATAAGTTCAGTTTACTGAACTTACCTTATTATGACAATTTGGCGTGCAGTCACTCACTTGCCAAAAAAGAACAGCACTTTGTATTAGAATTTGCCTCGAGAATGGTGAAATTTAAAATGTAAATATGAGCAAATCAAAAGATTGTGTTCATTGAGGTTCCACTGGACCAAACTTAAAATGAATAACACACACTGTAAAGAGGAGCCCTCCATGGCCCCCATCCAATTGAGCGCAGGTCTGACAAAAGGTCTTGCAGGTCCGCTTGTGCCACGACACAGTTGTAAAACACAACACAGCACAGCACGGCACCAAGTCATACAACACGTGACACAATGAACCTTGCGCGAAAGAGAGCTTACTTCCTGTGGGGATCAAGTCCCTGTCTGGAATGAAGAGTTTATACCCATAATGCTTCTCCAGCACGTCAGGCAGGATCTCCAGGGCAAAGCGCTCCTCCTCTCGGGTCTCCTGACTCCACTGGTCGGGGTCCACTTTTGTGTAGGACAGGTAGGCGTCGTAGTCTTTGTTATCTACAGGAGGAAGCCCGTGCACATCTGCATATCAAGTCTTGTTGTAATAGTGAAGAGATCAAACAGGATTCCAAAATAAAACACATAAAAACACATTCACTAGCAGTCATATAGTAAGATATTAGGTCATTTTTAAAATCCCATTATGAGGGGCACACATGCATATCTAATGCTGCACAAAATGAAGTCAATAACTTCATGTGCTGTTGATAAATACATGAGACAAGGTCACACATGTCTTATTCCTGATGCAAATCTTCCTGAATCAAACCATTCCACTTGCAGCATGTACTACCGATGTCAAGGCTTTACATGTTTAGAACTCCAGTAAAAAGGAGAATGCAATCTGCTGCATTATCAGAAGCTGAAGCTGAGAAACCACATAAGATGCAAGAGTGCAAGACCGGCCCTCGCTGCAATGCAGAGGGGGCAGGTTTGAGGGGGTGGACGTGCTCTAAATACATGCACACGGTGAGCCCGCGGTTACGAAGTGAACTCCTGAACTCGTAGCGGCAAGTGCCAGCTGAGGCGGAGGCGTAATATGTGCCATATCCCCAGGCTCCATTAAATTTAATGGACACTACGCACACTTAACTATGAATGCACATGGGCTATGAGCTGAGAGGTTTTATTATTTTGTTTTTGGATTGTCAATTTATATCACATCCAGGGTACCCGGTTGTTGTTGATACACGCTAATTGCATTTTGTGTGATTATGTTGTTTTGCGCACATGGTTGATGGCTGTTTCAACTGGACAGACAGCAAAACCACAGCGCTTTGGCAGAGCAGTGTGCATTCAGGCAACAATCATTAAGGCAATGGCTAGACACGCTGGGTTGAGCAATAATTTAGACTAACACTTCAAAATATACAGTAAATAATATCAACTTTTAAATCTGGGCCAAATCCCTGCCTGCTGCTTATGCTTTTGGTTGCAAATGACGAGCTAATGACAATACACTCCAATGGTGTGTTTCCCTGAACCCTTCCCATAGCTTGAATTTCCTCTTACCTCCGTCTAAATCTTCACTGCCGAAGTGGTTCCTGTAGAAGAGCATGAGCTCGATCCGGTAGCACTTGTAGAGTGTCACCAGGCAGATGAGCAGCATGAGGATGGCACCCAGACCGCCGGCCAGCTCCACTGTGTACATGAGCTCCGCTGATGGAGTACATGCGGAGAGATATATTCCATTAAAGCACGCGGTGAAAGGGGTTGGACTTCAAAGACGAGAGTTTGATCTATTTCCTGTGTCTGAATGCCTCTTGGCTCATAACACATCAGAGTGATGCTAGTAAACGACCCCTCTGAGTGACATGCCTGTGTGATCAGTACTGGGGGTGTGTGTGAGGTGATGTGATGCTCCAGGTGATTCAGATTCAAGAGGCCCACTCTGCCCTCCAGCCTAGAAAACTCTGTATGCAAGGAATCACTTTCACATTTTGTCATTTCTGCATCTTTGAAAGTGTCACTTCACATCTTCTTCTTATCATGACAGCCAGTCAAGTATAGAGTAATTCACTAATTCAGTAATTCGAGTCTTTCCAGTGATCTCCAGGGATTCCCTCCCCAGGGAGCGAGCTGCTCTGTAAACAGTGCAGGAGGCCAATGCTCCAGACTATCACTCATTTAGATAAATGAGCTCCTGACAAGGACATGTGGCAGCATAAAGTTGTTGCATCAGCAGCCACTGGACTCCTTTTTGTGTCCAGTGCATGTACCGATCTCAGAGGACAGCAAAATGCTTGAATGCAGCAGAAACGCTTGAGTACAGTTTGCAACTTACAATGGCACTCAAGTGTTGCCTGCTGTCAAGACTGGAGAGGCGGGGTTGGGAAAAATGTCAGAAGGTGGGAGGGGGTGTGGAGCAAATGGAGAGGACTTGGAGTCAAACCTGAAGTGCAGTTGCAAGAAACATGAAAAGATAAAGATTGATGGCACTTACTACAGGACTACCATAATCCATAGGCTTGTCATGATAATCAATAAATCAATTAATTGCAGCAGAATTGAAAAATGAACTCAGTCATTTTGCCGGCCTCGATAAATTGATGTGTGTGCTGCTTTGTTTTTCAAGCTATGTTTTTCAAAATATATGAATAATATTAATATAACATTAATATTCTTTCATTTTCTACCGCTTATCCTCATGAGGGTTGTGGGGCGTGCTGGAGCCTATCCTAGCTGTCTTCGGGAGAGAGGTGGGGTACACGCCGGACTGGTCGCCAGCCAATCACAGGGCACATATAGACAAACAACCATTCACACTCACATTCATACCTATGGACAATTTGGAGTCGCCAATTAACCTAGCATGTTTTTGGAATGTGGGAGGAAACCGGAGTACCGGGAGAAAACCCACGCATGCACGGGGAGAACATGCAAACTCCACACAGAGATGGCCGAGGGTGGGATTGAACTCGGGTCTCCTAGCTGTGAGGTCTGCGTGCTAACCACTCGTCCGCCGTGCAGCCATATCATTGATATATTATATAATATTCATAATACTACTACTACTAATAATAATAATATTAATTGACACCGTTTCGTGGTTGCATATGGACTATTTTGTGCACATTGAAGCAAATTTTACATATTTTGTGCCAAAATTAATAATTTTCATGCATATAAATGGATAAATTAATTCAAATTTAAGCATTATGAAGATTCATTCAAAGTGATGATATGTAGTACTCTACACTGGTCACTAGGTGTCAGTAATATTACTGTCACGTTCCCTGAAACACACAAGCACCAGGCTTGATCACCGCGACAACAGGCTTTTATTGCAGGGTTGAGTCAACTCACAGCAGGCACAATAATCCATAACAGCTGCAACTCACGGCAAGCTAACTCTCGACGTCACTTCCTGTCTTCTCCCCACTCAACTGCCCTCGCAGCTAATCACATTTCCAGCAACACACACGAGCCTGAATCTTATTTATGTCTTATTTTCTCTTATGTCAACTATGTTGGGTAATATGAGTTGACTAAAGTTGACTATAGGGGTGTTATCTCATGTCTATCGGGGTCTATTAATGTTAAAAACAATATTTAGAAGATTGTAAACAGGATTTTTGTACGACCTATTTTTCCAGATATGGTTGAATCATTCAACCGCTGAGGTGTCCAGCTTTAGAGGTTCCACTGGCATATACACCTTGAGATAATGGTACAGAATGATGCTAAGAAGAAGAGAGATATGAAAGATGATCCAAGGTGGAATTGTGCATCATTGCCAAACAATAGAGTGTCCCAGTACCCTAAGGCTGCCAGTGCTCTCTCTAGAAGAGTTTCTTCTTCTTCCTCTACAAATGAACACTACCGCAGGGTGAGGTGGATGAACTGGCTCTTGGTGTCATTTATAACACTGCCCTGTGTTTCCATCCCAGAGACCAAAACCCAACCAGTCAATTATTGGTGCTGCTCAATCGCTGCACAAATTCCCTCCCCATTGTCTCTTTAAAAAGCTGTACCTTTCTTGACGAGTTGGATATTCGCATGTCGCCGACCATTGCCGTTCTCCACGTAGCAGGTGTAGTTACCCAGATCGCTCTCCTCCAGAGAATCAATGGTGAGAGAGATGGAGACCTCTTGCTCCCCCAAGTGCTCACGGATTGTCCTGTAGGGATGAGCAGAGTCAAATCCATTTCTGGGGTTGTTACGTCCTGTAATGTGTGATGCTGTTGTGTGTGTGTGTGTGTGTGTGTGTGTTTTTGCAGGGTGGTGACACACCTGGGAGGAACATCCCAGGTGGAGCTGGCATATAGGAGGCAGTGTTGCTGCGTGCTGTTTGCTGTCTGCTCAGCCATTTTGTGTCAACTATTTTTGTTTCACTGGTTTGTTTCGCATCCTGTTGTTGAGCATTGCTTTTTGTTTCCGTCTCCAGTTTTGTGGGAATTTTTTCTGTTGTTCCTGGAATTAAATACTTTATTTACATTGACCTGCTTTTGTACCACCTTTCCTTTGCCCGGTAATTTCTTTCTACACTTTTATTACACCCCATTTTTGCCCGAGACACCTTTGGGATGTAACAGCGGTGAACGTTCCTGCTTGGTC
This sequence comes from Doryrhamphus excisus, assembly GCF_037039965.1. NCBI lineage: Eukaryota > Metazoa > Chordata > Actinopteri > Syngnathiformes > Syngnathidae > Doryrhamphus > Doryrhamphus excisus. Next base: position 9,063,841 of record NC_136371.1, on the reverse strand, counting down.
TGTTTGAAGTGGATCCTTTATCATGTTGTCGCAAATAGAGCTGCAACTAACAATTATTTTCTTAGTCGATTAATCTGAAGCTCGTTTTTTCTTGAGCAAATGTTTTGTCTGTGAACAGTGTCAATCCTGAAAGAGCTCATGACTTCAGAAACGGTCTTAGACCAGCTGGAGAGAAATACATACAGTCAATGGCTGTGACATGAGTACTGTTATCCAGCACAATTTCCAAACCTTTATTCTGGCTTTTTACAGCCATCACACAACAGATAATAACATATCTTGTGCACCTTCTGGTCGGCTGAGTGCGGCAGCTCTCCAGCTAGTGACATTATAATGATCGTCAAAGCAGAAAACAGCCTTCAAGTGTGGACCAATATGCCTCCATATAGATAGAAAGTCTGGGCAGGAAAGGAAAAGGAGACTAGGTTTGAGGCAAAGACAAGATGTGTTGCTTTGTCCACTACTGTACACGTTTTAACCACAGCTTGCAATAGTTCAGAAATGTGAATTGCTGGCTAATACTTTTATTTTACTAATTTATTAGGGCTGTCAATCAATTAAAATATTTGATCGTGATTAATCAAATTTTTTTGCCCATAGTTAGCTCACAATTAATCACAGATGGAAATAACTTTTTATCTATACTAAGTAGGGGAAATCTCTGCAACACAACAAGGATAATCACATCAAATGTTATGTAAAGGGATATCAATTTGGGAACTATGGGACATTATTTTAAAAAATACAGTAAGCAAGCATGTTTTTGTATTACTATTTTTCTTTGTTATTAGCATATTAGCTCTTAAACTCGCCCACAAACGTTCAGCAAATACAAAAAAAACATGTTTTTGTTTATTTGTGTCAGCTCAAAATAAGATTAGTTTATTTATGATACTGGTTTTAGATTCTAAATGTTTGTGAGTAAAAAGCTTATTTAGGGACATTCGGAAAGCATTATTATTAAAGAATTGCCCCAATGCGCCTTTTGTCATGAAATGTACAAATGAAAAAAAAAAATAAAACATTTCATCCAAATTGCAAACCTAATGTCATTTTGTTTCTCTTTTAAAACACATTGAAATTCATAGAAAATAATCATTATATAACAGTAAGTATTATTTTATTACAATACTATTTCCACAGTTTCTGAATTTTTAAATGTGATTTGTCCAACTTTTTCGACGGCCATTGAACGCACACACACACGCACACACAATGCACAATACAGTGGGTATATTGTCACAGAATATCGAGAGGCAAGGAGGAGGAAAGCAAAGTTCAACGCATCTCCTGCTGGGCATCGAGTCCTCTGATGATAGACGAGCATATTAGGTTCTTAAGGTTACAAAATGGTGGCTATTTCCAGTGTTTGCGTAATGATGCATGAGGCTAATCGTGTAAGGAGGTACATGGGCCACTTGGGCATAAATCTGCCTGCCGCAGGGAACCTGAATATGGAGAGTCCTCTAATTTGTGTTGATTAATGAATTGACTAAACAAAGCAGACTTCCAGAAGTTGGTTTTTTGACAACCATCTTGGTTGGTTGGGAAAAACTATAACCGTAGCATCAGGATTACATAGTCTTTATAATAGTACAGAAATGATCGCTGTTAATTGGTTCCGTACCCCGTAAGTAGGATTCTTTATTGATAAATTCAATATTTTGGTAGTTATGGCATTGAAAACCTGTTTACCACCTTCTCAACAGTCTTTTAGGCATGAAATTACACCCATACCATACACAGCGCAGGGGCATACATTAAATGAATGAACTGCAACACCACTTGTGAACTGGAGAGTACACAAGCAATGAAAGCGACTCAGGGTTATATGCTCAGCTTGTTCCCTCATCTGCTGATCACGTGAAAGCACAATTCCTCATCTGTATCTTGCTGCCCACCATGAATTCTGCAGGGCAGCCTTCACCGGTCCGGACCCAGTAATGGCCCTTTACGGATCTGTGACTAATGCTAGTGAATGGGAAGTATAACACCATCTAAGCATGCTTGTGGACCAAACACAGCTACACATTGTGGCCATAATTACTTCAGTTATTACGGTTAACGTGACAGCAAAAGCAGGGACCTCACTCAAAATGAGCCAATGGAATTGTTTGTTTACTTGCAGAGAACGATCCATCTATTTCCTATGCTGCTGATCCTCGAATAGCAGCATGGCTTGCTACAAAGAGAAAACCCAACATTTCCAACAAGTGAGAGGACGGAGAGAATAAATATGTATTTATTTATCTGCATCTTATTGCATCTGTTTGATGGCAAATAAGGCAAAATAAGGTTCGAACCTTCAATGGAGGTGAATTGCATGAACAGACCTGACTCAATTTTAGTCCAAGGCCCCTGCTTTATGCTCTAATTGGCTCTGTGTCTTTCAGAGAAGAACAGTGATGAGAACTGGGTGTCATGCTAACTGTGCCACGAGCGCCTCCGCTCAGCCTTGTCACACAGCTCAGCGTTAACCTTTTCATTACGCTGCATGCATTCATGAGCTGGGATTTCCACTTCGCGAGATCCGTGATAGCTCGATTTTTTTCATCAATTAAAAAAGAGCTGAAAGGTTTCCTGCTGTGCTCAAAAACTGAATTTCATTCAAATCACTTTATGGCATTAGATCTTATTACACTATTTTGCTTTGATAACCAACACAAAGCTAAGATGTCAGTATTTATTTCTGATAGATTAGCGTATTAGCGTACCTAACATTGGCAACCACCTAACAGGATCCCCGAACGTCCTGGAAATGGTGTCCAGAAAAGTAATGAACAGAATCGTTGACAAAGGGGCGATGTGTCCTATGACCAAATAAAGCACCCACACACACGTTATAAGATGATGAAATGATTCCCTGGCCGGAATCTGCCTATAGTGTCCCAACTCTAAAATAACCACTATTCATTCTTTATAGTGACCAATGAATGGATGCTTTGTTGGGCAACCTACCAGTTTGGCAATATGACATATTTTTAGTAATTTTTTAATAATTTGTTGTTGAAAACTAAAACCAACGAAAGCCGAGGTTTCGCTGCACTGCTGCATATACATGCTATATGGCTGCTGAACAGATGAACATTAGGATTTATTAGCAAACAACTTACTTAATGTCACTCTCTTGGACCCGCTCCTCATCCAGATCCTCAATGAACTTTTCCCCCTTCATCCAGTAGATGAGCGGGCTGACATCGCCGCTGTAGCCAAAGAACGCTCTGCACGTCAGGTTGGCCGGACTTCCTGTGGGAGAAAGAAAGACAGAATGTTAATACATCTGGATCAGCGACCCTTCTACTCATTGAGTGGGAACCAGACACGATGACAATTTCATTATGCACAGAAACGCTGGCAACACTGCTCAATTAGTCCTGTTCACTTCTAGTTTGATCCTTTTAAATTAGATTGAACTCCCGTTCTGTTTTTTTTTTTTTTAGCTATCAGACTCCCCTCCCACACCTGGAGTCATCTTCCAGTTTAGCCTGGGGGCAGACAACCTCTGCTGTTGAGAATAACCCAGGCTTGCCCTCATCATCACCTTGTTGTGCCATTGGACGTGACTGCGGAGGAATTCATCATGGTGCACACCTTCTCTGTATCTGTTCACATTCACTATTTCCAATGTCATTACAGAGTTGAAGAATACAATTACTACATTACATTTACTAGTCATTAATATTGAACGCACATTACTTTGACTAATGTTGCTTTTTCTCAAATGTCCACTGGAGGGCTCTGTGATGCTGCTGATCGGGAGGACAACATATCTGTTCCACACTATTAAGAAAGAGAAAAAAAAACAGCCTTTCTGGCAGCCAAGAAGCTGATCCTTTTGTGTAACAGCATGCAGCTGGACAGCATGTTGTGTCACTGCAGCAACGGCTTCAGCACAGTGTCGCTCCTTTTCCACATGCCTATTGTTGCATGTTATCCGCTGCTCATAGAAGCACCGTATGCACAGTCTGCAAAGACGGGGAGATGGCTTTGCAAAAAGTGGAGTTCATCTATCGGCTGCACAGATCTAAACAATCAGACTCCTGAATAAGAAAGAAAAGCAAGCAGGAGTAACAAATAAATAATGAGGTCACATTCGGTTCCTTCCTTCATGTTTTTTTTTGGGCAAGACAGGAAGCAATTAAAGAGGGAAAAGCTACACAAGAACAGCACAGTAATTGTGAGTTAGTCTGACACCGACAGTCTAGGTGACTCTAATTTTGGAAAACAGAATATACTTATAGGGTTTCGAAGCTGTGATACGAAGGCTTGGAAACATTGAAGAACATTGCACAAAGAGCTTGGCAGGATCTGCAGAGGAGTCTTGACAGACGGGATGGAAAATGAGACCTTCAGACCTTCAGATGCTATTGTCCAGCACTTCGTAACCGTAGTATCAGATATCCCAAATTTTGGACTTATTTGGAGCCCTGATCTTTCCACCTGACATCATAAATGCTCTTGGGGTTGACTGAAGAAAAAATCTCATAGATACAGATACTATATTTCCACTTCTTGCACTTCCTATCAATGGTCTTGATACTTCAGTCTATAAATGCAACGTATACCATAGCTTGAACTGAGACCACTTTGTACACTCAAAGTGCAAAATCTGCAACCACAGATAAAACCCTGAACACTGCAAGTTCCTGAGTGCCGAGACACATCATTGCTCAGACATGGAAGGGTTACACCAGATACCGAGCCCTTTAATTGCTGTGGCTGGGAGCCCTCTCTTGTCAGCAGTGGCGGTGGCAGATGTCCCAGTTTAATTGTCTCTCTGAACAGCGTTTGGCGGTGTGTTGTTTATTATAGCTTGCACCTCTCTAATCACTTATTCGGAGGCATCCATTGACGGTGCTGTGTCCGTGTCCTCGTGTGTACTGTCAATCTTTTCTATTCATACTTGCAATGTACCTCCTTATCGTCTGCCAAAGTTTCTGTTAATTACTTCAGGTAAAGTAGAGACAAGATGCGGTGCTCCCCGCGTTCACATGTGGCAGTCATAAAATGGGAATGCTTGGCGTGGCAATTGCTCTGCTCTCTGATTCTTCATTTCGCCAACAGCAAGCTGTGTCTGCAAATAAATATTCCATCACTGTTGAATAATCCGTGGCGAATACACAAATGAGCGAATAACAAGTACAATAGCAGAACAGAAGATGACATTTGCAAAGATCAACAGGCGCCGTGTTCTCATGTCACGCAATGTTCTTTATCACAAAAGCACCAGCTATTATTGGCCCCCCAGTCCTGGAGTCCTTAACTATGCCACCCTTGTGTCGCCTATAGTCTTGCGCAGTTGAATTCTCTAAATGGAAATCCAATCAGACATGAATGGAACATCACACTGATGTCTTCATAAAACATTAGACAAAGGCCACGCTTGAACAGGGGTAAGAAGGTTACCACCGCAGTTGGGTGAGCATCAGAGGATGATGCCGACTGTCATCTTGGAAGCGAGATCTTATTTTTAGAAACGTATGCGCAGTGAATATTACAGGTTGACTTCTTTTCCCCACATTGCTTCAGCTATCAGGCAGTAGGCAGGCACGCTAAGATCAGATTTATCAGTATTCTTTATTGTCTGTTGTCACCCCCAGCCCAATCGGTTGAGGCAAAATGACACCCCAATCCAAGACTTTCTTCTGTCCAAGGGTTCTTTCTGTTAGCAAGGTATTGAAAGGGGGTGCTCACCTGGAAAGACAGAATACCCTCAAGAATGGATTTTGGTTTCTATATGCATGGATGATTTTCAGGTGCTGCCGAATCTGTCAAATGTTATTCATAGTCAAGTGGAGTAGTGGAGTGTGAAGGGACTCACACTGTGCTTTCTGTCCTCAAAGTCCCCTATTTGGCATTGTGGAATATGAACATGCTTAAGCCCAGATGTTGTCAGGAGAGCATTTTTGGGGGGATGTTGACTTCTTCCATATATTGGAAATCGGTCGATAGTGAAGTTCCTGGTGGCATCATATGGCTGCTTTCAGAATACGTCCTTTGAAGCGGCCGAAATGTAGGTTGGCTGGGATTAGAGATAAGGTGAGAAGCACTGTCATCCAGGCGAAAGTCAGAGTAGAGCCACTGTTCCTCAGTGTTGGCCTGAGCCTCTGGTTTAGAGGCCTCCCGGATGCCTCCCTGGGAATGTCATAGGGGGAACCTCTGACCGGGAATATCCAGGACAGACACACCTGGGAATGTCTCAGGATCTGCTAAGAGGAGCTGGACGAAGCTACCGGGTAGAGGGAAGCCTGGGCTCCTTTATGAGGCTGCTGCCCCCACAACCTGACCTCGGATAAGCGGAAGAAGATGGAGGGATGAAACTAAGGGGTCTACCACAACCCACCATGAATTTATCCCAAAATCTGTGTAAATTCCTTCCCAAGTGTTCAAAAAGGGCACATCATACATGAAGACCATCAGGTTGAAACAAGTGTCTCAGGAGGACAAAATGTCATCTGTCTCTGCAGAGAAAATGCATGACAAAATTCTTTTTTCTCTTCTGGTTGAGTGCATCTGCAAAGTAAAAAATCCTAATGCTGGGCGGTCACGATGGTCACAGGGCCATGATTACTGAATGTCAGCTCGCCATCGGAGTAATGGCTCTGACAGCAAATAACATTTGAGTCCCGGTCTCCAATGACTTGATACATTCAGTGCCATTCAGACAGAAGAAATCCATCACTCTCCCTCTGATTATTCAAATATACATTGCAGCCTGCGCATGGATAATCAAATGGATTTCTTCAGCGCTGCCCACAGCATGCTTTTCCCAAGCAAGCACTCCAGTGGCGTGTTATATATGACTCTGACATCGCATAATCAAGTTTCACAAGACTTTGTCTACTGTTGTGTGGATCGTTCTCGCTCCAGACAGCTAAGCCTGCTGCGTTAATTTAAAGTTTTGCATTATCATGGTGAGCATCGCTGTAATCCAATGCCGTTTCTTCTCTGATCCCCTGTGCCAGACTGAAAGTATACTTGCCAGATTGCTCTCTGTCTCTATGAGCATTGCAGTCATCTCCTTTTGGCTGCCATTTCAAATTCTCAAGATGACATTGGCCTGGCTTTTCAAACACATTACATGCCGGGCGGAGATGCTTCACCGAGACAGAAATATGTTTCATTTATTGAACTGCCGAGCAATTAAACACCCGTTTAGTTCAAACAAATGGCAGCGCTATGAATAGATGGGAGTGAGGGGAGGGTAAATTATTACTTGCAGGGTAGCAGTCCATCAAAAATCTATCCAGATGTCATCATATAAATTACACAAATACATAGTATGTACGATGAATAGCAAATTACAGAAGTTCAGGTAAAAGAATGCAACACTCTGCTGATAATGAGAGATTACCAGCGGGCATGTGCCAAGCCATTATGTGATCTCTAATATGGCCACGAAAAACAGATTAATCATGGTTTGCATCTGACTGCATTTCACCACCCAAACTGACTGACAAACATCTGCTAGAGTCGGAATGCCAGGAAGCAAATTAGGAGCTTTTCAGGATTATTTGCTTGGACTAGTTTCTAGTGTGGCCAACCCAAATCATCTGAATTATCAGGAATAATCCAGATCATGTTTTCAATGATGCAACAACGTTACACCAAATATTCTATGCTCAGTGTCTGCTTCAGATGAAAAAGGTTTTAAAATGCAATTAATACAGAAAAGTCAGTTTAGTCGGAATCCTGGCTCATGAGTGTTGCATTTGTGGCACTCTGTCCAGTCAAACATTGTTGCGCTGTGTGGCAGTGTGCTGCCTGCTGAAAACAAAAATGAGGAATTTGACCTAATTATGGTGCCGGACTAATCCCAACATTGACTGAGAATGAGCAAGCATGATTGCATATTGATAACAAGAGGGTTTATATGCTCCATTATCATGCTGACTGGCCTTTCTGGATAGTTTTTCTTTGCAAAGGTTAAACAATCCATGCATGTGAAAAGTTCAACATTTTAATTGGTTCAAATCATGGATCTCCAAAGTGAGGCCTGGGGGCAAAAATTTAAAAATTATGAAATAATTTTACAAGAATGAAGTCAAAATATTCAGAGAAAATTGTAATCTAATGAAAAAAGCTAATTTTACCAGATTGTTGTAATATGATGAGGAAGTTATTTTGTAAAAGTGAGAAACAAATGAAAACAAAGTTAGCATTTTTAGGAAATTAATGAATGGACACAAAAATAAAATGCGGGTGGGGGGATTATGACCAGTTGGGCCCACAATCTAAAGTAATGACATATTTACAATCCAATGGCAAAACTCGGACATAATTAGACTGTGGCATGTCATATCATTATTGGCATAAAAAAAAAAAACATCGGCCAATACCGACATCCTTATAAGGCATGACATCACAAAAGATTTGCTGCAGTGAAAAAAAGTCCTACTTGGTTATGTTCTGCTATGAAAAAGACTGAGTGTGGGGGGGTGTTGGTGGGGTAAGGCGCTAAGCTACGGCTCGTGGGGAATTACTGGGGAGATTGGGAAGGAAACGCTGGCAGCAATTTCCCTGTAGCTTTTATTAGCCCAGATGTGCAATTTGCTGCCGGCTGCTTGAATACTGGCTACATTTTCTTGCGCCTTTTATTCACCGTGCCACCACACTTGATTCTCTATTTGATCTGCTTGCTCAAAGGTCACATTGTTGCATTAAGTGTGTTGCTTGTGGGCACTACAGCAGGGTGAATTGTCATCCCTGGTGCATACGCCTTGTTTCTAGGCCACCCGGTTGCTTGTACACTACATGCCAAACCATATCTCCACAAATACACAGTGCTCCTGGGAGGCTCCGGCACAACAAAGCACCCCTGGTTGTATGTACACGCGCACCTAAGCACATATCTCTCTCACACATGCAGCCACATCGGCACTGTGCTGTTTAGCATGTAAATGATAACGAGGCAACCTACACTGAATATGATGAGTCGGATAACAGCCTATTGTAAAACATCAATAAACTGGGAGTAAATACTTCTAATTGTTTGAGTTATGTAATGCAGATGGAGTAAATTAATGACTAAGTCATTTTAAATGATGCATCCTTGAGATGGGCTTTGCCTCATTCAAAGTAAATCCGATGCTGATTCGCAATGTGTAAATGGTGAGAGGGAAGGGCGTCTCCAATCTTTGATACCTGCCATTGACACTAAAGACAAGCAGCCATCCCATACCTGTTTACAATTCATCAGACAAGGAGATAAACACGGCCTCGCAGGAACAGCTGCAAACAAGCCCGACAATTCGCAGGAATTATGAGCGGGAGCAGTGCCAAGACGAGTGGGAGACGAAGGTGGGAGGAAGAGGAGCCGCAGCTTATAGCGTTCCCGCAATTCAATCAACAGCGGCTTTGTGTTCTGATCCCGAGTCGGAGGCGGTGTGAATACGTGCAGATGGAAAGATGGCGAACTGGCGAAGATGATACACATGACAGTTTCAGGTGGCGCTTTCAGGACATCAGAAAGCATCTCGAGTGCTAAACAGCTCCACTTCAACTTTAAGGACAAGGCTATGGTACCATTATTGTCATTGAAGTACGGTGGAACCTCGATTTTCATCAGTAATCCGTTCCAAAAGGTCTGACCAAAATACAGTGTTCCCTCGCGGTTTACCTTTTGATGACTTGCTGTTTTGCTGATTTTTTTGGGTGCAAATTCAAAACCCGGTCCTTTAAGAAGAATTGCATTATGGGAAGTTGAGTGTCGTAGTGTAGTGTAGTGTTGTAGTCTTCTGCATCCTGATTGAATGACAATGGACTACAGCCAATCTCCTTCATGTTGTCTCCTGTTGTGGTCGCTAGCAGATTAGCTAACCGTGTGAGCTGCTTGCTAACTGTCAACAAACAACAGAAGAAACAAAAAAAGCTGTACACAATAAATGAATCTTCGGTTCAAGGAGAACGACGAGGAGGAAAATATGACAGGAGCAATATGTTTTAACAAGGATTCAAAAACGCTACAGCAGAACAGCACCAGGAAGAAGAAGCACGATCACAGGAATGAGTGTGAGTCACTTAATAATTTCTTGTTGACTTAATAATTTGGTGAACTTGTTGGTGAACAAAAGGTGGACAGTTGGAGCTATATACTTGCTCACTTTAACTTTATTGTCAACTTCAGCTGCAGGTGCTATCATCTGCATCACAATAGCAACCGTTTTGTCTTAAAAAAACTGTACTTGAATATATAAAGCTGTTGAATATAAATGGCTTGTTATATTTCTCTCCACTACATAAATGTTGAGTTAATGAGGCCCTGGCACATGGTGGCAGGAGGGCCACATACTGAAAAATCAAAGGATGCGGGGGCCGCTTTCAAGTCTTAGTATAAACAACCTTTTTCTCCTTAATACCCTTACCTCGTTTTTCCATGATTTTTCTGATTCTCATAATATTTTGACTTTATTATTGCAATATTCTAACCTAAAATTCCTAACATTGCAACTGTATAATTTGATGTGTCTGTTTATACTATTATGACTTTTTAGTGGAGTTGTGTGTGACATTGTCTCCCAACTGTCCCCCAGAATTGGACCCATGGTAACAACATTCAGGTCTGAGTCTGGCATCCCCAAATAATGTTTTGGATCTTCTTGGATTCTCACATTAAATCAAGGAGGAATGATAGAAAAATGCCACGTCTGTCGACTCACAAGATTGAAATATATACGTGCTGTTGATTCAGTTTAGATTTACATTTTATTCTATTTTGAAGCAAAGATCACAGGAAGCTGTTCCGCATTCTGTGCCTAGTGTAAAAAAAAAAAAAAAACCCAAAAAAAACATGAGGCGGTGTACCTCCAGCGACAGGACTAATGAAGCAGGTAATGAATGAACCTGGCTTTTACAAAATCAGCATGCACAGCCCAAGTATAATGGGCTGCAAACGCAAATGAGTCACTTATCAGCTACATTGTGTCTCGTTCACCGATGCTGTTTGTGTGAGGAACAGATGCTATTACATGTACAACACATTAGGAAAGATGACACATAGGAAAGGGTCGAAAGGGAATTTGTTTTTGTCAGCTAATGAGTCATTTGGAAAAGCCACGTTCAAATCAAACCAATGAAAATACATTGGAACCTTGGTTAGCGTCATTTATCCTTACTCTCACCAAAAGTACTCTAACTCAAACGGTAATATTGTCCAATTAATCTGTTCCTGAAAGCCAAAAATGTTACCACAAAACAAAATGCCTATAAATACATATGAATGACACTACAGGACACCACTGTTGTGTTTTGCCATGAGTTATTTCTTGAATTCAATCCTGTTTCTCACCTCAGGTGTCTGCTTTTCTTTGGATCACGGCTGAAAAATAAGCCAAAAATGTAGCCAAAGAAAATTGCAAGTGCCAGCATGTTGATAAAAAAGGTGAACACTACCAAATTTAAGAAAGAACTCATAGCAAAACAAGAAGGTGGTTTCCGCGTTGACCTACACTGAAGTGAAAAATAACCTTAAATGTTTGTTCATCCCTTTCATTCGTCATTTGTCTGAATTGTGAGGAGCATCCAATATTTGTGCTACCAGTAAAGGTGACATATCCCGAGTTCAGCTGATCTTGTTAGTGTGTTCTAAAGACCAAATCCAACTTTCTTTCTCTCTAGTTTGAGTCAAATATAGCCACATATTGTGCTAATCTGCATAATTGAGCCTCTGAGCAGCTGTCAGTGTGAAATTCCCAAATCAAAGTGCAAACCATTGGCAGGAGGTCTAGCTACAGGCCCCCACCCTGCTGTCTTCTGGCACCTCTGGCTCACTCATCTACTCCCCTACTTGGCCCAGTTTTGCCCCTGCCACACCGAGTACCTCAACACTCTGCCTAAAAATATGGTTTATACTTGTGGACCTTGAGATAGGGCAAGCTGGAACCTGCTGAGGGTGATGTGCAAAACAGCAATTTAATAGCTGAGTCATTTTCTTGGACCTCTTTGTTCTGGGTCAGCCTAGTAGTGTGTAAGTTAAGCTACTGAATGAAAAACTGATGGAACATTCACAAGACAATACAAAAGGAACGTCTGTGCTTTTAACACAGGTTTGCAGTTTCAGGTCTTTTCTTTAACCCCATATTAAAGGCATGGTTGAAATTTTTTGACACAAAGTTCTATGACATCCCCATCAACGCCGACTGACACCACACTTGGTCACCTAAGTCCAGTTCTGGTCGTATTTTGGTGATGAAGAACATAGTTCCAGGTAGTCACTGGGGTTTCACAAGTAAGAAGGGCATCATAATGTCTACTCAAAGAAAATCAGACCTCACAAATCGCTCAGCGTTATAGTTCTCGCCCGCCGTATGACAAAGACACAAAGATTCAGTATAGAAATATAGGATTTTAGCATAAATCCAAATTGGGCATCATATCCATAGCCTCACTTTTTGGGTCTGGTTAGCACCCTTTTATGTCTCAGTACCCTTCCATAGGCGAGGGACGAGTTACACCAATCGCAGCAGAATAGAGACAGTCGATACATTTAGAATCTCCAAATACTCCAACATGTTATAAACAACCCAAGTAGCCAGAGATGCACAAACAGAGATTCAAAGCATAAATCTCCTGACTGTTAGGCCAACATGTAAACCACACCTCCTCCCCACTTAGGAAGCCAAAAATGATCCAGTATATCAGATTATCAAACAGCCGAGGTCATCTATTCAAGAGATGCAGGCAAGCGTAAAAAGTGAAATGTATGAAATTGAAGATTTTCAATGGTAAAAGGGCTCCAAAGGCACGTAACGCTGAGCAAGGGATCACCTTCAATTTCTTTCTGTATGCAAAGCAGCATCCATGTCTCAAAGCACTCTGGTGAAGACAAATACATTAATAAGCACTTTATCCCAAACTTGGCACATACAGCATTCTTTTTTAAGTCTGGGAGTTCCCAAAGTTTAAATTTGGCTACCGCCAGCAAACTGAAAACCTTTTCCAGCGAGTTCCGTTACAAATGGCCATTATTTGAATGTTAAATGAATTATAATAGAACTGGCTAGCACAGTCAATGGAGGAATGATACACAAACAAGTCAAAGTCCACACCTACCCACACCAAATGTTAATCCAGGAGGAGGCTGCAAAGTCTTAGCATTGAAGGATAAATGTCCTCTAATATTAAACCAGCAGGTATGTAATTGTGTCTATTGTTGCAACATTAAGACCTCAGATGACTAACACGTGTGATTGGAGAGGAACAAAAGCGAGAATGCCCAAACTAGGTCACAACATTGCGTCATTACCTCAAAGCCATTTTGCTAAATTGTATGGAACTTAATAACATGACCAAGGGAAAAAAAAAGAGTTGGGATAGTTTTGCATCATACACTGTGAGATCTCCTCCTTTCTGCTTTCGGTGCGCTACTTAGAAAATCACAGTCTTTTGGCTCTTGGGGCTTTTGCTGAGCTCAGTGCAATTCAGACATAAGGACCAGGTATCCATCACATTTTACGCATCTAAAGCATCAGGCTGTTGGCTGATATTGAGCAAAAGACAATCCAATCAGTTGGATCAGACCCAATCCTCAGACCCTCTTCCCACAATCCTTACCAGGGTGAAAGTTGCAGAGTTGCAGAAAGAAGCTATTTGAGAAGAATAACAACAAAATACAGTAGCTGCTTGAGTCAACACATGTGGGGCAAATACAGGTAAGCACGGGTGTTTTAAAACAATATTTGTTGAGAGGGAAATAATTTCCCAGGAGGCTGTTCCTCACAAAGACCGCTAGTCAACATCCGCACAAAATTGATGAGTGCCTTCACGACACTGTGGTAGATGAGAGAATTCCCTCAACAACAGGCCAGAATAAGATACATTTAGAGCTGTTTTCTGAAACAGACCCAAGAGACTAATAAAGCATTCCTGGAAAGAATTAATGTTTTTTTTTAATGCTTTTTTTTTTCTTCAGGAAAGAACAAGAGCAGTCGTGTGGAAACATTGTGGCCACTTCAGATGATGGAGGCTTGCCAACATTGTGTGCCAGCAACGGAAAGAGGCTGTTAGCTGCAGTTGGGTTGGTCAAAGCATGGGCGACGATCCTCATGACTCATGGTGACCGAGCACTTTTTGGCTGGACAAAGGCAAATAGGAAGGGTGTTCCTTCGCTCTGATCCCAGGGAAGCATTTGAGAGAATAAACTGGACTCGGGGCTGCTGGCAAACAACAAATCCATCATCTCCAAGCCCTACCCACCCCCCACACCTTGACATGTAGTAGAGAGGAACGGTAATGGGTCAAAGTCAGGGGTCGGCAGGCAACCTTTACTATCAAAAGAGCCATTTTACCCCCTCGCTCACTAAAGACAGACTGGAGCCGCAAAACATAATTTAAAAACAATATCTTATCGAGTGGTAGCGTGCAGACCTCACAGCTAGGAGACCAGGGTTCAATTCCACCCTCGGCCATCTCTGTGTGGAGTTTGCATGTTCTCCCCGTGCATGCGTGGGTTTTCTCCGGGTACTCCGGTTTCCTCCCACATTCCAAAAACATGCTAGGTTAATTGGCGACTCCAAATTGCCCATAGGTATGAATGTGAGTGTGAATGGTTGTTTGTCTATATGTGCCCTGTGATTGGCTGGTGACCAGTCCAGGGTGTACCCTGCCTCTCGACCCAAGACAGCTGGGATAGGCTCCAGCCTCCCCTGCAACCCTCGTGAGGAAAAAGCGGTAGAAAATGAATGAATGAATGAATCTTATAAACTTTCAAAAGTTAGAATCCTTCTTAATCTTAACAAGTTTTAACAGCAGAATACAGCAAATAGAAGTGCAGTGTGTATGTGTAATGGAAGCCAACTCAGAGTGATTACAGGATCATCTTGGTTAAACCTCAATACCTCAATACCTCAATACCTGACGCCTGAAGAAATGTGTAGCAATACTCTCACATCCACAGAGAATTGCGAGTCTCACATCATTTTGATTGACTGCCAGATGTGGAGGGAATTTTTTGGGGTACCAAAATAGTTCAGAGGAGAAAAAGCGGAGTTGATCAAGTACGCTTACTAGTATACAGTCTCACAGAAAGTCAGATTTTTTTCAAAACTCATTACAAAGATGCATATTTTCCTCATTCGGGTGTTAAAGAAATACTGGAGCATTGCGAAGGGAGCCACAACAAAGAGGCTGAAGAGCCACATGCCACTTTGGAGCTGTGGATTGCTGACCCCTGGTCCAAGTGCTCTGTTCACTTTGACCATGCCGTGTAATTCAGCCATTCCCCAAGTGATTAATGATGGTAGCATGTGTAACCATGAAGGAAAGGTAATGCTTCCGGAGCAAATCGTGATGACTCAGCAAACTGGAGGGTCTTTGGTGAAAACCACAGCAGTTGGAACGTTTATGAGTTTTCTTGCAATCTTACTTTAGTTTGTGTAGCTTATACCAGGCTTATTTTTATCTTTTTTTTTGGACTGATGTTTTAAATTCTCTCTGTATGGATACACATTTGTTAGGATGCGAAAACGGGACGTGTCCTGGGAAAACATGACGTTTGGTCACCCAGCTGTGTATGCGATATATTGTTGGAAAACAAGAAGCCTTATGACCGTCAACTGTCTTGGTCTCATCAAGAGAAACCCATTCACTCATATATGCATGTGTGTGCCTTTACACAGTAGAAGGACTTAAAATTCCAAACATGTCAGCTGTCTGTCTGGATAAACGGAAAGAGTCTGCACAAAAAGTTCCCTAAATGGCCCTCTGGCATGGCTGGGGAATAAAGGGAGCTAATCAAAGTTGGCCCCACAATCACTGCATCCCCAAAGTAATCAAAAAGTTGGAAGGGAAACATGACATGCATGTAGATGCATCCTCATGTGGCAGTCACTTTCAAGAGATCACTTCCTTTGGCCACTAAAAGCCACTTCAGAGTGATGCAGCTGTAATTGACTTTTTCCGTACATTTCTTTATAGAATGACATGAGCTTGCTATGCGGCAATTTGTTTACAGTAACACAATCTCAGAAAGATGGAGAAGAAACGTGGATGTGTGCTGTAGCCCCCCAAAAGCTGTTCTTAAACCATAATCTAAACTTCAGCAGATAGGAATAAAAAACTAAGAGTTGAATGACTTTGCAAAGTCCCCACTAGCTTGACCTGTGTCTTTCTTTCTCCACAAGGTATCACTCTGCTTTAACTAAGCCAAGGCCAAACATAAACTATGCCTCTAGGCCTAATGACAGTGGAACAAATCATGGGATTTGTGTGTGTGTGTGTGGGGGGGGAGGGGGGGGTGCTCCTGCTTCCCTTGCTAATGGCCACGCTCACACTCCTTCCCAAATGTATTTCCTGCAGCCAATTTTGTCACAGGCAAGGTTATCCTCAGAGGTGGCAGTGGCAGCAAACACACCCGTGCCCTGTGGAGACTGGAGCGTGATGGATAACCATTGGACTGAGTGGCTGTTCTTTTCTGTGGGACCGGGTCAGGTCCTAGGGGTTTTGTTGCACACAACTAGGCTGGAAAAGCAGATTTGTCACAAATCTAACCTAATCATCATGGCACTCAACCGTGAATCGCACCTTAGCTCTAAAGATGGATGTTTGTTAGGTGTGCTGACTTGAATATTTACAGAGAAGCACAAAGAGGTTTGGAGATTACAATGAGGGGAATCCAAACAGCTTCTACTCATCTGGAGAGACTCCAGGTTTGGGAGCTTTTCTGTGCGTTCAAACCAGAACAGCATTTGTGATGTCATTGGCTACTGATGTTGTAGTTCATCCCAAATGTGTTTGATGAGGTGGGGTGGAGGTCAGACCTCTTCTGCCCAAAATGTATCCAATCATTCCTTCATGGACTTGGAACAATCACAACGGGTAGTACAGAATTCCATTTTTTTTGGTAACACATAAAAACAATTAACATTCAGGGAAAACTAGGGTTTGACCAACAAGTCTCGAGCATCGATGGTAACCGGGACTAACATTCCAATTCTCCCGGATCGTTGACATTTTTATATTTTGATTACTTGTATCCGTCAACTGGAAGAAATAGCTGCGGACACCAACAAAGAAGAAGCTGTCAAGCACCAATGAAGAAGCAGCAGCAAGGTATGACTTAATGTCATAAACAAATTGTAACACAATGATATCATGCAAAGAAGGGTGCACGGCCAACATAATCAAACACGTTCAGATTTGTGGACTTTTATGACCCTAGCATCAGAATCGAGAATCGTTAGGAACCGGGATCGAAATGAGCCAAAACCAGAATTGTTCAAATTGTAATGATCCATGCCTCCAGCATACCAACAAATCATCTGTGCCCCCTAACGTCATGGGTATGTTGGAGCCTATCCCAACAGACTTTGGGCGAGAGGCGGGGTGCACCCTGGACCGGTCACCAGCCAATTGTAGCGCACATAGAGACAAACGACCATTCACACTCACATTTATACCGATAGACAAGTTTGTCTCCCATTAACATTATACAAAATATATTTTGAGAATGTGGAGGTATTGTGAGTGCTTGGTTCCATACACAGTCTCTTTCACTAGAATGTGTCAAACTGTCCTCACCCTGATTTTCTTGAAGAAGCACCTACAACAGTAGGTGAAATGACTAATTGCTTGTACCTGTAACACGGGGCCCCTGACACAGCCTTGTTTGCACGGGAACATTGCCCTGTGATATCCCTTGGTAGTCACAGAAAATCGCTGCAGTAATGCCCACCAAACCGTAATTAATTAGACATTCATTGGATGACACCATCGAAACATGTGACCGCAAAATGGGGATGGTGAACATAGAAATGTTTTTCATGCTAGGTTTTTGACTAAGGGACAAGGAAAAAACACATTTTTGTCTTTTCAATAACATGTCACCTGGGTTTAATTAGTTATTTCAGGAAATACTGACAGTGTTCCAATTTGATTCTCAAACCAGGTACATTGTCGTTTATAATCAGGACCGGACGTACTGTTTCTTTTTTCGAAAATATTACCTCAACATCACTAACAGGAGCTCAGTCTGTGACGGCTTGGTTTGGTGTCGGTTGGTGTTGGTTGGTCTGATTATTGGTGAGGCATTTCATGAGCACTGTTGAGGTGCCATGAAACAAACAGTACATGCAATACACATACACAAGTCAGACCTGTATCACAACTAGAACAGACAGAAGTAGTACTGAAGGGAAAGCTGGTTACTGGAAGTTTATTATCTTCCTATAGCGCAAACAAAAGCACGTCGGCTATGGTATCATGATGAATGTAAGAGTAGACTATCTGTGGCACCATCGCAGATACAAGGTGCTTCAAAGCTGCTACAGATTAGATCCCCGGTTTTCCCAAGACACATTATATGATACGGTGGAACCTACTTGAGGTGGTCCTGCATATTCCGCCAACCTGCCCCGTACTATACATCCATCTTCTATGCCTCTTAACCTCGGGCTGGCTCTGACTAGCAGGCAAACGCCAACTCTCCCGATAGCCTAACGCCTGTATCACAGCTCAAAACCATACACAATGCTCCCATTGCTACAGTATCATATGAAAACAATACAAATTTGCATGTAAGCATGATTGAAATGAACTAAACCATAACCATAACCTTGTAAAGTGTGCTATTTTTCTCTTCCAATAGTAAAAGCAGACATTGCATTGGGAGTAAGCAAAGATGAAATGTGCAGGAAGCGAGAAGGACACAGTACAAAGCCATTGTAACAGTGCTTTCGACTTAAGAAATGATGTTCATAAATTCAAATAAATACACACACTGTGTCATTTTGCATAGCACTGCAAACATCCAATATTCCAGATTGCTCAAGTATGTGATTTGGCCATAACATAGATACATGGATTACAAAATCTTATTTCAAGTTCCATTGGCGACCTAAGGGTGCTTATAACAACTCAGCAATGTTATTTATCCCACATTGCTACATGTATCCGCGGCATATAAAATAGTCTGTTTAATGTATCATGCAGTCAAAAACTGCATAATTTATTGACCGCTCACAGAGAAATGAAAAACATTCAATCCAACGGCACTGTGATACTGCAATGACTTAACAGAACGGAACTGCAATGTATGGCTCATTGAATTAAACTTTTATTGCACCTTATTGCGATACATTCCTGTCAGATTTCAATTACACTCAAGCAGCCACAGTACATATTATTTTTTTGTACTGGTCTCCAAAATATAAATACAACAATTTGTTTTTTTCATCCCATTTATCATCATCTTTTTGGGAGGTTTGTGTCCCATTAAATCTGGCGTAAAAGTAACTGCAGAAAAAGAACATCATACCGACAGTAAAATATGGTGGGGGTAGTGTGATGGTCTGGGGCTTGTTGCAGGACCTGGAAGACTTGCTGTGATAAATGGAACCATGCTGAAACCAACTTGTGTTCTGCAGCAGGACAGTGTTCATGCTGGGAAACCTCCCAGTGTGGCTGAACTACAACAATTCTGCAAAGATGAGTGGGACAAAATTCCATCACAGCGCTGTAAGAGACTCACTGAAAGTTATGGCAAATGCTTGATCGCAGTTGTTGCTGTGAAGGGTGGCCCAACCAGTTATTAAGTGTATTTGACAGTAGACAGATAGAAAACTTTATTATTCTCCCTTAATAATAAATACATTTCATTTAAAAACTGTGTTTTGTGTGCAGTTGTGTTGTCATTGACCAATGCACAACTGAAGTGAATGACCACAACTGGTTCCACAGCCTTGTACGCAAAGGGGAATTATTATGCTATTTCAAACATGAAAAAAATAAGACCTCCGGGCCGGGGCAAACACTTTTTCACACGACTGTATACATCTGGTATATTTCATACTATATCATTTTCACCAAAGCAAACAATGAATATAGAGTTCCTTTTCTGGTGTTTAAGTAACATGTTAGAGCAGTTACCTGCCATGCAAGAGGAAAACAAAGTTTTGAGAATAGTAAAGACTCAATAAATATTAAAATGTGTGGCAAACCTTATCTTTGATGAGTGCCACTTTCTGCGATAGTTCCCTGTTTTAAATGCAAATCGCAAAAACACAGTGGAAAATACCGACTGGGAGGCAAGGGAGCTCAGCGAAAGCAGAACCATGTTGCCCTCGTTTTTGTGTGGGTTGCTTTTGGCTTTTCTTTTAGGTCAAAATGCCAGTTTTTTAAGTTCAATGTACTGAAAAGTTTGAAATATAATCCCATCGTTCATTGATTAAGCTTTATCTTTTCCTTTTGGAATACATCTCCTCAACCAGGTCATATTTCAGCTCTGATGTTGCAGGATATTTTTAAATCCTTCCTTTTGATTGTAGTGACGATACCTAAATGGCTTCTCCCAATCAGACACATCAAAATGGAGCCATCTAGTTTCTCGCCCTTGGACAAAATCTTCCACTCGTTCAGTGATTGGCAGCCTTGGTTGAATCTCTGACCCAGCCACCAATTTCATGGAGGTGGTGGAAGTGTAGGCTTCATCTTCACAGAAATAAGGATTGTGTCACCAGGGGGTGGGGACGTCCCATCACTGGCAGAGTCTTGCCACAAGTGAGCGTGGTGTCCCCAACTTCTGTCACATCTCATTGTTGTGAAGCACCTAATGCGTCACAAAGCACAAACGTGTGGGCATTTACATCCATCCAAACACATAATCACGTTGCCAGATGCACAAACACACCCCCTGATGCAAACACTCCTCATCCCTCAAGTGACATGCCTCATTGCAGATGTGTGCATCTTTAACACCAATAACTCAAATTCCTTCCCAAACCCCCCAAACACATCATCGACATGAATAAAACCAATCCCACCATAGTGGTTAATTTTACCTCCTTATGGAAAATGAAGCTCACAGCATATTGCACCACTAACACTCAAAAACAATTATTCCTCTCAGCTACGACGAGTCCTCAATTAATGAGTGCAAAAGGAGTCGAGGACTGCAGTGTGGGGA
Source organism: Doryrhamphus excisus (assembly GCF_037039965.1). Taxonomy (NCBI): domain Eukaryota; kingdom Metazoa; phylum Chordata; class Actinopteri; order Syngnathiformes; family Syngnathidae; genus Doryrhamphus; species Doryrhamphus excisus. Next base: position 9,042,945 of record NC_136371.1, on the reverse strand, counting down.
AAAAAGACATCTGCTGGGGAATCAAATTTAGAGGGTTAGAAGAAAAATATTCCAAAGAGTAATTGTGTTCAGCTTCAGAAACATGCACAACTCATTTGAAAAGCACACAACTACTTATTATTCCCTATCTGCATGCTCCTGCTGATGTTGCAGTTAAATAAGTTAGCTTTGCAGAGATAAAACAGCATGAGTGTAACACATGGCTCCATCTCTCAGCAGTGTGGCCCTCACTGGCACCCCTACCACCAGGTCCACTTACATGTGGAAGGGTGGAGGGTGGAGATGCAACAAAGGCATGGCTGGCTCAGAGAAGGCTGAGGTTTGGACGCACATTTGTGTACAAGTGCGTGTGCGTATTTGTGTGGGAGGTGTGTGCACCAAAAGGTCAAGAATCGGCCCACATTCTCCCTCAGAAGGAGGAGAACAGAGGAAAGCATGGTTCTGGTGTGGGTGTCATCTGTTGAAATACAGTAAACAGACAAAAATGACTGCATGTACTCAGTGTACTCAAACTTTTGCTGCATTGCACTACTCCCAAAACATCTTTGAAATTTTCATTTTTATTGATGGGACATGGCATTAAACAGTGTTGTACAAACACACTAAAAAGTAGATGATGTGATGCCAGCAGACATTTTGTGTGAATACTTCGCTCGTGCGAAACTGAAACGCTTTGAAAAGGTGCAAAAATAAAAATTTCGAATGAAACACAGGAAATGTTGAAATGCTGTGGAATTTAGCTGAAGCTGGACTGAAATGCTGTGGAAATATGCTAAAACATAAACTGATTGAATTTAGTTTTTTGTCATTCTATGAACATAAGTAAATAACCAGTGTGTATTTAAATACAATGTGTGTATTTACTTTTTTGTTCTCTATTTATCTGACACCATGACTATAGTTTATGTTCTGTGCAGTTGGTCCCCCTTTCCTTCCTTCTGCTTGACGTGTAATTAGCATAGACTTCAATACTCTGTCCACTTATTTTTAATGGCAACATTTTTACAGAAAACATGAAATTACACCAAATGTGGGAATAATCATGTGACCAGAGTGAGCTGAACATTTTGATCTTAGAGTAGTTTTTCTTGGACAAAAAGATAGGCGGAATAAGAATATGAGTATGAAGAAGAGGAGGAATAATTTGATGAAAATGGCCGACTACAATAACATATACTTTCAGTATTCACACAATAAGACCGGACATTTAGAGTAAATATAAAAGCAATTCTATTTTAATGAAAATCAGGCTTGGTCTTGTCAGTAGAATTTAATAATAATCCTCGAGATATGCCAGCATACACTGGTGCACTGGAAGTCTTGGTAGAAGCCACAAGGTGGGCCTAATTTTCTTCTTGTTCTACTGTTTTGAAGATATACTGGAGACCAATTATCAACATCAATGACACTGCTTCAAGGACGGCTCCGAAGCAGACCATCCCACCACAGTCCTGTATCACACTGACTTCTGCACCAACACAACCCTGAAAAAACAAATGACCGTGCTCCCCAACCCCATACCTAAAAGCTAAGGGCACGACGCTGAGATCAGGACAACTTCAGTGATAACAACCCCCGTGCCATGTGGCAAGGCGTAAGGAATATTACTGACCTAACGTCAACTAACCTCTCCTTCCCAGATCATCTAAACACTCTTCACCCACTTTGATAACAGCACCAGCTTCATCAGATCCAGATGCATGCATCAGCTCTCTGTAGAACAGCCATGTAAGGAGAGCATTACGCAACATAAACAGCAATAAGGCAACCAGGCCTGATGGCATTCCAGGATGAGCGCCTGGTGCAGTATTCACACATCTTCAACCTGTCAACAGCAGGCTTCAGGACCCACTTGTCTAAAAATGTCTACCCTAGTCCTTGTACCATATACTGTACCTCAGCCAATACTAACCTGGACAATTATGAAGTGCTTTGAGAGACTGGTAATAACCCCATTAAAGGCCGCCTCCTTCCTGACCTTGACCAACATCAATTTGCATACAGAACCAGCAGATCCACATACAATGCTATCTCCATTGCTCGACACAGAGCACTTGCACACCTGGAAACCCACAACAGCAATGTCAGAATGGTGTTTATTCAATCTACTCAAACTCATCATCGAACTGCAAACACTGCGTCTGGGTGCCCGTCTTTGCTAGTGGATTAAGGACTTCATTCTGCTGGTAGAGGCAGCAGACCCCAGCACATCAGAAGTGGCTCCCACAACGCCTCCACCATCATCCTCAACACCAACTCCCATCAATATATGACAGCAAATAAATAGAAGAGGTCCAGACCCGGTCCACTTGGGGAAAAGACAAGAACTTCATCTTTACCACAAAGGAAAAAGATGATAATTGAGCAAAAACACACCACCACCACATCTACATAAGAGTCCACTATTGTATTATTCTATCATCCTGGTAATTGGCTGGTGACCAGTCCAGCCCCAAAGTCAGCTGGGATAGCCTCCAGCATACCGCTGCAAGTATGAAGCAACATATAACATGCATGGAAGGAATATTCTCTTGAGCTGTTACTTGTTATTGATTGGCATCTTGCTGTTTGTGCAGCGGGTTCCAATTATGGTGGGATCCCACTCCTTTGCCTTCCTGGCAAGTCATCCAGGGGTTCTGGAGAGGAGCGACTGTTGGATAGTTGAATCTCGGGTTCAGAAAGAGCAGTATGGTTTTCGACCTTTTGTCACAAGATCTTACAAGATTGAAACATGAAGAGATTTCTTGTTTAGAATCATAAAAAAATGTCTTGCGGAATGAACTGAACTGGATAATTTCGCCGACCACCAAGTAAAAAGTAGGAAATACTACACTGCTAACTCTGAATGGCTCTGTATTGTTTCACAGTAATATTTATTGGCTGATATTGATACTATGTTTTTCATGGCATTGTTTTAAGCAGCAAAGTGTTAAGCAGTGCATACAAAGTGAATCCTGCTAGAAAATCTTCAAACCAGACGTTCAACAGTCAATTGGTGTGGACAGTGGGTAAGGATGCTGTGAGAGCACACAAGAAAGAAATGCACTTCATATTTAATGGAACACGGAAGAAAAAGGTGCAATTGTTTAATGACCATGTCTGTTCTCCTCATACAAGTTACACCATGTGTATATTTAGCATATCATATAAGCTGTACAAAAGCCAAGCAATGCCCAAGCTGTGTTGCCAAGCAGCTGCAGGCTGAGAGTTTCTCTTATCTTACTGCCGTTGTTTTTTGACCTCGGGTGCACAAGAGCCTCGCTGTTCTTTGTTTGCTTCCATGGTGAAATTGATTAACTCTGGGCATTAATTGCAGCCAAGATTTGGGGACAAACACATTGTCTCTTCTGTGGATAAAATGTGCGTGTGCAGGTGGGATAACAGACGAGGAAAGTGCAACACAAACTGCAGTCCAAGTGAATATTCATGAATGTAAATTGTTTCTTCCTATTATTTTAAAACACACATCCCCCATCTGCAAATAATCTATATTTATAACTGCTTTCCATAATAAATACACGCAACTCCTCCAGTGAATTGGACTTATTTACACAGACGAGGGCTGAAGAAGTGATCCATTCCCAGTATGAATACTCGCATCCATCTCTACAAACGATACATAAATAATCACACAGCATGACAACATGACACTCACCTAATCCCACATGACAGGGAAACAAATGGCTCACAGTCAGATTAGCTGTGCTCCAGAAAGACCCGCCGATGGAGGAACCCATGAGGAATTGCGCATGGTCAAGTGTATGTCATCGAGTGCACATGCACTGTGTGAGGAAACAATTGCTCAAGTGGTCTGCTGTGTTGCTGCATGGCCGGTTCGACACCCTGCTACAGGGGCAATTGACTGTTGCTTTGGGGAGGGGGTGGGGGTGGGGATAAATCACCATAGCAACAACACTGCAGGAGTTTGAGTGACTTGTGACAACATGAATCAGGGAGGCTTCCTGATGCGCATCTGTTTGGCTGTCAATCACCACCATTTGCGCCCAATCCAACAAACACACAGTACATACAGTATGAGGTGCAATTACGAGAAGTCTACCACAGCCAGCTCATTTCGAACAAACATGTCTTCAATGGTATATTCAAATGGCTGACAATTAGAACTGGGGAGGATGCAAGAACTGCATATGTGGATTGTGCTTGAATAAATGAGCATAAGAAGGCAAAGTGTGAGAAGCTCTGAATGCATATGGTGGAAAAATGCAGAATATGTGCATAAGAATGCAGAATGCGTGAACAGTATTCTTGGAACACATCCAAATTGCTTAAATAATCAATCAGGACTTGCCCCTGTTGCGTTTTCTGAATCTTAATTCTAGGTATTTAGGACTTGCAGAAATGCAGAAACTTGTGGCATAGCTGTGTTAGCTACTGTAGAAAAGGATGACAGTCGATGCCACAACGGTGGCATCATCAACAGTTCTTATTTCCACGTATTAGCATGCAACTAGGCTCGTCAAAAGGAGGAGTCTTTTGAAAATACATTGACAACACAACTGGACTCACAGAGCGTATTCCTTTTTTTGTGTGTGTGTCCCATCCAGCGTTTTGGGCAGATAGTATTGTTGGTCTAAATGCCCTTACATGCTAAACTGATTTGCTCTGTCAGGAAAGGTGTAAGCTAAAACTTCCCTGTACTACGACATTTTATTTGGCGTTATTTGATGTTTTTGTTATGCGAATTTGGAGCGGCCAGACCGGAGCAAGAAGAGACACAGAAAAGAAGCGAAACTGGGGGGTGCGGTGGGGGTGAGACAGTAGAGAGAAAGACAAAAACAGCAGCAACAACGATTCCCATGACAACAACAGTGACAAACAGGAATGCATCAGTTAAATGTCAATAATGGCTAAGGGTCACAATGGAGATGATATCACTGAAATGAAACAGTCAAACTTACCAGTGGCAATAGTAACAATGAAGACATGAAACGTGATAGTAAACAGAATTACAGCGATACAGTTGCAGTAATTACAGTCTCACTGCTTGACATCATTATTACTGTAATAATAGCATACCAATAGCATAAAGACATCAAGGATAAGACGGTAGATTGTGTAGAGAAGCACCCATGTGTTGTGGTGCGCATATGGAGGTGTGTACTTCTGTTGGTGTGCATATTCAAATCAGCAGGGAGGACCGGGGCCCACACACGCCCACCCCGCACTACCGACCGACCGAGCGGCCAGCGCGCAGACCTCACAGCAAGGAGACCCGAGTTCAATCCCACCCTCAGCCATCTCTGTGTGGAGTTTGCATGTTCTCCCCGTGCATGCGTGGGTTTTCTCCGGGTACTCCGGTTTCCTCCCACATTCCAAAAACATGCTAGGTTAATTGGTGACTACAAATTGTCCATAGGTATGAATGTGAGTGTGAATGGCTGTTTGTCTATATGTGTCCTGTGATTGGCTGGCGACTAGTCCAGCGTGTACGCCGCCTCTCGCCCGAAGACAGCTAGGATAGGCTCCAGCACCCCCCCGCGACCCTCGTGAGGATAAGCGGTAGAAAATGAATGAATGAATGAATGCTCAGTCTTGGCTGAGGCAGGGGTGTCCATATGGTATTAAAAAAACAAACAAACATTTTTTCTTCAATATTTCAACGCTATTCTACTGTTTTTTTTCCAAACTGTTTCAACTTTATTTATTTTCGTTTTGTAATATTAACACTTTAATTTTTTCTGTAATATTTCCAATTTCGTTTACTAAAATGTCGTTATTACTGCTGATTTTCCTGTTGGTCATTGGTAATTTTAGAATGTGTTGTGGGCCAATTAAAAAAAAAAACAGCCGCAGGCTTGAAATGAGCCCCAGGCAACATTTTGGACACCCACGATTTAGGGGGTCCACTTTTGAACAGGAAACTTGGCCCGGCAATTACATACTCAAATGTAGTCAAAGTTTACTCCCTTTTAATACATTTCATGTATGCCTCCTTTGTGTGAATACAACATTATTATATTACAAAAAACTGTCCACAACAAAGAAAAACTTTCAGATGGGCTTCTCAGGGGTTACTGATATTTTATTATGCCTAAAATCATAATTCTCTGATAAATTTCAATTGTGCAAAAATAAATAATAATAATGTTTCTTCTGTATGAAAACAATAGACCTGTGAGAAAATAATATCTCTCTTTTGAAGTCTCAATATACAAATAATAAAAAAATAAAATTATATTAATTATTTGTATTTTTCTTTCATCAGTTTAATGTGAAAGATCATGTCTGCCCTAAGGTCAACCTCATCAAACACATTTGGAATGAACTGCAACAGAGATAGTGAGCAGGAAAGACTGCTGTGATATCTATAGACCACAGAGGAGCAAAATGCTCAGAGCAGAAAATAACAAAAGTATCGAAGAAAAAAGGTGGATTGCTGGAGAGAAGGAAAACAGCCTGGTGTTCGCTGCAGGAAGTAGGACAGTCAAAATCGTGATCTACAAAATAATCCCAACGGAGAACAAAGCGTATACACCTGGAAGCTATGCTTTGGATGTCGCCAGTCCTGCTCTGATCCAGTATCTGCATATATGTTGTACCTGGCCATGGGCACAGTAGGGGGCTTTGATTCTTAATTTAGCAATTTAGCTTGGAGAGAAAAACAATGAATGAGAGCCATCGTGATGCAAGGCAGGCCATCACATTTGCGTGTAAAGGCACATCATTCCATGCAGCTTGCACGCCATTTTTTATATTTGCAAACTTAAGATTCCACCATGACAGCCCTATGCATACTCAGCAGACCATAAAAGCTATTTACAGTAAGTGCTGGTCTTTACCGTACCTATTCCTTTATACTGCTTAATTCCCGAAAGTCCAATTTGAACTAAAAATGACTTTAAAAAGCCTTATTAAATGGGCTGAACAATCCCTATTAAACTGTAAAATGAAATCAACCCTGTGGCTGATATAAAGACTATAAAACTGTCCCTATCTGTTCTGTACGAGCGCTATGTCCTTGCATACATCATTTAGAACACACTGACTTCCTGTGTGACAATGCTGCTGTCTGATTGAGATGACAAAGTGATAAGTAGATGCTAGAAATGATGCTCAGTGCTGTCCTCTAGCAGGGGCTGTAGTACTCTTGAGAGATATAGAGTCATGTTCAGATAGACTTTGCATTTCGGGCCGCAGACTGCTTCATTGAAATTCTGAAATGTGTGCAGCATTCCGAATTCAGACTGCAATAACTGTCAAAAGTGTGCATGTAGCTCAAAATTAGGAAAATCACTTACCTTTCCAGACCAGAACGTGATAGTAATAGTTAGAGCATAGAAAATCTGTTTACCACCTTCTAAATATGGGATGTTTACATTATTAGAGACCTGTAGACATGGAGTAACACCCCTATATATAGAGAGAATTAGTACTTTTAAGGTATATGCAGGGAAGCTTAAAGTGTACCAAATACTGTGTATGTCTACAAAGAATTTACATACTTGTGTGAATGCGTATTGAGTCATTGTTATTCTGCACCAAAAAAAGATAAACACATTTTTAATTAAGTGTGACAGCAGCATCATTTTTCACCACCGGCTTCTGAAGAAAATCAAAGAACAAAATAAGTGGCTGATTTGGAAATAGTGAGCGAACGAATTCATTGAAAAGGAGAAAATTGTTTCCTGTGTTGATAAGTATTTAATTTAAACATTCTGAATGTACAGCTTTCATTTGTTAAAATATACATTACGGTCACGGGGAGTATGCTGGATGCTGCATCTCAGCTGACCAAAAGTTAGCAAATGTAGCATATTCTCTTGGATGAGAATCTTTTATGGAAAATGTCATCAGTGATCTCAAAGTAGCCACTCCCGTAATAACGTTGCTCTAATTATTCTTGCCCACTGGGTTCTTAATAAATGGTGACAGCATCTCTGAATGAGTAACACAGTGAAAGAGCAGCACTTTCATAGCTGATTTTACATTGAACCTGATCAGGACCAGGTTATGAGTTTAGCTTAACACCCCTCACTAACCTACTAAACCTCCTTTGCGGTATGCCCCCTTGCGTTCAATAATTCGATTTTGCTGTGATTTTCAAGATGAAGCAACAAACCTAAAAACTAAGCGGCATGTTCACCGATTACCATTAATAATACTACCATTAGTAATACTGGATTCTGAGTAATATTGCCTGTGAAGAAAGAAAATTAATGTTTAATTATGTTTAATTATGTATCTTTGTGTTCTACTCAGTTTATTTTTTTATTGAATCACATTGAAATAATAAGGTCAGCTCAGATGAAAGCGTTAATTGTATTTGCAATGACAGTGACGGCATTAAAAAATATGTCAGGACTAAGAACCAAAATGAAGAAAGGCTACTTTTGGCTCATTTTAACACCTCACTTAATTACAAAAACAAAATCCCAACATGTGACCCAAATAATACATTACTTTCCATAATCTGCACTCCCCAAACCAAATCACATGTGACAGCTATAAAAACATTAAATTATGTTTTTACTGGCAGCAAAATTGAAGCTGAGTACATTAGTGGTATATTATGAGGTTGTCATCAGACAGTAATGATAACATAATGCAAGCAATGGTAGTCGTGCAACAACGTTGCGATGGTTTCCCTCACGGATATAGAGAAGTGGTTCACTTGCTTGATTTCCGCTTCAGTTCCCACCCAGTCACCGTGTGAATGTCAGTGTAAACGGTTGACTGTCTCTATACATGCATTGTGACTGACAAGCAGTCCGGGACGTATTCTGCCTTTCCCCCAAAGTTTGTAGTGTAGTGGCTTCAGCTCTCTGCCACGCTGAACAGGATAAGAAATGGATGGTGTTTTTGGCATTTGTTTTGTGCCAAGTTTGCAAAGCACAAACCACAAGTAAAGTGGCCTCCCCGCCTCCTGATGCCACCATGGAGCTCCAACTCTGGCTAGACATCAGAGGCCGCACTATCCCTCTTTCACTTACACACACAAACACAGCTGCAGATGCAGATGCATAATCTGAGGTTGGCCTGGAGACCAATGCGAAAACAAGGCTGATGCCCTCTCAAGGTCAGGCTCAAGGCATCTTGGTCAAAGCTGGAGAAAGTCACACAAACAATGGTGCCCATGGTCTGTACTCACATTAGCTGGCAAAAGGCTTTGTAAGCATTTGTATGGAAAAACAACATTGACTTATTATGAACCTTTTAATGCAGGGGTCTCAAAGACAGTGGCCCGCAGGACACTAGTTTGAGGCCCCCTCCTTGATATGAAAGTTTAATGTTAGTGCGGCGCGCGCAAGTTTGATATGGATGCTGTATGGTATCATGTACCCAGAAAAAATTATTACGTTTGATTAATGTTCATGTTAAAGGTTAAATAACTGTTAATAGTTATCCTCCCTATCCGTGTGGAAGTGGTAAGTTTTTGGCTATTTAAGTTTAAAGGAAATAACTTGAAGGCTACCGTTTAGGTCGCGAGCTCTCTAGTTTGCGAGTTAGCATGTGTCTCAAGACCCTGCAGTTGCGCAATATGTTGTAAATAAAAAGAGTATAAATGTGACTATAGTCGTGTTTTGTCATGTCTACAGGGCTCTAATAATGCTTTGTTCATTTTAATCTAAACAAAATAATTTGTCTACCCACCAACTATATGTGGTTTCCTAAGTTTTTTATTATTTGCCGTTTTATTATTATTATTATTATATTTATTTATTAATTACTGATTGATTGATTTTCTTTATTCTTGATTTGTTTATTTATTTTTCATCTTATTTCGTGTAGAAAAATAAAAAGTAAGATATTTGAGAACAGTGGAATGTTTTATCAGAGCTTTTATTGTAGAAAATTGGAACCAAAGCAAAGTTTTTTAAATTTTTTTGTTTTCAATACATTTTTTTTTTTTAACCTGATGCGGCCCAGTCTCACCCAGACCCGAGCTCCAGTGGCCTCCAAGTAAATTGAGTTTGAGACCCCTGTTTTAATGTATAGAAAACTATTTCAAACATTTCTGTAACCTAAAAATCAGCAGGGTAGCTTCGTTTAGCAACTTCTTTATTTGGCAAAATATCGCAAATCACACCAAAAGGTGCTGGATATGTGCAAAAATGGGAGAAATCGCAGGTGAAACGCAAAGCCCGTAGGAAGAAAAACCTTGCATGAACCCAGGTCGCAAGGTCGTGTGTCGCAAGTGTTAAAAAAACATTGCGTATATTGGCAGTGGCTCCTCCCACAGGGGATGTACTTCTCCCCACCGCCATGGACACATGCCGGCAGAGCATATCTGATATTAATGCCCTTTGCCCGGCCACAGCAGGCAGCATCTCCCAGCCAACACTGTGGTTCTTCCTACCACGGACACGCGGCAGAATAGCGTATCCAACATTAAAGCGCCGGACGGCTTCTCCCACTGGACATTCTGGTTCTCCACGATAGCCGTAAGTACCGTAGGAATACGACAGCCTTACATGAAGCGCACAAATCACTTGGTCGATAAGTACCACACACACTTCAAATTGTTTTCTGCCTGTAAATCTATAATTGTAAAATAATAAAAAATATGTTTTGGCTTTCTGAATTCTTATGGGGAAAATGTATTCAGGTAGGGCCTGTTTTGGTCAGAATCAGACCTTCTGGAACTAATTAATGACCTTTGCCAAGGTTCCACCGTATTAACATGCAGATGACAGTTGATACATGCCAAGGTAAAACACTCCATCTAATATACCAAAAACTCTGCCTCAATATAAGAAATATAAGAAAAAAAAATGAAAGTGAAACTGAGTGTGTGTGCACGCGTGTACATGCATTAAAATTTCCCTTCATGCGTAAGCTCCCTCAAGCAACATGGCCCCTAGCCTTTTCACTTCCTGGTTGCTGTAGAACTCTTTTACAAGGCAAAGATGCTTTTATAAAATGTACTTCTGCCACTTTGTGGCCGTTTTCCGGCTTAAAACTGCATCAAACATGCTCCCTCGATATATATCAACCGTTTCAGTTTGCTCTCAACCGTACAGTTTGCTCTATGTAAAAGTGTACTTCATCCGCTTTGTGAATCTTCAGTGAAACTTCAAACCCCTTTGCTGCTGTCTTCCTACTCACCGCTCTTTCATTTTCTCCCACATTGTCTGAAAGGCCCTTGCAGATACCATTACTTGAAGGTGTACAATAACTTGAGGTGAATAAATAAGGCCTGATTGGGAGAGATGATATAACATTGATCTGGGGGCCTCTAAACCTTTGCCGTCGATACACAGCTGGTGACATTTAGAGAGATGTGAGAGCGCATATGTGGTGAATATGGCCAGTGTTGTCAATGTTTCTTTGTTATGTCGAATCAAAACGTATTGCAGAGTTTAATGAACACGACTGAACTTGCATGTCAGAATACTAATATTAAATACAAGACAGATCCATTGTGAAGGCATTGTGATGCTTTGAGGAAGAAAAACTCAGCGTGGCAAACATTATGCGACATTACATTGGTACGGTTTTCGATGAAAATTACTGCCAATGATATATCTCAGTTTTCATGCACCAAACAAAGCTGAGGTTTCACCATATATCAGGAATCTAATATGTACATGTGGTATTAATGTGGCCATCAGAGAAACCTTCCTAAAGACTGAAAACACTGCTGATTGCAAAAGTGAAGACTTGAGTTCCGGTTGGGGGAGAGAACAAAAAACACTCCAAAAGCTGATAGCGATTGTCATGACTTGCTGACCTTTTTATATTTGTGGTATTTATCTGAACCATGATCCACAGCATGCGTCTAGCTTTCTTTGACATTCTACAGAATATTGTCAGCAAGAGGGTCCAACAAATCAATACGCACATTTATAGATTGAAAATGTAGCTTAAATCAATCCGAGAAGATGCCAAACATCGTATCCTCAATGACATAGTCTGTGTCTGGGGATGGTCGCCACTGACACTGATAAAGACAAGAAAAGGTTATACAAGTAAATATTCTACTGTTTATTTGATCGGTCTCAGCTCCAAAATCAGCCACACAACCACCATGACATCCAACTTCAGCCATCATGACAAAACCCACAAAGAAAGGTCAACTATGTGAATCATTTAGCTAGCTGTTAGCTAATGCAAACATATTAAACAAGCCACCTAATCTATATGTCTTCATACTAAAATGCCTATTGGCTTGTCAAATAGCTCAAACATTAACTAGGAAGGTAATGTTTACAAACATGAATGCTAATGTAGGTTTTTAGACTAACCTTCCTTTTAATAAATTATGACTTGAGACTTGCTTGGGACTCGCACATGAGTGTTTTCCATCACACATTTGAAACCATCATTCCCTGAATGCTACCTTTTACCTCTGTAAGCCAGTAACTTTTTTTTAAGCCTACTTCGACCCATTTTCTGTCTTGCGATGCCTCAGTTTTTCCCCAATAAGGCAATTTTCCCATGAGCTCCTTACAGAAGAATCAACGACAGTCACATGAGGCAGAATTGAGTTTGCAATGGTTCCTCTCAAGAGGCAGTGGGATTAATTGTAAACTCATTATATCAAACATGAGGTGCCTCAGTGGTGGATGAGCATGACTTGATGAGTATAAAAACAAGCTACGCATTGGCTGTTAAATCCGCAAACTCACAAGACAGGCACAGAATGCACGATGGGAAAGAAAATCCACATCCTCAGTTTGAGGAGATGGTGTAGGATCAAAAGCATTTCCACCATTGCGTGCTATTTCATGGTATTAGAAGTGTCCTATCTAGTCATTCAGCATGAACTGATGAAGCGTCCTCGGATGAGAGGCGAAACGTCTTCTACGACAGCCTGAACAGTCCAGTTGCGATTGATTCAATGCTCGGAGAAAATGTCCTGTTTATTTTGGATTAACAGTGCCAGCAGAGGATAGCTGCGAGTTACAAAATACAGCGGAGGTCAGACAAAGATAGGCCGTAATGTCTGGACAAGAATTATGGAGCTCGAAAAGAAGAAGAAACCTCTATAGAAACATCTATAAATCTATAGACAGATAGATTCATAGTAATAGCCATTGAGATTCTTGAGATTCTTGCAGAAGAATAGGACCATGACAACTGCATGGTGACAGCAGTTATGTACAACGCCTGTTCGCACTTGTTTTGGAACAAAGTGGTTAACAAAGTCTATCGTTATCAGGGACCAATCAACAAGTCAGGACAAGTAAAGTAAGAGATCAAGGCTAAATAATCTCCCCACAAGCAGAATAAACAATGGAAATTAATTAATTACAAACATGTAGATGAGTGGAATGTCACACTATTACCAGAAGCCTCAATGTCTACACATGGGTCTACGATCGATACTGTCCCTACTCACACAGTTTGTGGAAAAAAATGGCTGAAGAACTACGTAATACTCTTAGCCATAATCACATGACAAAGCTACAGCAGACACAGAGTCCAAATTGCAGACCTTTTACATTGAGACATGGAAACGTAGTGTCATTTAACAGACTAGTAAAACTACTAGCCAAAATAGGAGAAACGACCATATAAAGCGGAGGTGGTTGAAGATGACATCCCACACTATTCCTGAGCAAAACATAACTGAATGACAGCATGCCCCTCTGGAGTTCGTCAGATCTGGACACTGCTGTGTGGACATCAGATCATTAAGCCGAGAAACACAAAGTTCTTTTGAAACTCCATAATTACCAGTTTGCCCAAGCCTCTGCACAGCGGTTGCAAAATCTCATTCACAGCTCTGGAATAATGGAAGAATGTATCACTATTTTGCAGCAAATAGTAACTGACAGTGACATATGCAAACAATTCAGCATGATAAATCCAAAACCTGCTGTAGGCTAGCCTGGCTCTACCTGAGTTGGAACCAGGCATACGGCATCTTCATGTAATTGAGCACCTTACACGTTTCAGTGCAGCAGCTAACCAGAAAACCTCGGGAACGGTTTAACACCATTCACAGGGTGTGTGGTCCCCAGACTTTACAGTGACAATGGTCAAAAATTCAGTAATAAAGAAGTCTATGATATGGCATAATACTTCAATATAGAAAACCACAGCAGCTTGCAGTCCCCGGAGTAATGGACTGCTGGAAAGACAAAATCAGACACTCACTGAAATCATCCAGACGGCAAAAAGGACAATGGCTGTGGTGGGCATATTGCCCTTGACTGGGCCCTCATGGCTAAGAAGAGTATGTATAATGCCCAAGGGTGCAGCCTATAGCAACTGCTTTTTGGTCAGAATCCCAATATCCCATCTGTGTTGGTTGATAAGCTACCTGCTCTGGAAGGTACCGCTGTGAGCGCGAGAGTAGGAGAACATACAGTCATGGAAAAAATGATTAGACCACCTTTGTTTCTTCAGTTTATTGATACATTTTAATGCCTGGTACAACTAAAGGTACTTTTGTATGGACAAATATCATGACATATAAATACAATAAAAAAATAGCTAGCAACTCCCATGGTTTTCTTGATTACAATCAAAGTCACTCAAGTTCTTACATAAATAAATATAGCATTGTAATGGCAAAAAATGTAACTCTTGTGAGGTATTTTTGTTATTTGTTGTTATTTGTTCAAACAAAGGCACATTTAGTTGTACCAGGCATTAAAATGATCAATATCATTGACTGTATATGGGCTCCCCATGTGCCCAAATAAGCCTTCATAGACGCTGAACACTAATAAAACTAATTAATAAATTATGAATTAGTAAAAACCCCACAGATGAAACAGGAGCATTCTGACTGGAGAGTAGAAACGACCAGGGTAGTTATTGGTCAAAATGGAGCTGCTCTATTTGTGAAACATGGTGGATTTCTTGTTGACGTCCTGGGCCCAAGGCTTTGGAGATCCAACACACAAATGAAAAGGGCTAGATTTTGCAAAATGATCTTAAACAAACGGTAAAAACTGAGGAAGTAGTGGCAGATGGTGCAGAAGTTAACTGAGACAACAAATACAGGTGTGACAGTAGTGACAAAGATCTGAAGTTTTGCACCTCCTTATGAAAGAGTACAATACAAACAAACGAAAAAAACAATGTCTGCATTAGCCCTGCATCTTCCACAGATGCAAAGCTGAAAACAAGACAGAGTGCCTTTTAAGAGCGGAGATGATGGTGCTCAATGAAAAGCTAAGATTATAAGCAGAGCAGGTAAAGCCGCAGGCAAGAATGGAAAATGGTATCATGTGAAATATCTCTAACCTGATGAGCAAAATGAAACAACTGGCATTGTAGCAATTGAAAAAAAGCAGAGATGATGATGTGCTTATAGAAAAAGACCTCTCATTTGATACATCTAAACAGGCAGAGGCACGTTCATCATAAATAATAGGTTTTTGAAGCAGTTGAAGATGCAGGAAAAAAAATAGATCTTTGCCGGGTTGGTCTGTAGTTTCCAAGAAAAACCTACACATATTGTACAAAAATCACGACTCGTAGCCAGAGGCTTTGGAGAACTCCACATTCATGACCTGCCCAAAGATTCTCCAACCTGTGCCTCAGAACGCTTTAGGATGACGTTAGAAGGAATCTGTCAGAATCAGTGAAAAGTCCAATCCATGGACATAAAATGTACAGTTCCATGAATGCAGGGCATGGAACTGTCTATGGACATTTATGTGCGTGCAGCACTTTAAATTCCAGGCAGGCAGCGAAGGCATTTGTTTGGAATCTACAGAAATGTGCCTCAGTGGATTGGTACAAATTGAAAAAAAAAAACATGCTTACGAAAGGTGCTAGAGTTTCACAGGTAGACCCACAGGCATGAACACTCAACTTGCATGTCATGTTGATTGTTGCTTTTGGGCAAAGCTCACATAAACTAAGGTCAGCTGTATGTAATGGCTGACAGGTGCACAGTGTACACACGTCACGTTTTTCAATGTACTATTTAATATAACTGTCTGAACCAGCATGTACATTTTTGTATTCATTGTCCCATCACATCTGGTGTCAGACCGAAGACATTACATATAATTGGAACTGAAAGTATGATGCCAACTAATGAGTTCCACTGCAGTGATTATTGGAGTTATGAGTTATGGTTTTCATTCGCAGGGGTTACCTAGGGTGTAGCGGGGTGGGGCTGAAAATAATTTCAGCTCCAAAAAAGGTTTGGGAACCACTGGCATAGACAATGCTGTTTGTTTGGCAACTCTGTTTTCTGAGCTCACAGCTCGAAATCCAACGCTTAATGCTGCTCCACTGTCACTGTCTGTCATTCTCTCTTTGATGCGCTACTTTGATGATCTACAAAGGATGTCACGGAGAAAATACATGTACTTTGATTGGAAATGAGTGCTATTAAAGAGCTCCCACAGTAAAAAAGCATCGAAGAGGTGCTTTAGTCCCGACACAAAAGCACAGCTTGCTGGGTGCCTGACTGCAAAGGTAGCATCGGCTCTAATGCTTCTAAAGGCGCTGAGTGAATGACTATTGTATTTCAAAAATGAATGTTTGAAAACTTGATATTATGGATGCTTTGATCAGGGTTTTATGCTGCCAATTCCGATCATCCAGTAATATGAATACTTGGAAAATAAATTGTTTAATAATTTATCCTTTTGCTCAAGAAAACAAAATTAACATAATAAAATTAAAGGCCTTACTCACGAGAACCAGATGAGATGAGACAAGAGGAACATTCGTTCTAAAGGGGATCAACCAACCTATTATGCAAATATTTTGTCCATTTGTATTGAGTTGTGGACTCCTATAGAGCAGCTAAACACAATAACCCATGCAGAAAGCTTTCTAGATATTCCAGAATCTGTACCTATTTCAGCAATATTTCTTTGGATTTCCAAAACTTTTCTTTACTTTTTTGTTTTTACTTTTTGTTTATTTTATTTCTAAAGTCTCAAGACCAGAAGCTACGCAGATAACTCCAGCTAGCTAGCAAGCCAGATGCCGCCAATGTAACGCAGCCAGTGACAGACAGGCAAAGCGTGTAAACACAGATGCAAGATAAATCGAATGGCAATAGGTTTGATAAGGGAGTGATCAAACACACCAACATCAATTGGCGTAGCTGGTGGCAAGCTGTCAAACTGAAGCCATTGAATTTTTACAGACTTGTTGTGATTCTTTGCAACATTATGGGACAAAGTATGTCCCTTGTCGGCTTAATACGGGTGTTGGCAACCGTGCGTGACACAGCAGACATGTTTGGTTTGTGCCACCGCATGCTGATCGCATTTTGTGATCGGCTTTGAAAGGCATTTATCGGCATATGCCAGACCAGTGGTTCTCTCTCTCTCTCTCACACACACACACACACACACACACACACACACACACACGACAAGCAGCACAATTTTGGAGCTTAATCGTGTTCTGGGTCCAAGAAAAAAAGGGACATCCCAGGGCATTCACGACGTATGTTGCATAGAGTACAGGTGGTCAAAACATGGCCGCACAGCCGCCGGGGAGTTGTCTGCAGGAAATACACTTGTAATTTAGTAGAAAGCAGCAGTGCTCAATATCCTGCTGTAAATCATGCTCATGCCCGTGTTTGCACGAGAGATGAGGAAGACAATGACAAGTGGTGAGCTTGTTAGGTATTGCGACGAGTCTGGCGACATCACAATATGAACATTTGATGAGTGAATTTTCTCCCATAACAAACTTTGGGTATGCATTTATCTGTAAACTTTTCAAGCTACAACCATTTGAAATAGTACTCAGTTTTATAGGAAACTGAATAAAACTGAATAGAAATGAACTCAATAAATATGTTTATTTTGGATTAACACTTACCTGGTGCCATCTCAATGATGCTAGTCTGGCTCTCGGATGGGGAGATGATTTTGGGTGGTTTGTCTGTCAAAGGAGCTGGGAAGACACAAAGAAAAGACAGGACGTTTAATAATTGAATAGCAAAAATCCTGGGAATACAGAGGAAAAGAAGAAATCATCCAATGCACAGTGCAACAACTGCCAAAATAAAGACATAATTAATTCCTCAAGGAAATTGTAACTGTAACTGGTCAACTATGTTTTACCATGACCATGGTCTCAAACATCTTCTGATGTATCACACTTCAAACGAACATAAGAAAACACGGTCATATACAGTAGCAGGCATACACAATTGGCAAACTGTGGTCTGAATCAGACACAGCAACCTTTCTACAAACGCATTTATCTCAATTTGTGCAGCATCCATACTGTTT
Organism: Doryrhamphus excisus; assembly: GCF_037039965.1. Taxonomy (NCBI): domain Eukaryota; kingdom Metazoa; phylum Chordata; class Actinopteri; order Syngnathiformes; family Syngnathidae; genus Doryrhamphus; species Doryrhamphus excisus. Next base: position 9,024,811 of record NC_136371.1, on the reverse strand, counting down.
AATTGAAGTTCTGAAGTTAAACACTGACAAGCGCAGACCAGTAGATATCAGTGTCTGATGACCTAAATACAACCTTCTACCACTCATAGAAGGTAGCGTTATAACTGGCTGTGCAAACCAAATGGCTCATTGGAACTATAAATCCGTGTTAGTGAGCATTTATAGATGTGTTGCACATCAAATGCTGATTCGGCAGATCATTTTTGCACAGGTGTACCTCAGGTTGGCTACAATAAAAAGCCACTCCAAACCAGTCAGTATCTGGTGTGACTACCATTTGCCTCAAACACCACATATGCCGATCCAAAGCATCCCAAGCCTCAAACATACTCAGTTGCTGCTATGCTGGAAGGCACACAAACACACCCGATTACTGAACGTGGCTGCTCCTCCACTGCAAAGATTCAGATTCTGTGGTGGGTTATTATGAGTGGGAGTGGGCCGACTTACCTAAGGGGCTTCTAGCACATCCAGTCTGACCTGCAGCTTTGCATCATACTTAGATGTACACTTCCACACACATATGCACCAAGCAGCCTAGTGTTGCTATTAGCTGGGGAGAACCTTTTAAAACATTCCTGTGATCACATGCTGATAGTTTGGTTGAGGAGGGGTGGGGATGATGAGGGGTAGACGCAGGGAAAAAAAAAACCTTGTTCTTCCCCATTAACTCTCACATCACTTTCCCTCTATCCTCCTCTTCCTGATTTTGCTCGCAATGCGTCGTTCCGTCCGTCTTTCCTGCAGCTCCCTGGGGTGACGGTGAAGGAAGATGAAAACGCAGGAAGGAGGAGGAGTGGGGGGGATGGGTAGTTGTACTGCGCTGTTCACACTTCATTAAAGACCACTTCTGCAGATGAAGAGCAGGAGTGTGTGTGTGTGTGTGTGGGAGAGTTGCGAAGGAGAAAATAAATGAAAGCAAGCTTTGGGAGCAAACCTTGTTAATGGAGGTGTATGGTCACCATCTTGCTTGGAAGTAAATTAAAGCCCAGCAATTATTCTCTTTCTTCTGCAGGTGGATTGATAGGGAATTCAGTTTGATATTGTACATTTAATAGTACCTGTTCGACAAGATGAGATAATGAGAAAGTTAGTTACGTGCATTCAAAGTGAGTGGGAACGTTGCAGCTGCTCGCAGCAACGGTTATGAGTTTGAGTTGCAAAAAATAAACGTTTCCTCAGGAAAAGCATACTTGTTAAAAATGAGCTCAACAGGCGCTAAGCACTGAGAGTGGATACAGTTTTAAAAAAGAATAAACCAAGAGATGATATAGAATCCAGACCAGGTTAGATGCCCATGAAGAGGGGTCAGCAAAAGAGCCATTTTGCCTCCTCTTCCAGTAAAGACATTCTGGTCACTAGGCATCAGTAATGTTCCATTGATGGGACACTACATTACCTTCACACTGCCACCGCATGTCTGACAGAGTGAAAACAAGTTCTCCTCCCATACTGTGTGGAAGTGGTAAGTTTTTGGCGTCTTACTTTGTCCTTCTTCCCCACTATGTTTGAAACTCTTTCTTAAGTTTTGAATAAATGAATTGGAGGCTAACTACTTAGCTTGGTAGCAGGCTATGCTTAAAGCGGCATCCAACTGGACAGAAATAAATGTACACCGGAATCAAAGCTAAACACAGGTCAACAAAATATTCAACTCTATGACCCTTTTTTTGGTCGGGCAGTGGAGGCTCATGCTGATCTCTCCGCATGGGCCTTGTACTTTGTGTTATTCACTCCACGGAAAGGAGGGTGGGAGGAAGGCTGATATGTTTCAAGGCGACAGGCCTAAAATATCACAAAAGGAGGAGTTGAGGATGAGTCAGAGAAGAACTGCGGCGGTAGTGGAGGAGGAAAACGCTTTCCCAGTTTATCAAACAAATTCGAGCACCAATGGGTGTGGTGAGAAGCAAAAGAATGGAGAGAGAGCATGTCGGCTCTCAGGCATCAGATAGCCAACATTTAGGAATGATGCCAACATCTTCACACAAACCAAGTAAATGTCATGTGTTGGGCAAGTCATATTATGTTAAAGAAACAAAGCTCCATCACAACGTTTTTATGATGATCGCTTCTTTTACCGAGTTTTACCGATGACAGAATGGATGACAAAGTAATCCATTCAAAGTAATTCCATTCTCGTTTTAAAAAAAGAATGTTAATGAAGAGGTAGAAGAGAACACAAGCACACTCCCCCTCACTCTGAAGTACGGTAGTATGAGGCTCCGCTGCTCTGCAGACACCCGGGTCATCCCAGGTAGCGCTTGGAGAAGGCATTTCTTCAAGCTGCGCCTACACAATCAACACCGCTGATGTTTGATTTTATTTAAGAAAATGTTGAAACCATCGCAAAATACAGAAAAAAAACATTTTTATAACAGTTGAATCCATGCATAATCATATTTTATGTTGCTATTTGTTTAAGGCTCTGCCTCACTCGGCATGTTTGGCCTCTCACTATGGCGTGCTCAAGAACCGCTGAGCAAATTGTTATCAGTCAAGCTTAAAGACATAAATATGTAAAAATTGTACAATGATAATAAATTATTATTGACTCTAGGTAAATGAGATGTGTTTTCTGTAGAAATTAATGCCCATTTTTAGAGGAGCAAATATGTAAAAGTTCACCAAAAATCCCCAAAGGTGTAGGACTGTCAATGATGAATCACAAATGTGCAGGGATCCTCCGTATTGCTAAATGTCTACAGTATGCCCTTGCATGAATCCAAAGCAATTGTGCAGTTTATATTTTTGAAAGCATTTACACAAGCTATTCTGTGCTAATGGTGTTAACGGATCATAATAACAGGATTAGAAAATCTACCAATGAGTAAAATGTGCAGCTGAATTGGGACAGGTGAGGTATTTTCTCAGGGGTGATGCATGAAGTAGCTTTTTTGTTTTTGCTCCGTGGCTTGTCATTACCATCATTTCAGAGGCCTTAAAATCCATTAGACTCATTTTTGTGGGCAGAATGCAGGATAACGTGAAAAACAACTAGCGAGATAAAACACTGCTCATGTACTGCTCACTGGAATGTTTTAAGATGATGTCGATGAAGTAGCAATTAGGCAGATGTGCTAACTCGGGGTCTGTGTGTGTGCGTGTGTGTGTAGTTGGTCACGATTGTGTTAATTACACCTTGTTTTTGCTACAACAAAGACTATAAAGAGACCAGCATCATGGGAACAGTTTGTACAGGTGCTGTGTCAAGCCAATCATTGCTCTGGCTTTTTTTTTTTTTAATGCAGCAAATAAATCCTCTCATTCCGCCTACTCCCTGCATGGTGAATTATTTCCTTGCTCAGACTGCGAAAACTTGCCTTTTAAGTCCATTATTTCCATATTTTCCACATGCAAAGCCACGTGTGATACAATCTTTTAATTAAGATTTTACAAGTTGCTTCCTCTAGCTCAAAAGATGATCTCGTTTAGTGTTAGCTTCCCAAGGACAACTTCTATCTCTCTTTGGCTCGGTAGATCACACATCTTGCAGACTACTTTCTATTTAGCCTGCGCTGCGGGGTGTGAATATTACAGAGTGGTGTTCTGAAGCCCTCCGAAAGGCCCACTTTAGTCAGATAGCAAAGTTTTTTAAACTTGTATTCAATCTTGTGTAGTACAAGCTGCATCAAGTTGGACTGTTATTGCTGAACAAGTGGATGAAGCAGGAAGGAAGACGAAGGTTCGGGTGTCGACGGTTGCCAAAGTGATCATTGCCATTCTTGTTAATGTGTTTTGCCATGAGACAAACATCAACAAGCGAATGTGTTAAGACTTGACATTAGAACTGTATCAGCACATGAACAAACTTTCATTTTTCATTTTCCACGCCCATCTGAAAAGCCAAATCATCCTAAACTGGTTGTTGTGTGGGCAGAAGTTTGTGTATGATCACGGGAGCTGGAGTTGAAGTCCGAACTGAGGGTCGATTTGGTAATCCAGTTTGATTTGAGGTGTTTAGCAATTTGGAGCTCATGCCAAAAAAGTGGGCTGACAATGATCAATGAAATACACAGTAACACACACGGTACCTGTGGACCCACCAAGCCCAGGGTGTCTAAATGGATGCCAGGGTTTAGGATGTGCCAATCCCTTAACATCTCTCCTCCCAAACTCATTGTCGCCTCATTCAAAGGGAAGACTGGCCAGTTGTTTTGCCACCTGACAGGCCAACAACCTATTGTTATGCGGGATGTTAATTCACCAGCCACACCGGGCGGTGGTAACAACACCCCTTTTGTGACAACCCCCAGGGACTTGAACAGGTAAACGGCACTAATACAATTTTAGAACTGAATTGTGACCAACAAAGAAACAAGAGGAGTCCAGTTGCCCCGATCCAATCTTTGTGGGTTACCATGACGTGGATGAAATTTTATTTATGTGAAAAATCGAACATGAGGAAAAGCAACTTACTTAGCAGGGAATTACAAATGTGAAAGCACCCTGACACGGTCTTGGTAGGGTTAACTGGTTGGCCAGCTTTCCACCGACTCCATCCAAACACCTACTCCCTCTCGCTTGCTGCATGCAGTTGCCTTTCATTCCTGCTTTGTGCCATTTGTACACAGCTCCCCCAGCAGCTCCATTCCCCTTTTCTTCTCCTCATTGCTCCTCTTCCTTCCTCTCAAGCCTTTTGCCAGTGGCCCCGCAAACCTCCGGAGGCGCACAGTGCCAAATGCTCCAGCTGTTTAAACAGGTCAGTGGTTGGTGGCGGGGGCCAGTAGGGGAAGCTCCGCCATTGTGCATTGTGTGCTACATCACAGGGAGGCGCTAACCCTTGTGAATCCTGCAGGGAGGCCTCCCACCCAAACTACATGGGTGTTAGGCTGAGACATTTACATGCATTTTTATTGTATGAACCACTGCCTTATTTTGGTTTCTGGTTTCTCAGCACCATGGACAGCTCTATGCCTTCACTCACATTTCTGCATATAGCAAACTCATTTTGCTCACAGTGGAGCAGCTGACCAGCCACCTCGCTCACTCACACGGTTGAAAATGAATGTCCCAATTTGTTCAGACATCAAGCAGAGTGTGAGTGAGGTCAACAGACTACAGTGATGAGGCTAGCAAAGTGACACACAGCACAGTGTGCACACATGAGTGTAGCTTTGCGATTCAATCCTCTTGCCGCATTATTGCCCATTGTGTTTGTCATGTTTTTTATCACTTCTGGAATGGATTGTTGATGCTAACCAATGTTTCACTGTTGATTATGAATAGATTTGGAGCTATTGTGTTCTGAAGTCCCTATGTACCTAATTGTGAGGTATAAAAAACATCTTGTTCATTGCACAGCAGCAGTAAAAAAAAAAAAAGGAAGGAAAATTGAACTTGTTTGCCTTCTAAGAGAGAATATCTGAAGTTTGCTTGTGGGGAAAAAAAAGAACGGCAAAGTGTCCTCTGATAACACAAATACACATATCAGTGCACCACAGGGGAGCTTGCAGAGGAGTGTGGCGTGTTGACAGGAAATGACCTCACCTGAACCTTGTGCAGATGTATGTGTTGGTGTGACTGATCTGGTGGAGGACTTCTGCTGAGAGCCTCTTCACGTTCCCCGGGGAACGTCTCAACACAACCCTCATTTATCGAGGCTAATTGATTCCTTAATATCGCAGTTAATTCTAAATACAGTATTTAACCCTCTACAGGTGAAAGAACACAATAAAGTCACCTTTACACACACACAATGACTGTCAACTATTTAACACAAACGTAAGACTTTGTTAATGTTAAGGATGACTGTGCCTGTTGTGAATGCCTTATATTATGTCATTCAGTCATTTGATGTTTGAAAATGCATAATGAGCATATATGAGCATATATTTCGACTAATAATAGGTCATATTGGACATGAAAATAGTCAAAACACCATAAATAGTGCCATCCAGTGTACACCCACTCCTCTTTGATTGGTCATACTCGTATTGACATTAGTGGAACTTGGAAAAAACTTGGTAAAACCAAGCGTGCAGAGCTGTCCAAAACTTCTTTGAGCGCTCACTTCCGAATGTGCAAACCTCATTGGTATCGTTTAACACAAAGATACAATGCTGAAACAACATTTATAGGTCATAAAAGTCGAAAAATCATTATGGGTCATCTGAAATGTTTTGACCGGCAAACCAGTTAGGACTTGACGGGGCCGACAGAAAAAATGAATAAAATAGCGAAACAATGGAAAAATAAGGAATTGATTAAAAAAATAAATTGAATAATTGGATAAATAATTGAATACATATTTGTTAAAAATGAAATAATTCTGTCCCATTGGGTCCTCCATATAAAACAGCTTGTCATGGCTGTGCTGCCTGCAAGCAGTGCAATCAATTTCCATCATATCAAGAATGAACCCCACTGACCTAAGAGCTGGTAAGCAATCTTTCCGGCCGAGGGTGGTGTGCACGATGATGTGTGCTCATGCAACTAAGAATGTCTGTTAGTTTGTCTGAAAAAAAGGGATATGTTGAACGTTGGCTTGACACACTGGGAACAAACCAAATAATTCATCTACAGTGTGGTTTGTATCCTGAGGCACACAAATGAAAGTATACAGTCTCCTTCATACTACAATTTCCATGGGCAGAAAAAAATGCGCCAAACAATCGTACATTTAACTGAACTCATTTGCATCGACCGAGTCAGGCCTCTCTCCTGCAAGTGATGAAAAAAACAACAATATAGACTAATTAATCAGTGTAAGTCACGTAACAAAATTAATTTTTTGCTTGCTGAAAATTAAGCACCATTTCATTCCATCAGCCCCTCCCAGCATATTATCTCTCTGGCAGGATCAGCTGATTGACAAGCATCTCAAGTCTCCTTGATGGGGCTGAATGTTTAATGTTTATGTTCTCCGTTTTCACTAAGAACTGTTTGCAGTGTTTAAACAAAAAAAGTATTGCATTCAAAAACTTCCGCCGTGACACCCATTGTCAGATGTTTGCTTTTTCTGGCTCCAAAGCATTATGGAACCACAATTATGTTAGCTATTATGTTATTGTACTGATTATAGAATAAAAAATCCTATGCATCTTGCTAAGATTTCCTCTGCTATTACCGTTCTGGTGTGGAATTACATTAACACCACCTTGGCACCGATTCCCACAACTTGAAAACTGTGGCCCTTAGTGAGCACTAATTACCCGAGCGAAGACATTAATTATGCGACGCCTCATCTTAATTAGGCGACCCAGATGTACAACGTGCGAGAGTAGCATTTGTAAGCACAGTTTGCTAATTGATTGATATCTGGTAAGTTGTATAACCCGGTGCGAGGTGATGGTGGGCACTAGTTGGCACACGCTGTGGGTGATGTCTTTAAAAAAGGGAAATTATTTCACACAAAAGTAAAGTGTTGCAGTGCATATGGTTGGTGACGGTGTGATGTCACCAATGTGTGGTGACGGTGAAGACAAGCTGCAGAATAAATGTGCTTCTTTTCCTTATTTCACCAAGAACTTGCACAGCGTCAGCAGGAATCACTTGTTAAAACACTTGTTTGCACCAACAAGTGGTATAACACACATTCTAAAACACACTCATACAGCCCGAGTCGCATGCACAATAGAATTTCTGCTCAACTACGCTAACCACAGTAGTGTTAAACAATAGGTTTCATTTTTATTGGCCCGTTCCGAGGTTCTGTTAACACGGAAATCACGAGGCCCTACGCTGGTTGAGAGTTGAGACTGCAATGAGCTCAAAACTGAAGCTGTCAAGTCCAGCAGGAATCTTGAGGTGTCAGGAATTGAGGATTACCAACGTAGGTCCACACAGGCTGCTAGCCATTACACTCACTCCTCTAAACGTCACTCACATCCGGGTCATGGCAGCAATGTAACTTGCCTGGTTGAGCAAGACCTGCATTCCACATGGCGATTGAGAATCGAGAGTGATAGGCTAGGTCTCGAGCTAAAAATCACAAGCTGTCAAATGGATGCCCAAGGAAACTCTGAAGGTGTAACATCCGTACAACCACACTGGAATGTATACAGACCCGCCATCATTGCCACATCCTGCTATACTGCATGATCCAAAGTGACAATTCTCAGGCAGATGGGTCTTTGTTTGCCAAACAGAACTGGTGCCATGCACCTCCTCACACAAGAGGACACTGATCAAAGTCATGTCACCTTGACTAAACTGGCCAAGTCAAACTAATTGCTGGAACACTTCCTTGTCAGCGTGTTCATGCTGTTTGGATCCGCCAAGTTTGGCTTGACTAACGGAGTGGACTTTCCCCTTGATCTTTGTACTGACCACAATGTTGAATCATTGAAATCATGCACGTTATGAAGACATTTCACATCCATGTGGAGAAATTCTACTTTTACTCAGAAGCCAAGGAACCACGGCTATGCACAAGCTGGATGAAGCACACTTGTTCCCCTGTTGGAAATCACACCACATGCACATTGTTCCTTTTATGGAGCAGGTAGGTGGGAACATGCCTGGATTGTTCAACACAGAGGCCTTCTGAACCAGGATGAGTTTGAGGATTAACTCCGGATATGTAATAGTGAAAAGCTGGTTAACCTCTTAGCAGGACACGCCGTAAAAAACACAACTAGAACAAGTACCAACTACATTGCCATGGCTGAGTGAGGAGGATTATTAACAAAAGCAAAGTCTGTAAAGAAGACTGAGGTGTATTTTCCCTTGCCACAGGGCCTCCATTTGGTTCAGATGTTGAGCTCTTTTAGTGTCTGGCAATAAAAATATCAAATAACTGCTCAATTGCAACGGTTAGGAATATCCAAGTGAGGTCCAGGAGAAAAAAAAAATAAAAAAAAAACAACAAAAAGGATGACAACAAAAAGAGGTGGTCAAAGAAACTGTGAAAGAGCCAGTGGGTTTAAAAAAAATCCACAGCAGGGAGATCCGTGACTGACAGCCTTAATTATGGCAGCAAACTCCCACTGAGACTTCACCACTCGGAGGGTGTGAAGATGTTGACATCATGGTGAGTCAAACAAATGAAGGCAAGCTTAAAAGGAATATGAGCTGAACAGTCATTACCTTAATGCATTAAAAAATATAAATATTGCATCAATTTGGTTGAAATTAGCTTTTGAAACACATGTAGACACCTTAAATGGATTGCATTTGACTTATTAAAGATCGAATTAACATACCTATATTATGAGATGGCGTTCTTTCCACAGCAGGATACAAGTGACTATCATTCTTTTGACGAAAGAGGTAGAAACTGCTTTAAGCATCTTTAAGTCATCTGCAGAATCTTGTGATATTCATTTCTCGGGTGAAGAGGAGACCGCTGTTTTGCTCCATTTGTCTACTGCAAGCCTCTCAGATCATCCATCCATCCATACATACGTACATTTATCCATCCATCCATACATACATTTATCTATCCATTTATCTATCAATTCATCCATTTATACATACGTTCATACATCTATCTATCCATCCATCCATTTATCTATCGATCCATCCATCCATCCACACATACATACATTTATCCATCAATCCATCCATACATTAATCCATCCATCCACCCATCCATCCATACATACATTTATCTATCCATACATACATTTATCTATCATCCATCCATACATACATTCATCTATCTATCCATACATCCACCCATACATACATACATACATTCATCTATCTATCCATACATACATACATACATACATACATTCATCTATCTATCCATACATACATACATACATACATTCATCTATCTATCCATTCATACATACATACATTAATCTATCTAGCCATCCATACATCCATACATTTATCTATCCATCCAGCCATGTGCTCTCCAGTATTTTGTTTACTGTGGATAGGATTGACAATACATTTTGTCCAATGCAAAACTCCAACCATAACCACTCAAACAACCTACTCCCGCCCTCTGGGAGCATAGTAACGTGGTTTTCCAATCTCTGACATTTTGCCTTGACGTAGACAAAACCAAGATGCCATGTTTTGATATTATGTGATAGATCAACTAGAAATGTACCCGTGCTGAAAGGAGCCTAAGCACCATCTTTTGTTTCGGAGGCGCACGGCATACGGCCAATGATCAAATTAGGAATAGTGCATGTAAACAGGGACTTCTCATCCACATGATAATGAAAAAGACTGATTTGGGGTATCCAACTGGTCAGCATGGCTAGTGCTCGTCTCCCAACCTGAAGGTTGCGAGTTTGATCCTCCGTCCTCCTGTGACCTTGTCCAAGTATCCTTGGGCAAGCCTTGGAAAGTGGAAGATGACAGACTTTTGCATGTGCGTTATTTCTTCTTCTATGGTTTGTTTTGTCATGTGGTTCATTCTGTGTGCCTTATGTATTACACTGTTTACAATCAGTGATCCCTTCCCATCTGGATGCAACTGTTCACTAATGCGGCACAGTGTGGATGCAACCTTTTTTTCAACCTGCCAAAATACACTAGCATTAAGAAAAAAAAACTATTCTACCTTCAAAAAGATTTCAGAATTTCACGGATGATCTCACCAGTCTGCTTTCTGCCGGCACTTTGGTCACCTCAATTATATGTCATCAATTAAGGTGCAATTCTCTCCCAACCTCTTTCACATGCAAATGGTTCAACTCAGGGACCAAAACTCAGAGAACTACTATAAATACTGACTGACAGACAGGAAAAGTACTTCACAAAATCTGCCTGTCACAGAGGTGATAATGTCCCAACGATATATATACTATGTTGTTTTATCAACATGGAAAATATATTCAAGTTCAACAAAACATGTTTTCTACGGTGAGGACTGCTTTTTCTTGATTTGTGCTTTGCCGGTAATATTCATCTTTATGGCAGTTTGACAAGAAATGTGGCAGGTGTCGCTGTTAAAAAGCACTCAAGTCGGAAGTAGATGGAGCACTTTGGAATTTTGGAGGGAGTCGTACGCATTTTACAAAGAAAAATTGTTGTCATCCTGTTTTGCTTATTTATACGCTCATACTACAAAGCCAGTTCAACATTGAAAAGGAAGGTTAACAGCATCAGAGGAACAGCTCATTACCTCCACCTTCAGTCTATTTGACTCACTAAAGGCGATGATCCCTGTATATCTGTTCCATCGCCATCCTTTTATTCTGCTTAATCAAATATATCAAAAGCTGCACTTTACAAAAAAAGGCATAAAGCCCTGAATTTCATTTAGAAAAAGAATGTCAGTTCCCATCAGGAGTGAGGAGCCTCATTATTGTTATATTGGCCCTCATTACAATCAAATGAATTCTGACCTTTTGTCCCATCGTGCTGCTTTGAGATGGCCTGCAGGCTGTTGATGGAGGCAAGTGAAAAGGAATTTGATGGTGATTGGAATTATCTGTGGGAGGCTGATTTTAGCACTGCATAAAGTTTTATAGATATACCTGACGATAGAAAGGTCACGTCTAAGCAAAAACATTTCAGCAATCATAAAAGTTCCACTTTTACACGTCATTAAGTCCATACTTCTTCTCACCGGCCGAAGCTGAGATAAATGGGGAAAGATGGAAAGCCAGTCCAAGAGCATCATGTGTTTTCTTTTTTGTTTAGTGTTCTTAACACCGTTCTTATTCATTCCCCAGTTTGCATACTTTTATATTTGAGCACTGTTTTTTTATGTTTGACCCAGGTGCACAGTCTGTACTCATTATCAAACTATGCCTCTGACAACTACTTCATCACTTCTTAATGTGTTACCATCATTAAGTCTGTTGAACAAAAGTATGGTAATTGATGCCAAATGGATGAGGGGTAGCATTCAAAAAGTTTTGCTTCTTCCTACTCCTTTGTGTTGCGTGATGTGCTCACTGTGATTGTGTGCACGCTGAAGATGATTAAAAGCATGACAATTACCTGTGACAGAGAGCTCCGTGGTCCTCCGTACAACAAAGTTTCCAAACTGTATTTCACAGGTGTAATTCCCAATGTCATCTTCCCAAACTTCCTTGATGGAGAGGATGTTGCTCCTCCTCTCGATTGTCTGTCTCCACTGCTTTGGCTTGCACTCCTGTTTGGATGCAAAAGAAAGACACCCTGAGAATAATGGCGGTTAGATGTTATACAGAGAATATTTGCTTAAATCCTTGTCTAGCATTAATTTAAGATCTTTTTCAGTCTCAGCTCAGCCCTCTGTGATTTTGGGCCACTGGACCACTTGAGGCAAAAGAAAATGGGGCACTGTGGGGTTTGGCCTGAGACTGTGGCCCACGAAAGAACGTGAGCCAAACACTGGAGGCTAAAGCACCCACAGTCATTATCCGCAATTTTAATCTGATTTGGTGGGAGGCTGAAAAAGTACTGGGTACTGGTTCACTTTCATATTTGTTATATGTTCATCCATCCTCGTTTGATGGAATTGAGGTCAAGTTGTTCGACCAAAAACTCTTCCAAGTGTAGTGGTACCTCGGTTTTTGGTATGAATTTGTTCCAAATGTCAGATGAAAATGGAAATGTTCCAAACCAAGGCATATGACAGAATGGAAATCCAATTAATGCATTGCAGATACTAAATCATTCATTCATTCATTCATTTTCTACCGCTTTTTCCTCACGAGGGTCACGGGGGTGCTGGAGCCTATCCCAGCTGTCTTCGGCGAGAGGCGGGGTACACCCTGGCTGGTCGCCAGCCAATCACAGGGCACATATAGACAAACAACCATTCACACTCACATTCATACCTATGGACAATTTGGAGTGGCCAATTAACCTAGCATGTTTTTGGAATGTGGGAGGGCATGCACGGGGAGAACATGCAAGATACTAAATGATATGAACAAAAATACATTATCGAGAATACTTGTGGAAATACTATGTGGAAAAAGAATGGGAAATAATTCTAAATTTGAAAGGGATGGAACTGTGGTCGCACTCAAAAAAGTGAGTCAACAATGTATATGGTGCTTTGTTGGGCCCTTCGATTTCAAGGAATGATACAGAGCTGGGCAAATGGCAAACTATGGCATACTAGTTTGTACAAAAAACAAGACTGGGTACAAAAACCAAGGCAACATCCATCCATCCTCTGTACCGCTTATCCTCATAAAGGTGGTGGGGATGCTGGAGCCTATCCCAGCTGTTTTCGGGTGAGAGGCAGGGTACACCCTGGACTGGTCGCCAAGGCAATATTTTCTACAAAAAAACTAATCATACAAAAACAGAAGTTTGATGACATGCCTTTATGGACCTTTATGGACCTTAGCTTGTGTACTGGGGTCACGCTAGAACAGAAAAAGACGCTTAGATGTGTCCAAAATGTTATGTTAATATGATGGATTGAACTAAATTTGTGACTTGATTGATTTGGGAGTGTGTTTTGATACTCAATAGTATCCTAACAGACATATTCATTTTGAATTTTTCAATCTCAGACTTCATTCTACCTTGTACCACACAATCTGAGGCTCCACTCCTGGCTGGATGTAATCTTCAATGCCAGTACAGGTGATGTCCTTGCTTTTGCTCAGCTCTGCCTTCTCAAAGAACCTCATCTTGGAGTTGTAGCAGAGGTCTGTGTCATTTTCTGCTACTGTGAGAGACATGGAGACCTTCATGCAGTAGGTGGAGTTCCTGCAACATAATGGAAAATCAATCAATAATACAAATATTTATTGTTGCGGCACACCAAATGTATTCCCCTTCTTTTTGTTACTTACAATCAATCAAACCTTTAATATAATCTAGTATACAAGCATTGAGGCACAGGCAGTAATATGGTATATTACTTGAAGATTGATGAGTCTAGTTTTTCTCGTGGTTAAGCGGATATTGTCTGCAGTATAGCAGTGAGTCATTTGCTGCATTTGATGCACTCTACCAGTCATATGTAAAAAAGTGGATTCATAACACCAGGGTAGTTTGATTTAAAATGCAAACCCACTAATTCATTGTTCTTTCTTTCAAAGGGCTTTTATTACCATTTTTTTTAATGAAAACAAAACACGGTGCTGGAGGGGATGTCTTGGAGCGAAAGAGTTAAATGCCCTGAGAAATACAATGACCTTGATGAATATTCACAGGAATACCACCAAATGTGCCCCAGAAACAAAGGGTTTTGGGGAAGCCCCAAATGTATTCCATTCTCTGAAGGAGGCTCAACATGCAACACATTGAAAACCATGGCTGGTGCAGTTGATTTTCATCTGCTGCTTGAGTAATTCTTAACAGAATGTAGGAATCAATAAACATGGTGATTCTCTGTGATACTTTTGCTGTGTCAGGGAGGGGAACAAAGCCAAGTGAGGATCCCTGATGATCAGTGGATCAATGGGAGCACCTTTTCTTTGCCTAAATCCGCTAATAAGACATATGACAAGCTGAGTTGGACTGCAGCAAATCCCTCCGGGTTAAAAGACAAAACAAATTGGCAGTGTTTAGCAAAATCTCACTGCTAATTTCCCAACTAAAGCGGGTTGCACAAATTGAGCTGAACCAACAAACAATAACAAACATGGTAAATCCTTACATAATTGTGTCGCATTAGCTGCCTGGTGGATTAGCAAACACACTGGTCTCCGGAGATTCTTGCACCCTTCGAACTGGCCACGGCCAAACGCTGACTCGTGAATGTGCTTTTCTCATGGAGGCCAGATGTAAATGTGACATGATGTGGAGATTATCCCAGACAACTTGGAGCAGATGGACACCTGAGCAAATAAGATCCCCCGGGTCCACTCACTTCCTGTTAAATATTCCGGCCAGCCCCGGAAGAGAGTGAGGAGAGTGTCATTTGCTCCACATTAATGATCAATGACAGCCCTTTGTCCCTTATGTCTTTCCAACAATCCACATCCATTGTGGAACCTTTTGTGCCCGATGATCTTTGGATCATATTCATGAAGCCGATTCAAAAGAGCCAACTCCGGTGTGGATTGCAGCCTGTGCTCTTGAGTGTTGAGCGTACCCAAAGGCCAGTGATGCATATGCTGCAGATATGCCGATAACAAGCTTGACGATAGCGTGGCATTAACAGGTGAGCGTGTCTGTCAAACGTGTCACACTGACGAGGATATCCAATGTCATGGCAATGATAGATAGCATCCTGCATACATCCAGTGTGAGAGGTGCCAGCTTGACAGGGACCGTGTACAGCTAGAGGGCATGTAGAGGACTTGGGATGCAATATGCTGCAAGTCCAGTGAAAGCACACACAATGCTCCAGTTTAGTAGACGTATGTGTATACACATGGCCATTAAATCTAGGGTTGCAACATTTTAATGAAAATTACATGTTTTATTGATTCATGTGTGTATATTACTTTAATCTGGTCTGTGCATATAATGGAGTGATGCATTTTGTTGGGACTCAATTCAACTGAAACACATTGTTGTAGACTTACCTGCAATCTTCCCATGTTCCAGTTTATTCTTTACATTGCTATATATTACTCTAAATTTGCGTGAACATTTTGAAAATGATCTTGACTTCCAAAGGTGTAGGAAGCAATCAAGTTCTTACATGTTGTTGATTTCAAATTAATTTCCAAAGCTCAGCTGTAAGAATGCTGACAAATTCAATACGCAGTATTTCAATACATCCTCATTGGCTCTGCAGCTAATAATACATCTAAAAAAGCAACGTTATGATTTGAAACACACCAGGCAATACTTGTGGGGATATAATTATGTCATTTAATAATAAATTCAAAGGGGACCTTGGGAACAACGGTTGGGAACTCCAACCACTTGTGCCTGATGTTTTTCTCATTAGGAATTGGAAACAATGGTTGCTTTTTCCCCGGAGCTTTACACGGAGAAACACTTCCTGGGAGACATTGCTAACAGCGTCAAGTGAGAAACAGAACTTGGGGGAGGGCAGAAAGCTTATGTGCCCGACAGTGCATGCCCATGTAAGGAAACCCGGTAATCTGTGACATCACAAATTTCCAGTATTAAAACGCCTTCGGAAACTGAGATTTCAGAGCCATCCCAAACTTTTTTTCATCATAATAGGTAAAAATTGGTAAAAAGCACAATAAGTCCCTTTCATTTAAAGGGGACTTTTTGGATAGCTGTGCACGCTAGAGTTTTTTTCCAACACCAATTTCTACTGACGCGCTAGCCTGTGCTCAGTAAATGTGGACCAGTGTATCCAGGAGTCCTTGGGATTGCTTGGACGTGTGACCAATCAGAGTGGAGTTGGGAACTCTTTGGGTCGGAAGCAGAAAGTCCGTGGAACCACTGCAGAAAGAGGTGCAGAATCTGTCTTTACAAAGCTCAGAGCTCTACAGCTCTACAGAGCTCTACAAAGCTTTCTATGCGGGTTATCGTGTGGAGCTGTCAAGTACCATACAGAGCCATAGTCTACCAACCATAACACTTGCAGTTATATCACCAGCGGGGACTTAAGGTGGGGTAATTTAAGTAATTACCCCTTTTATGTTTTTCTATGTGAGGACTGTATAAAACATGCCCACGAAGCCAGACAGCCATCAAAGTGCAAGTGAAACATGAACATTTGCATGTTAATGCAGCCTGGAATGACTTAAAACCTTACAAAGAAAATAGTGGTGGCTTTTAGTGACAGGCAGGAAAATGGTCAACACCACATAGAGGTAAAAAAACAACCTTGTCACACCAGGGAAAATCAGTATTTGACCCCCTGTTGATTTCACAAATTCAGCACCTTACAAAGAAATGGAGATTCCAGAATTTTATGGTAGGTTTATTGTGACTGAGTGAGACAGAATGTGAAAAAATAAATAAATAAATAAATAAATAAATTTGAATGACAGAAATAAGTATTTGATCCCAATGCAAAAATGTTGCATAGTATTTGGGGGACAAACATTTGCGGCAAGCACAGAAGCACAGCAAACCCAAAGCAGAATGTTTCTACATCCATGTTTTACAGAAGGGATGATGTTCTTCGGGACGTAATCACCATTCTTCTGGGTCCAAACATGAGTTGATGCCAAATGACTTCTTTTGGGCCTTATCGGACCACATCACGTTCTCTCAAGTCTTATCTGATTCACGTTGACGGGCAAAAGTCAGACAGATGCACCTTCTTGAGCAGTGGGGACATATTGGTTTTCTTGGTGACTGCGGTCCGAACTCCTTTGAGATCACTAACCAGCTTGTCCCGTGTAATTTTGGGCTGGTCAATCAAGTTTCTCAGAATCATCCTTACGCAATGAACTTAAATCTTGCATGACTGGCTGTTATTTTGTATTTCTTCCATTCCATCATGGTCTCTTTCTCACCAAGCTTCTTGATGGTCTCCAAGTCCATTCCAGTCTGGTGCAGTTGTGCAATCGTGTCCCTGAGGTCCTTTGACAGCTCTGGCCTCGAGTATAGAGGTTTGAATGGAAGAGACATGTGTCTTTGTGTGTCGGCTGACAGTGACTCTCACATGCCATCGGAACGTTCTGTCATTTCCAAGCAAGCGTCTTCGGGGAACTCATTTTCCTTTTCATGAGCCTGACAGCTCATCTTTATGCTTGCGACTTGATTTTTTAACAAGCATTTTGCAGATATTGTATTTGTTCTAACTCTACTCTGACCATATTTGTTGGTCCAAGGTCACACACAAACATCTCTACAGCTGTGCAAAAGGTGTCATGCGCTTCGCTATAATGGGTTTTCCACATCTATAGGAGCCATTGAAGAAAGCATTACTGTAAAACATTGTGAGAAGAACCCACTCCAATAAAAAAAAAAACCTAGACACACATAGTTATGTAGTGTCTTGTTAAACAAATGTAACTAATGTAATGCAGGGGATCATATTTGAGCTGTGATGGCGGGAAATGCAATGTTTCTGATGTCCTTCACTGTCTTCCTTCACTTGGTTACACAGTTCAGGGATTGCTGTTTGTGACATGTACATGTCATACGTTCTCCCAGGCAATTGGTACTGTCTGTCAAACATTTGTAACATATCCCAAAATGTTTTTCAATCGTATTGAAAGTTTGCATTTATATTGCAATGCAGCGAGCAACACTGTCTGTGAGTGCGCACCATTTTGTGCTGTTTTGTTTATATTGACTTTACCGACCAAATGCCTCAGTAAGCGTTGACTGTTGAGACAAAGGGTCCACTGCACCTCCACACTGGGATATGGCATTCAATTTACCATTCATATTAGCGTTTGCTTGCTACCGTTGTGTCTCACTAGTAGTCCGCGTCCATGCATTGGGATTTAGCATTTTCAAGCAAAAAAATGGCAAAATGAACTAAAATACAAATAGAAGGCATTCAGAAGACACATTCAAAGACATGACCATATGTAGTATTCTACATTGGTCACCCGGTACGTATGAATAATGTAATGTTCAGTGAGACACACGCACAGAAGACTTGATTGCCAAAACATCAGACTTTTATTGCAGGTTTGATTTACATCTCAACAATAATCCCTTCCACAGGCTAATGTTGTGGCCGTAACCCACAGCAAGCTAAAACTCAAATCTGAACCTCCTGTGTCACTTTCTATTCACCTCCCACTCAGCTCCCCTAGCATGAGACTACATTTAAAGGAACACACACGAGCACAATAACATGAAGACAATAATAATGCCTGTGTGGACCATTACCTTACACTGAGACAATAGCCACAGCAGGAAGTTCTGTTCAGCAAGTAAAAAAGAACTCTCCCAAAGCGTATATATTCTATACGGTCATTGTTGAAAAAAGGGGACTTAAAAAGCTGATAAAAACAATGAACTGTGCTATTAGCTTTCCAGCTCTATTTTGCCAGGGAAGAACTGCCACAAGGAAGACAGCTCGCTAGTGACTCATTTTTTTTCACGACTTTGGCATTATAAGGAAAAAACCTGATACTGATATTGATCGATATTACATGTTTGTGCCAATATCTGGCCGATAATATCGGACATCCCGAATAGAATAGACGTACTAATATTTTTATATACAATTATTTGATGTATTCTTCATCTGTGAACAGCTTCCTCATCCTCACAGTGTCCTGTGCAGCCACGCTAGCCGCTGAAGATAAAAACATCATCAGATATGATGTGAAGAAGGTCAGCATCACATTGTCTACATTCAGCCAAGACCACTTTTTTAAATTCAAAATGTGGTCCTAAGTCTACAGCGAGTTCCGTACCAAGAAGATGGCAGCCCAGAAGTTGTACAACACAACAATATCTGAAAAGATTAGACTCTCTTTTCATTGTAGCTCCTCAAATAAGTTGATTTGCAATGCCTTGGGTGATAATCGTAAAAGCCATCACTTCCTGCTATGGGCCTTTTTTGGAAGACACAGTCAAGCCTCAGGTGAGAACACAAACAGCATCTTTAAGCTACACATCATCCTCAATCCGAGGTGGTACAAACCATCCCTGATGCTTCTTAGTCAGGCGTCTCTTATAAGGTTTGACAGTTGGGTTGGATCAATTGACAGGCCGGGGCTGGAGCTGAATGACTGAGTGTTCTGGGCGGCCCGTTCTGACTGTCATTTCCATGAGAGATTACCAACAACGCCTGCCTGCGAATACTAATACAGCCCATGTAGAGGAATGTCTGTGTGTCCACATGTGGAAAGTGAGATGCATTCACGTTAGCAGTGCACGCAGCTGCATGCTCCATCCTTAATTTTACTCCCCTCCCATGATTCTCTGCTGTTGACAACACAGACATCGTGACTGATGCAGGGAACCCATTAATAGCAGACGACAGTGGCGGCGTGCCAGCATAAATGCGTTGGTCAGGGGTTAAACATTATCTACCTGCCAGGAGGCGGTACGGTCTCTGCTCTGCTCAGCTTGCAGAACAGGTGTGTGCTCCTGTTGGTGCATGAGGAATCACAGCTACGAGAGGAGACTTAGGATAACTGATAAATGAGATGCAGTCAAGTAACCCAATTATACAGCCAACAGCCGCTAGAATAGAAATTAATAGACAGCTAAGCGCACAATTTAAGAGTGCTTTACTTACAGTAAACATCTGCGGTCAGATGTTAGCATACACGTATTGTTTTATTATAATACACTGTTTTGGTTTTAGCAAACTGAGAGGAGAGATCATAAATTAAAATCCCAAAATTGATAGGAGAATCGCGGCAAGTAAATTAATTCATCAATAGAACAACTCTCGGCCTACAAAGCAACTACATTGTGAACAAATACGTCCAAAAATGTTATCGCTAGAAATGTTTAAGCAGGAAGTGGAATCTTTCTGATGCTAATTAGCTAATCCAGACTCTTGCAGCAGGGCTGAGGAATTACAACCTGAAAGCTTGCGTGTGTGTGTGTGTGTGTTCTCTGCCACTCTGCATTAAGTGACAGACTTTGCCACTGCAGATGGTTTTGCTTCGCATACGACAATGCTCCTCAGGGTATAACATCTGAAACAGCTGAGTGCTGACCTCGATTTGACACACAGCACTGCTCATCTGCTCTGCGTTCTTTTACTATACGTGACGTATGCGCTCCCTCGTTATGTGGCCACGGATCTGTGTGTGTGTGTGTGTGTGTGAAGGAGTGGGTGCAAGAGAGCAAAAGAGACAGGCCTGCATGCTCAGAATGTCAAGTGTGCACGTGTGTGTGTGTGTGTGTGTGTAAGTGTGTTGGCCTGCTTCTGCTCACAAATTGGAGGCTTCCTAAGTTCCTGTCAGTTGCAGCTGGTCTTGTGGGAGCAAAGAACTGACATGTTGTGCACATGCTTGTGTTTGTGAAAGTTTATGACAAAGACCTTAGACTCGTTTAAACGCATCTGAGCAAACACAAAAGGTGACGAGAGCTCGAGCACTGGAATGCGCATGTGCAACTTGTTCATGATTGACAAATCAGGGGCACAGATAGCATCCTCAGCACCCGGGCTGAAATAAGAATGAGTCGGTGCATGTAATTCCAGACGACGGCTTTCAGTTGAGAATGTCTACCCATGCCAGACAAAGACGCTATTGCAAGGCAAAGACTCATTCAGTTTGAGACTTTTTGTTGACCTTGCAAGGGGGTATTTGGGCTTTGAATGGTGTCAAAGCAACAATTCATCCCTGTATCAAATCCCTACTTTCTGCCTGACTGCACAATAACACAGAGCTCACTCAATGCCCATCATGTCCATTGGTATCCAAATGCTGTCAATCTTACCAAACAGAGAAGTGTTGAGGAAGCAATGCCAGTGTCTATTCATGGTGAGTACCATAGTGACAGATACAAGATAGATCAACACCTGCAGGAAACCAGCACTTGAAGTAATTACTAAAAAAAAAGCACAGCTTATGTAACGGTTGCCAGTCGGTGATGCTATACATTGGTCACTCCCTGACGCCTTAGACATTAAGTTTACAGCGCAGGCTTTTGGCTTCTTGAATCTCATTTGATGGACCCTGGCCCCCAAAGGAAGTGAAAGACATTACTTTGACGTGACAGCATTGACTGTACCTTAATACGCAGGAATAGTACCCCACGTCGTCCATTTCAGCTGGTCGAAACCATATGGCGTCCTCCTCCTTGCTCATCCGTGTGCCGTCAAAACTGATGGGCTCTTCGAAGTCACCGTGCCCTGCACTTTTGTACCACATCAGGCTGAGCCCTGTGCTCTGAGCATGCGTGTAGTTGGCCCGGATATATCCATAGAATAAAGCACACTTAATCCGAACAGGTTCGCCCAGCAGCACCTTGTATTTCAGATAGTCCACGGACCAGTCAGTGCATCCTTCCACTGCAAGACAAGAACATAAAGGAGGGATTAAAGGAGGGACTTTTTCTTTTACAAATTGTTATTGTAATCATATTCATGATTAAGTACATGGCCATTTTAATTTGCAGGGCATGACAGGATGGCAACAATGGATACAGGACACAATGGATACATCCATCCATGCACTTTCTAGCGCATACAGTAAACTGTTCTGGTTGAACTGAGCTCAGTGCACATATTCCACCGGAGTTAGGTAGACTACACTCTGGACTAATCATTGTCTGTCATTGAGTGGGAACTCATGTACTAGACCATGATTGGTCACATATGGTACAAGCCACCAACTGTAAATACACACAAGTCACATGAAAAATCGTGTGTCAAAGTGTCAAAAACGTGTCTTGAACAAACTCTCTTTTTAATAAGCCCTTTGTCTGCATGTCACAATGATACAGAGGTTGGACATGTCAGAAAATGATTACTGACATATTTCTCTATCTTGGAGATGTGACGGCTGTCGTGGACCAGCTTAATCACTGATGAAATCGTTAAGACTTCAGCAGTGCCTCATTCTGAAATGTTACCAAGCTGGTACACATTTAATTGGTGTAAATCACCATGGTAACCAGTGCCGCATGGCAACGGCTGCTTCATTGATTTGTCACATATAGCTTTTGTCGTGAATTAGACTTACTTTTGATATAATAGGACAGAATTTTGCACACTTGACATACTGTGTTCTCAATGCAGCAGTTCTCATGGGATATTCCAACTGAAAGGGGTGATGCTGCTCTGGAGCCTCAAACTGCCTTATCAACTGATACAAAAACACACTCTTGCCTGGTTTTACTGTCCCTCTTTTCTATCTCTGTTCTTGTCTTGCTGTTGTACCATTTGTAAACAAAGTTGTTTACAAATGGCTTCACCTGCTGTTGTAGCCCACGTTTTCTTAAAAAACCAAACACAACTGAAGTGCCATCATGCTGAGGTACATTTCATGTTTCAGTGTGGGTATTTGTGCTACACATTTTCAAACTCCATGTGACTCGCACTTCCACTGTGTGCTCAAAGTGCTAAAATAATAACAATGAGACAAGAACTCCATTTGATCTGAGAACATCATGTTCAAATACACAGTATTGCCACCATCCTCCAAACATAAAAATGAAATCCCGTCATTAATTTAGTGTTACCAAAAGACAGACAATAAAAAAAAACAAAAGAAGAAACAAATTTAGACATTCTAATGATGGCGGCGACAGTGTGTGCTCACCAACAAGCCCTCCAGCTTAAGTTGCTTGCTCTTTTTGGCAAAGTCGCCAAGTTGCTATGACAACAAAAAGGTCTGCAATTCTCTGATCAAGAACTTGCTAATTATTTACTGGACATAACTTGAAGGATGGAGGTAAGACAGTCACTTCCAAAGATGTTTTATTTAGATTCATATGGCCTTAATCCTTACAAGTAATAATGTCATCATTTTGAATACAAAAAAAAAAAAACACTGGAACTTGAACAATATTAGCTTGCAGAAACATTACAATATAATTTTTTCAAAATAAATATTCAAATGTCAACTAGAAAAGCACACAGCATTGTCGAGCATGTAGAAGTCACATGGAGTATTGATGGGAAACTCAATTCCTTTTACTGACTCGAGTGTTTAAAAGTCACTCACTAAAGTGAATCGAGTATTTGCGTAATGTGTCAAAAGTTAGTCATAATGCCTCGGAATCCACTGGGAGGAGCCGGACAAATTTAGGCAGCTGCCCTTGGCACCATACAACCTCGGATAAGATGGATGGATGGATTCGGGTCTGCTTGCCCAGGTCTGCTTAGGTCAGTAGGTTGAAAATACATGTTGATGTAAGTACACATACCAAGAAATACACCATGGTACTAACACCAGACGGTAACAATAGTTGGTTTGATGTCAACCTTGAGCATTGTATAGGAAAGAAAATGGCCAGGCTTCCTCAGAAAGGATGGGGACCCTACTGAGGAATTTCCCACAGCTAGTCATGAGATCAACTCGAAAAGCAGCATGTACTCTACACATGGAGATGTCCTAGTGACATCTACAGAAATCACATTATGGCTATATTATGGTAATTAAATGCTTTAGAAATATGATCAAGGTTGTAAAATCGTATCCGGGGACAGACATTGGATCAGACCACAACTAAAATTTAAATCAAGCTAACGAAGATCAGTAGAATTAGAATCAATGAAACATGAAAGAAGACTTTAAACAAAGATATGCAATTGAAGTAGACAATATCTCATTGAAACTCATTGAATGTTGAATATCCTATTCAAACAAAAAAATCAAATGAGTTACAATAATTAAACATTTTACCAAAACATTTTACATCTCATATTAATTTGTGACTTCCGCTAGTTATGCTCTTTCTTACTGGCCGTACACTTTTCTCTCGATGATGGTTTTTGCTCGGCTGCCTTGCTCCCACCAGTTCTTCCCTGACAGCCACTAAGCTTCCATTTGTATGCAAGTACAAGGAGGTTCTAAAAAGAGCTTCAACATGCAAAATGAAATGGCACAGAGACAAACAAATGTTGAGAAACCAAATACCCTCCCAAAAAATAAAAAAAACTGTCGCTGCACCATTTTTGTTAACCACCTCAAAAATGATTTCCAGCATGCTTCATGCCAGTGTTTCCATGAGGCTTCACTGAATTGAACATTTTGTAAACGTCCCTTTCCATTGATCTCCAAATGTTCTCAATTGGATTTACATTAGGGGGACATGCAGGATGGTCCAAAAGAGTGACGTAATTGCTCTAGATGTCCTTTGTTGGCTATTATGAACTGCAACGCTGTCCTGTTGAAAAACCTAGTCATTATCACCACACAGACGGGGGGCCTTCATGCATGACGGATGCCCCCTGCAACATGTCCAGATAGCCAGCTGACATTTGACGCCCTTCACCAATAATTGTTTCATTGCAGGGCTCCAGACTAACTCGACTTGCAAAGTCAATGTTCACATTTCCTCTCTGTATTACTGATACTAAAATACTTAACATCTGTCCCTAGCTTCTGGAAGGCTACATAATCACATGCATAAAAGGGAGAAAGCTTTTTTGCCTTTGCCATCAAGCGATCATGACAGTGTGAAGAACTGACAAAAACTGAATACATTTTTGTAAAAATGGTGGCTTTTAAAGGCTGTAGTCTTGATCCCGTAATGAACAGCAATATTTCAATGAATTGCAATGCATTGCAATGGATTGCTTTCTCAAAAATATTTTTGTCTCACTATTTTGCATTTTGAAGCTTGACTTAGAACCTCCTTAAGATCCAACAGGACAAAATGTGAATTTTCAACTGGTCTTAAAATTTTGACCAGTAGTGTATGTAGATTAATACATTTTTTCTGTCCATTACAAAATAAACTATGCTTGCAATCACGTTGTCTTCAATTTTTAATAGATCTCATTTGGCCCTCCCGATTGGACATGGCCTCCAGAGAGTGGCTTCCTGTCATTGATTTGGAAGAAGCAACGGAGAGATGTTTCGGCACCCACAGCTGACTATCCTCAGTGCACACTCATTATTTATTTATCCATTTATTTTATACAACAAAGTGGCCTCTTTTCAAGCCATCACCATATCGCTTGGGTACTTTGACCTAAATTCCACAGACGAAAACAAGGGGATGAATGGTTGTTTGCAACGTTTGTACAAGCTCGACACACAATTCTGAACAGTGATGTTACAATGTAATGCCAAAGCTAGTAGGAACACAACACTATAGCTGTCTCTGCTGCTATTACTAGGCGCCGCCAATGTGGGTGAGCTGGTGCTGCCTTGCCAATGACAATGATGCTGTTTCCCGTCAATGCAATCTCATGTACCATCGCAATGTTTCACACAACATTTCCAAGTACAGTCAAGCATGAAATGCATTTGCATGTTTTACTTCATCGCTCAAAAAGTGAGAGCATTCTAGTATAAACAAATAACATTCTAATCCATAATACCTGAAAATCTAATTAAATGAAAACGCATTTGTTTTATTTAAGTGTTTATGCTAATCATTTCAACTACCATGCCTTCTGAGAAATGTGATAAAATGCTTTCACTTGTTGTGCATTCTGAGGATGAGTTGTTATGTTGCCATGGTTCATTTTCTTATTTTTTTAAAGGATTGTATATGTTAGAATAGAGAAATACAGGCGGTCCTTGGGTTACGACCAAGTTCCGTTCCTAGTGATGTTGAATTTTTGTCTCTCGACGGTACTGCATGGGATCATATAAAATAAATTAATTAATCACACAATAAATGAAACTTGGTCGCATGGTGGCCGAGTGGTTAGGCCAAACAATCAGTGGATCGGGAAGACTTGAATTTGATTCTCCACTTGGGCATCTTCTGTGTGGCGTTTCAATGTCCTCCCCGTGTGTGCGTGGGTTTTCTCTGGGTCACATAGGCTCCAGCATACCATACACATATACGTACATACGTATATACTACGTATATACCTTGGTTAGTGTTCGCCACGTTTAAGGTGTTTTTCAGTTTAACACGCAAACACAGTCACGCCACAAGTCTCTGCTTTTCTTTTGGTCACAGGTGCAAAATAACCCCCAATGGGGCCAAATAAAGTGAGGTGAGAAACACTATTTAGTTGAAGAAATAAAACACAAACATGGTTTCTTTGTCAACAATCAAGAAAGTAACGTTCATCTATCACTTTCATTCACCTTTTGCTTCCTGGAACAAATTAATTGGATTTGCATTATTTCCTTTGGGAACTGTTTATTTGGTTAGAGTACATTTTGGTTTGAGTCGGAGACTCTGGAACGGATTAATGACTGCTGTTGTGTTCCTTCAGTATCAGTAATGGAAGTTATTGATGTATAAGGGGAGCCCATCATTTTTAGCAATGCTCTAAACACAAACTGAACCACAAATGATTCGACCAGGGTGAAAAAAAACATTATATTAATCCACTACCAATATACTTCCTCCCAGCTATTGCCTCCTTTACAGAGACATTAGATAAACAGATGTAAAACTCATCTTGTGGTTTCTTCTCCAGAGAGAGCACCACATAATCAAAAAATCATCCTCCTGCATTCCCACAATGCCTGTAATCCGCTCATCTAACCAAGCGCCTTGGGAGGCGCTGAAACCCAGCACGTAAACAACAGGAAGTGCTGCATTGCAGACATGACCACGCACACAGGACAAGCGGGTGCACCGTCTCACTCACACAGCTACAAAACACCCGTGAGGGCGACCATACAAACCTCTCTACCCACCCTGTTCTCCTGCACTGTATCATGGCGGCGTGGGCGCTCTAAGTTGGTGACTCAGACCCTTGCCGGTCCACTACAGAGACCAACACACCATTTGGGCGTCATGCTCAAGCGATCTCATGAAATGAGGGTTGGGTGCAAAATAGCGCTGTTGCAGATGGATAGAGAGTCGCCTGAGAGCTGATAAGATGATGAGAATATGCAACAATGCCAGCAGCCAGAGGTGTCCTGGCGGGTCTCTGTTCAAAGATGCCAACTCTGACCTCATTTTTTGGTCTCCGTTTTCCCACACTGTTAACTACAGAGCCTCATCTCCTTCCTGCCCCTCCGCCTTTGTACTCCTTCATCCTCACCGCTGCTCGCTCCCGACCCGATTGTCTTCCAATTGTTATCCATTATCTACAAGGTATTCAATTCTGGCAAAGAAAAGTGGGAGGCGGTGGCCGCAGTTCAAAGGAAGAACGAAAATGACGATGGAGAAATGATTGGACAGCAAGGTCTCCACAAGCTGCACGTGGAAGATACCCCAGGAAATCATTCAAGGTGATTCCCAATGATTCAGCAGATGTGGAATGACGTTGCCAGTTCTTAATTGAAGATATTCATGATATCCCTATTGTTCTTGAGCCAGAATGTGTTCTTGTCTCTTGTCTTTTCATTCTGGAAGAGGAGTGTCCAAAGAGTGGCACAGGGACCATTTGTGGCCCGTGACACATTTATTGGCCTGCAGCACAGTCCAGAAATAGAAAAAAACTCAATAATTTGACAAGAATAAAGTCAATATATTTGAAGAAAAAGTTGTTGTCTAAACAAACAACATAATTTTAGTAGCATGAAGTATTTTATTATTACATATTATTTTATTTAGTTTTAAGTTGTAGTATTATGGGACATAAACAGAACAAATAAAGTTGTATGCTACAAGAATAAAGTCAAAATACTATGGAAATAAAGTAATTTGACTTTATTCTGATAAATATTATGGAAGTAAAACCATAAAACCATCTCAAGAAAATTGATGAAAATAAAGTTGAAATACAGTTTTTAACAAATGAAATACAGCAGTCATTTTACAAGAATGGTGTCAAAATATTAAACGGAAAAATTATTCTAAAGAAAAAAGTTTCAAATAATAAATAATCTGAGAATATTGTCAGGAAAATGTTTTTACACAAATGTGAAAGGTTGAAATATTTGCAAAATGTAAGAACAAAACAGCAAAATTGTGAAGAAAAGAGCAAAAACCAAACTTCTTAGCATATCTGAATGTGTTGGTTTCGAAAACATCAAAGTGGCACCACAAAGTCAGGGAAATTGCAGTAAAAGCATAGAAGTGATGGGACAGGCAACGGGCCATGGCACAAAAGCACAGCATGAGCACAGGTCATGGGGGGGCCAGGAGAGGGAAGGGAAAACAAACCCAAGCCCACCACGGTCATCAAATATCCTTGTATGAGCATGTCCTCTTTTTTTTTTTTTTAAGTGCCCGTCATGTCAACAAAGAGGCAGAATATGTCATCACTGGTTAAAAAAAACGGTGTTGTGTAATCAGTCCTTTATAGTGACAAATAAAAGACGGAATCATCAGATTGCTGGGGAGCGACAAAATCTTAGCAGGTGCAAACACAGGCCACACGGATGGTAACCAACGGAGGGAAACCTGCTGGCCTGGAACCACAGTGTAGTCATTAAAGGAAATGATTGTCAAACACAGTGAGAGGAAAAACTACCTGCTGTACTCTGATTACCAACCTGCTTCTCACCACAATTCAATTACTGACAAAACTATACCCAAACGATATCAGGAAGAAATGCCTCTGCCGCTAGTTCCTCTCACATTTCTGCACAAGAGGTGATCATTTTGTTGTGGTCCTTCACTGCGTTGAAAGAAAATGAAGGAAAATTATCCTTTTTGGAACAGCATGCTGACAGAAGACTAAGAATAATTCTGGCTTATCCCACATGCATAAAAATGTTTATCAGGGACATCCATGTGACATTAATACTGAAAAACTTTATGACAAGCCTGAAACTAAGATATACTTCATATAATACGGTATTAATATGCAATTTTACTATTATTTAGTATGAGATTCTCCCTGTGTTAGTATTCCAATTTTACACCCCACTGCAGAAATAAGCAGGTCAACAAATTGTATGTACACGCACAGACACACACACACACAAGATTATAAAGTTGTTTGTTGTGCTGTGTCAAGCTGTGAACCTTCTGAAAATTAATTAAGTCGCAACTGGATTGAAAAAACACTATGAAATCTCTCCAACAAACTTTGAGGGCAAACATGATCAACAAAAGATTTCATCCCGGCCGTATTTCCCCTCATAATAGTAACTGAACTTTTTTTTTAATTCCAGTTGTTTTTTTACACGTTGCTTGAATGTAGGTCAGAAACTCTTAAAACTATGAAACCAATTAAGAGCTGAGCCCAATCTAGTCAGGTCATTTAGAGTTTACATAACTATGCAGACATTCTTCAAGCCAAACACATATCAGTTGGCTGAAACAAACTGTTTATTTTACTGATCCAAATGAAACCATGCTGAAGTAGAAGCGTTGCAATTACTCTTCTTTGGGCTGCAATCTGTAGATATAAAGAACGTGTGACATTATCATTAGGCCTATTATCATTTTGGCAACTTGGAACATCGTAAAATATTGCTCAATTGGAACTGAATCTCCAAATTAGATCTGCAAGATGTCAAGAAAATGAACAACAGGATTTGTAATTTGTTTGCACATACAGTAGACTGGAGTGTCAATTTGTGGCTGAAAATTTGTCTAAGATGAAGTACATTGGAACCTTGGTTAGCGTACGCTCCAGTTAAGGAACACTAACAGTGGGTTTGCGTACATTTTCTGTTCAGTGTACAATCTCACTCACTGTGTGAGTCCCACTTTAAAAACAAAATGTCCCTGTTAGCAGCTTACAAATACATGGAAACAGGAACCAGACGTCAGCTCCGTCACCCGTCTCCAATGTTATCAGCGGTTGACAATGTAGTCTTCGCTAACTAACACTTGATTTATCTATTTATATCCACTATATGCATTTCAAACTGTTTTGTGCATGTAAAACTAGAATTGTAAAACTATAAAAACTTGGTTTAACTTGGTGTTAACATTTTTTATTATGACCTCACCTCCCTCCTTCCCTGACGTCATGTCACTGGATTGTACAAATGTAGCTCATGTTGTGGTCCATGAGAGTATGTGACAGAGAAACGCGCAGCAAGACAAAAAAGAGAGAGGGAGTGAGGACAAGAAGTGCTGTAAAAGCAGATTGAAAGAGACAGACCACCTCAGACTCTAAGACAAGCTGAGAGGCCGTCAGTTGCATGCATATTCATGCAGCACTGCGCAAATACCTCCAGTGAGGCAGCCGCCAAGGTCACCAGAGATGATTAAAACCATGACGAAAGAGGCACACCAGATAGCCCCATAACATGTGATATAGATAGACGCCTGTCTGCCCTTATCCCCACCACCTCACTTTACCCTGCACCCCCAACCACCCTAGTTACTTCAATAGCTGATTTGAAATAACAAACCAACAACATGCCTCTTTCTTGATGATGTGTTAGTGAGGCGGACTGTAATATTCTGAATTTTGATGAGGGTGTGCATAATGATGAGGGCTGATGATGATATAACAAGCCACTCCAGTCGCCTCCTCGTACCCAGCACTGTAGGCGACAGAAAAGGAATCCTTTCCACATATCATGAATAGTCACTAAAGAAGATTCCAATGGTAAATTGGCGATTTTAAGCAGTACAAGTCATTCGAGTACAAACACACAGGAGAGCACGTATGACATCCACTCACAACACTCATAGACCAATATGCTAATTAACCCTCGCCAACTTGACTGTTTCTATTAAGGCACAAGAATGCAACAACTTTGTGCTAACATGAATTTATTTACATCTGATCCGGTGTCTAAACCCATATGACTAAGGCGATTTGAATCAGGTGATAAGCATATGGAGGACTTGTTTTGGAGAGAAGAGGCAGCTGATCATTGCAAGTCAGTGTGACAGGAATGTGTACGTACAGAAATAAATACATACACATATATACATTGAAACCACGTTTAATATACATAAAATAATAATTTGTTAAATTTCTTTTTGGTAAGAGTGGCAAAAACAGCATATTCTTAATTGTACCAGGAACACAATTTGATCAGCCGGGGAATCAGCCGTATATGATGTAGG
Organism: Doryrhamphus excisus; assembly: GCF_037039965.1. Classification (NCBI taxonomy): domain Eukaryota; kingdom Metazoa; phylum Chordata; class Actinopteri; order Syngnathiformes; family Syngnathidae; genus Doryrhamphus; species Doryrhamphus excisus. The sequence goes on along the minus strand of NC_136371.1, from coordinate 8,993,680 downwards.
ATCAAGATGTCTCACTGCAGATTAACGAAGCAGTGACAATTTGTGGAGCTCCTAAAACCAATTTAGCAGCTCCACAAATTTGGATGCAGACTACTGAGCCATAGCTCACAAGTCAGATTTTATTTTCTGAAAATTAGCAGTCTGATTGACCGACATGCAACTAAGCCACTATTTACATTTCCTCAGACTGGAAAACATGCAGAATGGACAAAGACTATCAAACCAAAACCGCTATACTGCAAGGGAACTTTGTCAGGCTTGTTTTATTCCTTAACATATGCAACTTAAATCTCATCACATTTATAAATGGAATTGCTGGTAATGACTTTCTTTTTTTCTCAAACAAAATGAATCTGTGTCACAGAATGTTCAGGCGATAATTAACTGCTCCTTTCATCTTCGTTTTAACAGGCATGTTCATTAATGGATTTCCTGCTGTATGCAGTAAGAAAATAGATCCAGTCTTTCCGTTAATGATAATAAACAAATAAATGAGGTGGACCAGAGGCAATCAAGCTGAAGCCTAGCTTTGGCAGGGTGACAGGCACCAGGCCGTGTGCAGTAGGCTTCATTAGCAGGAATAGGGCAATCGTGTAAGGATCACGTAGGCGGCATGGACTTAACGATCATGATAATGTCAGCTGGCAAAGAATAAAATAAACAGGTGCCTAAGGCTAGGTACTGTAGGTTATCATCACTTCATCAATTTGGTGCCGAAATTGTTGTGTTGCTTTGGTCTGTCCAGTCGTCAGACTTTTTGCACAGAAACAAATTCAAGCTTTGGGCTTAAACATTTTCACAACCAGAATCTGAATTAATAATAAAAAAAATAAACAGAAGGAAGCACAGGTAGCTTCGGTTTAGGGTGGATTGTCATACTGAGAGAAATAGTCACCCTCATTTGAGTTAACAAAATAAATTAATTAATAATTCCATAAAAAACACCACGCTGCCTCTGTGTCACAGCTCGCCACATGTCTTATCTAGCTTATCTATCCCTTGGTGCTGGCCCAGAGCCCAAGATTGGGTAATGGAGCCGAGCTGTCACAGATGCTTGAGCTTTCTGTCAGGAAGGCAAATAGACTCTCGGGATGCCAAACATGTTTTGCTCATCTTTTATCTCTGCACAAAAATTTCAAGCAGAATGAAATTGCTGCAAGCACCTATTTTGTCTAAATTCTTCCATGTGAAATAAGACATAGTCAGTGGAACCTCAGTTAGTGTGCGCCCGAGTTAGTGTGTTTTTCAGTTAACATCGAAAAATACTATGCTTTGGATTGAGTACATTTTCCAATTAGCGTACAAAATGTTGCATGTCTTCATGACTTTATACACTGTCTCAAACTATTATTTTAAAATGTTGCCTTGACTTTGGCTAAGTTGTATTTTGCGAAATCAATTTCAATTCTTGTACATTCCACAGGATCAAAGAGTCAGTGTTATTGTGTTAACACACTGTTTGAGTCCAACTGTAAAGTGTCTTACAAACCATGCTCCCAACTCCCACCTGAAAGTCATTGTCCCCCAGCTCCATGTCAAAGAAAGTGGCAGCACTATGTTGAGGAAGCTGAGGAACACAATTGAATTCAGGGAAAGGGTTCCTCTCTTCCGCTCATCAAAACTATAAATATTCTCCACAAAATGTGTTTGGGTGTCTGAAATGGAAAGTTTTTGTAGGATTCGGTTTTTCTAACAGACACTTTCAAACAGATTAAAAAGGACCTATTTTCTCACCTATAAATGTAGTTAGAATGTTGCATTCTCGTGTTAAACGATGCCCAAGTTTCAAATAATGAGGTTTGCGTATTTAGAAGTGAGCCCTGGATGAAGTTTTCGGATGGCTCAAAACGCTCGGTTTCAAAAGGCGTGGTAAAACTGTTCCTTTGTGATGTCACAGAGGGTCCATAGTTAGGAGGCACTTGACGTGTGACCAATTACGGAGTGGGCGGGGCCATGGGTAGAATAAATTAAAACAGACTGTTTTAGCAGGAAGCACAAATCAAAGGGAATACAGCTGGAGTAGGTGCAGATTCTGGAAAATCTGAAAAAAGTTTCTTTGCGGGTTATTGTGTGTAGCTGCTCTATAGGACACCACAATTCAATACAAAAGGTGGAAAATGAGCATAATAGGTTCCTATTATGCTCATTGTCCCCCTATTGATATAGCTACTCACATTTGCGCGTTGTATATTTTCTCACTGAGACACTCCTCATTGTACGCCATTGCGCACAAGAGGGAATAAGCGGGAATGTTCTAAAACAAAGATGCAAGGCTACAATTTTGCCTCATCGCTCTCTCTCATACTATCCCAATTTCCTTCCATCCCGCTCCCGCGTTGCCTCCTATCTCCGCTTGTCGCTGGAGCTGTGTACACATCATTTGCATATCAGTTGCAGAGGAGCTGTTTCTCTGGTGGCAGCAGTTGTTGCCCTAGAGTATTCTTGTCTGGCATCACAACACAACGTGGCGATCAGAGAGCCAAGCGTTGTGCCTTGCAACGGGAAGGTCTCCCCCTACAGGCTTCTCAGCGGCATGCGCCCACTCCTCCATGCGCCTGCTGTCTTTGCTGCGACCCACTTTGCCCATTTCCTTCCCCCTGCGCTCACTGGTGCTTGCCATCTCTCTGCATCCTCTCTTAACTTCTTTGCTTCCCCCCCTCTCGTGCACTTGTTTTGAACACACCAGAACCAGGACATAGGTCTCCAGGGGTAACGGGGCTCTTATATAACACTATAAAAAATTCACACATTGCACATTCTTATTACAGAGAGAAAAACGAGAAGAAGGGGAGGCAGGAGAAATGTGGCTCGTGGTGTAACCATAATTTTAAATTAATTTGTACAGAAAGAAATATAAAAAAGCTGATAAAAAAGAAATGTGACTCAATTGGTTTTCACCACGCATCAGCTCATGCCATGCCTGGTTTTCCTGGTGTAAAAGTACTCTTAACATCAAAGGGAAAATGACATGTCACGCTTTGGCCCCATTATCAGTCTTCGATCGCAGAAACAAAATGGCTGCACCGTCATGGAGCTTCCACCTGCTGTATTCCCTTCATCAGCGGGAATAAAAGGCACTTTACATACATACACAAGGCAATTCGGGCTATTTACGCTCCTCCACTCAACACATCAAGCTGAACTGCAATTGCACCAACAATGGAGTCATCGGTCATTTTCTCCCATGCGGGTGTGTAATACGGTGTAACTGATTGAAAAGCTATGAAAGCCTGTTTAGCCTTACTGCCTTTTCACAGATCTGCAAAGCATGAATTATTAATGGAGGAGAGGGTCTCTCTATCTCGTTCTCTTGTCCTCCTTTCTCCATGTGTAGGATGTGTAGATGCGTTAGTCATTACTTGCTGCTACCTAAAGGATGTGGTTACAAAATGCAACAGAAAGGGTGCGTCTCCATGACAAGGACCTTTTATGCATACCAACACTGTTATTTGCTCCAAGCATGGAATACTACTGCAAACAAAGATGTTTTTTTTATCATTGTATGATGTGACATTAGAGTTTGAGATAAGTAGGCTGATATTAATTAAAAAATGATATATTGATACAAGTTTCTCAGTGATGCTGTGCTCCATGCAGTAACAAGGTTGTTAGCTCAGTACATCCGGGTAATCTGATACGTTTCATTCATGCAACAAAACAATAAGCCATTAGCCATGATGAGTTGAATAATCATGATAATTATGATAATAATCGCACTGATATTAGTACAAAATTTCGTACTTTACATGCAAAATTTCCAGATTGCATTTTTACCAGCATTATTTAACTGGATACCGCTTCATACATTAGCATCTGACCAAAACTACTGGAAAGGATAGCCATTGCCAAAAATGGACAAAAGAGGAATTTCTGAAAGTTTTACTTCAAAATGTTAGCAAAAAAATAATAATAATTCCAAAAAAATATTGTGTTAAGAAAGGTGTGACTATCAAAAAAGCCATAGGGTCCCGACCCTTGCAAAACAACAACAAAGCTCTTCACTATTATTGTTAGATGGACTATTCTTTACATGCCTGCTGTACCATTTTAAAAACATTTTGTGAGTTTGACATTTTCAGGCTAATGGCCTCTAAAATGATTATTCATTCTCAATTAGAAGGTTGCAACCCCCTAAAAACAAAAAAAAAATTCTGCTGCTGCCTTAGTAATTAATTACCTTTAAGATTTTTCCATGTATATCTCCAACAAAATGACTGGGAAAAAGTGCTGTTCAGAATATGTTCTGCGGTGCATAGCACAGTATATCTGCATGTATACTTCATCACAAGACTTCAGCCACTTTGGTTCTTGTAGCCGCCTAAAAAGTCAACCCTACCTTCTTATTTAAAGCATGCTGAGCTTCATGTCTCCTTCCAAAGAAGACTCATCATTTTGTAAAAGGAGATGCCACAACAGTCTGTGGTTCAAGGTTAATTCCCATGAGGGAAAACAGTCGACTGCCGCCTACTTCTGCACGACTGAGGGCACATCTCTCAGAAAACAACAGTCAAGCAACATGACAGTTGACATCCAACATCTCTGTTGCACCCACCATGCATCTCTGGGGCGCAGGCCAAGTCCCACTGAGACCCGGATGCCTGACATGGATTTGACAGCATGCTCGGGACACCAGCGCAGCATGACTTTCTGTGATAAATAAAAACTCAAACACGATGGGCTGGCTGTCTTCATAAAAGTTCTGAATCAAAGTCACGCAAGTTGGATGTTTTCTTGTTATCCTGGAGATCAAGAAGTTGGATTTCTGATAACAACATAGCAATGAGGTATCGAAAGGGGCTGAATGAAATGTCTTCTTAGCTGTTTCAGGAAGTAATCTAATGTTTGTAAATTGCCATGTCTTTGCAGGGAAGACTCATTAATTGGGAGTGATTGTGCCATTTGTTCCACCCTTCTGACTTTTAATGCACCAGAGAAATGGGGTTGTTGCACAATGGAATGATAATCAGAGCATTACGCTGATTCTATTCAAGTTGCCTCACGACGGCACATGTGGACGCATTTGCGCAACTTCAATACTAATTCTCATTCATTTACTGTCCCGAGAGCGTATCCAGCCTGTTTTAATTTAAGTGTGCACTTTAGATTTCACAAATTAGGGACAAATGGCCACAAGATGATCCAATTCGGTATTCTGAGAGCCACAGAAAACAAAGTCGTCATTACCTGTTTGGAAACAGCACTGCACAGCTTTTAATATCACTCATTGACCATTTCATCTTTGTCATCGGGGGAGCACTAGGAACCAGAGACCACAAGACATATGCATCCAACAAATCCATCTACAGGTACAAAGCAATCGTGGATGCGTTGAAAACAGCAAGCTGAGGTCTATTTTTGCTCCTTAAATGCATTAAACCAGGGGTGGGTAAGCTACGGCCAGGGGCTACATCTTGCTCACAAAGCATCGTCAATTATATAGCAATCGTCATTATTCATCTGGATGAAAAATGTTAACGAAATCAACAAGCTGAGATCTCACATGGTTAAAATCTGACAAGATTTCTCATTCCAAAAAAAACATCTGGTTGGCACGAGGCCTGGGATGATAATAAATACATGAATCACACAATAAATGAAAATTCATAATTTTTTCATTAATTCATAGCTATACCTCCTTAATCCTTACAAGGATCTTGGGGGTATGCTGGAGCCAATCCCAGCTGACCACGGGCAAGAGTGGTCACCCTGGACTGGTCACCAGCCAATCGCAGTGTATATACTGTATAGACAAATAACTCTTCACATCCAGTCATACGAAAAAATAGTCGAGATATAATATCAAAGAATGATATTTAATTGCAATTAATCAAAATGAATCCACAGCAACCCTGTGTTAAAACTATTACAGTATTTTTTTCACAGTCCAGAGGCATGATAGTTGGGAGCATGGAACCTGGTTCTACTTGGGTTGCAATTGCTCTGTTTTGGGTCTTTTTTTAAATAAAAGAGTCAATAAACACTCAAAATCAATTTACAAGATACTCCCAGTTGAAATCATTGAGCCAGACCAACAAATGAACACCATGCGATCCACATGTTGATTCACTACATGTTCCTCCTCCACCAACGTGTTTGTGCCAACTTTGCACTTGTATGAAGGCGGTTCAGTTTTCTCTCCTATTTGAATAAATGAGTGTCATGCCTGGCTGCTGCCATCAGGACACAATGAACATTTTTGCATATGGGGAAGAGGCAGCAGTGAATCCATTAGTGTGGCTGTGTGACTGACTCCATTGTAGTATTGTGCTCCACCGGCAGGCCCGGAATTCACCTCTGTGGCACCGCAGAACAGAAGAGAGCGGAGGCGAACGTCACACACACACACGCACACACACACGCTGATGGGGAAAAGATGCTGTGGGTGTGTGGGTGGGCTTGGGTGCTTAGAGGCTTTGCGCATTAAAATACGATTCGCTGCAGGGGATTGAGGCCATTGTGACCCAAGCTGAAGAGTACTGCATGTCATGCATAAACAAACAATTGTCCTCTTAGTTCTTTTATACATATGACTATTTGCTAATTTCAATGTGATAGATATGATGACATCTACCTAAAAACAAGGTGACATTGCTGAGGCAGAAAAGCAATCTGAAAGGCACAAACGTCTACATCAGTGAGCATCTGACAAAACGCGAGAGCATGCAACTTAAGGCACTTGAGCTCCAAAAGCAAATTCTACATCAAGTGAAATGAACAACCGGAGGTAGCCAAAGTAGTTGTTCTCAAAGAGCAAATGGACAAATACTAAAGATGGAATCATCGCGACTAAAGGAAGATCACAAGGACTTGATGAAGCTGGTCAACAACAATCAACAATACCAAATCAACCATACTGTATTGTTGCATAGCTGATTTCCAGGATCAATTCCCACTCAGTGTACCATTAGTCAGTACTCTCCTAATAATTTAGAATACAAACAAAGAGTTTGCCATTATTATATCTGCATTAACCAAAAATTCCCAAGTAACACGTTTTTTTACTGCCCTATAAATTGGGTAGTATTTGTTTGCCAAACAGGTGTACCTCGTGTAACAGAGAACCGCACACATGTGGCCCCAAAGCAGCCACTAGGACATCTGAGAGTCTCCATTCTACATACATTCTCAGTACTGCCCACACACTCATGACTGGCACCATTAAGAAGAAAATTAGCTGGAAAAATGAACTTTGGAGTACCCAGTGGATCAAAGAACCTCTTGACATTTGCATTCAATGCTGGCGCTGATTGCAAATGATGACAAAGTGCCAGATGGACATTGTTAATAAAAGCATTATGGGGAAGAGTGTACTAAGAGAACAGCCAAGAGAGAAGAAAGATAAATATTAAAATTGTAACAGATGATAATTTTCTGTCACAAGCACTCAGTCGTCCTAAGACATTTGTTTTAAAGGGGACTTATTATGCTCATTTCTTAACCCTTTGCATTGAGTTGTGGACTCCTATAGAGCAGCTACACACAATTACCCACACAGAAAACTTTCTAGGTCTTCTAGAATCTGCACCTATTCCAGATATATTTCCTTGGATTTTGCTTCCCGCCAAAACAGTCTGTTTCAATTTATTCCACCATGTCCTGCCTTCGGGTACGTCCACTCCACTGTGATTGGTCACATGCCCAAAGTACTTCCTAACTACTGCGAACAACACTACATCTACGTTTGATGTGATCATTACACATTTTATTGCGTGTCTACCAGACATCGGTGAGTACTGTGGTTCTCACGACCTCCGTGGACGCACTGCGTGTCCAACAGTAATGCACCTTTCCCGGATAGAGCGCACTGCTTCTGGGTTTAGCAACAGTTTGGCAGATACTTCATGCTGATGTTCACAAAAACAGTCCCGTCTAAAATACGGTTGACAGATGAAAATATTGTTCTGTTGCTCAGAAACATCAACTCCATGCAGAGAGTGGGAAAGGTCAGCCGGAGTGATGTACTCTTCAGGTCTTGTAGTGTTAAAGTGAGCATTGATCACCCTGCTATTGGACCAATCAGTTTGATCAAGCACCTGTCGTTACCTTGCAAGCCTCTTTGTATACACAACATCATTATTATCTGTTCCGACACAGACTGCAGGCACTGGATGGGTTTCTAAACCCAATACAAATTAAAAAGATCAAACGCTAGACTTATACTGTATCGACAATGTGGGAATCTTTGTTCACCAAAAAGAACATTTACGGGCCCTCGGGTTCTTCCACATCAAGTTTAGTCCGCTGTGAGACACCCTTCTGATGTGATTTAGCAACTGTAATACAAAATTGTCCAAAATCATGCAAGTTAAAAACATAACCCACTGTAGTAAACCCTGAATCTGACTGAAGACACCAAGCAGTCTTGTGATGAAGAATTTGAATGCCAGCAATTCATTTTCTATGCCGCTGGAGTGAGATGTTGGGTACACCCTGGACTGGTTGCCAGCCAATCACAAGGCACATAGAAACACAACCATTCACACTCACATCAGGAGTTGCCACTTTACCTAACATCATGTTTTTGCAATGTAGGAGGAAACCGGAGTATCCGTAGAAAGCCGGGATTCAAACCCAGAGATGTCCAAGCTCCCTATTGCTTGATTTCCTGACCGTGTGGCCAACATTCTAACCACTCCTCCACCGTGTGGCCCTGAGAAGATTGGGTGATTAGGTGGCACACCTCTTGTCTGGCTTTTGCCTCACTAGAGTTGTCCCATCTAGCAATAAACTATTTTCGAATATGCCTCTAATGTCTAATATGCATAGGCTGAAACTAGAGCTGCCCTACTGACCCCTACCAGTGCTGTCCTATGGAAAGCCATCATATCTAGTCAGACTACAGCTGTCCTACGTATATAGTCAGATGAGTGGTGTCCCACCTTAGCCAGCTGGGATGAGAGGTGAAATGTCTTTTAAGACATCTTGACCCATCCAAATGCGATCCATTCAGAGGCCCAAGAATGTAGTGACCGAGATGAATGACAATATTCACAGGCTGATGAATATTATTATTATTTTCCAAACTGTGTCTCTACTAAATGATGATTTACTAAAGTAATTTTCATTTCTTCCACTACCCAGGGAGGCTGGAAAATGTGTTTGATTTGCAGCTTGTGGACGTGAGAGCCCTATCACATAACTATGAGACAGTCTAATATGATGGTAATGGTTGCTGTCTTCGCTCTGCTTCTCTGTGGGATTGTGAAGCTTATGGCTCTGCAACACTTTCTACTTATTGAGTTAAGGCGAGAATTACACCCAAGACTGCTAAAGTACCTAAAATCTAAGGTAAGGCTGTTGTTATTATTCAGTCATGAAATTATTTTGCCATATTGGCAAAATTAATACGAATCGGACACGTCATAACGCTGGTAATCTGGTGTCAAAAAGGTTACTACATCAAAGGATACCTGGAACAAATCTTGTTTTGACATCGTTCACTTTAAAACATGACTCTGTTCACATGACGGGACACAGCAATGCCAAGAGACAAGATCGCCTGAGAAGTGCTTGTCAGGAGTCAGGAAGCATGCGGTGAATAACACGACATGCTTCCAAAGGGATGCTGGCGGAGACAACACATCCACTCACATCTTAATACGCCACCAAACGAGAGATTTATGATTGTCAGCAATTTGGCTCCACCCTGTTTCCTCTTATCCTTTCCAGTTCAAATAATCAGAGCATTTGCAAGCCCACATTCTTGCACTCTTCATGAGCTCGAGGTTGAGCCTTACCCCATGTGACATTTTCATCAGGGCCCTTACAGTCTTGACCTTCCTCTTGTGCCCTTTCTGCGGCGCAAACATTGAAACGCATATTAGAGCCTTTGATTCACTAAATCTGTTAGCTATGTAAAAATGTCAACATTTTTGAGTCATTCCTCAAAACAGCTAAAAAGCACTTCCTTTTTTTGCAATTTCATCAACCAAAGTCTTTGATAAGAAACGATATGCCTTTGGTAGTCCTACAAGTGCAAATTTCAGGTTTAGAAGAGCAGTTACAGTTACATACGTATGTACATGTCCACCAGGTCACAGGTGTCTTACACAGTTATCGGACAGTTTATTGCATGGTTTATTGCACAGTTATTGGCCAGAATTTTTGGAGCAGTTTTTATTATAGAGTCTGACAGCTTTAAGAAGGAAAGACTTGCAAGATCTCTTTTCCACATATTTTCAATTCATCCTCCTGTCTCTAATGGAGCTCTTTAGTGCAGTGAGTGTGTGTTGGAAGGGGTGGGAGACTTTGTTCATCACGAGGGACAGCTTAGCTATCATCCTCCGCTTGCCCACCTCCTCCACCTGTTCCAGACGACATCCCAGACCAGAGCTGGCCTTCTTAAATAGCTTGTCCAGCCTCTTCCTGTCAGCTGCTGGAGGCACAAATTGTTGAACTTTTACTCATCCATCATATACATGTAATGGAGCTTTGCTCTAGGTTTTCTGATATTCTGTTTTCGTACGCTTTGCTGTATCACATCGCGGCATGCATGCACCACAATAGCTGGTTGTGGTTGATAATTTCTGACCGGGTTGCGTCGGTTCCTTAGTTCCGTTTTGTAGTTGTGTTATAGCATCCTTAAAATTCCAAACATTTAAATATATTTGTTAACGTTAATGCATTTTCAAAATCATATCTTTAAGCAACCTGACAGAATGACAACAAGCTCATCAGCTACACCCACAGTTTCTGCAACAAGCTCTGCAGCTCAGTTTCTCCTCATTTCTCGCTGGTGTCATTGAAGGTCGGTAACTTGCCAAAGACTATTTAGTCGGTACAACTGTGGGAGGTACGGAGACAAGTGTGGTATGAGTTCCTGTCAGTCTTCCCATAATAAGTTTGCCTCACTTGTGTTTGTATTCGGCAATTGCTTCACAACAACTTAATATTGTTTTGTTTTGGTTTTTCACAGACTAGAGCCAGTCTGCACAGCCGGAAGCGAGCGCCGGACTATCTTCGTCTCCCAAACAGCTCAAGAGGCATCTGCTTGTGCCGACACTGTTACACTTCTAATACAAGAGCACATCAAAGAAACAATGGCTCCGATTTGACAGTAGACTGACTGAGAAAAAGGATTGTGTGTCAAATTAATATCACAAAAAAAAGATCAATTACATGTCTGAAAATGCTATATTTGAGTTTTGGGAGCCAACAAAATTGTGCTCGTTTCAAATTTGACAACCATGACTGATTTCTACCAAAGTACAGTTTTACTTTATCAAGGCTGTCTTCTTGGAACAATTCGGCCTGCCCAAGGTGAATTGTTTACGGGGTGAACAAGTGTTTGGATTTTAAAAGCTAAATGAATGGATGACATTGGAAGTCCTATTCATTATGTTCATACAGCCCTGACAATGCCTTTAATATGATATGTGCCAATATGTGCAAAACATGAACTACATTCCCAGCAGATTTTTCAATATGACATTCATTTGACCTTGCAAGATGATGATGGTTTACAAAGCATGAGTGAAAACAATCTTAATGAGGCTGTGGGTGGTGTAAGGTGGCCTAAGGAGATCTGGTGTAAGGAGATGGGTTAAACGGGGGCTGGCAGCCGAGTGACTGTGCTTGATCTGCTTGTGTACGTGAGGACACATCAGGGCAAACTGGCTGTCACAGCAGAGTAAATGTGCGACTGTCATTCCAATGGCCGAGACACACAATGAATGTATCCGCCCCCTCCAATAGACACCATTCAAAGTGCAGAGAAAAATATTCTATGAAGTAAGGTTACCAAGGAAATGTTTTGAAAAATCATTACATTGTGAGAAATGAATTAATTTGATTCTAATATGTTCCTTCGGGAATGTTGGATTGTGCAAGTTTAAATTGGTGACGGTTTAAAGGGGTTTTGGTGGGATATTGTCTGGGTGGTAATCTCTCAACAGAACTGGATCAATATTGGCCCCGCATTGTGCAGCCAGAACAAACATAACAGTGGAGCTCTTGCTTGCAGGGTCCGTGATAGGCCACAGAAAGTACAAACTGGGAGAAAACAGAGGCAATAGATGATGCAGCAGCATCAACAAACAAAAACATGTGTGGGTCATTGTCAAGGCAAAATGAGGCAGACATTATGGTGGCAGCCAAACAAAGACAGCGAGTACCCACAAAGAAGTGGAGATGTGGATGAGAGTTAATTGGAGTTTTCAAGCTGCCAAAAAAAATAATCGTGCATCAAAGATTGAAGTTGGAGTGAAATCACTCACAGGGAAACAGTGTTTACATACTGCGCTAATTTTACCGCACTAATAAATTCCATCTGCAGTTCTCTCTTTAATTACCATTATTCAATCGCTACCAAGGAAGCTTAAAAATGAAAAATTCGACAAGAGTTGTGGCTGCTCACAGAGTTTACATCTGGCAAAGAGTGATAAAAATAGAGGTAGCCAAAGTGCAGCCCCGGAGCCATTTGCGTCCTGTGATTTGTTTAATATTGGCCCGTGGCACAAAAAATTAAACCATTTAATTCACATTAATTTAATCAAAGTGCCAAATGTCCTCAAGGTTAGCAGGTCTGTTATCCTACTAGAAGCTGTGTATCAGCTTTCCTTTATTACAATAATATTGTCACTGTTTTTGCAACCTTTCTCAGGTTCACTGTCTCATCACTGCCTTTTCCACAGCCACTAAAAATGAGGCATCCTCAGTATTCTTTGAAGCCTTTACCAGGGTGTATCCTGAGAATCCAGCATAAAAAGATGACAATTTGCCAGACTGACTGGTGTGAAATATTGAGTGGGGAAGCAAGGGTTCACTATGATTCCTGGTGTTTCAGATTAAAAGTTTCACTTGATTTTACAGTCCATTACAGTGAATCTGGGATGAAAATGTTGCCTGTTTCAACTTAAATCATGGTTTGTGCTGCATCTTTGCTGTGTTGACGTTGGCAAACCTTCAATGAACCCCAAATAGCACCATTATGCAGCCAGTCTCCAGGCAGTGTAAGTTCTATTTGTCTTAACTCTTCGTTATTTGACAATTTGTGGCCCAAACCTCCCCAGAGCAGCATTATTAATCTTGAGGGGGTTATTTATTCTCCCTGGTATGTAAAGATAATTACGCTGGGGGTTGGACGGCATTTTAAGAGCGCCTGCTGTCGCCTCCTCACGTGTCTAGGTATCATCCCAAACACTTTGAGTTAGTGTCAAAATATAATTACTTAACCAACTTTGGAAAGCGGTAATTTGCATTATCATTATCACAGTAATGTAAATAAAGCTGTATATGTGTGTGGCTTTCATGCACAAAAACGGATTATTCAAAACCACATGCCCAAGAGTGTCCATTTGTAGAATAGTTCAATACTGTACTGACTTGTGCTTCTATTGTGTGTCTATGAATATGTACTATATTCACCAGCCATTTATGTTTGCAGTGGGAGGGAAATGTGTAGATATAAATACTGGCTTTCTTAGCAGAGCATCCATAAACAATAGTAAAGTAACATCCAATTATTGTCTATATGATAAAGTATATTGCGCTCCATCAGAGCTACAGGAAAGCTTGAGTCTATCTAATTTGAAGTGAGAAGCGGCGCCTGGACTCAATTACCCGACTGACCTGCTTCACTTAAAATGCTGTTTTTGGACCGTGAGAGGAAGCATAGAGAATGTGTAAACTCCTCATGGAAAGGCTTGACAGTTATTTAAAGCCACCATGTAACTGCTCAGATCTGATCACTGGACTTTGATTCAGTTTTGTAAGGCAAGGTTTGTCCAAAGTGCAGCCTGGGGGCCATTTGTGGCCGCAGCTCAATTTTTATTGGCCTCCAGGGAATACTGTATACATAAAGTTAAAAATTAAGCACTATGAAGGAGGATGAGGGCCAGACTAAAAAGAGAAAAAGTAATAGTAGGAATGAGTAGGAATATTGAATGAAGAGAGATCACACTATGAATAATGAGCCCTACTGGTGTTGATGTGTTCAGGACAGAATAAAGTTATTAAAGAACCTCAGACTCTGTAGGGATAATGATGAATGACTGATGACATTTTGTTATGTTATTGTTTATTAGAGTACAGCTCTGTAATATCTCTGAACAGATATACTTAGATGGGGCTTGATCTGAAGTAGCTTCACACTCAAGGATCAAAATGAGTGCTACTTTGTGACCGATGTATCCAACAGGCAGAGGCCGCCCCTGGCCAAATTGTGGCCCCCATTACAAAATGACTGAACAGGGGCAGCACCTGGGATTGTGAGCCCACGCACCAAATCATTAGGATCTCAATGATCCATTAGAAGCTATTTTATACTACTTGACTTAAAAACATCAAATAATAAATCCAGTACTAAGACAGAATGTATGCACTGTGCCTTATGTACTGTAGGAACCTTAAGTAGGACAAGTAAGTGAATTTTATTCTCTTATTCTTCTGCGTGCTGTCAATCATTGTAGCAAGTTTTTTTTCACTAATGTCTCAGGATGACATGTCAGCGATGCACCTCCTTGGCTTATCTGGCCCCTTACGCAAAATGGAGCATCCAAAGGATCATCCGGCCCTAAGCACAGCACATGTTCTAAATGTAGGTGGGGGGTAGCCCTGCTAACAGTAAAATATGGGTTGATGTTGACACTCATCAATGACAGCCAGTGTTGGTAGTTCAATGTTGTTGCCAAATGCAGATGAAATGTTTTGTTTGCATTTCTTTGCCACAGACAAGCACGACGGTGCTGCAATAAGTGTCACTGGACATGCAGGCATTGTGTCAGGTGCAGCTCGCTCTGCCCAGGGAGACACTGACGTCCCTTTCGCAGTAGCATATAATTGGCCCGCTGCTGTGTCTGCACACACATGCGGTGGTTTGCGTGCCAGACTGTCAAACCTGCAGAATGACATGGATATTCCCAGTGTGGAGCATCCCTGAGCTGTTATGAAGACCTTCTGTCAGCTTAGAGATGCTGGGAACTTGCTCACAACCCATGATTTCCCTCACAAGGTTAAAGCTGAGGATTTTCAGGAAGTATGTGCCATATATGATGGCACTGCACATTGGTAGCACTATTTGGCCGCAATAACGCAAATATGAGGGAATTACATCAGTTGGGATTGTGGGCTGTAATGCTGAACAAGGCAGTTCATATACAGATTGTAAATTTAATTTGAGGCATCTTTTGTAGGGGAGTTTAACTTAAAGGCATGAAGTGGGAGCATTGCTTTCTGGTAAAAAGGCTTGCATGAGCACTTGTACATGACACAGCAGATAAGAAAGCCCGGCAAAAAAAAGCAAGAGTCAAACACAAATAGCCCATTAAGCCACAACCGAGGAAAATACTCCAGCACATTAGGTCCCCAAAGAGGCTGCAATAAATCCACACACTCTGGATGCATTATACACAAAATCTCTGCTGCGAAGACAGTGGCGTGAGTCACAGTTGTCACACTGTACATTATCTACGTCATTTCAAACATACTTCTACATAATTTGAAGAAAAGGATGATTCTGCAAAGTGGAAAGTCAACCACCACTCCCGATGTTCCCTGTGGGTTGGGCTCTAAAAGCATTGAACCTGCTGTCAAGCTAGTCCCTGGCGTGGGATATGGTGTGCTCATACGGTACGGAAATAAAACAGGCTATACTAATAAAATATTATGAGTACACTGCACAATTATTAGGAACATATGGTTTGATATTGCATTTATAAAATATAAAATTTTCAGTCCATTACTCCAGGTTCTCCACAAGCTCTTCACCTGATTCAAATAGTATCGGGTGTCTAGGTATGTGGGTCTTCCCTTTATTGGAGGAGACCACCCCTCCACTCGCATTGTGGAGTTGTTTGTTCAGGCTACCTTTATTTTATCATGCATGTCATTATCATCAAAGAATTTGTCTCGTTCTGCCAAACAGTGGCCAAACATTGACAAAAGCATTAATGGATTGCTGACTCACTCTAGTCCAGATTATTTAATATCTAGAAAGCATTTTGTGCTGGTTATCGTGTGTAGATGTTCTATAGGAATCCACTCAATACAAAGGGCCAAAAAATGAGCGTAATAGGTCCCCTTTAAGGTCTTCCTCCTCTAGTGTTGTTTCTAAATAATAAGCCCTTGCATGTCTGAGTGTGCCACAAGGACATTTAAGGACAAACAACCATCCCGAGTGTGTGACAGATTGAGTCAGCACAACACTAAAATTTAACAATAGCTCAATCTGTGCCGGTGAGCACACCAGGTAATAATTTTAACAGCAAGTGTCAGCGTCACTGCGTCGCTTTCATCAGGTCAGTGTGGAATTTAATTAAGAAGAGTGTCAAAGTTATGAAGGTAACGGCTCTGTTTGGTGTCGGGGGTGACAAAATGTGAATTATAATCTTTATGATACCCGTGATTTATATTGTCATACTGCATACTGCAGCGAGACATGAGATGCTGTTCCCACTATGGGCATGTGTAACTCTATGCTTTTGCATGAAACAGAAAAATGTATATTTCTCATGCTTAGGCACGCATCTTTGGTCAGTGTATGACCAGGAATAAAACCTCCCACGCAAGGCTGAACATTCAAATTGTGTATGCGTATCGAACTTATGAGCTGCATTTAATGATAACGATAGATTATTAAAATAACTCGTCTACAAGTTCTGAGGTATCGAGGTATGACTGCTGTGGAAGAAAATAGATTTTTAGACCTTTCTGAACAGTAAGGGTCTTGGTTATGGCAACCCCAGCTATTCTTTAAGGAAAGTTTGCTTTTTAAGTCATACAGTATGTCTTATCAGCAGCAGTCATATCCAAGGCCCGCTGGTACAAGTCAGGGGTGGCCCTTTACGGTTCACAGCCTAATCTCTTTGCCCCTGCGTGGCAAGGCCCAGCAGTGCTCCCCCTGACACAGGGAAAAAAGTTCCAGCCAAGTGGAACATGCATGAGTGCCTTTCTTTAGTATTATTTTTTCAAGACTCACTTCCATTCTGGCTCTCTCTATTAAAACAAAACCTGCCATTTAAATCAGTCAAAGTCAGCAGAGGATGAAGTACTATTACTGCCATATTTTCCTCATATATAGCTGTATATATTTCTTCTTCTTATATACTGTTTTTCCATATATATTAAAAACATTCTATGTATATCTGTAGTCCCTTGCCAAGTCCCGCTTTGAATTTTACAGCTTCACTCGTCACAGTTTTCAAAAACAAATTAGTAAATAATGTAAATCATGTTTTGGGGTTGAATATGGCCTATTAGTAGTTTAAAAATATGTAGTTATTGCCTAAATTAAGTAATTACTTGCATAAAAATATCCAAATACAAATACAAGGCATTCAGAAGATGCATTCAGACTAGTGGTCATATGTAATATTCGACACTGGTCACTAGGTGTCAGTAATGTCACAGTGATGAGAATAGCTAACCACAGGAAGTACTGTACAGAAACTGGAGGTCAACCAAGAACTATCCAAATGGTAAAGTGGGTGAGTCAATATTGCGTTTTAATTCTGCCCATTTTCTGTATATATTGGGTAATAAGAGAGTAAAGGTAACTATAGGGGTGTTATTTAATGTTTACAGGGTTCTAATGTAAAAATTGGTGATCACAATAAACAAGGGATTACTGTACAGACAATTCTTCTTCAAACGTGTGTGTGTGTGTGTGTGTGTGTGTGTTGGAGCCCTAATTTCTCTAATCTGTTTGATTCCTGCACTTCTGCACACGATCGCTGGCTGGATTCAATGCAGCACCTTCCCTTCCTTTGCCACTGAAGGCATGGAGGCAACAAGACTTTTTAATTTGCTAATGTAGGATTGATTTACACCATGTTTAGTGCCGTGTCGATCATCAGCGATAGTGTTGCGGGTCGTGGGTTGACAGAGCGATGGAGGTGGAGAGTGGGTGGAAAGTGGCATGAGAGCTTTTCATATACAGTATGTAGGGCTGTCTAAGAACAACATGTGCAAGCACTGCAGTTCACTGAAAAGTTGAGATTTGAATGCTGAGAACTAAAAAATAATTACATCATTAAACGTTGATGATGATGATGATAATGCTGGTTAATACAGCATATAACTGAATATCAATGTTGATCCTCATTTGGCTTCACAGTGAGTCAAGTTTCTGACTCACACGATTTTTGTCAAATGCCTTTGCTGATGTAATTCATCCATTTTTGAGACCGGCACCAGAAAGCTCAAGTGGCTGGGTGATCAGGGACTGAACAGGAACTAAACACTAAACCTGCACTGACAAACGTGTAGCTCAGCTTTTTAAGAGAACAGCACATGTTTTGCTTGTGGGGTGATTGAGCTTGAACCTGTTCAGCCATGTTGAACCCCTCAGCATCCACACCATGAGAACATGTGAAATGTAAGAGGGTTAGAAAAGGACTCACTGAGAGGATAAAAGTAGAAGTGATGGAGCAGGAGAGCCGCCCCCTCCGAAAAAATAAATAAATGAGAAACGAGCAAGTAGGAATGTGAGGGGGGGGGGGGGGGGTGGCATGGGTGTGACAGCAAAGATAACAGATTCGCACGCAACCAATCTTTTTCAGCTGATGCAGAAGAAATGCTATACACAGTAGATCCACATAACGAGATCAGTGGACCGTCATTAAAATCTGGCGGCCGCCAGACAAACCCACCTGACTGCTGGCTGGCGTCGTCCCCTGGAGAAATGCGGCTAGTTGAACCTGCTCCTCCTCTGTCAGCACTTTTATAAATAATTCATCCACCACTCTGGGGAAGGTCGAGTCCTGGAGTGGAATGCGCTCCTTCGATGCTTTATTTGACTGACCCATATTTGGAGGGCATGTAGTCACATGGAACCTTGGGGTCAGGCCATGTCCATACAGTCATGGGTATTTTAAAAGATATGTACTTATCCATCCATTTTCTATTATGTTCAGTTGGGTCGCAGGTATGCTGGAGCCTATCCCAGCTGTCTTTAGCTGGCGTGAGGCAGGGTACACCCTGGACTGGTCGCCAGCAGGCTAGCAGGCTAGCAGACCACACTAGGTTGAGAGCAGATGTAACCCCAGAGTCGGGTAAGACATGCAGAGGACGACTGTGTGTCGAGGAGAGGAGAGGTTTTCACCACCATCTTCAACCCTTGTAATCACCTCAGTGCAATACAGTGTACTGCAATACAATCAACTAGTATAACAATAACAATATATTTCAATCATTGTGAATTTCCTCAGCTTCAACAGAATGCTGCTCCTCACCTACAAAGCTTTAAATGCTTCACAGTCTCAAAGTGCTGTACAACCCGATGAGAAGCTTGTGTTCCCAGAGTCTCCAAAAGCACAATGTAAGTCAGACCTGTCGGGTCAGGATCTCCTCCTATAAATCCCCCTTTGATTTGGAGAGGAAACATTTTCCCCATATTTAAGATCATACTTACAACCTTCCTTTATTTTAAAATAAATCCACATAGGATTGTGGCGGCCCTGAATCGTCCACTGAGTTATGTTGAGAGTATCATATTTTGGAAATATCCTTCCAACTTCACAGTTATTTAAAGCATCAAACCGCAGTCTAATAGTATCCAATAGTAATTGGTTGTTTTTAGCCTTATGCATTATTTTAGCTGTCTGAAGATGAACTATATCAGCAAGTTTAAGTATTTGTGATTTTAGAAATAAGTAGTTAGTATATTCTTTGTAGGCGGCATTATGAATTATCCTTACTGACCTTTTTTGCAGTACATTTAGCGAGTGAAGATTGCTTTTATAGTTATTACCCCATATTTCCACACAATAAGTAAGATATGGTAGAACCAGAGAGAGCGCGGAGTGATTTCTGATTGAGAACAAATTTTGCTTTGTTCAATACTGAAATATTTCTGGCAACCTTATGTTGTATATTTGTAATATGAGGTTTCCAGCTCATATTTTCATCTATTGTGATCCCCAGAAATGTATTTTCGTTCACCATCATTGATGTACACGTTGAACAGTTTTGGCTCCAGTATTTACCCCTGGGGAACTCCGCACGTAATATATGAACTTGCAGATGTGTATTTTCCTAGTTGTACATATTGCTTCCTGTCAGCTAAGTAGCTTTTGACCCAGTTCAGAACTAATCCTCTTATTCTGTACCTTTCTAATTTAGTTATTCAGATGTCATGATTGATTGTATCAAAGGCTTTTGTCAGATCCATGAATACTGTGGCTGCACACTTCCTGTGATCTATAGCGTTAGTGATTTCCTCCGTAATTTTAATCCGTGGCATGGAGGTAGAAATGTTAGCTCTGTATCCATACTGACTTTCTGATAGTAATTTGTTCGCATTAATAAATTTATCCAGCCTGTTGTTGAATAGCTTCTCAATAATTTTGGAGAATTGTGGTAGTAAGGAGACTGGCCGATAGTTTGTAAATTGATGTTTATCACCATTTTTAAAAATTGGAACAACCTTTGCTGTTTTCATTTCTTGGGTAAATCTTCCGGTCTGAATAGTTAATTTGGTGATGTACGTACATCAGCGTTTCTACTATCTCGTTAACTACCATTTTTCTAGTGTCCATTTCGATTCCATTACAATCAGTTGATGTTTTTGCTTTACAATTTTTGACAATGTCGATGATTTCTAGGATATTGTCTATAGCAACTGACATATTCTTTACCACTTTGGAATGTAGTTGTTTGTCCACATACAGGGCAGCTCCTCCTCCCCTCGTGTTGTTCCTGTTTGATGTTGTCATAGTTTGCATACATGCTTCTGCAGTTTATATGTATGATTGACAACTTGTCGCCAATATTTAAATTGTTGTTGTATCCCTCTTCTGTTTAATAACGACAGTCAATTCTCATGTGTGAAAAAACGTTTGTGTCCGGATCTATGTCCTTTTCCAATTCCAATTGTTTGTCCAGTTGCAGATCTTCTTGTGTCGTAATGGTAATAAACGTTTTCCATTTTCAAGTTGGAGTAATCTTAGAATTGATCCAGATGCGCGATAGTTTTGACAACAAGCACACTGACTTCCGGTCCTCCATTTAACTTTATGAAAATTTTGCAGTTGGCACTCCAAGTAGCTTGAATCTTTCCCTGCTTTCTCAGGTCATGTGCTTTCTTCGCGATTACATTGCACTATATATGTACCGTTCAGCTTCTTTCCTTGTTTTAGTACAGTGGTCTTGAATTTCCTGTTAGTGAACTTGACGATGACGACGGGTGTGCTTCTGTTCCTGCCATACAGTGGGATGCAAGTGTCGATGGATTCGATGTCAACATTCATTCATTTTCTACCGCTTTTCCTCACGAGGGTCGCGGGGGGTGCTGGAGCCTATCCCAGCTGTCTTCGGGCGTGAGGCGGGGTACACCCTGGACTGGTCGCCAGCCAATCACAGGGCACATATAGACAAACAACCATTCACACTCACATTCATACCTATGGACAATTTGGAGTGGCCAATTAACCTAGCATGTTTTTGGAATGTGGGAGGAAACCGGAGTACCCGGAGAAAACCCACGCATGCACGGGGAGAACATGCAAACTCCACACAGAGATGGCCGAGGATGGAATTGAACCCTGGTCTCCTAGCTGTGAAGTGTGCACGCTAACCACTAGACCGCCGTGCCGCCCCGATGTCAACATCTACCTCTTTAGATGTTTGAAATCCACTACTTGTTGCTCTGTTGAGGCGACGTCCATTTAGTCTGCTTCCTCACTGTTCCTGACTGCCCTGGCACAAGACCTGGGTTTGATCTTCAGCCCCGTCACTATTATGTCGTTCATCCTTGTATTCTGATCCATGTCATCGATTGTGTTTTTCAGCTCCTGAATTATTTTGTCTTTCTCCTCATTATCTTTTTTGATGTTGGTATGACTCTCTTCTAATTTTTTATATGCGTCTTTCAAATCTGTCATCTCTTTCACTGGGGTTTGAATGTGCTCATCCAGCTTCTGTTCCGTTTTTTCCAACCTCATCTTTTGCAGTTCGTCGCCGTTTTTTTTTTTTACTTTCCTATCCATGTGATCAAAAGGAACAAAAGGAGACAAGCATCCAGTAAATATCCACTCATGATTAAATGTGCACATTGCATCAGCGGCAATGCAGCTAATGCATCATAACTTCCATCGGATACGACATTGCATTACAGAAGCCCTCAAAGAGTAACAACCTGTTTATTGTTGCACTATTTCCCTTGACAAATCCATAGAGGCTTTGCAAGTGTGAAATGGGATCACAGGGAGAGAATCTGCAGAGATATTCCTGACCGCACACCTGGTTCTGGTTCATACACATTTCCTCAGCTGCATAAACTGTGTTGCTGGAGGTGGGGGGGATTTTGAGCCTTTCTTTTACTTCAGACACTTACATACTTCAGCAAGCATGTCAGTTCCAGTTCTGTCTAATCTGTTGAGCACTATTTGGGTCATGTGGAGTCAGAATAGTGTCATCAGAAGAATCCTGCAAAACCTTGTGTCTTTCCCCCCCACACAGTCAATGGCTTTTCCTCACTGAGCCAACCATCAGCCATGGGGTGGTGGGTGGGTGGGAGAGGAGGTTGCATACATTAGTGATACAGTGCTACACCGGAGAATCCATAATTTTAAGTTAAACTGCACGATTTTGCATTGTGGAAAGATCAATTTGCACCTGCTGAGCCAGGAGGGCTCTGTGTAGAATCCCCTTGCAAGCTGCACAATAAGGCCTAACTAGGATCCATAATCAGTCCAAATGTGACTGATTGATTAAAATGAGACCACACAGACATTTGACACAGTTCTACACCAGCCATGATTTTACATTAAACCATATCATTTTGCATTGCGGAAAGACAAATTTGCAACTGCTGCTCTGTTTAGAATTCCATTGCAAGCTGCACACGAGTCTCTGTATTTATCCCAATATTCATGTGACCAATTGATTGAAATGAACCCAACAGGATGGCAATGACTAAATCACATGCTGTGTGACTGCTGACTGAGGTTTGCTGTGAGTGCAAATCCTGTGATGACTCTTAGGCCCCGTCACAACTATGAGATTCTGACGGTATGATAACCTTGGGCAACAATATCACAGCTTATACAATTAACCACACAATAAAAAAACAATCATTTTGCCAGCCTCGATGAATTGACATGTACATGCGTGTTTGTTGGCACTAGCAAGTGTACACACAGAGTGCTGCAAGTGAGTCTCATGACGAGTAACAAGTAAGCAAACACAAATGGTGATTCCCCTGAAAGAGGCCAGCTAATGAGAGTATCCACAAGCGTACCAGAAACAGTGCAGTTACTTTGAGGCTCATGGTACACAGACTGCACTCATTTCAAGCCGTAGCCATACTGTAAACATAATGAATACACAGAGGAAACGGGATGGAATGTTTTCTTTGTGCCTGTTGTGTATAAAACATGATATGATGTCAATTTCAGCCTGGATGAGCATCGTGATTTTGGGACATGAAAAAGATTGTGACAGGGACAAATAAATAATACAAAACAGCGGAACTTCCGTTTCAGTTGCTGCAATTCATGAAGTACAACACCACATTGTGTAACACCATTTTGCTGCATCCAAAATTTGTACTTTGACCAAACTCGGACCACCTCATTAAAGGTAAACAGCATAGTAGAACTTCAGAGTATTTGTGTGTTATTTCTGGATATTTCTTGGTTATGTGCTTGCACATTAGCTCGATAGCTGCAAAGCCGAGTGAAATACACACTTAATCCACAGACTATGGGATGCAGAACTCTATGAGGGCACGTCTCGTCACACCGGCACTGCTTGATGCTAACATGAGTGGTAGCTGTGCTGCAGTTGTTAAGCCCAGTTCCAATTTTCAGGAATAACACAGAACGTGACAAAGTATTTCCACATAGTGGACCTCCACTTTCTCTCATGCTGCAGGAATGGTATAGACAGTTCTAGCAATTTTGAAACCATGACTTTTTCTTACCGTGGTAACCAGTACTCGGCCTTTGAGTATCATGGGAAGAGAAACAATAGAAATGTCATGTTGAGAGCCTGAGGATGCTTTTTTTTTTTAAACGGTCCAAGAGTGGAAGAAACTTCCTAAATTGCTTGAGTGCTGCCTTGTGTGTAACTGACTTATTTATTTTTTTATTCATCTGGGGTATAATTTTAATGGCAATTTAGTGGCGGCTAGCCACAATGCAGCGAGACTCAAAAGTGCTCAATTAAGCGTTACTCAGCAGTGACAGCGCACAATAAATTGGAGCTTTTCTGTGAAAGCTTTGCAAATGTTTCGAACAGCATTGGTTTTGTCTTTTCGCCTCCGCTGTCTTGCTGTTTCAAATGCGCGTTGAAGTTGCTTGTATTAATTTTCCCTGGTTTTGTGCCACGATGAGAAACTTGTGCATGATATGCTATGGATATCTGCTATCAATATCAGATCGGCATCTGAGCACAGTTCCGTGGAATAGCTTTTATGGTGAGCTGAGACTGGAAAAAAACATGAATGACAAATAACCGCTGACAAATGCAAACATTGAGACATTGGAAGGGATAGAGATACATTGGGTCTAACAATCTTAAATCCCTCAAGTCGTGCTTAGAATATTCGCAGGGCCATATGTGGTCTCCTTGAGGCCATGAAAAGCCTGCGTCCGTGCTGGAAGTGTGTTCACTTTGAATGATCTGGCAATATGAACTTGGGCGTGAATAAGATGGGTGACCTCAACACCTGCGCATCCACAGCTGAGATGCCCACTGAGCTCTATAGTCTTCCATGCCGCCCACAGCTCCAATGTTTGACGAAGGATGTGTGTAAGATGTTCTGTCAAGTGATGGGCTAAATGTAGAGGTCACATTTTGTGTAATTGACAATAAAAGCATCTCAACTGTGCTATTGGAATGGACGGTAATTGATTTTCTACTAATACTGCAAGCCGGTAAAACATGACTTGCTGAGAAAAGCCCTGATTGGAGAAGCCGGTAAACAACAAGTTGATGTTCAAGTGGAGAATCTGGGCAAAAAAAGGCATATCAGACTTTCTGGACACAAGGAGCGGTTTGGCCCATGGGATGGAAATTGCTTCGGACGAATCGCTGATCCTTCTTATCTCTTCTCTTAGCCCCTGCAACCATGTCTTATCACCTCCTGGACAGTAATTAACTGGAATTACACATAGTGCCTATCTGCTGAGCCTACGCCATTAGCACCAAGAGCTCTGTCCAATTTGGGGCCTGTCTATGGAGAGATTACCACTGGAGAGGCCCTATTCCACGGATGGTGGTGGCATTCAATGGATGCTCCATTGTCACAAGTCTTTTGCCACTTCAGCCCTAATTGCAGATAAAGGCAGTGATGGGTGGTGGGCTGAATTGTAGTCAAGTCTAGCTTATATCTAAAAACAAAATCCTTTATGAGTGGATTCAGATGCACACTTTCTATGTGAAAGCTACGGTAGCTGCACAATCAAAATGATGCATTTAAGCAAAGCTGTGGTCTGTGGGCTGTATAATTTAATCCCTTCTAACCCTGCAGTTTGGCTGATAGAAAGGGAAGTTTTGCATTGGACCCCTCACACCTATTCAAGCATGTAACATACAGTCTAAATGAAGGATGAAATATGGTTGGAAGGCGGACAATAGTCTACCAACCACGACAAATCTCTTCCGCTCGCTCTCTTTCCTCCCCCCCTCACTCTTGCTGAGCATGGCGCACTGTAACATTTAACAGCATCCTTGAGCCTCACCACTTCTGTTTCCGTGGCAACTTGCACGCACTGATGATGATCGCATCACTTTAGTTTGCACACACACACACACAAATAAAAATGCACCACCTACCTTGATAGCTAAATAATGTCATCTGCCTCACATTTTGTCCAGATGTAGTGAGGAAAAATTGCTCAGAGTTTGGGACTTTTGCGGAAACATATCCTTTTACATCAATTCTGGTTTGATGGTTTGTTGATGCTGTATAATTCTCTCTCTAGGCTCTTATTAATCTACTTGCTAATCTACTGAGCTTGTTACTAGGGATGACCCGATGCACATGTTTTGGCTTCCAATCCAATTTTTTTATAGTCTTGTGATCCGATCTGATCTGAAAATGGCCGTGCAAAATACCTTTAGGGTATGACTCATCATTTAACATAATTATAGATCAATTTATGATGTGATTTAGAATATATAACTTTTTTTTAACAAACTCTCTTTAATGCAAGAGCAATTTATTTACGTCCCTAGTAGAAACAACCAGCGGTTACATCGGCACTTCCTGTGAAAGCTCCCGACACAGAAGTCTGGGCACAGTGAGGGGGAACTACCTCTGTAGCTACGGAGCCGAATAGCCAACATCAAAAGAGAAACTAACTTCACCACGGCACGGACAAGTATGCTTGGTAAAGTTGGGTTTTCTTCTTCTCGTGGGTGGCGGGAGTCGAGTGCCAACCAGCGGTGAGGTGCATTATTGTGTCGCCCAGAGTTAAGACCATTATATGGCAACCGGATCGGCCCGATCTCGTGGCAGAAGCTGATATTATCCGATCCTCAAACTACAGTCTCTGTCTTAACTTATAATATATATATAATAATACTTGTAAGGTTTATTTGTCGAGGATTAGTAACTTAGAAGAGCATCTCTGCACTCTGGAAGGACATAATTTATCCGTGCTAGCTACAGCACAATCCATTACATTTTGCTGCAGGCTAGCAGATTGCCAGCAGGTGGATCGGATTTTGCTGCAGGTGGTATTGGCAAATTCCGATGTGAATTAAGCACACCAATACTGGATCAGATCGTCCCATTCTTAAAAGTAACACTTTTAAACTGAACCAGCGCTTTCAAAATCAACCCTGAACACATATATTCAGCCCATATACTCAAACCTTTTCTCTAGGCCAACCAACACCAGACTCTTTCCTGTCCGTCCGTGACTAAATTAGAAGGCTCGAACAGCCAGAATTATTGTTGTTGCCAGTATGGGTTAAAAGAAGCCTGCATTTCCACATACAGTATGATGATGCCACATTTAAACTGTTTTCCCCAAACATCAGCAGCCCCTTGCGCAATTGGTTCAGCTTCATTAAAGCTATAGACAAAAATGTGACATAACATAAAAAAGTGAAAAATAAAACAGCCATTGAATGTCCATTACTGTTTAATCATTAACTCTCAAACACATTTCATTCTGGGCCAGTTATGTTGGTAAGTACTTGTAAGTGTTTACAAACTCCACAACAAAATCCACATGGTCAAAAAAGCTCTTGGCCAAGTCAAGAACATTTGGCGCTTGTTTAAACATTCGCTCAAGTGCCACAAGCCTCCAACAGCCAAGCGACTCTGGAGGCATGTTGCCTTGTTAAACAAGTAGATGTCATGCATGTGAGCAAGAGGCAAAACACTATTCTGTCAAGCCAATTAAGCCTCACAATCTCACACTGACTCTATTCTGTAGGCCTGAAAAAGGGCCAAGCATGTACTGTACTGTATATAGTCATTTCCTTATCTTGCCAATCGTGAAGGCCGCCAGTGCCTCGACTAACTGACTTGCACAGTGAACAGGGTATATAGTATGGCATTATCTTTACAGGGGTCTTCTATTTTAAGTATATTTTGAAATTGTTAGTCATAGATGAACTGGAAATTCCATTATTGGGGTATAGGGATGCTAAAATAAATCTTGAATTGCATTTGTTTTTCTCTTGATTAGCAACAAAGGACACAAAACCTGGCAGAAATATAATTGTTTTATTGAGTAACCGTAATTGCTACCTGTAAAATTATTGCAGTGGATTCATTATTGATGTACTTTTTTCAAAATACGCAGTTTCAGTTACAGCACTAATTGTGGGTTTTATTTGCCACAATTTTGCATGAGCTTAACATTGTGCAGTTATATATTCCAATGTTTTTTAGAATGAGGCCTAACTTGAACACTGCAATAAAGTGCAAGTTTTGAGTACACCTCACATTTTGACTCCCTTGTCAGGGCTTCCAAGAATACAGAACAAACTGCTTTGGGTCCAGGACCCACCATCACCTCTCAATGACAAGCTGGGGGCCAAACTGCTGCAATTTTGCAACGCCAACTTCCCAAGTATCATATATTTAAAGGGATTGTTACACGTACCTCGTGTTATTTTTGTTTTAGCTCAAGCAACAACCCACAATCCACTGAAAACGTCTCTGCAACCCATTTTTGGGTTGTGACCCACCAGTTGAGAATCCCTACTGTAAAAGAGTCAAAAGCCTGGAATTCAGCAATTGAAGGAAAAAGTATACATAATAGTATTCAGCACTCTATTTGTTATTCTTAGTATTTCTTCATTTTCAGTGTCCCACTGAGATAGTCAGAGGATCCATAAGTGTCTGCCTCTGATCAATTGTACACAGTCAGCATGAGCATTTGACTGGATTAGCTGCACTTCAATATCCAGGGTGGGACTGTGCACTCCCAACAATGGTCCACATACCATACGCTTTGAATACTGATAAATCCATCCAAATTCAATTGATGCAGTACAGAAATTAGTGCCGCCTCAGCATAGCCTTGCTTGGGTGAGCAGATCAGAGGTGATTGTCAGAGGTGGATTGGAGCTTCACCGGACACTGAAGCCAATTAGCCTGCAAGGCGCTGTGAAAGGGTTAACCGGTCTGACGCAGTTTCAACTGCAGAGATGGCTTGCACACAGGAATCGGGTCACTTAATTCACTCAATTAAAGATGTTGTCACTGCATGGGCTTTGTAGAACTCTCACGCCAAGATCTCAGTTCAGTGATGAAGCCAGAGTTTCCTGTTATGTCTTTCTGTTTCTGTGCAGTAGGCACTGTAATTGGACCAATGGAAATGGTTTCCCGAGCAATAATTTTTATATTTTGTTTTATACATTTTTCTAACGATAACAGAGGAGTACAATTGGGATTTAGCTGGACACACCTTGCATAATCATTTGCATTTCCTGATATGTGTGGTCGTTGTTTGATCTGGAAAGACGCAGGTATGAATGGCTAGCAACACCTCCTGGTAGACATAAGTCTCCATGCCAATGATCTCCTTTTGAAGCTAATCCTCCATTTGCATATTAGAGGCAATGAAAGAGGCAAACAGAGCCATAATCCTGAGCTGTCCTTGTGGCTTTTAAGACCAGGCACTTGGTGCACAAACATGTGACTGAGAGTCTCAGAGAGCACTGTGAACAGCAAGAGGGGGCCCTTTTGATGCTTGCATCACACGCTCTTTAAGACAGCAAAGGGTGGCATGCTTGTTAAGCAGTATAATCAGGCCACATCTCAACACAGTGCATCCAGTCATGATATGACTACATTGCCTTTTTCATACTATTTTACCAAATAAATATCGACAGAAAAATGAGACTTAAATGTTGCGGAAATGGGCCTATAAATAATCACCATCTTGCCAATTAATTTGCTTGACAGGTGCTAATACATTTGCGAGTTCAGCACCTTTACACAAATGGGGGGGCGGGTTCATCATTCATCCACACATGATGATGGATGAAATGGCCACATTAGCGAGATCATTCATTATCACCACCAGTAAAGCGTGTTTCAACCAAACCGGAGGTCTGATTGGCGGGCTCTTTCAGAAGGTCATAACCGTCCAAAACCACAGATATGTTTAATTAAAGCAGGATTTTGTGTTTTATCATGTTTCTTTGGCAGAAAGGTCAAGTTTGGATAATAGTATGATTCTTAATTGTTGCAAATATTAGTCACTGTTGGAAATGGAGCACATGGGTATCCAACAAATAAATTTTGTTTTCTTGTTCCTTTTTAATAAAACGACATTTGTGTGATGCTATTTACTAAAAAAAAAAAGGCTGAAACTGACACTGCGATAGCGCTTTGAGCACAGAGATCCTCAGAATGATGAGGTGGCTGTGTGCCGTGTTGCCTGGAACCACAGCTATACCGCCCACTCACATCTGTAGTGCCTCTCAGTTAGCAGAGGATGCTAATAGAGACTTGACGCTCACTGGATGCAACCGCCTCTGTGCTGTCATAATAAAAATCAACAGTATTCCCCCTGCCACAGAGAATCTGCACAAGCACTCTCATGACAGTCACTCCCTACTCATCTTCTCCAAACTCATGCAGTCGAGGTGTCTTCTCAGCTGTATTGAAAAAAAGATTTACAAGCAAAATATGCGCAGTTCACAGCATCTTTTATTCGGGTCTGATGCATTTAGATCGGGTCACTGATGGTCAAGCATTTGACCCGCCTGACTTCGGTTGCAGGCAGTGTGGGTTAAGTCCCCATTCAATGACGGTGTAAATGCGAGTCCTTCAGTGCTCAGTGTCATCTACTTTTGTCCAAGTCAGCCTTGTACGGCAGTGGTCACCAACCTTTTTGAGCCCAAGATCACTGGTCTTGGCTCTGAACCTAGCTAAGATTTAGTTTTACTTGTTTACTAGTTTACTATATTGCCAGCTATGTGCATTCTAGCGCAATATGAGCAAGCTAACAATGGACGTCGTGGGAAGTAAGCACCTATTTTAGAATATAAAATGCCAAAAGTGTTCCATTTAATAACCAACTTGTTTGTTAACCAAGCAGTCATTTCAGCAGCTAACACGAAAAACTATATTTATCTGGCAGATTGACACGACGTCTCGCTCACCGCTTGTATCAGTAAAGCCGGAATAGACGGAGGAGTGGATACCTAGTACCTTTCAATTTTGCTATGAATATTCAACAAGATGCTCATTTATTGTTAGCATTTTATGCTGGAAGACACAGCCATCCCAATGAGACTGGACATTGTAAGTGTTGTCACTGTATCTATGCTGCTGTTATTGACGGAAGTAGCCTAAGCGATATTGGCGATGTGAAATCAGTGCGCTGAGGAAAGACATTTTGGTAATATTTTAAATCATCAAAATATAGTAAGATACTGTAAGTATTACATGTTATCATCAGTGTACTTGTTTAAGTATGATGACAGCATAAACATCAAACAATAGCACACTAGCTTTGTGGTCGAAAGAGGTACATTCAAATGGCGTGCATTGTTAGCTAGCTCATACTAAGTTAGTTTATCTTATTAGAATGCACAGAAAAGGGCAAGAAATGTGTGTATTGTGTATGATGAGCAAAATTGTTAAAAGTACCGTTCCACTTTAAGTTAAATGAAATGTGTTATGTTTTTTTCATCACATGATGTACATGCTAGGACTAGTTAAAGGTTCACAGTGAACAGCGGTGTATTCGTAGCAAACCAAAGTAAGTCATTGCTAATTACAATAAAAATGCAAAGTAATGTGGTTTGAATGGCGCCTGTGTGTATCCTGAGAATAAACAGTGAGGGCTGGATGACTTGGTTTGTTTCCAAAACTCCTGCAGTGCGTCAGCCTCCTGCAACCAACAAAAAGCAAACTCCACTGTGAGCCAGCTTACATCCATTCTCCCATGCAAAAAGGAAACTGAAAAGCCCCAAATTTGGCAGGACTCCCTCGAGAGCTCCAAGAATACACTGCCTCTGCTTGGTGCAGAAATAGGTTGATTGTTCTTTGACCAATCCCACTTTGACAGCAAAATAAGGCTTGAAAAAAGGGCAACATGGAAAGAAAAGAGAAAGAACAAAACGAACAAGAGAGTAGTGTTTTTATGCTAAGCTGTCACTGAGTGACGACAGGACTGAGCCGAAACAGAGGATGTGTTCAAACTTCCCAGTAAAGCAATGCTGAAAAGGACACATGCTGAGTGCCTGGCTGGTGATAGCAAGCTTGACAGCCCTATCATCAGAGGCCACACTGGTGGGAGACTTCAGGCTTTCACACAAACTTCACCTCTCAGGCCAGCGCTGCCCTGTTGTGTACGGCAGGCTAATTAAAACTCATAATGAATAGCACTGGAAGCATGAAGGGCTAAAAAAAACACCCATCTGTCCCACGAGTAGGTATCAGAACACCGGTGTACATTTGAAAATGGCCGACAATGAAGCTGGACGATGCTAGAGCACAACAAGCTCTCAGCGATTTGAGTTTTACCTCAGTCAAAAATATGTTTTTGCTTGACCAAAAAATTATGAATTCTAATTTGATGCAGAATCCATCAGGTTTAAATCCTATATGCCTTACTTGCAGCAATTAATCTATTGATGATTAATCAGTTAACCAATGAATCGTCAACTCTCATAAAGAGATAAATATTAAGTACATGTATACTGTACTGCATCAACTGTATTTCTAATTTTCAATCATTTGACAGTCTATTTCAGGTTACAGGGCTCGACAATAACGATGTACCGATGGCCCGGGGCAAGTTAAAACAAAATTCGGGCAAGTAAATCTAATCAGTGATATTCCCGTCGGGCAAGTGTATTTTGGCATGAAGCGGTTCTTGTTGGGTGTTGGTAAAACACGGACTGCGTAATTCCGGTGGTAATTTGCAAAGCAATCCTTGCAATGGACCAATCAGAATCGTTTATTTAGACGGCGGTCCGTAATCCACAGTCCGCGTTTTACCCACACCCGTTGTTCGCGATCAACCAATCAGCGATCGTTTGACTACGAAAACATCCATCATGGCGTCGCTGCCAACATCGTCTAATTCTGAAGGAAACAGCAAAAAGTGATGAACCTCTATCGTTGCATGTTTTTTATTTCCAAGGCAGCATGAAAAACAACTTACTGGCCTGTTGCAGACTTAACTAACTAGCTGGGCGCACGGCAACCGAACTTCTTCTTTTTTCCCCTCTCGTTCCTCTTCTTTGGTCCCAAAACGCCCGCTCCAAGACCGCGAGCTGAACATGACTGCCCCCCAGCGTCCATGCATGAAACTACAGCCCGGAATACAACACACACGCAACTCTACAGTATTATTTATTTTATTTATTTGAGATTCTCATGTGATGCTACAAAAAAATTACATGATATCATTATGGCAGTCTTTTCATTTTACATGGGGCAAGTTCGGGCAAGTAGTTCTCACCTTAAGGATTCCCTATGGGCAAGTCATTTTGGTTTTTAATGTAGAGCCCTGGGTTATCTAACGTCTGCCCCCTCAAACCTGGGACACAGACTCTCTTAATTTAAGCACTGGCCAACCTTCTTGATGTTAAAATCCTCTTTTGGATTCAAGCTCATTATCATCCACGCACATAATCTCTCAAATTGATACCAAATAACCCAATTGCCAAATGTGGGCTGTATAATTTGCTACGGGAGCTTCAAACCAATGCAGTATATTTCTGAGAAGTATATTAAAATGGAAATAAGTCAATATATCGTGCTTTGTGCTGGCAGGCAGCGGGAGCTCTAAAACAATAAGCTCCTCCAAAATTGATGAGAAACAATCACCTAAGGCCAATCTGACCCACACCATCACCCCCACGCCCTGATTCCTAGATCTGGATTTCAGTCAACGTAAAATGAGCCATCTTATAAGCTAATGGTGGGTGCTTAAGTCTTAGAAAATAGCCCTTTGAAAGGGGGCGAGGACAGTGCTCCACGTGGCAAGACATAATGTATGCTCTAAAGTCCCATTCGATTGATTTTTGATGCACGTCATAAGACGGAGCAGAGTCTCCCAGGAGGATTTAGTGTCTGCTGAAATTGTTCTGTGTGTAGCAAAAACACGTGTGTTAGCATCACTGCCTAACACGGTGATGGAAAAATTAATTGTTATTGCCATCATTTACTTTATGTATGTTTTCACAGAGATTACCTCGGTACCTCTATGCCGTTACAACTCAATCACAGATTTGAGATGCTGTGTGATGCTTCAACAAAAATGATGCACAGAGTTTTTGATCGCTTGTTGTCTGAAGACTATATAAGGTGAAGGTCTTTTGTTGAACAGGTTGTTGAACTCCTAAGCCAGCTGGAGCTGAGATACATTATTTTTCCTTGCCTCCTCAAAAATAAAGAGTCACTGGAAGACTAATTTTTTGAGATTCTTATTAGTATCAGGCATCAGGTATCAGGTATGAATGTGAGTGGGATGGTTGTTTATATCTACTGTATGTGTCAGCTGTGTTATTGGCATTGATCAGTCCGGGGTGTACTGCACCTCTCACTCTGAGTTGGGAAAGCGTCTGGGTATAAAGAGCAAAAGATGATCCACGTGAATGGTGACATCTTAACCAATGTTCAAATTTCCCCATTGATACGTGGTTGCCAAATTTAACATTATTTAATATCGATTGCAAACTCCAGCGACTGAATGTGTGCAGCATGCTGACTGATGTCCCTGGTCAGGAATCACTGTCTTGTCCAATTCTAAAAGGGGCCTTTTGATTAGCCAGATTGTGATTAGCCCAGTTAATGTGGGAGGTAGATTCCTTTGACTGACTTATTAATGTGGACGTCCTCTCCGAGTCGAATGTTACGACGGGTGTAAAGACAGTAAATGTACTTGACTGTCAGGATGTCCTTGATTCTTCCTCTTGCAAGAATGGGAAAAGGAAGTTGGTCACAGTAAGGGAGAAAATGTGTGTATTTCAGACGTAGACACTGGTATGGGGGACAAGGTTTTCTTGTTGGGCCTTTTAGTTTGTGCAACTCATCAAGACAGATTTGCATTGGCCTGAGCACCAATTCATAAGTCATCAATTAAGCGATGCACTGTTGATGGGATGATGCGTTCAAGCACACTGGTAACTTTGAGTGTTAGGCATAGGCTTTCAGGCAGAGGATGGACAAATTCTGCCAGTACTGTACGCCTGCTAGCTGTCCTTGTGAGGTGAACTTGAAATCTGGAAAAACAGCCCCATGACTAATCGTGTTTAAGTGACATGGGGTCAGCATTCCTGATTCTGAAGGCCTCGCAGAGATTGCATTGACTTGGAAACATATAGAAGCTGAAATCTGATTGGACAAAAACATCTAACATAACACATACTGGAAGCAGTGCAGCCAAGAAACACGTTACAAAATGGAAACTGCTACAGACTGCTCGGAATAAATTCCGACAGAAATACAAAAAGTTAAGGAAATCAGTTGAACAGCTTTGGTCTGATCTCGCAACCACACAAATGACAATTACAACATTACTTCCATGGTGGAAGTATAGGACCAACAAGGTCAAAGGTTGTAGTAGCACAACCAGTGACTGTGGCTCTGCTGGGAGAAACAAACACTGCTGAAGGCCAGCAGTTGCTGCACTTCTGACATCACAGCAACTACAGTGTTACACTCTGATATGCTATCTAGCCACAAACAACTGGGTACAGTGATTCACAATAAAGCAACTGTATTGTAATTACTTGGGAGCGACCACACTACATTGCTCAAAAATGTTTTGCACACGATGGTCTAATAATAATGTTCTGGAGTTTGCGTGTGGGTGTGAGCAGCAGTGTGTGAGTGGGTACTGGAAGATTCAGGAAAATCTACTTATGCAATTTGCTTTATTCAGGGTATGTCTTGCTGCTTTTATTGTACCTTCAGTCAAAAAAACTCTTATAATTAATAATTACAGCTAAAATGAAATAAGAATCCAGCAAGGGTTGAGTACGAACACGATCCACTACATAAGATAGTATTCAATCAGGTTACGGCTTCAGTCCTGATGTTATCCAGTCTCAGATAAATAAATGGCTAAAAGTTATCTCATGAAGTCAAACAAAATACATGCTCACACGATGATACTTACCCACAGCCCCTTGATACTCCTGTTCCTTCCCGTTACAATTTAATCAATGCAATTTCAAGTCTTTACAGTCTTAAACAGCATGGTGTCTCATAAAGCTGTATCATCTCAAAGGAGGAGCAACAAATGGAGGTCTGGCTATTCCAGTTCTGACCCAATCGAGGGCTGGTGAGGGCCACTGAAACCTTCATGCATCCTCCGGAAACATATCCCTCAGGTAGGAATTTGTAAGTGGGTTTCCCTACAAGACAGGTTCAAGGATCTGAACATTAAATCATGATATCTCACATCTCACCTCAGTGGAAAATCAGAGGCAGCGTGAATGGATGCCATTAAGTCAAGAGGGTTGACTCATTACTGCAGTACTGTGGCACTACTGAACACTGAGACATCTTCATCACATGTTGGTGATGCAGGGTGTTTAGAACGAATTTTGGTTTGATTTCTCATGCTTTTGTATATCAAGACAATGGTCCTACAATATATACATGTATACATGGCATTAATCAGTATTATGATCACGTTATTGTCACAGCTTTTTTTTAGAAGGGTCATGGCATCGCTCCTAGCAACATTAAACTCACAAGACACATTAACCCTTCCCAGAGGGAGGGGGTGATGTTTAGAGCAGGGGTGTCCAAACTTTTTCCACTGAGGGCCACATCTTGAAATGTGAAAGGATGCAAGGGCCACAATTTTCTACAGTAACACATGTAGCTATGAACATAGCATACAGTATTATTAATAACAACTTCGCTCACTTTGGACACCCCTGGTTTACACCAACAAGGACACAGAGATGAATGCGTGTAACGTATACGTATACTTTATACCAGGGGTGCTCATTAAGTCGATCGCGATCTACCGGTCGATCGCGGAGGTGGTACTGGTCGATCGCGGCGTGACATTAAAAAAATATCATCCTAGCATCAATGCCGTCACTTGATTGATATACAGGGCAGCCATTCAGATGACAACTGAATGTTGCCCTTCGGGTGACCAATCAAATCAAACAACGTCTCCAAGTGCAGCAGAACTTACGATGTCAGCCTATCATCCATCCCCGTTACTTGATTGACATACAAGACAACCAATCAGATGACAACTGAATTTTGAGCTTTAGGTCACCGCTCATGCATAAACAACGATGCAAAGTGCTAAGCTAGTCGGCGAATTGCATCAGATTTTAAGCCCTCGCTAAAGTTTATGGTCACTAAAATGAGTGAAGTAGCTGGACCAAGTAAAAAGGCAAAAACATATCACTTCCATACGGAATGGGAGGTGGACTTTTTTTTTCACAATGTCTTTTTCGAAGTGCGTTTGCCTGGCTAACCTGGCTATCAGCAGCTACTGTCCGGACTATGCATCCCTGGCTGATTCAATTCAGTGCAAGTCATCAAAGTAAACTCAGGTAATTACAAAAAATGTTAATAGTTCATTATGTGTGTTTTGCAAAATTGGCTCATTTGGTTATGTAAGGTACATCAACATACAAGTAAAAAGGCAAAAACATATCACTTCCATAATAATAAAATAATCCTCAATACATTTGAAAATAAATAGATGTTTTGCATTTTTGTAGTGGGTAGATCAATTTGACTCGGTCATTTTAAAAGTAGCTCGCATGCTGAAAAAGTGTGAGCACCCCTGCTATATACAGATGTATTTGTACACAAAAACTTCGCAATTAAATTGAAATGAAATGAAAATAGTGGGTATACAGTTAGTCAGTGGCTGACAATGTCTCAGTATGTTGGACCATGTCGTTGTTGTTGCATTAGAAAACCTTACCTGAACCTCTCTTTGACACCACTTTCAGGCAATGGACCACAAGTGCATGAAGTAGGATCAGAAAAGGAATTGATGCTTTCATTTTTCCCTCAAACCAGTCCTAAAAGAAAAAGAGAGCAATAGTTAGTAGTCATACTTTGCTATTAATGTGCCGGCGGAACCAGACATTTTTGCTGGGGATGCACAAATAATGAGTGGATGAGTGGTTAGCGCACAGGCCACACAGCTAGGAGACCCAAGTTCGATCCCCCCCTCGGCCATCTCTGTGTGGAGTTTGCATGTTCTTGCCGTGCATGCGTGGGTTTTCTCCGGGTACTCCGGTTTCCCCCCACATTCCAAAAACATGCTAGGTTAATTGGTGACTCCAAATTGTCCATAGGTATGAATGTGAGTGTGAATGGTTGTTTGTCTATATGTGCCCTGTGATTGGCTGGCAACCAGTCCAGGGTGTACCCCGCCTCTCGCCCAAAGACAGCTGGGATAGGCTCCTGCACCCCCGCGACCCTCGTGAGGATAAGCGGTAGAAAATTAAAAAATAGAACAAAGATGGTGACGTTTGGTCGTTGATAACACACTCACATGAACTCCTCAAAAATGTAATTTTGGTCCATAAACAACATAAGAACGAGTTATAGTTGTACCAGCAAAGGAATACAGACCACACGCAGCACAAGAAGGCAACATATGCCGCTGCCGGGCAGAAGAATAAAGTGTGCGTCTGGCAGTCGCTGACATACAATGAAGTGGAGCCTCTTCCTGCCAACAAAGTTCTGTTGGGTGGTATCACCCTAGTTAGCGTCCCATTAAGATGCAATGATGGTCATGGACCCATCTGAAACCAAAGTGGCTATGCCTGATAAAGCTTGGTCAGATGGGAGGCGAAACGTCTTCTAAGACAACCTCAATAGTCTCGTAGCAATGAATTCAATGTCCTGAGAATACTATGACCTGGATGAAAGAGAACATTCACAGACACATCACCATGGAAGTAAAAATGGCCCTCATAAAAAGCAAAGAGGGAGGTGAAACGCCTCTTTTGGTCCCTAGCGCTCGACTGGGATAAGAATAAAGATTCTTGAATCCCAGAGGAGTCATGGACTACAAGGAGGAAAAAAGGAGGCGGCCTTTCCAGACTTCTACTACAATAGAGTATATACAGTGGTATATATATACAAAGAGTGTAATTTAGAAAAACTGCTTTTAGGCATTCCATGTTGTGTTCATTGTCTTTTTCGGGTAACATACTTGTCGTGGTACCAGACATTAACATTGACAAGGAATTGAAGAAACAAGGCAGGTCTAGTAATTTTTCCATTAATAGTTTTCTTTTTATTACATTTAACTGCTGTTAATTTTTTTCTTACTGTATTTTATATGTTGTTCAAGTGTCCCATGCACAGTGTGAATGACTTAGGTGTTAATTTAAATGTAACTATAAGTTCAAACTTTCACTTAAAAGCCACTTATCTGCAAACTAAACTCATTCTCATAAATGGTGCAAGGTGAGTTGGAGACAGTCAGACGTGAAAGCTGGACGGCAGGCATGTCAGGAAATTATTTCAATGTTTCATATTCAGGCTCTGAAGTGTTTCTTGCGACAGTAAAGCTCCATGAAGACTAAGAGGAAGCATCAGTTGGTATTTCAGTCTCCACAAAGATGCTTCACATGCTTTCCACAGAGCTGAATCAGAAAGGCCTTGAGTTGGAACTATGAAAAGACAGAACAGCCCTGAGACCTTTGGAGGCATGCAAAAATGGCCGGCAGCCAAAGATGGCGACATCGCTGCGTTCTCCTGGTCAAAAGGCCTTTTGTTGTCAAGCCCTTACTGGCTGCAACTGATGCTACCTCCGTAAAACTGACATGCCAACACGCTGAAATCTTATCTTTTTAATTAGTTCTCTGTGTTTGGTGCAAGTCTGCAACATTAGCACAAAAGCTTTGGTCTTTTTCGTTGGACTGAAGACAGAAAAATGACTGAATCACCAGTTCTGCTCACACTGAACACCAACCTTTCTTATCACTGAAAAGGTTAGAAAAAACATTGCTTTACTGCTTCAGCAATGGTGTAATTCATTTCTTTCTTTCATTACATACAAAAGTGCAGTAAGTTGTCTGTTCGGAGCACTGACAGAATACTATGGCGTTAAAAGGGCAGGCTGGTTACTGTATACATTATGAGATAATGAAGAAAGAGCAAATGATGCATGAGTCTATACAGGGGAGTAAAAGTGGAGAATTCAAGATTCTTGTGGATTCATCAACCAAGGACAATGAAATTACGATTTTTTTTCCATTCACGGTGCAAATAAATTAAAATAATATAAATAGGCAGTGTGAAATTGTAAAAGAAGATGTATATTCAGGATCTCACTGTTGTAAAATCTGTTGATTTTAGACAAGAAATGTGGAAAAATGTGGCGCACGCAGAGCCCAGGTAGGAAAGCTGAGCCATAATCGCCAAGAGAGCAGGCCAGCGTAAGCGCTGCAAGAGGCGCCCTGCAGCCGCAGGGAAACAGGATCCCTATCTCTGACAAGACTGCAGCAGACTGAGCACACTCCTACTGTACTGCATGATCGTCTATGTAGGCGGGCGGGCATTAATGAATTCATGATCTTCTGGGAAAATCTCACATTCATTGCAGTCATGCCGACGTGCAAGCTTTTGATTAATCTACTGTACACTGGCTTCAAAAAGAAGGTAGCATCTACTTGGCAATCTTGGAAAACAACATTCCAAAGGCTGGACTAGACCTTTCAGGGAAAATGGATGAGTTAAAATTTAGGTATTGGAAATAATAAATAAATGCCTTTACCTAGCCAAAAAACGATGAACAACACAATTGCAGTAATAAAGATTTTTGCCTTCATAGCATAACATTGCGGGTCCGCTCTGATACTCAGGATCAGTAATGGTCTGATACTGGCCAAATGTACTCAATCAGGCCATGTACTGTGTAGCATTGGACACTTGGGTGTGAAGTTGTAATCATTAGTCATGGTTAGCGTGTTTTTCCGCTAAGTCATTGAGCTGTAGGCCACATTCACTGTAAAATATCAATTTCATACTGGAATTCTAATTCTGTTTTCATTTCTTTTCAGACTCAGATTTAAACTTGTGCACAAAGTTTCACTTTAGTCAATTACATTTGAATCTTTGAGAGGTGCTGCTGGGTCGGAAATTCTATTCAAAACTATGCACATTTAAAGTTTAATTAAAAAACAGCCGCAGCAGCAGTATTGCATAACCTAAGTCATGTTTTGAGCAATTAAATTTTCCCCCTCAGGGGAGCAGAATATTTGTTGCACAGTAGGAATGTGGTGTGCTTTGGATGTCAGCAAAGTACCTGCATGCAATTCTATGACTATAACCAAACATGAGGAAAGAAGGTTGGTATCAGCCCGGCAATTGGTATTAGACCGGCTATCTCACACCCCTGACAGTTCACCTGCCCCCCCAGGGGAGCCACCCCACTATCTGAGAAGCACTGTATATATGACATAATTATTCTTGTTAATCTGACAATAAAATACACAGAGGTGCTTGCAGTTCATCCTGAAGGGGTGGGGGCATGTGTGAATTGGAAGGTGTTTGTCACTGCCGTCTTTCCAAAGGAACATAGAACATTTTGAACATCTTTTTTTTTTAACATCACCATGCACTGCTGAATGAATGTCGGTGGATTATATATCCATGTTCACCAGGAGGTAATACAATTTTGTATTAGAACAGAAGGATAGGCTGCATGTACTTCATATACAGATATGAGGTTAAAGCAAGCTGTATTAAAAACTCTGAAGTAGTCATTGATACTATGAAAAATTGTAGGACAAATGTAATGGTTTTATTTCATTAGAACATGCATCAGTTTACAATTGAGTGCATCACATAATTAGTTCACACTTCCACATGTCCAAAAGGAGTAGGAAGAAGCAAAGCTTATTAAATCCTACCCCTCCATCTGGTACTTTTACAATCAGTAACTGTTACATTTGTTCATTTCCTGCTTACCTAATATATATTTTTATATTATCATTTTATTGATTTTATTATTTTTTGTCACGTACCAAAGTACAAATGTGTGACTGAATATTTTGGCCTAAAATGTTGGAATGTGTATTTCTTTCCACAGCCCCTCATCACAACTTTAGTCAGGTTGCGTTTGGTTGTGTTTATATTGGCCTCACATTTACCTTTTAAGAGCAAAAAAAAAAAAAACAAAGTTAATGGTAAACTACAATAGGTCCATTGTCGTTAATAAGACCCCTTGATAGATAGTACGCTGAAGATGATGCCCGAGATACCCCAGTTCTTATCAAGGTTAAACTCACTTTGTTATCAGTTATCATGGAACACGTCTCAGTGTACTTATCCCACTATCTGCCTACTTCTTGGAACATTCTCATTAACTCCAGATACACAAGGGATTTGTGAAGCATGCAGAGATAGTTCACAGTCAAAAGTACAATCGTGTATTTATCTCTTGCAGAAATGATCCCTCCCAAAGTAACCTATATTTCAAATGAAAGGTCATCCTGCTGAACATGTTTTAGTTCCATCATTCAGAGGAACAAAAAAAAACACTCACTCGTCTCTCATACTCAAATTGTTTTTGTCCACCTTGAGCTCTCACTCACGCCGTTTCCTCCACACTCATCCAAAAGTCAATTACTTTTGAGGAGGGCTGGGCAGGAGCAATGGTGCCCTGCTGACTCTCAAAGTCAACCCCAAGGAAGCCCTCTCACACCCGCCCAAAACAATTTCCACAATCAGCAACTGAGGCTTTATGAGCACTCCCCAGATGTTTAATGAGATGAGGATTGTACAGCTCTAGCTATATTCGCTGTCACATCAAAGGGTTTGAATCTCATCGTTTGTATCTGGTCCTTCTGTGTGCCCAGTGCCGACTGAGAATCAACCCCCACCGCGGACAGGTGACAGACATCCCTGTCACTCACACATGGTCGCCCTTCTGCCTTTTGTTCATCCGGTCTTGTCCTCAACACAAACACTGACTAAGCCAAACTGCCCAGGGTTAATTCTGACATGTGTCAAAAGTTCTTGCAAGATTAATGTGCCAAGTTTTCTTGGAAGACAGTTCACTGCATTGGTTTCAGAACCTTGGTGCAGCTGTTCCATAGAGCAACGGCATGAACGAAGTGAGCCCTTTTGTCTCTGTCTCGGTATGCAGTAGCATACAATCAGTGGATTGTGTGCACCAATAAGAGCTGCAAGTTTCCACACATCAAAAAATCTCCACCCAGAACCTGTATTGGAAGTATAGAAACCTGCAAAGCACACACATCTCCAACGTCCTTGGGTGACGCAGACACACCATTATAAATCTGCTCTCAATGCTGAATTATTCTACTTGAGATTATCTAATAAACCCTGAAACAACACGCCTCCAGGTTACTGACATGCAAATGGGGCACAAGGGAGTGCGAAGAGTCTTTTGTTGACTGTAACTAAAGTCTCGAAAAAGCAACCGTGAGACAAA
The DNA here is from genome assembly GCF_037039965.1 of Doryrhamphus excisus. Lineage (NCBI taxonomy): Eukaryota > Metazoa > Chordata > Actinopteri > Syngnathiformes > Syngnathidae > Doryrhamphus > Doryrhamphus excisus. Next base: position 8,950,901 of record NC_136371.1, on the reverse strand, counting down.
CAAGTCAGCTCTATTCAGCCTTGCTTCCAGTGCGCAGTACAGTTCGCTTGGACGGGGTACGGTAGTGTTTGTCAACACAGAATTGGAAAGGGTAGTGCAGTGTTTGTTGACACGGAATTGAAATAGCAAGAATACAAATGGTGTGTATTTTGGAATCAATAAAGAAAATAATTGTAATATACAGCCACATGTTTTGTGTCTTCCATTGTTTTCTATATACTGTTTATGACAATGTTCATCTCTGTTAAATCCAATCAGAGGTGTGGACTCGAGTCACGCGACTTTGTATCCAGTCAGACTTGAGTCATAATTTTGATGACTTTGGATTTGACAAAATCATTACACATTTCAATTCAACTTGGACTTTGACGTTAAAATGTTTCCCCAACAGTGCTTAAGAATTCTAAGAACTCTACGGCTTCAGACTTGACTCAACCTGTCTTGACTTGACTTGAGACATAACTTGGACTTGTAAGCCTTTGCTTGAGACTTGAGATCAAAGACATGAGTCTTATTTGACTTGAAAAACACTGACTTTCTCCCTCTTCTAATTGCATTACATGCAATGTTCGGCTATCAGAACGCATTATTTACGGAGCTGATATAGCCATCATCCTTCCTGCCTGCGCACCTCGCACTGGCAACCCTGAAAGATCAAGTTTTATAATTCCAAACTGTGCTGCGTCATGGGAGTTGAACTTAAAAGTTGAGGTGTACTCAAAACTTGCTTATTTTTTTTGCTGTGTTCAGTCAGTGTTCAAAACCACAGCCACAAAATAAAACTATGATATTCCTGTTGGGTTTTTCTGTCATTTTATTCCAATAGCCAGGATGAAAACCAAAGCCAAGATTTATTTTGTCATTTTCAAAATATACATAAAACAGAAGGTCCTGGTAAAGTTGGACACATAATAACGAGTAAAAATGTTTTTAGCTTTGTGTTTGTCCTCAGAAAAGGAGGGATATGTGACCTGAGAATGCCCTTTAATGAGTTTTGGCAGACCATCATCAAACGCATAAACTGTATAAACGCATAAAATGTATATCTTTGGTCTTGGTTGCCATTAGCCACGAGGCGGGCTGACAAGAATCTAGGTTCAAACATATTTTGGACGGAGAGGCACAATTCCCTGTGCTGCCTGCTAACAGCATCCTTTATTCTGCTCGGGCCTCAAGGAAATAAGGACCCCAATAAATGAAGGGAGTTTTCTCTTGGCTATTCTAGAATGGGGTTTATAGGGTTGAAGGAAATTCTGCAGGCATTGCTTTGGGGAGGAGGTGAGAGAGAGTAGGTGGAAGGATTAATGGGAGAGTTGGGGAAAGACTTGTGAAATCCAACCATGAGGGGCAGCATTGTGGTTTCTAGGGCAGTGATTCCCAACCACTGTGTCGTGGAACATTAGCGTCCATTGAGAGATTACCAAATCTGCCAAGGGAAATTATGCAGTTTCACTTAATTGCCCTGAAAAGAATTTACTCCAAATAATGTATCTTTCTATGCCAGCATTGTATCACAAGAAATTAAATGTTCTTCCACCATATTCTGTACATATGTTGGAATATATGGTATACAGTAATCCCTCATTTATCGCAGGTAAAACCGCGATATTTCCACAGAGTAGGAATCCTAGTTAGGAACATGGAAAACCTGTTTATGACCTTTCCTAGGAGATGCATGCACAGCACCTGTGGAATATTCAGTACAGAGCAGTTTCCCCAAGTTAAAATTTAACAATGCGATGACATACACATAAAATCTAATTAAAACTCAACTCATTTTGGGTTAAGGGGGTCGTGTTTGTTCACAGGACATTGAAGTTGCATTTTCATCTCATGAAAGGTTTCAAATAAGTGAATTAATTGCAAATGGCACAGCTATTATTCACATGCAAATACAAACAATTTCAATATGAAAGCATGTCACCATGATGTAAAGGTCCCTTGTTCTTAAGGTCAAAACGTGGCTTAAGTGCCTTTATGAAAAACACTAACCAATTTGCCAGCATGAAAAGGCACCGAACCATTAACAGTAGGAGGTTGGACCAATTAACATAAAGGGAACTTTTTAAACTGTTATATTATAAATATTCAAATACCGCCATGGTACTACGATGGTAAGCAGGCGTGTTGGTTACCGCTGAGAGCTTAACAGCACAATGCAAACACAGCAACAGACCATCAGCATCTCTTTACTGAGCAGCTGGGATTGAATATTGGTGGGACAAGGAGGGCCGTGTCCCCTGGCCCATAAATCAAGAACCCTGTTGAGATCCACCTCCGCGGGTCTGCTTTCAACTATGGCTGGGAAACGCACCACTAAAGCCCCTCAGATGCCACGTGAAGGACACCTGAGTTGCTTAACATGATTACCGCTGTTACTCAAAGCTGTAATTGCTGCATTTGGCTGTAAATATCATCGCTGGGTGAATTCAGTCATGAAAATCGAGAAATGCATTTACACTCAAATGTCTTAAGTCCCCCGAAGACGTACAATTAAAAATAACAGTCAATTACTCACTGACATCTGCATAATAATTAAGGCAAATAGAAATACATATATGTACGCCTCTATATTAAATTGGTCAACTGATCATTGTAATCAAACATGAAGCACAACCAATGAAGTGTTCTTTGCTTTGTCTATAAAATCAAGTAAACCAAGATAAATGGTGTAAAAAGGTCATTATTGCGTGCACTCACACATTTCACTCAAGCAGTGATCTGTGACTTCTTATAGACTAGGTCTTTACTGGTGATAGATCAGTAAAGATCCCTGCTGTATATACTGTACGCACAAAAGATAACATTACATTTGTATTTTCCAATGTTGAGAATGTTGCCTGTGTGTTTGTAGCCTGTGGTATCCACTGTCTTATACAGTTATGTGCCATGGTTTAACGGCAAAGTAAGAGATGTCACAGCAAAGCTTTTATGAGTCACAGAGTTTGGATCCCATGAACAGCAAAGGGGGAAATGAGAGGGAAATATCGCTTATTTTGACATTTTCTCTGAAAGCATCCAAAGCAAATCAAGCTAATCTTTCAAGGCTCAGAGGTCCTTACGAGATGCATCAATTTCCAGCTTCCCCTGGAGATGAAAACCACTGCAGGTCAGAGTCATTGATCCCACCTTTACAAAACCATTTCAGCAGGTAGAAGGTGAAAATTTCAAGACAAGATGACAAGATCGGTGTTTACACAGTGGCTTATTGACAAGTCCTTTTTTTCAGCTATGAGAAATCATACAATACAGTGTTCTTTGTGTGTATTCTGGTATTCGATTGATCATTTATTATTTTTTAATTTCCTTAGTCACTCTTGAAAGCAGACCTTTCATCTTTATCCATCCATCTTAGTATATGCCGCTTCTCCTCACTATGGTCATGGGAGTATGCTGGAGCCTATCCCAGCTGACTTCGGTCAGGAGGCAGTGTACACCATGGGCCAGTTGTTTTTCAGACAAAACAAGATATTCAAACATCAGCGTTGACTTTGGAATAAAAGTGATCTTTTCTGTGTTGTGGATCAAACCACTGTGTGTGTTTGGTTCATATTGATTTGGTCCGTCTTAAGCCTAACCGATTGCTCGATTAATCAAAACAACAAGATTCAAACTAATTGACTGAAAAAATTACCGTTGGTTGGAGACCTAAAACAATGTTTGCGGGTACATTTCTTCTACACCATGACATTCAACAGGCCGTCTAGTGACTTTTAATGTATGACATCATCATTCCGCCAATCGGACAATAAAACACAGAGAAATGCCATATTCTAACTCAGCACGAAGGGGCGGGGGCTTGCATGAGCTGCAAGGTGGTTGTTGATGCCATCATTCTAAGGAGAGCAAAAGCCTTTTTTTTTTTTCTTCAAACTTTATTGAAACACTTAACAAAAGTGCAAGCTAGAGCTAGATTTCAAGTCAAATGCTATAAAGACATTTTTACGTTTGACTGCCAATATGTAAGATTTATATATCCAAGCGCAACAGAAGGTGAAAATACTTTTACAACAAAGGTTTTTTTTTTCAGTTTCCCCTTAATGAGCAGTCTGTAATCCTCCAAAAAATGGTTCAAACTTTGAGTCACTGGTCATGACAGCTACAGCTTGCATTACAAGTGCATATAATTCAGGTGGTGTTGATAGGATAAGACATTCGGATCTCTCATGATTTCATATTAGATTTTATCTTCATCAAGATAAAATCATCTTCATTAAATTGCCTCTCAATTTTGCTATAATTGTCTCACATGGGTAAAACGAAGTTAATGACCGGAAGACATAAAAAGATCAAAATGCTATTGCACCAGGCAGAACTGAAAAAAGCAAAGTCTTTCAATTCATAATCCTGTCTTCCCTTCTCACAGACGTTTTCTCTTAACAGGCCTTGTCGAGGCATCAATTAAAAAATGCATCAAAAACAGAAATAAATATCTCATTGGTGGAGATAACAAAAAACACTTGGACCTCTGCCCCAGAGTTGGACTGACAGATTGAAACATAGGCATTCATACAGGGCAGTGGTGCCTCTTCTTTGTATGTCCAGTCACATCGTAATCTATGTGATCTACCATACTTGTCAATTCATGGCATGACAGTTGCAACAAAAATAAATAGCCCTGAGTTAGATCAATGCCAAGTGATTGTGATTTACGTCAGCGCAAGGTGTGTGTGGAGGCGACGATGGGGGGATTCCATCTTCACTGGAATTGGATTTTCAAAAGATTTAACTGAGCCTGGACCCAATATTATGTATGTTGTCCATCGCTTCTCACATTCACATTGCAAGGCGGTCAATATCTCCCATCAGCGGTGGCAAGCAGGGATGGGAGGACAGCATTTGTTGTGTTTACACACAAGCTAGATCACCTCCCAACAGTTCCATTCCCCCTAAAGTCATATTAATATAAGTTAACAGCCATGATGGAGGTGCACCCTTTGCAGAAGTCCCCCTTACAAATCCTTATCAATTACTCCAATCACTCCTCACACGGCTTGTACCGCATCGAGAGACAGCCCTTATTTCCCACCCCATTAATGAACTCTTTCATTTGAAAGCCTTTGACTTGCTACCTTTTCATCGCGAAGCCAAGGCCAGCAGGCGCCTGTGACAGCTCCTTGAAAATTAAAATTATCAATCAAGACAGATGACTTCAGATGCTTGGGCCTCAGAGAGTGCTGCCACCGTGCGATGGTGCATGATGCCTGACATCATCAACACCAAGGAGGCACGCATTCAAGCGGGTAAATCCCCCCTCACAGAACAGTTGATCAGCTCGTAATCATAACATTACCGCACACACATAAAGGATGCTGTAAAAGCTAATTGGAACTTGTGACAAATAGTCATAGTATGTTCCCAATGCCTGTGTGCACTCAATTAAAGTCTAATTTAAGTGGGTGAGCATGTCCTTAAAGGGGACCTGCTATGCTTTTTTCACTTTTATGACCTATAAATGCAGTTAGAACGTTGCATTCTCGTGTTAAACCATGTCAAAGTTTCAGATAATGAGGTTTGCACATTTGGATGTTAGCCCTGAAAGCGGTTTGGGGTATCTCAAAACGCTCGGTTTCAGAGGGTGTTGCAAAACTGTTCTTTTGTGATGTCACAGAAGAGTGGGTTTCCTTATGTGGGCATGGCTGTAGGCGTGATACACTCTCTGCCCTCTCCCAAGCTCTGCTTTTTTGTTTACGAAACAAGCTCAGGCAGAAGTTATTATAGTTGGTGATTCCCAGCAAAAGAAAAATGTTTTCATCTGTCAACGGCATTTCACTCGGTACTATTTTTGTGCACATGAACGTGAAATATCCACCAAACTGTTGCTCAAGCCAGAAGCAGCACGCTCTTACCGGGAAAGGTACATTAATGTCAGACACACTGTGCGTCCACAGAGGTGGAGGGAACCACAGAGCTCACTGTCCAGAACACAGTAGTAATGATGTGCAATGACCACATTTCCACTACAGATGTTGTGCCAAGATTGTCTGCAGCACCCTCACCGCCAGCTTCTGAGCTCCACAGTACCAGTGGTGCTTCTGACAAAGTATGTGCGACAATGAGTGTTCCTCCACGATACACGGTAAGTCAGTGGTCTCCAACCAGTAGGTCATGAGCTGCCAGTAGCTCCTAAACACTTTTCAATACCCACTAAATTAGAAAGTGTTGTTCGCAGTAGTCTGAAAGTACTGTGTGTGACCAATCACAGCGGAGTGGGCATGCCGGAGGCGGGCCATAGGTGGAATAAATTAAAACAGACAATTTTGGCAGGAAGCACAAATCCAAGGAAATACAGCTGAAATAAGTGCAGATTCCGGAAGATCTTGAACGTTTTCTGTGCAGGTTAGTGTGTGTAGCTCTATAGGATCTCAATACAAAGGCTAAAAATAAGCATAATAGGTCCCCTTTAAAATTGTAAAGTAATTCATCAGGTATCATGGGACAAAAACCCTGCCAGTAGGGAGTAAAAACAATTGCTATACAGCGTAGATGCTGGATGACATAATCTCCATCTAAATCAATTTCTGAGTGAGAGCACTCGACCCAGCTCAATATGTGGCTGTTGGGCCTCCGATAAGTGGCCACTGACACTAACCTATTAATTCATGTGCTTCTGTCCCTGTGGCAAATCTTGACCCTGAATGTTGGAAGCCCAGTGATAATGACAATTGCCAAGAAGGAACTAAATGCAAAGTCTGCAGCAGAGTCATGGAATGGAATGATATCTTAACTACAAACATACAACCAACGACAAAGTCTCATTTTGGGGGGAATCCCCACTTACAATATAAATGAAGTCTCAAACACTCATAATGCATAATATCATCAAACATACTTAAAGTATTTTTTCACATGATGCATACAGAACAATGAACAACTTTGTGCCCTGTGTCCTTTCTGCTCCGTTTTCCTTGTAATATGAAGTGTTCTGGCACATAATTGTGAGTGTTAAGTGTGAATTGTGTTTAATTTTTATTCAAGCGCCCACTTGTACAATTAGTGCACCCCTGGGGGTACGCATACCACACTATGCATGGAAACCGAGGATCTCCAGCATCCTAAACATGCTCAGTGGATGGCAAGTGAACATGATGGCCATGCAGGGACTGAGATGTTTTCATCTTCCGGGAATTGTATACAGATCCTTGCAACGTGGTGCATGCATTATCATGCTGAAATATGAGATGATGGTCTGGGATGAATGGAAAAGGATGGTCCTCAGGATGCCATCACAGTATATCTGTGCATTCCAAATGCCATCAGTAAATCACCTTGGACAATTTTATTGTATCAAACCCTGCAATAACAATAAAAGCCTATTGTTTAGCTACTAGCATTTACTATCATTGAATGTATAATTGTGGTCTTGTAGAATGTTGTGGTAGGAATAAGAGCTCAAAAGGTTACATTTGATGTGCATGACAGGAATGAACTGTTGGTCATCTCTTTGCACCGACTTACAAGATTTTGAGTGTTTTTTTATTTAAAAGGTCAAAAGTCACTGATGCTAGATCTGAGGGGACCTCTCCCACAATCTTGGTTCACTTCAGTCAGCACTGTCATGTTCTTTTGCACCAATCAGTTCTTATAATGATTCATATTCCTGCAGTGCACAGGTGTCAAACCCAAGGCCGGTAGGCCATATCTGTCCAGTCAGGTCAACTTTATGCAGCCCATGTAAGGCCAAATGCACAATGGACTCACTTTCTGGCTATAATTGCATGAAGCCCTGCAGTCCGCCTTCAGTACTTCCATTACATTCTACAGCAGCAGTCACCATCTCAATCCAGATCTTTCTATGTCCGTCTCAGAACAGTGTTCCAACATCTCTGAGCAGAGTACAAGCATAAACCGTGAGTAGAAGCATAAATCAACCAGCATTCATTCAAACAAACACAAACGAGGGAAGCCGCGGATGGGGTGGGGGGTGGTGGTGGGGGTGGGGGGTGTCCAGACGGGAGAGAGGTGAGCCGCCAAACAGTCACTCAGCAAAAATAACGTCAAGCGCCCAGGTTGTTCGCGTATCTCTCCTCCGTTTAATATTTGCTTGTGCGCAAATACATACGCAACCACTCTGACACATGCGTGACGCACCGGAGACGTCCAAACAAACGCAAACGTTATAAACAATTCGCGTCAAAAAGATTTATGCCCGGGGACTGAATACAATTAATGTTCATTCACTGAGGTTTAGAAGAAAAGGGGGGAAGAGAGCTTCTGGCCATGTTGGAGTCACGAACTGTCTTCGTGTATTAGACACAAAAAAACAAGCCAGGCTTGTGCGTAACGGCCGATACAAACCGGGGGTTTGCTCCAAATGCCGCATATTGGCGGAGCTTGATTCTGTCTGACAGAACGTGCCACAATATGCAGTGCTTCTAATCTGCCAAATTAAACCCACATATCAACTTTGTTTGTGGCGTGAGAACACAGTGATGAACTTACCTGCACAACAGTTTCCAAATGGTTAAGATCACCGTGCTGTCAATTCAAAGAGTCATTGCGGTGAATGAGAGGCTGTCCTGGGCTACTAAGAACAGAGACCGTTTTTTTAAAGAGCAAAGAATACACGCTCCCAAAAGTAGTGCACTTGAACGTCGCTCCCCAAATTACATACTGCCAACACCACCCTGGTACACCTGCAGCCAGTCACTTCCAAACGCGGCAAGGGAAGAAATCATGCTCGAGACTCAGCTGGATCAATAAAACCACCGATGAAATCAATACGGGAGGTGGTAAGCGACGTGATCATTCCGTGAAATCGGTCGTGTCTTTTAGCTCAGGACCACATGAGCGTGGATGTCCTGAAGAGATGATGGGCGCCAAGGAAGGATGCGCTGCCCTGCTCTCTCTCTCTCTCCCCCTCTCTCTCTCTCTCTGTCTCTCTCTCCCAGAGTCCAAGCAAGACGTTTCAATTGCAAAGGATGAAATCCACCGGGCCTGCCTTCAAAATAAAAGCAGTTTGCAAATTGACCACGTGCCAGTAAAATGATGGCACGAAAAATAACATTCAAATGGGATTAAATATGCCAATACTCTGTCTCATCTCCTACCTGTAAGAAAATATCTCACTTTTCATTTGATTAATACAAATATGAAACAATAACTAGATATACAATGTTAGAAATTCTAGTGTTAACAAAATATCTCTCACAAACTTTGTAATGGACCGTAATATAAATATTACATCATTATTAATTTCTATGCTTATCCTCCCTCCCAAGTACTGACATGCTAACCACTTGTACACTGTGTAGCTAATCATTGATTATCAATACATACTAGTTCACGCAAGCGGCACGAGGATTATGCTTGCCTGAAATTTGGAACATTTATATATTTTTTCTTTATGCATTCACATGCAGCCCTACGCTATTCAAACAAACTTCACACCTGAAGTATGACCCATTTACTCATTGGCAGGTAAAAGTACAATATGACTGTGGGGACAAAATATGTTTCAGCATCAAGGTCGCTTTGGTATTTATGACTTAATTCAAACATAATGCCTTTTAATTTAATGAGAAATTACCACAAAATAGCATAGACAATGACCCCACTGTTTGAAGGAAAATCTGTTTCAAGAATAATGTACAATTTAAATGTTGACACTCCTATAAATATAACACAAATAGGTCCCCTCTCCTTTCTGTTTGTTAAAGTAGCTCTAATAGTGCTGAAAGTTGGAGACACCGATTTTAGGATTAAGGATTTCAGTCTGTTCATTGTTTGCGAGCCACCAATGGCTCAATTACAGGCTGCAAGAGACAAAACCTGAATCACTAAAGTTGATGAATGACAGCGATGAGCTCTGCTTTCTCCCCAAATGGAAATGTGGAATACAGATGACGACGGACTTGCAGGTGAGCGGGCCTCCCTGTTGGCTAACCAGGCAATAAAAAGGGCTCTACTTTGATTTGCCCCTCGGTGGGCTGCTCATCAAGACTTGGGTCTCTGTGAGCAGAATGCTGATGAAAAGATAGCTTTGAGGAATAGGAAAAGAACTACGCCTCCCCTGAGTGAAAGTGCGCACTGTGAGCTTTCTTTGTCATTCACGGGGCCTGTGCTGAATAGTGGATCCTTAATGAGCATAGGAGTGGACAAACACAGCATTGAGTCCTTGCTTCTAGTCGAGGTTGTTGTCCGCAGATGGCCTCAACCCACTGGTTTATATATTAACTTTGAGCATAACTCTGTCATGGTTTATTTGTCTTTAATGTGGTATGCAAGATGCTGAAACCAATCCAATGGAGGTCAGTATATTTTCTACTCTAAGCAATATAAGCTTTGTGTTATATTTCGGTAAACATAAGTGCAATATTCAATAGTATGTCTACTTAAAACAGGGGTGGGCAAACCTTTTGACTCATGGGCCGTGTTGAGTTAACAAAACTGTCCGGGGGGGCCGGAAAATATATTTAACACACACAATATTTTACGCTTATAATTTTATTCTAACATTCTGCATTGAATTAGTTGTCTAATTTATTTGTAAAAGTGTCATACTATCAGCTGTATTTTCTCGTGTCCCTTTTTTCAGGAGCACTTTAAACATCAGACCACATCAAATTACGAAATAGAATTTTACATTTTTTTTTTAAACCGACAAGTATGTTAAAAGTTGAAATACTTAGAAAGCAACTGGCGGGCCGGATTCAAACGCTTGGTGGGCCGCATGCGGCCCCCGGGCCGTAGTTTGCCCACCCCTGACTTAGAAGGAACAAGCTGTAGGCTGAAAATGGCCCCTGTGCCACTCTTTTGGACACCTCTTTGGAACAATGGCAGCACGCTGCTTTCATCTTAGTCAAATTATGGAAGTGGAGTGTTCAAAACCAGGTGCATCGCACCTCAATGTTAGGGCCAAGAGGAAGGGGCCTGTTGGGAACATGGCTGAGTAGATCCACCCGGTCTGAGTCGCCTCCACTCATTGCCGAAAAAGACAGACGGGGGTGTTTGGCTGTTGTCATCTATTGTATAGTCTCCGATATATACTCCGTTGCCAAATGCCTCGTCTTTACGTCCGCTGTTAGTTACACTTAAACTACAGTATATGCAGTGTGGAAATGGGATGTCACGGGGAGGGCTTTTTGCCAGCCTAGACAAATTGTATAAAAGTGAAGCGACAGTGACATTTTATTCAATCCACTCAAGAGTTGAGACCACATCACCAACATTGTGGTTTTAAAATTGAGCGTGCGCAAGAATTTACTGGAAATCTAACAATGAAAGGTGATACATGACTTCATTAGTTGGCACCAGGTGTACTGTTGCGTTACTGTAATTTTCACATCTGTAAAAATCAAAGCTTGGCACTGTGGGACTTTCCAAGGGGACAGCACAGTGCAGTGCTGCCCCTCCACTGGAACAGTGGATGGCATTACAAATAGATTTAGAACACGGTTCAAGCTTTTGCATTACATACCTCTGTGGTTCATGATGATTGGAGTTTTTCTTTTTTCTGACTTGTAAAATGTGTACCTCCATTTTCGTATGGTTCAGTTACAGAATCGCTGGTATACTACTACTACTACAAGTAGTAGTGTTGAGTGCTACTGCGAGAGCACAGAAACAGGGAAGGCATGTGAGTGACATAACAATGAGAGTACAGTCTCTAAACCTGTGAAACAATGAAAGGAAAGGGAAGGGAACGAGCTGACGAAAATTGATATACGTACTGCGTTCAAGAGACCAGAGGGAAAGGCATCAAGGCTAGAAGCACTGGAGGGGGGGGGACAAGCTGTTTTAATATTGATTGGGAAGCAAAGTGGTGTGATCCTGAAGGGAGCACAGTATACAGTGTGGTGGAGGTCAAGAGTGTCAAGACAGAGCGATGAAGATTAAAACTGCAGGAATGATGCGGAACATTGTTCATTTGTAACAAGTTGGTTGTGAAGAGAAACTACATTTCTGGAGCTGGTTGGATGAATCGATGCAGGGTATTCACAGAGGTGAGCGAGTGGTCGTCGATGCGCTACTGTGTTTTACCATATCAATGCAATCTACCCAGGACCTTCAGAATCAGTCGTGCTGGCCCATATCACTTATACAATTAGTTACTAATACTCAAAGTTACTCGCAGTTATGTAAGCGTATCGGTGATTATGAGGAAAAAGCGGTAGAAAATGAATGAATGAATGAATGAATGAATGAATGATATGGGGACATATTATTAGCAATACAGTATTGGTATTGTAGAAACCCAGCAATTACTTATTGCATTGGAGTTGCCCAGACGCTAAGCTCCACTGTGGCACAGGGGTAATGGTGCCTGCACTTAACCGTGGCTTGCAACCGCCGCAGACATTTTTTATTATCATTTTAATGATAGTGGCCCTCACAGTGTCTACCCAAAAAAAATCTGTCTGGGTAAGATCCCACTGAAGGCCCAGGTACACCAATGCACTGCCTGTCACTATGTGTAGATATTTGCTATTTAAAATGTACAATAAATTAATTTGGAGTTCAATGATAAAACTAACTGAGTAAACGATAACTACAGTAATTATAGTTTAGCAGGTGGGGGAAGCACATGTTTAGGAAGGAAGCTTCAAAGCTTTGCTCAAATGACTGCCAAGCAAGCCAAGAACAAGCCTGAACAGCAACTTGACACAGTCATTGGAGCGCCCCAAACGAAGCGCTCTTCTGCTCTGTGGCGGAGCATTCGGAGGTGATGTCACCCCAGAGATTTTTGCATAATTCATGACTAGTCACTTTGGAGCTTTTGGACAAGGCAGAGAAAAAGATCGAGAAATATTTCTTCATAATATTGAGTAACTTTTAGTCCTGCTGCTGTGCTTTATTTTGTCCTACTTCCAGAAGATGACTCTTGCATAAGTTGCAGCTTACTAGAAGCTTATTCAAAAGTCTCTAAATCTGCGCCTCAGCAATGATGTATTTTAAAAATCCATAGTCGGAAAAATAGGTAACCACATGGGGATGCATGCACCAGGGCTGGAGAACCTACTTCAAAGTAAGGCAGGTGTCTCGTGGAACACCAGTCAGACATATCTGGATAATCAGCAAACCTGACGGGATAAACACACAAGGGAAAATTGTACATTTGAAATGAGAGGCGAGTTAGTCAACAAAGTGGAACAGGAAATTAAAAACAAAATGCCATCATTATCTCATTTCTCGGAATGTCAGCTTATTAACAATAAAGTAAGAAAATTGAAACAGCAAGCTGTTAATATCTGTTTATGGATTATGTTATATTTCTCCCCAATACTTGGGTTTCTTTGTGCATACAAATTGAAGCACAATGGAAGGTCTATCATGCCAAGACCAAAGGCAGATGCTTGTCGTTTTCTTTGCAGGCCTCTTTGCTCCCACATTAGGACAGATAACGCTAAGACCATAGAGGGCAATTGTGTAACAAGACAAGATGTTTGTCACAATCTGATAATGGACTGAAATCACGTAATCCATGTTTTGTTTTGTTTTGTTTTTTTTTACGTTTTTTAGACATGCAACCTTCCATCTATGAACAGGGCCTAACCGATCATTTTTTACAGATCCCAAAAGGCAGACATGTCTGAAGAAAGGAGAACATCCCGGTCATGAACTGGAACTCTGTTCCATTCTGTGAGTAGCTTATTCTTTCTCATTCTGGTGCAATGCAATGCAACATACTTAGCCCCCACTGCTTTCGACATCCAGTTCATTGATTTGTCTGACAGCAATAATCACCGTGTCATGTCAGCTGCAGGAGTCGGCACAGCGCTTCGTGACCTGTTTGTGTTCTGGCATCCGCAGTGCTTGTCAACTGCTTTGCGGGCAGCAAACATATTTCATTAGCGATCAAGGGCACATTTACAGTATATGTCAACAACAATCCAACAAGAGATTCTGTTTCTCTTATTAAACAATAGCCTGCTTTATCTAATGAATAAAGCCTCCAAACCTTAAGCCCTCAGTCCTCACACTTGTTTGCAGTTTTTCTTTATTATACTCCCGGCACACATCCAAAGAGTAATTCATCTAGTAAGCCTTGATTTGCTCTTAATGCAACTACTGTGTCAAGTCCCTGAAAGTCTCAGTTACTTCTGAACACAAGAATTCAAGTGTCGATTCAAAGCTGGTCCAGCTTTAGATTAAACATGTGGAACTATGGATATTTATCTATTTATCTTGCTCATATACATAAGGAAATGGAATTTGATTGATTTGCAATACAGAAAGGCAAAATCATCCATGTACTCAGGTAAAAATGCTGACAGCAAACAAGCATCTTGTTGACTCTTTGTGGTTCTCAAACACACAGGCTTAGCTTTCACTGCTCAACAAACTCAAGGTTCACCTTCTAAAGTGGCGCGCCAACTGCTAGGTAGACTGGAATAATTACAACAGATAAAGATGTTACACAGAACTTAACGTTTAATTAAATAAATGTTTCTTTTCAACATAACAAGTTAAACAGTAGCCTACCAGAAAACTCAATCATTGCTGTCCTCCTCCCTGGAACTAAAATCACTAAAGTCGTCCTCTTCTTCACCGTTGAACAGCCTCAAAATTCCTTTGGTACACTTTGTCAATCTCGCTCCCTTTTGACCAATTTAACTTAACTTAAACAGAAGTTGTAGTAATTCTGCAGTTGATCCGACTTGCTTAAAATGTGTCAGATCAAAACATGATCACTGCAAAAATAAAATCAAATGTGATATTAGCATCACTACTTCCTGAAGCTGCAATTAAAGAATCGTGGAAACTGTAGATTTTGGCAAAAATTAGCTGCATCATTGTACAAGATACAGGGTTCAGAGCTTGAGAAAAAAGTAGCATCTTAAACTTCGAACATAAGGGTATCTCGAAATTCCCTTTTGTCTTATAAAGGAGGCTTGGAAGTAAGTTGTTTCTAGGCCTTTGTCTTAGCATAAACAGGCGCCTTCATCTACTTAAGGTATTCACAGTGAGCGAAGCGGCAACTTGTGTTTTGCCTACATTAATTATAGCTTAGGCAAGGAGTGCATGCAGAAACATTATTTGAAAATTATTCTGCAAGGTTGAGCAGAAAACACTCTCTCCCCTGAACTACAGGGCCGCATTTTCTTTCTTTCTTTTTTTTTTAATGGGGACCAGCTTAATTTGGACCTAGTGCTCATACATTTCTAATGTGTGCTATTTTTGTTGCTTGCAATGCCGTGGCTAAAACAGAACGCATCTTCCTCATGTATGGTTCGGGGAAAAGTTTGACAAACTACTTTTCAGTGTACGTAGTCTTGTAGCCTTGTTTTTGATGTCACCTTTGTTTAATTCATGCATCAACATTCTGCCACTGTTCTTGCCATGTACTGTCACATCAGAAGATGTCAAAACATTTTTTTTTGTTTTGAAAACACTGCCAATGAGGGAAATACACTATTATAAGGATACTATTATATCCTCAAAGGATGAGGCTGAAAGGAACTAGCTTATTTGCTGTTTATGATCCAAATCGCCGCAATGTCGTCATGTCGTCACAACCCTTGCTGAAGTTATTGTTAACCATGACTTTCATCAAGTTGATCAGTAGTGAGGTCCAAAATGTGTAGAATTAGGTCTGCATTCTATTTAGTGCTATTCTATACTTGACTTCAAAAGGGACTAGACAAAGTATAAAGCTTTCTTGTAAAAGTCATAGTTTTATGATAGCAGGGAAGACATCGCAAAGACATTTCTCATTGAAGAGCAAGTACTGTAAATTCTAGACTATAAGCAGCTACGTTTTTCATACTTACCTTTCGGCAGATTTATGGCTTAAAAGAACTACAGTTACCATGATGCTTACAGTGCAGATTCAGGAAATAGTGAATTTGAGTAGTTAAGTGGATGCTAATATCACATGTGATGATCATGACATGATCTGACAAATCTTAAGTAAGTTTGATCAAGTGTAGAATTACAACATCTACTGCTTGGGCCTCAGCAGCTCTGATGAAAAACCTGCAAGTCCGTCTTCATCTGTATTCCACATTTCCATCATCTCAAATCTCGTGTCTCACAGGAGCTAACAAACAGTGCTGGGAACACCGAGTGTAGGTTGAATTGCAAGGTTTGTAATGTGTCTTTCAGGGTAAATATCCCCATGTATATACAAAATGTTTTGTCTTTAATTTTGGTGAGTGTGGCTTATATTCAGGTCCGCTATGCATAAAAAGGTAGTATTACTTCATATAGAGCAACCTAAATGACAGAGATGTTCCTCTTCTGAAAATAAAGACTGACTCTATCCATCACCTCATGGCAGCTGCTGGCGGAAAATGGCAATCGGTCTCTGATGGCATGTAGCACAGCTCTCGGAGAGCCATCACGCTAAAGGCCAGGTTTGTTTGAAGTCCGCTTTGCAATGCATCAGTGGCGATGACCTAGATTTCTCATCACTCCTTCCTCCAAGAGTGTGTGGCAAGGCGGCCTCGTTTCTGCCTTCAACATCCTCTAACTATGTCAGCTCACATATAAACGTTTGCCACAGAGGCACAACCCCCCCCCCCCACACACACACACACTTACCATACACACACACACACACAATGTTTGGAGGGGGCAGGCTGAGTGACAGAAGTGAAGGCAGATGCAATGGAGAGTGATGCAAAAAGGGGGGGAAAACTACAAAAGAAAAACATGCATTCATTTAACTTTTGGGCTAGTGTGACTAACCGAAGCACTGAGTGAAGAAACGATAACATATTTGGAAGGAGACTACGTGCCCTTGAGGTACAATGTTTTTCTCTTTTATTCATATCTAAATGTGGCTACTAAAAACCTTCCCACGCATGGTCATGAGCGCAGAGCACGCAAGCGTGAAAGCAACAACAACACACCAAAATGCTTCAAGTCAACAAGCAGATGCAACAAGCCAGAAAGTGCAAAAGCAATGTTTTATTTATGCATGATGCACACCATTACATTGTGCTGTCAGTCTGGAAAAAAACACCGCCTTCTTGACTGCTACCACTCAAGCATTTTTTTCCCAGTTTCCTTGACGACAGTGTAATGTGACATTGGATTAAGTACATTAAAGGAAACAAAGCTCCATGTGATACTTTCCAAACTATCAAACCTATCCCAGTTGTCTTCGGGCGAGAGGCGAGGTACACCTTAGACTGGTCACCAGCCAATCACAGGGCACATATAGACAAACAACCATTCACACTCACATTCATACCTATGGACAATTTGGAGTCGCCAATTAACCTAGCATGTTTTTGGGATGTGGGAGGAAACCTGAGTACTCGGAGAAAACCCACACATGCACAGGGAGAACATGCAAACTCCACACAGAGATGGCCGAGAGTGGAATCGAACTCAGATCTCTTAGCTGTGTGGCCTGCGCGGTAACCACTTCATCGTGCAGCCTCAATTTAACTCAGTATACAAAAAACAAGCTAGTCTGCCGAAAATGTGAGCGACAAGGTCAAGAAAGAATAAGAGGCCATGCGTACCTCATATCGAAACATCATGGACATCTATTTGTGTTCCCATCTACACTAGCATTATCCTGACCTTTGGCTTTCAAACATGTTATTCAGGGTTGAGAGTGAGATGAAACACAACAAAGGTTTTGAAGTATGTACAGGGATTGCTTCTGTGTGGTACAGCAAGACCTTCAGCGTTTGTTAGAACTGTCTTTGATGGGGAAAAAAAGGACAGTGCATTCAGGTTCTCCGGGCAGATGAAGCTTGTGAGCACAGGGCCGGACACACGATCATCTAGGGCAGAGGTCTTCAATTTAAATTTGAGGTCCATTTATGCAATTTCTTTGACAGCGAAAGTCCAAACAAGACCACATAAGGTACAAGGTGGTGCTGAAACAAGCCTGAATGGAGAGCTTGAACACGGAGGTCTGAAAGAAACTATGGCATTTATTGGGCACATCCTAAGGAAAGGTGAACAGTAGAACGAAAGGAAGTCTGCTGGTTGGGGAACATGGAACAAAACAAGAGTGACAAGCTATTGACAGGGTGGTGTGGAGGCAGCGTTTGAAGGCCTTATGTGCCACCAAGCACAAAGTGGATAGGGTATAATCAGGCTCCATTCATTATGTGTCCATTATGTAAGCAGCAACATGTAGCAAGCTGAACATCAGATTCATCAGATCATTGGGACATAGCGGAGCCTCTGATAGTAGCTTTAAATCACAACATGGCTTTCTAGAATGTCGATGAAAAAAAAACAATCCCTCTCTCACTATCATATAGGACCTTCAAAAATCACTTTGTATTAATATTGTACACTCGCCACTTATAACATCCAGCAAGTCTTTGTCACCAAGGAAACGACCTCCCCTACTACCTGAACAGCAACTATTTGCAAAGCAAATGTAGACAGCTTTATTTATACTGGAAATGAACAGGCTGTGATAGGTCTTCTCGACAGCAAGCAAGTAAAAACAGAGCCTGACTCTCGTTTAAATACATCTCTACGCCTCTGCTCCTTCACATTAGTGTTGTGAGGAGCTGTTGAGGATGACAGTTTGGTTTGTGTCATACGCAGAAGAGACATCAGTCTTCCCTTTGAGCAGCTGCACTAACACTATTAAGTGTAAAAGTACACTGAAACAGAGCCCACTTCTTAGGCATCTCAAAAAGGATTTAAACTAATCAATTGGTGATGGAGACCATTCAATTGTTTAAAATAGAGCTACTGTATGTACAGTGCATCCGGAAAGTATTCACAGCGCTTCACTTTTTCTACATTTTGTCATGTTACAGCCTCATTCCAAACTGAATTAAATTAATCTCTTACCTCAAAATTCTACACAAAATACTCCATTATGACAATGTGAAAAAAGATTTTTTTGACATGTTTTGAATTCATTAAAAATAGAAAACAAAAAAATCACATTTACATAAGTATTCACAGCCTTTGCTTAATACTTTGTTGATCCACCTTTGGCAGCAATTACAGCCTCAAGTCTTTTTGAATATGATCCCACAAGTTTAGCACACCTATCTTTAGGCATTCTTCTTTGCAATAAGTCTCAAGCTCCATCAGGTTGGATGGGAGACGTCTGTGCACAGCCATTTTCAGGTCTCTCCAGAGATGTTCGATCGGATTCAAGTCTGGACTCTGGAGTGGTTCTGAAGCCAATCTTTTGAGATCTTGGCTGTGTGCTAATGTCTACTGTCTATATGGTCAAGGTACATGACCAGTCTACTGAGGTCAAGAGCGCTCTGGAGCAGGTTTTCATCCAGGATATCTCTATATATTGCTGCATTCATTTTTCCTTTTATCCTGACTAGTGGTATTAATACTAGTGGTATTGGCCTGGTGATGAGCAGTGCCTGGTTTCCTCCAAACATGGCGCCTGGCATTCACACCAAAGAGTTAAATCTTTGTCTCATCAGACCAGAGAATTTTGTTTCTCATGGTCTGAGAGTCATTCAGGTGCTTTTTGGCAAATTCCAGACGGGCTGCCATGTTCCTTTTACTAAGGAATCAACTGAATTTACTGCAGGTGGACTCCAAATAAGCTGTAGAAAGATCTCAAGGATGATCAGTGGAAAAAAGATGCACCTGAGCTCAATTTTGAGCTTCATGGCAAAGGCTGTGAATACTTATGTAAATGTGATTTTTTTGTTTTCTATTTTTAATAAATTCAAAACATGTCAAAAAAAACCTTTTTTCACATTGTCATAATGGAGTATTTTGTGTAGAATTTTGAGGTAAGAGATTAATTTAATCAGTTTGGAATGAGGCTGTAACATGACAAAATGTAGAAAAAGTGAAGCGCTGTGAATACTTTCCGGATGCACTGTAAGTCCACATGGATGAAAGTATTGGGACATAAGTACACAAGGGAATATGGAGAGATGGAAATGCAAGATGTTTCTTAGTCTTTTCTTCTTTTTTTAAAGACATGCAAGTATAACTTTAATTATTGTGACACAAATGAATTATCAGTAGGATCATATTCTTCAGATAACAATTTCTGTCCTTTCTAGCAGCTACAGACAGTTTTCTAACACTAGTAACACCAGAAGGTGACAGGTCGACAGTACTGTACCTATTTTCTGTCATTTTTCCACCACCATACATTGTCAGGTTATAGATTTTAGGAAGATCATGCAAACTTCACACAGAGCTGTTCTAGCAGAGGTTCAAATCCACACGTCTTGACTGTGAAGCGGACGTGATAACGACTATGCCAGCATGTTGCCTACATACTTGCAAATTCCACATAAAAAATTTTCATATACATAACTGGTGTCAATGTTTCAATATTGTTAGAAAGGCCTAAACGAAGCAAATGAATATTGGGGAAAAATATATAAATATAAGGCATTCAGAAGACACAGATGTAATAGCAAATGTTCTATTGATGATGCCTCACATTACATTACAGTATCACTGTATGGAGTGAAAAAAAACATTCTCCTCTCATTCTGTGTGGAAATGGTAAGTTTTTGGCGTCCTATTGTGCTCTTCTTTCACATTCTGTTTGAAAATCTTTAAGTTTAGAAGACTGGGGGCTAAACGAGTTAGCCCACTAGCATGCCATGCTTAAAGCAGCTTGTGTCACTGCAGTGATTCCATATCCTGCACATAAGCTGTGTAGTGCAAACAAAGAATAATAAGAGTGTAAATGTGACTATAGGGGTGTTATTTCATGTCTACCGGGCTCAAATAGTGGTAAAGAAAGTCAGAAAGAAGTTTTCTAAAATTTTCCAAAATATTAAATTTATTATATATATATATATATATATATATATATATATATATATATATATATATATATATATATATATATATATATATAAATTTACTTATCTTGGCTGGGTCTGGAATAAATTTTCTGTCCCCTGTCTGACAGGACCCACATTTTTGTTCATATATTCTCATTTGAGACAGTGCATGCATTAGCATGTCTTCCTTTCTTTGGAACCGCAGGTTTCCACAAGATCTTCGGAGAGAGAAGGGTAGAACATGGAAGATTATTCTTCCCAGCTTTGTTGCACTCGTCACAACAGGTCATATCTCCGTCATCCTGCATCAATGCCATCGTGATATCGTGCAACAGCACCTCTCAGCACACAAAAAGTTTTTATGGCTCGGTGAGAATATCAATTCAGTATATGTCCTCATTTAAACGCTAGCAAACATCTGTTGCCTTTTGTAACCAACTGGTTATTCCCACCCTCATTAGTGGAATCTGTTTCATAAATATAAAACAAGAAGTTCAAAAATGTGTGTTTGGTTAAATGACTTCCTTGTTGTAGCAACACATGTTTTATATCATTTCATATTTTATAGCATTGCCTGTGTTTGTGGGATGAGCAGTATATTAAGAAGCATTGCAATGGAGAAATATTCTAATGCGAATTTCTGAACTTTTTGTTTTATGTTTAGTTCAGAAAGGGACTACATTATAAATAGTAATAATTTGGGATGTCTTCCACTAAAGATTTTCATCGTCTGATCTGATTTGTTACATTTTGCTGGTAGTCAACTAATCTTTGATTTTTTTTTCAAGAATACATCTAATGATGATCCCCTGATGATCCCCCTCTCATTTGTGACTTTTTCAACTAACTCAGACAAACACATAAACATATGCATTAACTGTATTTTTATTTATTTAGCAGCACAGAAAGCAAGACATCCCACACCAGAAAGGTGCACCTCAGATAACAATTAGCTAAAACTGTTAGTTTGCAGACTAATTTCTTGGATTCAAAGTCATTGTTTTAAATGCTATGTCATGTCATTTGTTGTCCAATTACATGTAAGAAGCTGAAGCTGAAGCTGAAGAAGCTGCTGGAGGCCACACAGTCAGGAGATCGGAAGATCTTCGAATCTACGCTTATGGACTTTGCATGTTATTTCATATTGTCGAATTTATTACCCAAAATGACTGCTGGTGGAAACTTATCATGCAAAATAATGTGGTGAGAAAATGCAACCATACAGTAAGTGTAACAAATAAAGCCAGTAAAGGGAGGGGGGGGGGTCAGGGGGTCTCCACTCTAATCAAGTCACACTTTATGTCCTCCGGGCTGTCTCTCTGTGGTCTCCTTCGAGATCCAAGATTCCAGATAGCGTTATCTTCAAACAAGCACCTGGACCAGCAGGGTCGGTTCCGCCACAAAATTTGCCACTGGATTGCACAAAGTGTAAGTAAATAAAGGCCATCTAATCATCACAACTTCTTTCTCTCTGATCTTATTCTTCATGACGTCCTTATTCTCTGTTATACTGATGTTGGGTGATGCCATACTGTACATCTACAGTAGATATAAAAAATGATTGCACATGTGCGTGGATTGCAGCACCATGTCGCTTCCTCTTTGAACTCAGCACACCGATGGCAGGCCAAAGCTGTGATCCATAATTTATTTGCTGTGTGGAAGTATGTACAGTATGTGAGGCGTGCAGTCTTACATCCTGGCAGATTGTAACAAATGAGGAAAAATAAAACATTCACAGGCATTTCTGCTGTGTTGTGTGGCATTTGTGGACCATAGCCCGGCATTGAAATGTACTCAATTTGTGGCGAACAATGACAGTCCCACAAATGTCAATGTCAACAATGCAAAGTATGGGTGTAAATATAGTACGTATATAAAGCATCTTATATCAGCTTTAGCCTGTTTGAAAAGTTTGGACACCCGTAATGTCAGCCATGACATGTCTGCTACTGTGGGTTAACGACTGGGTCTTTACATTATGACCAGTTTCAATCTGGGCCTTTTTTGGACATGTTTCTCAGTTAATAAATGCATGAATCTTAATAACAAGAGTCAGACATATGCGCATTGGATGAGCGGTTATAATATGTTTATAACCACAATCAGGCGACCCGGGTTCAAATCTCTGTTGAAACATCTTTGTATGGCCTGTGCATGTTCTCTCCTGACTTCCAACTTATAGTACGATATGGTTTTGTCGCTTCCACGCTAATGGGTCAAAACAACTTGTGCAATCTGTGAATTAAAGTAAAAAGCATCTATAGAGATTGTTGCTGTTCCCATCCATGACTATATTTATGCCGTTTACCACCACCAAACAATAGACTCTAAAAACTACCCACACACATCGAACCCTGCTATTATCATCTTATCTCTGAAAAACAAACTCCAGGCTCATACCAATGGTTTGAGACTGCTGGTCTGTAGGAAGTAGCATGGCCATCTGTGGGTGTGCATAGATTGCAGGATGTGAATATATGACGAAGGGCATTTAAATGCAGCACAGATAAACCTAGTCATTATTTCTGCACTCAACAACCTTGAGCGTCCAGAGATAAGATGTTAAAAACCAGTGGGAGGGCTCCAAGGATGAATTTCCTGAGTTTATTTAGCCATCTAACCCTTCCCTACCAAATCTAAAACGTCTGTTTTATGTAGCTTCGTGGGCAAAGAATCCATTAACCATGTCAAGATATGTAGCAAACACAGCAGTCATTTTGAAAACATCACCTCTTAGTTATATTTGCTCAGGCCAGCAATGATCGATTGACACCT
Source organism: Doryrhamphus excisus (assembly GCF_037039965.1). Lineage (NCBI taxonomy): Eukaryota > Metazoa > Chordata > Actinopteri > Syngnathiformes > Syngnathidae > Doryrhamphus > Doryrhamphus excisus. The sequence goes on along the minus strand of NC_136371.1, from coordinate 8,927,463 downwards.
TCAGCAGCTGCACCTTAATCATCTCAAATGCTTTTGGAAACACGCCCAGTGCTAGATCAACGCCAGTTTGCAGTCGTCAAACTGTAACATGTGCCATAGATTTATTCTCCAGGTCTGTTAAGTGTGAGGCTTCTCATTAGCATTACCTGCTGGCGTCAAACCGATATGTGGGAAGTGCAGAGGGGAAGGGAAATTATCGGTACGGAATTTCAGGCGACTTAGTCACACCAAAGTCTGGTACTGTTTACGTCTAGTGTACAACATAGGCCGCATGACGCGCATTGTTCCTGCATGGGTATTCATTGTCACCACCACCACTGAAGTCAGCTGGGATAGGCTCCAGCATACCTCGGTACAGAAAATGGATGGATTGAAGTCAAATCGAGCAAATGCATTTGTTGTTTTACACTCACCTACATAACCTTTTTAAACATTCATAATTATATGTTCAGATTGCATTTTGGAGGAATTTATGGAGACATTTTTTCAGAAAACAAGGAACATGATAACTGCATGCATACAAATAATGAATTATTAAAATTAAACATCAAAACTGCACTAAATAAGACCATAAACTCAGATTCTTCAATGAGTACAGTATAAACCAAGGAGAACAATGGCAAAAATATTACTTACTTAAAAAGTCGTAGATCATCTGAATACAATATATTTTAATGTAATTTTTGCCAAGCTATCTGCAAGCCACCCTGAATGGATTTGAAACCCCCATTTGGGTCTTAACCCACCAGTTGAGAATCAGTGCAGAAGAGTACCCCTCCTATAACTCACCGAATGCAAAACTAATACTAGTACTCACTGCCGGATGGAGAGAAATCCTTTAGAATCTGATCTCATGGAGCTGTGAGACTAGGTTATAGGGGCCAGGTATCATGCCCCCAAGTGTCAGTATCAGCCTGAGACCGAAGGCTGGCACGCGGCTGATACTGGCACGCGGGGGCATGATACTGGGCCTGATACCAGACAAACCATGTGATGATCTTATTATCACATACTATTTAATCATGAGCTTATTATCACGTACTATTTAATCAAAAGACCATTTTGTTTCCAGAAAATTTTCAGTTTATTACATGTATTATATCTAAAAAATATTTCAACAATAATATTTTATCAACAGTCTTACCTTATCAATGTCTGTCCTCCTCATTAATGATAATAAAACGTTCCATTTCTAATATTCTGTTTGCTATTTTCCCTATTTGTCTTTCACCAGGAGTATCAACCGCTGACATGTTGACAGAGCACAGACGGCACCAACAAACGCTGTGTGTTCACGATACTGATACTGGACATGGTTAAACTCTATATTTTATCAGTATCACTGCCCTGGGCTTTGACACAGTATCATTTGGGCCTTTTCCCGTATCATTCATGGGCGGTTTCTAGGGTACAGGGCCAAGTAATACTGTAGTATGTGATCATTGAGTTGATCACACTTCTGCATCTTCAGCCTATCATCTTATTACATTTTAGGCAAAAACATAACTAGGAAAATTGAAGCCAGGAGGCTGGTTAAGGAACTAAGTGTATAGGAAGACCTCCAGCATCTTTCCGCCCATGCAAAGCTGAATTATTGCTTTCCTGTGCGCTCTGCATAGGCTTTGCTTCCTACACTAAGATGATGTGATGTGTTCTGCTTTGTCCAAATTGAAAATTATTACACACTTGATATGTGTGCACAACTGATGAGAGATACACAGAGCTGTGTGGGTGGCACACACGTTCTGCCACTAATATAATTTGATATGAAAATGGATCCCCATGTTCACCCCACACTATAAAAAGGAATGTGTCATGCTAAAATGCACCACAGGTTGTTATTAATCTGGACAATTATTTGAAGATAAACTCGGGGTGCTTTATTTTCATACCTCAATTATGTTATACTATAATTACAGTCCTTTGGTGTGAAATATCAATTTAAATCACTTTCCAGACAATAATGTACTCTTCCTTTTTTGCCTTTCTTATTCTTGCTAACATAGTTGTTCCACCTGTATAATTAGCCCTACATTATCCTACCTAAAAATACACACCTGATGATTGGAGGGGATGTATAGCATTGCGGCTTTCCATATCAGTGAAAGCGTCCTCCATGTCATCACAACCACTCGAGAATACAATTAATTATCAACCTATCCAGTGGCTGCATGTATAAACATATTTTCAAAGAACAGAGGAACTAACAGGCTGTTGCAGTCCTTCAGCAAGTCGTGCAGGAAGGAAGGTCATTAAAGGGTTTTTAATAATATGCTTTTTCTACTTTTCTGGCCTATAAATGTAGTTACAATTTTGTAAGTTTCAGATAATGAGGTTTGCGCATTTGGACGTGAGCCCTGAAAGAAGTTTGGGGTGGCTCTAAACCAGGGGTGGGTACACTTTTTGAGCCGTGTTGAGTTAACAAAACTGTGCGGGGGGCCAGAACATATATTCAACACACACACACTATTTTATGCTTATAATTGTAACAATCCGCCATGAATTATTAAACTAATTTTATTTGTAAAAGTGTCATACTATCAGCTATATGTTCTATTTTCCCTCAAACTACAAAATGTTTTTTTTTACTGAATAAGACATCATGTTAAAAGTTGACATACTCCGAAAGTAACTGGCGGGCCGGATTCAAACGCTTGGCGGGCCGCATGTGGCCCTCGGCCCGTAGTTTTCCCACCCCTGCTCTAAACGCTCGGTTTCAGAGGGCGTAGTAAAACTGGAAGTCTGTAATATCACAGATGGGCGGGCTTCCTTATATTCTTCATACTTTTCCAGACATACCCGTTTTTTCTGGAATGCTGAACGCCTTTGATCTACTTAGATCATGCAACTTCTTCCACATTTTTCAACAGCCGTTCAAACATGAAACCATTCAATAATTCACAAAATTTCTGATATTATCCACATCACAATGCCCATTTTCCCGACATTTCTATTTTTCCAGAATTTCGAATGCCTTTGAGAACATTAGATCAAAGGCATTCAACTACTTCCGCATTTCTAAACAGATTCTAACCATTCCAACATCAACTAGGGTACTTCTCTTTGGCCACTATGTGGAAATATGTTTTTTATTTTTTAGATATTAAATAAAAATAACTACAAGCCTGAGGCCGAAGCTGGGTCAGGCCCTAATAAAAAGTCAGTTACTAAAAAACACTCACTTTCAGTCCTCCTGGTGTGCTTTGTCTGCTTTCAATGCATTACTTTTTGATAAATCTCCTTCGACCACAAAAAAACCCAAATACCGTAGTTGTAGATACAATTTTGGTAAACATCTTTCATGCATACGCTCAAAAACACACAAGACAAGGGTCGTTGCCACCAAAAGAAAGTGTAACGATAACCCTTTCATTTTTGATAATGTTCCTTTCCTACAATTTCAAAGATAGAAACAAGGCCATTGTGGCAGATGGAAAACGTCCTGTGTTCGTGTCCTCCCGCTCGGGTTGCAGTAACCCATCCATGCTGCCCAGGGGGCCATATGTGCCATGCTCTACCTTGAGGGAATGCAGGGAAGCGGCCATGGAGACACGCCAGACTCACCATGGCCTCGTTTCCTAAACAATGCAGAACAACATGCTTTGCTTGGACTTTGACTAAATCAAATGCGTTGTGTCTTGCTCTCTGGTAAAATAATCCGGATTAAAGTATTTTGCATGATTAAATTGATGAAAGGGTGATGAAAAATCTCACAGTTCCACTCACTGGCGTGGATTGGTGACCCAACATTACAGAACCAACAAGATGGACGACTCTACAGATTGGCTTAATGACAAACTGTCATAAACTGTCATGAACCTCAGTTTTCATCACACAGGCTACATAACTTGCATCAACAATGATAAAAGCGCAACAAAATAAATACTGAAATATATTGAATGAATGAATAAAGCTCCCGAGGATTTAATTGGATTAGAAATCACACAAGTCTGACCCACCTTACACAGGGAGTGGGAGTCAATTGTGGAAAAAGATGTCAATTGCCAAAAATTCAGTACCGATCTGTCATGCATCCAAAAGGTTTCATGGAGCATTACTGTACCGGTCATACTGACCTCAGCATTCACATTCACTTGTCAAAACTCTCCGAGACAGCAGTGGAGAGTCGTGCGGCATGTCGCCGATATTGTAAGCTTATAGCGGGAGGAGAAATGGAAGACTGCAAATTTACATAAGTCTTTCAGGCTTGTTTCATCAGGAGGTTCAAGTTCTAAACATGTAAACCCCTCCAGACAAAGTCAGGGTCACAGGGTGGACACCGCGTGAAATAAATCCAAAGTGCGCACATACGCATACACCACACTGTCTATTGGGGCAAGATCCACCAAGGCATGCTTGGATGAGTAGAAGAACTTATGAAGTAGGATAAAGTACTTGGATACAATATTGGGGTGTGTCTTGTTGTGCTGTCAATATGCTGCATGAGTCCAGTTGTGTTTGTTATTATAAATAATTAGGTGAAGGTGATGTTAAATGTTCATTTACCCCTTTCATTCATCTTTTATATGCGTTCAAAGCATTTCAAATAGTTTTCTGTATGAAAAAATATAATTTCTCAATATTAAGTGTTTTGTGTTAACATTTTGGGGGTTCTGAAATTGATTAACCCGATTCGTCTGCTTCATTAATCTGTTCCAGAAGGTCAAACTGAAACCAAAATGCATCCTTTGGCGCCATGGAAGCCATTGCTAATGACATGCTTTTTGGAGATTAAATGCGTGGTGGGAAGCCGTTAAAATATGTGGGGTTTTTTTTAATCAAAACTCAATATTTCTTACCTACCTTTTCAGTGTTAAGTTGATGTGTGATGATTTCAGCACTTTTTCCAAGATGACATGAGTTCCCTTAAAGCTTGTGATTGACTCCTGCTAAAGAAAGAGCTATCGTTTCCTCCTTGACTCGCAAGTGGCACAGCATTTAAATGATTGGTAGTAGTTCTGAAGTAAAGGAGATGTTACAAGATTTGAACATGACCATAAATTAGCCGCACAGCTCCTTCAACGTTTAAGAAATAAGTTGTTGCTTATACACTGGAAATTTTAGTGACTATTTAATTTTGTCATGTACAGTCCTCTGAATGATATAGCAACACAGTGGAACAGTGAGCCCAGTACAAGTAACTCTCTGTATAATGGGTACTGAAACATCAAACTCAATGGAACACCAATTAATTGTTAAGAATGGTGGTGAAATACATTTAAAGTGCAGGCACGTCTCAAAATGTCAAACTGAAGCACAAGGGATGTGTCATACAGAGGGATATGAATTATTGGATGCAGCAAGATGCTGTTCCAACTACCTGCAAACAAGTGGCCTTTGTGGAGCAAGTACTGCCTCGGGCATTTAGAAGTCATTTAGAAAACGACCATATTGCAAAGGCCTGATTATTTGCACTTATCTCACATCAAAACACCAGGTACCCCGTGTGAATTCATTTTCTGGTCCAGAATGTCGCAAATGTAGCATTCTTATTTGTCACTGTTATACTAGGATTGATGTTTGACATCTTGACATGTTTAGGCTTAAAGGCTGTATTGGTCATATATATACGGAGATATATATATACATATACGTATAGATACACACACGTATATATACATATACATATATATATACATACATATATACACATATACATATACACACACACACACACGTGTATATATACATATATATATATATACACATACATACATACATATATATACACATACATATATATATATACATACATATATAAATATACATATATATATATATATAACATATATACTATATTATATATTTATCATTATATTAGTATTTATCGGCATACACAGATCACATTTTATTTACTTAATTAGACCGATATTGATGGCATACGTTACCTGATTATTAGCATACGAAACAGCAAGGAATCGCAATATGAATTTTTGGATATTTGGAAAAACTGTGAAAGTGAAGAGCACAAAGGCAAGAGATAGGTGATGTCTACAGATTGCACCAGTCTGTTTTCCTTTCTGGTTCAAGCAATAAAAACCTGTACTGAAGGAATACATGACAGAAATATTACACTTCTCAATTATAGGTTACATGTTGTCTCACATACTCCTGCACAGCAGGAGGTGCTATCATATTGGAAAATAATGCCAAATGAACTTTGACCTATCACATGGCGACAAGGTGCAGGAATATTTGACAGCCTGTAGTGTTCTCAGTAATATCGCTTGCAGTTCCGCACAACAAAAGTAATCTGACAAATTGTGATGGAGTGCTGTCAATACCCCATTCATTCTGCAGCCTGTTTGAAATATGACATGAAATTAAATATAAACACACACATGCTTAATCTTAACGAGGTTCTCAAGCGGGGAATATTCTGAAGAAAACAGGGTTTCTCATTTGATCAGTCATGCCAACGAAAGAAGCTCCGCTGACGTCACTTGCTCTGACTCTCCCCGTATTGAAGTATCAGAACACGCGGTTTATTACCTCGACACGGGCAGACGGGGGCTCATAAAGCTGACGGCTGCCATAACTTGGCCTTTACCTTGTCGCGGCTCAGAGAGGGGGATGGAACAAAGGAGTGATCGAGAGGTGCATGAAGCCATCATCCGATAGGCTTTTACCACTGACACCCTCTCGCTTCAGATTTAGGGACAAAGAAGCAAGCCCGGACAGCGACTTAAAGAGTGGTACGAGATGGTGATCATCATTCGACTGAGCGACAACTTTACAAGCACAGGTGATCATTGGTGGAAGTTAAGAATACTCAAAGTTACAAGTAGAAATGTAAGTCAGGTGTGTTGACAATAAAGTATTAAAAAATAAAGGGCTACCCAGCTTTCTTTTTCCATTCCATTTTCCTCCTCTTATGCGGGTCCAGGTTGCGGGGGCTGCAGTCTCAGTCGGGAACCCAGACATCCCATTCCCCTGGCCACCTCCGCCAGTTCCACGGCCTTTATATACAGATTTTGGCCTGGGAACTTGCTGTCTTGCTTTAGTAATAATGGTTTTACAGCGACCTGACAGTTATGTAAAGGGTTAGAGTTTGTGATTTCCACCTTCCACATTCATTAGCAGACTCTCTTCATCACCGCAAGCTCAATACGCATACCCAATGATGCAAAGCGTTTCATATAAAATCCGATCCCGCTGTGCTCGAAGTCTATTTATACACAATATTCTCCTTTGCTTACTTAAATTTTGCCATAAGAACATAACAGACTGCTGTAATGGTGGTGACAGAAGGAGCAGCGCCAACGTTCCTTCCTTGCAGCTGCTGTCAGAGTGTATAATTCACCACTGCTCCCAGAGGACCACTAGAAATACACACCCACCTTGGCAAACAGTATTAACTGTAATCCTAATTGTGCAATTTCTACATTTGTTGTTAGCATTTTATCAGGACGTAAATGTTCAGTATTCATAATGGATTAGACAATGGTAATTGATGTTTTTAAAGCTGTTTCAAGTAACCCTTTAATACAGTCCTAAATCTTCACTTAGGAGCGTATTGGTTGCCTGTGTGCTTGCATGCATCTCAGATTGACATTTGTGTCATCTGTGGCTTACAAATCTTAAAGTTGTTGACCTAATAGGACCTCAAGGACCCATTAAAAGCCATTTTCATGCTATCTGACCTAAACCTAAATTTAGTCATATATACGTATGTTTTAGGAAATTGTTTTGTGGGATTAAACCTGTTCCTCTGCCTCAAAATGCAGCAGCTGCACCATTACACCACCAGGGACTAATTGGTGAGAGTGAATTCTGACATTTTATTCTGATATTTTGCTGTGTGCCATCAATCATTGTGGCATTGAGCATGGTGTCAGATTGCTTGTCTCTTTTTCACATCCATCTTCTGCAAAATGGGGCTCCTATGGATGGTGGTGCCCTATGCACAGCGTGTGATCCGTGTGTAGGAAGGGGCAGCTCCGGCCATGCGCCTCAGTAACAAGAAGAGACACGCGACCCAGGCTGATCTCAATCTGACCAATTCTTCCCACGGGAGCATGCGGTCGCCTGACACTGGCCAGGTGGCTGTGGTGTCAGTTCCATTAGCTCCTCTACACGGAGGGGAGAGGTGCTTGATTTAATATCATTTCACAACCATCTGCACTGATGTAATACATTGAACAGCATTATGAAGACACTATGATTAGGTTTGCTGGTTAAACAAAATGAGAGCACGGCTAGAAAAAAATAGGCAATCATTTGGGGTGGTAGTGCCCTAGAGGTGCAGATTTTGGAGCGAAGGCACACAAAAGACATTCTTGTGCTGTCAAAACAGCAATGTTGTGACAGCTGAGTGCCTGTCAAGCCACGCTAGTTAACACCATAAAAGTAGTGTGTCCTATGGCCTTTCCTTTCCATTCTCCCATTCCTCCGAGCAGCCGCCTCTCGCCCCAAGCACTGCACCAAGTGACGCCTTCTATCCATCAACTTCTACCCTGCCACATATGAGGCAAGAAACTGCAGGAGCAGCAATTTTTCATGCATATAATATTCGGGCTACTGCACATCCACCTATATTAACCCGAAAGAGTGAAATGGGGAGGAGAGGGCATAGAGGGGGCGGTGGATGGGTCAAAAGGAGAGGGACAGCAGGGGTATATGGTAGCAGAGAAGACAGATTACCAGCTTATGTCAGGAGAAAGACTCGGTGATGAGCCATCAGCAATTTCAGTACAAGGCTTAGAAAGTGAGTGGAGAGTGAATATACTGTTGATTGATTGATTTAGCTTATTCTTATTGTCAAGAGTACAGCTATGTGCTGTTCATGTAAAAATCAACATTAGAAATGCATGCCACGATCTTAAATTCTGAATGACAGTATATCTCACTACTCTAGTCCTCTCAATGCAGAGGTTCTCCTCTCAATTTCTCCTGCCAGCCACACTACGAGGAAAACTCATCACTTGTACCCGCAAACTTAGCCATTTTTATGCTTGCAAATGTTTGATTTAGGCAGACAAAAAACCCTACAATTTGCTTTAAACTGCATATTTCTTAATAATAATAATAATAATAATAATAGACTGTATTCAACCACAAAACAGCAGGATATATTATTATTTTTATTATTATTACTATTATTATTAAGAGTGGCACAAGAATACTCGTGAGAAATGCATTTATTTAAGGCCATTTAGGGGCAATTGAAAATTAAGCACGCCAAGCATGCCTTGCAATTTGTATATTAAGGAAACAACAATCCTGAATAATGAAATATCACAAATATATGAATAATGGCAATACGCCGCTTGCAAAAGTCAATTCAATTTGGTACACAGAAGACTACAGCTTTCAAAATTAAGCTGCCGTAATTAGCCAGATGGCCTATTGAATTCATAACAATACACCTGTTTAGGGCCGGACCTGTTAATTAATAAAACTGGAGACTCATAACGTAGTCAACGTCACGCACTGTTAGTCACATCTGGCTTTGCTCACCCATCTTAGCGTAACGTACAGTATTGTACAATTTTTACTTTTACCACACTCCACTGGAAAAAAATACAAATAATGCAGACCTCATGGACTCTGGCCATCCAAGTCAATCATCTCTACCTTTAGGAGAACAGGCAACATAAGGTGCAGTGGGTAACCGTTACATCATTACATAGTGCGCATCTGGGAGTTCCGGTATCAACCATGTGTTGTTTTGCAACATGGATGGACCTAAGAAATATTTTGAAGACAAAATAGCACCTGCTCCGGGTTAGAAGATGGTAACAAATCAAGCTGGCTGTTCGGAAGAAGACCATCACATAGCATCACATACATTTCACAATGAATGAGGAGTGGACAGCTGGTAAAAGAAGGGACAAAGACATGCGGTGGCCCGGCAAGCCTAGCTCTGCCAGATACCTGCGGTTTGTCATTTGAACCGGACAAGTGCTGCAAAGCTCAGCAGAAAAGTGGAAAGCCAGCAGCTCATTACAGTTGTGAGGCAGACTTTTGCAGCCCATCCTTTAAAGTTGTCCTATTGTTTAAAAATGTCACCTCAAGCTATACCTCTGCAATACAGATCTGCGACAGCGAGAAGCGAATCCTTTGAGAGCTCACACTCCTGCATCTGTTTCATTACATCCCCAATCTAACTGTGATTTAGCCCTGAGGGAGAGTCAAGCCAGGCTGGGACTCACCGGAGGTGCTGAAGCAGCAGAGTGAAGGCTTCTCACAGTGGCTATTTTTCCATGATGAATTCCTTTTGCTTGCAGGATAATTTCCATTTCCTGCAATGAACCAGAAACCCACATGTTAATTAGCAAGAGTCTGTTGTTTTAAAAGTTAAGAAGGTAATAATTGGCAACCACACACTTGAGGGCAATCAAAATCATCTCAAAACAGTGCAATTCAGCATGCACTCACTGTTTGTTTTGACTTGTTTTACATGACATTACTTCAAAACTTACTCGAGTTAAACCTTGGTTTTCAAAGGCCCCAGTTTTATAATGACTTGGTTGTCCCAGCCATCCATTTTCTATACCGCTTATCCTATCCCAGCTGACTTCTGGCGTGAAGTCCACGGGGTCCACCCTGGGCTGGTCGCGAGCCAATGAATGGACACATATAGACAAACAATCATTCAAACAATTCTGCGAGTACTCCAGAAATATGGGGTGAGCAGACCACCTAATTCAGGGGATTTGTTCCCTGTATGACCGGTGTCAAAATCAGACCTGTTCCTGGTGAGGGTTGGACTCCAAGGACTGCGCTTTGTCATTACTTCTATGGACAGAATTTCTAGGTGCAGTGAGGGTGTTGAGGGGTCCCAGTTTGGTGTCTGCTGGTGGAATCACATGAAAACACATTTATTCTATAGCTATTGTACAATCTATTGTGCAAATACTTGGTCATACGAAGACAAATTGAAAAATACTAGCAGATAAGACACTCCTCACATGTATAGAAGTTATACTGTATCTCTACACACACCGGCTGATGAAAAATGTCCTAATATGGTTTGTTGGAATGCAAAACTTATGATGTACAGAGTTAATAAAAAGTAATGAGGGGAAAGATGCTCTTAGAAAAGGGTCTGCTCTTGGAGCGGAGACGGCAATCCTAACTTCCTGTTGATGAGCGTCCTATTGGAATTTTAACTCCAACAGCTGTAGTATTGGCTTGCTGCTTTTTGCAGATGATGTGGTCCTGCTGGCTTCACCAAGCCATGACCTTCAACTCTCACTGGATCGGTTTGCAGCCGAGTGTGAAGCAGCCGGGATGAGAATCTGAAGAACCCATGTGGACCACAAGTCAAAATAATTGCCCACTCAGTGCACCCTAAGAGACGGCCCACACGCTAGCACCGGTCTCAGATTTGTTAATCTTGTCAGAAACACATCAGCTGACACTTCATAATGTGTAAGAACAGGAGGGGCTTACCAACAAATGTGCAGAAAACCTTTGGGACTCACTCAAAAAGTGAATTTAAGATGTTATTAAATTGCTGTCACATGCCACTGAAATCAATATTCCATGGTGGCTGAATCCCCATGGAGGGGCAGAGGAGGAGATAACAGTATCAAGTCAGCATACACAGAGTAAACGTTGTACAGTACTTTATAATCTAGTTATCACAGAGGGTTGCAACGAGTCTGTGCCATTTTTGCTCAGCTCTAGCCAACTGCCACAACAAAAAAGCTTGAAACTCTGTCATGAAAAGCGGACTGAATTTTTTGACTTTCTTACTGATAACCGATACACCGTTATCATCCGGCATGTCATTACAAATCAGGCAGCAGGTCTTCCCTCAAACGAATGTCACATCTAATAAATGTAGCATGATGCTCCTTTTGCTGTGATGCTACTGGATGCATATCAAAAATAAACATTGTGACAGCAGGAGTATGTACTGTATACAGTACTGTATGGGCAGCCAACTTGTAAATCACCTCCACCACAAACACGTTGTTATCCTGCCTGCTTGTGTTCTTATTGTTTAGTTAAAACAGGGGAGCAGCGGGATGTCACAGAGATTCGGGAGAATGCCTTTCAAATGGTGGACGGATGCCTTTCTCACGATGGCAAGCATCCATGTGCTTGTGTGTCCAAGTGGCCCCCTGAACCTCCCACCCCCTCAACGCCCAAGGGGAGGTCTGTTCTCTTTGCCACAACAGCCTTTCAAACTTTGCCTAGATTTTCAAATGCTAATATTCAGTATGTGGTTTTGCACACACTTTATTGAGAGGAAAATGTTTTGCTTTTAGGTAGTTTTAGCCAGTGTGGAGGTATTTGGAGAAACTATTTCTAAAGATTTTGATTTTCTTTCATGAGCTGTAATTTATAAGGACTAAAGTGTGCTCGGTCTGTATCAAAGAAAAAATCCTGCCTATAAATTACCATGCATAAAACTATTTCCATAGCAACTGTGTCTCTAACATCATCCAGCCGGAGAGTCAAACTGAGAAAGAAAATTAGAAACACTCCTCATATAGCAAAATCATTAAAAAAAAAAAAAAAAAAAGATAAAATCAGATCAGATACGAGTGAACTGATGGTGGCTTGTTAATTAATACTCACTGTGAATGAATGATTAATTGTGACTGCAAGGCACAGGGCATATGGAAACGCGAGGGCTGCAGATGCTCCCCAATACCACAGGGTGATGAGCGGGGAATAGGAGCAACTAAGTCACACACAAACACGCTTGTTTGCACAAGCTTAAGCTTCACACAAGTCAGCTAACGAAGATGATAGCAGCTCTCCATTATTTTTACAGTCTAAATGAGAGTAGATCTTACTGTGATAGCCTGAGGGAACTTTCATAATGACAAAGAGGCACTTACTCCTCTATGAGACGGTAAATTACAGATGAAACTGTTCCCTTTATATTCTGCACCGCGGAACGTATTAATTATGATTAACTCACATTCCCCAGTCATTTACTATCTGTCTGGCTGGATAGCAGCCGGGTGAACAGAAAGCACGGACTCAAGCGAGGATTTTTCGGTGAGTGACGTGAAGAACCCATGTAACCCAAGCAACAAAGACATCTTACGGCATATCCGGTCTGAACTTTGCTAAGCTGAGTCGGAATGTCGGTGATGAAAAGATGGAGAAGGAAGCTTTCTGGTGCAGTCACACACACAATGCATGCTTATGTCTGGGGTCCCAAAGTGGGGTACCCCTTGGGCAGGGCTATGGCCCTTGCCGTTTACCGCAGGTGGCTTCTTCAGTGTGCAATCCCCTTGATAGTCCAACTATTAATACATCAAAAAATCTAAATAAAAAAAAATCATCAATATGAGTCATGAGAACTGTGTGATGAGCAACGTCATATCTCACGGCCCTGACATTGGGAAGATCAGCAGTGAATGCCAGAAACACAAGTCATATTAAACAGATAAGAAAGGTTCCTCAATTCACATTTTTAAAAAACTGTCGAGCAGCAACTATGTTTTTAAGGGTTGTCAAAAATAGTGTGTAACTAATATTTTCCTTAATTACATCAAAAGTTTGAGCATTAACACATGCAGATCATCCAAGCAACACTTCTGTTATGACAGCAGACAGAGCCACAATAGTGTCCAAACATGGAGGCTTGCACTCTTTTGTGCAATTCCAACACCATATACGTACATAATATGTATCTCCGTCTCAAGTCAAAGCAAACTTTCCAACTTCCTCATTGTACTAGGCCGCCACGAGATGTAGTCCGAACATCACGTCTTTATGATGTAGGTGTGTGTGTGTGGTCTAAATAAACAAAAAGACAAAGAAAAACATTAAATGGATATTATTACCACTTGCTTGATAAAGTTTGGTGCAAGTCTGGAACAAAATGGGGATCAAAACAGCTCATTTCATGCCCTCTTGGTTAATCCAGATGAAGTATATTGTTTAGGTTAGTGCAAGTGGCCACATTCCAATAGACCGGGCCACTCTGTTTGTCCATTCTGGTGTCTTAATTGATCCATCTAAGCTTCTCGTAGAGAAGATCTTGTCAATTGCGTGGAGAGACCTGTCGATCAATTCCATGATTTAGATTTAGAGACTCTTAAAAGTATGACACAGGCCTAAAAGGAGAAGTAAAGCACGGAAGATAAGGGAATGGAGAAGGGAAAGATATGACCGTCTTCGTTGAGAGCCAAGAGAAGAAGGTGGAGGAAGTCGCTGCAGAGAGGGAAGCCTGGGTTTCTCTGCTTAGGCTGCTGCCCTTGTGACCTGACCCTAGACAGGCTGAGGATGTCCCAGGGCCCATCAGGTAAATAGATTTTCCCAAACTGGTAACTGCCAGCCAACATAGACTCATTTATCCGGGCACTGATCCATGGCCATGCCAACATTCTGCTTGGACTGAATTCCCAAAGACCAAAGTAGAGTGTGAATGTCATAAAGAAGGCAAATTGTGGATCATACTGAGCAATAGTGCAGCCCTGTTGTTTTTTTTACATGCCGAGTTGAAATGTGCTGGCACTGAATCCATGGGAAAGCCTGACATCACATCAATTCTGGTGTAAATTAGCCTTCAGAGTCAGAGCCACCGCTGCTGCCAGTAAAACATATTACATTTATACATCTCAATCGCTCATTGTCATGTGCTGGCGGCCATCTTTATTGATTAAATAAACACCTCTGTTACCTCTGCTACAGCTGCTGTCTCCTGTTTGGAAGCCGAGGATTGATGCCACTCATAACTGCTCATTATTACAGAAGTGTGCGCAAAATATCAAACATGCGACACTGTCTCTGGAGGGGGAAAGCCACACAAGATGCAGGATTAGGGGCGCGTTTTTCTCGCTGTGAGAATTTCTTCTCGTCTCTGGACACAAATGGGGATTCATCAGCTGCCTGTCAGACCCTCTTGACTTTTTCTTTTCTATTCCCATCTCCTTTTCTTTTCCTCTCAAGAGCCCGCCTGCCACTGGAAGCTCTGCACCTCGCTTTGCGCTTATCAGACAGTTTATCCTCTTCCTGTGGGCGCCATCTTCCATCTGGGGGCCATGACAACCAATCCTCCCACAGAGGGTCCATTGCACGCAGTCATTCAGACACTCAGCCTTCACTGCTTGTCCCTTTCCTCTATCTTGAGGCGATTGTTCACATTTCTGGGTTGCTTGGACCCATTCTTATGGGTTGGGCTGCTTGGGGAAAACAACCAAAAACAGATTGGCTGTCATTGTGTTTGGGCTTGTTTGGCAAAACTCCTGTTGTAGTTGGGAGGGCAAGGTGAGGAGCTGTGAGTTGCAGAGAGGAAATATGAAAATAGAAGCAAAGGTGAGAGTTTTCAGCCTAATGAAAGAGAAATGTACATGTGCTTACTTTGTAAGATGGAATTTGCTTCCCAACGATGCAGCTCAAGTTTAGCCTGCCACAACAACGCAAAGCACACAGTCACGTGTGCATAAACATTAATAGGGAAAACATTATCAATTTATCAAGGCATAGCATAGCTCTTCATTCCGTATGAGCAGTTCTGCAACTGACAGGTTGACAAATGTTCTTGCCATGTGGATAGCGATGAAATGCAGATCAATAAACATAGTGGGAGACGAGGGGTTAACAGAGGTGTTGTACACCGGATTCAGTGACCCATTATACAATCCATCGTGCTTGCAGCATGATGGACGGTGGCGAAAAGTAAAACAAACTTAAGATTTTGGTGGAGGATTCTTATAGCACGTAACTGTGCATAACTGTCAACCCTCCTGTTTTCACCAGGAAATGACTGTGTGTGACAGTGGTGCTGCGTATTTTTACGTATTGTCAATTAAATGTCCCTTCCTTTTTAAATGCAAAGTGATTCAGCAATGCAGCTAAAACAATACTAATCATCACTGATTTTAAAAAGACCAAAGCACAAAAAGGCAGCCATGTTTCCTGTGACACAACAGTAACTCCAACTGAAATAGTTTTCTAATTCCAATTGATTTCAAGTCAAGATTGAATCGCACATCCCAGCCAATCGCAGCCAATCCCAGCACAGCAGGTGAGTGCAAAGTCGGCCGGGTCTAGTCAAGCGGCTGCGACTTTGGGTTAGTTTGGCAGTCATGTGCAAAATGACCATCTGTGAAGGGTGAGAGCCTCTCCAACCACTTCCTGTATGAGAAGAAAGACTGGCATGGCAGATGGCAAACATACTGTAAAAGTACATAAGAACCTGGACTGTAAATGTTCCGTTCAAGTCATCAGAGTCTGAAACAATGATTTGTGACTGTACGTAGTCACTGTAAAGAAAATGCAAACCCGCCAATGTCAAAATGTCAAGACATGAAGTGGGAGGTGGTGAGAATTGGGGCGTGTACTTTGAAATACATTTTTGTGATATGTAAAATTGCCTGGAAGGAATGCAGGAAAACCTCAACTGGACTACTATTTATGGGCCCAATTCACCTCTGAGATGCAGGAGACGACTTGCTGCTGCATAATTGCCTACAATCATCTTCTGGTCCAGCTTGCCGCACACTTTCAGAGCTTGACGGATATCTATTGTTTTTTTTCCCCCTCTCTCTCTCTCTCCACTCTCAGCCAGCCTTTGAGCTTTCACTCAAGATATTTCACGCCTGCCAGTGTTACCGACAGTCTAAGCATGCACTGGGTGTCATTACGGCAGACTGACATGGACCTCACAAAGAGTTATTTAGTTGTTGTTGTTTTTTGGACTCCAACCAAATACAGCAAAGAGTGAAAAGTTGCTATCACCCAGGAAAAAAAATGACTTCACATCCTCCGAGGTACCAAAATGATGAGCAACTTTTTGTTCTAAGTCCCAACTCAACATTTGGGGAATCATTCTCACTTAGAATGGCTGATGAAGGCAAGACGGCAGGGGCCCATTAACGAGACTGACGGCAGACGACAGAATCAGGACATCGCGCTTTACCATTGCGGGCCCTCCATATTCTCCTACACATCTACAGTCTGGTTAGTATTCTATATTTATCATGGGAACATTTACAAAAGTACAGCTGTACAGCTGTCCAGCCAACCGACGGCTCTGTGCTCAACCTCAACATGCTTTTCTGAGAGGTTCTAGCAGTCTAAAAAGACACAGGCCGTAGAAATTGAGGCTAAGCAATCCAAATTAGCAACTTTATGGCTAACAATTTAGCACATATTTAGTGGAATTCAAGAGTGTTTGGATTCGGGGAACAAACATGTGTCCAAAGTGTGGCCCAAGGCAATTTCGTTATTGGCCTGCGGCACGATGAAGAGAAAATTAAAGCAAAGAAATTGAAAAAATAGATGAAAAATTTACCAGGTAAAAGAGAAAAAAAATAATAACACAAACCTTTGAATATTTATACATATTTTTGTTGCAAACTGACACGTGTAGCAAAGAAAATAAGTCAATCCAAAAATCAATTGGGGTTATAAGAACAGGTAGAGTGCTAACTGAAGTGCTAAGGAAACGTTTGATACTGTATGACGCAGGCAGGGGTGACGCTGGGAATAGAACACGTACTACTGTACACGCACGCCACCTAGTGGGCTAAAAAGAGAAGCAACCAAAGGCAATTTCCAGTTCTACTAAAAAGTATGTCAATATTTTACATTTACCACTTTTTCACCACTAGTTACGGAGCCTGTCAGTTTGTAGATTACATTTTAGGAATAATGAAAGTCATTAGAGGAACAAAAAAAGGGTTTTGCAGTACAAAATAACTTTATTCATTTAAATTGTAGTCTATTTTTCAAGTTTTCAGGATGAGAAGCACCAGTGCAATCAGTGATACAATAGACAGTCAGAAGAAGACAGTCAAGGACAAAGACACATACTACTGTACTTCACTACATGATCAATGCCAAATATACACATATACAAAATATTCCATTCATGAATAGATTCGAATTACCTTACTAAGTGTACGCTAAAAAAGCAAAACCAAAAAAGGTCAGCATAGTCTTCACTCACTCACACCCACACCAAAAATGCGAATTTTTGCTAAACAAACCAGCAAGTGTGGAATTGTTTCACGTCACTTAGAGTCCACAGAGGTGCCGTCACGTTCCATAATCCTTTGCAGCTCATGAATGCAGGGTACAATTGATTGACTGTGCAGCTGAGCCATCTTCATCCTGGCAAAAATAGTGTGAATTTGCCAATGTTTCAGTTTGAAGGCAACATTACAAAATCTTAAAACACCTGATATCAGGTTACCTAGAACTGAATACTGTATATGTAGCTGAACACGAAGCTAAGTAGTTAGACAAGATTGAAAAGAACACCAAATGTGGATAATTGCTCTCGCTGTGGTTAGCTGGAGTCCCAAAGCTTTAGAAATGGCTTTAGCTTTAGAAAAAGGCTGTTATTAACTTTTTCACATGGGACCATTTTGTGTTCAATTGTGGGGTGGATGGCTAATATCTAAATTTGTTTGATCTGAAACATGTAAGAGTGACAAACATAATCAGGACGGGGGTAAGAATTTTTTCACACCACTGTTTTAAACACAAGTTAAGTAAGTTATCATAATAAAAGTAAGTTAAAGGGTCCCTGATATGATTTGAACTTACCTGTTCCTTGCTGTTTAAATTTTATTGTTCTGTTTGACAGTCTGTGGTTTGCACTCGCTGTGTCCAAATCCATGTGCATGATTTGCACAACAGGTAGAGTTACAGTGCCATCTACTGGGCGTTGTTGTAACTACATTTCATTTCGTATAACTGTAACCCACGTTACATTGTAACAATGTAACATGAAAACTTTTTAACAGAAAAGGTGGAAAAATCTCAAGTAATTTTACAACAATAAAGCCAAAATAACGAGAAAGAATAAGTCATACATTTATGAGAATAATGTAATATTAAGAGGAAAAATATGATTTCAGTAGCATAAAGTTGCAGAAAAAGTTACTTTTTCAAAAGCCGTAACATAAAAAACCAAAAGTTGTAATTTTCGCAAAATTTGATTCTAGAAAACATGTATGATGGTAATAAAGTCAGAATATTGAAAAAAATAGATTGTTTAAAAGGAAATTTGAAATATTTGGAGACCCAAGTTTCGTGGCAGCCGACCACCGATAAATGAATTTTTGTTACTTTCTTAGTGTTTCAAGCCTCACCTTCTTAGCAGTTCGTATCCTCTCCTGTTGGTCGGGCAGTGACGCTGTAATGCAGTGAGACACTGTGCTGCCAGGATGCGGTAACACTGCTCCCGCAGGGCGTTGTGGCTCACCGTGTCCCACTGTGGCAGCTCGCTGGTATAACGCCACGCCAAGAGGGTATGTTCTAAAACAGCGTTCCATTCTTTGTTTTGCAGCAAAACTTGGCCCCACTCCTGGCATGTAACCTTGGGATAAGAAGGCGGGGACGGTTTAAAACTCTAAAACTCTTCTTCACAATAAACATTAATTCATTCAATGAATCTTTTTTCCACTGCAGGGCCCACAACTGCCATTGCAACACAATCCAGATTCAAGCCCTAAAAATGCCTCACACATTTATTAAACATGTTCTAATACATTGTGGGTTGTGACTCGCAGCCTGTATGGCCGGGCCCATGGCCACATACAGAGAAGGCCCTGGGCCCGGCCATCATCTTTTGGGTTTTCAACAGGCAAGGCATGGCCATGGCACACAACTGGTGGAAATCTTCTTCCCCCACTGTACCACCATATGGAGTAACAATGAGTATCTGTTGCCAATTGTACAACAGTGTTGATAAAAAAAAAAGACACCACCAATCATTGACACGGGTATTATATTGAACCGAATTAGGTAGAACATGTGAAATAAACCCAGTGGCTGATGACTTTTGAAACAAAATTACTTACTTTGAACACCACAAGATGGGGGTATGCCTTTCTATAGCAGTGAGCATCCCTGTTGGACCCAAAGCGTGAGTAGGGAATAGATCTGTACACATTGGCCTTTTTTAGTTGTAAATCATCCTGAAGGTACTTCAAGCCTGACGTCAAAATCCTGGGTTCTTGGCTCTAGCAGACAATGTAGGGCATTTGAGGTTTAAAAAACAAACCAAAAGTCACTACAATGAAGACACAAAGGTGTGAGGAATGAAAAGAATACCTGCTCAACCAAGATGAGGGATCTAATGAGCTGGACGAGCTGCTGTATGGACATCTGGGCTTGGCTTTCATTCATCTTCTCACACTGCTCGGGGTTCCTAGTCCAATCGCCATCAATGGAAAAATTCACTGTGTGATAATAAAGATAGTTATGATTTGACCTTTGTTTTGTTCAGTGCAGTGCTTTTATTGTGAAGGTCGGAAGTGTGCAGTGTGTCTGAACGGCTTTTCATTGTAAGATATAAACCAGGGTACACTACTCAAAACTGTTAAATTCCAAACATGTTACTTACATGATTGTGCAGGTTGCGAACTGGAAGATGCGTTGCCCCCCTTCTGAGGTGGCGATGGGGGCAATCGGGAACTTAGAATATCAAGGTAAGACCTCCTCATTCCAGCTGTGGCAAATTAACAAATGTGAATACAAGGTGTGAAATAAGCGCCATTTTTAAGTTTATAATGACCTTTGTCATGTTTAAAAGGCGAGGGAAAATTAACATACTTGTACATTCTTCACACGTAAGTCCAACTACATCAAATTTCGATTTAAAACACATTTATGACCTACCTTCAATTTTGGGCTGAGGTGGATGTATTTCAACCAATGCACGTCGTGTTTGACAAACAGCTTCCATATTGGACACACTTTGAAGCGGAGTAGTTATTGTTGCTAGTAAGCTACTGTTAGCACAACTTTAAAGCCCACACGGGGAGCCCAACAGCAACTATCCCGTATCCTGGTCCAAATTTCAGTGAACTCGCCTTGTTCGGTCCAGGCGTAGCTTTCAAGCTCATCTACAACCGCCGTGGCGCTACGCTGTATATAAATAAATCCCCCCAAAACCCCTAAAGTTAAACGTAAGTATGATCTAAACTTCTCAACTGCTCCACAACACAATGCCAATGAATCGCGCCACACGAGATGCCGCGCAGGCGTGGTTTGCTGCTTAGGGCCAGCTGATTGGCGGACATCGCAGCACGCGCCGAACAAGCGCCCTGTATGCATATGAGCAAAGAGGAGGTGTGGTTACGCTTCTTCTTCTTCATTTTTTCGGTGACGCATCAGCGCAAAGGCACATGATTGCCACCTTTTGTAATGGAGCTCAGCAGCACAACAAAACGAGATTTTACACACACAAAAACACACAGTTAAAAACACTAATTTAAATAATTTGTTTTAATAGGATTGTGCATTATTTTTTTTAAAAAGAATCTTGTTATCAGACATCACTGCATTTAGATACATAGTGTAACAAACGTTCAAGCACAGAGGTGATCCCAAAAAAGATAATACACAAAAAGGTAAAAATAATTAAAATATAGCTAATACAATCTCAAATCAAAATATCGCAAAATAAATTAGAATGCTTTATAAATAGCAATGATGACAGCAGTGCATAAATTATTTTTTTAGAGTTTCTAGAGTTTATTATAGTGTTTAATATATATAGTTCTACAAAGCAATGGTGAAATGTAAAGCAATGGTAAATATGGTGCTACAGTAGAGCACTCTCGAAGGAATATCCTCTTGGATTGCATGATCATTACATTGCAACACAACAGGGTCAGTTCACGTTCACAAATACAACCTTGAATTTAGCACACAGTTAGATGAGTCCTTGCTGAAACATTTCAGAGTTTCACAATTGTATGCATCAGTAGTAAAACTGCACTTGAAAGTGAAAGAAATACATGGCATATATAATTTTTACTGCAAATAAATACAATTGTATCTATGTACTACATTTATACTGTGTATATAATTTAAAAAATAAGTTACATAATGCACAGGTAAAGAGATTTCTATTAGGTACATTAATAATCACCTTATGGCTTTTGAAATATACATAAAAACATAATAAAAGCAAATTATGTGAGGATTGCTTTTCACCATACTTTAAAGGGGAACTGCACTTTAAAAAAATGCCATTCATTTACAATCCTTATGTGCAACATAAAGACATATTTTTTTTCCCTTTTCTGTGCGTTATTATAACACAAGAAAATTAGTTCATATGAGCTAGCTAACAATGTACGTCATTGGGACACACCTGGATGAAGCCCTCTAAAATAACTAACAATGTTGCATGGTTTGATATACATGCTGTGACCGTGCATTAATACATACACTGATGATAACATGTAATAGTTGTAATAGCAAATGTACTAGTTCACAGAAAAGGGAAAGAAATGCATGTTCATGTATCACATAAGGACTGTGAATGATGGGCAAAATTCCAAAAACAAGTGCAGTTGGAGTTCTGTTTATTATAACGGTAGCAAGTCTTGCATACCAATTTTGATATGCATTCTGCACAAACCTTGCATTAAAAACATCATGACTCCTGAAATAGCCTGGAGAGCTGGGAATGGGTGCAAGGCAGACTTCTGCTGACTGCATAGGCCACACTAGACAGCAAAAGGAGTAAAGGAAACTCTACTTACTAAGCAGCGTTTTAAGAGATCGTGTGAGTGCATTAGCGATGGCGGACATAGTACTGGAATGTCTGACCAGGGCCTTGACGCTCTGCTCTCCCGGTGCTCCCACAGTTGCAGCCTCAGCTGCTTTGAGTAAACAGATATAGTTCATAACAACCTCATCTACCTTTGCAACAACCTCTCTCTGTTGGTGTGAGGCTGAGGCACTGAGCCCCTTTACGAGACACATACAAGCCTCACAAAGACAACACAGTACCTGGAAGCTACAAGTTACAGCAAGCAACATCTCCTCAGGGCTGCTGTGCGCCTGTGCCATCCGCCTGCATGCCCGCCCTAACTCTTTGGACTCCACTGAGAGGAGTTGCTTTGACTGAGATACATCCTGCATAGGCATTTGGGCACCACGATCACAGCGACCTATGCTGGACCTAACCAGCGCAATGAGCTCACTGGCGTCACGGCGAACATCTGTGAAGCCAGAAGGGAAGCTATACATGCGGTCTTTCAGGGCGTTGACCCGGGACAGGCGGTCACTAAAGCTCATGTTGTTGAGGACCTCACCATACAGTTGCTCTCCAGCTGCATCCAATGCCGAGCCACAGGGGAAGATACCCAGTGAGGCAGCGCAGTCATTATCCATGTCGCTCCCACCACGGCTTCGTCTTGTTGTCTCCCACTCACTGTCATCATCTTCTCCCTCAGTTTTGCGTTTAAAGAAACAGTAGCTGAAAGGTCCATTGCACCTCCAAGGACTGGTGTCCAGCTTTTGAGAGCCCTTCATTTGTTTATTGTCTTTTTGCAAAGGAAATGCTACAGAAGCCCTTCTGCTATCTGTCCTGCTACCCGAGGACCAGCATGTGGTGTGGGATGACACAGAGCCTTGGGAGTAACTTTTGGAGAGACGTTTCCTTGTGGGCCTCTTCTGAACTTTAGTGTCGCCTTGCTGGGGCACAGATGGTGCCAAGGGCTGCTGGCTCTGACTTCGGCTGGGATTTTCAAACAGAACTTCCACACTACCAGAACTGTTGGTAATATTGCTGGAGCTTCGTTTTAGCTCCCGACCCCTTTGTGAGTAATTGCTGACGGGATCTGATTGTGGCGGGATTGGGCTAATGTGGTTCTGGTTTGGCCATAACAGGCTTGAATGGATGGCATTCTGTGCGCATCCGGAGTGGCTGGATGCAGTGTTGGCTTGTGTTGGAATTAATACAGGAGGGGGTGGAGACTGTGAATGATGTGGTGGGGATGGAGAAGAAATGCTGGCCATAGTCCCGGTGGATGTCTGCCTGGTGAACGCTGAAGGACCCCTTCCTAATGAGAGGCTGTTGAGGTCTGCTCGCTGACCGCTTAGACTGGAGGCAGGGGGCTGACGAAACGCATGCCTTTCTCTCGGGTCTGATCTGAACCAGTCGTCTGTACCTCCACTCGGTTGGCTTCTTGAACGAGATGGGGGCCTGTTAACGGGACCCCCGGCCACACGGGTAATGCAGTCATCTTTCTTATACAGTGACAAAAAGTGCTCTGGGTCTATATCACCCCTCTCAAGCTCACTTTCTAGTCCAGAAAAGGAGCTTCTCCTTTCTGCATTTGTCCGCCTCAAATCTAATCGATCATTTGGGCCCTGAGTGTGCATGTCAGGGCTTCTTTTAAGTTTGGCAGGAAGTGTGGCAGAGTGGTACGGCTTTTGATCCCTATTTGTCAGCTGCAAGGCATTTGGATTCAGCATATTTGGGCGTACAAAGGGGGATGACATGGAGGATGGCATACATGGACATCGAGCGATTGTGTTGCCTCGATTCTTAACCATTTCGACAAGCTGGGGGTTGCTTGTGATGTAGCGTCGAGTGTCCTTTTTTACACCTCCCCCCATTCCTGCACTGTGTAACTTTCCTCCTTGGTGCATTTGGCTTACTGTTAGGTAGTTGATCAATTGCCTGTATGCTTCACTGCCTTCTTTCTGATTTGGCCCCTTGAAACACGCCTTTTTGCTTGTAGCAGTCTCTTTATGTTTAGAGGGTGTGGCTGAAGAGGGACGGCCAGGGTCAGTCCCCGTGGAAGGAGTGTGAATATTGGGCAACATTTTCCGAAGGAGGGCAGGGTCTGCATGGGGGTGAAAATCTTTTGCTTGAGGATTCTGTCCAGGTTTGAATTCTTCATAGTTTAAGACCCTGAGTAATGATGAAGAAGAGCTAGACAGTGGGTGCCTTTGCATGCGGTGGTGTTTAGCCTCAATTGCGCCCGGACCAAGCGGTGAGTCGGTCGGGGTGGCACAGACACTGCTGTTTGCACTGCCACCAGCATCTAGTGATGAGCACAGGGAGCCCTGCAGGGAATTCTGTGCTTCACCCTGTAAGTTTGAAATCCTTTTCGCAAGATGATACTCACATAACCGAGCAACGCTTTGCTGTCTTGAAATAGGAGGATGGTCATTCTGTATGTCTGATCCTTGGTCAGAATCCCCCAATCTGGGTTTTTTAGTTGGGGACAGCAATGATGCTACAACTAGATGTTCATCTTGCTCAACAGCTCTATTATCTGCAGGGCACTCCCTGAGAGCATTTCCATCTAAAAGCCGATCAGAAGTTGAGGAGGCCGGACGGGCAATTCTGCAATGGTCACTGGGGTGACTGTTCCCATCATGGCCCTCAGCTTGGGAATTTTCCTCCAAAACTAAATTGTGTCTTCGTTGGCTTCCTCCTCGATCACAGAATGAAGTCCGTTGATTGAAGTCAAGATGGATATTGCCACTACTCCCTCCCCGGTACCCGTCTCTTGTGCTAAAAGTGTTATACTTCCCACTTGAGTCTGCAGACTTTTTGTGATGCTTGCCTCCTGGCGTCGTGGAGCTGGGCCGCTGGAGAGTGGAGGAAAGGTTTGTGTGAGATCTCCCATCCATGCCGTCCAGTCGTGATGACATTGTGTCCAAATGTGGGCTACGTCTCGGAGGAACTGCAGGTGGTCGAAGATGCTGTGGGCTCCGAGACTTCTTGAGGGTTGTCCCTTCAGTGCTGGGGGAAACTGGGAACTCTGTTTTCTCTTCCAGTAAAGGTTGGTATCCCTCCCTTGTGGCCACGAGGAGGCGCATGTGGCTTTCACTGAGTCGGTGTGTAGCAGCCAGCTCAGAAAGTTCTGTCATTTCTGAGGAGTTTGTCTCATTCCCAGAGTCAGAGGAAGACTCTGGGCTAAGGCCTTGAGATGTGTAAACACCTAGCAAAGAAGTTAAAAAGAGAGCTTTATCAAAGTCATACACAAAAACATTGCTGAGTTATAAAACGTTTTTTTTTAGGATTTCACTGGGAGCAAATATCAACAGACCTGGATTGTTACTGCTAGTTGGTGGCCGCGGTGGGGGTGGCCTCTGGTCAGAAACAGACAAAGCCTCAAGTGCCTGCAGAGTGTTCACAACGGAGTTATCCAGTTGCCTCTGTCCGTCTCCTTCTCCCTCCCCAAGAGTTGGAATGGCATCAATTAACGAGACTGGAATATCATCATTATCTTGCAGGCTTGGCGGCCTTCCTTCAGGTGCAGTGTCCTCATCTGAACTGTCCCGAAAGCCTGGTGGTGGGGCCGCAATTGCAAGGTTAAGCGTCTCCAGTAGTGTGTCGTCCTCATCATCGTCTACAGCGTCATCACCCTCGGGTGGCGGCAATGATGTAAGGTCAATGATGTCATCAGTAGAACCAGAAAAGGTGAGAAAGGTAGTTTTGCCAGCTGCCGTTGCCAGTCCTCCTCCCGCTTCTCCGTCCCCCACCGGTGTTCCCCCAATGGAATCTTCTTCACAGGAGGCCTCATCGTCGTCTTCTGCGTCGTCTGTTGTGTCACGGTAAAACAGCTCTCTTAACAGTGGCTCCTCACCACCTTCCTCAGTTGTTATGTTGCTATAGACATGTGTCAGACCGCTGAATTGAAAGGGCACCCTGTCCTGTGCCCCAAAGTCTGTATTGCGCAAGTAGGGTGGTCCATGTTCAGGTATCTCAGCACTCTCGTGATGTCGTTCATAGCCTAAACTCCTGGGCTTGTTCAAAGGTGGGTCTCCTCCAAAAATAAATGACACTTTGGCACTACGAGGTGAATCTTGGGGTTTGCGTCTAGTAGCAGGAGGAAGAGGAGGAGGCACTGGACTTTGCCGTGTCTCAAGGTCTCTGTCAGGATTTTGTGAATGATGGAAGTAAGAAGAGAGTCTGTTTTCTCTCTGCCCATTGTCTGAATAGTGAGAATCTCTGTAGAGTTCTGCCTGGCTGGTTGATAGCTCCTCACTGTCCCCAAAAGATGTGCTGTATGGCCATTCCAGGATACGATCCTGGCCTGTCGGTGAAAGTTTTGATTCACTGGATTAATATTCTGTAATCCTTCATTAGGGTAATCCTAATGAAGTACATGGTTTTGAAAAAACAACCTACTGTTATCATCGCCTGCTGAGCTGTTGCAGTGGGCCATGTTGAAGATAGATCTCCTTGAGTCCACTAGGAGGCGATAGTAGCCTGCAGTAAGGCATGCCAGGTTCATCGCGTCGCTTGACTCCATGATAAGTGTGATGGGCTTTCAGGGAACAAATTGGAAAAATTTGAAGAAGCAAAACAATGAAAACACCTGACTTGCACAGTTGGTAAGGCAAAACTCTGCTCACCCGGACATCCAGGACATGCAGCTCCAGCCGGACATTGATTTCATCCTCGGTTAGGATTTCGATTCGGTTCACATGGCTGAAGTCAGCCAACAGAGCCACCAGGTTGGTGCGAGCATTGATGACGTGACTGATACCATAACGAGGGCCTACTAGCAATGTCACATCAGTTTGTTTCTCACCTTGCTGCACAAAAGAGTTGAGTCAAGTCAGTTCAAATACCCTTGTGTCAACAAAATGTTCGTCTTTAATTTTAAAAGATAGCCTTACCAAAAGTATTGATTTAAACTCCCTCCCTCCATAAAGTTGGAGCTCACTGAGGTACCTTAGATAATGCACCTTGGCCTGCAAAGCAGTCAGCTGCAAAGAGATGATATACGTAGTTGTCTTTGTCAAATACACCACAAACCCAGTAGTTGCATTTTCCGAAAACTTCTCTCATTTTGTAATACAAAGGTGAAAAGGTACCAAGCCCCTGCAAAGTGCTTGCACTGACAAACACTGCAGTCAACCCACGGATGTGAAATGTTAACTTATTCATTTGCTGATGAACACGTTTTCATCACACTGTGAATAATCACGGCACCTAATTGTACATGCATTGCATTATCAATGTTTGACATTTTAGAAAATAGTGCACAGAACATAAACCATACAATTTCACTTGGGACTATGACGCTTCTTCCAAACACATTTGGTGATGAAATCGTGCAATCCTAATTTGTCCATGGATAACGGTTAGTGGTCAGACTTATTCAGAGGCTGCATGTTGGCCATTCACACTTTTCTACTCCATTTCTCCTCCCCTCTTGGTCACATTCGGCTGGATAGGCTCACCTGTGGCCCTAATAAGGACAAGCGATATAGAGGAAGGATGGATGAATGGAAGGTTCCCCTTGTAATTTTAACACAGGTGATGGTGTCACACGTGCACTCACGACTCATAAAATGAGCACTCGTTTACTAATTCATGTGTAGCTAAAAAAAAAAAGTATGACTGACAATGAGGCAACTTTTTAGCATGCGATGTCGTAACACATGCATTAGCATTCAAGTTGGAGCCAAAGAAAGTGTCTTTGTTTGACACAGGCGAGAACCTTTGCAAGGGCGAGCATGCTGGCAAGGCTATTTTTGGCGACTGCATCAAAAAACAGGACAGTGAGTTTCTATGCGTGTGTCAGAAGTTTGCTAACAAGAGCAAAGAAAGAAAAGGAGTTTGTTACTTTTTTCCCAGGAGGGACGAGGTTCTGGTTGGTTTTGAGGATGTGTGTCAGAGCTTTTTTGATGTTTTTCTCCTTGGTGCTGGTCATCACAGCAGGCGGCAGGAAGAGCGACAGGCCCCACTCCTTCCTGTTGAGGGGGGACAGATTTTAGCCAAAAGGCTCCATGTCAGCAAAGTGTAAAGGGTTGGTGAGCATTTATAATCCATGCACCAGCATATCAAGATGCTGATTAGACAGCATGATTATTGCACAGGTGTAGCACCCATAAGGGCACTCCAAAATGTGTTGTTTAATTGTATTGTATTTCATCTAAGATATAGACTACACACTTACTGGATATATTTGAGTGAGACCTTCTGGCTTTGTCTGGTTGTCATGGTGAGAATATACATCTGCAACGCTGCCAGTCGTAGCGCCGCGTCATACTTCAGTTCTGGGCCGAAACGCTCCAGCACCACATCGTTGCAACTCTGCCACAAAGCAGGAAGCAGAGAACAGAGTGTGTTCAGAGTCTTACAAGGAAAAATGATTGGCGTTCCCATCCCAACCAACTAATTACAGCTGTATTCCACAGGGAAGAAGTGTATTCATTAGTAAGAGGAAGTTGTAGGAAAGGCATAAATCATTTAGTTAATCACCAAAAGCAATTTCCAAAGCTCCTGGCAGATGATACTCCTCTCAAAGCAGACTAAAGAATTTAGAATGCTGATAAGCTAATGCCTCTCACCTGCACATAGAGGTATTCAAACGCCACGGCGTCCCTCCGCAGCAGCTCCACAGGGTCGCGGGGCATGAAGCTGATTCGAAAGAAACACTTCATCTTATCAGAACCAGGCCTGCGAGTCACCTAGAGCAGGCGGAGGTGTGGAAACACATAGAAAAAAAAGGCAAATTAGATAAATGTGGCAACAGAGACAAATGGAAAGGTCCTGAGGGGGAAAGGTGGTGAGTTCAGAAGTACTTCATGAAGGTGATTGGTGTTTTTCGAGTACTTGAAGATAGTGGAAATAGCTACAGCTTCTGTATCCAAATGGAAGAAGCGAATATGTATCTTGTAGACAACTGTGACAAATACATTCAGCACTGAAGTTCTCTATCCATATTATCACTGGGCTCGCAGGCGT
The DNA here is from genome assembly GCF_037039965.1 of Doryrhamphus excisus. Classification (NCBI taxonomy): domain Eukaryota; kingdom Metazoa; phylum Chordata; class Actinopteri; order Syngnathiformes; family Syngnathidae; genus Doryrhamphus; species Doryrhamphus excisus. Next base: position 8,898,071 of record NC_136371.1, on the reverse strand, counting down.
ATGCTGGAACCTCACATGACCTTGGAAGAGAGGCAGGGTACATCATGGACTGGCCGTCACTTTGTCGTACTTTATCTAAAACAGAGTGGAAAATATTCCATCCCCAATATGGCCTATTTTCTTTGATGACACCATGAGGTAGACTGTCACGTTAAGTAATCTCACTACAAGTTCCCAGGTACGAGTTTGAGACCCTTGCTCTAACTGTGATGAAAGACACATCACAGTTTTGTGTCAGTTCATTATAAACTGCGGGTAAGTCATTTTTACATTTGAATAGCAGTTTTATGTTTGACATTTCATTTAATTCTGTTACTGTCCTCAACCTTTGCAGTTTTGTTCCACTGAAGTGACTTTAACATGTCCGCCTTCCACCATGTGTGTTTTAGGTGCAGAACCTCTTATCTCAGTTATGAGGTTTGACTATTAGGCTGACCACCATGGTCTTGCAACCTCATTACAATGTAGCTGGCACTAAGGAGAATGAATGTATGCTTGTATGGGTGTAAGAGTGTAATAGTATACGTTGATGGCACCGCTGCTGATAAATGACACTTTAGCTCAAACGCTGCTGCGAATACTGAACATTGCCAGCCTGCAAAGGCACAAACAAGAGAGACAGTGAGGGGTAGCTTTGGTGGAGAAACAGATTCAGTGAGTCTGACCTGAGCGAGCATCTCTTGTTCGTGCAGAAGAAGCAATCTGTTCCCACAGCCTTCAATCCTCTCCTCCAACATGAGGGAGAAATGCTCGATGCATTTGATGGATAGCTTCTCTTGCAGTGTCAGGATCACGTCCTGGAGTAAATTGAAGCATTCAGAGAATTCTGTTGATGCAACAAGCAAGCCGACATGCTTCAACCAACCTTACAATGTGCAATACTCTTGTGCCATTATTAGCCTCATTGTTTTAGCATTGTTGTAATAATCACATATAGTAAGCCCTCGCCATTTTGCACTTAAAATTTTGTGGCTTCACTCTATCACGGTTTTTCATAAATGTATTCATTCATAAATCTAGTTAAATGTTACGTTTTTTGCCTTAAGCATTGTCAATCAAAAGACATTCAGAAGACGCAGTCAAAGATGCTGTGATGATATGTAGTATTTACACTGGCTACTATGGGTGTCAATAATGTTATTGTAATGTTCAGTGAGACACACAAGCACCAGACTTGATCACCGGAAACACAGGCTTTTATCTCACAACAGGCACAATAATCCCTGACACACACTACTCTTGTGGCAGTAAGTCACGCCAAGCTAAAACTCCACTCTGAACCCCTGACATCAACTCCTGTCTGCCCCACACTCCGCTCCCCCAGCACCACACACACTAGCACAAGTCATGATTTAAATGGATTATTTTACTCTACAGTAGGTAATACGAATGTAAAGGTGACTATAGGGGTGTTATTTCATGTCTAAAGGGCTCTAATAATGTTAAAGAAAACATAATTAGAAGGTCGTAAACAGGTTTTGTACCAATGAAATACTAACTGACAAAGTAGTTCAATTATTACCCCTCTACCATCAGGGCATCTTGGACACTGATTTTGTATATCGCAACACAAAAAAGTAACTAAATTATCCCTGAACACACATACACACACACCTTGATGGAGGTACTGCTGTCAAAGCGGAAAGACTTAGTCTGACCGTTCTCTAGGTAGACCTTCAGGACATTTGGCATGAACAGAAGAGAGTTGTCCTTCACTGGGTTCTGCAAAGTGAGAAGATGTTCAGTCATGTCCTTGTATTCATTGCTCTTGCAGATATGAGAGGTTAAGTAAGTATTGATTCAATTACCAGCGCCTGTCCATCTACCATGTCTTATATAGGTCACATACTGTATTAAGTGTGTGTGTGTGAGACAGAACTCACTGGAACCTGGCCGTTTATAATGACCTCCTCGGCAAAGCGCACTTTGACCGGATTGGACTTGAGCATGGCTTTTTTGGCTGCACTGATGAATGCTGATTTAGGAGACTAGGAGGCAATCATCCAAGAAGAGAGTAAGTGAAAATAGAGGGAGGGAGGACAGACAGAAAAAGCCATAAACACAATTCTTAAAACCAAAAATTCTTAAAGTGTTGTGTTCCCAACAAAAAAAAAAGGCTACACACTCACCGGATATGGTTGAACAACAGTCAATAGGATGGATTCTTTGCAGCTCCTGAAGTGAAAAGAAAGGAAATGGGAATAAACAGCAAAAAAGCGATTGAAAAGCACACTTTTAAAACGAGAAGACACAAACACACAGATCATTACATTGTCGTTTACTGTTTTTCAAAATACATATGACAAATATGCCGTTTGACTACTTGACAACGATCATTTTTTTAGGAGAAAAATGACTCTAAAGTTGTTCAAAATGTCAAAGGGGCCAACCTCACTATCACATCACTCGTACAGCTGCACCATACGCAACATTTGTCATTAAATCTAAGAATCATGTTGCTTCCGCAAATAGACTGCTTCTGCTGGACAAACAAGCTGCTTCCTCATCAGAAGCCAGCCAGTATCACATAACTGACTACAGTAATCCCTCGTTTATCATGGTTAATTGGTTCCAGACCTGACCGTGATTGTTATGTAGATAGAGCACAGATAACGTGTTGATGACCTTTTGAATACTTCTCTTTTACCTTTACACTCATATTACCCAATGTCGTAAACATAATGTAGTAGAAGACATGTAGTAGTCGACATGCCAGAAATAAGCCATTAATGACATAAATAAGACTGTGGGCTGCTGAAAATGTGTTCAGAAAAAAATACATAAATAAAAAGAAAAAGAAAAAGAAAATGTGTTCCAAAGCCAGGTGGGCAACAGATAGGGAGTTCAGAGTTGCGGTTTAGCCTAACATCTCCAGCCACCTGACAAGGTCGATTACTCGTTCTCTTGGAGCCGAACTAACGGGTTCATCGTTGATCATAATGATTTCATCTCCTGGCAACAGCTTTCCCTCCGATGGACCACCTACAAAACAGACACACTCAAATTACGCACAAAGTGACTGAAAAAAAGTCTGGAAAATTGTGTGTAGTTATGAAATTGAGCTGATTGTTTAGTGTTTGACAAGAAAGCGGTTGTCAATGTCTGAATTGGTTGGTAATGAGGGTGAGTGGAAGCATAAACACAGCCAATAAAATTAATTAAGAGGATTTATGATTTGGGGGCAATCACTATTACAAACCTGGAGTGACGGAGCGAACTACTACTGGTTTTTCACTGCCAGCCACAAAGCCAAAACCCAGGACAGGATCACGCCTCATCTCCACCAGGCGAGGTGCAGGTGGTAGTCCATCCAGATGAACCTCCTCCAGGGAGCTGCTCTGGGACACTTGGCTTGGAAGATATTACAAATGGTACATGCCATTACAGCAGGCGTGGGCAAACCTTTTGACTCGCAGGCCATATTGGGTTAAAAAAATTTGGTGGCGGGGCCGTCTAGATACAGTATATACAGTAGGTGGCATCAAACAGAAGGACAATTGCTCACGGTGCAGCAAAGAGAAAACACAACACTTCTGCATTATAATCTTGGTGGCACATCAGTGTTGCAATACAACTTGCAAACACTTCTGCTGTATTTGACAGCTACGATGTGCATCAACCCCCACCTTGTTGCACTTTGACAGCATAACCCCCCTATTTCATTATAACCTTTCAATGTATTGTACATACAGTATCATGGTAACATTGTTAGCTAAATCTGCCTGGAATCAAGCATGTTCCAATCTATGATCGTCCCTTTCTCATCAGAGTGGGGAAGAGCTTAATCTCAACAGAGGGCAGAGCAAGCCACCAGTGGGGTCAAGGGAAGGCTGAATTCCAAAGGTCACATAGATAAAGCCATTTATTTACATACTTCAGGCTCTCATAGTCAGGAAATTAGAGATTACGTGGTAGGCTGTACAGCAAGTAAAACTGTTGCAAAACTGCTAGCACCATTAACATTAGTTCGAAAAATGTCTGCTTGTCTTAAAATAAATATTTCTACCGAAATTAGTCACAATATTGGTATTTAATGAGAACCAATTAGCACCAAATAACGTCAGGAGCAACAGTGTCAGCATTTTAGAATTGTTTTTGGTCATTACTAATAGAGTGGAACTGGACAATTTAATCAGCCGTTTAAATAGTTATTATTACATCATATATATATAATATTATTATATCAGTAATTGGCCAAAAGTAGGCAGATTGAGACCAATGTTCACACTCATTTATCACTAATAAAAACCAGGTAATATGCTGGCATTTTTTTTCTTTTAGAAATGAGTGCTTGGGCCGCATGGTTATAACCATTAGACAATATATGTTCACTAAAAAATGTGTATATGGGCATATTTCAAGCAGTTGCAAATGGTTATTAATCATGATTAATTCATTTGAACCTGTGATTAATTTGATTCAAATTTGTAATCATCTGAGAGAGAAACTACTAAAATGCTCCCTTGTCAATAAATATTGTTCCAAACAAGTGTATATGATATTTTAGCATTCAAAAGCAGGTATTTTGCTTTTTTAAAATTGAAATATGTAACAATTTAATCGACCAATATTTCAGTTATGGGGATTTTTGTATTTCCTGGAATATTCCTTGGAATTGGCTATGGCCAGTCAGGGCCTAATGGCTACTACAGATACCAGCTAGACACCAACTGTCCTAGCTTGAAGTCACGGGTAATTTTAGGGATCTTTGCTCATTTTTGCACCAAATCCCAGAGCCACAGTTTCATTGACACCAGACTGTTCCAGTCCAAACCAGCACTGACATGAGAGAGCCACTTGACTCTGCTGGAGAGGGACACTAGATGACTGAACATTGATTGCTTACAGGTGACAGGATAGCCCAAAATCAATACATACTTGGTGAGACAGTTCCGGCCATCCCTGCTGTTGTTCATGCTGTCCCAGCTGTACGGTGGCCCCTGCAGTCCTCCCCAGGAGGTTGGACCTGGGGGCGGCCAGCCGGATGTCTTGTTCTTGTGGCTGCAACATAAGAGAGAGATCAGGGACAATAGTAACATTCCGATATACAGACTTTGTTACTATTTGAAGAAACAAATATATTGATGTGTGGTGTGAGGTTCTGCCAACTGCAGGTCATAGGGAATCTGGGGAAGCTGCATGGTTGAATACTACTACTTGGCTTGATGTCTTCATGCTGCTGGGCCTAATGTCTCGCATGCGGCGAGGAAAACCTTGATAAACGGTGTTAGTACAGATTAACCCAACAATGTCATTGAGGATTTTAGGAGAGCAGGAACAGGTGGGAGCAAGGAGGAGGCAGGGACAGTTTTTTTCAATGCCAGTGTGAGCATTTCCTACTATTCTATTCTACAGTTCAAGCTGCTAAAACAGAGACTTATGTGCATACTAGATAAGGATGCTGTCACCATACGAATCCAGGTGACTAGGTCCCACATTGTGTCGTTGATGGAATGGATGCATCAGTTAGTCATGGCATCGCCTTCAGTGGGTTCCAAAAACACTTGTCCAGAGGTTGAAAGTGTAGAGAAAGTCTCACAATTGTCAGTCATATCTGTGAAGAACTGCAGGAAGCAGAAAGCCATTCATTCTTAGAAGTTTCAGTAACTGTTGAGTTTGCATCCATGACTTCCGTCATCCAGAAAAATAAGGTCCGATGCTACCTTTCAACGCCTTGAGCTGGAAGCTCAGAGCAAATGGTTGCCGCTGCGTTAACAGGTTTGATGATCCCGGCATTGATCGACATTCATCTGTCCGTCATTGTGAAGGCTGTGAGCAGCTGTGCTTCAAACTGAACCAAACTGCCATGGCCTCGCCTCCTTTATCCCATAATCCCTCTCATCAAAGAGAAAACAAATCCAAGCTTGTGTGTGTGTGTGTGTTTGTGTGTGTGTGAGTACAAGACAGAGGGAAAATGAGAGGCTGTGTGTGTGTGTATATGTACGTGTGCATTGCAGCTGTGCATGAATGTGTATGTAGAGTAAGAGGATTGGGCTGCAACACCAACTCTGAGAGCCTCACAGCAGTCTCTTAAAGTTGAGCATTGTTCAAAAGAGGAATATTCTTGTCACATACAAAGGTGGTATCCATGTTGTTCTCGCTATTGTAAAAATCTAAAAATGTTTGGAGATTTGTGGCATCACTGTGTTACTTAGCAAAGAACTACAGAGTCAACTGATGATGTCATATACGGGCGACGGTGTTGACTAGAAAGGGAGTGTTGGGATAAAAATGTTTTACTGAAGTGTATTTGTCAAGTCAAGTTTATTTATATAAAGCCTCAAAGGGGTGTTACTGTTTTCCCATTAGGTTAGGCTCATTTCTTGAAACATTCTTAAAATAACAAACTTTCACCACCAGCAATCGTTCACAACAGTATTGAATTTCTCAATGGAATTTCTTCAAATTTCAAATGTCTTAGTAAATGTCTGAATGTGTGGGTACATTTTTGCAAATGATGAAGTAGAGGCACAGTTAACCTACATTGAGGCTGTTACTTGAGTTATTTTCACCCAATTAGAATACTGATTGCTTGTTGCTACGGTGTAATGACCTCGGTGGGATTGATTGCTGATGTCTGGCCCTTCATAGGATGCCATTAAAGATATTGATCCTGTCTCCTCAATTATCTGCATTAAGAAGTGGATTACAGTGATGAATTACGACTGCTGCCGAGCACAGTCAACAGGAGGGACATCAGCCATTCAAACATTCATGACCAATAATTGTTTATCTTGTGACAAAGATGGCACCAACTAAAGACAACTAGGTTTTCTTTTTCCAGCTCCAGTCAAGTAAAACTGACTAAATGATTATTTTTACCATTGAAGGAGTAGCCAGCAAAATGCCGCTCAATTGTGGCAAGTTTGACTCACGCTAGACTTAGTCAGGAAAAGTAGCTGATAGCTACAATCCAATAAAACACCTCACCCACAACAAAAACACAACACAAGTAAACACACATGGCAGAAATTGTAACCTACCCAATGAACCACATGGGCGAATACACGCACAACACACACATCAAAATTCCACCCATATCTTATTGCCGCAAAGCATGCTGGATAGCATGTAACACTTTCTTCCACCATTCTTGCACCCAACTGTGCTGAGGCACCAATCAGTTGTGTGTGTGTATACGTATATATATATATATATATATATATATATATATATATGCTCTAATGATGTAACCACATGAAGCAGTCAGCCCGCTGCCACAACTTTGGCCTCTGGTCAGTGCGCTTAAGTAGTATCTCAACCAAATAATTCTTATAGTATGGCAATAAGGACATAATAACAATATCCTTGGTAGATATAGAAGTCCCTCTGCACACAATACTGTATGTGACTGCACAAAACCTTTTGCATTTTTCGGTTCTTTTCGTTTGTCAGTACCCACACAATTCTACACTCTTCCCGTCCCTGCCTCATCTTGTTCACCCACCCATTTGTTGTGTCTTCATGAATGAAACATTGGAGAAAATTGTTAAAAGTTCCCCGTTTGAGTGCTCTCCCCATATATTGTACCTGCTAACAACATGTTTTGGCTTTCAGTGGATTTAACACACAAAAGCTCGTGTGCATGTGTGTGTGTTTAGTTTGAATGCACTCACAAACACACACTCACTCACAGACAGAAAGTTTCCGACCAGCTGCCTTCTGCATGCTCTGTGAGCATTATAGCGAATAAAGAAGATTTGAGTAATAAGTACAGAGAGAATGTGCAAAAAGGCTTCGGAAAAACACCCACCTTAAAAAAAAAGTAGCTGGCAATTTTTTTCCCATAGGAAATTATTTAAATCTTATTAATTATTAATGAGTTCCAGACACAAAAGTATAAACAAAAACACATTTAACAGAGTGTAGTTTTAGATGCAGATGACAAAGCTTGAAATTATTGATGCGGACATCCCGTACATCCTGGCGAGATCAAAATTATTAGTGTTCATCAGTTCATCAAAACTGATCTCACTTTTAACTCAGAAGCAGATCAAGTTCAAATAATTGTAGACCAATGTTATCAACAAGAAAAAAAAACACATCAGTCATTTAACTTTCTCATAGTGTACAAATGTAGTAATGTTACAGTAATGTAACAGTACAAACAGATAGCAATCAAATTCATCAGTCAGAGAAAATCCAACATGTTCATCTGATATACTTTAGTTTTGTTTAAAAAATGCCTTTAATCATACACCTTTTTATTTCTGCTACTCCAGGATTCACAGAAACCTTTTCATTCTTGGTTCTAATTCCTGACCCATCAATAACACTGATGCACATGATGCTTTGAGTGACATCAGCACATATATAAACCAAGGGCAAAGTTTTGCAGTGAAATATTTGTTTCATTGAAAAACATGTTAACTGGTGCAGACACTAACCGAGGCTCCACCGTAATAATCAAGTGATGCTTTAAATAAGACATGTATATAAAAAACTAACTATAACAATAACTTATTGGTTATAATCAATAAACTAATGTGTACTTCTGTGATTATTTTTCTTTTCTGACTTTCTTTTTTTTCTCCTGCCATAGTTGTTCTTTCAGAAAAAGTGTTGCCAATGTGACCCAAAGGAAAAGGTTACTGGGTGGCATCATGACGGTCTGCATTTAAAAAATAAAAACAAGTACATAAATAACAATTTTCTCCAGTCCATGTGAACAATTGCTATATGTCCCAATACTTTTGTTGACATTATGTAAAACCCACTGGTCGTGATGTGGAATCATGCCAAAAGAACACGGCAAATAGCTCTTTCATACATTACATTAGGCAAAGGAGATGTTCCATTCAGCACCATGGACAGCTCAGTCCTTGCTGCAGCATCATCCAGTCAATGCCGTGAAACATAAAATACAACCTGCCTATCTACCGACACGCTCAAAAATTAGACATGTCAGGGTTGTGTCAATAAGTTCAGTGTCAGCACCATCAATCACGGCAAGCTGGCCTGGTTAAACCTCAGGCTGTTGTGTCCCTGTTATACAATGCAACACAGCTCTGACCATCCATACAAACAAACACAAACAAAAAAACTAAAACACCAGAGCAATGAGAGTGCAAAGTTCAAATTAACAGTTCAAGTAGTTGAATATCTTGGCAAATGGATTTTTCTTCTGGGTTACGTATTTTTACAAAGGTTGGGCCTGTGACTAGTTTCACAACAGGTTATGCGGGTTGGCTGTCTGCACTCTTGTGATGTCAGGCATTGACCAATTCCAACTGTTTGGTCAATTGGAAAGGTTAGATAAAGATTAGGCTGTGTGTGTGTGTATGTGTGTGTGTGCGTGTGCACAGCTGCTTGGAGCGTGTCAACAAATCTGTCGCTTGCTGAGCGCAAATATGCAGTAATGGTTGTTTGCATTCATGCTAAAACAAATGGAACCACTGCAACATTGTTGCCAGAGGAAGAAAAAAAACAGTCAATAGGTTGTTGAGGCAGATCTATTCCCCCGCCACAACATCTGGTTCACCTGCAAAATCTCATGCAAGCCGCTAAAATCTTAATGATCTCACTTTTAACTGACACTGGCAAGGCAAGGCACTAACTGCATAATTCTTACGTAATACCAGCAATGCTTTCTAATACCATGCCCCTCCTCTGTATCTATCGGGAATTTTAGAAACAACTCTCAGTATGACTCAGAGGATTTCTACATCGCTGCAAACCACAGCCAAATTTATATACAAAGATAATAACATATTGTTAAAAACTTCTTTCTTTCTCACATGCTCAGTATTTACTGTTTATTTATTTATGTGATAGTAGATTAGAAGTATTAACAGATACCGATATACTGATATCAATAGATACAGACAACAGATACCGAACGGTTATGAACTGATTGATGCAACCACTTGCATATGCATGTGTGCGTACCATGTACGTAGTACTGTATGGAGGTACTGTATATGGAAGAGTACAAGCCAGTTGTAGGGCGGTATTTGGAGCAGAAGTAAGCACAAGTATCAGCAAACAGACAGCCGGTAATTCAATGTAGGCTCATCTATGATTTACATTATGTCCCTCAGTTATCTTCAGGCATACAGGACACACCTTTGCATCAACAGAAGTCACTATATTCATAAAATATTGACAGATTTTATCGACATTGACTCATTTATACTGGCACTCTTCAGTACATATCACTTGGAAACTAGCCACCTCCTGTAAGATATATGCTTCCTTGTGCGCCATCTTGGTTAGGCTGACCATGTTTTGATGACTGAAAACCAGGACATGCGGCAATGAGATGCTCAAATTGTACTGAATGTTTACTCGAAGATGCCATATAATTTCAATACATTCAAAGTATCTGTGTCTGTTTGGACAAAATGCTATCTTCCAAAAGAAGAATGTTCAAAAACGGTGGAACGGCTTTTGGAATGTAACCAAGATTTGGGGGAAAACTGTGCCCTGCAAAGTTACACAATCTTGGGAATTTGAACCGTAGTTGTGCATGACATCCACAATTTTACAGCCCTTTTTCTTTGGCTTTTTGGCAACACAAATGTTTTAAAAAAGCTAACCACAAGGCAGCGTCTCTGCTCACATCAAATGCAGCAGAGTGCCCCAATGCTGCTCAGTTTAACAGCCCCATGAAAACAATGAAAACAAGGACATATCCTGGGAAAACAGGACTTTTGGTCACCCCATTCTTGGTTGCATTATTTCTTCCTTTTTGTTCTCCAAATTCCCTCTTGACAATTTTTGATGAATAAAAGCACATCCTATTAAAAACAAAGAGTCTGGGTTCGTTCAAAAATAATTCTGTGCAGCTAAAATAACAGCATCAATGATGAATTAAAGATGAATGGCAAGACTATGTTTGATCAGTTTGCTACCATTTCCCTGTCGCCCAGAAAGTGTAGGAGAGAATATAAAATATGAATATGACATTTCCCTTCTTTTTTTCTTGCTTTCTACCCAACTTTAACGTGCTTAGTAAAACCAAGCTAAAGCGATCAATTATTGAAAATGCACTTACTTAAGTGATGTTAACAGTACCGTTGCATGAACTCTTGCAACATCTTCACATGCTGGCTGTGGTCAAAACTGTTTGAATTTTTTATGCATTCAGGAACATGGACTCAGTCCCTTTAATAACTAAACTTCATTTTAAAGGTCAAAGCAAGAGCGAAAAAGCAACATGCACTCTCTTCACAGAGTTTCTTAAAATGAGAAATTATTGATGTCAGTCTTCTGTCTGCCTTGATGAGCATGACGGCAATGTTGCTTTTGTGACTAACACGCACGAGTATCTAAGTGTCGCTAAGTGTGACGCACTCCAATCAGAAAAGCTCTTCCCTCATCTCCAGTCATCTGGCATATTGTCCTCCATGCAGGAAGCATGCCATTTGAAAATCAAAGGGTTGTTTGGGAGATGATGCTATTTGCTTTCATGAAGCAGAGACCATGAGAGGAAGTTCATATCTGTAAGACACATAAAGGATTTGCTTTATTTGCATAATGGATCAAATTTCGCCTCTTGTCAAATGAGAGAAAGAGCATGAAGCGTGTCTCTGCAGTAATATACATGACTGGATTTATGAGAAGAAAAGGTGGCAATCACAACGTAACGGAATGTCATTGTGCAGCGGGAAATGAATCTCCACAGAAGACCTATGTGAGAGCAATAAAAACACTCAAAATTATATTTTTCTGAAAAAAACGTGCATCTAAAAATCTGACGGCTGATATTCAACAAAGATGCAGACAACTTGCAGTACTGACCCTGCAGATAAGGTGAGGAATTTTGGTTTGTACATACAGTATACTAGAGTATATACTAGAGTATTGGAGCCAAATCAGGATTCTACATAGTAAAGTTCTACCTAAAGTGCGGCGTTAATAGTTTATTCTAATTTCAACTGAACAAGGGCAGCTGCTTTCATCTTATTCACTCATCTTTGTCCCTTTACAAAGGTGAAGTGCTAAAAACAGGTGCGGCACACCTTGATTTCAGGGCCAGGAGGCGGGGGGTCCAGCAGGCAAGTAGCCGGGTTCGTATTATTATACTATATGGAACTATATGGTCACTCGAGTGATGCCAGTATTTCCATTCTGAGAATACTATATGTAACACGACTCAGCAATGTAAGCAACTAACTGTTGCCTTGTGTTGCCAAACTGCTTTGCTTGCATAATTGCAGTTCGTCTTGGAAAAACAGTTTCTTCACACTTACTGGGGTGATTATAAAAATGCTCATTTAAAGGCATAAGCTCTCTCACTTACTACATATTGGAAATGACTTGATGAAATTCTTTGGTCAGATGGCTGTGAATACAATGGAACTTTGCCCTCGGAGCAAGCAGCATGCATTGGCATGGAGCAGAGGGATTTCTGGCACACATTACCCTAATCTAATATTCAGTGCACAAACAAGGCCTGCTGGGCTGGTTCTGCTGCCAAATACCGACACGCTACTCAAACTTCTCCCACAGTAAACACCAGCGTGGCCTTTTGATTTTCAACGAGTGGGTTTAGAATCCTGCGATGGATGTAGATGTGGTGACAAACTAAAAGGGTAAAACAAATAAAAGTGGTATATGACAAGCTTAAATGAAAAACAATAACTCGGTAAAGCTGACAGCGCAAATTTGCCATGGCAAACAAAACAGCGGAAACTAAGCCAACAGTACATATTTTCATGTGGTACCTGTTGGTATTAGACCAGAGCTAATTGTGGGAAGCTCAAATCTAAGTAAATACAGTTGGCATAGGTGCACATTCTGGAAGGTCCAGGAAGTGCAGGTTATTGTGTGTAACTGTTCTATAGGAGTCCACAACTCCATTCAAAGGGTTGAAAAATGAGCATAATAGGTCCCCTTTATGAGAAAAAAAGTTGTATTCTACCTAGAAGAAAAGTCACAATTTTATGAGAATAAACTCATTATATTATGATAAAAATAATGTCATTTTAGTAGCACAGAGCTGAAATATTTTTTTAAATCTGTGATTTTTCTTTTAAGTCATAATGTTATGAGAAAATAAAACAATATGAGGTTGGAATTTTTGGAAAATTAGGTTGGGGACAAATATGCTATTACGGGAATAGTTTTACAATTATTTTTTTTAAGAAAAGTTACAAGCAAAGTTTCTAATACACATTTTCACCAATATCACAAAACTGAGATGTTGTTTTTTTCTTGAAATATATGTAACTTTTTAGCACATATGGATGTGTTTCTTTACAAAATATCAAAGTAGCACATCCTTTAATTTGTCATTATGTGGCCCTTTCTGATTTGCAAAGATGATGGAAGACCCGCTTGGAAGTGTTCACCAAACTACATAGTATGTATGTAAGTTTTCACAGTCTTGTTGGGATATTTCTTCAAAGGCTGGTTTTTATACATATGCACAAATCATGCAGATCTTTAAACACTCCACATGCTCAGACACATCCCTGGAATAACAGCTTTTGGCTACAAAACTAAAAGCGAACTCACCCAGAAGACTTTGGCATCTTAGATAAACCAAATATATCCATGCGGTCCCGCTATCATGTGGTACATCCCGGAAATCAGATGCTCCACATTCTGACACTCTAAACTGCATCCAAATCCCTCACATGTATGATGATCCAGTTTCAACCCGGATCCATGACAGGAGTCAGCAAAGCCTTTTCAAATCACAAGTATTATTGCAATCGCTTGGGGAAATAAACTCAGCAGACCAATAGTACACAATGTGCCATCCTGCGCAGTCAAAATCCAAATTCCCAGTCTTGCTGTTGATGTTAAGTGAAGGAACAGAGTTCGGTCTCTGCAAGTGCTTTCTGCTGCATCCCACCTTGCCTGGTTGGGCTGCAGTGAGCCTGTGAGTGCTCTCCTTCTCTGGGTATTGGGAGGTGCAGTAAGTAAGGGAGGGGAGGGAGAGAGTTAGAGTGGACGAGGGATGGGACAGAACGCGGGGGGGGGTGTGCAGGGGGGTGAGGAAAGGAGGGAGGGAAGCACTAAACAGCATTGAATGCATGATGGATGCTCTCTGGCTTCAGCATCTCCTAACGACCATGCTGATGCACGAGTACCTTTGGAGGCTGGAGTGGGATGCAGAGGAAAGTGTCTTCGAAATTAGGGAATCCTTGAAATATGGTCAAGGGGTAAATGAAATGGCAACAAAGTGTGATGCTTAGATAAGCTAGCAAATCCAGGAAGGAGAGATGAGGAGAGATGGTGATGGGTAGAGCAAGTGCTGATGCTGCAGAATGAAACACCGATGGAAGCGAGACCCTGACTCTTCTGGTTTAACACATCACACGACCCATGTAGGCACCCTCTTTGATCTAAAGAGACACAATTCTGATCAAGTGTAATGGAAAGTGACTGTCTTTCTAATGGAGGAAAATTTTTCACCAAACGGTACAGTTCAGTTTAGGCTCAATACAGGATGCTTGAAAATCATCTGATTTGGCTTTAACCTGACCTTCATCCATTAATCTGTGCCCACCTGTTTCAAATTAACCACCATTATGCTCGTCCCTGAAATAAACCCAGTAACCTGTCTGAATGACAACCGTCCCGTTGCACTCACCTCAATTGTGATGAAATGTTTTGAGACAGTAGTTGTGACACACTGAACTGAACCCACCGGGATGCCATCAACACAGTTACCCATTCAGCTATCACACACCTTGGAAAAAAGACACTATTATGTTCGAATTATCTTTATTGACTACAAGCATTCAACACTGTCATCCTAATCAGACTGGCTTGAGGACCTCGGCAACTGGGTGCTAGATTTCCTCACAGACAGACCCTAGAAAGTCAGAGTTGGCTCCAGGAGATCAGGCACAAAGACGCTAATCTCCTGTCACATCACGACAGTCATTGGCATGATCACCGGTGGAGAACAGGCAGTCTCCAGGAAAAAGGTGAGGAACAATCGATCTTTGGAGGCTGAGGAAAGAGCAACTTGCACCACTTGTCATCAATGGGACTTGAGGGAGGAGGGTGAAAGCCTCCAAACTCCCTGGTACCCACATTTGTGAAGTCTTCACAAAGAACCACAACACAAAGCAGGAAGGCTCAACAGAGACTGTACTTCTTAAGAAAGCCGAGAAAATTTGGAATATGTGCCTCAACCTACAGATGCACAGTGGAGAGCATCCTGACCAACTTTATCCCTGTATGGCTTGTGAGCTACGCCATACACAACAGGAAGGCTCTCCAGTCATAAAAGCAGCACAGCATATCTTGTAGTAGTGGTGTGAAGGCTACTTCACACCACTACAGCACATTTATGACAGCTGTGCCACAAAGACGGCACAGAACATTAACAGAGACAGCACACATTCATAATACACACGTTCCACATTCACTCGATCTGGCCGAAGCTACAGCAGTATTGCAGCTCGAAAAACAAGACTAAAAAACAGCTGCTCCCTACAGGAGAAACGACTCCTGAACAAAGAAAGCAATCTAGATTTGAACCACATTGTGCAATATTACTGCAATCCTGCTTACACTCGGATGTCTAAACTGTGCAAAGCCTCCAACACTTGATTAGAAGAATGTGATACAAGAGAATAAAAACACAACTGCGCTATGACCAGATGTTGCAGAGCTGCACGACGGCAAATGGCATCACAAATTGGCAGTCAAATCCGGTTTCGGTTAATTTTAACAATCACAATAGGATAATAATTAAAAAAACAACATAAATTAAGCCATTAATAAAGTATATGGAACAGAATTTGTAGGATTTGACATAGTATACACACACATATATTTTCTCTGGGGCTGTCAAACGGCTCTGTATGCACACAGATGGTTCAGCACAACCACCTGCTGGCCCAGTGCCATAAGGGGCCAAGGACAGTACACACTTGGTATTAGTGGTGACACTTGATTTTAACTCAAAAGAGCAGAAAGTGCTTTCAGCAGACCATTTATACACTCAGAGACCACATCAAGAGATGGTAATCAAATAGTAGCAACAGCTATCATCACTATGTACTGCATTCTACACCTGAACACCTGAAACTGGAGAGGATGCTGCCTAAAGGACAACAAACAGTACTGCATGTTCTGTACTGCTTATATTGTAATGATTTTGTGCCACACAAGTTACAGGGGGATCGTGTGACAGAACACTAAGAGAACACTAACTACTGTCACATGCTAACACAAAAATGACAGGTAGGTAAACACACAACAACTGCTCTACTGTGGGGGATAACAAACACCAATTTACGTAACAATTCTACAAAATATGTACAAAATGGTGCCGCAAGGGGAGCTCGTTATTTTGTGCATGTATTGTGGATGTGCAGTAGGATTTTCTTGTGACCCGGATATGATTCCGTGAAAGGCACAGATTTCCTTTCAAGTCTCCAAATCTTGACAATGCAGCAATAATGTGCTGAGTTGTTCAAAATAAAAGTTAACCTTTCCCCGAAGGCCGTTTACTATATGTTGGTAAAAGGCATTATGTGTGCCGCCTACTTTGCTTGGTGTGAGAACCGGGTTGCCATCAGGCGTGGAGAAAAGCTCCTTTGATGCTGAATAGATTCTTTGATGACCCTCGTCCTTTCTGTGGCCTCACACACATCAAAATGTGCTTGGTGGGACATGAGACATTAAAGGTCTTGTCCTCTCACTCTTTCCTATGGGTCTGAAGACAGCTTGCCTTTGCAGAGTAGAGAGATAAATAACTTTGGGTTCTTTTACCATCGTCAATTTCATTTCCTGTCAGCATTTTATTTGGAGATAAAAGCCACTTCGCAACGGGTGGTTGCACATCACTGGAAATCAATTCAGCTGTCAGGTTTCATTTGACATCATTCTACTATTTCATATGGGTGGGAATGTATGCACAAACATATCAAACATTGTTGGTGGTCAGGGTTGGTTGCAGCTCATTTTCTGTGGGTGAGTGGAAGAATAGACTCTGGGTTTCTAAAATTTAAAAACTAACACAGAAATACTGACCCAAAAAGATTCATTCAACGTGTCTGCGGTCATAAGGTTTTTAGTGGGATACGGTAACTTCCGAGTCAGTACTTCACTGAAGCAAATCTGTACTGCAGTGTTAAAGTCTTGTGTATTTTTCAAAGATTCAAAATTAAATCAAATGATTGTAAATAATTCAAAATACATATTTGATCCCTTTTAGGAATAAATAAAACTTTCTCAACACTCATCGATACGCTTAAAATAAAGTAGACCTTTCTCTTTTTGAAATATAGAGGAAGTCAAATATAACCCTTTTTTTTAAACAAACTTTAGTTATGCTGAAATCCTCAGCTAATAACAAAAGCACAAAAAAACAAAATACCAACCAAATATTTTCTCCGAATTGGGAGTACCTCCATATTACTGAGATACTGCTTATTCCTTGCTGACTAATTCTTCCACCGCAGATGCTGTACCCTGTCACTTCATCACTTCGCCCCTCCTGCCTCCTCCTGTATCCAGGGATGAGGGAGATACACCACAAATCCAGTCACATTCACACCAGTGTGGGAAGCACAGAAGGCAAGGTGGGTGAAGTGCATTGCCCAGAGACACAACAACAGTGACTGGGTGGAGGTAGCGAGGATGGAACTGCTAACCTTCTGGTTTCCGGCACTGAACATGCTCGACATTATATTACCATCAGTAACAAATTGTTATTTTTGCTGTTTGCGTAGGAGAAATCATGTTCATCCAGGTTGTACTTTCTCATAGTGAGATCTGTTTAGTTTAATTGTTGACCTCTAACACAGTGGTTCTCCATTATAGCAGTCAACCTAATAGTTGTTAGTAGTAATAATAATAGTTGTAAATGCCTTCCTTTAAGAAATGTTGTGAGTCTAGTATGCCTCTAGATCCCCCACCCCACCCCCATCCTATTTGAGAAGCACTGCCTTGTAAGAATAAAAAAAAATAGATGAATGTTTGTTTAAAATACCCAATGGGCGGGATAGCAGAACCTTTCTTTTGTCTTTCAAGGATGATGTGCCATCCCTTTAATTTACAACAATGATGCTGATTACAATGAGGACAGACGGCTCGTGTCCTGTGAAGATAAAAGGAGGGGCAGCGAGTCCACAAATTCCACCGGTCATCAAATGAATAACAACACCGTCCAAGGTCGCAATTGAAGTGCAAGCGAGACTGTGGGAGAAAGCGCTGCATATTGGTATTCACAGCGACACCTCCTTGATGATGGCTGACACGTGCGTGTAATCATTAACCTTCCTCTGCACGTATCTATATATCTTTTCTGTCGGTTTTAAAACAGCAAGGTGGAGCAGGTCAAACTAAATAAACCACTCTTATGAGATTAATTCCAAAGTAAATAGCAGATACTGTATGTTCTGCCATTTGATCAAATGATGACATAATATTGAAAAGTAAAGCTGGTGCTGCAATTTAAAAAAAGATACTCACAGTATGATCTGTGTAGCCAGAGGCCTGACGTTGCACAATTTTAGAAAAATATGCTTCTAAAGCAGGCTAATCTATGGCCCAGGGGCCACATCTGGCCCACCAAACGTTTGAATCTGACCCACCAGTTGTTTTTACTGTGGTTGTAATCTTATTTAATACACAGGATAACAGGAGCCACCTGAGCCATCTGCTGCTGCCTTAATATTTATTACTATATATATATATATATATATATATATATATATATTGTTTGTCATGGGCCCACGTGCCACCTCTCTACAAATTACTGTGGGAATCAATTACATAATTTTTGCTGAAGCCTGCCAAGTAAGCAACCAACTTTAGTTAATGAGATGTGTTTAAATTTGCACTTATCTGACAGTGCCAAAAAAATACCCAAAGCATGATGTTTTCAAACACAAAAATCCCTCATTCATCACAGTTAATCACGTCCGGACTCAGCCGTGATAAGGGAATTTACGCAATGTAGGATTCCTTGTTGAGAAATGGATAAAATCTTTGGAGTCAGAGCATTGAAAACCTGTTTACGGCCTTCTATATACCTTATATATAACATTTATGGAGCCCTTAAGACATTTATACTTATAACAACAAGTAAAGAGAAACATTATAAGAGAAAATAAGCCTAGAAAATAAGCATAATTTCCTGTTGTGCCAGTCTGAAGCGTGTGTGTTGAATCAACATTACAGTAACATTAATGACACCTAGTGACCAGTGTAGAATACTACATATCATTACATCTTTGGATGTGTCTTCTGTCTTACATTTGTATTTTAGGTTTATGCTTGAAAATGATTAATTCAGGCAAAAAAAGACAAGTAATGGGCCATATTCGATGCCATCCATCCATTTTCAATGCCGCTTATCCTCATTAGGGTCGCAGGGCATGCTGGAGCCTATCCCAGCTGACTTTGGGCGAGAGGCGGGGTACACCCTGGACTGGTCGCCAGCCAATCGCAGGGCACAGATAAACCAAAAACGATTACTCAAGTACTGAAACAGTTCTGGGTCATTGACTAACCATTGATTAATTGTTGCAGCTCCAAAGGTAATTACGGTATGTGGTCATACAAAAAAAAAACATATACTTTTATCTTTTTATTTTGGGGGGGATGTGGTGGTGATTGAACACAGATACGGAGTGATTGAGTGCTACTTGTAAGGGGCTCTTGAACCGTCAGCCCGTTTCTCAATGTGTTTTTCCCTGAACAGTATCTCCAGTATGTGGCCAACTGCAGAACCTACATGGCGAAATGCTGATTTTTTTTTCCCAATCCATGTTCAGCTTATTTTACCATATCTGACTGAGATGAGCCTTGCTAATGCTGCACTGCCTGTCGCATCTCATGCTGTCAGCTTGCTAAATACCCTCCTCATGAAAACGAAGGAGCCTACACACATACAGTAAATGCAATCTTTTAAGAACACTTAACCTGCATGCAAAGATGAGATCCAACTGAGCATGGGCAGTTAACTCTTCTTAAGACCGGCATCAAGCGTACTCATGAAGATAAAATATTGTCAAGTCCAATCAACTCCATTATGTTAATAGAAATGTATTTTTCCATATACAGGAAAATTCTAGTATGGTCCTGAAGTAGGATTAACTTCTAAATACATTGCAGTTAGAATAAACAAGCATCACTGATATACCATAACAGATTTTAATAAGACAATGACACATTAAAAGGCGCTGGCCATGTTAATCCAAATCTCATCCATCTGTTAAAGCCATTAAAAACTTTAAAGGTTGCTTATGGCATTGCATTGTCACACGCAGAGGTATAAACATCATGCGATGCCCCACTGCCCCCAATGTAGATGATGTTTAACCGCTATGATCGCTGCCAAATCTACATTCAGTCATTTGCGGACATCCACAAGCTCATTCAGAAAGATCTGTATGAAGGCAGGCGATGGATATTTTACATGGACGGATGTGTTTTTAATAAACAGTTTGCTGACTGAGATTATAATCGTTTGCCTGCATTAGCCTCCAGACATACACAACAACAACAACAACTGTACTTAGAGCACCAACGCAATGTTGTCAATACAGTGTGCCAGGACACATGCTCTGGGGGGTTTAAACTGGGAACAAGTTATTGATGCAATAACTTTGCTGATCAATAATGTGATCAGCTTTTTCAGGAGCAACATTTTGCACATGGTCAATATCAACACAGTAGTGAAGCAAACCAGCACAGAGCAATATATAGTAATATCTCCTCACTTCACACTTTCAATGTCGTGGCTTCACTTGATCACCTTTCACCAATATTATAATATTAATAAATCACGCCATTTCATGTTTGAATGCAGTGTATTATTAGTAAGTATTAGACATCATTTCCTCCCCGAGCACTGCAACACATTTACAGCAACACACACAAGCAGGAGTCTTATTGGTACGAAACAAGCTCAGGTAGAAGTTATTGTATTTGGTCATTCCCAGCAAGAGAAAAATATTTTCATCTGACAACAGCATCAGAGCAAGAAGTCGTTACATGAATTTGTTTCTGACAAAGAGGGGAAAAAGAAGCAGATGATTCATGAAGGGGACTAGACTTTGAGTATCTGCCAGCCAACTAATCGGCCTCTGACCCATTTGGCCTGGAGGGTTGTCCAGTCTTACTTGACCAATCCCGGCGCAGATATTGTGTGGTACAGCAGGGCACAGGGGTCGTTTAACAAGATCATCTGAGAATTTCATTTTCCTTTGTCAAATGATATCAGAGGTAAATACATGGCTTGCTCAAGCATCGACGACAAATATCAAATTATGGTGGTGTATTGTAACACATGTATAAATATGTCTCCTTGAATTTGGATGTATTGTAATTTTGATACTTGTTTTCATTCATTGTTGCACTCCTAATTTGTATGTCTATGTACTGTATACATCATCTGTTCCTCAACAGGTTAGCTCTTGCTGCACCTGCTGGGTCAACATTCAAATATTTTGAGTATTGGCGCCTCAGAATATACATGACAGCAGGCGGCAAGACTGAAAAAGAAATAGTCCGGCCGACCTGTTTGTCTGTCCAATCCAGACTCGGCTTCAAAGCATCAGTCAGACCAATTTCATTTCTCTGCTTTCTGGGCCACATGTTTCCTGGCCAATGACCTCTCACCCAACAGCTGTAATCCTTCCACAATGATGCAGCGATCTGGCGCCTCCTCAATCCTGCAGACCAATGCTGACCAACAGATGCACGGCTCGATGATTAGGTTCAGAGAAAATATGAACGAGAAGGCCGCGCCTACCTCTGCCATACAACTAACTCCAGTGCAAGAGTCAAAAATGATAGGGGCACACATGCAATAAGTAATAAGGGCAGATTAAGAGGTTAGAAAAAACACTTTGTCTGTTAAGGTAACATTAACATGAGCTGAAAGGATTCACATACATACATACATGACTGTTGACCATAAGGTCGTCTTCATCAAGTGATAATCGTGTGTATGCATGACGATTATCACGCCAAATGACCCAACAATCAGTCCCACACTGCTATCAGAGGGATGACGTTAAACCAATTAAAGTCTGTGGTGGTCAATCCTCTGCTGAGATTCACTTACAGACAAAGCAATCCAACACCAAATGCATCAAATTGTCACATCATCTAAATGAACTAGGTAAAGTATATGTCTTTAAATATATGTGCAAAGCAACAATATCTCATTTCATTTTCATTTAACACAACAATAATATAAAATTAGATGAAGCAATTAGAGTAGAAACCGTATGTGACTTTAAAAAAAACATTTGTGTATTCCCATTAATCACTATCATTTTCATCCTTGGTACTCTTTTTTTGTAGTGTGCATAATTTTTGTAAGGGACTGTATGTAAGGTACTGACTTCCACACAGTAAGTCAAATATGGCAATAAAGGTGCGCAATACCCAGTGTGAAAGGTTTCAGGATGTGTTTTGCTTTACCTAAAATCCCAATATATTTACATACGTATATATTTTACATATACTGTTTCAATCACCACCTCATCAGGTTTCACCTTGACATTTGATTTTACCTTTATAATATCCAAGCAAACCAACGTTTTTCCATTTACTCAGTGACACAAAGAGTCACACTTCCCACCAGCACCCCCGTCACGCTCACCAATCCCTGCTGTAATCTCCTAGTGTGTTTAGCAATTACAAGGTCTTGGGTTGCATTGCAGGCTCCTCCGGCTTATGTAATGGGAGACTCACGTGCTGCCAATTCAACAAGCCAGATGACAATATGGCATGACAACCAAGATAAGCTAAGACAAGCAAACAACAATAAGGTCAAATATCCATCAAATGGCAACAGCCTTAGTAGTGGTGGAGCATCTTTACTGCAGTGATCAGCACCAAGACACATACATGCATACTCATGTTAAACGATGCCAAAGTTTCAGGTCCAAGTCTGTTGAACATTGAACAAATGTATGGTGATTGGTGCAAAATGGATTGAATAAGTTTTGCTTCTTCCTATTCCTTTTTGGACAAGCAGAATTGTGAATTGCATTGTATAATGTGCTCACTGTGATTGTGTGCATGTTCAAGATTAATTAAACCATCACCATTACAAGATAATGAAGTTCCTATACCGTTTATCAACTCCTAGAAAGTTGGGTTCGGCAGCTTTCGGGACGATAGCGGAAGTCCTTCTGAGGACATGGGAGTGTGACCAACCACAGTGGAGTAGGCGTGCCTGGAGAAGGCCGTAGGTAGAATAAATTAAAACAGATTTTGCAGGAAACACGAAATCCAAAGAAATACAGCTGCAATATGTGCAGATTCTGGAAGATCTAGAAAGCTTTCTGTGCTGGTTATCGTGTGTAGCTGCTCTACAGGAGTCCACAACTCAATAGAATAGGCCCCCTTTGAAGTTACGTTTGTAACAGACTGAAATAATCCAACATCAGAATGGACCTTAAGACCTTTCCCCACCAACTCCACTGATCACTGTGTTCACCAATACGTCTTCACTAGTTATCTGCTACAATATATGTTTTGCGCTCAGATTTTTGGATGTCTAGAACGGATTAATTGGATATGCTTAAGTTCTTCAGGAAAATTTTGATTTTCGTATGTTAGGTTTAGAGTTGGACGTTTGGAGGGCATTAACAATGAAAACCAAAGTTCCACTGCACTCCAAGAATGATTGTTAAATGTACATGTCCAACAACACTGTCACCGTTGTCCAGTATACGACCCTTTACCAATAAACAAGTCAACCATCTTGAATACATGCACACAAAAAGAAGAAACCAAAATGTTGAGACATCCGTGACAGACTGTCTCATGCAACAGATCCCCTCATAAAGTATTTAGAAGTTTTATGATGAGCCAATTAGTGAAAGCGCTTTGACTCCAATCATTCCTAGGATGACATGGTGAACAAAAGAACTTAGGACTTACTTGAAAGTATTGAACACCCCCAGTTCATCCTCATCGTCACACGGTTCCATCTCGCTGCTGAAGATGAAGGAGTAAGTGGACAAAAAGGGACGTACACCCTGTCCTCGCCCCAACCAAAACACTCACACAGCCAGAAGAAGAGGTCCTGTGTCTAACTTCCACTTCCTTTAAATTCCTCAAGCCAATGTCCTCTGTGTCCCCGTTTCCTCTTTTTTGATTCCTGACTTGGTGCCAAATGTTCCAGCTTAGCAGTACTGTGAAGCACCGCTGGTGATGGATTTAGCCTGCATCTGGGCCAGCGGGGATAAACTTCATTCACACACGTATTGACACACACACACAGTCCCTTCACGTGATAAACTGTATGCCTCACAATTGGATGTGTGATGATAAGCACAGACCATTGTACTTACTTGTACGCATGTCACTTTTAAATCTGAAGACGTCTAATGTACATTACATACATTTGGACTGGGTGTTCACATTCCTACATTTTCCAAAACTTTCAATATTCTTCATAAAAGGGGACATATGCTTTTTCCACTTTTCTGACCTGTAAACGCAGTTAAAATGTTTTATTTTCGTGTTAAACGATGCCAAAGTTTCAGATAATGAGGTTTGTGAGTTTGGTAGTGAGCCCTGAAAGAAGTTTCAGATGGCTAAAACGCTGTTTCATAAGGTGTGGTAAAACTGTCCCTTTGTGATGTCACAGAGGAGCGAACTTCTTTATATGGCCGTGGCTGTAAGACATAATAGGGATGAGCCGGATACTTGTTATAAACTAGTACCAGTTATGGATCATAAATTTTTGACAGATATGAATATGAAAAAGAGTACATTAAGCAATACATGCATAACATCACATGCCCTCAGCTATGTAAGGAATGTGTCTGCGCCTGTGTGGGTGAGTATGTGTGTGTCTCCTGGCCATGCTGCAAATGACTCCTGGCCAAATGACTGGATCCGAGTCCATCTGGAGGTTTTGTGTCGACTTCATACAACTGTCTGTGTCCTTGGAACGGTCTCCTAATTCTTCAATGTATTACATTTTTGAATTAAAACTGGAGTTTATAAGCAAAGCACCACCCGCCTCCATCACCCAACCTCTCCCAGCCTCTCTTCCATTACCTCCCGGAGACACACACAAGAGTATAAACAATGCTCACGAAATCAACTAGGGATCCAATGAGAACCCAGTCAAACAAATACATATACACATGATACTCAAATGTGACCCATGATCACATGCAATGCAATGATTAAAGATTCAAGCAATAAATTAAGAGGTACTTGAAGTCACACAGACCTAAACTCCACACTGGACAGGGCACAGACTTCCTGAAAATAAAATGTTCTGACCAAAAGAAACATTTTTTTAATGGTACTAAATAAAATAAAAAAACAAGGCCTTTGAATTAAAAAGGCATATATAATTAATTACAACGTGTATCTCAAAACATTATGCCAACTTAAGATAACATCAACACGAGAGCAGTATCCAACACCGAGCTTGGCCAAAAAGGACTAAGGCGCATCCGAAGCAAAAGCAGGAGGGCCAGAGGTCACAGTGCGTGCAAGAAAAAATCTGACTTACAAAAAGCTCACCTGCTTCAACCTAGAGGCTGGAAACACACCCTCAATTTATGTAAATATTAGTCAAAACGCTACATGGTGTCTTACCTCATGGCTCAGAGTGCCATCCTGCTTCGTCTCTGTGCCCAACAACGCCCTAATCCTCAAGCTGCCACCAGCACAGGGGCAGGCTCCAACAATAACCACAACTGCGGTGAAATTACTTTATGTGTGGGTCAAGTGGGGGTGGAGTTATGGATGGCAAAAAAAGAAAAGAACCAAGGTTAGTAGCAGTGAAAGTCACTGTGGTTTAAAAACTGCAGGCTTTTCACATTCATATTTATCCAAAATGCACAGTTGAAGCTTTCATAGCCAAGCTTGCACAACACGCAAGCTGATGTGACCTCAGCTGTAACACTTTTAGACTTTAAACAGCGGAATTGTAACTTCCCCGTTACCATTACGAAGTCCAACATGAGTACAGTGGAGTGCTATAGCTTTTGCCCCAACACAGGTCATGTGATTTGAACTCGAGTCAGGATCTAAGTGACATCAGTGAATGGCGGTGTTTAGGCTTCTTTTAATTCAAACTCCCATACATTAGCAGGCGGAATTCCCAGTCCCAAAGAGAGACAGTGACATACTTACTGATCATTTCCAAGAAAAGATGTTTCCCACCATGCAACGGCTCTGGTTCGCTCTCCATAGGGCACCTCGATGGAAGACCTTCTGACCTCAAGACATGTACAGCCATTGTAATCAGTGGCGGGGATGAGGACTTGGTCCGAGTCAATTGATGTCAGGTCTGTACTTAGACCCAAAGAAGTCCAAGAAAAGTCAGACGAGGTGGAAGGGCTGGCACTGTCTCTTTCATTTTCCAAGGAATCTTGGAGGTCCACTGTGCGAAAATAAAACTGGATGAAGGAAGAACAGGTTGAAGGTAGGAACGGACAGGGATACATCTGGGAAGTCAAACAAGTCAAATACTCCAAGTGAAGAGAAAGGTACAGAACACTTGCACCTAAAAGATGTTCCTACTCTCTGGTCAGGATTTTGCTTGAACAAATACTGAGGACGCACGGAAAAACCATCCAGAGAAAAGAGAGGGCGATTGGTGGATGAGTGTTACAGACAGAAAAGACACAATTAGGAGAGAAGTGGATGCACCAGCACTTACAAGGTGCTCACATCTCATTACAGCCACTCTACAATCGAATCATGTGGCAAATGATAGAGACGTTTCACAGATGAGAAATCGATTGGAAATGCAATGAGAAGCTTAGGTTAGTGGTTTGTGGTTACATGATAGCTACAGGCAAGAGTGTGTCATCTTGGGTTGCGGTGATAAGCAGTTCATTACAAGTATCTGATCCACACCAAATAACATTGGGGCTTACCGCTACAGTCCATTAGAACCCAGAAATGATAGGACGATGTAGAAAAAAATGTAGATTTTTGTGGGGTTTTTTTGTGCCTTTTGATGTCATACAAAGAGTAAATACAAAAAAAGCGTATTTTTCCCCACATTTATTATTTTCTACACTATAAGGTGCACTTAAATTTAATTTTTTTACATGATCCATTTGGCCGGATGTTTGCCACGGCCGTAGCTGCACCGCACTGAATAATCTTGTGGAATGCTTCCGACGGCCACAACGGATTCAGTGTGAGCCCGGTAAGACCATCTGGATTCTGGTGTGTAACAACTTCAGAGACTAATTGGTATGGCAAACAGATTCAAAGCCAGACCTCTCACCTCATGCTTTACTCGAATTCCCCCAGAGAAAAAAATGTAGTGGAAGCTGTTAAAAATGCATAAGGTACCAACCTCTATAATCTTGCTTATATTTTCACTTCCTGAAGGTGCAACGTGTTGGCCAAACGTGGCAATATTTTTGCTGATATGCCGAAGCACTTCTGAGGATCAATGCATGATCTACATGATAAATACAACACATAGTTGAGCAGCTACCTGAACAAAGAGATTTAACTTTTTACAAGGATTTTTACAAGTAAGATAGATACTTTTTATTCCTATGGTTCTAACAACCAATGTCATGCTGAGAGGGTACAGTATGTTGGTGTGACGACAAGAAAAAGATGGGCAAAGGGCATTTGCCACCTTCAGTAAGTAGGCCTTGGTTGCTTCATGTTATAGTGAGCCTCAGATGCCGACACATAAGCAGACTCAGGAAAGAAATCCTCGTGGAACTCAGCCAGAAACCTACATGACAGAGAAGAGTAAGAGAAGAATAAGGAGTGAGGTATTTGTAGCGATTGAACATGGGTTGTTGTTGCACAGAAATATTTCAAAAGCAACAATCTAAAACCTTTGGTAACCTTTTCCCTCTATATGTCTCATAACACAGAAATCCCAGACCCAATGCCCTCCATCTGGAGGTATACATGTCAAAGACACAGCCTCCTAAACCATATCCATACCACTGGCAGAAACATAATACACAATGCGTCAAAGAAAGACGGAACATGACTGACCAGCAGTCAGCATAACCCCACCCTTTCCCCAGCCCTCCTCCCTTCCATCTAATCATTTGCGGGGAAAACTAATCCGGAATCTTCTTAGTATCCGCTACTCGGCCAAATCCTCTAAATCTTGCCATCTCATCTTAACTCCACCGTTCCTCCTAATCTCAATGCAAACAAATTATACTTATCAGAAAGAAACTGAAGGCCGCTTTGACAACGACAAGGCAAGCAAATGATGAGTGTCGGATGGCAAATGCACACAAGACCTCACCCCATTTGAAAAAGGGGAACCCCTTTAAAAAGTCTCTTTGATATAACAAAAATGCATTCTTCCTGCCATTACTTACTCTGACAACCCCCAAACTTTTGAGTGATGAGTTTTACCAAGTGGAACCACTAATGCAACGCAACCTCTTGAGAAACAGTGTTTAATATGGTGACTGTCACAATGTCATAATGAGAATGCTACATTTGAGTCCTTCCATCCTGTAAATGAGGAGGTACATGCTCGAGATGTAATCCTTTCATGTTGCACAATACTGTCAGCTTAAGCTCTGGCTATTTTGAGACCACCCATCTTTTAACAGTCTGGTTCATTCTAATCTAACATCTTTATTGTTCAATTGGGGACCAGTGCAATCTTTGTGAGTTTTGGTAGTGCTCCACAGCACAACATGGCGGCAGAAAGCAGTACTGCGTGGGTTTGATTAGAGACCGAGGACCAAATCCCTCAGGTTTGGGAGCGGCTCAACTGAAGATCGCTCGGGAGGATTTAAAGATTAGACTCCCGCGCTTGTGTAACACCCACTCATCTCCCTCCCGCTAACACATGCTCTCTCTCTCCCTCCCGACGAACCACTCATGTTCTCATTTACTTATTCCTCCTTGACATTTTTGTCATGTTTCAAAGCTTTTTTCTATTGCTTTACTGATTATTTCCCAATGATTCAAATATGCTCCTTTTTACATCTGGATTCACTGGTTGTTTCATAAATAGAGACCAGCCTGTCATTGTGGTCTGTGACCACCAACCCCATAGAAATGTCATCACTATGGCTGTACTCAACCCCTCAAAATTCATTTGCCCCTGTAGTAGTCTCACATTTATAGTGTTGGCTCCCATTTAATGATATTGTCTGACTCCGTACTAGGGATCGACCGATATGTTTTTTTTTGAGGCTGATGACGATTTTTTTCCATCACCCTTAGCCGATGGCCTATTTTACTTCGGCCGGTACTGCTTTTGCTGCCTCGAATTACATGAAAAAATGACAATGATAACAAATCTTACAGGTCTGACGTTTAAACAAATATTTATTTAAATGTAAACACTGAACACAGAAGGATTCAGCTTTCTTAAACACACATTTAAACGGTATTAACAACTTTAAAAGGAATAAATATTCAACCATGTGCAACATTACTGTCGTAGTTTTAGTTTTATCTAGAATCAATGATTGATGACTGCTCCTCCGCAGTGAGATGCACCCCCACCCCGCCTCCACCATCACACTGACACAATTTAGTACGATATATAAAACATTTCTCTCATCATTAAAGTTCGTGTTGTGCACGCTAAAGACCTCTAATAGCACACACGGCTGCTCCTGTCTGCTCTGTTTGTGTGCGCGCATGCTCAGAGAGCATGCGCACACATAACGCGACACGCATTTCACCTCAGCTTGGCGTTCACTGAATAAAATTCCTACAAACACCATGGGACTGAATTGACAATGTTGACATTAAACCTGTGTTTGTAACAGCTGTACATATTAGCCGCCAACTACATCAACAGCTCCCTAATTACAACGGTAGGCACTTTTAAAGATGAAGCATTCAGCAGCATTCCTGGTTTTCAGACCCACAAACTAAACTATATTTTCAAGCACGTATATTGCATGCACTTGCCGTTCATGTTTCCTATTTCAAAGCAGGTGGAAATATTTCAACTTTTTATTTCAAGTTTAACTGTTAGAGGCTAATTAAAAGTTGAACACAGGCCCTTGTTGTGATTCACCACTGTTGCGGTGTGGGAGGTGTACCGCGACTGCGTGTGTTGCAGGGTCCTCCGGCAACACAAAGCTGCCTGGCGGATGCCTGTCTGTAAATCATACGGCGGAAAAATACATCGGCGAAACCATGCGCATATCGGCCAATACCGATTCAAGTAAAGAACGCAAATATCGGCCCTATATATCGGCCATCCGATGTATCGGTCGATCCTTACTCCCTACATTGTGAAGCACTTGCTTTGGGTCAGTTCACACCAGTAAAATAATTTGGTTGTGTCTATCACCTGAGAAAAAGCTCCAAATGTTTCACCAAAGCTCTGAGATTCCTTTCAGGGATCTGCATCTTTCCAAGGATCTCGGGAAGCTTCACTGGATGAGTAAATGAGATATGCAATAAACATGTCAGTCAAGCATCTGGAATCAAATTATTACTGCATGGATTCACCTATTTATGTAGAAAGAAGTAACTCACCAAAAAGCCGGAGAAGGTGCTGCACACCATACAGGTAGGAAGGTGGAGGAGGCTGGTCATTCAAAGGATAGTTATCAGGGGTCAGCTTCCAACTGAGGACCTGACAATCAGGATGGAGGAAAGGGTCTTACTGTATGTAATAGCAAATAAGAGTAATATTCTCACTCAATAAAAAAATTCTGGCTCCGCCACTGCACAACACTAACATATTGTTAGCTGATGTTCATGAATCCACCTCCTTGTGAACGTTGAATGTTGCCGGACCTGTGTGTATGAGCAGTGTTGGAGCTGAGCACTACTGTTCAAATTTAGCTTGGTAATAGAACTGCAAAAATAGTTATCGGGATGCTCTAGTATGACATAGGTGTTCATATTGACAAACTTTTCAGTGAGACAGTCTTCAACTTGCTCAGTTTCTTTTGTGTGGGACTTTATGGTACTGGTACTAGAGGGAAAAATACTGAAATGTACAAAGGAAAAACAATCACAGCTCTGTTTGTGTCACCGCTGATGTTAGAATTTCCTGGAAGGGCCCATCCAGGCACAGGAGCATAATTCAGACTTTACACGACAATTGTGTCTCACACAAGCTAATACATCTTTCAGTTCATTGTACCATTTGTGCAGTAACGATTAAGTTCTTTTTCATTCTAAAACAAACACACTGGTTTGTCACCTCATTGAGCTCGTTGTTTCGCCGGCTCTCAAGTCCATGAAAAGGTCCGCTTCTTTCTTTACTTGGAGTCAAGGGCAATGGGGAGGATGAGCCGCTGTGAACTGGAGTTTCTGTACAGAGACGATAAGAGATTCCTTTGGAGCTCATCTCAAACAGAACAAGTCAAGCGAACACAGCAAAGCTTAATTCTACTGACATACCCCCAAAAGGGAGCAGCAGTATGTATGTACTATAGAAATGTGGCAACAAAAGCTTTCTTGCCCCATCTACTGGACCAAACATGTTATTACTCTATTAAATCAATTAACTCTTTAAATATGCAGAGTTTCATAAACTTGGAAAATAAATCTTTTGTTAAAAAATATATTAAAAAAAGACTTGACCCTGACTTCTGTCGAGGTTGAGGATGAACTTTGACTGGGATGCGGTGTCAATCAAGCCGCGTTTGAGCTGAGGCGACGCCGTGGCACTGCCTCCACCTGTCAAAAAGCATTCATTTGGAGAAAATGTACAACAATCAATGCTACTAAGTCTCAACTAAAACCCCTTTACCGCAGCTGCTGCCTTCAGCTGGGCGCTCCCCGCCGGGTGTGTTCCTCGTGGAGCGCCTGAGAGACTGTGACTGGTATGAGATACAGTCCATGTCAGGGTGTCGGCGCCGTTTTGGTGTGGGGGCAGTGGGCGTCGCAGCAGAAACGTCACTCAGGGCAGGTTGGCTGTCGGTTGATTGAGGTGTCGGAGGGTTGTGACCCACCGGGCTGGGACTGCGTTCTCGCTGGGCACTGAAAGGACAGACAAAACGCCTCACATGAAACTGATCCTGCAGCTCTGTATACAGACCCTTAGTCATTTCCACTTACTTGCTGGGGCAGGGGGATTCTTCATTGATGGCCAAGAAAAGCCGAGAAGAGCTGACCTTCTTGAACTGAGCTTGTTCACACGGGTAGAGGAGGATCATGGGTAAAGTGAAGTCAAAGGTGATCCTCAGGCCATCCGCCATTTCCTTACACAACTCCTCACTTTAATTCAAAGAAAACAGTTAACGCTTACTGCTTTAGGCAGCTGATGATCTGTTTTTCTTCCTTTTAACATACTCACTTCTTCTCTGGAGGGATAGGCTGAGGGCTGCTGCTCTGTGCCGTATTCTGTTGACGCCTATACCGCTCGTTGGCCATAAAGGCCTTGTTGATGGCAAAATGCTTCACATAGGATTCCAGGATGTGCACAACATTCATCTGACAAGGAACCATCACCAACTAGAAAGAAAAAAAAATGGTCATAATGGAAGGTAAGGAAAGGGAGGACATACAATTTAAAGTTCCACACTCAACAGCATGAACACAACAAAAGCTGCTAAAGAGGATGAGGAGTAGAAAATGAATATTAGTAGATGTTATGTCTGCATGTTTTACTATAGCCTATACAACACTCCATCGCCACTTCACTGCCACCCTAATAAACTAACACAGGCTACTGTTGCGCCCCAAACCACACCAAGCTATAACTCAATGCTGAACCACATTTTTGGTGTGAAACAAACTCATAAGCTTAAACCAAAACATTCATTCATTCGTTCATTTTCTACCGCTTTTTCCTCACGAGGGTCGCGGGGGTGCTGGAGCCTATCCCAGCTGTCTTTGGGCAAGAGGTGGGGTACACCCTGGACTGGTCGCCAGCCAATCACAGGGCACATATAGACAAACAACCATTCACACTCACATTCATACCTATGGACAATTTGGAGTCGCCAATTAACCTAGCATGTTTTTGGAATGTGGGAGGAAACCGGAGTACCCGGAGAAAACCCACACATGCACGGGGAGAACATGCAAACTCCACACAGAGATGTCCCGAGGGTGGAATTGAACCCTGGTCTCCTAGCTGTGAGGTCTGCGCGCTAACCACTAGACCAACGTGCCACCCTAAACCAAAACATAATATTTAAAAAATGTCAAGCACCCTCCTTTTCAAATACAAATATTTCCTTCATCATAGCTTCAAAATACCTTCTTCCTTTTATTGATGTAAAAGCAGTCATCCTCCAACTTCTTCTTGAGAATGTCCGGGATACTGATGTCGACGTGGACAATTTTGTCCTCATTCTCCCTCTTGACATTGATATCTGGCTCAACCTTCTGCAACAAATACATATTTTACAAAGAAAGCTCTCTGTGGAAACTATATGCTGAAATCACTGAAAAATATGTGCAACCAGACAAAGTGAGGAATGTTTACGACCTTATTTTGACTATAAGCAGCTATAAGCAATTTAGACCAGACATTGTGCTCATTATTATGGCCATGGATGTGCAATGTTTGTGCCAACCTCAGGTCAGTGGAGTTACCAATGGAGGATCGCTCACCATTTTGTTGACGTCCTCAGAGAAGGTGCTGTCTCCGCTATTCGAAGATTCTGCTTCAGAGTCCTCGCCCTCGCTGCTGCCAGAAGATGAAATCAAGCCTAACGACAAAATATGCAGAAGAATATTATTTCATTACTACTTGAAATGACAGAAAACACAAATAGAAGATTCCGCACATGTGTCATCACTGTCATCCTCCTTAGGAAGAATCTTCACAGAGGGTTTAGTACCAGAATGACGACGCCGTCTCTTTGCCCATCCCTTTTTCTTCCTATCACAGGGAAAGGAGACACATGCTTCAAGCACTTTATCATCAACCATATGCCCTCAAGTGAGAGACATGAATGTGCCTCCAATATCAACTCACATGCGACCAAGAGCTTCACGCGCCAGTTTACGTTGCAATTTACGGCTTTCCTTAGTGTCCCTTAGGACATGGTCCTCTGCTGCCCAACGATCCCAGCTGCACATACACATCCAAAAGCAATAAACTGAATACACCATACAATGTTAGCACACGTCTGCAATATGCTTACCTTCGGCTCCAACCGTTAAAATGAATCAAGTACTTCGGGATTCGTCTTCCATGTTCATCTTTGCCTATCAATACATCAAGGACCTGCAATGAAACATACAAACGTGGAGTGGACTCAACAAACTGATTTAGGGTTAGTTTGTAGAGCGCTAACCAATATAGCATAGACACAATGTTGACATCTGGGTGTGCAGTATACGTTTAAAAACGACATTGTCATTGTTTTGGGTTACAATGGGACTACATCATGCTAATACTCAGCAAGCTGTCCGTGCATATCACAGTCAACACGTTAGCAAATTGATGGTTGTAATTTAAGATAACGGTCTTCGTAGCTTCACACCACTACTACTGATAAGACGACACATTCATTACACACAAGTTGTACGCAGCGCATGCTAACCGGAAGTCGTTAGCTAGCGCTAGCAAAGACAGAATACCTCTATATAAGTACGCGTGCAAAGAAATGTGTCCATTTCTATCAGATGTTCTTTGCTATAAAATTACTACTATGAAGATGAAGATGGTTACCTTTGCGTCATACAACACTTTAGCCTTGGAGGGATCTGGTTCGAAGCACAGGACTCGTTCTCCTTTATGGAATTTAAATTTAATACCCCGCGAATTCATTTGTTCATGGCTACGTGTGTGAGGGGTATCAATCTAAACTGCAACATATTTATCAACCGCCTCTTAAAAAAAACTCCCGGGGGATTCCGTTCCCTTTCGGAAGTCCTTTATAAAAACAAAATATGCTTGGCGTGGATGGCTGGCGTTGTTAACTCCTTGTGTCTTCACCAATCCTTGGACTTCACAACTCCCCATCGTCACTTCCGCTCTCATGACCTGGGCTGTTGCGTTTCAATTCGTGCACTTCATAGCTACACTTTCAGTGCGTATGTGCGTTCCATTGTGAAGTACGGCGAAATGAAGTCAGCAGCCAGTACCCGGATGTATGTTGCACCCTTGAGTGCATGAGTGTTTTTCATTATGAAGTACGGTAAAAAGTGAACAGTCAGTACCCGGATGTTGCATTCACTGTTCCAAATAGTGAGTGTGCACCCTCAGTCACCGCCATCTTGGTGACGTAGCGGGAAATGCGGAACTGAATGGTTGCGATTTACTAATGAAAAAGGAATTAAGAGGAAGAAAGTGGCTAACTATTACGGTCGTCATTTTCTGATACGTGCGCAATGACTGTAATAGATTTTGGACTCTACACTGCCAAAATGTGCGCCTTCACTACCTAAGTACGCAGTGCTCATCCATATGTATGTGTGAGTACAGCCAGAGCCAGGGAATGGTGCACAGCCTGTATTTTGTAATTCTGCCTCAACGTTTCTATTAACTGTCAGTATATTTTCAATTGGACCCTGCTAGCAGAGGTATATATCACAACAGTCCTTGTATGACCACTCGGCGCGTTGGTCTTATATTTGAATGTTTGCTGGCGGAATAAGCACTCTGAGTCATCACTCAACTGGAAGAAAATGCTTCTTGAGCCGAACAAAAGGAAAACACAAAAACAAGCCAATACTACCCATTAGTGGCCAAATCCAGGTACTGCATGCCAGAGCACACGATGACAGGATTTTTCATGAGGACATTAAAAATATCACTTTTTGAGGTCAGGATTTTCAGATGGAAAGATCAGCCTATGTTACTGTAAACAATAAAATGTTGTTCATAATAAAAATAATGTATTAACCAGACACGAGCGTGTAATGTACATGATATTTTATACATTTTATTTTAAAAGTTAGAGCAATGGGGACTGTTGAGTTGCATCATAGTATGCTGTTGCTTATTGTAACTTGCAGTGGCCACTAGTAGGCAGTGTGGCCTTGTTTTTGTGAAGAGTTTGTCCCTTTTTGACAAGTTTTCCTTTGATGCCTCAGAGTGCTTTTGCTTCAGCAAATATAAAACTTTGAAGAAGACAGACAGGCTGGGGAATGCTCATGCAAGGAGTGCTGCGACACATACCTCTGCAAACAGACCCAATATACAGGTACTATGAATCACTGATGGTCTAGTATAATGGTTGACTACCTGTTACTTGTATCCGCTAGAATGTTTGCTTTAACAAATGGAACAAGGCAATGGACTACACAGTTTCATGTTCATAAAGTAGGTCAATCAGTAATTTGATTTGTTTTGTTTCGAACCTTGTGACCCTTGCACATTCATATCTGTCAAACGATGCAGAGTTAGACTGACCCCAGGGTAGGAAAGCATGCCTGCACAGCTGTAACTGAATAGCGCATTGGCTTGAAGCAATTTCACACTGTCTAATATTGTAATACCAAATATGGTCAGTGTATATATCATACTCAACAAAACTGGCATGAGAGGCAGCCCTGAATACCTATTCCCTCCACACAGGCGGTGCTTGATATACTTTGCATTGTGTGTTTTCCAGTGTCACACATGAGTAACATGAGGATTCTCAGTTAGTCTCAGCAGGAGGTTGGGTAGAGAAAGAACACGTTTATTTATGCACACGAACTATTGTAACATTTAGCAATTCTGTCTACAGTATATAGTAATGTGCTTTAAATTTTCAGAGGCAACATGTCTCCATTTCCATGCACTTTGTTTTCCTTCTCTGTTTTCTCACAGTCTTCTGCCTGCCTGCAGACTGTTTTTAGACAGGTCAAATCTGTCTCAGCTGTTATCAGTGTCATGCTGTGTGTGTTTGTGTGTGTGTGTGCGTGCGTGTGTGTGCAGTGGCGCTTCATGCACTCCATTATCACAAATCCAGCACCCTCCTCCAAACCGTCTCCTACTGTCGCTTCATTTTCTCCACTTTCATTTTCACCATACATTCATACACACATGACCACTTCCATTTCCCCACTCACAAATGGCCTACTGATGAAACACACATGGTAGATCAAGGGTGTCCAAACTTTTTCTACCGAGGCCCAGATACTGAAAAATGAAAGGATGTAAGGTCCACTTTGATGTTGTGTAATACACTGAGAAGTTCTATTTAAAAAACATGGCTCTCATCTGAAAGTCTATTATTAGTATGAACGTTTTTGTACTTTTGTACTAAAAATTCTAAATATTTCAACTTTCTTTGTAAATGTTCTTCTTTGTAATATTACGACTTTATTCCCATGTGTTCTATTGTTGTTGACCACAAAGGACGTTCATGGCAAGAGCTTTGAACTATTATGGCGCTCTATGACCACACGTCGGTTTCAGAAGATCAGTGCAGCTTGCTGAGACATTCGACTTGAACTTGGACCGGTGGGAGGTACGGATGCCTTGGAGCAAGGCACAACTGCAGGGAGCCGCGAGCGCTTCAAGACAATCGGCTAACTGCTAAAGATCAAAGTGGCAAAAAGCTATGATTTCTGGCCTTAGATATCCGGGTCCACAATCAAAAACCAGGCCAAATAAGCCATTGAAGTAATAAAAGAGAAACTGGAAGTGCTACATGAGGCAATAGCGACGGTGAGATCTAAGCTTGCAGATTGACAGCCTCAAGGGACGCTTCTCTGAGAAGGTCAAGAACCTTAACCTTAGGGAGGAAAATACAGGAAAATATCGATTTATATCGATTTACATTCCTATGGTCCTATACATCGGACTGTGTTCAAGTCGCCATTCCAGACGACATATATCGTTCTAACATTACTTGAACGGCAACTAATCAATACTCATAAAGCATCGGATATAACCATGACAGACGGATATTGAAAAATCAACGCAAAAAGTTACGTATAGCTTTGAACATTATTCTTGTGAAATGATTAAGTGAATTTTCCTCAACCTAGTGTTCCAAAAACTGCAACTTTATTCACTTCTTGAATCGTTTTTTTCCCATCTTATGACTTATGTCTTGTAAAACTCCAACTTCTTCTCGTAAGATTACAACCGTTTTCTCTTAATATTATGACTTTATTCTGCTGATATTTCCACTTTATGCTCATGAGAAATTATCCTTTTTCCGTGTTACTGTTGTTTTCTTAGGTTTTGCTTTGTTTGGTTTTTGAATGTGCAGGGCCAAGAAAAATAGTTGTGGGCCATAAATGCCCCCCTGGACAGTACTTTGGACACCCCTGCATTAAAACATTGCCTCTAACACAAACCAACTGATAAATTCAATGTAAAGGACTCAGGACTCAGCATGCCAAAGATGAAGGTTTTCTGGCCCCCGCCCACACAACTATGAAACGCACGTCCCTAAATTGTCTTCTCTCCCCACTCCAGTTTGGGCCTGACCGTCTTGCAGATGAACTCGCACCGCACTGGCGCCACTTCTGCAGCCAAATGTGGCGCAATCACGGTTTTTCTCGTTTCACATCCAGCGCTTTTCTCTCCAAGGTTCATCGTTTTAGTTGGGTGGCTCCTGGAAGACGCACTGGTCGGGTCTAAAAAGAAGGAGCCATGTCTGCAGCCCAGGGACTTCTCAACAGCGTCTTCTGGTGTTCATCTCCAGCCTCCAAAGCCTTAACGAAACGGAGGTTACGGCAGACCAGGAGTCTGGACCCCGCCATCATCAGACACTGCAGCACCGGGACCGAAGGAGCGGTGCCCCAGGACGCCTGTGCGCCTTTGAAACCGGCTACGCGCGCCAAGACTTTAACATTGAAAGAACCCATCGCAGCATCCATCTCCTCTCCCTCCATACCTCTGGACCTATCCCCTTGTTCTAACTTTCACTTTGACTATGAGATCGTTAAGCGCTCCAAACGCAACACGACCGGCGATTTACCACTGCTTCTGCGGGGGTCCGTTCCATCTGGGAGCACCGGATCACTCTTCTCACCTCGGAGGTGGCTCCAGAGGAGGACCCAGGCACCCATCAGTCATGCTGACGTCGTGTGGAAGTCAGAGGTAATTTTAATCATAATAACTTATTTTCTTTCTGTTTTCCACCGACTTGGATATGATTTTTTTCTACAAGTGAAATAGTTCCACTATTCCCTGGCATCTGCCGGGACGCTGCTTCACAGCAGTTGTCTTGACCAGGGGCACAATGCTTATTATATGGGTCAGGGGGAGGTGGTTCTCAGAACCTCATAGAAAGAAATCTCTTAAGGCGAGCTAAATAAGATCTTATGATGCTTTTTGGATTAAATAATTCTAACAAAAGGTGCATTCAAGTGCACAGATAGATTTTCCACCGGTGCTGCCCTCATGTAGGCGATTGGGCCTCAAGCAGGCTTGAAATTGAGTGAGGCTAAGTATGAAATCTTTACCAAAACATACTTTGGAGACTTATTTTTAGCAGGGGGGCTTTATAGGGTGCATAGTTGGCACAAGTCCACACGCACTAGTGGGAATGTATGATGATTTCCCACTTGTTTTGTCGACTCTTGCTGGGTTGGTGTGTGTTTTTCCTCTTTTGTTTGCTGCTTTACAGTGTGTGTGTGAGGATTTTTAAAGGACTCGGTTCTCACGCTTCGGAGAGGGTGCAGGGTCAAAAACCAGGCGGCCCTTGAACAGTTCTTGCATCACTTCCTGTTCCAGGGAGCTGCTCCTCTACTCCTCTTGGAGCTTGTCTCACACTCATTCCCAACAACAAAACTAAATTTTCCATGTTACTCGCAACCCCATCTTCGTCCTACTCTGCAACAAATCCACTGAGGATTACATGAGGCCATCAGTTTGGCGTCATTAGTCTAGCCTGAACCATGACGTTATTGCATCTCAGGGCGTATGTGAAAATATTTCAGTTGCAGAGCGGTGAATATGTAAGGGTTTATAGCTTTGAATTGGAATAGAATAGCCCATTTGTCTGAGCAAAAACAAGAGTCCTGGTAATTACGACAGACCACGTTGGAAAAAAAATCTTACAAACTCATATTACGAGAATAAAGTTGTAAATCTATGAGAATGAAGTGGTAAATTTCCCCAGAAAGTTTACGAGGAAAAACGATTTCCGAAAATAAAGTGGTACATTTACAAGATAAAGTTGTACATTTATATAGTAAAAATTGCAATATTACGATAATAGTCATTGATTCATTTGAATAATGTAATTTCAGAGAAATCATAATTTTACTCGAATAAAGTCGATAATTCATGAGAAAAACTCATATCATGAGAATAAAGTTGTACATTTACGAGCCATAACTCATATTACAAAAATAAAGTTGTAAATTTACGAGAAAAAAACTCATTATGAGAATAAAGTTGTACATTTACGAGTAAAATCTCATATTACAAGAATAAAATTGTAAATGTACGATAAAAAACTTGATATTATAAGAGAAAGTAAGAAATAGTCATAAATGTACAAGTGTAATACTTGTCAGAGGGAAATTTGTGCAAAGATTGGAACAACTAGCGCCACCTGTCAATGTCTAGATACATTTGTATAGCAAAACCAACTAAAAATGTCAAAAAAAATATGCACCGCCGTTTTTCAGAAGTAATTGTTAGCAAAGCAAGCAAGCAAGAAGGCAGACGGCCCGTGCACAATGCTGCATGTCAATTATGCTTTGCAAAGGAGCCCCGCCCCCCCAGGTTTTTCATTGTTTATGCTGCACGGCAAACAAACTGAAGGGCATTAAAATGGCTCATCTGCAACTCTTTGAGTTTTGTTTTTCGGCCCAATATGGTCAGACTAGTGATCCAAGCACAGGTATTGCATACAGCAAGTTTGTAGCAGTTTGGGGGGAGTACTTTACGTGCTTGGTTTGGATTCCTTGGTAGACGTAGTTTCTGAAGCACTTTATTTCCATCAACAACAACTTAAAATTATTGCTAAGAGCAGCTGGAGTGTAAACTGAGTCTTGCACTCTTGAACATGCTTGTTTCACCATTCCTCCTGCCGAGTTCCTCCCTGAGATCTAAAGTGAGGAGGTTGGAGGCAAATGACCATGAAAATCTGACATTGGTGGAATGCTGATATTAAAGTTCTAGATGAAACAGAGCAAAGAGAAACGGGCTCCTCGTGGTACCACTCGAGGAAGGGTACCGACCTTCTTGCAACACTATAGAAGGTCATGTGGATGAAAATACAGGATGCCATCAAGCTGTTGCAAAAGGACTGCAGCATTTTTATCTGCCCAACGGTCAACCTTTTAAGATTTAAAGAGTAGCAGTGTTGTAGAAAACTAGACATTAATACAAACACTACTGTTAGTATTTTATGCTTTCAGAGATTTTGTTGTTCCTTGTTGCCAAGCATCACCGGTTGTGTTGGACAGTCCCCTGGGAGATTGGGTCTGCTCTGACTCTTGTCTGATTATGGTCTTTTATTCAGTTTAACTGGCCTCTGGTAACCAGCATGTCCAGCCTAATTACAGATCAGTATGTTGGTCTCAAAGGAGATACTGTATATACATATGCCTCTGCAATGTATGTTGCTGAATTTACCATGTTTTTTTCCTGAAATGAAGGTTACATATTGTGCGACCTCGTCATTCATACCTTTGATCTTATACATTAAAAGCACAAGTAACTCGGCAAGAAATTATTTGGTCATACAAAATAACACAAATATGTTGTTTCTCTGCAGACTTCTCTGATGATTGCTGTTGTAGTTCCTAATGTAAAACGACATCATGCTGAATATAGAGTCAAGTATAGTTGTCTGAATACACTATTGGAAGTACATTGGGCAGAGTCCCAGCTTGGGTGATCTCAGGTCCCCTTTGGGTTGTTTTCTCAACAACAAGTGAAAAGATCCCTGCTTGAAATAGAGACTGGCCCAATGTAAACATTAATTTCCGCACACAGAATCTCAAGCCTGTTGCCGATTAAAGCTCCCCTCCAACAAGCGTGCAGTGGTATTGAGTTTCATTATGGATGCAGAAGGCAGGGATAGTGTGCTTTTTTTAAAGTCGTTCAGGTCAAATGTGTACCCGTTGCATAATTATATGTGTTAGAGTGACCTAGTTCTGTTTCATGCGGTTTGTCACGGGTCAGCGAGAAAACATATAATATGATATAACACACATCAATTTCATAGTCTTGATCTGTGTCAACTTCCCAATGACTGAAATCCCATCAATCACACACTGCAGAGTTCCCTTCTTGCAGCTTCAAAACGTCCTGCTGCTGAACACAACTGGATGAAAAGTAATCAAAATCGCCTTAGGATACTCGTTCATTCATCATTTACTTCTTGTGTGGATTAACTAATTGTGCAAACTAATCCAAGCAGGATTCAGCCTATAGTTGGTGTACAAAACAAAGGGATTACTGTGCAGTGAGAATTTACTCTTACGTGATGATTACTACATTTGAATTAAGGCATGTGTTGACAAATAATTTTAGGTAAAGGTATCAGGA
Source organism: Doryrhamphus excisus (assembly GCF_037039965.1). Taxonomy (NCBI): domain Eukaryota; kingdom Metazoa; phylum Chordata; class Actinopteri; order Syngnathiformes; family Syngnathidae; genus Doryrhamphus; species Doryrhamphus excisus. The sequence goes on along the minus strand of NC_136371.1, from coordinate 8,855,875 downwards.
AGAGGTGTAAAAGCTCCACAGGCCAAATTTAATACTTACTTAAAACCAACTGTACTTTCATACATGCCATCTCTGTGTTCTCCTCCATATGCTGTTTAAACTCTGTATTTATAGCAACCATTGAAAACACGTTTATAATGCAGTCAAAGCTCATTCAAACAGTACCTCTGCGTCAATGCAATATTGTTTTACCCATTGCTACAAGTTGAGAGGAACACCAACTGGAGATTTGCTCCTTGTAAATGTTTGTTAGCCCCAAGAAGCCATTATTAGGTGCCCACACGTATGTCCTTGTTTGGACATGAGCACTCTTGTAACCATTTCAAAAGCTCCTTAAACGCATCAATTGTTGGTGACTGTGAAGATATTTATATACATTTATAGTGGTGGGCCCACAACAGAATTTTGGGCGTTATGTTTGTATAAAAATACATTGGTGTAAAGCTGTTTTTTTTCTTACACAAAACAATGAATTGGTACAGTTTCCAGGTACAAAGAGAGGCAAAGTGATGTAAACCTGAGGACCTCTCTAATTCCCCCTCCTCATGAATCTGCCAGACAGCGAGAAAGCAAAACATAGTGAGACAGGCTGCAGCTATAAATAGAGAAATAGCTGGGTGTTGGAATGGGTCATGCCACTGAAGTGAATTTGCAGGGTGTTGTGTGGATTGTTTATTCATGCTTTGCATTTGTAGTTTATTGGTGGGTCAGAGAACTAAATTAGCTCATCACAAAGACATTATTTTGAGGCCACTTATGGACGGGTTTCATCAGCAAGTTATTGCCCTCTTCTGGACACTTTCTGCTACTGGTCATTTTGATATCACTAGCAAGACTAGGGTATCCAAAGTGGCCAGTGGTTCACTGGACCAAATTACCACTGCGTGAAACAGCAGTAATGTAATGGTGGCAAGTAAACATTAAGACCAAGACTTAAAATCAGATGTGTGGGAGTACTTCAACTTCAAAAAGCCTGCTCTTTAGATAGGTGTATGGCGGTTTGCAAGGTTTATTCTTTGAATGTACCGCCAACCCCTGCCCAGATCCAAAACAGACCACACTTGTCACTTGAAGTGACCTGAAGTACGAGACACTTTGGACAAGTAATGGAACACCTGGTGACCCATTAGTGTGACCTTCTCTTTTTTATTCCTATTCTCTCTCACACACACACCGAAACTCCTGCCTTTAAGTACACACGTTTTATATGAAATATTGTTTTCAAAAAACGTCTGATTCCTCTGGAGTAGCAGCCAAACATGGGATGGATGGAAGCATTGCCTTAGGGCCCAGGTCTATCCATCCAGACTCAGTCGATGTATCCAGTCAGCAGCAAAGTGAAGTTTTTGTAAAAGGTGGATTTCACCAGTAGGAGGCGCCAATCAGCTTCAAATCACTTTTGCATACCTTTGACTGACCCCAGATATTGTCTGCATCATCTGGACACATGTGCACGCACGCGCACGTGCCTTGCAAATGATGAATCACGCTGAAAATATGGGCGGGCCAGTTAGGACTGTACACATCTGTGTGCACGACCTCTTTGTCCCAAAAATCTGCCACACAAACATTGCAACAGCTGTGCAGCACAGGCTTTATGGCCAAATAAATCCCCATTTTACGGCACTTTGGAATTAAATAAACCCCAAATTATTTGATTGTGGACGCTAGAATGATTTAACTTACTTTGGACATTGGCTAAAACACTACACAAACATTTACGTGCAATCCTTTCCAGGCCTCACACACATGCGCGCACACACAAGGATAACAACGTGTGTTTGTGTTGCTTTGGGAGGGAACAGCGTCACTTCCAAGCACAGATCCTATTCTCCCCTGCTAAGTACCTTCCCATAAATTTTCCTGTGTGCCTGTGATGACTGTTTGTAGATTCACTGATCTGTAAAATATTTCAAAATACTATATCCTTGGCCCAACTTTCTTAACGTTCTTAATGAATTTCCATTTCCTTTGCAGGAAATGATGAGGTATACTGTACGACTGCAGCAGTGACTATGACCTGCTGACATTGACAACAGCAACAGAACTGTGCCACGTCATTCAGCATCATTAATGCAATGCAAACCAGATGCTTTAGCTTGTCTGAAGAGAACCTTAAAAACTACATATAAGCCCCAAATCCACGCAGGCATGGGGATAACATGCAATTCTGCACACAGGGAGGTGCGATTCAAGACTCAAACCAGAATCATCTGGCTGTGAGACACAGGTTCAAACCGGTATTGCTGTTTTCTCAAGGTACAATCCACAATTACTGTATGTATGATTTAGTTCTTGGGGGAAACAGTATAGGTCAGTCCATGAGCCCTTCAGCAGTTTGAATTGTAACTGGATGTTGGAGAGATGCAATTCTGCTTCCTGAGCACCGTTGAGGTGGCCTTCAGCAATGCACCAAACCCCCCGGACTCATCTCAGAGCGCGATTTTGTGTGAATGTGTGTGCCTTCACAGATGGTCCGCGTTTGCGATGGTTTACTGTGTTTTGCATGTACTTTCATAAATGAATTAAAAATATAATTTTGGTCTGTAAACACAAGACTCGCTCGAGAACTAGATACAGCGTATATGTGCTCAACTGTCGCACTTGTCTCAGTGGCTTGGCGTGTGACCGTCGATGGCACCAAAATGTGAATATCAGTGGCAGTGGCAAATGATTCTCACAGTGGCACAAGCAATCGTCCCATCAGAGAAGCTGAAGGTGTGGGCAACCTCATCCAGGCTTGTGTTGTGATGTACGTGGAAGGGTGAAGGAGAAGTTGTGCTTCACAAACATACACCTGGATTGGATTAGCTCAAATTTGCAGGGAGTCTGTGTGTTAATGGAGATTTAATCGGCTCTGAAATGACTTATCACAGTCACAGCAAGTGTGCTTGTGCAGACGTCTTCATTCCTTCTGACTTTATAGACTTATTAAATCTTTCCATGTTTTTTCCTGCTGACTGTTGGCTGCCATTCAGAGGCAGTCAGAGCCATGGGTTTAGTTGTAGTGGTTGTTAGTTGTGTATCAGCCTCCGTGTTGGGAGTGGCGGTATTAAAACGCCTTATTGTTTTCCAGAAATCTAATTACTATTTCAGATGTTAATTAATCAACATTAGCAATGTGATAAATGTTTTCCATGAGACCCAGAATTCCTGGCTGCACCCCTGCTACAAAAACTTACTTTACTTACTTTTTGAAGACAACTGCTTTGCACATTGACATTTTCTTCTATGTTTGCGAGACATAAATCCCTTTCTGAGCAGCACAGCTCAGTTGCATGGTGTTGATGCTAATCGTCTAAGTTGTATAAAAAAAAAACCCTCTCAACTCTGCAGCCTCCTCTGGCTGCGAAGGTCGGTCTGTTGCCTCGGCAACAACTCAGTGATGTAAACAGTGGCTGTAGGAGTGAGAACAAATAATGCGTTCCTCTTCTAACGTAATGGAGGGACAGTTTACATGATGAAAAGGCTCTGACGCAGTTTGTGCAAATTGTCAGCAATGGGGGAATCGGACACTTAACAGGTGACTATGACCAATCCATATAAATAGCAAAGAGACCTACGGGCACAAAACATCCTCTGAGGTGAGCACGAACTGACATTTTTACAGTACAAAGTTGCGTAAAGGAGCAATTATGGAGGGTTGAAACTGGAGGGGAGCACTTACTGTACACGTCTCAGCAGAAAAAGCACACATTTATGTGCACAAATTGGTAACCAGTAGCTCTTGTACATATTATTATAGCCCATAGACTTTGCAAAGTAGGTCATGTTTCAAAAAAGAAAGATAAAATATATGGCTATTTAAATTAATTCAGTCTACACTCATGCAAGTATAGACCAGACTTTATCTCCCCAAACATTTGAGCATGAGAAGAAATGGATGGGAGCCAACTGTTTTCTGGAGGCGTCATATAAGCCTCATGGGTCAGAACAGGACACTTTCCTTTTCCTGGTTTAAAATGACCCAACAGAAGACATAACTGGTGCGAGTGGATCCTTAATGTAATGTAATGTAATGTAATGTAATGTGTGTGTGTTGGATGATATGAGGTAGTGGGAGTGTCACTGAACTGAGGAGTCAAGCTTGGATTCCAGCTGCATTCCAGTGAGAGAAAGAATGAGGGGGATCTGTCAACCCCCAACATTTCTTTCTTTACTCGTTAACATGAACAAAAACGAGCAATTAATGCATCCAGATGTATTCAGATAATTTAATTTTTATTAATAGAATTAGAATCATATAATTAAACCCTTTTTATTAAATTTCCACCCAATTACTACAAATGAGGCAAGCAGAATTGAAGATGAAAACACCTCAGCAATAGGCAGTATTGATTAGATCTTGTTAAAGTGCTTCAGTAGGTCTGGCATAATGCAGCTGCACGTGTTGGCTATCCCCCACTCACATTATCTACAGAGAGCATGGGCAGAGCATTCCTAGAAGGTCACTGTGTTTACAGTGGAGACTAAATATTTGAGTCGACAAAAACTCTGGATGTACTGGATACAAGCACGTCCGTTTGCAGCGTAAAGCTATACAAACACACATAGTTAAACTGCACATGTACGTAAGAAAGAACAACACTCGCATTACATCATTTGGTGGGCATCTTTAGTTGTCCCCTGAGAGCCTTCTGCTGCAGCTTGCTCAGTCATTTTGCACAATTTGTGTCCAACTATTCTTTTTTTCATTTATTGGAATAGTTTGGGTAAGGCCCTTTTCTGTTCCAGCATGTTTAAGTTCCATAAAGGAACACTCGGATGACTTTGATGTGGACGAACTTCAGAGGTCTGACCTTAGCCCCATTAAACACTTTTGAGATGAGCTACAACATAGATTGTGAAGCTGATGAGTAAGTGTAATTGCTGCAGAAGTGAAAATAATACACCAATACCATTTCATCCATCCATTTTTTATTGTTTATCCTGTTCACGGTTGTGGGGAGCGAAGTCACACTCACATTCACAACAAGCCAGATTTGTAGAGCAACCCCAACTAGGGCTGCAACAAACAACATCAGCGGATATTTAAATTTTAAAATCAAGTAAAGATGAATCCATCTTTCTTTCCATCCATTTTCTTTCGCTTATTCAGGGGTTTTGGGTTGCGGGGGCAGCAGTCTCAGTAGCGAAGCCCAGACTTCCTGGTCCCCAGCCACCTCTTCCAGTTCCACCAGTAGGACACCAAGGTGTTCCCAAGCCAGGTCTGAGACACCTCACCAGGGAGGCGTTCCAGAGGTATCTGGATTAGATGCCGAGCTACCTCAACTGGCTCCCCTCGATGTGAAGGAGCAATGGCTCTATTCTGAGCTTCTCCCAGATGACTGAGCTCCTCACCCTGTCTCTTAGGGTGAGTCCAGCCACTCTACGGAGGAAACTAATTTCAGCTGCTTGTATCCACGCTTGTATGCTCGTTCTTTTGGTCACGACCCAAATCTTTGGACAATAGGTGAGGGTGGGAACATAGATTGACCGGCTCAGCTCTTTTTTCACTATGATAGTCCGGTACAGCAACTGCATTACTGCAGATGCTGCGCCGAGCCGCCTGTCGACCTCACGCTCCAACCTTCCCTCTCTTCTGAACGAGACCCCACGATACTTGAATTCCTCCACTTGGTGCAGGACCTCATTCCCAACCACGAGGTTGCAATCCACCCTTTTTCGACTGAGAACCATGGCCTCAGATTTGGAGGTGCTCAGTCTCTCTCGAAGTGGACTCCCTCAACATCTTGGCTGCATCTCAAAATTCTGTCCATGAAATCAAATTTTCAATTTTTTTTAACAAAATAGCTGCAGCTCGAACCTCAACTCTTGTTGACTAGCTTGTTGACAGCTCCGCATGCATTGTTTTTTTGGTGCTTTTGGAAATGACAAGAAAAAAGAAAAAAGCCGGCCAATCATAGCTCTGCGTTGACTAACCGTTGACTCGAGGATAGAAGTTTTTGGAAGGGGGAGGAGCTTGCCAGTGGTGCAGTGACACTGTAGTATAATGAAGCCATTAGTGTTTCACAGTATCCTTATTATGCAATGCTCCTTCATGGAACCGACACTAAGAAGAACAACTTTCATCCAGACGGTAAGTGCCGTCCAGTGGAAGTGTCTTGTATATACAGCATTCCTTTCTACATCCTGCCCCTCTTGCTCTCGTTGGCTATGGTATAGAAAATTAGGACAGGCATTCAGATTGAATCCAGACCATACTAGTGTGTGTGTGTGTGTGTGTGTATGTGTATCCTATGAGCTCATTTTTGCAATTATACATATATACAGTACTGCCCTTTTTAGATTGTTTTCAGAAGTGCTATAATGACTGTATGCTATGGTGTCATTAGAAGGGCGCAGACCTCTGCCAAGGCAGAACTGTTAAAGGGAAAAAAGGCAAATTTTATGATTGTTATGATTGTTATGATGACAAACTCTTACAAGATGCAGTATTAAAAATGATGTCCATCTATCCATCCATCTAAGCCGTCCACTTTCCCAGAGATGGGTCATGGGGGAAGGAGATTTAGCATAGACAGCTAGACTTTTCTCTCCCTGGCTATATCACTTTCTCTGAGGATTTTGAGGTGTTCCCAAGCCAGTTGACAGACATAGTCTTGCCAACGTGTCCTGGGTCTTCCTTAAGGCCTGCTGCCGGCTGGACGTGCCCTCAAGATCTTCCCATGAAGACATTCAGGAGGCATCTTGACAGGAAGCCAAGCCACTTCATTTTGCTCCTGCCAATGTCGAAGAGCAGCAGTTGAACGCAAGAGTTTCTCCCGGATGACAGAGGTTTTTACCCTATCTCTAAGAGAAATAGAAATTTGATGCTGAAGTACACTTCAGTCACATCTTGATCGCTTTATTTCCAATCCACTGTGGTGTCATGGAAAGTGAAAATCATAGAAACTCTGTCTCTGTCCAAATACATCTGGACATACTTTACAATTATGCACTGTATATACAATAAGTACTGTACACATTTCAGCTCATTTCCAGAGGGAAATTGTGGTCTGATGCCACTGACAATAAATTTGTTTGTTCACAAATTGTGTTTACACCCTAAGCAAAAAAGGGAACCCGCATATTTTCTCTTGCACACACACACGTGCACTACACACACACATTCCGCAGTTCTGAGGTCATCCCCAGCAGCTGCTTTGTTCTGTGTCTGCTGTATATGCGTTTATGTGCCCCCCCTTTATATTCCCTACGATGTCCACATGCCCTCTTGCACACAGAAGAAAGCAATTGAGGAGGTTAACACAACTATTGTGAATAGATCTACAATCCAATTTGTTGATTTTTTGTATCAGGTGTAGCATTTTTTCACACGCTTTTGTATTAGAAGGGTGTGGGAAAGAATACAATTCATGTTTTCAGCTGTTCCATCTCGAGAGGGATCCTCCCAAGTGCGGTTATGAGGTTTGTTCTATGACCCTCCACACCCTGCGTCCTCTGTGTGAGGGAGGTTTGCTTGCGCTGCTTGACGCAACACAAGCGAATGCCTCCATAGCACTTGAAACATCTATTCAGGCTGTTTACTAAACACATCGAAGGCCTTTTCCCTGTTGCTCAGTGGAGCATCTTTCAGGACTTCAAACGGCATACTTTCCACTCCACTTGTGGTGTCACACCGTACAGGTTGGCATCAAGTTACATAATGTTTTACATATTCATTTTGACTTTAGTCTTTCAATCTTGGCAAAGTATTTGGATAAAAGTTTTTCTTGCATCACATGGGGGCTGCATGTCCATACGTCACTATGCCTCCCCTCCATCGCACCATTTTTGGACAGCATGAGCACCTCCCATTGAAGCATAAAACAACAATCTTCTGCCTTGCAAATGAACTTCAGTGAAAATTTCCTCTCCATCATCCTCAAGAATGCCTGATTTAATTTTGTCTAGACCTATTTATTAAAGTCATGTTTTCTTAAGGCTAGACTTCGTAATTCCCACTCTTTGACTGACGTCGGAGCGTTATGGTACTGCAATAATAACCTGAAGTTACGCAGTAGTATAATCAAAAATGGTTAAACAAAAAAAGGAACATATGGAGCTGCCAAAATAATGCACCATACAAATATTACATGGGGAACACATGAGGGGGAACACATGCGTCAGGGAAACATTCACTATCAGTTGGTATGAGATGCACAGTGACTGGTTTACAATTCCACTCGGGATTTTATCTCATCTAAAGATATCAGTGCAAAGAAAGTGTTCCGCTCCAAAGATCTTGGAATTCTTCAAATGTTTGAAGCACTATCTGATAAGGAGGAATTCGGCATGGTGCTTGACGAGGTACTTCTCCGTGTAGCCCCTCTCCTTGTACACAATATCTAAGAAGCAATGTCTCAATTGCTCTGCATGTTTCTGTTTTTACAAGCTATAACTGCCAGCAAAGACTTTGACATATTGCCCAACATCGGTTCCACATTAAGAATTGCATAAACCCAAGCAATGCACTCCCCCTTGTCTAAAGCCCTCCAGTTGTGTGCTGCACTTGTGGCCCTTTTTAAGAGCACATTTGAAAGTGATATGTGCTTAAATTCATTCATGCATTTCTTTATTTTTTCCTGCTTATCATGTTGTAGATCACATGTGAACTGGGGTTTATCGCACACCCTGGACTGGTCAATCAGAGGGCACTGACAGACATACAACCATTTACACTCATATTTAAACTGGAAAGCCCTTTTTATGTCGCCTACCCGTCTATTTCGGATAGGTAACTACTATCAGTCATAAGTACAAAAGCTTGTAGGATTCAGTTTTCTATGAAAATGATTGCCAAACTGGACTATCTTGGATATTGTACTGCCAAACATTGTGCCTCGCAAACCCACGTACCACTCCGGACAATCAAGTGCACATACAAAGAATCCCACGCGTTGGTGACTCATTGTTGTTGTGTTATTAATATACTGTGTTAGTCCATCTGTGTTCGCAACATGTCATCATTACAAAACGTACCTGTAAGCCTGCTCTCAGCTCCCACCCAGAAGTCATTCTCCGCCACTCTAAACTGTGCATAGTTCTGAATGTGAGTGTGTATGGTTATTTGTCAATATGTTTCCTGTCACTTGACTAGTGACCACTCCATGATGCAGCCGCCTCTGGCCTAATGTCAGCTGCCAGCTCCTACTCACCCCTGACCCAAAAGAGGACATGTTGCATAGAAAATACATAGATGGAATTATAGAAACTAATGACTGACTTGAATTGTTAATGGTTGTTATCTATGGATTTTCAAAACAATTGAACAGCTCCTGCAAACATCCGCCCCTTTTTGTCTTCCACATTGCTATATTAACTCCTGTCTGATGCTAAGAAAAGCATGAAACATACACGGAAATATAGTTATATATATATATATTTGAGCGGTATAACGTTTGCAGATGAGTGTTAATGTGACGAAAATTGCAGCGGCGTTTGAGTACTTTTAGTTTGAAATCGTGAAGCGGAAGCTGCTTGTGTGTAGCACCGCGAGATTCACTGCTCTATGCTGCCTCTCCACGCTTGGTTCAGCATCTTGTCCTCATCCGGACCCACCGAGCGCGCAGTATGGATCCGTTACGCACGACGCACGATGGTGTTGTGGACAGCTTTCTGACACAACCATCTGACGGGTAGAGACACATCAACACGAACCTCGGCGGCGCCTTACAGTGAGAGAGAGGTCTTTTTAGATCCTGTCTGCAACACGGACACTTTTTGGACTTAATACTGTGAAACGGGATCTCGTCTGTTTCAGTCACATTTTGGAGTGTTTATTTGTGGATATTTGTCCATGGCCATGGGAGACGCCGTGTTCCTCGACAGGCAAAATTCCTACCTCGTAAGTCTTTCTATCAATTCTATCAAACTATGTAGTTCTGCTGGCTCATGCAGTGTGTTGGCTGCATTTGGACTGCTTTTCGCTCTGTTGTGGCCGAGCATCATGCATTTTCCCAACTAAATAATAATACACGTGTATTGGATTGTGATTTGCTGTTATAACCCCAAAAACAGCAGGAGGACACTGCACACAGTCTTTGTGGTGGAATGTTTCACGTGTCATGTGGTGTGTACAACACTTACACAAGACCACGCATCATTTCCTGGTTTCAAGTGATAGTAACGGTGAGTAAGTAAGTAGCGGTGTTTGAAAAGATGAGGGCAAAACAACCAATATGGGTCAAGGCCAATGAGATCATTTGAAAGTTGCAGAGGAGAGTGCAAAAGATTAAATGTGGTATTCTGCACTGGTCACTGGTAGGCATGGGGCATTCAGGGGTTTCGAGGTACAGTGGTGTGAAAGAGTGTTTGCCCCCCCCTAGTTTCTCATTTTTTTGTTTGTCACACTTAAACGTTTCACATCATTAAACAAATTTAAATCTTACTCAATGACAACACAATTTAACTTTGTTTTTAAATGAAACTTTAAATGAAAATTATTATTAAGGGAATAAAAATAGAATATAATCTACATGGCTCTGTGTGAAAAAAAGTTTGTGAAAACATAACTGAGATTAATTGGGATCTATCGGTCTGGAAAAGCTTATAAAGCCATTTCTAAAGCTTTGGGGCTCCAGCAAACCACAGTGAGAGCCATTATCTACAAATGGCGAAAACATGGAACAGTCATGAACCTTCCCAGGAATATGCTTGAACTACCATTACTTCTGGTGTTATTGTAACGCCACCTTTCAGAAAAAGAACATCATACCCCCAGTAAAATATGGTGGTAGTAGTGTGATGGTGTGGGGCTGCTTTGCTGCTTCGGGACCTGGTAGACTTGCTGTAAAAAATGGAACCATGAATTCTGCAAAGCTGCTTCGACGTCTAAGTGTCCCCTTTGGAAAAAAAAACATTTATAGTGGCGCTTGCATCTGATGCATGTCTTTAATTGCTTATTTTCTTGATATATATATGTATGTGTGTGTATATATATATATATATATATATATATATATACTTAGTGCAAATATGACTATGGGGTGTTATTTCATATCTAGAGGGCTCTAATAATGTTAAAAAGCTGCATTTTGAATGTTGTAAACATATTTTCTATGCTTTAACTACGGAAATGTTCCATTTAAAATAGGGAATCACTCATCACTGTCGGGTCTGGTGCCAATTAATTAAGATAACCAAGGGATGACTGGATGTTTAAAAATTAAATCTAATCTTGTATTTAGTGACCTTCACAGATGGATGATTTTATTGCCATTTTTAGAGATCTTATAAATCAAAATGCCATTGGTTGGCCACAAAGGCCCTTGTAAAGCTAAATTAATTGCTTATTTTGAAAACACTGCTTGCGTCTTTTGACTTGCTGGAACCAGTGTTGGGCATGTTACTTTACTAGTTACTTTTCAAAAAAGTAACAGTTACTGAGTTACTCCACTACAAAAGTAACTAGTTACCAGTAAAAGTAACTATTGGCCCCCCCCAAAAGGCGGGTACCATTACAGAGGTTTGCATTTTTTGCCGTCGACAGGTGTTTCTGTGGGTTTGAGTTGCTCACACAAGACGTGGACAAAGTTTTTTTCTCTCGCTATGCTGTATCGCACTTTGGACGTGCTCTAAACACCTGCCCACCCAAGTTCTCTGATTGGCCAAAGACTCAATTTTACTAAAGCCTGAGCCAATCCTCATTGCTTATGTGGTTATCTCACCCCCTCCCTTGTCACTCTGCAACACTCTCACACTCTCACTGCGCTGCAGATTAGTTATGAAGTCGGTGATACATTTTTAGGCAGCTTCAGTAACGTGCAGTAACGGGGTGTCAAAAATGGTAACAGCATTATGCTGACAGTAAAAGTAATTCGTTAGATTACCCGTTACTGAAAAAAGTAACGGTGTTACTAACGGTGTTACTTTTAAACACCGTTATTCCCATCACTGGCTGGAACAGAGTTAATTTGGCATTGTGAAATAAAATAAAACACGGTGTAATCTGAACTTTTGGGGCAGAATTCTGAGGCTTCATATGATTGGTTCAGACAATGTTCACAAGCAAAGACAGTGTGCGACGTTGTGCAACTGTCAGCCAGCGACTTTTTGCTGTCTCATAAATAAGTCTGTGAACTCATCTGAACGAGGTGCAAGAATGTAATTGAAAGCAGCAGGTCAGGAAAAGGGGGATTTTGTGTTAATGTGGTGTTCTGCGCCCTTCGTAGTACGACAGTAAATAAACTCCTACAGGGGCGGATAAATATTTAGGATTCTAGGTTACCGGAGCGGAGTAGCCACGGGTGGTTGGGAGTCAAAGAGTGAGCGTGGGATGCACAGCACCACATCACGGTTGCCAGTGTGTAACTGGTAATACACACTTGCTCGTGTGATGTATGTTAATATGATTCCTTAGGGGACATTTTAATTCGGGTGACTTAAGTTTACCACTATGGTTGTGCTTATATTTAGGGTGTGCCTGTGAATATTCTCTTTCATCCAGGTCATTGTATTCTTGGGGCATTAAATCCATTACAACTGGACTAGAAAGTGAAATTGGATGAAAAAAAATGTGTTTGTAGCACAATTATCGACCAGCAAAATTTGCAATCGTAACACCCATCACCTGTCACCTTCAGGTCACCTTCAGCATTGCATTCAGAGGTGGCTGTGCCTTGTTAGAAGCTAAATAACTGAATCTATTGGGAAGTATATTTAGAGTGGATTAGACAATGATATAGTAATGGTTCATGTGTCATATGTAGTACAGGATAGTACAGGATCAAGAGCAGCAACAACAACAACATTCTACTGTATAATCCTGCAACCCTAATGAGGATAAGTGGTATAGAAATTGGATGGATGGATAACTATAAATAAATAATTGACAGCGATGGCTCGGCGACGTCATCATATTTTCCATACAGAAAGGGCAAGATGAGTTTTTCAGATTTTCCCTCTCAACAAGCTGTGATCGTATAATACAGTTTAGTAGAACTTTGCCGTTTTGACCTGAAAATGTTTCCGTGTGGATAGCCCCTGTTTGCGCACCCGCAAATCCTGTTTGGGGGACCTGGGGGAAAAGCACTGAGCTCGGTGGAGTATGTGGTTAGCACCTCTGGGTTCAAATCAGGGTAACTAAAATGAATGGTTATCCATCAAAAACAATTACATTGGATATTTACAGCAGAATGGAACAAAGTATGTACATTGATGCAAATATTGATCACCCATTGGAACTAATGCCATATGCACTTCCGTGGTCTTTGTGCATCTGTCGCTCATCAGGAGTCACAGACACCAAATACCTTCTCTTCCTGTGCCGCTTGTGTTAAATAGAAGCCCCCAAATTCTCCCCTGTGTGGCCCATTTTTCTCCTTCTTTGACCTCACGCATTTCATTGCATTGCGCCTTGTCTTCAACTTGATGACACCTCGCTCGTTCCCCTTGCTTGGAGCTAAATATTATAACCCGTCTGTCTTCTCTATACCTGCTGATGTGTGTGTTTGTTTTACTGCACGGCCGATCCCAGCACAAACAGAAAAAGGCTGCACCGCGTGACACACTGTGACAGTCCACATAGCAACACATTTTGGAGTTCTGGGTCGCAGGAAGGAACAAACATCCCAGACGATTCACAACGTACATTGCATACGTATGTAGCATGTAGACAACCTCCCCCGGTCATCACGTAGATGCACATTGGAAGGTTTTCCAGCATTTTAAGGTCATGCCACAGCATCTCAATAGGATTCAGGTCAGGACTTTGACTAGGCCACTTCCAAGTCTTTGTTTTGTTTTTCTTCAGCCATTCAGAGGTGGACTTGCTGGTATGTTTTGGATCATTGTCCTCCTTCAGAACCCAAGTTAATTTCAACTTGTCGTCACAAACAGATGAAATGTGTTCTCTTCAGAATTTTTTTTGGTACAAAGCAGAATTCATGGTTCCATTTATCACAGCAAGTCTTTGGGGTCCTGAAGCAGCAAAACAGCCCCATACCATAACACTACCACCACCATGTTTTACTCTTGGTATGATGTTCTTGTTCTGAAATGCGACTTGGCTTTAATTCCAGATGTAATGGGACACACACATTCCAAAAAGTTTAACTTTTGTCTTGTCAGACCACAATGTATTTTCCCAAAGGTCTTGGCGAATCGCCTTCTGTAAAAATTGAGACAAACCTTAATGTTCTTTTTGTTCAGCAGTGGTTCCAAACAGATAGTTCTCACTGATAGAACTCAGTTACTTTCTTTACATAAGTTTTCTTTTACTTTTTCACACAGGGCCGTGGATTTGTTTCTCCCTTAAGTAAGTTTCATTAAAAAACTGCATTTTGTGTTCAGTTGTGTTGTTGTTGACTAAAATGTATAATGTATCTGAAACATTGAAGTGTGCCAAAAAGTAAGAAACCAGGAAGGAGGAATTTGTGCATTTGTGTGTGTCAGCAACCAAACATGTGGCGCCTTAGTCATCGCTACAGTTAATTTGCGTTAATTTGCATTAATTTGCATTGATCCTTAGCATACTTGCTTAGATTGCACTGTTCATTCAATCCATTTTGGGAAGAAGTGACATGCTTTTTCAAGAATATGAATGTGACACCCTTTGTTTTTATTGGCTGGGTTTTTGAAGACTTTCTTGCTCTGGTGCAGCTGCGTAACACTGCTTGGGAAGAGTGCCTCTTGGCGTTCCACAGTCGTCACTTCTAGCTTGTCATGACAACACCGCCCATCTCTCGTTTTCCTCAGCAGAACCTGTCGCATGGGGGAGTGCGTTGGGGTGGAGCAGTGCTTGTTTTATTATCAACAACGAAAGAGAAGTCCGCCCGCATTGAGACTTGTCTTTTTATGGAGACGTAGGAAGACTGCAGGAAGGGGGAAAAAAAGCAGGATGTAGAAGGTTCTAGAGAGGGTTTACAGAGTACGCTCATACCCAGGCTCCCGAAATAGGTTCCTGTTCCAGCATAGAGGCTGGTTTACTACGTTTGAAACAGACATTGTTGCTGTGTCAAATGTTTGAGACTCATATCATGAGGTTGGTTTATTTTTCTACTATGCACAGCATGCGAGGACTTAGCAAAGAAAGGTGCAAGAGTACAAGTACAAACGTACTAGGCTTTGCAAAATACAAAAAGTAAAAAATTACAAGACAGATCACAGCATCCAATGATTCCTGCTAGGGGGAACCAGTGTTCGGAGTATAGGCGTTAAGAATAACCACGTTATTGTTTTTCATTAACACATTACCGTAATGTCATTAACTCATTCACTACCTGACATTTTTCATAAAACATCCCCTCCAGTACCAGCTATTTTAGTTGACTTTGACTGATCTTTCAAGGCACGTAGAATATTGTGTTAAGGGGCTATGTAAACATGGAACATACCAAAACAAAGGTTAGACTCTCGTCTTCCATCAGAAATACAAGTTTGTTTCTACCTTTAGTCAGCAGTAGAACATAGTTAAGTTCGGTGTCAGTATCAGTTCTCAACAAAAAAGGGAGGAAAAAATGTATGTGAGTGTGAATGTCTAAATGTGCCCTGCCATTGGCTAGCAGGCAGTCCAGGGTGTACACCGCCTCTCGTCTGGAGACAGCTGGGATAGGCTCCTAGTGAGGATAGAAAATGGATGGATAAACTAATTGAATTACCTTTTTGAGAAAGCAACTAGTATAACTAGGGATGCTCCGATCACAATATTGGCGGATTTCTGTGAAAAGCACATGATAGACATATGAATTTCTCCACAAATTCCATCATGACAAGCTTCTCATTTTCTTTGTAAGAGAATTTTCCAGGAAGTCTTGCAGCTCAAAAAGGGCAGGCGTCACGGATCATCACCCTAACTGCTTCAATGTGTTTGCAGGTCAAAGGTCATTGAGTAAAATTTCTGTCATTACTAATGCACATCTGAAGCTCTTACTGTGTGATCTGTGCAGAGTAAACGGTGATTTTATTATTTTCATAAATCTGCCTTTTAATGAGAGTCACATCTTGGCTACCTGCTGCATTCCTTCAGCTTAAGAAGTAATGTATGTGTTCTCACTCCCTCTATCAGCATCACCCAGCAGGGACTGGACGATAATCCAGTCAAGGAATGTGTTTGAGAAAATTTATGTACCTGGCGCTCTCCCTTGCCATGCAGTAGTTGAAATTGCCGAATGTTTCCCTCAATTGTGGCCTGTTAACCTGCTTTTAAGGCATTTTGGGCTTTGTAGAAACCACATTTTAAGAGTAAAGAGTGTCAAATTTGAACATAGGTATTTCAAGGGACCTAGTTGTATGCTTTTTCCACTTTTCTCACCTATCAAGGCAGCCAACATTTTCTATTATCGGGTTAAACGATGCCATAGTTTCAGATAATAAGGTTTGCTCAATTGAAAGTCAGCCCTGAAAGAAGTTTGGAATGGCTCTGAACGCTTGTTTTCAGAGAGTTTTTTTTTTTTTAACACTGGCGATTCCTCGACATAGAAAAAAAAGAATATTTTTTGCAATCAGGGTACTTGAATTGTTCAAAGAATCATTGCAGCGCTATATGCTAATGACATTGGA
Source organism: Doryrhamphus excisus (assembly GCF_037039965.1). Lineage (NCBI taxonomy): Eukaryota > Metazoa > Chordata > Actinopteri > Syngnathiformes > Syngnathidae > Doryrhamphus > Doryrhamphus excisus. Next base: position 8,839,393 of record NC_136371.1, on the reverse strand, counting down.
AGCCATCAGGAGGTCAAGGCTATATTTTTTTTCATCGGAGAATACAAATTTCTTTCACCTTTCAGTGTCCTTAGTTTGTTTCTTGTGTGAAAACTTTATGGTGTTAGGAAGCATTTTGACAGATGGTTGAACTGGACTGCACTCGAGACCATTACCAGGATCATCCCGTATCTTGGCAGCCATAGTGGCATTTTTTGGGGTGCATCACATCACTTCTACTCAGAACCTCTTTAAGAAGCAACAGTGCAAAACAGAAATTCTTGCAATTGATCAGCTGGTCTTAAAATTGAACATTGAACAACCTCAAGTATAGCGTGTGCCTGGTTGTGTGTGTGTGCCTGGTTGTGTGTGTTGTGTGCGCTCCAGCGTGACCTGAGAGTTCAAGAGGCCATTGACTAAGACTGGATTAGCTGCTCTCAAGGCTTCCACAGGAATGTAATGATCAACACACAAGCACACACGCGCTCACACACATTCTTTACACTCAGTCACTATTTACATACAAGCCTTAATACAGTCCATTAATGTTGCTCTCGTTGTTTTTAACTTTAGTCTTCGACTGACTGCATAGTCAAAAATGTTTTGAGTTGATGATTTATGGTTGGTTAATTGTTGTGGGTGTAACTTTATGTTACAGATCTTGTATTTGATCACTGAATTGTGAACGAGGTGGTTGGTAAAGGCACTTACAGGATGAGAGCATATGAATGTATCATAAAATGCAACATCATCACTTGCAATCACATTGAACTCCCAAGCTTCCAGTCTTTTAAGTGAGCCAGATTGGGAAGCAAACAATGCGACGTCCTTCCAGGAACTGGTTTGACCGGTCTGAAAGAGCAAATGCACATGGAAGGGGAGAGGTTGCTCTCTCTCCTCTTGGAAATTAATAATAACTGTCTGCATGTACATATGCACACACACACACACACACACACACACACACACACACACACACACACATACAGTACACAGAGAACAAAGCATCGCTGGACATTGTTGGGTGTGGTGATTATTCTCCAGGAAGTTACACTTGACTCAAACCTCCTGCACTGTAACTTGAAGTTTGGACTGTTACTTTGCTCCGTTTAATGAAACAGTGTTCAATACTTTATTTGTGCTGGTTGTGTATAAAACACAATCTGATGTCAATTTCAGCCTGTTTGTGCCACATCATTTGAGGAAAATGTCAGCCCTCAATGACAATGTCAGCGATATTATAGATATTACAAGTGTGTCTCACTATATCCTGATCTGCCCAGCACACCGGAACTAATGCTGTTGACGGAAGTAGCATTAGTTCCGATCAACAGGTCTCTGAAATCAATGCACCTTGGAAAGACATTCTGGTAATGTTTTAAATAATCACAATACGGCAAGCTATTGTAAGTATTACATCATCAATGTACTTCTTCTTGCAGGCAGGACTTTGTAGTCGAAATAGGTTCATCCCAATAACGTGCATTGTTAGCTACCTCATTTTAACTCCTTTTTGTGCGTTATAATGTGCAGAAAAAAGAAAAGAAATATATGTTCATGTTTCACATAAGGATTGTGAATGATGGGCAAAATTCCAAGAAAAGTGCAGTTCCCCTTTAAGCTGTTCATAGAGGCTGTTGGGTGACCACAACCCAGCTTTTAACACTGTCATCTCCACCAAGCGACATGATCTGGATTTGTAGGGGTGGACCTGCTTTAATCCTTCCACTCTACTACTACTACACAGGATTACCAAGAAATTGATTTTTTTGAGGGGGGGATATGGCACCCATGCGGAAAATAGAGTCTTAGAGAGACTTTGCTCTGATCCTGCTGTGTTAAATGGAGACGGTGGGAGAAGATCAGAAGGTGGAACGCAAGAGAATGTGCTTTACTTTTGTTGGCTCATGTTCTTGCCACTGCCGTGAAATATAAACTAACGATTCCTTAATAGGATTAGCATAAGCTTGCATGAGCTTAAATCTGTGAAAAAACATGACTACCGAGATCCGCTATCAGAAGACACAGCCAAGGTACAGCCATACGCTGACGGCGCTCACACTTGACCGCAGAAAAAAAATCAATGCCACCAACCAAACTGCCACTGAAACTTAACTAATAGTTTATGAATAATCACAAAACTCTCACGGTCGTTTTATTCTGCAATAAAAAGTGAAATGCAAAACATTTACAGTTGGAATGATGCAGCATTAAGGGGTATTTGAATGGGATCTGGGCGATTGCCGCTGTTGTGCAATAATCAGCACTCTGGCATCTGACATGTATTTCTTTCAAAGGCATATAAGACCATCACCATAACAATTTACATACAGTTTTAGGAATTTATACTGTAATTTCTTGTGAATAGAAAGTGGCTCTCTAAGCGTACATTAATAAGTGGAGTTAGACAGTCCCATTATAATGTGTTTGAGAGAGAGTTGTGCTAAATGTACTTTGGGTGGTCCAATTCTTTGCGGGGAACACTGACCAGTGTGTTTTGATGGGAAATGTCTAACATTGGGTATTGCCACTCAAGGTGACTGTGAAACTCAATGCATGACCGCCTAAAGGTCATGCATCACATGAGTGAGTGCACATGCACATCGTTGTTTTCTATTAGCTGCTGTGTGCTGTAAGACTGTTTAGAAAATTAAGACTGAATCACAAATAATTTATAAATGAACCCCATGTTATTATGATTTTTATATGAATTATTTCGGTTGAAAAAAATATTAAATTATATTACCACATTGTGACCTAACCTTGTCATTTCCGTATGTATTAACTGGTAAAAAGCACATTTGGAATACATTAAGTGAATAAATATATTGTGATTGATGTGAAACAGATGGGGGATAGGATTAATTCCGACTCCTTCTGGACATGTGGAAGTGCAAATTGCACTATGCAATGTGTTCAATCATAACTTTTCAATTATTACCATTGCCATTACATAAACTGACTTCTCATAAGCAGTTGTGCACATTCTAGATCAAATTGGAAAAACAAAACAAATCTGACACAGACATAAAGTATATTTATACTTGCTGTTTGCATGTTACGGCGGTGTTGGATTGATACGAATAGTTGTGTTTTGAGTTTTATCATGCAAGTTAGTGCCTGGGGAGACTGGTGGCGGTGGCTTGTGTTTTTTGTAGAATCTTCTTGAATTTTGCCGTGTGTGTGTGTCTTGCCGCAAGTGATGCAAAAGCCGTGGGGAGTTTAAACCTTCAATTCCATCCTGCTGTTTCAAACCATTCACTGTGGGTGTCTACTGCTAAGGCTGGTGATGACCTTTCTTTGAGTGTCATTCACACGCAACAACACAAAGTGGTGGCATACAAAAAGCACACACAAGATACCATTATTTTGTCTCAAAATAAACAAACAATACTTATTACTTGTGGCAAAAGACACATGACTCCCACTCAGTATGGATGCACATGCAAGTGAATCAGTCACACAACTTCGCAGAACATTCATGATTAGAGGCAGAGTGAGAGGGATAAAACTACTAACAGTGTGCTATTGAGTTTTTCGTAACATGGACAGAAGAAGGTCAACTCATGGTGTAGGAGAAGAGAGTATGGTTGCGAACACTCATGGACCCTCGTCCATGCTTGTAACAAGGAGCTCATTTTTGGCTGCAATGCACAAAGCAAGATTCGAACCCAGATCTTTCAGATCTCCTGGCTCTGTGGCCACCATGCGGGGGGGAATGAATCATTCATTTGATTTGTTTCACAATTTGTCAAATGTGATTGAATAAGTATTGCAGTTGTTGAGAAAAACAAGGAGAAAACAGATGTCCACTAAGTATGCAAAGTGGTTCATAGTATTTATTTTCAGTTGCATCTGTTAATACTTATCAGCCACAATGCTGCATATCATGTTGCTACATAAAGCAAAATGCTCCAGAGTAAAAATAAAATAAACTTTGATAGAGCTTGTATCGAATCTCATTACTGTATTTATTATCCTATAGCTATAGGCCACACGGCCTCACTCCTCCCCTCTCAACACGGAGCTTGACATGCACCTTCAAACAAAAATTCTCACATCGCTGTGATTGGTTATCCATTTTTATGCACATAAGTTCCAGTATAGCGATCTGGATGTTGCTTCAGTTGCCATTATTCACTACTACCACACAGAAAGCTGAATAGCTAGTCAACGAGTATTATGGCCAAATTACCTCAACCAATCAAAATATACAACAAATGAATTTTCCGCCTAAAAAGGCACAGCCATGACTATGTTGCTGTACTTGTGCACTGGCACTGTGCAACTGGTGGTATGATAGCAAGGACCTACTTAGCCGTTTGGCCTAATTTTTCCACAGCAGTAGAAGCAAGATCAAATCCTGGACACACACGGACAGCGCGATGATGTCAAACTGAAAGCTGATACCCAATGAGTAGTAGGGTACATTAAATTACTTTTACGTTTGGTTATGTAACTTTGGTACTTGGTTTTCCCTCAAGCTGAATTGAGGACAACTTCAACTGGTGGGGAAGCTCATTTCTCTTTCAGACAGGTACATGTACAAACACACACACACACACACACACAGAAGAGTGTTGGCTGATGAGTCAAGGTGGTCAGTAATTGCAAACAGATGTTAACCATAAGATGGTTTCATGTCAGTAAAAGGAATCTATGACATGCACAAAGGAAACCTAGAAAAGACATACAAAAAAAGGAACATATTTTTTCCACTTCAACTTGGAGGACAGAAACTCTGCTCGGGGGTCATTTCAAGGTAGTGGAAAAATAAAATGAAAACTTGATGAAAAGCACATCGAGAATTTCCCAAACCTTCCTCGGGTATCTGTTTCTACAATCTGGGCCTCTTGTACCTGCCTGGAATATCACAGCACACGCTGTACGCAATTGTGTCTAAAGCTGGCCAGAAAGACAATTTGGACTTGACCAGATGTGCAAGTGTTTTTTCATATTTTTGACTGCAGTTACATCCCATAGGTACAATGCAGTCACATGATAAGTTTGTGGTCATACTAATGACACCATGGATTAGTTAATCCATCTTGGTGTGTCTGCATAGAGAAACAACATAGTAAAACACAGTAGTTTGTACGCACCAACTGCATTGTTTGGATAAAAATGTGAATACGATGGAGGTTTTTAATTGTCTTTACACCAGGGGTCATTGAACAGTGTTGAAACACTGATGTTTACTTACACACATGCATTTACTGATAGAGTGAGTGCATATAGGCGCTTGTAATACATTGCATTCAATACATACTGCTTCAGGCATAGAGGACAATACTGATGGAAAAGATTGAGTGGAAGTGTGTGTGTCCAACGTTGATGAAAAACTACAGTATACTGTACATTTTGTGTTACTGTAGTGATCCATTAGGGACAGATTCAACTTCGTCACATTGAGAGACCTTCTGATTGAGAATAATTTATGCAGCGCATCATAGCAACAAGTGCTCACTGCTGGTGTGTTGCAGATGTGTTGCCATAGCAATATTTCTTTCACTCCCTGGCCCTTTGGGCTGTCTCTGTATTGCCACGGAAACAAGTATATTCTTTCATCCCTTTGTCTGAAAATAGAACACGCAATTACATGCTACAGCTCACCGTATGCGTGAGTCATTTGACTGCATGGTGAAGATTCAGTCAACACGGCACTTTTTCCACTGTGACATCCATCAGCTGCCAATGCAAAACAGGAACAAGTGCAGAAAAGCAACCTAAATTGTGACAAATAGACAACTTGATGGATGCATACCATACCATACAGAACAGCAACATGTTGCTGCATTGACACTATTGGTTGAATGCCGTCAATCGAAACAGCAGAGCACTGAAGCAGCTTGAGCTGGACGTGCGACTGTGCCTGCGGTTCAAGAGCAACCAGTCCAGATTGTACCTCATTTTTTGTCTGAAGTCAGCTGGTATAGGCTCCAGCCTACCCCCTACAATCCTAATGAGTGTACGCGGTAAAGTAAAAAAGTAAAGAAAAGAAAATGGATGGGATTACAAGAAGTGGGAAGGAAAAGGCTGCATTCAACACAACAAACGATACCTCAAAAACAAACACCCAACATCATACAGCCAGTTTATCCAGGCAACATAGCCGAAAGACGAAGCAGCAGATGCTGACTTTAATGTATGATAGAAATATTGGATCGGCCGATACTCAAAATCATATGCAAAAAAAACCTGATTGGAACACCCATAGTTTTGGACCCCACTCAATGTGCAGTGCAGTCACAAATACTCTCACAAGTGCTGCCAAAAAAGGTGACAAATAGTTGAAAAAGACATATAAGAGGCCCCTTCTCAGTCAAACTGGTCCTGCTCAGCAGGATCCCTGATTGGGATGGATAAGCTTGAGTTCTCATGAATCAACCTATGAAACCTGTGGTATGTTGACATATTGGTGGGTGGTGATCAGACAAAATTTTGGAATCGCTACTGGACGGCAACAGAGAGCTGTGTGCCAGCATTCTAAAACCAAACGCTTCACAAGATCAGAGACGAAAAAGTGTAAGAAGGCATTTCATACGAGAGGGACATGAGTTTCCAATTGTCTGAGTCATCATCCTCATTTTTCTGCAGCAGCCAGGTTTACGTTGCAGCTTATTCTGTCATACAAATGTCATTGAATTTTAATATATTTCTGGTAGCCCTCAGACCCAGTTGGCTTCCATGAATCACTCTCTGGTCATGAATTCCTTTGTGTCCTCTGAGAGGAGTGGTAATGGGGAGCCTTGACAGACGCACCAATTATCCGAATGCCTTATCCAGACAAAGTGCTGACAAGTGTCCTCAAATGTGTTTATATCACCTTTATTGTGGTTCCAGGGCTAGCAAGGAGGAACCAAGGTGACTCTGACAAGATATGTTTTGTCTCCCCACCCCAGGGTGACTTCACATGGAGCAGTCTGTCTGGCCAGAGTGTACGTCTGACTTCGGTCGCCATTCAGAGTCTTTCAGAACTGGAGAGAGCCAGACTTCAGGAAGTGGCCTTCACCCGCTTGCACCAAGACTATGATGTTGGATGCCAGATAACTTTGCCAAAAGGTGGGATCACATGCGTTTGTCCTGCACACTTGGATAGCTTTTCAAGTGGACGTGTGCATTTTAAATGACACTGACCATTACGCACATATCCGGACTAAAAATATACATGAAAAACACAATGAAGCACTTCAATACTTCAGCATTTTATTTTATAATCAGGATAATATAATGTATTTCATTATTATCAATTATATTAAACATCAGGTTATCAGGGCCATGTGCATAACGTTCGTCTTAATTTCCTAAATGATTGTCTTTTCTTTTGTGGTGCTTTGAAATCCTATACATTGGTTCCTCATAAAATAACTATAATATAGCTCATATTTTTGTGTTATCATGAAGTTAAATATGTTTCAACTATCTGTCTGGAATTACAGCAATACATTTTCAACATAATGCCATCCTCGTTTTGAGTCATTGCGTCCACCTTTAAATGCAACTGAAATTGCTGAGCGACATTCGTCTAAAATGTGCTATCAATTAGGACAAATTTAGAAACATGCGCATGTAAAAGTTATTCCAAAGCTTGAGAAAACGCAATATTGACTGCTTGGAGACCTACTGAATGGGTCTCCAAAGTTTGGAAGATTTCTGTTTGGCTTTGCAAAACTGTCAAAAATCAAAAGCATTTCCCATCTATACTCCAATTCTTTTTTTTGCTGCCCTTTACATCTTCCTTCTCTTCTTTTACACACCAATTCCTCTCTGCGTCCTACCTCCTCTTCTCTCAATTCTCCTTTCACCTCCATTTTGTTGTTTGTGGGGAAAAGGAACGTGGTGAAAATCAAACACCGGTAATGTTGAAGCTTTGCAGATTTGTCAGTAATGCCTGGAGACTTGGGAAACTGAAACCGTATGACATAAGTGGCTAATGCTACTCTGGCATGTTTAGTGGGAGATGGATGAGTGACTCATTCAATACAGGAGAACATCTGGGGTTCAGACCGGGGTTGCGTCGTCAGGATATAGGACGGCACAACCTTTAAAACATCTATGTGTCACAACTCTCATCTTCAACAATTTTTTGTGTCATTTATCATGTTGACAGCTGACTGTGGTGCCCCCTTCCCTCCTTTCTAAAGACTGTAGGAGAGTACTCACATGTACTTGTGTCTCATATTGAATACTAGTAGCCCAGAAAGGTTAATTCATGACCTGTTCATGACCTATTATTATTATAATAAAATCTATTATGACTATGAACTGGAAAGGGTAGGCACAACAACCCATTAAACCCCTTAACTGTTCAAATGATATACCCATTATTTTTTGAAGTGTTCGAATGCCATGGAGCTGTGTTTGCATGAGTGAGTTAAAACTTTGACAAAGGGTGACTTAAAGTCTCCAAATTAACACATTAGGAATGTCAGATTCCTAACTTTAGGAAAATCTATGTATAGTACTAAATTCTTATATCATTGGGAATTTTGAAATGGGATTAGGTAAAAACTCAAGCTATGGCCCTTTTTGTTTTCTAGTATGCAACACCAAACTAGTTATTGTCACGGCACAAAAAAAGGCACAAAAAAAATCCAGACAAAACTTAAAGAAAACAAAACTATTGTTCTCAATGTATTCAAACTCCTTGTAATCAGCAGCACATTTTCTGAGTGTGGATAACATCGCAGCTTGTTAGCTTTCAAAAGAGCCCAGAGCCATGTTGTACTCCTGACAGACTTACATTTATTTAGGGTATGCATTTTAGGGTGATTGAGACAAATAAATCCTGGAATGTTAGGGGCTTTACTCTTTAACAACATGTTCAAATTAAAGCTTTGAAATTTTAATCTGTGTCGGGAAGACTAATGCTACAATTGCAGATTTTTGTGCATCCTCCGGGTTACGTCTGCATTCTTTAGTCATTTTACAAATAACTGAATACAACAACATTGGAAAAAGATATCTTGTTGTCCAGATGGTTAGTTATTGTCTTTTGTTCCTGCACAGATGGACAGAAAAGGAAAAAGTCGCTCAGAAGGAAGCTGGATTCTTTAGCCAAAGAGAAGAGTAAGGACAAAGGTATGCCATGGTCTTTTATAACATGTATTTTAACATCTATTTGTCCGCTTTAACGTGTATTTGTCCCCTTGCTGCCACAAGTCAGCCCCTGCCCTCCTCTGGCAAGACAGTCTTCAGGCGCAAGTGAACAGGGAGGCTATAAAAATTAAGTGTCTGTTTACAGTTTTGTATTCCTATTAAGTGAACGGACTGCATGCTGAGAACAGCATATTTGGCTGCAGAACATACTACTGGTCTTTTAGGGTGGAGATGATGTGAAACAGGATTTTCTTATCTAAGTTGTCAGTCTGTGCCCTGATCTTAGTAAAGATGCATTGAAATTTAAGAATGAGCTGATGCTCTCAGGCATCTTTGCAGGACAGTGTCAGGTTCTTCACGCTCGCTGGCATTGCACAATCACAGGCTGCAACCACCCTTAATTTATCACCTGAAAGGGAAAAGCAGTAACTTCACTCAGGTATAGAGTACATTTACACAACAATCAAAGTGTAAAAACAACCAAGTGTTACATACAGGTCATTGTTTTCAGTGTTGAGATGGAAAGACTAGGGATGTTGCTGCACGGTGCAAGTGCTTAGCATTTTGGCCACACTGTCAGGAGATCTGGGTTTGAAACACTATTGGGCATTTCTGTCATCTCTGTGTGGAGTTGACATGTTCTCCCTGTCCGCGTAGGTTTTTTTACCGCACTTCGCATTCCAAAAACAGGCATTTTAGATTAATTGGTGACTTTAAACTGCCCATAGGTGTGGATGGTTGAAACACAAGCAGATCAAAGTTGACTGTTTGGATCTTTACTTTGTCAAGTTTAACTGTGCACTGCTCTGCAGACTTCTTCAGGAAGAATAAGAGGAAGAAAATGAAGTGATAATAATAATGGATTGGATTTATATTGTGCAAAAGGGAACATTCGGGCAGTTATGACTCATGGGCTTTTGAACAACTGGCAAATTTACATCAAGAAAGGTAAAACCTGATTTATTCCCTCTCAAGTTTTAGAACACTTGTCAGTGACGACATTGCCTCTGAGGAGACTCTGACATGGTTTGATGGATGTGGTCTTGGCATGGATGGATCATGCAGCCCAGATGGTGCCCCTATGCAGACGTGCAGATCTGCATGTGACAGACCTTGTGTTTACCAGATGTTCATGCTGCTGTGGTGTGCAGAGTACAGCCATGTTTGTGGTCATGTTGAACCACAAGCCTTTCAGTTGTGGTTATGGGATGCAGCTCTGTCTTTCCTTTCCTTATTTTCTTGCATGTCCTGCAAAAGTCAAAAAGAAGAAAATGACCTTCATGCAGAATATGACATTGATTGTTGGTGAGGGCCAATAAAGTTTTGTTATTGTGGTCGAAGGCACAACAATTAGTGTGAATCATATTGTCATTTTTTTCAATCCAAATAACATTCTGTGACGTCTTAACAATTCACATCTGTGGTAGTACTGTTTTTTAGGATTTTACAAGTAGCACATAAAAAAGCTTTTACGTAGCCAATGGATTGTTCCAGCAGAGTTTGGTTTTTGTCCTTTCCAGCTGCTAAAGCATTGCATGATTTTAGTTCTGAGCCCTTGTAATATATCTTCACTTCTTTTTTTTTAATCTTCCAGAGGGTGTCCCTCAAGCCTTTAGTATACCCCTCTCGCAGGTCATTGCGAACGACAAGACGCACAGGCAGCGCCAGGACAGCTATCGTCAGGATCCACCACAGCGAGAGGAGCACAAGGACTCCTCTGACCTCGTTTCCTCCATCCTACAGGTCAATATGCATGCACAGCTAACACCTAACAATGTACGTTTATTCAAAAGCAGGTTGCCAAGTCAAACTGTTGCATCATCAACAGTTTGCCACCAAGCGGCCGTCGAATAAGGAACTCTCAAGCAGCAACTCCTCATTGAGCTCCACATCAGAAACAGCCAATGAGTCAACATCCCCCAACACACCTGAAGCTGCACCACGAGTGCGCAGACGGGTGAGATGGCCAAGCGTAATTTAAAAGGGGTTTAGATGTGTTGTCTGTCTGTATAGTTCTAGACTAAAAATGCTCGCTTTGGCCTCAGGGTGGGATGTCAGTGGATTCGATCACTGACCTGGACGACAACCAGTCTCGTCTGCTGGAGGCGCTGCAGCTTTCGCTGCCTGCAGAGACACCAAATAAGAAGGAGAAACAAAGGGACAAACGTTTGAGCCTCAACCCTATATACCGCCAGGTGCCCCGTGTGGTCGACAGCTGTTGCCAACATATTGAGAAATACGGTAGGCTGTGCAGATACATTCACTGTTGTGTCATAGGCAGAAGTTTAATGTCTGCAATAACTTGAATCATTCTGCAGTTATCGTAATGTGTTGGCTTTTATCCCCTTTTTGATACTTAGGTTTGCACACTGTCGGAATTTTCAGAGTTGGAAGTTCCAAGAAAAGAGTTCGACAGGTGTGTGTTGCGTTATGCATGATTTCATTATTTCACATGTAATCATTTTATTATTTGTAATTAATGCTAAAAATGACTTTACAATGAAGAGGCGCAGTTTTGTTTGGTATTGCCAGAAAGGTACTGTAATTAGGGCTGTCAAATTATTTTATTTTTTTTATTTTTTAATAAATCAGTTTGCAAATTAACCACAATGAATCGCCATTTGCACTGTATTTCATTAACAGAAACATAAATTACAGGACACGGTATTAAACATATTGAACTGAAAATTTAAATTGAGCGAAAACACACTACACACAACGATGTACAGTTACACACTTTACAAAAATCAATCATATTCTTGACTTTTTGTTCTGCTTCAGTTGCGTGAGGAGTTTGACCGCGGCTTTGATGTCCAATTAGATGAGGAGCACAGCGTCCACGACGTGGCCGCCTTGCTGAAGGAGTTCCTCAGGGACATGCCTGACCCACTCCTCACCAAGGAGCTGTACACTGCCTTCATAAATACTACATGTACGCTTTAATGTGCGCTTTAATGGACACCTCCGCTTGTCATCTGACCGTCTTGCTGTTACAGTGTTGGATCCAGATGAGCAGCACAATGTCACCCAGCTATTGGTCTACCTGCTCCCAGTATGCAACAGTGACACTCTTCATCGCCTGCTGGAATTCCTGTCCACTGTGGCTGACCACGCCCATGACCAGCAGGACAAGGATGGACAAGAGGTGAGGTCATCACTCACAATGTTAGAGTGTTATGTGTCTTTTGAGTGACTTTCCATGTCTTTATTTGGGTGGGCAAGAGAAAGGGAGGAACATCAGGTTTGACAGCTTAAATAATGAATCTTGAAACCTGGCATGATCATTGTGCCATCGTCTCATCAATCACCCATACCCGTTCAGGGTGTCATACCACGCTAGACAACTCGAACCAAGCTGCGCCAACCAGTTTGTCTTGCTCTTTACAGATCACAGGAAACAAGATGACTTCCTTGAACCTTGCCACCATCTTTGGTCCCAACCTACTCCATAAACTAAAATCCTCAGACAAGGAGTTCAGTGTCCAAAGCTTTGCACGAGCCGAGGAAAGCACCGCCGTCATTGCGGCGCTGCAGCGGATGATCGCCAGCTACCAGACACTCTTCATGGTCAGTCAACTCTCATCTTCACTTTTTATGTCAGCTGATGCACTTTCACATTTTTGTGTAGACAGAAACAGACTTGTTTTGTCAGTGGTGTGCGTGGTGCCAAATGTCTGAAAAAAACATCAAGAAACGTTCGCCCAGACACTTGAACGGCTTCTTTCCAAAGTAAAAGGGAAAATTCAGGCATGAAATCCCTCGTGTTGTGTCAAGAGAGGTCACGATTTTGCACGGATTACCTTCTTCTTCGCTTGCTTTGTTCCTGTCTCTTCTCAAGATTCTCCAACGGTGCAGACAAGCAGGCTTGGGTCATTTCAGGTCCAAAACTTTAAACCATAATGTTTTGTAATCTGCCACTGCCACTCCCCTGAGGCTTACATTCCTACAGTAAGCCAATTAATCACATCAAACTTCTTTGTGTCTTGGTAAGATTAAGGGTCTTATTAGAATGAAATGGAAAGATGACATCTGTAAGGTCTTATGTAAATCATCCCATGTGTGTATTGATTAAAAATCTATCAACAAAGCAGGAAATGAAGACAGACCTGCCTCAGTTTGCGAAATGACCTGGGAGATTTTACATTTTGAAGTCATTAATCCAAATTGTTTTTTTGTTTAGGTCCCACCTGACCTCCAAAATGAAGTTTTGATGAGTCTACTGGAGACCGATCCAGATGTAGTGGACTACCTCCTGAGGCGAAAAGCATCACAGTGAGTTCCGCATAAAACATTTTGTCATCCTGTTTCATCCACTCTTTCAGCCTGATTTTGTCTTCCTTGCAGGAGTCCTGATCTCCACCAGTCTGAGGATCCGTTCACTCTGAGTGAGCGCCACTCCTCCAGCGACTCCAACAAAGTGTCCAGCGGGGAAGTGTCCCCCTATGACAACAATTCCCCCATCCTGCGCGAACGGCGAGGGGAGGCAGGAAAGCCGGGAGCCGACAGCTGGTCTGCACCAGGTGATCTATTCCTGGACCAAACGTCTGACTTGCTTTTCATGCAAGGGGCGTCATGTCCATCATTCGACCTTGTTTCTTGTTTGCTTCCTTTAGACAGTATATCGGAGGAGCATGCAAACATCTGGGGAACATGGCACGCAACTCTCAAACCAACACTGAAAGACCAAACATACACAGGTGGGCAGATTTCATCATAACAATGGTCTTAGCCTCGGTGCTTCAGTCTGTCAACCTTGACACTGAATATCACATTTTTTTGTTGTAGACGCACACCTACAAACAAACACACAAAGCAACATACAGTATTTGCTGACGTTGTGCTTTAGCAAAATAATAACATCAGCAAACATTGCAAATGGACAAAAATGAAGAATGAAAAGAAAATTTCCCCTCAAGGGAACAAAATAAAAAGGATTAATTGATCCGAGAGGAATGCACTCTTACTTCATGCAAAACACAAATCAAACCAGAGTTTGTGACCTACAGTGAAGAAAATAAGTATTTGAACACCCTGCTATTTTGCTATTTCTCCCACTTAGAAATCATGGAGGGGTCTGAAATTTTCATCGTAGGTGCATGTCCACTGTGAGAGAGATAAACTAAAAAGAAAAATCCAGAAATCACAATGCATGATTTTTTAACAATTTATTTGTGTGATACAGCTGCAAATAAGTATTTGAACACCTGTGTATCATCTAGAATTCTGACCCTGAAAGACCTGTTAGTCTGCCCATTAGAAGTCCACCTGCACTCCATGTATCATCCTGAATCAGATGCACCTGTTTGAGGTCGTTAGCTGCATAAAGACACCTGTCCACCCCATACAATCAGTAAGACTTTAACTTGTAACATGGCGAAGACCAAAGAGCTGTCCAAAGACACCAGAGACAAAATTGTACACCTCCACAAGGCTGGAAAGGGCTACGGAGCAATTACCAAGCAGCTTGGTGAAAAAAGGTCCACTGTTGGAGCTATCATTAGAAAATGGAAGAAGCTAAACATGACGGTCAATCTCAATCGGAGTGGAGCCCCATGCAAGATATCACCTCGTGGGGTCTCAATGATTCTAAGAAAGGTGAGGAATCAGCCCAGAACTACACGACAGGACTTGGTCAATGACCTGAAAAGAGCTGGGACCACCGTTTCCAAGGTTACTGTAGGTAATACACTAAGACGTCATGATGTGAAATCATGCATGGCACGAAAGGTTCCCCTGCTTAAACCAGCACATGTCAAGGCCCGTCTTAAGTTTGCATATGACCATTTGGATGATACAGAGGAGTCATGGGAGAAAGTTTTATGGTCAGATGAGACCAAAATAGAACTTTTTGGTCATAATTCCAATAAGCGTGTTTGGAGGAAGAAGAATGAAGAGTACAATCCGAAGAACACCATCCCTACTGTGAAGCATGGGGGTGGTAGCATCATGCTTTGGGGGTGTTTTTCTGCACATGGGACAGGACGAGTGCACTGCATTAAAGAGAGGATGACTGGGGCCGTGTATTGTGAGATTTTGGGGAACAACCTCCTTCCCTCTGTCAGAGCATTGAAGATGGGTCGTGGCTGGGTCTTCCAACACGACAACGACCCGAAGCACACAGCCAGGAAAACCAAGGAGTGGCTCCGTAAGAAGCATATCAAGGTTCTACCATGGCCCAGCCAGTCTCCAGACCTGAACCCAATCGAAAATCTTTGGAGGGAGCTCAAACTCCGTGTTTCTCAGCGACAGCCCAGAAACCTGACTGATCTAGAGAAGATCTGTGTGGAGGAGTGGGCCAAGATCCCTCCTGCAGTGTGTGCAAACCTGGTGAAAAACTACAGGAAACGTTTGACCTCTGTAATAGCAAACAAAGGCTACTGTACCAAATATTAACATTCATTTTCTCAGGTGTTCAAATACTTATTTGCAGCTGTATCACACAAATAAATTGTTAAAAAATCATGCATTGTGATTTCTGGATTTTTCTTTTTAGTTTATCTCTCTCACAGTGGACATGCACCTACGATGAAAATTTCAGACCCCTCCATGATTTCTAAGTGGGAGAAATAGCAAAATAGCAGGGTGTTCAAATACTTATTTTCTTCACTGTATAAACAGATGGAAAAATGAAAACATTGAAATAAAATGCTATGCTGTGGTAAACTGTCTATATAGTATCCTGTACTTGACAGTCTTGAATTAACTTCACTAATATATTGTGTTACTAGGTTCCCATGGCAACGTGTCAGAAGGAAGCTCCCGCAGCTCACAGGAGGGACTTGATGGACTCCATGGTGACAGCAGACACCAGCCGATGGCGCAAATGACAAGAACAGCGCCTTGCATTGCTGAGTGCAGACCCCACCCGCCGGTGACCCGCATGTGCACCAGCCCTCATGTGAGCATGAGGCGCCCGCACCTGCAGCCGGGCATCGGTGTTGCATCAGCATCATCGCTTGTGAACCGAACAGTGGGGGCCCAGCATGGAGCCACACCGACGTCTGGCCCGAAGGGCAGGGTGAACACTAACGAGGGCAGCTCTGCCATTCTCACCGGAAGCCGTTGCCCTCCTCCTTATAACGCTCATCACCGACTGGCCGCTTGTCAAAGTTCACCTCAGCTTGCGTCAGCTCAGCAGCACCCTCTGCAGCGCAGAAAGCCAAGTGCAGAGCAGAAAAACTCAGATGGGACGATGACGCCGCACACCTCAGAGTGGCAGGAATGGCAGAGGGACCGTTGGCAAATCTGGCAGCTGCTATCTTCAGAAAATGCAGACACGTTGCCGGAGACTCTGGTGTGAGATCAAGTCCAGCTTCATGCCAGATTTGACTCACCCATGACAATCACACGGCTTCATCTTTCCATCTGGTCCGTATCTGGATCCGCCAGCATGTTCACGCCACGGCATTGTTGTTTACATGTTAAGCTGCTGCCTTCTATGAACTTTGAACCATCCATGAGCCACCACACTCTTTTCTATGTTTGCATATAGTTTCTGCCCGACATGTGGAAAATGCCCACCAGAAATACCTCAAAAATCACCACAACTCTTCAGAGCATTGCCATAAATACCATTCTGGTGCCGTGCAGCCATTTACAGTTTCTCTCAGTGGCGAACAATAGCTGTTAAGTTAGTAAAAGAGCAACTTTTGCAACTGCTATAAACCGAATTCTTATATGTGCCACGAAAGGAGCTCTTCAAACTGATGAAATGTTTCATTCGCCAAAACTAGCTCAACTCATTCTTCAAGCCTTTAATGTAAATGTTGTCCTCAGTGTTGAATGTAATCGTAATATCAAAGCACTCAGCTGTAAGTATACCACTTGTTGCACTATAAGGTAAGTGCCAAATATGTATTGATTTTTACTTAAAGATATTTTTTATGTATTTGTTCAGGGGTTACCAGGCAGGCCGAGAACATTTGCATAGTATTTCTGAAAGTATCCATTTTAACTCCTGGCTTAAAATACACAAACTATGCTGTGACAGACGAAACATAATATTCTAACTGTATATGACATAGTCTATGAAATACACACACACATACACACACATTTGTTGAAACCAGGCAACAATGATGAAACCTTGGTTTTTGTCATTGAATTTGTTAACCAAAATGTACGAAAACTAGGGCAATTTTTCCCGTTGGAATGTAGATCCAATTCATCAAAAACATTAACAAAAAATTTGTTTGATCAAGAATAAGTACAATTTAACGTGTCTTTCTTCGGCCTCGTAGCGGGTTATTCAGCACACAGACAGTGAGGGGCTGTCCACACGGAAATGTTTTTTTCGCTCCAGCCTTTCATTCACACGGAAACTGTGTTCTGGCAAACTGTATTTTAAACTAAATTCTTCCACTGGTACGACAAAATATCTGAATACTTGAACTGACATAACTCACCCGGTCGCCATTCTCCTCACCAAAGTAATTCCACTTGGGCATCAGTTTAGACGAGCCCTGGAAAGTGGACGACGACAGATTTTATGCCTTTTTCTTGTATGGTTTGCGACTCACGTGGTTCTGTGTGTCAGTCTACAGCGGCACATGTGTGTCTTACATATTATCATTTTCACCCAACAATCCATTCCGTCTGCATGCAACTATTTACTAATCAGGAAAAAAAAATCCAGGAACGTTTCCGTGTGGACTGGGTCAGAGTCCGCTGTGCATAGGGTGCTTTGTTTGGGCCCTTGATTTTGCTGAACAATACAATAGAAGTCCAACAGACAGAAGTGCAATGTTGTATGAAACCTGAGGCATACAAAACCTGAGGTTCGGGTGTATAGTCACATGACTCCATTTTGCAAAACAAGGGGGTTAAACAGATAACGGCTAAAATGCCCATTTAATCTGATAAGAAACTAGCAATCCAATTATTAAGATGCTTTTTAGTTACCCCAAGTGTAGAAAGGTTTCTTTTTGTCTTTCCAACGGACCTACATAACTCCTCCAAATACATTTAACACAATAAGAAATGGGAACCTTTATTATTAGAATGGTTAATGCCAAGTTGGTGAGGGTTAAGAGTGTTTTAGTTTGAAACAGCACTTCTAATTGAAACACAAAAGCCAAGCTGGACAGGAGGTCTCCAAAGATTTAATCCGGTGGATATTTGCTGGCAAATAATTCACAAATTCTGAAATGGTGTATTTGTATTTCTTTGAAGGGCTAAGGAAATATCAGGAAGTCGTCCATAAATTGTGGTTAGAATCTGGCGCCATCTAGTGTCGGTCTTTTTGCTGCTTATGTGAACAGGTTCTACGGTGTTAAAGGGACTAATTACAACTGGCTCAAGATTACAGTGTTTTCAACACAATATATAAATAGAACGCCACCTGCTAGTATATGTTTCCAATGGTTGTTTAAAAGAACAAAGTGTCAGTACTTTTCACAATAACGAGGTAAACTGCATGAATATTAGTGTACATTTTTTGGTGTACAAATAATTGGTCGGTTACTCAAGGGTACGTTTAGTGCTTTAGTACTCAAAGCAGGAAAAAGGTTCACTATACTGCTTTCAAAAACAGGCTATCCGCTCTAGGCAGCTGGAGAAATCTGCTGCTTTAAGAAAAATACCCATTTAAGGTAGGAATTTAACAGGCCTTATGTTATGCTCCACTCCACAAAAGGTTTATATTTTGTTAAATGTTTAGCAAATGTGCTTCTATGAGTGTAGTGATATACAGAATGTATGTTTTTTTATCGGAAAATGTAAAAGTGGAAAATGTATATATATTATATGCATACAAATGGTTCAAGTGTTGTGTTCCTGGTTTTAAATACCAGCGTGCCATTGTTTTGGACATGAGTGGAGTTGTCCAGTTGTAATGCCATTTTTTGCTGATTGGCCTTTTTTGTACCATGTGTCATCGGTATGCTACAGTGGAATTAAATATGGTTTATAGTTCATATCTTGTGTTGGGGTGATTTATTTCGGCAAAGCAAAATGACCAATTTGACCATTTAGCTGCATTAAATGTAAATGTGCCTTTATATCACCAGTGATGCTGTTTTGATTGCGCGTTCAAAAATAAATTTTTCCTCATACGATTTCATGCTCAATAAAATGGCAGCTTTTTTCTTGTTGCAATCCAACTTTTTTCTCAACTATTTCAACTTTTTTCTTGTAAATTTCTTTTCAAAATGACAATCACTTATATATCGCATATTATTAACTTTCCCCATAACCTAATTTCCAAAAAGAACAACTTTAATTTATTTTGTTCATACTAATATTGATTCTCAGACAAAACAGGCGTCCACCATCCCTAGTTTATTTCTCCTAATATTAATCTTAGTCTTTTGAAAGTCATCCTTTCAACATTATGCGACTAAAATGATTTTTCCTCCTAATGTAAAATCATTCCTATAAAATTATGAATTTAGGACGTTAGATTACAACTTTTACATCTTGTAAAATTGTAACAAAAAAGGTGCCCTCGTGTTTGCATGGTTTTAATAAACTAAAACATACAACTGCTCAAAAGTATTACTTATGAATGTATGTATATGTATTAATTTCCCTGTTTCACTTGACTAGTAAATCAATGAAGTATGAGAGTTGCCTCTGACTGCAGCTACATGGTCACCAGCTCATTTTCGTGCTCACGTTAGTCACAAAGATAGTTCTGTCATTTGCTGCACCGCCATCTTTGCTGGAACCCCTTCTGATTAATTGTGATGACTGAAGCTTTGGACACGATGCACTGACTGTGCCTCTTTACTTCTCTTTTGTTACAATGTTCAAATTTCTCTGGAAGCAAGCCCACTTGGGAATGGAACTTTGTGGAACTTGGCATCTTAACAAAGTTAACTTTATTTCAACAAGTCTGTTTCTATTAAAAGAATGACAAAAGTGAATGAGTCCAAAAAAATGCTAATTTGGAGCATCACCATACTCCATGATCGCCCATCTGCAATGCCTTCAGTTATCAAGCATTATTCACAGAGAAATCAAAGAACACCTTGAGCTTATTCCATCATGCTAAAAACACAGTCAAGATGCCTGCCAGGTTTTTACGTTGTCCTTTGCACAAAACTTGGAGAAACTGAAAGCCTTTCTGTAATCGTGCTAAAATGCCAAGTCCAATTGCATAATCGGTATGATGATGAGATCAAATAGATACTGGAGCTCCACAGAATAAATCTCCATGATAACCTATATTGTAACATATCCCACTCTCTCTACTATCTGACTTTTGTGCAACTGGATAATGGATAAATTGAGCCAGAATAACCAAGATATCCCGGCTTAATCCCTTATCTTTGTGCAATGGTACCCTGCAGGGAATGAGGTGTTCATGCATGTCAGGAAACAAAAACAATCAAATTTCAGCATCCCATTGCATCTGCGAAAGGCTTGCTTACTTAGAAACACATGGTTGCACTCATGATGAAAGGAATGTGCTCACACAAGGACTTCATTAGTCGCTTCACTCGTTGGTGTTGCTTTATGAATGCCCCCCCACCCCACCCCCCAAACTGGCCTGCAGTTTGAAATGTTGGGGAATCTTACAGTCTTACAGAATCTTACAGATTCAGATATTATATGATATCTATCAATAGATTTTGCTGTATTATACAAATTGCCCTCAGAACTGTTTGCGGCCGAACTTGAGATCCACCTTCTACCACTTAGGGGGTCAAAAGGAAGATGAAGGCTATCCCAGTTGACTTAGGATGAAAGAAAGGAAGAGTCACTGTGGTTACTGAGAGGCAATGGATCCCAACATTTTTGGACTTAAGACTGTTTTTCTCAGTTGTTGTTTTCCAAGCTTCATTAAAATGGATGCCATACTGCAACAGAAAGAGTAATCGCTGTGGCCAGCAGAGGCTGCCATTCACCCTACTTCTCAGCCCCTCCCCTGGAACAAACCACTCACGCCAAATCACTGCCACTACATTGTAACCGTGTCATGTGTCACCAAAACTCGACTCAGCACAGATCCAGGAATGGAACTTGTACATAACCTGAGGATTCACAGTTGGTCACCAGGTTTACGTACATCTCAGGATGGTTTTGTTCTACTCCTCTTTTCAGGCACTCTCCAAAACCCTGATGGTTTTGAGGCTGTTACTTGGCGAGTTAATGATTCACTTCCCAGCTCATATTTTCTATGGGATTAAGGTCCAGAGACTGGCAACACCAGTCCGTATCTTAATGTTCTTCTTCTTGAGACACTCTTTTGTTGACTTACTTATCCCCACATCATCCTGTTTCACACTTGTGCGGGTTATCCACGCTCCATGCCGAACTGTGAAGACATACTGCCACAGTTTGATAATGTATAAACACCACACTTATTCATGCTTATTTGAATAGCAAGCTTTGATAATTAGCCTTAAATAAATCAATTACCCATGCCCGCAAGGGGATTTGGACCTATTACACATACATGATGCGTGTTTATGTTGAGAAACCAGCAAGAGAAGGAAGATTTTTGGTAATTCCAAACCAAACAGCTTCTGGCATTTTGAGCTGTTTAATGAGTAATGCATTATTCAGTGACGTTTACCTAATTAGAAGATAGTGCTGGATCAAGTCAATGCATCCGAGGATGGGGAGGATATTTGGAAATGTTCCCTTTCTCTCTCAGAGTAAGACACTGGTGAATGTGTAATGGATGAATAATGCAGATTCTATTGTTTGATGCTTCGTATGCTGCAGGCCAGCGCAACAGGCTTTGTAAAATATTAATACTTAAAGGTTGTTGTGTGCATGCTGCTTCATGTCATGTGGAGGATGTGGCAGGAACACAGAAGACGCAGAGTTGGGTATTTTGTCATTGTAATATTAGTCCTTGGCAGCATGATTAATCACATCAGGCTGACAGCAAGGTGGGTCGGAATCTTGAATTAGACTTCTCTGTGCGATTTTGTTTTGTTGTACCTATGCTTGCCAAGGGAAGTTGTACCAAGGTTTTCTGACATGTAGGCCAAAGAATGTGAAAATTCACACAGACTAACAAAGGGTTACCCGTACCGACACAGCAGCCATATTAATCTTTGATTGTCAAGGCTCTTGGTTGTTCTCCCATGCTGTCTTTCTTCCTCTTTTCCATTTGATTTTTCAAAGAAAAGAATGTTTCATGAATTACTTAACAGCAGGGCACATGAGTCTACAGCGGAGCTCTTTGGATATGGCACCAAGTTGTCATGGGAATGCCCCTCTGCCATATGACCTTTTTCATGAGCGCTATGGTAATGGCTGTAAATTAAAGGGATAGTTCAGATTTTTTGACTTGAACCTTTATGGCATCCCCATCAACAGTGTAGTGCATCAACAGTGACCTACCCCCCACTCCATCCCGTGAGCTGAGTTCTGGTCGGATTTTGGTGATAAGTTGGTGGGGCCACTTAAGTAAAGAGTTTGACTTCTGAAAACAATATGCACGCTGGAACACAACAATGGACAGACGATAGTCGATGGGAGACAAAGTAACGCTGAACAATTCTCAGGTCAAATGCATTGGAACCATGGGAATGCCTTACTGTTACAACCCAGCATCAGGCAGCTATCTGTTCCTTTAAGTAAGGATCCTACAAATTACAGAAATTACTCTGACTATATATAAGACATTGAAGGGAAAATTCAACTCAAAGCATTTTTAAAGAGCGGCGACTCCTGGAAAATTGTAGCTCAATAAGATGCCAAAAGAAGGTCACAGGCTGCTGGCAAGAGAGTGGAAAAAGTGACTAAGAGTGAGGGTGTGTGTGTGTTGAGTAAAGTCTTGTCCATAAACTCAAGGATCTGAGTCCCATATTAGGCTGTCTCTTTCAAAATAGCCCCCTGACCATATTAAAACTCTTCAAGTTTGTTTGTGCTGTACATTAACATCTGCATGTGTGTGGGTGTGTGCGCCACATCTGCCAAAGACATCTACATATCGCGTGAAACAGCTGGAAATGTAAGCTCATTAAATGTTACATACTTTTTCAGGTTCGACTAAATTGCCCTTTGCATGACCTGCTGGCTTCTCTGACGTTTGGTTGGATTTAGCTGTTCTGAAAAAGAGTATCTCTGACAGTTCTTGGAGTTCTAAACCTTTAAGCATTCTAATGATCACTGATAAAAAAAAGCATGACAAGTTCACTGTATCTGTTGAATAATCCTTTGCTTTCATATAAAAATACAGCTAAACTCATACTTTCCACACACGCTCTAGGTTTTGGCGTGTCAACTCAAACAAGCTACAAATGGAACAAAAGTGTTGCATACCACCGAGTGAAACTCGTGAGCTTGTTTAGCGCGACTGCCAGTGCCGCCTCTTGGATAAAAGGCGCTGAAAAACTGTTTAACATTTCATGGGAGGTTTTGAGAGCCTCACATCTCCTCTTGAGATTATCTTCCCCTCTGACGGATTCATCTTAATGCTTCTTGAGAGCCAAGAGGCTGCATTGTCCAGAGGTAAAAGTAAAAATAAAGACTTCTACAGAAGTAGAAATACATCACTGCAATCGGAGTGCATTAAAAAATCATGTCGGGAAGTGGATGGTGTTTTTTTTTTTTTTTTGAAGCTCTCAACATGATCTCAATTGGGAATTGCCGGGAGATGATGAAGCAAATATAGAGATTTTTTGCCTAGAGATGACACCTTTTATCAACAAGCATCTTTTCGGACTAATTGTTGAATGCTGGGGAACCACAGTATACACGCTATACAATGCAGGCTATAACTTTGTCATTGAATGACCACTTTGAAACCCTGCGAGCCAGTCATAGTAAGACATCCTTTTCCATGTCACCCACCACACTTGCATTTCACATATCAGTCTCGCAACTCTAAGCCTGTCATGTATATTATCATTAACTGCAGTTTAAGAGTCTAGAGAGTGGGACAGAAAAAGCTGGCGAGCATGAGTTCACCATCATGACATGCCTGCCCTTCCCTGCATGCATGCGCCAAGGTCTTTCAGCCGGGCCTGGGGTTATGAAGGCTTACAGAAGAGCTGGATGCACACTAGTAACTAGAGTAATACGGCGAGTGGAATCCATTCATGACATTCCAGCATCAGAGGAGACAGGGGAATAACACTCCAGATATCACAGAGATTGAGTCTACATTCTTCGCAGCAAAGGGACTGTCAATGTCACTATCGCCATATATTGTGCAACTAGATTAGGATCGCCAACAGACTGGAAAGCCGCGAACAGCGTCGCACTAACAGGGGCAAAATAGGTCAACCGTGTTTCCGTTGCACGGGCTAGAGGCGACGCAGTCAGATGAATTTCTGGCAAGGCCGTCTGCCGTTATATACTTGCCACAGTTCATCCCTAAGGACATTACAACCTCTCCACTTTGCCTCCATACACTGCTGATTTATTCAAGTGGTAAACAGAAGCAGCTATTTATTGTTCCCGTTGACTAATGCACTGCATGAAAGATGCGATGCTGTCATGTCAGACCTTTTACAATCATAAAATAATTCCGAATGCGGAAGCCAATTCTGTAGTACCACTTTCACAGAAAGCCCTAAATCATGAAACCTTGATGTTAGCACATGTTATTGATTTTTATTCCAGCACTGGTCCTAAAAGGAAATGCTGAATGTAAATAACTTGCCTTTTTCTGCTGTGCAGATGGGCTAAATGGGTCGACAGCCGGCGGATGTGTGTCAGTGATTCCCTCATGGTACCAATCTGACCTTCTGTTTGTGGAGACCCAGCAAAGAAGAAAGAACAAGAAAATAAGAAAGTTTGAGCCTTGACCTGTTTGGTTCATTTTTATACTGTGAACACTGAACAGCTGGGCATAGAAAAGCCATTATCACCTTCTCGCTTTGGGACATGCTGATCTTATTAAACATTGTCCCTAAAGCACACTGGAACTTCTTAAATACATTTTGGCAGCTAGTTCATGTTATTTATAATACAGTAAAACCTCGTATTTTATCATCAATCCATTCCAAAAGGTCAGTTAAAAACCAAAATGTTCGAAAAAGTAAGGAATTTTTCAAAAAGTAAGGATTTTTTTCTGTGGAAGATCTTCATATCGGAGTGGGACATTATTAAAGGGGGCAAAAAATTGCCCCAAGGTTAAAATGCATCGTAACTTGCATGAATGAGGTTGTATTGAGCATTAGTAATGCCTTACATTACTGCTTGACAGTAAAAAGCAAAGTTTCTGTATTTGTGCGATTTGTTGTCAAGAAAAAACTAAATGAAGACTTGTGAGTGGCCGAGTCAAAGTCTTGACCAGAATCCTATTGAGATGCTGTGGCATGACCTTAAAAAAAGGTGGAAAACCATCCAATGCGGCTGAATGACACCAATTAGGCAAAGATGAGATAAGACACATATTACAAATCATCGCGGCCCAACCAGTTATTAGTTTATCACTTTTTCCACACAAGGCCTTCTAGGTATGGATTTTTCTCCCTTAATAATAAAAAGTTTCACTTAAAATGACATTTTTGTGTTCAGTTCTGATGTCATTAATTAATATTTTAATTTGTTTGATTATTTGAAACATTTAAATGCGACAAATGTGTAAAAAATATTTAAAAATCATGAAGGGGCAAAGCCTTTTACACACCACTGTATAATGTATTTCAACTCATCATCCCACGCTTGGAGATACCACAAAGAAAAACATATTTGTAAGGGGATAGAAATGAAAGTTCAAATGCCAATAAGTGCCAAGTACACAGGCGGCACAGCGAAGCTCAATGTTCCTCGTAAACGAAGCAAAGAGTTTCCAAACTGCAAGACAAAGCACTTGGAGGGATGGTTGCCTCCACCCGTTTTACGCTTCCCTGAGCCTGAACACATGACAAGCAAAGCCCGAAGGCTTGAAGGGGAGGCTGGAGGGAGGGGAGCCAATGCTGTGAACTGTAGGAGGAGGAAGGGGAGACATGCAGGAATAGGTCCTCATTGTTTAGATTTGTGCGTATGCTGAGTGTGGATGTAAAACTCCTCTACTTGCAACTCCTGCTCTCCATCGTTAATGCTACAGTTCCACTCTGTTGTCTCTTCAGACAGAACTGGGGGTGCACCTCTCCCCTTTTGTGTTGGCGGACCATGTGAGACTCTTGAATGTAAGTACCTCTTTTGTTGTTTCATTCATTTTCAATGTGAGTATTCCTTTAGAAGTAATGAAGTGTGGTTATGTACATGTGTGTCATGCACCGGCGGCGTGGAGAGGTCTATACTGCACCATGTGGTCCAAGGAGTGGGTTTTAATGCACGTGCACCAGTCTGTCATTAATCTCTGTTTTGTATTCACTTTTGAGTTTGAATCTGCAGCAAGTGTGTTAATTGACTTTTGTCATGCTTCTTAAGAGATACGGTCTTCGCTTTGAATATTATGCAAATGAACTGTTATGAGATAAAATGTAAAATGTGCCTGCAGAGGCTGTTTGTTTCTACATGTGCCAACAGCTCAATAGGCATTTTGTTTTTTTTAGGCAACTCATTGCTTTTCTTCCAAGTAATGAATACAGAAGGTTTTTTAACACTTAAATTCCACCTTTAGTTTGTTTTAGTTTGTTTTTACAGCACTTCAAATTTTACACCGTCTCTATCAGTTTTTGAAAAAAAAAAAATAAATCATGCTGTTTCATGATTAAATAGTCAAATAATATGCATATTTAATTATTGCCTAAATTAAGCATTTTCAAGCCTAAAAATGGGCTAAATGAACTAAAAGACATGCATTGAGTAGACACATTCTGTGATGATATGTATCCACACTGGTCACTAGGTATCAATAAGTTACTGGAATGTTCAATGAGGCATGCAAGCACTACAATTTCATTGCAGGTTTGAATTATCTCCCACCAGACACAATAATCCCTAACACAACATATACTATGCCAGCCCAAGCCAAGTTAAAACTCAACACTCAACACTACAGCAACACACATGCACACTAGTCTTATTGCTGTCATAAATGGCATATTTACTATTATTATGTGTACTATATTGGATAATATGAGTGTAAAGGTGACTATAGCTGTGGTATTTCATGCACATTAGGCTCTAATAATGTTAACATTTGTATTTAGAACGTTGTAAACAGGTTTTCTATGCTCTAACTACAAAAATGTGTTGGCCTAATCCATGTGATGGTGCATCGCATCTGATGGGAATTGCATCTGACATGGTCAATGAATAATAAAAACAGAGTATGTACACTGTTATCAATTATGTAGAACAAAGCTGTGTGTGTTGTTGGTGTATGCAGGTATACCAGTAGTAGTTGTCAAAGGTCCCGTTTAGGCCCTGTCCACATGAGAACGTTCTTGGGATATCTTGGGATCTACATGGCAATGGCAAGCCACTTTGGAAGCTGTTTTCAACAACAGTTTCAGGTAATCGATAACGCCGTTCCCGTGTGGATGGGAGACTGAAACAGAAACGGCTGAAATGGATAGCCCCTTCATCGGATGAGAAATTTTGTCAAAATACTTGTGTGCATACTTGTTATAGCTGAAAACAAGGTGTGCAGAATGACATTCGTAATAGCCGTCGAGCAAAAAGCCCAGACTATCAACTTGATGTGCCACTCTTATGGTATGAGAGAGCGAGATTCAACAACCTACATCTGCACAGCTGCACATATCACACTACCTATATTTGGCAATCGTGTCAAATAAAACAAAAATTGCCATTCAATGGATGTCTTTGAGCCTTTAAACTGGGAAATGGCAGCCAGTTCATTAAGTCAGCACTGAAATTTGTGGATGGAACACAGCTTGTTTCCAGGGAATATGCCTCATGCGCTCGAAGAAACATATTTCTCCAATGTGATAAAAAACCTTTCTGAATTTATTGGCATTTGAGAATGCCAATTTAGTGTTGTTTGCTTAAAAACACACATTTTGCCATATTTGGTGCCCAGCAGGGTTTTCATGCTTAGAGGCCTTGGCAGCCTCAACTGCCAGTGGGTCCAATCGCTTTCATTCCTCGCCAAAGTTCCCCCCGAGGACTCTCACGCTCTGCTGTGGATTCAAGTGCTTGGCATTCAAATTTCAGGTCTTTTTATAACAGAACGCTGGCTCTTTGCCACCTCGCAATGAGTTTGAATAGAAAGGAGAGGATAGGGTGAGTTTAAGTCAAAACAGAACCTTTACATCCACCATTTATCTGGCCTGTGGGCATTGAACTCCGTCAATGAGCTGATTGGTTCTACAAGTGACCCAACATTCTACTAATCACTAAGACGAAGGCTGAGAACCAAAGGCACTCAGTGCTGAGATCATCTGTGAGCTAATCAAGCAACCAGTGCAGGATGGTGAAAGCGAGCCAACAAAGTGCAACAACAAGGTATTACTTTTGTTAGATGAGATAGCTATGCTGCTCAGTGGTTTGCAATGCTGCTTCAGCAGCAAAATGCTCATTTAAATCTACTTGTGTGTCACGGGATTGTCCCCGGGTACTCCAACATTATCCCACAGTTAGCAAAAAACCTAAGATAAGATAAGATACATACTTTTTTAATCTTCAAGAGGAATTCCCATTTTGAAGGAGCTCTTTGGAAGTGAGCGTGTGTGTCTGTGTGTTGTTTTTGAGGAGGAAAAATTGACAAAGCTTACACGCACCAGTCTGTGGGATACAAATTAGGAAAAAAAAAGTTGCTGAATTGATGATTTTAAGATCACTAATGTGATATATGATTAAAAATTCAAACTGTTAATGAGCCAACTGAGACCATCATTTATTCGATTAATAATTCATGGCTGCCCTAATGCCATCACACCATAACCTGACACCTTTCTGCCATCATAAAAAATTCACATACATTGATTAATGTCACAGCCTTCCATCATTTAGACTCCAGCTTGTCATCATCCCTGATTCTTTTAATAGCCAAAGTGAAATCATAGCTCTCATACTACGGAATCCTTATTTTTTGAGGTACTCTCCTTGTCATGAGCAAAAGTGAGCTCATAAATCATTTTTTTGCTGCCCAGGTAGGGCCCGGCACATTATCACTACACTACATTATCTGCACTGTACTGCTGAAGCAAGAGAAGCCAAGGTAGAGCAGCCTGACTTTCTACTATAAGTTATTGATGCCCCCATTTAGCACGTCATATTGCCATAAGATGGGCGGCGACTTATCTGAACAAGGTGCATATGGCACGTTTCCATGTGCAGCTCCCTCGCTCAAAGCTTGCTTTTGTTGCAGTTTCTGCTTGCCATCATTTCATTCAAGTGTAAACTATGCGTAAAGACAAGTATGCATCCTGCCAATCGGAGATCTTAGGTCATAACCCCATCACAGTTTGTCCCTGTTACTGGTCTCACACAGCCAGACTCCACATTCCATTCATTCCTGCTGGCTTAAAAAGGAGACCTTACTGACTCAAGTTAAAGTGGAGGTCATCTTTTTCAATTTAGGGGATTAAGAGAAAAGGCCCCTGTGACAAAAATCATATAAATTAATTGAAAGTGTCATTATTTATTTTAACAGGAACTAATAATAATATCCGGACAAAGATGCTGATCAGATCTAGATGTTTTCCACATATATTTACAATGCAATTCCTTCTGTAAGCCATTTGTCGTGTAATGGTTCACATAGTTCATCTATCTGCATCTGGTGTATCTGGTGTACTCTCACCTCCCTGTGATAATCTCCATGTTTCTTCTAACATTGGACAGGTAAAGTGGTTTTAAATGAATGGATGGGTTAAATTACGATTGTTTAGCCTTGGCAGATGTCTATTCTCCCCTCAATAGGTTTTGCCTTTCATTTTAAGGAGCAGCCATATCCCAGTGGGCCTTTTCCAAAAGTCTTCACCACAGCGAATGTGTCACGGCATAAAGCAGAACCATGCACGCCACGTACACAAACAGAGATTATAGCTGCAAACCCACAAAGAGAACACTGGAATGACCACTTATAGGGTTCCTAAAATCACACTATCCAAAAGGAATCTGGCGGTGGTCTGCGATCCTGTGGTACATTTTGGCTGGAACTGAACACACCCCTCCTTTGCACACTATTGCTTTACAAAACTCAGCAGTCTCATTGGTGCAGTGAGTCAGCTGCACATACTGGATGGATTGGTTTTCGCAGTTATGATAGCATTTGTGTGGGCTGAGTTGTATCTTGGAGATTAATCTAAGCTTCCTTCCATCGGGTTTCCCTTTAAGGGGACTGCTACAAAAACAACTGCACTTCTAACATGGCTGATGCAAATGCTACATTGTATAGCGTGAAGTCATTACTGAGAATGTGCTAAACCTCACAACTTCCAGGTGGTGTTTGACGGCTTGGATGCACATTCAAAGAGATACGCATGCACATATAAGGATGCATGACCGCATATATGTATGCACAGCGGCATGCAGACACAAAGATTGCCACAACATGCTTTCCTTCTGACACATCTGACGAGAACTTGTAGAGCCTTGTTGGACTCCACCCTGAGTGGTCAAGCTATTGGCCTAGTTAGAGTCAGGGCAGCCCACTGGCAGATTTGAATAGGAAAGCAGGGTGGGAGGAGGAGGAGGATGGGGAGGGATGGAGGCGGTGCACTACTTTGTGCCTGCTTTCTCTCTCTCTTTCTCTTTCTCTGTGTAGGGTCAGGATGCTCAAGCTCACACAGGCAAGGGAGGAAGCGTGTCATGAGAGGTGATGACACAACCGTGGAGCCGTGGCCACATCCTCGCTGACTATCATTTGGCTACCGGCGACTGTTTTTGGCCTCCTCCACTGCACCACAGGAAAGAGAGTCAGAGATAGCTTACCTTCAGCTTATCTATCTCTTCCTGTCGTTTTTCACTTTGTTTGTGGATGATGGGATTTTAGCCATGTGGAAGGTAAGAAGAGGAGGAGACCTTCTTGTTATTTTCATCTATAGAAGTTGTCTGTCTCACCAGGAGTTTGCTCTGTGTTACTTTACTCCAGCCTGAAAATCTCTCGAAAAATCATGACTACCTTGACAGTCACACTTTTTTCATAGTTTGACTGGTGCTGCGACTTGCGACTTGACATATAAGTCAGGTGTGACTTAATATGTCAAAATATACTGTATTTAATTGAACATGTTTTTAAAAGTTTATTCTGACTGACCAGAATTACAGTCACCGCCCGTAAGAGGGCACTCTTGTGACAACTATGTGCTGCTTATGCCATTCAGTGATGTGGAATGAGATCGTGAGTTTGGTGAACTTCCGTCTCGCTCACTAGCCTATTCCGCCTCCCACATATGTTCTTTATGCTAATAAGTTATTTTAACCTACCAGACACCTATTCAGCCTGTTGACAGATTAAATGTTTGTTCTTAGGCTTGAATTTTGTAAAATACATTTCTAAATAAATGTGACTTATAGTCCGGAAAATATGGTATATAGACAAAGTATTGCAACACCTGCGACCACCTATAGTGAGCAAATGTAGAGGGAAATATGGAGATCTTCCTCCGTTTGGAGCTGCAACTGCTTCCACGCCTCTGGGAAAGAGTTTCAAAGAGCTTGAGGAGGCCAGAGGTCACTGATGTTGGCTCAGCCTCGGTTTGAGTGCATACTGAAAGTGTTTGATGGGGTCAAGGTCAGGGCTTTCTAGTACTTCCCATCTTCCCAACATACTCTCCCAGTCATGCCTTTATGTACGTCAGAACAGAGAAAAGGACATCCCTAAATTATTGTTATAATCGTGAAAGTTGTGTTGCAATGTTTTCCCATATTATGTCTGTTGCATTTTGGCTTTTTTAGTGGGAATGATGGGTGGGAACAGTGAGTGCCGGCAGCGGTGGAATGATAATGACAGAGCTGCGGTACTTGGGAAGCAACCAATGAATTCTGTGGGGCCATCTGTGTCCTGGACTAGGGGATACTTTTGCAGTTGTTGTTAATCTCGTTAGAGCAGCTGCAGTACTTTACTTTTACTGAGTTGCAGGCATGTGTTGTTTTTTGGATGCAATGTTCGGGACGCTGGGTTGCGTGTGAGACTCTCTTTAAGTGTGACCCACTTTTACTGAGCAACTGTGGTTTTTTTTGGTGCTTGAAGGCCAAAGCACTTAATGATAGGAGACATTTCTTGAGGGATGATTAAAAGGAAGTCTGTGTATGTTGATTAAACACCTTTTATCTCACGCTTAAAGTGTGTGTCTCTGGATACAATAAAGCATGTGGTGTGATGGATCGCAAACATGGTAGCATGTGTTTGCGTGTGTATTAAGTCACGTGAGAGACAGTTGGGCCCCGACACCCATCACCCAGGCCCTAGACTTAACCTGTCCAGGTCTCAGGGCAACAAGGAACTATGATGTGAAATTTAATGTGACTCATACAGAGTAACCAAAAGTGAGACATATCAGTGGTTGATATATTACGGCAGTTTTGTTGTTGCTGTTTCCTGTTTCCCATGCATGATTTGGTGCCATTGTGAAATGAGCCAGGAATGGGGAAAAGCATCCCAGCTGTCACACAGACCCTGGATGTCCGAGATAAATATAGCCTAGCCGAGGTTGTATTGTCATGCCTTTTCCTGCACAACCGTTTTCTCACGGTTTGTTGATGTAAATTGGTTATTTTTAAGAATATTTAATGTGGTGTTCAAGCAGTTGTGTGTTAAAGGATGGTTCATATTGTTTCTTCTGGAGAGAGTGAAAAAATGTTGCCATGCAACCATGACACAATGTTTTACAATGATACAATTACATGTAGTTATGTAGTAAGCATACGTAAATGATTGGCCAAATGCATGCACATTCCAAATCATGTGTGCGTGAGTTAGTGAGATTTTTTGTAATTTAGGTTGGTAAGCGTGATCTCAGTTTAAACAACATACATTTTTGTTTTTGCTCCCATTTTTTGCAATGAACTCAAAGGTCTGGCAGATAATAATATTATTATTACATAGAGTCCACCGCTGTAACCAAATATATTGCTCTTGATTTTTTCCTACAATCTGAAAATTATTTAAATTCTCCAGTATATCTATCACATTTTGTTTGCAAATATGTCTAAATCTGTTAGTGAACAATTAAGTCAAAGATTTATAATCATTTATGCACCTTGCTGGTGCGCCATTTCTAGATGCTAATTAGACAGCATAATTATTGCACAGTTGTGCCTCAGGTTGGCCCCAATAAAAGGTCACTCCAAAAAGCATTTTTATTGATGGCATTTTGAATGCACAGAAACACTATGACAATATTATTTATATTTTTGCTGAATGTAAGTAGACACACTTTTCACTTCTGTGTATTTTGAACCGTAATTGCCCCTCAATCCTAAATAGCTCTGACTGTAACCATCATATCCAAGGCACAGTATCTCTGGCCAAATCCAAATCAGGAGACCAGATCACCGTTGGGGGCATCATGTTCATCAATCAGAACATTGGGTACACATTCCAATCTTCTAAAATATACATCGCTACACAACAGGCAAAATTGTAGTTAACACTTTTCTTAAAAACTGAATTTTTGTAAAGGTAATTTCTTGGATACAGTTTATGTATTTGTATCCAAGCCTAAGCATGTGAACTCAGTGATGAGCATCAGTATCTCCTTCTGTCTCCCATCAACATTATCAGCATCGGACTTGTTTTGGCTCATGTCACATACAATTTTATAAAGATTGTCACCACCAATCTGGGTCACATTAGTAACACACACATAACACGTCATCATATACTCAACTGGTACGGGTAAATCCTGTGACAGACGATGATTGGTTCCAGTCCAGCGTGGGTGGAAGCGGATTATGGATCAACATGGTGTCTGGAATCACACAAAAGGCAATGTGTGTTCATGTGTGTGTTTGTGTAAAGTGTGACACTCACTTGTTGAATTATCAGACACAACCTTGTGCAAAGGAACAGGAAGTGTAGACGGAAGGGGAATCGGAAGTAGGTACAGATACATATTGGGCCTCACTTCGATGCATTTTGGCACTGTGGCCCACATTAGGCAGCATGTCTGCTCTGCAAGATTTATCACATGCTTCCTACTTTGCTGCACGTGGAAGTGTGCAGAGGGCAAAAATAATAATGTCCGACTTTACAGAGGAAATGTGCATGCGACTTTGGCCCAGACAGAATGACCTTTAAAAGCACATGACACAAACATTTCCTAGTTGTGAACCATCCATTACTTTTGAAGCAGATTGCTTGTGATGCTTGTGTCTCATCATACATACTTCTGCATGAGACATTATTTAAGAGGTAAAAAATAGGAAAGAATAGCGGCAGTAATTGTAGTTCAGATCTTGTGTTAACCTGAATGCTGTCATTAAGGCTAATGAAAAAAGAAAACCTTTGACAAAAGTAAAGAATCTCTGTCTAAACCCAGTGATGTTTTCCTTGCTCATGCCCTTACAGAACTGTTATTGAAAATTATTGTAAAAATAGTGTTAAAAGTAATGAATTGTAGACATCAGCTTTTCTTCTTCCCCCTTATCAGCATTGCACTTCCTTGCTGTCATGAGGTATGGAGCACCAAGACAGCCAGAGGCAGGAGACAAAAAAAAAGAGATGGGTGACACTGTGCCATAATGATTGACATCACACAACAGAATAAAATGGCAGAATTGACTCAATCATTTGTCAGCTGTAATGGTACAGCTGCTGATGGCGCTGGTTCAATCCCAGTCCTGAATTGT
This sequence comes from Doryrhamphus excisus, assembly GCF_037039965.1. Taxonomy (NCBI): domain Eukaryota; kingdom Metazoa; phylum Chordata; class Actinopteri; order Syngnathiformes; family Syngnathidae; genus Doryrhamphus; species Doryrhamphus excisus. The sequence goes on along the minus strand of NC_136371.1, from coordinate 8,804,749 downwards.
TTTTAAATTCTTTTTTCTACTACTTAGTCTAAAAAATACATTTTGTAACAAATCTATGGTGATTAAATAGATAATTGAAATGTTATTAAACACCATGTTCAATTTAATGTGAGGCATTGTTAATTTATAAGCTAAACAAAGATGCCGACATACTTCTTTGGCTTGAAAGCTGGTGCGTGCCCTCTGGGCTTTTTTTTTTGCTATATTCGTGTATTTGCTGTGTCCCGAGTGACACACACATATAAACACATTGGGGGCTGATTACAGTGTGTGCACCAGGTCAGCAGGGATGACCTACTTCTCAGATCTGCCACAGCCGCTCACCAAATGGTGAGGGCTCTATTCTCTTCAATGTGTGTGTTGCTTTTCAAAAAAATTATTTCTGATTTTCCGCTTGGGGTCTTTTCAAATAAAATAATGCTCATGGAAAATGATAGGAGGTGTGAATAAAAGGACATAAAGGGACACAAAGGTGCAGTGGAAGGATTTGAATGCTTTTAAAATTATCTTTCTTTCAACCATGATTCTGAGGTTTATGTCGCTCCCTAGTGACAAATTGTGGTACTGCCTTGCTAGTATTAAACAGAAACCACCCTAGATTAGCAATCTGTTTCTTCCATGCAATCTCTCTGTCCAATTTTATGTCTTGTGCTTTGTTGTGTTGGTTATGCCCTAGTACATGCACAATACAGTCGCACTATGAAGCACATCTGGCCTCCCCAGAATAGCTGTTGATGACGCAACCATGCCTCTTGTGTCAGTGCACATGAGTGCTTCACTGCAAACGAATCATGCAAAACACAATCATAAAGAAGGTTTGAAAGAAGGCTGCAGTGGCTCTCGACTACCTGCCCGTTTCTTTTTACAGCATTTCAGTGTAAAATTAAGGGCTCAGACTACACTGACTAGTCAACCATTAAAGTATGCTTTTTTGAAAAACTGTTGTCAGTATCCTATCAAGCTTGATTCTGCTGCCCCCCAGAGACCACCAGACACCAGGCAGGCTTGAGCAATCAGAAAATGCCAGTTTGCATCAGCCACATGGAGATGTCCATGTATGTTCATGTTTATGAGACATTGCAGTAGTTCTCAGACATTTCAAACTTCTTTTTCTGGTCCACAGGTATCTGAGCGGGTCCCCTGGATTTTGCTGACACTGTGCCTTGTCCCGCCTGGCCTTCCCTGAGCAGGATGGACACTCTGGAATCAGAGTTGACCTGCCCAATTTGCTTGGAGCTCTTTGAGGACCCGCTGCTGCTCCCTTGCGCCCACAGCCTGTGTTTTGGCTGTGCTCACCGCATCCTCATCTCACACTGCTCCACCAACGAATCGGTTCAAAGCATCGGCGCTTTCCAGTGCCCTACATGTAGATATGTCATTTCCCTGAGCCCCGAGCGTGGACTTGAAGGACTCAAAAGAAACGTGACCTTGCAGAACATAATTGACAGAGTTCAGCGGGCCTCATCTTCAGCTGGGCTTCCTCTCCCACTGCCCCTCCCGGCACCCCAAAGTGGACCTAACTCTCCCGTCGAGGAAGATAACGACCGATTGGCCTTGGTGCCCCTCAGCGCTGCCATGTCCAACCCAGGCACCCCTCCAGAGCCGGTCCAGTGCCAGTTCTGCGAGCAAGACCCTCCACAGGAAGCAGTTAAGACATGCGTGACGTGCGAAGTTTCGTACTGCGAGGAGTGCCTCAGGGCCACTCACCCCAACAAGAAGCCATTTACTGGACATCGGCTCATTGAACCTATGCCGGGATCCCACCTACGAGGGCTCCAGTGCTTGGAGCATGAGGAGGAAAAAGTCAACATGTACTGTGTAACTGACGACCAGCTCATCTGCTCCCTGTGCAAACTGGTAGGAAGGCACAGAGACCATCAGGTGGCAGCACTGAGTGAGCGTTTTGAAAAACTCAGGGTGAGTCCATCATTATTTATTTTGCTCCATCAAGCAGTATGGTGCTTTTTAAATGACACTGTATTCAACTGAAAAGGATGTTATTGACTGATTTTGGCATAAAAATGTGATCGGTTGATATCAGTATGGGTTCTGATATTGGCACACGCTTGCTATTTCAGAGTTTCATAAGGTGTATGTTTGTTGCAGCATTTGTGAGCAATTACCATCTTATATCTCCATCTGACTTTTTCTGGAACAAAATCACAGGCAGGATCATAGAAGGGTAATTATGTGCATTATGGTTATGTGTGGCCTCGGAGCATCACATTCATTTAATGTCACTCCTATGCCGCACCTAACCCTGAGGGTTATTAACATTCTACTACTATTTCTCAGAATTCACCTGCAAATTTTCAGAGAGTTGGCATTTCTTACTCCAATCATTGATGACCATATTGATGACAAAGATTTAATTATCCGGTAATTTAAACCCTCTCAGCGGAAGAACAATTCTTAACTCAATTATCAGGTTCTATTGTATCATTTTATAATGAGTCATTATATTGGCAGAATTATTTGACAATTAGCACAATCACTAAGCCATGCTGGTGTACCAAGGGTGTGCACAGTCATGGTGTAAATGTGTGCTTGTGTGGGGAGGGGGCCCCATAATTAATGGAAAGACATGGCAATTTTCAGCAAGGTTGCAGGTTAATGAGCACCAATTACCTGCTGGGTTGAGACGGGCCTAATGGAGCACGGCTATATTAGTGTGTTGCAGCCATGGCTGTGAGAGAAACTCCAATGTATGATGAAATTTAAAATTATGTTGGTAATTTCATAGCCCAAAGATGACATCTGAATATAAATACAGCATTTTGTGGGTTGACCCCCTAACAAAGACAAACATCCCATCAAATCTTGGTTTTTGTACACCCCAAAATGCCAAAATGTTTTTTGCTTTTATACTGTATTGTACAGTGGAACCTTGGTTAGCATCATTAATCCATTACAAAAAGTTCAAATCTAACTGAAACATACTCTAACCAAATAATATCTTCTGTTCTAGCCAAAACAGGTTCACGCAAAAATATTATTATAGTCTCATAATAATAGTTTTACATATACAGGTAACAAATCAAAAAGCATATACGTATATTTTGAGCCATTCCAAACTTCTTTCAGGGCTCACTTCTAAATGTGCAAACCTTATTATCTGAAACTTTGGCATCGTTTAACACGAGAATACAACATTCTAACTACATTTATAGGTCAGAAAAGTGCAAAAAGCATAATATGTCCACTTGAATGTGTTGTTTAAGCTTTCACACTTGTATCATCATCATTAGAAGTGCAATTTTCCATTTCTACAGTTTGAGCAAACAAGAATAGTTTTCGCTGAGCAGAGGAGTTGAATAAATAATGATACACCTGCTTCTTTATAGGTTAAACTCTATTTGATATAAACATTTAACTTATGGTTTAAAAAAAAAACATGTACTCTTCATTCCCTGACCTTTCGCTCGTATTTTTTCCCCCTTCTATTATGTGCAAGCCATTTCACACCTTTCACTTTTTGTTGTGATGGTCTGTGAATTTAAGATTTCCTCACATTTCTCTCTCTCGCACACAAACACCTGCACACAGGCTCACAATAGAAATACCAGATAACAGGAATGGTTTCCTTTTTCAGTGCAGAGCGTCTGATAAGAACCATAGAGGTTATTGTGGGAACACTCATCCTTTTTCAGAGATAAAATTACCCACGGGTGCTTAGAAATATACTTTGAAAGTACCCCCAACATAAAAGATGGCCCTTATACCTCACAAGCACATGAACATTAGCTTTATAGTGTTTGTTCAGTAATCCCTTAGCTTTTATCAACTGTCCCTCACCAGACAGGATCGTTTGGTTGATCATTAAGTACTATCATAAAAAAAGGAAGTTTGGTTCACAGTTTCCCCGCTGAATGTTTAATTACCTATCCATTTCCTATTACTCCAACCCACATCTTCCTAATCTCCTGACTCTGAGGCCTGCATTTTCTTAAAATCGTATTTGTAATTGAGCAAAGATACAGATATGAATAAATGGCATAGAATGTAGACAAACAAGCAACATACTGTAACTGGCGGATTGGTGAGCACTTCAGCCCCAAGAGGAAAATACAATAAGTAATAATTCATAAATCATCACAAATTTGCACAAATCACCCCCTGCAATGTCTCCTGCTGTTAATACGGTTCAGGCTGTTTGCTATGGTATGCATTGTTTATGTTCAAATAGTGACTTGAGGTCAATACAAGCACATGAATACAAGCATGAGAAGAGAAACAAAATGTGATTTGCAGAAGGTCAGAGCATTACTGTGCTTCCATTCATGTGAAAAGTATCCTTTAGATCAACAAGATGACCGACAGCTGGGCGAGCAGTTCAGCCCCAGAGGATTAATATGAAAACATGCTGTACATGTGAGGACGTCATTTAATCACACGCACACACAGACACAGAAAATGCAATGACAAGGCACTATGCAACCACATCACATGACTAGAAGATCTTTGTACTGCTTTTACATTTTTGTGCCAGCATTGTATTAAGGCCATCCTTTAAGCTCCCGATGGCATGATGACATCTCAATCTGTGTTTACCCTTTGAGATTAGAACAGATGGACACAGAGGCAATACTATATCAAAACACAAGGAATGTAACTGTGTTTGCTAGTAAAGGTTTGCACTTTAGTTTCATTAGGAAAGCATGAGTTCTCTTCCAAAAGTAGCATATTTGAGCAAGCAATGCTCAGCTTAGATTAATTTTTCTGGGGAAAAGTGGAGATGCTGCATTAGATCGGCTTAAGCATGCATGGTTTGGCAATTAGGCGATGGTTGCGGAAGTAAAAGGGACATAGTGTGCCCCATCTGAGGACAAGAGGAGAGAAGATATTAAAACAAGAGAGCAGTTGGCAAAGTAAAGGGAAAAAGGAAGGGCAGAGGACAGCGTTGATGTGCTGTCACCTGTTCAACGGTTTGTTAGCCGCAAGCGTGGCTTGCTCTCATAGGAAGGAGAAAAAAAGCTTTTGATGCCCAATTTTCTGCTTGGATGGGTTTGCGCAGGGCTTAGTGCTCAGTGGAGTGGCTGTCCCACTCACATTCTCTGCTAGTGGAGGACTGTGTTTGAGGCTCGGACGGGACAGGATGAGGAGGCAGTGCAGGGATGAGGGGTATCGCCCTCGTGCTGAGGTATGGAAATACTTATCATGTGCTCGTTTCATAGAGCCTGTCTGGTCCAGAGGTGCCAAAGGTGGTCTCAAAACTTCCTTGGTTTATGTGAGCCAGGGAATGAAAATGAATCTGTGGCATTGTGCTTTGATTTAAGGTTTAGTTCTTGTTTCAGATTTTTTTTGTTGGGTCATTCAAGCTCACACCTTCATTATCTTGTATTTTTCCAGCAAGCCTTGGATTCTAATCTGAGCAATCTTATCAAGAGGAACAACGAGCTGGAGTCGCTAATGGGGAAACTGATTCAGACTTGTCAACACGTGGAGGTGAGTGGTGCCCTGAGGTCACATGAGACCTGCATTTCTTTTACTTGCCACATATATTTACAATTACTCAACCATAATATGCAAAGATTAGTTATGTAAATGTTGAGTTACGCATAAATGCTCAAAGGATTCAAAGTCATTCAGAGAATAAATTGTAGCGCTTGAGTAGATGACCTTTTTACTCAATGCACACACAAATATTGGACCTTTTCTGTAAGAAAACAAACAGATGTTGACATTTGCTAGTCATTTACTAAGCTTCACAATGTTTTGATGTCATCCCTATACTGTCACGGGGTATATTTGCTGTTTGACTCGCTCTTTCGCCAGCATCCATGAATTATTTATCATTGAGTAACCTTTTAAATGTGTCTAAACATAGAGGCAAGTCGTTAGTAGTAGTTAACTGTAGAATAATTAGAGCAGGCCCCACTGTTGGGTTCAAGAGGGACTATAGTCATGAATTTTCTTCAAGGTTGGCAGGTCTTTATTTGTGCTTTAATAATGCTGTTGCCAGTAACTCCAAATCAATCAGATCCACAATACTATTTCAAATAAAGAAGGGTGAAGGTTTTGCAATTGCCATTTCTGCATAGAAACAGAGAGCAGTGCACCACTATAGAAGAACATTTTGTTTCAAGGCAATTCTGTTGTTGGCCTGCAGATGGGCATTACGCTGGCCCGCTAAGATGCCTTTAAATAAAGCAACGCCTGAGGTTTTGAAACTCTGGAGTTAATGGAGAGCGGCATCTTTCCCTGACATGGCCTTTAGAAAATGCAAGGAGTACGTATACCAGTATTGTGCTTCATCAAGATGCCATAATGTGTGTATAAGTGTGTGTGCACATCTGCATGTGAGGGTTTTGTTGCTCTGTGATGAGCCTGAGTCAGTTTTTGATGATGCAGGAATTTGACAAAGAAAAACAGCCATGAATAAATGATGTCTAAACCAAGGGGAAAAAAACACTCGTCCTACTTCTCTGTCTCCTCCAACTACATTATTGTTCACACACTCCTATAATAGCTTGAGTAGAGTCCATGCACAATCCATTGTGTTGGGAGTGTGCTTTGGTGTGGGTGGGAAGTGACATGCAGGGTCAACCAGGAAATGCACTGAACTGACATTCTCATTTTCTCACAAAGCTCAATCCATCTGCATTTAAAAATGGCCCTACAGGCTTTTGTGCGAGTGTGTTTAAATGAATCACTTGATCACCATCCCATGTTACATTCTGTCAGATGGTCCGCTGGGCTTTGCCAACAGTTATTAAACACTTGTCTGTGTGAGGCATACTACAGTATGTACTCCGCGTACCAACAGTGTGGGAGCAACTGTGTTCCTTTCTATGGAGTTTTTGAGGGCTAAATTGAATAATATTGAAATATTTTGTCGGCTTTGGCATTGATTCCAGTCAAGAATGAGACCAATCTGAACATCATCTCTATATCAATGCTGTCAGTGAAGTATTAATCCAACCAGAAGTCTGTTCCTATGTGAATTGCCTTGCAGGTGAATGCATCCCGCCAGGAGGGCAAGCTAATGGATGAGTGCGACATCCTGATCGAAATCATTCAGCAGAGGAGACAGATCATTGGTAACAAAATCAAGGAGGGGAAGGTGAGGAGCCCGTCACAAATCTATTAATCAATAAAACACTGCTGTTACATCGCTATCAGTTCTTGTTTTTGGTGAAATGCAATACTTTCTTCACGTCCGATCCCTGGGCAGTTTATTTTTGGAACACTGTCTGGACAAAGTAGGTCCCACTGAATTCAGGAGAGTGACTTTTCTTGTACAGTAAAAGTTTCATGATGCCTTTAATGAGACTTTCACCAGGTACAGCAGGCTTTCACTGTTTGTCAACAACTTTGACTTAAATCATTTACATACAGCGCTAGGCGGGATCAATAGGGTTTAAAATAGTCTACGGTGATGGAAGGACTTAGCAAAGTGCACCAGATTTGAACTGAGATTACAATGTTCATGCCAAATTGCTGACAAACAGCGTGACCTCAATCTGTCTCTTAAAATCTCTGCACATCGTGACAGGGAGTGAAACTGCGGGGGGGTGGGAGGGTGCTCTGAATTTAAAGGCCACATTTTGCTACCAGAGAACCAGACTATTCTGGAACACATAAAATGGCTTTTCTTTGCACTGCAATAATCAGAAAATTGGAAGTTAAAAGAAACCAGGGTACACTATGCAGAGCCGGCTGATCCAACATACTATACTATATATATTAAGACTAGTTAAAGTGGAAAAGCTCACATTGATTCAAATGTAAAGCGGCAGCCAATTTATATTGCTACAATATAAATGCTAAGTCCATAATTTTTGGACCGAATAATATGACTTGTGCATGAGTGCATTTCCTATAGCATAATTTCCACACTCAAACAAGGAAGAGGGCAGGCAGTATGTTCCAACGGAAATGCCGCTAGGCAGCCGCCGCTCTACGTGATATACAGCATGTATGTTAGCTTCCTTTTGTGCCGTCCTGCAAGTCTTAATTCGTAAAAAAAATATATGTAACCCTGTGTCAACTGATATGGTTGTAATTTTCCCCCTCTGCAGGCACAAAGGCTTCGCAAGCTGGCCCAACAAATCTCCAACTGCCAGCAGTGCATCGAAAGGTCCTCTGTACTTATCACACAAGCAGACCAGACACTGAAAGAGAATGACCACGCCCGCTTCCTGCAGACCGCCAAGAGCATCAATGATAGGTCAGGCAGCGGGCACATTCACCGCACACATCGGACTGACCCAGTTAAACACGGTTAATGCTTAGAACTGAAGTGAGAGCAAGACAAGACAATGAGAGTCAATCTGAAAGCACGCGTGAACTTGATTTCCCCATGCAAGGATTACATTTACTATTTAACCTAATCTTTTTCCACTTGTCTGCTTAAGCTTCACTTAAGCTCTTCAATTGATTTCGGTGCTAACACCAACGGCAAACAGGCAGCCGCCTCGGAAGAACACAACGCCTTTTCAAAGAAAGCATCTGATCTCCATATTTTAATTACATTGGATTGCGTAGGAATGGAAGTATGAACCCTTAACCTGACTGTATTTCTGAGTTATATCCAGTATTTGGTTTACTTTGTTTTAGGGTCTCCATGGCAACTGCATCAACCCAAGTACTGATTCCTGAGATACACCTGACAGACACATTTGACAACTTTGCCCTGGACTTCTCCAGAGAGAAGAAACTGCTGGAGAATCTCGATTACCTAACTGGTAAACCTCAATTTTGCACAGGGAGAAACTCAAATCCAAATTGCAACACTTTATTCAGAATTAAGCTGACAATTCTCAAGGTTTGAAAGTCAATTTGTTGGAGCTATATTCTTGAAATTCATTTTCACTGCCCTTTAAATGTCTAAAGAGGCTTTAAATAAGATGAAGACGTACTTTACAGCTAATGGACACAAAGTGAAAAGAGACCTATTATGCTTTTTCCACTTTTCTGACCTATAAATGTAGTTAGAATGTTATATTCTCCTGTTAAAGTATGCCAAAGTTTCAGATAATGAGGTTTGTGCATTTGAAAGTGAGCCCTGAAAGAAGGTTCGAATGGCTTTGAACGTTAAAACAGACCATTTTGGAAATCCAAGGAAATACAGCTGGGATAGGTGCAGTTTCTGGAAGATCTAGAAAGCTTTCTGTGTGGGTTATCATGGGTAGCTGCTCTCTATGAGTCCATACTCAATACAAAGGGTTGAGAATTAACAGGTCCCCTTTAAAAAAAACCAAAACAACAAAGACCTTTAACTTCCAAATGTATTCCCAACATCATTTTTTCGGATAATACAGGTACAAGAGTTCAAATATGTCATGGTCTTGTTTGTGAGTGAGGAAAGACTGGAGCATAAGATAGACAGGTAGATCGGGGTGGCATCTGCAGTAATACAGTCACCGGACTGTCGGGGTGCTATCATTAGAGAGCTATCATTACTTATTCTGTTTGATGAACAGTAACAGGAGGATACGCAGATGAATTATGTACCTTCTGCAATCAAGTGGAAGTCACTGTCACTATATATTGCTGGCATAGATAGATGAGCTAAGATACTGAATAATTTCCTGTGGGAATCATTGCTCTTTAGCACACCAATAATAATACACCAAGTTAAAATATCTCAAAGAACCATTTGATTCAGTGTTTGAGTGGACACTGTCCTATCCATAAAAGATTACTCTTGCTCTCTACTCTAAATTAGCTCTCATTGTGGAGATGGTTGAAGACCTCGGGTCGAACATGATGCTATGAGCATAATTTCTCTCCCTTATTCTTCCCCTCTTTAAACCAATAGATTTGACCAGAGTCAAATGCATATTCCTTTAGAAAGTAGTATTATTTTAGATAATCGCCAATTCCAATGCATCTTTAACTTGTTGTTTTCTGATTTCTACAGCTCCATCTGCTCCATGCATTAGGGAAGAGCTGTGCACAGCATCCTATGACACCATCTCGGTCCATTGGACATCTGATGATGAATTCACTGTAGTGTCCTACGAGCTCCAGTATGCCATCTTCACTGGACAGTCCAACATTGCCAGTAAGTCCTGTGTGAGATGAATAGTTTACAAAAATAGAGAACGAAAACCAACATTTTAGACAAAAAAACCATACAAAAATTTTGCCTGTATCCATACAGTTATTTGTTTAAATATTTGAACAATCCATCCTCCTAGGTCTGTGCAATTCTTTAGAGAGCTGGATGATAGTGCCCAACATCAAGCAGAACCATTACACGGTGCACGGCTTGCAGAGTGGCACCAAGTACATCTTTGTTGTCAAGGCGATTAACCAAGCTGGAAGTCGCAGCAGTGAACCCGGAACTCTGAAGACCAACAGTAAGTCACTGACTAAGGATAACACACATTAACACATTGGGTTGACCTTTACTAAAACCTGATACACACGGCATATTGGATTCATTATTTCCATTTTCTCCACTTAGCTATAGATGGATTTATTTCTCTTGCCCTCAGCAAACATGAAATTAAATTAACTGAAAATAAATGAGCTGCACAGTGAGGGATCTTGCCTGCTATAAATCTCAATGTGCCACATCTTTGGCGATAATTTATTTTCTCCATTTGCACATCCCCCTCTGCTAGGCCAACCCTTCAAGTTGGATGCCAAATCTGCTCACAAGAAGTTAAAAATCTCCCACGACAATTTGACGGTGGAACGGGATGAGAGCACATCTAAAAAAGGCCATAGTCAGGAGCGGTTCTCTAGCCAGAGCAGCTACGGCGTGGTGGGGAATGTCTACATTGACAGTGGAAGGCACTACTGGGAGGCACTGATTGGGGGTAGCACATGGTGAGTTTTTTTTTGGCCACATGTGATGGTGATGTGTTTAAAGCCAAAAATGCAAGACATTGTTGAAATAGAAAAATGGAGAGCATGAATGTGTTCAGCCAGGCCATTCGTAAGTACAGTTAAGCCTTAGTATTTTTTATTAGTCCAGTTTTCATTATTAATTTTTTGGTAGAAAAATGTTTGCTAAAATTTTGTGTTGGTTTTCATACACTGTCTCGATTTATGTATGGTAATTGACTTAACAAACCAGTTCGTTTTGCCCTGTACTCAAACAAATCACCCTTTGTGTTGCTGACTCACTGTCTGTGCAGTGTTTTTAATTGTGACTCCTAAATAACCCCCCATGGGGCCAAAGAAAGATTCAAGTGCCATTGAAGAAAGTGAGAACCACAATTGAATTTATTTTGTCAACATGTACGGAAGTAAGCGTCGACAATAAGTACCATAAATATGTTATTTAGGATTATTTTGCCTTACTTCTGCATGTAAAAAACTGCAATTATAATCTGAAATTCTATTTTTGGTGAATATTTTGGACTGTCTGGAAGGGATAAATTGGATTTACATTATTTCCTATTGGAAAAATTTGCTTTTATACGTTTCCGGTTTTGATCTTATGGAATGAATTAATGATGAAAACCACTGTAATTTAAAATTAAAAGTTTTAAGGGGGACCACAGCAAATGCAGTGCAGTCCCAAACTACGGGACCCGTTTGCCTATTAGTGTTTTACAGTTATTTTGACAACATACCTGTAGTACACCTTTACACAACAGGCTCGATAATATTGTTTCCAGATGACTAACATCCCTCGTCCCACTTGTAGGTACGCTGTGGGAATTGCATACAAATCAGCCCCTAAGCACGAGTGGATAGGCAAGAACTCCTCCTCCTGGGTGCTCTGTCGATGCAATAACTCCTGGGTGGTTCGCCACAACAGCAAGGAGCTGGCCATTGAGCCTTCACCCCACCTGCGCCGAGTTGGCATCCTGCTGGATTACGACGCCGGCTACCTGACCTTCTATGACGCTGTGGGCTCCCAGCACCTGCACACCTTCCACGTCTCCTTTGTCCAGCCTGTATGCCCTGTGTTCAATGTGTGGAACAAATGTCTGACAGTCCTTTCGGGCCTCCCCATCCCTGACCACCTGGAGGGACTGGAGCCTCAAGAGTGAATGCAATCACATACTATATCGTCCTGAAATGAACTTCACATTCCATATTTTCATTTACTTTCAGTGATTTACTTGGGCACTCACCCAAAGGTATCGATACATACTATTATTTGTGACTGCAATAATCCTAACCCAAGTGGATGAAAGCAGGTGACAACTGAAAATCATTTCCAATAAATTGACAGTTTTGGGTACAGAAATTTACTCTAGTTATATACTGTACATTTTTACAACAGGAAACAAAGGAGCATGCACATTATTTTGTTTACAGCATCTTATCATTGCACACTGAACATACTACATGTACTGTATTTGTAAACTGTTTTAATATTCCCAGTGTTCATGATAACTGAAAAGGAGTGAAGTTTGTTTGCACAAATAAATGTGGGTGTAAATACTGTAATATTATTTGGCACTTAAATGGACTGGGATTGGCGAAGTTTTGATTTTCTATTGCTGGCAGTCGAGCAGGTTGTGCCATTTTTACGTGATACTTAAACTGTTGACAGAGGTGTATATGCTTGTGTTATTTTGGAAATTACACAATTCAAGATGTTTTCACATAGTCTTATATTATTGTTTGCTAAGATAAAATATATACTGTATATTCTACTAATAAAACTGTTCCTTTATCGACTTTGTTAGATGTCCTTGGAGAGGTATACAACATGATGTCTGTGCTTACCCTTCCTCTGCAGTTACTGGTAACTTGCATTTGGGGCAGTTGCCAACCATGAAAACTCAATGCTGTACCAAACAAAAGTCCTGAGAAATAAAAAAAAATAAGCAAACCATAACTTTTGTAAATTTTGCTATTTAAGTAACAGTTAATTCTAAAGGTAAAAAATATATTTCTAAAGAAAACCAGCACCCTTAAGTCACTTTTGACAGCGATAAAGTGTAGCGTCTTGATGTAAATAGAAAGATTTGGTTGTATTTCTTGATGTCATTTTGTTGTCAAACAAATGGTACATTTTACATTTTAAGGTGTGTGTATTCTGTGTTTCCATTTGAAGACATTATCTCTGTGCTCTAGCTAACACATATAAATTGCTTCATTTCATGTTTCCACCTGAGTTCTATGACAATTGTTTTGATGACATTGTTGGAAAAAGTGGGGTAAAGAGTGTGCTCTCAATTATTGTCAGAGAAATATTAAAAAAACGTCAAAAATAAATATTCATTTGCACATTGATCATGACTATTTATTTCCCGAGGACAGTGGTGGTTCTGGCTACGAATGACATCTCATGTTTGGGGTCTTGAGTATTACAGTTGCCCGTCTGCCATGTGCTGATTCGGTTAGAATTTGGAAAATGTTACCCTGAGCAATTGCCCATGTGGCCCATAGCTAGAACCGCCGCTGCCGAGTGAGCTTGTTTATGACTCCACATGCTTGAGAGATTCATGAGTTCTAACTCAATGTCTTTGTCACAACCTTTCCAACCAGTTAACATGATTAAAGTCCCATTCAGCACTTGTATGTGCTGTGCTGTCCAATTGTTCCATTCCATCTTAAACCTTTCTGGTGACCTTTTAACTAATTTATACCGAAAATTGTGATTTATTCTCATTGGTGAAACATTTCACAATGGTAAGGGATCAGAAATTGTATTAACCTTAATCAAGGTCAATATTTGCTGAGCACGTGGACTGGTTTTCTGCAACTTTGCTCACATACAGCGCACACAATGACACACAGCTGTATTAGCATTTTAAAATGGGAGTCATACAGCTCACAGCAGCATCCACTGGCCTTGTTTGACCTCAAGGACACCTTGAGTGGAAGTTTGCTCAAGGCATACTGTTGCAGCTCATCTGATTCCCCGTTTCCTGTGGATCTTGGAAACATTTACCTTCCATTGCCAGGCCACCTCTTTGTCCTTCACACGAACACTGATCTGAGCTGTACTATGGCTATAAAATTACTTATGGCTTTGCTATACCAAGTTGACCCAACTTTTAAACTTTTTGTAGCTTAGAGTTTATTATTTTTCTCCTTGTGGCTCCAAAATACTGTACTTTACATCCAGCCCATTAATTCTACCACTGCCCTGCAGATGTCACTGCAGTCTCAATTCAATAGCTACTGTAAGTGTACAAACCCAAACGGTCAGCCAACTGACTTATTGACGTATGAAATATATCTGAAAAAATATATGTACAAAAGTAATGGCATACATGGCCATTACAGCAAAAAAGATGGAAACATAAAATATGTATGTCATCATGATGAAACCCTGATGATTCATGTGGAACCTGCTGTGTAATTCAGTTTCCCATTACACTTGTTAATATAGTCTATTTGTGTCAAAACAGGTCTTGCCTACTGATTCTTTTGGTGGTTGAAATGCTCACTTGTTTTGGTTGACAAAAGAAAGGCCTGCAGGGATTCAAAAAGGTGCAACATCTATCCGGAGCAAATCAATGCATACCGCCTGCAGGCTCTATTATGCCATCAAGCCTTAACAGGCAACAGCGGGGTTGTCGACTTTGTTAACCTGCAATTAGCCCACAGACAGTCGGTACTAATTGCAGGTTAGATGCAGGTAAGCCTGTTCCATTGTTGTCTCTTCATCATTTCCTTGCACATTGTTCTGAAAGAAAGCACTTGACATTCTGGGCTTTTTCAACATTCAATGGCATTCAAGCAGGTGGTGACTCTGGAGTCGTGGCAGGGATCAGGGCTTTGCAAAACAATTGATATTGAACACAGAACAATGATTTAGCTGTGCCTTTAGCTGTGCCTTTTGCCCATTGCGCTATGGGGCACAACTGTTTGGGCTCCATTAATTCTGTCTAGTAGCAAATGGGGAGGTTAGTGCGTGACATGACCAGTTACAAAACTTTATTGAAGTATGTTGTTGCACCTGCAAACACATACAAATGTTTGTTTGAGTTTGTTTTTTAATGATTCTGGTGAATGACTTCCATTATGATAGATATGGGCCACATGGACAATTGCCTGTGACGGCATTCTCTATGGGATGCCACAGGGATGAGGGAGGAAAAAAGGATTCCCGCACACCGTGCCCTCTCGTACTGATCACATGAAGTGGATATAAGCGATGATGAGAGATTATCATCACAAATCGACATCTCTATCAATGTAAACAAGGAAGTGTAAATGTGGGGACTGAATCATAATCCCTTGGCATGTGTAAATAAACCAACGGCTTATGCAATCATATACCTTCTTGGAAAATACTCTGTCGTCTGATCCTCATCTTGGGTGGGTATAACTTTGTGTGCAAGTTTTTTTTTTTTCCTGATTTTCCCGATTATTTTTTGTCAGTAAATTCATGTCAAGCACAAGACGTCGCTAGCTGGCAAGTAGCTAGCGGTAGTGTGGTGTGGTGAGGTGTCACTACACCAATAAGGTAGTCCTTTGGCGTAACAATGTTAATTATAACAATGTTAATTATAACAATGTTGCTGTAGCTTGTTTAATATGCAAATGTTAAATGCAAAATGTAAACAGTGCTGTTTTTGGAGTTTTTTTCAGAAGGTTTTATAGGTGAAATATTTGCATCCCATTACATGCATTTTTAACTGCTTCTTTTTAGCTGTTTTTATATCTTTAGAACACACAGAAAAGAGCAAGACATGTGTGTCTATGTCTCACATAATGATTGTGGATGATGTGCGAAATTCCAAACAAAAGTGCAGTCTGTGAGGTCACACATGTCACATATGTTACACTGCATATAACATCTTCTGAATGCCTTATTTTGGCATTTCTGTTAATTTATCATTTTTTACGAAAATGCTTAATTTGGGCCAATTTTAAATAGTTACCACAGCGAAACAAACAGAATCATGACAGGTTAGAATTGTGAGGGGAAACCTTGAAGGACCAGTGTCACGCTGTCGTGTAGTGGCACCAATGACAAGGGTCACTGCAGCTCTCATGGACAATGAGAATCTCCTATTGTGATTCATAGCATGAAGTCTCAGACAGTGGCAGTTACTGCCAAAAGCCATTTTTAATCTCACCGGTTAAAAAGTACAGTGTAGAGGTGAGTCATTGGATTTAATTCTTTTTTTGGTCGTTGCAATAATAGCGCAGATGAAAAAAAAACACTCATGGTGGGGTGAAAGTGAAGGATGGAGCTCTATCTCTCCAGGGACAGTTATTGATTTGATAGTAAAATATGTCCTCTTGCAAGTACTTTCTCAATAATTGAGTGGACTTAAATAAATGCTGCTGCACTGCAAATTGAGATCGGGAAGTGAATGACAAACGTGAAATTCTTGTGGAGGTTGTCCCAGAGTTCATATGTTGTAATACAAACCATCCCTCATTCTGTGCTTATGAGCTCATTGGAGCAGTTGTCTTCAGAAGTCTGTGACAAGAGAGGGCACAAACGCTTTTAACTGCTACATTAAAGACACTTAAAGAAAACATTAGCTGACTTGAGACATTGTTCAATCAATCCAAAGCCACAGTTCTGAGATCACGTGATCTTTAAATGGCTAGAAATCCTCAACCTCATGGACACTAGTGCTATGAATTACAAGCAGCAGGGACCTTGAAATGCTCTATTATGACAATGAATCTTTCATTATTATGCTTTTTTGTACAGTTAGATTTCACTGCAACTGGATGGATTTCAGGATAAATCACCTTTATCGGTTGGTAGGCTCTGCCTGACAAGTTTCACAATGTAATAATGTGTTGTAAACTTTACTGGGAAATCGATGTAGCTGCGGCCATTCTGCAGGAAGCGAGTGTCAAATTACAATTTGACCCACAACACTTTAGCTATTTTATTTACAAATCATACACTTGTCACTAGCCAAGACTGCAGGAAGACAAGCGTGTAAACGCTGGAGGAATCATAATTCGGGGCGTGGGTTGGAAGTGCAGGGGGATCCTGTGTGGCTTCTTCGGGCTGGCCCCACGGGTGAAGGCCCTCCCCCAGGCCTGGCTCCAAGATGAGGACCCCATCCCATATTTGGGTGAGGTGCAGTGCCTCCTCTTGGGTTTGTTCATTGGGTCTCCTGAGGAGCTCAGGCATCGGGGGGATTTCATAGTAGAGCCACAGCTCCTTCAACTCCTTAAACTAATGTGACCAGTGTACTGACATTATGTAAAAGTAAAATAAAACATGGAGTTGATTAAACAATTGACATAAACACCAACCATTATTCTGGGTGAATGACTGTCGACAAGAAGCCTGTCTGTGGGAGTTTTGTCCATTCATCCAGAAGAACATTTGTGAGGTCAGAGAGGCATTGTCCAAGAGAGCATTGTGACAAAAATAAACAAGATGGGTCTTAACATACTACAAAGTGTTTTAATCGTTTCATTGTCATGATGGGCACTGCAATATTATTTTAAAAGACCAGAAGAGATCTGTTGCTGCAGTTCACGCTGTTAGCCACCAGAGAGCACTCTACACATTTTCATTGTGCATTTGTAGACAATAGTTTCTTCTTAGCCAGCCCTTATCTGCACCTGATAGAAGCTGAAATGGTCCACATGAGAACATGCGAGTATCTGTCATAGCACTCAGTTCCAACGGTTCCAACAGCTCCCTGTTGCCCCTCCTCTCCCCACTGAGAGCTGGAAGCTGTTACATGACATTCAACCAACAATGGCCATAAAAGACAATGCAAAACAAGATGCCTGGGACCATTTCCCTGTGTCTGGCATGCAACAGCTTGCCGAGCCTCTCTCACCCACTTCCTTCTTCATCCAGTAGAGGACGCCGCCCAAAAGCGGCTGCTGTGTTTTCCCAAACCTGAATCATTCCATATTGTCAGTAGGTACCGTTTGACACACACACAGTTATTTTTTATGCTGCATTCGGCATGCAGCATCAGCTGCTTAAGGGCACAGTTTAAGTCAAACACCCATTTTTCTTAATCATGTAATGGGTCGAAAAGCCGTAAATACGCTGGCTACACCATGACAGGCAATGTTCCCACCACTGCGGATTGTCTTCATCGTTCATACATATATGCAATTGTGTTTGAGTGCTAGTGGTAGCCATCAATTTGTTCAAAAAGAGCACCATGACGGATTTAATCCTAGTAGCAAAGCAAAATATTGTGTTCTTATTCAACACATCATTCTGAGGAGAAAATGTGTGCTTACACTTCATAACTGAGTGATACATTTAAATGCAATCTAAAAACACTGAAACCAAGTTGTTGTTTTACCTTTGTTTTCGGTACAACGTCAGCCATCATTATGCAAACTTCATCAATTCCACAGCTTCAAGGCATTAACTGATTTCCTGTCTGCATGCAATTAGTGCACATGTCCTTGCCAACAACTTAAGGAAAACCTGTGATGGAAATGTTCTTTCAACACAACAACAAAACAGAAAACACCCACACTTGTCTTTAAATAGCAACACTCCACCGTTGGGACAACATTCCAGCTGTAATGGGCCTTTTATGCTTGTCACATGCTAACATGTTTACTTTGATGCGAACTTTGCAACTTCAGATGAGTCGTTCTTATTTATGTCTGAGTTAGACAAGCTTGGTGCATAATAACTCAGTAAGATCTTAACTGTCATGGCGTGCTAGTGAGGCACTGACTCCTTTGGAGATTTATTTATGTTAATGCAGACTGCTCATTACCAGTCCAGGGTGTACCTGCCTCTCGCCTGAAGTCAGCTGGGATAGGCTCCGGCATACCCCCACTACCCATGTGAGGCAAACTTTTTAACTCATTGGGTTAAAAAATTTGGATGGGGGGGGGGCGTCAAGCAGAACGGCATGCTTGGTCACGGTGCAACAAAATGAAAACACAACACATCCAAAGCAAGCTAACGCATCACATAAACATGAACATAAACATCACATAACAAATAACCTAAAACTGTTATTTACAAATTCCCACAAGATAATGTGTGTATTTTATTGTTTATTAACTGGAATATCACACTCACATTTACATTAAATACATTGCATAGGCTGGAGAATATCATGGTGTACAATCATTTCTGCAACATTATGTTATTGGTGACTTGCTGACAAACACGAACTGGCAGGCGTAATCCAACTCACAGACAGTAGGAATGCCTGTGCACTAAGCATTGAGGAGATGTTTGCGGCAGCCTCATTGGATAATTTGATCAGGTAAAGTGCACATTCAGTGATTTTTACTTCAGAAAATGCTAAAAAGGCAGTTCAATGGGCAAACATTTATTTTGTTGTCATTGCACTTTTTAATTTTTCATCATGACTCTGCCTCTGTCTCACCTGAGTCCCCTGACTGCACATCACTGCAGTATGTTTTGTTCAGGGTGCATTTTCTGATAGGTAAGTTGCATTATTAAAGAGACTACAACAGTTTTCCTGCCTCAGGCCGCTCCATCTGAAGTCCAGACCTGCGCTTAAGGTGACGCCTGGTGCTTTAGTGTATTGGCAAAGTGAGCTTAATGTTCATCATGAATGACAATGTCAACGTGGTGGTAAAAATATAAATTGCAAGAAAAACAATCCCTTGCAAAATATTGGTCGTCATTCATCATTTAAGGTTTGTGTGGTATTGTAATTTTTTGTTTTGTTTGCATTTTCAGTTGATGCAGTCCATGGGTTTGGCTGATGGCTCCCTGATTTCAATGTGGGTCCCATTGACCAATCCCAAATCAAAAAAAGCCTAGAACAAGCTCCTCTGTCTCGGGTTCTGTGTGTGAACACAGTCTGCCCTGACTGTCCGATGGAGTGAGCAGTCTTCTGTAGCCTTACGGCGTGCATGCAACCTTCTTTAATGGTCTGATTGCTTCTCTCATGTTCCTTGTGCCTTTGATGTGAGGATGAAGTTCTTCACTCAGGGCCAAAAGAGAAGCTTTGAACATTGTAATTGTGCATGCGTAGTTCATTTTTTGCCATAGTGCTAATAACACCAATTGAAGCACAAACAGCTCTGAAATCCACCATTGTCCTCATTTTTAGAAAACGAATTTGACTTGAAAACGTTCCAGTGTGGATAGCGTGGATTTGGGACCAGGTTGCTGGACTAAACCACTTTGATAATTAGCAGAACAGGTTTTCCCAATTAGTTTGTACATGCTAAGCCTTGGGCTGAATGTCTGCTTTTGCAGTAAATTTGACCAGTAAGTCGTTGATGAATGTGTTATTGCTGAATAGAGAGGGCAATAATTCTCCTAGGCCACCTTGGTTTTAGCATTATTTCTGCGACTCAAAACAGCTGTTCTGATAAGTGGCACTCACTCACAATACCGCTATTGAGAGTCCTCAGTGGAAACAGTGAGTTTGTTGTCTATTTTATATCTTATCAACAAGAACAGGGTCCTCACAACAGATTAAAACATCACATCCAAAATATCACAGACATTCAAAGGCATGATGTCAGATACTGTGTGCAAGTGTACTTATTAACAGTATTTATCTTCCCAGTCCACTCTTCTTCTGCAAGTCTTGCCACTCCCCAAGGTACCACAGAAACACTCAACGACACCCCATGGTGTCATTCTGCATTAATGTCTGGCTTCTTCTGCTGGGCAACAGTTATGTAAACTTAATTGCACATTTTGAGTGCATTACGGTAATTAGCTGGGCATATGTGCCTCGTGGGTTAGACTTGGCCCACGGGCTACCCATTGGGGTTTACTAAGTGGAGGGATGGGAAATAATAAAACAGACAGCTTCAGTTGGAAAGGTGGGGGTCACACCAATTACTGCACTGATGAAAATATTAAAATTAATATGAAAAGTGTAATTGAAGTCCTGGCAGTTGAAGGAAAGATAATGCAGTGAGAAATTATTTTGCTCGACAATGAGCGCACTGAAGTGTGTCAGTGTGCTGCTGAGCTTTTGTTAAATGTGTTCTTTGCTTAAAAAACAGGAAATAAATGATAACGCGTGTATGATGCTGCCCGATATTATTACAGCTACAGATGCAGTCCATTAGCTCAGTGCATGTCAAGTCTTATAGCTTCTCATAGAAGGCTTTCTGGACGCACCTACGCACATGCACTCTCATTGCGCAATCAGAGTTGAGCAACACTTAGATTTGACTCTTGGATACTGGGACAGATGGGTCACTGTCTCTGTTTTCACAAAGTCCGCTCTGCGTGTTGGCTCATTTGGATACTAACAGCGATTGGATGGTCACCAAGAGGAAGGCAGTGGGGGGAATCTGGGCTATGAAAAAGCATCCAGAACAGCTACGGAGATGAGCGATGAGTGGATATGTCTGGTGCTTTTTCTGGAGGAGTTTTCACTTCTAAAACTGTTGGTTTGGGGGGAGCAAGCAATTTATTTAGGGGGCATTAAGGTTTTTCTTTGTCTTCCTGTTTATTTCCACACACAAACAAATCATTTTTTGTGATGTTCGGGGTGTCGCTGAACACATCTTGCGTTTTTGTAATGAAAATAGTTCCACCAGATGGTACTGTATATAAAAAACAATTATCTTGATAAGTTGTAACAATTATGGAGCACAATGTCATTTATCTATCAGTTTTTCACTGGAGTGTATCATCCGATCCTCAGAGATGTCACACGGCGATGTAGGCCGCCAAAGTAATGAATAGCGCAGTCACTTTTCCATCCAGCAAGTGGTGTGTGTTTTGAGGCAGAATTAACGCTCTTACATGTTAAGCTCGGCTTAGTACCGGAATCATTGCCTGCATGAATTGGTGCTTAGGGCATAAGATGCACAGCCCTGTGTAGGCTCTTTGTAGTAAAAGACTGTGGTGCTTAGGGGTGTCTGAGGCAGACAATAAAAAGGTGATAGTAAGAACATTTGAAGAAAAGAAATACCCTCGTTGCTTGCTGGTTATGCCTCCAGGATAATTCTTACAGACGTTCTTTGAGTGCACCATCATGTTAGTCTTAATTAAATAATGTTATTCATTCAGAAATTTTAGACAAGATCCACACAAATTATTGGGCACTTCTGGTTCCTCTCTTCAAAGAAGATGAGCTGAAATGCCTGGTAATTAATATTAAGGCAATTATCCTTCTAAACTTGAGCTGCAGCCACTAAATGAAGTATCATCTTGTTATTATCTTTAATAATGTGAACTTCAATATTATGTGTAAAAACAGGTGAGGGGCTGTAGACGTTGTTGGATTAAATTTATTGTAACACTGTTCAATATGAGCCAAAGGTCCACAGATTTTCCAGTTGCCTAATATTGGTAATTAAATTGAAATTGGTAGCACAAAACAATGACGAAGAAAAAATATATATCATTTTTGTAAATTTCTTTAACAGTATATTCACAAATGGTGATTCGTAATAATCACAATCTATGATACAAGCAACAAAAATCACAAAAGAAAATGGGATTAACTTGAAGTTCTGCATAGATCGGTTGGCCTCATCAGCAGAACAAGCCCACTTCAAAGCCTTTGTTGCCATTGTGAACCTTGCCGGTTCCAAATTGAAGGGCCATGTTTTTCTTCTACTCAGAATAAAGCAGGCAAATCACCCCTATTTGAAAAATAACCCTTATTCTTTGCCAGTATTAAATCAAGCCATTTGTCCTGTGTGTAGCCCACTTCTAGGTGAACACGTCGCCACCAAGGTTCATAGGAGCTGAGGGTAATAGCAATAACCAACAGACAGTTGTAGTTATTGTGAACTTTTTGTATGAAACTAGTTAGAACACTGCACACTGCACCTAATATACAACCAAAGCCCCAATAAGCTAATCAAATAAATGGTTGTTCAAACGTTGACTGGTGATTCGCCATCAACTGGACTACTGGCTGGCCTCGTCAGATGAGAGGACTGGAGCTTCAGAAGCAACACACTCTGCTGCAAACCGGTCCAGTAGATGCCGAAGGTCACAGCTCGATGACGCCATCAGGACCACATATTTTGCCACCAGCAAAATAGCAGAGACAAGATTCTAAAGCCCCCAAACTGGACCTCTTCAACACCTTGGCTGTGCCAAAATATCCTTTCCATAAAAATGAACAAAGTTAATCATTTGAATGACACCCCATTCCTGTTCACCTGGGTTTTGGTAGATTCCTTTTGTCTGATTGTAATTTGTTTCATCTTTGTTAGCATTTTCTGAAATGTTTGTTCAAGTGTTGCAACTTCATGTTCTGTTAAATAAGGTTTAAAAACATGAGATAAGGACACATATTTCATATGGCACAAACCAAAACGCTCTGTTTTACCCATCTACACACAAATGGTAAAGCAGCAGTTCTTAAATTCTCCAAGCTCACAAAAGCTCATTTTTAAGGACAAAAAAAACAAAGTTTGTGTTTGGACGAGTGGCCAAAATGTATTAGAAATGATCCGTTTTAAAAATATCCCTATTTACGTGGACTTGGCTTTAGTTTTGAGCCTGTGTGCACAAAAAGAGTAAGGGGGGAAGGTGCAATAAAGTAGCAAAAAGGAGCACTTTTGAAGACAATGCATACTTAGCAGTGACTTTGTCTTGGCAGGGAGATGCAGCACTGAATGAAAAGCGCCTGACGGAAATGAAAGGGGGCAAGGGATAAGATCAGGAAATACAATAAGGAGCTGTCTTGTAAACACCCTCAGATGCCAAAAACAGATAATAAAAAGAACTGGCTGATGAAGCAGTGCTTTTATTCTGCATGACAGAGGGGGTGTGTCCAAGTCATCATCTTATGGGTGGGCCTAACAAAGCACTGTTGACTGGTTTGCTGATACCATAGCCAATTGTTTGGACGCAAACATCCACTCAAAGAAAACTTCTAACACAGAACACCACGTTTCCTTTATGCATAACCTCTACCTTGATTATTTAGTATGGCTAGCATTCTGCCTGGAACAAATACTATATCCTCTAATACAGAACACGCAAAACAGACAATAAATGAGTATCCAATTGCTTAATGACAGAACAGCAGGCAATTGTAAAATATTTGCTATACTTTCCGTTGAATTGATGTGCGTGCTTCTGCAGAGGACCACTGGCTGCACCACATCATGCATTTCAAGGCACTAATGAGAAGTGCAAGCAAAGTTACCCTGAAAGAGTCCAAAGTGCAAGTGTAGAACTTTTGCATATCATTAATATAATGAACAGTGGGCCTCTAAGTCAAATATAAGGCATACATTTTATATACTACTGTATATAAAGGATGATACAATGCCATAAATTGCTATTTTAACATTCACTGCATCACACTGCTGTATTTTTTCTACCATGTTTAGTCTTCGGGCCAAGCAGGTTCAGGGTAATAACGTAAAAACAAATTCCAACATTTAAATGCTTCCTCCTTAGCCTGTTGCTCCACTCCACTGTTATTGATTAAATATCTAATATGATGATTTAGCATAACCCTGCAGAACAAAACAGCCTCAAGGTTTTTTTTAAATATGCTAGTAGATTTCACAAAAAATACCTTTTAAATTGCAGTCTTTCTGAATCCCCTTGACTTCTGGATTCATTTGGTCAAATCATGGATATTTAGTTATGACTGTGGTGGTGTTGTCTTTCCTTTTTATTTGCTCTTTGGCCTCCTTGTAAGCCTCTGAGGATGTCTGCTTCTGTCGTGAGAAGTACGTTGTACGCCGCTCTTGTTGCCATGGTGAATCCGTGAGACTGAGATCGATAGGCAGGGTGTATTTATGGAAGTTGCATATGCGCACTGATACCGGATTGGTTTCACCTGGCTTGATGAATCAGTGTCTACTTGTCCTGGATTGGGCTTTGTGTAGCTATTAAACTGATACGCTCTGGGCTCAGCTTAGTCACTTCTCCTGGATTTCTGTGCAATGGGCCCCTGTTGTGCTGTCTATATATGTCAGTGTTGTTTACATGTTTTCCTGATAATTCTGTGACAATTCTGGACCATTAAATACATTCATTCATTCATTCATTTTCTACCGCTTATCCTCATGAGGGTCACGGGGATGCTGGAGCCTATCCCAGCTTTCTTTGGGCAAGAGGCAGGGTACACCCTGGACTGGTCGCCAGCCAATCACAGGGCACATATAGACAAACAACCATTCACACTCACATTCATATCTATGGACAATTTGGAGTCGCCAATTAACCTAGCATGTTTTTGGAATGTGGGAGGAAACCGGAGTACCCGGAGAAAACCCACGCATGCACGGGGAGAACATGCAAACTCCACACAGAGATGGCCGAGGGTGGAATTGAACCCAGGTCTCCTAGCTGTGAGGTCTGTGCGCTAACCACTCGAACACCGTGCAGCCCCATTAAATACAGTAAAATTAAAAATACAATCGTTGGGGGCCAAAAATACCCCCACCATTCGTGAAGTGAGTTGGTATGAAACAAGTTTACATTGCAACATATTGAGAGGGGAGTAATATTTTATGTATGGCTCATGTGAGCCATTAAGTTATTAACTTAAGGTAAACTTTTTATTCACTGCTTCTTCGCCGGTGTGCACAGGTTTCTTTTTTGTTGGTGTTTGTGGCTGTTTCTTCCGGTCTGCCAAGTGGACATTGATGCTAGGAAACAAACTGAAAAAATTTGAATGATCCCAAGAAAATTGGAATGTTAGTTCCAGTACCCATTGATGCCCGAGACTCGATGCCCAACCCTAGTCATGGAAGGCATCACTGACGTTCGATGGCCAGAATACTACTTGTTTTTCAATATTTTTGACTAGTAGTCTATAGTTAACCACAAAACGATTTTTAGAAAAAATGTGAGGAAACAATGTTTGAACTGCTACATAGTGAGGGAAGACTAACAATTTTTTGTCCTATAGCGGAGGCATAGTTTAAATATATTGAAATTATACAGCATCTTTGACTAAATTTCAATTTTAATTTTAGCATCTCATTGCCGGTTTGCTGGTTTGCTGGTTTTTGGTAATCAAAATACGGTCAAGCTACATTAACCTTAAAACACATGCCAGGCTCTTTCCCAGTTACGTTCATCAGGATCTCAGCAAAGTTCTGCACAGTTCACACAGACCACATTGGGGACTGCATCCATCAGTTAAGAGTGTTTCTTTGCTTACTGTCAAGCGGTCCGCTCCGTGTAGCAATACCTGCCTGAACTCATGGCAGGTGTCAGGTCGTCATTTATTTTTAATCGTCTCTGGGATTTGTAATGCCGGCAAGGTGTCGACACGAGATAAACACCTTGCTGCAGAGATAATTACAAATTCAACAAACTCTCCCAGAAGAGGAAAAAAACAAGAATATATAAATAAAACATGTTTTTGCTTGTCCTTTGAGAGAGTGGTTGTTAACTCCCAAAGTGACTTTTCCCATCTGTCTTCAAAAAGGAGGAATTGTCTTATTTCCGAGGCAACCTTTCAAACAGACTCCTGTGTCGGGCAAACTACTGCAGACAACCCCCTGCTGAAGCGCCCTCTGTTACGCACACACCCACACACCGCAGCCGGGTGACACCTCAGATCTCCTCAAATTGTGATGGGCTGGACTCTCTTCGCAGCTTGACAACCCTCAAGGGTCATTCACAGAGGGAGCGCAAGACAGCAAGAGTTGTGATGGATCAGCTAGAGAAGCACAATAAGGCGGATAAGTGCAAGAGGTGAGAGGAGCGTGGCTTGTCTTGAGCTGTCAAAAGCCACTTTTAAAGCCTTGCCTTCTTTTTTTAATTGTATTTTAGCGGTCCCCCGCTGTGGTTTTGTCATTCTTTAAATTTACGTGGAGCATAAACGTACGTCTGCAGAGTGGTTTCAACCTTTGAAGCTATTGCAATGCAGTCTTCCCCAACTTTTTTCAGTGCTCCTGGGGCCATCATGACGTTTGGGATTCATTATAATCCCTAGGAAGGTGTGCCCTTTCATCCAGAAGAGCACCTGTGAGGTTGAATGTGACTTTTGGGTGAGAGGGTCATGCTGTGATATAAAAAGGTCCTTACCAACACAGCTCCCACAAAACTGAAATGATAGCGTTGCACTGACATACATGTCTTGGTAATCACAATTCAGGGCAAACGTGGGGGTTTACCCAAAGCTTGTGTAACTGTAGCTCCAAAAAACATCTTCATCACAGTCTTAGCAGTGTGTGCTTTTTTATGGCACTGATAGAGCCAGGTGGGCAGTCAAGCAGGCCCACAATGGAAACTATAAATAATATAAAGTTGTCTAAGGCTATAAAACCTTTAGAGAAGTAAAAGAAGTTACCTGTGATGATAGAAGATACTACTGGAGTGTTAATGTGGTATGACCTTGACGGATGAGGCAAATAATGTGGTTATTAAATCAGAGAGCCTGTTGCAGATTTAGAGCAGCATTCACTGTGATATTACATTGGAACTTTACAAATACGTAGTTGAGACAATGGAAGAGCGGAAAATACATTTTGGCCACATAACAGCAACTGGTAAAAAATTACTGAGTATCCAAAGCTATGGAGAATAATGGAGCAGTAGTGCATCTGTTCTTAGGTCTTCAGTTGGGATTTCATCCACCTCTAAATAACAGCACTATCAATTTTCTATTCCGCTTATCCTCATTAGCGTCGTGGGGCATGACTTAGGGCAAGAGGGGTTCACCCTGGTCTCGTCGGCAGTCAATCACAGGGCACCTATAGACAAACAATGATTCACACTCACATTCATACCTATGGACAATTTAGAGTCGCCAACCTTGGAATGTGGGAGGAAACCCGGAGAAAACCCACACACACAGGGAGAACATGCAAACTACACACACAGATTCCCTGGCAGAGATTTGAACCCAGATCTTTCCAATCTCCTGACTGTGTGGCCAACATGCTAACCACTCGATCATCGTGCAGCCTAACAACACTATCACATCACAATTATACCAACCATCAACAATGCCCTCACTACATCGCAGTTCGAACATCGCATCCTCACACAATGACATTTTTGAAACATGAATTAATAATCAGTCTCCAAAAATATGCATACACAAGCAAACTGCACGTATTCTCGGTTGAAATTAAACCTTTTCAAATATCTATGACATTTTGTGGTGCAAGCCTTTACCAGTGTCACTCATCAATCCGTACCAGAATCACGGTCGGTGACAAAAACATAAAAACTCCCCATAATAGAGTCTGTGGTTGTACTGTATGGTAAGCACTGTTCTGGAAATGATGAACAAACCAGCTATCTCGTGGGCCTCCCAGCTGCCCCTGTGAGAAACAGCTTCAATTACAGCACCCCTGATTCCAAACGACCTGGGCAGATTAGATTGGCATGGCAACAGACAGAATCTGAAATCTGATTGGAAAATGTCTGGAAGCAGTGCAGCAAAGAGACAAACTGAAGATAATAGACTGTAAGCAAATCCTCAAATGTAAATTGTATGTTTGGCCACTGTTTTTTGTGTTCGATCTTTTGTTTGATTTTGGCAGGAAGCATCTGATTGGCCCCACCCTTTCCGGAGCCTATAAATGAGTGCAGGTGTGCTCTTCTCGCTCTGCTCCCCACTCTACTTGTGCTGCCTTCGTCTGCAGCAGGCTCATTTCCACGCCGTCATGCTCCAGGACATAACGCTGAGCAGCAGGCTGGGTTTAGTGTTTTCTAATAGCTTTTAGTTTTTGTTTGTCCTGGTGTGACCACGTGTCCTATTTGGCTTTTAGTTGTGTCGTTTTTCTTGTTTAGGAGTAGCAGTGAGGTGACAGGACGACGGCCATGTCTAGGGTTGGCCTGTTTACCTCACTGTCCTTTGTTTGTTTCTTTAGATGTCCTCATTAAATATGTTATGTCCCCGTGGTTGTAGCAGTCCACCATTGCTATTGTTGCCTCCCTCTTGGGAATGACTATTTGCTATGAACATGCATGAACAAAGGGTACCAGGAAAGGCCACTAAAAACAGTTTACATGCATAATAAGGGCTGCCTTGAACTTTGGAAACTGCTTTCAAAATATGCATTTTCAGTGCCCTGTATCTGTTCTTACTTTCATTTCCTCTGCTCCCTGTTATTATATCTCATCCACAGGTTGCTGATTGTTCATGCTTTGATTGCAAGTATAATAATAATAACACACACACACACACACACAAAATAAACAAACTGAACAACATGCAGCATACGGCAAGGATTTATCTCTAAAGCTCTCAGATGACTCAGATCAAAATGTAGAAAACACATTTTTTATGAACACAGATCCTCTCTCTCATTTCAACAGTATTTATTGTTCGTTGCATGAATACAGAGTCTCACATTCGGACAGATGATGTAGTCCTTTACAAATGAATTGTATAGCCTCCAAGGTTGTGGTTTTTGTGTTATTTGTGTGTATGTTTGTTACCAGCAAAACTCACATGCTAACCACCGGCTTAAATGAGCTCTATGGGAATCCGCTTGAGAGAACATGTGTGTTTTTAACGCCATGCAGCATCTGCTGCCAAACTCCAGGGGGCAGTGCATTGAAAACACACGGCTATTATGGTATTAACCTAGTGCGGAAGAAGTTTGTCGTCGTTTACTTGACTTCCAATATAACAACACTTGACCACCTACTTCTTGAAGGTGGTCCACTCATCCTTTGAAAAGGAGGTGTGCTACAATCGCTGCTCGTCATTCTTCCCCCCACATGACTTGAACCCTGGCAGGAGAATAAGCTTACAAAAGGCATGCTAACATGGCAAAAGAAACTAAAAAAACAAACAACTTCACTTAAAACACAACTCATCTCTAACCACAGGTTACAATGACAACAGCACTTCTTAACATTTGCATACAATTCCACACAATTGTAGTTTCTAGTTAAATGTAAAAATCTAATTGACACATACTACAGTACAAGGCACAGTGATATTCCTAACAGTCCCTCCTGTGGATTTTCATCCATCACGCAAGTGGAAACTTTGCTTCACGCTCATTTGCCTTTTTTCATTTGTACAAACCTTTCGACCAGCCCACATGAATAATACAGATGCTCCATTAAACTGCAAAACTAACACAGTGAGCATTTTACTGGATTAAGTGCATTCTCTTGCTTCATAGCGTTTTTACACTGGCAGATCTGTCTGCTGGGAGGAATTTGCGGTAAAAGTAAACTGGGAGGAAGCTATGACTTTCTTTTGTAAGGAAAAAAAAAAGTCCTCATCAGGGACTGTTGTGGATGGACTAATGTTAGTAGGGATGATAATATTAGGCACACTCTGAACGTGATAGTGAACATTTAGTGTGATGTGAGAAACCCATTCTTGAGTTACATATTTTCTGATTGTTTGAGAGTGTGGCACCGGCCCATGTACTGGACTCTAATGTTGCTGCTTTGAGGGGGCAGGTACATCAATATTAATATGATTTTAACCACTGGGTAACTCTTTGCAACACATTACTGTAGTTAATGAAGAACTAACCACCTAACCCTAACCACTACTCATTAATTTCTTATAAGTACTTCATTAGTTCCTCAGTAACTACTCTAAATGTATGTGCCTTAGTCATTCGTTCGTCAGCCACCATATGGTTGCTTTCTCTGCTATATGCTGCATCTTGACCTTAAAGAAATAGTAACATCAGGAAGTTTGTAGGACATAACGGTAGAAAGCAATGAAAAATACATCAACCAGACAGTCACTACTACAGTCCCCCCCCCCCAAGGAAAGGTATTAACTTAAAACTGATCACAGCACAACCAATACTGTCTGAGTGACAAGAGTAACAGGGTTTAATGAAGGTTTCGCTACTGTACCCTTTTCTGTTGTAAGGAGCCATTCAAGCACTGTAGCCTGAAGCAATCGATTCATATTATTTCAAAGAGAACTCTAGGGGAAATTCACTTGGAAGTGATAACTGCAGGTGTCACCAAGTCTACCAGAGCTGAAGTCTTAATAGATTTGGCCACTTCAGAGGTTTGTGTAAAGCTGTAAACACAACAATACCAGAGACACTCCAGAGCTATCGGCTATGCATTCCAAAATGCAACAATACAATGGTTGAATACGGCCTATTATTAGTAAAACTATATGCATATTTAATAATTGATCCATTGATTTTCTATGCCACTTATCCTCACTATATGGTAGCAGGTATGCTGGATATTGATATTGATATTGGAACAAAGCATTACGAGAGAGTTGACTGACGAGAGAGTTGAGGAGTCTCCCTCAAAGGTGCTTTTCTTTAAAGAGACACAGACTATTATTTTTATGCAGTTTTCTTAAAAGTAAGCCTCTTGTGTTCATTGTTTGTACAGTCAAACTTTTAATTATTTAAAATTTGCTCTTCAGTTTTCTTTTAAATGCAATTTAGGTTTTCAAAATGAATGCGTTGTAGGGTAGCGGTTCTCAGTTATTTTCTGTCATGGGGACAAATATTTAAGAAACTGTATTTTGTATTTTTGTTTATCGGTACTGTACAGACTGCTAAACCAGCTTCAACATAAGTTGTAACTCAAAGCAGATGACATTTTGTCCCTCTTGTATCTCATTTTACCATTGTAATACATCACTGCATTTTTTTCAGAGGCATCTGTGAATATCCCTGCAGAGGCCATCATGCTGAAGACAGGACCAGAGCAGAATTCTAAACAGGCTGCACCTGTACCATGCAGGCGAGTATGGAAATGAAGACTTCTGCAAGCCCGAATGACCACAACTAACTTAGCACATAAGCTTTCATTCAATAAAAGTGATACTACAGTAGTTTTCTAGTACATGACCAGTTTTCACAGACGTCCTGGAGCTTCACCTGGATCCTATGAGAGGACTACGATATCAAGTCTGAAAGGGCGGGAATTCCAAGCATCCATTGCTGAAGCAGCTGATTGGAACTGAGGCTGGAAGGTGGTCAGCGCAAATGATGGCTGCACACCCTGAAGCCAAATGGTGAACACCAGGGGTTAGAGTTGCTGTCAAGTTGAAGAAGGAATCTTACTGAGCATGTATAGCTTGTGCTGCTTAAGCAGCTGACAGGTACTGGTAGTCGAAGCAGCATGTGGCTTTGCAGGTGGTTTAGGCTAAAAGTCAAAGACAATCTGGCAAACTGTCCAACACCTCAAAAAGGGGGAAGCTGTCCACAGACAGAGGCTTTAGTCAATTCCACTAACTTCTGTAGAGGAAGCAGTCTGAGGACATGAACGTGGACATGCCCATCATCATGGCCATCCTCAGTGGCAGAGCTCCAAGGATAGACAATTTCGCCCTGAATTCCTTAAGGTTCTGGATGCTGTGTGAATGTTTTGGTTGACGTGTCTCTTTACATTGCGCAAACAATACCTGTGACTTATAGGATCAGAGTGGTTCTCACTACAGAGGGATCACAGTCCTCACCCTGACTGGGACTATGACCTATATATGACCTATTTTTTTTGCCCTAGTCGTCATCAACTCTAAGCCTTTTCAAGGGTACTGGAGGGTACTTTGGAGTTTGTCCACATGTGGGCAGGTTCACTTGTGCTTTGTGGTGGGGGGTGCTCCGGGAGTACAGGATTGGTGGCATGCGACGATGCGCCATTCGATCCTTGTATGACCAGAGCAGGAGGCTGGTCCGCATTGCCAGCAGTCGAGCCTGTCCCTGGTGAATGTTGGCTTCCGCCAAGGCACTTTATCACTGATTGTTATACTCCATAATTTTTATGGAAATAATTTGTAGGTTCAGCCTTGGCGTTAAAGGGTGGAGAAAAGACCCTGAAAATCGGAAGAAGATGGGTAGATGGACAGTAAATGAAAACAAAAGTATAGACATTGTGTTAATGGATGGATTTGAGTTTTTTTGTATTATTTTAAAAATATGTGGTAAATATTGTGCAGCTGTTGCCAGTCAAAGGCCATGTAGGGCTGCTAGATATGATGCAAATGCGGGGCCATACAAAACAACAGACAGCAATTTTGGCTCAAGGGGGAAGAGGCAAACACGCGGTATTGTGTTGATCCAAATTTGTCGGTCAAAAATGGGCAACATCTTTATTACACATTATAAACACAATCAGGGAGGAGATATTATGCAAAAAAATGACTAAATTTGAATGGAGGGGTGGTAAAAATGCATACGCTGGGACCAGGGGATGAGGAGAATGTTTTGAGGCAGCAAGTGTTGATGACAAATGCACCACCCCGTGTTTTAACAATTACAAATTTAACATAAAAAGAATGCAACCCCGGTTTTGCACTGTCATGTGCACAGTCTGACACCTGCATCTGTGCATCACATCTAAAAGAACAGATGCTGTGCATTATCTACAAACAATATAGCAATGCACTTATGCTTGCACAATTTGCATCTCCCTCACTCCGTCTCGGCATGTGGCCATGATTCGTCAGCACTTTTGGAGAAGGCCTTTAACACACAAACACAATAAAGCCGCCAACAGAAATCTCAGGTGGGCAGCAAAGCTGTAATCCTTTTTCCATCTAAGCACATTTTTAACCAGTGGAAGGGAGAGCTGGGATACAGCAGTCCAACACTTTCCATCCCATGTCTTTAGGGGTATTTACACAGCATCAACACACACACTGTGAGGATGAAGATATATTTTACTGTCTATCTGGTCTTATTTGCCAAGATATGATGAGATGGAAAACGGATGGAGTGGTGTGGTGTGGAAAAATGGTAAAAATTCACAGCCTTTTTGATAAATGCTGCTTGTCTGAGGCTTGTGGGTCTGTGTGTGTCACTCTAAAAAAAGGGGAATTTACTGGGGAAGGCCGAGACAAAAACACACACTCTTTTGCTGAGAACACAGGCCTCATTTAGGTTGGTGCAGGATTAGCCGAGCTGCACAAACCCTGGAATTAAAATGCAAATGAGGACAAGAATTATAGCAGAAGTAGTCCAACAAGACAAGGATAAAGTATGATGGATGCAACCTGTGTTTTATTTCCAAGTTTGATTTATTTTACTGTTGTGGAGATGATGCACAGACATGTTAGTATTGGATATGTGATTTCAGAAGGCCTGTGCTGTACTGCTGTTGATGCTTTCCTTCCGCTCTCATATTTAGTGCGATGTCATAGGAGTATAAGTAGCGTAATATCAATTCAAAGTGGCTCCCCAAAAATTCCATGACATGTTATATTACGTTTTTGTGTATTATTGAAGCTTTGTATTATTGTGACATGATAGTGGTGGTACTAAGAGGTGGATTAAGTCTGAATTAAGTCTGAGAGTCCCTGCTGAAGGCCCAGGTATCAAATGCACCCTCCGTCACTGCTTCAAAGTAAACTTAAAAAGAACTAAGCTCTGTGAGTTTAGGTGAATGCATAGGGTACGTTGTGGTATATAATTCCAAAAGAGTTGCCCGCTCACTGAAGGATGAAATACCTTTAAAAACATAAATGAAAGGTGTGACTTGACATTGGTGACCTTTTTCGGCTGCATCAGTTTTGTCATTAAAATTCCCAACAAGACAAGGAGTTACTGAATCTATCACTGGCTCGACATTGAGAAGGGCAAGCAGTACTGAGGCAATTATATGTTTTCTGTGCTTACATCTGCCCTCGGGCTAAAAACACACTGTCAAATTAATCATCTTAAAATGAAAAACTAAAGGTTAGCCATAATCTTGAACATCATTGTCCACGCAAACACACAAGCCTGTCTCCTCTTGTGTCCGCTGAGTGCATACGGTAAAAGTTAATGAAAATATCTCAAATTTACATATTTAAACTTGTACACCCCTTACAGACAAGAAAGGGTGGGTGTATGGGAAGTTTTAGTAATGTTTCAGTTTTGACAGGGTGAGAGGATTTACATAGAATAGGCTGGGAGGGCTGTAAGGTAACTTTTACCATGACTTTCACAAAATGTCACTTTTTAGTTTGATTATTCGGGCTAAAGTTCTTCTGCAGGGTGCCGTACCTCCAATGACATGAATGAACTCTTTGACTTTTGACTTCCATTGCTAAGTTATCTCCAATATCCTGTTTGTTTGGCTTGAGACAAATGAACAGTGGATTTTATACATCCCTTTTATGAATATAATTCTCTATCACTTTTCAATCTGTTCAGGGTCACAGATAAGTTAATACCTACCCTGGATGCTGTACTCAAACAATGTGGTCAAAATCGAGCCTGATGACAAAAAGCCATTCACACTCACATCAGAAGAGGACCTCTTGAAAATCCACACAATCAAAAGGAACGTCCTTGTTCTGAGATGACAATATCTGCTCTGAGCGATCCAAACAATATAAGCAATAACTATAGCACATCAATTGCTGATTGTACTATTCATCTAGTGCTGAAGAACTGAATGAGAGTCTCATTGAAGTCTCAGTGATGGAAGTACTCAATGTAAACCTGCATGTGTCCACAGTCGGCGACCCTTGGGGAAACCTGTACGGCACACGGCAGATGTTTGATTCATGCTCAGCATCTCTGGTCAATTAGGTTTGACACAACAAAGCTGCACCGACAATACTGGCAAGGCAACATTGACCTATAGCATCGCGATTGACGTGTCAGCCTGTCACTGTTACATAAAGTATTCTGACATTGATTGCAGAAACCCAAGTCAACAGTGACTCTAACGCCACTTGGTCTATAATTTGCCAAACCTTGATGTAGTGCATCATTTGCCCGTCCTGCAGACCTGTCAAGCCTCATGAATAATAAAGCATGTGCAAGAGATTTTAAATGCACATAAAAATAGAGATCAAGGACAGGGTCATTCATTCACCCCCCTTAATGGGCTCTGTGCCTCAGGATCCCATGTCTGTACCCAGATGCAATGAATCTGACAGCGTGCCACCCATAAATAAACTCAAACTTTGCCAGTTTTGGTGACTTTAATGTAATCCGCAAATAGGACAACACTCTGCTTCAGGAGACACTGGCCCCCTTTCCAACACAGGGAATGTTTAAGGAAATGTTCTTATTAACTGGGATTTGTTGCCTTGAAAATCACTTGGGTAAAAACAACTTTGCCCACAGGCCAAACTTTCCCTCAAAATGAACAAAAGGTGGTTGTTTGTGTGAATGTGCCCTGTGATTGGCTGGCAAACAGTCCGGGGTGTACCCCGAATCTCGCCCAAAATCAGCTGGGATAGGCTCTAGCATACACCCACGATCCTAGTGGGGATAAGCGGACAGATGGATGGATTTATGGATTCACTATTTTCGGGATATTCTATGATTTCCCACCCTTTACATTTGTATCCAGAAAGGCCAAAATTTGATGGGTGTTTCATCATGTCATCACGTATCCTGGATTTTACATTCAGCAAGAATTATCCAAGGTACTGCAACCCCTGATGAAAAGATCTGATGTGCATTCCCGGCAACCACAAGTTGGAACGTTTGCTGTCAAGTTGGAAGCAATAGAGAATCATGATGAGTGTAGAGTATTAGTTGGACTCAACTAATCCATAGATTTGACATAGAATAGAATGTGTCAGATGGACAACAATCAATGCTTCTCTCAAAGACTTGCTTGTCAAATTTCAAGACACACATGCAGGAATTTGCACGTACACACACTCTTTGAGGTCACATACCCAATCAAATGCACACAACCATCAGCACACACGCGCTTGGCAGTCTGATATGGCACTCAGTGTGTGTGATGACAATGTCAGGTCCTCCTGTGATTGAGGTGATGGCAGCAGAGACAGGATGGGGATGTCAGCAGCTGTGAGTGACAGGAAGCTGAGATGGGGGGGACGGCTGCAGAGACAGCTAAGTTCATGGCACGCCATCTCTCTGTTCATCCGTTTGTTTTGCCCTCCCTCTTTCTTATGCCTGCCAGTCTCCTTCAACCTCCATCGTCCCGTTTCTGCCTCTTCATATGGTTCCAAAGCCAGATTTTCCATGTCAGTCTCCTAGGGTGACGGTGTGGATGAATTTTGCCCCTTCATCCACCTGTCACACACTCCATTGAAACAAAACAATGGGAGACCCATAAATAGGGTTTAGAGAACATGCACCCAATTTACTCTGGTCGTGGGGGGAGGTGTGCTTGACAGCTGCCACAAATGAGGCAATATAACAGATATTGACCCACGTTGTGAGCTCCAGGCCTCTAAGCTTACAAATAAAAGTAGTTGCTGTAAATCCCAAGTAGAATTGATGCTGTAGAGATCATTTAAGCGGGGTGAAATACTTTAAAAGCTTAACTCAAAGGTCCTTTTGTCTGTGGCTGTACAATTAATATTCGTAAACATGTTTGAGAACAAAATCCATCAATAAAAGTTGTCCAAGCCTGCAGAAATCATCATGACGATGCTCCATGTATATTCTGAAATTGTCAGTTGTGGCTGAAATGGAAATTCTGCTGTTGTATTTGCAACATTATTGAGGTACAATGATGATCAAATGAATCTTGGATAATGTTTGGTTTTTTGTTGATTGACAATTTAATCATCCATATTGGGGGACAGGTTATCCAGTCAATATCCCAAACTTAGTAATTTATGAAAAAAGCACAATAACAGCGAAGAACAGAGGAACTGACTGATAAAGTGAAGTTAATATATTTACTACTATCCTGTATTAAAATATTAATAAGTGTTATAAAAAAAAAAAAAACTGTCAGGATGTGACAGCGTGTGTCACCAAGAAAGGTGCCAAACCTCTCTTGAACCTTTTGGATAAATAGAGCGATAGACAGATATAAAGCCATCAAAAAGTCTTTGAAAGCCTTCAGTCAGGATAACAATAACCCCTTCTGAAAATCCCCATGAACGTGTGGACATGGCCAAAGATTGAACAAACTATTCTCAGCCTCTCTGCCCGCTTTGCTTCCTGTCTTGTGTGGAACAAAGATTGTGAGATAGGGTCATTTTTCTGACAGCAAGGGCAGGCAGACCCTCTGAGGTTGTCATACGCGGCTGCTTTTAACGACGCACCGCTTTGACTGACCCTGTCGCCCTATGTGTGTTCTGGCCTTGTGCCACATTCCATGCATGTGTGCAATATACACTCGTTAAATTGCTGATCACCCACCACGCTCAGCTTTCCAGCCAGTATATTTTTTTGCTTGGTATTTTCACAGTCCCACATTAGATTCCCTCAAAGTGAGGGGTACTGAGCTATGAAAATAAGTAATGCTTCCAATTTGACTTATGAACGGAGCAACTGGCCGGTTTGACTCGCGACTGTTGGGTTGCACTAATTGCTTTAGTGTGCTTGTCTCATTCGCTGCCAAGTTGCACTCTGCTGAGCCACAGATTTGGCCAGCATGTGAGAGTGAGCGGGACAACAGGACTCTAAAATATGCCAACATCCATTTGACTGCTTGGCGGCACTACACAAGCGATGCAAGTGGGAGTCAAGAGAATGAAAGAGAAGCTTGAGCACAGAGGTAGCAATGCAAAAAGACTCAGAAGACTGAAATATAGTGGAGACACTGAAAATTGGATAATATTCCTTCATCTGTTTTAGCCCTATTTTGGGAGTCTGATAGCTCATGGCTGAACAGCCATTGTGAACAAATTCACATAAAAATCAATGGCTATTTAAATTGAATTCATCACCATTCTCCTCCTCTTTCTATTTTCTGATGACTGGCTGACTGATCATTGGGGAATCCCTCCTTGCCTAATTTGTATCAATCAGAACTTACCCATCATCTAAATCAGGAAGAACGTGACTGACAGCATATCTAATCTTGATTTAGAGAAGGAAAAAACAGATATTTTTGTGAAGACTTGTAGAACTGCTGTGACACTGAGCCATCTCTTTGTGACCATAAGTTGTAAGCTCCAGATTTAAGTAACATTTCTTTCTGGCAGGCATATGAAAAGGGCCAGTCGACAAGCACCAAGCTGAGGGGAACAAATGATGCTGAATGAAAATGTTACAGGTATAAACGGTATAGGCTGCTTTGTTCTACTTTACTCGGGATGTTCCGATTAAGGTTTTATGCTGCAGATTCCAATACCAATCATCCATGTGTGAAATCTGTCTTAAACAAGACAGAAAATGTTAATGCCTGTCTGAGGAAAGTGTATGGTGAGGGGTTTCACAGCTTCAAAAAGTATATTATATAACAATAATACATCAAAAAAAAAAAGTTAGCATGTTGGCCCCACACTCAGGAGATCGAGGAGAACTGGGTTCGAATCTCCGTTTGGGCATCTCTGTGTGTAGTTTGTATGTTCTCCCCG
This sequence comes from Doryrhamphus excisus, assembly GCF_037039965.1. NCBI lineage: Eukaryota > Metazoa > Chordata > Actinopteri > Syngnathiformes > Syngnathidae > Doryrhamphus > Doryrhamphus excisus. The sequence goes on along the minus strand of NC_136371.1, from coordinate 8,765,879 downwards.
TCCTTGCGTGGGTTTCTACGGGTACTCCGGTTTCCTCCCAAATTCCAAAAATTTGCATATTAGGTTAACTGGTGACTCCAAATTCAGGGTGTCATCACCAGGTATCCAGGGAGTACCCCGCCTCTCGGCCAAAGTCAGCTGGGATAGGCTGCAGCACACCCCTGAAACCCTAATGAGCATAAGCGGTATAGAAAATGGATGGGTGGATCATCAAAGCTAAACAAGGAACCCAGAGTCTAATAATAATGCTAATAATGAATGATTTCTTTCAAATATAAGCATATGGCCCTGAACGGTGTATCCCGAGCATGAACGGACATGATCCAGCTTCTTTCATGCTCTTAGAGAGGAAGCCAAACCTTGTCAGGAACCCCTTTTGCAGCTCTGAATATCAATGAACATAAAAAAGAAAAAAATGAATGGAGCGCAAAGGCATACTCTAAGATAAACACGTATTTGCCCATCCTTCAGTTGGAACTGCATATCATTCGGAAGAGTTGTTCAATAAAGCATCATCATCTCATCAGTCCCCATAATAAAATCTGAACAATACAAACTGCTAAATGTGTTTGAAGGACAATGAATCCATGAGAAAATGCACAACTTTATCAAAATTGAAGAATAAGACCCCACTTTGAAGACTCTATTTAGATCTAAAGTACTTTTATATGCAAATTGATATACATTAAATTAAAACAATGACCTAAACAGGCACAGATGTGACTGACATGAGGAACCCAGGCTACCTCAGAAGGATACAGGAAATGTAAAAAATGTTAATAAATAAATAATAAAATAATAAATCCCTTTTTCCCCCTGAAAACCACTAACTCAAAATGCTGCTCTAGCAAGGGCCTTAGAAAAACAGACAAATTTTTGTTATTTAATTTTAGAGAACATAGAACAGTGGTAGCTGTCCAAGAAACATGAATATCTTCCATAGTTTCCATTTTCCATAATTTACCAGATCTGCAAATGTATGCAATCAATACTCCATACTTCCATACTTTCCATACATGCAGTGGAATCCTGTTTCATAAAATGCCCAAGCAACACTGATTGACTTGGAGGCAATGGATTATAATGGTCTGACATTCCAACAGAAAGAGGCATCAGGCTAGTTGGCCCATACTCGCTCATTCCCTCCTGTAACATAGACTTACAAGAAGCAGCGTGGGTGGACAGCTTAAAGCAACACTGGTAAACTACCCGCCCCAAAGCACAAATTGTTCGGTCCCTTGCTGTTGTGCAGGAGGCACTGCTGACAATCTACCAGTTCCTACCCAATTTCCAAATTCCCCCGACCACATCACAAAAACTTTACTAAGCACCTTTCAAGCTGAGCGGTGACACCTCAGTGAGGAGGTTAGGGCAACACAGTGTGCTTACAAAATGAACCCAGTACTTGAGCATTATGCATCACGAAACATGCGTAGGTTTTCCATCCGAAACAAAAGGATGATTGCACTAATTGGTTCCTACTCTTCTCAGTGCAAAGTGCTAATAAAAAAAGTCAGACACTTTGCAGTTTGGTGAGAAGAAAAAAAAAGTCAGGCCATCTTTGGCAATGCAATTAAACTTTTTTTTTAGACAGCACCGTGAGAAATTCACAGTGGGGGTGGGGCTAAAAATATATTTGACTATATGATCTGGTTGTATATGAAATCTTCTTTCTACAGATGCTGCAGGACTATAATTAATGTCTTTCTCTCCTATCCATCACAGTTAGATGACATTTCTGCTTCTTAATGATGCCTAACAAAGCTTGACGCACATCATGTCCATGTCGAGATAATGATCAGCTCGTGTGACATGATAGGTGTTGGCAAAAAGTTTTTCTCCAGAAAGCTGGATGACCACAGATCGTTAGCCCACTCTTTTACAGACTCAACCCCCATGCGCGGTGCTCATGCATGCGATTTCCTTTGCCTTGCGGAATCTGCTTCGACAAGATAACTACAAGGACCCTCATCTCTTGGGTTGATAATGGTGCAGTGAAATCCCCCTGCTTATTATGGTAGCCTTTGTTGTTTTTATTGCACAGCTCGGCTTATTTATTTTACTCTATGCAACAGAACATTTGTATTGGTCTGTAAACAGAGCTCTTTTTGTGTGCAAAATTACTGAAAAGTAAACAAAACATTCCAGAAAACTAGACATAGATGTAGAACCATTTGCATGCTGTTTGGCTCAGTGTAGAGAAGGTGATGGCCGGGGGCCGATTCAGCAGCAAAAATGTGTTGAGGCAGCACAGTGGGGAGATAAACTATGTATTTATTGGACCCGCATGAAAAAAGAAATGTCAACAGTGCATCATTCTCACCCTGTACTTTAATTTCATATTATCATTTAAGTACCAAACTGGAACCTAAACAATAATCACAAAATGCTGGAATGGATACAGCAGAATATAATTTTTCAAACAGAAACCTTACAGTATTCTTTTTCCCTCGCTACATCGTGGTTCAAACATCACTCCCTCACTAGCTCTGTTGTCCAGAAATTTATTCATAAATCATGTATGTTTCGTGGTTGATTATGGCCAATTATTAGTCGAAACTATTCAAAGACATGTAATGTCTAGTGCTCTGGACTCTAGGTGCCAGTAATGACACAAAATATTGATGAGACATGACATTACATCACCAGCACTGACATGTAGTCAGCCACAGTCCCACATGATAGAATGAAAAACAATTTTTCCTCTTATTCTGTTTTTTTTCACCACTCTTTTTGAACCTTATATGAATAAATATGAATAAATAAATTGACGGCTATCTAGTCAACTTGCTTATTTTTCTGCCATGCTGACCCTTTACTGACATGTGAAGCTATGGATGTTTGTAGCTTGCCTCTTGCTCCATTGTTTACACTCAAGAGAATCCCTTAGCTTTGACCACCCCTTTACTACGTGGAGAGACTGGAGATCCCCAAGGAGATACGGAGGAGGAGAGGCTGCATTGCGAGAGTGAATAGCGAAAAAAGACAGTATAAAGGTTGATGGATAAAGATGGTATCAACCATGTTTACCATCTGTCTGTAGCATGGTTTCACTGAAGACTGAACATTATATTTAACTTTTTCTACATTTAAAAAAGAGACTTTTTTATTTTACTTCAGTGGTTATTTAAGCTAATTTATATTTTAATAAAACTTTGCACGCACCTTTAGCTTTGACTTTTGTCGAAACTCACTTTGTGGAAAAAGCATCAGGCTTTATAGCGTATATCTACGTATGTTCAACCTAAATATATAAGGGTATGAGTTTTGGTACACACACATTTTATATATATATATATATATATATATATATATGTACATATCACCTAACCACAATGTTCCATTTATTAATATTGAGTCCCACTTCTCAGACATTTTCCTTTCCAAGACTGCAAGGCTTTCTGAGTATCTTCACCTGTGTCAAGTAGTTCTCTCACCATCATTACTATTACATTAATCACACAGGAGCATCGTCTTATCTGAACCTATTCATGGAAGAAGCAAATAACTTCCCAGAAGAGATGAAAAAAGGCCTGCATTAGATGTGAATTGTTCAAACATGACGTCTCAGAGGTTGGCCATCTAATAGCATGTTGCAAATTAAATGTTGTGACGTCTTAATAGACAACTAAAGAGTTTTAATTTATAGCATATATTTTGCATTTGCAGTACACCTCTGTAAATCTATTTTTATGTCCGGTGGAGCCAGTGAGGGCTCTGTGACAAATCGCTAGATTTGTCACTGAATATTTTGAGATGTGCTTTGAACCCCAACATTTTGTACAGTTTTTATTTTTCCCTCAATTTTGTTGACTTTATACTTTTTACACTAATGGGTTCAGCCATTTTTGTGAAGGCGCTATTTGTGACGCAGCTTTTATATTGACTCACATAAGATTGCGCTGATAGCCCTAATTTTATGGTCTGCAAGTGTGCATATAAACAGTTATTGAATCCACAAAGTGGATTGCAAGTGTAAAGTGAGCTTTTGTCAGAAACGCCAAAGCCACATTGTGAAAGAAAGTATAGTGCAGCAGATAGCAATTGTGAGTCGAAAACATTTTTGTCGTACATCTCAGAATGTCAAGTTAAATGAATGTGACCACAATGCAGTGATTTGTAAGGGCTCAGTGGAGAGATGAGCAGCTACATTCCATCCTCTGACTGTATTTACGGATACCGATGTTGTTTTGCAAACACAAATGCCATGGGAATTTCATCAAAAATAAAAACATATCCTTTCCTTACCTTTCAGAATGAGAAAACAAGAGGCTGCACTGTTGACTGCAACAGGCCGTGACAGCCTTGTCACCATCATGCTCCAATCATCACGCACAACCATCTTATTGGTGACATATCATTTTGTCTTTGACTGGACGACTCGGTAAACAGTAAACAAGACGGCTCTCACAGCAGCTGACTGTCATCAGAATACAAAGAGACACACAGCTGGTGGTCGGGTTTTGACGTTGTTTATTTTGACAGGCTGCCAAATTAGCATTGACAAAAATGCACAGCAACAAATTTGCTATTTATCAGATTTTCACAATGACTACAGCTAATAATAACTATAATAGTTCTGTCCTGCGGTACATAATCGGAATACAGTCCATGAAACTGCACAGTTCGAAATGCTAGAGTTAGTTTTCATGTGGATCTGGTTGCAGCAAAACATCAATCAAATAGGTCATGCTCTTGAGTAACTGCTTGCCAAAATGTACAGCTCAGAGTTAGCATTTAAATTACTCACAAGTAAAGATGACTTCGGTGTTTTTACTTTTTCTTGTTTTGAAGGTCGTGGATGATCAAATCAGTTGTCACTGCAAGAAAGAACACAAAGGCAAACACCTCTTTGTTGTACACCTTAACTCATTTGCTACCAAATATGTATTATAAGTATTTATAAGCCAGTTTCTTCCTATTCTATCTTCCTTTCTTTTCTTTTTCCGGTGTCATTTTTAAGAGCCTTTCTCTGCACTGTTCTCCAAAACCAAATTTATGGAATTGATTGAACGGTCTCCACATAATTGACGAGCAACTTGTGTTCGGGGGTTCCCCTGAAGTCTGCACTCACCGAACGTTCAGCGCCCGGGTACGTGATGGACATTTAGGGGAAGTGGAATGTCATGTGCCTGGCGAATGTTTCCGTTGAGGACATTGAAGATGTCCTACTCGTTCCGTTGCAGATTGATTGGGAACTGCCCTGGTGCACCGAAGAATTCGTAAGATGGAGGCAGAGGATCGACTTGGCTCACAGCTGCCCGCCATGAATGATATGGTGGGTAAAGCTGTTTGATTGTGAATCACAATGAATCTCTGATAAGTTTTCGGCTTCCGGGAGACCAGAATGGACACCAAGAGCAGCCAGGTCTATTGGAATGTGGCTGCTCACAATAACCCAAACAATATACTTCATCTGGATTTCCACTACATTTCGGTTTCCAATTTCTGGTTATCATAAGAGCAGATCTTTTACACAGTCATGGATATGATCATCCATTATGACACATATGTCACAGTGGAACGGCTAATACCAAAAGTGTGGCCAATGTTAGTGGCCGTTTCTCCTGTCTTAGAGCTTCTGATATCTCTTTCACTTACATAGTGATGGCTTTTCTTTTTCTCAGTGCACATCCACTAGAAGAGCCTGCCTTATGCTTGGTAGACATAATTAAGTGCAAAAAGTTAATTAATAAGCGATGTTATTCACTCCTAGTAGGGTGTCTCTGCGCTGCACACATTTGTCCGTCGCGCATGTGGAAACAAGTTAGTCCAGTGGAACCACCACCAAAATTATAAATAAAATGTCAGAGATGGTCAAACTGTGAAGGCCTGATATTGCCTCGCAGCTGCAGGAGCAAAGATGCACCAAGAGCAGGAAGGAGGCATAAATCTTAAAAAGGAGGCACGGACAGGTTGGAAGAGGGAACTAATGATTAGAACAACAGAAATTCACAAGGTCGATCGAAGAGGATACAGAAATTACTTGATAATTCCCCCCGACTTGCTCCAAGAGGTGTGTTTTAACCCATTCGAGAGAATGAGACATGCTAAGACACGCTTTGACCAATGTTAAGTCATAGGTTGTGGTGCGTTCAGGGAAAGTTTGGGGTTGGGGTATGGTGTTTTATCCAGGAAGGAGTTACAGCAGCTTTTGAAATAGCAAAAAGGTCTGACAGTGGAAAAGGCAATTGTTAATTGTAGTGTGCCTCACTCCATTTTTAGGTCCTAAAACTGTGAGTGATCCGCCAATGGATGGTCAAGATGACATTTAACAGATTACCCGCCGCACAGTTCCACAATGAACCAATTTTGGTTCTGGTTGGCACAATCTTGTCTTACAATATATGACAGTTTTGAAAGCACAGACATGGTGAAGCTTATCAACGCTGCATATATAATCAGTCTCCGCTCAGCCCATGACCACACTTTGAAAGGAAAAAAGCATTAACTGGAGTCAGATGATTGATTTGAAAACTGAGATAAGAGAAAATGAAGAGAAAGCTATCGAAGGGTGGTTGTGCATGACAACATATATTATGGGGGAGTCACCATTATAACTTTATTAACCTCTGTCAACTATTGAAAACATGTAATATAGTAGATGTGCTGCACCATGGCACACAGCTTTGTAGAGTTATACAAGACACTCTGTATGTTAATGTACTGTACTTCCTCTTTCAACTCTTCCCTGTCAGGACTTTGATTTCATCATTTAATCATAAATAACTTTGCAAATGAAAGTGAATCATTTTCAAAGATGAGACTAAAGGTGAAAAGCACACACAGATGTTTGAGTAGATACTGAAAAACACTAATGTGCTTGAAAAATGTGCAGTGGAACCTCTGAATTTGAATGCCCTTGAAGTTTTACAATGTGTACAATAATTTAAAAGTTGCACAGCAGTTCAGCTAAGATGAACTTCACAATACACTTTTGTGTTTCCTTGACTTGTTTCTTTTTTCATATGATGCCACCACAGAAAATGGCACAAAGGAAAAATGTTAGGAAAACTGTGAAAAAAAAATGTCTTTGCGATGCAGGAATAATACTAATAATAATAATAGAGACATGATAGAGACATTGACTGTCAAAAAGCCAGTTCAGTTCAGTACAGAAAACGAAGTTTCATTTTCATCTCTTCATTTTTTATCTTTGTATGTCCTCCCTCAAATCATTTTGCACGCTCCTTTGATGGACTGCCCTCATATAGCAGTGCATATAAAGTATACTTTGTCAGTACATATGATTTAAGGCCGTTATTAGCTGTGAAATATGTCACGATCGGCTTGATGTTGTTGCGCTGCAAGAAATGGCAACTGCAGAGAAAATAGAGAAACAGCAACTGGCCAAAGCAAACAAATGATAGACAATGAACCAAGAAAGGAAGGAGCACACACCTGAACTTAATAGGGAACAGAAAATTAGAGGCAGGTGCGTGAAACAAGTAAAGGTGAAAGAGACCGGAAAGGAACAACACAGGAAGTGGCTACAAAATAAGGGCATGGAAACAGGAACTAAGGCATAGAAGGAACTCAACAAACTGTCACGGAGGCTAACTCCCAAATCATGACAATATATTTTCATTGAGGAGCTCAAATATGAGTTCATATACAGAAAAGCAAGAATTTTCCAATGATGCTTTGGCATCAAAATAATAAATTAAAAAATTAATAAATTGCACTCACAGCATCCGATCGCATTGCCTTATCATCTTAAGATCCAGCACTTGGAGCATTGAGACCCTGGCTATATTGGTAATTTAATACTAATTGATCATTATTGTCATTATACCGTAGGCTCCAGCATACGCCTGTGACCCTAATGACGATAAGTGGCATAGAAATTGGATGGATGGATGTCACTATACCAATGCTATGCATCTACGTAATGCAACAAAGATACGTTTTTGTCATGTAATGAAGTCCTGGATTTTATGCTTGTACAGGCAACGTTGCTTTCCCTATGATGTCTGATGTCTGCATCAAGTGTCAGCTTATTTAAATCAGGGTTGACAACTATACTATAACTATTTACTACAGCTTTTCCTTGAAGTAAATTATTTGAAGTAAATATATTGCTATTTATTTGAAATGCCAAATTATTGTTTTTATTTGTTATTTATGTATTTTTCTGTAAACCACTTTGAATTGCCTCGTGTATGACTTATACAAATAAGTCATACACAAATAAATACAAATAAATACAAATAAATTTGTCTTGCCTTGCCTTGCCTATTGAGTGTAAGCTTTCAATTGATATGTCACTCATTTAGATCAGATGTTGCATTCAGGACACAGCTAACCATACATGTTGCACTGGATGGTCACAATAATTATGCACTCTAGTATTGTGTGTGGTAATCATGACCAGTGGAAATGGTGCTGTAAATGTCGCCATGGTAACACTGAGCAAGACGAAGCAAAGTGTTTCCTACATTTATTCTGTTCCCATTTTTGTGTTCATACATAAACATTCAAGATTAGCCACTGTGAGCTCATGGTTTATTAGCCACAATGACAAATCGGAATATGCCTGTTAAAATTTTTGTCACATTACAGAATGGAAAAAACCCAGGCTTACTAATGGCTATCAAAGCAAAACAAATAACAACTGTATCAGGTTGCATGCTTAGTTAGAAGGTCAAAATGTCACATCATGCGACATCACATTAATTTAGCTGCATGATGTTTTTCCTGCTATGGCTTTTTCTGATTCACACACACACCATATCCCAGTCCTCCCACCGGCAGCTGCCTCCACCCCCAGTGCATCTCGAGCATTAGTAATCCATCACTGCTATTTCCAGTTTGGGGTGGTGGCACTGTGAAGATGGCGGGAGCCAGAGGACATAGAAAGAGGTGGCAAATGCGTGAGAGGGGCGACAAAGAGGGGGATGTTGAAATAAAATGTCATTGGAGACAAAGTAGAGGTACATAGATGGAAGACGACGGCAAGGAGAAGTCAAGTTAAGATTTTTTTATATATTTAGTTAATATTCAGACTGAACAAGCTTAGCCGGCTGCTTATGGGGAATCCTTGAGATTCAAGGACACGGTCCCAACTCAGGATGCACATGTGTTGCCCCCCATGCATGTACTGTGTGCCATGTAGGCGTGTGTAATGTGTGATCCAGAAATGGGATTTAGTGTTTGAGGTGAATGTTAAGAGGATAGAATGAGAAATCTCGGGAGGAGCAAGGAAAGGACAAGGGAATGGATCAAAAGAGATGACCACTAGATGGCACTGTTGAGTAGTGAAATTGGCTCCGGTAAGGGCTCAGTGTCCATGTTTTCCCTCCTCCTTTTTCTTGGTCTTTGTGTCTTGCTGGTGCTGCTTCTTTCACAGCCTCTTCTGCATTTTTTTTTTTTTTATCTCTCTCTCCCTCTTTATGTTCAGCACGTATGATGAAGCCTGTTATACAGCTGGGAATTAAACAAACCGAACTGTAGTGTATGCCATAAGTTGTGGCTAGGGGCTTTGACAAACCCAGGAAAGCTCATCCGAGAAAAGGGTGTGTGTTTGTTTAATTGACAGCCGCCCTCCCTTTCTTGTACACAGACGGTGTAGAGCATTCACTGATATACTATTAGAGGTGGCCTCAGTTTGAAAGAAGCACAAAAGGTGAAAGACACATGCATTAATGATCTGCACTAATCAGAGACCAGGAGTGTAAATGGGAACACGGGCGTGGGCGAGCTGTCAGAGCGGTGGATCTCAAGCATGGGTGACTGATCATTGCATAGGGGGGGCCCAGCAGTTGTGTGGCCGGTAACTTTGTTGAACTTTATTTTTAACTTTGGGGGGAATTGATTCGCGTAACTGCACTTCTCATAATAATGATGGCGCAGCACATGGAGCAACAGGCTTGAATGCATGTGTAATAGTCAGTCACTGGTTTTAGTGATTACGAGGAGGAGATGGAAAGAATTGAGATTGACAGTAGATTTTATAAGTGCCCAAGATGTATTGATCCACGTTGCTATAGCTTGGTTGTCCGACACGTCAAAGGTCAGATTTTCCAACTCTCTGTTTATGCACTCTTTATGTTTACATCATCATCATGGAACTATGCAAATATTTGGACTGGAAGATGAATTGACCATGGAGGTCAGATGTCAGTCACAGGGTTACGTACACCTACACAAGATAATGGGCTAAAGAGTTGTATGAATCTCTCGACACGCTGTGCTTCAAATTCCATGGCTACACTGTGTCAGGGTTTTTCGAAATGATATTGTTTAATCAATCATGCTGTTTCATGTTTCATATTTAAGCAAATGTTACATATCTTTACCCAAATTTAGCATTTTCAAGCATTCAAAAACGTCACTGGTTGCAAGGTGTTAGTAATATTGCTGTAATGTTCAGTGAGACACACACACAGCGTCGAGTATATTCACTGTAGACTAACACTTGCACGTGTGCTTCCCAGTTGCAGCATTAAGCAGTAAAACAGAAAGTTAATGCAGCCAGTTACTGCTCACACTTTTATATTTGTCCTTCTACATAACAGATGCACATATATATGAACCTCATAAAAGCAAAAGATGAAGATCCCAAAAGGGTATCATGCTACTGAAATTCAAATTTTCCAGCTGAAGGCCGCTGGAGCCCATGACCTGACCTTGTGTTGAGTTGTTTCCATTCTGTCTCCATAGAGCTTTTTTTTATGTCTGATTTGAATAGTCATTAGATACTGTATGTAGATACTGTATAACTAATGGTTATCTGTGCAGAGACTGCGGCTTCTTTACTGTTTTCTGCAATTTCCTTTCCTGAGAGACTTTATATGAACCACAGACCCCAATTCCCAAGAAACCCCTCCAGATAGCATCCATGTGCACTCGCTTCCATTTTTGGTCCAGGATCTTCTCTCGGGCTTTATCATCCTGATCGAGGATAAAACCCTTGACAATGAAGCAGAGCAGTGTTTTGGAAAACTCAATGTCTAGACATCTAATTCAAATATGACCAAGTGAATGATGGCTTTGCCCGTGGATGAGAGTGAGTGCAGGGGAGTTTGTGCTTTGGCTCCTCACTGCACTCCAGAGAGCTAGAATTGAGGAGTAAAGCTCTGTGACGACAGATTCAGATAGCAACGGGAGAGAGATACTGTCACCACTTCATGCTGAGCAGAAATCCAAATCTAAGATTTTTTTTCCAGGATTATATATTGCAGTCATGCTTGTCCTTGTCAAACACAGATAGTCCCACAACACCTTCTATCTATTCCCATAGTGCAAAGTTAACCGTCACATTGTTTAGGTTTTGCACAAAAAGTATTTTTGTATGTATACCTGCTGCCCTAAACTACACCGCTATAATGGTACAATCTGATAAAGTGGTGCAGATGACTCATAAATGGTTGAACAAAAACCACCACGTCCTCTGCTTCCTATCTGTTGGCCGTACTCGTCTGCAAAACGACACTTCAGTTCACGTTGGTCTAATCTCCCAAAAAACATGATGCAAAATTGCTTATTTTACTTGACTGGAGTGATTTTGGCCTAAGGGGCAAAACCTGTGCATAAAGTGTGTCCTGCATATGAAAACAGAAACTGCAATGTGGTCTTGATGCTGACAAATTGTGATATCATTTCACATTATGATAAATGAATGGAGTACAACACCTGAATTTTGGATTTGAATTATTAATAATAAAATGGTTTGTTGACCGTGTTTTCACTGTTCATGGCCAACTCAGAAATGTACTACTAGTACATAATGCTCTGTGGATGAAAGTCAGCAGAAAAAAAAGACAAAATCTTGTTTACACATTGACACTGGGGCTGATTTTAAGCTTAATTATCCCTTGTGCATTGACACTTTCAGTGTGAAAGTGAAAAGTGATGAGGTCATTGTGGTTTAGATGTCACAGAGCAAAAGTGGTGAGGTCTGCTACAACCTTGGTGTTAATTTCTATTCTTCATCATCATTTTTGGATTGTGAGGAGCACTCCTTATGTTTTTGGAATGTGAAAGGAAACCGGAGTACCCTGAGAAAACCCACACATGCACGGGAGAACATGCAAACCTCACAGACATGCCCTAATGAAGATTTGAACCCAGGTCTTCCAGATCCAACATGCTAACCACTCAGTCACAGCACTGTGCATGCGTGGGTTTTCTCTAGGTACTCCGGTTTTCCCTCACGTTCCAAAAACATGCACGTTACGCTAATTGCCAACTCTATAATGGGCGACTCTAAATTGTCCATAGCTATAAATGTGAGTGTGAATAGTTTTTTGTCCCTATGTGCCCTGTGATTGGCTCATTAGCTTGCTCATTCATTCTTGGTCCTTTTTTTGCCGTGTCTCTTTCTCTAAACACTTCTCTCTCTTCAGAGTTGAAGTAGCCTGTCCGGTCACAATAGGTCAGCACGCTTTGTTGATTTAATCCTTGTCTGATGTTGTCTCATCTCATGTTCAGGCTCAAATGACAGCAAGACTGGCTGGCCCACTATGTTCAGCTGTCTGATAATGCCTCTACTCAGGGCCTGCTGCTCCAATCTGATCTCAGAGCTGATGAAAAGTAGTCACAGCGAGTTACTAGTGTTCGCCAGTAAAGGCTGCAAATGCGGATTCAGGCAGAGGGAGTTAGCGACAGCTGAGTTGAGCATGCAACACATACTGTACTGATTCTGATGCCACTCCATGCATGCAATAGAGTTTCTCTGGTTGCAACAGTCAGATTAGGGATGCATGCTTGCGTCATGATTACACCAAATCTAGCGGAGAAGATGTCATACTCGTAACACAAGTCACAATGCATACCTGATGTTGCTTCTTTACTTCAACTGCTCGCTTACATTGAGATGCTCACAACCCAGGCAGCCTCCACCAACGCCTGCCAACAGGCAGGTCTACTAGATGAGAGGATCAAATGGGTCCCTCAATGGTGCCTCTGTGGCAGTTGTTGAGTGAGGCAAAGCATCAATCATTCATGCCCTCTATGCTGAGTTTGCCAGCATGTGCAGATCTGAACCACCAACTGTTTGGTCACAGATGCACAAAACTTTCCTTGGGATGGGTTAAATGCCATAGAAGCTCAATTTCAACAGCATCAATACTGTCTGTCTATGTGAGCAAGTATACAAGTGTACTGTGTGTGTGTCCCTTAATTTTGGTAATGGAAATGTTGGGAAGGCTTAAGCTGTCACTGCTGGCAATGGACTGGGAACAAATTCATAATTTTAAGGGCTCCAGAGACCAGTTGTGCCAGAAAGAATGCACATATAGTGTACACATACAAACAGTCATATGGTCAATAGTTTTTTTAGTGTGAGCGAAAGCAACACCACACTATGTAAAACATGAATTGTGTCACGTTCTGCTATGAGTTGATTAAGCTTTCAGCACTCAGAGAGCTCAGACCTCCGCCAGGCACAGTATGAGGTGGTGTAAATCACCACCTCATACTGTGATTTACACCAAAATAATAATCCAACAGTTTTTGGATTAGTCTTTAATATTTTGTAGAACTTTTTTTTTGTATTTTTTTCCAAGTGGTCCGGCCGTTTTTGCATATATAACCTGCATATATAACCTGTCTCACAACCCCCATTTCCTAAAATTCCAGAAAATTTTATCCAAATCCATTCAGAGCTTTTCAAAGAATTGTGAACACAAGTATATGCAACTTGACTTTTGCTTGTGCTTGACGGAGGTAATGATGAAAAGATCAGCTCACACAGAATGAAAAGGCACTCAAAATGGGCAAAGTACCAACATAACAAAGGAGGCGATAACCAGCCCAGCTGGGGTTAACACAAACTCACCATGAGAGGTGGTAACAGAAATGTTCCCAGGCAGGAGAATAATACCAGGAAAGATGCAAAAAAGTACAAGAAAGGGAAAAGTAAAGCAATAATATGTGTTGTATTTGTATGTCCCAGTCTGTTATGGGTACAAGGAATAGAAAAGTTGTTGGTCCTGTTTGCATCCTTCTCACATTTTCAGGGTGTTTCTACCTTGGGTAAGACGACAATCCATCCATCCGTCCATCAATTTTCTATGCTGCTTAGCCTCACCAGGGTTGCTAGAGGCGGGGTACACCCTGGACTGGTTGCCAGCCAATCGCAGGGCAACCAGGTCTTCCCCATGTCCCGACTGACCTCATTTAGCCACCAGGCGGCCCTAAGAAGACCATTCAGACATATTCCTCCACTTGTTGGATGCTGACAAAATGGTCCTGCGGCTAGCTGCTGAGGGGCTGATCTAGAAAGTATTAGGCTTGTCTTGTACCTGGCGGGTAACAGGCTTGTTTTGAACTGGCTCTCGGTCAATATCATCCCTGTCTTCAAACACACTGTCAGGTGCCGTGTTTCCAGCCATGTGATTGTGACTTTTCTATATTCAAAGATCATTTCTAAGGCTCTGAGCAGAAAATATTTACTACAAGAAAATTCTCACTTGCACACATACAAACTTGAGGTAGGCAGATTGAACAAAACAGTGACAGTATAGCCTGCATTGGTATCAGTGTTTGCAAAACTGACTCTGGATATGGTAAACTGAAGTTTGTAGTATTGCCCACTACCACAAATGAACTTGGTTTGAATAACAATAAAGAATACATTACTAGTTTTATCTCATGCCTTTTGAGACACCCAAAAGGCTCTATGCTGAGAAGCCATTATTCATTCACTCCACAGTCATACACAGGTGGTGCTAAGCTACAGTGCACAGTCGCAACAGCTGCCCTGGGGTTGACTGATGAAAACATACCTGCCAATCTGCACCAACAGCCTCTCCGAACACCACTAAACAGTCATTTACACAAGTACACCAATGTGGCAGCACGGTGGGTGAAATCTCTTGCCCAACAGCACAACAGCAGTGACTGGGATGGTTAAAGCTGGGAACTGGTTTCTGGACAACCTCCTCTACCTCATTGGCCATTGCTGCCTAAAATGTTTCTTTTAGTAAACATATAATATAAACCGGCAAAGATGACAATACGACAAGGGCTAAAATAACCCCACCAAAATAAAACCCTAACACATTAACAATGCCACCAGTTGACCTCGATGACTACTAAAAACCACTGTTATCAAGGAAAGGTCCAATTGATCAGCAAAATAAAGATCAGTTGCAGAAGTTAATGTCTGTGTCCCAGCGATTTGAGTTGAAGAGGCATTTGAAGTGGTATCTCTTTAGCAGAGCAAATGTGTATGTGTGTGAAACTGCAAGGTTTCATCAAGACCTTTACACACAAAATGTCAGCAATGCCTGCTGGCTTCAAGCAACGCCACCCCTCCCCTTCTGAAAATTTACTCCTGCTTATTTGTGTGTCTGTGTATGTGTGTTTAGGGTCAATGACATAAATACACACACACAATCACATCTTTTAAACAACATAATCTCTATTTGAAAACATAGCAACAGTAAGCTAAAACATCTTGTCTTGTGTGTGCCTTCAGAACTTGATTCATGCCAGTAATATAATAACTTGCACGAATCTTCCAATGTATCCAATGAGGGCCACATCCTGTTATATTTGAATGCTTGCTGCAATTTGGCTGCCAGAAGATGAGCAAGGATCTAGCGATTGTGGAATAATACTGAGAGGTCACCACGGGTAGAAATGTGTGAGAAAAGACTTTGTCTTTTGTACGCAGACGGTCATCCCTCCTTTTCCATATCTATGTCTCAAGTTTTTTGTGAAAAAAAGAAATAATCACTGTCAGAAAAAGACACTTTAGATAGGAAGCAAGGAGGCGTTGTTGCTTGCTGAGAGAAAGGAGAGAAGAAGGAAAGACAGATGCAAGATTGCTCGGGTAAGCAAAATATGGATAAAGTGAGGGACGACAGGATGAGTGGGAGAGGGCACCTCCTCAGTGTCATGGCAACACAGACAATGTCATTTTCTTGTGGCGCGTGCTACTGGTGCTAAAAGCCTCCTATTCACCACCCCTCCCTTTGGACCACCCTCACGCAGTCATGGATGCTTACACTCCTGTTCTCATTCTATTAATCTCTCATGTGTTAGTACAGAAAACAACAATGTGCCCACCCACCCCAGAGGCAGTTTGCACCAACTGACAAGGGTGCATGTGTGCTCCCAAAACATCAACACCATCAACACCAGTGGCCTTCAAATTAACTCCTATTCATTCATTCATTCATTCAGTCATTATTTAATATCACAATTTCAACCATGAATCTCAAGCATTGATGGGAACCGATTCACATGGGATGGTTCACATTTTTACAGTTTGATTCCTAGTGTTGATGCCCAGTCGAATACCAACAAGGGCGAAGCGACTGGATGTCTGTGTGTCCATTGCAACCATGGACAGTGTACACTCAAAGTTTGGCTGAACACCTCCTGATTTGAGGTGTAGAAATGCCATGCGTGTTGTTGAAGTGCCACAGTGCCTGGTCCTTTATGTGCTGCATCTGGCTTCATCTAACCAGAATCAGAATCGGGTAAGTAAAACAATAAATTATGTCTGTCTTGCCAACAATAAGGTGGCAAATAACATGAGCACATGTACTTATTCATAGTGAAATGCAGGCAATGAATATGTTTTATGAAAGTGTATCATATTTATATTCCAGTTCAAAGGTTGGATGTTGAAAATATCCTTGTTAGAGATTCATGGTAAAGTTCAAATAATTAAAAAGGAGAAGTTCACACTTCACACACCGAAAAACAACTGTGGTTAGTGCCCTGATTTAAGCTATGCGAACATCCCCATGCCTGAAAGAATCAGATTTGAGAATTATTAGGAACCGGGATTGCTCAAATTCAAACTATGCTCAAGAAAAAGTGATGCAAAAGAGACTCCAAGTTATTTTGTTTTTCCTCCCTTGGATTTTTTTAAATGTATTTTTTAGTTGTGTTTTCTTAGGTTTGATTCGGTTTCAGCCAGCGGCAGCCCCACGGGCACAGCATGATTCATTAGCAGTCTGGACTTGGAGGGGAGAATCCCTCCTGCTCGGACTGCAGTTCGGAAAGATTGTTGTGCCTGTGGGAGCCTGCCCTGGAGGACTGGGCTGCTTATGATGGCTTTGGGACGAGCAGCATCTGTTGTTCGTTGAGAAGAACCATTCATGCTTTCTTGTCAGATTCTCCAAAAGTCTCCAATAACACAATAAAAACATTATTGTTTGACTTTGGTACAATGAAGCAAAAAGGATGCAAAATTTCAACAGCATTTCTTTTCATATGTTGTAGCATTAAGCAGTCAATAAGTTACACGGTAGGATATTTCGGAGCCTTCACCGCATTGATTTATGAAATGATGTTTTTCTTAGCTTTAGCACCATGTGTTTCATTACACAGACCTCACAGCTAGGAGACCTGGGTTCAATTCCACCTTTGGCCATCTCTGTGTGGAGTTTGCATGTTCTCCTCGTGCATGCGTGGGTTTTCTCCGGGTACTCCGGTTTCCTCCCACATTCCAAAAACATGCTAGGTTAATTGGCGACCCCAAATTGTCCATAGCTATGAATGTGAGTGTGAATGGTTGTTTGTCTATATATGCCCTGTGATTGGCTGGTGACCAGTCCAGGGTGTACCCCGCCTCTCGCCCGAAGACAGCTGGGATAGACTCCAGCACCACAGCGACCCTCGTGAGGACAAGCGGTAGAAAACGAATGAATGTACAGTAAAGCATAAAAGCAGAACAGATAGCTTGTGCATTTAAAATTCTTATCTAGCCTTTTTAGTTAGATACAAAATGAAAAGGCAGCAACACAGGACTGGAAATAGCCAACCTGCCCGCTTTAATTAGCTCACATTAGTTTTGCAGAAACCATAGTTAGACTAAACTATTAATATATTTGCATTCCATGAGTTTCTAGTCATCCTTTTTAGCTTTATCATGTTGACATTTCTGACATTCCCTTTCAGGGCGCTCACTTGCAGCGATGTACCACCCCATGCTACCGCTGATCCTCATCCTCCAGCAGGCAAGTGCAGCCATGCCGCCACAGTAACGTGCACAACTTCCTGAATGAAAGGTCAGTTCTGCCCGTGTCAAAATTAGTCAGTGTGCAAGCTATCTGACGCATATGAGCAGCTATTCATGTGGTCAATGATTTGTTTATGAAAGAAAACTTTCAAAAAGTCCATAAGAGTTTGTGATCTCTGCAGGGTATTGTTGCAGTACATCTCAACCTCAACAAAAGACAACAAGCCACTATGTGTGTCTACAAAATTATATAATGAGTTCAGACTTTTGTGCCGATAGCGTTTGCAGCTGATGTGCAATCACCAGCACTCAGTCTTCTTCACCTTCAGGGGCGGCTTAGATACAAGACCTCTTCCATGCGTCTGGTGTCGCTTCCTATTGCAGTCACTTTCCAACGTGTGCAAACCCTCATGGACAAATACATTGAAGCTCCAAAATGTATGCACTTACACAAATGCACAAAGACACAAATGCAGCTCAAGTTCAAAACAGTAAAGCAAATCCAGAAATTTGCAAACAGGCGCATGTTCAGGCCTTTATGTGTAAACAAATGCCAGCATTGTGATGGAGGCGAGGGTTAAATGTCACAGGACATTCACAGTTTAGTCTACTTTCTAAAGTAAAGTGACACATCAGACAGCTCTGTTTTTTGAAGAACATATACAGTATGGACAGCGCTGCAGAAAGTATAAGAAAGAAGTTGGTGAAAGAAGAGGACAGACTGGAGGAGACGGGATCATTATTTGGAAACAGACTTCTCCCCTTTCACAGCATCGTTGATGCCCTTCACATGGTGGCCCGTCTCCATTTTGCCTTTAATTGCATCGCGCATGTTGAGCCTTTTCGTCCTTGTTGTGCCTGTGTACCAAGGATAAGCTGCAGCAAACTGGAACAAAGGCAAGGAAACTGTAATGAGAGACAAGCAAAGATCACTCTACATGTAAACTATAATGGAGCCTCTAAAGTACATTTTTGTTGTGGTCTCTTACAGAGACGTCCAGTTGTCCTGTTGCTACTGACCAACACACATTAAATTCCCATGCAAGTGCATCTAATCTGTTGTGCAAAAGTTGACGGCCTCTGTGTCCAATCAAAGTAACATTCCCAAGCAGCTAAATCAGCCAGGCTACAGCTGCACTTCAAAAGGTTTATTCATAGTGAAACACTGCCCCCGTGGTTTCCACTGGTACTATCATGGTAGCTTTTAGGAGACAATACATCAATTCTGGCAAAATCAATAGAGCACGCACAGGAGGCTTTGCACCTTTGTCTGTAAGTATTTTATCAGTAAGGTACCATAATTTACAAATTATGAGTTGATCTTTTTCTCATTAAATCCTTCTCTTGCAAAATCTGTCAGATGTACTGCAGTCTGCACTGGTAACAACCTTAATTTGCGCTAAAGATCATCCCATGTCGACCATGAAGATCAATGGAGTCTCCCACCTGACTTGTTTTGTTCCATAACCCCCGGGATCTTTGGAGAAGTTTCAAATTACTCTTACTGCATCCAATCTCAGCAGTAATGCTGCGCTGCAATTGGCAGCTCAACAATCCAAACGCATTCAAGGAGAGAAAGCTTTTCTGTCTTTGCCATCAAGAGATCACAACATATGCATATTCCAACAGTGCAAAATGTAAATTATTGCAATTTTTTAACTGGTCATAAAATTTTGATAAGGAGTCATCATTTATTTATAGTTGCACATTACTTAAATACACATAGTCTCCAAGGCAGAAGCATATTAGAAACCATTCCATAAAACTAAAACAAGTGTATGCTTTGTATCATTCAATTTGTGTGCCTAACTCCATCATAAATTCAAATCAATGCCAGGACTCACAAATTCCTCAATACCAAATTCACCCCAAGCATATGGATCCTGCGCAGGAGGGCACTGTTATGTTGGAGCATAAACAAGGTCCAAAATGTTCTCTCTAAGTTGAAAGCAAAGAAGTGTCCAAAATGTCTGCAGAATTGCAACTCGATTTGCCATTCACCCCACAATACTGCGAAGTTAATTAAATCATCGGAAGGCATTTCGTCCATTGTTTACTTGGGTGCATTTAGTATACAATCCCCATTCTGTCCTTTTCGCTAAAACAAACACACCCGACATACAGAGAGCCCTCTCTAGGGGCTGTAAGCCATGCTTGTAGAACTGCAGGTTCATTCCCGTTGACAGCCGGAGGAAAATAATTGGGCCATTGCGACTCATCAAAATGCAGGAAAGTATTATTTTCCCACCGGTTTTTATCCAAGACAATCAACAACCGTGTCAACAACCAAACAGCTTTTATTTCTTTGAGGCAGCATTGGTGGTAAAGTGCCTACGTGTGGACTGACTTGATGCATTTTGTTAGCAGTATCACTGAAACTGTCTGCCTCTCATTTCAGACCAGAGGCATTTTTTTAATTGCCTTTTCCTCACATCCGTGTTTTTATTGGGATACTATTCTGAAACAAACGTCACGTCTATGTATGCAGCCGCAGCGCAATGTGCATGGGTGCATCATTGTGTCATGTCCTCATTAAAATGGTCTTATAGCAACTTGTATATTATTATTTGTTACATTCTCAAAGGCCTCATAAATCATTTCCACTGCAACTGTTTTACCTTGCTGTAATTACTATGAAACAGCAGATGATTCATTTGGCAACATGCATCTCCCGCCAATTAGGGCAAGAGTGTTTCTCCGCCCTTTCGTTTATGTGTGTTTGTGTTTCCTGCCGTTTCATTTTGGACAGTAAACTGGCACAATTGCAGTCCTAAACAAGATCTTCTTTCTGAGTGGTTTGTGTGCAGGCCACCCAGCTAGCAGACCTGGATACGGTCCACCCCAGGGGACGAGAACTTGCTATGTAAGGTCATTTTACCTGCAGTGGACACCCTCAGCAAAGGTTGGAGGCATGTTTGTCTGCACTTGCAAAGTCGCCATGCTTGTTGTTGTTTTTTTTTAAATTTTCAAGCTTGCCTCTGCTTGCTTTAAATTCATCAACAGACTCACTCGTTGCAGGCGTTTTCTGTGTAAGACCCAGCAGCTTTGCTGCGGAAACAGGCTCGCTCCCACTAGGCGTTGAGCAACAGCTTCTGAATGCCTTCCATGGTTTGTGATCTCTGTTTTGTTTGGTGCCTACATTTGCAACATTAGCTCAATTGATTACGTTGTTATTCTTCAAGTTGGTACTTATTAAGGAAGGGTTCCAATAAATCCTGGCACTGTTGCCAACATGGACACCATTGTCAAATTATGCAGAAGTGAGTAGGATCAAACTAGCATTGGTAGTCCTACATCACCATCAGTGTTGATCATATTTGAATTATCTGCAGCACCCCCGCAGTGGGCCAAACTACCTGACTGAACCTGCTAAGCTCCTCTCCTTTAAAATACCATGGGGGTGACCGTGCGTGCACGAACTGTTTATTTACAGCCCTTTGTCTGACAATGCAGTGGCGGCGGTGGGCCTGTTTCTCACTGAGCTCATTTTCCCCTTCATTCTGTGTGAAGGCCTTCTTCAGTGGGTGGGAGAGCAGGATGGATCGTGCAAGAGAGAAAAGGAATCAAAGTCTGAGTCTGGTCGAAAAAAAAAAACCTAACAAAAGAAGAAAAAAGGTGGATTGAGCTAGCTCAAGGTAGAAGGAGGGGCTGCCAGGAACAGATATTGAACAAACAGAGATAAAACTATATATATATATATATATATATATATATATATATATATATATACATATATATATATATATATATATGATGGCAATAAGAAAGTTGTCTCTACTTTGGAATTAATGTTATTTGTCGTTTCCTGATTCCTCTTTAAACAGGTCTTTGCTCAAATGATGGACTGTGGCTGTTATCTTTATGGTCTGGCGGCAGCACACAGCCTGTTAAAAGCAAGAAACCATGATGTAAACTTTATGGCAAAACATTAATACATGGCCACACCAACACATCCTTCGCTGCAAATACCCTGCAGGTGCATAAAGACACTGCACTTTGCTTTATGGTGCTTTCTCTGAGGTTTAGTGAGTGCAGGCATAACAAAGAGAGGAGATTAAGCTGCTTGCAGTGTATTCACCAGCCAGTAAATGTATTAAGGATTAATGTAGACCTGAAAAAATATGCTTGTTTTTTGTGTTCTTGGTGAATTAATGACTTGTTCTATTTGAATAAACCGAAATTGGAGTGAAAGACAGTGTGCGTTTTCCCAAAAGCCACAGCTCACCAGCTTAAATCGGATGCTACTGGGCCGGCAAGTGTTGGCAGTGGACATTTAATTTGGGCCAACACACATCTGAAGTTGGTACAATTTGGGACAGAATCACCAGCGTGAGCTCGTCATAAAACGGCATCTGTCTTCCTGTTGCCAATTTCATCAGGCGCGGATGTGCACTCACCATGCCTCCCCCGGCAGCTCCCTTTGCTCATTTTTTATTTACCTCTCCGCAACCCCACAACACCGCCGTCCCACTTATTTGGCCCTGCCGCTGGATCTGGACAGACTCCCTCTGGAGACACAGCTCTCATTGTGAAGGCTCGGGAAGATGACGCTGGCACATTGCCTTTAAATGCACACTTTGATGCGTATGCACAGCCAGGCCGACAGATGACATTATGTGGTGCTTCAGCTTCATCCATAAGCCGACGCTAATAATGAAACTGTGCTGCCAATAAGAGCGCTAAAATAATTGGTCTAAGGGGAGTCCTGTTTGTCTGCATCAGTAAAAACAGCGGCGTGATAAAAGGCACAGATGCACAAATCAAAATAACACAGAGGGCATCCTCGCAGTCTGACCTCTGAAACAGCAACAACAACTTGATGGTTTCTCTTTAAGACAGAGCAACAAAAGCATGCTGTACAGTATATCAAAGAAAATGATATTTCTGGAGCCGCACACAGCTCCAGGGGCATTTACGTAATTTAACAAAGCTCACATTTGATTCTTACTGTCCCACTGCCTTCCTGGTGGAGGTCTTTGAAGGCGGCACATATCTTTGAAGCATGTCAATTAGCCAGAGAGTGAAAGACATGCCAGATTCTCTGTTCTCCTCATCTGCCAGCCTCCATCAATTCATTGCAAACCGCAATAAGTAACTGGGTATAGTGAACTGTTTTCTGCTCCGTTGCACTCCGAAATGATCATGCGGCATTATTGCGTGTAGGATGAGAACTTGATAAAACTTTTCTCTGACTTTCATTCTGCAAAAAAAAAAACAAAAAAACAAAAAAACATCTGCTTCTACTTGCAGAAGTGACATTATAAAGGGAGGACTCTACAGGGACCACTCTGATGAGAGTACCATAGCCACCTTCCAGTTTTTCTGCGTAGGCAAGCAAATTTGCATCTGGATCAACCAGCATGCAAAGGAGAATTTGTGTACTCGCACAGCACCATCACGCAGACTCAAAGTCTCTAAAACAGAAAGGCTGGTGATGAGACTACAAATGGAAAACTCTGCTCATCACTAGTCTTAATGTGACTAATTTCAATTGGTCTTAGCAGTTTATATTGGTCCCGTGTGATTTATCTATCTAGCACAGAGCAAATATAAACTGCTCATATAAGGAACACCTAATTGTTACAGTGTAACAAGTTGATCGCATTTGGTTGTACAGAGTAGGGGATATGACTTCCTTTGAATTTATCATCTCTGGATGAAAGTTCTCTATCACTGCTCTCCACAGAAACACAAAACCTCAAATGAGAGGGATGCATTTTCTCTCGAGCGTGACACAGACGCCAGAATCAAGAACAACATCAATTTAAATCCAAACAGAAGAGCTTGCTGCTGCACAAGCCACACTCACATATGGCCTAAAGGTCAATCGCAAACAAAAGTGCATGAGAATGGCTCCCCTTGTTATTCGCATCACCCACCCATGTCTCAGTTTTGTTTTTGTTTTTTTTTTAAATTAAGAGTGATCTGCACTACTCTCTTCTTCAGCATACATTCGGCTATGGTTTTAAATGAAGCATCAGTTTTTCAGATCTACTATTGTTGACTGGATTGCCTTGTCTTGGCTGCATAACTTTTGTTGGAAGCCACACAGAACTAATTTGAACTTTTTGGGTTGGCTCAGTAATGTGACAATAACATGCTGTTGGAGCTGTATTCTCGTGTTAAACGATGCCAAAGCGTCAGATAACGAGGTTTGCACATTTGCAAGTGAGCCATGTAAGAAGTTTTAGATGGTTCTGCATGTTTTTTGTAACACCGAGTTGCAATGCGGTCGGGACTTATATGGGCTGCAGATTGCCTGTATTTGGGAAACGCGGACCTACATATCTAGAAGTCCTTGGGTGCGCATGGGAATGTGACCAATCACTGCGAAGTGGGTGTGCCTGGGGGATGACCTGTTTCGGTGGGAAGTAGGAAATCCATGGAAACGCTGCAGAAAGAGGTGCAGAATCTCAAAGATCTACAAAGATTTCTGTACGGGTTATCATGTGTAGCTGCTGAAAATGAGCAGGTCTGCTTTAAAAGCTGTGAAATCACCAACCCCCACCGCAAACTCATCTTTTTTTATTTTTCCTGATAGGCGCTCATCAATCATTTTTGCTGTCAAGTTTCTGTCTCCTTCTTTGCACAGTTGGACTGGAGGCTGCTTGCTAACATGCCCCACCAAGTCTCGCTGCAAATCCGAGGGAATGACCTCCCCGCTTCCCCACTATAATTTTCCGCCTGGAACTGAAACAGGTGGTGCACAGCTCCCCGGAGACACAGTGACAACCAGGAAAACAAATGTTGAGCCTTCTTGACTGGTGGAGTCAGGCTGGCAAATAAATATGCTCAAGCTTCATTTGCATGATCGATGACTCTTTCAGAGGGGAAATGTGTAGTGTACAACACAAAGTTTCCCCAACTTGAAGGCATAATGGGTGTTCCCACAAACTGTATTCACATGGCTCTCCCTAACACACACTTGCCGGTCGTCGATCTGCTGTACCCGAGTCCCTTGAGAATGAGGTTGTGTTTCTGGCTTTGTTTGCGCTGTGAAGGATGCTTCCAAAGTCAAGCTTCGTCTGTACTGCAAGGGCTCATTTGCAAAGCATATGAGACATGCAACCTGTTCATTTTCCTTTGGCAGTGTGTCCGCTTGTTGTTAACACTGAGTAAAATATGCAGTGATTACAGGAGCTGCAGGAGCAGTCTCTTGTGATGTGTAAGGAGTTTATACGGCCTTTCTTCACAATCGCCGCCATTCTGGTTATCTTTTACTCCACATATTCCCCTGTGTTTTTTTGTTGTCACTCTGATTAAATGAAATGCAAGTGACTTGGATCACTGTCGTCTTTAAGATGAAGAGTATCTCTTTGAATGTTCATTGTAATTACAGTTTTCTATTTGGTTCAATTAAACTTTTGTAAGTTGTCGCTAGCTATTAAACAATAACATTTATCATTAAAATAACTTAGTTTATTAAAAATGCTACAGTGTAATATTTGTAATCAATTTTATCATATGTGAATCATATGAAAATAATAAATACTGTATATTCATCATTCCAAAGATTAAAAATCAACTTTTACAACTCCAGTTGGAAATGGTTTGCTATAGAAACAAACTTATGTGGCAACGAAGTTACACTGGAAGATACAGAAATTATTTTTAAGTACATAAGAAATTGGGCCTACTTAAATACAAGGAAGTGGTAAAAAAGCTAGAGAGGTTGAATGTAGTATCTAATAATAAAAAAAATGCATAATATTGATTTTCATGTATTAATAACAGGAAGAGAAAAGGAGAAAGGCTGGAGCAAGAAGAGAATGGAGAGGCGGGGCATAACTTGCACAGTCACACACACACGCCTAGAAAAATGGGGGGGTGGGGGGGAGTGGTTGTCAAGTGGTTGTGATTTTTGAATTATTAAATCTGACTTTTGACCTCGAGGTCACCTCCTGTTTTCCAGATGTCCGTTTTTTGATCTGTCATGTGGATGTGATTTATGAGTTATGACCGATGTATTCTCTATCTCTACATCTCATGTGCAGCCATGCACAACACTAGCAGCTGTAGTTAAGTTTGGAGAGTTCATCCATTTCTTGAAAGTATACCTGCTCTGCTTAACCTTCCGTAGTAGTTCCAAAATCACTCTCTTAGGCCCATTTGCAGTTGGGTACTTTTCGGCAAAAGAGGAGTGTTTGTTTTGAAAATGTAGTATGAAGTAAAATAAAGTGTATTCACAGAAAAAAATATATATATACTGTTGCTGCAGGGAGACTGCAACTCACAGGTTTGTAAATTGATTTTGGACACCTACTAAAATTGTAGTTTCTGCTCAGAAAAAAAAGGGACAACCTGTTCATCGTTATTGTTATTTTGGTTTAACTTGCAATTTTACGGGCCATGTCATCCCACCGTAACTAAATGTTACGAGGATATTTGTCTGTGGAAGAGGCAGTCGTTGGCTCGTGGCCATTGACACTAATGGAAGCCAAACAGTGTCACAAGCAACAATTTCACATTACTGTTGAATCATTCAATTCAATGATAATATCAATAAACACAGACTAATGTGGCTTTAAGTCAAGGAAAACCAAACAAGCCACTCCAAATCCAATAATCCACAGGAAATGCTACTGCAAATGTGCAAGGAGCCTTGTATATTGGACTAATCAATAGGAATACTGAGCGAATTAACAAACCAGACAAGGGTGTTGGACCATCTCCAGATTGCTTCAGAGACGCCTTTAGGAAATTGAGCTCAGCATTGAGAGTCAGCAGGGTCAAATGCACAGCTCATGGGATTAATACCCCCTTTCTGGTCTATCACTCAGACGCTTGCAGTCAGAAACACTTATACTGTCAAATGTCGGTTTTCAAGCTCCAAAGTTCGTTTTTGACCAAAATTTTCACACACACAAAAAAAAGTTATGTTCAATACACATAGGCTCCAGCATACACACAACCCTAGTGAGGATAAGCAGTATAGAAGATGAATAGACATTCAATACTATGCTTTTATTTTTAAAACTAGTTGAACAATTGCAAGAATTTACATTTTGCACTGTTGTATCTTAACAAGGTTCTGAGTATGGCTTCAAAATGCAAAAGTAATACATATATGGGAGCCAGACAAAAATTTTTGGAGTGAACAATTTATTGCAAACAACCATTAAACTGAATTAGGCTGTTCATCAGTTGATCAAAAGAAAAATGAATAACAATGAATATCAAAATAAATAAATATATTGCTTTCGCCAATATATTTTGGCCTCGCTCCCACTTCTTCTTTTTGCATTCTGCCCTTCTCTCCTCCTCATCCAACAGCTCAAAATTTAAATTCGTACAATGTTTCAACGTGTCTTAAAATTTTGATTATGAGTGTTTAATGTATCCATTTCATTAGTTATCGTTATTCTCTATAAAATAAAATAAAAAATAACAATACACAGGGTACCTGGAATGGCTGAATTGGATTTACATTATTTTCTATGAGAAAAATCACTTTGATTATTGTATATTTATGTTTTTGTGTGACCTTTTGGGACGAATCAGTAACAAAAAGAAAGGTACCATTCTATATTCTTTATTTTAAAAATACCATATGTCCTTTTCTAACCAAGTTTTCGCAAACACACTCAACAAACCACTACGCTGCAAGTAAAGCCAGGTCTGTTTAACTCTGTGAGGACTACATCTGTCTTTGCTTTTAATTTGTCACTGTCGAGGTCAGAGAAATCACGAAAGAGCACACACACTCCCGGTGGGACATTTTGTTTTCTGGCGGCCATTTGTCATCACTGAGCTTGAGGAGTTGTGCTGTAAAAATAGAATGGTGTTTATCGTTACGTGGACCATTGTCTCAGAGGCAGATGTTTGGCTTGCTTCGAGTCATCCTCATTATTATGAAGTTGTTTCGCTGCTGTTTTTCTTCATGCAATGAGCAAAGAAAATGGCATTACAGCCGAATTGCACTTAATACCATTGCAGTTTGCTTAGTTGGATTCAATTTTCCCTGTATAAAGATTTGCTGCATAACAAGCTGCCTCAGTTGACACCACTGTACTCTGTTTACCTGTTTCACCCTGAGGGATGTCGGTTGAGGGGAAAAAAAAAACATTTATGATGCCTTCTCTTCATTTATTCAGGAGCCTTTTGAATTTACATTCCCATTATCTTGATTCTACATGGTTTTTCATCAAATGCCAAGATGCAAATTGCTCAACTCGACTTGTAAACAAATATGGGAAGTCAGAAGGTGAAAGTAGCAATGGCTGTCAGCCTGCATCAGCTGCATCCCACATACAATACACTATATGGACAAAAATGTTGGTCCAAAAAAAGGACATAGCCATAGCTCCAAATGATTGATTTCAGCCATTTCATTGAGTACCGTTGTCACAAATGGATAAAATCAGGCACCGCAACTACTTTTTGACATCATGTTTCACCCTAGCTTTCACAAAGAGAGGTTGTGCTGAGATGGAGTGCCGGAGTGTGTGAAAGCGCCCTACTCTCTGCTGACTGAGTGAAAGCGCTACAACTGTGCACCAGAATCTTCATTGCTAAGCTGCACACAAGTTTAATTTATTTTTTTAAAGACAATCCATTCAGTATTGGCCATTTTAGATGATTTAGACTGGTCTTTCAAAGCACACAGAATATTGTGTTCTATGGCAATATAAAAATGACACCTACGAAAAGAAAGATTAGACTCCTGTCTTTCATCAGAAAAACTAAGTTTGTTTCATTCTTTAGAGATCAGCAGTAGAAGCAAAGTTGACAGCTAAGTTTCAGGAAAATATAAGTTTCTGACTTGGAAAAGGAGAAAAGATACATTTCAGGCATAACTTTCACTTTGGCACAATTATTTGTTGCTTTTGTGGAAGCTCAAATACCTGAACACCCATACCAACATAAACAACACACAAAGGTTTTGTTTTACATCTAAAATAACAATGCATTTACAAATATAACACTATAAACTGTTTGCAATTTTCAAACTTGCAACTGAACTATGTGTGTGCTTTTTTGTGCATGGGTTTGCATGTGCATGTGAGTGGCCATGCGTTAAAATTCCCTGCAATGCATAACCTTCTGCACGCTTCACTCCTCCACACTCTCTCCCTTCCTCCTCCCTGTCATGTGTGATTTTCACTTGATGTCTGCCAAGCTCTTATCAAATGCACTTCTGCCACCCTGCGGCCGTTTCTATGGCTTAAGAGGACTCTGAAGTCAAATGCATTAGTCAAATTAGTCACGCAACAAAATGTAGAAATATACAGTATGTTGTTGGGATCTGGTCTATCGGGTGAAAATATAAATACAGCACAACATTAAGGGCATTCTGTTATCAATGCTGTCAGTACGGGTATTGTTCGTCATATTAACAAGATAAAGTTTTTATCTTGTTATTAGAAATAGTAACTAATATCTGGGGGAAAAATCTTTTCATAAGAATTGGAACAATAGAGTTTCTTGATATAAGATTATTTTTTTCATACGAAAATTGTTCAACAAGGAACTGTATACTTTGTTGAAATGTAGTTTTTGCAGTGCTGGCCTAAAAGCTCGCGTACAATTCACACCTGTGCAGTTTGTTTGGAGCCTCACATTTCTCTGATGACTGAGGAGGGGGAAAAATGGAATTTTCTGCATAATTAATCTCTGTGATAGCACAATAATGAAGTTCTAAATGACAGTGGCACACGCTGTGTGCACAATGTGGCGCCTTCAGAATGAGTGCAGCTGCAGAAATTGTGCAGGGTGCAAGCACAGGACTTAAGAGTGTGCTTTGGTGAAACCGCTGGAATCTATAGAGTCAAATTAGTTGCCATCAACTGAATGTGTTCTGATTGACGTTTAAAGCCTCAATACAAACGAAACCCTGTCTGCCTCTTAATTATAGCATGTTTCTTCAGGCCTTATGTGGACAAAAGCAAGAGAAACCCTGCATTTAGTTCTTACAAATCCATACATAATTGATCATCTTTTCTTGAATTATTTACATTGCATACCTCACTTGAATAATGAATCCCTATCAAATTCAATTCACAGTTTTGAACTATTGTAAGTACTTGCCAAGGCTAACTGGATATTGACTGACAAGGGGCACAGCACAAAATTATGGGCCCTTACTTAAGAATCTCAACAGGATACACACACACACACACACACTGTAGTTTAGAGTGTGAGCTTGCAGTATTGGTTATCAAAAGGCAGGCCCTTCAATGACACCCATAGTAGACTATAGCACGGCTAAGATAAATACCTTCCTAACTTTATCATTGAACTTTCACAGCAAAATGTATTGTCTTAACATTTATGATGTAGGTTTTTAGGACTGACACATAAAAAAGTCAAATTATTCCAAAAGAAATATTTGTGTGATGGCAGTGTTAAAAACAAAAGACATGTAGCGTCTTAAACATGAGAACTGAAATGTTTTGCACTGCCAAGAATGCTTACCAGAAAAGTTAAGACCCAAATGGAAGGCATAAAATAAATAAATAAAGCAACAAACATAGCGTATATACATGCATATGCCATTTCTGTATGCACTTTAACATACTTCAATCACCTCCAACTTAAAAATACATTTTCATCATTTCAATGAACTCAATTCTCTGGTGCATGCACCATCCACTTATGAGGTATTCAATGATCGTGTTTGCATTATTTCCTGAAGTACAAGCGCTCATTAAGAGTGGCATTGTCATGAAAGGCACTTACTACTCATCACCATGGCAACAGGTCAGCCTATCTCCGCAGCTTCTGCTGATGTTGGGTTGGTGGAATTTCTTGAAAATTACATTTGATGAAATTACATTTCTCTAACAATTACGATAACAACACCAACTCGAACCAAATGTGACACAACAGCCGTGGGTACAAATTGCTCATTTCAGCATTTAGATCTCATCAGAGTTCTTATGAAGTTTCACAGACAGATGATAAAGTATATTTAAGAAGTTTAACTTTCTGACACTGATGAAAAAAATATCAACCATTTTTTGCTGAACTCAAATCCCCAGCCCAAAGATGCCTCTCCTGCATTATTCAAATATGCACGGCAAAGCTGACATCGTTTATATAAACTTAAAGTGAGATAATATGGGACAAAAATGGTAAGTGAAAACAATATGATGATTTTCTAGATAGCGCTGCCTTCCTAAGCAGTCTTTCTAAGCCAGAGGGGGGTGGGGGTGGGGGGATTTATTTCCACATCGTTTTTGCTTTTTTCAGTCCGCTGCAGACCCTGTGGTCCCAAAGCCAAATCTTTTTACTGTTCCTCTTAACTGAGGAGCGTTGGCAGTTGTTAAGATTTTTACAGTTTTTTGTGTTTTAATTACAGAGATGAACCTAAAAAATTATCAGATGAAAATGTATGGACAAATTCAGCTCTGTACTTTCATCAAATCTATGTGAAGTAAATTCTTGTCAGTAGCACTTGTCTTGTCAAACTCTTATATTGTATAGATGTTTATTGTGTGCAGAATGAAATATTTAAAGGACATGTTTCTTACTTTCTTAAATTTGATGAATGTACTTAAAAAAATCAGGAACTCATAAAATTACGAGGTCTAATCAGCAAACCAATTGCATAAACTTCCTGAGCCTATAATTTGTCTTTTAGTCTGAATTGAACTCCTGAAATAAATAGCTTTTGCACAATATTCGTTGTTGCTGGGCAATATTTGTTGTGCCTGTATGTACCTGTATTTAGTGGACTTATTTTCTGCTCTATTTTTTTGCTGTTTTATCAGTCAATAGATGGTCAAGATGCAAAATTCCACAAATCAAAAGGTCTGGCTCCTCTCAAGCTCCTTAATGTTCTGCACACGCAGCTGAAACACCATCCATTACATTGCTGTCTTCTTAAACTTTTGACTTTAATGAATATGCAAATCTCTAGCTGCTGATACTCGTTCACAACGTCCACCCGCATGCATCCATCAAACGAGCTCCATTTACTTTTTTGAACGAGTGCAGTCAGTCAAGCAGCCATGCCATTTTCCCCGTCTGTGAGATTAGCTGTTTTGTTCATGCACATGGATGTGACAAAGTAAGCGGGGGCCACTTGCTTGGTGTAATCCAGTCATCCTGGGAGGTTTAGATGAGTAAGAGCATTGCTCTGCTAATAAATCATCTCGTGCAGATCAATTCAGTGCTGACTGGAGACCTCTACAATGCTTTTAGAATAGAAAGTCACCATATATTTAATTAAAAAGATATTTAATACAAACAATAATACTGGTGGAGTCAAGAAAGAAAATGGGCATGTTGGTTATAAAAGTCCTCTGTTTACATTTTTTAATACAATCTCATAAGAACTGGACAGTCCAAATAATGCTAGATATCACCTACCTGCACCTGTTTTATGCATGCCACAGTTCGCAATGTCATTATCAGCACACACGCTACCTGCTTGGCCTGCCAGGTCTTCTGTAAATCTGACCATACAGTGAACAGATTATCCCACAATGTTGGACATGGCAATTTGTAACAATACTGCAGCTGTATTAAGCGTATAAGACAAGGCTATTGGCAGCTCAGCACAACCTTCCGTGATCTTATCAATGAACCAGTTTGAGTCCTTTATGTCTCCTGGGAGATACCAGAAGGAAGTGTTAAGCTTCATGTGTGATTCCTGCTCGCTCCTCTGGCCTGTCTCCATCTAACGATGCCCTTCTGGAAAGATCACAAGAGTGAACACTTTCCTACGCATCTGTGTGCACACTTGCAATTGCCTGAACACACATTTGTAGTCTCCATAGCCAATGGGAGGTAATCAGTGTCCTGATACACTGTAACCATATCCATTAGAAAGCTAATAAACGGTTCTGGATGAGTTAATTAATGACCCCCAAGAAGATCATCTGCTTCCAGAGGCACTGGTGCAACATCTCACTCTCATTTAACCTAGCGTAACAACAAAAACAGATAGTCGGGTTGATTTGTGTGGAACTGCAATTGGAATGGTGGTCAGACACAGTGGCACTTCAATTTACCTGTGGTTGCATCTTCATACAAGTCACCAGATTCCATATTATAATGTCTAACAGCTCACTGCATTGTCGGTCTTTGTAAGGAATCCCTTATTATTGTATTATGGATTTGGTATATTTTGTGTTTAAATGTTGCGGGATGGAAATTCAGGGTGTACCCCGCCTCTTGCCTGAAGTCAGCTGGGATAAACTCCAGCATACCCTTGTGAACCTTGTGAGGATAACCATCATGTAGAATGGATGGATGGATGGATGGATGGTTTGGGGGGATATAACACATTACGCTAAAGGAGTCTAACCAGGGCCTACCATTCCAAGCAAGCCTCAATAGGGCCCAAAGCAAAATTTGAGTTTGGGGCCCTCAATCTTATTACTGCCAATATTGATTATTCACATACCTTCTGTAGCGGAGCTCTGCCATTTAGAGCACAGAGGCAGTAGGAAACTACATTCTGTTAACACAATATTGTCTCTTTTGTACACTGACGTACATTTGATAATGTATGAATCAACATCACTCACACACGGACAAAAATAATGAATAATTGTTTTCTTTTTTATTAATTGCTCTTGGTGTGCCCCTAGTGGTCATGGGGCCCTAAGCAGGTGCTTAGTTCGCTTATGCCTTGGCCCGGCTCTGAGTGTCACGCATGTGAATTCACTTAAAAAAAAACACTAGTACAGAAAGTAGATGTGCCTTTTGACCTAAATTGTGTGACTGAATCTCCATTATTTTATTGGTTTGGTTCCATTTGACCTGAAGGGGTTGACATAAATTGATTCACTTATCGATATATATTTATATATCACTGCATGTGCATGCTTATAGCTGACATTCCACCTTGACCCCTGTAACATATGCATTTAAATGAACCTCTTCTTTCTCCCAGCTGTAATTGGCCACTACACAAGGGTGCAATAAATATTGCATCCTGCCCAAGGGAATACAAGCATACAGAGCAATACACTCTCACAGAGTCTCTCTATGGCCCCCTCATCTGTCTCGTGACATTTAGCGGTGTGCTAGCTGTGCACGCTTGTTTACAGGGTTGTTAACTGTTTCTTAGAGTCTTTGCACCCAGCAAATGTGGTGATTATAGTCCTCTGAGAGGTTCCTGCCAGCATCACTATTATGGCAATACACAGGCTGCATTATAAACCTTGTAACTGCCTTTGCATGCAGTCTCAACCAAAGTTCTAGTCGTTTCCTATAACAAAATAAAAAATACAGAAATTAATTATGTTGGCATGCATTTTAAATGGCTTGGGATACTTTCAGCATATCCGTGTATTTATACGTAGATACTGTATCTGCTTGGTGGCTCAAGTTAGATCTGTGCAGGATTACCATCACATTCAAAGATTCTATAAGCAAGAATGCATTCCATCAGAACCATGACACACACACTGTTTTCAGTGTTGAGATTAAAAAATAGAGGAAACAATGTTTTCTAGCCGCCTCGTGGTTTCATTAATA
The DNA here is from genome assembly GCF_037039965.1 of Doryrhamphus excisus. Classification (NCBI taxonomy): domain Eukaryota; kingdom Metazoa; phylum Chordata; class Actinopteri; order Syngnathiformes; family Syngnathidae; genus Doryrhamphus; species Doryrhamphus excisus. The sequence continues at coordinate 8,731,525 of NC_136371.1, read as the reverse complement.
TGAAACAGATTGTTCCTAACAATTGGTCCCTAATGATTCTCCATTGCGTGATTGCCTCAGCCTCTCAATGAAAATTTAAATTACATGAACTGGGGTGTCAATTCCACCCTCGGGCATCTCTGTGTGGAGTTTGCATGTTCTCTGCGTTTTCTCCGGGGACTACGGTTTCCTCCCACATTCCAAAACCATACTAGGTTAATTGGCGACTTCAAATTGTCCATAGGTATGAATGTGACTCTGAATGGTTGTTTGTCTATATGTGCCCTGTGATTGGCTGACGACAGCTGGGATAGGGTCCAGCACATCCGTGACCCTCATGAAGATAAGTGGGAGAGAAAATGGATGGATGGATGAACTGGGGTTCTCCGATCGATCGGGCACTGATCAAAATCGTCAATTTCCGTGAAAAAACACGTTATAAATGAGCCACCAATGCCAATCACAAAAGCTGAGTATTGCAGAATGCTGTCTGTAGCAATCCTCTCCCGCCCACTTTTCCTCACACTGTGCAGGCATTCAATACCCAAAACAATCATGTCTGCCGTATGTATGGGACTTACCTGTCGTTTGTGAGAGTGATATAAACTTTGTACTGTTCAAAACATGCCATGAAAAATATATGGAACGTTAAAAAGCTTTACTTTGGTGCAGCATATAGGGGGCTGGGCATTTGGCGGGTTGTGGTGAGCTTTCTATGTAATCATGGGTCGGGCAGTGGGTAATGCAGGTAGTGCTGGACACGCGCCCATACACTGGGCCGACACTTTGTTGGTGTTTGCATCTATTTCTTCCGATCGGTGAAGTGGGTATCGGAACTAGGGATCGAAACAAATATATTTATTTATGGTCTGTTTGGCCACAATAAATGGAGGTCTATTAGAGGTACTAAAGGTGAGGCGTTGAACCATAGCAGTGGTTAAGCATGGTGTTTACAGCATCATGCTTGGGGCTGTTTTGAAGCCACTGGCATTGCTACATTGCCTCCTGGAATAATAACAGAAGGACAATTTCAGCAGTCCTTTGCACAAACACAAACTGCCAATTTTCAATTGTCTTATGCTGTGTATTGAGAGTATGTGTTTAAAAGTAATGAGAGTATGTGTTTAAAAGTAACACAATTTGAGTAATAGGTCATTCTCCTAAAAGGGGTACCAAAAGCCTGACATACGTAGCAAGTAAATATTAATGTCCTTTTACATATCAAATATCAAATTTACATATTAAAATAAATGATCACAATTTATGAAGAAAGGCATGCAAGAAAATACCACATTTTGGTATATTTCATGGCAGCAGGGCGCTGTTTACTACAATCTCAGTTGTAATATTAACATAAAAAATGAGTAAACACATCCTTTGTAAGCCAAATATTTTTCTAAAATACTCATGTTAAGTATATATGTATATAAAAAAAAAAAACTTGACATGCATATTTGTTTTTGAATTTGTCTAAAAATATTGGGATATATATATTGTATATTGATATTCAATATTCTAAATATATGGATATAAGTTTTTGGTCCATATTTTCCCAGCCCTACATTAACCGCATAAAACTGATTTGTAAATCAATTGATTTGGTACTAGTACTAACCCCTTTTGGGGTAAACCCCAAACTCTATCTTGTGATTTTCACAAATTGGAACTTGTTTGGTAAATGCCTTTTCGCCCAGTTCCGTTGATGCCATATTGTTCTAATTTGCTAATTAAAATATTATGATTAATTGAACACTATGCTTTTGTTAAGCTCATAAATACACCAGCTGCACACTGTTAGATCTGATTTAACGTGTCTGGAGGCAGGTTATGGCAGTGAACATAAAAAAGACTTTGTGATTAGTGAAAAAAATTTATTATAGTGACTATTACAGTTAACTGTGAACCAAATTTATAATCGCTATGAAAATTCCAGACAACTAATTGCCGACCTACCTGTTGTCCTAAAAAAACAGATGTTGCTTTTAAATTCATATTTAGTTTTGTGGTGGAAGAAATCAAATAGAAATCTCCAGCTGCCTTTTTGGAGATACTCTGAAGTCGGATGCAAAGACATGGTGGCTGATGCAGGAAAAAGGAAAACTCACAATGAGCGGCACGAGCCACAAAATACAAGTGTTGACTAAGAAGCTCGGCTTGGGTGAACATTAAATCATTGTGACAGGTGGGAAAAAATGGAAACTTTCCCAAAAAGAGAAAAAAAAAAAACAGTGGCTCGGAATAATGCTCACTGGAATGCAGTGAAGTGAAAAAGACATACTGACTGCAAAAATCCGCAGGAACAGCAAAGTTCAACTTAAGTAAATGCATGGAAAAATATGGCATGTCAGCGGCATGAAGGTACAAATGAAGGTACAAATGAAATAATGAGGCTCCTGGTAAAGAGTCCCAGATGACCTAAATAGTAACACTGATGACTGGCAGATACTGCATCATACAGCTTACTGTATTTCAGCCTTATGGGTTCCCATAGGAAGGCTTTCATGACAAAACACTCACATAGCACAACTTAACTATAACCATCGGCATAGTTAGTACCAGTTTCAGCCAGTCTGTCACATGCAAACTTAACTTTCCTTTTCCAGACACGTTTAACTTTCACTTTTTAGAGGGGCACAGTCACTGACGGCGAACCTTCATTCTGGGCTATCTTCCTCATTGATGATGGAGTTGAGAGCTGTAAACCAATATATTGATTTTATTTTTTTTTAACAGTTTAAAAATTGTGTGATCATTGACGACTCCCACAGCAACACTGGAACAGAACTATGTGTGCGTATGTGTTAAAATAAAGAGAAGCAATAGCTTTTATATTACTAATCAAGCCTAGGTACACTCAAAGTAAAGGGATACCCTATTGTGACAAACAGAACATGTAAATATAATAGCTGACTCTCAAATACTAAATAATAGCATAGAAACAATAGAAGGAAACGAAACATGTTCAACTTGCCACAAGGAATGTGACAAGCACAATAGTTTAATTAGCCTTTAAATTTTAACAGCTCTTCAGTCATCACAGTAGGATACATGCATTCCGGCCTCATTATACCTTTAATTAATACATGACTTGTGTATACATTGTTTACATAATTTTTCATGTTTTGACATTGCTGCGCTGTGTATTCTATTTCCCACAATGGTATATAAATATATACTGTATATACATATTTCTAACTAATTCAATTCCAGTCATTTTGTAAAAGACAGCCCCAGAAGATTGTGTTCTGTGACTTTGCATGGTACCTACCAAAACAAAGGCTACATTCACACTGCAGGGTATGATGCGCAATTTCGATTGTTTGTTTAATTCAGATTTTGTTTAATTCAGATTTTTCAGATTTTTTAATGTGGTCATTCACATTACAAAAATTACACAATTACACAAAAATATGACATGTTACTATGAATGCAAAGTCTCTTGCATGCGCAAAGCATGCTTCGCTCGCATTTCCCTGTGTTTACTTCTGTAAACAGTGTGGGTGCGAGTGATGTGCGATTTCATTTCCAAGCTGATACTGGGTAAAAATTTAGGATGCCCTTCATCCATCCATCCATCATTTTCTATGCAGCTTATCCTCACCAGGGTCGCTGTGATTCTATGTGCAAATTCAACTTATGTGTTTGGTAAATTTTTCAAAGTAGTGTACAGTATTTAAAAACAGTGTGAACATAGCCAAAGATTAGTCCTGTCTATGTTTTTCCATTCTTTAGTAATCAGCAGTGGAACATTGGTACGTTTCGGGAAAATATATGTTTGCGACTTGCTTTTCTAATGGCTCAAATATAACAACTATACTAAAATAAAAAACACAAAATGGGTTGTTGTACATAAAAATAAAAATGTTTAAAAAATGTACAACCCCCCACATTCATTCCCATAGACAATTGGAGTCCCCAATTAACCTACCACGCATGTTTTTGGAATGCGATACCAGGAAAAAACTCACACAAACATGTGGAGAACATTCAAACTCCACACAGAGATGCCCAACCGGAGAATCAAATCCAGGTCTACCCCATCTTCTGACTGTGTGGTCTACATGCGAACCACTTGGACACCGTGTGGTCTGACTTAAAATACTGTACGTCTTAGGTATTGAATGAGTTAATTTTCAACTGCCATTGCAACTGCAGTTGAACCGTATGTCATTGTTATCCTTCAACACGAGTATAATTTGAAAATTGATAAAGCAAATAAAAATGCACAGTACACCCAACATTTATCAAAACCAATTATAGCGATAAGCCCTGAGTTCCAGTTGGTTGACTGATGATGAGAATGGGAACAAAGACATCAAGGGCATCCTCTTGTCCCGTGTCACATTTTGTGACAACTGATAAAGTTGGCCAGGTAGTTGAGATGAAAGTTAAACTGACCTGCATTTGTCTACAGGTCAATGTAGGCCTGCTCTTAAATGGTCAGTAACAGTAACAGAAATATTTATACTGAGCCATACTTTTGTCTTCTGTGTTCTCTACATGGTACATTTGATGTGATCTCAATAGCTGACAGTGGAACGTAAAGTCTTTTTTGGGAGTGAGGAAATTCAAATGCCATGAATCCTTTCAAAAGTATTCAGCTTCTTGGAGCGATGGGATGCCCACAATATGCTGTAAATCCAAAATATGTAACATACTTTAACTCACATCACATTTCACATCCCAAGAAGGGGTTTATGCGCTTTGCTTATCCCCTCTCAAAGACAATAGTCCATACAAGTACCTCAAGAGACACAGTGAATAACAATACATCTTGTGAATGTGCACAATCCACGCTACGGCATTGTCATGCATTTAAAGTCATAACACCATCAAGGTTATCAGTTGTTTACTTTAGTTTAGTTTAGGATTGGGCTCGCGCAACATGCAAGGCAGCCACAAAATACTTTGTTTGCCATCTGCCTTCTCTTCCATCAAGTATGCCATTGTAACATTAACATCTAATCTGGTTTGGGGAAATAGAGGAATCCATTAGCAAAACAATGTGGTGGTTGTATTTGCTAAGTTACAGAAGACGAGCCTGCAAAAACATAAGACTTTTCTAGGTTGTGCAAATCACTAGTGACTTCTAGGTGAAAACACTGAAAGAGTGACTTTGGGCATAAAGTTTGCACAACAGACAACAGATTCTGTAAATGCAAAAAGAAAAGTATTCACAGCGGTGGTAGGCAGTGAAGGCCAGAAAATTTGACAGTGAGAATATTGGCAGAATTGTAATGATAATCCAATGCAAGCGGCACATTTATTTTCCAATGTAATTCCCACTCTATCTCTGTGAATTGGTGTTGTGTTTTGAACAGCAAATTTGTCAGCAAATTTAAATTTCCTCACCATTTTGTATGTATCCGATGTCATTCAAAATACTGAGCAAAATGAATCAGCGTATTACATTGAATTTTACAAGATTCGAGGATGTCACCAAATAAAGGATTGTGACTGTTGTGGTGTGGTCCACACACATGCAATGATGCAGCAGTAGTCTCACATGGTATTTGGAAAGGTCATAGAATAGAGTTAAAAAATAGAAGAATACTTTCGCCACCTCAACATTGCTCGTAGCTATAGAGACCATTTTTGCATGTGTGCATGTTTTACTCAATGAACAGACTAACCTTCCCTTTTAAGAAAAAAATAACATATTTATTGAAACATGATTTATTGTGTATTATTGCACATATCCAGTGGGGAAAGTCGTTTATTTTCATCAATCTTGCTGCTCTTTTGCAGTTATGGATGACTTTCATTAATTAATTCTGTAGCTCCCCTAGTTCATCAGCCTATTCCAAATTGAAAAAAAAAATGTATGTGTGTGTGTGTGTGTGTATATATATATATATAAATATATATATATATATATAATACCATTTACTTTTTTCCTTCATGATTATAGCATAAAATGTCATGCTCTCAAGCATCTACATAAACTCTATATATTTATTTTGGACAAATTTTACAGCAAAACAGTATAACGTTGTGTGTTCTTCAATGTCACTTAATGGTCTCTCTCTCTTGGCTGCATTTTCCCCACAGATGTTGCACCATTTCCACGCAGGCCAACTATTCACCCAATTTGAAATGGCCACTTATCTCTGATTTGAATAAAAACAATTATAACATAATTGGGCATCATAAATTACTTTTTCATGTTCAGCATAGGCAATGGTGAGGTTGATGCACTGACACCCCTGCATGGCCATTAAAGGTCTTTCCCAAGTTGGCTTCAACCTGTAACATGCATATGGTGGAGACCAAGTGGGTGGGCCATGATGCTGCACATGTGCGATTTCAAAACCCCATTTCCATTAAGTGTGATGGACTTGGTGAAACAGCGGTATGCACAAATAGCCAATAGAAACTTTTCGGCAAATGTGCAAATAAAAACATGTCCCAATGGGAAAGCTACTAGTCTTGTAATCACCAACTGATGGAATGGTACCCATAATCCTTTACTAATTTTGACCCCATGAGGGGCTCTTGAATCCTACTCCTGAAATTGCTCCAGATGGTGTCTTCGTAGAACAGTTGAGACACAGGCACGACATGAATATGCACTGTAACAAATGTGACACCGACAACACACGAGTTCCACATTGGAGCTTCAAGCAGTGGGGGATTAGAGCGTATTGAAAGACTGAGCAGTAAAACAAAATGTGATCATAAGCCCATATTGACACACTAAAGAGAGCTTTCTTTTATAGTTCCAAACACACCATTTCAGCTACTGTAAGCACTGGTAGTACCGATTTCCGAGATCAAGTTCTCGGTCCATTGAAGGCTGACAGCTCAAGGAAACTGTCATGATAATTTATCTCGTATGGCACTCCAGGAGAAATAACAAATTCTGCAATGTGTTTGTGAGGCAAGGGGTACCAAATAAAGTGAAAACCATTCCTGTTTTTTTTTTTTTACAAACAAATCGGTCGAGTGGGAGAGAACAAGCACTAGATATTAGCTCACAGTGACTCACATGCCTGTAAGTCAACGTTAGCCTTTGGCCTGTGAAGTAGGCCACAGCTGTCTTGCTTCATGTGAACCTTACATGATCCCCAACAACCACAACTGACGGAATCATTATTGAATTTCCTGTTACAACATTTTCACCGCTTGCAATACCACAAAAGAACCTACTATTCTGGTAAAGATGCAGTGCCACTCTGCTGGCCCCGCTAAATTAAAATGCAGAAATACTTTTAGTGTATTTACTGTGTGAAAATACTTAAAAGTCTGAGTCAAACAGTTGGCGCATGTGCCTGCAGGTGCACGCAGATCTGACTCGTAGGCCTGCAGGAAGTAGGGCGCAGGCACTATGTTCTGTCTGAGCAAAGGATGGCTGGGATGCCCCCCCCCCAAAAAACCATGTTCATGGATTCGGCAACCCCGACCCAATTATAACAAGATATACTTTTTTTTCCTGTATCATAGCTCTCTTAACAACCATACCATATGTTATAAATCTAATCATTATTAGACCTAGATGTAGAGGTGAGTTGGCTGTGTAACTGACAACATTTAAATTGTACTTTACTTATAAGCAGATTGCCACTCAAACAGTGTGTCTTAGGGCTTTTTGTGGTAATTTGTCAGTAAACAGCGGTATCATGCAACAAAGGAGGAGGAATGGCACGATCACCTGGCTGCACCAAGATGGCACCCACCACTGTGTTACATATATTTCGATAGATATGCATACTGTAACTGTATTTTTTTCCTTTTCCTTTATTTGTGTGGAACATTTTTGTACTATTTGACACGAAATTTCATTTGATGCATGTTTTGGAGTAATATGAATACATGAGAAATAAACTGGTCAACACATTGCTATTTTGCATGTCATGCAGTGGTCATAATCTAAACAAAAGTCAGGAAATCATCAAATAAAAGATCAACTGTTGGAGCAATTATTGGAAAATAGAAGAAGCTCTATACATGACTGTCAGTCCCTCGGACTGGGGCTTCAAGCAAAACCCAACCTTGTGGCGTATCAGTGATGCTAAGAAAGGTGAGGAATCAGCCCAGAACTACACGGTTAATGACCTGAAGCTGGCACCACCGTTTCTACGTTTACTGTGGGAAATATACTCAGAAGTCATGGTTTTAACATCATGGAAGCCATGGAAGGTTCCGTTGCTTAAATCGGCACACGTCAGTGGCTTTTCTAAGTTTGTCAGTGAAGCTCTCTCGTGAGGTGTGATTAGATGGTACTCTACTTTTCAACTTCAAATTTGATAGTTCTCCATAAACTTTACTGTACTTTATTTAGGTGGATCTCAGCTTGCTTCCCCTCAGTGAATACCATCTTTCATTCGGGGAAGTTTATATATAATTGTTCAATTACAATATTATAATTGTGCAGCCAGAAGCTTTACAACACAATGGTCTTTACTGGCGCCCACACTGATCTGTGAGACTTTTTCCAGCAGCACTCACGATAAGCATTCCTCACCAGGCTCTGAGCTCTGTTTACCCTGCTGTGTGTCTTCCTCTTAAAGGTTTTTCCTCACCATCATGTTGACCTTCTTTGTTGCCTCCTAAATTGATTTGTGCCTCCTTGGATGTTTCCAATCCGAAAATTCTGCGAGTGAACTGTGAAACTTCTTTCTTGTCCAACACCACCTGTGGTATGGCTTCGCTCGCCACTTGGTTTTTGATTAAAACAAGAATAAAGCGGTGCAGAAAGTAAACTTCTGATGGGAACATTGCTTGATTACATCTTATTTTGGTGGATATGTGAGCGAGGACAAGGTGTTCCTTCCATCAACAGAATATTGTGGCATGGACTTTTAAATATTTTCTATTTTCTGATGCATAATTTCCAACATTCACCATCCTTTGAAAGCTTGATGGTAATGTCAAGGCTATTTATTTTCTTTAACCTTTCTTTTTTGTTTCTTTGGACCATGTTGCTATTGGAGTAGTGTTTACAAATAGTATTTCAAAATTTGCAGTGCAATGTATTTAGATAGAGTGCTGTACTTTTATCAGCAATGAAAAAGATTGACAAAAGTGGCCAGAATGGAAGTACACAGAGTATAAATAACCATTGCCGCAGTTCTCTAGGAAGTGAATCTTAAGCTTGTGCACCTGGAAAATACAACATAAGTCAGAATCAGAATCTAGCTGTTTCCCAGTATTTTTCCATGAATCATACACTAGCCGAGTGTTGTGCCGGTCTGATTGGGGTAGGTGTTTGTGTGTATTGCAAAGGCCTCTCTGAGAAGCAATTAGACCGACAATACACTGAGCTAATCGACTGTATAATATTGAACAGTACGTAATCCAGATTCATTCATTTGGAGAAAAACTAACGCACAGCTTGTGTGCTTCCCTAATGACCTTTCTGGCAAGAAGATAAAGTTTAAAGAATGAATACATAAATAAAACCATAAATATTTGAGCTTTGATCAATAATCAGTGACACAATGGAATGTCTACATTTCCATTTTTGATTTTAGACAGATTGGTTGACAGTTGCCTTATTGTAGGAAAGGTTACGATGATTGATAGCACAAATGGGTCAATATTATGAATAAATATTTTTTCCAAAGTGTTCCAATTTTGTATTAAATCAAACCTTTTTGTAGTTAAATTTGTAATGTGTTGAACATAAAATTGTGTGAGAATCAATCAACAAAGTGGAAGAAGCAAAACTGTCAACCAAACAGCATGTATCTAACAAACATGAGTGAAAAAAGAGTAAAAACAATCTTTGAACGCCTTTGCAGAGTAGACTGAAATCATGCTGAGACACTTAAACGCTACGCTTTTCCTCAGATATGAGATTACTCGTATGTGTCAGTTTTTCATCAGGCCTTGATTTGTGACAGGCAGCAGGTAATGATACCGCCGAAGATGAAGTCACATTACAGCTGTCTGCAGCAGCCATTTGTTATCAGACTGTCTTCTTGAACAAAACTGGGCAAGTGTTTGTCAGCCAGTCGAGGGGCCTTCAATACAAGGTGGCACAATGTTTGTGTGAAGTTTGCATTACATATCCATCAGGTGTTGACCCAATGCTGTTGCATCAGAGAGATGAGAAAACACATGTAATGTGCTTTTCCATTTCAGCTGACGTGACGAACACGCATACGAGTGGCTGCATGCATAATTCCCGCAGGAGGGGGTGTCTTGTACCATCTTTCTACTATAAGGATGTAAGCAGGTATCAGTCACTCACTTGTGGCATTTTCATCTTTATCGTGCCATGAGAACATGTGGGTGTGACACCTCACTGATGAATTGGGAGGGATTGGCAGGTTGGCTTCAACAAGACAGTTTTCTTCCCAAAAGCTGATTTTTTCTGAATTATATACCTTGAAAGAAATCTAAAATAAAAAGTTCAACAGGTGTACAACACGCTTGCCTGTCTTTGGAGGGATAAAAGCCTGAACAGCTTCCATGGTAAATTTACACAACACTTCAACCCATTCCATTCCACTTTTGAGCAAGTTTTGTTTGTAGTAGTTTTGTTTTAAGGCGAGTGGTTAGCGACTTGGCCACACAGTCAGGAGATCAGGAAGACATGGCCAGTCCAGGGTGTATCCTGCCTCTCATTAATCACTCCTAGTGAACAGTGTAGAATACTACATGTGTTTAGATCACATCACAAGATTACACCTTTAAATGAGTCTTCTGAATGTCTAAAGTCATCCCTTGCCACTTTCATATTCAGTTCATATTCCACAACTTCACTTAATCACAGTTTTTCGAAATAAATAAAAAAAAATATATCACTGACATTTACAGCTTGTATATCAACACATACCTTGGAAAAGGTACAATTAACTTTGAGGTCATTATCGAGCCTACAGCCCATTCTGTCATACACCCTTCCGCCTGGCAGTATAGATGCAGAAGGATGTGGAAGTATAGTTGCAAATGCAACTGAGCATGGTTTGATCAAGTCACTCTTTTGGCATTTTATAACAACAGTAAAACCACAGCACAGCATAAACTGTTCCCCCAGGCCTCCTAGGCAGTAAAGACTGCTCATATGCAGGAAGATATGGAACACTTCACTGCCAATGTTGATTAATTGTACAAGATGTTTTTTTTCTGATACATCCGTTCTATCACGTCAATGTCAAGGAATGATACCAACAGAATAAAAAGGCATTTTTAAAAGGATTAATGGATAACATTTAGAGTGTCACTGTTCCCCTTTCAGCATAGTTTCAGTGGCAACTGAAGAGAAATGTGAGAACAATTGCCTTCAGCAATTTCCATTACCTCTCAAAGTATTTTCTTCTTGATTTACTCATGCAGGAAGATATAAATTTAAACAATCCGGAAGGAGGAATTACATTTCACTTTGTCAAAGCGACAGCAGCATAAATTTTGTGTTTGTGGTTGTTTCATCCTCAGATCCTGCACTTGAATTTTTATAGCTCAAAAAGAGGCAAAAGGTCCAGTTTATTATCAGGCTCAATTTGAAATTCCAGGATGCATTAAACAGACTTTAAAATGACATTGATATTTAAGGACAGTAGTGGTAGAGTCCTGACACACACACAAATAAAAATATTAATCGCTGCTTCTTTAAAATATTGGGCTATGCGTTTTTTAAAAAATATATATATTTTAGCTTCAATTCACTGTGAAATTTTTGTATTGTTTACATTTATTTTGTATGATTTATGACAATGTTTTTCCCCTCTCATTCTGCTCTAATCATCTGAAGTGTTATTGGCCATGCTGTTGATAATATTCTGAGCTCACGTAATTCATGTCTCACAACTATTAATGATGTGAATGCCTTTTGGTTGGTGGTGATGAAGGGAACTCATCTATCTGTGTGTGGGAGTAGGCCAGCATCTCTGAATCCATCATAAACAGGCCTATTGTCTGTGTGAGCTGTATGCCTCCTTGGATACGTGTGTGTATTTTGCTCTTATCATCTACCGACATCGTAATATGGGCCAAAGCACATCAGCCAGTGTAATTGTGCTTCTATCTTACTCCCCTGAACCACTCCTTATCCATTTCCTGCTGTACCAAAAGAGTGAAGGTGGTGTGTGTGTGTGTGTGTGTATGGATGTGCAAAAAATATTCAATACATACATCAGTTTTTTATGATGATATCGCAATTGTGGCTGACATCTGTGTAATGGCAGCAACCATGTTGTAGGTAGAGCCGAGCTGCTGGTGACACAGTGTCAGATGATTTATGCAGAGATCTTCCATTGCAGAGACAGCGAGAGAAATGTAATTGGCAGACACATGGCGTTCAACCACCTTATTTTCTCCATCAATTAAAGTCACACTAGGACAATGATGGTGATGAGAGTAAGAGCTCTCACTGCAAATTCAAGTTGTGGCCTAATTTCACAGGAGATTGAGTGAGGTAAGGTTTGCAGAAGTTTACTTCTGCTTGTGAAAACAACGAGATGCAGGGAACATTGTGACCTCAATACAATGCAGAAATTACATCTGCCTCCAAAATGGTGTGTGAATGCTGACGAAGGCTTTTGTGCCAAAGAAAGCCATGGAATCAAAAAATATATAGAAAAATAGAAAAATATACATCTCAGTAGAGTCATCCCTTTTGACAACACGGTTCTAACTCCGATAGAACAGCTACAAAACCCCAAATGCAGCCAAAAACTATTGCAAATGCTATGATTTTGATAAAGCAAGTAAAAACAATACAATAATAATTATAATAACAATGATAATAATCATGCTAACAAGGGCATTTTGTGATAAATTATTTTTAGAGCACCGTTGGACTCACACTGTATTAATAACAGTACAAAACACGCAACATTGTGCTCTAACAGAAAAAAATACGGGCTACTGTTGCGGTCGTAACCCACAATAGCTAAAACTCCACTCAACATATTTATCGCAACACACGAGTAGATTAGTCTTATGTCTTAAATGGCTTATTTTCTGTCATTATGTTGAGTCGTAAAAGTGATCGGTAGGGTCTGGAAAAAAATAACCGTGAGAGATCGCTGGATGTTTTCATTCTCTCCAGCAGGACTGCACTGTAGGTTGTGATAATAGTGTTATTGAAACAAGATGGTGGCATGATAAAGTAGGTCGAAGCATTCCTGGAGTCCCTGCACAGTAACTTCCCATTAATTCAAATGTTTGGCTCCAAACTGTTATTTCATGTTTTACCTGAGATTCCTCATAAAATTGGATTGGTGTTCCTCGAGTTTTCAGCCTGGGCCATTTCAGTGTGAGAACTCATTGCTCATGGGCCCAGATCCCCATTCCTCACAAATAACATTGACAGATGGAGGCCAACTGGCTTGTCGCGTCACATGGTGGGGAGCATGCACATGTGAGTGTGTGCATTTTTTTGAGTGTGTAAAGGAGAGTAAGATGTCAGTATGGTGGACAGCTCGTCTATATCTTGGTGTGGCGTATCTCTACATGTGTGAATGTATGCTTTACATGTACAAGGCATGTGATAGATGCACCAACCTTGTCAGTATGAGAAGCACACAGCCTACCGCTTACCTTAGACACAATTGGGTTAAATAATGACGCCACATACATTTCTAGAGAACAAATGCTGCCCTGCTTTTGTTGTGAAATCCTGACCAAACCTATGAACAGATGTTCAGTGGCAAATGCATATTCGTGGGAATAGTCTGCAGTAAAAATATGTGGTGAAATACACTACAGTGATCATTCCACACAATCACTGATGCCTGTTTGGTGAGCATGGATATCCTGTAGCACACATGACAGCGTGGGAATGCATTTCTCTATATATTATACATCACAATGAAGTCAATGATCGTAACACAACTCCTCAATCTACTCCCTAGTAATGCTACATACCGGGCCTGATAATGTGTTGTCGCTAGTGTGCCTCACATATGTATTGTTGAAGGTTGTGGCAATAAGCCGAAAAGTTGGTCAACTTTGAGATTCCAAATGCTATCAACAAAACAACAGGACACACTGAAGCAGTGGATACCAGCTCTCAATTTCGATCACACAACATCACTACAAAGACTCGGCATGTTCCTTTCTGAGCTTTTTTTTTTTTTCTACCTGAGGACTATTTTGAAATTACCAGCTCAACAGGGAACACACATCTTGTGCTGCAAGATACAGCTACTGCAGTAGTCGGTGTCCCAATGAGAGAATACATTGTAAGTGTAAGTGTACTGTTTTTTGTGTTTGTATGTATGTTTAACTACATATAGCCTGATCTGCCTAGCCCACAACAACATTATATTCTGCCTGTGATGTTTTAAGTCATCAAAATAGCAGCGCAATACACCTGTGACCCCCTCAACATGTAGATAACTGTATATAGTGTATATACTTTCTGATTTGTATTACCCTGTTTTTGCACTTTATCTGCTCTTGTGTGCTTTGTACTTTAGTCTTGCGTGCTACTGTACTTTTGCTGCTGTAAACCTGAAATTTCCCCTTTTCGGACTAATAAAGGCATATACTATCATATCTTGCTTTTCAGCATTTAAAAGTAGGACCTACCTCTACAAAACGACATTGCTCAGTTTGAATGACACATTAATTCGACATGTTCATTGCTGTGATTGTAGTTTGCTGTGGTGTAGTATTGCACTTCCTTGTCTGAGCTGTTTCTAATATCGTAGGAGTGATTGTGCCTGCATAATGTTGATCTTGGCTGTTGTATTGTTTGTTTTTAAGACAAAAATGACATGTTATGGATAGCCCACAAAGCACATAAGCTTTGCTCTAGCGGGCTCTTGGATAGAGATGCCAGTTGCAAGAGAGACAGAGAAGGATGGCACAAGAGAGATGTGTGTGGATTCTGCAGGGAGGTCCGTTACCATGGCAACCAGTGGAGCAGGCCTCTTCTGGGTATAGATGTATGTTGATCGCAATAGAAATAGGCACGCTTTGGTTGGGAGAGGTCACCATTCGTACGAGCAATAACTGAATATATTGCCAGTTTTTGTGTAACATCTCAAGTGTTTTGTTGTTCTTGTCATGTGTCCCCAGCTCCCTGCTTCACCCCGATGACGAGTCTGTTGCATTTCAGCAATATGAGCAAAGGAACTTGCTTTGGTCAGCAGAAGGTTAATGCATTCAGACTGTGCACAGATGAGGTCAGGGACGCCATATATTATAATGTCCTATATCCTCTGTCATGTCTCTCATTGAATATCCAAGCAGAATTATATGTGACCCGACAGTTGGAGCAAATCTACTTTGGCTTTATTTACTGCTGTTGCTGTTATGGCTTCCTCCATGACAGCATGGTAGGGCTCGATAAACAATATTTCCTCTATTTTGATTTCCATAATCTAAAGATAATTGTGTGCTATCAGAGGCACTGAGGTTGACATTTGCCAGCAAGTAAAGGATGAGGCTGACTGAGAGCAGCGATGGCCTTTTTTGGCATCCCATTCTTGCATGTATGCTAGTGCGTGTTTACCTTTTAATGTCAACACTCATGTTTAAATATGTGGCCTGATATTGAACCTTCACGTGTGCAGACACTAAATCATATTTCTTAACATTATTCACCCGGAGGTTGGAACACATGCATTGTATACACACACAGCCACTTATAAAATCTTTCCCTGCATGATCTATGGCCTAGTAGCCATCTGAAGTGGTATTTATTTGTATTAAATCAAGAGCATGACAATATTTAACACATACATAATTCTGTCTTCCTGCTGTGTCTAACACGCCTGAAAATACTACTGGTGATAGGTGATAAAGCAATTCCAGAATCAAAGAGCACGTTTAGTGTAAGTCGAAAAAGCGGCCACTAGTCAAAATCAACAAAAATGGCAGGTACTGAGAGGAACGGCTTTTGAAAAATGGTTGGAATTGAATGAGCTAAAACAGCCTACAGGGCAAGGTCTCTTGCCAAAGCTTGTCACTCACACTGTACACAGACCACATAAAGGACATATAAACTACAGAAATAAGTCACTCAATGCAAGAATGAAATGAAACAGTAACACAAAACAGAAGCCTAACCATCAGCCACCATTCCGTCTCAATAATAGGACCACTGCCCTTAGAAATTATGACTGTCGCTTTCAGAGGCTCAGCAACCTGTCAGTGATATTGTATTGTTATTGTATCGTATTGTATTGTATACAATGATATTGATTTGTTGTATTGTGTATGTACCATGTGTGCTGACTATGTGTGAGAGGTCAGTTGAGTGTGCTGATATTGTTTTGCCATTATTCAGCAGAGTGTTGCCTGTTTTGTTGATGCAATAAAGAGATTGTTGATCGACTGCCTCCTTGTCATCCTTACAGCATCCCAGTAGACATCACAATACGACCTTGTAATTTTAGGTCATACTGATGATTTTTCTCATTTACAGTATGACTTTATCTCTTATTTCCAAGCTACAACCTTTTGAAATAGTAATATAAAAATGTATATGTTCTTGAAAAAACTCAAGGGTTAATAATGAAACGTGCACATGATAGCCCCGCTCCCCTCATGTCAGAACGCCACACCCTCCAGTTTGAAGACCACTGGTGTATTCTATGATCATTGCCCCTTTAAAGGGGAACAAGTGAATATGAGCTAGTTAGCAATGGATGTCATGGGAAATCACCGATCATGACAAAGTTGGAAGGTAAGTCACGATTGATGCACTAGACTGCTGATGGGGATGTCAAAAAGCTTCTCGTCAAAAAATGGGAAAAGTATGGACTGCCCTGATTATAACCAACCCTGATCCAACTACAGTCATTGCTACAAATGTGTTAAGATTATACAAAGGCTGGCAGTCATGACTAAACGTGGAGTCAGCTTTTCATCATTTCCGATGGCCATATCAGGGTTGGATATGCCCTCAAGGGCTCTGTGTTCTCTTCTTTTCTTTTCTCTCTGATTCTGTGATGCATGTCTCATTCCCGCTACTAGCCTTCTGTCTCTGTATCATCTTTGCCAGACTTTGCTGAATTCCGCTGGGAGATGTGATTCCAGTTGGCCCTCCTCAGCTACCCCCACTCTCATCCTAAGATTCAGGCAAAAGGCTCTAAACGAATGCTCACACTCTGTTGGCTTACTATAAGTTTAAACTTGAATGTATTTTCAGCTTTATACACACCTGTGAACTTGTTTCCCTTTGCCTTCTTTGAATCACCACAAATCACAAGAGGAGACTAAAGTATCAGGGCAATTTTCCTTCTATTTTGGTGGAGCTTAGTGCTGCTACATCTTTTGTGTGTTTAGCAAGAGGCTCTTTGCACCACTCTCAAGCTCAAATCAAAGCAGAGCCAAACAGGTGGACTGCTGGGTTGAGTGAGAAGCTTTTCAGATTCCGGATGCATCTTTCTGCGCTCTCACAAAAGGCAAACAGATACTCTACCTCTTTTCTGCTAAATTCACACACACGCCCAATGTCCATGCAGGATTTTTCATGCTGTTTTTGCTAATTAACACCAAGATTGACATTTTTTTCAAAGTTCCAAATTGTTGTGCTAGCAAAAATATACATCAATCCATTTTTATACCTCTTATCCTCATTAGGATCGCGGGGTTATGTGTATAATTTCAACTGACTTCAGGCGAGAGGCAGGGTACACCCTGGACTGGTCGCCAGCCAATCACAGGGCACATGTAGACAAACAGCTATTCACACTCACATTCATACCTATGGACAAAAGTCGCCAGTTACGTATCCTAACATGTATGTTTTTGGAATGTGGAACACGGAGACGCACACACGGGGAGAACATGCAAACTCCACACAGAGAAGCCCAAGCAGCGATTCGAACCCAGGTCTTCCCGATCTCCTGACTCTGCAGCGCAACAATATTTTTTTTTATTTACACATAATTTTGGGGGGGCTGGGATGATACAGGATTTTGTCTTGCACAAAGAAAATAGCATAGAGCCATTGAACCATGTACATGACCCTGTATATATTTTATTTTGATATCAACTGACATCAATAAAAATAGATTAAATAATACCTTGAGCCATTCATCAATTTTGTTTGACTATGGGAGTAGAAGAGGTTCCAGACAGCAGAAAACCTACTGAACCTTTAAGGCCACTACGCTGTACATTGTTGAAGAGACAAATCTATCATGTTATGCTCTGATTCATGCTGTTATTTTCCTATTTTATTTTTCTCCATTACTGCTTTTTGTTGTGTTTTCCCCTTAGGCTCCCTGACAGTGACTTCCATTCTTCAAGTGCATGCTACATGCTACGAGCATTTTGTGTGATTGTAGTTTTTGCTACTTTTGTCTCTATTATTATGATTATATCAATCTATTATTATTATATTAATTTTCACTTCTACATTATCTTATCACTTCGTCCCAGCCGGTCCTGTTTAGTTTATTTCACTCTGACCTGCATGGTTGCATTTTTTCATGTGTCTTGTAAAGACTTTTGCTGCAACAACCTCTGCTTCCAGGTTCCAACCAGTTGCTGTAAACTATTACCATCAGATTCAATGTATGTAATAGTAGAATTCAACAATACATTTCATCATAGAACACATTTCAGACCCGCCAAACATGTTTTTTATACTCAACATGCATTTTGACCCTTGAATACCATTGTATGCTTCATATTTGACCGTTTTCAGCCGCAGGCATCAAGTGGTCCCTAGGGACATCTGTGCGGAACCTATGCATGCTGATTTTCCCCATTTTTGCATGTAGCACGTAGGAGTGTTCAATTGTGCTAATTTTAAAAAGTTCTCAACGTGTGATGGGAGAACTTTGAGAGGCGCTGACCGAGATAAAATGTTAAAGTTATTTTGATGAAATGATGGATCATTTCAAATTTACAAAGCAAGAATTACTTTTATTATTTACTTTTTTGTCTCTACGCTTTTTTTTTTACAGCATTTTACAACATCATACACTAATTATATGATATGCAAATTAGATGATGGCATCATCCAGAGACTTTTGTCAACTCCTCGGACAGCTTTCTTACTGAAAGGCTGGCAACAGTGGTCAAGAAGATGGGCACACAGACACCTGTGAATACTGCATGAGGTATTGAGTAGGCACACAACTTGCATGGGGATGCACTGAACAAGCATTCACTGCTAGATTGGGAAGGTTGGTATCACTGGATTAATCTGTGTTATTAACACTTGTTGGTAAGAAGAAACTACAAAAGTCATAGTCTGTGGTGGATGTGTTAGACAGCCCCCAGCACACAGAGATTTCAAGAGCATAGCAATTGAGTCTACTTGATAATCCTTCTTCAGTTTACACAAACTGATTCTTGGTGCCCTGGGCTCGGGAAAAATTTATTTGCAGGGAAAATTTGTTTGGGACTGAAACAAGCAGCTTGTGTATTTAAGGTTGTCAGATTAAAATCCAATTGCCAATGCCAATTATTTACCTTTTTATACCAATCTTCGGCTGATGGGCATGCATATATGCATACTGGAAAAGCCACATGTTTGTGTGTCCGTCCGTGTGTATTTGAGCAAAAGGTGGCATATGCATTTAGGGGTTTAAGTGTCTTTGTGTGTGCACGTGTGAGTTGTGAATGCTGCAGACAGGCGCCCTCAGGTCAGCTGAGCTTTGTGCGGGGATTAGTTGCCTGTTGGCAAAGTCAGAACCTCAGAATCACTTCCCCCGCAGGCTCTTTGTCACTTGGCCACAAAGTGAGAGACAGCCACAACGACAAGCAGACGGCACAGGCTGATTTTGGTTCTGGGCCATTTCCTTTCCTGCCTTCTTTTGACACGATAATACTTACTCACTGCAGCTGCATGAAAATGCTCTTCAAATTTGGGGCATTGCATATTGTACCAACTTAAGTGTGCAAGATTGCAAATCCACAACAACACAATTAGACAAGAGAAAAAGAAATTCAAAAATAGTCACTGTATGGTATTCCTAATCAAAAGCGTCACCCGTGAGGCACATGAGAAGACTGCCCTGAGTGGCACAAAGGAATGCATATTGCCAATTGTCAATTAAACACTGAAAACAATTGTTACCTTCCTCTCTTGGAGGTTTGCAACTAAGTAGGCGGGCCGTGCAACTGGGAGACTTCCTTAGGCTTCGGCGCAACAGAGCTGCCTCCTTAATCGGGGGGGTGACAGTACATACCACATTGACCACAAACTTTCCTATCAAGAGAACAGGGTGCTGAAAGCAATGGTCCTCAGATAATGTTGTCCAGTCCCCCATAGCCCCGCCTCTTCTTTACAGCCACACTCTCTTGTGTTTTGTCATTTTATAGGGCATTACTGGGGTACTTCGATCGATCAGCCACTGAACGGTATCGGCCGATATCAGTGAAAAAGGATGGTATCAATATCGGTTGATACTTGCTTTCAAACGTAGATCCCCTTCACCACAGCTGTAGCATCCAGAAGTCTTTGTGAGGGTGATGGAAGTGTTTCACCCTGCAAAACATGCCTACAAAATTTTTCACCGGGTTGGCGCTTTGAAAAGCTTTAGATTGGTGCGACATTTGGGGCCAAACACTTGGCAGGGTGTGGTGAGCTTGAGGATCCCTCACAGTGCCTGCAAAGCCATGGTCCCAACCTGTTGTACTTGCAAGAGTGGGCGAAATTTGGGCATGCAGACATCCCATGTCTGTATAATCTCATTGGTGGAATAAAAAAAGGTCACACATTTTGGTTGGAAAGTACTATGCAGACAATATTCAAATTATGTCATGCCCTGAAAAGACCTCATAGTTTTACCAAATCAGCATCAACATGTCACTCACTGTGCTTTTTGAATGCATGCATTATATTCCACTCACAAACACAGTCCTTGCTAACTGTGGCTACTTCCGCCACAGACAGACTTAATTTGGTTTCCCAATGTATTGGTTGGTGGTGTAGGTGGGGGGGGGGGGGGGGGGGAATAGTGGACAAAGTGCTTTATTTTTATTCCAGCTAAGAAATAAACCACATAAATTTGGAATCTTACAAAGATCCTGTGGTATACACTAGGTCAAGAAAGTTTGCAAAATGTCCACATGTAGAAAAAACAATGGACTCAATTATACTGTCCCCGTAATGGGGAAGGGGACAGTAGAGGAAGGAGGTCAATGGCTCAAGTCCCCATGCTAGCTTGAATAAAGGTCAGTATATGTCCCTGACTCAAGGGAAAGCTGCAGAGGGAACTGGACAGTCCGATAAAGGAATGACAGAAACGAAAAAGGTCATATCTAGGGTTAGAATGGTGGCACCCGTCCTCATGGGATCTGGACACAGTCCACTTTCCTGCTTGCTGAAAATATAAACGTACCTTTGGTTTGCTGCAAGATGATGAGTATTGATTTGTGCAGTCGAGAAAGTGTAGTCGTTAGTATGTGGATGAATGTTTGTGCAAACAGTTTGTTTTTGTTGTCATTGTTGCCACTTCACCTCCCCCTTCCACACACACTTCTCTTATCGCTCTCAGACCGTAATATCCGCTGCCTGCTCTCATACTTGCAACCACTCCACTACTTCTTTGCAGTTCATTTCTCCATCCCATTGCTCTTGCCTCATCCACTGTTCCAGTCATCTATCCCATGCTACGGCCCATGGTGACAATAAATTTATCATGCAGCAAGACAGGGGGTTTGTGTGCGCAAAAACATGAAGTTGGGAAAGGGCAGACTGTCCACGGACCCTTGACAAATGGCAACAAAGAAAGCAGGTGGTGAAAATGTAATTTGTAAAATTACATTTAATTGCCCAGACAATTTCAAAGCAACTACTCCAAGTTTGTTTTCAAACTTAAGGAAGAACTTTTCTGTCTTTTTTCACGCTTACTTTCTCCCATTAGGCGTGCTCATGTCTATTTTGCTTCGAGGGGTTGGGGGGCATAGTACATATTAACAGAAACTCGTGGGATACGAGCAAGGAATCCATGACAGTTGGAAGGATTTATAATTAAGCAGACGAGGATTAAAGACACGGAGCCACTGGAAGAGGATGTCTGACTTGTGTGTGCACACACAACCACACAGGACTGAAGATTATTACACAGCTGGCTAGGCCGACAAACTATGAAGTCAAGAGCTAGTAGCAGCTTCGCACATTCCGGGTTGCACCCCTCCCATTGCCCCGACAAATACACAAGGCGGGTCAAGGCTCATAAATCCACAGTGTGTTGTCTACACAGGCTGTAACATTTGGCCCGCTGTCATTCATGGTAATAAGGCTGATTCACACTTGCATAGGGTCACATTTGGTATGATGGTGAGGGCTCACATTAATTTTTGTTTCCAGATAAATGGTCCACTTATTCAAGAATTTGAAAACCCTCATAGAAATTATGATAGTGGACACATTTATCATATTATTTTAGCATTCTGACAGATAACTATGTCAAAAGACTTGCAGCAAAACCTAGTTCCACTAACATCCAGCAAAAAACATATTGGGCTCTAATTTCGTAGCCCACACCTGCCTTGTGCCACACCTATGCCATGCCAACGGAGCGTGGGACAGTGTCGCGCAGCACTGCGCACCTACGCCTCCATCCCTCCCATCGGCGCAAGTGGCAAACAGGAGAGAAGGCATGAGAGGGTTTAACACAGCCACATGTAACCTTAACCAATCAATTGAACGCCTCTCATTGCCTTTAAATGCACCGGACTGGACTGCGCATCAGAGGCCACCGCACGTGTCATTTTCCACATAAGACACTATGTGGGACACGTCATCTGTATGGGAATAATTTGTTCACTTTAGTTTTGTCTGATGTTTTAGAATTAACTAACCACTATTCTTACCATGAATTAAAATATATTCTTCATGTTAAATCTGTTGGCTGGCAACATGATTACATTGTGGCCAAAAGGGACACTGTTAGGAATGTGCTAAAATTTAATTGCTCGTTAATTGGTTGAGATTGGTTTTGAGAGCATTGGCCACAGTGGAGGGTGAAGAAAAAATGTGGTCATATTACCATTGGTTGTACAGTGATGGCCTGATGCAGTCTGTGTCGTGTTGACGTTTGATCAGCTAGTAGGGATTGACAAAATTAAATGAAGAAAACGATGATACATTGAATTTCTAACTAAACTAAAGATGCAGCACAATTCTCAGTGAATTTGTGGCTGTTTCTAAACATTCACAACTTCATCTTCAATTGAAATTTCCCTTTCTGTTTCCATCCAAACATGACATTTAAATGAAATGCCTGCTCCAACCATAACTTTTCCAAGAGTTCTGCCCCACTTAACATCTTCTCTTTGCATACTGGCAAACATGTTTATACGCAACTTCTTTATAATCATCTTCCTGAGTTCTACGCCTGTGAGGTCATTTGCTGTGCAGACTCCCTTATCTCCATCTTTGAGAACAAAGGGGATGAGAGACACTGATTTGCGCCTTTGGTTGTCTTGTCGCACACATGCTTTGGGTTGTGTGTTTTCCATGGACCTCTGGGGCTCAAGAAAGTGTCAGCCTTGGACCAGAAACATGAAATTTGCATTCTTTAATTAAAGCATTCACTGTCGGTGGCAACTACAAACTTGGGTTGCTGCTGGTTTTTGGAGTCACAAAAAGAAACAACCCTAGAGGGGATTTTTGCTTTTCTTCTTTTTTTGCCTCCTTTTTGCTAGGAAAAAAATAAAACCTTGATTGGGTGACATTTGAGAAAGCGTTTGAAGCAATTGTCTTAAAAACAAGCTGCATACCGCCGAGGGCCTTGTGCTGAGTGAAAGAGGGAAAAAAAAAAACAGTGATGGTTTTCTCTTCAGTGACGTTGGTATGAATACAAGGTGGCACAAGGTGTCAGGTTTGGTTTGCGGCACGGGGATATATGGCTATGATGTATTGATTTCCTTTGTAGCGAAACAAAACAAGTAAAAGCTCGGGGAAACAGGATTTCCATTTCATCTGTGTCAGTTGAAAATGTGCAACTGCATGTGACAGGTCAGCGTAAAGCATTGCAGTTGTTCTTTTCTGCCCTCAAAATGTCCAATTACTTCTGTGTAAATGGCAGCCGATTTTCACTTGGAACAAAGGAATGTTGTATGCTTTTTGGCATTCAGAGGAACATTAAATTTTTAGTTTTTGTCTGAAGTGCTTCTCTTTATTTTCTTTAATCAGTGCTTAGCCTCAGTTACACTGTTGCTGAGACGTGGACTGAAGTTAATCGCGGTCACACCCATGCAATGCAAAATGTGTAATGTCGTGTTCTAAATATCACACTAGGTGACAATGTGTTCAAGCAAATGTCTGGTGATGATTTTCATATTTCTCCCAATTTGCATCATCAGAAGAGAAAAAAAAAACATTCACTTTGGTTCTATGCACTTAGTAGTGGGCGGGGGACTAATTTATGCTCATCAAGTCCAAGCACACGGATTCATTCTAGATCAAAGTAGCATATTGGCATGGCCTCCTCAAGATGGGAACTATAGCTAATTTTCCGTTTGACCTTGGAACATGTTACCAAACACCTGTACATCTAAATAGAAAGTAATTCTGCACACTTCCTGGCAAGAACAGATTCTTCTTTGCAGGGATCCTACTTCAAATGTTGCCGCAGTGACTAGTTTTCTGACTGATTGGCTGATTGGCATCACACGCGTGTCCACTTGCAGTGATTACATGTAATGGTCTTGCTAGTGGGGGGGTTGATAAACTGAAGGCCAATGGAACAGTGACAAATGACAAACTATGACAGTAGCTTGCAAGCTGTGAGAAACATACAGTGAACATCTCAATTAGACTTTTTTTCTGATGCCACTACAAAAAACTAGTTATTGCAATATACACATGTACAGAACCATATGGCACAGGTAGCCAATGTGTCACTCTTGGTTTACAGTTCATTTGTCAGTGTTATACTGATTTACGCCAACCCTGGAGGTCTTCCGCTCAAAAAACAATAAGGTTATTGTCTTTCCTATCAGGGGTCATCACAGTGAAGCAACCCTCCCAGTTACAAAGGCTTGGGACCATCACTGGACATCTGGAATGGCTAGGTGTTGGGGCCCTAGCCAGGAATTAAACCTGTGCCATCTGCACAAAAGACAGCAATATATACTTGTGATGGTCAGTGTTGTGAGTGTTATGAATGCCGTAGTGTTTTTTTTTAGTAATTGGAAAGGGTGTCACGGCTCTCGAGACAGGATGGTACACGATATTGTATTCACAAGAACAAGACATTTATCATTACTTTTAAGAAAACTACAATGATGAAATATAAGACTAAACAAACAGATGATAATGTCTAAAAGGAGTAGGAGTAGGAGAAGCTTATTAATTCCTACCCTCCCCCCATCTGTTACTATTACAATCTGGTTTAAAGGCGACCTATTATGCTCATTTTTTGACCCTTTGTAATGAGTGGACTCATTATCTTCTGGCGGGAGACTCCTGAGTTACCGTGTATGAACTCTGATAGTAACGTAGCACCGTCGGTGGGGTGTAGCGCGGAAGAAGCTGGACGCGGCAACCTTGCCTGCCCGAGGGATAGCGCTCATTGTCGGACACACTTTGTCAAAGACGCCGTTGTTGTGGTGGAGCTCAGAAGGGCATGGACATGAGGCCACGGCGTGGACACACAGTGTGTCTGAAATTAATGCACATCTCCTAGCGAGAGCTTCTGGCTCCAGCAATAGCTTGGCGGATATTTCAGGTTCATGTTCATCGAAGTACTTTGATTGACTTTGAAGGTTGCACTGTATTTATATTCTACCAGCGTCACAAGTTTATGTGAGCACAAAGTCTAAAGGTACAAACCAAAGAGCCAATGAGCAGGATAAAAGAAAGGTTAGCAAAAGGATGCAACTCTGTGCGTGTGTATGTGTGTTTCTGTTTGACAAAGTAGAGGCAGGAGGAAAGATAAAGGAGCGCAGAATTGGACTCGGCTCAGAATGACGCTCAGCTAATGATGTAATATGTTGTTGCTGCTGCTGGCGGAGATGCTGAGAAAGTGGCAGTGGCTTGTGGCTACGGCGAGCAGCCTTTATAGTATGCCATCCTATATCTTTTTTTTTTTTACATTTATATATTCACTCTGCTGCTGTCACAGATTTTATTTCCTCAGTTAGTAATAGGAATAAAACAATTTCACCTTTAAGAAATATTTGTTTTCCTAGTTATTTCACTTTATGCTATGCGCACATGTCATGTGCACAATAATCAACAGAGAGAGACATCAGTTAAGTCCTATCAGCAATTTCTGAGTTGTCGCTTATCACATCCCACCTCCTGCTATGGTCACACTGACATTAAATGAGAAAAATTTCTGGTGTTATCAGTAGCCCACACCAGGGGGGAATCTGATTGGCTACTTCGATGGGTGACATTGGTGTTCCTGTCACAGGGGATTATGGGCCATTCCAAAACTGTGCAGATGGAGTAAAAAAGAGCCTGACATCTTTACTTACATGGTTTTGTACGAGTTAAAATGGTACATGGTGTAAGAGGGATTTCGGCCTACTGTACATTCTGACAGAATCCATGTGGGAACAGGGGCCTCACTTATAGAACTGTGCATGGAAATCTGACTAAAAGTCTGTGTATGCCAGAAATCCAAAATGTGCATACGAACAAGCACACATTCATGCAATTTGTGCTTCACCTGGTGTCCAAATGTGTGTACGGAACTCCACGTCACGCCCTCTCCACGCCTCAGGTCACCATGAAGGCCAATGCAAAGTGGCTCATGAATGTGACATCCATATTTAACGCACTCAATCACAGCCCCTCTCTTCTCTGTACTGGCCATTTTTATGATTTTTCAAGGCACAGGTGTAAAAAATGTTCGGATATTAAGGAAAACATTTCCATCTTTAGTGAGCATGTTTCTAAATTTTTCCTACTTGATACCACATTTTAGTGATGTTTAATTTAAAGATGGACAGGCTCCAGCATAGCCCCATACACAATTGT
The DNA here is from genome assembly GCF_037039965.1 of Doryrhamphus excisus. Classification (NCBI taxonomy): domain Eukaryota; kingdom Metazoa; phylum Chordata; class Actinopteri; order Syngnathiformes; family Syngnathidae; genus Doryrhamphus; species Doryrhamphus excisus. The sequence goes on along the minus strand of NC_136371.1, from coordinate 8,704,746 downwards.
AATACCCCCCTCTATTTATGAAACAAGTTCATGCAGAAGTTATTGTATTATTATGAGAGGTGAAACATCTAACGCAATCTGAACAGTCCAGTTGTGATCGATTGAATGTCCTGAGAATACTTGCTTGTTTTTAAAACGATGAGAATTGGTGTCATAACCCTGCTTTATGTGTACATATTTTATGTAAACAAATTTCTGAAATGTCGTAATGCACAGCAAGACCCATTGGTCATACGTGGTCCAGATTCAATATTCAAATGTCGGGAAAGTTGTAATTGGCCAGGAAATGGGCGAAGAAGTGTGCAAATTCCTATATTAATTCCTTGCTCAAGGTCAACAAAGGGACCCCTTCCTTTGAATTCCATCAGCTCATCAATACCCCAACGCAAGACAATGAAATAAAGTACATTGGTATTCTAGCTGAAAAGAATGAATGCAAAAGAAAGCAAGGCAAAATACTTTGCTTGAGGTTGTAGAGGTAAACCCTTTCAATCTGGAAACTTGGCCCTTGGAGCACTGGAGGTCAGGAGGCAGATTACAAGGAAGGTCTGATTCAGACAGCACGTGAACTCAAACATGTCAGAAGCGCTGCTGGGCTCACTGCAAATTCTCCTTTCCCAGAAAAAAACTTTCAGAACCTATGCCTTTTACTTGACAAAATCTTTGGACAAAATCATCAATAACAGTGTTTTCTGTGATTAATCCTTTCCAGAGAGTACCTCTAAAACCAAATCTTGCAGGTAGGTAAACAGATTTTTGCAATGGAAAAAAGGTAAATCCAAATAATCCATTCCGGACACCCAAAAATATTAATGTAAAATTTGAAATGCATATAATTGATGACTGAAATTGACATTTGGACCAATTGTTAGTGTGAAGCATGACATTTAACATCACTTTTACCTGTATTGAAGCCTCTCGTTATACAAAGAAAGAAACACATTATGGATTTGATGAAAATGCATCACTTTGTAAACAAATGGATGGGCTGGAAGGAAAAGTGATGCTTGAAAGAAGCAAAATGATGATCGCGACAAAACAAGTGGCACAAAGACATGCCACTTTCATCGTTATTATTCAGATTGTGGATAAACAATCTGACTTAGTGGATAAACTAAGTCAGCGTTAAGATGCCCATATTTACAACAAATGACCATTCCATGATTATTTGGGAACTGTTCATTGGAAAAACCTTTTTAACACTCTTAGTGTTGTTGCCATGTGAGTGAATATACAGTGTCATGCATGCTGTCCCATACACAGTATGTGCAAAGACAGACTTCTTTAAGGACAGAGAAAGGACGAGTTAAAATGTACACAATGAGACTGATGCGCCTTCTGTAAAATCACTACTCACTGTTCGAGACGTTGCTGGGATACCAAACTGATTTTTGAGGTCAACCCCGGCTAGTCTCATCCTGAAACAAACGTAACTTCGTGAATCAAATATCTATCCCTAAATCCTCTATGACATCATATGCCTGAACATCCATTAATCCCTGCTGTCACAACTAAGGCTGATCAAAGTAAGAGGAAGAATTTACTGTGATGAAGTTTTACCACGGGCCGGGGTTAAAGCAAGAAGGTTAATCAGTTTTACTGTTCAGTGGTATCAACAATATATATATTTTTTTTTACCATTTACAATGCCTTTTAGTGCTCATTCTTTTTAAGTGTTTATCTCATACAAGTAACATATAGTAGTACATATAGTGTCTGCAAGGGTTTGCTCTGGGCATTCTGGTTCCCCACCACGATCCAAAAACATGCATTTTAAGTTAATTTGCGGCGCTTAATGACCCACCCAAATGAATGTGAGTGTGAATGGTGGTGCCCTATGATTGACTGGTTTAACCATATTAAAATCATTCAGAGAAACAATTGTGTTTGGACTTCAAATATCTACTGACGATGCATCTGATCTGATAAATCTGAAATCGTCTCTATTCTGCTCACAACCCCGAGGGGGTACATTTCCATTGCTGTGATAAGAGGTGGCATATAAACCAGTGTTATACCATTCAATCTTGTCTGTTGATTTAGATTTTTGCATACAACGATCAACTGTCAGCTATTCTTCAACTGAAAATCAACCTACCCACAGAATAGTCATTGGTCATTGTGTGACCATTCTTAGAACTGTACTTCTACAAGTCTTATGAATGGTAGCCGTGTAATAATAATATATCTTCGACTTGCAGACACAATCAGACGGCTCATTAAGCCTCAGAGCATATGGCTGAGAGCTGATTGCAAGCGGTGCATCCTGAAATGTTAATGCCGGAAAGTGAGGCATTTTATGTCACCAGCTTTAATCTAATTCCTATTCAGGAAACAGCCAGTTGGGATAACACGACAGTCATGATGACAAGCCAACTCTTCATACCTTTCAAAAGCTATATCTCGAATATACAATATACAGTCATCCTTCGCTCCATTTCCATTTGACTATTGCTCCCTCACTCTATTTGACCTATTATGCTAATTTTTCAGCCATTTGTATTGAGTTGTGGACTCCTCTAGAGCAGTTACGCACAGAAAGCTTTCTAGATCTCACAGAATCTGCACCTATTCCAGCTGTATTTTCTTGGATTTCCAAAACGGTCTGTTTTAAGTTATTACACCCCCCACACGCCCACTCTGCTGTGATTGGTCACCCTCCCAAGCATTCCCAAAGACATTCGAACTACTGCCAAACACCACTGTCTAATTGGTCAAAGTCAGTCGGTATAGGAGTTGATAATACATGAATGAACAGAGCGAAAATCAGAGCAGTGAAACATTGTAGGAGAGCTTGCCTATAGCTTCCATATAAGGAAGTTCGGTTCATTGTGACGTCACAGAAAGCCAGTGATAAAATTCCCTGAAAATGAGCGTTCAGACCCATCCCAAACTTCTTTCAGGGCTCATTTCCAAATGCACAAACTTCATTATCTGACTTTGGCATATTCCTTGTGGAATAATACGTACTAAATACATAATAATAATAATAATAATAATAATAATAATAATAATAATAATAATAATAATAATAATAATAATAATAATAATAATAATAATAAAGCTGATTCTGAGATTCTCAGGAAGTCATACATTTATGGCTGCTTATTACGTCCTTCCACTCAGTTTCAAACCCATTCTTATGTTTAGAATAAATGAATCGGAGGCTGACTCGTTGGCTCCACACATAGCGAAGCTGACCATGTCGGCCGTCTCTTGTTTGACTCGTAATTAATCACAATCAATCGCAGGCACAAAGACGTTTTTATCTATAAGAAGTGTACGTTTGAAAGATAATTTTTAAGTTTTGTTAATACACCTCTGAACATGGGACTCCACTCCAAACCACCATACCTTGAAAACAATGTTAACTATATTGTATCAAGTGATATATATTGTATGCCGTATAGATGCATGTATAGTTTATTATTTACGCACATACTGACAATGATTACTTTGAAAACAATTTACAAAACATTATCATTATCACCAAAAATCCAAAAGTAAATTGTACTTTCAGGGAAAACTGTTCTTAACACAGACCAATTTTACCTAGTGGAACATATTGGCCTTTGAATCATGGAGAATGTGGATTTGAATGCATAGTCATGTCTGTGATATTATCTGTCACAAAACCAATTTGTTTTACACTGGCCATCACCCATGTGCAAATAGAGAAGATGTTGGGAGGGGCAAAGGGGTTTTAGATATGTCCAAGGCTATTGCAAATGAAAGAAAGTAATAACCATAAAACTCATAAATGGGACATTTTCCCTGTGGGATGTCCAAAGGAGATGTACCTGAGCAAGCAGGAGTTGTTACTCATACTGTGAGCATATGAATGTATTGACCTCGCACACCTCCGTGGAATCCAGGAGTCTTGGGAAATCTATGCCAGATTGGACTCTCGACCTGAGAGTGCCTAATGATGGTTTTTTTAAGAGTACACACCTGTAACTGCTTTTAATAGCAACGATGCATGGCGCAAAGCCAAAATACTTGACAATAATGGACAGTATTGACATTCGGTGTCTCAAGATGGGCAGTTCAAGTCCCCTACTGTATGGAAAATGAGAATGACAATAAACCTGGCTCTATGTTTGCCTTGATTAATGCGTTGAATTGTAGACCTCAAAAACCAAGAAACTGGGTCTCTGTTAAAACAGCAAGAAGCACATAATGTGCAAGCTGACGCTTTAAACTGCTATCGCAGTTATACTGAGTCTTTGTGTGGGCCAGGGAGGATTTAAATTCTTTTGTCTCGTCTGATGACTTCTGATGCTGAAGCAACGCTATCAGGCTGAGCTGGGTAATTGTATTTGACAATTGCAAACAGTGTAGCCTTGCGGATAATTAAGGCCAGCATAGTCTAAGATGTATATGACGTAGGCCAAAGGGGACACAGTGTTTTCTGTTTTTCCTGTATTTTTTAGGCTAACACTGACCTCAGGATTAAAAAAAACAATATTTTGCAATCACAGGTTCAGTTAAGGATGCTTGAGTGTTTTCATAATATCACTTGGATACACACACATTCCCGCAGACTCACTATAAATTGGCCTTCAGCTCAACAATCCATGATGTGAATTGACCTTGGGGCTACATTTTTTTCCTCCGATTTGGCTGCTCCTGCCCCTGTCTGCCAGAGCCTAACTGTGGAGTGTTGACATGAAGGACCAGTGGCTTTTTTTCTCCTCACCTTTGCCCTGTGTAGTGTTGTGCTGACACATTAAGTTAGACCTATGGGAGCTCACTCTTGTATCCGAAGTCCAACTTTGAAAACTCCTTACTTGACTATTTAATACCAATACAAATAATGACTGCATTGTACAGACTATAAGTGGCTCTGGAGTATAACTTGCATCAGTCCAAAAAAAAAAATGCATTATGAAGAGGGAAAAAACATTTAAAGTCGCATTTACTGATATTAATGATCAAACTATATATATTTTTTTATGGCACAGCTCCTGACAAATTTAAATTCACAAGAGAAGATGATAGAACCAGACAAGGAGACTAACTGGGCTATGTGCTGCACCATGCCAACGGGATGTGGCCATCGCGCTTTGCAATTTCCGTGAATGGCGCAGTGCAGTGGACCCGAGTGTAAGAGACACAAGACAGAACAATGTCTGAGACTTTGCTTGATTGACAATGTCTGTTTTTTTTTTTTACACTAATGATGACCTCTTCATGTCAACAAAGTTGAAACAACATGGCCAGCAGAGAAATGAAGTATACCAGGACTAACAACGAAAAAAATGGTGGCGACTTTCTTGCAGTGACAATAATGGAAAATAATAAGCAACAATACCGTAAGCATGTGATTTATTTTCCGTTATGTGCATTGGTTGTCTCTGGGTACCCAAAAACATTGAGGTGGGGCAAAGTGGGACTCTAATTTGTCCATAGGTGTAAACTTGAGTGTGACTGGATGTTTGACTGATACCCAAAGTCAGCTCAAATGAACACAAACGGTAGAATTGTTCTAATTGTTTACCTTTTTAGATTTTTAACATTGCATCAAAACTGACTATTGAAAGTCAGGGAGTAGTTTTGCAGCAAACACCCAGCATGCTTGTGTGTTTTTTGTGGAACAGTGGAACACAGCTGGGATAAAGCCTCCGTGGAATGCTTAAATGTGTGTGTACATTAAGATACAGTATTACACAAAGCACACAAAAGGGCTCACTTTGGGGAGTCTGGGATGTTAGTACTGTATTTAAGATGTGTAGAGGTTTTTTGGCAACCCCAAAAGACAGCCCAGTGTGCAGGCTACATGGCATAAAGTAAAGTAAAGGCAATTATTTTAAACCAAAAACAATGTGACATTGGATATCGAATGTGATGTTTTGAGTTAGTGATGATAACCAATAAAGATGCGGACATGCAGAGGGAATCTGAAGTAATGCACACAGGACAAAACCATTATTTCCTCTTAAAAATATTTATTAGTATCCAGTTTCAGTTGTGTCAACCAGTGAATTATCTACAACATCTTATACAAATTTGGATTATTAGAAGCTAAAAAATTTAGTACATGCATACATAAGCATGAATGCACACACAACTAGTAGAATATCTATGATCACCATGGCGACGACAGGAAGGCTATGCTCCTTTTGCAAGCTTTTATATAAAAGGTCACTTTACTACAAAGTGAATTCATTTTTGACAACCTTGTATTTCCTTTTTATTGCTATTTATTTTTGCATGCCGTCTCACATGTTTTGACATTTGTGTTTGCACACTTGCAGTCTTGTGCTGCATAACCCTTATCACTTCCTGCTGTCAGTGTGTTCACAGCAACTCCATGGATGGATGGGAAATGTTGATAAACAGTTCCCTCAGTTTCAAAGTCAACACAACTTTATTGCGTTGTAGTTTAATTACTTATTCACTTTTACATTTAATATTATGTAACCCATGTTTTTGTATTTTGCAAATTGATTTAAACTCTTGATTGTAATACAATGCAACACTTGTCTTAGAACATCATTTACTTTTACTGCATCATTCACTAATTTAATTAATTGAATGTGTGAATAAGATGTTTTTTTTGGTCCTGCAAGAAGGTCAAAGATAAGGACAGAAAGATGGGACGGGGATATGATGATGTAATATCTGCAGACACACACTGTGCTTAAAAATGCTTGTTTAAAAAAAATCTCTGCGATAACAAGGTGCTATTATCTTCCCTTGTGTGCTTTCTCTCAGAGGCCAAGTGGTTGTGGTGCCCTAGCTCAGTTGCCCTCAATGTGTGCTGCACCCCCCCCCCCCCCCCCCCGAATGCTCCCTGAGCTAGAAGGCCAAACTGAGCCATAATGAGCAGACAGCAGACTTGTGTTAACACCGACACTAATGGTTCTCAACGGTACTGGTCCTAACTCAAGCAGGAAATGGAAATGTGGAGGGAGCAGATGAGTAGTGTCTATATAAAATTGTCATAATAACAAAAGTCATAATAGGAGAAATAAAATTGAAAAATACAATTTAAATAATATAAATAATATAATAATATAATATGTACGATGTCTATGTACATATATATTTAGATCTACCACTATTATTGAATTATATGGTTCTTGCGTAAATAGGCCTCATGCAATGTGTTGAAGTGTGATCGCTGATTTCATTTGTGTTCTCTCTTTTGAAGTCTTGCCAAAGGTATAGAAGTTTGAACTTTGCAGCTATTTCAAATCAAGGAAAGAAGATTTTCCAATAAGAAAACCGTCTGCCAGGCCGACATCCATAACAAGCTCCTGCAACATTCTATTTTCAATTTAGTTTTATTTTTATAAACGGGGAGATACAGGCTTCAGCTTCTTAAAAGGTATGCAAATAATTAAACACAGGGGACACCATTAATAAGACAGGTATGCCTGTCTGAGTTAATTGACTGATTTATTGAGGGCAAGCGAACAGATTAATGTTATCTGCTTCGTTAGCCTAGTGCACGCAAGGGATTTATCATTTATCTTTAGAAGCCGCATTGATCTGTTGCAGCCAATGGTAAAAGTAGTCAAAGTTAGAAATGTCCAGTAAACAAGTGGCTTACTTACACATCTAGAAATTCTGCAGCGTTTTTTTTGCTGAAGTGTGGAGACTATGTGTACATTCTGTAATATGGCAGTCCAGTGAGTACATGAATGTGTTTGCAGTTAAATCAGTTATGATTTGTTACCCTTACTGCTTGAGTACCACATTCATTCTGCCTGAAGCACCATTGAAGGAGAATTTGGGGGCCCGTGGTCTTAAAACTTGAGCAGACTGATATAGATCCATTTGTAATATTTGATAAAGCCAGTGTCTGAGTGAGAGTGTTCTAAAGTGCTTAATGAGCAAGCTCACACATCAACCAGTGAGGCCATCTGAAAAAGAACTGCAGCTTTGCTGCACTAAAGTCTGGGCTTCAAGCCCAAAGATGGCACCCAGTAATTTTGAAATCGAAACTAATTTCAAGAAGGACTCTGTTTTTATGCTGGTAGACCCAGCTGCTGCAATTAATTCATTTGAAGAGAAAACGCTGCTTGATGGACTGGATAAGTAGATTGGCTGAGTTTTGTAATGGTTTGATTTCTTTTCTGTCTTTTTGGGGTGAAGTTGTACTTACTCCACAGGATTTGGCTTGGGCCCCAGCTCCTTCTTTTGGGGTGGTAAGATTATACATTCTTTATATCGTCACATGACTAAATACATTCACAAATCCACCAATCATATACATTCTGCCAAAGAAAAGCAGTGTATCTAGTCTGGTAGCTGAAAAAAGGAGTCTACGCTCTTGCTATTGCCCCTTCCTTCCTCCATTACCTTTTAACATGATATGGGTCATTGCGGTACGACTACACTCAGCTGACAACAAGCATATAATTTTCCATTTACATCACGCTCAATGGATACAGTGCCATTATTGGTGGAAGGAGCAGACAAAGAGTAAAGAGCGAGGAGTGATGGTTCTGTCAAACCGAGTCTGCCAGTAAGAGTGCGCCACACTTCTAATTGAGCAAAGGCAGAATTCAAAGGATAAAATGATACGGAGCAGGAATAAGAGGTCATTAAAGGGGACCAATTATGCTTTTTCCACTTTTCTGACCTATAAATGTAGTTAGAATGTTGTATTCTTGTGTTAAACGATGCAAACGTTTCAGATAATGAGGTTCGAGCATGTGAAAGTGAGCCGTGAAAGTTTGGGATGACTCAAAGCATTCTTTTTCAGAGGGCTGTTCCTTGTGATGTCACAGAGGAGCAGGCAGCCCTCCCCTAAGCTCTGCTTCTCTTTTTACGAGGCAAGCTGAGGGAGAAGTCTTTGGATGAAGAGAAAAATATTGTCAACTATCAGCAGCATTTCACATGGGACTATTTGCGAATGTGAATGCGAAATATCCACCAAAGTCTTGCTGATGCCAGAAGCAGCGTGGTCTCGCCGAGAAAGGTGCATTAATGTCGGACACGCTGTGTCCAGGGTCCCAGTGGTGCTTCTGACAAAGTGTGTCCGACAATGAGTGCTCCTGCTCGGGCAGGCGAGGTTGGAGGAAAGCCCACACGCCTTCTCCTGAGCTACACCGCACCAACGGTGCCTCTGTTACCACTCTGAGCTAATACACGGCTGGAATAGGTGCAGAATCTGGAAGAGCTAAAACTTTTTCTGTGCAGGTTATTGTATGTAGCTGCTCTATAGGAGTCCCATTTAAATATGTACACAAGATAATATACTAGATTATGACTGGTCAAATGATGACCAAGATGTACATATGACTATGGCTGAATCGCTCACCTAGGACCTGTTTGTCATGGCTGGCCCTACAAGGGCCATAAAAGCCCACAACAACTTAGCTCCTCTGATCTTTGGGACATGGAAACTCCTCCACCACGATAAGGTGGATGTTTCAGAAAGTCAAAAACGTTTTAACACAGAACACACGTTTATAGTTTTGCATGCAGACAACAATTCAAAATACATATGAATACATATGAATGGCGGATAAAAGAGATACAGAAATATTTAAAGTTTCTTTTAACTTGAAGACATGATGATGTGTTGACAAAGACACAATGTGGCAGCAAGATCAACACAGAAACCAGAAACTTTGTGTTTTACCATCAGGTATTGAATTCGGTTGCTCTTCCTATCTCAAGTCTCTGCTTATGTTTTGATCCAGGCTGCAAAATAACCCAAAATGGAGCAAAAGCAATTGAGCATTTTGATAAAGAAGGTGAGAAATAGGAACACCATTATACCGTTATATGTATCCGTATCTGCACTCGGGGCAGGCAGGGCATAAACCGGAAGTGGGCATGGTTTAACTGGATGGATGGAATGAAATGGATGGGGCTTTAATTCCACTCCCAACAACTGCATTATTAATAGTCAAGGTCAGTCATGTATAAAATTTATGTAATTGTATTTTGCATGGTTTTCACTCGCAATATAACAGGGTGTGCTTTTGGTTATGCACGCAAATGAGCATGTTGCGTGTGACTACATTTATATACTGTATAGTACATGCCTATTAAGGCAAGCATTCATTCAGATTGAAGAATTGTTAACCTATCATATGAATTAAATGCAGCTGAATGGCTTCACTATTCCAGTTGAGCTCTCAAAGCCTGGCGTTGAACTGGTGCATGATTAAAGGCAAGGGTGCGAAGATGAGGCGTTTTACCCTCATTATGGGGCCAGCTGCCTTGCCGAGGAAGATGTACACAGAAAAGCAGATCGTGAATAGTTTATTGTGATGGACAGTGTCAGCAGCTTTGTGCTAATTGCAGTGTCACATCACACATTCTTGCCTGATATTGTTTTCCTCGTTTTCCTTTCTTCTCTTCTCCCTCTATGCTCAAGGGGTAAATAAGAGAGGAGGCCCGGTGGTTACAAAAAAGAAACATTATACAAGAAGCGCTTTGTGCCATATATGTGGCAAATGGATCCAAACCACGGGCTCTCTCTATTCCCCAATCTATCGTAATATGTTTCTGATAATGGCTGTCATTGTTAAAAGGGCCTGGGGCCCAGAAAGGTAGATCAGTTTTGAGTGAGCCCCAGCAGCTTTGCAGGATTGTTGGCTTATTATCGCTAGGAAATTCTGTCAACCCTCTGTCTTTTTAAGTAACAATATTTTTGTTCTTTCAAAAAGAATGGTACATTCAGTAGACAACATAAGACACTCCTGAAATGATTGTGATAAGAGAAGACCAGACGGTTAGATGTAAATTTTAATTGATATTCATAGGTCTCCTGAAAGTAGTACTAATAAGATGACATAGCAACAACAAACAATTTTGGAGTGCATCTGGATACTAATAAACTGGACTGCCAACATACTGTAGATGCCCTTTGCAGGAAAGGGCAGCGCTGTCTGTACTTCCTCAGAAGGCTGGCATCCTTCAATGTATGCAAGAAACTGCTACAAATAGTGCCCTCCTGTATGCAGTAGTGTGCTGGGGAAACACACCTCAAGAAGAAGGATGCCACACGCCTGGATAAACTGTTGAGAAAGGCAAGCTCTGTCATTGCCACTAAGGACGACACCCTGACATCCGTGGCAGAGCAAAGGATATTGAGGAGGCTCCTTTCCATCATGGACAACCACCATGTGTATTTTTTTATTTTAATTTTAAAATTATTATTATTTTTTTATATTACTGCCAGAATACTGCTCCATAATATAGCGTTCAAATGATTTCAAGTTTCATTTATTGGGTCAAATTACAAATTACAGTTGCATATTGCCCTACAGCAGCATTTTCATTTTCATTGCGAAAATGTTGGGGCACTGTTTTCATTAGCAACACATCTATTATGCCCTCTGTGTTCACACACCGTTAAATTTATGACTGCATGTCATTTATGAAGCAGATGTCTGAAGTGATTCACAAGATGATGTGTATGTGTGTGTGTGTGGGGGGGGGGGTGAATACACCTCATCATGTCTCAAAATATTTGCATTGTAATGATTAAAATAGTGACATGGACATTTTTAAGATTCCGAGGCAACAATGTGTGAGAATATAGGAGAAGCCAGTTGCTGGATGTGTGCTGTTCTAGTCATTGCCATTTTAATTGTTTTTCTTATATTGTTATTATGCATTTAAGAAGTTTTTGGTTCATAAAAATAAATCTGACATGATGATCTCCATCTAGCTGTTTTAAAAGTCATAGTCAATCTATTGGAATTACCATATCAACCATACCATATCATACCATGGAACCATATCAAACAAAGAAATAGCAAACAAAAATGTCTGCAGCGGCCTTTGGTTATTTCATATCAGCAGCCCTCAGGCAATCTTGGGGCAGCTTATGATTACTGACATGTAAAGGCTTCAGCTGCCCCATGCAGAGCTGCACAAAGGTGAGCAAGTCTCAGTTGAACACCAGGAGGCTATTGCAGCTTTCCGCTGGACTGCCCCAGCCGAGAGGATAGGAGTTAATGAATCTGGAAATATGAAAGAAGGAGTGACAAATACAGGGAATTTTCAGACTGGGTTCCATATATCATTTTGATTGACAGGCTGAGGATTAACTATGTGCTTGTCACTTATGCAGTCAACCCAAATGTATTGTTTTGTTTTTGTGGTTTTACTGACAGGATGCAGTTTGGCTGCAAGAATAATGCAATTAATAATAATGAAACATTGTCCAACTCCAAACAATTAATCTTAAGGGCTTATTGAACCATCATCAGAGATGAATTTGTCTAAAGAGGAATGGTGGGGTCTAATGTCTAACACTCCGTAGAGAGTTGCGCACAATTATGTTCTGTTGTAAATAGTAAACAGGGTTGCAAGAAATGCATAGAAAAGAAAAGTCACAAACTAATGACAAAAGAGTTGCTGCTCCTTCACATTGAGATTAGCCAGTTGAGGTTGCTAGGGCATCTAGTCCCCATGCCCCTGGATGCTTCGCTGGTGAAGTGTTCTGGGCATGACCAGTCGGGAGGAGATGCCTCCCTGGTGAAGTGTTCTGGGCATGACCAGCCCGGAGGAGTCCTCGGGACAGACCGGGAGAGATTATGTCTTACAGCTGGGAATGTTTTGGTGTCCCGCCTAGTAAAGCTGGAAGAGGTGGCAGGAGACCAGAAAGTCTGGACTTCTGAGGCTGCTGTCGCTGTGACCCGGATAAGCACAAGAACATGGATGGATAAATGGATCCCAAGTGGTCTGTGTTCATGCACTGCACTGTGAAAGTGTGTTTTGCTCATCTGCCTCACGGCGAGGAAGTTTGAATGTTCTCCCTGTTCCTATGTGACTTTTCTCTGGGCACTTTGTCCATGGTGTAGACCACCTCTCGCCAAAATCAATCTTGTGGTGTCCATTTTTGCACCTTTTGGAGTTCAAGATGAACTAAAAATAAACTGCTAAAACCTGCTGCGAGTTTCTCCTTCCGTGACTCAAATGACCCTAACATGGACATCTGAATTTGGCCCCTCATCCCCAACCATCACCTTCACCACCATTTTATTATCTAATGCTCCTTAAATTACTTTTCTTTTTAACACACACGCCATAGTGTGTGTTAAATAGAAAAGTAAAAAAAAAAAGGTAAATTCCACCTTACTGATGCAGTGACAGCAACCTGATGATGCAATGATGCAGCCTTTAGAACCTGGACTTTGCTTCCTTGTATTTGTTGTATTCGTTGTATGCTCCATTGCACAGTGTGAACCTTCAGTAAATTAATGATCGCCCCATTTCCCGTTGCAGTATGACTAGTATGTACAATATTTTTCACAGTGTAGAACAAGAATACATCAATATCTAGCGTCTCACTGCACAAAGTTTCTCTGTGTTCTCATCCCACACAAACATACTGACGTTTATGGGCGAGTGTGATTACAACGGTGAAACAAATTCATATTTCTGTTCCAACAAAAGAGTCTGTCAAATCAACAAATTAATCTACTCTCATCAGCGATGCCAAGTAGACATCAACGGTAATTTTGACATTTCCATTTAGTTCTGTGTGACAGGTGCTGTCTGCCAAACCTGCCAGTCATGCAACAGTTTTCAAATATTGCGAGAATTCACATGGGCAAGGCTTCACCCCAGACTGTACGTCATCATTATTAACCCAGCTCTGCTACCACTGAAATTTATTTTAAAGTTGCAGTCAGGTGAACATTTGCAATGTGTTTTGAGTTTTTCTTCCAGTCAGGGAATCTTTCTGTAATCTTCCTTTGGTTGTATAGCCATAATACACAATATTCTGTGTGCCTTGAAAGAGCATATATATATGTGCCTTTTTCTCTTTGATTATATCCACTATATTAAGTAATATGAGTGTAATGATGGATATAGGGGTGTTACTGTATGTTTAGAGGGCTCTAATAATATTAAAAAATCATACGTCGAAGGTTGTAAGCAGGTTTTCTATGCGCTAACTATGAAAGCATTTGATTTATATAGAATGAATTGTACTTCACGGAACCAATTAACCACAATGCAGAGGGGATTACACTCTTTCTAGTTGTAAATGACAACAGTGGCAGTACTTCTGTGAGCCACTGTTACAGTTGGTAAGCACAAAGAACAATGATCTTTTATATGGGAGGCAGTCAGACACAACACCAAGGACTCGTATTCAGTCTCTGAATTAATCATAGGTTTCATTTTGGCATACTGTGACAGGTGTACTTGCACTTTGCTGCATTGCTATTTCAATAGAGGATCTGTCAGGTTACATGAATGTTGGCAAGCCTGTTTGTCACTTGTTTTGTCTGTGAGAATATGTCAAAGGCTAAAAGTTTAATTCTCCTTCCCCTCGAGAGTTCGCCTGTCAAGTTTGCCTTGTTAAGTTTCGCTGCTTGAATGTCCCTTGATATTTGATGCCTGGATGCTAATGTGCTCATGTAAACATTTTACTGTTACCGAATCTTGTGACCTTTAAAGAAAATGCATATTACCTACCAATGAACCTCAACAAATGGCGTCAGTGTGTTCATACATTGCCTAATGTGCATAGTGACTCTCTCTATGAGGAATGCTTTCTGAAAATCGGTATTGTTATGGCAGTGGTTCTGACGTAGTAACCGGACTGAAAAAAAAATCAGCTTTCAGTATGTAATTAATTAATGCAGACTCAGCCACTTGCAACAAGTGCTCGGGGATATTGTGCAAATTACGTATTGTTCGTCCTGATAGAGGCACACAGAGTCTGACCCTTTTTAAAAAAACTTTGTTGTTGACCTTAACACACCATCCGCAGTGCTCAATTCCAACAGTGTACACACAATTTGCTGTAACGCTATCCACAACATCAACACATCATTAAGTCCTGCTGGGCTACTCGTTGAGAGGGTGATTTAGTGCATCCCAATTACAGCATTGTAAGCTAGCTCAAATTAACTTGTTTCTGTTTTTAAAATAGATATATTTTTGCACATATTTGTGCACCATTTAAGCACTGGCATCCTTCAAAAGTACTAAGTTTAAGTCAAAAATCCACTTTTGCAACTCATGTTTCAGTAATACAACCTGCATATTACTGTTTGCCCCATATTTTGGTCTTTTGTGCATCTTACACAAAAGAAACCACTACATCTGATACCAATCTGGTTTGAAGTGTGCCATGGTGCCTCAAATGAGCAGATGTTGAACTCCTATGGTAGAGTACACTATTGACTCTATGCTATACTCTAATTCAAAAGACAAGGAAACAAGGAAAGAAAATTACGATCGACATGCACTATAGGTTCTTAATCTTTGTACACAGTAGGTTATATGAGTACTGCACTATCACTGACAAACTTAATGACTAAAATGAATCATTGCAGTTTCTTGCATTTCGCTGTTGATCTGGGCATTGTCAACATGAGAAGTAATAAATAGGACTGTGGAAGCAAAAACTGCTGCAAAGGAAAAACATTTTTTTTCTGCAATGCAGCAAAGGAGAACAAACAACTGATTCAGTAATGAAACACATACTTTATTCATTGCGGGGATGTGAGGCCTACAAACCACAGGCCAACATGTATAACTTTGAAATCCTCCAGGCAAGAAAATCCTGGCCAGTAAACATGTCCTTCTCTGATAATGCCATACCAAAGCTATTTTGGTGGAGCAGGTAAAAAAAAAAAAAAAACAAGAAAAACTCTCTTGAGCCTCTCAACATGAGACAATATTTCCTTGCAGCATCCCTGATTTTGTTGTCATACGAGATTTTTTCACCCGCACATACTGTACGTTCTACTCCAGTGCACACCATTTCATCTGAACACGTTAGCAATTTTAGCTCAATAAGTACCATAGAAATCTGACCTCAAACACCCACAAGCTCACTCAATTTGTAACATTTATGCCATAGAAGTCTGAAGTGTTAAGAACAGAATGTGAGAAAATGTGTTGTGTGTGTCACTTAAAGTAAGGGCGAGTGTATGGGTTGCTTTTGCACCAGAATGAAATTGAATTGAAAAACTGTAGTCAAAAATCCTGCACTGTGGACAGCATTACAGAACAGCCCAAGCTCAGGCCACATTTGTTACACATTCTGTAAAAACCCTGCATCACCGCCACAACTTGATACTATTGACATTCCCTAGCTCGCCTCGTGTAGTTACACAGCATGTCAGACCACACAAGCCGGGCAGTGGATCGTGACATGCCGAAAAACCATAGGTAGCCACCACTCCACTCTCTGATTCTGAGGTGAGCAGGGCAATAAAAGTGTGGAGCAACATTTTTGTAGGGGAGACATAAGCAGAGGCAATAATAATAATAATAATAATAATAATAATAATGACAATAATAATAACAGAGGATGGACATGTGACGCTCCCTCCAATCTTGCCTGCCAGAGGAGGAGCACTCATTGTCGGACACACTTTGTCAGAGGCACCTTTGTTGCGGTGGAGCTCAGATGTCGGACATAAGGGCGCTGTGTGGACGTGCAATGTGTTTGACTTTAGTGTACCTTTCCCGGTGAGAGCACACTGCTCCTGGCTTCAACAGGACAACAGTTTGGCTAATATTTCAGTAGACAACAGTCCCCTGTGAAATCCTATTTCAATAGTGTTTCTCACCTTTTTAAGTGTTGGCACTTGCAACCTTTTTTTGGCTCCATACTGGGTTATTTTGCAGTTGTGATCAAATGAAGAGCAGAGACCTGTGATATAACATTGTTAGAACGATATTGACATCATACATGAGCAACAGAGCTGCCAGATGTATTGCATTATTTATTGCTGTAATTGTTTAATACAATTGGAAAATTGTGTGACAATTGACCACCTCTCTGATAGCAACAACATCCAAAGAATCAGAAAAAAATACTAAAGAGAAGAAATAGCCATTACAACAACATAAGAAGATGTACGCCATACTATACCAAAAAACGTACGCAAACCCAGGCCAGATTTTGCCGTGAGTTTTTGACTTAAAAAAAGTAACAGAGGAATCTCTGTACTTGAAACCTGTAATAACAAAGTGTTTAAAGTGAATGGATGGTGATTAAATGTTTTTTTTGTCTAATTTAGCATTGAGATTTATTGTCAGTAGGTTTGTCTGTAATTATTTAATCAAGGATGTGCAGATGAACAAATCAGTGATGGCTATGTAGAATAGTTCAGAAGTTGTGTATATGTGCTGATACTGTAAGAAAAAAAAACCTGAGAATATTACTAATGAAGTTGTTGTTTCTGCCATATTTATCCCATCCTGTGTAATGTGATGGCTGAAGCATTAGCACTGTCTTGAATGCATGAATAATTTATGATTTAGAAGCACATATCCATTAAATGCTTGTTGCCATTACTTGACACTAATAAATGTACATTATGATTGGGTGCGATGGAGAGAATCACATCACACACACACACACACACACAGATGGAGACCTGTGAGTGACTCAAGTGCTGATGGTGATGTAATGCGCTTGTTTAATAGTGTCACCGGCCTAATTGCTTTTAGGAAATGATCATTATCCTGGGTAAATTAGACCAGAGATTAGATGCCAGCCACAGGTCAGAAGCAGGACAATTCAGTTCTACACGTATATTATGAAATGGTTTGTAACATATGGCAATAACGGAATATGTTAAATCCTAGGTTCCCAAGGGGTACCCCCAGGGGTAGTCCAATTGCCATAGGAGTTATGTGAATAAAACTGAAAAACAATTAGCACATAACTCTCATAATTACAAGTGTGCCTGGACACCTACTGCACAGAGCGCACAGTCAGAGCAGAAAGAAGGATGGAGACAGAATATTTCTTCATTGCTCTGTTTGCATGAACAAATATGTTGTGCCTTAAGATTGTTTAATCTTGAAGATTTCATTCATATTGGTATTCCAAAACCTGCACTGTGAAAACGTGTAAATGTTTGTGAGAGAGAGTGGGAATTCCCCTGAAAATGAGGTTTAATCGCTACTTGTATGTCTTGGCCTACTCTAGACACTGCTTTATCATGTTTGTAAAACTTTCCCTTTCAATTTGGTAGACAATTAATGAGCAGACTTAAATCATAGTGGTTGCAAGTGGACTAAAGGGAAGCTCAAGTTCAACTCATTCAAACGGAAGGAGCTCAACAGCCGGCTGAAATAAAACATATGTAGACAAATTCTTATTTACCAGTGCTCATGTAAAACTTTTTATCAAAATTTGAAAATGCAAAATCCTCACCAGATGCCCAAGCCACCTCATCTGGTTCCTCTCAATGTGGAGGAGAAGTGGTTCTACTCCAGGTTGCTCCGGTGTGACAGTGCTTCTCACCTTATCCCTATGGGAGAGCCCAGCCACCCTACGGAGAAAACTCATTTCAGCCATTTGTACCCACGATCTTGCCTTTGAGCCCCTAACCAAAGC
This sequence comes from Doryrhamphus excisus, assembly GCF_037039965.1. Classification (NCBI taxonomy): domain Eukaryota; kingdom Metazoa; phylum Chordata; class Actinopteri; order Syngnathiformes; family Syngnathidae; genus Doryrhamphus; species Doryrhamphus excisus. The sequence continues at coordinate 8,686,448 of NC_136371.1, read as the reverse complement.
TCATGACCATAGGTGAGAGTAGGAACACAGATCAAACTTTGCCATTCGACTCAGGTCCCTTTTCATCACAATGGACGAATGCAGAGTAGTATCACAGCAGACAGCTAATTTGTGAACCAGAATTACTTACAGGTTAGTGCGCAGACCTCACAGCTAGAAGACCAGGGTTCAATTCCACCCTCGGCCATCTCTGTGTGGAGTTTGCATGTTCTCCCCGTGCATGCGTGGGTTTTCTCCGGGTACTCCGGTTTCCTCCCACATTCCAAAAACATGCTAGGTTAATTGGCGACTCCAAATTGTCCATAGGTATGAATGTGAGTTGTTTGTCTATATGTGCCCTGTGATTGGCTGGCGACCAGTCCAGGGTGTACCCCGCCTCTCGCCCAAACACAGCTGGGATAGGCTCCAGCACCCCCTGCGACCCTCGTGAGGGTAAGCGGTAGAAAATTAATGAATGAATGAATTACTTACATACAATAAAATGAATTAATCAATTAATGAAATATTTAATGACAATTTAAAATGGTTTATGTTTTTTATGTGTACAGGAGTAAGGGGTAAATGGCTTCAAGGCAAAAATGGGTATGCAACAGAGTTTTGGGAACAGATGTGTCAGACTATATGACAATTGCAGTGCAACATGGATTCAACCAGCTCCAGAGGTCATTCACACGAAAGTAGCAACACATGTATTACCTCCTCCAAGGGGACGGGGGGGGGGGGTTATTGAGCATTAGGATTATCTTTGTTTACCGTATTGCTTTCCTTAATCTCCTTTTATCCGTAGTCCCCACCCTTACTATGGCAAATGTATTTGTAATTTCATTAATTTGTGCTAAGACATGTGCACACAAAGCCGCTTGGTTTGCACAAGCAGGCCACCACTTCCTTCTGAGCGAGAGAATGTGGAGGAACACCTCTCACACGCTTGCTGCTTCCCATTGCATACAAATGGTCCTGAATCGATTGCATCTTTTAATTGGAGCTAGATGGAGTACTTTATATGCAGCCAGATCTGCCGGACCTTTAGCCCTGTTCCTGGTTGGTGCTATGATGGCAGATAATTCAGACTGTGCTTAAAATGTGTTTGATGCTGAAAGCTGAGAGGCTGTGAGACTTTAGAGCCACGAGGAGCACTCACGTAAATGTCATTAGTCAAAGATGGAATATTTAATCATCCTCCTGCTCTGGTATTGATTTACCATTAGCCGACAACTGTTTAAAGAAAACCTTAGATCCTGCGCTCAAGCGGCATTTCTTAATTACCAATGGACGACCTTGCATTTGTTTACTGGGATCAACGCTGCATCACGTACTACAGATAACTCGCCTCAGAGCTTCGCCTGGACTAGTAAATCACTACAAAATGCCCAGAAGGCTCTCTTGATTATGCTCTGGAGACCACATAAGGAATTCATGGGAGAACATAAAATGGTGAGACAAGGAAGACAGTGTCTAGGTGCACCACAAGTGTGTGCTCACTTTTTTAAGCAAATGAAAGAGTGTATATTATATTTAGTTTAAGTTCGATACCATTTCCAAACAGGACATTTCAACATATTCACGTAGAAGACATATCTCTGACACAAAGATGATGAGCACCCTTGGTGCAAATTGTCCAGGTTTGCGGGGATGGTATGTGGGTGACTTGGTAATACAGAAATAAATAATTCCATCTCATTTATAAACCCATTTAAACATAGATTTGCTTTGCTACAAATGTACCACACAATGTGTCAGATACTGCAACCTGGCTGGGTGTGTCCTTGCCTTGCTCAATGTATTTTGGGATCGCTTTTCATCCACCAAACAATTAAAAAATACCTTGATGATCTCCAAGATCTTTGGGAAAATACTGACAAGACAAAAGTAAAATTTTATGCCATTTTATCTGACATAAAAGTGACCTCATACCAACAGTATAATATGGTGGTGGTAGTGTGGTTCTCTGGGGCTGTTTTGCTGCTTCAGGACTTGCAACCTAACCTAACTAACCAAGTCGCATTAAATGTGCCTAAATGTGGTCTTAAAAAAAAAAAAAAAACTGCAATTGCAGGGTTGTATTTGGGACAGCTAAAAGTGGTGTCATTTTACAGTTGTGGGTCTTACATGTTTTAAAAGAAAATCATCCTTTACAAAATGCATTTTGCATCTATTGGGTTATGTTTGTCTAACACTCAAGTATTTTTTATTATCGCAAATCTTTAACATGCAAAAAAGTATCAAATCAGGAAGGGTTGCTAATCAAGTATTTTTATGATCTGAAAGATTTAACATGCCAAAAAGTCTTAAATCAGGAAGGATTGTGAGAATTCACAGTTGAATTGCTTCGTATTAATTAAAAACAGAGCAAAAAAACTCTCCTGACTTTCCAAATGTAACTGAAAACACTTCAGAAAAACATTTTTGTCTCCCCGTGTCCTTACAAAGACACACCACAGCCAATCTTCCAAGGTAATTGTAATCTGTGTCTCAGTGCAGGCATCACATTTGTTCAGATCTGCTTTAGTTGGCACTGTAACAATGGCATAAGTGGCCTCAAGTGCTTTTTAGATTTCAGTGCCCTTGAAAATAAATTGAATTAGCCAAGAACATTACATTCTGGTCAGAGAAAGGAAGCTGTTACATCTACAAAATTATTAGTATAAAAAAAAACAAAAAAACAAAAACAACGGAGGGCAGGGGCCAAAGGGCCACTGACAATCAGAAAATATTGTGTTGGGGTTGGGCCAACAGCCTGAACTCAATTACACTTAATATGAATTTTATCTCTTAATAAAAGCAAAAATGCATTTTTTGCAAAGAGCAAAATCTGCGTTAGTACTGAGTGAAGGGCAGCGTTTGCTTGTGTTAAAGACACCTAAAGATGATAACCAGCGCAGAAAGCTTTCTCGACCTTCCAAGATCTGCACCTATTCTATCTGCATTTGTTTGGATTTTGTGCTTCCGAATTGAATTGAATACTTGTGAACAAATTTTACTCATTCCATTCACACTCAGTATTTTCAAGTCATCAGGCTAAGGTCCAAGTTAAGTCCCGAGTGATTGATGTTAAAGCCTGATTAATTTTTAGGCTCACCTCTGGACTGGTAAATTCCAGCCAAGGTGTGTCAGAAAAGTTCCAGAACTGGTGTCACAAAATATATAAAAGATATGTTTCAAATCCAAACTACAAGTTCTGCAAATTAATACCCCTGGAGTTATGTGCACTTTCCCTGGCGTCCCTGTTACATCTTCATGCACTCCTGGAAGTTTTTCTGAGATCCTTTGCAGCACTTACAGCCATCTTATGTTGTCCACGTCTTCAAAACAGATCCCCTTAATGACCTCCTGGAGCTTGGATAAGGAAGAAGAAAAAAATCACAGAGCCAGGCTGGGTGGCTCGGAGTTGTTGTTTTAGCACAGGGACTGTTCTTCTTGGCCAGAAACTGTCGGATGCTCAGAGCATTGTGAACAGATGCATTGTCATGGTGAAGCAGCCCCGAGTTGTCCTGCCACAACTCTCACCTTTTCTCGCTAACTGAACAAACCAAACACCGCAGGATGTCTTTGTAGTTGGGCTGGTTGATCGTCTTGCCCTGTGGCAAGAACTCGCAGTGGACAATTTTTTTCTGACCTGTAAATGTAGTTAAAATGTTTTATTCTCATGTTAAAGGGGGCCCATTATAGTATGCTCATTTTATGTCCTTTTTATTGGGTTGTGGACTCCTATAGAGCAGCTACACATGATACCCAGCACTGAAAGCCTTCTAGTTCTGATAATGTATGTGTTTGTCTATGTATGCATATTGAGTATTTGCCCATGTTTTGCCATTGATATTTAACACATATTTCACACACAAATTGAAGACAAATGTGGATCCACATCCTTTTCTACAAAATAAACTGTGCAAATCCATGATGTAGTTTTTGTGCAAGCCTGCTCATCAACAACCAGCAAGAATCAAAGGCCACACTGCAAACAATGGTGCCAATTGCGCTGAGCAGAAAAGCCATACAATAGTGAAGAAGGCGAATGCTACTTGACAATGAGTGCAGCAGATTACTGAACTGCATGGTCTCTGATTTACAAGCCAGTTTCCTTAATGGTCACGTATCAAGAATCGAAGACATCCAAATCACAGGGCATACAGTGGTAGAGTGCATGTCAACTGAGTTGAGGCACTCTCCTCTATAGAAAAGCACCACTTATTATCATAATGCCGGTCATCATGTGATTTCTGCGCTCTGCCATCTTTAACCTCTGCTCCCTAATACAGTTGCATTCAGTTCTGATCACCCAGAAATTGAACTATATTGTCATGCAAAATGTAATAACATATTTTTCACTCAAGCTGGTTAGGGCAAAATGCACACATAGTGCTGAACTCTCAGACAGCACAGGTGTCTACTCAGAGGCACAAACCAATGTTTGGGAGAAAAGAAGAGAAGTTATGGGACTATAAGAGGATGAACAACTCTTCTGAGTGTATTTCCAAAAATACACCATTAGCATGGTATACACCAAAATAAAGGGTAGGCTCTCATCTTTAATCATATTTTTTTTTCTACCTTTTTCTGTTCTTTAGTAATCCGCAGTTGAACATAGGTAAGTTTCAGCAAAGGTTTCTGTTGGACATTGCAAATATATAAGAATATAAGAACCCTTCTAACTACAGATGACAAACTCCTCTTCAGAACTAACTTTACTGATTTCAGTACTCCCTGGACTGGTTGCTCCCTTGGCACATATGAAACAACAGCCATTGACACTCACGCTCACACCTATGGACAATTTAGAGTCTTTGCCACCATCTTTCAACATGTTTGGGTTTAATGTGAGAAGACCTGCTGCCCTAAGAAGGCTGCGAGGTCGAACTGGATCAGAGGAAATATCTTGAAAGCTGTCCCCGATCAATATTTCCATCAAACAGCCAGCAGCAGCCTGAGTGGAGCCTCTCTGAAGTCTGATATATGTAAGGTGATAAAAGGTGAATTTCGTTCTTGCCTCAAAGAATCATCTAAAATTTAGGTTCGATTCTGAGATAAAACTTTTTGCCAAGCTGTCACTTTTTGCCAAGCATACATCTGCAACACCTCAAAGTTGTGGCATACATTTAAGCAGAAAAATATGTAAAAGGTTCTTAAATATTGGGGTGCACTATAATTATTAGACCAACAATTATTGGGTCAATGGAAGGAATTATGACTTCATAGCAATAAATCCTATAACACTGAAAAATAGTTCAGATCACAGATAATGTAAAATTAATGCTCACCTGTACTACACTGCTACAATGATGATGTGGACGAACAGACCTTTACCATTGTTAAAGATGGTTGGTTGGTTTTATCAGCTTGTAAACACCTTGGCGCCACACTTTGTACTTCTGTGTTAACGCTATTTTGTGAATATTCTTTCAAGAGATAATGATCATGATAAATAATTGAAATGTAAACAGTTATCATTATGGACAAAATTCAAAGCACAACGTGGCAAGGGATTACCGTACAACAAACAGAGGTAAACTACTAGACGACTCAAAAATACAAAATGGGTAACACTTAAATCACACACTCCCAGACCTGGATCAGTGACTCAGTGAGCTTCTGGATAGTCTGCTGTGGGACAGGGCGGCGGTGGATGCAACAAAAACGGAAATTTAATTCAGCCCTGAGGGAGGAATGGATCAGTTAATAGCATCAATAGCTTAGACATCCAGAAAATTTCAGTGACAGCAAGTCTGAGGATCTCATCCTGGTATAAGTGAAGGTATACCTTGGAGGTCTGTGCCGCATTCCAATGTGCTTCCTAACTGGCCAGGTTGATGTCCCAGAAATTTTATGCGTGTTCCTTTTATTTTCTAAACAATGTTCAAACTTGGCTGTATATGCAACAAACTCTTCTTTGGTTTGGACTTCAATTGGGCCTTAACTTAAACCATTCATGCCTCTTGTGTGATTTCCAATTCATCAGTTTAGTGACGGCAATTATAGGCCAGGTGCATGAAAGGATGGCCTTTTAGTTTTATACAGTCAGATGGACTCCTGGGGCTGTTTAACCCAGCTTACCTGACTTTTTGTCCAGACCATGACTTGGGAAAAACTGCTATAACAACTATATTCTATAACTGCATATACAGTATTCTATGTCCCTGCTGACTCACACGCTCACATCAAATTGACAATTGGCCTTTTTCTACTGCTCAGTCCCTTTATTCATCCTTTTCAGGGGGTAATTAAACGCAGTAGCCAACAGTGGTTTTAGTGCCCTTTGTTGAAAAAAAAAAAAAAAACACACTGGTGCACAATGAAGCTGCCTTGTTGTAACCACTGTGCATTTCAGAAGCTGGTTAATAATTTTAACTTCCACCTATGTCAATTTGCAATGTATCTTGACTTCAAATCTTCATCAACAACACATGTACTGTACATGCAACTGGCTGGGAATATCTAGCAGTCTTGTATGCATTTTTTCTGTTTTCTGTTGCAAATGTTTTGTTTTTTGTTTATTGAATGTACTCAAATAAACACATGAGTTATGCTCCCAGTCAAGGCAGCAGTAGAATTAATGTGATGTTCTTGTGGCTTTTAGTTGTGTATTCTGCATCATCCCCTGTGAAACTTTATAACATAATGATGTTGTGCGGTGCGGTATCAAAGAAACCATTTTCTCAAACTAAGCACTTTTGTACTTTGGTTAAAAATCTCTACAGTCTCTACAATACGACTTATAGGAAACTTGCGGTTGAAAAACTTCCAAAGTGCTGCTTGCTGCACAAAGTATATCATATGAAGCTTTGTCTAGACTACAGATTTTCCTTTAAGTGTTATTTATTTAATCCCTTATTTATTGTGGTTAATTAGTTCCAGACCTGTGTTGCTGTAAATGTGTTCTGGTGCTTTGGGGAGCTGAGTAAGGGCAGACAGGAAGTGACATTTAGGGTTCAGAGTTGAATTTTATCTTGCTGTGGGTTAACAGTCGCCCATGTTTTTTGTTTCAAAGAGGGCCTGTTATGCTATTTTTTTCTGCCCTTTGTATTAAGTTGTGGACTCGTATAGAGCAGCTACACACAATAACCAGCACAGAAAGCTTCCTATTTCTTTCAGAATCTGCACCTAATCCAGCTGTATCCACACCCAGAAATTGCAGAAACTCACAGGAAATAGGCATACAACTTAATCATAAAATTGATTTTTTTGTTCTACATAAATTTGCAGAAACCGTTGGCCAGATTTTTACTTTCAATGTGTAAATGATTAATCTCACAACCAGCAGAAGATTTGTCCATACATATCGGTTTTCTCTGTAATCGTAGGTGCAAAATTGTCCATTGTGCAACATGTCAATGTTGACCTTGTGTGCTATCTAAATGTTTTACTTTAACAGAAAATCCCTCTCATGGCACCATGCCAGGAAATTTCATTTAAAGTGTATTAATAATGCAGGAAGTAAAGCTATTACTGCATCTCAGTTATAATATTGTGCTTGGGCATTGAGGCAGGGGACAAGGCATGGATTAGACACCATGCTCTCGTCTCATAAATAATGAAGCTCAAAAAAATATATTTTTATCCACATCATGAGCAAGTGAAGAAATGATTGCTGTCGAGAAATAATAAGAAATAACTAATCAGTTAATTATGATCTGTAATTAATTGATCAGATTAACCTTTTTGAATCTAAAATAAAAATGCTGAGTAACACCTGGATATTTTGAATTCTGCCAGGAATCTGGGCATCATGAGAGAAAATCACCAGTCAGTATGCTATTTTTTGGTCAATGTTTGCACCATCACCAAATGGCGGACATTGGTTCGATACGGACCCATTGATACTGAACCAATTGCGGGCGTATTTACTCTGTTATACCGTTATGTGACAGCTAACGCGGTGACGTCACTCACAGTGAGCCAATTTAATTGTTTACTTGTCGACAAGTAAAGTCACTAAAGTAAGACAAGTCACTGACAGACAGCCTCTGTCAACCTCTCGTCTCCCACTAGGTTTATTTGCCATTCATTGCTACAACTGGAGCAAAGTTTTGTTATGGTACAGACAGACCATGCTCCGACTGATGTTTCCCCAGAGTTTATTCACAGCAATCCCCTCTTCTGCAGTAAACATGTTGACACTTCAAATATTGTAAAATAATACAGGTGGTATTTGCTTACAAATCAGTTAGCTCCATTATTCTTTCCTGAGTTGCCTACTAAGATACTATTAAGGTCAACGTAGAAATCACGTTTTGATATGCCATCTGCTCATAGGAGCACCTCACAGCTAGGTGGACTCTGGCTACATGACCCCAGTAGCAGTCATTCACTTTAACATATTGTTAAAGTATCACCCGGTAAACATCGGTTGTGCTGAACTTTCCAGCTACAGGTCTCCTTAATACATGGCAACACAGTGACATACCACTCTGCTCCCATTAACCTCTGTCGGCAAACAAGGCTGCAGCCATAGTGGCTGTGGAGCAGGGCTGTTTTGCATTCTCAGCCCTGCCAGAGTTTGAGGTAGATTGAGCATGATGAATGTTAATTGACGATACAGTTTGTCCTGAACTGCATAATGAGCTTGTCTCTCAAGCCATTCACCATGCTGCAAATCGAGTTTGGCTTCTGCTCCTCGTTGGGTATTCAAGTGTGCATCTCTACGTGCCATTAAACCGGCTCTCAAAAAAAAAAAAAAAAGAAGGAATCGCCACACACTTGCAATTGAGTGCTCTTGCCATGATATCTGAGAACTCACCATCAAATGCTGGAATGTTCAGTGTGTAAAATGAACACAAATATTGAGAACTACCAACATTTTATCGAATTTGTTTAAATTAGTAGTCAGTGGAGGCAGTTGCGATGACACTTGCCATTTGTCATGATGACACATATATTCGTCCCCCACTGAGGGACAAATAAAGGCATACCTTATCATATATGTGTGTGTATATATATATATATATATATATATATATATATATATATATATATATATATATATATATATATATATACATATTCAGTACGGCCATTTTAGATGATTATGACTTATTTTTCAAGGCACACTAATGCTAATATTTTTGGCAAAGCCTGTACCTCCCAATGATGTATATAACCTTGTTGTTCTTTTAATTGTGGAAAGTCATGTTAAATAACATTGCTTCTTTTCTTCTTTTCAAATATTATGCAATGTCTTGTAATAATACAACCTGAATGTACAGAATGCCTCAGTAGAGGGTGTCATCTTTTCAACAGACTGGGTAATCATAGTGGACAACGTGATGAAACAGTGTGAAATGTGTGCACTCCGCTGATTCTACTAGAAAGGCCATGTTTTCATCTGCTCAAAAAAAAATATAAAACACACAAACGAACTGTCATACAAATAAAATGTGACATGTTTAAAGAATCCATCACTGACTCAGCTCAGAAATCGTTAGTATAATCAAGGACCAGGTCAAATAATGGGTGGCAGCAGTGGAGGAGGGCATCTCATTTCCTGTCTTCAGGAAGCAATGGAGCTTGTAGATGGATGGCTCGCCTTTGAAAACAGGTGGAAGTCAAATTATCAGACAATGTTTCACTTCAGGAATAATCACAGGATTTACATCCAACAGAATTAGAATGCACAGAAGATGGCAACACTCCTTCAAAACCGACTGTCAAAACTGTCTCAATTAATTTGGGAAACAAGGGGCCTGTTCCGGCACATTATGTAAATATGATAAATGACTGAATGAGCTGAGCATTGCAATTGTTGTCTGTACCTTTTAACATGGTTAACAATTCCCCAATCCAAACGCCATCGTGGCCGACAGACAGTATACACATGCATCACCAAAACATCAAGTTTGGGTACCAAGGTCAAAACAGACCAACACAAACCATTGACCTGAGAGAGAACATTGTGATGTCCTTGCGAAACTCACATACCTTCTGCTTGCCAAAGCTAAAGAAAAAATACCATTATAAAATCGGTACAGACCCGCCCAAATTTGAGACTGACCAATACAGGAAGAAGATCTGGGAGAAGGAAGCGTTACACAACACCAACATCTAACGGTTGGCAGACTTACATCCAGACCACAGCAATCTCCCAGAGCAAGATCCAACCATCACAAATTTATGCAAGAAAGAGTGTCCAAGATGAAGAGATTGACAGCACCAGAATCCAACATGCTAACTGCACTCCATGGCCGTCTGGGCACCTAACAGTGGCTAACCCAAGGTCAGACAGTCCTTATCACAGACAGTCCTATCCCTTATAAGCTTATCACCACATGGAAGCTCCTATCAGACATCATAGCAGCCAAAGTGAGTAAGGCAATGCAAGGTAAGTTTATTTGTAGAGCATTCCATAAATCATTCCATAAAACAAAGAAAAACTGATGTAATTAAAAATTAAAAAATGTACAAGGAAGGCGGCACGGCGGTCTAGTGGTTAGTGCGCAGACCTCACAGCTAGGAGACCAGGGTTCAATTCCCACTCTCGGCCATCTCTGTGTGGAGTTTGCATGTTCTCCCCGTGCATGCGTGGGTTTTCTCCGGGTACTCCGGTTTCCTCCCACATTCCAAAAACATGCTAGGTTAATTGGCGACTCCAAATTGTCCATAGGTATGAATGTGAGTGTGAATGGTTGTTTGTCTATATGTGCCCTGTGATTGACTCGCCCGAAGACAGCTGGGATAGGCTCCAGCACCCCTCGTGAGGAAAAAGCGGTAGAAAATGAATGAATGAATGAAAATGTTCAAGGAAAACTGCAATTTTGGGGGATTTTTTTTTTATATTTCTGATTTGTATCTATGACATTGTGGAATTTATTTACTTCAAATCACTAAACCTTCCCATGACAATTGTCCACACACATTTTTTCAGTGACATTAATTAACTCGGAGATGAATACAGGTGATTATATAGTGGCAACATTGACATGTATTAAACGGTAGAGAGAAAACTGATTTTTTTTAACGAAAGAATGTGTCTGCAATGTGTGATAAATAGTCTCTATGCCCTTCACTAGCTACTTGATGGTGTAGCTCCAGGCGGGGGTGACGATAATGCAGCATTCTATAAATCTGCAATTGAAAGCACAAAGATGAGAGTTGAAACCTAAACCCTTTTATGACACGTATTTATGAGTCGTCATGCAGTTTGGGGCGTTGCAAAAAGGTCCTAGATCAGCCGCGTTGCAGCGAGATGTCTGATAAATGTCACTGTGAGCCACTCCAACCTAAGTGGCGGCTGACATTTTATGATCAGAGCAGTGTTGAGCTGCAAAACATCCGCATCCTGTCTGCACAATGATGTATGGCCTCTGAGGCGCCATCAGATAGAAGGCCTGTTGCTTTCCTTACACCACATTGCTGTTACTATCAGATGGAATAGCCCTCACCATCCTTATGGACTTGTGGGTTGACTTGTAAAGAAGTTAATTGCCCCTCCAGAAATCATGCAGCACCACCATGATGACTCATTTGGACTGTCATACGAGCTGTGTCCCAAACCACAGCCTGCACCTAACGTAATATGCATTTGCGGACGTCCTTGCACTGCGGTGCGCAAAGTGCTGTCCCGACTCATTGCAGCTCAAAAGGTTCTTTGAATGTTGCCAACAAATGTGCCCATCTCTGACTATATTTTGAAGTGTTCCGGTTGTTTACAACATGCTATATCTAAAGATTCTTTGCGTACCCAGCTCTGAAGAATTTCAATATAGCGGCATTAAATGGAGAGAAAGAGTGATTTACAAAAATGTACGTATGTATAGCCTTTTTAGTCATTAAAAGAACTAAGGCCAGCTATTTAAAGCTTGGTGTGACCTTACATATTGGCTAATATACAAGACTTTGGCTGTCATTATTGAGCCATGTGCATGATGTATGGTCACAGTGGGGATGTGTAGACAGCTCCGAATGCAGAGACTTTCTTTTTTGGAATTTGGAAGAAAAGCCTTCCAATTCTTAGACCTGAAGAGATTGACTTGACAAAGCACCAGATTTGATTGTCTACTATATTGGGAAATACGAGGGTAAAGGTGACTAGGTTATTTCATGTCTGGAGGGCTCGAGGTCGTAAACAGGTTTTGTATTTTTCTAGAAAAATATTGGACTTCTAAATAAGAAATCCTGCTTGGTGGAAATAAATTCATCACAGTCAGGTCTGGAACCAATTTATGGGTGAGGTGATTAGTTTAACTTCTGGTGTATAAGACACACTAGTGTTTGAGCCACACCTACAAATTTAGAGAGAAAAACAGATATATACAACTTCAATAAAATGTGATGTGAAAATAATGTGGCAAGAAATATGATCTAAAAGATGTATCTTTTTTCGATATTTAAATGTCTCGGGATGTTCTCATCGTGGCACATGGGTTGGGTGCAAAATGCGTTGTAAAACTGGTACCATACATGCAATTTGAAAAGTGGTCAATGAATTGTGCCCCCTGTCACAAATACAATCTTAAGTCCAGTAAAAAGTGTATTTCACATTTTGCGGTCATAAACACACTAAAGTTAGAGTAGGTGTTTTGAATAGAGCACTGAGCTGTGAGAGAATTTTCAAGACAATTCCACCTATGGGGTCAAACATTGGGGTTTAATAACAGCACCACCATGAGGTGTATTTATCAGACATCACAGGCAACACAGTTGGGGTGCAGATTTTGCTGAATGTGTACTCTTTTGTGTGCAGCAGTTCAGGAGTAGAAGAGTTTGCTTACACAAACAGCCAATCAAAAAATTCTGTACACCCCAAGGACTGTAGTTTACATACAGCTTTATTTACATCAAAAATGAGATTTGGAATCAGTGTCATCGTCAAAGAAGTACCATAATCATAACAGATAGGCAGTTCCGCCATGCATTGGATCAACCAAATTGGAGGAGTCCACATCTTTTTGATGACCGAGCAGCGTCTTTCTCTGCTGCAACAGACCCCCCCCCACTACCACCACCACCACACACACACACACACACACACACACACACGATCCAAATTGGCTTTCAACTAATTTACTAAATGAAAGTACAGAGATTAAAGAAGTCAGAGATTAAAGAAGTCAATTCAAAGTATCTCACCCATGCCTAATTTACTTAGTGTCCATCATAACAGAGTTAATGCCGCCTGGATTGTGAGCTCCAGTGTCATAGTATTTTTGCCCTTAGGGTCATCTGGGTCTGACTGATCAGGGCCTTAAAGCTTTATTGTAACGTATATGGTTCTTTCTTTTGACCTTTTCGAATCGATGTGGTTCACATCCACAGCCCGAGCATTTGAAGTAGGGAATTGGGAGCGATGCAGCACTGATGTTGCCCCCAAGTGGTTCAGTGTCACCGCGAGCAATGTTGTCAGTTCTCCAGCAGAACTCAAGATGACAAGCAGCTGCAGCAAAATTAGCAGGCAATAAATTTTGCAAAGGGGGTGGGTATGTTGGGAGCTTGTGGGCGCCTGGTGAAAAGTCCGCCTTTAGCACCATCGAGGGAGTCAAAGGAAAATGTCAACCAAATGGTCCATTTGTTGGCATCTGGTGTCATCCAAGTTGCTCAACCACTGATTATGTCAGATAGCAGTAAAGTCACCTGGCATTGCTCTGAAGGCATTCATCAAAACAACTTACATAAACCTACTAATGTGAGGTATTTAATGGGATATTTTTTAATGCAAATGTCAGTAATACTACATGTCTGTGTTACGAAACACTGCAAGCAGGGAATCTAATTTTACAGATGTTGGATGTTCACAGGCAGATGTCAGGCAACTGCAAAAGCACACACACAATGTTCATGTGTGTTCAAGGGCACATCCCAGGTTGCATTTAAGTGGAGAGCATTAATCAGGCACGATTGAGCTGCCGCTGATTAGAAATTACCGGATACCACTCTGACATGACGGAAATGCCAAATGTACAAAACTCCCCCCCAAAAAAGACATTATGTATATTGCATCTAATAATCCCAACCTATTTCTCTTGTTTGTTTCCCTTTTCAACCTCAGGTACTTCTGCCAGAGTCCTCTGAGCCTCAGGGTTCTGTGTAGTATCTTTGCAGTTCCCAGGTTGAGATCCTGGAATAGGTACACTAAAATTACTGCACAGAATGCCAGCTACACTGTTACATATGTGTCTTCTCACACCAGTTTGTTCGTTATTTTAGCTCCAACAAATTACATGAAATTGTCATTTAAATGTTTAATTGGGCACTCGGTGGGTGCACTCAGGGGCTAGGGGGGTCGGGGCCAGGTGGGTTGACTGGCGGGGTTGGTGGTGTGCTTCAGCAATGTTCTGGGGTTTTGCTGGGGTGTCCGATGTTCCCATTCTTCTTTTGTTGTTTTGTCTTATGTAAGATTCTGTGATTATAAGTGTGGGAAAAAAAACAAACAAAAAAAAAAAACAAAAACTTATTGAATTGGTAACTGCTATGGCGTGGAGAAGGGGTAGGATTTAATAAGCTTTGCTTCTTCCTGCTCCTTTTCAGACATGTGTAGTAATGAGGTGTTGTGTGTATGCATGTATGTGTATGTGTATATATGTATATATGTATGTATGTAGATATTTGTGTATGTATATGTATGTATATATTTGTGTATGTATATGTATATATATATATATATATATATAAATAGATATTGTAAGTGCATATGTGAGAAAGAATAATGTAACATAGTATTCATGTCTGAAATAAATTAAGAAGAAGAAGAATTGCAAGTACTGTATAAGTTACAGTATGTAGTTTTAGAGGATTTTTTTGTCCTGACATTTTTGTCAAATTCTGAATTGTAGAACATTCTGGGCATGTGATTTTACAGGCTAGTCTGTTTAAAATAACCTGGTATAACAACTGAGAGTATGTACGTATGTGCAACGGTGACAGTCAAATAGTTGACTCAGGTCTTGTCCATTTTTTCCTGATCCGCCTTGAGATAGTTCCCCTCCTTCTCCTTCATTGGAGGCCAGTCCTGTTTAATTAAACTGATTGGACTTGATTAGGAAAGCCACACACCTGTCTATTAAAACCTTACAGCTCACAAAGCATGTCAGAGCAAATGAGTATCATGAGGTCAAAGGAAATGCCTGAAGAGCTCAGAGACAGGATCAAGGCTACAAAATCATTTCTGCAGCCCTCAAGGTTCCTGATTATGGCCTCCATAATCCTTAAATGGAAGAAGTTCAGGACGACCAGCGCTCTTCTTAGACCTGGCTATCCAGACAAACTGAGAAATCGTGGGAGAAGAGATTTGGTGAGAGAGGTAAAGGAGAACCCAAAGATCACTGTGGCTGAGCTCCAGAGATTGGAGAAATGGGAGAAATTTTCACAAAATCAACTACCACTGCAGCCCTCCACCAATCTGGCCAGACGGCAGACTCTCCTCAATGCAATGTTCATGTTCACCTTCCAACAAGACAATGACCTGCAGCACACAGCTGAAATGACAAACGAGTGACTTCGGAACAACTCTGTGACTTGAATGGCGTAGCCAGAGCCCAGACTGAATGATGTCTTGATGGCAAAGATATCTCTCTCTTTGAACATGGTTGTACAGTAATGAAAAAAATTAAACCACCCTTGCTTCTTAAACTTTTTTTGTTCACTTTAATGCCTGGCACAACTGAAGGTACATTTGTTTGGACAGATATAATGATAACACAAATAGCTCATAAGAGATGATATCACGCAACCTCCATGGTTTTCTTGATCATAACCAAAGTCACTTCTATTCTTATATGAATAACCATAACATTGTACTTCCAAAAGATTTAACTTTTATGAGCTATTATTGTTTTCATCATTATATTTATCTAAACAGCACTACCTTTACTGCGATTGGCTGGTGACCAGTCCGGGATGTACCCCGCCTCTCGCCCAAAAAGAGCTTCCACAGGCTCCAGCATACCCACGGCCCTAATGAGGATAAGCGGCATAGAAAATGAATGAATGGAAGAACTGTAGCGTTTAGTTTTACCAGGCATTAAAATAAACAAGATTTTGAGGTTGGATGCAGTGAGACAGTCTTTTGAAACTTCTTAAAAGGGCCTGAGGGTTATGGAACCAAAAAGTCAAGTGGTAGACCCAAAAAAATATCACCGGCCCCGAGCTGACTGTCAAGAAACAGAATGATCCTTGGCCCGAATGAAGGTTGTTACTGGTGCTGAGTGCAGTCCAATAACTATCAAACGCCATCCGTGAGAGAATGGGTTTTAAGAACAAGTCTTCAAAGGCTTCATCTCCCTCCACAAAATTGCCCATTTGGAATTTTCAATGTTAGACATGGTAAACAAGAATGGCACGGCTACTCATTACGGTGTAATTTTTGACATTTTGATATCTCTTTTAGTGGGGTTTTGGGGTTTCTTTTAGCTATGGTCTTAGACTTTTAATCAGCCTATGTCAGTAATGGTTGTTTAGCAATACAGTTCTTAATCAAAACATGTTTTGTCTAACTCCCAATGTTCCTTTTTGCATTTTGAAGCTCTACACATAACCTCCTTAAGATCCAACAATGCAAAATGTACACAGTATTCCTAGTACTTGATTTGGACAGCGGCATGAACATATTGTTTCAAAGTAACATCATTCATGTTGATATTTGATGCCAAACATAATATATGTTTGTGGCACTACAAGATTGCTTAGAGACCTCATTCACATCCTTGCTGAAGAGGTTGACAGAGATGTAACACAATGTCTCAGGGAGGTGCCTGCTTGTTATACCTGTGATTAGAGTTGCCATAAGTTTACGATTTGCCACCACTAAAAGCTAGCTTGTCATAAGATCTTTTGTGAATGCCACACATGGATCAATATCTTAGCAAGAAGCCGTTCACAAGCCTGCAAATTAAATGAATTGATAAACTGCAGAGTTGGAATCAATACTGCCCTATTTCTTTTTAAACATGCCACATATTACAAGACTTGCTATCACACTTCAGGCTTCCGAGCACAAAAATTAATGTAACCTAAGTGAGAAAAAACAACAGTGCCTAAATGATAAATTGTGCGTGTCTCAATAGGTTCCAACAAAACCCATTAACAGCATCAACGGTGGCTGCATCTCACAAAGCTACTTAGAAAAGTTGCTTGTATTGAATTTGTTCCACAAGCCGATTATATGAACAGTACAGATCAATTCAAATATCAAATGGTTCTGCTGCTACGATGAAGCTAGTAGGAGCTGCATGACTGAATCAGAAATGATGTGTGGAAAGAACACTGCAGAAAGAAGATTTGTGTTGGGGGGGGCATGATCCTGCTGGGGCCCTAATGGCTGGCATGATAGAATACCAGCACACATACAGTACACAGAAAGACACTTACTCTGTGTCATTTAAAATCAATAAGATCAGCATGATGCATGTTGTAGGTCCATTAATTCCGCATGCATCGATAATATGTGCAGCATACATGTCATGCAATGTAACCAATGGGAGATAATTTAATGTATAACTTATTTTTATGTAGTGTTACATTAAATACTCCTACCAATGAATTGATAATTTGACGTTTGTATTGTGATGACTCAAGAGTATTATGATATCAGACAATAAGAATAATGAACCTGGACCTCTGCATGGTTGAATGTAATACTTGCGAATCACACAAGACGTCCCATTGAGCAAGGCACTAAAACTAACTGTTCATGAGTAAAATACAGTTGCACAGTCTCTGAGACATCCATTTCAGACAAGACAATCAACCCTTGGGATAAAATAAAGAATAACAGCTACTCCCATTCAATTTACTCCTTATTCACTGGTCCTCTATTTGGGGATGTGGAAGTGAACTGGTACATGATTCTGTTTGATTCTTGGCTAGATAAATGGAAGCCTTGCGCCACAAAGGCGTTCCCACTGCCTTGGCCGGCCAATGTACACAATGTACTTAAAACTTGTGATGCACTCACTCGCTCCCCCCGCCTTACCCTCCTGAGCTGGCAAGGTTTCCCTGCATGCACGGAGAAAATAATGCATCCCAGTTTTTTTCCTACGGACTGTGCTTGCTGTCAGTGGATTTAAAAAAAATTGTGCGGGATGTTACTCCCCTTTCTTTGGAGACAAGTAAGTGTGAAATAAGAAAGTAAGTATATTTACTTCTTATTCACTTACAGGGCCGCCTTGCCACATCCAATATGGCGTCAATGTCCATACTTGATGAATGCTGTCTTACAGTTTCCCAGCATGTTTTGCTGTACTGTTGTTGAAATGGTTAATAAGTTACATGTTTAGAGCTCACATAGTTGTTGGTTGTAAATGTAATAATAAAAAAAGTAAACCTGGACACAAGGACAGGCAAAAGTAGAGTGGGACTTAAAGTGAGTGTATGAAGTAGCAGATAACAAACACAGTGATTTCACTCCTACTTACAGAAGACATACACAAAAACAAGCAACGAGAATAAAATGAAAGCAAAGGACATGGAGACAAAACCGCAGCCAAAGGGCAGTCCAGTGTCTGACGGCTGCCAAGGCAGCGTGAATAAAGGGGTTAAATGGCAAACTGATTGCAGGTGTGCACCTGGTGGCTCCACCCCAGAAACTTCACACAAAAGCTACTGCAACACATAACACAGAGAAGCAGTGAGCGACAGAAGTGACAAGACGGGATCATGACACTTGTATGAGGATGCCCTTTACACAAGCAGTCATCTATCACGTAAAAAAAAAACAGGAAATTGCTGTCAAGAGCAGGCCTTTGTTCACGACTTCAACTTGCACAGCACATTTAATGTCACAATCCCGCACTTGAACTAAAATGGCCGTTTTACCCTTCTTCACTTCTTGAGGATTTGCATCATACCCGCACAATGTAAGTGGAGTATATATATATATATATATATATATAAAATGTATGTACATAATACATAAACAAAATGTATGTGTCTCTTGGCTGCACTGCTTCCAGTAGACTGTATATGAATGTTAGATTGTTTTTGGTCCAATCACAAGTACTTCAGTACTCAGTAATCCAGTACTCAGTACTGGATTTACTGAGCCATGTGTTTTGTGTCTTTGATGCCATACTGATTATTCTGTGTTTAACCATGGAACATCACGGCTGGATTTAAAAAATAAGAAGTTGGCATGACAATAAGAAATACCTGCCAGTGATTTGAACCTTGTGCATTGTCACCAGTCCATGTCCTAAACAAATATGATTTAGCTTGCAGGTTTATAAGCATGACAGGGGTGGTGATGCCCAGAGCAGATTGCTAAAAATCTCAATGGACTTCAGATTCAGACACTCTTGTAAATTTAATTTTTTACTTGCGTTTTGTCTTCATCAATATTTTACAGTCAGACCCTCCCTTGCTGGTTGAAAACAGCCTGTTTGTACATGTTGCATGATTTGTTTGTCATTTTGGGAGTTTTGCACATTGTGGGTATAAGGTTATTGTAGGTGCCACAGATACTGTACCCTTGTTGCTGCTGAGTTAAAAATGTAATGAAGCAACTGCCACTGATGGAAAGTAGGATCACTCTACTAAAATGTAGGCATATGCAAGGAGGTGTGTATAATCTGGTACTGATACGCAGTGATGTGTATGTCAGACACTTCTTAGACCCATTTATTCATTCATTTTCATAAACTGTATGTAATAAATGCGTGCAGCTTTTCCTTCTCCAAGAAAAGTTCTGACACTTTGTTGTAAAAATTAGTTTGGGTACATAATCCTCCATCTTGGAGGATAAATGTTCAGTAAAACAATAATTTGAATGCATTTGACTTGGTGCAAGCTAGGTGCTCGCGGATGATGAATGAAAACCACTTCAAGATGCAGCAGTACTGCAAGTCCCTTTCGTATGACATTTCTACGCATTTTATTCTCTCATGAGCAAGAATTATGATGTCACAAATACATTAAAGCAGTCGTTTTCTGTCATGGCCCCACAGAAATGTAATACTGGTAATTATTATATTAAATAAAACTAAATAAATCCTACAGACCTGCTCTCATGTTCAAAAACACACTAGAAAATACATTATTTTGGGGGTAAACCTTGCTGAGTATGCCTTTTGTGCTCAATTATAGCTCTTATTATTGAGTGGGAATAAATGAACAGTCAGCCTTGGTGCAATTACAAAGTGTCGAGTGAACGCTGAGGAGACATAAAAGGGCAAGTTCAGTGTCACACAAGTCTTCACAGTCTAATTGGGACCCAAATGTTTTCTTTTTTTGGTAGATGCACTTTACTAAATACCATTTTAGAGACAAAGCGGCATAACAATGGGTAAGAGGCAGCAGGGGCCACCGCCATAACTCATGTCCAGATAAACAGACAGACACATGGAATTAAAACTATTTTATTATTATTGCAACAGACTGAATCTCACTCTCCTGCCAAACATTTAAATATTGAAACACAACTTAATATTAAAGATGTATCACAACCTGTTTTTCCAGACTCGACGTTTTCAGTGCGGTGTCTTCCAAACAGTGTGGAAAACAACTTCATTTATTCATATTATGTATTAATGCATGCACTTTGGAATTGGCAGAGAGGATTACCGTATGTCTAAAAAGTGGTTGTTAGCTAACAATATTTTATTAAATATCATGTAATTTTCAGAGCTTGTCTTATAGCTTGCCACAAAATGTCAAGTAGAGGGTAACAATCCAAAAGCATCAGTCAGTGTGAGAATTGCATGGTGAGCCTGAATTAAAAAAATGGATTCGTAACAAAGTTTGTTGCTTTATTGAAGTTGTTGTTGCTGACTCGGTTGGTTAATACTCCTTTCACACTAGACAAAAAACCCATTAACGCTAGCTAATGACTGGATTTAGTCTACAATTGGAAACTGGCTTTCATTCAAATGACTGCAGTAGTTGGAAGTATTGATTAGCCCCAGCTCCATTTGACGGCAGAGTGAACACTGCACAAGGGTAGACAGGCAAATTTTCTGCTACTTGTCAGGAGAGAGTCAATGATGCACAATCCACCATATTTATATATAGAGGCTGCACATGCAGTTGCTGAGAGATGCATTCAGTGCCATGAGATTCTAGAAGATTCTAGAAATGTTAGAGAAGTAGCTATTGGCTGTCCTAGAAATCAGTCGTTGATGTAATTCACCAATTTGCATATATTTGCATATGATGTAAGCGATGCTGTAGGAAGAAAAAAGCATAATCTCATAGGACAGACAACCACACAGGTAAAAACATCTTAATTAGGTTTAGAACTACAAATAAACCTGATTCTTAGTTTGTCAATTTAAAATTGGCCACTTGATATTTTGTCTCAGCCAGCGTATAACATCCGTATTACATCCGGACTCGCCTCCAGCCTCCACGCTTTATCTTGTAGTTAGCATTACTTGTTTAATTTATCACACAATCACACATTCTGACATGTAAGTGACCATGTCCGAATGAGGATTCAGTGTAATGAGTAGTAATTTAATGAAGATTAAGAAAAATTTACATTTTACATCCGGCTGTGTAAAACAGGGCAAGATCCACCCTGGCGATATCGTGCCTCGCACATGTGTGATTCATGGATGTGTAGAGAGCTCCACTATGCTCTCAGTTTGCTGTGGCAGCTGAGCATTGGCGGCCTTTTACTGCTTGGGGTGGGGCGGATATCTCTGCAGCACCCGCTGCTGCTCAGTGAGAACACAAACTGCTGAACAATAAGTGCTTACACTTTTAAGTCCCTAAATACCAGAAAACTCTCCAACGACGGCAGAAAAAGTCGCTAGATTTGTTGCTAGTTGCTTTTGTGAAAATATGTCGCCAAAAGGGTTTGGAATGTCACCAAATTTAACAACAAAGTTACCAAGTTGGCAACACTGCATCTCATCGCCCTGCATGATGTGAAATGAGGACACTGCTTGATTCTCATTATGTCATCACCCTTTGCAGCCTGTTGGCTGTGACGATGTTAAACGTTTCATAATAAAGCTGAAATTGTTGTGAATGTACAGTAGGTGATCAACAGAAGCAAGTGGAAGCATTGACTAATGACTAAGCATGACAAGCAATGACTTTATATATGTGTATATACACAAAAGTCAGAAAAAAACATGCATAAAATAACCAAGTTGTCATAGCTTCTGATAAAACTATAACTGCTAGTACATCAACATTTTACATCCTTCAACTTTAGCTTTTGTTTTTTTCTACTCTATTTGAAACAGTTCAGACGACACTTTGAAGCTCATCTTCCCGTCTCATCGCCAAGCCCCACATGTCGCCACAGCCACCTTCCCTGCAGCTTAGCCGCAAACGCTGCAATATGTTGATCTTGGAAAATGTGACCTGGGACTCATAATGCCGACAGTGATCTAAAGTATGATGAATACTAACCAAAACAGCAGTTATTGTTGCATTTGTGGATAAATTTGCATATATTTGAGCGTTCATGTTGTACAAGGAACCCTGATGAACATAAAGAGAGTCCCTCTGGATTAGGAACAGGGCATCCCTGAAAATATGCTAACTTGCCTTGAAAGTGCTGAAACAAATTCAATTCAAGTGCATCTGGTAGTTGAAAATTGCTTAACTCCTCACCCAGCGGAGCAATTTCCCGTCCTAAGAAACAGCCATTCTCATAATGAACTTGTTGAATGATTACATTCAAATGTAAGGGGAGTTACTTTAAATGAAGATAATTCACTACTGGAAGATCATTGTTGAACATCTCATCTTCCTCTCGTGTTTCATAATGAGTCAAGCTTGCTCTCACTTTCCTACTTTTCCCATCTGCCTGAGATGAGTATATTCTGAGCATACTCCAAAATAAATCCCTCAAGTGTACAATCTTAGGTACCTGAATTTGTGGGGACATTTATTGTAGTGATATCCCAAAGGGGGAGCTTCCGCATCTTGTGTTCTGGAGACATGTTGGAAACATCATTTTGGAATTTTTTTTGGGGGGACAGTTTTTTAACTAAGGATTTGAGGTGCCTCTGACCTTGGTCACTAGCGCGCATGCAGATATATGCAAAACTGTGATCGCTGCACACCTGCAGACACATTTTATATTTTGAAGCTCTAGTTAAAACCTCTTTAAGATCCCACAGTGCAAAATGCAAAAATGTGGAGTGTTCATATTGTACAAAGCCTAATGCTATTATGTTATATCAGCCTGTGTCTATAATAATGTAGCGGGCAGCTCAACGTCTACATCATTAATCACAAATCTTTAAGTAATGTTAGTCAACAAGCTAATCACTTCAGATATGCAGAGCTGTTGTTAATGCAACATATCCACTCATTCACACAGATCACTTTGAAAAAGGAGGGATTTTTAAAAAACATTGGTGACAGTTCAGAAATGCATAAAGATACATATGTCTAACCCGTGTGAAATTTAATTTGTCTCCAATATTTCCAGGCTTCAAATACTACAGCAGCTGTGGCAGTGAGAGAGGGTCACTAGAAAGGAAAAGCAGCAGGTAATCAGAGAATTGTAGGACAGGATGAGACAACATGCTGTAGAGACTGATGAGGCAGAATCAACAGGTGAGACTCAAACAAAAGGGCATCAAGCAGATTAGACAAGCAGTTTTCATAGTTATAAATAAATTATACAGTAAACCTCGGATATATCGGAAATTTGCTCACAATGGACAGATAAAAAAGAACCAATTTTTCTGTAATGCATTTCCAATAAAAATTCAGATTTTTTATAACGGATTTCGCCTATTTTGGACAAAATCTCCAGTCCCGTTCCAATTTCTCTCGCATATATCGGATGGCCGCGTCGTGGCCTTTGATTCATCTTTGATCCATGTTCACAGCCAAAGCTGAAGATTATAACATCTTTGTATAAATTACAGACATGTACAACAAAATAAAAAAACAATTCTCACATCTGTAGAAATGCCTTCTTGTTGCTATTAGCGAGGTTTAGAAACCAAGCGATAAACGTAAGTGCAAACGATAATGACGTCACATGCTATTGAAATGTATGGGAACTTGCCGACTTGTCAAGAGCCTGTGACGTCATTATCGTTTGCGTTTACGTTTATCGTTTGGTTTCTAAACCTCCCTAATAGCAACAAAAAGGCATTTCTACAGATTTGAGAATTTTTATTTATTTATTTTTTTGTACATGCTCATGTACATGTCTGTAATTCATACAAAGATGTTATAATCTTCAGCTTTGCCTGTGAACATGGATCAAAGAAAGTTCCCCCATGGCATTGCGCGTCCGTGTAATGAATGTGGCGGACATTTTCCGGTATACGCATATAACGGATTTCGCTTATATCAGACAAAACCAGTGGGAACAATTGAATCCGATATATCCGAGGTTTACTGTATATTTGTATCAATTTTTTATTTGCCTTTATAGAGAGGACTGTATTGATCAATGTATTATTTAAAATCTTTCCATTAACAACTACAAATTATAAAACAATTAAATTTTTGCCTAATGTCTAGAGTGACCAGTGCAAAGATTACAGATCTCATCACATTATTGATGAGATACTTGTAATCTTGGCTAAGGGCACTGAGGACACAATCCACATCAAAGGCAATCGTTTTGAGGTTGATGAGAGCACGGATATTCCCCGGCCAGGCAGCTTTATTTGCAAGTCTGGTATGGAAGCAGAATTTCATCAAAATCCCACACATCCTTGGTCATAAATGTGAATACTGAACATGGTGTTTTCGCTCAGATACCTGGGTAAAGAGGGATATGCCTTTAATCAGTTCTTGGACCAGGTGGAATTTTTTGTGACTGATGGAGTGGAGTGGGGACTACAATTATTTTTATGATTGTATGTTTGTTCCTGGATAATCCTGAAGGACTTGGGTCCTTTAACATTCGGCATGAAGAGAGAGGCGGGGTCAAGGAGATGACCAGGCAAGGCTGGAGAAGTTGGACATATTCCAATAAGAGATACATAATCAATTATATCAATCGCATATCTTTAAATACCCCTAATTGTGAAGTGCACCTCGTGACACCACACCCTCGGGAAGTCAGGGAGTATAGAAGGAGAAGACGAGGAAGCAAATGGAAAGAGGCATCAATCTGCATTGATAAAAACAACAGCTCTATAGCCATTTTATTATTTCTTCACTAGACGTGGCAACAAGAAAGCTATGCAAGGTGTAACACCAGTGTGGTCTTTTTTTCTGTCCCCTTTGGTAGTCATTTAAACTTAAATGCTGTAATTGGTTCCTCAACTGTGTTGCTCAAAGGGCTTATTATTTTTACTGCTAAACAGACTAACAAATTGAGAAAGGAAGCAGATGATTCTCAACAATCATCTGTCTTTGGTGGGAGAGAGTGGAGGTGGGAATAATTAAAGAGTCAAAAAAGTGTTTTTCTGTGCTCTACATTATTTTAGCCAACAAGTGTTGGGTTCTTACACAGAGCATACCGTTCTGAGTAAAGGTTTGTGGCATTCTTAATTTTTTTCTTCTATTCCTGTCATTTTATGTGTTTTTTTTTTGTTTTTTTTTAATTATTGCACTTGGCTTTAGTATACGGTTTGTATCAAGTCAACCAATAAGATTATGTTATGGATCTCTTTAACTGTGGAAAAAATAAATAGTTTCTATAAAATCCGTCTTGAGCCCTACAAAGATTTTTTTTTTCGTTGCTGAGCGGGTTTAAACACAAGTCAGCACTTTGGAGCTTTAGAAGCTTGATCATTTGCAGCTGAATTTCAGCACTAACACCACGCGACACATGGCTCTCATGATATACTCAGGATGCTACTAGCACCATCTTTTGCTTGCTCGTACCATTCCTGAGCCATCCCTCTGTCTGATTTCTTCAACCAGTTCCCTGACTCCTGATGTCATTCCCTGCAGCATGACCTCAAAAGTAGGACACACTTTCAACTGCCAACACTTTAGCACCGGTGCTTAATAAAGTGGAAAACATGCACCACTGCCTGCTTATACCAAAATTAATTAGCACAAAAATACCTGTCATGCGCATTCTAATTACAGGCCACTCACTGTTGCAGAGACAGCCTGCGGCGCAAGTGTTCAGGATGCCAGCGAGAACCAGGTCTACTCCAAAACGCTGTGCTCTAGCTTTTTTCTGTCATTGTTCTTTCCTCCCCTGACTGCATCATTACATATAATTTCATAATACAACTTGTCTTTGACAAAACAAAAGCGTTTTCTTTCCCCAAGCACACATTTCCAGTGTGCAGAGGCAGACTGTGACAAAAATGTGTGTTACTGATCGAGATATGATTAAAACTGAAAATTGTAGAACTCCGTCGTACCTTACAAAACCTACGCCACCCACCAGTCTCCTATGCCTGCCCATTCCTCTGATCTTAGCTATGCTCCACATATTCTTTGAAGGAGAGATTTAATTGGACCTCCACAGAAAGTGCTGTCACATTAACCAAGCAGAAAAACAGAGATTGGCTGGTCATGCTTCTATCGGAAGTCACAGATTGCTTCCAACAGACAGTGATCCCAATAATATCACTGCAACACAATGGAGGAGTAGAAATATCAAATCAAACACAAACATGCATTCTGATAGCACTTTGAAGGCACACATGACCAAACAATGGCCAGATGCGTTTGTGGTAATTATACAAGACCTTGACACGCATTATGCAGAATGCGGAAAGATAAAGTGCCCATTGTATTTGCAGCACAGAATTGTGAAGGATGAAAATGCATGGAACAACTGCTGAAGAGAAAGTTATCTCAATCAAACTAAAATTTTGCTTTCCAACATCTTACTCAAAGTTTTGTTGGAGATGCATTGTTTTTTGTGTGTGATGTTCGAAGTTTGAAATTTATTTAGTTTAAAAGAATACATGCATGAAAAAAAAATAATCCTCATTTTCCTGACCCTTTTGGCGGTATATTGATCCAGTTTAAAGCCCTTCAGCAGGGGCTCAGCTGGTGACTTGTTATTCTATACCAAAACACTAGGGGGCATTGATTGACCGACTCTCTTGTTGACAAGCTATTTAACTTCAGGTGTAGAAGTTGTGAACAGTGCCGACTGAACCCCATATGTTTGGCAATTTCATAAATTGTTGGACATCTGGCAATCCCTGTACTGGGGAATGAAAGTATAACTGCTCATATTTACAATACTCCTGAATTTGCTTCGTTTGTCTTTTGTTTTTGGCAGCTGTAAAAAAATAACTATTTCGCAGTGTTGCTTCCACCGACACTGTTACAATTGTAACAAAATGAAGCCTTAACGGGGAGGGTCAGTTCTGAAATTTTTTTTTAAAAAAAGCTTTTTTGCTTAATGAGCCAATGGTCGTTGAGTTTTAAGTCATCACAGCTCTTCCGAGGTCGACCCATCCAGTTAACTGGATCGCTTATAGTCAAAGCCATAGCCATCCGTGATTTAGTGTATTCCAATCCCATTTGAAGAGGCACCTGCATGTTTGCATGCTCAATGATGATGCTAATAAATGCTTACGGGCTGTTAAGAATGAATAAAACATGGAAATGATGTTCCCTCGGGATGTTATGAGAATTTTAATCAGTCGATATGTTGTGTGAATTTTTTTTTTTTTTTGCCATAGACACACACAACATGTTTCAACATAAACTGAAACATTATTTAAAAGAGAAATCCACAACTTTCCAATGGTCAACCACCCACTTTTCCTGGGAGACTCATATATTTGACTCTTTCGATTTTGAATTTAAAGAGTGCATTTGCTGGATTTTTTTTTTTTTTTTCAGTGTTAACTATCTTCACCTGGACAGAAAGACATCTGGACGTTGTCCATTCTATTCCATTTCTTCTGCTTATCGAGGTCTGGGTCGCAGAGGCAGCAGTCTCAGTAAGTCTCTGGCCACCTCTTCCAGTTGTGAGCTACAATTCCTCCAGCGTGTCTTTAGCCTGTCCCAGAACATTTGCCTTCCAGCACAGCCCTCTCTTCACCTCGGTAGTCCGGCACAGTGACGGCATTGCTGCAGATGCTGAGCGAAACCGCTTGTCGACCCCAGTTCTTCAACCTTCCTATACTGGTTCTCTGGTTCTCTTATCCTGGAGTTGAAGATTTGATGAACAGGAGCCTCTGCCACCTTCCCAACACACCATTACACGTTTGGGTTTTCCAGGTCTGTCGGACATCTTCCCCCACCACCAGACTAAAAATGGTTAAATGAACTAAAATACAAATAACAATTAAGTCACATTAAAATTGTGAATATAGTATTGGTCATCTTATCATCTTATCCTTTTGTGTATCCCCTTATGAAACTTGTGTTAACATAAAAAAACTCTAAAGGAATCAGTCCCTCACCAGCCATGAACATCACCGCACCCCACTATCTCTCAAACCACTTTATAAATTTATGCTGACAGTGATAGCGCACCCCAGTGATGTGATTGAGCTTCTCTTGACAGAGATTACAAGCTGCCCCCTTAATTGGAATGCAAACAATTAGTTCTACATCTGTGCCTTGGGACTAACCAAAGAAGGACAATCTCCTTCAGTAGTATAACCGTGTTTTTAAGATATCAATACTGGAATAATGGGTTTGTAGTGCAGTCTCTGTCTCAGTGATTCATCAAACTGGCTCTGTCTCAGCCAAAACAATTGATTGCTGACAATGAGGAATTCATTACACTCACTATTTTGGTTCAATGCAGGTTATTGGTTTCATACAAAGATCAGTGACTATCCGACGTGCCATCAAAATGTCGCTATTATTAAGGCTCTCTGTCTTATTAAGGCCAATACACTGTTAATACCAGGTCAAAGTCAATCATCAATCATTTTTCCAAGACAGATACAAATTCTATGTTGTGAATTTCCTTTCTGTATAATATCGGATCTCATCTCTATTCATAGAGCAATGTAAGAGATATGAACTGGGTAATAAGATACTTACCACACTCTGGCTTGTTTTATGCATTTCCCATCATTGCTGGAATTGGAATATTAACAGGAATTTGAAAGGAAGGTTATATAATGTGGACTGGTATTACAAAATCTATGCGGGTCATATTAAACCCACAACACACACTTTGCTTGGTGTGACTGTTTACTGAAAAAAATATTGCGTATTATCTCTAACTTCCAACAGGGAATAAAAACAAAATCTAAACATAATCTAAAAACATTCATATGATGCAAATACGAGCAAATGTGATGATCAGCTTGTTTGTAATAATATGTAGATGTAATGTATGTAGACATTTGCCTAATGCCCAATAGTTGCTGTAAGCCGTACACCATGGTGTGGATATTTGCTTTATGTAGACAATGTAAACTCCATTGTCTATCACAGATTTCAATCACCCACATAACAGCACACTGATTAACCTTTTCACAGGGAGTGAAGTATGGCCGATTACAGTGAATCAGCGCAGACTGCTCAGCACCAAAGATGTAGAGCTGTGAGCCAATGCCTGGTACTTGGGAGTTAGGGCTTTGTGGTCTTTAACAACCAATGTGAACCTTCACTCTCCACTTTATTTGATGCAGTTGATGAGGGTTGGCTCATCTTGGATGAATACCACAGAGAAATCTCTGAGTGAACCCTGTTAACCAGTAGTTTATTATGCATGTGGTTAGAGCGATAAACCCCTGTTGGAAATTACTTTTGATAAAGGTCACACGGTTAAAGAGTTTGCTGATGCCGTACACATAATAAACACACACTGGCTGCCACTGGTGCTCGCTTGATTCTAAGAAAAGTTCACAGCAAACCACGAGGGTTTGAAATCTATTGAAGTCAGTAGTGTCTTATAGCAGTGCTGGTGTCTCATATAGGCCTTCACTTATGTGTATGGCAACTCAATTAAAAATAAAATGAGGGATTGCTTCAGGGGCATTATCCCAGCTGATATAAACTGAGCATAAACTCTGTGGATTTAGAAGAGCTTCTTTTAGCCTGAATGTCTGACAGTTTTAACACATTTTAACACATCAGTTTTTTTCCACATTAGCACCCCCTACTGGACTTTGGAGTACTACACAACGTACTGTATTGACCCGGATAATGTACTATATGAGATCTCAGGCTCACATGTACGCACCTCATGCCAATCACATCTCACACTCTGTGATTGATGAGAATCTAACATTCTAACTACATTTATAGGTCAGAAAAGTGGAAATCATATCATAGGTCCCCTTTAAAGTGGGTGATGTCTGTGAACACAATCCCTCAGTACTCGTAATAACTATTAAAGAGACTAGTGTTACACAAATAGACTTGGTGGTGTATTCATTTCATTTGGAGCTCTTAATATATACAAATATTTATTATCATTCCTTTTTCTATTAGTAAAATACAGTAAAAATTGGCATATTTCTGACATAGTTGCTAATGGTGATTAATCGTGTGTAAGTAGTCAAAAATCTGATTAATCTGATAGAAAATTGTTTGTGGGAAAAGTCACAGACCTGCAGGAAGACCTTTTGAGTTTTTTAATCCCAAAAACGTTAACTATGTCAAATGTATTCACCCTGACAACCATCCTATGCTGTAGCCTCGATTCTCCAGTATAATATTTCACCTGTATCCCGTCTCTGACATTCATTTGAAAGGGATAAATGCAGCACTGTCCTTAAACGCAACACAGCGGATGAGGACATTTTATCTGTGGTCCTGTCTCATCTCTTAATCAGCCAGCAAAGTTGCAGTGGGTTGTGCTATTTGTACATGACGCCGACAACGGTTCCCTCTTGGCTGATTGTCTGTGCCATCTGTCAGAGGTGATTGTGGCCAGATTGGAGAAGCTTCCTGTGTCTTCTCCACATGTCCATGCATTCTCGAGGTGAATCTGTCCACCACCAGATTACAGCAACTATAGCAAACAGGTATAATATAACAACCTGTTCCAGCGGTGTTTATTATACAGTAAACCTTGGATATATCGGATTCAATTGTTTCCACTGGTTTTGGCCGATATAAGCGAATTCCGTTATATGCGTATACCGGAAAATGTCCGTTTTACGCATATATCGGATTTATATCCGGTATATGCGTAAATCGGATTTTATCCGTTATAAAAAGGCACTTCCTTGACTATGTTTCCAATGTACCTGGACTGGGCAATGAAA
This sequence comes from Doryrhamphus excisus, assembly GCF_037039965.1. Classification (NCBI taxonomy): domain Eukaryota; kingdom Metazoa; phylum Chordata; class Actinopteri; order Syngnathiformes; family Syngnathidae; genus Doryrhamphus; species Doryrhamphus excisus. Next base: position 8,655,492 of record NC_136371.1, on the reverse strand, counting down.
AGAGACGTAAGGTAATGAGAATTTAACTTTATTGGACTCTGAGCATAACAAATTGTTAATTAAGCTAGGCCCTGTTACGCCCGTCAGGCCTACGTTATTTCCACTAGTGAGGTGAAGATCTCATTCACTGCTGTGCTAGTATTATTGACGTCACTCACTTTTATATTTGTCCTAAATCTGGAGGCAGGAGAAAGACACGTTGCGGCCATCCGATATATGCGAGGGAAATTGGAACGGGACTGGAGATTTTGTCCGAAATAGGCGAAATCCGTTATAAAAAATCCGATATATGCAATGAATTTTTATTGGAAATGCATTACAGAAAAATTGGTTCTTTTTTATCTGTCCGTTGTGAGCGAATTTCCGATATATCCGAGTCCAATATATCCGAGGTTTACTGTATATCAAAATTGTCATCCAATATATAATAAAAAAATAGACATAACATGACCTGTTCATGAGCCTTGAAAGGGGTATGTAATATTTATTTTTGGTGTTATCACCATTTTGATATATTGTGATATGTATGATATATTTATTTGATCATTATTTATTAGAGTTGTTTACATCACTATATGGTACATATATTCAATTTCAACTTGATGTATGTTCAAATAAAATCCTGATCGTAGGGTCATGAAAAAAAAAAATTGAGAACCACCGTCCTCGACACAATCAGACCACAGTTCCAATATGTCTTTTAAATTGCCCCTTGGGATAAAGTGTTTGAATTGAATTGAATTGATACTCACATTAGCAAAAAGACGGATAGTACAACAGTACAAGTCAGTGATCAGCAAGGTCACAAGATGTCCACAGGAAGAAACTGCAGCCCTGAAGGACTGTTTTGACAGAATACAATGGGACATTTTCAGGCAGCCTGGAAAGTATGATGATGTGACAGACCGGCAGGAATACACGGGCTCCGTCATCAGCTACATTAACAAGGATGTGACAGTAGGGAAAACAACAAAGAGGCAGCCAAAACAGAAGCCATGCCTGACAGGTAATGTGAGCACCTTGAATGCAGCACAGGATGCTGCATTCAGATCCAGCATTCATGCAGCCTTTGCACTGGCAAGGTGAAGACTTAAGTGTGGAATTAAGGAAGCAAGGAGACAGTACATACATAGACTGAATCATAATTTTATTGAGCACTGGACTGCAGGCATCTGTGACAGGGATTCAATTCCATCAGGGAATACACTTCCATCTTCATGTTTGTGTCATTCTGATCTCTTGCTTCCAGCCTATGAAGCTAAAATCACACCACAGGCACAGGCACCATCATCCCTTACCAGCACCAGACAACCAAGTACTAAAACTGACCACAACTCAAGTAAGTGCAGGGCTAGGAAACATCCATTGGTGTCTTCTTAAGGACGGTGCTCAGCAGCTTTAGAGATTCTTGACAGAAATCTATAATATCTAATTTCAACAGGCCTCATCAAGAATGGCAGCTATGCTGTAAACTGGACTGAGGATAAGACCAAATAGGACCTTCTACAGAGGTCAAAACAACAAAACACACCAGATCACATAGACAAGACTACTGTGGATAGTCTTACCACCACATGCTTCACCACTTCTATGGAGGCACGATAGACAACACCCTCACATCTGGCTTTTCGGTCTAGTGTGGAGAGGAGATAAAGCGACTAAGCAGAGTGTGGAAGATGGCAAGCAAGATAATCGGTGCTACACTTCCCTCCCTGATGGATCTGTATGAGCAGCGCTGCATCTGCAGAGCCACCTCCAACATCATGGACCACCATCACCCCTCCCACCTCATCTTTTCCTTGTTACCATCTGGGGGAAGATACAAGAGCATTAGCAGCAGGAAAGCTTTTTTTCCCACAGGCTGTCAGTCTGAACAGCCTGTACCCCCTCCACAAATATACCTCCGCACATAGACATTGACATTGAAAAAAAAAGATATATCCAAGATATATCCAAAGTTAAACTGTTGCAAAAATACAATTAAAAAGAGGCAAGGGGGATCAGTATCAATTGAAAATGTACCTGTAAATAATGGGATCAACAAGGCCCTAGGGTTATGCATCGATGGCTGTGACACTCGGCATCTTCATCCACTGTGGAACACATACGTAAACAAGATGGTTGTGATTCACAACAAGCACATAAGATATGGAGCGTTGTAGCAATCTTCATCATATACACAACAATGGACAAGCCACAGTATGCAGTGATACAACAAAAGAGAAAAGTAACGCTGAACCATTTTGGAGGTCTGACTTTTTCAAGCACACATTTTTGTGATGCAAATGTATTACTCTTATGAACTACTACTGAGTAAACATATACAGGAATACAGGAAGTGAACAAGCATAAATTGTAATTGTTGTGAAACTGAAATTGATGTGTACTCTTCCGATATATCTTGTATGCCTGTTAAAAATAAAATTATAAAATTAAATTGTTAACATTAAACTGCGACTGTGTTTCCTCACAATTTTACAAGTAGAAACAAGCTGTATCCAGTGTATATATTGCTGTGTACTGTATAATACAAGTAGTTAATGGAACTCAGAGGCTCACATAGTCTCAATCTTTTAATGTTTAAACAGGGTAAAGTACATTCACTTTCGATTGCAAATGATCAGGCTGTTTGTTTTTGGAAGGACATTCTCCAAGTCAAATTAGTGTAAATAACTTTCTCCAGAATGATGATCCTCAGGAATATGCCAGCAATGCTAACAGCTGCTGGCGGTTCAGCACATTGTAAATTTTCTTCATATGGGATAACCTGACATATACCTGCACAGTGATAGCCAATTCACAACGCGGTTAATGAGTACCATATGTTGGCTACACAGTCATGGCAACTGTAAAATAATAATTCAATTCGTTCCATTCGATTCTTCTTCGCTTATCCGGGTCCGGGTTGCGGGGGCAGCGGTCTCCGTAGGGAAGCCCAGACTTCCAAGGCGTTGCCAGGCCAGCTGTGAGACATAATCCCTACTGCGTGTTCTAGGTCTGGCCCGGGGCATTCTCCCGGCTGGGCTTGCCCGGGACACCTCACCAGGGAGGTGGACTAGATGCCAGAGCCACATCAACTGTCTCTTCACTAGGGGAAAGAGGAGCTTTGCCTTCCGGCTCAGCTCCCTTTTCACCACAATGGTTCAGTACAACGACTGCATTACTGCAGACGCTGCACAGATCCGCCAATCGACCTCACGCTCCCATCTTCCCTCACTCGTGAACGAGACCTAGATATACTTGATCTCCTTCACTTGGGGCAGGACCTCATTGCCGAACTGCAGGGCGCACTCCACCCTTTTCTTGCCTCAGATTTGGAGGGGCTGAGTCTCATCCCAAAATATTCACACTCAGATTCAAACAGTTCTAGCACAGACTAACGTTCACAGCCCGAAGAGGCCATCAGGACCACATTGTCCGCAAATAGCAAAGATGAGTTCCTAAGGCTCCCCAACTGGGCTCCCTCAACACCTTGGCTGCGGCTAGAAATTCTGTCCATGAACAGAATCCGTAGAGGCTTGGCAGAGACCAACATTCACAGGAAACAGGCTTGACTTACTTCTGCCAATGCGAACCAAGGTCCTGCTCCGGGTGTACAAGGACCAAATGGCATGGAATAGCACACCACCTATCATATACTCCCGGGCCACCCCCCACAGGATGCTGCAACGAACACGATTGAATGCCTTTTCCAAATCCACAAAGCACATGTAGACCGGTTGGGCAAACTCCTATGTAGTCTGCAGTAACCTCGCAAGGGGTTGTAGCCGAGGTTCAACTAATGGTCGTACCCTTCTCTCCAGCACCCTGGAATAGAGTTTCCCAGGAAGGCTGAGGAGTGTGATCGCCCTATAGTTGGAACACACCCTCCGGTCACCCTCTGTGTCCACCATCATGACAAGCACCAAACGGCCACAGCTCTGAGGAAGCACAGAATAGGGCCCATTCGGATTCAATATCTGAATTATTATTTAATTATTCAATATCAATATTCCCCGGGTTGCAGGCGAAGCTCTGCCGGAGGTGAGACTTGAAGACCCGACGAACAGGCGACTCTGAAAGACGTTCCCAGCACACCCTCATTACATGTTTGGTACTCCCAGGTCTGTTCGGCATCCTCTCATCTAAACCAACTCATTACCAGGTGGTGATAAATTGACAGGTCAGCGCCTCTCTTCACCTGTGAGTCCACAACATGCGGACGCAGGTCAGATGATAAAACTAGAAAAAAAAGTTAATCACTGTCTTGTTAGTAATGGTGTCCTAATCAGAAAGGTGTGTGAATTGGCCTTTTTTAGAAGGATGAACATCTTGCTGCTATGCTACTAAGTCAAAACATCACCATGCAAAAAAACATTTCCCAATGCTTTGAAAGGTGGATAATGTACCAAAAAATTGTGTTTCTGATACATTAAATAATTGTTCAGTTGGCATGAGATATCCTGTCGTGGATCCAATGAGACAGACTCAAATAAATGAATACATATTTAAGTGTATTTATATTCTTGGAGGAATTTCTTCTTGTGTCACCCCTGAATTTTGCCCCCTCCCCAGAATGCAAACAACAGTTCTGACAGTTCTCCATGAACCAAAAAATAGCCTTTTTGTAACAGAAGCATGGGCAAACCACACAATACATTTTTGTTACAACAAAATTCAGTTTATTGAAATACTCCTGTCATAATCAAACAAGGTTATTGTGAGAGTTTACGGAGATTGATTTTTTTTATTTTTATTAATTAAGCACACTATATAATTAAAACAACTGGCAATCATTGTGCATCCATGCAAGTACAACAGCTTAGTACTTTAAAATGGCAAAAAGGCATGCCTGTGAGTCACTTATTCAGCAAACACTATCGGCTGATAATGCTAATAGGCTATTCAAATATAAGTCCTTTCATCTGATAAACATTGTTTTAGCTTTATCTAAGCCTTGAGGTTCATTTCCTCAACTGTGTCAAGGGCAAAGTTGAATATTCCACAAATAATCATGCACTGGCAGAGATGTTAATCAAGACGCACAGCACATTTAGAATAACACAAGGTGCAGACATTACATAAGGAGGCTTGAATGTCACTAATGCAAATTAGGTTTTTGATAAACAAAAGCAAATTTACCCCCTGTGATTGCCATCCATTCAGCAGACGCTCAGTAAAGGACTGAGAACTGCAGAATATTTATTGACTTAGACTTCCTCTGGTCCATTCCTGCAGGGCCTCCAATCTTCTTGGTTTCTTATATAAATTTCAACTGAAGTTGATTTTGAGTTCTTCTTTGTTCTTCTTTTGGTCATTCCTAAATGTTCTTCTGCAGTTGATCCTTGGTTGGCTTCAGTTTTCCCCATCTTGGTGTATTAAGGTCATTGCTGTTTATTGAGAAGTATAAGTACGTTGTCACCGTAGTCAGTTGTGTCTGAAAGACTAAAAAGAGACCCAACCACTGAGTACAAGAAGAAAATCATAGAGCACCTGTTAACATTACAGAAGTCAGAAATGATTAGCCATGCGCTTTATTCCAAATTAGCAGTTGAGTTATAAAAGCTGGAGTGGTTAATACAATGAGACTCAGCTTGAGTTTGTGTGTTCCAGGGTTCGACTCTCCACTTGGGCATCTTTGTGTGGAGTTCTCCCCATGCATGAGTGGTAGTTCGGTTTCTTCCCACATTCCAAAAACATGCATGTTAGGGGAATTGCGCACCAAATTATCTACTGGTAAGAATGTGAGTGTGAATGATTGTTTGTCTATGTGATCCTTTCAATTGGCTGGTGACCTCCCCACCTCTCGCCCAAAGTCAGCTGGGAGAGGCTCCTGCATACCCCCGTGACCATTTTCTCATAAAAAAGGGATGGATGAAGTAGTCTTACTATTTAGAAATGGAATGGATGGATGAAGTAGCATCATTATTTACTTTCACGGTTTCAACAACTACCATCACTAAAAACAACAAACAGACCTTCTGCACAGGTTCAATCACACACAGACAGCAGAGTCAAAACAATTCAGAACAGGGGCAATTATGACATAAACAACAGTGAGAGGAGGGTTGATTCACAGAAAACACAAGCTAGCAAGCAATACAGAGCTGCCATCTGTAGAAAAATCAAATTAATGACTCACCTGTTTTTGTACAATTTTTTCCTTGAAAATGACACACCAGGGTTATCATGCTGGCCCTATTGTTGTTTTGATTTTTCCCACGTTTACTACTGTTTTCTAAGTTCTGTAAATACCTTTTTAATAAGTTTAGTTAGATTGTTTGTGGGGCTGAAGCCTGGATTGGTGATTGGATGTACCTTTGAAGTACACTTTGTCCAAGACACAATCACAATCACCATACTTGTTGATGATAATAAAACAAAACATGCTAAAATGACATGTATTTGTAATATAATCTAAAAAAAACATATAAATATAATTATAAAATCTATAAAATATAATAAATGCCATGACCCTTTCTGAAACCAGTCTGCTCTGGTCTGTTCTGTCCTCAGCCAGGATATGGCTTCTTATGATTTCAAAGGTGTTGATCACCCTTGAGGTAAGAAACCTTGGAGAAATGTACTCCTTGACCTACTGTATCTGGGCACCGTAGTTTTAGTAAACAATTCTCGAATCTGTCTGAAATGATCCGCAGGAAATGTCAACTGTTTTTTTTTTTGCACTTAGAGCAGCTGTAACGGTAGCACCAGCACAGTAGTTGTAGATGAGGTATTTCCATATGTTTTATGAATGCTAAAAAAAAACCACCCTGCTCATAAATAATGCATGGTTGCAAATACCCTTTGTAGTACAGGCCATAAAAGCTTGGACCAGACATGTATGTCACAGGCTGACATTAATAGACACCATGTGCAGTTCATTTATTCATTTACTGAACAAGAGTGCAGCTTGAGTCATTGAATTGCATTTTTCCATGTTTTATTAGTCGGCAACAGAGGTGGCAAGAGCGCTAACGTGGCAATCATTCACCAATGGCCTCAGCCCACCTTGGTGTAAGTGCAGCACCTAATTTCTATTGCCCTTCCGAGGCCATTATGCCTGCTAACCCAATAATGTAATTGACTGGCTTCGGGGACTGCGGCCTGCTACTAGCAATCTTCTCCAAGGTGGAGATGGTGTGTGTGTCGTTTACTGGATGAAATACTCACTGTCAGCTTCAATTGAAACTGATTGCATCCACACAGTAGTGTTCATGTTTGGCATTTTGGCAGCTTGCTGTTCTGATTAAGAGGTTATCATATTGTAATCTATTAAATTAACCCATTTGCTCTGCATCACATTCTGATGTTTCCCATTACAAGTGCATGTATTGCGTGTGTGTTAGTGTGTTTGTGTACAGGGGCCACTTTTTTTCTCATTTATTAGCAATTATAATAAAAAAAAACTACAATGGTGTTGTACTGTAAATGTGATAGATAACACAAGCAATTGTGCACTAAAAACAACACATGAAGAGACATACACTGTAGGACATTGGTGTCTCTCGGGAGCAAATGTAGCCTAATTGGAAAGTATTGATTCTCCACCAGCCATTTGTTACACGCCAGCTACCAATCACAGGACAGCTCCTGAGTCCTGGTGAGGATTCCCCTGCATAGATCTTGATTAGCTGTTTCCGATTAATTGCTCTGACACAGGGGAAACAAGCCGATGTGTACGTGTGTGTACGCGCAGACGTGCGTGAGTAAAAAGTGACTGTTATTTCCAAATGTTTACCAGAAGTGAAGGGGAATACATACTTTATACATATGCAATACACAGGTGCACCCAACTCATTCAGTCATCATCGTAAATTATATTCACTTCAACCTTAGTTGCCTGTAGTTTGTAGTTTTAGTTTGTTTGAATAATATTGAATGCAATTTTAAGTGTATATTTAAATAATCAGAGGGATACACTTTACAGCACATAAGGAGAACTTTCAATATTAGTTTGTTTAATACTTTTTCAGTAAACCTTGTGCAGATGTGTGTTCTGTGTAAAGTATGTGATGCACATAACTAAAATCGTCATCCTCATATACATTGTTCAAACACCCTTGATAAGACCTTGAGGACAAGGACACAGGCTTGCTATGCAAACTATAGTGTTTTCCGATGTTTTTTTTTTTCTCCGTGTGGATGATGTTGTAATATTGTTGTCTGTACACAGAAATAAAAAATAGCTACTTGCTAGATTGTTCTCATTTAAACATGCCCTTCGATATAGTAGCAAAGGAATGTTATTATTTTTCTATAGACCAGTCAGCTTTGATGAATGGAGTGACAGGATGGAAGGTGGAGTGTCGGGGAGAACAGGAATGAATACCATGGGGAGGAGATGGTACTGGGTGTTTGTGAGGAAACAGCAGTGGTGGATGTCCTCTACAGTGATTAATTCCAGACCTGATGTGATTTATGGCCTAGTCATGGATGTTTTGTGGGTCACTTTGGTGCCACATCACTCAAGCTGTGCAAACAGCATTTCTGATTACACCGTAAAGAGACACACATGCGAGGCTGCATTTATAATGTTTCACTTGCAATTCTGGATAGGTTGTATTTTCCTGAATCTGTTATTGTGAGGATAAAAGGGCAATGTTGAACTGTTAAATCACAGCCTGTGAAGATTCAATCACCCATTTACTGATTCTGGCCATAAAGTTATGTCAAGGTGTTGATGAATTTTATATATGATAATAATGTACAGTATTAGACACCTCCCCGGTGGGGTGTTCTGGGCCTGCCCAGCCAGAAGGAGGTCCCAGGGATTATGGATCACAGCTTGCTCACAAACGTCTCGGTTTTCCTCCCAGTGGAGTCTGGACTTCCCTACTCAGATTGCAACTGATACCTGAACCCGATAAACTGAAGAAAAATGGATGCATAGCATGCGTGCTGTTAACCTACAAAGCCATCTTCATTGACTGCCCTGTTTTGTCCATTTTTGCAGACAAACATATGTTCGTTTGGTCAGGTGGGAGAGCCACACTGAGCGCAGTTGGCTTCATTAAGACCGTATGCAAACCTGAAAATTATTGCATCAGACCAAGTCGAAATGAGGTCAGACGTGCATTGTCCTTTTTATTCCAGCATTAACACTGAGAAGCAAATTCATTTGGGGGGAAAATGGCACGCAATTGTAGCAGAGGTGATAATTTTACTCTCTGTGGAATCAGACATATTTTTCTCTGTATTTGCACCCATGCTAAATAATGCCAGAAAACGGAGGGAGGTCACATGAGGTCATTGACTGCATCAAAAAGTAACAGATGCTCAAGTTAGACCCACCGCCTCTCCCTTCAGGCATACTGTGTAATTGGAGTACATACCAGCCAGCCTTCACACAAACTCAAAGTCTGAAACTTTGCTGTGCTGACACTTTGGAAGACATGTGCATCTGTTGAACAGTGAAAAGCAAGGGGTTATCCCTTAGATGTTCCACCTCTGTTGCTTTTGGATCTCAGGGGTTAAATCACTGCACCACTAATGATTCTCCCTGGAGCTTTACATAATGGCAGTGAACGGGTTATTTCAAATTAGTCTCGAAAAGGTCAAATCCTAAATGCATTTCAGTGAAGGTTAAAATATCGGCGAATGAGAAAATGTGACTTCTGTAGTTGAAATATACAGGAATATGAATTTAATCTTGCCCTGAGAGCACAATGTAAAAGCAGTGCGGAGTTACAGGGCTAAGAGCACACGTCTGTGGATAACTTACGATTATTTTCTTAGTCAATTAATCTTAAGCTTAATTAAAGATCAACCAATATTAACAACAGAGCAGTCCCTACAGGGACCAAAACTATATAACCAAAAACAAACAGTTAGTGGTTTGGTCTGCAACATATCCGGAAAGAGACAAAAATATTGAGTCAAAGCTTATGTGTGTGAATATTTTGTTTTGCATAAAACATCAAAATAATAGGTCTGCTTTTTGGATGAAGAAAATTATAAAATATTCACATTTGAGAGACTTAGTAGATCATCGCTTAATCAATCATGAATTAATTGCTGCAACTTTTGACCTTATAAAGTTTATTTTATAGGTAACTGGTTTACAATAGAAGAACAGCATCTCTAATATTCCATTCCCATGCCTCACTTTTATGTCAGTAAATTTTGCTGCAAAATGCATGTGAAGTAACGTCTGTGTCTGTCAGTGTGTCTTTGCTAACTGCAAGGAGAACCTGTAAACCTCTAAACTGACTGATGTCTAGTTTTGGCTTAGAGAAAAAAAGAAAGCAAAGCAGACTTTACGAATAATCTTTCTTATGAGACTCTGACACAGAACCAACACAACAGAAATGATATTTGGCAATCCTGTTGTGAAGATTTCACCTCATGTAAAGTCTGAATTGGTGCTCTGGTGCACAAGAGGTGAGACAGTCTGCTGCTGAAGCCTGTAAAAAAAAGAGCATTTGAGCCCCTCTGGAAGTTACTGGATTCATCCCCGTCACAGCTAATCGTATTCCGTGGGTTGAGAGTATCATTAAAGAGCCAAAATAACAAAGTGGCAAAAAGTGAAACACAGTGCAGAAGAGTGATTTGAGAGCACAGCGGTGGGCGGATTAAGGGAGACTGTTCATTTGTGACATATTTGAGTTCAGAGAAGCAGACTACAGAACAAAATAATTTACAAAGTTATGTACAAAAAAAACAGACATAATGGACTGCACTGTATGGATGCCCCATTGGTGTGCATTTTAAAACACATGCTTTTTTGGACTTGACTGTGAAATTGTGCCACATTGAAGTGAAACACAGCATGGGATGCTCACGTGATTTTTTTCAGCATATTGTTCATCCCACTCCTCCAAATAATAATCTTCTTTTTCTTTGTCTTACGTAGCCCACTTTTGAAGACTGAAGGTGGCCTCAGAACACAACATCAAGCAACGGGGGGCTCCTGTAAGCAGAAGAAGGATATCTGGTTTTGACAGTCTGCAGAGGATCTGCCTGTCAGCACGTTTCACCTTCTTTGTGGAGATCAGCGTAAGTGTTAAATTCCAGAATGTGTGGCTGATGGTATCTCTGTCCCAACTGTACAATTGCTATGTGACTGCCTTGGTAATCTGGATTGCTGTTGCCTGTGCTGTGCCAGGGGTATGCGTGTGTGTTCGTGTGCTTCAATTTTTTTTTTTTATTGTTTTGCTTTTTTAATTGTTTTAACAGAGATGTCTGGTCACTTCGTGACAACAAAACAACAGTACAGTAATCCCTCGCCCTCACTCCATCATGTTTTTGCAGTAATGTTACTGTAACGTTCAGGGCTTTCAGGCCTTTATTGCAGGTTTGAATTATCTCAGAACAGGCACGATAATCCGTAACACGGCTTACTGTTGCAGCCATAACCCACGACAAGATAAAACTAAAAGGGACCTATTATGGTTTTTCCACTTTTCTGACCTATAAATGCTGTTAGGATGGTCTTTTTTGTTGTTGTTGTTTTATTATTGTATTACACTATGCCAAAGTTTCAGATAATGAGGTTTGCACATGTAGAAGTGCCCTGAAAGAAGTTTGTGGTGTTTTTTTTTTTTCTAACACCGACTCACTCGAATGTAACAGAAGTAACAGAAGTAACAGAAGAACACTTGTGAGAGGTCAAAGAGGGAATGGGCATGCCCGGGTACAAGGTGTTCCCCTGTCCCCCTGTTTTCACCTGCGTTTGCAGTTCTTGATGCTTGAAAAACTAAGCCTTTCATTTTTTATTTTATTTTTTTTACTAGTAGGTCATATTCATTTTTTGTCTTTGTGCTGTCCTCATAAAACTGAGCAAAGCGAGTATCCAAGGCAAAGCTAGCACCATGTTTTCCAATGATTCCAGATGCCATCTGTGATTTATCTCTTGATGTTGCGCTTGATCGAATCCACAAATCCACCGTAGAGTTCCACTTTGCCCATGTCCAATCACAGCAATAGAGTGTGTCCTTCTGCAGTGTGCCCAGCACCCACTGTGGGCTCTGATACAGTCATGTGGCCGTCCATCATCCTCGATAGCTTCCATCGAGGCCGCCTCTCCCCTCCACACTTGATGAATCGGCAGCCATTCAAAAGATCATTTGAACGCTGTTGGCCGTGCCTCACATTCTCTTGACCCCTGTTGTCTCAGGTCCCCTGTTTGGTCAGTGTGCCCTTAAGTCTTCGTTCATCAGATCTTGGGAGACCAAGGCGAGTTAAAAGGAGACTGATGGATGTACTGCACTGAGCAGCAAATGTATTGTAGTCCTTGTAGGCAACAGAGATTAGGTTTAGATGATCTAGTACACAGGGTGTATAATTGTATTGATCGGCATTGTTCCCTCTGCCATCCATATATTGAGAAGTAATGGAGTCAACCATAAGCAACCCCATGAACTCCATTCACTAGATTATACTGGCTTTAGTGGTTGTATGACTAAATGTTGGACTGTTTTACATCCATTTTAGGATGAGGAGTTTATCTGTGACTTGTGCTGTTGCTTTCCTGCGTTCTGCCAGTTCGATATTCAGAAAATCTTGAGCTCATCTCTAATCATTAAGGGTGATTTTCTTTTTCAGTTCGTTAGCTATCGACACGTCCAAATGTTGGTTTTCTTTTAAGTGAATAATCAGATAAGTGTTGCCACAACTCAAACATGACTCAATGCATTATAAAGTGATTTTTTTGGGTTTTTTTTTACAGATTTTTATCAGGTATGAAAAACTGGCCAACTTTGGTATGTTAAAAAAAAGAACTGTTTGGAATGTATGAATGATAGACCAAATGAGCCTCTTTGGACTACACTTCAATAGATATTGACTTGGTTATTTAAAATCACAAACACTTCAAGCAACCACAGCTGGGTGACGCGTATATAAAAATAATAAAATAAGCTTTTTGGATTTGTGTCTGAATTTGAATCCAAGTTCTAAATCAAAGAGTAAACATGACAAATATTTGGAATCCCATGAAAAAAGGGCAGTACAAAAACTATTATATTAGAGCCCAGCCAGTTGTTGGAGCTGAAAGCGTTGGTTGAGCCAAGTATTTATAAATCCTTATTCAACTGTGTTTTAAATTATAAACAAGACTCTGATAGATTATGCTTCAAATGCCAGCACTTTTGGACATCAGAAGGCTTCAGCCACGTTCCACAAATCCCGGAGCTTTGCGTCTGGCATTTAATTAAGCCAAATGGAAAACAATATGGACATCATCGACTGTGACATCTTTAGTTCTTCTCTGGGGAGTAGTGCTTATCGTCTTTCTGTATTTACTCACTTTTAATCACAATCCGATTGGACTGAACAGTACTCCCATTAGATGCTATGTGACTATGTTGAATAATAACATCTTAGCCTGGCAGATTTTTGGATGTACTGCTTGTATGTACCATCCCACATGACAGCAAGCAAATGCAAGTCGTGTTAAAATGGATGCTCCAATATTGCCACACTCAAATCATTGAGACTTGTCCAATGTGAATTGCATCTGTTCTCATATTTTACATGCCCTTAGTCTCAAGAGTAGCTCGAACCCACCATGCTACAAATGAATAACATGCAGAGTGAAAGCTCATTCAAAGACAACTACCTCATCTAAAAATCCCAAACACCGCAGTGTAGAGCTTTGCCACACTTATCCTATGACCTTAAAAGCTTGCCTCAGGCTTTGATGCACTGAAAACTGTGAAATCCTTTCCTAATGACTCTCCGCAATAGTCCATAGAGCATGTTCTCTTTGGAGTAACTGACTGTGTCTGCTGCTTGCGTTGTTATTTTCTTTTTGCCAGACTGCAGATGCATCCTCAAGGTGGATTTAGCAAGAATAGCCTTTGGACATTGCTTGGAAAGCATCAGCAGACATTGACCAAACAATTGTGATGCAAACGGTTCACTTAATCAACTGTATAAAAATGGTTTGGTTTAGTAAATTCCCACCATTCAAACAAAAGACATTTCGTTTAACGCTGGAGGGTAAAACTGTTTTTGTATAGTCTGAAAAGTGAATGGCTAGGGTCTCAAAAGAGTATTGATAAGATGGTCCTAGCAGTCTTTGGGTGATCACGTTCCTCCTTAGCACCCTCAGGAAGTATAGTCTCGTGTGGACGATTTTTAGTAGCACAGAGGTGTTCACGTCCACGTGTAGACTCCAGGAATCTGCCACTCTCTCCACATAGTGCACATTGATGTACAGTGAGGTGATGTCTGTTTTTTTCCTTCCTGTAGTCTATCATGTGTTGGTTTTGGGGATATTGTGTTTACTTTACACGATGAGGTGAGTTGTTTAACCTTATTCCTGTAGGCTCATTGCCCCAAGGAGATGAGAGCTACAATAGTGATGCCATCTAAAAATTTGACCAAGGTGTTGCTGTAGTGGACAGGTGCACTCGTCCTTGTAGAAGTAAAGAGCAGAGGGGCTCAGTGTACAGTCCTGTGGGAAACCGGCACTGAGGCTTAGAGCTGCGGATGTATACAGGCCTACACTAACCCTCTGGCTGCAGCAAGACAAGAAACTGTGTTGCCACATCCAAGAGTGTTTAGTTAGTCATTTGGAAGACCAGGGCAAACATAGTCATTGGGGCTTTCCACACCCATTTAATGTTTCTTTTTTGGATTTTTACAAAATGTATGTATTAACCTGCAAGTGTTACATTACCTTTACCTTTTCAAAATGGTGGCCCTCTTTGTTACATAGTTGAACAGCTCTGCTCTGCAGCATTATGCTGTAGTGCGTGATGTCTCTGCAAGGACAAGTGGAAAGTATGCAGCTCTCAAAGAGTGTGCAAGGTTGTGTTTTGGTTAAGTGCTCCACAAAAGTTGAACTTATAGCAAGTAAGGGTGATTTCACACAAAACTTTTTAAATCAAGTTTCCACTTGTCGTTCACTAGCACATACAGTACAACACTGGCAGAATTAAAATGATGAAAACTATGTTCTCTGTACTGACAACTTAACTAACTGGATTCCAGTATAGCAGAAGATTCAATTTGTAGTACTTGCTTTACGTGTCTTTCTGTGTCAATGTCCACAGCTTGTCCTTTACCTTGGTTCGTCACATCATTTAAATAAATGAAATATAAATAAAACAAGAACACACACAAACAAAAAACACACATTTTTCACATTTTTTATTAGGTTGCTATGAACAATTTCAGACCCCTGCAACCCGTGTGCTGTGATTTTACTGCCAGAAAAATTTCCACTCTTTGAGCTTGCTGGGAATTTACTGAGTTTCACTCTGAGCAAATATCAAAAGTTATTTCAGGATGCATTCGTTTATTCCAGCAAGGACCTTGGCCTCGCCCTTCCACCTCCTCCCATCTATGCAGCCCTCATCCTTGTGCCTCCTCCAACGCAAAGGTTTCTGATTCTTTTCTATCCGATATATTCCCACAAAGCCCTTAGACAGGATTAATAAATGATCAAACATTACACAATGAAAACACTAGCTGATGACGCCAATCAGTTTGATGTCTGGACTAAAGCTTTATCCATAGATTACACAAGCCTGACTGATTAAATACAGCACATGATGGTAACCTCCTTGGGGAGGGCAGAATAGTCCATGTAAATGACTGCCTTTTCCAATTATCCATGCCTTTGTAATATTGTGAGTTACCAAAGTGACCGGGTTTGTGTTTAAAATGAGCCGTTCGACACTAGGTCAAACACAATGGTGTTACATTTATTCCAGTGGTATGCAATCAGGGCCTTTTCTACTGGCCCAAACATGTTTTGAGACATATTTCCCACTTATATCTACAATTCTACTTATATTATATTCTTGTATTTGTTCAATGAAATTGTATCAATTTATTCCAATGGTCAATTATTTTCATTTCATACCATATTTCTTGCCAAGTTAGGCCCACAATGGCTGACTGAGGACGAGAATGTCTGATGAGTAGAGGCATGTTCTGATCAAGTCAAGTTTATTTATGTAGCCCTTAATCACAAAAGAGTCTCAAAGGGCTTTACAAGCGGGTGGTGGAAATTAGTCACTACAACTCAAAGTTGCAAGTAGCAATGCAGGTCAGGCAAATCTGTGACTATGTATTCAAAGCTAAGCAGACTTAGGTTATTAGCTACGGTATACAGGATCTGCACCACAACAATCTGGCGCACACTTATTGTGTCGTAGTTCTCCCCATGGTATCTGCTAGAATGGGCGACCATGGTTTGAGACCTGCGCATGGTCATTTTTTTAAAATCATTTTTGTGTGTGTTTTAAAAAAAAATCTCTCTGGTTAGGTCCTCACCAAAGGCTCAGATACTAACTCAGAGGTCTTGAACTCAGAAGCTGCAGGCCACTTGCAGCCCACTGAAATCATATTTTGTGGCTGGAACAACATGATGTAAAAAAAATTTGTAATTGCAGGCCACAATATTCAGGTCTGCAACTTACGAGGGCAAGTAAACACCAACACTAGACAGACGGTGTCATATGGAGACGTGGGTCACAAGACCAAACACTATGCGGTGCTAGCACAACATGTAACAGGTAAGTGAACACACGTAAGGCAAATGGGGAATAATAAACTATGTGATGGCATCGTTCCTAGTTAGGGGTGAGACAAAACGTCTTTAAACTATTGCAATGTTAAACCCTACTATGTATTATCGTTATAACCTCATTCGTTTAATTATTGGTTTGGTGTGTCACAATACTGAATTCTTTGTTACTTCCATAATTCCAAACAAGGTAATATTCTTCCATGTTTACTAAAATGTGATCACACATCTGTGGTGGAGTGGAGGCACCCTTTGTTGTTGATTATTAACATGATTTTGACTTGACTTTCATGGGAAGTAAATTTTATATACTAGCCAAGACTTTTATTTAATGTCTTTTGAAAACACTAAACCGGATACTCTTTCTATTTGGGAGTAAGGGAGTATAGCATAAAACATTACGACACGTTTTCTTTGCCCCTGCCTGCTGCTGTGTGCCAGTCACCGACCCAAATGTCAGAAGATTCCACCTGGAGAGAGCAGGGCAGATGGAGACAAGTCTCTGCTGGAGCTCAAGCCCTTCAACAGCCTGATAGTCCCAGATACTTGCACATACCACCTGAAGGGATCTTGGCACATCAATTCCAGTGTCTCCTCTGTGAAATACAGATGTGGGAAAAAAAAGTGCCGTTTAAGATCCACTTTTTGTTTTGTTTCAGTTATAGAAACATGGCAACATGAGGGACAATAAACGCAGATTTTGTTTCCCGAAACAGCAAACTATACACACTTGAAAAACTAAAGAAGAATAATGTTGTCCACTGGACAGTGGCAGACCAATATTACAAGAACCTGTCTACCCTGAGCTGACATGGGACATTATGTGAAAGAAAAATATAGAAATGACTCAGTGGCCAGTGGATCTCAGAGCACCCCACAACAGTTTCCCAGAACAAGATCCAGCGACTATCACAAAGGTAGACATCTAAGGTATAGTTGTATAATAATCTGGACAGCACCAGGCCTAGTCTTTAATAGCACCAACCGGCTAAAGGACCTGTCTGCTCTACATGAATGCCTGGCAGCACAAACCAACTGAAAGGAACACCTCTACCAACCGAAAGCCTGCCTCTGCAAGATATGGAAGCTCCTGTCAGGCATCATAGTGTCTCAAATAATTAGACACATAGCTCCACACATGAGCAAGACTCAAAAATGAATTGGTAGTGGCACAAGAGGAGCCAAGTTCAAGCTACTAGTCAACCATGCAGTCATTCTGGAAAGCAAGACCGAGACAGATCTACTTGTGCACTACCTATACCTGTCAAACCTCCTGTTTTCCACCTGTATTTGTTCTGACCAGAAACAATCAGAATATGAATCCATGTATAGTCATCCTTCATTTATCGTTAATTGGTTCCGGACCCGGCCAGGATAACTACATTTTCACAAAGTACACACAGTAATCATTCAAACGTACTTATTTGTTGATAGGATACACAGAGAACAAGGAACAACTTGCCGGTCTGTCTCCTTCCTGCTGCAGTCTCCTATCACTGTGAGGCATTCAGGAACACCTGTAATTTTGAGGGTTAGGCACAATTTTTTTTTTTCGTTTTTATTGACATATCCCCTATGGCAATTGACATATACCTGGGGGTACGCATACACCCCACTTTGTGAACCACTGCTCTCCAGCAATGGCTTAAAATGACAAATAGCAGGGGGACATCTCCCACTCTGTAGATTAACAGTTCTCACTGCTTGTCTTTTTTTGATTATTTTCAAGGTCTGTCTAAGAGGAGAACAAGCAAAGAGTGTGGCTTAAATTTAAAGATTGTGACACGTATACCGGAGGAATGTAAAAAAAAAAGGTGGTACACCAAAGAATGAGTGACAGAAGGAAAAAGCAAAGGCTGATAGAGGGAGGAGAAATGCCAGTTGACATGACCAGTCAAAGCTGAGCTAATCATTTACAATACTTATTCTTGACAGCTGTATCTTTTCCTTTCTTTATGAAAGGGGATTTCACAATTTTGTAACATTTCCTACACACAATACTATGTCATCATCACAGGTAAGACATGGACTTTTATCCCTGTAGAATGATTATAAACCTTTGCTTCTTAATGTCAGCGACAAATGTGTATTATTTTCTTTGAAGAGGCAAAATTTGGGCTTAAGCTTTTACGTAGATTCAATTCTAATGAACATGCTTATAATGTGTGAATTTGTGTGCATATACTGTACATACAACATCCATCCATCAATTTACTGTACTGCTTATCCTCACGAGCTCACAAATAACCATTCACACTCGCATTGGACAATCTGGAGTCGCCAATCAACCTAGCATGTTTTGTGAATGCAAGGGTAAGACAAGGGCCAAATGTTAGAATTAGGAATAGCCTCGGTTTTCCATTTAAGAAGCTCCCACAAATTCTCAATATGTTTGAATCAGGATAGGGGTCAGGTCAAAGCATTATTAGCTTTTAAGCCTCTGTTTGCAAGCCAAACAGTGGAGTGTATTAATTCTTGTGATGTAGTGTTGTCCTGCGTAAAGATCACGGCTTCCCTTAATCCTGCAGACTTCTTCCTGTACCTCTTCTTGATGAATGTATCATAGGCAGTGGGTTTGTAAGTTTATAGTATTTGTAGTACTTTGCTAGCATCAGACTCATAGTCGTGCCTCATGTCCATTAGTGATCCAGTCCCAGGTCATTCGTCTCGTCTGAGCTTGTCTTACCCTGATTTAATATGGTCATAAAATCTTTGAAAGGTCTACCCTGCCTCCAAGTATTTCTTTGGCCAATCCTGAAGCTTTAAACTTGAACGTAGTAGTGGTGGACTGATTTGAGCCTTTTTTATCTTGGCAATTAGTCTGAGCATTAAACACCTTGTACTTATCGATACTTTATGTATCTTGGAGTTCTGCAATACCCGGACACTTGAGGATCATTTATTCCACCATGTTGTTTGCTTGCAATAAAATATGTGATTGTCTGGTAATCACTTTCAAAGGTTTTTGCTGTTTTAAGTGTTTCTACAATCCAAAATTACTTTTTTTGAGCCATTTTATTCATCAGTGGCACACGCCCTCACATGGGGTGTTCTCACTTGAAGCTTTTCTGCTCCAAATGACACTTTTTAAAACCAGAAAACATTCGAAGAGGAACACCTCTGGCTAGCAAATGTTACCGACAGTGGTTTAAAGGAATAGGTTAAAACAATAAATGTCTATTTGTCACAATTAAGAGTGAAACGTTTGAGGTATTTTGACAGGTACACTGTCTAGAATGAGCAAGCGATAAAAACAGCACAAGACAAGACAGCAAAAAAGCAAACACATAACCAAGGACAAACACAAGACGGGATAAAACAGGAGACACAAAAGCAAAGACACATCCTAATAAAAATTTCAGACAGCCTTGAGACCGAACAATCCGCCACAGAGTCCACCCACCAAATCAAATATTGTACACATTTGCTTTTATTTTTGTAGGCAATAATATACTAGCTGGTTCTGTGACCTTGTCATCGCAAGCAAGTGAAGGGTAGTTAAAACAACAAATTTCCGAGAAAGTCTGCAGAGCGTTAATCCAATCTCACTTCTGCAAAAGTTTTTCTTTTCCTACTTCTGTAACATTCAGTGTCCCCAAATGTAAGAGCATGGTCACATAACCTCACATGCAGCTTTGTCACATCATTGAACCCATACTACACCAAGTTCTTTCTTGCTAATTCAGTGGAAACCTGGTTATTGTCCCGCTAAGCCTCGAATTACCTTGCAAGTAATTAAAGTTTAAGCTAATATATAAATAGGAAAGTCACTCTCCTGCATTCACAACCTTGTGAATAATCTCCTCTAAGAAACAGTTCATATACAATATTTCCTCCAAGCATGACAAGCTATTTGAAGAGTAATGCTGATGTGTCTCTATTTATTTAAATAGCCTGCTCTTTTTCATTTCTTCCTTGTGTTCCGCTCGCCCTGCAGCACACTTCAGTGGCTGCTGTTGTATTTGATGTGTGTGTTTGTGTGTGTGCATGTGTGTTCATTAGTGTACTCTATTGTAATCTATTGTAACAGATATATATCAGGCGCTCTGCAGCTGAACCTGTGAGGTTGCAGCCACAAACAACCACTGACTGAGCAGCTGGGTGACTAAATGAGAGGCTGCTGGTAAAAGATAAAGACAATATAAGCCTAGTAACGGAAAATCCTGACTTCCATCTGTTGTCATAAGGAATGTGGAGGTGCCTCCTAACAAGATGGATGAGCTCACCTCAGTACACTCTGCAGGGAGCTTCCCTTGCAAGTGAACTGAAGAAAAGACGTGTGAGGAATGGAAGTAGCCATGGTATTTTTATTCTTTATTGATGGCATGGTTTCGTTTACATTGTGAATCTGAAGTGCGGCTATAAAGGATAAAGTGTTAACACGCATGAAGTGTCACTATATGAACAGTCTTGTTTATTAATAGTTCAATCTGAGTGAGGACTATGTGCAGGCTCAAGTTCTTCAACACTAGTGGTTCCCAGTTATTTAGTCCCTCTCCACATTGGAACATTCTTGTATTTTTTTTTTTTTTGACGGGTTGAAAGAAAAGTCAATTCCACACTGTGTCCACAATGTTGCATCCAGGCGGGAACAGATAACAGAGTTAAAATTTAGTTAGTTAAAGTCCGTCGTCTTGAGCTTTTCAAGGCTCAGGGAATTCTGGGATTATTAGACAATACTTGGAGAATGTTGACTGCGGTGAGTCATGACACTTGAAATATTCAGATATGTTGGCTTGTCGTCAAAGACCACTTCCGGTCATATGACAGCGACATGTTGATGACAGCATTGTTTTTAAATTGCTGGAATCTGTCCGTGATGTCCCAGCTCTAAAAAAACCACTACACCCTTCTTACTAGTATCTAAAATACAAAAATACATACAACCAACAATAAAGCTTAATTTTCGAGTGACTTTCCACCCAGTGTTGGCCACTGAGTGCTGGGCACCAATTGTTTTTTCATTTTTATTCACATACACCCTATGGCAATTGACGTACCACAGGTCTAAAGTACGTTTTCTATGCTGTAACTAAAAAAAAATATTTGATTTACAAATAAGAAATCCTACTTTGACGAAATCACGGTCTGGTCTGGGACTAATTAACCACGCAAAATGCGAGATTATTGTATATTGTAGCACTAGTCGCCACTGGACTTGCCAACATACTTTATGAGCACTTTGTAAATACGGTTTGGGTTTATGTGTTTGTTGTTTGCTCCCACACAGTGGTAGCAGTAATTCATTTATATTATGTGACCCTATTTTATCGGGATATTATATATAGCCTCATATTTTATTAACCTTAATTTAACCAGGATAAAACACACTGAGATTACAAATCTCCTTTGCAAGAGTGTCCTGGCCAAGAGGCAGCAGCACAACTACAACTGTGAATTACAGCATTCATGCTCACACTCCAATAAAACACACCCATACAAGTGCAATATAGGAATAATAAAAGCAAGGTTAGTTCAAACAACTGCAGGTAAAAGACTTATTTTCAAATTCAGTTGAAAGAGCAGTGCATGTATTACGCGATGCTATTCATTTTAGTTTAAAATCTTTCTGGGGCATTTGCTTATGCATTCATGGTAACCCTAAGGATTATTTATGCTTTTTGTACTTCCTGTTCCGCCCTTTGGTTAGGCCGAGCAGTGATCACTTGAGCAGTTGAGCTTGGTTTGATATTGGCATCGGCTTCTATTCAAGGCTGCAATATCGGCATTAGGTTGGAAGTGAAAAAGTTGCTTCACAAAAAATAAGACCCCAAAATGTTGTGTTCAAACCAAATTTCAGCTGTTATGTTTGCAATAGGTAAGGAAAGGATAACATCACAAGGCAAAACTGTCAGGAAAAGGATTTTTTGCTATGATTTTTTTGTTTTGTGTAACATTTTAAACATCTGTCTACACCACTGCTGTTTGGACTGTTTAGCTGTCAGATGTCTTTCCATCAGAAGTTTCACCTTGGACGTTGGATAGTCATCTCCGTTGCTGTTGTTTTCACGTTGGTAGTTGGATTTATGGCTGCATAGCAACAGTGGTGCCGCTGTTGCTATGTAGTTCCTACTCACATATTAGGGACCGTCAATAAATCACTGTTGCATTGAAAAGAGTTTGTTTTTAAAAAAGGCATATATTTTATCTTATATATTATTATCGTATATATTATATATAATAATATTATATATAATAATATTATATATAATATATAATCTTATTATTTTAATAATTTTATCAAACTATCAACTTCCTCCACACAGGTTAGTAGGAACTCACTAACTAAGTTACACTTTGTCTATTCTGCCTCACTCTCCAACACATAAACAAGAGGATATGTCTGTTACATTTTCATTCCAGTTCGCTGACAACACAGCTCAATTGTTCACATAGCTTTATTCACAGTGATGAGTCAGCACAAAGACATGAGGTATAACAGCTGGCTGCCGGCTTTAGCCAAAACAACCAGAAGCCGAATGCTGGACGAAACTGCAAAAATGGCTGGAGTGATACTCTCCCTCCACTTTCAATCAGTAGCAATTTAGCCTAATTCCATCTCTGGGGAGTCAGTTGCACCGAGATCTGAATGAGAGGAGCTGCATCAGCCCGACTCAAGCAGAAGCTCAGGAGGCAGTGCATTCACACAGAATGACAAGGCCAGGTAGCATCACAGGCACTGGTGCACTCTAGGAGAAAGGTGTTAATGAAAAAGGTGCCAATACAACAAAAACATGTCTACATGCACTAACCATTCTAAGTGAATGACGCAGATAAGTACGCATGTAATAATGTGCACATTCATTATCATAAAGGAAATAAATAATTATTAAATGTAATTTTGTGGTAAATTTTTAGTCCACAATAGTGAAGCAATGACTCAAATAAAAACTCGATAAAAATCTGAATCTTTTAATCACTGATTAATGACTTCCTGTGGGTAGACACTGTAAACACCCAACTGAAGTTCATTTCAGCAAATAGGGAGACATCTAGGGGGTCTCATTAAGGAAATTCCCAGCTTTGAAACTAGTATTTATTCAGGGACCACATATTTTATTCAACCACAGATTAGTCCTTCTTTACCACCAGGACGTCATAATATTAATCTAGTTAATCAAAGAAAAAAAAAGTGTGGATTTGTAAATCCAGTCCTCAGTGGTGTTAGTTCATCAAATAAGTGTTCTTCTTTAGCGATGTAGCAAAAGTTAGTGCTGAGAAGGTCAACAACACACCATTACTTGCCGCCTCAGCAGAAGGTGTCAGGATAGAAGCAGCAGGGGACAAGTGGTACCACTGCTGCCCAGCCAGGACAGGAATGGGAGGTGACTGAGGCTGCCATGCCAGGAGGTCACTGTCGGTGTTACATGTCGTGCAGTTTTTTCCCACGACAATAGTTCCTCCAATCCTCGTTCTGCTGCTTGAGGCATTCACTTAGCAGTTCATCAATTTGGGCCATCTCCCTGACATTTTCTTGGATCTAAGTTATTTCATCCTGGAAGTTGGATCAGACATCCGACCTCCGACATCCGAGTCAGAAGAGCAAGCAGTAACTAACAATTTATCAGTGTCCTGTGTTCATTTTGTGTAAGTCATGGAGCAAAAGCGCTCGTATGTTAAAAGCAGACATTTTAAACAGATAAATTGCCGTTTGTTATCAACTCTTATACTATTGGGTTCGCAGCTACAAGAAGTTCTTCTCAGCACTCTTGAGTGTGACCAACCACAGCGGAGTGGGCGTACCTGGAGGTGGGTTGTGGGTGGAATACATTAAAACACACTGTTTTTGCGGCAAGCACGAAAACCAAAGAAATACAGCTGAACAGGTGCAGATTCTGGAAGGTCAAAAAAGCTTTCTGTGCTGGTTATCGTGTGTAGCTTCTCTGTAAGAGTCCACAACTCATTACAAAGAGCCGAAAAAGAGCATTATTTACATTATTAGAGCCCTGTAGGCATGAAATGACACTCATATAGTCACACACCTATTATTTTTTGTTGTCACCACAGATAAGACCCTGCTATTTGTAGTGTATTTTCAAGCATACTTAATTGTACATCCACATTCAGATTCAAAAAGTGAGTGAGAACGTCCCTGTCATGTTTTTTTTTTATCTTCATGTTTATTTACACACATGCACATTATAAAGCCGTTTTGTGATGTTCGGAGTGTCCCTGAAGGTATATTGTGTTCTTGTATGAAAACGAGGAAGTGTCGTTTCCAGGGAGAACGGACTCGAGACATGTGTGAGTTGGAGACACATATAGTAATATGGTGGTGGACTGGAATTAGACTACTGTTGGTCTGTTCAGTTCAGAATTAAATTATAAAAAGAAAAAAAGCTCTAAAGCTGTAAGTTCTTAAAGCTCTTAAAGTCCTGTGCAATTTGCGCTGGGACCTCATTTGAAAACAAGTTTTATTGCACTATTTTACACTATTACTTTAGTTGAGGTGGATTCAGTTTTGCCTCTATGATTATGATTGCCTAAACTACTTGAAGGTCAGCCAGGAGTGCCAGGAGTGATGCTGACTCTCCAGACAGAATAAAACTAATGATGCAGTTGAGGGGCCATTGTCATGTCATAATGTCAAAAATTTAAAAGTTTATGGTCAAAGTGCCCCATGTGTGCAAGTCAAGCTCAAATTCTACTTTCAGGCATGATATTTTACTTTATAGAGTGAAAATCAATGGCTTTACACCCTGTGTTGCCTCCAATGGCCTGTAACTAGAAACACCGCCTGACCTGAGAACATAACTTTATTGCATCTCATATTCATGTCTTGCAGCAGGTCTTTTTTGTTTGTCTGATTGGGATAATAACATACACCACCAATGATAATGACTACCTGATACCTGGTAAATAGAATGTGATACACAAGCTCATACAAAGTCATCTTTCTGCTTCAATGACCAAAAAGTATTTGGTTGTTGTGAATGATTAACTGAAATGTGAGTCACTTTCTTTAAACGCTTTCAATTGATGCTGACTTCAGAAGAGCTATGGCGACCTTGGGTGTCACGTACAGCGGGTACGTCGTTGCGTGAGAGACCCCAGGATGCAGGGAGCAGGACCAAAAGTTCAGATAAATGGTTTTTCTTTTATTACTAATGCCTTTGCAGCAGCGGGATAACGGCAATTTGCCAAATAGAACAAAAGATAGGTAATGAACCAGCAAACGGAAGGAGCACACACCTGAACTAAATAGGAGAGGGAGAAATAGGACACAGGTGTGGAAGGTAGGAAACGAGGCAAGAAAGGAAATGAGTACCAAACTAAGAGCATACAAGGGGAAACTAAGCTAGAAGGGGAACAAAGGAAGTAGTGGCAAAATAAGGGTGTAGACACAGGAACAGAGGAAAACAAAGAGCTATCACAAGGGGGTGAAGCCCAATTTTTTTACATACAAAAGAATCAGTGATGAAGTAACCATCTACAAAACTCATAAGGTCACATGACAGGCATTTGTTCAATTATCTTGAACGTGTATCGCAAAAAACAAGACATAAGTAATTCATTCACTCCACAGTCACTTGATGTTAGTGGTAAGCTACTGCTGCCTCTGCCCCTCCGACGACCAAGGGCGCCGAAAAAGGGGGAAAACTTGGGACAATTCCAAGGGCAAGGGCAAGGGCAAATCATTTTGCTATCTGGTTGTGATTTTTTTAAAATATGGTCAGAAAATGATGAAACCAAGCTTTTGTATTTGGTACAGTTGAATATTTACATTCACCAAAAGTAAACATGGACAGGTGATTTTTTTCATGAGACCCAGAATTCCTGACGGTGCCCCTGCCGACCACCACCAGACATTCATTCACATTTATGCACCAATGTGGGTGGTCCTGGAGCCAAAACCGGTAAAGTGTACTAATACTATTACAGGAAAGCAGTGTGGATTATGTAGGTAAATCAATCACTCACAGATTTTCACTATTCACTGGCAGACTAAGAACAGAACCCTTGCGAAAAGGTTGGATCTAGTCTTTTCCACAACTTAACGATTATTTCTGAAATCCTGTGTGTGTGTGTGCGTGCATGCCTTTTTTCTGTGTACTCTGAAAGTCATTCTCACCTTTGTGAAAAAAGGTCTTTTGACTACACTATCTCGCCAAGCCGTACAGTTTATTTGGGTACTCTTTGCAATGGAAAAAGGAAACAATTATCGACTGAAATTAACTGTACTGCTCAATGGAAAGTGTCCTTTCATTTCAGCAGGCTCTTCAAGCAGTCAGACAAAACACAAAAGACATGGTTGCAGAAAAGAAGTCTGTTCCTGACCAAAAAGACCTGGAAAGGAAATGACTGACGGCCTGTGAAGTGGGAATTTCAGAAAGGTGTATAATTTATATATAGATGTAGTGTATGCCGCTTCAAAGAAACTGTGATAACAAGCCAGCCGGTTAGTCGCCAGTAAGGACTGTGAGGGAAAGGGGATAAAGAAAGCATTTTGCCTATTCACATTCATCACTATATTGGATCGCTGTATTGGAGCAACGAGTTGAATTTGCTGGCAGACTTCACCATCTTGCTTGCTTGACTCCCTTCCCTTGCAAGTGACCTATATGCTGCATCGACTTCTGACAGGCCACTTAAAGCTACCTAGAGCTTTTATCACACAGTTACTTCACTTTGAGGCAACATTTATTACAGCGCAGAAAGTGACCTCCACAGTGAGGGTGCACTCCTCCTGAGTTACTTTTAATCACTTCCTTACATTTGTCAAGATGTCAAATCAAGTTGATCTAATAAAGGCAAAATATTTGAATGCGCATATGAATGATTTTTTTTCCAACTGTGCCAAATTGTGCAGTTTGTGTGAAATACCACAAATTTTGTATAATGAAGGGATTTAATTTGATCACTAATAGCAGCCTTAACATAAATTGTTATAAATGAGTGGATGTGTCATCACCTTGGAGCATGCAGACAAGTGGGGGTTAAACGTTGCACGTTATAGAATGTTATTCTTTATGAGTCTGGTGTTATGCTCAGATCTTGGGTATGACTATGTTCAAGAATTCTGGCAGCATTATTTGGTGTAATGTTGTTCACCTTCCCACAGCGCATAGCACATGGCCTACTTATGGTACACAGTTAATATATGATTTAACAAAAGAGTTACAAATTGTACAAATTCATAAAAAATGTATTTCATTAAATATTTCCAAACTGCCCTGCAACTGGCTGCGCAAAGGGGAACGGATGATGCATAGAATTGGGATTGGCCAAGTCCAAGACCTGCTGTTTTGCAGTCTTGCAATGGTAAGGTACTGTTGATCAATTGCGAGGTGTCGTCTTGGCCTCATGATGACAGAAGGTGAATTGGTAGTTTGCAAAGGAACAATCTGCCATCTTCCTGTTATTGCAGCTAACGGCTGCAGGTGGGCTTACCTCTTCTGTCCATCACTGGAAATAAAGTAATCCGGGAAAGAAACACAAAGTACAGCGAGTGGGAAAAACCAAGACAAAATAAAAGACAAGAAACAGAAGATACAAAAGGCAGCGGTTTATGATATGAAACACATACCAAATTTTGTTTTCACAGAATCCATGCAAGCAGACAGTCACTATCCCCCTAGTACATAGAAGCACAAGCAAACAAATTTACTGTGGACACCTGCCTGTGATTGATATCCCCATAGAGGTTTCCAAAGCAGCTGATCTGGAAACACACATGAACAGGTTAACGGCATGAACCTGCAATGACCTCATTCTTTTTGGTGTTCATGCAGACTGTCAACACAGGGGAAAGCTGAAGCTGAGTGTCAGGGTGTGCGTGCATGTGTGTGTGTGTATATATATATATATATATATATATATATATATATATATATACACACACACACAATATATGATTGTGAACTACTTCATTCTGTGTTTGCGTGTATAATTTGGCATTTCTTGTGCACACCAGAGATGTTACAGATGTTGCGTCCAGCAAAGCGGGAATGATGCATTTTAGAGGGAGTCTGTGAGTTGTTCGTGCTTGCTTGTACCCTTTGTTTGTGGTAAGATGGTGAAAAAATGTTGCATTACTAATTTAGCAGAAGTTAGGCAAGTTTTTGCAGCGTTCTTTGTTTTGGTTTGACTCGCAAATACATGCTTGAAAAAATATTAAAATAAGAAAAGCATCTCATTCCTCACAGAGATGCTGCTGGAGGAATATGGGTATTTTTTGACTTTAAAGTCAGAATAATCACCTCAAGTGTTGAGTCTGATGTATGCAAGTGCACGTGTGCTTCCTCACTGTCTTCAAGCTTTGGCAGGAGGCCTGATGCGTCACTCTGCTCTCCCATGTGAACTAGGGGAGCGTGTAACATTTGCATGCACTCCAGGTCACCAGAGGCATTAGCGCCAAGCATCGGGTGCTGCCGGCATGGCAGGCTGAATTCAAATGTCCCTTATCATTTAAGCCATCCTTAGTCACAGCAAAATGCTTTGACAATAAACTACAATGATTTCTTGAAGCAGTATTGTTTGCGCTCTCTGCAAGTGTCACATGTCATTATTTCAGATGAACATACCCTCTCCGGTTGCCACCCTAAACACCCCCATACTCACTTTTGCATTGCGCCAAAGGCAGCTTTATCCCTCGTAAATGTCAGTGTCTTTACTTTTACTCCAACTGACACACAGGGCACCTGAAGAAGGCTTCAAATGACAGCGTGACAATAAACTACAAAATGCTAAGGGAGAAGGTGGGACGTTAGCTTATTTGCATTTGACTAAGTCAGCTATTGATCGATACAAGAGGCTCCCATGCATTCATTCTTTGGGTAGTGAACAACCAGAGCAGCTGAAGTCTTCCATACCTGCCAAATCTTCATGTTGAATTCAACATTTTGCACACTACGTTAAAGCGCATCTTTAGAACTAACGCTGAATCCCAATTCCACTCCTTACTCCTAGGTTTGGTGTCTCGATGCTATCAGGTATGTGCTAAAGGACACCCAGACCTTGAAAAGAAATGTGGTTGAAGATATCACTCGAAACAAAGGGTAAGAGAAAGTTCCTTGAATACACCACTCCCACTGACAAGATGGCATAGCAGAGACTGAAAGAAGTAAATAAATGTACATAATTAAGTATAATTATTGATTGTCGTTGTAACGACACTTGTGTTTTACTAGATATTCAATCCTTTGTTGCTCCACGGGAATATTCTCGAGTTTTGAAGTTGGTTGTCACTGATTACCGTATTTTCCAGATTTTTTTCTCATAGGTTGGCTGTTCCTGCGACTTATACTCCAGAGCGACTTATAAATGAAAAAACTGTTAATGTATCATAAACCCTGGACACCTTTTCTGTTCATGTTTATTTTTTATGTAGCTGAATAACCATTGTCTTAGCATATCTTACACCTATTCAGCCTGTTCTCTATTCTTTTTTTGTTAGAACTTGCCTTCCAAGATGACATAATGTCTGTTTTGGTAATGTAGTTCAAAAAATAAATAAAATAAATTACCCACAAAAATGTGACTTATACTCAGTGCGACTTATGTATGTTTTTTTCTACCTAATTATGCATTGTTGGCCTTGTGCGACTTATACTCCGGAGTGACTTATAGTCCAGAAAATACGGTATTATGAGTCGAATAACACTGATGTCAAAATTCACAACAATGTACTGCATTTCTATTGCATGACATGATTAGATAGCAATTGCATGAGCCTGTTAATTGTAAATTGTATTTTAAAATCACTCATTATATGTTTAAAAAACTCATTTTGCATCTCAGTGTCAGTGCTTAATGAAACAACACAGAACAATATAGCCTTAAAAGATGGACCCTGCAGAGCATGAGAGCTCGGATAAGATGAACTCCAGAGTAAACTACAGGGAAGCCATGAACAGTTGCTCCGGGCCCTCACCAAAATCGTTTGAGTGCTGTCAGGGACCATGCACATGCTGGGCACGAGCATGGAACCAGTGCCCTAGCCTCATTATTACACCTGCTCCCGAGGTTACTCATCCTTGGCTGCTTAACCACACCATCTGCAAATGGTAAAAAAGTATTTCACTCGTACAGCGCTTTTGCACCTTCAAGGCACTCAAAGCACTTTGACACTGTTAACACATTTACCGATTGATGACGCAGCAATTTAATTTTTGGGATAAATCCCTAATTCACCTCAGATAGAGAAGGGGAATTTGGTCTCTGCCGCCAGTTTATTTTAGACTGCCCCCTAGTCTTCAATTAACAGCCTTTAACGTATTCCTCCAAGAGAGCAAGAGTAGCTTATATATAAGCCTCCTCTCAGGGAGGGCAGCCACTTGGGCACTCGCAATTTGCGAGAACAAACCTGAGCTGCATGATTTGCTTTTAGTATTGGTCTTGAGTTTCACCACGCATTTGACCATCTTATTCAGGATTGTGAGGCTGGAAGCGAGCTCCTCACCTTATGCCATGGGGCTGCATGGTCAAAACGGGTGGGATAAGCAATCCTTTTGCAGTGTCTTAAGAGCTAGTCTTGGAGCTCATGTCAAAGATGAGCTGGCCACCACACACGAGTCGTCCATGGTTGAGGAGCTTATCACAATCGCCATCCGCCGAACAAAGGAGCGATGGATGCGCCGATTATGCCTTTATCGTAAATGCTTCTGTTGTTTGCCAACTTCTACTGTCTACATTCTCATGTCACCTGACACCAGCAAATCAGAGCTATGATCGCATCTGCCCAAGGATACTTTGGCATGATCAGGGATCAGGCAATCCGTTTGCTCCATGACAGATTTCTCCATCCTAGGTCGTGTTAGGTTTAGTGCTAGGCAGATTCCTGATGCACAACAGAAGCTGCTCATCATCAGTGTTTTAATAAGATTTAAGTCCAGAAGGATATTCTACCTTTCCTGCCACTAATGGAATACAACCGTATCATGTACATGCATTCTTCTTCTTAAACTCCAAATGCCTTGTGTTTTGTGTATCACAATGCACTGAGATTCATAAGAGACCTGACAACTCTGACTCATCACTGCTGTATGAAAGCATTAGATGCTCCTCTTTGTTCACACAGTGACTCATATGCCGGCATGTTTTATTTACAAATCTATCTTAGAAACCTTTCCTCATGTTAATGCCCAAGGTCAGAAAGAATCAGAGCTCGAAAATCCAAATCCAGTTTTGTTTCGGTATTATGGTTTTTTGGTTTCTGGTGCAATTATAGTGTGCTTGGTATTATCCTGGTTATATTTTGAATTGTTCTTCTTCCTTGGACCTTTCATGTGAAGTTTATTTTTATTGTTACCTTCTTTAAAGCGTGAACTATTTTTCGACCTATTAAGGCCGATATTGATTTTGGCAACTGAGTCCTCCAATCTTGGATTCCACATAGAGATATCTGTTTTTTTTTTCCCTCCAAAAATTAGCCAGTGGACACATCTATCAAGAGAATTGAAAAAAAAATTACCTGTTAAGATGGGACGATGAAGCAATTTGTGGAGGGAGAATTGTTGTCTGAAGTGGTCGAGTTGTGACCACTTCAGACAACTTGATGGGCAAATAATTTGTTCATTTTGAAGCAGTTAAAGTTTGTTTGGATAAGCGTGGGGCAAAAAAAGCTGTGACAAAGCAAACTGATGGAGTAAGAATGGCACTTTGCCAAGCAAGTAGGCTGCTATGCGGTATCAAATGCAGCATAGATGGTTAATCAATGCAGCACAGTTCACTTTCAGATAAGCTCATCTGTTGGTTGATTACTGTCATCAGCACTAATTAAGCAAACTAGAGTGGCTGCCTACTTATGCAGTTGGGTTTGGCGCCAACAAACATGCTGTGGGTGGTCATCAATAAGTTGGAGCCAATGCAGGAATATAGATGGGCTTGTATAGAAGTTCCTATGGGACTTTATTAGGCATACTGTATTATCTTGGCAGAGCAGTCTTGAGCAACATGCCCTATTTATGTGATGTTTGGAATCCTGAACTTACCATAGCAGCTAATTTGTTGGCCACCATAAGCTATAATGTTTTCCCAATGCTGTAATAACACTACATAAAGGGAAAACAAAATGAGTTAGTATAGCGCATACGATTGCCAAGATTTTGCTTTTAAGAAAAGTAAAATAAATATTCTCAAGCATGGTATGTGTGTTGTCCATTTGTCAGCAGGTTTTCCGATGAATAGATTGAAAGATCACAATATTTCTTGGACAATGAGGAACAGACTGGCCATTATGATTTTGCCAATTATCTTCCTTGTTTAAGCTTCCCAATTGCTCGACAGTTACAAGCTCAGTGAAAGAACCCAAAATGTTTCTATGTTCAGAAGAGTTAAGCTACAGCATTTTTTTTGCAAATTTTACAGATGTAATGGTCAGATTTTTTATGCAAGAATTTGGAAAACAAGCAATGTTGTTACTGTTAAATATTATTATTACACCTTTAGATTCAGCCTCTTAGCTCAGTGTTAATTTTCCGTCTAACGGCATCTCATCCAAGGGCTTCTTGACACACACACAATGTTTCAGTAGAGCTGACTACTAAAAATAAGAAACACACTTTGAAGAGAAGATGATCTCAAACAATATATATTTTTTGGGGTTTCATGATGTCATAAACAAATAACATCTTTTGTAACAACGTCTTAAAATAAATAAAGCTTTAAATTCTTGAGTCCAGTACAAATGTGGGAGTTTTTAAGCTATGCCATGTGACATAACTCGTTAGACTCAAGTTGCTAAAGTTAGCACTGTAACTGACATCATTATGCTAACATTTGTGTCCTCCCCCAACTCTTAATAATACTTTGTACAGTGGAATCTTGTTTTTGTCATTAACCCGTTCTAAAAGCTCCAATAAAACCCAAAATGTAATAAAACCAAATTTTTCTAATAAGAAATAAAGTCATTCTCATAAACAACCACAAGTATTAACAGAAACACATTTTATAGATAACAATTAGAGTTTTACAAGCAGGATTCAAAGGGAAATGTATTTACAAATGACAAATTAAATAGATGAATGAACATTTAACATCACTTCTACCTTTTATTAAAAGGGTACCAAAACATAGAGAGGAAGGAGATGGGGACGTTGTTTCATTCTAGTTTGTTACAAGTTTAACTTTAAAGGGTGAGAGACAGTTAGCGCTACATACTTGTAAACTTCAGCAGCAGGCACAATCATCATTACACACGCTAGCCCAGCTCACTACCTGTCTCTTTTAAACTATGCCCCCTGCAATCTGTGTTATCTGAGGAAGCTATGCATTACACTCCTGAGGTAACAGACGCTATCTTTATACTTTGAGACAAATTCTTTCTTGAACTCAATTGTGTTTCTCACTTTCTTAATCAAAGTTGAGCCACTTTTTTTTTTACAGCTGTCCTAAATTAAATAAAACAGATTCATGTAACACTCAAATACGCAGTGCGCTTGGATACCTCATAAGCGCACGCTGCAATGCATAAAAGGGGGGCAGTTACAGAGTTCTTCATCATCCATCCTGTATGTGTGTCGTATGAACAAAATAAACCACACACGTAATAAAAATGATTAATGGATTCTCTATAGTGCCCCAATTCTAAAATAAACACTATCCATTTTTCACAGCTTTGGGTTTCACATAATTGTTTCAACCAAAAATGACTTTCTCTCATGAGGTCACACATGGCAGAATATAAATATATGACACAGAGGGTGATGAGCACCACTGGTCTAGAGTCTTTTCTAGATACATGCTAGTTTGGCATGTGAGTCATGCGAAACCACTAAAAGGCTAATATTGGCACCCACACGCGCACACACACAAATGAAACCGCCCTAAAAACACAAAATGTCAACATACAATGTGGTTTTGGAGCACAATGGAGTTACAGCTGCACAAACTGGATTGAGCTTGTGTCAATGACTCATTCATCACCGCTTCCTAACAACATTGGATACCTTTTCTTATGGGTAGTCAGCTCAAAGTCATACAGCATCTCAAGACTGTTTTAGCGTGTTCATATTAGCAGGAGGAAGAATCTTGTATAGGGAAGGTGGGATGGTAATGAGTTCCGGATCACCAACTGCTTGAACAATACCCTTAACAGATGGGCGCCAACAAGTACCAGCTGCAGAATCAGTGGAGTGAAAAAGAGACTTGTCGTCTAAAGGACTAAATAACCCTTTTTTATGTTGGGTCTTGTGGGGGCTCGAGTGGCAGTGGCATGAGATGATGACGGTGACATTGTGCCCCCACAAAGGTGTCACTTCCACTTTGACCTGATGAATGATTCATCATTGACTGGTCTGAGCAAGGATAGACAACAAGCTTACTTTCAAAAAACTTTCAGGACCATTTTGTGTGCTTAGTAAACTTTTATGCATCTGTATATAAATCTGCAAGTATGCATGTTCTCCCCGTACGTGTTTGGGTTTTCTCCCAAACATCTGCATGTTGGGTAAATTGGCGACTCCAAATTGTCCATAGGTATGAATGTGGGTGTGAATGGCTTGTCTATATCTGCCCTGCGATTGGCTGGCGACCAGTCCAGGGTGTACCCCGCCTGTCGCCGGAAGTCAGCTGGGATAAGCCCCAGCTCATCCCAGTGACCCTGGTGAGGGTAAGCTGCATAGAAAATGGATGAATAAGAATAAAAAATAGAAATGCAATACTAACTGTTCAAATTTAAGCTCCACCCATTGCCCGTTGAACCATGCCCACTTTCTGTTTACGCCTCACCCATTCCGAGTACAAATACGGATACATATAATCTAGATGAGTGAACAGATACAGCTAGAGATAGTGGTGTATTCACTCATCCCTAATCAGTGCTTTACAAATTTCTCCAAGTGGCAGATTTTTGGCAGAGTGGCAAAATATTATAAAAATTGACCTATACAGCATGTGACCATTATATGGTTGTGAACCAATGCAGTTTTCACTCACATACAGCTCATATACAGCTTGGATGCCGCCACTGACGTTATAGACTGTCATGCACCATCACTACTTTTGTGCAGCCTCTACAAAGTGAGAGAAAAACGATTTGGATTTCTGATGTGCACAAATTGCTCTGCATAAACGGGCTGATTCAATCTGTGGGTAATTAAAAACACATTTGGCTGATACTTTTAGGCATGCCATAAACAGCCTGAAGCATCAACATCAAACAAAGTGCCAGGCAAACAAATTGCAAAGGTCCCTTCTTTATTCTCAATAAACAAACATTAGATATAACCCAGAGGCTTTTTGTTTTATTGCCTTAAAGTGGCCTGATGGCTGGTCATATACATGTTTTCTTTTGCTGTTCAATTATTGTGTCCAGCATTTTGACTTGGCGAACACACTGCATTTGCATGAGAAATATTATCTCTCTGATTGGTGAGAATACCGCGAAAACAGTTTAATTGTGTGTGTTTTTTTAATTATTGATTGCGGGAAAAACATTCAAAATAGAGTTAGGCCTTGCAAATTATTACAACTATGCACAGAATTAAACCAAATATTTATCAGACAGAACCGGCCATGTTTCGGTCCTTCTCGCTCTGTGCATCAGATGTTCTGATGTGTGAGCTGAGATGTGTGAGTTTGCATATTTCAGAAACATTTACACATTTACCATTCATTTTAACATTTACATGTCAGGGCTGGGTAAGTTGGCGTTGCATTGAGACCCCAGGATGCAGAGAGCAGGACCAAAATGCAGATAAAAATATGTATTTTAATGATAATTTTGCTATGCAGCAAGCAAACAAACGGCAACTCCTCAAACCTAACCAAAAGTACGTAATGAACCAGCAAACTGAAGGAGCACACACCTGAACTAAATAGGAGAGGGAGAAATAGGAAATAGGTGTGGAAGGTAGGAAACGCAAACGAGGCAAGACAGGAAATGAGTAGCAAAATAAGAGCATACAAGGGGAAACTAAGCCAGAAGGGGAACAAAGGAAGTAATGGCAAAATAAGGCGTGGACACCGGAACAGAAGAAAAAATGAAAACTAAGAGAGCTGTCACGAGGGAGTGAAGCCCAATCCTGACATTACATTGCCATTAGATTTCACATTTAGATTCAACAATTTATATATATATATATATATATATATATATATATATATAATTGGCTGGCGACCAGTCTAGGGTGTACCCCGAAGCCCAAAGACAGCTGGGATAGGCTCTAGCACCCCCTGCGACCCTTGTGAGGAAAAGCGGTAGAAAATGAATGAATGTATGTGAATGAATGTAAAATGAAAGAATATATATATATGTATATATATATATATATGTGTGTGTGTGTGTGTGTGTGTGTGTGTGTGTGTATTACATGTGTTTTGAGCATTTTGAGCATTCAGAGCCATCCCAAACGTCTTTCAGGGCTCACCTCCAAATGTGCAAACCTCATTATCTGAAACGTTGGCATCGTGTAACATGAGAATACACCATTCAAACCACATTTATTGGTCAGAAAAGTGGAAAAACCATAGTAGGTCCCCTTTGTAGTCCCCCCCCCCCCATTTGTAGTCATTTCTTTTGCTTGAATTGGTATGAAGTCACGCTATATCTTCTCTAAAAAGGATCACAATAAACAATATGTATTGGGTAAACTTGCAACGATATAATTATTGCACAAATGAATAGCTTTCCACATAAATGCCTTTTTGTTTTTGCAACAGCATCATTTAATGGGAAACTCTCAGTTTTATAATAGTATAACCCCCCAACTTCAATAGCCATTTGAAATGTGTTGTATCTTTGTTAGAGCTCAATACTACTACCCATTAGAGATTTATGCAAGTTACTGAAAGGAAATGCATGCATCTTTGCAGTTGTAAAAAACAAACAAACAAATGAAAAAAAAAACACCATAGTTGCTTTTGCTGCAGAAGTCATCCTCAAGCGTGTCCTAATTTAGCATTGGGCTCCTGCAGCAGTGATGAGCTTGTTGGCCATCAGAGGGCAAGAAACCTGTGACCTTCTGGTTATAGAACATTCTATCTAAATTGGAATTCTAACTGCTTGGCCAGTGTGACCTATTGCGTCACTTTAACAGCCCATCATGTGTTGTGGCAATGAAAGCCGCAAGGTCAAGCAACCTCATACCTTTTCAGGATGGGACACACTTGTCTGTGAAGGCGTGGACCTAGATTTTACGATTCATTCCTCAATATTTCGATTGGTGGACAGGCAAGCAAAAGAAAACATACAGACAAATAAACAATTGGTTCACATTAAAAGCAACATCAGTGGTGCAGCTTGTGTATACCCTGACACACCACCATCACATTTTAATAGAAACGTCTTTCATAACCATTATTGAATGCATAAATATGACAACCTTTTAACAGGTTACACAACAAAAACAAACAAACCCAACCCATAACTACTTGTTGGAGGTAACTGTATGCAAAGCAAGTTATTTTAATGCACTTTAAAACGTCATTCACCATGACCCCTATCGTCCCTCTTCAAGTTGTGCTCTTATGTGCTTTGGCTTCATTACAGATTCAACAAGACATGGTACCCCTGACAATACCGACAACCTTCCTCTTGTGTCTCCTCAATTTTAAATTCTGGAGTATCGCCAAACAACAACGACAACGCTGGTATATCAGATAATGCGGGAGTCGCTGCCTCAACTCTATATCACCTTCCTTCATCAGCTCATGTTGCAATGCATTTGCTTACCCTTGCTTATCTGATATCTGGTTAAGTCATGAAGGATGCATATCAACTCAATTTGCTATCGACTACTCTGGTAATTAGCTACAATCTAATTTGGTCTACAACCCCCACCTTCTTCAGTTCACTTTTTTAGGACCCAGAGGAAATCAAGACACCATTGCCTGCAGAGTATATGATATCACTCAATTTGTATTCCCCAGCTTCAAAATCACTTTTTGTGTGGAGTTATGATGAGCACATGCAGTCTGAGCAAGTGCCGTTTGTTGTAAGTTTGTTGGCTGCGAGCATGAGTCTGACCTACCAATGAACCACAAGAGTGCAGTCAGGCAACAGAACACCACCACTGTGTGAACAGCAAGACCCTTCAAAGTTTGTGGTATTTTGGCACAATAAGTTCATTTTCATTCTTCCGTCCATTTTCAATGCAGCTTATCCTCACTAAGGTCGCAGGGGTATGCTGGAGCTTATCCCAGATTACTTTGGGCAAGAGGAGTGGTACATCCTGGACTGGTTGCCAGTCAATTGCAGTACATCATTTTCATTTTTACAGAAAAAGCCTTCAAAAGCCTGAAGTTCTCTAACAAGGCCAACATTTTTCATACCCTGGTCAAATTTAGATTTGTTTAATTGTCGTTATTAATTCAGAAATTACTCAAGAAAGAAGCAACAGACTGTAAGTTTAGTTAAGATATATAGAGTATCTATATTGCATATTGTATAATGTTCATAGCTTCTCTTAGTACATGAATGTCCCATGCTCAACATTTATTTATTCATTAGAATGTTCTACTGTGGGCCACACCGCAGTTGTGGTTGCTCTCAAGGGCCACCTTAAATGTGAAACTCTATATGTCGATTGCTATTCATCCAGGTCATTGTATTCTCTGGGCATTGAACCGATTGCATTGTTTTGTCACTGATCTGAGCAGGAAAGTGAATACTTTTGAGTGTGTGTTGATGTGGTTGGTGCACTGCAATCTTAGCAACTTTAATGTATCTCCAATCATAATCTGTTCATGAAGAAGAAATTATCCAAACAGTACCCAAATGTAAACTCTCAGCACTGTATCATGTCATGTTTTATTTTGTTCAAGTCATCTTTGAGTTACACACTGCGACTACATCACAACAGCACCAGATCAGGGCTTATTGTACCATGATGAGATGATTTTGATCACTTTTGGCATGCATTTAGTGTCCACTTTTTTATAGTACGGAGGCAGATGCATCATGAAGGAAGATGCTGTTATTACATTACAGCCGGTGGTGGTACACATTTTGTTTGTAAAAATTGAGAGATTGAAGATATAGGTTTACGGCTGTGAAATGTCTGGTGCAACTTTCAAAAAGAATGGTTCCAACGGATCAGGAACATTCTTTCTTCTTGAGTTGTATTAACGTTTCAAGTCCACATGTAGCCCTCTTTACGACATTTAAATTATTGTACCTTTCTACAGTTAGAAATTTCGGCACCATCTGTTGCTATGGCATGCTCTTGACTTCTGTTCCTTGAATCGGGCTGCTGTCGTAATCCTTCTAATGCAACAACACTAAGATATCTAAAGACTAAATGTCAATGTAGCTAGCTTCAGGACCACTTCATGTTGGAAGCAGAATACCTCACCAAAATGTGGTGAATTGAAATGGGCAGATAAAGCACACTCTGCTTAAAGCCTTTTCACGAACACTATTCTCAGTACCATTTCATATCCATTGTTCCATTACAAGCTCACATTTGTGAGTCAAAAAGCATATTGTCAGCTCTCAGGGTAGCAAAGCCAACACAGAAATAGGTGTAATGTAAGAGCTAAAGCAGGATTGGAAGTCAAGAGGAAAGTAAAAACCCCTAAATCGATCTGACCCATTTGATCAGTGCAATCTCTGTGTGAATGTCATGATGCTCTGAGTTTCAACAAAATTGTCTCTTAAGTCGGAAGGAGGGCAAGGACATTGCACAGTTTTTGTCTTCTGTATTTGACAAGCCCACTGTGCCCCAATGCTGTGCTGTGCCAGTATGAAACAAAGCCTGCAGTTTTCAGGGAATGAGGTACTCTCCTCGACCTTGGGACCTCAGAATCATCTCTGAAAGCTCACCACATGGCCTTGCCAAACTTTGAACAGTGCTCATTACTAAACCCCAGCAGGACATCCTTACTGGTCTGCAGTCATCACAATCAGGGCTTAAAAACACTCAACAGAAGCTATCAGAAACATGATGACAAGTTAAAAGACCTGCACAAATCTGGGTGGTTTGACTTTTTTTGTAAATGCTTCGGTTTTCAGACATTGGGTGGTCTTGACAGCAACACCACTGATTGGTGCGGATATCATTCATGACATTATTCATCACATTTACAACCAACCTCTTTAAAAATAAACTAATCCCTCACCAGTCCGTACCTCAAATTTTGCCACATAAGTTTTTTTTTTCTTTTTTCATGTGGTACGCAATTTATGTAACAAGGGCTTCCTCTTCCTGTCATGTGTGTTTCTCCTTCTTCCTTTTACGCTTTTGCCACCTCATAGCTGTTTCCAAGGCATTAAAATCTAATTGGCGACTCCAAATTGTCCATAGGTATGAATGTGAGTGTGAATGGTTGTTTGTCTATACTATGTGCCCTGTGATTGGCTGGCGACCAGTCCAGGGTGTACCCGCCCGAAGACAGATGGGATAGGCTCCAGCAACCCCCGCGACCCTCGTGAAGAGAAAATGAATGAATGAATGAATGAATGAAAATTGCTATCAAGCCTCATCCATTAGTGAGGAGTTACATCATCACCTCCTTCAGTCTTTTGCAAAAAAAATATAAATAAGACGTAGAAATAAGTTGTTGGGATCAGGCATGGGTCTACAAAAATGTAGAACTATGTCTTTGGTATCAATTATGTTAGTTAATAAATTATGCTGCTCTCCGGTTGAATATGACTTATTATTAACTCATTAAAATTTTCAATTTATAAATAAGGAATCCCACTATGTGGAAATTCACTTATCACAGTCAGGACTGGAACCAATTAACTGCGATAAACAAGGGTTTTTCAGGTTCAAGGTAGCTGTCTTAAAGTTCAGAAACTTTTTTTTCCAGTGCTCTGCAAGAAGTGGTCCCTTGCAGGAATGATGCACTGTTACATGTACTTATTTTTTAGTGCCTCAATCTCTACTCTCAACATATCTTTCTTGTAGCTGTAATTTAGGGAGATGATTGCCTGTGCTTTACCTTCCTCATGTTACCACTTTGCCAGGTCAACTTCAAAGGCGTCTCCTAAGTGCATACATTCTTAGAAATGTCTTGCCTTTTCAGTCCACTTAAAGGGGACCTATTATGCTTTTTCCAATTTTCTGACCTATAAATGTAGTTAGAATGTAGTTGAAATGATGCTAAAGTTTCAGATAATGAGGTTTGCACATTTGGAAGTCAGCCCTGAAATAAGTTTGGGATGGCTCAAAATGCTGGGTTTCAAAAGGCGTGGTAAAACTGCCCCTTTGTGATGTCACAGATGGGCGTGGCTGTAAGTTGGATAAACTCTCTACCCTCCCCCAAGCTCTGCCCCCCCCAACATGGTGCTCCACTGTTTACTTGCTAGCAATGCCTAGAGAGGGAAAGCCACAATCTCTGCTTGGGCATATCTGCGTGAAGTTTGCATGTTTTTCCCGTGCGTGTGTGAGTTTTTTCCAGATACTCCGGTTTCCTCCTACATTCCAAAGACATGTGTGTTAATGTAGACGTTAATTCGTTAATTGGTGACTCCAAATTGTCCATAGGTACGAACGTGAGTGTGAATGGTTGTTTGTATATTTGTGCCCTGCCATTGGCTGGCCACCAGTCCAGGGTGTACCCTGCTTCTTGCTGGGATAGGCTCCAGCATACCTCTAGAAAGGATAAGCGGATTAGAACATTGATCGATGGAAAAACAACTAGTGCCCAACACTCACAATTACAATTGCTCCTCACAGCTATTTGTTTCCGTAAATGAGGCTATTGTGTTGGTTGTATATATTTTTTTGGATTTGGGACACTATTAACAAAGGGGTTAGTGGTTCTTTTAGAGTTGGGACACCATGTAAAGATTCCAGTCAGATAATGGACACGTCATACTTGACAAGCAGGATGAAAAAAATAATAAAATTGCAAACTGTTGTCGGTGCTGCACTGAACGGTGAAAGAATGGTGCGTGCAATGGTGGGTGGCTGCAAAGGTACAACTCTGCACTGGGGGGATTGCAAGGGCAGGCCCATTCAAAATTTCCCTGAAATCTTCAAGTTATTCCTTACTATTCTGACTACTTTCCATGGAGTGGCACGTTTAGTTATGAGCCACTTTATGAGTGTGTTATTTTCAAGAAGAACACAATATTAGCTTATCAGAAAAGCACTAATGGCCCTTAAAATACAATTATTTGCTTACCTCCAAAGTGCATTTCAGAAAAGAAACACTCACCTATAATATTAACCTATGTAAGCATGCACAACTATCAAGAGGCCGACACGACTGAGCTAACCCAGCCTGAGGGCAAACTTAATGTAAGTTGAGTCAGGCATTTAGATTCGGCACTCTCGGGCGACTCATGGCATGAATAAATATGCCTTCAGGTTTACATACATGCTCCAAAAACAAACATCAAACAAGAGTACTCAGATAGGGCAGTGTTTCCCAACCTTTTTGGTCTTATGTACCCCCAGAGCTGTTTTGTCACACCACAAATACCCCCTTGCACGTATGTGTTGATAATCCTACAAACAATACAATGTAACACAACTGTTATGATTTTGGTGCAGCTGTGCCACAGGTTATTGTCTCCCTGGGGAAACTAGTTGTGGAGCACAAGTTCCATATTATTATTCGGCTTAATATGAAATGATTGAGAATATTAATGGATCTTAAATGTTTCCACGAATGCCCTGCAACTTCACAAAAAATAATAACATGAAATAAATATTAATATTTGTCTATTGAACTGTATTACGAATTTAT
This sequence comes from Doryrhamphus excisus, assembly GCF_037039965.1. Lineage (NCBI taxonomy): Eukaryota > Metazoa > Chordata > Actinopteri > Syngnathiformes > Syngnathidae > Doryrhamphus > Doryrhamphus excisus. The sequence continues at coordinate 8,612,447 of NC_136371.1, read as the reverse complement.
TTTCTGTGTGATTGAAATTGTTTTTAACATTTTCTGAAGTAAAACTGCTGAATTTGCACATTTCCTCATCAATTAGAGGAGGGAAAACAAAACTGAGGCCCCACCTACCACCTAAGTGCACACTGAGTTCACTCATGGCGCTTCCCACATTCTTTTTGTCAGCATGAGGGAGATCCCAGTCACCCTATATAAAAACCTAATTTCATCCACTTGTGTACTTGATCTGAAGGTAGAGGGAAACTACCCTCTTGTTCACCGTGTTGAACTCCAACACACAGGCCCCATGTCGGGAGTCAAAAAGAATTGACACCCTGCCGTCATTACCTGACTGCTGGCGATGCCAGAGTGGAATAAAGTCCAGCTCCTCTCGATAGCTGAGTTTGACTATATCTAGTCGGAACTTTTCCATGTCGTCCACCTGCTCAGGCTCCTTCCCCATCAGGGCGGTGACATTGTGCATGCCAGGAGTGTGCTTCTATAGCCAATGATCAGGCCACCATCCAGCTCCCTCTGCACTCAACCCCTTGATTGAAAAACAGGTAGCAGACTTCAACCTTTTAATGCTTTAAAGTGATATCAGTCATAATTTAAACTCCAAATTTGACAACTGAATTTTCTGGTCATATTTTAGTTGAACTAAAAACTTTTTTTCATCTTTGAGATTGTAAATTTTAGTTTTGCACTTTGTGTGCTCTGTTTTGTTCTCATATTTGTTTAATTAATGCTTGTGTTATGCTACATCGCACTGCTTTGATGTCACACTCACATAGCCGTAACCATTCTAACTAGAAACCAGCCACTACCACAGCAAGATCAGGGTTTACTAGTCCAAAAAGAACCATTGCAATGTGAACTGAAATGCTCTGCTGAGTGGAAATGTGGAGTTCGTAGGCCACTAAAAATCCTACCCAGATACACTGCAGCCCTCGTAGGAAATAGGATACAGGGATGTGTCTTTAGCGATGCTTGGCAACAGAACAAAAGGCACATTAAGGCTAATTAACATCTGTTTCTGGCTCTTCAGCGTGATTTAGGCAGTCAAGATTCCTTTAGACCGACCTAACTGGCAGGCACCAGCGAAGGCAGGAAGGAAGCTGTCGTTTCGGCTTCGCACACAAACTCAACTCCTCGTACACAAGCCGAATGCCACAAGGCAGATTTGTGCACAAGCCATCACACGGGATGCCGCCACACAAACAACTGCAGAAACAAGCTGTCCTCATATAGACTGAATTCTTACAGTTTGTTTGGTTGCATAAAGACCTCATCTGGTTTTAACATGACTTTATTAGAGTTGGAAAATGTTGGAGGGCACTTTTTGTACATATTTATGAGTTTGATAATATTGAACACACTGACCCTGATGTTTCAGAAAGTACAGTTATGATCTGATATATACCAAATACAATGCTACCTTGATTGTAATTATTAATTTGTTCTAAAACCTCTGGCAAAAAAGTGAAACGTCCGAAAACCAAAGGAATTTTTCAGATAGGAAATCATATAAGTTACATTTGTCAAACACCAGGATGGAATTTATTGTTGATGCTGCAAACAACATTGTCATAAGAGTTTGCCAAATGAACTGTTGAATTAAACTGTTCTCATCCTGGAACCTACATTTTCTCGTTGTCATGAAGTGGTGAGCCGCGTTTATAGGGGTAAACATTATACATATATACTTTGGAACCTTGGTTCCCGTAAACCCTGTTTTTTCAGCTTTAGTTCAATTCACGCCAACATTTTGCCTTGGTTTACGTACATTTTCTTCACTATAGCCTACAATATGTTACGTTAGTAATACATTGCATGAGCCCAACTGTATTTATGTAAGTTGTTTTGAATCAACAATGCAAAATGGAAATAGCTCCATCACCCATCTATGTTGTCATCAGTGGATGATGCTGTAGTTCTTTGCTAATTTCCCCACAAGGGGCGAATAAAGGCATATCTTAACTAACAAAGATATGCTACAATAAACACTAACACAAAATATATTTGCAAGTTTTACAAATATAGTTTTACAGCTGTCTTCATCAACAATCACATTTTCAATAAGGATAAGAGTAACTTTAAATGTTCATTTGTCGCTTTCATTTTTCATGTACATTGGTGTGAAAACGTGTTTATCCCCTTCCTGATTCCACATGGTTTTGCATGCTAAATGTTTCTGATCATCAAATAAATGTAAATATTAGTCAATGATAACACCACAGAACAGAAAATGCAGTTTTAAAATGAAACATTTTATTATTAGTGTGGTGACCTGCGGCTGTTTTGCTGCTTCGAAACCTGGAGGACTTGCTGTGATAAATGGAACCATGAATTATGCTGGCTACCAACAAATTCTGAAGTAGAATGCTCGTAACCTCAAGCCAAAACCAAGGTACATGTACTTTGATTTTATTATGTATGTAAAACTCAAATTGTAAAATTGTAAAAACGTGTTTCTGGAATGTATTAAATTGATTTACATTATTTATTTTTGGAAAATTCTAAAACGAATGGGAAACACTTAATTATTTTCTCAAACATGCTAATTTTTTGCCGTGAGATAAAGCAACTGTCAGGTGAGCAAACAGACACATTGAAAGTAAGGCAGACAATAACCATTCAGCATGTAGCATATATCATTGAGGGCCAGGGACTGTATTACAAGGCCTTAGATTTGATGGGTCTCTCAAGGGGAAAGATGAGTTTGCCAGAACCGTGCAAGCGAGGCAAAGCTGCATAGTCAAGCAGTGGAAATGAAAGGCGGCCTCTCTCCCTCCATCTCGCTCTACCACAAAGGAGAGCTCATGCTTGACTGAAGAGGTGGTGTTGGAGGGTAAAGTGGAAGGGCTCTGTGGAGAAAATGATTGAGGGGAGATTTCTGATTGGGGAGTTTGGTGGATGGATTTCAGGAAGGCAGGTCAGTGTTTGTCATTATCACCATTGGGGCTGCCGGCTGCTAGGAGTTCATGTCTAATTGTAAGCATGAATGGAGATAAACTTAAAAAATCAAGCCTGTATGGTAGAAAAGATGTGTAATATGATCACAGTCATACAGTATGTAAGGAGTGACTAAATAGCAAGTAAATTGACCTTTATATGTGACGCAGCAGACTGGATTTATTTGGACATTTATTATTGCTGATATATTCATTCTCTCATGCGTCTCATCACACTAATTTAAGCTACATGAGCAACATTTCGTTAGCTTCATTGAAGAACAATAAAGATAATGTTATAGGCTGAAATTGCCAAAGTGTATTAATTATAATAGCTAGCAAATGGAGCAGAATCTTTGAATAACAAATGACATTTATACAAGAGTTACACTCCAATACTCATTTGCTTATGTTAAAGCTTAGACACTGCAAAACCACAATATTGGATTGTATACACTATATACACAATACACACGTAAATTACGTACGCAATACGTACGTAAATTTACTTTACTAAGATTATAATATCCATTTACTTTGTCCAGTGGATGGATTGTCCAAATGATACTGTATGGCTAAAATAGGACTGAATCATTGGATTGTCAGAAAAGGTCTGCTTCTCGCTGCTACTTCAGCACCATGGATAGGGGCTTTACTTTTAAGCAGTATTTTTCACGACCACTTGCACAAAACTGTCAAAAAATAGGATTAGTGAATCCATCCATCCTTTTTCTTCCCCTTATCCGGGTCCGGGTCATGACGGAAGCAGACTCAAAAGGGATACCCAAACTTTGCGGTCCTTGGCCACCTCTTCATGTTCCACTAGGAGGACACCGAGGCTCTGCAGTCTCTCCCGTTTATCCCATTGGCATCCTCCCAGCTGGGTATGCCCGGAACATCTCACCAAAGAGGCGTCCAAGAGGCATCCCGACTAGATGCTCTAGCCACCTCAACTGGCTCCTCTTGATGTGAAGGAGCAGCGGCTCTACTCTGAGCCCTCCCCGAATGATTGAGTCAATCCACCTTATTGGGGGAAGTCATTTTGGCCGCTTTGTATCACAATTCTGAATAAAAATATTTGCTGAACCAGTATAGGTTGCATTCATTCATTTGTTTACTTTCTACCCTTCATGTTGTTCAGAATAAAGGGTATGAGAGGTGAGCCTCTCATAGATGTAGGGTACACCCTGGTCTCATCAATCACAGGTAACATATTGACAATCATTCAGACTCACATCTACCGTATGGAGAATCGCCAACTACCTATTGGAGAGTGGTGGACCACAGCTCTTAAAGGAAATATGAAATATTATATAAAATATGAACATGTATTTCTTACCCTTTTCTGTGCATTATAACACAATTCGTTGGAGTGACATTTGACACAGTTGACATTTTTTGAGTTTTTTTTTGAGGGCATCAAAATAGGCATTTCCCATGACGTCTGTTGCTAGCTAGCTATATTAAGTTGTTTTCTCAAGCTAGACTGCACAGAAAAGAGAGAGAATTCTGTGTTCATTTTTCACACAAAGACTGTGAATGATGGGCAAAATTCCAAAAAAGTGCAATTCCCCTTTAACTCTGAAGCTATCGGGTTATGTAGAACCAAATGGCTGTTCTGTATACCTGAATACACCCAAGAGTAATTGGTGTCCTCACAGGATGCTGGCATGCCATGAAAGAAAACACACTGAATCTCTGCAAGTAAAAGGTCCAAGCAAGATTGACTGGCAGTTTAGTGGTACATTAAAAAAATGTAATCAGGCTCAGGGAGGCCAAAGCATGCACAGCTCCTTTGACTGATTTCTAACATTGTAGCTGCATTGGCAAATCTCAATATCCAAACAGTTTAATCTATTGTATCATCTGTGAGAAAATGAAAACATTCATCATTTCAACTGTACTGTACAGCACTCCATAAGATTTATCGCAAAATAGTATTACCAATGTCGGCATGATTTTAATATACCAAATGCACATTAATCTGAGCTAATTTGAAGTAGGTGGATCATACAGGACCTTTGCTTTCATACAGGAGGCAAGATCAACTCTCCGCTGCCTTAATAGAAGCGAGTGGCAAGAGTGACGTAAGGTAAATTAGCGTTCAGTCTGGCACACAAGCGCAGAATGCTTGATGGGATTCCCCAGAGCAGAGGAAGAGACACAAGTCAGCTTGTGTGACTGTGATTGGTGTTTAAATGTGTCTTGGCACACACACATTGTCAGCCAGTGAGTCACACCTAAGTGATACTGTGGTTGACAAAGAGAAAATGAAAACAATGACCTGAATTTTGCTGTGCAATACTTTTGCTGCTGCCACTCATCTGCAAGATGACTCTACCTTGAAAGCAGGCCAGTATGTTGGTACATTGCTGGAACTTAATGAGGTGGAATGGCAAGCAGGTAAATCGCCATGTTTCCTCCACTCCCCCACGTCTGGTTCCAAAAGTACCGTGGCGATGTCTGTGGCTCTAAAATGGGACCCAGCTGAGCAGCTTCACATGGCCTTTAATGGGTATTGCTGCCGCCCACCATGTGAGCCTGCCGCCACACACTTAGAACTGTGAATTTAGCCATCTGGTGGCACTTTGCTGCCTTGTTTTTGTTACTGACTGTGTGCAACAGTAGAGCAAATTGCTAATACTTTAGCGTGCTCAACCTGCTGAGCCAATTGGGCCTAAATGTCTTAAGAAATAACAATGTTTTTTTATTATTATTCTATTGCTAATATGATCAAGTTCTCACAACAGTGATCACAACAGCCTGTTTGTAGCGATCTGGGCTTCTGATGGTTGATGGTTGGGTGCCATCTTGGTTTCATGGTGATGAGATCTGACTGGCAATATGGGAATGAATGTTTAAATGCCATTACTAATTGAACCATCAGATTTGTTGGTCAGTGCATGGGTCATCACCCTTATGGGTGGTGTGGTTTGGCCCCTTGTTGGAAGGCAGCAGGTGTGTGAGGGGGTGCTGAGGCATTGGACGTTTGGACCTGTGCATTTAGGAGTTGAGGATGGTCGGGTTGATTTGACTGACGCTTTGGCTTTATCCTGGCATTATCCTTTATCCTAGCAAAATTTACGTCAAAATTTTTCATCCGTTTGCATACATTTTCCGGTTCTTATGCATTATGGCACTCGTCGCCTCATTCATTCACTGCACGACTGCAACTGTGTTGTATTTTTTATCATAAGACATCCTTGTTAGAGTCATATTACCTTATTAATACATGTGATGCAACATAATTCTGTTGCATCACCTGAAACTATAAAAACATGTTTTCGGTTCACATTTTTGACGGATTAATTGGAACGGATTAATTGGATTGACATTATTTTTATTTTATAACATTTATTCACTTTGACATTGTGACATTTGGTTGTATTTTGATAAAAACATATTGGTGTGTGTGTGCGTCTCTGACATCCTCCCAACCTTAAACTACTGAGCCATGATTGACTTCCAGGCTTCACCATCATTCTCCATTAATCATCCAATGGAGCCAAGGTTGAATTGAATGATTGAGTTGGCTGATTGATGACACTGATTAAAGTCCAATCATCATATACTCGGGCGGCATTTGGTCCAACTTAATTTACAAATAAAAAGAATAGTACCATGATATAATGATAGCCTGGATGTGTCATTTCCTCCTTTGCTCTTTTTTTAAGAAGAAGAAAGAACACATTAAAATTACATTTTGACATTTGCTTGACACTTTTTATCCAGGCCGACTTTCAGTGACTGCAAGAAGAGAAAAGAAATGAGGACATTTAATCCTTCCACAAGTTCGAAGAATAAAAAAAAATGTTTTGATGAGGGGTTTTATACAAAATTCTCACCCTCTTCATGAAGACGGAACTCTAATACATCATACATAGCTCTTTTATATACTGTATATAAAATAGGAAGTATTATTAGGGATGAAAATAGCCTTGAATTCTCGATTGAACTGTGCTGTTCAACATCATCTTACAAATAATTAGTTGAGAGGCCAACCACCTGACCTTACATTACAGCTAAAAATTTAATTAGTGTGTCACTTTTGATCCGTGATCTTCTTGAATCTTAATGAGAGAACAGACTTCACGTCCGACCTTTGCATGACTGAGCAATACTGATTCATTTCACTCAGGTTGAAATTAGGTGTAAAATGTGCTTTAATATTTCAAATGATGTCTCAACATGTTTTTGACTCACGTCTGATAAAAGGTGGTCAGGTAGCTAATGTCAACGACTAAATTAGGGGAGAAGATTGACAATTCCAATGTCCCCTGACTGCCTTGAGGCCAAAAACTTGGCAATTGTTAAAACATAAATTATGCATTGAACGGAAATTTGCGCCTATGCACACGTGCATGCACATACAGTTCAGTTCCAAATGTGAAAATTGTAAATATTTTATGTGTTTTATTTGTAAATAAAATGTTATTTTGCTGTAAATCAACAATTTTGGGCTGTTTATGTTGTGGCATAGCTCTTGGCTAAATAATAAGATATTTTGGCTAAATATATATAGCCAAATTTGAGCCAAAAATGAGCCAACACGCAGCACAGACTTTGTGGAAACAGAGAAAGTGACCCATTAGACAACTAATAATTAACAACTAAAAACTAAAAACAAAGAGTAATATAATTGGTTGTTAAAATCTGCCTGGAGGATATATTTTTTGATTGTTCATTATTTTCAAGGAAGATGAGGAGGCAAAGGTTCACCTATTTGGCGATGACAGAGCATGGATGCAGGGGTTCACAAGCATGATGCCTGGGTTAGCCTGCTGCTGTGTTTAATGTGACTGTCAGGAACAGAGGTGATCTACATAGTTATGTGTGTTATAGCCTCTCATGCGCAGTCCAGTAGGCCCAGAGCTTAATATGAATACATTTGCCGATCCCTTCTCAAGGTTACTTTTTTCCAAAATGGGTTTTGAGTTTTTCCTTGCCCAAATTGGTTCACCATATATGGATAATCATTTAACAACAATTGCATTGAAAGCACAAACTTATAAAAAAAAAAAAAAATGAAAGCCACAAAGCTTTTTGCTACTGTACTACACTCCTGATGAGCAGGTAACCAGAGATCCAGTTTAAAAAAGAAGCAATTAAATGTTTCTTGTTTTGATGTGCATGCATATACACGCTTCAGGGCTCAATTACTTTGCCAAGAAAAGTAAATGCGGAACCCTACTCTTCTATAGACTGCGTAGACATGGAGCTGGAACAAGCCATCGATTAATGGCTGCAGTTTGTGAAGCAAGAGATTGATGTAGCATCCAAAACCAACATTAAAATCAGTCCAAACTTGTGTACATTTAACTTTATAATGATCCAGTATAATTGATTGCCTTTAAGTAAGCATGTTCACAGTGAACCGATCAAAAGGGTGCATGAACAAATCAGTGAAAACCAATCTTTAACTGTAATTAGCCTATAAATATAACTTGTTGTTGGGTCAGATGTTCTGATCGCCTTCTGATACCTTTCCTTTACAAGGCTGCACAGCCTGTACTTCATCTTGCATACCTTTTCTTTTGGATGGTAAACCTGTAATTGTATCAGTATAACAGAGCCTTTTTTAATTATATTAATTCAAAAGTTATTTTATAGGTAATTGCTGCGTGTGTTAAGGAAGCATCACTGGTTGCCTAGTGGTTTCCTGTAGTCGTTTTTCCTGTAGCTTTCACACGATTGTCCACTGCTGTTTGTACCCCTCACCCCAATTCAGCCAGACAGCTTCTAGCTTCTACAGTAAATACCAAGTGGTATCGAAAATGGATAAGTGGATCAATTTAGGGGTCTTGTGTTGCAATCAGGTTTAATCCAGATCTGATCCTACCGCTCATATGGTAGCAATTCAAACATAATTTAATGTAACTCAAGACTATTTCTAACAAGTGTTATTAGATTAACGTTTGATGTTTTAATATTGTATATACACTACGTTATATAGTTCATAGTTCATACATTGTAAATCCCATATCTTTTACTATTTGCATATTAACTAATTCAGTAAAAAAAAAACCTTCCAAATTGAATTCTGCTTTTTGAGGTCATAACATTTGAGAGTTTTTTATTTATTTATTATAATTGTGTGATAAACACATTTCAATAAATTGGAGTTTAAGTCACCTGCGTTTTAGCAATTTGGTGTAAATAAGGAATAATATGTGTGTGAAGGTAACTATAGTGGTGTTATTTCATGTCTACAAGGCTCCAATAATAGTTCAAAATGCATTTAGACAATCATCAATACATTTTCAATGCTCTAAATAGGAAAATATTACATTTATTAGTACTGAATCCTACTTTGTGGAAATTCACGTATCTGGAACCACTTAACAGAAGTAAATGAAGGATGACTATTTACATATACTGTATATGTGGACCCTGCTCTATATCAAAGCCATTTAATTCAGCAATTCCAATCTTAAATATTCCTTCCTCTGAGCCACTTCTGTGATGGAGTGCCAATCCAGGGGGTAGAGTGTCAAACAGAAGGTTGGATTATTTTCTGGTATGGCTGTACCAATGTATTACCTTTCACTTTCACCTTTCATTCTGGCAGGGTTTCCTGGATAAAAGAGTTGATGGAACGAGTTGCAGCACTACTTGCATACATAAAATAATAAATTCACATACCGATTATTCTGGCAAAGATGTTGTGTAAAACTAGGGAGGATGACTGTACATGTAATCAAGAGTACTAAGAATATTGTTGTCTTGTCATAAAACTGTCAGAATATCTGAATATCCATTGTGGCCAACCACAATTTGGTGATTGGCCTGATGACTGTCACCAAAGGACACCTTACTCACACGGAAGACGGGACCCATCCCTGTTGAATGGAGGTGAGTCAGTTTTAGGATTGACGCATTAAGTCCAATATTCAAGATAATTCCCAAAAGCAGTGTGCAATAAACCTAACAAAATGCATATTTGGATTGTGGAAAAAAGCATGAATAGTTACCGATGTGTTTCCAGTAACACCTACTGTCCCATACGTTTATTTATAGTGTATTACATGAATAAAAGGCTGCCGAAAGCAACCATCAAGTATGCTTAACATCATGCAAACCCTCATTGAGTTTGGGGATTTTTTCTTCTTACCTCAGAAGGCTTACTCTTGGGATTTTGTTCTCAAGTCTGAGACCCTTTGAAGCTATTTTTGACTTCCTCAGCCTACTTTCCAAATGACATTCACACTATTTTTGTGCCCGCCTCCCTTTTCCAGCCACCAATCATCTCACATGACACATTTTTATTTGACTTATTATTTATTTTAATAGCATTTAACATTATATTTTGATGCTGTTGGGTTAGAATATCATCAACTATGAGTTCAAGTTTTCAATCTTTTAATTAATTACCTTTTAATAAATATGCTGGCTTAAAGGAGGAGTCTAACATTCACATTCCTCCAATGTTCCACCCACTGCAGTGTGCATTATCAGAAAGTGTTTAAATATTACCGCCCCCACACTGACTTTCAGACAAAGCTGCTCCAACTGGTTCATTTCCACTGCAAATGTGACAGCTGTTGTTGTTAAATATTCATTTGAAGTCAATTAAGTCAGTGGATCATTAAGCAGAATGAAAACAATGTATGTGATATCTTCTTAATTACAAGCTAACGCTAGGTGCCCTCTCACCATGTGTTCGCACTGACTGTTAATAATATCTCTATATTATTTTAGAGGCCATCAGAAGATTCACGGTTGCCACGGGTTCGTAATTACTGTCATTTGACAGGGAAGTTTTTGGGACATTACTAGTTTCTCCAGAACAGACTGCATCTTCATTCACATTGCCCCCTGAAACCTTGACCTCCTCCAAACAAGGTCTACCAGTGTTCCCTTTTCATTCGCCATCAAAATATCTCTCTCTTCATCCCGTAGCCACTTGAAACTGTCCCACTTTTACCTTGCCTACTCCTCTTCCCCTTTCCGCCTGCTCTCTTATGTCTTCCATCTCTCATTCTTCCCGAGCTCCGAGCGCATCCTGCCCTCAGCCCGCAGTGAGAAACTGTCTGCATGTGACTGGAATCCCTCATTAAGCTGGTGAATGTGACATGTCAACAAAGACATCCCGCCTCCTTTGAAGGTGTTACTCACTGTAGCTTGAAAATGTAAGCAGGAGTTTTCACAGAAGGAACATTCAGAAACAGCACTTTAATGCACGCAAGTCCGAGCCATATGCTGTCTTTTCTTTTGTTTAATTAATGCTGGTGTAAGTGTAACTTATTATTCACATGCCTCCCTTTCATTACTGCTCTCTACACTAATCTGTCACATTTGAGCACAAGTAGCATGGTGCATTCTCTATGCAGTCGAGAGATAATTGGCTCCCTTTTGCCACTCCGACCAGAATTTATGGTGATGCGGCTTGTTTGTGGCATCATTTCGTTCCTTCAGAAGATTTCAATAACAGCTGAAGGGAAACATCATCTGGATATTTCCACCAAGCTTACAGTAGTTTGTGCTTTGTTTCATACAGGGTACAGTTGTTTTGCATTTTGACAGTCAACAACTGTAAAAAGAGCACTAAAATACAGTTGGAACCTTTGGTTAATACTCACACAGCTCATATACTGTGTATAATAGTTATAATATATAAATAAGTAAAGAATAAAGTCTCAAGGATCACTTACACAAATACACATGCTGAATATTAAACAATATATATAGCAAATTCTGATAAATCCAAATCGATCTCAAATTTAAATGGAGAGTTTTAAACACGGATTTAAGCTCTGCCCATTTTCTGATTTATGTCCCACCCACTCCAAGTACCAAGTCCCACTAATTTAATTCAAAATTTGTTTTATAAAATCAGAGACCAAGAAAAGACATTTAATCTTGAATGTTTAACAGTCAGCCCAAGACACACACATAGACACAAACCCTTGAAGTATTGTATATGTCACAGTCGGTCTCGAGAGCTTTAAGGTTCGACCCCAGGATGCAGAGAACAGGACCAATTGCAGGTAAATTATATTTATTTGTTGCAGAAAATGCAGCAGCAAGAAAAAGCAACTCAGGGAGCAGACGTACAAACCATAATGATCCCACACAGGGAGAAGCACACACCTGAACTAAATACACACAGAAACTAGGGACAGGTGTGGGTGACTATGGCAACTAAGGAAGATAGGGCAAAACAGGAAGTTAAATACAAAATAAGAGAGTCCAGAACGGAAACCAAAGCCCAGAAGGTAAGTCAAACAACCTGTCACATGGGAACCCACACAGGGCGTGACAGTATATGCCAATTGAACTACATACAACAGTCATATAATTTGAGCAATCCGTTTGATTGCTTCATGCTTTACTTTCCTCCAGTTTTCTAGTTTAGGTATGCATTAACATATTCATAAATGACCTGGTACGGCTTGTTAGAACTGCAAGACTGTTGTTAGAGTTGCATCACAAAGTAGACCATAAGAACTACTCTACTATAATTCCAGCATGTCTAATTTCAGTATGCGTCTCTGCTTGTTAGATGTAAATTACTGCATGTGTATTATATAAATATAGGCACAGCCTTTCTCGAGTTGGCCACCTCCTTTGTGCGTTTGGAGGGTCGTCACCACACAGACTTGGCACACAATTAACTAACTCTGCGTTATATAGGGTTCTTCGCTCTACCATTTGCAGTCGGCTTTATATTTAGCCTTTACCCTTTCCCACATGAAACAACTTGCTGCAGCATTAATTGTCAAACTCACACACACACAAAGCTGGCCGGAGCTTCTTGTTCTTTTTCCTTCACTTAACACTTCAATCATGCTGTAGCACAGCAGGACTTTAATTGCTTTTAGTAAAATACACAATAAGTTTTCCCACACAAAGGCCCCACCCACTGTATTTGTGTTAATAATGCACTAATAACAGGTTTGTTTATTTGGAGAAATTGAAACATTAATGCTCATTACTTACCCCACTATTGAACTACACTGTCAAACCAAATGGTAAGAAATTTCACCTGTTTTTGAGGTCGTTGGTTTGCAGTATGGTGCAGGTCAGTAGCAATGAGCATCAATATATTTTCTCCCAAACCAGTTTGCGACACCATATGCTGGTAAATAATGCGACACAAAGTAGCTCTGCAGTTGTGGGAGAAAGTTTACCTGAATTCAGTCCTTATTTGGAAATGCCGTCTGACTGGAATTAATTGTTTTTGGCAGAACATCTTGGAATTTTATAAACATCCAGACCCATTTTGTGTAACAATCAGGTCACGTTGAACTCCCAAAGTCATGTAGACCTCTTAAGTTTGATTACAGTTCACCAAAAGAATAAGTCATCTGGAGTTCACAAGAAGAGAGCCATTTTACAATAGTAGCAGATACTGGCACACAAGCCTAGATAGATAAATATTTTATTATTCTCCAAGAGAAATTCACATTTCCACCAGTGCTGCAAAAAATGTCATAATGAACTTAATCACTTAATCACAAAATGAAACAACCATTACATGTGACATGTGAGGTAGGAAAAATAGCATTCATTCATTTTCTACCGCTTATCCTCACGAGGGTCGCGGGGGTGCTGGAGCCTATCCCAGCTGTCTTCGGGGGAGAGGCGGGGTACACCCTGGACTGGTCGCCAGCCAATCACAGGGCGGAAAAATATCAAAGTAGAATCAAAATAAATACATACGGAACATCAAATTTGTAGTGTTTCAGTGTGGAACATGTGGTCTATGATAGTAATTGTAATTCCATCCTGTAAAATGATTTGCAGTTGAACCCAACACACAATGTTTGCTACACAGATAGTATTGATGAAATACAGGAACTTTGGAAATCCAGTCACAATTGTTATCATGAGTGTCCTCCACCATCACACACGTCAATTAGTGTGGGAAGGGCATTCAGTGCCTTCAGTTTTCCTTCAATCACACACCAGCTGTAAAGCAAGAAACTCGGATGTAGTTTGGGGACAAATTACTCCACGTATTATTTATTGGTATCCTAAAATCATGTAGTGTCCAAATATCACATATGACATATGTTTCAATGAATGCAAGGTTTTTATTTGCCACTGTTTTTTGAAAACTCAACATTGTCCAGTTACCTTTTTAGATGCTTTTTTATTATGTGTGTGATTGAACAATGTAGAAAAGAACTTTAAGTCATGACTCCCTTGTCTGATTTCTAATTAGCAGGTTCAGAGAACGTGTCATTCACATCTGTGAAGTAGTATTCAAAGGGATGGGGAGATCATAAAACCGTTTCTCAAAATGAGCTTGTCTTCGGTTGTCCTTTGTTTACTGTGTCATGTTTGTCTGCTTTGACTGTAATAGCTACTTTCACTGTGTCTCGCTTAAGTACTGGGAACCACAAAATTCTGTGTCCATGTACACAAACAGTTTTAAGCAGCTGCGGGGAAGCAGAGGCCAATCACATCATGCAAATCACTGTCACTTGTCTGGGATGTGCAATGCATAAGAAAGTAAACAGAAGAGGAGAGGGAGTTTGAGTGTGAGAGGAGAAAGTGGAGGCTTGGAGGTGACGGCCATGTTCTTTGAAGGCTTTTGCGCTCCTGACCCCCTCTGATTGCTCTTCACGCCTGCCTGGCTACTGCGACAAGAGTGTGACACACTGTCGGATGTTTCATGGATCAACAAGATAAGCATATGGCCTCTGAGATAATAGAGGCAAATATGTATGCTGACCTTTGTGTGCGCACTTCACCTTAAATCCGCCTCGCTGTGCTGGTAACCTGCTACAGGTGGCAAGCAAGGTGACACAGCATCTTACTGTCCAAACACAGGCTGGCCATATGCCTGCATTTTCGTGAGAAGATGTTTTCCCTGTTATGCATATGTTTATGCCAAAACTAAATGCAGCAACATCAGCAGAACTGTTAAGTTTATCGTCGCAAGGGTTTGTGCTCTTTATTAATGGACATCTGCAATGTTGACTGTGCTTTGCAATCTTTAATCATTCTCTACATACATTTACAACTTGCTCAAGTACTTTCTATGTAATGATGTAATACAAACAATACATGTTTCCTTTGGCAATGTACACTGGTTTTCAAGTCTTTAGGTAAAATGTGTTGACAAAAATACCTCTGATCCATAGAGGTGAATGCTTCTTTGTCTACATGTGTCCTGCGACCGGCAGCTTATGTGACCCTAATGAAGACAAACAGTACAGAAAATATATGAAATAGATGGATTCTGTACAATGATTTCTAACAAAGGTATGTGGTACACGCTGTGCATGGGCTAGTCCTGCTGCAGTGGGTTTGTCTTCGTCCTTTTCCCTGACATGAGGTTTTTGGTTTCTGATGCATTCACTCAGTAATTAAAAACTACTGGTATCTTAGTTGATCCTGGCTTGTGGCTTGGCCCACCTTTTTGTACTTCATTACGTCGCCCTACAATGTCAAGTAAATGGTCTGTGAAACTTTCATTTTCATCACCTTAGGGCTCGTTGTTAAGAGCGATAGAATAACTGTAGGAATACATGGCACGTTGCTGACATATCATGGCATGGCCTGGCATGACATGCAATGTAATTTAGACGAATCCAGACACCTTATCATGTGACATTATTCCATCCTTGGATGCACATGTGCAGCTGTCAGTAAGTTTGACGGGAGAAGGTACTTGAAGTGCACCTCATATACTGGGGCTGTTCACCCATTAAGTATGAATTTGTGGAGATGATTTGCAATTTTTCACTCCTTGCTGGGGTTGAAAAAGGGTGGAAGCGAAAAATGTTTTTTGTTTGTGGCCCCTGCCTGTTATTATTAAGTTGTGTTAGGAAGAAAACAAACACAGTTTCTTGTGCCGATTGTGTTGTATGCCATAAAATCCACTGTTTGGTAGAAGTTCTGCATCAGCTTCTTTCAAGGGTGTCTGCATGGGCTGCCAAGACAGCACAGGACACAGCTGGGGTAGGCTTCAGCATACCACCACAACCCTAATGAGGATAAGCATCATAGCAAATGAATGGATGGATGTGCAAAACCAGTATCGTTCCCATGTGGACAGGTCCTGTGTGTCAAACCTCTGCCCTACTGGCAATGGTGTATAACAGAGGGATTCTATCTGGGTGTGGGTTGTGTGACATTAAACGTAGTATTTTTTAGGCATTTTGTGATGCATGTTTACCAAATATTTTGTGGAAATCCTGGTTGAACAACTTTTGAGGTTTCACTGTACTGAGAGCTGAGCTATTGAAACCCAGCTCTAGTGGAGCTGGTGGAAACTAGGCTAAATTATCCCCACATAAATGTTCAGAACTGCCACATCATTACATCAGAGAGTCTTCTCCATCATTAAAATATGTTTACTTGCCTCAAATCTTCAAATTCAGCTCCAAATAAGCTACATTTCTTTCTTTATTTATTTCTATATTTGCTAAAAAAATAATGAGACAGACTGGAAATGCAGTCCAGACGATATACTTTGTTGTTTGTTTGCAGGAATCACGTGGAAGTGATACTTGCTGTCTCCAAGATTGTTTTAAGGGTGACCCATTTGTTATAATGATGTTCCATCTCATGTAATTAGTCAGCAATTAACCAAAATCATCCCTTTCCAGTAGATGATATCTTATTTTAATTAAATGAGAGAGCACAATTGTGTAATTACTAATATAATTTGTCCTTGCAGTAAAATAAAAGGATGGACATATTTTTAAGAACTCATCAGTATAGTCAGATAAAGTAATCATGGGTTCCCACACTCTCAGTGATCTTATGTTAGTCAGACACTTTATGACATAGCCTATATTTTATAACAGGTAACATCATTCAGATTACAATCAAGAAGAAAAACAAACTTGAATCACAAATGTGAGAGAAAATATCCTGCAGCGATGCTAGCTTCATGGGCATTTGCATGTTCAGCGTATTTATCTTGTCCCAACTTTAATGGATTTATAGGAATTAATTTGCTGGAAGTGCACCAATCAAACGCCATCTCAGTGTTTCCTGGAGTGAGCGCCACATGGCATGTGTTCATCAATACCGACGAGCACCTGCAGGGTACCACAGGTGTGCCTTTTCAATTCTTGGTTCGTTAAAACTAAACAACCTGTAGCACCATCTCTAATGAAGCTCCAATCAGCTATAAAGGCATTATTTTACCTCTCATGAAGCAGCGACAGCACTGACAGTGATCGTTGACGGTGATAACGAGGAAGTCGTACAACTGCCCACACAGGGACTTTTAAGTTTGTCCACCTGAAAAAAGTGGCTGGAGCAAATTTAAAGACTTTCACAACAAAATAACACAATGGCATCCTCCGACACGGCAGTGCCTGCAGAGCCATTACTTTGGCTTTTTCTGTATAATCAAAGTGCCAAGTCCAAGGGCAGGAAAAAGTTTGCGTTTCAGTTTGAGTGCAAGGTTGTGTTTTTTTTTTCTCTTCATTCTTCCTCTAGGTCATAAGGCTCTGTTTTTGTACATACATCACAGTTACAGCTTTGCGCTTCTCATCTAAACCTCTCACATACTGTGATTTAATACAATACACTGTTGTGACCTGTGTTTTGTCTGTGACTCAAGAGCAACAAGTCAAATGGTTCACATGGAAAGATCAGCAGCATCCTTGCAGCCCAAGCACTTTTCTTTGACACCTTTAAATGAACATTTTTTTTTTTTTACATTTAAATCTTTTTTTTAATTGCTGGGCTGGCTGGTACACTTTTGGCACATTTATAGTCAAGAAAGACTACTTTTATCGTACAATTGCACCGATGGGATAGTCTAATGCACCCTCAAGCATTTAAATTACAGTGAAATGCTTTCTAAACTTTATTTGAACTTAAAAATGCCCCTGCTGACCACAGACATGAAACAACTTTCACCTCAACCGGCTCAGTTATAATACAACGAAAGGTTTTCAGAAAACCAGTTGAAAATTCAAACAGAAGTGGAAAATTCCATTATTGCAATGGTGATAATAAGTTGCCCCCATTATCCTCAACAAAATGTAACTGAAATTGCTGACTCACATGCGCACTTAACTGCAATATGCAACATTGTCATTTTTCATCATTTTATTGCATGTTTTTTTCATGTGTCGCCTTGGCTTTGGCTGGATTGTCATTTCAATAATTGTTTTTGTTTATTTTCTAATTGTGTATGTGAACAGTGGAAATAATAAACACTACACTCATTAGACTGAATCTATGAACACTATTTTTGTTGAATTATGCACAATTATGATTTATTACACATTGTTCACTGCTGATTGTTCACTGTTGTGTTTAGCTTTAACTAATTTCAAGAAACACTTGATTTGCTTATTTTTACAAGTGCAAACAAAACTTTTGATTTCTTCTGCTAAGTTAAGCAACAAAAAAGGTCCTTCTGCAGTCATCCCAGTCAGAGGCAGCAGGTGGTTGATGTCTGCAGAAGGGTCATGTGGCGGGTGATGTTCTTGTTCAAAATAAAGGCATATGTGAAAATCATTAGGAAAAGAACAGTCGGAGCTGTCAGAAGTACTGTCCTGCTCATATTTATGCATTCAGCTCTGGTGTGACCGAAACTCTTGCAAGGTTAGAGGAGAACTTTTATGAGTTGCTATAATTTATGCAAGATTTCTGAAAGATATTCTAAATGAGACACATTCACCTCGGGACGGCTGTGGCCATGACGCTTATGCATGCCCACACATTTTATAGATTATATAGTTGACATCCCTTATGATTTGTCATGTCTCTGTAGTCCATTCTTGATATTTGGTGCTTCTCAAACAGGTGCCTGCCATGATTAATCTCTATTCAAAGAAAAGACTGAAAGACGGGATTGATGCAGTGGTTCACTTGCCTTACATCCATAAAGGCACTTCAGTTTCCACAGTGATGGGGTGAATTTGAGTGTCAATGGTTGTTTGTCTGCATGTGACCTCTGACAGAGTGGCTGCAGTCCGCCTTTTGGCCAATATTAGCCGGAATATTGTTCTGCTCCCCGCGACCCTCAACAGCATAAGCAGGAGAAAGTGGATTGATGGATGAAGGCTAGCTGAACTTAAGCTAACTTAATATTGCTAATTTGCTAGTGAGGTTGTCCAAAGATCATTTTTTTCCATTGGTCAGTTTTGAGTACAGAGTGTAAATTCACTAAATGAGAAGGTAGCTGTATAACTTATCTTAAAAAATAATCCACTGTAATGAGGACAATCACAGATCTCTGGTTTATCCATAGGATTATGTTAGCACCAACAGTAATGATAACACACATTGGCGTTGTCTTGCTCATTTACCAGTAAAAATACCCCCAATGTGGGTGAACTCGGCTTACAATGGCGATGGCAGGTGGGCCATTCTTCTTTTTTACAACCTTGTGTAAAAATTATGTTTTAGCTGTTACATTTAAGTGCAATTACTACATAAGGGACACACTGGATACACATAAGGCTAAGATATTTAAAAGGTCACCTTCAAATAAGTTCACGTCTTTGAAATAAATGGTAGTTTCGCCCTTGTACTCTCAGCTGGAGAGCACCCTCTATATCCCATTCTATCCAGACAATTACTTGATTTAATATACAGAATAATCTGCACTAATGGGTTCAGAGGCTGCCTTTGACACATTCTCTCTCTGTAGGCCATGTCCTTGCGGAAGTATGTATCCCTTTTAGTATAGTAGCATTGATTCAAGGTTGAGACTCAGTTCAGGATGATCAATCAACTAACCTTTAACAATGTAGATATCTTTGAATATATATTGTATGATAAAAAATGGAATTGGAGTCTTGGAAAGAACATTTAGTTCTGCTCTTGTGATAGAGAGAGATTAACTAGAACAGATACAGTGGGCCAGATTTCTTCATCCAACATCAGTAACATTTGACCTGACAAATTCCATATTTAATGAAAGGGAAAAAAAATCTTACCAGAAGAAGGGAATGTGTAAAAGCTACAAAAGGGCAAAGCAATATTATCTTTATTCAACTTGGATTTACAGAATTTTCAATTCTTAATTTCAAGTTCTGATCAATCCATATAAATTTCAGACTTAACGGGTACCTATTATGCTTTTTCCACTTTTCTCGCCAATGTAAATGTATATATATAAAAGAACCACCCATTTTGTGGTTAAACCATGCCTATATCTGATTTATGCCCCACCCACTTCGAGTACAGATATATACATGCTATAATTTAGATGGGTGAATAGATAAAGATCTTGTCCTGTTTATAAATATGGCTGACCAAAAAAGCACAGCTGGAAGAAAAGGTATGTGAGCCAGTACAGGATTATAGTGATTTACAGCCTTACTCTGTGCAGGGAGGACAGTAAAGATCCAACAGATTGATTTAATGATAGGAACTTTGTGCAGGTTCACAGTTGTTATAGCTTTTAGTCAGCTTAGTATACTCTGGCGCTGACATGAGTGCCACTCTCTCTGTCTGTGTAGTGTAGTATATTTTTTATTCTTTCTTTTCCTATCCTAAATGAATTGCTTTTGGATGTCCAGTGTGGCCCAGATGGCATTTGTGGACCATGGTTTTTATGGGTCTGTTAAAGTCACGTTGTAGAAAAAGTAACTGAGAAAAAACTGAAAGTTGGAGAAAGTTGATACTAAAAAATAGTAAGTCTGACAGATCACTGACACACACATACACAGTACACATATAGCTGCAACAGAATTGCAATATAATTGTTATAGGTTAGAACCCAAGGAGTGGTTCCCCTCAAATGCAAAATGCAAATATATTCTCAATACTCTACGATATTAACATCCCATTAGCTTGCTGCTACATACTAGAAACAGGAACCGGAAGTCATCTCCGTCACCAGTCTATAACATCATCAGTTCCAGTATTTGCAATTTTTGCTGTAGGGCAACTCTAAATTTGTGGGATGTTATTTAGTTATTTGTGGCAACATGTTTCCTCTTCTAAGTAAAATAAAGAATAACTTTTTACTAAGGGATCTTAATAAGATGTTGTTGTGTTTATATTTCCAGATCAATGGCTTTTCTTTTGGACGTAATTATTAGCTCTTACAGATAAAGAAGAAGCATTTTGGAGCAGACCTCATGAGAGCTGTCCTGACATGAGTGTCCAGCCAAGCTAATCCAATTAGCAGCAAGCTATGGTCTGCTCTATAGGAAGAACTTGGCAGGGCCCTACCAGGGCCATGTCATAGACAAACTGTCAACATACTAATGAGGGGCAGTTCTCTCTGGATCAGTTCTGGGAGGCCTGACAACGGTATATAATGTTTCAACACCTGGGTCATACTTCATGACGTCTGAATGGGTACATGAACTAAAGCTCAAGGGTATGAAAAAGCCCTTTAAGGAAGCCATGATGCTTATCTTGTTATTATACTGTCAGAGTGAATGGGATTCAGCCATACACAGTTGTATTTTTTTAAACAAAATGCAGAGTGTCTCTAATTTGTGTGCTTGCACACCCTCTCATATTTTATCATATTGAATTAGCCAGAAGCATTTACCTCGATGTTTGAGCAGCTACAAAGTAGCTACTATTTAAGACATGTTTTAGACCTGCTAATTCAGATTCTATTTAATTCAAATCTCTTTTGCAAGGGCATTAACAGAATTTATGTGCACTGGAGTTTTGATTGATTTAAGTAATTTTTTCAGTTCAAGAACCTCATTGAATTGGAATAGTAACTGACACACCTAATCTCTTAACTTCTTGGAATTGCCACACTGGAGGCGAAGGCGAGTATAAATCCAGTATAAAGTGTGGCTATGACATCACAGGCAGACTGAACACTGAAGTGTAGCGTCCGAGGTATAAGGCATCTGGAGTCACTCGTTACGGGCCAAAAACAGGAGTAGTTTCACAAATTCAACTGAAAGAGAGAGAAAGAAAGACTACTGGAGTAAGCAAAGATGTCAAGTTCGACCCACTTAGAAGAATTAATCATTGTGGAGAAGTACTTGAGAACAAAGTTGCCAACGCATGTCCTGCTGTTGCATCCCCCCTTCAGAGATTCATCAAATTCATAGAATTTGCATTTCATTAAAAATTTGGAAAGTAACAAGGAGGCACCGTCCCGCCAACCCTTCCTCTGATAAATTTCATCTTCCATTTGCCTCCTTTTGTCGCTCTGCTGAGTCGCATAAGTTTTTATAATTGCTGACTGGTAATTGTTTTTTCCCCTCTCTCTCTACTTGCTCTTTGGGAATGAGATAATTATTGTAATAAAATGTTTTTTGTCTCCCATTCCTTTTTTGTTTGCTATGCAAGCTCAATATGTTCCACTTATGAGATTTGGGAATAATTCCAAAACATTCAATCTTTGACTGGATGCAAATTCTACCAGATATTGATGGCAATTATGTTAGGTTTGCCTTTGGCAAATAGCTACATGTCCGTACAGTGCATCATGTGCATTCCATAGCTTATAAACCAGTGTTTTATATTTTTCTGCCCCATCTGCACACATACACTAACAGCTGCAGGTTGTGTTGTGAACTATGCACACAGATGGGGCCGTATCTCTTTTTACTGGCCCCATGCATCCCATGTCCCAGGCATCTGGGCCACTTCAAACATGCCACAGTTGTGTCCTCTTGGATGGGTGTCTTGAGATAACGATTGAAAGCCCCCGTTGAAGCTCCACCCTACAATGCATCTATAGGCACTTCATTCAAATTCAATTTTCTTTAATTCTCTCACAGCGTTACTTCATTATGATGCCATTTTATAGACCAGAGAGAATAAAGCATTTCCCATCGTAGAGCAAATTACTCGAAATTAGAATTAACAAAAAAGACCCGATTGTGCAGAATCATTTGGGTTAAAAAGCATTAATTATTTCTAGAGCTGAAGACATGTACGATGCCTGCTCAGTATTTAATATCCAGTGTAGTGCACGTCCTCACCGGTGAAAATTTTCATTGCTTTTATTTTTATTATTGTATTGTTTTTGTTTTCTGTCTGATACCAATGTGAAACATTTACAGGTCGTCATCAGCTAACGTCATTCCGAGTTCTATTTTATTGTTACGTATGTTACAAGTGGCTAACATTGTTTTTTAATGACCTTTTGGACTTCATTATGTCTACCAAGCGTAAGGCTTTCTGTCGGAAATGCGCTGTGAAAAAAAGCCATTGCCACAGAAGTGAAAATGGATATCTTCAGAAGCTCTGACATTGGCCACTTTTTTGGTCTAAGCTGTTCAACTGTGATGTCTGTCATTAAGGATAAAGATGATATCCATGCCAATGTAAAAATGATCTGCTCCTACGAAAGTGACAGTGATAACGAAGCAATGTATTTGTCCTACTATTGAGATGGAAAGGTTGCTTATGCAGACACTGTTTCGTAGTGAATCAGGAGGTGACTCCATAATCAGGAAAAAGCCGAAAAACACAAACAAATCATGTGCCTTCTACCTCAGCACCTTCTGCAGATGCTCCTGCAGGACTAACAGCTAGAGACAAAATTGAAAATCTATTTCGTTATCAATGACACTGCTGGAGTTAATCAATTTCAATGAACCCACACTATGATGTAAAATTTACATTTGCATTTTTGCAGGCAATATCATGGAATTGCCATATCAAGGCTCTCGGGCTGCACATCAGAGGAAGGCAATTCAACACATTACAGTCTTCCACTACAGGAAAGAGCACTTGGACAGTGTCCCAAATGAGAATTACAACACAGCCATGTTGGATGAGTACAACCATCAGCTGTGTTTGAGGCAGAGTGAAACATGTGAACATGGTTCTTCCTGCCAATAATTCACATTCTGGCACACAGAGCATGTTTGCTTCCACTCATGAACAAATCACCCAGATAAAAATGAAGAGTTTTGTTCTGGCTGCAGCTAAGGATCCACAGATAAACCTTGTTATATGCAATTAAATGAGGATTGACAAGATTTGAATAAATGCCGGCTTGAGTAAGAAAACATGTGCTCCCTTGATGAAAACTCCCATTGGTGTTTCTCAGTGTCATTGAATTGATTTTTACAACTCAACTAATTTGTAATTTCTGATAAGAGTCAGATCATTAATGACTATGGATTTTCAGAGTGGAACTTGTCAGGGGTTAAGGGTTTTTTTTTTTGTTTAAACATGCAGCCTGCAAGCACATGCACTGTGATGAATGCTCAGTACTGACACGAAATGAAATATTGCTTTTAAAACTCAGTGCTCTGAAACTGATATATATTTTTGCAAATAAGATCTGTATATGTTATCGACTTCAGAAACATCTTAGATTTGTGACGAGTATTTCCCTTGCATAAGATCACCAACGCTTCTTTACCTCTATCTGTGAACACCTGGATAAGTTCCTTTCCTTCGAAGCCTGAGCATCATTCCTCACTGCTGTCTCCATTTCTCTCAGGCACTCTAGATTTGCATTGATCCTTTGGCGCTCAATCAATAATAATTAGAAAAGCATTTAATGACTTTGTGAACTCCTAACCCCAAATTGCTACACAAAAGCACTGTGTGAGTGGAGCTTGGAGGCGTCGCTGTTTAAGTAGAGAAGGCTTGTGACTTGAAGTGTTTGCTGGAAATTTCAAGTGGCCTTTTAGGCAGAGATGAGAGGCGGGGGGGGGGGGGGGGGGGGGGGGGGGTTTATTTATATAGCACTCAGAGATGATGCCCCTGTGCATGATGTTTAAAAAATGAGTCTGAAAACAGCTGAAAACTATGTTCAATTTATATTTTATATCATGTTTTAAACATCTTTGAAAGCAAGGAGAACTGGCCAATTATGAGGACTTTTTACCTGATACCACTTCATTCACAATTTAAGTGCTCAGTTCCAACAGATGTTGTTAACCTATGTTTTCACAGAAATGAGAATAGTACACACTCGCTAGGTTTGCTTTCCACATGAGGGGGAAAAGATGTATTATGGAACCTTTACCGTCAAATGCATAAAATAACATTTTTAACTCCAGGTTTGGGGAAGGAAATAAAAAACAAAGAGCCACAAAATGTTGGACTTAAAAATGGTTGTCATGCATCTTTTGTTGATTTGTTTACAGCAAAGAACTTCTTTTTCTACTTGTGTGACTGCTACAAATGCCAAAAAGTGAGACACGGGAGGTGACGATACATTATGTATTGTAATTAAAGCTGTTACGGCATGTGTATCCGTATTGAACCGTTTGGTGCACGGCTTTAGGCTTGGCACAACACTGTACCGTATTAGTACAATTTTTACCAGCCAAACCATTTAAAATAGTTTTTTTTTTGGGCTGGCAGACATAATTTAGTGACAAAGCGGAGGACGTGCTGGTGAATTTCTCCCTCCACTTTGTGCAGCGTTCCATTCACAACGTGGCAAGGGAGGCCTGATAAGCTAAAAGACCATCCAGAAACCTTAAATCCCCCATGTCTTAGCATTCAATGTAAAATAAAAAGATAGGGATGAGCCAGATACTCGTTATAAACAAGTATTCAAGGATTCATTCTGTCATGCTAGGGTTTAGAGAAAGGTGGATGGATCCAGGATGCAGAGATGACGGTTTCATAAACTATAATGAAAATTTTAAAAAGGCCAAAACTGGAAGTAAGGGTGACAGTGCAATAACCAAGGGTAGCACCATGGAAAAAGTTGGAGCAGGACGGAAATTTGCAGCAGGCGGAGAACTGAAGGCAAGTGTAATCACAAGGTCTGCAAATACGCTGCCTGAAGACGCTACCATGGAAAGTAATCCGGCACCAAAAAGCTGCAGCAGAGGTGATTATAAGGGATGGACAATGAGGGAAAGCTGCATGAGTCGAGTAGCGCCGCCCACCTCAGGGTGTGTCAGCACCTGCAAAGGCCAGTAACAGAGGAATGTAAGAAAGTAAGAAAAAAGGCAATAAACACCAGAATAATGAAGGTAACCCAAGTCACAGTAAAACATGACAATCCATCTCTACAGACAGAGTGGTGCTGATAGAATATTAGAAAATGCTTATATTATATTATGCTTATTTACAGGTAATAATGGTGTCATGGTTAAAACCTTTCAAAATAAAAAAAAAAGTTACTTTGCTTTTTCATGGACTAAATTCACAAAATAATCCCAAGCTGTGAAGGAGAGTATAAGAGTGTACCACAACAATTATGTACTTTCTATTCTGAAATGTATAACTATATATTATGTGGAGCACAACGTGAACATGTTTGTAGCTTTCAAAGACAGAGTGGCACGGGCTACAGTAGCCTTTAAAGCAGTTGGATTCTTGGCAATCAGCTATTTGTCAGAATAACCCCGTAAAAAGGTTTCGTTGTCAAGGAAACAGCTCATAAAATATGCAGCATGGATTAATTGCGCAAGAGGCCAAACTCGGACAAAGTATAAAAAGTACAGAGAAAGGTTAGGCAGTGAGAGTAGTAAGCCTTCCATCCATCCAGCTTTTTTCTATGCTGCTTATCTTCATTAGCATGATGGAGGTAAGCTGGAGCCTATCCCAGGCGAGACATCTCTGTGGTGTGATATGAAAAATAGATCCCCAAAGCGAAGAATAGAAGCATCAGCACCACATTTTGAGTTCAGGGTCTTCTCGAGCGTGATGCCCATCACTAGAACAAATTGGACACTACCTTGCACAACGTGCTACCAAAGAGGTCCAGCAAACTTTGAGAGGGCAGCCAAGTGGAGGTCACTGCAGGGAATTAACTGGATCTTGTGTCAACCCACCTCAGGCACCCCATCTCCCAGTGCAAGCCCCCCAAACATCACTACTATGTGCAAAACCAACCCGCATGTTAAGGTTTCCTCTGGGACATTAACATGTTTTTAAATTCTACTCAGCTCCCAACATAGGGATATCATTCTCTGAAGTATTTGCTTATGCTTGGCAATCTCAATCTGTCAATCAACCAGGTGCTGCTCTGGCTTTCAGGAGCTGTCACTTGGAGCTGCTCGTACTCATAATGTCAGTGGTGTTGCCACAACTATTCCTTTCCTACAGATTTGGATGGCATGTTAAACTTTCGTTCGAATGGATGTGCAACTTTATAATTGTTTTTGACTTTTATCTGTCAAACAGATGGATCAAGGTTTGTTTCTTTTGATGGCAGTCTAAACAGTCTATTAAATCATGATAATGAGCTCCTATTTAAATGCTAATACATTTGGGCATTTGGGATCTCTATGTCTGCAGAGTCTTTGATTGGGTTTGTCTGTCCCTCGTAACACAACGCTTACTCCATCACTCCACATGACTGAGCTTTGCAGAGCATGCCATCATGGTCACACAACTAGAATGTAATTCACATTGGGTTGCCCCCTGAGTGATTCAACCTCTTGTCCCTTTGCTTCCAGGAATGTTTGAATTATCACAACTTAGCCAGACAACCCTGATTACCATTTGAATACAAGTCCCACTTTATGAAGCAAAATAGGACTTAGTAATGAGGAGCTGTTCCAGGTGGTGAAAATGGTTTCATGGAGGGCATCTGATATCTGGATCTGATTTCCATCTTTGTAAACTTCCTTTTTCATCCCCAAATCTTCTAAACTGCATTTGCATCAGGGGCATACATTAAAAAAAAAGACAGAATTCCTCTGGAAGAAGTTGGGCAACCCAATCATTACCACACATGCAAGGGCCTCCTGTCATGAGAGATGCCCCCTGCAATATATCCTCATAGCCGTCTACCGTTTTACACCCCTGTACAACCTGAGGCTCCTTTGTCCCGTTAAAGAAATGATGGTGCCCCCTCCAATGTGCCACGTGGAAAACATCTCTGGTGAGATCTCCTTGTTATGCATAAATTATTAAAATGACATTTTAGATGTAGATACTTGCCAAGATTTTGGCATTTAAAGGCAGGGGTCTTAAACTTTTGATGATCTGATGAACAGCCCATTTCAGTTTATTGGTTTGCAATAAATTAATTTTCTTGTTTCACTCTCTTTTTTTCTTGAAGCTCAAGTTAGAACCCAACAGTGCAATTTTTCAACTGTTCTTAAAATTTTCATCAGGAGTGTATAACATATTGCCAATACAGTATATCAACATTTACTGTGCAGAATAGCAAATAGCAAAGAACACAAAGGCCATGGACATGTGAATTAAAATGCTGTTTGCCAATAATTTTAGTGCCTGCTTGATGATAAATAAAATATAAAGTATTTTACAAACAAATAAAACCTGATCTGGGAGCCATTTTTTGTGCCACCTTTTATTTTTTGACTTCCACGCTATACCGTTTGTTGTTCATAACTGGAGTCTGGGGTTGGTTGTCAGCAACAATACGCAGGTTCCCCCTCAGGATTTCTGTACACTAAAGCAGCAATGCTTAAATCATAAAAGTTATAGTGGCCTTCTGTGGGAATGAAGTCACCTTTTACCCTTGCACCACTTAGTCCATTTCAGCACCCCTAGGGAAATATACCTCCACTGAAACACATGATTTCAGATTGTTGGTCATAATCAACTCACCATCCCTAGTGATGGATTGTTTGCAAAGCTTGAAGGCATTTAGCCATGCTCCTCTTGTTCAGGGTATTCAGAACACATAGCACCTCAGAAGGACCTCATCAAATACTTACTGTACTTACTTTGATGATTGCCGTCCTTTAGCATTTTAAGTGGAAATAATGATACCTGTAAAGGGTGCAGCTCAACTTGCAGCAATGATTGTCAAATACAGTGGTATGCCTACCTTTGTTTAAATAATTATTGCACGCTTTCTGTAAAACCTATAAACTTAATTTCACTTCTTATCTATCAATGTGTTTGTCTGCTATATGATATGAAATACTGATACAGTATTTACCTGAAATGGCTGATCCAAACAACCAGTGGTTTATAAAGGAAAATCTTCAAAATGATCTGGGGTAACCAAACTTTTTCATACCACCGTATGAACTTTAATGCATGTTTGTGATGTGGATCTGGACAAAAATGCACATTGAGAGCATTTTTATTTAGCATAATTGGCAAGTCCTTCGTACCCATATCATTGCATAAACAGCCCAACACTTTACAAGTTTATATTCCAAAAGTTGCGTCTTGAAACAAAAAAGTTGTGAAGAATTGTATTGTGAAGAAAGCCCCAGGCTTCACTTTACCTTGCATGTTTGCATGTTGTTTTGCAGTGAAATATTTTAAGACTCTAGCCTTGTCTTGATTCTTCCATCACAGTTACAGTAGATTCTTTTGTTTGCTTCACTCACTTAATTTGATCATTTTTCTGGATTTTTTTACATCTGAAATGCAAAGACCCCGACCACAAACATGGTGTGTAAATTAATGCTAAAGCAAACTTTGTGTTGCATTATTTGTCACATCCATGAATATGGAGAAAGTCCCCTGTGCCCTTGTGTTCACTTGTGGCCGGCTCCTGACCCAGACTGCATCATGCTGATGTTCCAAAAGGCAGAACAGCATGTAACAATGTAAATGCAAAGACTTCTAACCGTGATGCACATTGTACTACACATGACATTGATTAATACTTTTTAAGTACGACTCTGAAGTATCCAGACCTCATGTTGTGAAAAGCTGGATCACTGATGAGTCATTGAGCTCCTCCAAAAAATGACTACAACATTGCATAGTTGTATAACTTGGAAGCACATCTAAAATGATACGTAGGTGAAACAAGTAATCATCCTTAACAAAAGTTGTGCTTTAATTAGAATTTCCAATTGTTCATCATCACCATAGAGTGACAATCGAATGGTTTTCACCAGACCACAACTACAGTTGTTGTACTTAATTTTGTGTTTGTATCAGTATATGATGGGAATAACTGAAGTTGTCACCCCTACCCATGCAAAACTGGAAAAATAGTGAAAATCCTGAAATCCTGAAATATGTAATGTAAAATGTTATGTATATCTGTGATTATGATATTTTTAGTTGAAACATAATATACAAAGAAATGTATCTCACCAGAATTTCCACAATGGCTTCCCTAGTCCATCAGGGGTTTGACATAACACGAGCCAGTCCATGGGTTCAGAAAGGTTGGGGGCCACTGCCTTACAGGTTTCCAACACAACACCCTTGGTGTGGAGAGTTCAAGTGGCAAGGGAAACAATTGTAATGTAATAGCTGTTGGAAGTCCATTCCCCACTACATTTTCTACTTCTGTATATATTTAATGCTGCCATTGGATGTTTACAAGGGAGTTTCTCATACTGTATATCTTTTGCTCTTTTTTGTTGCCTGAGGTCTTGCCTGGCGGCTTTGACAGATCAGACCACCAGGAGGGATTGTTCCTCGTCTCCAGCATTACAGGTGTGAAAAGTGCACTAAACTCTTCAGAAGTAGTTACTAACTAAGTTAACTTTAAGGAT
Organism: Doryrhamphus excisus; assembly: GCF_037039965.1. Classification (NCBI taxonomy): domain Eukaryota; kingdom Metazoa; phylum Chordata; class Actinopteri; order Syngnathiformes; family Syngnathidae; genus Doryrhamphus; species Doryrhamphus excisus. The sequence continues at coordinate 8,582,290 of NC_136371.1, read as the reverse complement.
CAAGCTCAAAGTTCCTGCAGCAAATGTAATATTGCAACAACAGCAGCAGAACATGGGCACAAGCCCCTAAACTAATGAAGTATTTGTCATTCTGCTTGCACAATACGAAACGACTATCATCGCAAACTGGACAGAACTGTTTGGGTATAATGTCCTGCCAAGGATGGCAACAATACTGGACTGGATTAACTGGTAACTGAGAATTATTATCATAAAATCAATGTTAATCGTTGAGGCGGCTGACCAGCCACTGCTTAGTTTTGTTTTCTAACATGTTTTAAGTGTTGATTGCTGAACTTAGGTATCCATGTGATGTGTATTCATACTTAAAGACATACTGTCTCTGCATGACAATTTGTCATTACTAACAGCACCAGTTTCCATCTATTGATTATACATAGTGATGCAAATGTCTTAACGCAGAACAATCTCCCGCTACTATATGTTCTTTATTTTAATCAATATACGCCACATTCACCCCTACGCGACACATGAATAAAGGCCATGCAGGTGTATGAGGCGGACTTATGATTGAGGGTAACACAGACATGTTTGTTATCTCCTTATTTGCAATAACTATTAATTATATTTCCTTCTAACTGACCCACCAAAGGCCAATAGTTGGTCCCCCCAATAATATGAGGTCATTTTCTTTCTAAAATCTGCTTCTGCCACAAATTAGACATCCTGCTCGTCATTTACATTTGAACAAGCTTCTCCTTCAGAGGAATAGTAAAGTAATAAACAGTAATAGTGATGTCACCCAGCGACAACCCCCCGCAGCTGCTCTGCAGACAGTGGATAATGGAACAACTGCTGCACATCCCAGCAGCAGACACTGACTCAATGCTCTTTCATAGACTTTATGTACATGGACTTTATTGTTGTACACAGCTGGAAGGCTTTACGTCCACATAAAAAGGGAAGAAAAACTGCAGATGAGCCACCGGAGCAGGTCAATATGCTATCATTTTCAAAAGGCATATTTTCTAAGCGTTTTGGCCTCTCGTCTACACACAAACATGGGTTTTGAAAAATAGAGATTTTCAAAAACAGTACACTACAGTACAGCCTGCCGACCAAATATCTAAAATTGCATTTTCAAAATGAAGATTATTCCTGTTACAGCGTTCATTGCTTTAATTTTCCGGGTTTTGCATGGTGACATTCTGATAAAGTTTGACAGTACTGATGAATATATAAGTAATCATCCTACATGTATTTTATTCCACTCTCGTGTTGGCATCCTTCACTTTGGATGGATTGATTTTGAGCTTCACAGTTTTTGTCCACTCACAATGGCTATGGTTTAAGTCTGCATACTCATGTAATGTTGATGTCTGTTATGAATAGAACATTTTGTAACAATGTATTACTGCTATGAGCAATAAGTGGTTGGTTTGGGCTGCATGTGCGTGTGTGGGTGTGTTTTCTGTGATATCCAAGTGCCTGTGAAAGCATCGACAACGTGTACTGGAGAAGTTATGTGATGCATCCGAATTCTTAGAAAAAGCTAGCTCAGCGCTCAGATATTATTTGACTGAAATCTTTCCCAACTCTAAAAGGACCACTTCCATCTTCTTAATATCTAAAAACAATTCATACAACCAACAATAAAGCCTCATTTCTGGATGAATTTCCACTCACAGTGACAGGTTATCAACACTGCGCCATGCGTGGATCAATCAGAACACCAATATAAATGAAATATTTAATATGAAACACTCTTAATACATAAAATAATAATTCAAACTTACTTATTCACACAGAGCAATAAACAACTTGACGCTCTGTCTTCTTCATAGGCACTTGTAATTATGTGTGTTAGGTGGTAATTGTTTTAAAATTTTTATTCACATACCGTACCGTATTTGGCGTGTCCCTGGTAGTACTAGTAGTGTCTAAAATTAGGAAGGGAGGGTGTACTATTTTGTAATTTTCCCCAACTACATGAGTCCTATGGCATGCTACCTTTGAATTTGGTAGGAATTGGAATTGAAAATACATGAAAAACAGTGTATCACAGCAATACAGCAACAATGCCGAATATGTTTTGAAGGTGAAGTACAATAATCCAAATCACAACCTACTGGTCTCATTTGGTCTCAGAGACCTGGCAAGTTGTGAAAATGTAATTACAACAGCTCGTTATTAATATGAATCAGTCGGAGGCTCTTGGTAGATGATTATTCATTACCTCTTTCTGCCACGCTCACACAGCTGCCCAAGCAGTGTGTCACTGTCAGTGCCGGCCCATCTGTTTGCCACCGGTGCTTACGGCTCCCCAATAAATGACTGAGTGGTAACACGAGGGCTTTCACAAAGGTCAATATGAAGACAAGATTGTCACGTTTATTGAAGAAAATAATTTCCTAAATTATGTTAAGGCGTCGTAAATGTGCTGTAAGAAGGCTGAAAAAAAAAGGAAAGCAGACACTTCACACAAGCGTGGCATGTTTATTAACAGCGTACAGCCTCAAACACTTGTAAAACTGGCAACCATTTAAGCAATTGAAAGAAAAGAAAGACAAGTTCCCTCTCTCAAGTCTGGTGCTACCTTCTCAATAATATCATCGATGGCCCACTATAGGCCACAGACAATTTCATGAAATTAAATCATTATAAATTAGGGACGCTCCGATCAGGGTTTTATGCTGCTGATACCGATACCAATACAGATCACATATATGCAGTGTAAATGTGTAAATGTACTACTAGCTTTATTAGGGGTCACCAAGGCTTCTTCTCCCACTTATTCAAATTTCCAAAAGGACCAAACTGTAAGATTGCTAAGAAAAGAAGAACTCGACAACCATTCCTTTATCACTTTGCATTTAGGTTAAGGCTGTGTGTTATTCCACCGCTGCAGATATTATTGAAAATCCAATGTTATGAAGTACTACTAGCTATATTAGGGGTCACCAAGGCTTCTGACTGAAAACCTGAACGAAAAGCAGGTTTGCTCGCCTCAACTGGGCCCTTATAGCCGCATCCGCTGCCTTCTGAACGCAGATGCCGCCAAGCTCCTCTTCTGTCGGCATCCCGGAGAGGGGACAGAATGTCGGCGCTCGTCCGTCGGCTGACGCAATAAACTCTCCACACAGCTGAATCGCTACATGGCAAAAAATGATGACGCTATTCTTACAATCATTTTCTCATTTTTAACTGAACAAGACCTAGAAAAACAAACAAATACTCTGTGAGATGGCATGGGCTGCTAAATAGAAAACTCCAACGCCATTACTGAAGGTGTAGGTATCTTGAGATCCAGTATTCTCACGTATAACTTAATGAATCTAACTGAAATAAAAACAAGTGTTGCATGTGCTTTAAATGATACCTATGTATACTGATGTAAATATGGGACATTTTAGCAAGTTGACAAAATAAAATGACAGAATCCAGTGTTAATCCAGTGGACATATGCTGGATGCCAAATTCATCCTTGCAAACAAACATTTGCCACATTATTTTCTGTCCCCCAAAATCTCTTTTTTGGGAAAACAATTTGAAGACTATTGATGAATAATTAACATAATCTGACAACTTTATGTCATACACACAACATCTTAAAATCACATGTAATAGTTTTTATACAGTAAAACATAAATTTATCTTGGAATAAACAGCAGTTTATTGCTGTACACTGAATGATGTGGGACATTTTGCGTTGTCACTTTTTATTGTTAAAAATAAAAGGAAAAAAAATGGGAAAGCTAATTTTTCCACTTCAAGTTCACTTGTAGTAGTCTGCATCTGTACACCTTGCAGGCAACCAACATAATTTGTAGTCACTGTGGGGAGAGAAACATAAAAAACATGCTCAACAGAGGACTATACTAACTAGTGAGATAAATATTGCATAAACTTCTTCCTCCTTGGAGGATGTGTAGGAGAACAAATTTGAAAAAAAGACACTAAGTGAGAAAATGCTGCTTTGGCACTACAATGCTGCATGACTGCATAAGGAGCTCCCACCATACATTCAGATGGGTGCCACAGAGAAATTCTACAGTTGCTCATAAACCCAAAATAGCTAATACATACATTCCAGATAAAAAAGTGAGCATGCATGCGTCATTAGATTAGTTAGTCAGCTGGTTTGGTGGTCCAGACAACACTTCCATCAAAAGGCAGAATCAATAATAACCATTTTTGGGGTACCTCTAGTTTAAAAACTTAAATGGAAAAGTTTTTATCTGATCATAAAAAAAACCTGTAAGAAATAAAAGAAACATCCATAATTGGTTCCAGCCTCGACAAAAGTCCCTATCTTAGTAAGTGCTTGTAAGCTGTGTACACTTTGAACACAGTATAAACCTACATAAACATAGTAATTAAGCATAAAATGGGATTATAAAGTTTAAAAAAAAAAATCAAATCCACTTTACCTTGTCTGTGACTCTTCTTGCTGTCCAGTGGATGGGGAGAGGGGATGAGGAGGAGAGAATGGATTCTCTCTGGCTATGTTTACACTGCATTGTATGATGCCCTATTTTGATGTTTTGTTAAAATCTTATTATTCATGTCGTCGTGGAGTTGTATTGTTTGTAATGTGAATGCAATATGTTTGGGGAAGTGAAACACATGTGCACAAAAAACAATGTTACATACGTGTGACTGTGTTTTGAGGGAGTAAACCTGGCCCCAATTGATGGTCCCAATTTTGGAGTATTTGTAGCAATTTTAAGGATTTTGTTCAACCATAGTCAACATTTTCTTAATCAACTTATTTCATATAGGAAATTAAGAAGGAAGATAGCAAGATTTTTGGCTGTGGCAGTTTGTGGGGTATTCCGAGGAGTGTGTGGGTCAGGTTTCAGAGCCAGGAGTGGTGGAACATTGGCATGCGTAATCAGGTTTCGCCATTGATTGTTTTCTGATCCTCTGTCTTGGTTTGTGCCTGTCTATTTTTGCTTTGGTTTGTTGCCTTTGAATAAAGTATATGCAACCTGAAAGTTCAGACTGCAGTAGCATTGGAAACATACCATATTTATATCCACGCACAGAAGAAGGCCTAGGTCACATTTGAAAAGAATATAATTGCTCTGTTTACTGAAAAAAAATCACATACAGGTGAACAAAATGCTTGATGCAAAATGACTGGTGTAAAGAATCTTTCTGCACAAAAAATCAATCCATACACACCCATCTCTGGCAGCATTTTAGGATTTGTCTATAATGATATATTACATCATCATTAAAAAATGAAGGGTCCTACTGGCCTACTGGTTGAAGTTGGCAATAACATTTAAAGAAACTGCGTCCCTCGGTTGCTACAATACCATATGATGCCTGATCTTACCATGCCCCGATTAGAGATCCTTTACTAACACATCTTAACAGTGAGGCTGCATAAAACTGCTGCCGGGCACGCTGCATAGAAGTACTTATCCGAGGACTACGTTTGTAAGTGGAGGCTTTTTTGGGGGAGGCAGTGGTTAGTACTTGGAAAGTTTGCATGGTGGGTTTTGTAACTTGAGGTTCCACTGTATCCGAAATGGAATACAAGCCTAGATTATTTGCCATCATCTAATGACTAACTCAGGATTTTGCACAAGACCTTGTCTAACCTTACAAGTCCATAATTCAGTAAACATGAAAGGGTAAATTTGGCATGTTTTATGCTTTTGTTTGTCTTTTTGGCTTTCTTCTCGCACTTACTTAGTATGCAAATTACTAAGAAAAAAAGAACACGACAACCATACCTTTATCACTTTGCATTTAGGTTAAGGCTGTGTGTTATTCCACTGCTGAAGATATTATTGAAAATCCAATGTTATGACGCCAAAAGGAGTAAACACACAGGAATAGGTGATGTGTGACATGAAGAACATGCGATAGCTGGGTGACAGCTTACGACTTGCATTGAACCCCCGACACCCCACCCCCCACCCCACCTCCAACACCACCACCACCACAAATCCGCCTCCACCCATGGTTTCCCCTATTGTCAGAAATGATCTTGTCTCTTGTTGACTTGTCGTTGTGAGTTGGCAGCTTCTGGTTGAAGGCTGTGACGGGATTTGGAGGAATAGCTGTTATTCCAGATTAAGGATGGAGATACAGATGACAAGTGAATGACAAAGCAGACTTGTGAGAGGGCTTACTTACAATGTCAAGGTCAAACCGTGGCGGGAAGACATGCTATTAGTAAAAACTTGTCAAAATGTTTAACATCAGACAAACAGGCACTGGCACACACCCGTTGTATTTGTTCAATGATTTATATAACTGCAATGACATGATTCAGATCTTCTTCACTTATCTTATAAACTGAATTGCCAGGGCCACCTGAAAGAATAGACACATTTTTATCCCTTCACCCACCACTCTTCCAACCGACCCAACAGCAATGTGTCAGAATGTAAAGCCGCTCTCATTAATTCAAGTTAATGAATAAAAAGAATAACACTGGCTATCGCTGCATATAAGTCCAGGGTTCTTGCTCAGGAAAGGGTGCAGTACCATCTCTGGGTTGAAGATGACTTCCAGATGCCTCCCTCCAGGACTCGAGCAAGACCCAGGACAAGTTGGACTAACTAAGTCTCTCAACTAGAGCCCCCACCCTGGATAAGAAGAAGAAGATGGATGGATTGATCAATTTGCTATCACACACTGGATTTGTTCCTGGATTGTTGTGAATAATTTGTTTCAGAGGAGCAAGGTCTTCATGGAAGGTTAGTGACTCCGCCAATTGAATTCTCTAGTTCAATCTTATCCTCGACAAGCTTAAGAGAGCAAGTGATAACTGATTAGCTGAATGACCGGGTCAGCACAGCGAGCGTGTGCTCAGAGTGGCAGAGGGTACAGCAGTGAGCATAAATGAGAGCATGGTTGCGTATAGCCGTGAGCTTGGATGCACATAAAATGCTGTGCTAGAGTTTTGACTTGTACTTGCACTTGTAGGACTACAAGGAGAGGGTCAAAAATACGGATGATGAAATGGTGTTTATGTTCAAAAGTAACTCACACTTTCTGAAAGGAACACAGTACTAATAATGCTCTTTGAGTTTTGCAGTCAACCAGACAGCCATTCCTATTAGTAGTGACCTATCATAAACTTTGAACTTCGAATGACCAGGAAGCACAAACACATCAAACTTACAGTAACGATGAAGCCATTGCCGCACTGAAATAATTCCTTGCTGGGAAACAACAGAGAGAACACTGGCCTCTTGCAGGGACGTTCTGAAGAGATTGCCTTTCAAAAAGCAACTGCACGGCTGCATGTTGAAGTAATTACACGCTGCTGAGGTGCGTCCACGCATTGCTTGGGAGAACACGGGAGATGATTGTGTGCTCTTGAAGTATTATACTCCTCTGAGCACTCAATTTAAATAATAATAATTCATTATTTACTTCTTTCCCCATTCCAGAGTGGTTTGACTTCAAAGGGATGAACTGTTCCTCGAGCAGCCAGGTTTCTCCATCTAATTAGAGATTCAATGGGTGCTGCCTATTGAAACTGTGTGCTTTTGTAAACAATCAATATTTCCCTGTAAGAAATAGATATTTAAAAAGAGGACACGGCTTAAAATCCCAAGCACCATCCACAGTAACCGCCTGGGTGAAGTGAAAAACAACATAAAACAGCAAGGCAATACAATCCTATAAATAATAAAATCATCTCTAAGTGAAGATTTAGATATAGGGTCTGTCTAGAAAAAAAACAATCAGTTTGTTATACCTCTCATTTGAAATACAATGTGTACCAAATAACTGATTAGATTCAAGCATTCATTTGTACGCAATCATACCTCCTATTCCACCCTTCCAGTATCATACATTACATTTTACCTCATCACAAGGTTACAGGTGGATATGTGAATGTGAAAGATCAATATGTGAACGTGAACCATGATGACAAGTAAGAAAAGCAGAGTTCCGTAATTTTCGGTGTATATGCCGCAACAGTGTATAAACTGCACCCACTAAATTTGGAGGGAAAATGTGTTCTCACATAAGCTGTTCCGGTGTACATGACGCATGAGTACATTTGATAAAAAGTGCTATTTAGTGCACAGAAAGATGTTACACAAAAATATATTTTTTAAGCAAACAGTGTAAAACAGCATTAAACAGTACAATACATGGCTAAATACAAGTACAAGGCTAATTATCGGGAAACACTGCAGCTCAAAACACTTCAACACAGTAAACGGCTACAGTAGTTAAACAGTGCCAGATGCATGGAATATAAATAACAATAGCCTACCAGAAAACCCATTCATTGCTGTCGTCTTGGGAACTAAAACCACTAATGTGTTCATTTTCTATGTCAGAATTGAACAGCTTCATAATTTCAGACAAGTGGTCGAACTCTCTCTCGGTTTCTCCCTCTTTGGGTGTCACTCTCCATGTTGCAGTCGGTATCTTCTTCCTCGTCACGTGGTTGTAGTCCAGTCTGATGATCGTGGTTTTTCTGCCACTGGTTCATGCGCTAAGGATCCAGCGACTGGCTTTCAGTGACTGAAAAGTTGCTTTTCATCACATGTTTTCCATGAAGGAAACATTACTGGGTTGTCACCACGAATGTGTAGAACGCTGTACAGTGCTGTGCAGACCCGAATTGACTGGCCACCACATTAGGTGTACTTGATGTCGCACAAGGTTGCTTGCCCTTTGGAGTATGTCGCATTGTGTTGTGGGATCACCAGAAGCTAGGGAAACAAAAATGTATTCCATACATGCCATCAGCACCTTTGTTTTCCTCTATTGTCCTATTTCTAATACCTCCCACTGTAAGTAAATACAATCAAAGGTGATGCATTGTTAAGGAGGTGTCGTAATAAATCCAGTCAAGCTCGCTTTAACATGGAATGGTAAGCATATAAAGCCTTGATTATTTAAATGTGTATGCAAATAGTTTTCATGAAGCCAAGATTTGAGGTTTTTTTTTCTTATTAATGCTGTATTGTCTCGTTTTCACCCTTGTAGTTGATTGAAGCAAAAAATTGTGACAAAGGTCTTTGAATGTTTTTTGCCCCCCCTCCGGAATCTTATCTGCAGTGGTTTCAGCTTCCCTAAGTGACTGAAAAAGCCACAAAACAGAAACGACAGTAAACACATTCATGCCTAGTTCGACTCGACTGCTTTGTTATCGTCCTATTTTGCCTCTGAGACTCAGGAAACCTTTGCCGCCAAACTCCACATCACAGTGAGGACGGAGAGAAGCTGCCACCATAACACGGCACCCGCCGTGACAAGCAAGGTTTCTCTGTCAGGTGGATCAAGGGCGTCCGGGACTTAGAGCTAAAGGTGCTTGCCAGAAGAGGTATTTTTTAAGTGAGGGAGTGAACATTGTTTGGGTTGAGCAATCTTTCAGAATCAAGTGTATGATTTCAGAACTTATTCATACCATATAATTGCAATATAATGTTTCTTTTTTTTAACCCAGCCAAGCTATTTTTCTGATTGTGTATTTTAGTAAAGTTTATTTGTGACACTTTCATGGCCGCTTTGGGTACCGGCTAAGTAAAGAACCGGAACATAAAGTCCAGATTGTTTTTTTTTTTTTTCCAATTTCCAACTAGGAATTCCTTTGTCTTTATCTTCCGTTTTTGTGAGTTAGAGACGAATTAGTACCATTTTTAGTAGTAGTATCACATTTGTGAAACAGGAGAGAAGGAATCAATTATTACTCTGTAATATGCCTTTCTAATTATAGATGTGAAGGGAAAGTATGTCGGTGTAGTGTTTTGAGTTACTGGATACCCACTGTGCAGCCGGCATGATAATAAATAAATCAATAAATAGACAAATAAATAGATAAGTAATTACACACAAAATTAAAATTAACCAATAATTTTCTCAGTGTTTCCATTTGAATGTATTTAGCGATATGTTTTTTCCTCGTCTTCTGCCTCCAAACAGGCAGGAAGAAAGTTCACTGGTGCATTTAGTTTCAGTAGCTTGGTGCATTTGTTCCTTAGAACAACAGCATGAACAGCTTGAGCATTTTGTCATACTTCTATGTCATTTTGTATTGGTGGGTGGAGGCTGGGCCTCCGTACATACGGAGTACGGTGCAAAATTATGCACCAGCAGAAGTTGATTTGTTGTTGGACACTGCGCTGCTCACGAAAGTGTGCTGGCCACACCCCATTGGCGTGCGGTAGTGTGCCTGGTCTACAGAATTAGAGCCCATTATATCTAAAACTGTTGGTCTTACATAAAAATGCACACATTTTATTGCATTCAATGTTTAAAAAAATGTATATGGCTCTCACAGATACACATTTTAAAATATCTGGCCTTCATGGCTCTCTTCGCCAAAAAGGTTCCCGACCCCTGACCTAAATGTTAATTAATCCTTTTCATTTGCCATGTATATGCAATTAGAATTGTTTTATGTTTGCAAAGCTATCATTGTAAAACTTTAAAACTGTGTTTTGTGTTTTTGAGACACGGGGTGCAACTGTCAACGTTAACAAAAAACTACAGTCAACCGCCAAAAACAGGCGATAAAGCTGACTTTCAGTTCCTGTTTTTATATTTTAGCAACCTGCTGTCAATGACATTTTGTGATAAAAATACATTAAAAACACAGTTGCACTCATTTAATGTGTCAAGAAGACAACATTATATGGTAACCGGAAAATATATGTAAACATTTCACAAAATTACTATAAGATACATTGCAAGCTCTTTGGCACTCTACCAAGTGGTGCAGCAGAACATGACCGTGCAGAACTGTAAGGGTATGAGTGTGCATCTGAAATACGACTAAAACATGGAAAATAACACGAGCTTGGCTAAGATTTACTTTGAATGCCTCTCGTACTGAGCCATCAAACACTGCTAACATTTTAGCTCCTTGTATGCTGGCACAAGCTTGTCTGTCTTATCCTTCAAAGCCGTTCCTCAAAGCCAGGGAGATGGATTAACTACCGTCCCTCCTCCAGGAAAGGAGGGTGAGCAGAGGGAAAAATTGACAACCTGACTTTAAATTCGCTGTTTTCGACTTGGGTTCTGGGCTGTTGGTTTCTGATTGTTTTTGGGTTGTTTTGCTATTATTATTATTTGTCTGTCTATGCTCAGTTTCCTCAAACTCAACAAACCCCTACTCAGCATCACTGTTGGAGATCACAGGATCAGAGCGTAATGAGACCCTATATCTCTGCCACGGAATCCTCATCTGTCTGTCATTTCTCTCTCTACCCCACACTTTCTCTCCCACCACACAAGCCTCCCCCTCTCTCTCTTTTCCGTCCACCTCCCCTCACTGCTGCCTGGTGTGAGACAGGGTGTAATTCATTAGTGCGCTCGCCAAGAAAGGTTTTTTTATTTTTCTCCTGCTGAGAAAAAAGGTGACTGAATCAAAACACAGACTAATGCTGTGGTCAAGCTCCCCTATTCACTGCATTGTCCCATCCCTCCACCCACTTGGAAGTCATTGAAGATGGTCTGACTCAGCTGGGCTCCAAAGCCCCCTGATGGCCTCTGTTCATGGCATGAATGTTGTGCATTGCCATGCCTGATAAAGCTCTAAAAAACAGTCATGCAATAAATGCAGCTAATGGCTGAGGTGAACATCAATGTCATGTTACCTCAGTGGAGGCTTCATGGCAATCGAGTCTGATGTGGTTGCGCAAATAAATGAGGCACAGATCGGCAATGACTGCAAATCACATGCATCACAAGCAGGAGGCCACACACACACACGCACCAGCACATATTAATACGCACGGCGCACAAAGAGGGAGCTAATTCTGCCAAGCAGGAGGACGACGACATGGCAACAAGATTGCGTCACAGGCTGATGGCTGGAGGACAAAGTAAAAAGCAGAGGAGGGAGACAGTACGATGGAACAGTGGCGAAGGAAGTGTAGGTAAAAACAATTCTGGTCAGGCAGAAGATATAAAATGTTGTGCTCTGTTTTCATGAGCACAATCACAGAAAATGTCAAGGATCAAACTGGTCATAATCCCAGGGTCCAGCTCAACCGGAACAAGATAAGCCGTTGAGAATGAATGAACAAACACTATCCACTACAAGGTAGTATAACTGCTGTACCACACCTCTGAGATAGTACAATTTGGAACTGAAGCTAATTCACCGAATTTCCGTGGAAAATGCATGTGTAAGGTCACACACACATTTTGAGTCAGTCAGACATCCTCAGCATACTATCTCCTAATACTGTTTATCAATTCATTTTCTGGGTAATTCCATTACAAAGGAATGGGAAACAGAAATGGAACTTGTGATGCTGGAAAGCAGTATAAACATACCTGTACTGGCTGGGGAATGCCTTGTGAATGTTGGAAACTCTCTGTCATCACTCATTACATTTTTAGCTTTTAAATGTTGTCTTTATAGGACATTTTAAAAAATGTGTTTATACTTCATTAAAGGACTGCACATCTCTGAAAGCGTCATGGTTTCCATTAGGTTCAGTTCAGTAGATCTGTTTGCATACAGCGGTGGTCACCAAGCTTTTTAAGCACAAGATGAAATGATTGCAAATTATTGCAGAGCTCTTGGAGAAGTCCCTGCTCGGCTTTAGAAACACTTAAGCTCAGGTGGATCTTAGTTAGCTGTGTTTTGAATACAGAATTTCACAGCAACCAATGCTGTCATAGTTATTTAGGTCATTTGGGCTGAACGGGGAGTTGTGGAATGTATCTGAAGATCTTCATTGACAAGTTCCTAAGTTTAAACTATGACAGTACTCGATTTGTGTAGCAGCGTGCAGCCTGTCACTTCTGCTTGCTTATCCATTGACACCGATTAGCTGTGATGTCAGAGGATTTTATTTCAGGTAGAAAGAGGCAAGAGGGAAAATACAACAGATGATGACATTCCACCAACTGTGATGGCAAAGCATAGATCACCAGGAGCACAGGCTGTCTCATCATGAGAAGTGTGTAACTAATACGACTTTTCTGTGCTGATGCCTTTAAAAATGTCACTTTCTGTCCTTGTCACAACAGGAATAGCCTACCCCAGGAACTGAAAGAGGCGTAGAAAAAACTAAGAAACGCAGCTGCCGTCACATCACCTTTCTTTTACTGCAGAATCTCTAAACTGCACAACTTGTTTGTGTTGCCAAAACAACATGTAGTTTATGCTTGTACCTAAAGGTGGGAAATGTCGACCTGAGAAAATGAAAATGGAATTTAACCAATCCAGAAAGATGCACAGACAAGGTGTGCAACAACTAAGCAAGAGAGGAGGCCATGCAACAAGTCCATAACATATAACAGGAGGTCAAGTTAAACTGTCTCTATTTAGATCGCTGTCTCCAAATGTCTCTGTGATGCAAACTAAATATCCTCGCTGTTTCCGCTTATACTGGTCAGCTAATTGTGCAGAAAGTCCAAAGTTGTACGCTTCAGTGAGTAGTTCTTTTCAATGCACTGACATTAATGGGCAGAATTCAACTCCAGCACAAACGAATGACCTGTACTGTCAGTACATTTGTGTAAACAGTAGCACAATGTTACTTGGAAAGTAACTTCGAAAATAAAAATATATCTGTATACACACACACACACATATACAATATATACAATATATATATATATATATACATATATATGTTTTAGTTTGTTGAGTGAATTATTTTAAGTGGTTGCAAAAAATGTCTGTAGACTACGACATTAAGTTTTATAGGAAGACGGTATACTATAAATCCTTTGTGACCCGCGGCAATGTTCTTTTTTAAGCTGTATACAATTAGTTAACTATAAAAAGCGTATTGGCGGTGGTATACATGGATGCCCCTTTGCAGATATAATGTCTTCCAGTCTTCTGAGGTGAATTTCGATTTATTTTTTTTCACTCATCCATTAACATGTCTACGGACCTTGCTTTTTATGCTTCCAAACTGATCCCACGGTTGGGAGCGGATAACTATTGAATATATGTGTAAAGAGGTACCGCTGATTCAATTATTAATCAATAATGTTCATGTGCAAACTGAATTTGTGTTATTGTTTCTTAGTAACTGGCAATGATTCTCCATGCCTAGCAGGTGAGGCATGACGCTCACTCCTGGCTGACAGCATGTGCAGGGAGACGAGCTGGAATATATCAAATGTGCTGAAGTGTCACAGCCAGCAAGCCACAGAGTGGTTCACTTTCCCTACTGCCACCAAGTTATATGGCATCTTATCCAGGTCTGACTCTGACAAGTAGGGACAGGGTGACCAGCAGCATGTCGAAAAGAGTCATCGAAGAAACGGCGCTCCCTGTCGCAGAAATGGAGTATATTATTATGTGTGGTGCACTGAAGACCCCTTTTTACCCCATGGAGACAAAATGCCACATTGAAGTCCGTGGTTAATGCACAGCTGACAAAAATTAGAAGAAAAGGGTGCAATGACACGTCATTCTCATTCTCCTCACCTTCACTGTATGACACTGAAGTGAGAAGAGTGTGAGGAGATATGGTGGGGGAGTGCCACAGACAGTTGTTTCTTCCTCCTGATCATTGTATGAATGTGGGAGGACTGAGGTTTTGAATTTTTTTTTTTTTTTTTACACATACAGTATAATTAGGAGCCAAAAGAGATGGATGTGTGTTGTATCTGATAGAACATAATCTGTATAGCTGTATCTGTATATCTGTATATTTTAATTCTAACATGGAAATCACTGGCAATAGTATGTACGGCGGGTGACAAGCTATGTTCATGACAGACATTCGTAGACATAGCAATCCCTCACATTAGGAATTTTGCTGCTTTTTTGCAGCTTCAAAAAACATATAGATTCACATCAATTATTTCTGTTATTATATCTATTATATTGGGTAATAGGTGTGTAAACGCAACTATGGGGTAGTATTTCATGTATATAGGGCTCTAATAATGTTAAACAATGTATTTAGAAGATCATAAACAAGTTTATGTACTACAAAAATATTTGCAACTATTTGCAGTATAAATATGGACTCCTACTTTATTGAAATGTACTAATCACTGTTGGGTCTGGAACCAATTAACCACCAGGGATTACTGTATTTGATAATTTATTGATATGAGATATTGCATAATCCTACATATAAGTACACACTTCTCCCATATACTCTACTCAGTTCTGACAAGGAGTTGATGTGTATATGCTCCAGGGGAAACACACTTTACTCTCATTGACAAATGCTGGCTGCCTCTCATCAAAAATATGGGATGATTCTCTTGTTTCCAAAGACTACGTGTTGTCTGGTGACTAGCATGACATTGACATCGGTGGCTCTAAATGGTCATATGCACAAAAAAGGCACTGGCCCTCTTGGCAGGAGATCAGACGTGGAAGGACTGTAATGCCGTGTGGAGTGTCAGAGAGAAGAAGGCAGTAAGCATCCCTTGACAACAGAGGAAATGCAGTCAGAAAAAAAAAAACAAAGGCCGGGGATGGAGCACTCGCAGGAAACAAATTCTGCCATAAACAAGCTCTTGGAGGCTTTCAGTCGGGGGAAAAATACATATAGAATAAAAATCTGCCTCAATGCATAAAGAACTGTATAAAGGAAAGGAAAGTGACAGACTATGACTTTCTACAGCCTATTTAATATCTTTAATCTAAGTGTGACATATTTATTCTGGCTGATCGAACAGTAAGATACAGAGACATGTCATACGCTAAGGTTGTAGCAATAGTCGTCACCCTGCAGCAGTGGGGGTGTGCATCACCTGGAAGGTGCTTGTCGTAGCTGTCCTTCTATACAGAGAAAAATACATATTTTTTTGACAGCAGCACATGCTGGAACTAGATTTAGCAACAAGTCAAATGCATTCATTACATTTTTATGCCTTGCTGAAAGAATTTATTTGACTGCAAAGATGGAGGATTACATGTATCCAAAGTTTTTACTTGAGAAGGATAGGATAGGTATGGATAGGTATGGATGGGATAGGTAACCATTCAACTCACACGATAGGCACAGGGCACACATGAACACGTTGACAGTGTATGCAGTATGGCTGTTTTGTCAAGTAAGCAATGCAATGTCCTTTGCGACACACAATATGCCTGCATAGCGTCAATTACTAAACCACTCACTGTCCAACATCTCAAGGCTGTGATACTGCTGAGCAGTTTCCATGTGAACAGATTGGGTATGAGCAAGTTTTTTTGTTTTTTTTTTTGGAGGGGGGGGGGATCAAGGCACTGAGAGCGTACATGATCATACTGTGCTCTGTTGTGTGAGTGTGTGTATAAGGTGTAAATGGCTACTGATATATCTCTTATTCAGAACACAGTGTTCTGGTTTGAGTCCATATTAAGTAAATGGACAAAAAAACTACTTTTAATCAGAATCCAGGGATGTGTGTGTGTGTGTTTTTTTTCCTTCTTCCCAGCCAATCAAGATAGATGTGTTTCAAGGCTAAATGTGACATTTCCCCAAGGAGACCACTTTTAGAAGAGTAATCCATTTTTGTCACAAACCACTGAGACCAAACACAATGAAAAGCACTCACTCATTGTCTTTCATCTTAATTAAGTCATCCATCACTGCCTGTGTGATGCAAGGGAAGAGTCACGGGCAAAGGCATAATGAGACACTAGGAGATGTCTCCCACCAAGCCGTAGAATCACTTTTAAAAAAGTTAAAATGGATTGCTCTCAGGTCCAACAAATATCTAAGCCAAGCTCTCAAACTTGAATGACAAGAAAACGAGCACAGATCCTCCCTAATAAGGCTGGACAATCCAAATTTGGATAGGCACCAAATTGCACACATTCAGAGATTTCAGAGATATCCACCTTCTGCCAAAAACTGAATGAAGAGTGGATCTTTTCATGGATCTAGAACATCTCATAAATGTAAATGACTCTTCGTTAGTCCATGGTCCATGGTTTGACACAGCAGTTGTTCACTTGCAAACAACTGCCTATTTATTTTTAAATTGTATCAATTTTCTTGACATAATCAATAAGTGGATTAAAAACAATTTTATCGTATGCATCCTTGGAAGACTACATACCCTCGTCATGGACAAATCCAGGTTTATTTGTCCAAGTACACATCCATGAGGTGGCACATAACTAGTTGAATAAATTGTCAAACCACTTGGGGTGAAAATATCACCGCTTCTTGGCAGCACAAAGTGGGTAGGAAAGGAAGCCGGAGGCTTGTGACATTGCTTGTTTGGCAATGCAGTCAACGCTGCAGTAAAACCCGATGGACACACCTGGGAAGCATTTTTTTCTTTGGGAACAGAGATTCTCTGCGCTATTGTCCCAGGAGAGACATGCCTAACTGTCCGTCACCAATCCCTTCAAAAGGAAACCGGAGTAAATTTTATTGCATGAAAGATCTCTGATTGTCACCATTCCCAAACATTGTACCGAGGAGCAATGTTGTAATATGTCAAATGTCACACTTTTTTTTCTTTAGTGAGTTCACACGTTCACATGGTGCCGCATGAACCAAGATAGTCAATGTCTGAGTCATAATTCAGTGACCTTCAGTCTCTTCTTACTTTTGTCAATGCATGTCAACTTGGCCGACCGGCATTGTGTTGTTTGCTGAAGATCATTGGTGTAAGGATGTCCTTTATTTTACATCCTCACGAGGGTACCGGTCGCTTGACGTTACCAACCTCACCTGTGGTCCTGAGGTTTGGGTCATGAACGAAAGAACAAGATCGCAGATACAAGTGGCTGAAATAGGGTGAGGAGCTCAGTCATCCGGGAGGAGCTCAGAGTAGAGCTGCTGCTCCTTCACTTTGAGAGTGGCCAGGTGGCTCGGACATGTAGTCAGGATGCCTCCCGGACCCCTCCCTGGTGAGGTGTTCCGGGTGTGTTCCAGCTGAGAGGAGGCCTTTGAGCAGACCTGGGACATGCAGGAGAAATTATGTCTCACAGCTCGCCTGGGAACGCCTTTGTGTCCTCCCGATGGAACTGAAGGAGGTGGCTGGGAAGCGGGAAATCAGGGCTTCCCTACTGAGACTGCTGCCCCCGTGACCCAGACCTGGATAAGTGGAGGAAAATTGATGGGCGGATGGCATAGTCACCAGAGATGCTGATTATTTAAAAAGAAAATACATCCTCTTTTCCAAACTGCTGCAGACTATTTGTCCAACAGTTTTGCTCTGATCCACAGTCAGAGGACAGAAAAATGCTGACGTTATTGTGCCTAGCCCCGGAGGAGAATCGGTCAAAAAAACAGCTCAAGTACTAATACTGTTTAAGTTACATGGGCCAGCACTACTGATTCCGAAGGCACTGATCCGATTACATTGATATGGTAACACATGGAAGCTGAAATCTGACTGGCCAAAAACACATACAACGTCTAGAGACATGCACCGAAATAAAGATAACAGATTTACAACTTTATGGAACAAATACAGGTATTTAAGTTGTAAATGTAGGTCAGCGCTTCTGACAGTGTTTAGGCCAGCATAGAAGGCACACCACTGTCTATTCTTTAAGAGCTGGGGTCATGGCAATGACAGAAATGCTATTCATTTATTGAAAGTCGAAATGTAACACTTTCAACAAGTAACGATATGTGTGTTAAATCTAGCTGCTTTGAATGTGATGCCATTTAATGAAACGTTTTGTGCCTCTTCTTGTTCTTTAACACCCCTTGAAGAAGTTGGTCCTGTTTTTTTTTAACAAATATGTGCTACAAAGGCAATTGGAAAAAAAACATAGTATTAATTCTTTGAAGGTTGCTCATGCGACAAGGTGACATCTTGCATATCAGACACAACAGCATTCCATCTTATCTTGCAAAAAAGCTACACAAAATTAAAGTGACTTAATTAATTATTTGAGTCTTCCTCATGAGGGCTGACTAAAGGGACTAACTAATCATAAGTCTGTCATTTTCAGGTAAAGCAACAATAATCCTTTTCGACTAGTTAAAAAAAAATTTCACCAACCATAAATTCAAACACAATACAATCCTATGGATATATACACAGATAATGTGGAGATGTTACAGTGAGGTGGCTGCACAATGAAATCACCAAGCAGTTGGTTGGTCCAGTGCCTTGCCTTGAGGCATAAGACACCAACTGGCGCCTCTCCAGCAACCACGTTGATTCCTACCATCAGTCTAGCTATTGCTCTTAAGTTAAAATCACACACACTACATCACATTCAGAGAGATTTTTTTAAAGCAATTAGACCAAGTTTAAAACACTGCAATGATCAATCTGTGAGCAGAAGTGAAATTCAATAGTGTGGAGTGAGGTGGGGCTGGAACGAAGTGACCAACCCAATGAATATATGCATGTTGATTGAAGGAGAAGCGGCTCTACTCTGAGCCTCTCCTGGATGACTGAGCTCCTTCCTCTATCTCTTTGAGTGAGTCCAGCTACCCTAAGGAGGGAACTCATTCCAGCCGCTTGATCTCGTTCTTTCGGTCACGACCCAAAGCTCATGACCATGGGCGAGGTTGGGAACATAGCGCGACCGGTAAATTGAGAGCTTTGTCTTACGGCTCAGCTCTCTTTTCATGGCGGTGTGGTATAGCGACCGCATTACTAGAGACGCTGTACCGATCGGCCTATCGACCTCACACTTTCCCTCTCTCGTGAACAAGACCCCGAAATACTTGAACTCCTCCACCTGGGGTAGGACCTCAATCCCAACCTCGAGAGAGCACTCCACCCTTTCCCGACTGAGAACCATGGCCTTTGATTTGGAGGATCATACTCTCATCCAAGAAGCTTCACACTCAGATGTAAGGCTCAAGCCTCAAGACTCTGAATGTTGAGGGACTGCTTTGGCTCTTCAACATTGCATGTAGGCCGGGAACAAAACCTTTGGATTAGTAGACCGGGGTGGTGGTCCCTCTTTTGAAGGAGGGTGACCGGAGGGTGTGTTCCAACTATAGGGATTACACTGCACAGCCTCACTTGGAGAGTCTATTGCAGGGTTCTGGGGAGAAGAGTACGAACATTAGTTGAACCTTGGCTACAAGAAGCCTACGCTAAAATCTAAATTTTTTCATCCTCTGATTGGTTGAGCAGAGCAAAACAAAGTGCAGTTTGACAAATACTTGCTAGAGGTAATACAAACAAAACGTTGCTTGCCTTATTGGTCAATAAAGAAGAGTCTGTATCAATTTGCTAGACAATCTAAGGATAGCTCTATCAACGATAGGTAGCTTGTAAGTAGCATTCTTTGGTGAGTGTTTTCCTTTGTCATGTTACCAGAAATTGATTCTGAATTACTCCAGATACTATTGTAGTGTAGAGGGCCGGAGTTGTTTAGATACAACGTATTCAAATATAATGGGTTAACTTGCTTCAGTAATAATGGTATTAATCCCCAATTCTGTAATGTAAAACATTGCAGTTTTATACATTATTGATGGTTTGTATAACGGCGTTGTGATAGAGGTGGTATTAAGATGTGGATTCGGTTGCTGAACACTGAAGACCCACATACCAAATGCACCGTCTGCCACTGTAGAGTTTTGCTTGCATTCCAACTTTCCAAGGACATCAATGTGAAAAAAAAACAGCGCAAATTTCTGTAGGATATATTTGAGTGTGTATTATCTGAGTACATATGTCCAACTTACTTCCGATTTTCTCAGCTTGTGCAAAATTATAACACATGTCACCTCAATGGACGTCGCCGCCTGATTAGCATTCAGCGTGTTTGTCGTGAGATCTCAATAGACAGTCTTTGTGGCGCGTTGCCCAGTAAATTACCTCCACGCCATGAATTCAAACTGACTCAACTCAAAGGATTTGCATGAAATTACTCGACTGACAGATACAGGACTGTCCCTGACAATGGAGGCCATTCATGTGATGCTTTTTTTAAAAAAAGATATATGATAATCTGGTCGCAGTTATCTCAGCGGGAGAAATCGCAGAGTGAGCAAGCGAACATCAGCCATTGTCTGCCACTGGGCTGAAGCTCAGGCTTTAATGGAAGCTATATTCAGAGATGGATTCAAGTCAAGAGATGAATCTTGGCAAATATGTCTGGGGACGATTAGACCTAACACCGGCTGCAAAAGCAGGGCATTAAAATATTGTTATTTATAGCACTGACTGAAGCCTATCTTTGATGCAGAGATCATCATCTCGTCCACACACACCAAACCAGATCAGGGTTTACCGTTACAAACCGAACAAGGCTAAGACAAAGTGAACAGTTAAATGTAGTGGAAATATGGCATTTTTTGATAATATAGGGTGAACGTAATTTAATTAGGGAAAACCAGAACACTCGGCCCGGCAATGATAGTGGGAGTTTGCTCAAAGACGCCTTGTATGCATAAAAAATTGTCATACTACAAATACTATCTGTAACCAAAAAAAAAAAAACAAATTTGCTGTAAAGAAGCAAAGTTTTGTTGGAATAAAAGTTTTCCTCTCCCACTTTGATGAGGCTGTTTATGCTGTATGAGTATTCAAAGGGCAGAACTGAGGAGTGTAAGCGTGTTGCACGCACCCTTTAGTATGTCATAGCAGCCGCATTAATGAGTTTTCCTCTTATCGTCACTTGCAGAGAAAAGTAAATCAATCACTCCTCTAGCATAGTGATGGGTGAAAGAGGCAAGAGACGATGCGACGTGAGGAAAAGTGTGTCAGTCCGGCTTTGTTTGTTTTTTGCGAACTGCTCTCCAGTGGGACACTTGTTTAATAACAACCAGGCCCATATTAAATGATAATCTATTAGTGCTGCCTGTTTAAGATGAAAGAGATTAATGCACAATGACAATCACTAGACTGTCCCAAAAAGCATTTAAGGATAAAAGTAAAATGTCAAAATATACCTTTCTGTGATTTATCATGTCAGCCAGTTGATCATGGAGAAGGTTGTGTCAAGGATGATGACCATGTTGCATTCCATTTTGTATACAATCCTTTTAGTTGTGTTATTGAAATGCATGTGACTTATTATAAATGTCTTCATTAATCGTCATTCAGCATCAGCGATTTGTATAAATTTATTTCATCTCATCTGAGTGAGCTCATTGGCTAATAGCCTGAAATGTTGGTCCCTGCAAAGTAGCTTATGCTGTTTATTCAGCTTGAAGGTGGAAAATGGCTGGGGCGGGGGATGGCTTGGGGGGGGGTGCAATCCATAGAGTTTTTAAGCATAAGCCATTGGCATGATGAGAAGGGAAGAGGGGCAGAACATCAATAACAGGAACTCGTGGCAGAGTGGATAATTAGCCCTAAGGAACAAAAGATCAATACAACCACCCCCTTTTTTCCATGACTTTGTGCACAGACAAAGCAGTTTAGTTCAGGACCTTCAGCTTGTACGGTTGACAAAAGGGTGGCAAGGTCACTCATCAGTCACACTGTCACTTTTAAAAAGCTAACTAAGTGCATACTTGCACTAATGTATGCTTTACGGACAAATTGTTGGGATGTAGCGCTTAAATATTTATTGAAGCTGTTTGGGCAAAACACTTATTCATTCAATCTTGGCTTTTTAAGACATTTTGGACAAATCTGTGCTTAGAATCTTACAAATGTTCTTCTGGATTAAAGTACATATAAATCCCACAGAGTAATGGTGGAAATGCATGAACAAACCGCTTAACTGATCGTGCCTGAACAAAAATACACCTCTGATTGCAACAAATGCATGCTAACACGTTTGAAAAGGTCAATAGATAAATAAATAAGTAAAACGAAACTAAACCATTCACATGACCATCACCTTTCAGTGACACTGTGGTGATGAGTCCCGCAAACAGTGTATATATTGTGCATCTGTTTTGTTGCACTAAATAAAAAGGCTTTTCATCACCAACATTTTCTGTCCTGGAAGCAATAATGAGTTTCACTGAAGTGCTACATCTGAAAACAGCTTGAAAGGTACAGAAAATATATGATTTTTTTTTACACTATACAACCGACCCTATCTTAATTATCGTTACACAACTAATCTGAAGAGCAGACATTTATTATTTTAATTTTCAAATTAAGTGTGAACCTACTGGGACCCCAATTTACTAAAAAGCAATGAAAAGATTATGCTTATTTGAAGTCGTGTTCCCATTTAAAAGTTATAAGCACAATTTTCAACACAAATGGATGTTTAAGGCACAGTGGCATGCTATTATTTTGATATGAATAATTAATTTAATCATGTTGAATGAGAAGTAAATGCAGGGCGTTGGTAGTGGCAGCGAAAGTGTTAAGTGGGAAAAGCAAATGCGCTAGGATGAGTGGAGCAAATAGCAGCGGCAAAGCAGCATCTTGATGGGATAATGATTTATTTAACAAACGCCAAACTGGATGACACAGGTGCATGGAAGTGGCGAGGAGCTTTGATTGTCAACACTGCTGGTGTTCTTTTGCCAAAGAAAGACCAAGTATGAATGCATGTGCACGTAATAGTTTCATGGGCATGTGATTCTGTTAAATGGACGTTAATACTCTATGTCACATTAAAACCGGGGTTGCTCCAGAACTGTCCCGCAGTTGTGAAGTAGTGTCTACTTGACTTTAAAGACAAACATTTTCTGTTAATTTTGGTGCAAAGCAAATGTGTTAACACAATGCAGGAGGCGTCAGAGCTGACTCACCACTATTATAGACTACTGAAATACTAGTAGATTGGTCACCATAGCAACAGCAGTGTACCTCTGAAATCATTTTGGCACTTTCATTTTAAGGTCATATTACTACTTATTGCTACTGTAACATTGCCAGTTTTAAATATCTATATTCTATTCTTATATTATTCTATCTATATTCTATGGCGCTTATACCACTAGCGTATGCTGGAGCCTATCCCACCTGTCTTTGGATGAGAGGCGGAGTACACCCTGGACTGGTCGCCAGCCAATGGCAGGGCACATATACACAAACAACCATTCACACTCATACCTATGGACAATTAGGAAATGCCAATTAAAATAACATGTATGTTTTTGGAATGTGGGAGGAAACCGGAGTACCTGGAGTACCCGGAGTACCCGGAGTACCCAGAGGACAAACATGCAAACTCCACACAGAGATGCTACACACAGAGATTCAAACCTTGGTCTTCCTAATCTCCAGACTGTGTGCTAACATGCTAACCACTCGTCCACCGTGTGGCCAGTTTTAATATGAAGCATGGCAATCGTCTGCTGAAAATGCCATTATTATCCTTCCAAATTGAATAAATTCATATTACACCCTGGACTGGTCACCTATCAATCACAGGGGTACGTGCGGACAGACAGAAACATAACATTAATAATAATCTTGACTTGCCCTTCAAAAAACCTGTGATGAATTCAAACCTATGAGCGCAGTCACATGGAGGTTTCCAGTGGGTTAGATTAATTCCTCCTCGCTAATGGTTTAATTTAGCTATAATTCAATAAGCACATATACTCCCACGATACCCCACACATTTATACAAGGTTTATAATCACGTCAGGACAGTTAGATGAGTTAGAAATCTCTTGTGGTTTGATTTGCTGCTAACTCCTCCTGTTGGCACACTTCAGCATGGCAAATCAGATCAGATGCATATGATCCTTGCTTTAGAAGCATATATATTTTATTTATACTTACTAGGGGAGGAACTATCTGATTTGTAAGTGCAGGATATGCACTTATTACTGCCCCAGTAGGAGGCAGTGGAAAGAAGAATATGGTGGAAACCAGTGACATGCAAAAAGGAGAGGCATGATGAAAAAACAAAAAAACAATAACATAAAATAAATGTAAATGTATTATAAATGTATTTTCTGTATGATTCAAATTATTTAAAGCTTATTTTTAAGTACAACTTGCTCAGTAACTTCATCTTCTGATCAAGTGCCTGTACAGGGCAGGCTACAGAGAGTGTCTCGTCTCAACTACTGTTTGATAATGTCCCAATAATAATGCTGCAGAGACATGTATTATACACCATGACTTTCTACAGCCTGTGTAATATTTTTAAAGTTAATGTTTAACATCATTATTCTTGCTTTTCAGACAATGTAATACAGAGAAATGACATATGCGAGGCACTTGCAGTACTCACTTCATCCTGAAGGTGTGTCGGCATATGTGAACTGGAGCGCTTGCCATTGCTGTCCTTTCATAGACAAGAAAATATTTTTCTAGATTTTATTCGTATTAAATCCAAACTCTCAAAACACTTCAGTTTCTAAACAGTTTAACATCAGTATTGCCACAAGAACATCCTCACAGGAACCAACCTATACATTTCTAATGCTCTTTGCTGATTTCAGGACCTAAGCACTCTTATCCAACACACTCGATCCCAATTCAAGCAGTAAGACATTAAATTCAAGTTGAAAACTCTTTTGCCTTCTCAAGTTATTTAACACATACAGTATCTACCCAACGAGTGAGACAAAGCCGTTCTCTTGTCTTCCACTGTTTTATTATGTGCACGCTCACCCAGCGTGCACTCTAACTCCTGACACACAATCCTTGCCGCACTTTGAAAAGAACAGAGATAGAAACAAAATGGGGGCAGGTGAGAAGAAGTCGTGCATGTTCAGAGAGAGAGAGAGAGACCGAGCAAAATCTTACAGTAAATCGCCTGAGTGGCATCGGCCCTGCCTTGAGACACACAAGCCACCCACCTACAGGTCTTTATGATGCATTTGCAAAGCCATCACACACCACGACAGAGGCCCAATTTGGCAATAACAACAGAATATCTAAGTGTGAGGCAGCTTCGACAAGTAAACACATCATTCTTCGTATGAAAATTGAATGAGCCTGCAGAGTAAATAATAAGTGACATGCTGAATTCACAATTCAACACCTGTATGACCGGTCTCTCATAGAGTGTGGGGTGTCACCATGGCAATGCACGGTGCTGCCCTTGGAGTAAGTCTGACGAGAGCTCAACAATGAAAGGGATGAATTTACGGACATTGTTGTTGAAGGACATATTGTTTTACAGACATATTGATACCAGGAGAAATAAAATGACTGTGTAATTTTTTCCATTAGTTGCAGAAATGGCATAATGCTCGCACTTTATTACACCTTGTTACAGAAGAAAAATCAAAGAGGCTACATTGGAAGATTGCTGTCTTTCAATATTAAAAGACATTTGAATTATCGAAGAAATCAGGGGGTAATATCGGATAGATACCGTATCTTTCGACAAATACCAGAAACTAAATTCCGATTAAAAAAACTTGAGGGCTACATTTGGTTGGGACTCAGCGGCTCAGAGACAATTTGATGGAAATACTACATTTTGGCCAAATATAGTAATATTCTGTTGCAATTTGGAAGTGGTAAGAATTATTTTCAGATTATCCATCAGTGAACCATGATCAGAACCATGAAAAGGATATATCGGCTGCATAAGTTGGGAACGGCGACATTGGCTATGAATCTGTTGAGTGCTGATGAACATTTGCGCATTTCTGCATGCCTGAAGGATTTCCATTAACCACTCTGATTAAAGTAATCATGGGAGTCATCGGAGCCTGTCAGATGCCATGCCTGCCCTCTCAATTACATACATCTCCTTGAACTCAATTGCTCAGATCAGGGTTGTAAGCGGGTGGTGGGCAGACACTGGAGCATATGGAATGTGTCCACCTCCCATGTGTGTCCACAGAGGCTGGTATTAGCTTAATTATCATGCATACATATGGCTACCATGCCAAAAGACATTACAAACACCCTTTAATACCAGAACCTGGTATATTAACAATGATAATAACATTTAGGATGCTCTTCACATGATTGAAATTCCGATTTTTTTTGTGGCCTAGTTCACATGTGCTCCATATGTTCGGAGTATAAAAGTGTAAAAAAAAATATTCACGGTTCTTGGCGCAGCAATACTGTCAGGGAAATAGTTGAGGATCACAATGATCACACGGTTTTTGTATTAAAAAATAAGAGCAATACATTTGGTTAGTTATACTGGAGTATAGTGTTAATGAGGAAAATTGACGAGGAGCCTAGAGTGAAAGTACACAGTCTTTATAGCAGTCGCCACGCCCCTCTAGAAAGTTAAACTTATGCTTGTGTAGGAGTGAAAAGTTAAGAGTTAAGTTCATGTAAATGAAAAATATTTTTTTCATTGGTTATCTGTGAGTGTTGTGCAACTTTGATTGTGCTACAGGAGTGTGTGTCTGTGTCAGAAAGGCCTTCTATGAGAAGCTGTTAGACTGCGGCTAACAGCCTAAATGTAAAGGTGTAATAATATCTAACAGGAGCAAAAGAAATATGAAGAATAATAACCTACCAGCATTGTGAATGTGTCTTATGGATTTACAACACAAGCACCCAGTGAGGACTTACAAATTAGGAGCTCCTAAGGCCTGCATACTAGTGTTGTCACGCTGATTCTGTTTACCAACACATGTCTGCCAAACAATATTTTAATTATAAAGTAATTGTCCTGGTATTTTTAGTACACTGTTGCAAAACAACCGGCTGCGACTTAATGCACCCAAGCCAACATCCACTGTCTGGTAGTTATAAAAAGTGATGTTAATGGTGGCAGAAGCCCCCTTTTTGTCACTCCTCTTGCCATTGCAAGGGTCAGAACGAGTGTTTTTCAACATACAGAGCAAACTTAGCCTGCACTGACACACACACACCACATTTTGCCTTGCATAAGCCTCCACGCACTGGCGTTCATAGCCAACATTCAGGAGAACTTGTGTAGCATGAGGCTTTACACTCCTACATATTTCACCACAGGCTTGTTTTCAAGGAGATTAAGTGTTTTTCATAAAATACTGTTGCCATTTTTACCAGTTATTCTTAAACAATTCTAACCACTGACTACATTGGGAAGCAGCACAACAGAACAGTGAACACAGTCAAAGCTTTTGAGAGATTAATGGAAAAGGATCATAAAACCACCCGTTCTTTTCTGCCTGCATTTATGTTAAGACCTAAAAAGCCCATTGGCTGATTAAAAGCATTATTTAACTGGCAGGACTCCACACACATACATACACACAAAATACTAGCAATGCCCCCATTAGTCCAGGACGTTTGTACATAACAGTGATATAGCTTGACTTTCAGATTGGAGAATGTGTACACACCCAGATTATGTAAAATATGTATCATTAGAAAAGAGTAATCGATATCTGGATACATTAAAAAACAACAACATTGCTTTACATTTTAGGGAATTTCACATAAATATATAATTATATGATGAAACAAAAATGCTTCCATATCAGAATCTGTCAGCCAAAATTATCTCAAAGGCCACCACAGACTCTCACACACACACACACGCACACACACACACATGCACACACACACATCCTGGCTATGATTCACTGCCCCTGCTACACGTCTGTGACACGTCCACAGTTACATTCAGTTCCAGGACTCCTCATCTCCCAAATGGTGCCTTCTGCTCTCATTCGGGTCTTCCATGAAAAGATGGTGGCTCATTTCTAACAGAAAGGTAACCTATTGGAAACTGATATCCAGAGAAATGGACAACTACCAAATACTTCCTGCCTGTCACATTTGCACAGCAAAACTTGCTGCTTGCGTAGCTTGACGGTTATATTAAACACACTATATGTGTATATCAAATTTAAGTGGGTCAAGTGCCTCATTGTGTCACGACCTGTGTTGGTTCCTGCGTGACAGTGTGTTTATGTTCTCTTTTTAGTTTAGTTTCTCCTTGGATGCTCTTATTTTTTGTATTCACTTCCTCTCTTGCCTTGTTTCCATTTTCCTGCTTTTCCTATCTCCCCCAGCTGTTTCAAATTTCACTCCCATCTATTTAGTTCAGGTGTGTGCTCCTTGCTTTGTTGGTTCATTGTCTATCATTTGTTTGGTTTGGCCAGTTGCTGATTTTCTGCTGCTGTATAGCAAATTATCATTAAAGAAAACACTTTTTATCTGCATTTTGGTCCTGCTCTCTGCATCCTGGGGTTGCAACGCAACTTTGACAAGCACAACTGTGACACATTGTTTCCAAAACCACATGTTCAGCATGTTTCCTTATTCAAATGCATAATTATTACCATCTACTTAATATAAAACACAAACAAAATAATACAAGTCTTATGTTGGCCCCAATAAACCTACAAAGATGTAGAGTGTTGTGCTTTACATAACATTCCCTGATTGCAATACATTGATTTCAGTCCTCAGTGAGACTCTGGCTACACCAGACTGAATCACAGCTACCGCTTCTTCATCCATCCACAACATCGTCATGGTCCATTTGGATAAGGGTATTGGGTTTGTTGATTACCAAAATAGCTTGAGGTTCTCTTCAGTTTCACACTTTACACTGGGGTTTGCACAAACAACAGCAATATTCCCATTTGCAGCATTTTGCAGCACCTTCTGATGACCTGATGATCAAAGGTATCGCTTTTGTAACACTACAGTTTTTCACCTTGGCAGCAATCTTGAACTTCTTTTGGGACCAGGGGAAGATAAAAACAGTTACTTTGGATTAGCCAACTGGTGGCATTCATATACTTCGGAGAACACGTAATGTCCCCTTGATTGTATCATGTTTGACATTGTATTGCAAGCTTGTTTCATTCAAGTGATCCTCTTTCTTCTGTGTTGGTGTACCATTGCAGCCTAAAATGTAGTATACCGTATTTTCCGGAGTCAAGAAAATGTATCATAAAGCGGAAAATAAAAACATACTGTATATCAGTCGCAATGGACTATATACTCATTTACTGGTATTGCCTGAGCTATTGTCAAAGCAAGCGTGTTTTAGGAGTGTCAGGGCACCGATCCTAGCAATATTACATTTCCAAGTGAAGAAGACATAGCTATAGGCAGGGGATATGTTTACACTAACAAGAAGACAAACAACAGTTTTATGGTTATATCGGGCCAATACCAATAATTATTGGACATCCCTAAACCCCTGTGTGTATAGTTTCATCCGACTATAAGTCGCAGGACCAGCCAAATTATGAAAAACATCCGGAAAATACAGTATAGGCTGCCGGGGCTAGCATATAATGTGTACAAATGACTGCACCCATCCCCAAAAAGCCCGTCTCATATCATTACCAACAGCCTTGCATTGCTCATATCATGAGAACCGACATCATGTTTATTTGATGACAACAACATAGGTCAATATAGTGCAAGAAGTGCTAAGCAATCCAAAACATAAAGTTGATAAGGGATAGAGAATCTGCCAATGCTTGTATAAAAATAGGTGTACATAGACTAAAATAGCATTATTACACAACATAATAAAAAAAGTTCAAATATCATTTAAGTAATTTTTTTTCATTTTGATAACGCTATATTAAGAATGAATACCCAAATTCCTTTTTAATATAATAATCTCCTTTTATATGAGAGCTCATGAAGTTGCCTTCTAATTTCAAGAAAAGTGCAGAAAGCATACAAAGACACTTCTAATTTTTTCTTCCTCATGAAATGACACAGTCTTTGTAGAACATTGGGGGTGTGCCTCTTTCTCCCCGCAAATAAAAAAAGCCACTTTACAATGCCGAGCTACACAAAATGAAACTACAAAACAAAAGCCTTTTTTTCAAAGGATGGTGGCGTATGATGACATAGGTAATACTGATGTAGAATCAAAAATTGGATGTTGAAAAGACGCAGGTTATATCAATAAATACTTACTTACAGACTACAGCAGGAAATAGTCTTAGACAGTTTTATCATCTGCTGTACAGTTGTCTTTGTTTATTTGTTTTTTTTCATTTTTATTATTGTGTCCAGGTGTGATTGTATCATCAACATGTTTTTTTTTTCTTCTTTGACTCTGACACTATGCCCTATGAACGGGTTCCTGAAATTGAAGCTGGATATACCGTTTCACCTCAGATTTTGTATTTGTGTTACTTGAACATTGCCATGGAAAAATAAAATTTGCATCATCAGTTGTGTTCATCCGCCATTCCTGTAATGTCATGTTACAGAAATAAGAATAACATTGTTCGGCACACCCCGCTAGGACTCCCCCCACTTTCCTCCTGTTTGTCATGTTTGTGCCAAGGCACGCAAGAAACAAAGTTTCCAGGAGGTTTAAAATTGGGCAAAATGCTTCATTGCATGAACAACTTTGCGGCTCAGAACTGGCTAAAGGTGGTTTGTTTCTCAAGAACTTCGAGGTAATCAGGCTCAGACTGCAGTTTTGCCTTTAGCTCCAAATATTCATTTCTGTTGGGCTCCACGTAAACAGTACTGGGCGACGTGCCATAAAGCACAGTTTCTCTTATCCTGTCTGGGTGCAGGAATTGACGTCTGACATCAAAATTGGGGTTATAGGTGTATGACACCGGGCCTGTGTACTTGTACTCTAAATTGGCCCCCACTGGGAGAGAAGGGATGGATTGATGAGGGGACTGCTTATCCGGCTCAAGGATCCCCCGAAAGAAATGGTCCGCATCCTGGACCGGGGAGGGGTTGTCTCTGGGTTCAATGGTGCTAATACTGTAAGCAGGGCTCCTCAACATACTGCTATCCCTCTCCTCATCAGGGGTACTCCGATAGGTGACCTTGAGCTCGTGGAGGTCACGGTAATCCTCAACTGCATTTCCTTCTCTTGACCTGTATATGGGGTTTTTACACATGTGTCCCATTGGATGTGGAATATACTCATAGACGTGACCAGCTGGTGCCTTCACTTTTGGGCCTGAGCGGTTGCTGTAAAGGCTGTACTGCAAGTTGAAGGAACTCACGTCAGAGTTGTTGGTGCTAGTACGGTCACTCTGTGATTTTTTGCGCTTCTTCATCACCACGACAAATAACCCTGCTGCAACAAAGACCGACATGATGAAGACGAGCAGGAGGCTGAGGATGAGGACCGACAGGGGCACGGTGCTGCTGGAGGTGTTGAACCTATGAGAAGCATCTGTGGGGATCACCCGGTCATCTAAGGGCTGCTCGGTAGGGAATGTCGGTGAGACATAGGCATCAGAGTAGTCAGGGCAAAGCTGCTCCGATGGGATGGAGCGAAGGTCTGTTTTCATGTGCCTTTTGGGTGTCTCACACATGACCTCATTGACTACCGTGCCTGCACTGAGCTGCTCAAGCCATATTTTCATCCCCACTATGTCACAGGAGCAGTCCCAGGGGTTTTCAAATAGATCTATCTGCACCAGTAACTTCAGCTGATCTAAAACACCACTCACAGGGAGGTTTTGGAAATGGTTGTTACGCAGATTAAGCCGAGACAGGGACAGGCTGGAAAAGATGCCCACAGGTAATGTTTTTAGGAGGTTATTATTGAGAAATAATAGCTGGAGATTGGTAAGGAAACGGAAAGTGCCCGCATCCACCTCCTTGATTTTATTGTACTCTAAATACAGGTACTGCAAGTTCTGCAACCCAAAAAACATTTCCCCTGTGAGCCTGTCCATTAGATTACCATTTAAATACAGCCTACGCAGATTTGTTAAATCCCCAAAAGCCCTGTCATGGATCACAGTTATCCTGTTGTTTCCCAGGTGAAGCAAATCCAATCCAATGGCGTCGACAAAATCTGATCTTCGTACCACAGGAATGTAATTTCCAGTGAGATACATTTTTTTCGGATTGTATGGCTTGGGTTTTAGGTCAGAGATACTTTCAATCTTTCTTTCTTGGCAGTTGACATTCAGTCCAATTTCAGATATCTGCAGATTGCACGTGCAGGCAGTGGGGCAGTCCAAAGGCACAGGAGATTTGGTCTGAAAAGCAATGATAGGGCCATAGTTGTAAGGGCTACCACCGGGAAGTCGAGAAGTGGGCTTTAACCTAGTTCGGTTAAATTGTCGTGTGCCCTTGGTGGGTCTGGAAGATGACCGAAAGACAGCCGAAGAGGTGGTGGAAGCTGTGACGGTAGCAGGTGCCGTCTGGTAATATCCGTTGGTGCTGCTAGGGGGCGCAGGCCTTACTGTGTCATCTTGTGGTCTCCGCGGGCATAGCTCCTGCTTAGACACTTCATCCAGGTCCCTCCCATGTAGCCTAAAAGGCGTCTCACACACGACTTCGCCCACAAGAGCTGTGTAGGCAATACTCTCCAGCCAGGCTTTTAGAGCAATCAGCTCGCACGAGCAATTCCATGGATTCTCTTCAAGCTGTAATTCCACAACTTTGTCCATGTGCTCCAGGAGGCCGATGTATGGGAACATTTTTAATCGATTTCCCCGCAAGTCCAAGTGTGTAAGAGGGACATTCCGGAAGATGTTGGGAGGCAGGAAAGAAAGCAGGTTGTCGTTTAGAATCATCACTGTCAGTTGGTGCAGTTTGCTCAAGGTGTTGGGCTCTATGTTGCTGATGTAGTTATAATCAATTTGTAGATATTCCAAACTCTCCAGCCCTGCAAATGTATCATCCCTCAGAATGTCAATTTTGTTGTTATTCAGGTGCAGCCTCTTTAATCCCTGGAGTCCGTTGAAGGCACCTGACTCTATCTCGGAGATGTCATTGTTCCCCAAGTGCAGGATGGTCACTCCAGTGTAATTGATGAAATCATTGACCGACAACTTCTTCAGGAGGTTCCCCGTCAGTAGAAGGTGGTATGTGGAGAACTGAACCGGACTGATCTCTGTCAGCCTGATGATCCCGCGGTTCTCGCAGCTGACGGTGAGGATGCCCTCCTTTTCCTCACATGTGCAGAGGTTGCGGCAGATTTCCCCGTAATTGCCATACATCTCGACCAGCCTCAGAGATGATGCAATCACAAGGATTATTTTCAGGGCCCAGATATGCATGTTTCCTGGGAGAAGGTACCCCAGCTCACTCAAGTGCGGTGTCAGTATGAGGTGTCATCTAGGGAAGGAAAAAGAAGGATTGGTGCTGTTTTAAACATGTGCAACATTCAAGTCCTAACTTGCAGAAAAATCGACTTCAATGACCACAATCTGGACGAGCAAACAAAAACAGGCCTAACAATGAGTCATTGATTTTGCCGGTGCAGTAAAATATAACCACATAATGGATAATCCCTTTTAATATTGTATATAAAATATATAGCTATATAAAAAAGTTCACTCATACTCATACACTCATACTGCTATGTGTTTTTATATAAACCCACCTGAAATAACATTAAACAGCTCAAGTAGTAAGTAGTTTAAAATTCCACTCATTAAAACTTTAATACTTTGCATTATATACATAAATGTACTACATATATACAAATATGGGTACTGTAAATGTAATCTATATATGTGTATACATTATGTGTATATTTATATACATACACACATTTACATATGTATTCATATATTACATACACACATATATACTATGTATGTATATACGTATGTGTGTGTGTGTGTGTTTTGTCTCCTAGCACACTCTTAACTCAAACTCTCAACTCTGTACCTCCAAAAGATACAACTGTAACAGCCAGAGAATTATGAAATCCAGATCACTCCACCCACTGCCTGAATTTAAAAAAGCTTTTCAACATTCTGAAACGGAACAAAATAAAATAAATCTGACTACCTTGAAAAAACATTGTCAGGGATGACCATCTTAGATACATCACCATCCTTTTCTCAAGCCCTCAGGTGAAAAAAAAGACAAGTTACTCAAAATGCGAAATATTCAATCCAAATTGCACGTTATCAAGGGGGTACATCATTTCCAAATTAACTATTCTGGCTGGCACCCGTTTTATAGAAGCCTTGATGGATAGTTTCCCTGTCTTTCACACAGCCTCTGCACCCCCACCCCAACCCCCCGTTTCGCCTTCTCGTTCACACACACACACACACACACACGCGCGCACACAAACACTCCCCGTTTCCTTAAACTCCAACAAAAGCCTACACATCAGCTCAGCAAATATTCACAAAATGTGCCTTCTAGCGGGCCATCGAATGTTTATTTCATATCCAGAGTATCTTGGTATCCTTGTGCAAAAAATGCATGTGTGCGTGCGTGCGTGTGTGTGTGTGCAATTTGCAATGCGTAAAATTGCCGTGGGCATAACACAGGCAATATTCTTGCCACGACACACAACTACCTTAACACAGGAATCAACTTGAGTGATGCGGAAAAGGTTTAAGCACCATGGACAGGTCTTCCACATTTGAAAGCGCATTCAGTATGTGTTATCGGTTAAATAATGATCCTCTTACCGTGCAGATGCCGGTAAACGCCAACGCATGCCGCAAAAAATCTAATAAATTACGACTGTGGCCTTTCTTCTGGTTCCAGTGTCGGCGCAAACATGGATGTCGAAACACCAACACCGGAGTCAGCTGCAGGAGAACCCTCAAGAGTCAAGTCTCCTCGGTGTTTAGCTCCATAACACAGTCTCATTGACGAGTCAGCTGGCGCGCCGAAACTGGCTCCTGTCTTCTTCCAGCAAATAAATTCAGCAGTGTCATCTCAGTGTCAACCACAGTCAAAGTTGTGACACGCGGAAAACAATAGATGTGGATTTAGCAAACAAGGTGAAAGAAAAGAAAGCAGCGTAATCCCACATTAGAGGAGAACTGCACCGTGACTTTCATTCATGCGCAAGGAGGGAGCTGCACGAATCTCACCGTCCCTCCCTCCTTCTCCCCGCGTCTGATGCCACTGGTGCTGCGGCGTCCACCAGTCTGCGTCTTGGTGTGTGATTCCCCCCTCACGCCGCACATCTGGCGTCTAAATCAGTGCATGTGTCCGTGCAAGGATGCAAAAATCAGACAGGATCGCACAGGCTACCAGCAGCGTTGCAACTAGTAGAACTTGATGTTGGTTGGTTGGCGCAAACCGATGTTGCGCATGCACATCTACAGCGGCAAACGCATCATGGGGCAATTAATGTCGTGTGGCAGCCGACGAGGGAGCAAAAAAAGGCATAAATCCTCCATTCGCGGTGCTGTCATGGTGAGGGAATGAAAAGCGATTTAATGCAATAGTCTTTAAGGGGATACATAGAGGAGGGGGGGGGGCAGGAGGGAGAAAGTGAGGGAGAGCGTCGGAAAGAGAACCCATAGGGGGCAGCACAGTGATGATGTAAAAAAAACAACAGAACTGCATTTCAGAGTGCCATTTTTTGTGTTAAAATCAATATGTTTTAATGTATCATTTGCATTATATGTACAGCTTAACCTCATTTCCATGCCTGTAGTGGTCAAAGATGCTCTTCATTGCATTATGTATGGTATGGTTCTTATGTTTCAGTCACACAAATTACATGAAGGGATATCATGTGTTACATTTGCACAAGTCAACATGTCTGAAACGGAGGAGCAACAAATCGTATATAGAGCCCAAGCTTATCTAATCCTACCCCTTCTCCATGTCTCTTAGGCAAGTTTATTTATGGAGCACAATTTCTACACAATGTAATTAAAAGAAGGCTAAAATCATTTAATAAAATCATTCCATAAAATATTCATTCATTCATTCATTTTCTACCGCTTTTCCTCACAAGGGTCGCGGGGGATGCTGGAGCCTATCTTTGGGCACATATAGACAAACAACCATTCACACTCACATTCATACCTATGGACAATTTGGAGTGGCCAATTAGCCTAGCATGTTTTTGGAATGTGGGAGGAAACCGGAGTACCTGGAGAAAACCCATGCACGGGGAGAACATGCAAACTCCACACAGAGATGGCCGAGGGTGGAATTGAACCCTGGTCTCCTAGCTGTGAGGTCGGCACGCTAACCACTCGACGGCCGTGCCACCCTCCATAAAATATAAAAAGAAAAAAGAAAACTAATTAAAAGTGAAGCGGGCAGAAAATATACAACACTTTCAGTTGCAATATGCACAGCTGAATAGAACTGTTTTCGGACTGGATTTGAACATTGCCAAACTTGATGATTGCCTTACATCTTCTCGAAGACTCTTCCAGATTTTGGCAGCATAAAACTGAAACACATCCTTCCCTTACTGATCATTCATTCGCATTCATTCGTCGGTTACATCTTGACGCTTTACAAACATTATGTCAGAAGATCGGAAATATCTGTGTTCCATATCTGTGTGCATGGGTTTTCTCCGGGTACTCCAATTTCCTCCTACATGTCTAAAGGTATGAATGTTGTGTCAATGGTTGTTTATCTATATGTGCGCTGCGATTGGCTGGTGACCAGTCTGGTGTACCCTGCCTCTTGACTAAAGTCTGTGTTGCGTTGCTTTTTTTCCAATGCTCGTTGATTAGACATTTGTTCCGTTCAGCTTGCTTCTCTGCCAAGGCAAAGCCACCTTAGTTTGTAAATGTTCTGATGATGACGACAGGTGTGGTGTTCTTACTTCTGCTAGATATTGGAATGCATGCACCGATGCTGTTGACATCCACATGCACTACCTTTTGATTGCAGAATGTAGAGAAGGGCGATATATCAATTTTATAGATTATTCATTCATTCATTCATTTTCTACCGCTTATCCTCATGAGGGTTGCGGGGGTGCTGGAGCCTATCCCAGCTGTCTTCGGGCGAGAGGCGGGGTACACCCTGGACTAGTTGCCAGCCAATCACAGGGCACATATAGACAAACAACCATTCACACTCACATTCATACCTATGGACAATTTGGAGTCACCAATTAACCTAGCATGTTTTTGGAATGTGGGAGGAAACCGGAGTACCCGGAGAAAACCCACGCTCCAAACTCCACACAGAGATGGCCGAGGGTGGGATTGAACTCGGGTCTCCTAGCTGTGAGTTCTGCACGCTAACCACTCGACCGCTGTGCAGCCCATTTTATAAATTAATTAAAGTTTTTTTTGTTGTAGACAACTTTAAAAATGTTACATTTTTGTTTTTTTGCCCTCGGGACATTGTATAGCTTCCCTTAAAGCCTCCTTGTCTTAACCGAGATACACATACAATAGAATGGCTACTGCTTGTGAGTAGCATCATTACTTTGGTTTAGCCCTGGTATGTGCTACCGATAGCCACATGTATTTTGCTGAGGTTGACTTGCCCCATCCGTACAATACTACTCGTGAGAAAAATGGTTGCAAAGACAGACATGTACCAGTCAAATAGCTATATTTGCACTATCGTTGTAAGTTGTGGCATGATTTGAAGCTCAAGATGATACATGTCTTTATGTATTTTTCTTCAGATTCAGTTATAAAATAATTCCTTGTTAACGTTTTTGGAAATGGTGCAGCTTTCAATGTAAAGAAGTCTGTTCCCTGTCAACAACAAAGTGTATTTTTTTAAACAAAAGAACAGCTGGCACTTTAATGCCAGGAGGGAAGCAAAACATGTTTTGAATTATCTCATTTGTACTTATTGTTTCCTATAGAAAATTGAAAAGATTTTATTATAATAATAAATTCTGCTCATCAATCATTTGCAATATAATGCAATTCTTTTCATCATTGTTCTACTCTTAGGCATTCACTTGGGCATTCTAATCCAATAATTTGCTTTCAAAGCTCTGTGGTTTCATTCTTTACTTCCTTCACTTTTGTTTGTTTGTTTGTTTGTTTCGGCTTTTCTCTGATTACGGGGTCGCCACAGCAGATCTTTTTGCTCTGCATACTGATTTTTGGCTTGAGCCTTTTATATTCCGAATGCCCTTCCTGACGAATAACGATGGTGCTTACTAGTGGAGATTCAAACCTGAGGCATCCGCTCTTCACGTGTTTCATTAAATACTTCATGTCACCAGGCTGTTTATCTCTTATCTCGTTTAGCCTACCCCCCAGTCGTTCAGCCTGTATCCCATGCTGTTCCACTTCATTATTACATCTCAGAGACTACCTGCTTCCTGGCCTTCGTCCATGTCTTCTTCTTTACTTTTTCTTCTCATTTTGTTATCTTTGATCATAATAAATTAGTTTCTTCAAGAGAGAACTACAGGGGCAGCATGGTGGCAGAGCACAGCAAGAGGGTTCAAGGTTCAAATATCACTTGGGGCAGGGGCATGAAACTCGTTTTCACTGCACACCCTCGGAGGGATGTTTGAAGACATTTCCCCTTGTATCCAAGCAGGCTTAATCAGTTCATGTTCAAAGACTAAATAGGACAGCTCTAAGCTGAGGGAATGGTGCATGATGCAAGCATTTATTCTCTCACGTTGAGGTACGCCCCAACAAAGACTGGTTTCAGTCTTTTGTGGTGCAAAACTACAGTTATTAAGGTGAAGGAAGCGGAGTGAGTCCTCTAGACCTCTCTCAGCATCCCCCACAAAACAAACTCCAGTTGTGGTAGGGCCAAATCTGGTCCCCTGGGCTTCGAGTTTGGCACCTGTGACCGAGGGCATTTTATACGTGGAGTTTGCATATTCATCCTCCCAGATTCAACAACAGTGGATTTTTGGGTAGTATGCTCTCAAACATGAACACACACATAAGGTGGCTGCATCCTCCAAGTACATTTAATTCAGATCTATTGCGTCTTTCAGTTATTTGGAAAACATTCCATGAACAGTCCTCAAATTAATGCAAGAACACTCCTTGAATACACAGTATTTAGCCCTTAGTAACACATTGTTGCTTACCAGCTTGTGGAGATGGAATCCTTGCAACAATCTGCATATCCACCCCACTTTAAGAACGTGATTTACAGTAGGATTTGTTTCATTCCCCTGCATGGCTAAGCTCACAATGGTACATGCTCCTCATGAATTGTGTTTAATTCTAGCATCCAATTCACAAGTGTATGCAGGCTTCAGGTCAAGCAAACAAGCATTTGTATCCATCTTTTCAACCAAGATGTTTCCAAATGCATGGATGAAGCCTATAGTAGTGCTCACTTACAAGAGATCTGCTTTGAAAGAAACAAATTTTATGCAGGATTAGTCTTAATCCAGTTTTGCATCAAATACTCAGTTGCCATGTTGAGAGAAGTGCATCCAAAGCACGGCTTATTTGGCCCACATTGAAAGTGCTGCCCTGTTACCCTTTTTCACTGCAGAACAAGAAACTTTAAAGCACTTAACAAGAGCCGAGGAAGAAAATCAAATTAAATCAAGCATATGGTGGGCCCGCCATGTCCAAAGAGATTTCCCACTTAGTCTGTATTGTGTGGTAATAAGTCAACTCTTCTGGACTTTTTTAGTATGTGGAGAATGGCAATAAGCGGATGTGGTATGCATGTCACCTCCCTGAAATTAGTCGTGTAGATGCATGGAATTATCTTTAAGTCTCAGGCTCTGTAATCGTATTAAGAGGGAAGTATCCCATGGAGATGGGCAAGCCCGAATCAGGGGAATTCTGGCTAGAATACTATTAGGAAGAAGTTGATGCTGTTTTCTCCCTGGAAGTCTACAATTCGCATACAAATACAATGTGTGTGTCAATAGACATGCAGCAGCAAAGGTCTCTGCTTAATGAAAGCTAATAGGTTTGTGCAAAATACAACACTATTATCACAAATCAGCTGTATTAAGCATCGTATGATAATTACATCTGGGGTTAAGTCATTAATGCAAATTAAGGTTCATGCCTAAATGTAACAATTATATTTTGTATGAACCACACGCTGTTTTATTTTTACTTTATTCATGTATTTAGTCTGCCTGGGAAAGATGTGAAGCACTAGCATAATATTTATTATTGAGGTGAGAGATTTTCAACTGATCTTTATAAAACTTGCCGGGATTAATTTTACAAACGTATCGCTGCTTGATGCGTCTGGGGTCAAAAGTTTACATTGATGCATGACTATGGATGGGTAGCCAGTCCAGGGTGTGACCAAAGTAATTAATTAATTCATTCATTCATTCATTTTCTACCACTTTTTCCTCACGAGGGTCGCGGGGGGTGCTGGAGCCCATCCCAGCTGTCTTCGGGCGAGAGGACACCCTGGACTGGTTGCCAGCCAATCACAGGGCCCAAAGTAATTCATTAAGTTAATTTAAAAATGTTCATTTGGCATTGTATTATATATTATATATATTATGTATTCCGCCATGTCCACAGCAGGTACAGTATATGGCAACATAATCCGACCAGCAAATCATCTTGTCATTGTCACCAGATGTGGTGCCAAAATGTATAAACTTGTATCAAGCAGAAATAACTCTACATAAACAATGAGGGAACACTGCAAGGCCCATTTGGGCCTGTAAATGCGTGAAGGCTAATGAGACAACTCAGGATGGATGGCAGGGGAAAGTGAATGTGGTATGTTGTGCCATGCGGGTGTCACTCCAGTAATTATGGCAAAAATTGGTTTTGTGTTTGTCGTGCACATTTGCAGGCACAACACATGCAGTTTCACTGCATTTCAATTTGACGGCTATGTTTTTGCATGTACAAATAAATATTAACACTAATAATGTGTGACGCTTCCAGAATGCCTCACTGCCTGCTACTAAATAGCTGCTCATTGTCTCCTCTTCTGTGTGGTTTGCATAGAAACAGGCATTTACATCGTGACTAGGGGTGTCACGTTATTACTCAACGCACAGGAAGACACAATGCGTGATATTGGGTTGACAAGAACGAGACAAGACAATATTTTCACATAACTTTTATCTACAATGACAAAATATAGGGGATTCCAAACAGACGTTTTATTTAATGTCACCAAACAACGCATTTACATTTTTAAATGTTTTATTAAATTGCATGCATGACTGCAGCTTTATGCTTTTAACTGTTGAACATTTTTACACAAATTGCAGTTGCAGCTACTACTGATTATTTACTGTATGTCGACGACATATATAAAGACACATGGGATATAGACTTCAATATAGACGCATTTATCACATTTTTTGACAGAAGTCATATATAGCGATTGTGTTTTAAGGTGCTTCTGACATGAAATGTGGTTGATTTTAAGTACGTTTCGTCAATTGTAGACTTACTAGAGCTTCTGCTTGGACATTACATCGCCAAAGCTGTAGAACACCCGCCACTGATGGTTGATTCTAAGAATACCGAGGTAGGTTTGACTGCAAGCTTGCAACACCCTGTTGTGTACTTTCCAATCCTGCCTGCACTTTCAGATTTTGTGTATTATCATTTATTGTAGTGATCCCGAAGTTCCCTGTTCTAGAAAGACAGCTTTTCTCTAAATTAGACATATCATTGAATATCATACAAAAAACTTTTGTTTTGCTTTTTCTTTGGCTTTTGGGCAACACTAAGTCCAAATGCTGCCCACATGACAGGAGTGCTGTAAATGCAGAGTTCTGTAAATGTCATTCAATTTAATGACCCAATGTCAAACAATGAAAACCAGGACAAAAAAAACAAAAACAAAAACAGGACAGCCAGAACAGGATGTAAAAACGGGACATGTTCTGGGAAAATAGGATGTTTGATCACCTGGAACATATTGATCCCACTAAATGTGTGTGATATACACTTTACAATGATGTGTTACAAGTGCTACTCATTATTCTCCTTGTGCTTCTATCACTTGATGGTATCTACTAATGTCTGCAAACAGAAGCTCGTGCCACTGCATCTATCACAGCTCAGGTTGGCTTCACTACAGGTCGCCACCACCGAGCGAGCGTGCAGCCACCCTGACAGCCGGTGATTGATCACGAAAGCAGGGCAATGGGTTGCACTGGGAACCCTTCCCTTTTGTTTCCCGATGACTTGGCTCGTGTGTTAACCGTTGAATCTGGGACACGAAAACTTAACCAAGGAGCTTTGATGAAACAAGCTGTTGATAATGTGATAAGTGCATCCTGGCCGTATCAGGGAGTGTATGGGATTGACTTATGGAGCTCCCTGAACAGAGGAACAAAAGCGACCAACCGTGGCAGAGTCAAGTGCACTCATTTACACTGCAGTCACTGAGCATGGAGGCTCTTAAGGTTATCAGTGCATCTCAGGGCATGATGGAAGGAAGTTTAACAAACCAATCTGTCAATTTATCACTCTGCCAGCTGAGTAAATCAATGGCAGGGCTTTTTCGGCTATTTCTACATTACCTGGAAGATTATCATTATAGAAGAATGCACTGACTATTATTGCACAACTATGTTTGATATAAAACAATTATTGCACTGAAAACAAGCTTTGGATGCACCCCGTGCATCATGAGACACCTCATCGAGGAAGTCTCCCGATCCATTTGTAAGTACAATGCTCTACCTCTGGTTTGTGTGTACTTGTCTGAAGTGCTTCCACTAAATCTAAACCGAGTGCCACCAGCTGCTTTTTCATGGAGGCCCTTCAGGGCAAAAACAACAAGTTGGATGCAAGCTTGCAAGGTGGATCTATGCAAGCTGACAGGCAGTTTTCTCGAAACCTGCCATGCACTATCCCCTACATCTAAGATGCCTTGTCATTAGTTTTGCTTGTAAGCATGCAGAGAAACATCTTAAAATACCCACACATCTTGTGCATTCCATTGATGGAACATACTTTTTGTTGAGGCTCATTACTTTGATTGCACTGTCTTCCATTTCCAAATTAAAGAATCACCGGATTTTA
Source organism: Doryrhamphus excisus (assembly GCF_037039965.1). Classification (NCBI taxonomy): domain Eukaryota; kingdom Metazoa; phylum Chordata; class Actinopteri; order Syngnathiformes; family Syngnathidae; genus Doryrhamphus; species Doryrhamphus excisus. The sequence continues at coordinate 8,539,121 of NC_136371.1, read as the reverse complement.
ATCTTTGAGTGAACAAGCGAGGGGAAGAGTGGGCGAGGCTTGCCAAGCCAATTAGGCAGGCAATAATGGATTTGCAAACCACTGGAGGAACCGTTTGCCCTCTATTTAAACAGTCAAGATAATTAAAGAATATTCAAAAAATAGAAACGAGAGCATGTACAAATCAATCCAGTTAGCAGCTCTCTTTGATATTTCAGTCCCAATCTTAAATCAGACAGAGATGTCTTTTTTCAGTGCCATGTGTCATCACCCTTGCGGCTTTCAACGTTTTGTCGAGGCTAAATCAAATCAAAGAAGACACATCTGAACAATTAATAAGATTTAAACAAATGTTTAAACAAACAAAACCAAATGTTGTTTTGTATACTTCAGCATCACGTTGCTGATTAAGCTTTGATTTTTCATCAAACACCACGCTCAGCCTTCTCTAAATTGATAGTGTTTGTGCTTCTGGTTAGTTTTTTTTTTAATTCATTTTCTCGTGCACTGGGGGTGTCGGCAAAAGCTCACATGGGTTGAAAAAGATTGGGAAGCAGCCGGACAGTGGCTGACTGTCTGGGCACTGGATCAGTCAGTGGATTTGGATGGAGGGGCTCTGGGGGTTGCTGGCTGAAGCTGTCCCCTTGAGGTCCACTGACATAGCAACTTGCTATGTGTTGGATCTGAACGCATGTGTGTGCGTGTGTGTATTGGTGTGTGTGTCGGAATCAGGATTTTACCAACTTTGTGTTGAACAAGCTGCAGGCCTTAGCCAAGAAAAAAAAAGATATGTATGCAGTAATCCAGTGGTTCCTAAACTTTTTAGAGTCACGTATCCCTTATTTGACATATGATAGACATATGATTTCTTATTTATACATCAAATGTGTTCGTAGTTAGAGCTCAGACTGCAAACGAAGTCAATGATTCATAGTAGAGTTTTAGCTTGGTTTGGGATACAGCGTCAACAGCAACGTGCTATTATTAGTTGATGTTTGCCAGCGATTATTGTGTCTGTAGATAATTCAAACCTCCAATTAGGCCTGTTGTTGCAGCAACTACTGATACTACTCACAGTATCTTCTCAATGCCTTTAATCTTTTTTTTATTTTTATGCAATTTAACATTTATGCAATAATTTAGGCAAAAAGTACAAGATGCAACATTTGCTTCAATATGCATATTTTGACTAATAATATCCATATTCATATCCATATGAACCATGATCTATTAATTGATATGTTTTTGGGAAAAGTGCAATAGGGGAAAGCCATAAAAATAGTGGTGTGTGTGTGTGTGTGATACCCCTAAATTTGGTATTGATGCGATACCAAGTCAATATAGGGCCAATATCACTGATATGAATACTTTTTCAAAATTATAGTGGATGCATCATCCATCTGAATCAATCTAAATCTGAATTAATTTTTAGGACCTTTGTTGTGATTTGCCTTTTAGATTATTATTTAATTTAAATTCAGGAAACAATTTGGGCAGAGTTTATAGGTAAATATAAAGGACTTTATTAGCACAATAACGTCTTACAGCCTTTTTACAAATTATACAACCCACTGTGGTGTCGTATTCAGCCTGAAAATATAACCAAACAGCGCTCCTCTTTCTTTCTGCCATCTTCCGCTCTCTCTGTGGTATATCTAGGGTTGCCTGCCTGTCGGCTGGGCTGCCAGGTTGTAGTGGGCGGTGTTTGATTGCCTGCCGCTGCTGAATCACGTGATGGTAAATCAAACAAGGGAAGAAAGGGAGTTTTCTCTGCACTGTGAAAGACAGCAGAGACACACAGCAAGTTTGCATCTTGAATGCATCTTCGCATCTTGACCTGTAAGCATCGATCTTTTGACATCGGTATCAATCAATATTGATTAACCAACATTCGGATCGATATGACCGCTATTTGGATTGATCCCCATCGATTGTAATTGCAAACTTTTAATAAATTTTGATTAAGTTACAATCATAATCTAGATCTATGACTTATTTTATTTTACAGAAATGTGATTGATTCTTAAATATGAAATGATCCCGACTGAAAGCTGTACTGTTTCTATAAGCTAATCAAGCAAAAGTGCACAAGTAAGATATGTACAGATATGAACAGCACAATCTATGACTTAAAATCAGGCAAATAAGTAATTAATAATAACTACAACAGCTATAACAGCTACAACAATGTATCACTCTGTTTTGGTTCTCAACATTCTGCCATATGGATTGCATTCATGCAAGAGCAAAACATGAAGCAATTTTTCTTTATAAATACAATTTATTTTCCTTTTTTTTCTTTTAAATAGGTTAATGGCAAAATGGCAGTGGTAGTATGGTACTGTATTTCCTTCCCAGCCTACATCCTCTTACGTCCTTCAATAAAACAGATAATCTAAAAACAAATTAAGGTCGATGTTCAGCACACAGGCATCTTTTATGGCTGCCTTTCCAATAAAATGAATTATAAAACACCAATGTTCAACTGGGGACTGTGTCATCTTGGAAGCACCTCAAAGTATGCCTCCCTCAGTCACCGGTGACAAGACACAATCGACCACAGCAGCTGCTACTTCTGGACACTAAGTGACTCTCATAGTGTTCCAGGAGTGGGTTCCATTATTTGCTCCCACACACAAAGTGACACAGGTGACCCCTGGATGGCTGCATGGCCAGTCTGTTTGGAGTGGTTTGGGTTTTGAAGTTTGGTATGCTTTCCCCCTGCATCTTTCTGTCGTCAAAAAAAAAAAGAAAAAAATGATTTTGAAGACAAAATAACATAAAAAATAATCATCTACTTACAGATGTTTGCATGTGTTTTGAACTTTTTACGGATGTGTGCGCATGTTTACAGATGCACGTGTGTGTGTGTGTGGGTAAACTATTTCGAGACGAACAACAATGGTGTCATCAACATCACCTCTATCCTGTATAAAATGTAGCATTGTGGACTGGACACTGGCTTCACTCTGAAACCCCAACATCACTTCCTGTCACATTTATAAGCAGACATGAGCATGGCTTATTTACTCTTATGATGTCAACTACAGTTGGGGAATACGAGTGTAAAGATGAATAGGCTTGGTTCATGTCTAGAGGGTTCTAATGATGTAGGAAAATGCATTTAGAAGGTCGTAAACAGGTTTTTGATTAAAATATTCTATTTATAAATAAGGGATCACACTTTGGAGAAATTCATTCTGGTCTGGAACCAATTAACCTCAATCTTGGTTAATCTCAATCAATTTGGGTTGCCGCTTCTCATTAAGAGGTAATGGTGGATCTCACAGCCAAACCAGCTGAGAACCACTGGTCTGTACTATCTAAACCGGTCTTCAGAAATTGTTTGCATTACTGTTCATGTGTCAAAGCGATATCTAGCATTAGGTGAATGAGATGTCAGATGTCAAAAGCAAGAAAAATTGAGTTCAAAGGTCAGATTGATCAGTCTTTCTCAGTGCTTGACAGTCATAGTTTTCATCTGATCTCTTTTCAACTTTCAGGGTTTGTTCTTTTTTGTCAGAGCATGAACACCACTTTCATTGTAAATGCACACTGTGAAGTCGCAGTTGCAAAAAGCTACATCTGTGTAAAAAAACAAAGCTCATGGTACTTTGACCTATATCTGTTGCAACAGTTGGAACTATAGTTATTGCCTTTTTAACTTGTTTATTCACTCAGTTGGGAAATCATAATGAATTGCATTTGACTGGCTCAAAGGAATCAAAACACAAAAAAAGACAAATGCATTTGTTTGTCCTTTTGACCTATTTGGAGACTGATTACCACCATCACTGCAAAGCCATTCTATAAGAAATAAAGAAGGGTTAAAGGGAGAAACTGTGTTTGTTTCTCCAAGACATAATCGCATATTGATCCACGTCACTGACGCTCTAAATTGTGACATTGTGTTTAGTTGTCGATGCGATTCTGACTTCTTTTCAATTGAACACCAGCCAAATGATATTTAGTTAATTACATTTTCATAGAGCTGTCCCTCTTCCCTTGTCTGCCACTCTCCAGTCTCTCTTATTATGAACTTTACATGATAATGAAATGGCGAGTGGTCTTTCAGCTTGACTGTTTGCAAAGTCCTTTCATTCTATGACTTTTTAAATAACTCAGCCACTTTATTTTCTATCTTACACTCTGCACTCTCTTCCTGTCTTTCAGACTTCAGGCGCTGCTGTCCAATGATCCAGAAAAGCATTCATTGTGGCCATCCACCCCACACCACCCCCTGCCCCACTTGCTGATGAATTATACCTGTTCATTTTGCATTGGCAGCATTCATAGAGGATTTCACACTTAGCAAATACATAAAATCAAGTGAGAGAGACTCTCACTATATATTATTTTTCTATTTGTATTGTATTTTGTATTCGATTTGTACTGACTTTTTTCCTGACCTGTTGAAATTACATGAAAATTATGTGTTTCAAGATTTTTCCACTGAGTTGCTAGGCTTTATTTATTTTTTGCACCATTGTTTTTTGTTGGTGTGCTGTTGAAGCACATTGTGCAGTAAATGTTGCATTTACAATATCAATGGCAATTCAACTTAGCCTGATTTAAGGATCCTTCAGAGCTATACTTTATGCATGAGGGAAAAGGAACCCCGAGAGAGGGAGACTCTGTCTTGCCAAAGTGCTATCCTTTGAGGACAACAGTGACATCTTAGAAGTTAAAATTATATCTTTATCAAAGGACAACATTTTCATCGCTTTTGTAGCTGCTTTAGGAAATGGAATAAAAAAGTGTAGCAATTTTAAACAGGTATTTTTAATGAGGGAACACCCTCCCTGCCACCGTACACATGCAATGCATGTTCTCGATATTGATGCAGAGGCCACCCTGCCACATAACGATAAGCAAAGTGACGAAATTAAGTGAGGGCATATGACAGACTAATCTTTAGCCAGTGCTGTGATGCAACCTCCTGTCAAGACTCTATGTTAATTATGCCTGCAGTGAAATACTGATTCACTTTAAATCCCTCAACACCAGCTGACCAGTAAGTAAAAGATATTAGTCGGCAAGTCTCTGCATTCAGCCCAAATCTGTCAAGAAAGGTTTGATAAGGGCCTCTCTGCATTTTGCTTGTCTTTCTCTGCCCAACAGCTCTTGTCTGTGGGGGGATCCAAAATAAGAAATCCCTTTATACTGATATAATTAATCACTCTGGGAGAACGGCCGTGTAATTATTCAGGTTACCACAGACGTCCACAACCCTCCTTTACTTGACATCGTCACAAGGCTTTTAGGCAAGGCAAAACCACAATTATTTGACTTCGTCTTTCTGTTCTACGAATTAGCGATGTAAGAGAAAAATGTAAGATAATTGGATTATGGGCATACTAGAAATTGCGTCTTAAACTATGAGCTCAAAAAAAACAAAACAATGAGGGTAATGACCTCTCGTGCTGAGAGTAACAAAGTAGCCTTTATCTTTTGAGCATGACGTACTGGGAAATAGCAGCAGGACATTTGTTGAGGATGAGTGAGATAATGAAAGAATGGATTGTCTCGCTGCCAGTCCTCTCTCAGGGGCAATCATACTGTATGTCCCCATTGCTGATAAAAATAGTTCAGCATCAGTTCACCCAAAAATTAAAATGGCACCATGGCACCCTTGGATTGTTCTTAGGCACATTCTGAATTAGCCCTGTTTAAAGGGACGCTTCGGCTGAACTCCCTTCCTTGAACCGAAAAGAAGTTGTATTGTGCAGCATCAGCAGATGTGCCCCATGAAGCCAACACAGAGAGCGAGAGAGGGAGAAATGGGGCAACAAAGGGGGTGCACAACACTGACATCCACAGTTGAAGGGAGGGTGAGCCATTCTTACCAAAGATGGTTGATGCACCACAATACAACAGAGACAGCACCACAACACAAAACAAAGCTGATGTAAAATTTAAACAATAAATAGCTATTTTTCCACAAATAGAAAATACCACGCAGATACCTACCACTGCCACCTCAGAGTTCCACTGAGTCGCTGAACAGGAACTGATGAAGCCTGCTTAGACGACAGGCCAAAAGTATTCTGAGACAATCTGAGAGATGCCCTGGGAGTTCAGTAAAGTTAATCAAATCGATCTCATATGAGTAAGAGAAGATATACATTAAAAAGGAGCCAGATAACCACAGTTACAACTGATCCAACGTCATTATGTTGCTGACAAGGCAAGACAGTTTTGAAAAGATACCCACCTACATCTGGAAAAAAAAAAAATAAACTTGTGGAAAGGCCTTAAACTTGAGTGAAGACATTAACTGTATGAGGACAATGTCAGTCATTATTAATTAAAATTTCAAGTATTACAAAACAACAGGGCGCAAATGCACCAAAAATGCTTAAGGACGGTGAGCATTGACACTACATTTTATAACTTTATGGTCAAAAACCTTGTGTCAGCCTTTATTTTATCTTGGCATATTTTATATGCAAATGTTTTTACCAAGTTTAAGCAAGCAGTACCAGAAACTTCATGTTCTGCTGACTGTGCATGTTATAAAAAGCCCCATTAAAACTCCAAGGGAGAAAGTTATTTGTACATTTTCTCTTTTGTATGAAAATACCTTCATTGATAAGAACTGGGTTTTGCGACGCCATCGGCTTGGCCAGTGTCATGTAAGCTGTAGTGTTTGGTGCGGCAAGGATTGGCTCACATAGAATATTGGAAACTGAGCTGAGCGACCAAAAGCAAAAGGAGCAAATTGTTAGAAAATCTCAAACTCAAAGACAAACAGCTGAGAGATCACAATTGATTAAAAGGGATGCGTTATCTGTCATTTTAATTGTGTAAATGTATTTCATGGCATGTCAACTTCAAGAAATATACACAAAGTCAGCTCCACACACTGAAAGCAGTTCATTTAGTGCAATGCCAATGGTATTTTTTACAGCCTCGCCTATGTATCTGCTGATTGCTTAATCGGTGAGTTAGCAGAGGTTGGAAACTGATATTTAAGGTCATCGATGAGAAAACATTCTCAGTCACACAAAGACTCTAAGTGCTTAAAGTGAACCACATTACAGGCTGTACGCTGGATCTCATTTGCTGCTCCGGTCTCACCCCTTCTAAGTGCACAGCTGCTGATATTCACATATTTGATAATTTTTTAATTCATTTGATGTCTCCCTTCACCTCTCCATAACCAAATCTCCACATCTCATTTCATGTTGGAACATCAAAGAAATCAACTTGGATTATCTCATCTCCGGTATCAATACCGTTTCAATCCCGGACTGATTTTCCTCCCCCGATGAACATCCTCAATCACCTTGCCCCAGTGAAAACTCGCCTCGTCACCTTTTCCCAATCAGGATGGGTTGAAGAAGGTAGGTAGATAAGTAGATAGATATAAACTGTATCTATCTTCCATTTTTAAAAAAGATGATTAAAACGGCACATTATTTTGACTGAATAGACTCAAATTGAAAACTGATTTCTTTCTGTGAAAGAATAGTTTTACTTATGATGCCATTTCTATAGAAGACTATTATTGGTTATTTGTTAGATTGGAGGTGTGCAAATAAATTGCTATGTGAATGTTTTATGAAAAGCGCTGGGTAGGCTGTGTGCCTTTTGGGCAGCCACAATAACTGACAGTGCACCAAAGATTCTTTGGCAGGTCCACTCAGCCATTCACAGCAGCCTAGGAAGCAAAATAGCTGCACCGTCTTGTGATGATAAGAACCAAATCATGTCAGACGGTGTGCTCGCCCCTCCTGCTTGCCTGTTATATTTTTTTGCTTCAGCATTTTTTGCTTTTTTGTATCAAAAGATGTGAGCATACTAAGCATAAAAGTAGATCCCTAAAACATTTTCTACTGAAAAAGGAAAGTAAAGAAAAAAAAAATCTGTCCTGAAACTCATTCTGGAACATGAAGAAGCAAACAAATAAAACCACAAATTCTGTAAATACAAGGCTATTAAAAAATATATCTCATTAGTTCTGAATTACAAAGACACATGTAAAGCTGTTTTGCAGTAAACTAACTAAAATAGAAATATAAGCCTTTCAAAGTTGACGATGCCTCAGTTGGAGGCATTTGTAACAGTGAGAAACAGGAGGACACTGGACAAACCGGTCTCCGTCATGGACAACCCCAGTCCGTCTAAGTCTGGTACGTTGTTGTACCTGATTAGGCCTATGATAGTGGATTCTCCTGCGAACCTGACAATGGTGTTGGTGGGATGTACAGAGAACAGTTATGGGTGACGATAGAGTAGAGAAGGGGGCTGAGGACACAACCCTGTGGAGTACCGATGATAAGATGAGGGTGGAGGAGATGTGGTCCTTAATCGTGACATTCAGGGGTCTATTGCTGAGGAAGTTATGAAAGTTTATTTCATTTTATTTCATTCATTCATTTTACACAAGGTAATTCAAAGTGCTCAACAGAAAACAAGGGTAAAATCACTTCATAAAATCATTCCATAAAAACATAACATAATTACATAAAACTCCATAAATCATTCCATAAACAAAAAAAAAATGAATAGAATGTTGAGTGCAGATCAAGTTCTTTCAGTTGTCATATGGACAGTTGAATAGTGTTTTCAGCTAGGATTTGAACATTGCCAAAGCTGAGGATTGTTTCCCATTTTCTGGAAGACTGTTCCAGATTTTGGCAACATGAAATTGAAACTCAGCCTCACCATATTTAGTCCTTGGCTCTTACAGGTCAGAGATATACTTTGGCGCAAGACCATGAAATGACTTGTACACAAGCAGGGCTGCTTCAAAGTTTATTCTCTGAGCGACAGGAAGCCAGTACAGAGACAGCTACTTGAGTACATTACAGCTTGTTTAGTGAGCCCAGTGAGAAGTCCGTTACTGTAGTCTAGCCTCCTCAGACAAAGGCATGAATGAGTTTCTATACTTTCATTTTGTAAAAGTAGCTCTCACATTTAATGTATGTAATGTAAAATGTATTTAATCAGTATTGGCATCGGTATCAGCCGATATCACTCATTGATTATCGGGATCGGTATTGGCAGCATAAAACCCTGATCAGAACATCCCTAATAATTTTTGCATTTACATTTTTACATTTGCTTCAGTTTTTCTGTGCATAACAGAGTAATGGAGAAAATGAATATTGTATTTATTTCAGTTTATGATGGTGAAGCTTTTTCAATGTTTATAGTTTCATATGGCTGAGCCCGTCGTGGTGTAGTGTTTAGTGTTATGGACTTTGGAGCGGACGCCTTGAGTTGGAATCCCCATAAGTAAGCATCATCAGTATTCGTCAGGAAGGGCATCCGGGATATAAAGGGCTAAAGCCAAAAATCAGAATGCGGATCAAAAAGATCCGTTTTAGCGACTCTGTAATCAGGAAAAAGCCGAAAGAAAAAAACAAATAGTTTCATATGGCAATAGCTTCAAATCACTGTAGTCTGTGCGTCATGCCCTTTGACATGCCAGCAGCAAGGGGAACTTTATTTTTTTTATTCCTCTCAAACGCCACTTTCAATGTATCCTTCATTCATTCATTTTCTACCGCTTATCCTCAAAAGGGTTGCGGGGGTGCTGGATCCTATCCCAGCTGTCTTCGGGCGAGAGGTGGGGTACACCCTGGACTGGTCGCCAGCCAATCACAGGGCACATATAGACAAACAACCATTCACACTCACATTCATACCTAGGGACAATTTGGAGTCACCAATTAACCTAGCATGTTTTTGGAATGTGGGAGAAAACCGGAGTCCCCGGAGAAAACTCATGCATGGGGGGAACAACTTTTCATGTATTGATATTTCCAATATCATTATGACAAAACAAAAAAGAAAAAAAAGAAAACATGGCTAAATTAAAAATTCCCAATTGTGTCTCGTGAAAATATTTGAAACAATAAATGGAAAAGATTTTCCCAGTGAGAAGTCCATACTTTCCTTCAGCCAGGCATCTTTCCAAAGATGCTGTGCCCTTAGAGTGTGTGAATAAAGACATGCCAAGGACAATCTCTTCCTTTCATAATTAACTGCCTGAGGGGTAAAGTCGCAATAGCCCTGCAGATATCAAAATGCCATCGACAGCGCTACAGTGATATTATTTTTTAGGTAATGCCAGGAGATTTTTTTAATTATAGATGGAACTTTAACCGCCTCGAGATCCAAGATGTTAATGCAGATCTTTTTAAGAATGCTTGCCTTGAGCAATAAAAAAAGTATTAAAAGTGGTGACAACATGATGCCATGAAGAAATGTAAAAACATCAAGAATGAAATAAAACATGAACAATAATACATTTGGAATTACAATAGAAAGTTACAAATGTGACAACCATGCATACAGTTATGTTATATATATATGTTCAACCATTTGTGCTCAATTTCAATAGATATCCCATCCCATTTGTCAAATAACTTACGACTGTTTTCGTGAAACATTTTTATGTCCCATATTGTGTGAGATGTTTTTGTGTGTGTTTTTTTTTTTCTCTCTCTCGTTTTTTTTCGCTGGAGAGTGGTGGCACACCTGGAAGGTGCATCCAGGTGTGCCTGATTGCCAATCAGGTGGAGCTGGCATATAGGAAGCAGACAGCAAGCAATGTGCCTTGTTTCTCTCTCTCTCATGCTGATCTCTTGGAAGTGTTGCTGTGTGCTCAGCCATTTTGTGTCAACTGTTTATTTCACCGGTTTCTTTTGCATCCTGGTGTTGAGGATTGCTTTTTGTTTCCGTCCCCAGTTTTGTGGGGATTGCTTTCTTTTTCTACTGAAATGAAATACTTTATTTACATCGACCTGCTAGTGTGCTACCTTTCCCTTTCCCTTGCCCAATATTTTCTTTCGGCACTTTTGTTACGCCCCCTTTTTGCCCGAGACACCTTTAGAATGTAACATTTGGGGGCTTGTCCAGGATTTATCTTTAACTTCATAGGAATTTCTTTGTGATTAGCCATTGGTAGTCATTAGCAGTTGAGTATTGTTTGCCAGGTGTGTTGGTATCTGCCTAGATAGGGAAGTGCCCAGCTGAGCTGCATTTGCGTCCTTCGGGCAGTCATTTAATATTTTGCCTTTTTTATTCCGCAAAGCCGAGCTACAAACTGTGTACACTGCTTGCGTGAAAAACATGTAATTTGTACATTATCAATGGATAATGGTGTGGAGACCGTAGTAGACCCAGTGTGCTAGGATGTTACCCCTCAAGCACAGGCGTGTAAGCGGGAGGGAAAACCACCATTGACCATCCCTCGTCTTTAAACCGTTGTCCTTTAACAGTTAACAGTAATGCCAAAAATCAGTATAATACATACAGCACCTTATGCAGCACAACTAACATGGAGTTTTGCATGGTCTTGCGAGAGAAATAACCAACCAACTCTATGAAAACAAGCCCAACAGACAAGACACCACATTGTGAAAACAACATATTTCTTGCTTCCCACATAGAAATTCCTCCCTGATTTCTCCTCCATCCCCTTTGTGCTTAGTGCAGATGGTGATAGTGCATGTGTCTGATTTCACAGGCAGCATGGGTTCAGTCACTACTCAGTGACAGTGTGAATGTGAGTGAATAGTTGTCTCTCTATATTAGAGGGTTACAGGGGAGTGGATTTTCACTCCTGTCCCATCCCATCTTGAGATCACTTGTCCCTGACTCACTGGTGTACTTCACTAAGACTAAACAGATTTTACAAGCAATATATAATGTGTTACCACCACACTTGACTCTCATGAAGTTCAGTGATATTTGCGACTTCCCTGTCAGTTCTGTGAACTTCATAGGTTGTTTCTGACTTAGGGTTACAACCAATGGCGAAAGAACAGATGTGGCTTCCCAATATCGGTGGCATGTCGGTTTCACTATTGGTGTTAGCTCCCTCTTGCTGTTCGTTGAATTCTGGCAGAAATTAAAGTGATTGCAATCCCCTGACCTGTTGAATTCCTAAAAAATGTCAGCCTCTACACTATATGTGCCCTGTGATTGTCTGGCAACCCGTTCAGGTTGAAGTATAGCAGTTGTTGCAGTTCTTATAAAACTGCCAACTTGTGGCCTTTTTTCTGGTTTAAAACTGCACCAAATGTGCTTTCTTCTATTGTGGAGATGCGTAATTTCCTCTTTGCCTCCAGTGCCAAAAACAACAAAAAACGTAAGACTTAAAAATACGTCTTTGGAGGCAAGTGGTGCTGTTGGAAAAACATTATAAATGAGTTAAAAGTATTAACTATAAAATGCATTAATGCATAGTGTCTGTGTGTAACCCGTTTAGTTTAGCCAACCCCACCCACACGCAGCATAGCATGTCCTACATTAATGCAGCTTTCACAGCCACAGCAGGCGGCTTCTCCCGGCCAATACTGTGGTTCTCTCCACCTCCATGGAGCCACGACGGGCAGCTTCTCCCACTGTACCCTCGGGTTCTCCCAGTCATGATAGCCATAGATGCCGTAGGAAGCCAGTATACCCATCTTGCAATTGAAATAAGTGGACACACACGTATGTCCGGGCTACAACAGCCTTACATGATGTGCACCTAGCACATGAGTCGCACGCCAATTGCTACCAATTGTTCTCACTCGTGTTGAGAAGCTGGCTGATGCACAGAACAAGGAGTGCTGAATGTGTGGTAAAGTCTTGGGGGTGCAAGGTGAATGTGTGCCAGGAGACACAGAGAACAAAGACCTAGCACATAAATACATATACTTAAGCCCAACACCTATCAAGAAATGGGTTTTTAACACATGGTATCACAAAAACAATCAAATGCTTTGGTGAGGCTAAATGCATGTATACAAATACACTCTATGTATTGCTCCATATTTGCCACACAGACAACCACTTTTGTTTGATTACTTATACAAAAGAGAAACAGTTAGGATATAATTGTCACTTATACCTTGCTCTTTTGACTCTTCGACGACCAAGTAACTGGAAATGTGCAGGGCTTCAACAACAATTTGGCGAATAATCCAGTCTCATGTGAAGACAGATTCCTTTTTTTTCCTCCTGCTGGGCAGGAATCAAGCAACTCGAACCACTTCTGTCTGATGTTCTTTAAACCTGAAAACATTCCTTAGGATCCATTGCTGACCCCGTAAACGGAGCGAAGCAGAGCTGGAGTGAGGGCAGGACGACAGTGTATCTGGGCATGATATGCATTACCTCAAATGACAAAAGTATCAATATTTAAATTTGAGAATCAATTTTAAAGCATGAAGAGATGGCATCTGAAGTATCGATCTGCACTAATATTGCAGCCGTGGGCAGAAGGAAAAACAGACTTGTGGTGTCACTGTATTAGTGAAGAACGACAGTCAACCGCTGATGACATCATAGACAAGCCATGGAGCTGACATGCTAAATGGGGCATATCCTAACCGAGGTTCCACTGTACTTATCGTTACAATGCTTGAGACTTCAGCTCGAATTATATTATTTGATGTATTAAGAGTCGGCTATTTTTGTTATGAAGCGTTCAAGGTTTCAAAACATTTCACCATAATTGTTCCAAAATATCACAATATCAGTGTAGTGCTAAACTAAAGCAATATTACCTTGACTCCCAGAAATTCAGAGTGCTGTTGACACTACCATGAATTATAGTGTCCCCTCTGTGCACCCTGAGCTGAATGTGGGACTCCTGCACTGTACCAGCTTACTTAAGTGAACAAATTCCAATTATGCAAATGTCGGAAAATAACTTGCACCAATGGCCCAAATGTCCGCTGGAGTGTTATTAAAAGGCAATTTCATTCACACATATGTTAATATTTGATAGGTATCATGTGCCACTTCAGCTGATTTCCGTGTGTGTGCATGTTGAGAGCTCTGTGGTATACTTATACATTAGTTATTCTTTTACATAAACTACTATATTAATAGTAACTAATATATTAAGTGGCATGCAACCTAAGACCCCTTCATGATGTTTTTTTTTAATTTTATGTCTGTAAAAACAGGAGAAAAAAAACATCCAAATTATAACTCCTTTGCAAAAAACAATCAATCAATAGTGGAGTAATGGACTTGTGGAGTAACAACTCACACAGGGTAACACTTTAGAATAAGGTATACAAAATTAAAGTAGTTAATGAGTAACAAACCTTCCTAACCATAACCACTAGTCATTTGTTTCTCATTCTTCATTACATCTTCAGTAACTACTCTAAATTATGTGTGTTTAAACAAAAGATGCTCTCTTCTAAGTTGTGCATCTAGTTGCATATTTATCTTTTGTTGTCAAATCCCAATATTTTCAGTCTACAGCAGAAATCAAGCAATTGACCTCCCAGCTCCAATACGTCTGGAGGGCACTGCAACCTTATAATGTCATGTGGCTATTACAGACAGTAATAAATGGTCCTTTGACTCATTGAACCATTTCTTTGTGGAACTATTACGATTTTATATTTCAGTACTCACGGGTCTGATTGTAAAATGATCAACAGAAATAAACAATCCTGCCCAAACAAATAAAACTCAACTTCTTTATATTTGCAGGATGAAAACTCCTGTTGATGCCACATGGTGTATGACCTTAGAGAAATGTTACCATGACAACCCCACAAAAAATGACAAAATAATTCAAGAGTTGGATTTGCCGGATATTAGGGCTTGTGGCAATATGGTCCCGAACAAAAAAAGCGAAACTAAAAGCTACACGCCTTCCCCTCTGGTTTACTGCCAAACTGAAATTACAAAATCGGTGTCCTCAGCTCCTCAACTTCCATGTACCCCAGGGTGCTTTAAATGGGGAACATCTACAGTGCATTTTTATCCCTCTAAGGTTAGCCGTGAGCAAAGTAGCTCTGGCTGATGCAAAGTATTCTCTTTCTGAAAATAAACTCATGAGTTGGCAAGTAAAAAAAAAAAAAAAGTAATTTTAGATTATTTAGAAATTAGTATGTATGTGATACTGCAAGGAGTCTACTCCAATTTTCCAAGATCCTTTTCCTCCTGCATCTTAATTTTTGGCAACCCTTAGTGTTCCCTCCAAGCAGCAGTGGTTTATTTTTAATCTCAGCGGTGTGTATACACATGTAAACAGCACCAAATTACACTGGATTAATGACCAAACATATACATATATTACAGATTTCTTACTTGTCTTTAATGAACTAAGTGACTAGAATCTTCGTTACTGAACACACTCTTTTCAAGGACATTTTCAGCTGCTACAGAGACAAGTTATAATATGATATGACTTACGGCATCCCTGTCTTATTCTTATGTATTCTGTTGTAACAGGTAACACCGAGAAAGATTAAAACTTTATGAATTTATAAGCTATTATGTTTTGCGGCTCTTGAAATTTTATATTTCGTGGGTGGGAGGGAATAATAGCTTTTTCAATAGTAAAGGTTGCCGATCCATCCTAGAGAGGAGCAGTGGCTAAACATATACACAGTCTACTTTCATTCTGGGTCCAACCAGATATATTGCACTCAGTAATAGCCACTTCAATGTTATCCATCCAGGGAGGATTTCTGTACATCCAGCTCAATAAGCATAATATGGAGCAAAAATACCATGTTGGGAAAATTCAGAAAAATGCAATTTAGACTAAAAAATGTGATGTGATGTAAGTGATGTATGGCACTTTTGGTAGATGGAGAGTAGATCCAATACTCCAGTGATTGATGATGACAAAATTGTCAAATTAATAATCCAACATGATGAATATTTTTTTTTTCTCGAAATGATATTCACATCAACCTTCATCTAACTTTTTCTGTGGCTGTGAGCTTCAACTGAGACGTAAAAGACTCTTTACTTATCCTCAGGGAACTTGATGCCGCCCATATTTTTAGCATTTTGAGAGTTCGTTCTTTCAAAATTCAGTCTGCATGGCATTTGTGGGCATATCTGAAGTAGTGGATCTGCAGGCTGATTTTAAATGCTGACTGATGGAAGGGGGGGAAAAAAAAAATCTGTTGAGCAGAACTCCAGCTCTTGCCAGTACACAGAGAATGGGGAATGGACATGTCATCTACTGTATAGATATTTTATTTTCCTGTCAGTTTATATCTCCTGACAATTTTTTCATGTCTAAATATATTACATTCATAATCCAATTTCTATGTTCTATTTAATTAGGTTGATTTAAGTCCAGAAGTACTGGAATAATGACAGAGTTCTGTTGATTCTGTTGCGAAGAGATAGGCGCAATGTTGTTTTGCCACGCTTGGGGCGTGTTGGATGTTAAATGTACATACGGTACGTATTTCGTCATGTCTGACTGGTTTATCGTTGCCAGCGTATGTGCTGTACATATTGTGTACTCTTCTCTGATTGGTTCATTGCTGCCAGCATACGTACTTTACGTGTCATGTGTTTATACTGTATTTTCTATTATACATTTCATAACTAAGAAATCCAAACAGTATCTGAGGAAAGTGACTGCTGGTGTCCTAGCTGCAAAAAATGTAACTGTGGAAAAATTAGGGATGAGCTTTTTGCTTTTCTCATATCATCATCTGCTGTCAGACAAGAAGATACAGTACATCATCAGCAAAGTGCACAGGCTACAATGACAGCTTGCTTCTCAGATTAGACACCCCCCCCCCCTTTTCTCCCCGCCCCTTTTAAAAAGATCAAAAAAGAAAACAATGCACTTACTTGATATTCAACACAGGTGAGGCTTTTCTAGGACTCTTTGTCACAGACAATCTCACAGATATAGACGCTCACAAAAGTGCACTGATGCACAATGTCAGGGGCAATCGCTTTGACCAGGCATGGGTCCAAGGGCTTTGTGAGAACTGTAATTTCATCCTACTTCCGAGCGAGGTCACCTTATGCTTGACCTACCCAGTGAGCATTTGTGTGTGTGTGTGTGTGATGTGAATCTACTGACAAGGAACCATGCGAGGTTTAATGGAGTGGTAAAACAGTACTGGACTGAGAGAGCAAAAGGAAAAGCCACATATTGGTACATTAACATTATGGGCTCACAACCCTTATTGCATTTTGTCAGTTCTTCACCTTCTCGTAGTGAGCCACAGGATAAATACGTGTCCAATGCACTTTGATAGCAGAGAATGTTGCTGTTGTAGGTTCAATAGCTTCTAACATGCACCACCATGATTTGTCTTTTGTGGTATGTGCTGCATACTGCTGCTTTTCAAAGCATCATCAAAATGAAAATGACCTGATACATCGTCTATCCACAGGATTTTTTTTATGTCGAAGGGGTGTATTCATTTCTCTTTCTGCTCTTATGAAGGAGATAATGAGCTTGAAAAAGAGAACACAGCGCACCCAATTTGGAAACACTTCCATGGGACTCACATGAAGCTTTTAATGCATTAGTGGCCAAATTCCACCTCCATTTGCTATCTATACCATAAATCCATCTAAAATGAGATACAGTAAACCTCGGATATATCGGAAATTCGCTCACAACGGACAGATAAAAAAGAACCGATTTTTCTGTAATGCATTTCCAATAAAAACTCATTGCATATATCGGATTTTTTATAACGGATTTCGCCTATTTCAGACAAAATCTCCAGTCCCGTTCCAATACATTTCCATTAAATTTCCCTCGCATATATCGGATGGCCGCATCGTGGCGCTCTGATTCGCCGAATCGTGACAGGCCGCTATACGACGTCATTTGCAGCGTTGCCTGCGCGATTTATATTCACGTTTATTATTCAGATTTAGGACAAATATAAAAGTGAGTGACGTCAATAATACTAGCACAGCAGTGAATGAGATCTTAACCTCACTATTGGAAATAACGTAGGCCTGACGGGCGTAATTAACAATTTGTTATGCTCAGAGTCCAATAAAGTTAAATTCTCATTACCTTACGTCTCTTTTCATTGCCCAGTCCAGGTACATTGGAAACATAGTCAAGGAAGTGCCTTTTTATAACGGATAAAATCCGATTTACGTATATACCGGATATAAATCCGATATATGCATAAAACGGATATTTTCCGGTATACGCATATAACGGATTTCGCTTATATCGGACAAAACCAGTGGGAACAATTGAATCCGATATATCCGAGGTTTACTGTACTGTACATTGTGATGAGCAGGAAGGGGATTGATGCTGATACAAAATTTAGGAATTTTTTGTGTGATTCCACTGGTTCATTTGCATCTTTTTTTTTAGAATTTGCACAATTCTTGATCAAATGCATCGCATCCTAGCTAAAGCATTTTAGTCCAGATTTGACAGCAAGTGCAGCATTGCATTTCGGCATTGCCAGCATTCACACATATTTTTTTCCTGAAATTGCACACCTTAAGTTATACTTCCAACAAAAGATTCCAAACTAAACTCTTAAGGAGCACAGTGTGGGGAAAAAGTCAGAGCCTCACCAAGCCATGAACATCACTGTCTTTAGTTGCAGTGTCAATCAAAGCAGATTATTAATATCAATTTAAAAGCCTAATCATTAGACTCAATCGTTGGTTGTTTCCCAGATATAGTGCGCTGTTCTGGGACAAAAGCATCAATACTTTTGGAACAACTTACAGTAGCTGAGTGGAGTGCCACAGCTGAGTGTGGGCCCATGAACATAAACCATATCCTTCAGCCATTGAGGCCAAAAGTCTCGATCCTGCCTAAAAATGACACACTCAGCAAAACCACCGCCAGTAACACCAACAGCAATAAAACACTTGCAGTGTTTCAGGTTTTTAAAAACAGCATCACTCCTTTAAAGAATAGCAGTTTTGGCAACCTGATTCCTGCAGCTTTTAGTTCCTGCGACTGATTTGACACATGCACTAAACTCCCTGTATTTATGCAGACATTACCAGGAGGGGCTTTATTTGAGGAGACATTAAAATGACATTGTTGTTCCAAACGATAATTTTAGCATTTCATTTAGAAAAAACAAATCATACAACACTTTTTGTAGGTTTGACTGCGGATAGTATTTTGTAATACAATTGTTTATCCATACAGACAGACATCATAGTATCATTTGCATATCTAATTTCTAGGCAAAGTGTCATGGTTTTTAGTAATCATGGTCCCCCTTTGAGGAACAATGGTGTTATGATACCACTTTATATTAAAACGGGTGTTCTGTCCCTCAGCTTAGTATGAAACAGGTTAAATTGACGTAATGTATGGTGAAAGTAGTAGTAATCGTAAAGGTCGTCCAAATTAATCATGCAAATTAAAGCGATCACTTTCAAAGATCTTTCTTTGACTTCACTTTTGAAGTTAATATCATTTGCAACTGTGCTTGTAAAGTTTCTGGTATGATAACAACCCTCTTTGTAGCATTTTTATGCAAATAAATAATTTAAATGTATTTTGAAGACCAAGCTTTGAAAACCATTGTATAATATTTAATAAATTCTACTTGTGTTTGACAATACTCTTACATGATATACCCATAAATGAGGTTAGATTCAACTTTATTGTTATTGCTCATGTCACTGGTAGAGGGCAACAAAATGCAGTTGGTGGTTGATGGTTAACATAATGGAGAGGGCACTGTAGTGAGTTCAAATCACATCAGCATGAAGGAAACAACTGTCTCAATCTGGGTTTGGTAAGATGCAGCTATTCAGCCACCTTGTTCCGTCACTGAGCGATTTGTAATAATGTGGAGAAAATGTGAATTTTTAAAAAGAGTGCGAAAGGTCCGACCCACCACAAGTCCATGAATGCATCTAGACTACATTATTACTCCAGGCTGGCTTAGTCAAAACCAAGTCTTGGGCTGTCTTTCATTTAAACCAGGGGTGTCCAGACATTTTCCAGCGAGATAGTGAACAATGAAAGGATGCAAGTGCAAACTCTGATATTGTGAATGCAAAGAAGTTACAGGTTATATATTTAAAGAAAAAAAGCTGCCACAAAGAGTCTTCACCTAGCTTCTCTTTGCCCAGTGTATGTTCACCTCAAGCTAAAATTTAGTGACCATTTTATGCTAGACTTGGATTTGTATTTTTAATTTTGTTGGCATTGCAAGATTAACATTTATGAATGTTAACCTTCAGGGAAAATACATGTTACATTAGTATAAAGAAAATATTTCCTTCTGAAACATTGTTCGGAACCAACACGGTAATGATAAAAATAGAGTATTGCTTTAGGAAAGCATGGCACACACCAAAGCTTACATGTACAACATGCACAAAATAAAAAAAAAATACATACAACATGCAATATTACAACTGTCTAGTTCAATTATGATTGATGAATTAGCACTCTACCCCAGATAATGCCTGGAAATAAACTCACTTTGTCAACTTTTTCAGTTATGAAGGTCTGTAGCCAATTTGCAGATACACACTTTGTGAGAATGTGATTGGGAGTTGTCAGGAAATGCACTAAAGACTGTCATTGCATAGAATTAGTCAGGTGTCAGGACAGTGTGGGGCCGCCTCTTCCTTCTCCCCCCCGCATGCAATGTTAAGTCAACAAATGTATTACTCTCCCCATTGCTGTATTTGCTTGGAACAAAGAGAGGGTGTGATGAATCCTTGCAGCACTTCTGAAAGTTAGCGCCCTCTAGGCAGCCACCAAACAGATGCAAAAAGCCCCTTTTTGAATGAGCATTAATGATTTATTCAGCACAATGGTTTCAAGATGTGATTTAAAACTTTGTCCACGTCACAACAGCATTTGCAGACTTCAATAAGTATCCATCAATCTTTGACTGGAATTTTCTGTTTTGTCTGTCACACAACATCAAGCTGTCTCGCTCCTAGCTATTTAACCACTTTGATCATTGTAAAATATTAGGAAATGCCTGTCATAACAATTACATTGGCTCCCTTTTCATGCAGCTGTCATTATTTAAACAGGAGTTGAAAAGTGCATTTTGCCACCCTGTGCACTTTGAAGCCTGCAGATTAACAACACATGAGCGGATATACTGTATGTTTGAGTATAAATATGAAAATTTACAGTGCAATGAATGAATGAATGAATGAATGAATGAAGTACAGTAATCACTCATTTATTGTGGTTAATTGGTTTCTGAACTGATGGTGATGAGTGAATTTCCGTGAAGTAGGATTCTTTATTTATAAATTGTATATGTTCAAGCTTAGAGCATAGCAAACCTGCCTATGAACGTCAAAATAAATTTTTATCGTCATAAGAAATAGCACTTCTATTGTCAAGTTTACACTCCAATCACCCAATAGAGTAGACACAATAAGAGTAAATAAGCCATTTAAGACATTCAGTATATAGGACTTGTGCTTGTAGGAAGTGAGGCTCGGGTTAACATATAGAAAAACTGTGGTTGTGAAACCGCAAAATTCGAAGCTCAAACGGGCAAGTGATTACTGTACATAAGACATGTTCACCTAGTGAAAAGCCACGTCCTCTATTTTCATACTAAGGCATTCCCAGGCTAGTTGTGAAACATTCTCTGCAGCATGTTATCGACCCTGAGGTCTCCTTCTGGTATAATTGTCTAGAATATCATACTAGTATTAAGGAGGCATTCTTCAACCGACTTATCTTAGGAGCTTGACTGAGCTAAGTTGTAGACATAGCTGCATTTCATGCAGCAAGCTCAGGTTCAGTTCTCTGCCAATGCCCTCTCCACAGTCACTGGAGATTGCTGACCCGGATTAATGGGAAGGTTGCATCAGGAAGGACGTCTGACACAGTCAAAGAAATTGGACTCTGAAAGAAGACTTGATGGCAGTAGCCAAAAGAGAATGTGAGTTGCATTTTTTTCCAATTGATGCAGACATGCAATAATGCACAATGGCAGCTGGTGAAATAGTGTCAAATGATGCACTACAAATGTAGAAACATAAATAAGCAATGCACACTGCAAATGTAGCACAGAGCTGTAAAAAACTCATTCCATATTTTTGGTAACTATGACAGTCGCAACGCGTAATTAGGCAAGTGCAATTTCTATATAATATCCACATTGCTGCTAAAATGTTGGTGAATGCAAAGTCTGTTTGCAGAGAGAGTGCAGTCTTTTGATAATGCTGTGTCACAATGAACAGGAGGACTCCTATATCAAACAACATGGGTTAGGTATCAGAATGCCAACTTTAAAGGAGACAACAGCAAACAGCTGGATTTGGCATGCTGCAACTGAGACCACCAAGTGGAATACAGACAGCTCATGGATTCCATTATTTGTAAAAGGCTTTGGGGGACGACGTGAAACAGAGGCAAACATGGAGGGGAAATGAATCAAAGGGGACAGTGCACACTGAGCAGTGGATCTGGTTCTGTCAGCCTTGCCGGCTGGCATTGCTGGAAGGCAAGCAGGAGAGATGTGTGGCTCAACAGAAACATTTATCACCTCAACCCCTCGTATTACTGAACCC
Source organism: Doryrhamphus excisus (assembly GCF_037039965.1). NCBI lineage: Eukaryota > Metazoa > Chordata > Actinopteri > Syngnathiformes > Syngnathidae > Doryrhamphus > Doryrhamphus excisus. The sequence goes on along the minus strand of NC_136371.1, from coordinate 8,516,894 downwards.
TGTGGGCACTGAAGGCATTTTCGTGACTTGGAAATGATGTGGCTGCATCCATACTTAAAGGGACTGTATGCAACTCGCTCCAAATGACATTTTTTGAAACCAAAAAATATAAGAACACCACCACCGGCTAGCATGCGTTACCAAGGGGTCTGGTCAACTCCCTGGCTAAAGCTAGTGTTAACGTCAGATAGTTTGTCTTATGAAAAAGTACACAGGCTTACGTTAGTTGGACATTTAAGTTGGCCACTGTAATTGTATAAATTATAATTTGAAAACTGAACAAATGTTGAGGAAGCCATTTTTCTCATTGGCTCAGCAAGTAAACAATTTCATTGGCTCATTGTGAGTGACATCTGTTATTTAACGGTAATAACTGAGGTAATTAGGCCTGCAGACTGCCGCTGCGATTGGTCCACGAGCATGACTTTATGTTCACATTAATTGGTGTCAGTGTGTCCGGATCCGGACCGAGGTCAGCCATTTGGTGTTGGCCTGTCTATACATTCAGTGATAGCAAACATTAGCAGCTATCATGAGCTGATAACAAACATAATTAGTGCATGAAGCAATGAGAAATAATGGGCAGACAGCGGTGTGGTTGAGTTGCATATTATGGATATATTCACATTTCAGATTTAACATTTATATTAAGAGCCAAGATTTCTACTATTTAAGATATATATATATATATATATATATAGTTTTTTGTATTTAAGATTTAAACATTTAGGTTTACGGTGAGTATTTATATTCACAATTAAATTTCTATCTCAAATGTAAAGAAAATGGCCAAATTTTACAAAAGTAAGTTAGCTTGAAAAGTGACAGAATTTTTACATTTGCACCCCATACATTTGGGCATGCCGAAGTATTGAGATTTCTTTAAAACACTCAAATTACATGTGAGCTGTAGAGTCCCCTGTGGTAGTAAACTACATCTTCATCATCCCATGTCTCGGCCATGCTTTAAACCTGTTACTGGATTGTAAGAAACACAAAAAAGTCATTTACTGGTTTTATCTGCAGGCCTGTGACAGTAACGGGTGCAGCATTGTCCTGCGTTTGTCACCACTTTCCTCCTCTGCACTTGTAATTACCTCAAGTCGGCAGGGACACCTGCAGGGTGCCTTTGCAGTGCGCGCGTGTGTGTGAAAGTACAAGTGCAAGTACCTGACCATTCCCATGTGAGCTGAGCTGATTGTGTGCAGTATATTTTTTGTATAAATGGCTGGCATGTTTCAGCATCCTCTGGGGCCAGCGCACTGTATAAATAATAATGAATATCAGATTGATTACCCAGGAGTAAAAGTGCTGGTATTAAAGTTATTATGAAGGGCTCCAACCTGTGAGTTGCAGCAAATGTGCACAGCTGAAAGCCCATAGTTCCTTCTTAACTCATAATTAAAGTGAGCAATATTTCTCGGATGTAAACACAAGAGGGCCTCTTCAAATGACATTGGCTGCGTATAGTTTGACATTAAAGTCAAAATATCAGAAGGAATTGAAGAGTGCAAATTACATTTCTAGGTCCTTAAATTCTAGGTTCTTCAACATTAAACTAGGATCCCCTGTGGAAAAGCACAAGATGAGATCCAGAAGCCACGATCAAAAGCAAAGCCCAGACTTAATTGTGGCCAAACTGTGTTAGTTAGAAAAGAGGTACAGAGTCACCCACTGATGATGTTGTTGACGACGCTAACCTCCGGTTGTGGTTTCCATTTTTTGTTAGCATACTAATAGACTTCTAGCAAGGATGTTTTGTGAGAAATATGGCCACAGTTGGACTCCCACAGTGTGTTAAATCATTCAATACCAAAAGCGTACAGTTTTATACGTTTTTATAAAGTCCAACGCCCAATCTCAAAGATGTAGTTATGTCTTCTGTTTTTATGAGCAAGAGGTGATGCCGCAACTGCACACTAATTGATGACACTTTTTTAAAGCCGTTTTAAACCAGAAAAACAGCCACTGGTGGCAGAGTGCATTTGATAAGAGCTTGGCATGGATCATTTGCATGTATGAACACACAAACAAGGAGCTGTAGTGTGCAGAAGCCTTCATATTGTTGGGAAATTTTTACGCATGGACACACACAGTGTAGTGCCAAATGTGAAAATTGTAACCAGTTCATGGTGTTATATTTGTAAATGAACAGTTATTGTGACAACCTTTTTTTGGAGTCATGTTGTGGTATAGTTGTCACAAAGGCAAAAAAGTGTGTCAAAGTGGAATTTATGCGTGAAATGTATGTTTTTACAAAAAATTTGTTTTTGTTGGGAACTGATGTTTTCCTGAAACTTACCTATGTTCTACTGCTGATTGCTAATGAACGGAAAAAGGTAGGAACATTTTTAAATTTAAATTTTGGTGGGTTCATGCTTATATAGCCAAAGAACACAATATTCTGTATACAATTTTTTTTTTCAGTATTTCGTGTCAGTCTTTGTGTATGCTGATCTGTAATAAACCTTTGTCACCTTGTAGAATGTGAACATATTGGCGATAACCTCAGGATGCAGAGTCGAGACCTGGTGCACATAAAAATGATTTATTAATCACAGCCGTCAAGCGGACAAATTGAAGTTAGCAGCAGGTACGAGTAACAAGAAAACATAAGCAAACCAAACAACATTCTAGCGTGGACCAAACAAACACATACAATGCTCTGACCAACTAAAACAGCATGCGGCTGAACGAAATAGAAGTGGAACCAAATTACCAGCAGGTACAGGTGATAATGAATATAAAGATGGCAGAGCACAGATCACAACAGACATAATACAAATAAACAAACTGTGTGACAATTGTACTCCTATGGTCAGGCAGGTTAGAAATTCAGGGTTACCAGGTTGCAAATTTGCTGCAATGCACCACCTCCTCAAACGGCTCAGGAGTGCATAATTAGTCATGCATTCCGTGTGTGTGTAATGCGTAAATAACCATGATAATAATAACTAGAAGCATTTTCACTAGAACTTGCTGTGAATGCTGAAATGAAATATTCTAGAAATATGGATGATAATATGAAATGGATTCACCAACTGAGGATCGAACCAGCAACAATCAGGTTGGGAGAGGATCACTCTAACACAGTGTCTCAATTATTTACTGTCATTGCCCCTCCAAAGGGGCAGAAATTTTTTCACCCCACACCCGATTTGAAATACTACACAAAATACTTATTTAGTATCTGTACTGTACAGATTGAACTTGAAACTGAAACTAGGAAAATCCAACAAAATAGAACATAAAGTGTATTCAATTGTCAAACAGGAACAAATGGTTTTGAATTGCTTCTCAGCATTCGCATAGTGATTATTTTTAGATTCCATGTTTGCAACATGCATATGGAAAGCTATGTTATCAGTTCATTCCAGAAAGTGTCCTGGAACTTTTTGGTACTCGACTAAAAATCTGTCAGGTTCTAACAAAGCGTGTTACTAGCGTCATAGGGTATGAGTCACAGACAAGCCTTGACAATGACACTGAGAATTCACCAAATGATTCATGATTCATTTCATTACTGTTATTATTTGTTGATTTTTTTTAAAGCACAATGGTGACGGCTGAACCGTACTAATGCAGGACTGTTTGGATGCTTTCTTTTTCATAAACAGTGTGGGTCTATTCAGACTACATGATCAGTAGAGCCTGAAGGAGAGAAGACTACTACTACCTGACGTGATGGTAGAACACTATCTCATTACCTCATTCATTCATTCATTCATTCATTTTCTACCGCTTTTCCTCACGAGGGTCGCGGGGGGTGCTGGAGCCTATCCCAGTTGTCTTCGGGCGAGAGGCGGGGTACACCCTGGACTGGTTGCCAGCCAATCACAGGGCACATTGCATAAAATGACATTGGCTTTTAAAGGCTGTGGTCTTTAACTTTTTGCTAGTTGGCAATATATCGCTTACTCAAAGTGTTATTTTTTTCATTTTGAAGCTCTATTTAGAACCTCCTTAAGATCCTACAGTCCAAAATGTACATTTTTCAATTGGTCTTTAAGAGGGTAATATTATTTTACAATGTTATTTCAGTACCACTGGAATTGGTTAAACATAAATAAACAGGATTATCATGCAAAACTGTCTTTATTTACAATATAAACTGAGGTGCATACAGTATCTTTAAACCTAATGTGGGCTGTTCTCCTGTAACTAACATATTGTGTTACCACTCATATTTAACCTTGTTTTGTTAATTTGGCACTCAGCACAGTCCAACGCTTTGAGATTAACTTTGACAGTTATGCTAATGCACACCCCCCATGGCATCCTTTCTTGTGCCAACATCTCAGCTATCAGTCAGAAAATGACTATTTAATTGTATTAATTGGATGGAAAATTGGTTGGCACACTGGTCCTTTTTTAAGCACCGTTGCCTCACAGCAAAGTGTTCTGAGTTTGAACTTTGGACTCTATGTGCTTGTGCTTCTCCCCGTGTACCACAGCTAAGTCCAACAAATCCAAAACATTCATGCCGTTAGCTGTTATTTGCTCTGTGTGAGTGTTTGTCTGTCTCTTTGTTATTTCATGTGTAGTTCACTTGTGATTTTAACTCTCATTTGAACTCTACTTTTTCAGTCATCAGAGTAGGGCCTGGAATCAAGTAATCTAATATGTACTTGGACTTTGCAGGATGTTGTATCATGTACTACATACCCATACAGTGGGAACATAGTTTTCATTAAATTTTTTATGACTATTATTGCACAAAATATGTGTTTTCGTACACTGTCTTGGTTATTGTAAAGCAAACCGGGAGCCAATTGTTTGCCCACATATCATGCTGCGGAATCATGTGCCATGTGTCAGACAAGCCAGACAAAAAAAAATGGTTAATCATCTTCATTATGTATATGTGGGTGGTTTATTTGTCCATGTCCTGTAACGCACACAGATCAATGAACAATTCTCTGTCTTCTGTATACGTACCATGTACAACTGAGTGTTGAATCGGTTTTCAGACAGTATGTTCATTTTGTATTGAGTACTGCTGCCAAATGAACCACCAGAAACCAAAAAGAGTGCTGCTGTCAAAACTTCAACATAAAATAGTGAGAAACACTAATGAATTCAAGAAAGAACGCAACGACGGGGTCCTTTATTGACAAGTTCTGTCCTGACAAAGACAGACTAAATCAAGGAAGCTAATGTTGTGCAAGGGTTAAATGTTAAAATTCCCATTTGCAGTGTTTAGAATGGCTTAATTGGATTTGCATTATTATTATGCCAATAATGTATTATTTTTTGTACATTTTGGTTTTCATCTGACTTTTGGAGCAAATTAATAGCAAACACAGGTTTCACTGTACATGGTTTAGCTAGAGTGGGTCCATAACTGCAGTTGTTAATAACAATGGTCCCTTGGCATGTTTCCTCTTTCGATGATAGAGTGATAAGTTGGCATTGGAAAATGTGCACGCTAACTAACTAATTCAAATTTGACGTTTGTACCAGGTTTCAGTGAAGACAATACACCCATTACCTTGCATAGCCCAACACCCTCACTCCACACATACAACAAAACACATGCACACACGCAACTCTTTTATCCCCGGGGAGACATCCACTGTTTTGTCCGCTGCACCACCAGTCTTCCAGGGCGTCGAGAGCCCAACAACTGCTGAGCACCAGTGGAGCATGTCTCTGAGTGTGCTTGATCTTGGCTCTTAGTCAAGCAGATGACTGACAATCGTCCTTAAATGTTGGCTTTCTGATTCTCGCTAACTAACCTTAGCAGCTAGCCTACATATCAGGATGCACAGCAGCTCACTGACATCATCTTCCTGTGATTGGATCAGAGCAGAGAGATTCTTGTTACGTGGACTGGGAGCAGAATGAAAAGCAATCAAGGGGGAGGGTAGAAAGGGAAGACAAGGAGGCAGCAGGCAGGGAAAGAGAGAGAAGCAATGACGAGTGGTTGTTTTAAGGAGGGAGGGGGTGCAGTCTGACTAAGCAAGACGAGCCTGTTATGAAACAGCAATAGGCTGCATGCCGGCTGGCTTCTCAGATTGATTTATAAACATGAGATGACAGCTGAAGAAGAGTGAAAACAAACTTTCTGGTTATGCTGCCAACAGTCGTCAGAGCCTTGCAGGCGTATTATTCACTGCTAAGTGATGAAAGTTGGAATAGTGATTCTGACCAGAAGAATTTGTCTGTGTTTCAAAGAGACCAGTTAAATGTTTGGTTTTTTTTTATTTGTGAATCTGCAAATGATCTTCCTCTCGAGCTACATTTTTTTCCCTTGTAAATGTGTCTTCACATGCTGTAGCTCTAGCGTTCAAATCAAAGCCTGGTGTTGTCACTGGAAACAAATCAGTATTATTTTAGTGACAATAATGCCTTCATTGTGGAGTCAGTGTGCTATTTGGCAGGAACATTGTCAACTGAACAAACTGATAAAGTGCCCAAAATGGGGGAGGGGGGATTTATAGAACAGTACAGTCGCTCTTTTAATGTCTGATATCTATTTCACAGTTCTTCTTTCTCTTTTGGCTTTTCCCTTCAGGGGTCGCCACAGCAAATCAATCTCCTCCATCCAACCCTGCCTTCTGCATCTGTTTCTCTCACATCAACTACCCAACATGACAATGATATAAACCAATACACAAAACAATGTGTGGAATTACAGAACTGGGGATATATACCATTGTGGCTAATTTCATAGACCAGGCTATATGGAATTTGAGGGTACTTTACCTGACCACATCAGTTTGTTAATTCAGTCACTACTCTGTATTGATTTGAAGTGCAATATGTTGGAGGTCACTGCCACTGTGCCCCGAACGCTGAGCCACCACTGATTACACTGGGGAACAAATAAAAAGAAATGTTTTTGGATTATCAGATGTCATACCCAATTCTTGGCGTATTCAATCAAGTGAATAAGAATATGACATTCATTTCCTCTGCTCGTTGTTGAGCTACTGCACTTATCGCCACAAATGTCACATTAATTTGGGACCCTTAATTATTTATTTGAACCACTGAAGAAGAACAGAACATTATCACATGTTGGGGAACAACAGCTAAACAAAAGCACATTCAGAGATAAGAAGTTCAAGTAATTGTGTGGAAGTTATGTGGATGTGTCGCCACACCAATGTCTGGAAGAAGACCCAAACTGTCACCCTGAGATTAAAGGAAAATGGCTAAAAAGATAACAGGGCTGTACAGTGGACAAGTGGTTAGTATGTTGGTAAAGGAAAATGGCTAAAAAGATAACAGGACTGCAGAGTGAACAAGTGGTTAGCATGTTTGCCACACAGTCACGACACAGCCGTTTTGGCATCTCCTGTGTGGAGTTTGCATGTTCTACCTGTGTGTGGGTTTTCTCTGGGTACTCTGGCTTCCTCCCACATGGCAGAAATATGAAATAGAAATATTTTAGGTTAATTGACGTGTCTAAGTTGTCCATAGATGTGAATGTGAAAGGTTGCTTATCTCTATGTGCACTGTGATTTTCTGGCAACCAGTCCAGGGTGTACCATGCCCATAGTCCAGCATATCCCCGGACATTAATGAGGATTAAGTGGCATAGAAAATGAATGAATACATGTATGTTCTGGAACAATCCATGAACCGGCCTTAAGCCTTGTTTGAAGTAGAAATGGCTAGAACATCAATGTCACTGTCTATAGTAAAGCCATTTTTACAGGGCCATGGACTGAGACAGGGCTGTCCAAGAAAGAAGCCTTGCTGCTACCCTCAAGCTCAACTAAGATTTGCAGCTCTACAAATGCCAAATGCCCTCTGGACAAAAGTCCAGATTCCTCAAATGAAATTATGAACAAAAGTGGGTGTTCCAGCAGGACAATGATAACCCAGTAAAAGTAGTTTTCTAATTAACATTAAGCTTTGACAATGGCCTTCTCAATGCCCCTACTTCAAACGTGATGCTTTCTTGCCTACAGGTTTGGCATGCTTATGACATTGCATTTATACGGTTATGCGTGGAATGTCTTTTTTTTAAATCAAGGTTGAAATAATCGATGTCGGCTCTTCCTATCATTGTGAAGCAGAATTCACCAAGCGTTGGATTGTTCACCTACTAATAGGGAACGTGGGTTGGGTTAGACCGTCGTGAGACAGGTTAGTTACCCTACTGATGATGTGTCGTTGCAACAGTAATTCAATGTTAAAATATGAGTTTACCAGCCCTGGAACACATTGGGTACATTGAGAATGCAATATAAAGAAAGCTAATATATTAATCAATGGAATAAACCTGATGGGATACTTAGAATCTGATGGCATTCTCAGACACCAAATTCTATTTTGCACAAAATAAGTGTTTTTCAATAAGGCCACGAGCTGCCATGGTGTAAAAAAGCAGACATCCATTTATCCATATACGAAACAGCAGTGCTATTTAAACATCACGTTTCACGCGCCTTGGCACGCTTTGCCAAGCAAATGTCAAATGACTTTCCCGCCGCCTCCAGCCTTCACTCACATTCACTACTCCCCTGCAAGCTCTGCAAAGAGCCTCCCCACCTCGAACTCCTCAAACACCCTCCCGTCTTGGCACTCTCCTTGGGAGACTGATGCAGTGGCTGATTGTGCAGGAAGTTCCTCTGTCACCATTAGCTGAGGTGGAGGCACCTGTCAGAGGGCGCATTAGGATTTTTTTTCTGAACTCCACTTTGCTTCACCAGTCACAGAGAAACAGTGTGTGTGTGGATGGTAAGAGTGTGTGTGTGTGTGGGGGGGGGGGGGTCGGATAGATCAGCAGGGCAGTCATCCTGTTCATCAGTTGAGGTTAAAGCCTCTTCTGGCTTCAACACATACAGCATTTTCTATAAACACATGCTTAAATAGAAATACAGATATAATTTGAGAGACTATATCCTAAATGAAGAAAGGTATACTGGGATTAATCAATCACGCCAGAAAAGGCCTGTGTGATTTCTATTTCTATCAAGTTACATTCCAGGTGATAAGTCAGCAGCTAATGCAAAGCAATTTTTTCTTGGATGGGAAGCCGCAAATCATTTGGGGGACTATTCAACAGGCCACAATAAACCTTATAGATCAGCAAAGATTCTAACGATCTGCAAAGGTTACTTGCTCATGTGGCGGCTGTAGCTTACTGATTTATCCACCAAAGGCAATTTTATTGGCTTTTACTGGCTTCTAATTTCACACATTGCATTTGTGCTATAATGTCAGTGCTTAATACACACAGTAAAAGCAAGGAATGAGTAAATCTTACTAAGACACCCTTGAGCAAGGCGATTTGGATCCAGCTGCATGGACAGGAACAGACCGAACGAGTCCCTGCATGCACAATATGGCTGTTGGGCATGAATGCAAATCAGCATATTGCTGAACCAGCACTAGGATGGCCTCTTTAGACAAGGAAGATGCAAAAAAGCAAAGATGTCAAATCCAGATCTGACGTCGATGTTAGTATTTCACATTACATTCGACTATATTCTGGAGCTCACAGTATACTGGGAACAGCACCTGGATGACCGGAAGCATGCAATGTACCAGGAGTTGGTGGATGAGAGCAGAAGGTGAGGCTGGAAAACTCCACTGGGAACCTCTTGAAGGGGGCTGCCAGGGATTTGTAGGGTGGTCACTCTACAAAGTATTCATCTGGCTACTACACAACGAACAGGCAAAAGGGAACGCCATTAGGCCTGTAACTAAAGCTGCAGAGATCAAGAGAGAGATGTATGTGCAAACGCTGCTTGGGCATAGCTCAGCTGGGTCACCTGGGTAAGGGTATCTGATGTTGAAAGACCCGAAACACCCAATGATTTAATTGGGTTACATCACAGATGATGTGCACCAGCACATTCATAAAGTGTATCTTTCACCTGTTGTGTCCTAACACAGTGAACTAAAAAACATTTTGTGACAAAGAAAGGAAGACGTAAACATTGCCATATTTCAAAAAAGCTTTTGTCTTGTCTCTGGAAGTGCATATTTATGAATGTTTGCTATACACTTACCCGCCATTCTTTATTTGCTTTGTTTGTGTGTGTAGATGAGCATGCAAGCCTGATGTAGCTCTCAAGTGTTTTGCTTTACATAGTCTTTTCAAAAGGTATGTGTGTGTGAAGAGGGCGCTGTATTTAAAAGCGAAAGCTCAGCATGTCAAAGAGATTAATGTGCCACTATTGTCTCCAGCTCTCATCAGAACACTTTTATCTGCAGAAAATGACAGAGCTTGCACTTTTCATTATGTACGTTAGCCAGTGAGATACATTCCATACTCTCAGCTAAACAACACTGCCGCCGCCTCAACGCCATTTCAGCAAAGAATTGCTTATGGGCATATTTGTGTGTGTTTCATGAGTATTAGTTTACATTGCATTTTTATCCTGGGGTTTTATCCACACCTAATTAATTTGAGCAAACTCAACATTTAGGACTTCTGATACACTTTGGCACAATAAGTGATGCTTAATGTGCCGTTCAAAAAATATATATATTGCGACTATGGATTTATCTGCAGATTGCATCGATTGTTCAAAGTGTTTCTGAAAAATTTGCATGATGGCTGTGGAAGTGCACTATCTTTGTTCTTCCACTACAAGTCCCTTAAGCTGAAAGCCTTGAAGTGTGTTTTCAATGTAAAATTACTGCAATGTTAGACGCAATCAATGAGTGAACGTATTTCTGTAGCCTGCACACTCAGCATATGAGACTGAGACAAGAATGCGAATCTTGTGCTTTTATCTGAAGGAATATATATATATATATATATATATATATATATATAAGGGAGAGGGAGAGAGTGGGAGGGAGAGAGAGACCTGTTTACTATTATTATATTTTATTTAAATCCAGTGGAACCTTGGTTATGTATTAACAAGCTAATAGGCGGCTCGCAACGACATTTGTTGGATCCCGAATCAGATCCGGTCACTAGCGCTGCTTAGAGACACGCCCATATAAGGAAGTCCACCCCTCTGTGAATCACAAAGGGGCAGTTTTTTGAGCCTTCCCAAACTTCTCTGAGCTCACTTCCAGATGTGCAAAACTCATTATCTGAAACTTTGGCATCGTTTAACACGAGAAGACAACATTCTAACTACATTTATAGGTCAGATAAGTGGAAAAAGCCCCCTTTAAAACTGGCATCATATGAGATAACAACCACTCAGTACAGAAACATTGTGCTTGAATGTGCAATGGTGCACTTCACTTACATTAGTGGTCTTGATGCTACAATGCAAACTGCCTGTGTGGCCAGTTTGAGTTCCTGCAAGCTTTACAAGTTTACAAACCAGTGGCTTGATTAAATTCCATACTGACAGTATATGTGTCTTCTTCCTGCCCAGCAATGCCTTCAGAGAGTGTCTGAATTCAATTGAGTGCACTAAATTGTGTTGCTATCGACAGAGAAAGGGCGGGATGGGAGGTAGATGTACACGCAAGTCTTTTGTAAATGTGTCTGCTTAACAGCCCCAAGCTAATGCTTGCCCACATTGATTCTAAAAAGTATCTTATGGCAGCTGTAATGATTCTAAGGATTTTGGAATGTTGTGTTTAGTCTGAAAGACCAAATTACTGTTTTAACGACATTTGGGGGGATGAGTACCGGCTCAGTACGAATTTGTCCGTACTGAGGTGGTCCGTCGCGGTATTCTCCAACACTTTGTATGAGCAACATTACTTAGCTATAATCTCCTGGAAATTATATGGTGACATGATGGCATAGATATTCAGTAGGGGTGTCATGAGACTGAGAGATGTGGATTAGAAAAAAGGCAATAGTGCCCCTTACTGTTTTCCAAAGTCAAAGCTGATGTGTGTGCATATCTTGATTTGCCTAAAACCCAAATAGGTCTCCTTTCATTGATGAATAAGGAAATTACAAAATATTCACATGTGAGAGGCTAAAATCAAACAATATTTAATTTTTAAATGAAAAAAGGATTAATCAAATGTCAAAATAGTTGTTGATTACTTGATACATTGATACACATCTATTTACGGAGTCCGGAAACAGTTTGTGAAAATTATGGAATGTTGAAATGTCAAATCTGTAGGAACCCTGTCACCCTCCATCCAGGTCTAATATTATCTCTCCACATGCTTTGACTGTATACTGACGTTGGAGCTTCTGACGGTTTGTTTTGTTGCATCTGGAGTCATGGTGCATGATGACTGAATGAATACAGCGTGAGTATGAATACATTAGGAGGCAAATGCGTCTCAATTAGCTATACTTTTAGCTACTCAACCGGGAAATAAAATGTTATCCCAATTTGCCACAGCCTGTCGCAAGTTGTTATCATAATTATGAACCTGTGTCAATTATTCAACAAACGGATGTTGTATGTGTGACTGCACACAACTCCCAGGATAACTCTAGCATATACAAATATGATTATACACAGGTTGTGGGTGGTACTAAAAGGAATAAACTGACAAAAATGCATGAAACGGATACAATGACCAGTTGACATTTTGTGTGAGACCACTGTTGACACACTGGTTGATCACAGTACTGCCTCCGCCAAGCCCCTCAACACAGCCCACACTGCAAGTTTGTGCAGTATATGTCATTTGAACAACCACCCATCGAGCAAATTATTTGGTTTATTTAGTTCAGGGTCACAAGGAACTCGACAACAACATGCACAAATTACCATTCAGGGAAAATGTAGATAATGACACCCATTGACATTACGAATGACACAAAAGTCAGTCGAGTGAACCAGTGCACAGTTTCACATTTCTCCATGTACCATGTCAAATCAAAGATGACCACCTGCACCTCCCTGAGGCAGTCCTGGTGTAAATGTCATCACCTTATCTGCATAACACCTGATTTATTGTCAGCTTTCAGACAAAAGTGTTCGAGTGTGACTTTGACAGTAATTCAATATGCGGGTATTGATTGATGTTGCAAGGATATTGCACAGCCGACTGCCTCAGCGACAATACAGCAGGTATTGGTGCCTGAAATGGGATTTCTTTGCAGAACACTGTAGGTAGCTGTCTAGCTCAATGTCTTGAATAAAATGTAAATACTGTACTGTTAAAGTAAACACTGATTTTGTTTTATTTGAAGAGAAGTGCCCAGAAAGAGCAGAAAGAACTAGACAGAGCATGAAGTCATTTATTGCTCTGTGAGAGTTATAAGAACAAATCAGTAAGTTTGATGACTATGTTGTGCACAGAGTGTTTAATCTTGAAGATTTTATGTAGTACGTGTATTGGTGTTCCAATCCCTGCGTTGTGAAAACCTGTCAATGTATGTGCCTTTCGATAAGATGGTTGGGATTTCCCCAAATGAGGCTTTATAGCTGTCTGCATTTATTTTTGTACTTTGTATTGTACTTTACAATGTTTGTTAAAATTTCCCAAACCAAATCCAATTAATATGCAGACTTCATCATAGCGATTGTGAGTGGACAAACCTTCAGTTTAAAAAAAAGTCATCAAATTAAGAGTTGTAAGACCTAATTGGTGTTTGACTTTCAAGGTCCCATTTTGCTATATATTGCTTTTTGTAATAAATGGAGCGGTCATCCTATTGATAGTGGAATTACAAAGTCCCTTGGTCTACGGGTCTGTTCAAGGATTCTTCAGCACCATGTTCTCATTGCATGGTTCAGTTGTGTGTCTTTTACATAATGCATGGGCTTTCAACCTGCTCTCTAAGGAAAACGTCTTGAGATAACTTTATAATTTGGGGCTATCGAAAATAACAGTGAAAAGTTGGACAGCATATGAGTCCCATTGCAGCTTTACTTGTATCAACTGGCTCAATCAAAGTGAAGTCCATGGAACAAGTTTTTGTAATCCCTAAAGCCAATTGGACCCACTTGCAGATACAAGGCCAGCTATTCATTAATTGTTCTACCAAAAAAAGAACTCCCACCAACACTAGTGTCGCAGTCAAACTCCCCAGGGGCAAGAGAGTAGCGCATTAAGATTCAGGGTGTTAACAGCCGCCCTTCACTGCTGAGAACACTGCTGGAAGAGAGTTCAGTTTGGGCCTTCAGGGAGGCAAATGGATTTGGGCCTCAATGGTCTTTTCCAAGGTGCTGTGTAACATTGGGGACATCCATTTAAGGAAAGCCATTCAGGGCAACACTTGAGAGAGGAAGACTGAAGTGGGAGCAAAAAACATGGGAATCAAATATGGCTGCAGAGCAGAAGGGTAGTTGGAGGGCGGTCAGTGTGAAGTGAGAGAAGGTTGCAGTAAATACATAGTTTAATAATTACTATTATAACAATACCAATTATTAATATTGTAAAGTAGCCATTGTGTTAATTTTACAGAGTATTACAACTTACTACATTACAACTGTTTGATATTGTCTTAGCTCAGTGCATCGTCTCATGGGCTCATCTCATCGTCTTCCCAGTCACACAGGCTTAGGTTTCACTTTCTAGAGGGATGCGGCAACTGCTATAGTTTCATTCTGGGATGTTTCCTCAATCTTCCTCAGTGATGGTAAGAGTCCAGTGCCATAACCAAATATATTGCTCTTACTTTTTAAATAGAAGATGAAAAGCTATTTTGTGGCCACTGACTACCTCTCTGATAGAAATGCGGTCCAGAACCAGGCAGAAAGACCAAAGAAAAGAAATACAGTCATTACACAACCAAGCAGCGATTGAGACAATAGATTGATTAGGATTATGATGTACATCATGTTTGTTTCAACCATTCTTTCTTGGTAACGTTGAGCAATCGAATAATTATTTTGAGCATATTTTCAGCAAATGTTAGTGCTTCATTGCCCACATGCTAATGATCAGTGCACTTTCAAATCAGATTGCAGTCTTCACTATATTTTTTTTAACCATCTTTTGATTTAAGCGGCTCAATTTTTCAAAGATGAGAAAGCACACAGAAGATAAGGCACGATTGACAGCTGTGGAGGAATGTTCGGAAACTAATCTCAATGAAGAAGAAGAATATAAAAATGAATATATTTGATGTATTTTTGCAAGAATAGATGCTATGCTAGGCTTTGGGCTGATTGCTTGGGGGTGGTAGCCGTTGTTGGGATGAGAGACGTACAAAAACAAAAGCTCAGTAAATAATTCCACATCTAGACAAGAAAAGGAAAAAGGCCATAAAGGATTTAATACACACACATATTCAAATAAAGTGTAGTGTCATAGCCATTGCTTTTCTGCCGGCTTTATTCAGGTTATTTCGATAAAATAAGTAATCAATGACCACACAACTTAAAATGTTTTCAGATTGTACTAAAAAGAGCAATGCATTTGGTGCTGGCCTCTATCGAAAAGCCCAGAATGACAGAAGTACACAGTCTACAGAGCAGTTGCCCGCAGCCCTCTGGAAAGTGAACGTTAAGTTTGTGTCAACAAAACTTAACGAACAATGCACCTACTGTGCGTCTGCCAGTTTTTCCATCAGTCTTATGTAAGTGTTGTGCAATGCTGATTTTGTGTGTGTGTGTGTCATGGAGGGTGAGTGTGTGTATTGTGAAGACCGTTATGAGAATCAATTAGACTTAAAATACACTGAACTATTAGACTGATTCTTGTTATAACAATAATAAAATGTAACAGAAGGGTAAATATTGTGTTTTAAGTGGTAAGTATTTTTTATGTGAGAGGAATTACAGTGGTATGGAAAAAAATATATAGCAAGTACTGCAGGCCTGCATTATCTTGACACACCTGTGGCATATTCGTAACTGGGAAAACAAGCAAAACTTCCATTTAATCCCACAGATATAATTTCAGAATGTTTGCACAGGCGGAGTGTAAATTATTGCCCAGATGGCGAGCTCACCACCTCCTCCAAGTGTTACCTGTGTGCCGTCACACCACACACTTGGAAATTCCATCACAAATGAAATCTGAGTTTAGTTTGTAATACCTCATTTCTCATCTTATCTCTTGGTCCCACTTAACATGATGCCTCACAGCAGTGATAAAATGCAGCAAAGGGAGGAGGGGCGACACTGCAATACTGACACATGAATTTATAAGGTGAGGGGTGCACTCTGTAACACGATGGCGAGTGATAACATTTGTGATTACAGCAAGGGTAAAAGTGGAAATGTGCCATCGGCAACGGTTGTATATTGTACAAATGCAAAATGCCAACAATATAGGCCCAGCCAGTGTGGAAAAGGCAATCACTCTAATTTATAAGGCATGGATAACAGAATCAACAGTACAATTACAGATTTAACAATAGGCCTGGACAATTTTAGGCATTTCTTGCTATCGCATTAAACTTTGGTACATTTTTCCACAGCAACTTGTTTTTACCCAATACGTAAAATGTAAAATATATAGTGATTTTATTTTTCTATATTCTGTATTCTGTATTATACTATGCTCACTCTTGCAACAAAATACTGTAAAGGCTATTGCTTCTCAGTCAATATAGCAGTCACTGTGCCCCTTTAGAATGTGAAAGCTACAAAGGTGTGCCTGCCTTGTGCCACAGTATTTTTCCATCAGACGTATATAAGTGTTGTGTAACTCTCGTTGTGCCATGTGAGTGTCTCTCTGTGTGTGTTTGTGTGTCAAGAAGGCCTTACTGTATGTAAGAAGCTATTAGACCGAACCTATAGGTTTTTTATTAATACCTAACAATACCTTTCTTTGCATGACAATATGCATTTTGATGAGCAATTGTCTGTCAATGGCATTGTTTCTATAGCTGAGAAAAATGTTTTATTGTTCCATTCAGTGTAGTAAATCATTCCACCAATAATATATTCCTGCAGCCTTTTTTATCTTTCTCCCTGCCACCATTTATGTATTACTGATCAAGTATCAAGTGGTAATCTTTGTTTCTATGGCAACCCGAGTTAAGTCATCCTGTGGCTAGAGGAAGAGAGCTGGCGGGTGAGTGTTTTGCCATATTAAAAAGTCTGAGCTTAACAACATATGTCTTTTTATTCATCCATCACTCGTTTTTGTCAGTGATACATCAAGAGGCAATGCTGTACCTTGACTTAACCAACTAACACGACCTTAAATGTTTCAGTGGCATTCAATTGTCATTGTGCTAGAGTGAGGATAAAAGAGAAAATAATGGCAAATTGAAGGTTAACAAATGAACACAATCAGCTGAGACTTTGAATGCAAGCATAATTAGGTTTCACTGCATTAAAACAAAAGTAAAGCAACACTGTTGTTTGTATTTATATACAGGAATCAGACCAAGCTCTGTTTTGAGTGGTCTACCCCTTAGAACTAACAGTGAGCAATAACCCCTACAGTTGATTCAAAAAGGTGACTATGGCTGCCATCAAATTACACAATGGATTTGGTATATCTCATTAATCACTCTCCAATGCCCTATCCAGACTTTGAATGTTGTATTTTCATTTTGGAACCTTGGTTAGCATCATTAACCCGTTCAAGAAGAACCGAAATGTAATCAAACCAAATCCATTATTCTCATTGGAAATATTGTTGCGGAAAGTCAAAACATGTTTGTATAGTTTTACAATTCTAGTTTTGCAAGCAGAAAACAATTTGAAATGCATATACACTAATCCTTCGTTTGAACATTATTGGACCCATCAAGACATGAAATAACACTCCTATAATCACCATTTGTGTTAACTAATATGTAGATAATCATTCAGTCAATCATTCATTCATTCATTCATTCATTTTGTACTACTTATCCTCACGAGGGTCACGGGCATGGTGGAGCCTATCCCAGCTGTCTTTGAGTGAGAGGCGGGTTACACCCTGGACTGGTTGCCAGCCAATCACAGGGCACATATAGACAAATAACCATTAACACTCACGTTCATACCTATGGACAATTAGGAGTTGCACCATTGTGCTTATGCAGACTTTCTTCCACACAACTGAGGTTCCACTGCATTTCACTTTTTACCTCCAAGTGACTTTTTATCCACAGTTGTATACAAGTCGGTGTTTTTTGTGGTTGTTGTTGTTTTGCTTGTTTTGGCCAATCCAATTAATGGACATGAAAAGTCACTCCACATCTGGACAAGAAAATGGGGAGGAAAAGCCATACAGGAACACACACATATTCAAATACATGATAGAATACGATTAAAACATAATTTTCTTACGTTTGAACTAAATAAATAAACAAATGTGAGAGATCTTACACTTGCATGGAAAATATCCACAGGCCAAACACAAACTACATAAATTAACATCTTAACAGATATTTTCTTATCTACATGCAATGCTTGATGGGTAACAATAAGGGCCGGTGGAAGAGGTTGCCATAGCAACAATAAGATGCTATTTTTATTAAAACTAGTTTAGCAACGCAATTATAGTTATATTGAAACAGATATTACATTATTACATATTTGCTTGTGTAAGAGTTTATTACATTTTTATCTTCATATAATTTTTAAGCATTTCAGTGTAAATGAGTTGGCTTGCGGGCCTTAAATGAATATGTAAGTGAATATAAATAAATGAATGAAATACATTATTCTTGTGCAATTAACAAATAATAGTTTTAAACCATATTTATAAGACATTATAGCAAGAACATGAGTTCTCTTGGAATGTTCTAAGGTTCCCTGACAATTGCAAAAAGGGCTGATCATTTGGGAAATTGACACAATTTGTCACAATGTTCACCGGGGTTTCATGGAGGTCATTTTGCACCAACTGCAAGATCTTTAGATTACGTCCAAATTGGAAACAGTTGCCAACCCAAGCACCAGTGGGAAAGATGTCATAGATGTTAATGGTGGCACTAATGAACATAGACGAAGGGACTGATAACGAGCTGAGGAAAACAGAGGACAATTATAAGACAGAAAACACATGCTCCTCTTTTTTTTTACAAGTTATCTGAGTACATTAAGAAAATGCTGGTTTATCTACCCTTGGGAAAAAAACATAAAATTAACACTGTTTTTCCGTTCATGGGAAGATAATAATATGTTGTCTAAGATGGAAGCAGCAGCATGGTGTCGGGATTAAAATCTTGAAATGCTAATCCAGTTTATTGCAAATTGTAGCAGCAACTAATTCCCTAAATCGTTTCAAATCTACCAGCTGGCCGTGACCAATGCTTCACACCACAAATAGCTGAGTCACCCAAATAAAATAAATAAGTAGCTGATAAAAAAAAGTTAATAAATAAAAAAACAGAGGCTCCAGTTATTTAAGGTTTGATCACATTGTTTAATATTTTCATTGAACAAAGTAAAATCACAGCAGAAGTTTACTGACTTTGACACAATGGGCTCTATTTTGTAATAATAGGTCATATAACAACAAAAGGTACAATTTCAAGCATAACAATGCATGGTAACATAATAATCATAATAAATGTGCAGATTTTTTTTTTTCTAGTGTAAAGCACAGCCATAAACCATAAAAACTGATGATATGCAAGGCCCCAATACACAATACAGGTGGACTGTGTACAACAAATGAAAATCTACGGTATTATTCAGCTGCATTTTTATTTGTATCCTCACCTAGCGCAAGGGGTGCTTGTTCTTAACGTATACAAAATACACATAGATTATGTAGTGGTTGTAGAATACTGCTAAGCACCAAACAGCAATCAGGACAATACTGCTCTATCTCTGCCATGTTTTCAAGTCTTGTTTTCACATAATTTTTTTTAGAAAGTGAAGAAAATGTCCTGGATTTCATCGTTTTTCATTGGGCCATTAAATTGAGCAGCATTTGGGCATGTGTAATCCCTGAGAGGCTGCCATGTGGGCGGCTTTTTGAATTAGTGTTGTCAAAAAGCCAAAGAAAAGCAAAACATATGCACAGAGTTAACCCTCTGACGCTTGAAGACTTGAAGTATTGTCAAATTGGGGACATCATGCACAACGATGGATCATATTCCAAAATACTTTGGACTTCAGAGGGCGATTTTACTGAAAAATATTGGTTTGATTCAAAAAGTTAACAAGCATTTGACCTCATGGTCCTGTATCATTCTATTTTTGGAATCATTTTTGTGCCAGATTTTGAACGTTCTTTTGGAATTTTTAATCCCTATAAATGGTACTTTTCTATCCATACAGAGGAGGAATATTTTTAAGTATATTAACACTGTAAAGCAAGACCTAAATGAGAGCTGTCCTATCTGCCCTACCGACTCTTTGAGCATGTACTGATGAAGCCTGCTCGGATGAGAGGTGAAACAACCGGAGCTGTCTAGTTGCGATTGATTGAATGCCCTGAGAATATAATGACCTGCATGAATGACAATATCCACAGGCAAGGCACATTTGAGTATCATTTAAGTATCTCATTGCTGGGCCAAAGTGTCCTCGTTTTTGGTAATCAAAATACGGTCACCCTAGAGATGGTATACCATTCTCAATTGCATACTTAAATAATTAAAACCAAACTACTGCATGCACAGCTAAGTGTAGCTCCGGATGCAACTTGTTTCGACATTGCAGCTTCTAATACTGCTAACATGCAAAATTTGATCAGGTTCATCAGATTCTTTCCCCCTCATTGGCTCAAGGTAAAATATTGTAGGTTTTCATTCTGTATAGCATCATTGGTGCGTAAATTCATGTAATAATAATCTAAACAAAACAAACAATCATTTGACAGAGGTAATTTAAAAGCAATTTAACACTGTAATGAGAAAAGACGTGCTGAACAGTGGGAGTTTTATCCTGATTGGCATCAATCGAAGTAATCTCTTTAAAATGTCACTGGAATGTGTTAAATCAATTAGTAGCAGCTGGACAATAGAGCCTCAGACAAAACTGGGAAGAGCTAATAGTAATGACCACTAATGTTCCAACAGCTCATACCACTTGGGTCAGTGGTGTTCGTGTACCTTGAGAACTGCACTGCAGATTAACTGCTTCCAAGAACACACTGTGGAGGAAGGTGTCATGAGCTACTCAGGGACATTAAATAGCTCCAGTTAGATGAGGCAAACTCAGGGCCCAAAACAAAATGTGTGCGACGACATCTCACCAAGTGTGGTGTTTGTGTAATTGTGGTGTTTTTTATATACGATCATGCACGGAAAATATAGTGTATAGTTACACAAATGCTTTTGTTGTCTCACCACACAGTTCCATGGGGTAATTATCTTTCTTGCACGTGGACATCACCGAGACTACGGACCATTTATTACATTTCATGAAGACGTGTTAATCTACTGGAGAACCATCTTCACCTTTTCAATAATGACTCATGAGATAGTCAATGCTTGACTAATTTGCATGAGTTAATAGATTTTATGCTCTTGTTCTTTGACAGAGAGATGTACAGATTGGGTGATTGCGCTCACTCACATTTGCATTAATCAGTTATCCCTCATTTATCACGGTGAGTTCCAATCATGATGAGTGAATTTCCGTGATGGGGGATTCGTTATTTATAAATGAAATGCTTTTGTCTTTAAAGCAAAGAAAACCAATTTACAGTTTTCTAAATGCAGTGTATAACATTATTAGAACCCTCTAGACATGATATAACACCACAGCATTTTACTAAATATAGTTCACATAACGGAAAAAAAGCCATAAATACATACATAACACACATGCTCCTGTGCTTTAAATATGTTCCTCGGGGAGCTGGGTGGCTCGCGGACAGGAAGTGACGTCAGGGGTTCAGAATTGTATCTGAGCTTGGTGTTGGTTACGACTGCAAGAGTACTTTGTGTTTTTATTAGGGATTTTTGTACCTATTGAGACTCAAATCAAACCTACAATAAAAGCCTTGTGTGTCTCAATGAACATTACAGTAACATTACTGTCAACTTCTATTTATTTTAATTTGTTTTCGGAATGTCGTACACAGTAGTCGTATTTTAGTTCATTTAGCCATTTTTATGGGCAACAAATGAGGTTACTTCAAGACGTTGGGAAGTAGCTTTAGCATTTTAGCATTAAGGGAAATTAATTAAGGGAAATTTGGTGTCTTGCTGGAAATGACATAACTACGGTCACATGAGTTGAATACTGTGAAACATACTTTGTCCATACTGAGTCAAAGTCGAGTCGCAAGTCTTTCAAAATATTGTCAAGTAAAGTTCAAGGTCATCAAAGAGGTGGGGTAGTTGAGGTGTGACTCAAGTCCAAGTCACGTGACTCGAGTCCACACCTCTGGACAGTCAATCTGAAAAACTTCAGCAGGACAAAGGAGTCACCTTTGTAACCTGTAACCTGATTTGAAATGGTTCACTTCTAATTTATATGCTAAAGAATCTATATTGATATACATTATCACAAAAGGCTGCAATCATATACAGTATATTGCAACATGGATGTCCGTACTGCGCAATTATGCAAATTTGACAAATAGATAGCATTGATCAAATAAATTAGACAAAACTGAAAAATTGCACAACATTCAACAGAAGAAACAGGGTGCAACAAAGCACTTCTAAATGTGTGATTTGCATAAAGGTTATCATTCTCTCTACCTCTCTCTCTCTCTCGCCTTCTTCTCTTAACTTCACGTTGTGTGATAAATTACATCTCCTCAATTAACCAGTCACGCTCTGCTAGCAACATAAGCCGTGAAGGCTAATTCAGGTCTTAGAAACTAGAGAGAAACTCCCACCTTTTCCCATCTTGCAATCCCCTTTTCTTACTCACTATGTTCCCATTAATTTTCCCAAAGAGGCCTGCCAGCTGGGATAATACTACATGTTCCATTCATCACCACGTCATACCCTGGAACTGCTGCACACGGCTACCAGAAAAGGTCAAGCAACAAAATTTGGTGTTCTGCAGCCTAAAGTGTGCCCATTCAGCATTTTAATTAACAGTCCCTAGCTGATAAATAAAAAATGAATAAGCAGGGAGTCTTTAAAGGGGCTGATCGAGGAGTTCAGTGCACAGACATAATGATAATGTAGCGAGTTCAGTGAAACAGCAAGATGCTAATGATGAGAGCAGGGTGGCTAAATGGCCAAGCAAACAATCTGTGACAAGCTTGATGAATGTATACCTTATTACTGTCTGTCACGATAGATGAATTATTTTCCTGTTCTTATGCACAACAATGTTAACACCAAGGAATTTTAAACCTCAATAACAATATTTTTGTGCCAGTTCAAAATGCTAATTAAAAAGCAATTATGTGCCACTCTAATTATATAAGGACAGCTGCGCTTATGCTATTGTACAGCCGTGTGCATTTTTTTAAACTCTTGGTGCAGCGAGAAAAGCATTGGCATTAGCGTCGTGGTTCCACACCAAATAATAATCCAATATCAAAGTCACACACTTCAGCAATGGTAATCACATGTTGAAGTACAGTATATCAAAAGCGTCAAAAATGCTCCCAAAAATATATTGGACTGATACAAGATGCCCACTACAATTCCACAAAAAATGGAGACAAATATTTGGCAAATGCTATTCCAAGTGAGGGCAGCACACACTGTTTCACTGGTATAAATGGTACTGTGCTGAACAGGGGGCGGGCGCCCAGAGTGAGGTGTGACTGCGGTTCAGTTTTATGCTGCCAAAATCTGGAACTGTCTTCCAGATGATGTGCGACAATCCTCAACTTTGGCAATGTTCAAATCCAAGGTGAAAACACTTCTATTTAACTGTGCATATGGCAATTGAAAGTATTTTATCTGCATTGTTTATTTTTTTGATAAGTTTTTGTTTGTCCTTTGTTTTTTGGGATGATTTAATTATTTTTTTATTTGATGACTATCATTCTGATATGACATCAGAATGATTCTGTATTTTTTATGGAATCATTTTATTAAGTGATATTATCCTTCATTTCTGTAAAGCACTTTGCACTTTGAATGACCTTGTGTACGAATGGAGCTCTAAAAATAAGCTTGCCTTGCCTGATCTGAATCTTACTGAGCTCCTATTACCCCTTTTATTCAGCACCCAATTGGATTGCTCCGTCATGTCTAGAATGTTAACGGGTAAACGTATTTGTCCATGTAATTTAGTTTTGCAATTGGGTAACATCATTTCCTACCATTACACACAGTTGCTAAGGGAAATACAATTTTCACCTTGCTTACATAGGCAGCACAATTGGGCACGTGATTAGAATACTGTATCTGCCTCACAGCCAGGTGGTTGTGGGTTGGCATCTCAGCGTTTGCAAGTTCTCCTGTGCATGTGTGGTATCTATTACTCTGGATACTGTGCTTTCTTCCCACAGTCCAAAAACATGCATGTTAATTTAATTGAGGATGCAAATAACAATTAAAATGGTAAACATATTTACAAATCAATATACTGTGGGACCTCCGTATTAATTAATACCAAAAGACAAAAACTGGAATTAATAAAAAAAACAAAGCATTTTTTTTCCATAGGAAATAACAAGAATCCAATTACTCTGTTCCAGCCACACAAAAATTTTAGAGAAGATAATACTGGGAATAATGTATCCAGACAATACTTGCAGAAAACAAAAATGTTATAATAAATATAAATGATGAATGAAATCGATACATTAACATTTAACATCACTTTTGATACACAAGTGTTTTGTTGGCACGTCTACCTCTTTTGCAATATGATCTTTCCTAATTTCTTCCTTCTTTGCCAGAAAAGAAATTATTGGTGATGTGGCAAACTGACTAGTATGTGTAACATTCTCATTTAATTTTTTGCTAAAAAATTGTCTAGGGTTTGCATGTTCTCCTCATGCTTGTGTGGGTTTTATTCATTTTTCTCCCACATTCCAAAAATATGCACGTTAGGTTAATTGGCGACTCTAAATGGCCCATAGCTATGACTATGAATGTGTGTTTGTCTATATGTGCCCTGCAATCGGCTGGCAAAGAGTCTGTTATGTACCCTGCCTTTCGCTCAGAGTCAGACCCTACAAAGAACAAGAAAATGGATGGATAGAATTCCAAATGAGGTCGTGTCGTTTCTGCAGTCTCCACGTGCCTGTCTGCACTCCCTTCGATGTCTGGATTTGCCCCTGATGAGACGACAGATATTCTCCTGAGGGTTTTCCTCCCAGACCTGTAGCAGGGCATCAGTCAACTCCTGTACAGTTTGTGGTGCGGCGTGGTGGTGGTAGATTAAACAAGACATGATGTCCCAGAGGTGTTTAATTGGATTCTGATTTGCAAAATCTGGGTGGGTAGTCCATAGCATCATGCCTTTGTCCCAAAGGAAGTGCAAAAACAATCCAGCTACATGAGGCCAAGCATTGTCTTGCACCAGAACCCTATAGGGTGTGACTGAGAATCTCATGCCGATACCGAAGAGCAGTCACGGTATCTCTGGAAAGCACATGGATATGCCTCTCCAGACCATTGACCCATGCCAAACCGGTCATGCTGTAGGATGTTGCAAGCAGCAGAACCTTTCTCCATGGTGTTTCAATGTGTTCAGTGCGAACCTGCTCTCATCCGTGAAGAGTACATTGCACTAGTAGGGAATCAATCGATCCTAGTGTTCTGGCTGAATGTTCAAGTGTGTACATTTGTATCATTTTGAAAGCATATA
The DNA here is from genome assembly GCF_037039965.1 of Doryrhamphus excisus. Classification (NCBI taxonomy): domain Eukaryota; kingdom Metazoa; phylum Chordata; class Actinopteri; order Syngnathiformes; family Syngnathidae; genus Doryrhamphus; species Doryrhamphus excisus. The sequence continues at coordinate 8,491,509 of NC_136371.1, read as the reverse complement.
CAGTAGAGTACATCAGATCACCAACCCATTGATTGCGATCAACTCCTGGAGAGTGACCAACAGACATGCATTGCGACCACAAAACATGGCCGTACATGTCGCCACTCTCCAGGTATGGACCCCATGGACTTGAGCCCAGTCCCCAAATGAATGATGTGCATCTCAAAACCAATCCTCAAGATGATCATTAAGGCTGAGTAGCTCCAGTTGCAAAAAAAACTCCCTTATCTCCCCTCAACCACCATTGTTCACTCACAGCAGGAAGCTATCAAGCCAAATAGAGCTATGGTTTGCTAAAAGAGCTGAAACCATGCGCCAAACCCCGGAGAACAACAACAAAAGCATGAATGCCCAAAGTGTGGCCCAGGGGCATTTTGCGGCCCATGGTTCATTTGTCATTGGCCCGAGGCACACAGCAGAAACACAATGCCAGCAAAAATATTAAAAACAGTTCAAAAGGCACAAAGTTTTGACTTGAGTGATCTTGGCCTAAAAAAATGTTCGAGACCATTGGAGTATGTGATGATTCAGGTGCAGAGAATATAAAGGAAGAGCTCTGTCATGACAGCAACCAATGTCCAGGATCTGTCAGCATTTTTATTTTCTTAATAGCCTTCAGCGCACACACACACAGAGCCAAACATTTCTTGTTGAAATGAAAGCAAAACAGAAATGATTTTTTTTAACTTACATTTCACAGTTTTTTATGCTAATGGAGGCAAGGAAGCCGTTCTTGATATAGATCATTGCTTGGGGGATCAACGCAATAAAATCTTGGCAGAGGGTTAACTGTATATACGGTGGCCCCACCATGTAAGCCAAGTGCTGGGGGACTACATTAGGAGAAATGAGGCCAAAATGGAGTTATTCTTCCCCTAACTTGCTTGCCAGTGAACTTTATTTGCCTGTGCTTGCTATTAACCTTTTAGTCAATGATATAATTTGGGTAAGTGGTGTGTCTTTTAATTGCTAGCTTTAATTTTAGAACAGCACTCAGTAATTGGACCTATAAAAGGTGGCACTTGCCAGCCATAAATGCACAGCATGCAGAGAGAGACTTGAGGCCAAACGTTTTAGGACTTCAGCCAGCTGTGCTACAACAGCCAAAATACATGGGACGACTTTGTCAGAGAATAAATGAATCTAATAAGTACTGCAGGTCACAGTGTGGCATCCTCATGAAGCATTTATTGCAACGGGTGGAACGCGGAGGAAAAAGGATTTGATCTGATTTGCTCACCTTGAGTGAAATTTTCTTCATATATCACCTCTTGCTTTAAAATAGAATAATATTCATATAAAGTCTGAAGGTCGGTTGAAGAAAAGACTGCAAATGAATATCAGCTGCTTAAATAAAATATCAAAGATCCATTAATTTCTTTTAAAAATGTTTTTTGAGAAACAGTTGTGCAAAGTAGTGTCATTTCATCAAGATGTCCAAGCCGAGATTCTAACCCAGGTCTTCCCGATCTCCTGACTATGTGGCCAACATGCTAACCACTCACCCACCGTTGTGCTTCGAGAGCTATATTTTGACCACAATTTACAGAATTGCTGCAACTTTGTTGTTTATGAAAATATTTTATCTGCAGTAACTTTGTGTCTATAAATCAATTTCATTTGTATAATAGCAGAATTTTATGAATTTTAGTCTTCATATTGGACTAATGGTTATGGTTTGTAAAGGTCAGGTGCAGAGCATGCCAGTGAGCAAATACCATCTGACTCAAATGAGGATGATGTCAGTGGCAGTGATGATAAATAGTTACCAAAAAAAAAAGAGAATTAGCAAATGGCAGCAGTCGTGACAGTGAAGGTGAGGATGCTGAGTAAGATAGGGATGCTAAGGACGATGAGGATGGGAGCTGAGTTCAGGGAGCTAAGGATGTCCCACCTCACAAAGTACAAGAACACAAAAAAACAGAAATGTCTGGAAAAGCAAAACAATGACTTTGACGGAGACCTGCCTGCTTTTTTAGGCGAGTGGAAAGTGAATTTTGAGAGAACAGACCCAATAGATTTCTTCATGCATCTATCTCCTGAAGATCTGATCAATGAAATAGTACTTCAATCAAACATCTATGACCTGCTGCAAAAAGGAAAAGAAAATATGTCTATTCCAAATGGCGAAGGCTTACTCCATCTACAACAAAAAGTCAACAAAAATACACCACAACAATGCGAAAACACATTACTCCATGGGCAGTATCGAGAGGCGGGACATCGCTTCTTCCTTCTTCTCCAGTCTTCAGCTGGCTTGATTTTCAATGGTGAAAAATGTTAAAAAGAGTGCTGTATGTCAACATTTCAGCACACATCTAACACAGGAAATATCCCTTTCAATATTTTGCATGGAAAAAATGACAAAATTAATGTGTTCCGTTGTCATGAGCACTTTTAATGGCTTTTCAATATACAAATGCATCAAACCCCCGAAGACTATAAGTCGCTCGAGTGAATAAGTCACACCATCCAAAAATGCACAATGAAGAGAAAAAAAAATACTCTAAGTCGCACATGACTGTCCACATTTTTTGCGGGAAATTTATATCAGATACCAAGAACAGAAATTTAATCTTGAAAAGCAAGTTATAGTAATCAATAAAATGGAGAACAAGAGGCCCTATAGACGTTTGTTAAAGCAATGTGAATAGGTGATATGTTAACATAACATTAACAGTTATTCAGATAAGTACAACCTAAACAATGTAGGAGATAGGAGTAGCAGATACTGATACATAAGCCGACAGAGCCCTCTTATAGTCTCTGAGAATACAGTAATTTGTACACAGCAGAATAAAAATGTTAAAAACAAGACGACAAAAGAAACATTTGTGGTCGCCATGACACCATCTCTTTCCAAAATTAGATACAGCATGCAGAATGATTCATCCTATTTGTGCATGTTAATAGCGCACATAATACATCACCTCAACAACAGCCTGTGAGACTCTCCAAATGCAGAAACCCATATTCCAAATGTGCTCCTTAGTTAGGATAAGCCTTGAGGCTCAAACCAAGTTGATTATTTTAAGATGGCTCCCCCCAAAGCTACAAACTATGCCAGTGGTGGTACTTCAATTCTAACAGGTCCATAGATATGCTCCAGTAATAGTCTTAATTTGACACACACCTCATACAACACGAGATCTTAAATAGTTACCCAGCTTAGTATTGTGTGCTAGGTAGGAAAACTGCGCAGAGCATGTCTTTGTGTGACACATGAACAATTTGGTTTGGGTGTTGTAATATATTTGGAAGGACCAGTAATTATAAAACTAGGCCATATTGCAATGGGAGATAATTAATGTTAGCCTGTCCCTGGGAGGTTTTGGTGGAGTGGGGGAGGTTTTGACATAGACTATTCAATTATGTCCTTCCCTGTGGGTCCGGAAACTCTAGTATATAGAAGATCTAAATTAGGTACATGACAAATCTCTTACCATGTTTGATGGGGCAGGTCGTAGATGCCAAAGTGTTGTTGAAATTTGGCTGTGACTGCACAGTCAGAGCTTAGGTGGGCTGCACCCAGGGTAAAGCAAATATTATACCTCCAAAACATACTCCTTCAATCTCATTATACTGTCAAACCCCACATTGAATTTTAAGAAAATACTAAATAATAAATAAATAAGAAGCTTCTGCTCTTCCTGTGTTGTCATGAGAACAAACCAGCCCAACTGCTTACTCAATCAATCAAAGACAAGAACCTTTGATATCAGGAAGTAAAGGCAAAGCCTTTTTAATCAAATGTGTTACCTGATGTGATGAGGGGAAATAATAACATTTCATTCCGATGGCTGCATAAATATATTGTCTGGATGACGCCAAGGTTTTTAACATTTATTAAGTAAAAATAGCTGTTCAATTTACCCATATTTCCTGCTCAAGTACATGGCGGAAACCTAAATTGAGGCTGTGGCCGAGTCTACTCAGAGTGCTCTGCAATCTGAGTTGATGGCAATTTCTGTTTGTCAGCATGTCGCCTATATGATGTTTGCTGAAATATTTATGATACACTTATTATATTATTATTATGTTAGTTGAAGGAACATAGAAGAGTGCATATCAGCATATCGGGGTCAGGTCCAACTATATGCTTTACCACAGAGATGAGTTTTGAGTTGACTTTTAAATTGGCTGTCTGCACCCCAGATTGAGTAGGGGAGTTGGTTCCTGATAACTCATGCTCTACCTCCCATTCTACTTCTAAAACTTCTAGGAATGACATGTAATTGTAAATTCTGGGAGCAAAGTGTTCTAGTGGGTTGATAGAGTTCTAGGAGCTCTTTGGTGCCGACCATGTAGTGCTTCATATGTAAGGAAGATAATTTTAAACTCAATGCAGAATTTGACAGGTCGCCACTTTAGTGAGTCTAATACGGGTGAGATATGATCTCTTCTTCTGGTTCCGGTTAAGACTCATGCAGCAACATTTTGGACTAACTGAAGAGTCTTTAAAGATGGCTTGGGGGAGCCTATTAACAGAGAGTTACAAGTTACATTTATTATGATGATAATTATGATGTTACTTGTAGTTGTTTTTCATTTCAGAATGTTGCACTTGTTACAATAACTTAACACACCATCATCCCTAACTTATGTTTTGAACAATGTTATCACCTAGAGTACATGCCTGTTTCTTAACAAAAATGAAATATGATATGAAGAGCGATGACATCAGACCAATTGATGAGATACAATAATAACCCATAAAATTGCATTATTGATTTTGTGCCGAATGTGTTGTACTAATTGCATTGGAAATCCTACACTTAATGAAATTTGGAAGTGCTTCCCAAATGATGCAGGCGTTGTCAGGTTTTAATAGGGCTGCAATTATAGACAAGATGCTCACTGTCACACTTACACCTGAGACATCTTCCCACTGGCAATTATGGTTTGACATCCAAATGAATAAAACACATTGCATGGTTGATTATCAGTAATTTATGAATTGCAATTGACTACAATGTCATGATTCAACATCACAATTATTATATAATTCTCTGCAGGGTCTTACCATTAATGCATGTCTTGCTTCTGCAGTGTAATGATTAAGAAATGGGTCACTTATATCAACAGGGGAATTGGAGACTTCACATCTGACCCTGCATGGAGAGACCCTTCAACACCTGCACAATGGATACTGCGCTACAATGCTAAAAATATAATCCATGCCACAGGAGAGAGGTGTGAGTGGAAGAATGGCTGATAGATACATGCAAAGAATAACGGCAAACTAGGTCAGCCTTTATTGTTATTTGTTCTATTTTCATGTTTTCTGCGCCACTTCCATCTTGGTATTGTCTAAAAAAGCTAACAAAGGATATTGTTTGATAATAATCATTGAGATCAATAGTAATATATTGTTAGTTTGACATGTTGAACAATGTCTACCATGTGAATGGGATCCTTTTCGTGTTATTTATTCCACAGTCGATGCAAGAAAGTCATCTTTTATGGGCTTCCTCTGTCTGCTTGGCAATGACAGGTGAACAAAACACTAATTGCCCCCGTGTATTTATAGATTTTGGAGTGGAAAAACACAAATGCAAAAGGCACACACACAAACAGCAAGTGTGTGTCACTGACCATAAATAATGAAAAAAAAAGTTGAACACAAATTTCATCTAATTGCAGCCTTGAAACAGAAAATTGTGCAGTTACTGCTTTAATAGTTTTTTGATGTAAAAATAAGTACTGTAATATAGAAGTTTATGCCAGAAGATTTGTTCAGTGGATGACATGCAGGTGTTTACCCAAAAGATAAAAACAAAGATGGCCACAGTGGTTAGCATGTTGGCCACATAGTCAGGAGATTGGGAAGACCTGGGTTCAAATCTCCGCTTGGACATCTCGGTGTGGAGTTTGCATGTTCTCCCCGGGGTGTGTGGGTTTTCTCCGGGCACTCCGGTTTCCTCCCACATTCCAAAACCATGCATGTTCGCTTAATTGGCGACTCCAAATTGTCCATAGGTATGATTGTGAGTGTGAATGGTTGTTTGTCTATATGTGCCCTGGGATTGGCTGGCCTCTCACCTCAAATCAGCTGGGATAGGCTTCTTGCCTACCCCAGCGACCCTAATGAGGACAAGCAGTACAGAAAATGGTCGGATGGATGGATAAAAACTAGAAAAGAAAAATAACAATTTATTGAATTGATTTCAAAATGGAAGGTAGGACACAGGTTGGTTCGATAGCAGTATACATTTTACTGCTTTTGATTTAAACAGCAATGAAAGAACTCTTCATTAAACACACTGCTGCTATACGCTTTAACTTACATTTTTTGTGCAGCATGACTCTTATATTTTTGGCCTGTTCATCTCATTGCCTAAAAAATACACCAGTCTCCATTCTGAGTTAATCTCTTAAAAAGGTGGGATTTATACCAATGCAGGGCAGCCATTATCCATAGAAGAATTATGCAGAATGCCAAATGGCGTATGTATTTCATCTGTTTGACATTAAGACCTTAACGCTGACAGTATAAATTATGAAGCAGGTGTCATGTAGTGAATGTTGGGGAAATGGCTTTTATTTATGGTTCTGTAAGGCAGACACTCAGATCTATATATCTATTTTAAAAGTCATTCTGATGATATAATATGCAAGCCTACCCATAGGTTTGGCAATTCTATTCTCTGTTGACAGGCAAGGGAAAGATGGCTGTCTTTAGATAAAGGTCTATCCCATGGTTCTGTGCGGGCTTGGAGCACAATGACATGAAGCTTATTTGGGAGCAATGTTCAGAGCAGCGTCCTGTGATTCCACAGATCACTTCCACTATTCATCACCAGCAATAGCAGCTTGCAGGGTTTTATCTCTCGATATCTCCTAGATGGAGTCAGTTGTCTGGCTAAACTCTGGCTACACTTGCCCCTCAATATTTCACTCCTTTACTGTATTCACAATATACTTTTACCCTAGATGAGAGCACAGAAAAAGCTGCCATTCTTATAATTATGAAGTTAATCTGTATTTAGGTTGCATTAAGGCTATCACAGACATAGTCGACAATCGCACCATTTAAAAGGTTTCTAAATTCCAAAATAGAATGGTACTGGAAGTCAAAGCACATTTACAGCAGTTTTTCAATAATTCACTTACTCAAGGAAGTGAGTCAGTTATCATTACCTCCACTAAGCACAAGCGGGGAGTGTTTGGCTGTTCAAAACAAGAAATGGTCTGAGCAAAACAGGACAAGTTATTATTATTATGGGGGAACTAGTATTGTGTATCGTATTGTACAACTGGGCCGAGTCGTCAGCTCGTCTCCATTGGAAAACCCCTCATCAAATAGAGTCCCTACTGCAATGACATGATTTTGAAATTGAAGGTGGAATTTGAACTCGGGTCTCCAAGCTGTGAGGCCTGCGTGCTAACCACTCGTCCGCCGTGCAGCCTGGAACCAAATCAATGTGTTTAGATAGACATAGATAGATAGACTCCCTTTATTGTCATTGCACAAAAACACAGTAGTGAAATTGCCAACGAAATGTCGTTGCCTGGCTCCCATATAATAACAGACACAAAAGATAAGTAATAATAAATAATAATAATAATAATAATAATAATAATGTGGAGAATAAATAGATAGAATAGACACCAAATATGAACAACATAATGTAAAGTGCAGCGTGAACAGTAAATTGCCCAAATAATTTAAATAATTTAAATAAATAATAATAATGTAAGTAAAGGTGGGGCTTATTTGGCATTCAGCAGTCTGATGGCCAGGGGGAAGTAGCTGTCTCTGAACCTGGTCGTCCTACAGCGGATGCTGCAGAGCCTTCTCCCCGATGCCAGGCGAGAGAGCAGTCCATGCTGGGGGTGTGTGGGGTCAGAGCAGATCCGATGGGCTCTAGATACACCGGCTGTTTGCTATGTCCTTAATGGGGGGGAGCTCGGTCCCAATGATCTTCTCCGCTGTCCTCACCACTCTCTGCAGTAACGTCCAGTCCGAGGCCTTGCAGCTCCCAGACCAGACGGAGATGCAGTTGGTCAGCAGGCTCTTGATGGTCCCTCTGTAGAAGGTGGTAAGGATAGGAGGGTAGAGGGAGGCTCGTCTCATCCGCCGCAGGAAGTGCAGTCGCTGCTGTGCCTTCTTCGCCAGAGCGGAGGTGTGGAGTGACCAGCCGAGGTTGTTCGTGATATGCACCCCCAAGTACTTGGTTGTGTTCACAACTTCTACGGCTGTGCCGTTGATCTGAGTGGAGTGTGGCTGGGTCTGGATCTCCTGAAGTCGACGATGATCTCCTTTGTTTTGTCAACATTCAGGATCAGGTTGTTCGCCTTGCACCAATCCACAAGGTGTCGCACATCCTCCCTGTAAGCCAGTTCGTTGTTGTCCTGAATGAGGCCCACAACTGTTGTGTCGTCCGCGTACTTCAGGATATGGTTGCTGCTGTACTTGGGGCGACAGTCATGGGTCATTAGGGTAAACAACAGGGAGCTCAGAACACATCCCTGGGGTGAGCCGGTGTTCAGGGAGATGACACTGGATGTGTTGTTGCCCACTCTGACATAGTGGGTTCTATCTGTGAGGAAGTCAAGCAGCCAGTTGCACAGGGAGGTCTTGAGGCCCAGTGGCTCCAACTTGCGTACCAGGTCCTGGGGGATGATCGTGTTGAATGCTGAGCTGAAGTCTAGGAACAGCATCCGTACATGGGTGTTCTTCTTCTCCAGGTGCTCCAGGCTCAGGTGGAGAGCAGTGGAGATGGCGTCTTCAGTGGAGCGGTTTGGCTGGTACGCGAATTGGAAAGGGTCGAGTGATGGGGGGAGTATGGAGGTGATATGGTCCTTAACCACCCTCTTGAAACATTTCATAATGGTTGATGTGAGTGCAACGGGCCGAAAGTCGTTCAGACATGTAATGGATGGTTTCTTGGGCACTGGAATTATTGTGGCGGTCTTGAAACACGGGGGGACTACAGCTTGGGCCAGTGAGGTGTTGAAGATGTCTGTGAGCACGTGGGTCAGCTGGTCTGCACATTCCTTGATTGCCCATCCTGGAATGGCGTCTGGGCCTGCAGCTTTCCGCACGTTGACCTTCCTCAGGACTCTCCACACCACAGCAGTATCAAACTTGACTGCCTGTTCATCGGGGTGGGGGGTAGCCTTCCTCGCAGGGTTATTGTTCAGAGCCTCAAACCTTCCGAAGAAGTTATTTAGCTCATTGAGGAAGCTGATGTCATTCTGGCAGGGTGCATGTCTGGCTTTGTAGTCAGTGACAGTCTGGATGCCCTGCCACAGTTGTCTGGTGTTGCCGGGGTCCTGGAAGAAGCTTTGGATCTTCCGGCTGTGGGCACGCTTTGCCACTCTGATGGCACGGTTCAGATTTGCCCTTGCTGATCTGAGTGCCATTACATCACCAGATTTAAACGCAGCATTGCGTTCTCTTAGTCTTTCACGCACCTCCCGAGTCATCCAAGGTTTCTGGTTGGCCCGTGTGATGGCCGTCTTGGTGACTGTAACCTCCTCCATGCACCACTGTATGTAGCCTGTTACAGATGCAGCATACTCCCCCACATTGGTGTGTTGGTTGTATGTTGCAGCTTCTCTGAACATGTCCCATTCGGTGCACTCAAAACAGTCTTGCAGTGCAGACATAGCTCCCTCTGGCCACACCCTCACCTTCTTCACAGCAGGCTTTCCCCTGGTGAGCAGGGGCTGGTATGCTGGGATTAGCATAACAGATCTGTGGGTCGGGTTATTTTCTCAGACGGAAAGAATCTAACTTTTGTATACACCTCATTCCGAAAGAAAACTGCCAATCCGAATGAATATATAATCGGATTCACAGGGGTGGAATATTCCTTTTCCCAATCCGATTGAGGTGTACCCGCTCAATCGTAAAGTTGTCAGACTGTGTTCTTCTTTGTAGTGTTTTTCTTCTTCTGTTGTTTATTGGCGGTTGGCAAGCAGCTTTCGTGTACATTACCGCCACCTGTGGAACAGAATCTAAATCCTTCTGTACGCCATTCACAAGTCCAGTTTTATTAATAAAGAAAATACATATCTATATAAAACATGTGCCGAGCTTAATTATAAAATATTAGCTAGATTGAACTTCCCGGGTGCGTTCTTTCAGCGAATGCTGAGATATGACGTAAAACGCAGCTCGAGACGTTCTTCAATTTAAAAAAATGGAGGCGAGCAATCGGCACTGGACTGCTGCGGAAAGTTTGTTTTTGATTCAAACAAAATTTCAAAACTGGCAATACGGAGTTACTCCAACAAGTGAAAGAAAAACTCGAGGAAGTCGGTATCACGTGATGTTGGTGTTTACGCTTTACTGCGCATGCCCCATTGACTATTCTGGTTGATTATAGCGGCGAAGGTAGACACGCGATTGGAATATTCCTTTCCATGTATATCATTGCGTACGGAAAGGTCATTCGGAAAGATTCTATTCGGACTGAGAAAAACACCTCATGTAAACATGGCTAGTGTCTCCTACAGCAGGAGAACCGTTGAACAGAACTGCCTTTCTTTTCTCTTGCTTCTTCTTTTCTCCTGCGTCTTTGTGAAGATATCTTAACCTTTGCCAAGGGTGTCGTGCTGATGATGTTTATTTTATGAGTTTTTATGATAATTTACATGATCAAGAGCCTGTGCCTCTTAACATGTAAACCTTTTGCTCATTTACTAGTTTGGGGGTACCTCCCATTGGGTGCACCAATGCCCGGCTTGGTGCAAATGGGGTTAGAGAGCTTTTCAGTCAGTGGTTGTTGAGTAAAGCCTTGCCAGGTCAAGAAAGGAAATGCATGAGCCTATTGGTCGGGCAGCAGAGAGTAGGAGGGTGTTCGTGTGTTTCTGGGTTAGACAATGCAGAAAAAAGAACTGACAGTCGAAAAGTAGCATAACCTTCCATGTCACAGAAGGCAGATGCAAACAGTGCAAGTGAGGCTGCAGAATACATGAGCGTCTCAGAGATTGTGTGTATCGAAGAAAACCGGCCATGGCTGCTTCCCCTGCAGTGACAGTCCTCTGCGAGCCCCTGCTCCTGCTCTGGGCACAGAGACATGGTCCGATCCGTCACACGCACACAATGTGCGCACTTCTCCAGAGGAAAAATGGGCAAGTGAGTCATGCTGGCGTGTCAGGCCAAAGCAATGCGCCTCCAGAGAGCACTGCTTACTAAAGATCATATACAAAGAACTTGTTGATACTCACAAATAAAACATGAGGTTACTTTTAGCACCTCACCGCTGAGCTATGTCCACATAGGGGCATTCTGTTATGTACATTTAGAGGACAAATTAAACCAAATCTAATATTTTGCTCATTGTAACATTCTACTATCAAAATTGACCTACTTCCTCTACAAATAATACTGATATATGCCTACAATTTTAAAATCATAAAGAACAAACCAAACCAAAAGAACCGAAATTCCCATCACCAGTTGATAGGAAGCTACAGGACACGAATGCCTTCCCAAGTCCACAAAGCACATGTAAGTGTGACTGATTGTTTGTATATAGTATATGCCCTGTACCAACTTCACTGTAACGACAACAGTTGCCGTTACATGACATCATTCAATAGGCATGACTAATCAACTTGAGTGAGTAATGTTTTCCTATTTACTGTATCATCCAAAGTGCTAAAGAAACCACGCATTACTTAGATCGAATGCCCTAGTATCAATGGAATCGATCGCTAACCTTTTCAACAATGTAAGATCGATATAGTATGTCATCCAGAATGGAAATATGCTGAACACAGATTGATGTAGTTGGATCTTAGCTGAGTCAAAATGGGCAAAATGATAAATTATTACAACCATTGGGTTGACTGACAAAAATGTACTTGTTAATATATTATTATTGTTAACGTTGCAATTCTATTCCTGTGCTGTGTATACAAGACAGTCTTTTACAGTACATTAGGAATGCACACATACTCCATAATTGATGCCTTTAGGATGGTCATCAAATAAGTGATTGTGTCTCAATTAAATAAATGAGTCTTTGCAACGTCTGCCTTAGATTAAAGAGAAATTTATGCAACTCCTTGGGGGAGTTCTAACATTCATTAATCATCAGGGGACCTTCAGTCAAATTGTGCAGGCATTTTGAGAGTGTTGTTTCTTTTTCCCCTCCTGGGAAAAAGAGGACCATTGTCAAGGGGATGTCTGCTCCCTTTCATTAAAACACTCTTTAGGCTAATTTAGGTATATTCTCAATCTTTCTATCTCAGAAATGATAATATTATTACCTCATATGCATTGGCTTATTTAGTTTTGCCCTATAATGACTATGGTTATGTATGACTAAAATGTATGCTCACCAGCAACATTATTTGGTACACCTGTAAAAACCAGTCAACTCTATTAGAATAATGTACAAAATTCAGTTTCTACAAAGGAAATAATGCATAGTTTGTGTCAGAGAGCATACAACAGAACACAGCTTTTTTGTTGGAATTTAAGCTTTGTAGAATGTAAACGGAGCTTACGGAGCTTTTGCCCACCTTTTTGCAAGTAGACAGCACAGCACTTGCAAGTATGGTGAGTTGGGACCGCTGCATAATGCACATAATGGGACACACATATTCCGCTTTCAAAGTTTGCTATTGAAACACTGCCAAAAACCTCTAATAACATTTTATCATTTTACATGCATGCTGTAACCATGTAGTAATAGGCACATTCATGATAACATGTAATACTTAGAGTGCTTGACGGGGGCTGCACATTAAAAAGCTTTAATTTACTATGGCATTTGAAGAACAAACACGTGACGGAGTATGGGCAGTTTTGGAGGCTCACAGTGTGATCATCAGTCAAATGGCAGCTAAAGCAGCCATGTGGACAACACTCGTATGTGACACTCAGAAGGTTAAGCAAATAACCAAAGAAATAATTAAATTTAGCGGAAGAGATCATTAGCCTTCTTCAGCAGTGGAAGACAGCGGATTCACCGACTGCTGTCTACTTTCCTGGACCATCCTTCAACAACTCCACCAATGTACTCTCACATCTTAAGTCTTGTTAAAGAAGGTGTCTTAAATGATACATGTTCACTTGAAAAAGTAAGTAAAATGGAAATTAAGGTGATTTTATGGTTCTATTTTTCTTATCATATAGTCAGCAGAGGGGGTGCCCCATTTAAAAAAAATCATGTTGCCCCCTTTTAGCTTTAAGGAGTGGCTGTTTGGAGGTGTATACTTGCTCACTTGAACTTTATTGTAAACTTCAGCAGCAGGTACAATCATCATTAAACACACTGGCTCACTCGCTGTGTCCATTAAACCTTTCCCAAACCCATGTTAAACTAAATAACCTTGTAAAGATGCTAACTTTCAGTTCTTTCTAAGTACTTTCTTGAATTTAATAGTGTTTCTCAAGTTCTGACATTTGCAACTCTTGCAGCCATCCTATATTAAAAAAACAGACAATCCTCTAACACTCAGAAATACATGATGAAAAGCTCATCGCAGCACGATGCATCTCTTCAGAGAGGAGACATATGCCTCTACTGTGATACTTTTTATGTTGTCTGGAAGCATTGTGGCGGCTACCAAGTGGTTAGAATGTTAACCCCACAGTCAGGAGATCGGGAAGATCTGAGTTCGCTTGGCCATCTCTGTGTGGACTTTGCATGTCTTCCCCATGTGCGCATGGATTTATCCGGGTACTCTCCGGGTTCCCTCCCACATTTCAAAAATCATGCATGTAATGTTAATTGGTGACTCTAATTTGTCCATAGGTATAAATGTGAGTATGAATGATTGGTTGTCTATATGTGCCCTGCGATTGGCTGGCGATCGGTCCTGGGTGTACCCTGCCTTTCACCCAACGTCAGCTGGGATCGGCTCCAGCATACCCCTGCAAACATAATATTGATACGCTGTATAGAAAATGGATGGAAGAATTGTAGTCATTCTAGACTGGACTACCTACCAATTCAAGCAGGGTGTCGACAATTTGAATAATTGGAAAATGTAACACTGACACTGTTGATGATAAAATATATGATTTGCAAGGGAATACTGTACACTACTATTAATAAATAAATAAAACCTGGCCTGATTGGCGTGATGGCATTTTGTTTTGAAGCACGCTGCCTTGGCAAAGGTCCAGTGTCCTCTAAAAAGACACAGGAAGGGTGTTAAATCTGCAACAAGAGGTGTTATAAATAACCTTCTTCTTCGGAAAAAGAGTGATTACAGTGTTACTCTTTAAATCCTCACCCTGGGGGGGCTTCATCAGGAGAATGAAACGTCCTTGCAGTTCCAGTGATGTGTGGCTGCACACCTTAATCGATAGATTGAGATTCCAGCATTTTGTACTTCTGACTGTGAGCAACAACAATCTCTTTACTTCGCCCACCACTATTGATTTCAGCTGCTTCTATTTCAAGAACAAAAACTGCACATTCCCCCTTGTTTATTTGTAATTTGTTCATTCAAGAGGCATACTGCTCTCATTCCCTATAAAGGTATGAGTGGTAGTCACTGAATGTGTATGTCTCAGCATCGGGCCGGCAGCATTTTACACCGCCCGTCGTCTTCAAGGTGGAGGGTGGCAAGTTAATTTTACACCATGGTGGGCTTTTTACACACTGAGCACGCTGCCAGTTGTGTAAGTTCTGCTGTGTAGTGCGTAGGATGACAACAAGAGTGGTTGGGCAGAAAATGGGACACCGCCATTAAAAAGGAAGAAAAGAAACATTTCAAACAAATCAGGCTATTTTTTCTCTCTTTAAATATACAGCATGCAACCCTCCTGTGGCTCAACACAGACACAGAAAATAACATTACCAGCCCTTGGAAAGACTTTCTTGTCAGTGTGGAATAAGCTTTTAATGCCATCTTGCTGTCAGTGTCTAGATTGCATTTTGAAATGCCAGACTCGGTTGTCCTCAGAGAGCAAAAATGGCGGCTCACTTCAGCTAATGTGTCATGTCATTTTTTCTGGTTGTTGTTTCATTTTATTTTATTATTATTTTGTATAAATAAGTGGCATTATTTAAAGGGGTACGGTCAACATATTGACCTTGGTCCCTAACCTCTTATGGTTTGTGCTTTGAGCAAACCCTCAGTGTTTGAATAGGATTGCCTTTTGATAAAAGGCACAATTACATTGAGCAATACAGTATATGAAATCACAATATACTGTATGTTTTAGGTTGTGTTAGCATACTGTCGCATGCCCCTTGGGTCAAGGGAAGGGGAGTCACTGATATATCCAGGGGTCCTCTTTGAAACTCTACTACCGGCTTGCTTCTAGTGATAGAACATACTCACTCGGTTTCATTTGGTCAGATTTCTCTTGAGAGTCCATCCTGTCCTCATCTCCATTTGGTCTGCCTTCTCCTGGGAGAGTGCATTGTATCTGTGTCCTGTCCTCTGAGTGTGATGTATTCCGCTCGTAAGGCTCCTCTTGCACAATCATGTCACCACTGCAATGTCTTATCTTGGAATTTGGCCATCATTCACAATCCTTATGTGAAACATGAACACATATTTATTACCATTTCCTGTGCATTATAACACAAGAAAATTAGTTATTATGAGCTAGCTAACAAGTGATATCATTGGGATACACTTATCTGGAATGCAACATAACTACTGATTGCAATGACGCATGAGCTCCAGCGTTGTGAATCATCATTCATTTTCTACCACTTGCATTTTTAGAGTTTATGGGTTAGCTAAAGCCTGTTCCAGCTGACTTTGACCAAACCACGGCAGGTAGATTTTTCATTTCATGTAAAATTGCACATTTTTTAAGAACTACAATTTATGTAATGATTTTAATAACAGATGGTGTGTTCTATCCAGTGATGTGTAGTTAGGATCCTGGCCAGTTAGGACCCCTTTTTTATGTTAATAAAGGTTGCTCATTAAGACTCTTAGTTAGTCTTCTCCTGTACTTGAGGATGACAAGAAAAAAAAAATTAACTTGGTTTAAAAAAACTTTCTAAATATCTCTTATACCTATGTCTACTTTTTTATCAACTGAAAAACCTACATGAAAAGTTTAAATACTTTGTCATTAAAATCGGATCATTTTCTGGTGAGCTTGGATATGTAAGATATGTATGTATGTATCGTAACCGTGAATTTCATTCATGCATTCAGCAGAGCATAAAAATATCTTATAATTCATTTGACTTGCTGCGTTTCAGATGGTGGTGCTGCTGTAAAAATACAACAACAACAAAAAACACTGGCAGTGACAAGCACCTTCCAGCTCACGCAAGCCCTACCACCTTCAGGATGAGGAGGGTACTGCAGCACTTCCAAGTATGACGTTAAGAAGAATAATGACGTCACACTTCTATTAAAGACATTACACAGGTTGTAGAATGTCACGGTGTATAAAACATGTTATATTATACCATTGCCGACATGCTAACAAAACAAACAGCAACTGGCAGGGACCGTGGTCCAACTCAGTGCACTGACTGAGCGCCACAGGCGATTGGCTGGGTTTGCACATCAAGCCGAGGGGAGACGTAAACCGTAGGTTTCTGCCCGGTATTTAAACAGAAAATGTGCAAATTCAGCCATTTTTACTTGTGAAACGATTGGAGTCATACATAAAATGCATTTATTACACAGTTCAATGAAGAAATGTTAATATTTCTTTCTTTTAGTCATTTATTCATGGGGATCCCAACTGAGGGGATGGCTATATCTTTCAGCACACAACTTGTGCTCCCTGTTGAGCTGGTGAATTCATCCTTGGGTAAAAACATGGTGGCAAAACTGGCAAGTTGATGGGCAGCTTCCAGGCACCCACAGATATGCACACACATAAAATAATGAGCTGCAGGGACCACTGCCAATCTTCATAACATGAAAAGTGATATTCTATGATGCAGTACTACATAACATTAATTAAAAATAACTGCTGTCTACACAAAAGGCACTTATTTTTTGACGAGGGGAGGGACTTAAGGACTTCTACATCCTGTAACTGTTAATGTAATTGTCATTTTTGTTTTTCACAGCAAATATAAGCTCTCTCATCCCATGGCGCTTCAATAATATTTTACTGGATAATGTCCTTCGTCAATGACCTGCAGGCCTCCAGGTGTCATTAGAAGCATACTTTGGTGGTGTGTTTTTTATCGCCACTGTTAATTTTATGAGCACTGTACGATGCCAAAAACCATGCAGCTTGAGGTGTGGATTGTGCGACTCCCTGAGGCTTACAGTGAGTCTTTTAGAAGGATGTAGTGCGGCCCTGAATTGAAAGCCATAATCGCCAACATCAATTAACTCCTCTTACAACTTCTTGCTTTTTTTTTTTTACAGGCCATTGAATTGGATCTAAGCCCACACCTTTTCACAAAATGACTGTAACATATCATTAGCGAAGTTATTGATCGGTGCCAGTAACCTGAAAAGGAACAGCGAGAGGATTTCGAGCTCTTAAAAGTCACACTCTTGGCATTTCCAGTAACAACTGTTGTTAATTTGGCTGCTACACAATCTCAAAACACACTAGTAAAATAAAAATCAAGCTCCCTCATTGACTCCTCATAATGTAGGCTTTTACTGTGATTAATTACACATAATAAAGAAACCGGATGAAAGGGGAATGGAAGGAGCTCAGAACACAAACAACCTGCAGGAAAGCACTATACTTCAACCAATGATATTCAAAGGTAAAAATCTACACTTGCTCATTTTACACAGAGATATCCAAGTTCTGATGATTGTTGATTTAACTTAATGAAAAATATATAATAAATTTAAATATGAACATTTTAGAAATATATAATTGCAAAAAGCTGAGCTTTTCTTTAAATATTGTATGTAAAAGTTCTTACCATATCTGTATGTAATTTTTGATATGTGGCCCTCGGTGGAAAAAGTTTGTACGCCCCTGTGTTAAACATAAATATATGTGAGATGGCTTTGGCAACAATAAATAGAGAAAAGACAACACAACAATTCCCTATCATAAGCCAGTGTACCATAAAAGCAATCTAAGTATTTGTTTCAAGGTACAATTTCAACCAATTGATGCTTCTAGTTGCACATTAATTTACGCCGCTCTGCAGTAAATGTTTCCAGACACCGGCTGACCCTGAGCTGAGTGCTCGTGGCTGCCGAGTCACTTTAGATGAAGGTGACACGCAACATTGTACCCCTTCCTCTTGATTTAAGGATTAAACTCACAGATCTCTCACCAGCGGCCCTTTTTCATGGAGTGACTTTGGCTGCCATGTTCCCTGAGCCCTCGAAAATGCTGAGCATTAACCCCCCTGAGCACATGATCAATAAAGCCTTGGAAGACATATGCACACGTGCAAGGAAGGGACACACACACACAGAAACAGATGATTTTACGTTCCAACAAAGAAATAAACTACAACAAACTACAACATCAAACATGCGGCAAGTGGATGAAAATGTCTTTGCAGATGAAGAGTTGACCTTTTGTAAGAGAAGTGCAGGGTCAGGGGGAGATGGAGCAAATCCAAATACGGGTTCACTGAGTAGCACTCAGTATCCGTCTCCTCCTTGACAGTGCCATTAATAATGGGATGCAATCTCCCACTCCGCGCTGTGGGAAATGTAGTCATGTGTAGCCCAGTGGCGTGGCTATTTAACTGCTGCTAATTGATATGGACGGCAGGAGCTTCTCAGTCTGCAAGATTGGAAAGAGCAAAGACAAGTACAGACAATGCATGTGTGGCACAAGCACTCATGTAGGAAGTACCCACATACTATGTCCATTTGTAAACATACAAAACAACAAATATATGCGCACACATTGACAATGTCGTGGCAGTGCGTGTGTGTGCTACCTGACAGGTACAAGACATCCTCTGTGAATTCATGCTTTGCAACAAGATGGACAACTGCTCCCCGGCTGGTGAGACAAATGGCTCCTCCAAGAGTTGTCTATTTACCACACTTGACAAGCTAATAGTACCTATTTGAAACTGATAGATGTCCAATCGCCGGCCATTGTGACTGTAGTTGAGCTATGGAGGTGACCCCCCCATACACACACACACACATATTTTTCCGCGTAGTTTAGGTGCGCATGACAGATAGGGATTGACCGACCTGTATCGGCATTAAAATGAGATACTGGATCATATCTGTATCGATTTTTCTGACAATAATGACATCGGCGAGCGAATGAGACCTCATTAAACTGCAACGTACGCCACATAGCAACAGGCTCAATATGTTGGTGGTGTGGAATTATTCTTGGCCTTCTGATTGTAAATATGCAATTTGCAAAGAGTGTAAAGTGTAAGGATTGAGAAACAGGTACCGCTGCGCATCAAACATGACACAGAAAACCAAAATAAGAGCACAGAGGAGGAAATGATGTGAAAACTAAGAAAACAAACAAAACTAAAGCTCAGATCTGTCATGCGGAATACAGTATAAAGTGCAGGTTATTTGAGGCGGGAGGACTGTCTCTTCCTTGATTACATCGAATAACACACTTCTGGAATAATGGCTCTTTTTCTTAATCTTGAGTTGCATATTGGTGGATCTGTCTTATTGTGCTCATGTGATTATCCAGTAGATGAAGCATAATGTGTTATTTACGCAACACTAGTTTGACGGAAGAGCTGCTGCCTCTATTGATATTGGTTAGGGCCACAACTAAGGATTGTTTTCTGAGTTCTCTGAGATTAATCACAAACTTGATTTTTCAGTTGATGGATACAAGATAGATAAAAGATATTTTAAAATTTTTAAATAAAAAAATTACAACTTATTGATTTGACCAAAATAGTTGTAGATTAAATTGATGATCAATTAATCATCAATTAATTTCAGCAGCTCTAAACAGTATTGTAATGAAGTTCTAGATAATATCCAATATTGGTAAGAAAACCAATATTGAGCATCTCTAGCCATGTGTGTTTAAAGTTTATTTCATAATGCTGTACAAAAAGCTACTCTGCTCTACTTTTGGCAACACTAATTGTGAGGTGGAAAACGCACAGCGCATAATGGGTAGAGCAAGACAGACTGAAAAGCTTATCATCTTCTAGTAACAAACAGTCACTAAATGGTGGATGCCCGCCTTTGTCATTCTGTGTTTACGTGTCTGTGTCGTTTTCTTCACTGCGATGACGTCACACTTTTTTCCGGGCTGATCTGATCTGGACAATTTGATTGCAGAAAGTCACAGTTTGTACTCTATGCACCTTGGAGACCATGCATTCAGTCAGAACAGTTGACAGAGGACGTTATTGCTTTCTACATGAAGCACTGCAGCAACTGAGCGCCTCCCGTGCTTTGCAGACGAGAATCACCAGTGCCCTCTTGTGTCCACAATAAGCCACGCCTCTTATTGGTGCATTAGGATTAATGTTGTTGGTATCGGAATTTATAGTTTTAAGTGATTGCAGTCACTTAAGTGACCTACATGCTAACCACTCGTCCACCATATAGCCACTTAACATCCTCACTTTGGAATAAGAATTGGGAAGTTATGCTCACTGACCTTAGCTCTCTCAAGGTATGCCAAGGTTTCTTGTGGTATCGTGTGCAAGTCAATTTATTATGATGCAAAAAAAAACATTACCAAAAAAATTCCCAACATGTTGGCTGAATTCCAAATTGAATTGAACTTCAGAGGTGACTTTATATCTGGGCTGCCCAAGCCTTTTCCACAAAGGGCCACATACTGAAAAATCAAAGGATGAAAGGGGCACTTTGATATTATGTAAACCAAAACAGGTTGATATGCTGATAAGGTGTATTTCAAGAAAAAAAATGCATCTCAGCTTTGTGATATAGCTGAAGAAGTAGTATTACAGGTATGAACTTCGGTCTTTGCTCCTTTCCCCCCCCATTTGTGCTGTTTCATTCATTTCATCATTGTATATTTTCTTTTTGGAATTATTATGTGACAATATTCAAATACACCCTCGGCCATCTCTGTGTTTAGTTTGCATGTTATCCCCGTGCATGCGTGGGTTTTCTCCGGGTACTCCGGTTTCCTCCCATATTCCAAAACCATGCATGTTAGCTTAATTGGCGACTCCAAATTGTCCATGGTATGAATGTGAGTGTGAATGGTTGTTTGTCTATATGTGCCCTGTGATTGGCAACCAGTCCAGGGTGTACCCCGCCTCTGGGATAGGCTCCAGTACATCTGTGACCCTTGAGAGGATAAGCGGTAGAAAATGAATGAATGAATGAATATTCAAATAATATGTTAGCTTTATTCCATGATATCATATATTTTCCCAACCTAATCTTCCAAAATGTACTTTTTTTCTAACATTAGCCTATAGAACTAATATATTCTAATAGCATGACTTTATTTTCATAAATTTTCATAAACTTTTTCTCATTAGATGACAAATTTTCTTTGAACATTTTGACTTCATCCTTGTAAAATTCTTGCTTTTGCAGACTGACGCTAGTTCTTTTAGTAGTTATGAAAAGGTCATTATGCTTGTTCTTTTTCTGAAAACTCACTCGACGCATTTGTCAACCTGCTTGTTTGCCTCTTTGTGTGTGCACATTTTTATCCCCAAATCACCTTCATTAAAATTGTCTCTCATTACATTAATGAGACGACTTCATTATCACTTAAACGACCTTGTCCCTGGTGCTAAACAAGGCCGGCTGTTTGCGTTGAACAGAAGCAGGGGGGTCGGCAGGCACGCTAGTTGGCGGGTGCTGAATAGAGATATCGAATTTGAAGTGTATGTGCTGTACATGCAAGGGGAATGTAGTTTAAAGTGGACCTATTATGCTCATTTATCGTCCCTTTGTATTGAATTGCGGACTCCTATAGAGCAGCTACACACGATGACCCGCACAAAAATCTTTCTAGATCTTCTAGACTCCTCACCTATTCCAGCTGTTAGCAGCTACTGGTATCTCATGAGCTACTTGCTGGAGACCCCTGCCTTACTGTGTCGTAGTGGAGGTCCGTGTTTACTAAGTGAAGACAATCTTGACATCAGTAATGGAAATGTGGTCATTTTTTTGTGGGATTACCCATGTTTAAAATAACTCGGCTAGACCCACTGAAAACTGTGACGCAGTCCTCCAGCTGTACACTGTACTTCTCCCCGTCTCCATTAACGCACAGCAGCATACTGTGTTCCACATGAATGCACCTTTCGTGGTGAGGGCCGCTGGCTTCTCTCGGCCAACACTCATTATGTGAAACTTTGGCATCGTTTAACATGACTATATAACACTCTAACAACATTTATAGTTCAGAAAAGTTGAAAAAGCATAATAGGTCCCCTTTAAAGCTGCCCAGGATGGGGAATGAGTGTATGAATGAAGTAGAGTGCCACATTTTCTCAATGTGGTATTCCAAAGATCCAATGATCCCAATTTTAGTGCTGGTTCTCGGTTACCTATCTCCTACCCATGAATTAATCCTCTAAACCAAACATTGCAGCCTTAATCCCTATCCACCTGCACTCCCTGCTTGTTTTCATTATGATGATCTTCAAGGCACCAAAGCCAATACAGGTTAATGTCCACATTGCTGTTTTATTAGCGTGGATGAGTGGCTTCCTGTGTCCCTAGTCCCTACATATGAATGCATCACTGCTTCAGTGGTGCTAAAAAGCTTTGCCAACAGTGTTTTTATTGTGCGTTTCACCAGTGTGTTTGACCAGCATGGGCAGCCATGGACTGGTGAACACACAACCATCAGGGTGCATTTAGAAGGATTCCCGCCACACAACCATCAGGGTGCATTTAGAAGGATTCCCGCCACACAGTAAGGGATTAGTAGCTCAAACCAAAGCTGCACTGGCTGAAGCCCAGAATTAGCATTCAGCAGGCTAGAGGTGTGCAAGTGTGTGTGCCAACCCCAAGGGGAACAGTTCCTGGTCACAGTCTGTGGATGAAAGTAATTGCCAGTGGAGGGCAACCTGAAGCTGAGGACCAGAGATTGGCGGAATGCATGACATCCAAGGCAGCTGCTTTGCCCACTTGGCCCATACGTCAAATATACTGCACCACTGAGCTTTGACTAACATGTGCCTAAACACACACATTCACTACACCCCCACCAATGAACATAAATTTTCCCCTTCTAGAAGCAAGGTCATGTCAGTGCTCAATCCTTGACATAAAATATACCCACAATACATGGTTCCGTAACAAAAGAGATTTACATCCCTACTTATTATAAATAAAAACACATTTCTTCGCCATTGAGTGTGATTAATTATGAGTTAACTATGGACAAAATTTGATGATTTGCAATTACATGTTTTCATGACTGACAGCCCTGTCTGCTTTATTGTGGTTAAACACCTTTAAATTATATTTGGGTAACAATTTTTTTCAAAAAGAAAAAGATAGAAAAGCTGCCTCTTCCACAGCCACAGTGGTTACAAGAAACCACCAGCAGAAGGCATCCTACACTAAGAATTAACATTATTCAGTCTCTCCAAACCACAATGGTTCCATGGGATTCTTCAGTTTGCCTGAAGGTCTGATAAAAGCACAATTTAAGCTGAGTATACAGAATAAAAATCTTAAAAATAGTGACAATGACTTTTTAAACAATGCTTTTCATTGTGAAACTAAATAAATAAAAGCAATCTACATATAAATACTGTATATCCCCCAATCTTGCACCTGTTTATTCAACTGTTGCGGGTATAGTTGCAACTGTTTTCCTTCTTGTTATCGATCTTTTATAATGGTATGTAATGTTATAGGGTGCAAGTAAGTAGGTAGACCCACAAAAGTCAGGGATGACTTGCAGAACAACACCCACCAAGTATGCAATAAAACCCAAATTAGAGCACAAAGGGCCATGCACGCAACATGGATTTGCATCTCGAGGCCCTTCTGGTCATCACTGAAACAAGCTGCCACCTGAGTTTGTTTTTGTTTTGTTGCTTTGTTAGGCCAGCATTTACTGTGATACCTTGGAGTGACTCATAGATCAACCGTCAATAAAGAGAGTCCACACAAAAGCTATGGTGCCTCCCTATTGCATTGTTTGAGACACAAAAGCAATGTTGGGCAATAACTGCAAAAAAGGCAGACGACCTCTGGCCCAACATTTGAGGCCAACTTAGGCTATGTTCACAATTTTTTTGATCATATGTGACCAAGATCACAACTAGAACCCATGCATCAGAGACCAGACGGACAGCAGAGGCTTGGAGAAAACGATAATTCCTCATGTATTTTAGTTCTTTTTATGCTTAAAAATGCTTAAATTAGGACTTCAGGTTGGCATCAGAGAGTAATGGCGGGTTTCACTTTTGGTTCCCGTTGGTCGGCTTGAAAAATAGGAAGAGTACAACTATCCCTTTAAAATAATGTATAGCTTTAAGCCCAGCTTTAAGCTCCACCCAATTCTGGTTAAACCACACCCACTGCCGGTTTATGCCCACTCCAAGTCCGAAAATGGATACAGATCATTTAGATGGGTGAACAGATACAGATACAGATAGTGGTGCACTTGCTCATCCCTAGTAGTTAGCTCGTTTTTGTCTCACGTGGCAGCTACAAGTGGCTATCACGTTCATGGGGTACGTGCTAACTTACTTTTTTAATGTGTCACTCAATCTTTGACAGATTATTTTCCTTTTACATATAGACACTTCTGATCAATCCATGTCAATTTCAGATTTAAAATAAGGTACAGATTTAATCGACGCCCATTTCCGGTTAAATGCCGTTTTATGCCTCGCCCACTCTGAGTACAGATACAGATAATTTAGATGGATGAACAGATACAGATTCAGATACAGTGCATCTGTGCATGAAGTTATAAAATTTCAAAAATACATCCCCATGTTAAGTATATATTTTAATAAAACAACAGCATATTTGACTTTTATTTTTCTGAACTCACTTTGCAGATATATATCAATATTCAACCTAAATATATCGGGATATGAGTTTTTGTCCATATCGCCCAGTCCTTACTCAGAGTGTGTATTCTGATCATATATATTTAGACTAATGGAATGTAAGAACTTGACGTATACCTCCTCTACAAATTCCTGCAGGGTGTCTTTCACGGCAAATATTACCAAAGGAATACATTCGTCACAGTATTAACTGGATTGCATTAGTGTCTGGTGAAACCTCTTGAGCGTACCTTGAGACTCTGAATGGTAAGGATTGGATTTAAAATGTTTTGTTAACGTTTATCATAACCTGTGAAAATATGCAGAAAAATGTTGCCTCAATCTGTTTGTAAAGCCTTAAATTGACCAAAATTTGCTTCAAATTTATTTTTTCAGTGCTTGCGCTACTGGTTTGACTTTAAATGTACTGTGTATATGTGTGTGAGGGATGTGTAAGACTATATTATTGAATTTTTGTTTAATGATCTGTGTGTAGTTGGAGATTAGTGCAAACATCCAGCGATAGCAAACTGGGAAATAATCTGTTAGCCTTGTTTACTGTATTTTTCTCAAAAGCTGTTCAGTACTACAAGCAGGAGACATTAGTACTTTCAAAGAATTACACTGCATGTATGTGATCGTATGGGTATTGGTGTCGGTATTGGACGATTTCACTCAAGGATTATCGGGATCTGCAGCATAAAAACTTGATCGGAACATCCCTAATGTTAATGATTGTAACCTTTTAGGTGCCCTTTTAATGACATGATATTACATGGTATTACAGAAAAAATTTATGTATGAAACACTCACCATTTTGTAATGATAAAAGCATTTCCAATTGAAGTAATTAAAAAATCAGCATCAAATTTTTCAGTATGAATATTCATTCTACATGTGGCAAATAGTGTAACTACTAAAATCAAACTAAACATAGATGACACATGAAATACAAATAAAGAATGGAGCGGTTAACACCAAGTCCACATAAAGAAGGAGTTAACTGTATTTACATTTTATCTTAGTATAATTGAGGAAGACCATGTGTGCATGTGTGAGTGTGTGTGTTAGGAGATTAGTAGCGTTTATTCCTTCCAGTAGGACCTGCAGCACAACATTTAGTGCTGTGCAAGGTGAACTTGGGCAGGTGAACACCTGATGCAGCATTTAGCCATTTTTCTTTTTTTCCCCTGTGCATATCCAGCACAGTCTCAGCAGGACTTTAGGGCCCTTTTTTTCTGGAGAAGGCCAAGAAAAGAATAAGAAAAAAACATAAAATCATTAAACATACTGAAAACAAGCATGTGAGAACAAATTGGCGTAGCAAGATATTGACACGTACAAAAGTACATGCCTTGTCCAGGTTGCCTTTGCCACCTTTGCCACCTAAAATTTGTGATGGAGGGTTTTCTTTTCTTAACCTCATTCACTGCTGCGTCTCTAGCCTTGTTGTTGAAGACGATCACATTTTTCCCTGCGTTAGTTATGTTGTTCACGACAATAGTGTTTTCCGTCAAGGCAAAAACCAAGGAGAAGTAAGGTCATGCACACCTTCGGGTTGAAAAACATTGAGAGCCGATGTGTCCACATTTCTCAGCCTTCCAACAATGATAAATACTATATATACGTATATATATATATATATATATATATATAAATTTTTATTTTTTTTTTTGCGTGTGTGTGTTTTTCTATCAAAAAGGGCAGACAATTTCAATATAAAGGGTGAGTTATATGGGTCAGAAAAAATGAATGAATTTTTAATTATGTAACAAAACACAACTACTGTTGTAAAGTCATTTTTACATGTTATATGCAATTATTGTATCATAGTCATTTTTGAGTAATAATGTTACTTTAATTATGTTATACATCATAATTTACAATTGGTATACAAGTAAAACCATCATCCAGGTGTAGATGTAGATTGATAGTATATTTGTAGTATTTATTGGACAAGTAACCATATGGAGGCAGTCCTATTAAACATTAATACATATATTATGTAGGATGTTGTGTGTGGAGTATAGAAAATTGAAAAATGACTCATTACGTCTTGGTTCTCGTTTGTGTCTCTTGTTATCATGTTCTGTAGTCTAGACACACTTGATGACATCGCCATGGAACACACTGTGAGCCCGATCTTTGATCCCAATCTGATGCAGAACGACAGCATGCTCACCTTCAACGTGACGTCCACAAACACCACCACTTTGGACTTTAGTTTAATTTTTACACCCATGATGGACAAAGCCATCAAAGGCATATTGGTGACTATCTTATTCCTCACGATGGTCTCATTGGGATGCACCATGGAGTTTTCCAAGATCAAGGTTACCAGCCTTTGTTAAAGCTCAATAGAGATGATAATATGTTAACACAGTGGCTTGTGTTGTTATTAATCCTTTCCGAAAGGTTTGACAAAAACGCAACTTAACAATTTCTCATACAAATACTGTAAATCAAATTAATACATTCAAGTCACCCAATAAATTCACAAAAATGCATTTTACAGAGTCTACTATATTGGGTAATACAAGTGTTAGGGTGATTATAAGAGTGTTATTTCATATCTAGAGGCTTAAATAATTTTATAAATGGTATTTAGACAGTTATAAACAAGTGTTTTTATGCTTTAACTACGATAATATTCTATTCATACTGGATATAAGGAAGGCTACTACACAGGAATTCAGCTATCACAGTTAAGACCACATCTTTTGATACCACAAGATTAAGTATGCCAAAGGGTAAAATACCATTTATTATGTGCAATATTGTTTGACTATATTTCTGTTTTGTTCTTCTTACAGAGTCACATTCTCAAACCGAAGGGTGTGGCAATAGCATTGGTGGCCCAGTATTTTGTCATGCCCCTTACTGCCTTTGCCATAGTTAAGGTTGGTATTTTGTAAACATTAGGCCTGAAAAAGACCAACTGTACACTGTACTTGTTCCAAATTAACACTATATAGAGTGTGTTTTCATATCTGTATGAAATGTCATCATTGTGTGTATGCGGATATAATGTCATGCAATGTTTGAATTTCATCCACAATGTGTATTGGTCACAAAAGTCAATTTAAAACAGGGAAAATTCCATGTGGAAGATCCTAGCTCAAAATGGGAGCAAAAAATGAAATCATTGAAATTTTGAGTATGCTGTATATACTGAATACTGTAGGTTTTTCTCATTAACCTGTTCTTAATATTTTTAATATAAGTAATAATGAAATAATAATAGTAATAATGAGTAAGTAATTCATTGTATTGACTCTAAATTGTCCATAGGTGTTAATGTGAAAGGTTGTAAAAGAGTACATTTTCTCAATACCCGTATCTGTATTTAAAGACCATGCTCATTATGTATTCACTCTTCACACTCTGTGATTGGCCAGTCACATACAGTGACCGCCTCTCCCGAGACGGCAGCAGGTCAGTGGTCCCTCATTCATGAACACGGTGGTAAGTTAAAAACGTCTCGTGTTACTTCGGTTGTACCGTACTCACTGCACTTTCTTAGTTTTTTTTCAGCTCAGTTTGTATTCATTCATTCATTCTTTATTTAACCAGATAAACCTCATTGACATTAAAAAATCTCTTTTACAAGAGTGCCCTGACCAAGATAGCAGCACAAAATGTAAACATACAGAACAATACAACATTCACAGTGAACACTCAACATTTCCACCAATTTAAAAACAATTACATTGGCCAAGCCCGTTCATTTCACGATCCTTTAAAATAACTTAAAATCCTAACATAATAAGTTAAGGTAAGTTTAATTCATTTTGCAAATCATTCCATGCAAAGGGAGCAGCGTATTGGAATGTTTGGAACGTATTGGAACAGTCACTTTCATTGCAAATATTGATCCAAAATTGGAGGGCGGGAGGGAAGCAAGTACCAAAAATAGACATTTTTAAAGCCGTCTCAATTACTCGCCATTCCCATGTCTTTTGGGGGATCCACTGCATTGTTATGAAGCCTTGCAAACATCATAGACGGCACTGATTCCTAATTATATTTGTTGTAAAGTAAGGTTTAAAATTGTGTCATTTGTTTCTACAGGCCTTTCAGATGGGTGAAATGATGACTATTGCGGTTCTCGTCTGTGGGTGCTGTCCTGGGGGGAACCTTTCCAACATTCTGGCTCTGGCTGTACGGGGAGACATAAACCTCAGGTACACACACATGACATTTGTTAAGGCTGGCAAAGTTGTCAAGTTCATTTTCATTTATTGTATTGCAAAGTAGTCACAAGCCGTCATCTTGTGGCTGTTTTTTCAGCTTAAAACTGCACCATAGTGCTCTCTTCTATTGTGGAGTTGCATCATCACCTCTTTGTGCCTCTTGTGCAAAAAAAAAAAAAAAAACCTTACACCTACAAATACGAGCCAATGAGTTAAAGGGATAGTCCAGATTTTTTGACTTGACATTGTAATTGTGGCCCTTTAAATTCCATGGCTTTGCTACTGGACAACTTTGGCTGTTTGCCATTGGCTATAACGTGGAAACCATTGTGGCTATGGTGAAGCAGCTTCGTGTGTGCAATGCACACTTTTGAAGAGTTCTGCTATTCCAGTAGCACAGCTAAGAACTAGCTAATGTTTCCTGCCCAATAGCACCTTGTTGTTGTCACCAAACTCTATGGAACGAGCACAGAACTCCATCTGACATCTGAAGTTCAGCATCTGTGTGTTCCGGTTCATAATGATATCCCTTTGGCTTTGTGCTAGAAAGAATTTTGTCATCACTTGTTTCGTAGTCAGACATGTTAACTTTCACTGTCCTAGCAGTAAACACTGTGAAACCGGTGAAGCAAATGTGCCTAACAATGGACAGGTGGGAGCGTGAAGTGATATGATGGCAGAGAAAATAAAGCTGAGCGATTTGTGAGGTGTGAATGCATATTGTTTTGAGAAGACAAACTCTTCACTGAGTCGACAGACTTCACTGCTTATGCGGGTGTTATACAACTTCATGTAAAAAAATCCAACTATCCCTTTAATGATGCCATACCTCTACTGTTTGTGTTTTATTAATAAGAAAACATTGTAATATCTCCCTATTGTTCTCTTTAGCATTGTGATGACTTTCTTTTCCACCGTGTTGGCCCTGGGCATGATGCCCCTGCTGCTCTTCATCTACTGTCAGACCTTCACACATTTGCAGAGAACTGTACCTTATGTCGAGATCACAATATCACTCCTCGTGATCCTTGCACCCACCGGGATTGGCATTCTAATCAAGTACTATAGGCCGCAGTACGCCAAGGTTGTCACAAAGGTCAGTGTGCAAACACCAGTGTTGCTCGTAATACTGCTGGAGATCACAAAGACAGTAATACTGTATAAGAACAACATGTGCAATGAACTATTTATTCAAATAGTGGCCAGTTAGTTAACTGCTAACTGGCCATGACTATCAAATGCTTATTTGAAGGAGGCCTCTTTTTGAAATGAGGCCTTTAGTAATTAAGATAAAAAGCAACAGAAGAAGCAAAGTGACCTATTTTATGGGTGAAAAAGGAGTCACCCAAAGTGGAGAGCATACCCAAACCATTTTTTTTCATATGAACAAGAATGGTGCAGCTCATAACTGAGCTGTGGTGTTAAACTTTTGATCGTCTGACTTACATCTTATTTCAGTTTAATTGTCTTTTTGGCTTTTTGTCCCACTCCCATTTTTTCTTTTTGCATGGGTACTTACCGAATTTTGAGTTTATTCGAACAAGTGAATTTGAGTGAATTTGTCAGACTGTCAAGTCTGTTTGGAGAGAGGCATTATTTTGTACATGTTTGACTCTCCCAGTGATTTATTTATTTTTTCCTGCAATAGACATTTTCATCATGAAGAGACAAAACATTTTATTATAAGAAATACAACATAAGAAGATTTTAAGTTTAAATTAAAAGATTTTAATGTTAAGTTAATAAGTATTCAAGTACTGTAGTATAAACAGTGGACAAACACAGAGAGTACCTTGTGCTTATTTGAAGGAGGTGTGTATTTGAGAGGAGGCTTTTGGAACTTGGATAAATTAGCATGTAAAATAACCAAATGAGCTTTTCTTGAAGGGAAAAAAAGGAAGGCAGCGTGACTAATTGAGGCATGATGTCTATTAGGCTGGAGGCCATTACTCAGCTAAAGTGAAAATAACATTAGGGGATTGCCCAAAATGTGTTTGGAGTTAGCATGTTCCTTCCTGGTTTGCACGGCTGCATTTTTATTTATTGGGTGGCTCATACTATTCAACAAAAAAAAAACCTTTCTTAATTCACATTGTCACACTCTTTTCAGGTAGGTTTCATTATAGCGTCACTTGGTGCATTAGCGATCATTATCGTGGGTGCCAAAGCGATCGGCAACGACCTTGTGGCTATGGCGTCTTCTCCACTTATGGCAGCTGCCGTCATCATGCCCTTCACTGGCTACATCTTTGGCTACGCCATTTCTACAATCTTCAAACTTAGTCAACGGTAAATTACTATACTTCTCACAGCCACTTTGATGTATTCACCAGCGTTATATCACTGGTCCTGTTTGTCATTTTTCCATCATGTACAAATGGCTTATCTCAGGGAGTGCAGGACTGTTGCTGTCGAAACAGGCTGTCAGAACACCCAGCTGTGCTCAACCATTCTGAAGTTGTCCTTTCCATCATATGTGGTCGGCCCGCTTTTCCTCTTCCCACTTATGTATGCAGTCTTGCAGATCATTGAAGGCATGGTGCTCATAGCGCTGTTCAGGTGTTATCAAAGGCTCACAAGAAAAAAAAAAGGTAATAAGCGGCATTCATACAACTGAGTAAATTATTCTTCTGCATGTCACCGTATTGCATTGTTGAATATAAGAATCCAACTGTCCACTGAGGTCAAGAGGTTTAGTCCAAGAATGTAGACTTACACACCCGCTAGCCATTTCCTGCATGCGTTCAGGTTTACAATGTCTTACCTTTTGCATGACCTACAAACACAATTAATTCATAATTGAACTGTTTGTCCAACAGATGTATACCAACCTGCCGCAACTGATGATGGACTAAAAACGTCTTGTGAAGGGACGGTATGATGGACAGTTCTCAAGATTCAAGATTCAAGATTCAAGATTAACTTTATTGTCTCACAAAGAGAAATTTGTCCTGGGTCATTCCCCCTGCAGCTCCAATACACTGCATAATACAATAATACTTGTACATAAATCAATAGCACATAACAGGATAATACTTAGCAGAAATAAAATAAAAATAAAATACAAATAATGATAGTTATACCACAGAAATATCAGACATAAAATGCTAATGCCACCCTCATTTTCTGCCCATGAAAAGAACATCTCAGTTATAAGTACAATGTGTGTTGTTTTTTTACTGCGCAAACATGATTTAAAGGGATTTGGTAAAAAATTGTCTTGACATTCTGATCATCTGATCTGATCCTGATACAAATGAAACATTGTTGACACAGTTTACATTTTTTTGTACTGTAAATAAAAACCCATCCATCTCGTACGCCATTTATCCTTAAATCAAAACCCGGATGTGAAAAAAATTGTATTGTCACCCCGCTGTCACCCCACGAATAGAGAACATCCAAACCCTCTATTTCTATAATCATAAAATCAAAATTTGCTCATCTAGTACATTTTGAATCAGCTAAAATAAAATGTTTATAAAAATGTAATAAAAATGTTTACAGCAAACTGTTTAATCTGTTATCCAAAAACGTCATCCAATACTTCTCAACTAGTGATGAGAAATATGACATTACTGAAAATTAAACTTAAATCGCCTATATGCAGGAACAATGCTAAACCTTGAGCATTTCAGTATGTGGAACCAATTTATGGCAAATATTGAGCAAGGAACTCAAACAATGCACTAAGATGAGACAGACATACAGACAGAATGCTTTGTTAATCCCTTTGGGATTTTGGCTGCCTCTGCAGCCTTTGAATGTGAAATACTAATCATTAATATTTACAATACATTTTAAAGTTTACCAGCTAGATTGTATTCATATAGTATATGTTTTATAGAAGGATAGAGGTAGCTCATTATGACTTGTAACTTCCATGCTGAAAAAGAAGTACATGCACCTCTGATATACTACATGTATAACGTACATAAATGCGTACTCATTTTTGTAAATACATCTGAAATCTTGACTAAATGATGCATGGTTGATGGGAACTATTTTTTCTTCTGCCTGGGTAAGTATATAATGCGTAGGATCAGCCACACATTGCAAATGGAATGATGGTCAATGGTAGACAGAGCCATGTGTGACTTGTGAATTTACTGTTTACTCTTATAGTAGGTCTTAAGTTTTGTTATTTTAGGTGTTTTAGGTGTAAAAAAAAACAAAAACAAAAACATCACAAAGCAGCTTCCTGTTTAACATGAAAAGGCAGAATTACATTTAAAACATTTTCCCCAAAATTGTCCCTTATTACCCCGCCCTCCCTTATGTGTTTTGCAGAATTCTTGCTGTGTAAAATGTGCACTGTAGCTTAGGGTAGGCAAAGGAACTACAGCAGGGGTGTCAAACTCATGCCATGGTGGGCCGAGACACTGCAGGTTTTCTTTTCAGCCGGTCACTAAAGCAGGTGATTTTAATGATTAACCCTCCTTTGGTTTGAGGGAAGGAGCTGCTGCAGAAACTGGTTGGAAAGACAACTTAAGTGCTTCGGCCCTCTATTGACACATGTAAACTACAGCATTGACGGTGACCAGTCGGTCCCTTGTCTTCATCCAAATATCCCTGATGTTCTGAATGACACCGCTAGGTGGTGCCAAAAGCCCGTTCATTGTGTCACCAAATACAACACACGGAAAACAATACAACCACCAACATCCTGTCTAACCATGCAGTGCAGAGCAGTTACTGTAACTCAGGCCACTACGTGATGGGAAAGGCTTTCCTATGTCACAGAGTATAACAAATTCAACGCACATGTCACCGCATTTACTGACTGACTCCGTCATAATTGTCAATATTACTCTCTCTGTGGAATATAGTAAGCAAACATATGGACATGAGCTGTACAGTGACCAAGTGGTTAGCACGCAGGCCTCACATCTAGGAGACCCGAGTTCAATTCTCTGTGCAATCTCTGTGTGGAGTTTGCATGTTCTCCCCGTGCATGCGTGGATTTTCTCGTGGATGAATGAATGAATGAATGGACATGAGCTATATCCTGTATGAAGCATTCATATATGTACTGTAGTCATTAGAATCCAAGAGCAGTATGCTGCATTCACCATGAAATGGTGGGGGCACTTGCGGCAGACGCTCAACTGTCTGTTTCAACCATCTTCCCTTCTGCAGAATATAAGTTATAAGACGGATCTGTTGTTGAGCAGTTTATTTCTTCTCTCCACCAATGCAGTTCCATTCATGGTACCACATTGGTATGTCCTATAGAAACCTATTTTGTGTACGTGATCCCCATCTCCATCACACACCGGTGCTTCGATTGCTTTTTTGCAGAGTCACCTCTTGTTGGCCTTTTGTTGCCTCTACTCCAGCGGCTGTGATTATTTGCACCTGCTTGTGCTGCATTAAGCAAATAAATACATTTGAAGGATATTAAGATGGCTTTATTTTTATGCAAGAGATTGAGATCGGGTTGTCAATTGTCTTTGCAGGTGTCACGCCCTGTGTAGGTTCTCGCGTGACAGTTTGTTTACGTTCCCTTCTTGGGCTTTAGTTTCTGTTCGGACGCCCTTATTTTGTATTCACTTCCTGCTTTGCCCCGTTTTCCACCGTTTTAGTTCAGGTGTGTGCTCCTCCCCTCCTTGGAATCATTATTGTTTGTCGGTCTGCTTTCCTCAGTTGCTGTATCCTACTGCCGCAATTATTATTAAAAATTTTTTTTACCTGCATCTGGTCCTGCTCTCTGCATCCTGGGGTCGCACCGCAACCCGCACCGTGACAACGGGTCCATAATGAGGGTGCGGCATATTAATGTGGCCTGCATTTCTCTGTAAGCAGTCTCTTAATAAATATAAGGAATATTAATATGTCCAAAATAATAAGTGTGAGGAATGTTAACATGGCCTGCATTGCTTCACATGCAGACCCGTAATTATAAGAAGGGGTGTCACAAGACACTCAAAATTGGGTACAAGATGAGAAAAGATTTTAATTTTTAAAAAATTGAAAAAATACTTCACACTATATTGCAATCTACTAATTTACACAACGTTACACTATTCTGTACTCGGTCTATGCTACCAGCCCTGACTCCACCCAATGAGACAAAGAGACTGACTTCATTCATGTAGTTGTCCAATGGAACAAACGCGCCAAGGTGCTGAAACCAATACATAGAGTAAAAATAGACATGCATGTGTAACCTGCCCGCTTTGCACTGCCCGAGCCGGGGCTTGAACACATGATGAAATTATTGAGTTTTTTATGTATTGTGAGATTAATTCAAATCTCACAAGATCTTGTGACATGACATTTTGTACCATCCCTAATTTGAAGTGAACACCAATCCACCCATTTTCTATGCCGCTTATCCTTTAAAATTAACAAACACAATATTGAATCTTTTGTTATGTTGAGGGTGGGATGAGGAGTCTCTCGAGATGATAAACTACAGTGGTGTCAAATAAACACCTCTCAGAGGACAAAGGCAGGTGTTCACAGGATGGAAAAAGGCAACATAATTACTTGAGTGTACATTCAGCACTTGTGACTCATGCAGGAAAAGAGCATGTTGCTGAGGGGAAAGGTCGTTGTATGACAAATGGATGGCTAATAAGATTTAGTTTCAATAATGTATCGATGGGATTCAGGCAACACGAGTGATTCATATGCCAGATGAGTGGCCTGTTGTACACCTTCACAGCACAGGGAAATTCTAATGTGTCATGATAACAACAGAATTGTTCGCTGAAGTCTTTTTTTGCTTTGTGTAAAAACACAAAATGCGTCAGACGCATGTGGGTCAGTTTAAAATAGAAGCGTTGTGAAGTCGGGGATAATTTTGATTTTCCAATGACCTGATGACCATAGTTCAGCATAGGGATTGCCATGGGGACGACTCTCATTTTAGGCTAGTAAGCAAACACTGGAGTTAACTTGTCTATCTTGTTCAGTGTATTATTCATCAAAAAAGTAGTCATGCCAAAACGCTTTGTTGCCGGTGGCTGTTTACAGTGTCCGAGTGATACCATGAGGTTGTTTCCTTATGGAGGAGAATAGGATTATACAGCCGGCATATATTATTATATAGTATTGTAAACGCTGTGCCACCATAGCGACAGGCATTCAAAGCATTATGCATGTTATGAAACTTACTTTCACAGAAATGTGTTGACAGTGGGGGCGGAGCAAACATAGACAACCAAACACAATAAAAAGGGCTCCAAAGAGCCCTTTACTCTAAATAAAAAGGAAATTTAAAACAATACAGTAATTGAAGGATAAGCAACTCCAACGTAATTTATACTTTTGAAGCTGAACAATCTTCATCTCCATGTCTTTGTCATTGGACACCTTAGCATCAGCTATACAGTCCCATCGTTTAAATTAATTAATACATGTTCTGCAAGTTTTCTATTTCATCCCCAGATATTTGTCCCATCTCCTATCTTGTCCATTCGCTCATGTTTGTGAAGTTTGACTGTGATGACCTTGGGAAACACCTTTTGTCGAAGATGAATCCCAAAAATGGTGGACAGCAAAACCAAAAATGTATTTTTTACTAATTGTATGTTCGCATACAAGAACATAGAACATAATTCCAAAAACTATAGAGCATACTGCATTTATGCAAAGTCGAAAAATCATGTCAGTTACATTTGGAGAGATTTCCGCTAAGACACCTGCTATGCTTTCCGTCATGCTGAGTCTTTGCATTTGTGTAGTGTGTTGCCAACCTTTTGTTCACTTGTCACAATGATAGTAAATGAAAGTGGGCATTGCCTTTACCATAGTAGGTATATGATAAAAAGGATTTTGATAAAAACAACAATGTAGATTTCTTTTAAATCTCTGCCATGCATAACGACCTGCAGAGTTGCTAAAATTATGTCTTTGATTGTTCATTCCACAATGGTAGAAAACAAATCTTGTGTACAAATTCCAAAAACAGCATGCTGTAGCTTGTTGTACCAGTCAAAACTCCAAAAAGCAAAGGAATCTTCAATTCCCCATCACACTTTAAATCTAAATGTGCTTCTGCAGGAAAAAAACCAGCAAGCCCACAATGTCCTACATTGCATGAAAACAAAGTGTTCACTTGGTGTGTCCGTTACGAAATGCTACACGTAAGCATTCTATACAAGCCTGGGCATGAGTCAGGCAGGGAAATTAGCATGCCTTCTTCACAAAGTACTTCCTCGTAGTGTGTTTGATAAAAAAAAGGCAGTTGTGTATTGAAAAAGAACCTGCCTTCTATATGAGTAGTGACCCTTCAGTGGGTTTGTTTTGAAGAAATATCTCCCTTAAAGGAAAAACTGGCTTATCACAGGCGGTACCGTCTAGACTACTGTTTTTTTTTTTTAAACTTGACTTGTCTATTAAAGTCGGACACACCTATACTTTACTGGAAAAGTTACGAACATTTACCTTGGAGTCTAATAATTACCCCTCAGTGGTATAGAAATACTTTGACTGTGCCTTCAGGGACAGAAATGAACTTCTATTGTACCATATTATGTTTAACTGTGTGCTGTTGTCAGAAGATCTGGGTGGAGTGCATGGTTTTGACTTGTATCAATGATCAAACCTCGATCTGTGAGTGTAGTCTGGCATGTCTGGACATGTGGAAGAACAGCAAGAGTTCACGTCAATGATGTGGAGCACTGTGGTTTACTACCTGAACCTTTAGGGACTTTGAGTAAACCAAAAAAAAACAATCAAGCTAACAAAAGGGCACTTACATCAACCAGAAGAGGATGAAGTGGTCTGGCTTAAGATGGTAAACATCCCGCTCAAGCACTTGGGAACAAATTAAGTGCTACGCAAAGATTACCTAGGTTAGATAAATTGCTTGTTGAACACATAATCCTTGCTGTACATGTGCAATAATGCAGATTTGTTGCATTATTGAAAAATAG
Source organism: Doryrhamphus excisus (assembly GCF_037039965.1). Taxonomy (NCBI): domain Eukaryota; kingdom Metazoa; phylum Chordata; class Actinopteri; order Syngnathiformes; family Syngnathidae; genus Doryrhamphus; species Doryrhamphus excisus. The sequence continues at coordinate 8,453,625 of NC_136371.1, read as the reverse complement.
ACAATTACTTAGACCTACTGGCTACATTAGAGTAGATTGTACCTTGCTGCCTTAAAGTTATGTAGCCTTAATGTTCTAATTTCTTTTTTTCAGATAGTGTTTAAGGCAGTGACCTCAACCGACGCAAACAGCAAGTGATGCGTTTTGTCGACGAGCCTCACACAGTTGTGTATTACTCCTTTGGCTCCTTAGGTACCGTACTGCTCCCATGAAGATGACTTATAGTGACATCAGAGGTAGGGAAAGTAAGCGCATGGCGGATATGCCTCTGAATTGGAAGCAGAAAATGAAGTGGAAGACAGCGCCTTAGGCTCCGAAACAAGCCAAGATTGCATGCGGAGCATGATTTTTGCTAAAACCCACAGATGCAGTGAGGACAATGACTTTGACAGAGCAAAACTACATTGTAGTTGTAACTATGCTGTGGTTAAAGTTCAGATGCACTAAATATTATGGAAATATCTCTTGAGGATTATTGAAACGAGAATTGAATTTTGCAAAAGAGAGCAAATCTCACAGAAAGCACTTCAATTATGCATAAGAACAGCTGCGGCAAAACTGCAGATACTGACAAAACCAGATGCAAGGTTGTGGTGTTCAGCGCTCGACTGTCACTTTTCAAACAAAGAGGCAAATAATTTAGTTATGCTATTAAATATCCAGAGGCCCATACTTTCCATCTCCTCCATACCAAACAAGTACATTGATTCTTAAATTACACAGACTTGTCACGTTTCACCCTTTATTGATTATTTTAGGAGACATCGAGGGTATGTTTACATCAAATTACATCAAAAACCCACTATGGGCATGCACATTTGTAGTTTTTCTACTAGTCTTAACCAACTGTTTTTTGAATACCCTTTGCTGGCAAGACATGGGTTTAGAATTTGAAGTATTTCGTAATCCAATCTATGCAATTTTTCAGCAAAGCATAATAAGTATGAATACAACAACAACCTTGAGTTCGGCCATCTTTGTTTAGGTTGAGGCGTACTTGCACATTAAGAGGTTTTTCTAAGTTTTTCCAGAAAATCTCGTTTTCCAAAATGTCCTCGTTCAAAACACATTTTCAAATAACTGTACAAAATGTAATTGATACAAACAAACAACACGAGCAACTCATGTCTTTGTTAAAAAAAAAAAAAAACTATTGTGTAAATTGCCCCATTGAAAGAATACATTTAACAGCTCCAAACAGATTGCTTGGAGACTAACAAATACAGCCCACACACATAAAAACTGCAGTATGTAAGAAAAAGCTGAAAAAGGGAAGCATCAAGAAAATAAAACAGCATCTGCACCCAGCTTCAGCATCCGCTAATAATTACTCCATTTACGTCGAGCAAACACTGTACAGTTATGTACAGTGAAGAAAATAAGTATTTGAACACCCTGCTATTTTGCTATTTCTCCCACTTAGAAATCATGGAGGGGTCTGAAATTTTCATCGTAGGTGCATGTCCACTGTGAGAGAGATAAACTAAAAAGAAAAATCCAGAAATCACAATGCATGATTTTTTAACAATTTATTTGTGTGATACAGCTGCTAATAAGTATTTGAACACCTGAGAAAATGAATGTTAATATTTGGTACAGTAGCCTTTGTTTGCTATTACAGAGGTCAAACGTTTCCTGTAGTTTTTCACCAGGTTTGCACACACTGCAGGAGGGATCTTGGCCCACTCCTCCACACAGATCTTCTCTAGATCAGTCAGGTTTCTGGGCTGTCGCTGAGAAACACAGAGTTTGAGCTCCCTCCAAAGATTTTCGATTGGGTTCAGGTCTGGAGACTGGCTGGGCCATGCTAGAACCTTGATATGCTTCTTACGGAGCCACTCCTTGGTTTTCCTGGCTGTGTGCTTCGGGTCGTTGTCGTGTTGGAAGACCCAGCCACGACCCATCTTCAATGCTCTGACAGAGGGAAGGAGGTTGTTCCCCAAAATCTCACAATACACGGCCCCAGTCATCCTCTCTTTAATGCAGTGCACTCGTCCTGTCCCATGTGCAGAAAAACACCCCCAAAGTATGATGCTACCACCCCCATGCTTCACAGTAGGGATGGTGTTCTTCGGATTGTACTCTTCATTCTTCTTCCTCCAAACACGCTTATTGGAATTATGACCAAAAAGTTCTATTTTGGTCTCATCTGACCATAAAACTTTCTCCCATGACTCCTCTGTATCATCCAAATGGTCATATGCAAACTTAAGACGGGCCTTGACATGTGCTGGTTTAAGCAGGGGAACCTTTCGTGCCATGCATGATTTCACATCATGACGTCTTAGTGTATTACCTACAGTAACCTTGGAAACGGTGGTCCCAGCTCTTTTCAGGTCATTGACCAAGTCCTGTCGTGTAGTTCTGGGCTGATTCCTCACCTTTCTTAGAATCATTGAGACCCCACGAGGTGATATCTTGCATGGGGCTCCACTCCGATTGAGATTGACCGTCATGTTTAGCTTCTTCCATTTTCTAATGATAGCTCCAACAGTGGACCTTTTTTCACCAAGCTGCTTGGTAATTGCTCCGTAGCCCTTTCCAGCCTTGTGGAGGTGTACAATTTTGTCTCTGGTGTCTTTGGACAGCTCTTTGGTCTTCGCCATGTTACAAGTTAAAGTCTTACTGATTGTATGGGGTGGACAGGTGTCTTTATGCAGCTAACGACCTCAAACAGGTGCATCTGATTCAGGATGATACATGGAGTGCAGGTGGACTTCTAATGGGCAGACTAACAGGTCTTTCAGGGTCAGAATTCTAGATGATACACATGTGTTCAAATACTTATTTGCAGCTGTATCACACAAATAAATTGTTAAAAAATCATGCATTGTGATTTCTGGATTTTTCTTTTTAGTTTATCTCTCTCACAGTGGACATGCACCTACGATGAAAATTTCAGACCCCTCCATGATTTCTAAGTGGGAGAAATAGCAAAATAGCAGGGTGTTCAAATACTTATTTTCTTCACTGTAACATGCTACAAATAGGGACACATCTCTGTAAACATGATCATAGAACAAAAAACAAAGTTCGATGAAATGACAGTCGTCAACATCAAATACAGTGGCGTCTTGGTTAGGGTATGCCTTGGTTAGCAGAATTTTTGTTTTAGGTCAAAAATGGGTCAAAATAGTTGAGAACCAGTGGTCTAGAACATCTTTGTGTAGAGTGACTGTGTCAGAGACTTCATGCTCAGAGACTTCTTTGTCATGCAGTGTCATATTCATGGTAATGGTTTTATTTCATTTGAACATGCATCGGATTACAATTGAGTGCATCACATAATCAGTTCGTTCACAGTTCCACATGTCCAAAAAGAGTAGGAAGAAGCAAAGCTTATTAAATCCTACCCCTCCATCTGATACTTTTGATACTGTTACATTTGTTCACTTCCTGCTTTCCATTATACAGTTTAAGGATTTTTTTTGTTTGTTTTTTTTAATAATGCACCTCGTACCGAAGTACAAGGTGATATGATCATACAATGACATAATGGGTACCATAGTAACTGTCAATATAGTGATATATAAAGCACATCATGACTGGTTCAAGACTCTTCATCCTTGTATTTAGCAAACATCAACTGCTTGTATTGTTTCTTGATTTGCCTCATCGTTGTGCATTGTTTGAGGTCCTTACTCAATCCATTCCATAGTTTGATTCCACATACTGAAATGTTTTGGCTTTTTTAACGTAGTCCTAGTTTGAGCAAGTTTAAGTATTTGTGATTTTAGAAATAAGGAATTTAGAAATAATGTTGAACTTCCAGTGACCAGTATGAAAGAGTGTTATTACCAAGAACCCCAAATGTAACTCCTCCCTCTTCACACCTGAGACCTTGTAACACTGAGTCAGAAAAAATTGCAAAATTGGATACTGCCAGCAGTTTAGACGTCAATGGTTGTATGTCAAGCTCGTCTGCCCTCACCTTTGCCCTGCCTTAACTTCTAAGATGTTATGTGGGGGGGGGGGGGGCTGAGCAGTCCAGCAGGGCTGTTCATGAATCCAGATCAGGGTCTCACTGCCTGGCTCTTCCTCTTCCCGACCCTTAATCAAACCCCGAAATAGGTTACCCCTAAAACCCCTAACCCTGCCCTCACCCCAATAAATATTGAAACCTTCTTCTCAATGATACTTACCATTTATGTAGTGTGTGACTAACCCCTCTCTCTCGTCTTTCGTTCTCCCCCTGTGGCTGGTGCTCTCTGCCCCTGGAGATGTGGTTGACAAGGGCACCATTGCACCTTCACATTTATATGCTCGTTATTGGCGGTGGCAAGGCTGGAAGCGGACCATCGTTGCTGTCATCATGGGACTACTACGGACGTTGAGACGGCTGTTGTGTCCATTGTCCCGCCCCCCAGCTGCAAAACCCCTCTGTACTGGTGCACTGAACAAAGTGGATGGAATAATGAAAAAGGACTACTTCCAAATTGTTCAACTTCACCTCAAATCAACAGCTACACAAGAAATCGAGCTACGTATTTAAACTCTACCAGAATTATGCCAAAAGCTTGTTGGTGGCCAAAACATTTGGACCCTGAGTAAATTAGAGAACATTCAAAATGACTTCAAATTTGCACAATTGTTTATATATCATTGAAGGTGTACTTTGTTGTATCAAATAACTCAAAATACATTACACATTGAGGTAAAAAATGTATATTATATTCATTCTCATGATGTGTGTATATTACCATTCAACACACACTTGTGACTAAACTCCAATAATAAACACCTCTTGTAATTTGGAAATATTTACTCGGCCATCCTATCTCGGTGGAAGTCTGTGCCACTGGCAAGCCTCTGCACAAACTTACTGATGCTCCAGATGGGAGCATAATTCACCCTAAATCTGGTGACAAACCCAGTAGGGCTCCAAGCTATGTCAAGCCACATTGTGGCCCATCTGAAAGCGATCAACCCGTAACACTGCAGAGAATTTAGATAGTGGATGAATCAGTTTCCATCGGGGTTTTGTCACAGAGAAGCATGAGATGGAATACTGCCCAGCATGCTATCATATATGGCAACGGGGAGTTCAAAGATTGTCTAAGCATCAAAGGACACAGAGCAGCTTGCAGTTTGGTACCATTTGCACCTGAGGAGAACCATCCCCTCCTCCCCACAATAACATACACACATCTGACTAAGCGTTCGACACGTTCATCTCCTTTTATCTTCCACTGGATCATTTGTAGCCTACTGTAGTGTTATTATTCTTTCTACCTATTACATAACAACAGCCATTTGGGATGCTGCAGCCTGGCTATTTAAAGCTCACCATTTCAAGGTTTTCCCCCTTAGTAATGTAAGAAACTCCACTAGGAAGAAGAGATTAGGTGTAACGGCAATCTCCCATCTGTGTTGTTGTACCATGTATTTGGCAAGGCAAATGCCGGAAGTTGGTCACATTTCATTTGAAACACGTGCATTTTTTCTCTTGGAAGTACATCAAAAATGTGTAATTGACTGTAAAAGCTAATTGTAAAAGTCATTTGGTTAAAATGATCACAGTAATGGGTGGGTAAAGCTAGTTTTACGCGAAGCCTCTAATTTCTTTATATAGATATGCTCTTATTTTGACGAGCATGGCCGGATGTGAATCTGCCCTCTCTTTTTGAACTTGCCAGTTATCCCCCTTCCATGTATTGCACCTCCATGGCATGCAAATTACGGAGCAGATGAGACAAGGCGTCGCAGATTTGCAAACGCTTCACAAGGCACGGCGCTGCGAGAGGACAGCATTTGCTGGTTACTTTGAGGGCCTGTGAAAAAAGATTAGCAGCTTTTTTACTCAGCATCACTGTACTTTCAGTCCTTTGGCTGGGACCGCAACTTTATCATAATTAATTCCGGTATAGGCGGCAGAGAAGTGTCGCTCATTGTCCCGGGACCAGAGGAGTGAGGACATTTTTTCGCGACAGTGACCGGGGCCAGCTGAGAGCTGACCAGCGGCGCCGTTGGAAGTTCACCCTCACCGCGGAGAGGCTTCCGCGGGTGGCTTCCGCGCACTGATGGACTCGACGTGGTGAAATTCGGAATAGCTTATCTCCCATCACTTGTCGTCGGTAAGAACGCAGTGTCATTTGTCTTCTCTTTTTACATTGACTTATTTTGCAACTTTCAGTAAGCAATGTTATCTTGTTCTTATTGTACGATGGAGAACACTTGAAACCCCAAATTTACACAATTCTTATAAGACTGGTTCTTAATTTCCATGTGTAATTGATATAAAACAGAGCTTGAACTTGACAGGTAACCTTGAGCTCACCTGGTTGCTTATCCCCAAGACTGGTGTGTCTTTTCACTGCCGTTTATTTCCACACTTAGGGAATCCATTCCTCTCTCGTCCCTCATGTATTATAGGCGTGTCTTATTTGCTTTAACAAGAAGCTTCTCCGGTACCCAGCATCTACCATATCACGACCATCAGAAAACCTGCAATGCCAAAATTGACTCTATATCTACTGTAATTGAGGGCAAAATACTTTTCATTCCAACTTAGTATGACTGAATGTTTTAGAAAGTAAATGAAGTCTTCTGAATATTACACTATTTTGACTTATTCCATGTTTTGCCGTGAATGGTGCATGTCCAGGACTTAATTTTTTGTTTGTGTATGTTAGGATTCTTCATTTTTTCCCTTCAATTGTGAGTTTAAAGTGAAGTTAGTGAGAACACTCCATTTAAAAACGTATGGATCCAAACTGATATAGTCCAGCCTGGAGGCCTGCGCTCTACTAATACCACTAGGTCTAGCTTGGTTTCAAATAGAGCTGCAACAATTAATCAGTGATTAATCAAGTATACAATTAATTGGAAACTGTGTTAGCATTCCACATGTAAATATTCTCTGATTTCAGCCTCTCGAATGTGAATATATATATTTTTTATTTCCTTAGTCATCCACGAAACCAGACCTATTATCTTTGTGTTTTGGGCAAAACAAGCAAACAGCTTTGACTCTGGAAAACAGTGATCAACATTTTTGTCTTTCTTTCTGATATGTTACATAACAAACAACACATGATTATAATTCTGCTTCCTCTTGGCATAATATAAAGATTGAATTAAAAACTGATCGGGTTCATCTCGGGCAGTGTTGTCCAAATGTTGTCCACCAAGGGCTACAAAAAAAGATTAAAGTAATAAAGTAATATTTTGACTTTTTCTTATTTGTACTTTCTTCTCATAAATGTTTTCCTCAAAATTATGACTTCCTGTGTTTTTTTAAAAACTTTATTCTTGTAACATTATAAAACTCCACCTCCAACAAAAAAATGTTGCGTTATTTGTTTCTGATAATATTACAACTTCAACAATTAACAGATTTTTGCTTTAAAATCAAACTTAATTTTTGCAGCTTCTTTCTTTTCAGAACTTTTCATGTTAAATTCTATTATTAGAATGTGCCGTGGACCAAAATTAACACCCTGGCCACTGTTTGGACACCACTAGTCTAGGGCCCAACTAAGTACTCGATTAAATGAGACAACAAGCTTCAGGTTAATCTACCTTGGCTTAGTTGAAAATGTTGAACTCAAAGGCCGTTAACCAACCATGGAGAGTGACACCCTCCTGAAGTTGACATTTGGGTATCAGATGGCCTAACAGTGGTTACCAGGGGGAGAAACAAGCATTCGTTCATTCATTCATTTTCTACCGCTTTTTCCTCATTTGCTTTGCAATTTGTAATGTACAGCTTAACGAAATGAAATTTATTTCTTGAAGTAAAACAAGTGTAACAGAGTTTGTTCCAGGCTGATGTCAGAAGTATCATCAAATTAGAATTTCTTTGGAGTGAATCACTCTTGCTCTCGCACATTCAATAGCGTAGTGGTGGCATTGACCCCTGCAGGGTTAGCCACATCACTTCCATTACTGCAGATGAAAAAGCGACCCTCAGTCCCTCAGTAGCCTAATTGGCTCTTGAGATCACTGCACGGTGCTCTGGCATGCAACTATGGAGCGCGCACGTGTGCATAAAAAAGGCACAAAAATGCACTCACAAGCAATAGAGCAGAGGAAGGAGGGGTGAGAGGGGTGTGAGTGTATGTGACTGAAATGAAACCGTGCCTGGCTGAATGCAACAAGTAACGCTGTCTCAGACTCCCTACTCGTTTCTGCCTGCGAGCAAAAGCAGTTGGACTTGATGTATTAGTGGCCGCACGCGACCGTTGGCTGTTGACCTCCAAGGGACTCGGGGGCGAAGGATGACTGCTGCCTAGATGGGCTATGTTTTGCAGCAACGCATGCCTGTGTAATTGTCAGACATTTGGGAGAGAGTCAAAGAGCTGAGATTAAAAAAAAAAAAAAGAAGACGATGAATAAAATAGTCAAGAAGCTGCTTGTACTGGACTCAATGCTTCAGGCACCAAAATGGTTGCAGAGCACAAACCTTTCATTAATATTCAATTTATGTTCACCTGCAGTTGGTAGAAGTAAAAATATGAAATGACAGCACTCTGCGTGATGTGCAAAATGTGCAATTGAGAAAGGGGCACAGACGGCCATTTCAAAGAAGAATAACGATTATTTAGGAAAACATAACTTTGGTTTCCTCTGCTTGTGCTGACTGTTACACACGTTATCTTGCATTTCTGTTCAGGTCTTAAACATGCTAGGGCTGTCCTAAAACAAGCAGGAGGGACGTAAAGAGTTGTTATTTTTACACGTCCTAACACGAGCTGTCCAGCTTTTTACCCAACATTCCTCTCGAATTGGTGTCTTGTGTTTGTGTCTGGCGGGACAGTGCCTGTTTCCATTTATTAGTGAGCTGCTAGGAAGGACATTTGTGATAAAATACATTAAGAGCACAGTTGGACTCACACAGTGTATCAATAACATGAGAATGAAAACTGCAAAATGTAAGCAAAATGTACAGGAAAAAAAATGCACAGATTTTGGACATAAGCCGAAAAACACTCTAACCAAGGCACTAACTGAGGCACAAGTATTGCAAGTGAAGAATCACAAAAAAAGCAGCAAGTGGCTGTCGTGAAAGCCCGGCAAAGCCTCCCCCGATGAGGAAACTTGGTGATGACCATGGGCTCCAGATTCAGATCAGTCATTGACGACTAATTGTTTTTTTCCAGACGTGAAAGATTATAGTTGATTTACAATGATGGCATGTTCTTCAGCTTCTGTAAATTTATGTTACATGAACTTGCTATAATTTCTTAAATAAAAACTCAAATCTTATGTCTAGTTTGAATTCTTTTGATTCCAATGTGGTGGTCTACAGAGTCAAAATCATAAAAACTATTCACTGTCCAAGTGCTTCTGTACGAAACTGCATTTATGGAGGAATCATAAGATGATCATTGCCAGTACCCTGTGGCCGTTCTGACTGGCTGTGGTTGCCCTGCTGAAACAAGCAATTGAAGTTATGAAGAACAGATGAACCCTGAAGGGAATGGAGACCATCATGTAGAACATTGCACCTAAAAGTAGAACCTCACACTTCTTTTTTTAAGTACTGCAAAGAGTAATGAATGTTTGCTTGGTTTTGCAGAACTAAAGCCCACTGACAGAAAACAGAATCACATTGACATCCAACTCCCCCATTGATTAAAATTCTATATTGGTTTCTAGCTCATGTTTATGCTGATACTACTAAATGTCCACATGACTTCTGCATTCAAGGTCTTGACAACACCAATACAACACCACTGCTAGTTTGATATTGAAGACAATTTGCAATAAGAGTCACTATTGTAATTATTGAATATGCCTCATACACATATTAAAAACATTTTAATTAATACAATGCATAGGTACTCGCAAGTAATGAATGATAAAGCCAAAAAATGTGGATTGGGACAAATCAAAGTGAGTCCACACTTTTGATTGTCCTACCTCGCTGGTCACATCCTCGCAGCAGTGTTGTTTGAGTTTTCTTCTTCTGTGACCTTCGTGGCAGAAGTTCCACATCTTCTGGATGATGGCACAACTCACTGAGGAGGAACAAAGAACAACATTCATAACGGCTAAATTTTAATAATAATTTACAAAATAATACATGGTGTGAGCAAACCATTGCAATGTAAAACATTGCAATAGTTTGGTATATTGATATTTCATCAGACCACTGGTATGTAGTAGGCCAACCTCCTTTGGCGGCATGATGACACAGCTGAATTCATACTGTATGACGACGATGCCCACAATGTGCACACAATTCTGTACTGCCTACATTGAGATTTGTGTATAGCGTGGTGTTTACCTGCAAAGTGTGATGCATCTGTGGAAGGGTGAAGGGTGTTATGCCTTCAGTGAAGATCACATGTTTTGTGGTGCCCTTGTCCTTTCAACAATGAGCTGTGTTGTTTTGCAGAGATTTGTTCAAAATTACACATTCAGTTATTCTAATTTGGTTGGGGCCCTGAAGCCATGGTTTAGGATGGATGGCAGTGCCAAGCAATTTGGGGTCAAAATATTTACTCTGATACCCCTGAAGGCAATGGCCGTTGGTCTAAGGCAAACAGTAAGTGAAATCAGTCATAATGGTGGGTAAAATTAAGCAGAAATGTGTTATTTATGGGTCTGTATGGAGTGAGATCTTGCAAGGCTGTGATGTGTTTTTTTAAAAGATATTTTCCAATATTTGTAGTGGTCTTGTTGGAATTCATTTGTCATTGAGTAATGAGTTGCTTTGCGCACATGCATGAGAGGAGCTCTCACGAGGCTTTGGCGGCCCTGCTAATTGAATCTTCTGAACAGCAAAGTGATGCATATTTGAATGTTGAATGCGGAGCTGCATTGTGGAAGACAAGTACCGGAAGAAGCTTTATCAAACACAGTTGTGATGTGGTGTCCAATGCAACATTGATTATATTGGGCATATGAAATTAAAACACTTTTGAAGAAGTCAGTGTGAAGTACAGATGGAAAAATGTGAGGCTGTGCTTCCGTATCTGTGTTCTGCTGTGTTATTTATAGTCAGATAACATCTATTCAGTCCGAGTTTCACCACGGACAAAAATAGTGATGAAACTTTGACCTTGGTTTCTTGACGTCAGACTGCTGTTTAATTTAATTTCTCAAAAAAACCCAAAACCCAAAAATAGTTTAGTCCAATTGCAAACTGGCCCAATATCACACGGAAGTGTTGTACCGATACAACTTTTTCTCTTCCGATATGATTCCTGTGCTGCAGCCTTGCATATCCATTTCAATCTGACCTCAGCACGACTCATACATACTTTTAATAATTGCTTCGTAAAGTTGAAAGTAAGAAAATTTTCAAACAAAAAATTTTCAACAGAAAACAGAAGATTTTCAAACAGAGAATCTACTTGTAAATGAGTAGTTTTGCAGAGGTTGACATGCGGAAAGGAACGTTTGTGTGTGGAAATATTTCCCGAGCAACCCTCTCCTCCAGGGCTGTATCTCCTCACAACCACTAGTCAGATCCAATCCATAGCTTCTAGAAAAGTCATTCAAACAATAAAACTCACTAAAACAGACGCACAAAGTAACCGACCTACTGCGTAGTAGTTTGTGGTATTCTTTCTGACAACATTTTGCCATGTTTGTCACATTTTTGGTAGATTGCAAAATATGTTGATGAGGTTGTTAACATATGCTTGATACCTAATGTTTATCTCATAGTTCATGTTGTTGTTGGAGCTGGACTACCCAGCATGCCTTACGGGCATTCAGGCAGTTTTAAGTTATGTGTTATGTTTAGTGCTTTGTTGTGGATTTACCGTATGCGGTGTGTTAACTTGACATGGATTTGTTGTGTTTTCTTTTTTTTGCACCGTTAGCAAGTATGTTGTTCTTCTTGACACCACCAATATGTATATAACCCCCCCACCTATTTGTTTTTCTACCCTATGTGGCCCGGGACTCAAAAGGTTTGCCCACTCCTGATTTCAAGAAGTATTTTTATTTTATTTAACTTTTGTCTGCTCACCAACAAGCCTTGCCATCCAGTCTGGATTGTAGGGGCTGTGATTCATCAACTTATTGGAGAAGTGATTGCATTACATTTTACATGTTGAAAATGCATCTAATGTGTAATCTAACAGTGTCAAGTGACTTGAAATGCTTATAAATAGCGCAAAAGTTATTCTGATTTCAATCCTAAGAAAACTAAATCACAACAAAACAGCCATTGTACACAGGCTGTAAAGTGCACCAGGCACAATGACAAGGTTTATCCACTGTAAGGTCAAAAAGTGCCAAGTAAACAGCTCACTAGTGGTGGCAAATGTAGCAAAGTTGAACCATGCACCAGTACATTATTTTCCTGATTTTAAGGGCAGGAATATGTTCCAGTATTTGTAATGTTAATGGTTTAGTTGTTTGACAGAGATGCAAATATAAGCTGCTGTGACTGGAAATAACACGTAAGCAAAGTTCATTTGAAAACTATCTACTTGGACCATCGACATGTGATACTGCTGAGAGCATAAACAAATGAACCAAAAGCAGGAGAAAATGTTGTTTTATGATGGTTTAACAGAGGTCAGATGAATTTGCTCTCTCATATCTTGTCTTGCTCGTAAAGAATGCACTGTAGATGGAAATGCACTGTACAATTACAGTGATTGAGTCTTTTTTTCTGTATTTTGCTCCCAGGTTGTCTTTGGAGAGGAAACTGATTCCTTGTCACAGTCTGAGGAATTAACAGTTTAATCACACAAGCATGTTTTTATCCTCCGAGGTGAATCGTAAATGACAGGGTTATTTCTTCAGTTGCCTGCTATTGTTGACGCAAATTATGTTTGATTTCCGAATGAGGTGTCTCATTCATGTTTATCCGAAAGCATTCTCTCAATTATTCGTGTCCAACATTTTTGCTGAGCTTCATTGTCTGCGTCGTGTCTGGAAAGTGACCTTGGAATAAATCAAATGTGGCAAGGGTGTTGGTATTGGGGGGGATGCAGAAAGGTGCTCAATGATGAGAGAGCTCCTCATAACGTATGTGCAATGTTTGCAAGATTATTTGTTGTTTTAAATATTATAAACGTTACTTCCACAATTTGTATGTGACGTCACATATGGTTGCTGTTGTCACATGACAACAGCAGTAGTTAGGGGTGAAAATGCTGCATTTATGTGCTGTTCTTGCACATGGAAATATTTCAAATCGGGATTTCAGGAGAAGATAGTGTTACGGAACAAGGTCCATAACATATTAAAAGAGGACACAGGGGACAAAATGACACATCCTGATGCACCGACCCAAACAAACAAAAAGAGTGTGAGCTGAACAAGCCAATCCAGAACTGTCTTGTCACCTCACTGTTACCCATAACCCCTTAACAAAGGATAGCTTGCTTGGGACTACATGATGGTGCTCTGTAGATTACATCCATCCAAGATTGTGATTTACTGGTGATAGAGAGAAATAATTAGTTAATAGACATTACAAAAACTAAATAGCATACTACATCATGTTTATGGCCTTGCATTTATGAACCCTAAACGTAGATCAGCCGACTAGCAATAAAACAAATATTTCTTTAATACGATTTTGAGTTTTGAGTCTTCAACCTGATTTTTTTTTTTTAAAGTTTTTTCCATATTTTTAGCTCACGTTACCACCGTAAAAGCTAGCCACACATTTGACAGTTACGTTAATCTTATTGATTTGTGCTATGTTAAATGTACCTTTTCTTGGGTCTTCCACTCGGCCAAGTGGTTAGCATGTTGGCCACAAAGTAAGGAGATTGGGGAGAGCTGAGTTAGAATCTCTGCTGGAGCATCTCTGCGTTGACTTTGCATGTTCTCCCCGTGCATGTGTGGATTTTCTCTGGTTTCCTCACATATTACAAAAACATGCATGTTAGGTTAATTGTGGACTTGTATGTGATCGTAAATTTCTATAATAATGAATTTGATGCAGATTTGATGCAGACTGATTTGGTGTAACAACGCAGATAGCCATGCTCAAACAGCTATTTTCAGGTATTTTCACCTGCTACATTTATTGTATCTGACGCGGAAGACAAGCTATCACCCTTGTTTGATCGCCTTGTTTTCAACTATTTCATGTCTTCATGCAACACACCATGCACACAATTGGAGCAAATCATTCCAGCAACATGCTTTGTTATTCGCTTAATCTGTTGAACATTGTAGAGAGATACTGAGTATGTATGTGCTCATATTCATTGAACCCCACCGTCCCCATGGTAAATGGTACACGTTGAATACTGGAAGTGCACAAACAAACATAGTAGCAATTGATGTGAAATGAAAAGGAGGACAGTTTTAATAAGCTTTGCTTCTTCCTACTCCCTTTTGGACATGTGCAGTTGTGAATTGTAGTATGTGTTTGCTCCAATGTAATCTGTGGGCATGTTCAAAATAAAAATAAACCATTACCACCCAGTCATCGGAAGTGATGCAGACGTGGTTGCAACCCAATATAAAATTATAAATACTAAGAGTGAAACACACTAACCCACAGGGATATGCATTGTTGTCTTGATACAATGTCTCTAATGCCTTATTACTTTCAAATAATGTGGAAGTTATTTATAGAATCAGATTCCTTGCTCTCCAAAGCATGTGCTTTCTTAGGCCTGCTAGCATGAAGGATTTCAGATACTCAGCTTTGTGAAGAACAGCTGTGCCTTCCCACCTTCCCATCAGTTGCGTACTCGTGATTGAAGTTATCACACGGCCAGTTCACGAGAATGATTCAGCCTTTGATCTGCTGTCACTTAAATCAGATTAATGAGACACATTTCATTGATGGAGCAGTGCGGCACATGCCATGTTTTGTGGTGCTGTCCATTCAGTCCACTTGAAAGATAACTGGCTGAACATTTCTCATATATGGTATTTTTGATCGAGACATGATATGGCATTTGAACAGAGTAGCTCTGTGTGAGTCATATAATGCATAGCATAGAGAGGGCCAAACATTGAGTCATAAGAAAGAGATGCCGCCTTTGTGTTGTCGCTCAGCATTGAAACGGACGTATCAGTAAGTTTCTGAAAAAGGGTATTATTGGAATTTACACTTACAATTCTGTGTCATTTTGCTTCACTGAGCAACAAATATCACCAAGTTAAAAGCATCACAAATATGCGTGCAATAATGCTGCCTGTTTAGCTTAAATGTAGTAGGATTGTGTTTGTACTTTGCTTTCGCGAGCTGAGATCTCACAAAGAGCTTCTAAAATCCTCATAAATGTAACATTATAGATAGACAGACAGGCAGGCAGGCAGACAGACAGAGTGATAAACAGCACTCTTGAGTACTGCAAGACAGATACGCAAAGATGCAACAATGAGACAGCATTAAAGACAACTGAAGACAGCTGTACCGGGCTTAGCGTTTATATATTCATGACTCCTCCGTGCTTTTTACAGTTGTGTTTACACTAGTCTGTGTCTTTGTTACATATCACAGTCACATTTCAGCAGAGTTGAGCAAATTGCACCACAATTCGGAGAGTGGACCCATCTCCAGTTAAAGCAATCTTTGTCCATTTGTTCGGTGTTCGCCAGGGTTTAATAATCACACTTGATCCAATGAACCAAGCAAACTGCACCAGAGTTTTACCAAACAAAGTGTGATGAAACAGGCTACTTGTGTGATGCACCAGATGAGAAATCAAAGAAAATGCTGCAGACATTTTGTTATTATTCACAGACAACTATAACCTTGCAGCGGAATGTTATTTTGGACAACTTGAAACTGTATGAATTTAATATTTTCCCCCTCTCCTCTCCCCACCCACTTTTTTTCATTACAGGTATCACAGACCATCATGTTGCCCTGTGTCATTTTGGTCAGCGTGTTTTTAAAGGCGATCCGATGCCAAGATTCTCATCCCTTACAGCCGTCGACCTCCATTAGCGAGTCTTGCGACTCTTTGTGCTCCTGCGAAGCAAAGGACGGTATCCTCTACATTAACTGCGAGCAGAGAAACCTCAGCAGCATCTCCCAAATTAAAATCCCTTCAGATGTGCCCTTCCACCTAAACCTTTATAAAAATGACTTAGTTGAGCTTCGCACTGAGGAAATGGAAGGGCTCAAAAATGCCCTTTCGTTGCACATCGGAGGTAATAGCATACAAGAATTAGAACCAGGAGTTTTTAGCACTCTTGGTTCTTTGAAAAAACTCCACATCAATAGAAATTTTCTCGTCACACTCAAAGAGGACACTTTTCAAGGCCTGGTGAATTTGGAGTTTCTCCAAGCGGACACAAATTTCATTCGGGTCATCGAGCCTGGAGCCTTTAACAAACTGATCCGCCTCAAGGTCCTAATCCTCAATGATAATTCCATGGAGTTTTTACCAAACAACATTTTCCGTTTTGTGCCTCTCACCCACCTGGACCTACGTGGCAATAAGCTCCAGACTCTGCCTTATGTTGGCTTTTTAGAGCACATTGGTCGGATTATGGAACTACTATTGGAGGACAATGACTGGGTGTGTGACTGTGAAATTTTGCATTTAAAAATCTGGATGGAGAACATGAGGGGCCAATCTGCAATTGGAGAGGTGATCTGCAACTCACCACACAATCTCAAGGGCACCATCTTAGCTAAAGTAAAGCGGGAAATTCTCTGTCCATCCCACGCAGATATCAATTTAGAGGAACCCTCTAAGTCATTGGATATGGTTGTTACGCCCTCATCCAAGGGGGCGCAGATTCCCAAGTTAACTGATGCCAAAGACGACGCCAAGGAACCAACACCGTCTCACGTTCCGGGTAGTCCTTGTGTAGAGCATTGTTCTTGCCACAATCACCCTGTGGCAGGGTTTTTGATGCATTGTCAAGATAGAGGAATTCAAAAGGTTTCAGATATCGGAATACTTCAGCAAAGCCCCACTAAAATGGTCATGACAGGAAATATGATTCAGAGACTGTACAGGTATGATTTTGTTACATATGATGGGCTGGAATTGCTCAATTTGGCAAATAATAGGATTGATTATATTGACAATGAGACATTCCTCAGCTTAAGCAGTTTGAGGAAACTGCATTTAAACGGTAACCGAATTGAAAAACTTTACCCCACAATGTTTGTGGGTCTCCACAACCTCGAATTCTTGTATCTGGAATATAACCTTATCAAGGACATTGCTCCAGGCACATTTAATCCCCTGCCAAACCTTAATCTGTTATCATTAAACAACAACCTGCTCAGCTCTCTTCCTGCACAGATATTTCGCAATGCACCCCTCACCAAATTAAATCTGAGGAAAAATCTGTTTATGCACCTGCCAGTGAGCAACGTGCTTGATCAACTCGACTCATTAGAGCAGATTTATTTTGAGGACAACCCGTGGGACTGCAGCTGTGACTTGTTCAGCCTCAAACAGTGGGTGGAAAAACTGAGAAAAGACACTGTAGTGGGCTCCATTTTGTGTCACACCCCAAAGAAAGTGATGCAGGCTGATCTTAGGAGCTTACGTCACGAAGTGCTCTGCACAGGTTTGGGAACCCACTCTTTGGCTCCAGATGGAGAGGAAAGCGTGACTGCTACACTGGGCCCCGACGGCTCTGGCAGAGGCTTACTCAGCTCCCTCACAGAAACCGTCCCACTCTCTGTGCTCATCCTTAGTCTTCTTGTTTTAGTCTTAATGATAATCTTCTGCTCAGCTGGACTGGTTGTTTTTGTTGTGCATCGGCGGCGCCGCAGAGCAAAAAGAAAAACAGCAGGAGAGCATCCGAGAGAAAACAGCAGCAACAGCCCCATACACTTACATTATAGCATGTATGGGCAGAAAACAACGCACCACACTCTGACACAAAGACCTGGATCTGCTACCTTGTATGAGGAGAGGTCGCATAGCCCCATTGTGCAGATCTGTCGAAACCCAACGTACTGTTCTCAGCAAAAGGAGCATGACGCAGATCTGGATTATAGCCTAGACCACCCGAACTCCAAGAATCATGTTTGTCGGAGCATCATGGAGAAGGAGAACACCTCCCCTCTTACAGGCAATCCGGGCTCAAAGTTCAAACCAATGGCAGGGGAGAGCCCGGCTGAGTTTCTTACACTTGGGGACCCTAACTCCTTGTACAGGAATATTCTGGAGCGGGAAAAGGAGCTGCAACAGCTAGGAATTACGGAGTACCTGAGGAAAAACATGGCCCAGCTTCAGCCTGCTGTAGAAATGCAAGTCCCACGGCACCAGGAGGAGTTAAAGCTAATGGAGACAATTATGTACTCCCGGCCGCGCAAGGTCATGCTTGAGCAAACTAAGAATGAGTACTTTGAACTCAAGGCCAATTTACATACTGAGCCAGACTACTTGGAGATTGTAGAGCATCAAGCTGCGTATAACTGAGCTTTGGCAGAACGAGAAATCATGTGACGTTTTGATGCAAGTGCCTTGTCCTCTTTGCCCTCTTGTATTTTCCACAGTGTGAAATAGCTGTAATGGGCACGTCACTTTAAGTCTAATTGTAGCACAGAATGTAACTGCTCGGTTTATTTTGTCATTTGACAGCCACGTTATGTAGCCACTGGAAGGTGTGACTTTTGGCCAAATGTAACACAAAGAGGCTATTTTTTTAACCCATGCAGTATCCATGGCTGCCAAATGAATCGATTAATAAAGACTCCGCCCTCTGCCAACCCCCACCCATCCTGTCAGGATAAAGCAGATGTTTAGAAAAACAGTGAATCTGAATCACCACTTGACCTAGAATTGCTGTTTAATCAGTCTATCCTCACTCCGGGTTTGACCTGATTACACCCTCTGTCAGCATAAGCCAGCTGGATTGTTGGAACCGGAATGCTCATTGTGCCATGGGCCAGACGGTGTATGTTGGGTGGGTGGGCTTACGGGTCAGCAAAATATCAACTGTACATCAGAAAAACAGAAGCATGGGGTTTTGTGCTTTTTCTTGTCAGAGCTTTTAAATGCAATCACAGAACATGTATTTATTTTTATACAAATGTATAATATGAGATAGAGGGGTATTCTTTGTCAAAATGAATAAATATAACACTTATACAGTACATAACCATTGTCTTGTAGAATGCATTGCACTGACAGATGCCACAATATGGTGCATGACAATCAACTTGACCCTGCTCCAACTCATTCTTTCATCCTCAAACTGTCAAAAATAGCCCCGGTTATGTATGATCTGAACGTATGTTGGGAACTGGACTGTGTTTGATTTGTTACCTGATAAAGCATTTCCCATTTGTCATTGACTGACTATCCCAACTTGGACATTGTTCAGGATTTATACCCCAAACACTCTCTGTGCCCCTTATAAACATCAATACAGTCCATGTAAGCACACACTCTGTAGCTTTTCTACCTAATTAGATTGAATTATTTATTCTGTACATCTTGTAAATAGCCATGTTGCACTCTATCTTTTGGTTTTGTGTGCCTTCAGTGCTGTACAAAACATAATCAGAAGTTGTAATTGATGAACAGAAAATAAAGAATACGACAAACATGGACATGCATATTTTTATATACAGAGTGATTGAAAAATAATTCCCTATTTTAAAATACGTAGAATTGATTTATGAACTATTATTTGTGCAAGAACCTGAGATGAGAGGGAAGCGTTTAGCATGAGGTTATAGTATACTTAAATAAATGTATTTATCTATATTATTTATCTGCAGTATATCAGTGGTGCACACACATTTTCAGCATGCAAGTTACTCTTACTACTTACTACTCTTACTATAAAACAGGAAAACTTTGTACATTCAGACCTGATCAAACTCTTAACACCACTTGAAAAATTGCTACAACATGGAGTTTGTACATTTGGACATTTGGAAATGAAAAATGAAAAAGACTGCAGCCAAAGTCAAGGCAACTAATTAAAAATGTTTCAGTCATGGGCACACTAATAGTTTTCAGTGTAGATAACACACATTTCTACAGTGAAATTCAGGCTGTGGCACAGCGCCATCAAACTATTGACTTTTTATGACATATCTGTAAGTAGTTGCTACAGTACATGTACAAATATAGACATTTTTCTGCTGAGTTAGTTTATCCGTAATCTGAAAAATAAAGATCAAAGCTGCATTTCCGTGTGCCCCTTGAGTCATCTTTGCCGCTGAGAGCAGCGAGGTGCTTAATGTCAGCTGACTGATGTCATATGACATCTCCAAAGTGACGTTTATGACGTGGGTAACACATTCGACTGACCCACACGACATGATCAACGCAATGGGCACCCCAGACATACAGGTTGATTATAATATGTGTGTATGCGACAACAGTATAAGACATGTATTCATGGTGAGTTTAAGGTTCATCCAAGTCTTTTTGAATTACTGTGTTAATGAGCTTCCAACAACCTGGCAACAAACTTGTCCAAACACTAATTTGGTCATCTCCCTGCCATTGTACTGCTGTTTTCTGTGCGATGGCTCAAGTCTGGTCCTTAATCACACAACAATGGTTGTGGACGGGGGGCTAGCCAACACATTTTCTATAACAATTGATTCAGCAAAACCTCCCTGCTATAGCAGCACATGAAACCTCACAGTGAGAGATGTGAAACCACACACATACTGTATTTACAGGATTGATGTTTACTTCCTCCTGTGCTTCAGACAGAGGCATGAAGGATGTACTGCAGCTCTACAAAAGGTCAGAATTAGAATAGTGTGCTATGGTAGTTATAAAAGCTGCTCAAAGCACAAGCTATGTGAAAATGGTGAACAAAGCACTGTTTTCCATTTTAGGGAGACTAAATGATTTATGGGGCAAAATTATAGGAATAGGTCCAATGTGGAGCACATGTATAAACCCACTAGGGAATTGTTTAAGTAAGTAAGCCTCCAAAAGTTCTTGTTTTTGCCAGTTAGATTTAATCTTGAAACTTTATGGAGAGGACAAGAAAAGGACAGACCTTTTTTGTACTGTTGTTTATCTTTGAACAACCGCTTATGATACAAAGGAATGCATATAAGCCTTGAAATAAAAGTACATTAATTAAAGGGAAGCTGGTTTGAAATAGCATAATTGTTCTCTTTTGTTTGCTAATTGATCAAGTGGCCTTTATAATGTGTGTGTATGTGGCCACGGTGCAAGCATATGCTCACTAAATAATGGCCCGGTTGAGCACTGGCATGGATCACAAGGTCTGTTTTCTAACTTCCAGTTGGGCCAAGGATACGATAGAGGCAATGTGTCAAGGCAGCAGCTGCACAGATTCTGCAGTTCAAACTCACTACAATTAAATGCATTGTATTTATGTGGAAACTCTTCTTTTTGTTATTCAACTTACTCAAGTGTGACGGGCACTGGCTTCTAACAAGCGCACATGATCCATTTTCACATGCATTACAAACTAGCAGGGCAGAATAAAACATCGGCCAGCCACTGTAACCATTTGTCTGTAGTTGTTTTCCATCACAGCCATCCCACAAGTTTCCAGTTATGATTAGCTTTCTTTTATCCACAAAATATTTGCACACATTCACAACAATTTACAAATGATCAAGAACAAATAATGTAATCAGGAAATCCAGAACTGCTAAACTCGGAACTTGGGCTGCGACTAACGATTGTTTTCTTAGTTGATTAATTCGACGCTTGGTGTTTTGATTAATCTCGTAATTGGTTAGGCCCTAGATAGATCAATATCAATCAAATCAATATAAACCAAACACAGTTAGTGGTTTGGTCCGCAACATATCAGAACAGAGGAAAAATTGTCTATCGCTGTTTTCCAAAATCCAAGCTGATATATGTGAATATATTGTTTTGCCTAAAACACAAAGTTTATAGGTCTGCACTCATGGATGACTAAGGAAATAAAAAAAATATGGCAATCATTCATTCTTCGATTAATTGTACCAACTCTAGTCGGAACCCACAGACTGCATCTAGTCAAGTATTTTGGAATGATTTACTGTGGCAGTATACAGTATATTTCATCGATTAGAGCAGGGGTGTCAAACTCATGCCAGAGAGAGCTAAGACACTGCAGGTTTTCTTTCCAGTCGGTCACTAAAGCAGGTGATTGCCTTCAATTTGAGGTAGGGAGCTCATCAATTATCACCTGTTGGTGAAAAAACATGCAGTGTTTCATCCCTCCATTTACGTACATGTGGTTTAGAGCATACTAAATTTATAATTAAACGAGAAATGCTCACATTGTTTTAAATATAAAGCATCACTCAATTAATATTACTACAATTAAGTCACCCGCATCTATTTTTGTACATAAATTTTTTTTTTACATTTTCTGGTAAGAGTGTACCGATTTTTTTGTATGTATTTGTAATTTGTGGACCATGTAAATCGGTTGATATGCTGTCTTACAAATTAAATACAATGTCATCAATTTCTTTTGCATGCATATGTAAGTCGCAGATGCGGGCGAGTGTCGTATAAAATCTCACCCAGGGCACCACTTTGGGTAGAGCTGGCTCTTTTTCACTGTGTATGTACAGGTCATCAGGTCAGCACTGGAGTAGAAAAAAATAAATTGGCCAAACAAGCTTAATGATCTTTACCCTAGAAGTGCAGTTGTTGCAAATAGAAACAGACAAGTGCAATCAAGCGAATGTATTATAAGTACAGTGCACGTCGCACAAGAGGGCACTTTTGTGCTGTTTTATTTGTTGAGCTTGAAAAGAGGTTGGTGGCGAGACAACCCTTCAAGAAGCTGCTTCTGCTCGTGGCAAATGCCTTCTTGTAATTGTACTGTCAAAAATGTTTCTATTAATATTACAAGACAATGGCCCATTTAAAACAGGCCCAGAGTGTCCCACTTGGACCAATGGTCTTTTGTGGCTTGAGATGCCACAAAGATGGAGTAGCAGGAGCTGCATCCCTGTCCATCCGCTGGATGATGGTGCAATTAAACTTTTCATCGTGTGCCAACATCAGTGGGACGGCTGCGCTTGTTCATTTCATCCAAAGATGTGTCGTGCAAATGTACAAAGCCCGGCTTCTACTGACGGCCTCCCTTTGTCCTGTCAGTCCAAAAGTAGATCTGAGTCACATCAATTAGAGTTCTAAGGCAGCTGTACGTCTCCGGCATGAGCACTTTTACATCTTACTCTCGCTTTTATTCCTTTGAAAAATGATGCACTGAAGCTCAATGCAGAAGGTGACTTCAATAAACTCAAATTTACTATTTTTTGCAAAACTTTGAGAGCAATCATCTGTCAGTAACCAAAAGTTATAAATTTAGTGGGGAAGCAACAAAAATGGAATGGTATGATAGATTGTGTGGGATTGAAATACACCTACTTGCATAACACCTTTTGCCGTATATATTGCTTCAAAAATGATAAAACGGAATTCAAACCACAGCCAAAGACAACTTGTATGGTCATAAACTATGTAACAGAAAGCCCTTTTATATGGTATCCCGAAATCAAGTGCAGCACTGACTTCTTGGAGCTCCAAAGGGCACAGTAAGTGTGTGTTGAAATAATGTGTCAGATGTGACATATTCCTTATGACAATAGTTCTCAAGGGCCACGGGTGACAGCACTCTAATCTTTTTTACTCATGTCATCTCACAAACTGCACATTTAAGCCATTTGGACACGGAGGAAGCACATTGGCACACTAGTGGTGATGGCCCCATTGCAGTCTATGCAGTATGCAACGATAGGATCTGTACAGGAACAGTTGCTGGCGAACGTTCGCTTGCATCATTACCAACGATCCATTCTTCCAACAGTCTTAAAGTGTAAGATGACAGCCCTAGAGGGCTTTCAAGCAGTGGTGCAATTGGTTAAATCAGACTGTTGAGGCAGTCTTCAAAGTACTTCCACAACGACCCTTGAAATGTTGATGAAGAGCCAGAAATACAAGAAAAGAACTTGGTATCTTTTAGCGTGATTTTTCAGTTCATTTGGAGCTTAGAGCTACCCCTCTTTTATAGTGGTTAATTGGTTCCAAAACCGAGCCCAATACTGTAAATTAATTTCCACTCTATAGGATTCAGTGTTAAGAAATGTTAACATTGTTGTAGCATAAAAAAACTGTTTATGACTTTCTAACACTGTAGACGTAAAATAACACCTGTATATACACCATTACTCTCATTATACATACTATTCATTGTTTACAATACGTTGCTCAACTCTTATGATGCAGGGGCTCCAGACGGAGTCAAGCTTGCAAGCTAAGCTAAGCAGTTAGCTTCAAAATAATTTCTTCTAAATTTAACTCATTCAATCCCAGCCAATTTTCAAAAGCCGTACCTCTTGGTATCGCCCATTTTTCATGATTTTTACTGATTTTTCAAGGCACACAGAATATATATTTTTTTGTTTCTACGTTTTTTTGTTTTTCTAGTAATCAGCAGTAGAACATAGGTAAGTTTCAGCAAAATATCTGGGGAAAATGTATCTGAAAAGATACATCTTAAGCATAACTTTCCCTTTGATACAAATTTATCCATCAAAATGCCGAATGCTGACTGTGTGCACACATTTCTGCGTGCGTTTATGCATGTGCATGTGTTAAATGTCCCTTCAATGTGCACATTCGCGTAACAAGGCGAAGTTCCTTTTCACTTTTCAATAGGAAAGATGTTATAAAATGCACTTCTGCCACCTTGTGGCTATTTTTTAGCTCTCCTTTGTATGCTCTGTTCTACTTATACATTTATATGTATACGATTTGGGAGAGAGCGGTTAGGTTGAATAAAACTTATGAATGCACCTTTGGTAGCGAATGTGTTAAGAAGCTAAAAATGTACCACTTCCACGCGGAATAATAGGAGAACCTTTTCTCCCTCTATCATGGTGGACATGCCATGGCTGACTTCATGACTTTATGCGGTGGTAAGGTGATTTGCGCTAATGTCTCAATTGTTTAGATGGAGAATATTTTTGCCTTCAAAATTTCTGGAAATACTTCAAGAAACCCAAAAGTATCGCAGGTATCAAATCTGCTAGTTTGTGGATTTTCTTTTGATATCTGGTGTGACAAACACTGACAGATGTGTCCGAAGTGTCAATCCTAGATTGAATGTGACCTAACAGATGTGACTCACAGGTCACGTCCCACATGTCTGGAGCTTTCTCAGTCATAGAGATGCACTTGCAGCGTGGGTCTGGTGCTTAGGGGGCTCACATAATTCCTGAAGTCGCTTAAATGGAATTATAGACAGCGCTTAATCTTATGGATTATGGAGAAGCGGATTGCTCTCAGAGAAAAGGAAAACAGATTAAAGCGGGAAAAAAAACAACAATTAAAATGCGGGTTGGCTTTATTACTTGTTCCTTTTGGATGTTTTCTTTGAATGAATCACCCGAACTACTCTCCTCTTAACTTTTGCACAGACAGCAAGATTTTGAAGTTAGTATTGCAAGTTGTGTTTTTTTTCACCTTTGGGGGACTTTAAAATTCACACAAGAGACTCATATCTGAGCATCCTTGGCTCTGGGCTTCATGTGTTCCTGTTTTTGTACTCTTGACGTTACGAGTCAAAACAATTAAATCATTCTCCAGCCATAGGCCTGTGCTGTATGGAGAGGAACAAGTGGGCAAAGACATGCGATGATGTTGTTTGCCACAAATCTGACATAGTTGCCCCCCCAAAGATCCGGGACACATTAAATATTTATTGCATCTGTGATTTGATGGTAAAAAAGACATTAAAAAATCCAACTCAACGGGTTGTTTAAAGCTGCATTACATTTACTGCACAAGCTGTCCTTTGCGAATAGTTTGTTGAACAGGAACTCACTCTCTGTTTACCTCCTACTCATTTTCTATTCTCCAGCAGTCTTTGTCGTGCATTCAAGAACAGGATGCATGTGGCACCTGAATTAAATGTCAATACTGGTAAAAGGTGGAAGAAAAATTCTTTTTATGATGGTGTTGATGTTGTTGTCTTGAGTGCCTTGCCGCACGCATACAAGCAAGCCCCAGCCTGTTTAGGAATGATGGCAGAGAGGCCCCCAGTTTGAGTGCGGCTTGAATCGCTCATTTCCACAGAGCACGATGCACCCTCACCAAGGCCGGTATGTGCTTTCCTATACCACCCACAACAAATCTCGGCGGCCGAGGCTAATTTGATCCTGGTGAAAACTTCTCACCCTCCTACATTTGCACACATTCACTGGCCTTCCATGAATCAGCTCACCACATTAGCATATTGTTTGTGCTGTTGGTGTGAGGATATACTTATATATTCACAGTCAACTGCAGTGGATCAATAACTGGAAGCCTCCACAGTTCCGACCACACGTGAATTTGTGCGCATGTTGCATGTGAGCCTTCCTAGCACTGTAGGCTACACTGCAGAATTCAGCTGACACGGTGAATCATGTCCAACCTCCTTGGAGCAATTTGGGCTCTTTTTTTCCTTTAACCGGAGTTCATTTCATGATGTGTCCAAGGAGTGAACAGGACACTACTGTTCATGCAAAGGTGGTCTTGGCAGGAGCTTTGAGCTTGCTGTCACTTTGGTAAAAAGAGGCTGCAAGCCCCTGTCACTTTTGCCTCCTCCTTCAATTCCTATCTTTCATACACTCAATCTGTTTTCTTTTTCTACTCTTCTACATCTTTTTCACACCATACTATCTGTCCCGTGCTCTTCCACTTCCAAGCCCTTTCACTTGGCGCATTTTTCTTTCTGCTCTATCCCCACTGGCTATTTTTAGCAGTTACTAGAGAAATGAGAAAGCGCCTCCTCGAACTTTATTGGAAACTTATTATGAGTCATGCATCACCATCAGAAAGTTAGAGGAGTAAAGCTCTACAGATCAAATCTCTTTGATACGGAGGGGCTTATGTAGCAGAACCGGTCCCCAAACCCTCCTGGAGGGATCATGGATACTATTGCACAACATCTAAGGTTTATTGGCTGCAAGCTTTTCCCTCACTTTAAGATGTTTGAATCACTCAGGCATTTAAACTATGTTCTTGTAGACAGTTGCTGTCAATCACCAGCAGCATGCCAACTTCAACCCCCCCGCAGGGGACGTTTTCTCTCAGCTCGGTCTGATCGTTTTATGCAAAAAAACACTCAAGCATGTGGCCACATTTGGCAACCCAGAATGTAGAACCTCAGGTCAATGACTGAACCACCTCGCTTTTACCTCATAATGAGTAGCACTTTGTCTGTCCCAACCTGCATGTATTCAGCCAACATATTGATAGTCAATAAATAATAATAATAATGGTGACAAATTCTAAATACAACAGTCAACATCAAATAATTTAAATGACCACACAGTTTGAACATAATAAATTTGCAATAAAGCCGTACATTTCCTGCAGTCATGGATAAAGGTTTTGGGAGGGTCTAACCTCGGTTTTTTTCATAAAAACATTTGTATTGTTTCTTATATATTCATAATTAAGCAAATCTACTAGTTTTGCTTGTAATTGGGTGTTGGAATGAACCATAAACTGGACTGGCTTGGGAACACAAGGAGGAAGGGGGTACTCCTGAAGTCCTTCTATGACCGTTGTGGCCTCTGCCAGCTTGCATGGTGTGGTGCTCGGGGAGCAGCATCACAGCAGCTGACAGGAAGAGGCTGGGCAAATATAAAAAAAGAAGGCTAGCTCTGTCCTAGGACGTCCTCTGGAACAGGTTGATGAGGTGGCAGCGAGGCTGTCCACTTTGATGAACAAACACTTCCAGAGTGGAACTATATCTTATCTTAATTGTATTTGCAAACAGGACCTTGCAGGTGGATAAATTATGAGATAATGTACCTTTAAACTGACAGCTGATTGTACACTGGATTATAAGGACATGGCAACCACATGTCCTCGATTATCTAACAAGTACCAGTGTTTACTTCAAGATACAGTATGACACTATGACACACACTCTTAGTGTTTATCACTTACACTTTCATCGGTTTGTCTTTTTTTTTTTATATCTCTGACCATGTCCCCTCACAGATGCATGCTTATTATACTGTGTGACATGATTAGCAATTTAATGGGCAAAAAAAGTTGATTTCATCTGACTTTCAAGGATTTTGCAGTTCAGCACAAAGTCATACTAAAGTAAGTATTGCATAAATTTTAATTGCATTATACATAGCAAAGACTGCAGGTAGGCAGAGTTGTGCTAAATCATGGATAAAATATGGAATCCTCACAATAAAAAAGGCACCACAAGGTTATGCATACTTTGACAACACCAAGGGGACTTTTTATGATCCGGTCCCACATGGAACAATGTCTTAAGGTGACACTTACTCATCTTTCAAGGGCCAAAAAATGGCCACCACAGCATGACAATGTCAGCTGTCAGGTACACTTAAGGAGTAATGGTGTTGGCAGGTTTCCTCCACTCAATACAGTGTAAGCGAGATGAGGGGAAAGAGCTAACAGCTGCGGTATAATTCACAATTACAAGCCTCATGGTTCAGTGCCAGTGTATGAAATTAAAATTTTAATGTGCAGTGCGTCAATAAGGTGGTATTTACAGCCGCTTCATTTTATGGCCTTTTTGAATGAAGTTTTCTTATGCTAATCAGCATCTGTGTCCTAAGTGGCTTCATTCAACAGTTTCATCACAGTTGTCCCTGGAGGTTTCTGGAGGTTTTTTCCAGTAAGACCCTGGAAGAAGATGGATTATCACTTCATATTAAAGCAAGTCCCCTTCTGATATGACAGTATCTGAACCTGCTCACTAAAAACCAAACAACAGACTAAAAACTTTAAGTTGCGGTGGTGTCAGAACTTTCTTATTTTTTGCAACGTTAAATATTTTCCACATCATAAAAAAATAAAACTTGTAAGCACTTAATAAATGTACAATGTTAAGTTCATGAAAACTACCATATTTTCCGGAGTATAAGTAAGGCCGGAGTATAAGTTGCACCAGGCAAAAATGCACAATGAAGAAGAAAAAAAATAACATTTTGCGGGGATTTAGCTGTTCTCAATATTGCAGTCTTTTGGATGGAAATGTCAAATGCTGTTCCTTGTGTGGAATCTCCTGGAGCCATCTACCCAAGCTTTGGAGTGACTTCCCCCAGTGTCCCGATCACTACTGGCACGACTGTTTCCTTCACACCCCACATTTTCTTTAGTTCTTTTTTAGTTTCTTCTTCAATTTGTCAATGTTACATGCCATGCAGGGGCTTGTCTTTCTATGGCAGCCCATCTGGCTTCTCTGCTTTCCTGCGCTTCTGTTCTCTGAAACATTCACTTAGCAGGTCATCCTTGGGGGCCATCTTGTTGATGTATTCTTGGCCTGAAACCGAGGTTCCACTATATTAGTCCGATTGACGTAGTTAGTCTCCCAAGGACTGAACCACCGCCACTGCCACCCAGTGTTCTAGTTTGTGTAACACTGCACTGTATTGTTTCATCAAATCAGAACAGTTTATTTATATAAAGTGCCTCTCAAACACATCATGTGGTATGTTCGAAAGCAACTTCTCACCTACAGCAAAGTTCAGCATACTGCAAAAGGACGTGTGACTTCCTCAAAGAGCTTTCCAAACCTGCTGATCATCAACAGTGGGAAAAATAATGAGATTATTGTGCGGATGCAAGCTACCCGCAGTTTGACATGTGATTCATTCAATCTGCTGTGTGGTGCAAGGCTGCAAGTTAATGCACCCTCAGGCATCCAGGGGAGGTGTGGGCAACCAGAGTACAGAAACAAAATGTTTAAAATTAAACATAAAGGCTGGATTATACTGGAGCGTCATCAGTATACTGGCCCTTCAGAATGAATCAAATTTGAGGATTATATCGTATATCCAAGCTCAACAGGAGGTGATCTGACTTTTACAACAAAGTATCAAACCATTTCCTGGAGAAGGATAGGGGACATGTACTTCATGTACAGATAAAATGGAAGTCCAGAAATGTTTTTATTACATTTAAAAAAATATATAAATATATACATTTTAAAAAGTATTCGATAACAACAAGTGAATTAATCTCCTTTTTCTTATTGTCTGAATGAATGACTTGTATTAACCTTACAAAACTCAAAAGAAGTCTCTGCCTTACCACACATAAACCTCATCGCACGTCACTGCTCATAGGAATATAAACTGTTATAGCAGCAAAACGGAAGGACCAACCAACCTTTCTGTCTTTCACCTCTGGTAGATATTATGGCCACAAGGCCCAATCCTCATCCATATTACGAGGAAGGACAGTGCATCATGTCAAACAAAGCTGATGCAATCATAGCTTGTTTTTAACAAGCTATTTCCTCCAGATTATGTGGAAATCCAGCATCACCCCCTCTGCCTTTTTTTTTCATCTGAGTAACAATTATCAGTTTGAGATGTATCGAATCATCTTCTAACCTGGAGTCCTAACGAGGGAGGTTCTCACTGGAAGACGAAGCAGAAGAAAAAAAATGTGCATGAAAAGCAGCTCATTACTGGCACTATGCAGTTCTGTATCATTACGGATGCATTTTGAATATCAAGGCCTTGTGCTATTACGTGGCTGTCATGGGTTATCCCAGTAATGGTCCTCACTGTCTCTCAGTGTTCTTAAGACGGGCACAGAAAGTTTGCGATTCCTTTTTCCGAGACCGACCCGGAAGGGCCAGAGAGCCAGTGTGGCTTTGTCGCAACACCTTGTCAAAGTGTGTGCGGCCACTCTTCGGATGTGTTCTCATGGCATGCCATATAAATGTGACATAGATTGCTGGTGGATCGCTAATCACAAAGAGGAGCCTTGGTCACAGGAGTTTCTTGGGAGTGGGAAGTGTCTTTGTTATCGGGATGCTGCAAATTGGGTAATTTTCAGTAGGCTGTGGGATAGCACTGTTACATCACTGTGTCTGTGGAGAGGAGAATGAAGAAGAGAAGCCCAGGGTTTTAATCTTACTGTAAGTGGAGGCTGTAAAAAGCACCCAACAAATCACCAGAGCTTAAAACATACATTTCCATACTCCCTCAAAGACACATTTTGGGGGAAGACTTCAATTTTCTCTGTTAAAACAAGTTTCACATCAAAAGTCAAACACATAATTTTATTTTCCAACCTCCTCAGTCCACTGTGTATAATCCATTTGAGGACTTATTCGCACTGTGTGGCTTTGGGCTGAACAGCGGGCTTACAGAAGTGGGAGGAGGGAGCGTTTGTCTTCCTCCTCCTCCAAGTGTACTCACGACTTCTCAGGAAGGCCAACTTGAGCTCCTTGTCCTGTCCTACAACTCAAAATGCAGAGAACAAAACAGGAGGAATATAGTAAATATTTCAGGATGGGGTCCTTCTTTGGCAGCTCTTGCTCGAGGTGGAGGTGGTGCATTAATGAGTGATGTTGGCTTCTGGTGTCTGAATTATTAATGTTAGACACTAAATAAATAGAAAAGCTTGTTGAGGAAATTGTTTGGTTCCCACTTGGCTGCTTCTAAAGGAAGGAGGATGTCAGAAGCTTCATCTGAAGCAAAAACATTCATCTCAACTACATTAGGAACACATGCATAGTGAGGGCCAATGCAAGTCAATGATGTGCTTTTCTAAAATAATGATGTATATCGTATAGACATTTACTGTACTGGTCGTTTTCAGTGGTGTATAACTGCCCTGTGTCATTAGGCATACTGAACCATGACTGAAAATATACATATTTAAGCAAATTGTACATATGTTTTGCCTAAATTTAGCATGTTTAAGCATAAAATAGAAAAATTAAGTAAAATCTAAATATAAGTCATAGAGAAGCCATTGAAATTGTGAATGTAGTAATTGTAATTGTAACAACTAAGCCAGACTTCTTACTTGGTGGTTTAAATGATTTCACAACCAGGCACAATAATAATGAAAACATAATAATAACACTGACATAATGTGAATGATAATGTGAATGATAATGTCATCGTGAGGAGAAGGAATGTTTGTGTGGGGAAATATTCCCCTATAGGCTGCTCAATCATGAACATTCTGCCTAGTCCTGATTTGGCACTTGATTTGGAAGTCAGCTTGTGGAACTTCCTGTTTGGGAGATCCAAGCATAGAAATGCGAATTAACTATTACCTTCAGTGGAATCACGGTTGTCCTCAGTGAGTGATTATCTCATAATCATCATGTACGTGTTTTTTTTTTTTAATACCGCATACACATAAGTTTGCAGTCTGCATGTGTTCTCACAGCAGTCCTAGGAGAACTCATGAATTTTACCTCCCTGCACTGCCCAACTTGCATCTGCTATCGCACATAAATAAACATAATGTGAATAAACAATGTTCTCCCCCAGATGGTGGCCATTAGCACTTGCTTGCACATTCGTCCTACACTTTTTCCTCTTTGTGCTATCCTGTTGAAATGTGAGTACAGTACAAATGATAAAAAAAACAAAATAATTGTCTTTACTGAAACTAATGGCAGGTAACATTTTGTGTAATGAATGAACACACACATTTCACAAATGAACAAAATATAACATACTGCAAAATGCAATGTAAGTTCAACAACAGGCATTAAGAAATTCATCACCTAAAAGAACATCTACTAGCAAGTAAATATACATTAGTATTATGTTTGCATGCTAAATTCATAACACATACACTTGAGAAAATGAATATATTAATTGTATTTCTATCATTTCTGCATGCTAACAGTTATATAATTCATAGGCCATAATATCATAGGATACAATTGTAAATGGCCAGGTTTACTTTATCACACACAATCACAAGAGGACAACTTCACACTAGGATGCTAAGAGGAATTTATAAACGGAAAAAGCACCTATGCAACCAGGGTGAACCGGAGCAAGATGTGTTGCCATGGCAACACCAAGCCAAATGGAAATATCAAAGCCCTCACTTTTTTGACCTGAGATGAGTAAAAACAGAGTAGAAATAGTGTAAGTATTCTTGGAAGCTCGACGTTGGCAGACATTTTGGGAAAGGCCATGAGAGAAAGGGCTCGGCTTTCCAATTCATTTTTCCAAACTAAAATGGATGTTTTTTTGACAATGAAAAATCTTGTACATATGACTTGAAAGTCCATAAATTCACAAACAAATAGGAATGCCTCGATCCAATAATGATATTGGGTATTGAGCTGACTTTGGGCGAGAGGCAGGGTAGGCCCTGGACTAGCTGTCAGCCAATCGCAGGGCTGTATTTTTCATTAAAGAAAAACTGCACTTTTGGGGGGAATTTTGCCCATCATTCACAATCCTTATGTGAGACATGAACACAGATGACCTTCTCCTTTCTGTGCGTTCTTAAGATAACCAGAAAACCTGCTGCAGTTTTCAGCACACGCCATGTGCCATGTTTGCCCGCCTCACCCCACAAGAAACAAGTATGTGATGGCCACCTCCAAAAAAAAAAAATTTGAATGGCGGTGGCATGGATCGTTAACGCTCTAGCCATAACAAAACTCCAACTCTTCTCAAATGCGGTTGCGGATGGATTGAGCTTGCAAGGTTGTTGTTAAGTGGATCACGTCATCGTGCAGATATTAAAAAAAACAATATGCCTGATTTTCTGACATCCCTCGTTGAAAACAAAATTGTGAGGAACTCTTGGAATAATGACCACATGCAAAAAAGCAGAAAGTTGTCCGCCACAACATTACCAACAGTGATACATTTAGCCCTGGACAGAAAGCAAATCACGTGGACTGTGCTTCAACAAAACACAGACTAAGCCTCAGGAAACAGATTTACCTGAAAAACCTGTCCTGAAAGCTTATCATCATTCTGTTACCTGTGTATTCCCAAACAGGCATTCAACAAACAATCTAATGAACCAGAACTAGAAGTGTGAGTACAGATGCAAAAAAGGCTCAGCGCTAAAGGAAAGATGCGTCACTTTTCCACTTTGTAATGATTCGAGGAGCCAACGGAATAAACAGTGCCCTGCAAATGTTTACCATGGCCCAGATATCTCAGGTAGGACTGTCACAGCAATCTTAATAGCGCTGGAGAGAGAAAAATTGTGTGTGAGGTAACTGTTTGTGTCCAGGGGATAAACACAGGAGGGTGATCTGAGTGGGATCAAGCCATGTGTGGTCTCAACCACAAAGTTTCATCTGAAGTAATTCATGTTTTTGCTATTTTTTTTTTTAGCTCAATTGTGTCAAAATTGTTATTAAGGCTTTGTGTTCAATATCTAAGATGGACTAACATAAACCACTTGAGGTGGATATGAGGACAGCTCATACGAAACTGAAATACTGAATTCTAGGATCGCATACAGTCATAAGCAGAATAAAAATAGAGTGTGGCTTTAGCACACTTTTTGTTGTGAGGGCCACACTCCTCATTTGCACTTTCCAGTTCTTGACCCCACCAGTGCATGAAAGTATGAAGTATGTGGGGCAATGCTTTTTATTTGTTCATGGACACACTGTAGAGAGTCCTTGAACTAGTTTCTCCCTGCCACGGGAGCCCTAATAAACTGTGATGCTTATGCCATTAAAAAGGGGCCACTCTCACATCTCTTCACTCTCAAGTCTATTCAACAACTTCAAACAGCCACTCGTAGGGTTTTCGGCTGACAACCTGATTGGTTTTTACTCAGGGTTGATAGCTTTGTATTGTGGAGGATGACCACCGAGACATAGCCTGTGGATCTTGTTGCTGAAACAAGAGAATGGGGCTGTCGAAGTGTGACATTCGAGCGTATGACCTCTTGGCCTCTGCAATGCTGTAGAGACGGGTAGCACAGAGGTAAGACTCATGCAGCTTAGAAAAGGTGCTTACCATCATCCAGTGCGACTGCTTGGGGCTTTTTTACCTTCATGTTTTAAGTGTGTGGTTCTATTCTCTATTTAATCTTGCCTGGCACTGAAAATCGAAGGCATTAAAAAGGCAGCGGTTGGAGCAACACTTATAAATAAAAACCCCTGACCCACTTTTGGTA
The DNA here is from genome assembly GCF_037039965.1 of Doryrhamphus excisus. Classification (NCBI taxonomy): domain Eukaryota; kingdom Metazoa; phylum Chordata; class Actinopteri; order Syngnathiformes; family Syngnathidae; genus Doryrhamphus; species Doryrhamphus excisus. Next base: position 8,418,901 of record NC_136371.1, on the reverse strand, counting down.
TTCACCAGAAAGACATTATTGGAAAATGTTTTAATGGCTTTTTCTGTAGGCGGGCTTAGGAATATATTTATATTGTCATTTTTTACATCAAAATAACAATTTATTTGCAAATATAGCATCATGAACTATTTACAATCTTCACATTTAGAACTAAACAGCGTGTGCACGTGCGGGTGCATGCATTGAAATTTTACTACAATTCTTTCAATTCTCTACAAACCTTCTGCACCGTAAGCTCCTCCGAGCTTTTCCACGGCCCCCTTGCTGTGTGCTTTTACGTGTAAAAAAAAAATAAAAAATCCATGCTGAACTTTGATCAAATGCACTACTGCCACCTTGTAACTGTTTTAATGGCTGGCAACCGCTTGAAAAAGTGACTTATTTTAGTCTGCAGTTGCATCATCATTACACCTCATTTTGCCTCTAACGCAAAAAAACATGAAATGGAAATACTGTACGTAAGATGTAAATTACATACACACTGTGTATAAATACATGTTTGGATAGGGTGTTCAGGTTCATAAAAATTTATAATTACTAGGGATTATTGGTACCGATAATTAGTGGCCCGATATCATCATTAAAATGTGATATTGGTTGATATTGGTATACAATTTTTTTCTCATCATGAAAACTGATACACATATCGGTATCAGTATTGGCTGTATAGGAAATTGAGCGTTGGACAATATTGGTTTTATAATATAATATCGGACATCCCAATAAATACGTCTTTAGTATTGAATGAGTTAATACTATATGATTGAAAAACAGTGATAAGGTCAACACATGAAATTCAAAGTGATGAGGGATTACTCTATAGAGTAAGTTATGTTTTTATTCTTTGCCAAAGTTGTGTTACAGTGTGTGCAAAACCAAATAAAGCGTTTGACTTCAGAAAGTGACACAACATTTAAGGTATTTCAGAAAAAGCAGATAAAACAAAGAATGCAGGCTGGTAACAGACATTTCCCCATCTGGTAAACCTTTACAGGTTGAGACCATATGTCTCAGCAGAGCAACAGTTCCGTCATCAGTTTTTGTGTTTACTAGAAAAGTGGAAGTGGTTAAACAACCGACTTGGCATTTGTCTGTAACAAAACCGGCTGCATCCGATCAAGGCCACACCTGGGCCTAATTCTCTTCACCATTCAGGTAAACGGACACCGTCCGGCAGGTGTGAGGTGAACTTCTCCGCTCAAGCTGTCAGATTGCAAAGCGCTGCCCATCCATCACACATTGAAAGAGCAGGACGTCAAAGAGGTCTGACTGAAAACAGATCTGGCTGCTTTTTGGAGAGAATCCTGCACTGTTAACAATTCCCTTTTTTATGGACGAGACAGTCGACATAAAACATGAGGATGTTTCTGGGGGTCTGCTTTTACAGCCAAAACACTACTTTAATACTTTTGACTGCTGCATTTGTAAAGGGAGTTATGATTTTATGGTTGGTTGTTCGGAACATGACACAACAATTTTGTTTCTTTTGCTGCAAAACAATGGTGAGACATTGGTGAATGAATATAAATCATAGATTGGTGCAGAGTCACAACAACCATAAACTTAAAATGTGTAATCCACACAAGACATTTAAAAACAAGCATAAAAATCCTCTGTCCACATAAAACCAATAACCCTCCGGTCTGTTTTAGCCAATCAGAGGGCTGGAATAGCAACATCGAAGGACTGGTTACCCCTCAGTTTGTCAATATTGTGGGATATTAAGGTTGAGAAGCTGGCTGTTAGAGCCAGCTCTTTGAGGTGAATTACACAAACCGGCTCTTTGAAGTGAAGCCATTTTTTATTTTTTTTTACTTGCCTTTTTTCTGTTAAATTCGCCCGTGATTGGTCTAAATGTGTGGTGCCTTGTGTGTTGACACTGAGCAGAAAAATGGGGAACGGAGGATACACACACAAGCATAAGGAGCACTTTGTGTTTCTTTAATGTCACTCTTTGCTGAAGACTAACAAAAACTGCTACCTGGATCTTGCACATATTAATTTTCTACTTTGTTGTGTAATGTTTGGTTGGTTGTTGGTTTACTGTTAATAGTTGGTAGTTTTGGCAGGAAATAAACTTAAACAGCAAAGCCAAACTCAGGAGCTGTTTGGGAGCCAACTCTTGGGAGCCAAACAAGAAGACCCAGTTCTCTAAAGCCGAACTTTGCCAACAATATTAGAGACACATGTATGTGTACATTTTGTCTAAAAACTAAACATTCGTTGACATGAGGAGACAACATAAATTAATAGTCTGACCGAATTTGAATGTAAAAAAGATGCTTTCCTTTGCTAATCCTCTTTACGGGCATGGGGGGAATGCTGGAGCCTATCCCAGCCGACTTTGGGCGATGGCTAGAAATGAAGCTGCGAACAGAGAGTTTTGTTTTTTAAGCCATGTTGTTCCTATTCCATGTGCGCTTTTCTGATCTGTGCCAACAGTGGTCGTTTTCCACTTTTGTTCATCTTGCTTTCTGTGTTACTAAATTAACTGAGGTACTGTACACCTGCCATGTTTATTTGTTTATCCTAGTGTTTTAGCCTGTTTCTTGGAAGTGGAAAAAGTCGAGATCACCATTAGCTCTGCTTTTAAAAAAAAAAAAAAAAAAAAAACATTTCAATATGAGTCGGCCATGGACAAAATCTAATGAATCAGATGAGATGATGAAAATCCTTGGTCAAAGACAGTCCTAGTGTGAATGCTTCTCAGCACTCAGCAGGACAGCAGGTAGCAGCCACATACAACTGTGTTGTTAAATGTCCCCACACAAAGTCAAAAGAACTTCATTAACAGCCTTCATTAAAAGCATGTGGTGCAGCCCTGTGGTGTTGAATTTCCCCACGCCCAGTCAAAGCCACTTCCACCACTATCTTCCTCGAAACCCTTCAAACCTTTGATTTAGTCGCAATCAATCAAACAATGGGATGCAGGGGTCCAACAAGCACCTGGCCAACCACAGGAAATTGGCACCTGCCGGAAAAACAGTCAGCTTCCTTCTTGTGGGTTATTCATTACACGTTGTTCAAAGGCAACAAGCCAAACACTTCTGTTTAAGTATACACACACATACAACACAAACAATCTCACTCCCTTATTCTTTGCCTTATTTCTAATCAGTGCCGTCATTACAGTTGCACGGATCTGAGATGTCCCAAGTAATACATGAGTGACATCAGTCAAAGTCCAGTGTGGTATTTCCTGTGAAAACTGTGCTGCCATTCATAACGCCATCTCTTGGATAACAGCCATCCTCTGTAGTCTACCCCGTGACCTCTCTTTCGAGTTCCTTCAAGCCACTTCACATCAAACAATGTGATGCCGGATCCACAGATAATAGAAAAAAATGATCTTCAGATGAGGCCAGAGGTTGCACTTGCTTCATCGCTTCTCTTTGCAACTTGTCCTTCCAAATCAAAGCCTTTGAAAAAGGAGGACAATTGCACAAAGAAAGCCAAAAGTGAGAGAGTACTGTGATGTGAGTGAAGTAATGATGCCTTTTACCATCACCAGTCTGCCACTTTTTGTGACCTAGATAGAGAGTGACACAAGAAGGGTGGAAATGCTTCCTTTTGCTCTGCACAAGAGTACGAGTGTATCAAAGCATAATATGCAAATGTGACAGAGGACATCTGATCTGCTTCACAAGTTGACCATCGACCCAGTAAAACGGATCTACCCAATGTTCCTCCTAAAAAAACACTGATGGTAGAGGAAACATGTTGGCTTCAACTTCTTATCAACATATGCATGAGCAAGTGATATTTTTTTTGTCAACATGGGGACATATTGAGCCAATTGCCACTAAGAGTAAGATGGCAGCATACAGAAGTCCACTAAAGGGGACAGGCCAAGGGCGTTCTCTGGTACCAGAGGCTCTCTCGTCTAACAAATGTGTCTCCCTCTGCGTTTCCTGAATAAATCCTCCTCCAAGGGCTCATCATCAGCATGAATATCAATGTCACACATTGGGCTGCATCAATTTGGCTCAGGAGTTGGATGATATAAATTTGGACGTAATTAGCTGAGACATTTATGCATTGCATTAAAAGGGGAAAAAATCACTAGTGAATTGACTTTCACTTGTATAATGCTTTTCTACCTTCAAGTTGCTTTGACACTGTTAGCACATTTACTACCTACTGTATACTGACGCTGCATCAGGAGCAACTGAGGGTGGGTTTGGTGTCTTGGCCAAGGATACTAGGGGAGGATGGAGGATTGAACCAGCAAACAGCAGGTTGGGAGAGCCATGCCGCACCTCTAGGGGCTCACTAGGCACACACAGTGCGCGCAAAATAGAGATTAGGAATTTCAGAATGGTGTCTTACTTCCACAGACATGCCAAATGTAATGTAGTGACACATAGACCAGTTGTCACTTATACATGTTATTATGTAGTCACTGTGAGTGAATCGAATTGAATAGTATTTTTTATATCATCAATAATAACAATAATAATAAACCATGATAAGTATAAATAATATAAAAAGGGATTGTATACAGTGGGTTCCTCCAGCTGCCAAAAGCTAAAAAAAACATCAGGTGTACAGAATTACTGCAGGGTTGTCAGGGTTTGTCATCCAATATTACAGGACACTAAAGGAGGTGATCTAGGGTCACTACGGCAACCGCTGGTATTATGTTCAGTTTTTGCAGGAGCGAGGAACTTCATTATGACGTTAAAGTGGTTTCAGGCTTTTGCACGATTCCATTTTGTAGCTCAAGGTCGTGTGAGGAGAAGGCTGGTATACATGATAGCACGCAGGTGTGTATAAGGGGGCGGCACTAATTACAAATTCAACAACATCTACAATGACTCTGAATACAAACGGGCTCAGCTGCTGTAGCTTGTGACCCTCCAAACTGGCAAATCTCCACCACACATCCCATCTGTCTAAAAATATGACTCATGTTTTAAAAGGTTAGCTTCATCTTTGCTGAGTAATAATGTTTGTATTAAAATAGGGGGGGGTATAATCTACAGTGTTAATAAAGCAAAAGACACGTCATGATGAAAAATAAACCTGAAAAAGACAGAAATATCCATTCCCTGATGATGTTTGTTTCCCCCTGTGGTAACTTCAATATCAGAAAGAACCTTCATCTATTTCTAGCTTCTTTCCTTTCTCTGAAAATCAGCTCTGACATTCTCATGACGCACTTTTAATTTACCTCTATAGTAAAGCTGGGCTGGGGAAAAAAAGCTTTGTGTTCTATCATCAGTGAAAGTGCTCGTTCCGTGTGACCACTCTGAGCCGACCAGCGGAGGCAGTTGTGTGTGCACTGCTGCTGTTTTAAAAATAATTACATGGACAAAGTGCCTTAAGTAAATTTGGACCTGTGCCTTTACTTTTTGTTTTTTCCCCCTCCCAAGCCTGCTCATATGTCACTTTTCCGGACATCACATGGGTGCATTTTAGTTAGAAGCTCTGCTCTTTGGTACACATCGTTCCCTGTTATTGCTAAGAGCAGATGAAGCTGATGCTTCCTGATGTGAAGCCGAGGGCAAGTAAACTTATATGTGATGGCGTGCAGAGTTGTAGAGTGTGAAATAAACCTGAATTCAGTGTAGATGTAACATTGTGGCGCATCGCAGTCTTTTAAGATATATGTTTCATCACCATGAGTTATCAATAATGGATTCTGCATAACTCTTTGAGTGTGTGAGGCTCTCTAAGATATTTGAGGTTGTTTTCATTCCAGGCAAGATTGTCCGCATGATTACACAAAAACTGTATTTCTAGTTTCTTTAAGATGATGCGGATAAAGGGAAGGCTAAAGAGCTAGGAATCTTTTGCTAATTTTCATTTTTATTGTGATTAAAAAAAAACTTTTCACATACAGTAATCCCTTGTTTATTGAACTGTGATAAGTGAATTCCTGCAAAGTAGGATTCCTGACTTCTAAATTGAATATTTTCATAGCTCGAGCCAAGAAAACATGTTTATGACCTTCTAAATACGGATTTTTTTATTAGAAACCTATAGGCATTAGATAACACCCCATAGTTAATTTTAAACCCATATTACCTAATATAGTAAATATAATGAGAGAAAATAAGCCATTTAAGACATAAGTAAAAAGTGTGCCTATGTATGCAGGGCTAAGAGAGATGAGAGGTGGCGGAAAAGGGAATGACCTGGCATGACCATAGCTTGGCATGACCGGGGGTTCAGAGTTGCGTTTTAGCTTGGCATGGGTCAAGACCTCATGTCAGAAAGTCATACTTGGAATAACTGTTGGTCCAAGCCTGGTGCTTGTGTGTCTCACTGAACATTACAGTTACAGTAACTTTACTGACACTTTACTGACACATAGGAATAAAGTCATTGGGGAATGTATTGTATATGTCTGTATTGGGAGGACACCATCTCCACTGCTCTCCACCTGAGCCTGGAGCACCTAGAGAAGAAGAACACCCACATAAGGATGGGGTTCCTGAACTTCAGCTCAGCATTCAATACAATCATCCCTCAGGACCTGCTATGCAAATTGGAGCCCTCAGCGCCTCCCTGTACTTCCTTACCGACAGGACACAGTCTGTCCGAGTACGTAACAACACCTTCTGTGTCATCCCCCTGAACACAGGCTCCCCCCAGGTATGTGTTCTGAGCCCCCTGTTGTTTACCCTGATGACCCACGACAGTCGTCCCAGATACAGCAGCAACCACATGCTGAAGTACACGGACGACACAGCAGTTGTGTGCCTCATTCAGGACAACAATGAATTGGCTTACAAGGAGGACGTGCAACATCGTGTGGACTGGTACAAGGTGAACAAATGTCAACAAAACTAAGGAGATTATCATCGACTTCAGGAGAACCCCAACATGGACTGTTCTCCGACCTGGTGTCGAGCAGAAGGGTCCGCGCCATTCGCTGCAGAATAGTCAGATTTAGAAACAGCTACTTCCCCCTGGTCATGAGACTGCTCAATGCCAAATCGCTATCGCTGTGTGCAGTCGATTGTGGAGCCCATGTTATCAGATGGACTATACTGGAGGAAAAGAATCTACAGGAAGTGTTGTCCCACTAATTTGCTAAAAAGCCTTTTTTTGTTTAACGAATTCCTGCACAACGCGCATTAAAACAGAAATAGATGAAGTGTTTCTTTCATCATGCAAACTAAACATTATAGTTATGAAATAAATGAAAACAATTATTGAAATAACATAACATAAAGAAAAATAAATAACTCAGTATTAAATAATATGAGCAAATCCAGCCTGGCAACCAGTCCAGGGTACACCCCACCTTCTGCCCAAAATTCAGGTGGGATTGGCTTGAGCATATCCTGTGACGCTAATGAGGATTAAGCAGCATATAAAATGGATGGATAGAGAGCAAATCCAGCTTTAACAAAAAGAGCTCTTATAAACTTGTAATGTAAATGTAATTACTTCAACAAACAAAACATACATAGTATGCAACTTTGGAGTGCCCGGAATGCCAGTCAATTTAATTGCCAATGAAAAACATTGAAAACCACGACATGTCGTTGGAAAACAGGACACTCGGTCACCTTGATATTGCATTTACTCAACGCAAACGGAACTTGACGGGCAGCAATCCATTTGCAATAAATGTCTTCAAGAAGCAATATGCTCTGACCAACTCACATACATTTTGCATGACTCTTATCCACGAAATGAGCTAAACACCATTGTGCAGGACAAAGAAGGGTATAGTGAACTGGGAGCCACTGAAGAAATGTAAAAAAATAGCAATTTAAATGTTATATTACCATACAATGCCTGCATTGGCCTGTACAAAATACTCTCTCCACATTGCTTTAAATAGGTTTTAATCTTAGACCAAAGAGTTTTTTTTTATCAAGAAGGAAGTTAAATTGACACATAGATAAGTAGCGCACAGTCCCGGCTGCTGTTAATTAAAGCAGACATCAAGGTTAAATATAATAAAACAGGATTAGAGTTCATTGTTCTCCAAGGACTTCTCCACATTCTGATTAACCTGGCAAATAACCTGGATGAAATACAAGCATGTTGCAGTACTCATTTTCTGCAACAGCGTTTTTTTTATATTTATAATATATTTGGGGAAAAAAAACAGCCGTGTAATGACTCTTTGGATGTGTTGTTTTAAGTGTAAACACACACAAAAAGCTAATTTCCTGCTAGGAGCCTCCAGCTGCCATCTTGAAGCCACTGCTCTCTACTTTGTAACACTCCCGCTCTGGCAATAGAACAGCTTCTCTCACCTTTTCTGTCTGAGGCTTGAATTAGAAATGTAGTCTTTCGCCCAGGGAACCACAAGCTCATTAAAACATATTGGGCTGTAGCATCCAGGCCATGAATATGCATTATTTAGCCATTATCTGTCTCATATGGCATTTTTTAAGCCCAGGGAGGCAGAAAGGATGATCAAAAAATATTGTACAAATTGTTACTACATCATTCTGACAACATTAAGCACATTTCCTGGCTATTGTAATTGCCAAAAGACATAGATAGATAGATGTTTTAAAAACATACAGTTGGCTTAAATAATATGAATCAGCCAATATGAATGCATGTTTCCACACAAAGAAATTGGTTTCCATAACAGAGAGAGATTTTGATTTCAAGGGACCCTATTATGTTCATTTTTCAGGCTTGTATTGAGTTGTGGACTCCTATTGTGCAGCTACACACGATAATCAACACACAAAGCTGAATAGCTCTTCCAGAATCTGCACCTATTCAGCTGTATTTCTTTCAATTTCATGGTTCCTGCGAAAACACTTTGGGTTTGCTAGCATTATCTGGTGACTAATTCTGTCACATTCCATACCATTTTCTTCAGCTTATTTGGGCTCCGGTCAAGTCAGGTCCAGACTTCCTGGTGGATTCCAATGGATAGCTTTTCCAGTTCCACCAAAAGGACACCAAGGCGTTCCCAGGCCAGTTGTGAAACAATATCCCTCCATCATGTCCCGGGATTGTCTCCGGTCTGGGCATGCCCACAGCACCTCACCAGGGAGGCACCCAGGAGGACTCTATGCCCAAGCAACCTCAACTGACTCCACTCAATGTGAAGGAGTGGATGTGACTCTGTCACAGTGTACAGTATTTTAATGTGAGGATGAGTGGGAAAAATAATGCATATACATACTAGCTAATTATGAATAAATATTCAGTTTCGCTGCACGTTAGATTAAAAAGGACATTTGTTTGGTGCTTGCTAATTGTGTCCTCCTTGTTGCGTTTCACTACCAAGACAGCTCTAAGCTGCAAACAGTCCAGGCTGACATGAGTAATTCTGTGGTGGCTTAAATGAAAATGCAGAGAGCCAAAGTGAAAGTGACATGATGCAAATTAGATGGCTTAGTCCATCAGTACAGGCCACGTGGCATCCTGCCATTGTTTGAGGACACAAACCTCTCAAAATGTGTGAATGTAAACAACTTAGTATGACGAATGTCTTCTCTTCCTCATGACTTGGTTTTCTTTCATGTGACTATCTTATGCGTGTGGTTGCTCTTAAGAACAAGAAAGTGAATTTGCTTCCAATTCTGGTCCCACTGCTCAGAGGAAACTTCAAAAGGTCTGCTATGGAAATTTTCCGACATCCTGACGATGCACTCGCCCAACACCGCAATCAAAAAAGGCTCTATCTTCTGCTGGAATATCAAGTTTTGTCTGGATAGTGTCAAATAAGGTTTCCCTCACTTATCTGTCTTACAATCACTTTCAAAGTTGGTTGGAAGTTTCATTTTCATGGCTGGGTTCAAATCTGGCTCAGAGTTCTCTTGAATGTTCTTTACATGCTTGTGGGGGTTTTCTCTGAATTCCACACACAGACCAAATATATGCATATTTTATTCATTCATATTTTATTGGAGACTCTAAATGCTTTATTCGAACCTCTAAATGGCCCATTGGTGTAAATATTATTGGATAAGCAGTAGAAAATGAATGAATAACACTGGAGGACTCCATACTTACACTGTTGTACCTTGAGGGTGCATGGGTACAATAACCTCTTACTGACTTTTATAGTGATGGAAATTTCAGCTCTTTTAAGCAAACCCGGACTTTTGGCTCAGCCCCCTCAGAAGAGTCTTTGGGAACAGTTTGGCTCCGAAATAGCTCCTCCGGTCTTCTTCTAGCTTAAAATAATTTCTGAATGATATATGTATATATGCATTGCCAGCAGTAAGTTAAGTCTGTTCCCGGTGAATGTTGGCCTCCGACAAGGCCACCCTTTGTCACAAATGGTGGGTTTGCAGCTGAGTGTTAAGCTTCTGGGAGAAGACTCAGAACCTCCATCTCTTCAGGTTGGGAGTGAGGTCTTGATGATAGACCTCATGATACATTGTGATACAACTGGACAAAATGAGTTTCCTTTATAGAGCAGCCAGACTCACTCTAAGAGATACCCTAAGAGACAAGGTGATGGATTCCTCTGTGAGGAGCTCAGAGTAGAGCTGCTTCACATTCACAACTAGAGGAGGAAGCTGAGATGGATCAGGTGTCCGGATGCATCCATGGTGAGTTGGTCTGGGACAACCGTACTGTTTGCATTTTGGAAGCATGGCGCAAAAGCACATTCAGCAACATTTCCAGGAACTCTTATTACCAGGAATTTATTCAGGAATTTATTCACCCAAATATTTTTTTTGAGACATTACCTTTTTTCCATTTCCCTTTTCTCCCTGAAGGTCACCAGCCTTTGAAAGATGTTTCATTTTAAAAATGATATCTGTATGATTCTTTCTTCAACCATAATGCTATTTGAAATATCCAGAAGAGCACAGCTGTGGCACTTTCATTTGGAAATAATTAGTTCCACATCCAATTTGGTCATACACAGTAATTATTTGCTTGCAAATGAAATCGCTGATAAGGGACACAAAAGGTAGAGGTCCCACCGTGGGTATTTAACATCAAGAGCATTTGTATTTGTGACAAAATAAACCTTGGTTCTTTTTATTTAGGTTGTCTCTCTGCTGAACCAGAGGTCAAGTAAATTTGCACTTGAATGCCAACACAGAGTACTGTATGATCTCCTCTCATCTGTAGTGAATCATAATGGTATTATCCTGCGGTATTTTGATTCAAAAATAGGCGATGAAAGCATCTGCATGTTATGGCTCCTCGCACACTCTCAGATGCATTACCTTGAAAAGTAATAATAATTTAACTCATTTTGTGTTTCTTGACATAAAGGATAGATGAATAATTCCATGAATTAAGGCATTACCGCAGGAGGACACACATGTTCCACATGTAATGATGGTAGATGCTTGAATGACTAAATCCGATTTGCAAATTATTATTTTGGTTGTCTGTTGCTGCCAGTGGCCTAATTATTTTCTGTCGCTCTAAAAGTTGTGTGTTGCTGGAGGATAAGACAGCAATCGTACGTATAGTAGATAAATAATAATACAGCGGAACCTTAGTTTCATGATGAATCCATTCCAAAGGGTACATCTAAAACCTGGTGGTTTGTGCATATGTGCTATACATATTATGTAATGTTCTCTGATTGGTTCATAGCTGGCAGTCTGTATTACATCCCTGTGTCAGCGGGAAATGGTGCGACAGTCAATCAAGCGGAGCACTTAACAAAGTAGCACAACAACATTTTTGACAGATTTTGGAACTCAGTGCACACATAAGGAGCACTGGATTATAAGGCGCATCAATGATTTTTGAGAAAATTAAATGGTTTTAAGTGCACCTTATAGTGTGGAAAATACAGTAGTTTTAGCAAGACAAGCATCAACCAGGCACCATCTCGACACCTTACAAGTTGTGTTTATGTTACACATGTATTTTTTGACAAGGAAGGACAAGTGGACGTGCAAGTCCACACTTCCACATCACTTGGTTAACATATAAATGATGGAAATACATGTACAGTACGTAGCAATAGCAACAGATCAAGAGTGAGTTGTTTTATGTTAAACTGGAAACACAACGGTGACCCACTTAGCTTGTGGGACAGAGGCACATCTCAGCAAAGACAGACTGTCTCTAACCGATAAACACGTTTAAATTAACTGCCATGGCTCCTTGGCACCATGACAACGCTCGAGGTCAAGGAACTTTTGTCAGCATATTTTGTGTGTGTGTTCATACACCTCAAGGTGATGTCTGACACAAGGGCATACTATGCAGTTGGATTATCCCATGTTGTCTTTCAGTCACTGACACTTTTTTTTAAACCACAGCCGCCTTGATGTGCCAAGACTGCCCCCCGGTTACCTACACACTGACAGGACATTCTGGTCAACAGCACAAACACTTAACTCCAAGTTCTTTATATAGCATTGTCATGTCATTGTCAAGAGTGGATGGTTAGAGCTGTATATATGCTCACTTGAACTTTATTGTAAATTTCAGCAGCAGGAACGATCATCATTACACACACTGGCCTGGCTTGCTATCTGCTATGTGTCTCTGTTAAACCATTCCCACTGCAAACCTATTGTAACAAACACTACCTTCATACTTTTGTACAAGTTCTTTCTTGAATTTAACAGTGATTCTCGCCTTCTTTATCAAAGTTCTGCCACTTGCAACTTTTTTAACAGCCACCCTAAAAATAAAAAAACAGATTCTGCTTTACTTTGCTGTGGTTTGTTGGGGGAGGAACACCAGCTATAAAATACTGTAGCTATTGCCCAGACATTGAGAGAATGACGTAGCGCTGGTCGATCAACAATGACATCAGTAGAATTTTTTCTCTCCTCTTCAAAATGTCCTTCAGGATGGGCTGACTTGTCTTCGGCTGGGTTTCCAACCATAACCGCATAACCATAGATCTGATGACATGCAATGAGAATAAATATACTGTACATATATACCCAAGTCCTGATTGGGAGATAAAGTCCAATTCCGATTGAGTTTGAAACCACCTGATCGAACCCAATTTGTATGATGTAAAAATAATTGCATGTCGGTGGGGGTGCATGTCCAGTTCAGCCCACAACCTAAAGTAGGCTTTGAGTTTTGGCCCCCAGTGCAATTGACTTTGACACCCCTAATCTAGGGCATATGTGTCAAACTTCGGCCAACTGTTTGTAAAACAGCAAGGAACCAGGCCACACTGCCGACTTTGTTGACAATGATCAGGGCCCCGTTTCACGAAGCAGGTTCAACCAACTCTGAGTCTAACCCTGAACTCTGAGTTGATCTACTCTGAGACAGGAAACTCTGAGTTACGGGTTTCAGAACAGGTGATTTCATTTGGTTCAATCAACACAGAGTTTGTTCATCAGCCCTCATCAATGGAGCCCTGTTCCCTCGATTCACCATGGGTGACCATGTAGTTGGTCTACATTTCTCATCAAATGTCTTTACACTTAAGACACCACATAAAAAGTAACTGGTTTTCAGGCAATTTTCACTTGTTTCATGCACATTTTCAACTGAAATAAGTAGAAATAACAAACTTGCTCCACTGACAGATTTTTCAAATAATTTTTTAAAGTGAAATGTGATTGAAACACGTGAACATTGTCTAAAAACAATTTACTTTTAGGTGTGATTCGTTTTGATCAGAAATTAGACATTTTGATGAGAAATAAGACAAATATTGTTGGTATGATTTTGAGTTTTTGCAGTTTGATGCAGTCTGACATTCAATCTACCTGCACATTGATGCTGTGAACGGATTTTCTGTTCACATAGTCTCCTTCATTTTCTGAAGGAGCAACGATGGGAATGTGCGTCCCATCGATGCACTCTATCACACCAGGGAATCCTAAAAGAAATTCAAATGACACATCCCAGTGTGAGGTTGCAGCACCATGTCATTAACTGAATATGATTTATAATCATACATTTTAACTGATTTCTACATTCACCTGCAATTCTGTGGAATTCCTTCTTGATGACCCCCACGGGTTTATGTCCCGGGAACACAACGAAGGAGTTCATTCGTCTTTTTAGTGCTAGGGACACTTTTCTCACCGCTCTGCAGACGGTGGCCTTGCTAATGTTTTCTGAATCACCTATATTATATAAAAAACGTTGGCAAAAAACCGAAGAGCAACACACAGAATCTGGGTGGATGACAGTGGACGTCCACGGTTGGTGATGTTTTGAATGTCCTGACGGATGAGATTATGGATGTAAGTGATGGATGGTGAAGTGAAGCGGTACCGTTCGAAAAGAAAATTATCTGGAAATGATAGCGTGTCCAATCTCGGCCTGTGGATAACTTCCCTACGAATGCGGAGCTCTCTTCTGAGTAGTAGTGCCTCTTCGTCTACAGCAGGGGTGGGCAAACTTTTTGACTCGCGGGCCGCATTGATATGACAAAATTTACGGGGGGCAGACTATATATTTTACACGTAACAATCCACCTGGTATTATTGTATCTGTAAAATTGTCATGCAATCTGCTATTATTATTTATTATTTTATATTTATATTTAAATATTTTAAAAATAATAAAATATAATAATTACAATAAAATTAAAATAATAATTATTATATTATTATTATGTAAAATATGCAAATATAACAATATCATATATAATTAATATAATAATTAGCATTAATATAATAATTATAATAATAATTATAATAATCATAATAGTTCTAATAATAATCATAATAATCTAATAATCTAATAATCTAATAATCTCATAATAATAATAATAATAATAATAATTATTATTATTATTATGTGCTTGTGTCCCTTTTTTCAGGAGCACTTTGTAAACAACAGACCATGTCAAAAAACGAAATTGATAAAACCATCAAAAGGTTGGCTCAGGCCATGATGCCAGGTTGTATGTTGAGTTTAAATGAAATACTTTGGAAAGATTGGGCGGGCCGTATTCAAACACTTGGCGGGCCGGATGTGGCCCCCGCGCCTTAGTTTGCCCACCCCTGGTCTACAGGGTCTTCTACAAACGGACATGCCATGTTTCAAAAAACAATGCGACACACAGCACACCTTGAAGAAAAACGACCAAACTGGCTTTAAACACGCGCGACAATGAATGAATCACACCGTGTGTAGCGTAAGAGGGCAGAGACAGAAAGAAACTCGAGGTTCATTGAAGAAAACCCGGTCCCGACCAGGTTATGTTCACAGAGTCTGTTGCCATAGTAACTGACACCGAGGTTAAGTTACCTCTCCCTCATTTCAGGGTTAACATACTCAGAGTTTTCACTAAACCTGCTTCGTGAAACGGGGTCCTGCACAATTAAGCTGTTCTTCCTGTTTAAAATATTCTTGAAGCGTCACTAATGTTGAAGTTGCCACAGTATTATATATAGCACTAATTATGCAGCCATTGTCGTGAAGGTTGCCAGATTCAGACTGAAGGTAAGAACAATTTAACTGTACACAAATAGAAACATCAACACTTTAAAAACATCACTCCCTGTCTGTACAAAATGACATCTGAAAAAGGGGGGAATAAAAGTAAAAAGCAGTTGTCAGTGGCGGCTCTCACAAAGTCTGCCATGATTAGTGACAGCAAATGCTCTCTCCATGTTGCTGTTGTTGATGTGTGTGTTGCTATGGGCTCTGTGAAATCAATGCGCCCAGGAAGGAAGTTGCAGTAATGGTAATTGACCAAAATACCGCAAAATACTGTAAATATTTTCTCTTATCATTATTGTACCTGTTACTGCAGCATGCATGTATGTAAAATGATAAAATATTGTTCAAGGTTTTTGGAGGTGTTTTAATAGAAGGCTTTATTGGCAGACTATTTGAATCCCATTATCTGCATTGTTATGTAGTTGCCTTGTGAAAGATGTTTTTTTTTCTCTCTGTTTAGAACACACAGAAAAGAGAAAGACATGTGTACATATCTCACATGACTCTGGATGATGGGCAAAAATAAAAACTTGGTTTTCCTTTAAATGGCTTATTTACTGTTATTACGGCCACCATATAGGGTAATACAAGTGTAAAGGTGACTGTGTGGATGTTATTTCATGTCTAGGGAGTTCTAATAATGTTTAAAACCAGAATTACAAGGTTTTCTATGCTGAAACTATAAAAATATTACATTTATAAAGAAGGAATCATACTTTTAAATTCACTTATCACAATTGGGTTTGGAACCAATTAACCACAATAAACAAGGGATTACTGTACTGCCAAAAGTCAGTCAAACTTCCATTATTTCCCATGTGGAAAACTGAATAAATCAGACGTCTAGCAATGATGCATTTTTTTCATTAGATGTTCCACTGAATATAAAATCATGGGGCTGAAACACGAGGAACACTTTTCTAAAGTTACAGGACTGCAATAAAGCAAAAAGTACAAATGCCTTAAGGACCTTTTGGTTCACCTTAATCTTTTTCCAATTTTACATTCATGTTATTAATACAGAAAAAAAGAAACTGTCATAGAGATATTGAGAGACACAAATCCATGTTTCCAATTTACTTGAAGTTCTAAAACTAGTTGGACAACAAGGTCGGGGGAGATTGATTTGACTATTTATGTTCATCTTTCAATTCTTTTAGCAACATAGTATATTTGCCAGTAAGACGGGTTGCCCTAGCAACTGCGACCTTCAGACTGGTACAGAGGCTCAGCATATTTGTTTTATGCTCTTACACCAAAACAGATGGAAGGACGCAAATCACTTCATTACTGAAAAAAAAAAATCTGTGGTCTATTTGGGTTCATTATTTTGCACTCCATAATGTATTTGCTTAGAAAGTTAAAGTTAAATAAGTATCAGAGGGTAGGTTACATAAGCACATCTGCCAGTTTCAGCTACATTCAAATCTCAAGACATTGTGTTTACCAAGAAGTCATGTCGGCACAAGTTATAGAAGATAAGACTTGCCTGTGTTCAGTGACAGCAATTTATGCGAAAAGTCAGAGCAGATGTTAAAGAGAGAAATGCCCCGAGGCTCATGTGACACAAGTAAAAATCAAAATAGAGATCACAGCAACCAAACCTGTATTAACAAATTCACTGAATTACTCTTCTTAAATTCTTCTGAATTACTTTTCTTAACCAACAGTCATCAAGGTGTCAGAGTTGCCTTTTTCGCACTTGGCTAAGCTTGGCCACCCGAGTGTCAGGTGTTCCAAGTGACTACTTATGATCACACTGGGGGTTATTTTAGAGACATTATGCTATTTTAACATCAAACCATAAGGCTTTTACTATGAAAGTTGTAAATTCATGTCAGTATAGCCTTGTAGGCACAATTTACTACACAATTGTTGTAAATAAATCATTCTGGTTTTCATTGCCTGTATCCATAAGCCAAATGGCAAAGCAGTGAGGTAAAATATTTATCAACATCACCACAGGTGTCGCAGGTTGGCTGCACAGAAGAAAAATACACACACACTGGGCGATATAACTGCTACTCCAGGCAAAATTGAAGTATTTTTTCGGTCCCGAAGCAAAAATCTAGCAAATGGGCCATGGAATCAGTCACATGATACGGCAGGGATGAGTGGAGCTTCTCTGAAGCACATAATCCACAAGGGACACTAAATAAGCACAATGCCAGGTTTGTATCCACAGTCGACGGCTGCTACCTTGCGCCACTAAAATGCCCTGTGGCAATGTGGTATTAGATAATAGTCATTGTAGGCTATAATGCTTACAATAATTCAGATTCATATCTCATCCTCCTAACTGGTGGACCATTCTTATCGTCCAGGTCCATCAGGCAGACGTCATGACAGGCAAATGTTTCCAAGGGGCTTGTGAGGCAAAGCAAATGGTACTTTTATAGCAAACAAATGTGGATTTGAGATTGTCGCACAAATTACATGTTAAAAGGATTTAAATTCATTTTTTAATCAAATGCATAATCCAAGATACAAGAAGGATTGCACAAATTAGTCGTAGTGTATGTTTGCTAAACATGAACAGTAAAACTGTTTATTTTCTGGACAGACCACAGAATGTGTGACACCTGGAAGACAATGCATACTGTTGTGGTGGTTATCAGTCGGCAAGTTTGGGCATGCCGTGCAAGTTGTTTTTTTTGTATTCGATAGCAGCCAAGAATCCCAATATGTGGTGGCAAGATTGTTTTGGCTCCAGTTTTATTAGCTTGTAAATGCCAGCAGCTTCCCAGGTTCTAATCTTTAATCAGGAAGAGACAAAATACAGACAAACAACTCTTCTTGGCTCTTAGCCAGCCGAGCTACATGATTGAGGAGTTGGATTATCCTCACAAATTATTGTTGTGCATATGTAGCCATTAACCTGGGACAATCCATAAAAGCTTCCTTATAAATAAATAAGGGGATAATAATCTCTAAACACAACGGTGTAGCTTTGTAGGGTAGAGGATAAACCTAAAATGAACTCAAATTTTAAATAAATAAATAAACAAACATCCTTTAAAGCAGTAGTTTAGGGATGTGCTATTTTTAATACAGATAACTTTTAGCATCACGTTTTTCAAGGTTAGATTTAACTGCAGTTTGTGCACACTTGAAGGTAAGTCTTGTGGTGATGTGATTTCATGACAGTGTTGCCATGAAATTTGCTGAACCGATGTACGGTATGGAACTGATAATATATCAATAAAATTATGTTATATATAAGGGCTGGTTGTCCAGTGTTTTGTTATCAGAACAAAACTAACTCATTAACCTAGTAGAGTCATGGAAAAAATTATATGACCTGTTTGACCCAGCAGTGTTTCTGCAATGTATTTGTTCATATTTGTTCAATATAAGGATGACAAGAAAGCTCATAAGAATTTAATTTAAGAGCTTATATCTATTATTTTTCGTGGTTTTCTTGATAACAAAATACATCAATAGCTACAGTGTTGTATGCCAAAAAAATAATCTCGTATGAGCTATTTTATCATTAATTTTTGTCTAAACAAATGGACTTTTAGTTGTGCCAGGCATTATCATGAACACGAAACTGAAGAAACAAGGCTGGTACAGGTAAATTGGGAATTTTTGAAAAAACTCCCATATTTTCCACAATTTTATATTTTCAGTGACATTTTTCCAATTTAAAATGAACAATTTCAATGTCACCCCCTTTTGATGG
Organism: Doryrhamphus excisus; assembly: GCF_037039965.1. Classification (NCBI taxonomy): domain Eukaryota; kingdom Metazoa; phylum Chordata; class Actinopteri; order Syngnathiformes; family Syngnathidae; genus Doryrhamphus; species Doryrhamphus excisus. Next base: position 8,399,925 of record NC_136371.1, on the reverse strand, counting down.
GAATTAATTTTATTACATCGAACATTCTGCAACATTCTCTTATTCTGCGTAATGCAACACGGCTCCCACCTGAGGGATTTGAGAAGCACTGCCTAAAGCAACAATAAAGAGAAACTGCACCTTTGGACCAGCCCTGACAGCAATCTCATGCATGTTAACCTCATGTTATCTCACAGTGGTTTACAGTGACATTTTAGTTTCTTAGTTAGTTAGTTTCTTTAAAAATGAAACCTCTATTGCAAAATTGGCTTTGATTGCAGGTATAAAATTAATAAAGTAATTATTTATACATAAATGTCCTTTCAATGTGTTGATGTTTTATTTTTCTGCCTTGGGGACATATCACTCTCCATTTGGATAGAATGCCTTCTGTGCTCTACCCTCTCACTTTTTTCTCACATTTTGGCAGTAGGACAGCAGACGCTCACTCTAAATCATTTCCGCTTCTCTCTAATCACAGTATTGTTCGACTTAATGAAAGGGGAGTTGTCAATGTTTTGGCGGCGTTTCACCTTTTCACTGGCATGGGTGGTGAAACATTTGTTTGTGTTATTTGAAAAGTCATTTCATTCATTGTACATTGTGCTGCGTCAAAACAAGCCATTCAATAATTTAATTGGATGTTATAAAATACCACACATGTTTACAAGGTGGTATTTAACAGCCGGGTAAGAGTTGTACCTGACTTTGGAAGCATCTTTGGCTACTATACAATCTTGAACTGTGGTAGTGTGTAAACCATGCTAATGTGGTCCTATCCTCTTTTAGACACTACACACACACACACACACACTCACAAAGACAAGCCCTCCTTGTGTTTGAGGGAGCACAGAAGGGGCTCACATCTCACTTTACCAGAGTGAGCACATTTCCAGGAGTGCAGACAAAAGCCACATCAGATCAAAGTGGAGGAGATGCATGACACTCGAATTCAAGTTCAAGCAACATGGTGTACATAAAGAGAGAATGGGGTGAGGTTGTGTTACAAGAAGGGTGTGGGGGGGCGGGGGTGAATGGCAGCATAGCAATGCAGCAAGGCACGAGTGTGCATCTGATGGGGGAAGGATTGGTGACACCAAAACCGAGAGAATGATGCTGTGGAACAGGGAGCGTTATGAGTGACAGCATGGGAAGGGTGGCGGGGCATATGAAGGCATGCATGCCTGTTGAGTGACACATATGCTGTCCCAGTCCTTCCTGTCCAATCGTCTGAGAGACAGTGTCTCCAGATTGCTGATAAGCGCTCTCTACAAGTGACCAACCATGACCTCTTTCATAGTCCTTCCTCACACGCTCAATACAGTCCAGTATTTCAAAAACCTTAGTGGATGTATGCTGCTATCATCCCCCACTTCCACTTGCAATGTAACATATCCTTGGTCCACTTATGTAACCATACAAAAGGGATCAAATGCACAGACGCCGCATTTTGTCAAAAGGGAGGTTTTGTTCTTAGTTTTTGAAGGGTAGCATTGGTGGTATTGGGGTGGTAGTGGTTGAGTCAGAGGGATCAGACTACTTTCCTTATTGTTTATGCCCTGACCTGATTTGGAATTATTGTTTTCCTATACATTTGTCATACATTTCTGTATGTAAAGAAACTAACAAAAGTTACCTTGAGGTAACTTATGACGCTGCACCATATTTTATTTATATTTCAGCTTGGCAAGGAGATACTCAAACATGCCTTGATCTTTGTATTGCAGATAATAGGGGTGGAGCCGAACCCTAATACGGTATTTGGTACATCACAAATAATTACTTTTTTTTTTTTAGAAATAATTAATTCTAACAAAAACTTTTTAAAATATTTGTATTCTGGAACAACTTTACACCTCCACTCTCATGGGCTCCAGAGGTATGTTCCTTTGTTGACTTTTCATAGGCATTGGCAGGTATCTCCAATAAACTGAGACAGCATTGGAGACCATCAAAAGGAGCAGCCCCTGTGGGGTCTATTCCCTCTTGTCAGCTGTCTCTCCAAGCCGTCACATAGGCTTTGCTACACCACACCTACACACATAAGAAATACTTTGTGATACGTATCTAGAGACACTGAGACACATATTATTGGATTGGGCTCTTGTTCGATAATGGGCAAGAATAAGTGAAAGTATGTCTAGAAATGAATTGACAATGAAAAACGGGCAAAAAACAGGCTTTTTTGCTGCTTTTTTGCTGCCATCAACTTATCTGATGACAGAAACGTACAAAGGCAAGGTGAGCCAGTAAGAGGACAGAAACGTAAACATCACAAATACCGCCAAGGGCTACTTAAGTAAACAAAGTGAAACAATATGATTCCAGCAAAAAGCACATCTGTCCCCTACGGCAGAGTACAGATGTCCCCATGCTGAAGAGCCACTAAAAGAGATGCAGATCAGGAAGCAGCTGCATCTAGGCCACACGGCCAAACAATACCATCATCTGAATAAGTGGGAGATCCTCCTGTCCCATGAGGGTCGAAGTCCATCATGCATTGCTTATCTTCATTGGTGCAGCACTCTTTTGTGGGCCCTCGGCAAGATAAGGCAGAGGAGCACACACCCACGATGACAAAAGAAACAAAAAGAAAAATTAAATATTTGTATAAACCAGTCAAGCTGGCTTTTGGAGCAAGCGCTTTACTCGAGAGCAATTTACTATCCATCCATTTGCTATACAGCTTGTCCTCATTAGTGTCACGGGTGAGCTGGAGTCTGTACCAGCTAGCTTTGGGTGAAAGGTGGGGTGCACCCCTAATTTGTTTGCATCTTATCAAAGTTTTGGCTATCCCACCATCAGTGAGAATCTATCAAGTCAGTGGTTTCCAAACTTTTTACAGTGGCGTACCCCATCAGACATTTGACCAGAAGCTACGTAACCTCCTACTCCTGCGCATTTAAAAAAGATACACCTTTTATGGTAATTAACTTAAAATACCATACATAATTAAAATGTCCATTGATTTTATCGTAATTCTGGGTGAAATATGTGTATTTTGCATAGTGACATTAAGATAAAGTTTGACATGAGGTACTGATACATAGATTAGCAATTATCCCACATATCTTTTATGGCTTCCTTCCCTTTGAATGAAATGAAATTTGAGCTTCACTTTTTTTGTCCACTTGTCTTAATGTTATGAGCAACAAGTGGCCGGTTTTGAAAATATCACGTGGGCTGCACATGCATATGTAGCTGTCCACTAATAGGCCAAATATTGGGACACCAGGCCATCTCATCTGCAATAACTGGAATGGCAGGAGTAGGAGTGCTTTGGACCTGAAAGATGGCAAGCATGGAGAGTTATCTCCTGGCCTGTATGCTTTCTGAGAACTCATGACTTGCCCTTGATGGATGCAATTAAATGTGCTATCTTCTTAATCTTTTAATACTACTGAAAATACTATAAAATAAAATATGCAATTATTGCCATTTTAATATCTTTCAAACATGTGAGAAGACTTTCTACAAGATTTTGGAGTGTGCCTATGGGAATTTTTTGTCAGAGGTGATTGATGTTGGACTTGAGAGAGTGCCTGCTTGTTTACAATCTCAGTTTTAGTTCATCTGAGACATTTGGAAGAGTTCATGTCAAGTTATTGGACCAAACAAGCTAAGCCTGCCACGAAGGATTTTGTTTTGTCTACTGCAGTACAAATGGGATGTGACCCAAAAGCTTTTCCAAACAAAATGTATATTTTACTGCACTACTTTAATTGCCCAAGACTAGGTCTGTCTGGTCCAGGCGGGCAAAAACCATCCATGTGAAGTTTTCCACACATATTTCAAGTGAGGCACATTCTGCCAAAAAGTGGAGGCATTTGGCAACAGAGTATAATACATATGATCATGATTTATAAACTAAATAAGTACTCTAGCTCACTATGTAGCTCAGTACTTTGGAGTGGAGCTTTACTGTTTTTAACACTGCAGTCATACAAACTCACATCCACCTTAAATGTCTGGGTGATGACTTGACAAAGGCCTACAGAGACCACGTACAACACACCTGAAGAGCTGATGGAAACCTCGGTGAGCTTGGAGTTGTTTCACCCGGAATGATTCCCATAATCATACTTATGAGATAAAGCTGATAAAGACTAGGAGAGGCTAACACTGAAGAAAATAAACAGAAGGGAGTGGGACTCCCTGATGTCAGATATGCCCTAGAACTGATGAGCTGAGATCCTCCCTTAGGTGAAATGAACAGTAGCTCAGACATGGGGGCTATATGGAGAACCCACCTACGAAAGCAAAACAGACAAATATGAGCTAATGGGTTGTAATGCTGTGCACATAATCGAAATGAATGTGTTTCACTGCACCCATGAGTCTTCTATTTATAACACACACCAACAGTTCTTTCATAAAGCATATAATTGCAATCATAAATAACCACTTACAATGGAGCAATGTTTTTTTTCTTATCAAACATAAGCGATTATTTTCAGATTCTGTCCATGTTGCCATGGAATAAAATGGTGGCTTTGTTGACAATTTCAAGTAAGTGTCACTTTCTAACACTTAAACAGATGCAAGTGAAATAAACTTAAGCATAGAATTGAAAAAGAATGCTCTTACTGGTCATGCTCTCCAAAGTGGGGCTGGTATAATTTTTTTACGTATTGTATCCGATACGGGTGCTAAATAATAAAAAAATATGTCTTTTTACTTTTTGTAAATGAAATATATGTACCGGTAACTCAATAATACAAATAAAATACCTAAGTGTTAAATTCACCTCTATTAAATAAAATCCTCAACAAATTGTCATAATTATCACAATAACACCAGCGGCAATACAGAACATTCCCAGGGAATGTGCAAAAAAATGCAAGATTTTACTTCAAATGCAAACATTCTGCACAATATGAGGGCATACTAATAAAGGATACATCACTCTGGCAACCTGCTTGTGTTCTAATGTTGATGTTCAAAATTCTGGTGACTGTGAATGCACCTCCTTTGCCATCGGTGTGAGGAAGTACGTTGTGTTGTGGATAGAGATGGAGAAATGTATGCTTATGTAAGTTTATCATTTTGAATTCAGCACTGGCGTCTTAAGGTCAGCAATGAAGTTTAAAAACTGAATCCGACTCTGTGTGTCTCTGTGGGGACGTTATCACCTTCAAGCACTTAGTTCAGGGTCTGCATTTATTTAGCACCAAAATGAGGCACCAAGCTGGACGAAGTAGCCAGGGAGAGGGACGTCCAGGCTTCCCGGCTTAGACTGTTTGTCTAAAGTGAATGTCTAAAGAATGGGCACGGTCAATTTTCTAGTTGCACCTAAAGAAATACAGTGGTGCAACTATTTGAGGCAGCCCACCATGCAACTGACATCAAATTATATTAGGAACTTCCATGCTCTACAAGGCATTTTGAGGCCAAACTATCTTCACAGACTCAGATTGTTTGGGATGCATATATATGGGCACAAATGTGTGCATAAACACAGCACAGTGAGCTACAAAAGAAATCAATTAACTGGAAAAAAAGAGGCTGCCGGCCATTCTGACACAGCCTCCATCCCTTCATCTCTCACCTGGGATTAAAGTCCCAACTAATCCCTTTACGCAGTCCCGTCAACACCAAATGACATGAAGCTCAGTTTACAGTGTGAGGCTTAAGGTGGCAGAGCTGGCGGTTGCATATTTGATTTGATTACATAAAAACCTGTGTGTGTGTCCTCGCTTCCTTCAAACAATGCAGTTGAGAGACATTGAGCAGTGCCCACTATTGCCTTTGTTGTGCATATGTGTGTTTGTGTGTGTGGGCAAGTGTGCACATCTCTTGTGTCTGTCTATCTGCCTGCTGTTGTACGGTAGGCGGTGGTTTGCCTGTGATAACATACGCACACCCCGCCTGCGTGTGAGTGCACGTGTGGGTGGGATGATCTTTTCTGCAGACTGCACTTCTAACAGAATTGGAAAGAATAAATCAACCAATTTCAAGAAGCTGTGGAGCAAGGGGGTGGGGGATGGGAGTGGGGGGTTCATAGCTGGAAGTTCTAGAGAGCCCGATGACCTCGTTTTGAACTAATACTGTAAACACATCGACTGGACTGTTTCAGTGCATCTAAAAGCATCAATAAGACTTGGAAAGAGACTTAAGATTCATATTTACACAGCAATGGAGCCTTGCAAAGGTTCTTGGAAGTTCATGTAATGGATTTTACTAAACAATAAGATATAGTTTTTTTCAGAATGGTCTGCACGCAGAAAATAGGGGTAGATAAGAAAAGAGGGCTTCATAGATATCTAGATACCTCACAATGTCATGCATTGTTAGCTAGCTCATACTCACTCGTTTTTTTCCATAGAATGCACAGAAAATGGAAAGATGGTGTTCATATTGTGGAGAATGGGCAAAATTCCCCCAAAAGCGCAGTTTTCTCTTAACTGAGATTGAGCTCTATCAGTCTGCAAGATCTTATAAAGCCATTTCTAAAGTCTGGGACTCCGGCAAACAACAGTGAGAGCCATTATTCACAAATGGTCAAAACATCAAACTGCGAACATTCTCAGGAGTGGCCGACCAACTAAAATTACACCAAACACCACCAAATATCACTGTATTTTGACATTAGGTCATTTGATTTGAACAAATACAGTATTTGTGTTAATATGCATTAATTTCAGACTGATTTGCTTGAAGAACAAACTATAGTTTGTGACTATTTGACCGTGGCTTAAGCCCTTCAGTCTCCAAAAACAATATTCTCCAGTGGCGTTTTCTGATAAATCCAGAATACGTCCTTGCGCCTGATAAAGTCCTGATAACGTTTGTATAACTGCTTTTTTCTTGTCCTTCAGGTGGGCACTTTTCTGCTTGAACTGTCTGCTTCAACTGTTTTCCCCTTCTGCAGAATAAATATGACCCAAAAAAAAAAATTGTCGTTCATTTCTTCTCTCCGCCAGTGCTAACTGAAATTTGCCACCACATTACCCATGTATTTTTTGCGCTTTTATGATGTCACATACACTACACTCAGCACATTTTTCCATTGAATCGTCAGGAAAGGAATAGTGCCTTTCCCAAGCATGGAATGCAATAAATAATTCGTCCAACCAGAAAATACTGGTGCTAATTAAATGCTAGTAGACAACATTTTGTGTTCCACTTGCATTTATTACAAAGTTGTTCTTATTTCTCTGTTGGCGCTTCATTAAGAATAATTGGCCGAATGACAAGTCACCATGTTGCACAGCCATTTCATCAGCACAGCAAGTCACTATAATTGGGACGAGGAGCCACGGTGACAAGGTTATCCTGTGTAATGGGAAAGAGGACTGACTTCAAGCGGCGTCTCCTGGATATAAATATATAATCAAAATGCCTTTGGAATACTCATATTGGAGGGGATCACAAAAGGCTTAGGAAGTGACATCAAGCAGCCAAGACGGAAGACTGCCAAGATATCAATAATGAGCCCAATGCAGAGGTGAAATGGTATAAACACCGGGACATGCCGTTACTGTGAAATTAAAATAGATGATTATCCTTTAAGTGGAAAGGCTAGGTACGTAAAGTGTATATAAATAAATGCAATACATAGATCAACTGCTTGTCAGATCTGTACTTATCAGTATGTTGTTTATACAGTTCTGAAGTACACACATTGGATGGAAGAAAATATTTACACTGCACAATCATTAGCTGGCTCTGCGGTCTATAATTTTCTCCACATTGGATCATTGCTACTTGAGAGCTAATAAAGAACAGCCACACACTACTAAGAGATTTTTTTCTCCGAGGCTTATCCATTTTTATAAAGCAAAAACAACTGTAGTTGTTCCAATATGGCGCACACTCAATGCGCCTGCCAACCAGACCAGACAGAAATCTGAAACCCTGGAGTATCACTACAGAATCAAATATGCCTCACATATGTTTCACAGAGAATCGCTGAAAGGGAAAGTGAGATGCTTAAAATGTTGTACCCAAAAGAATATTCTCACTTTTATGTGCCAGGTGGCTGTTTATATTGGAGGGTTTTTTTTTTATTTCCCCAAGAGAGTTCCACCTATCATCCCACCGTACACAATGACAGAGGTAAAGATGGTATCTATATTGCTGCTGTGCAATGGGAAGTGTTTGAAAGCATACGCTCCAGACGTCAGACTTCACTGTACACAATGTAATGTGAGGTGACAACTTGCGGTGTGCAGGCAATTTTTCAATGCTGCTGGTTTGGATTTTCATTTGAGGTTTTTTTCTTCATGAAAGCTTGTCAAGTGGTATTATTTCAATATAATTACTTAGCGGAAAATCAAGTAGCAAACTTTGAAAACATGTAATTTGAAAGTGTAGAAACAAAATAAGGTCACTGAAACCAAAACATAGCTAGTAGACCCGAGTTTGATTCCCCGCTGAGGCATTTCTAACATGCTAGGTTAATTGGTGACTCCAAATTGTCCATAGGTATGAATGTGAGTGTGAATGGTTGTTTGTCTATATGTGCCCTGTGATTGGCTGGCGACCAATCCAGAGGGTACCCCACCTATCGCCCGAACACAGCTGGGATAGGCTCCGGCAACCAAGTGAGGTTTTACAGCAGCAAAAGTACAGTAGCACACAAGAGTATAGTACAAAGCATACAAGAGCAGATAAAGTCCAAAAACAGGGTAATACAAATACAAATAAAAGGACAACCCAGGACAGAGCTGGCCTTTTTGATCAGCTTGTCCAGCCTCTTCCTGTCAGCTGCTGTGATGCTGGTCCCCCAGCAGACTACACCATAGAAGATGGCAGAGGCCATCACTGGGTCTTAAAAGAAATACATTTATTCATTCATTCATTCATTCATTCATTGTCTACCGCTTTTCCTCACGAGGGTCGCGGGGGGGGGGGGTCTTCAGGCAAGAGGTGGGGTACACCCTGGACTGGTCGCCAGTCAATCACAGGGCACATATAGACAAACAACCATTCACACTCACATTCATACCTACGGACAATTTGGAGTCGCCAATTAACCTAGCATGTTTTTGGAATGTATATATAGATATATATATAGAGATATTTTTTTTTGTCATATAAATAAATTCACGTCAAGAAAGGATATGGTGCCTGGCTGTAATGTTGTTGATCACAGAGTTCTTTGAGGCTTTCCCATTTGTGTATATTTCTGTTAATCAGCCCATCTGCTGTGATATCATGGATGTGGATGAAAGAGGAGCCCTGTTATGCTCATTGAACCTGCACTGATGATATAATAGACAAGGTCGGTGCGGAACAATCAACTTTTCTTCAAGAAAGGTGGAAAGTTCAAGCGAGGTAAATTATAAATACAATGCACTCATTCACACACGTTTAATGCTGTGTTGCAATTCATTGGTAAATTTTTGTTTTGAGACCGTGAAAGTTCCTACTGCTGATAGATGGTAAAAACACACAACTGAAGACGAGTCAAAAACTCTTACACAACCAATACATTTCTTTGCATTATCATTGTTGTGAAGTATGTGAAAATCAGTGATCCATGTCACATATTTTTAGCACTCCTTTGTTGGTGCACTCACAGTGATCAAGTGACAAAAGAGTGGAGCTAAAAACACACTCAACAGAGAATCAGCCTTAAGACAAGCCAGATCAGGGAAAATGTGCACAAAGAAGCAGTACCGGGAAGTGACAACTTGGTGATAAAGGTCAGGAAAGCAGAGAGCTAATTGGCTTAGGTGTGACTTGGAACAGTGGTAAAGAGTTGAAGTGGATTTCCAAAACAAAACAGAAAATCTATAAAATCACCACCAGTGTTTGGACCATCACACATGTTTTTTTGTTTTTCTTTCTTGTCTGTACCAGCACATCATTCTATCTCCTGTGGGGTTTGTCAGACATCCGTCAAAATCTGTGTGCCGCAGCTCAGCTCCAATAGGGTCAGCAAAGGACTCCATTCTGAGTCACTCAGTCACCATAAACCCATGCATGGATTTGGAATGTTTTGCACACGATTTTGAACTAAACTGAACTTCAGAGCTCACACACGCTGGGCTCCGTGATGTGTGATTTGATCAGTATGGAGAGCTGCCAGCAGTGTTTACGGTGCGGTTCTGACTCACTCGCACTCCCAAAAAAACATACACCTTACCATCCATACTCAGTTTGCGAGCACTTGCATTCCGATGAGGAGAGTCACTCGGATGGTTGTCGGATCTCGGTATGATGCCTCGTCTTTACGCAGATAAAAAGGGCAAGGCACGATGCAGGAGGCGGCACCTGGGGCAGGGAATAACACCACACAGTGAGTTGCAGCGACATCACTGGTGATGGACCCAGACAAGGGTATAAAGTTCCATCAAGGGAGGTCATGGTTATCATGAAAATGGAAGGAAAAAAACCTTGTCTGGTTGGTTTGGCACATTTGAGTTGATGTAATTCAGACTATAGCGGAACAAAGTTGTGTCATGCTTCAAAGGATGGCGTTTCTACTTTACATGTGCACATTAAAATCTAAGGTAGAGAGTCTGATGTATGCTCTTTCGGGAGTAGTGTCTCTTTTATACCTTATTAATTTTAGAAAAAAAATCTGTCAAGGATGTGAGGGGATTGTATTAAATCAAGCCTGGATTATTTCACTGATCTGATTACTGAGCTAACAATTTACGGCTTGAGTGGTGTGATGTTATCTTTGCAGCAGTTCCAAACATCATTTGGTCTATATCAAACCCATTCGTGACTGACAGGCAGCAATATTCCTTCCCTGACGTGTGGCGCTAAGCCAAGTGGCCAGTAAGTGTCCTCATGACAGACACTAAATTGCAGCGGTGGGAAATGTCGAGGGTTGGAACTGCTGACAAGACGGGTGAGCAAAGGCACAGGCAAGTGGCATCAGACACAACTTAAAGTGCTGACAGAAAACATCATCACCACCTTGGTCTGAGTTGAACATCAATACATGAGTCAGTTGGAGGGTGCAAGTGGGAGTTCATCAAATTAACCATTTAAGTCCTTTTAAAATGCGTTTTTTGATCTTTTCAAACGTATGCTTTAGTATTGCACTTGATTTTTCATTAAAATGAAAAAAAAATAAGCAAAATGCAACAATGCAACTTAAAACATCAGGACAAACCCCTGGCAGTACATTTGACAAGAAGTTTGATGAGACCAGGTTGGGCCCTGCAAAAAGTGATGAAGAGAACCTGTGGCCACATTTTCACAGGTTGATGTGAAATCAGTCGGGTGTCTCAGAATAGTTGACTATTTCACGATTTGATTCTGAGGAGTCTGATTCAACCATGAATCTTGCAGTCGACTCACATAAAGATGTCCTGTGATTAAGGTTGTATCATTCTGACTATATGGTCGTGCCCATGGCTGCTGAGCATGCATTTTTACATAGGATGTCTTTGTTTTGTTTTGTATCATTTCTGTTGATAACTGAAAATGACATGTATGTTTAATGGAAGACCTATACTTATGCAAGATGGTGGCACTACCACATTTGCAGTTTTGGCAGTACTATTTTGTTTATTACTTTATTCTCGTAACTGTCTGACCTCTTTCTTGTAAATATACAACTTTATTATCGAAATCTCAGATTTTTTTTTTACATTTGAGACATTTTTTCAGACCTTTAGTGTTACGGGAAGATAATATTTTTGTACTCTTTCATTTTATTGCACTACTAAGAAGTGTCACTCTGAAACTATGATCTGACATGTAAATTAGACACAAGGTAATTGTAGAAAAGATGCCTACCTGCATCTGTAACACCCATAAACTGTAGTTGTTGTGTGGATAATTGATGAGCGCATGTCTCAATTGGCCATGAGGAGAGTGGTTGAATCCCTGCTGTGAGACAGGAAATTGCTGCTGTGGTGAAAAAAATATAAACAAAAGGAAAGGTGCAAAAGAATAAAAAAACACAAACTGTTCACAGTTAAAAGCAAGGAGATGTAGTAGCTTCCATGTCATGCGTGTAAAGCATTAACCTGTCTTTCTGCGTGCGAATATTAGCCTCTGTCAGCCCACACACTCTTGAGTCTTGGTGACATCTATTCATTATTGTTGTTCCAGGACACACTTTCGGACCCACATGTACACACATTTCACACATGCATGAACTATATAGACAAAAGTATTGGGACATGTGGTTCTGAGAGGTACAGGTGAAAATGGAAGGAAACACTTGTGTTTCCTCTTTTGCCACTGTATATTTCACTTTGTGGTGTTGGATGGGACACCCTGGCGTAAACTCTTGTGTTTAGAGCTTTGTGCGCTCGGACACAGTCATGGTGGAACATAAACAGGCATTCCCCAAACGGTTCATGAAACAATTCCACTAACAATCACAAAGTTCCCTTAACATTCAGGAGGATGATTTCATTGACTAAAATGTGTGTTCATATGATCGACAGTATACGGTTATCACCAAAAATATTGGCACGCCAAAGATGCCAATGATTTTGACCTTGCCTGAAGGCAATACAACCAAATTTGATTAGTATATACAACCAAAAACCATCGACACATTTGGCATACCAGTATTTTTGCACATGACTGTGCGTTCAGATACAATAACAAGAAAGAAAAAGTCAAGTTGGAAAGAACTACATTAAAATGTCAAGACAAGAACATTGTGTCAAGTAAACAAAGTGTGTCAGCCTTCTAAGAAACAACCAGAACATGCATCAAAAGGAGGGTAAGTCCTCACATTATCATTTATTCCAGCGTAAGGAAACAGATATCTTGCCTAGAGGGGACTTATTCTCACATCAAGCATGCATGAACACATCAGCAACAAGGTCATATGTAATACAGAGGCATACAACTACAAGTGAAGGCTAAATACTGCAGAACATATGACCCATTGCAGCGCACCTTTTTACCCGAGATGATTTTTAAATTAAACATTTGATTGGCTGAGCTCTGACAAACTAATTAGTGTACTTTCACGCTTGAGAAGGTAATTCGATTACGGGGAGGAAAGGAAAACAAAAATAAAATACAGTACAATACTTTGGTTTCGTCCTGATCCATTCCAAAAGGTCTGACATTAAATATGACATTTTCCTAGACTGAAGACTGTTGTTGGTGAACACAGAGATGAGTGGAAAAACTGAACTTTTAAGGAGTGGACGGTTAGAGCTGTACACAGTACCTGCTCACTAGAAATTTTATGTAACATCATCAGTGGGTACAATCATCAGTACACACGAATATAATTAAGTGTCATTGTTAAACCATTCCACCTACAACCTGTGTCAAAGCTTTCAATCAATTTTCATGTCACAAATTATACCTTTGAACAACAATCCATTCACATATGGTGGCGTAACTCGCCTGTGCTGCCCCCATGTTTGCCATCTTTCATCCATTACCCTCAGGTCGCTACACCAAAGTCCTCCTGGAATGTTTTCAAGCTCCAAATTCATTATAAGGTACTTGGTTGATTTTTGAGAAAATTAAAGGCTTTTAAGTGTGCATTATCATGCAGAAAATAGAGTAATTTGTCTGTACATTTAGAATGTTTTTCCAATTTTCCACCTGTCAGTTGAATTAGGCAGCCATTAATGCTTCTGAGTAATATGTTTTTAAAACAGTTCTCACCACTTAGTCTTTGACATTTAAATGCATTGTGACAGCCCAGTGTGAAGCAATTATGTTGGAAGTCAAATCAGAAAGAGTTACTGACTAATTTGCTTTTCGATTCATGAAATCAATAACAGGTGCATGTAACAAGAGATCAACTGTTCTTTTTAGTGGAAAATTGCCTCATTGGTTAGAGTTATTATCAAGGCCCCTCAAGAATGATTTGAATGTGTACGCGCCACTGAGGTAAGTTATCTAAGGGGTGATTAGCTGGAGTGCTAACAACCCAGATCAGAATGAGGTTTGCATATACGCGGCAGGGGAGCTAGTGTAGTGCCTGTTTTGATTAGCATACTTGCACACAGCAAAATGGCTAATTTGTGCCAAGGCTTCTTGGGGCATATCTAATTGCCAACTTGAAAGGGGAACTTGATTTTACAACTAACTTGTTGAGCTGTACAAAACCATCTATAAAATGTGTACAATATATCTATAGGCGACACGGCGGGCGAGAGTGGTTAGCGCGCAGACCTCACAGCTAGGAGACCAGAGTTCAATTCCACCCTCGGCCATCTCTGTGTGGAGTTTGCATGTTCTCCCCGTGCATGCGTGGGTTTTCTCCGGGTACTCCGGTTTCCTCCCACATTCCAAAAACATGCTAGGTTAATTGACGACTCCAAATTGCCCATAGGTATGAATGTGAGTGTGAATGGTTGTTTGTCTATATGTGCCCTGTGATTGGCTGGCGACCAGTCCAGGGTGTACCTCGCCTCTCGCCCGAAGACAGCTGGGATAGGCTCCAGCACCCCTCCGACCCTCGTGAGGAAAAAGCGGTAGAAAATGAATGAATGAATATATTTATAGAGGATACCTCTATCTATGTTGAGTATTTTGTACTATTTTCAATTGTCCAGTAAATTCATATTGAGATAATTACTATTGTTTGAAAAAGTGGTCTCGTTGGAAAATGTAGCAAACCGTCAACCAGCACCCCAGTCTTATAACTGTCAACATCCTATGTTTTTCACTATTAGGAAGAGCAACACTAAGACACTAAGCAACATTTGGACTCCTTTATTGTAAGGAGCTGTGAGCCAGCTGTCTTTGCAATGTTATTATTGAATGCATTATCGAATGCAGGCATTCACCGCCCCGTAGCCTATTTAACTGATAAACAGCTTAAACATTTTAGCGTGTCGATCAAAGACAGCTGGAAGGGCGGGTGATGACATTTCTGCTTAGAGGATCTGAGAACCTGATTGGTGGGCAAAAGTTATCAGTTGGAAAAAAAACTCACTTCTTACATTCTTATTAAAATGAAGCAATCTGTTAATTGGTGATGTATTCACCAATCGTTGTTTTTCATGCAGGAATGCACCAACTGTGCTAAATGCATATTGTGAAAGATACCCTATGTCTCACCACCTTCATATGGAAAAAAAGATGGCAAAAGGGCAGGCTCAGTCAAGCAGAACAGCCTCAGATGAGATTGGGGTCAGACTTGGGCAGCTCATGATGCTTTGGTAAATGTAAAGGCAGCAGTGTTTGATTAAATCTATTAGGAGTGGAGCTTATACATGGGACCCCCTTTATATACTACAGATATTTGAAGGTCATGGGATGCCGTTATTTAACCAGAATCTTCAGCAGGACTTCATGAAGTGTTCCATTTCTGAACTGAGGCAGTGAGACAGTGGAGCCGCTGAAGTCCTATTGGGACTTGTATTCATATAGTCGTTGACTTCATTTAAGAATGCTGTACCATTTCTATGCACCAGGCATGTTGGGCCATCATGTTTGTTTCAGAAAATTGTGTTTTTAGTGGGGCAAGCATGTTTCATTCATGGTTCATCTTCCTGTAAGTCAGGGACTCCTAGAGTCACATTGGTGTCATGATTCCACCTTCTCAGTTGCAAAGCTCCTGCCGCCATCATGCGGAGGTTCTTTGAAACATTTATTCCTAATGTACGAGAAATTCTTGTTCTGTCATTTAAAAATATCATGCCATGAGAGCTCAGTGGGTTTCTATTATTTACGTCTCCAAAGTGGTCATCATGTATGGCATTTTGAGCTAAATTGAGGCCCCTTGAAGCAATGCCTGAGACATGGAACTCATCAGAGCTTAAGTGAGGGTTTTACAATTTCCGAAGGACAAGAACCCTCCTGGTGACTTTTCTGATCCTCCCGACGAGACGTGGAGGCATGATATAAGCAGGCAGCTGATGGAACCATGTTTGATGTTGGTTATGTAATCTGATGCCAGTATGACCGACCTATGAGGGTTCTTTGTTTGTTATTTTGACATTAATGCTTTATGTTTTGTTGTTGGTTTGTAGTAGAAAGTTTGTGTGGACTAATAGAATGGCAATAGAACATCAGTACAATGATGGCAGT
This sequence comes from Doryrhamphus excisus, assembly GCF_037039965.1. NCBI lineage: Eukaryota > Metazoa > Chordata > Actinopteri > Syngnathiformes > Syngnathidae > Doryrhamphus > Doryrhamphus excisus. The sequence goes on along the minus strand of NC_136371.1, from coordinate 8,384,016 downwards.
TGTAGTAGCCAATTAATAGCATTAACGCTATGATTTAAATGCAATGTCTAACCTTGATTAGCGTCAGTAATGGCTCCTCTAAAACATAGTCTAACCAAATCAACTTTCCCTGTGAGAAATACTATATATATATATTTAATCAGTTGCAGAGAGCCAAAAATGTTAACACTAAAAACATTTTTTTTAAGTTTACTGAAGATGGGATTGATGTTCCCAAGATGTTCCCAAATGATGTGACACGTTCCTCTTCAACAAAAAACCTCAATAACCCATAATTTTGTTAGTAAGCTCAGGATGTTCACAGAATGTTTTATGATAAATAAAAATTAAGAACACAGTTGGACCAACACAGTATATAACAGAAAAAGACATGCGCCATGTTTTACACTCGAAAATATAGAAAAATATACTACCAGCGAGGATGCTAACCAAGGTTCCACTGTATATTAAATTGACATTTTCAAAAGCACACAGTGGTACAAAAGAAATAACCTTTAGAGAAGCACCCCTGTGACAAACGGCAAAAATGTTTTTAGTGCTGTTACGCATTTTGGAATTTCCTGAGCACACAAATTTGATTGAATTCATGTTTTCAGTGTACGGTTGCTTTCCTCTCCACCCCCATTTATGTTTTCACCCTGCATCCCTCATGTGCTTCATTTATGAGGCTGCAGTCAAAACAATTCACCTCCTCAGGCATAGGAAACTACTGTTGCAGATGGTGAATTTATATATTGTAGCCCCTGGCATACATACTGGGCTCAACCAGTCGGTAATGTCAATTTTTAGTGAGTTTACTGAGAAAGACTGGAAAGTTGAAAGACCAGCATCCACTGCGCCGCCATATTGGCAACAGATGTGCTTCCTCACAGAGTTCTGACAGCAGCGCAACGCCTGAGTTGAGCTCTCCATCCCTGGTTAGCCGCAGTTGTTTTTCCCTGCGTTAATTCCTTCTCACATTCTTGTCTTGGGTTTTGTGTAGATATTCAACCATAATTTGAGTACATTTGATTTTAAAAAGTGATAGTTGAAGATGAGGTGCTCAAGGCTTTGTAGTGAGGACTTTGAAGGGAGCACAGACAAAGTAGAATCCAGACCAATTAAGTGCGGGTTTGATATGTGAGAAGCATGACTTTGCCCTTTTCTCAGGAAGATGATACAGATTGAAGGTGAGAGGGAGGTGAGTTTGGATTTGTTACTGCACCAGGGGACACTAAATCATGGCATTCATAATAGGAGCCTCATTCAGTTGCCCCCCTGGCAATTTCTGGGCTTTGTCGCCTTCAAACATAATGCAAGGAGCCCCTTTTGAAGGTGACATTTTGGGCAAAAAGGTTTTGCTGCAGTGCCAGCACTGACTTTGATAAATTATTTCATTTATCAGCACACTCTGCACCTGTCCATGGGTCTAATGAAAGAAGAGAGGCCAGTGATATTGGCCAAAACCTGCACCTGGCAGCGTCATATTGCACAACAGTGTTCTAAAATATGTATGTGTGTACGACTACATAAAGCCATTGGGACACTCAAGAATGACACATTGAAGTTGTCCAACTGCGTGTCGCGTGGGTCAGAGTCTACCTGATACTACGAGACAAAGTCGTGGGCATGAAGTGTCTGCTGTGTTGAGGCAGGGGCTGCCAACTGTGGGGAATATACCCTCTATTTGACAATTCCCTCTGGACAGTCACTTGCCTACAAAAATAGTAAAACAAGACCAAAAAAAAACTTGAAAAGGATTATTTTGATGTACAAATTGGTCCCCAAGCCGCTGAGCACTCTGGGAAGAAGTTGTAAGCAGATGCTGGGAAGTTCGCATCACTCCATGGGATGCTGATTTCTTTTGTCCCATCGTCTTCCATGTCCTATACATAAGATATTCACTGGATATTTCTTTAAAATATGCATAGGGCGGACGCTTAAAACAACCAAGGGGATATTAATTATGCATAACAGCTCCCGTTGTTCCGCCTGGTGTCTCCTGAACAGTTGGCAGCTGTGTCTTGGCATAATAGGCCTGTCATTTCTTCATTTATTCCAGGGTAGCTCGGAGGTAAAGTTAAGAGAGGATTGGGTGACAGCTTGCGTGAAACGGTGTGACAGCTCTTTTTTTCTCCTCCACCCACTCAATTTGTATTAAAAATGTTAAACACATGTGCATCTGGATTGCTTACTGACAACATGCACGTCACTGTAATTGAGTGTTTTCAACTTTTACCTTTGACCTCTTGGCCAAAGGGTTTTACCCTGTGTATGTGTTTTTGCAGCTTTTGGGGGATTTTTACGCCAAACAATGAGAAGCATCACATGAGACGCAAAGTACAAAATAGAGACGTTTCATGATGTAAATTAATTCATATTCAAAGCAGGAAGACTGGTGGTCTTACTGTTGTTCAACTCAGTGTTAATCCAGTTTTGTAAATACTGCCAATATTATGTCTAATCTGGGGATGCAAAATTCTCAGGAACACAAGAAAATCATATTCTGCAGATTACAAGCTGCAAGTGAACTTGTTATGTTATGTTGTTTAGGCTATAGTTATCTGAATAACTGCTAATACCACCTATTAACACACCTATTCAGCCTGTTGTTTTGTATTTTATTGTCTTAATTTGCCTTACAAGATGATATGTCTGTTTTTGGTTTCTCTTGACTTTCCCCCCAAAACAGCTCTTATAAACCTGCAGAATGTGAATTCTTTGTGTCCAAGTGTCTAACACACGGTCGTTGACCCGACATAAAACCTAAAGCAAGTTTGAAGAAAGAGGCTGAACAGTGTAACTGGCCAAGAGCTGAAGGCTAGACTTCTGACCCTTGGCAAGTTTGCATCATGCTTGCAACATTGAATTTCATCAGGGTTCGTCCTATTGCATTACACAGTAATCCATGTAAGTGTGAGGAAGCCCAGCTCAAACTGTGGCTGCTAGAGTACTGAAATGCTGACAAGAAGCCCACAAGTACCGTAAATACATAAATAAATAATAAATCACCCTGCTAACTGACAGGCACGGTTTCGCCGCAATGTCTCTTTGGTGAAAATGTGAGTTGGAAATATAATCCAAAAATAGAAATAGCGAATACAGAAACGTTTCATATACTTTTACATGCATGCCTGGCATAATGAAGGAACACTGTGCAGCCTCTGGTGGCCCCTGGGTCATGTTATTGTGAATAAAACTTTCACACAATGCAAACGAAGGCCTGCACTTGAACTTGTTTATAGGCACCCTTCCCTACGCATTACATGATTTACTGAATCCTTAATTTACTCTTCTTTTAGCATCACTAATGTACACAATGTTGTGAGAGGTAAAGACTGGCTGGGATGAGTTCGAACAGAGGACCTAACTAAACATATCACTGAACATGCTTTTCCTCTAAACGGAGCATTGGGTAAGACAGAACAAGGTTTCCCTTCTGCTTCCCTTTTGAGAATTACCTTTTATTTAAAGCTTCATGTGCTAAAAATAGCACTTGCTTGTCATATCCAAGATGGGATATTACAAGCTGTCAAGCATAACCATTCACAATTGTCAATACTACCTCATCAAGCAAAAAAAAAAAACAAATCTACTATCTGTTCGTAAGGCAACGTCTTCAATGTGGAATGTATTTATTTACTCATTATTTTGATGATGGGACTCGTACTTTACGATAGCTTTTCATGTTTGTTTTCGTCCCATGGTCCAATAATGGCGTTCTCACGCACTGCAGTCACATAATGAAATTCAACACAAAAACAAACATAAAGGCAGATTGCACAAACTGAAATATGAAGGCGCTGAAGCACACATCTGTCATCTCCCGTTTCTGTTGTTTGCTTGTCTTGATGTATCTGTGCCCAGTGGGAGCTGATGTAATGAATAGGTGAGGTTCTTAAGTGCATGTTTCCATCATGTTCATCAAATGTGACGCAGACACATGAGTGGTAATTGGTTATTTTTCTCAGGACACCCACCTATCATTACTGTCCCTGAGGGACAGTAATGAATTTTCTTAAATGACTTAATGAAACTAGCCTACAGTGGCAGACAACAAAGCAATGGCTAATTAGCAGTGAGCAAACCTGGACAAAATATGATGACAAAGCAGTTTGAAGGCCAAAAGCGTGGGAAGAACCTTATGATCTGTTGATACACTTAGAAATCTCAGTACGACAATCCACCAGTATGTTTTTTTTTAATGTATCTATTTCTCAGAATGATAAATGCATCATGTGGATCAAAAAAGACATGGAGATGCTCAATGTCACAACATAATGCAACATTGCTTGTTAGCTACCGCTTACTCCTGCACTCCTGAAAATAAGAACGATAGTGGACCATAACACACAAATACAGTACCACAAATTATGGACTATTGCGTGCACTTGAATATAAGCCACACACACCAAATTTAAAGAGAAGAAAATGTGTACATATATAGGCCACACTTATCTATAAGCCCCAGGTGTCCACATTGTAGTATTTGCATAGAAGTACACACTATAAACCGGTTCAAGCAGAAGCTGTAATAATTCTACACTTCATCAAACATACTTAAGATTTGTCAGATCAAAACACAGAGCTCGAATTTTGTGGCACAGCGCAAGGTGGCGCAGAGCGACAGAGCGTGGCACACCCCATGCAGTGGTAATTTGGTCCAGGGCACCACTGTACGCAGCCAATTTGGTAATTTGGTAGACTGGGCTGCGCCAAGATGAATGAAGGTAGTAATTTTTTGATCAAAGTTAAGATTTGTCAGATCGGATCAAATCTGTGAAATTTTAAGTCATGATAAAACAATTGAGTCACCTCTGAGAAGCCTATTTAAATGTGTGTATTTCATTATACAAGTATTTCGTAATGTAACAACTTTTTATCCATAGAGAGGGGGTATACTTTTAAATCCATTGAAATGATAAGGCATCTTTGAGTAATTTTCATTTGAGTGTCTTTCTCAGTGTCTTTCTCAGTGTCCTGGTTTTCGGTGATGGTGACCCTACACAATACCAAAAGATGACTGGTTAAAAAGCGGGTGCTTAGTTACCGATCTGCCTACCAGTTGGACGTTTGACTTCAGTTTTGCCACTCAGAAAAGAACATACAGTAAACTGCCTGCAAGACTGAAAAAATCAGTAGACTGTTCTGTACTAAAAGAAGAAAGCAATTACGGGTAGCCTGCAGCACAAACCTTGGCTCCTCTGAAGAGCATTCACTTGAGCATCTAACACGGCTTCCAGGCACAAATACGGTGCAACAGAGCAAAACAGCCTTTGCCGTCGAGAAAGGAGAAATTGGGCAGATAAGTTGCAGGGATTTCTGAAAACAGCCACTTCTAACTGAAATCCTCACATAGCCTCAACTCTACCACTGTACATCCCCTCCTTGTTTTTTCATTTCACGCAACATTAGCCAAGGTGCTGGTGCGCTTACATTACATGTTATCCTTCTAGCCTTTTGTGGTGGATTATGATGTCTTCCGAAGTATGACAATGGAAGAAGGGTTGTGCCAACTCAAACATGGCACTCGGACCGGCATGCACAAAAGGACATTAGTCGTCACACAGGTGGCTATCGCTTTGGGCTCCTCCATGCAGCCAAGTGTCAGGAATTAGACAGGAAGGATTTTTTCTCTCAGGGCTGGCTGCTTGATGTTCCATAAAAAAGTGATATCAGGGACCTTTTTTTTTATCATGCGGAACTACACCAACCGTATATATATATATATATATATATATATATATATATATATATATATATATTTTTTTTTTTTTTTCAGCAAAACTGCTTTAGCACAACTAGTAGTATACTTCCTATGACAGCAGCGTACCCAATGTGATTGTTTCATTAAACAGACAGACGGGTTATCTTTACATTAGGCTCAGCTATTCTGTAACCACTTTTGCTGATGATTTACAAGTCATCCCCATGTAGATTTAAGCGAGGCTTTATTCATGCATATTAGAGATGAGTGAGTACACCACTATCTGTATATGTAGTATCTATCTTAAAGCTATATATTATTTGAAGTCTGAAATGTATTTGGATAATGGTTGTTTGTCTATATGTGCCCTGTGATTGGCTGGCGACCAGTCCAGGGTGTACCCCGCCTCTCACCCGAAGACAGCTGGGATAGGCTCCAGCACCCCCGCGACCCTTGTGAGGATAAGCGGTAGAAAATGAATTAATGAATGTATTTGGATTGATCAGAAATTGCTTTATATATTGTCTATTATTCAGCTATATGTGTATGTGTGGATGTGACCCTTGAGACTCTATTCCAAGTTTCATTCAGGCTGTCATATAAGTTGGCTCTCATATGTACATTCTATTTAAATTAACTCCTAAATCACACACACTGTACTCAGCCCAACATTGAGATATTCAAATTACACTTGATGTTTACTCAAAGATGCCATATAGTAACTGTTGCCAACTACTATGAAAGTATTGGCTGCCCTAGAAGTCACTCGATGCCAATTGGCATTTTTTTTGTATGTGATGTTGTAACAGATACAGAAAAAGCTGAATTTAGCAATTAAGAGATTGTTGACAAACCACCTCCTCGTCATCCTTACAACCTCCGGCTAGATATTACAATACCGTCTTTGACACTGGTAAATGAGTAGCTGAACAGAATATATATTATGTTGTCATATTCATTCTATATTGTGCCAAACGATGACCTAATGGTTAACATGTTGGCCAAACAGTCAGGAGATCGGGAAGATCTGGTGCAATGGCCTGCATTGTTAGACAGCTCATATCAACTCATTTTCTGGCGTTATAATTCACAGAAAAGCGAAAGAAATGTGTGTTCATGTTTCACATAAGGATTCTGAATGATGGGCACATTTAAAAAATGTCAGAGTGTTTCAGCAGCATGGAAACAATGGCCAGCCTTCTGAAACAAAGCATTTAAGTAGCATGTTGGATTGAAGACTTGTTAATTGTTGTTTGGAACTTGTTGTTGCCTTAAGTGCCTTAAATTTAAATAAACATTTATAAATTTGACTCAAAAATATTAGATATTTGTATGATCGCAGGGCTGCACGGCGGGCGAGTGGTTAGACCTGAGTTCAATTCCACCCTCGGCCATTTCTGTGTGGAGTTTGCATGCTCTCCCCGTGCATGTGTGGGTTTTCACATTCCAAAAACATGCTAGGTTAATTGGTGACTCCAAATTGCCCATAGGTATGAATGTGAGTGTGAATGGTTGTTTGTCTATATGTGCCCTGTGATTGGTTAGCGACTAGTCCAGGGTGTACCCCGCCTCTCACCCGAAGACAGCTGGGATAGGCTCCAGCACCCCCGCGACCCTCGTGAGGATAAGCGGTACAAAATGAATGAATGAATGTATGATCAGATTTAATTAATCTTCATATACTCACCTACGGCAAAAGACAACATTGCCTCTTAAATGTTGTTTAACCTTTAAAGAAATAAGCAAAACACACTGGGATTTCTATTTCATACAGAGAGAAAGCGCTGCCTTAAATGCTGCACTTGCATGAGCAGGCTCAGTGCACCCTCATGAACAGGAGCACGTTTGCAAACGACATGTCAGCATTTACTTTGTGCTGCTCAAAACAGATTTGGAGTGGCACTCGGTGAAGATAAGGTTACACAAAAATTTGGGAGAGGATTGTGCATTTGCCCTCTGCATACATTTACCAGAATGGTTGAAAAAATTAAGCATGGATTGAGTAAGAGTGATAATCTTGTATTTCCAGATGCTACCAGACTTGCAGAAGTTCTTGTATGCAGCCTATTTAAAGCTCAGACACCACTGACAACAAAATCTCAGGTTTCCAACAGCTATGATCATTATAAAGGTATCTACATATTGCACGTCATGCTGTTTCATCTCTCAGGCTAAATCTGCCTTCAGTGACACATCAGCTTTGCTTCATGTGTTTCACAAAATAAAGGAAATCATCCACAGCATATTTGAGTCACAAAACAAGGCCAGAAGGTTTCCTGGTGGCTCAGCTGGCAAGTGCACATGACATTAGGAGTTTTTAACATGGCCAACAACCGCACCAATGACTTGGGCTCCACCGAGTGCACGGTCAGTGCAAGCAGGAAAAGTAGGGCAGGTTATTGTGGATCTGCACGCTTTTTGCAGCACTACACAAAACGGGACTTAAATAAAGATGTTTTCACCGGTGTTGTAATGCCTTTCCTCCACAGAGGCAGGATTAACGGGCAAATTGAATGCTTTTCAGCTCCTTTGTGGCTATTCCTCTGAAGTCCCACAGATAATGATTAGATAATTATAGCAGGGAAAGCATCTGCAAAACAACAAAGATCTAATTCATCATTGCAACAGTCAACCAAGTAGCAAAGAACCAAAAATATATCCATACATCTCTATCAAGTCACGAAAAAGCAGAAGAAACATATTCCATTAATTAGTGTAGAACTGTCAACGGAATATTTTCATGCAGAATAAAAAGTGTCCTTTGTGAATGTAAAATAGTTTGGTAAAAAAAACTACATTAATTAGTATTTATAGGTTGCCATAATTGGCTGTATATACGCTAGTTTTCAGCACATTTACTAAATTGGTATGGAGTGGTTTGTTTCAGACAACTGAGCTAATTTCATGAAGGAACATCATGTGGTTACATTTGCACAATTCAAGATATCTGAAAAGGAGTAGGAAGAGGCGGAGCTTATTTAAACCTACCTATTTCCTTACCATATCGTACTGATAATTCATTGACTTGTTGGCATGTACAATGTTTTGTTTCATTACATGTCATCATTTGGATTTTGTTTACTTCCTGAGTTAACAGAAAGAAATGTGATGAAAAATCAAAAAACAAATAGTAAAAAAATATTGTGCAGTGTTGAAAGGAAGGAAGAAATAAAAATATAAAAAATAAGTATAAGGATAATAAATTGGTTCATAAATTGTACATTAAATAAAAACAAGTAAAACAAAGACATTGAGAATAAATATACAAATACTGAGATAAATGTTTGACTCACATTCACAATTTATGAGTAATTTCTGGATGTATATTAAGTAATAATTCATTGGTGATGATCAATACAGCAGCAGTTGAGTAAAGATGGGAACACAGGGGCACAGGGGTTGTCAGATGTTTGTTTGTTTATGTTGAAATGGAATGCTTTGAGGCCGTACTTCTGATGCTCCAAATAAAATATTTCCCAGCATCCATGTAGCAATTCTGCAGCATATATCTGCATCAGAACTTCTCGAGCAAAAACAATTTGAAAAAGCTTTCCTCGAGCCTAAACAGAAGCGATACCATTTACAGCCGTGTCACCCGAAGATTTAACAGTGGACGTTTAAAGCTTCATTCTTTTTCTGTGCTCTTCTTCTGTTTAGTGTCATGTGTGAGCTGGAGCGCATTCCAGCCAAACTTTGAATGAGAGGTGGTGTTGCTAGTCAACCACAGGGCACATTCAACAATGGACATGATTTTCAAATGAAAAAAATGGGGTCAATACAAACAATGAATGGTGTATATACCTCAGGTCTTTTTAAACGTCTTATAAACACAAACAATGTAAGACAGTATAACAGTGTAAGATATAACTGAGTTTCCAAAAAGAGCATTAACACTCAACCCAAGGTAAAAGAGCTGTTTCCTTGAACAGGTTGCTTCTACTGAAGCTCCTGGTTTGATTGAGGGTGTTGCTCCCTTGCGAGGAATCACACATAATGTGCCTTTAAATCACTTTGAGCGGTTTGAGGCAAAAGTAAACGGATGACAACTGGTGCAGCTGTGTGTAAGGATGCACGTTGAAAGTGAGCCCTGAAAGATGTTTGCGATGGCTCCAAACGTTCTCTTTCAGAAAGTTTTTTTTCTAACAAGGAGCTTTGTGACATCAGTGTGATCCTGACTACCTTATATAGGCATGCCCAGATACAGTGTAAAGCTCTGCTTCTATGTATACCGTGTTAGCAATGGTTTCCAGGAAGTGTTTCATTCGAGGCAGACGTGGTTGGAGTTGCTTGGTTGTGTCAAAGAGACAGAAATGCAAACTGTAAGTAACAATTTATCAGTGTTCTGTGTTTTGTGTAAATAAACAAACAAATATATGTGTAGTGTTATAGAGTGTGCATACAGTCTTACCTGCATGCATGCAAATTACAAGCTCACCAATGTCTGGAGTTGCTAAAAGCCCTTTTCCACCACAATCAGTGGGTTTACCCAAGTTGAAGGTATTTTTTTTTTTAATGTTTTTTATAGGGCTTTATAGGCGTAATCGGTAAATCCCCAAATCCTGCTAGGATGAAGCAGCAATATGCAAAATGTGGAAAATTTAAAAACAAAATGCTGTTTTTTTTTGCAAGTCACAATCTCGGCTTTTAGCATGACAACTAGGGCTGAAGAACTCCAGGATGGCAGAAGCAGACAGGTAAAACCGGAAAGAGAAGATGTATTTGGTACATTATCAGAAGGGCTATTGTCTATAGGGGATTATTGACTGCATTGATCGATATAAAATGTATGTACAGTAGAGAAGTGATTCCCAAACCTTTCACAGTCTCATTAACCTGGAATCCATGTACCCCTACTCTTGAACACATTGCCATGTAAGTGAATTTGCTCACCACTGGGGGTAGCCTGTACAAATGTGTCATTGGTGGCAATGGAGGAAGGCACTGTGATTCTGATTTAAATTCTTGTTCCCAATGTAGGCACACCATTTTTATTTTTTATTCACGTTCCCCTCAGTAAAGTGTGCTTTTGTGAACTATGGTAGTAGAGGAAAGAGAGCAGGAGGTGGTTCAGAGCTGGAATGAGTTTTTTTTCAGCATGCGGGACGTGCTTTGGCCTTAATTGAATGTGATGTGAGTTTACTGAGACCATCTGGGATGCAAGGTGCATCCTTAAAGTTTCTAGACTTCAGCAGTACTGAAAAGATTAACTGAAGAAAAAAAAAACAAAACAGATACTGGAATCACTGACAAAGATATATTCTCAAACATAGCACAGCTCCAGATCTAAATACGAAATGACTGACCCTTGAAGACTTTACTGTTAAAGTAGACCTATTACAACACAGTGATAAAACCCATCTTACTGCTTTTAGGGACTGTCATTTTTACGAGTAAACCTTTTGTCTTTTCTCATAAACCTTTTTCCTGCTGAATGTCCAGCAGGGTCAGTTGTTAACAATTAAATTCCAGCACCTTTATTGGAAAATAAAGAAGCAAAACAAAAAAACAATTCTCTTACAAGATGAGTAAAGCTTACATGCACTGTGCAAACAAACAGTTACCTTTGAGCAGGATGGACAGGACAGTGAGTTATCAGCGTTGGTGCCTCATAGCCTCCGGTTTCACTTTTCCTATTTTTGTGTATATTTTCATATGGCCACAATATATATAATAAAGTCATCATGGTGTACATTATAATTACTATATTATAATTGCATATGCATTCATGGGAACAAAAACAAATTGCTTTGCAAGCACTTTGAAAATTATTAAAAACTAAACAAAACAGTTACTCCCTAACAACAGCCTTTTGACACCGTGGAACGCGTACTCTCTCTAGTGGCCATCATACGTCATTACATTTTGCTTCTACTGCTCACCACGTTTCATGCATCATTAACATGCATAAACTGCTGACAGTAAAGAGGCTAATTGGATTATAAATGAGCACAATTTATAATCTGCCATGGGGATTATACCATCTCTCACAGTATTACTCGATAGTATGTTCTGCCTTGTCCTCAAATTAACTGGACGACTTAATAGCAAATAAGGTCCCACATATGAACCTCTTCCACTCTTTTTCTAGTTTGGGCCTATTTTGTTAATTTGTATTAAATTTGTGTTAAAACTAGCTGCTAATTACATATGAAATTGTATACAATTGATTTATTTTCCAAGCATGTTCTTGTATTGATTCTTTTTTTCCTTCACAAAGAGGCAACACATCAAGAGACAGACATCGGTGAGGGAACACAAAGGAACCCACTTTCCTTGTATAAAGTTGTGCAATGGGCTGTGAGAATGGCACTACCTTTGTATGGCACTGAAGCACTGTGGAATGTCAGCTGAACCGGACTCACATACCCATCCAAACACTCTCTGGCAGTCAGGCAACTGTTGGATTGGCACCACCATTGTGTGAAAGTGCTACTGTGTCGTTTCTGGCTGAAGAATTGGGGAACATGTCCAAAGCTTGGAAGAATAACAGTTTGATCAATATATAAATGCTGTGTAAAGTCAGTGTTTGGAGACTGGTTTACTCCTCTGAGTTTCTCCTGCAAAGCCCAATTATAATAATGGATTGGATTTATATAGCATCTTTCAAGATACCCAAAGGTTTCACAGTAAAACCCATAATTCACTCACTCATTCATTCATTTTGTGCTACATCTGCTGGCCTGGGCTCGACTAATGGAAATGATAATATTCATTCACATTTCTACACCAGTTTGGGCTGCATTGGAGGTAAGGTGGGTGAATCTTCTTGCCCAATGAGTGACTGGGATGGAGGACGTAGTGTTCAAACTGATCACACTACAGTTTTTGGACGAGTTTTTGCACTACCTTCCCGAGCCAGTGCTACCTGACCCAATTCGTTAAATCCAATACATTCCACCTTTGCAAAGATCTGAGAGTTTGTGTTCATATTTTAAACATTTCAAAAGTACCAACTTGGCACTTTTATCTGAAAATATGTAAACTATAACCATCTCTTATATGGTTATATAGTTTCTGAGAAGTAAATAAATCTTCAACTGCTACCATAGACATAGACTTTCTTTATTGTCATTGCACAATAACACAGCAGTGAAATTGCCAACGAAATGTCATTGCCTGGCTCCTGTGTAATAATACATAATAAATAATAATGTGCAGAATAAATAGATGACATCAAATATGAACAATGTACAGCATAAACAGTAATTTGTACAAATAATTTAAATAATTTAGAATAAATAACAATAATTTAAAGCTTTGGTTGTGCGTGTGGGAAGGTAGAGGCTTATTTGGCATTGAGCAGTCTGATGTCCAGGGGGAAGTAGCTGTCTCTAAACCTGGTTGTTCTACAGCGGATGCTGCAGAGCCTTCTCCCTGACACCAGGCGCGAAAACAGTCCATGCTGGGGGTGTGTGGGGTCAGAGTAGATCCGACGGGCAGCGGGTGTTTGCTATGTCCTTAATGGGGGGGAGCGGGGTCCCAATGATCTTCTCCGCTGCCATCACCACTCTCTGCAGTAACATCCAGTCTGCGGCCTTGCAGCTCTCAGACCAGACGGAGATGCAGCTGGTCAGCAGGCTCTTGATGGTCCCTCTGTAGAAAGTGGTCAGGTTAGGAGGGGAGAGGGAGGCTCTTCTAATCCGCCGCAGGAAGTGCAGTCGCTGCTGTGCTTTCTTTGCCAGAGAGGAGGCTTGGAGTGACCAGCTGAGGTTGTCTGTGATGTGCACCCCCAAGTACTTGCGCTCACAACTTCTACGGCTATGTCGTTGATGCAGAGTGGAGTGTGTCTGGATCTCCTGAAGTCGACGATGATCTCTTTTGTTTTGTCAACCTTCAGGACCAGGTTGTTCGCCTTGCACCAATCCACGAGGTGTTTCACTTTAGCATTCAACACGATCATCCCCCAGGACCTGGTGAACCATGTTTTATGTGGAAAAAATATTGAAATATCTAAACACATTCTCCTGGAACAGACCAAGTTCTATCTTTTTACTTTACATGTATTTTTGTTTTGGTCAATGCTAATGTTATCAGTGAGTCCATCCATGTATATTTGATCATCTTGTCTGAATGGCGACGTCAATAAAACTCCCATTCACACTATTTTGATTGCCCTCCCGACTATGCTAAAATCAAGTTTACCTGTTGGATGAAAAATGGCCCTGGTGAGTAAACCTGGCATATTCCTCTGCAAAAATATATATTTTAGGGGAGCATTTATGATGCCAACAACAGTGTGGAAGGTTTGGTTTGAATGGAGTGGAATGGGCTTTTATCGAATTATATGTGCCATCCCATTATTACATACTCAAACTACCATGTCAGACATGTTAATTAGTGATAGCCATAAATAATAATGCTGATGGCCATAATTACAATAAGGTTAATCATGTTTTACATGGAAAAGTGTCATTAATCATCATTAACTGGACCACAGCTCATCAGAGTATTGCATATTCGACCTGCAGACAACATTGCTGCCACTAAGCAAAATTATCAAGTTCTTTGTCATTTATTGGATGGCTAATTTGTTTATTATCATCCTGGGCTTAGTGCCCACATTTTTTTTTTTCTGAACGAGAAATCACATTACGTTTTAATCTAGCAAGATCTCATCACACAAGATCTTGTGACACTCCCAGTATACAGTATTGTACAGACAAATGCACATAAACACATACAGTATGTCACTGATTGCATTCATAAAGATTCTGTTTTTCTCTTGCCACACAGTCTCAAGTAATACACTTAGTTTCACCTGTCATTTAAAGAGCCTTTATCAACACAATCTCCTGCATACAGCATGCTGAATAGAAATATGTGTCCATAAATTGTAAAGCTTTAGCCTCTCAAATATCAAATGGATTCTGTAGTCGCTCCCAGATGACTTTGAGACTGGTTCACCCTAGAATGTTCACCTCTCAACGGCAGCCTTGGCACTTTTTGCATAACCTATTCAAGCTTTGGTTTATCCAACTTTTCAGTGGGTGATTGTTGTGGGTAATAGAGACAAACACAAAATAGACATGACTAGATGTGGTAAAAGAAACCATAAACAACCATTCATACTTTCCCAGAGGGAAATACAGATTCTGAACACATTGTATATTTTAGACTTGTGGAGAACTTCACGCATAAAAGCCAGAATCCACTCTGACATATTTGCGGTGCTAAATGGTCATTCACTATGTTGTCATCGCCGTTGACGATGATCTGGGTAAAGCTGCACAACCCTCTTCCGATGTGGGGGTGTGTTTGCATTGACTGTAATATCTGGGTATGATGCTGCACTACATTTTGCTGTACTTCTCACTGTGAATGCACTTGTGCACTTACGTAAAATGCTTAATGTAAGTATGAATGTACGGCAATCGAGAAAGACACAGATTTGGCAAGTGCTATGATCTTTTGGCAATGCCATGACATGACTGCGTCATCTGTGTAGAATCTCAGTCCATATGGAATTGACTTTGAAATTCATGATGTTATACTGTCTCTATATAGGGTGATAAATAAATAGAGTAAACAACCTTTGATTCACTTATAGGAAAGGTTCAACACACTTATCTGTCTTGTCTGACACAGTTATTATGGTATTCACGTACACTACTGGTATATTAATCATTAATATACAGGGATACTCCTATAGCCTTAATGAGAGAGAGGAGGGAAAATGAGATATGAGCAGATGTCCATGATGAAGCCTCATCAACTATGGTTACGTAAACCTGTCATTTTAAACATCAACCACTAGATGGTGGTGTCTACCTGGAGAAACCACAGACGACAAAGCACAGTTACCATGATGGGTATGAAGGAAAATACAAGGACTAAATGTAGAGTTAGATGGTGTGGAAGCAGTAGCGTTTGGGTCTTGTATAAGGAATTGGATTCATGAGAATAAAGTGGAAAGTAAACGTGGCATAAAGATGATAATCAGTCATCCCCTACATTCATTATATCTATGATTACACTGCTATTATCTAGGTCAGACATGTTCTCTTCCACATCCTTGGAGCAGAAACCTTATCCATGGTTAATTGGGGGAAAACAGCATCTCAGTGAGGGTGAGATGTAGTGGAAGCTTGCTTTCTCCGCTTCCCAAAAGATGGAGGAGAGCATAACTCACCATATATCATACCTGCTAGAAGATAATTGTCACGCCCTGTGTGGGTTCCCGCGCGACAGCTTGTTTATGTTCCCACTTTGGGTTTTAGTTTCTGTTTGGATGCTCTTATTTTGTATTAACTTCCTGTTTTGCCTCATTTTCCTGTGTTGTGCTTATCACCCACACCTGTCCCTAATTTCTGCTGTGTCTATTTAGTCCAGGTGTGTGCTTCTCCCTTTCGTGGGATCATTGTCGTTTGTTGGTTTGCTCTCCTCAGTTGCTCTATCTGCTGCTGCACTTATCATTAAATATAAATATTTCACCTGCATTTACCTGCTATCTGCATCCTGGGGTCTCATCGCAACCGTGACGATAATCGTGTCACCAGGAAGCTAAGCACTGCAGATGAACATCATCTCATTTTCTAAGATGCAACACACACTGTTGCAACACAAAGGCACAAAACATGCACATTATTTATTAATGGCTGCATGAATGATGGATCACAATGAGATGAAAAAGTAAAGAGAATTTTTTTAAACCACCTATCTGTTGGAAAAAAAAATCGAACAACTAACAACAGGAAACTTGCATGCTTTGCTTTGCAAAATAATTTCTGTGCAAGAAATAGTCCCGACACTGGATTGCTTTGTCTGTATGTATATGATGTTAGATATCTTTTTGTAACCAAATATAAAAGCATTAAGGCTTTCAAAGTTATCGTGTTAATGTGACATTAAAGGAATTCTTTCATTGCTAAAATACGGGTTTTGTACCTTGCTCCATTTATCTATGCTTGGGACAACAGGAGATTGATAAATTGATAAATAGTTATCACTGTAGTTGCGTATTGAATCGCTGACCACAAAGATTTCTCCTCCTTATTATAGATAAAAACTTATTATCTGTGATTAAATGTGATTAATTCTGAGTTAACTATGGACATAATGCGATCAATCATGATTAAATATTTTAATCGATTGACAGGCCTAAAATGTATTTGTGCTTGAATGTGACTAGATCAAGACGCTTGCAATGTCAGACCATTATAAAAGTGTTTTTAAAAAATCCTGACTTGTACAGGCAAACCGCTGACCACAATATGGGGGAAATCCTTCAGGGGGAAACTGAAAATTAAAAAATGAAATGTATATAAAATATCCTACATCCAGACGTTAACAACCAACAACATAACATTAATCTTAACTGGAAGGGTAAACTCCCAAATGATGTGAACCCAACAAAGACTTTTCACTGTAATCAATCTTTACAATACGTGTAGGTAGTCCTGTGAGAAAAAAAAAATCAACATTTTACTATAAATTGTTTTATAACTTTTTAGACTAGCGCCATCTGCCACAGTGCCAGCCAATGCAACCAGAGGATGCAATAGAGTTGAAAAGGTAGCTGTTTTGGGGCAGCAGCACATGTTGAGGGAAGAGGAACAGGAGATGTAGTGCAAGCTGATGGCACAGATGGATTCATGCTAGCTGTCTCTGATGCACTGGTAGTTGCATCACTTTTATTGCTTTTAGTACATGCGAGAGTTTTGTCAACTCTGAAAAAGGGATGCATCTCTTTGTTGAAAAAGACTTCCACTGTTTTAATTATTGTCTAAAGGGTCGCTTTCTCTGTTCTCTCAAAGTCCTGAAACCACAGCAGTGCTCCTGGCTCATTTGCATACTAACAGTGATTGGATGTTTGCTGAGGGAAAGGAAAGGGTGGCAATGTGAGCTGTGAAGACATACTCGACACCGCCACAAAGATGAGAGATGAGGGGAGCTGTGCTTTTCTGGAGAGTTAAAAAATAAATAAAATTTTGATTTGGGGGCGGAAAGCCATTTATTTGGGGGAGATTGGGAAATTGATTTAGAGATAGACAATTTAGAACTTAATTAAGTTACTGTGTATTGTTGAATTGAATTTCACTTAAATGTATTGGGGCTGCACAGCAGTCGAGTGGTTAGTGCATAGACCTTACAGCTAGGAGACCAGGGTTAAATTCCACCCTCAGCCATCTCTGTGTGGAGTTTGCATGTTCTCCCCGTGCATGCATGGATTTTCTCCAGGTACTCCGGTTTCCTCCCACATTCCAAAAACATGCTAGGTTAATTGGCCACTCCAAATTGTCCATAGATGTGAATGTGAATGGTTGTTTGTTTATATGTGCCCTGTGATTGGCTGGCGATCCTGCCTCTTGCCCGAAGACAGCTGGGATAGGCTCCAGCACCCCCATGACACTTGTGAGGAAAAGCGGTAGAAAATGTATGAATGAATGAAATGTATTGGTGATTGCCCACATAGTAGTTCAAATAGAAGGCAATTTTGTTTTTGCGCTTTTGATATCCCAACATGTGTGATACACACAGGGATTTAACTGTCCAAATAAAGAGTCAATGCTAGAAAATATTATATGATATATAATATAATAGCGGCTTTATGTCGATGGGAAGAGAAAATGTAAATCACTGGCTGAAGTTTGATTCTTGAGCAGCCCTGGACAACTCGAGTTTTGGACATCTCGGTGCGGTGGGACCTTCCAACAGCAAGTGCATATCAAGCAGAGCTACATAAGTACTGTATTTTCTAGTGGGATATTGGTAGGTCAAGGACTCTGGCCTCATGGTGTCAAGTTGCTCACTGACACTGGTGGGACATTACACTTGTGTTTCCAGAGGAGAGAGAACCACACTGCCAGTTTTTGGCCATTTTTGCTGAACTTTGAAGACCCGCAGAATATTGAGTTTTAGGATTATTGTACATAAACACAGAAACAATCTAAAGAAACTTTAGACTCTCTTCTTTCATCAGTTTTTTTATAGCCTTTTATAGCATACATCCATGGAGTGATAGGAGGGTGTCGCCTGCTGTGCCAATGGTGGCGTCTTTCAAACAAATATGGCTTCCCTTACGAGCCATTGGTAGCTACGTAAACAGAGAAGCAGAGCTTGGGAGAGTGCAGAGTCCATGCCCATAATGAAGCATGCTCCTCTGTGACATCACAAAGGAACAGTTTTGAAATTACCTCTGGAACCGAGCGTTTTGACCTATTACAAACTTCTTTCAGGGCTTGCTTTCAAATAGGCAGACCTCATTATTTGAAACTTTGGCATCGTTTAACACAAGAATACAACATTCTAACTACATTCAAAGTCAGAAAAGTGGAGAAAGCATTACAGGTCCCCTTTAACCCCCTTTGAACACACCAAATTGGTTTAGTGACTGATGTTTCCTTTGAATAGAAGCACATAAACAAAGTAAGCCTAGGTGGACCTACATACTGCCACGAAGCATCATTAATCCTTTAATCCAAATAATTCCTCTGCCCATGTTGTGCATCAACACGAAATGTTCCACCATGGGAATATGTTGCTGGCAGATATGTGAATAAAAAAAACAACAAGAAAACCCAACAACTGCATAACTACACAATAGGAGTTCCCAGTATCCCTTCACTGGACGAGCATTCAGAGCTTACGGTACACGTTTGACATTTGAATGTCATTTGTGACTAATTCCACAGACAGCGACAGCTGAGATGACTCAAAAATAAAAAAATGACGGCATAATCAAGCGGCAGCATCCTCTGTCCCAAACCTCCCACAATCTGCTGTTTGAACGGCCTGGCTGTGCGCCCTGTCTCTCTCCTCGTGATGACCAATGAATCACCGTGATGCTCCCCTAGTGGGGGACACACACAGACACAAACATGTCTGTCAAAAAGTGTGCGCTTGGACAATTCTACACATGGCTGTTGTCCCCATGAAGCAACAGGATTACAGAGGATTTGGACTCATTCCACTTTGTCAGTTGAGACTTCTTATCAGCACTCTACCCACCACACAAATATCTTCAAAGTTTTGAGATTGTTTAAACCCAACTTTTTTTAGGGACATCAAATGTGTCACTGGGGGAAAAAAAATAATCGCACAGCATTTTTGTTATGTTATAGCTCTACTATTGTGAAATATACGTAGCTCTACCAATTTGTGAAACGGGTAACACTTACCAGGTAAGTTACGGTACTCTCTAAAATTCAAACAATAATTTGTGCATGAACTTCATTGTTCATAAGTCGATATTGGATGTGGCAAGAGAGGACGGGGGAGATGCCTAATTCATGTTCTGACTGCAATTGTATCAACTGGTTTACAATTCAAACATGATCTGACAAGATTACCTTTTGCAGGTAAGGCTGGAAAAATACTGCTGACTGATTATATTTGGCCATTATAACAATTTTACGAACAGAATTTGTTGACTTTGTGCCATAATGTTGTGGCATTATACTGTGGCTTCCCAGGGTAAAACCGACCAAGTCAATTTTCTTGCATTTGTTTAAGGGGCACATTTGCCACATCCAAACATAGGGGCCAACTATTTTATTGAGATGTGTGCTTAGGGCGTATATACGATATGTCTGAGTCGCTGTGTGAGGGTTTTTTTTTTGTGAAAGTGCGCAGTGACACCTGAGTCAGGTGAATCAACTTCACTTTAGTGAGTGACTCAAAAAGTCAGTAAAAAGGAATCAAGTTTAGTTCTAAAGTAGAACTGCAGTAGTCTTCAGTTCGACACACTAGTCTCAGAGGACACCACAGTGTCTGTACTGCCGATGTCTATGTTTGCTTTTCTTAGCCTTTGCTTGCAAACTGACTTGTGATTTCTGCATCTACACAAAGCACATGAAGGACTTGACCTTGCAGAACTGGGCTTGTGTTAGTGGTGTTTTGTGCCTAAGCAACACACAGCATCTTCAGACTTTTTTTTAATATCACCTTGTAATCTGCCATAGAATTATCTGAACAAAGTTCTGGTCTGTGTTTGATGCTCTTTGACAAAGAGTCCTTGCTATGTGCAGAAACTGGATGAGCTCAAGCACCTTCCATTCACAGTCTTGGACATGTGGCCTAATGCAAGGTTGCATGCAGCCAAAAAGTATGTGTCTATGTAAATCCCAAAGGATTCATCATACAGGTGTCTGAGTGCAGCAATATCTGCAGTTCTTTTCACAGGAGTCAAGTTTAATAATTTGGGCATGTGTGCACAGACTATATCATCCTTTTCCAAAGCCACTCTGAAGCATCTCTATTGCCGCATCATAGTTAGCATCAGTCATACCCACTTCTGTTGTAGCTCTTGCTGCTGCTCCAGTTCGATAAGATATCAGGTAAGTGAATTTTTCTTTCTTACACAGTGTTATTGTTGTGAATGTCAGTGTCATACTGAGACCGACATTCTTGCCACCGGCATATTTCTACATCACATTATCACCAGCTTAGGAAATTTAACAGTCTGTTGCGTTGATGATCCGGTGGAATTTATAGTTGCTCCGTTCACATGAGCGCTCACAGCATCCAGTTCCTTCTGAATGAACCTGCTGGCACAGACCTTCCACGTGAGAATGAACTCTTGGTAGTCCTGTGCTGATACAGTCTGCTCCTCCAATTCCTCCATCAGTGTTTCATTTTTTCTTCTTTCATAGACCAAATTGCAAGGATCTGGTGGATGGATATCTGCAACACCTTTGTTATCGAGACTGCATTGCATCGTTCATTTCCTCCATAATTCATTAAATCTGATCAGCCATTTCATTCATTTAGCTTCCCACTTTGTATGTATCTAAATCTTTTCCAGGTTTTGGCGCCAATATTTTCCATAATTAAAGCCTCATAGTCCAATGGCCAGGCAGATGATATATGTGTGTATGCATATATATATATATTTTTATATATATATATATATATATATATATATACATATATGTGTGTGTGTGTTTTGTTAGACATCATCATACCTTTAGATTCATTCCATTAGGTCACTACATTTTCAGTTGAATATCTTCTCATTTAAGGCCTTTTTGACACACAGACACTCACATAGCACAACCAAGGCCGCACAGCATTTAGATATGATTCATGAAAAAAACAGTTTGCTAATATTGTATGGTAACAAAAACAGTGCGCGAGAAAGCAACATTTTGGTGAACATTTTAAGTGAAACCATATGATATACGGGCATTAAAAAACAAGGTTTGACTATGTTAATGTCTGCTTTTGTAATACTTGACTGAAATTAGTCAGAGCAACATTTTTTTTAAAAAAAAGCATAATAATTCCTAAGAATCGATTTCTGCAGTTTGTTCTGTTTCATTCCATAAATGATTATGAAGGTGAATGAGATATTCTCAGATGCCATCTGGCATGTTTGTTTGCAATGTAAAGATGAAATGCACACAGCAACAAGACTCAGTAATAAATGCGCTCCAGGACAATACCAGCTTTCTGAAGGGTCAGTAGGGGCAGTGAAGAGGCGACTGGAGTTAATGAACTCAGAAAAGTTAAATACAAAGGTATGAAGGCATTAGTGCAGAGAAGAAAGAAAGCCATGAAAGCGAAAGTGTAGAACATGCAAACATTACCCAGAGATTTTAGTCTGAACCTGCAGTCTCTGAAGCAGACGCACTCACCACTACTTCCACCGTGCTGCCCACACAATATCTATGTTTCCAACATTTTTCATCTAACCCTGGCTCTTTTCATCTTAATGCCCTACTCAGCCATACTGCTTATGTGGTTGATCCAGCATTCATTTCCATGTGTCTCAAATGTCGGGAATTATTTGACTAAATTCAGTCTTCCTTGCCCACGATGGATGACAATTTCTTCATTCTGCTCAGAATTACTTCTATCAAGGGAGAGTGAATTACACAATGATGGGCCTGGTGGGAGCCGTGCCTGTCACGGTGGAATACCTCTATTAACAAATCTTTGAGATCGTATCTAATCTTTGGAATTGGTTTAATTTCTTTTTTGACATTTGTATAATTGAACTGCCACAGACCTGAGTTTGGAACTCACAGAGCTAAATCTACTTTTTGTGGGAATTCTGCAAATCAATCAAGTGCTCTTATGTTAATTATTCCATTATGCACCGCCATGGGTGATAACTAGGAGGAATTGATTGTAACAGCTGGGCTGCTGTTGACTTGTCATGCCATGGCTACCCAGTATTTGCCGGTGTAATTAACTCAGTTGCATTTTGAGGAACTTTTCAGGAACATGTTCTATCTTTCCCATCATGCTGCATGACCGATGAAAAGGCTGTGGAGCTCACTCGGCCATTCTCTAATGTGTTCGTTGTACCCTCACAGATCTTAACAGCTTGACTCACAACATGACATTTACTTCACAGCCAAAAAACGAAATGCTTCTTCACCTGCTTTGGTTTTATGACACTGGTCTTTCTTGTAGCAAGTGCCATGAATAAACATCACGTCACTTATCTGGTTTCGATTGACTGGGCAGGTCACAAGACCACCCGGAGCACCCTTTCTGTAGAAAGTAGAAGGCTAAGGCCTAGAGATGAGCGAGTACACCACTATCTTTATCTGTATCTGTACTTGTGGTGGGCGGGGCATAAACCAGAAGTGGGTGTGGTTTAACCAGAAATGGGAGGGGATTAAATCTGTACATCTGTAGAATGATCAGTCCATGTCAACCCATGTCTGAAATCGACATGGGTTGATCAGAAATTGCTACACATACTTTTTATTGTTCAGCTATGTACTGTGTATATATATATATATATGTGTGATCCTTGAGACTTTATTCTTTATTTTTAATGAGCTGTGTGACGTTGATGATTCATGTTGATTGTATTTTTCTCAAAAGCACTGCGTTCAGTACTACAAGCAGTTTTCCAACTGACTTTATATCACTAGCAAGCAAGCAAACGGAAAAAAACACACCGTCAGTGACTGATGCACGATCGTGCCTGTTGTCTCGTGTACGTTGTGAAACAAGTTTTTCAATTGACTGGCGACCAGTCCGGGGTGTACCCCTACTCTCGCCAGAAGTCAGGCTCCAGCATACCCCCACAACCCTAATGAGGATAAGTTGCATAGAAAATAGATGGATGGAATTTACACACAGTCAGATGGATGAAATGGCTCCGGACTTTTGACATTTCTGCCTCAGCGACCTTCAGACTGTAGATTTCCTCCATCCTTGTGTGCGTGTATTGTATATATATATGCTTGTAACAAACTTGACCTCTGCATTTGCAAAACAAGGGCCTATCTATTATAATGCAAACTCAGCAGGGATCATCAAAGGTCTGCAAAGCTCAGATGCTTAATGAATATTTTAGTGGGTAATTGAAGTTTGTATATCCTTACATACCTGAGGTAATGGATTGGTTGAAATAACCGAAGAACAACAATGACATCGTTTATAGCACATATATCTCCATCGTCTGTTTAAATTTATCCCACATTGTGGGATAATACTACAGCTGCACTGTAATAAGAGGATGTATTTCTCACGGCACTTTTTTTTTAATAACTTCCATGTTACAGGTATCTACAGTATGCAACAACATTGCAAGGATAAAGCATGTGCATATGCAAGCCGACACAATCAGTGAACACCCCAGATCATTAATCAAATCAAGGCCAGCCACGTATGAGCGCCCATAAAGTCAGGGAGGGCTGGTGGGCAAAGGGATAATCGCATCCATGTGAGTGAGGAGTTGGAGAGTTTGCAACTACACCAGGGAGCTGAACACAGCACATTGCTCCCACTAACCCCGCTGGTGGGAAATAGCAAGACAGCAGAACAAGGAAGTACATTTTCATTCTCAATACCATGCAGATATAATAACCTTTTAGCAGCTTTTTGGAGAACAAATTTCACATAAAATTTGAAATTGTAAAAATTTAAGGAATAATAATTCCCCTATGTAGCGACATGCAATGCATTTGGTATCTTCAGCCGTTTTTTTTTTTGTTTTTGTTAGCTAGGCACTGTGACAACCAGTAACCAAAAACATAGCAATAATGATAGTAAGTACGTATGTACGTACACCATATAGGTGTTTAGAGAGAGAAAGACTCCAACACTAAGACAGCCGCAATCATTATCATACCAGCACTCTATCAATAATATATGTCACTATATCTACATAGATAATATATGTCTGATATTTAATGCAAGTTAATTACTCATGTCAAGTTGTGGGATTGGCTGTCACAGTCTGTCCTTACTATTTTCACCATAGTGTTAGCAGTGCCTTTTATTACTTTTTCGTGCTCCTTACCGCACAGGTTGTGTTGGTTTGTCAGATGCTGGTTTTCCTGAGGTAGGCGGAGCCACTGGCCGAGCACAGCTGCTTCCCATCAGCACTTCCATTTATGCTCCGCCTCTGCTGCAGGAAGGCGTAGGAGTATACCTCTATTTTCACGCTGCTGACCATGCTTCACGCCAGCTTTATGTTCCAAGCAGTCACCTTAGTGCCCTTGTTGTACTTTTATTACTTTGTATTGTGCTGGCCTTCCTACCTGCTCATCCAGTGGCCCACCTGTCTCCCAGGGAGTTTTAGTTTGTCTTTTTAGACTCTGCTGCTCCCTTTCTGTCATGGTGCATTCAAAGAAAGAAAGAAAGAAAGAAAGAAAACACGCTGGGCCTGTAACCCACACGCCCACCCCATTGTCGTACTGATGGTGAATCAGAATTCATGTTGCGTGTTTCTTTATTTTCTAATTGAGAACATAGTATGAATTACTATATTCGATTACTATTACATTTGACTGCAACATCCCCATTCAGCAGATGTTTGTAGGAATGCGAGACAGTGGGCTCCAAAAAGTTTGGAACCAATGGGTTTGAGGACAAAGAAGACAAAAAGTAAGACGTAATCACAGTTACAGGAGCTGCACCACCCCACAGCAAACCTGACGGAGACCAAAAATAAGCTAAACTAACCTCCAGGGGTTTTCCAAGGCTGTGTACCGTGTTTCCGTGTCTGTTTCTGTGGGTGTTCAGGCACACACAGGCTTTTGGAGTCACACGAAAGAAGAAAGAGCTCTGAGAAGTTAGTTCTCTCCCTGCAGGAAATCACTAACTCATCATGTGTGCTGACCAAAACAGGAACACAAACAAACCTGCACATGGCTCCCCATGTTGCCTGGAAGAGAGAGAGAGACAGAGGGGGAGCGAAAAAAAAAAAAAAACTCTGGAGCAGATTGGGCCATTATCTTAGAGTGTGAAATATGGTATGACTCACTGCTTTGAGGGTATAGTTGCCCTATGGCCATGCGTGAGAACATGGCATGACAAGTGCACAATCGCACACAAGCCACTCTTTGACTGGTGAGTAAGCAAGTTAATAACAGGCCAAGGCTGCAGATGTGAATTTTCACACACACACACACAAAACTGTCTCCCCTTTGCCTAACAACATGGTTACCCTTAAGCAAGGCTTCCTGCTGTGCTGGTGTGGTTGTTTAGTTGGATTTCTGAAGAGGTCTCTCGGGTGGAATGTGTTGCTACATCAAGGAAGACATGTGTACAAGCTAAAATGGACCACAAAGTTCTTTGTAGTCATTTGTTGCATGTGATTGGACCTGAATGTCAAACTGTTGACAGGGATCAAACACCCCCTTCACCTTTAAACTTACTGTCTTAAGGGGCTGCCATAGTCCTGAAAGAATTATTTTCATAAAAAAATAAACAAAAAACCTCAGCCCAGACTTACATTACTCTTTAGAGACATACACTCACTGTGGGGAAGCAGTTGCCAGGCAACAAGGAGCAGCCCTATCCTTTCCTTCCTTCACCCCATTTCTTTAATATATTTCTTCTCTGAAGCTGCTATCAAAGGTGAAATGAAGAGAAAGCAGACAGGAGGTATCACGTCCCAGTAATATCTCTCTTTGATGCTTAATATTGAAGGGAATGCTCAAAGAGTGTCTGGTCGATGCAGTTGACAAGTGCATAGTGCATTTTTGCTGCATAGCAGAGAAGTAGCAGCACCATTTTTACATTTGTTTTGACAGTGATAAAGAAAAGCAAGCATTAAAAGAAAAGTTTGGGGTCCTACATAGAGAAAAATCTAAACATCCCCCAAAGATACTGCAAACCCTAGATTAGGATGCCCATGTTTTGATGTCCGAAAACCAGGACACTCAGCCTGGTAATGAGGTACTCTGAACCTTACTCAAAGATGGCTGATAATTTCAATACATTTAAACTATGCAAATTTCCATTATGGTGAACACACTCTGTGTCACATTCTGACTGTGAACCAGGAAGGTCAGGCTTGAATAGTTCAGTTATTTGCATCTGATCACAGCATAGTACAGACACTGGGACAACAGTCAGATTTAAATTTAGGTCACAGTACATGGAGGGTCCTGCTGTCAGTTTGTCACACTCATTCATTGTCATGTCAGGAGGTCATTTGCAGTGCCCTTAACAAAAATGTTAACATTTCTATAAAGCTTCAATTGTCTAGGTTACACGGCCTATTCATAATAATCAATGATTAGATGAGGGTTCTAAATACTCAAAAGAATCACAAATACATTTTAGGTGCCTTCTGATGCCAGAAACATAGAACAAAGCCACTGTGTTCATTGCGTGTGTCTAGTAAGTAAACAAATCATTAGATTTGTTCTGGATTGCAATTTGTTTCCCTTTCCCAAAAGTGATGATTGGGGATGGCTGCAGCCTGACACACACAGACAAAACACAAACCAGCTGAACAATCCTTTGAGTGTATTCTTCACCTCTTTGCAAAGGGGAGAAAGAAAAACAGACACACACACACAAGCAGCTACAACCACTCCAGAATGTAACATTTACAAATAAATGACACATGAATCACTGACATCTAAAAATGAAGATAGAACTGGAGATGCTGGCGCGGCAGATCACATTGGACGCACCGTCATGCAGGTTGTTGAATCAGGATGTTATGGTTGTTGGCAGAGCAAGAATGGAGGTTGTGCGATCAAGGTCATGGTCCAGTCTGAGACACCGAGGCACTGTAGGATAAAGAGAAGACAACTTGTTTTTAAAAGGCTTGTATATTCTTTTCAGGTGTGTATTGCAGAGCTTTCCAACGTAACTGTGCAAGCAGCGCAATGTTTTTGCATTTTTTTTCTTTTTAACATTCAGTGCTTTGAACAAAATACTTCCTTTGAGTGAATACTGTTTGATGTTCGTCCAAATAATAATCAATAATGATTAACATAAATATAACTGGGCTGCATGGCAGTCGAGTGGTTAGCGCGCAGCTAGGAGACCCGAGTGCAATTCCACCCTCGGCCATCTCTGTGTGGAGTTTGCATGTTCTCTCCGTGCATGCGTGTTTTTTCTCCGGGGACTCCGGTTTCCTCCCACATTCCAAAAACATGCTAGGTTAATTGGTGACTCCAAATTGTCCATAGGTATGAATGTGAGTGTGAATGGTTGTGTGACTGGCTGGCGACCAGTCCAGGGTGTACCCCGCCTCCAAAGACAGCTGGGATAGGCTCCAGCACCCCGCGATCCTTGTGAGGATAAGCAGTAGAAAATGAATGAATGAATGAATAACTGTAACTATAATATAACTATAACCATTGAGAGAATGTCAATGGTTCTTCTGCTAGTATGCTACTGAATTAACGTGTAAGCTCATCAAAAATAGATTTGAAGTATGTCCTTTGTGTCGCGTAAAAATACAATGTGTGTGTGGGTTGGTGTGAATTGTCCAAATAGAATCAGCCAAGGAATACTACTTCTGACACAAGATTGCTGTGTAAAAAAGAAACATCCTAACTAACTAAGCAGCTTAAATCAGATTCTGGATGCCCGAGAGCAGTTGTACTTAGGGACGCTTGGACCTCCGTTCGGGGCGTTAGAGTTAAAATTAGTTAGTATTCCAGTATTGTAATTTCAATAATAAATATTTTACTGTGCATGCAAATGAATTAGATTGTAAAAGAAAAGTCCTTGTCTGGGGAGAGCGATTACATCAAAAGCGAATACCTGGGTGTCGAGATGTTTTCAGGACCCCCTACTAGCACCTGTTGGGAAGGCAGCATATGAGAGAGAGCTTGATCAGACAATGCTATCCTGGTTGACCCCCTCACCTGACCTGATGTAATTTAATTTACACGAAGAGACACCCTGTCTTAAAATGTAACACTCAGAGCCCACAGACAGTATACGGACCCAAATAACATGTGACTAAAGTTATAGCTGTAAATTATAAATTTTTCCATCACAAAATCAACCTCCTCCCGGGCAGTATCACACTGCCAGTGTGATTGGCTCAGTTTCACATTGAGCCCACATTGGTGTTAATAACCCCACAGAGACGGACCCTCAAAATTGTAGTTTCTTGCCAGCACGAAGCATGTGATGATGTGAAACAGTTTGACACTCCGAAGGCAAGCTGAGAAATGTTGTCAAGTGGGGTTATCATAGAGTTGCCACTCTCAATATGGTCACTAGGAGCATCAGAAAATATTCGCAATTCAGCTTTAGCGAACTGACATTTTCTCAAAAGATTATAATTGATTTTCCTACAAAAGTAGGCTGTTCTTTTCCTCAAAGAACATTTCATTCACATTTTTTCCACATACACATGGTGTACCAGCCGGCCCAATGTCGGTGCGTGATGGCGGCACCCTGTTTATGTTACACCAGCAGCACTAGCTTCTACAGTCAACTTTTTCATAATCAGGCCCCAAAACTTAATACATGATCACTAGTCAGTAATGTAATTATAACAAGCAACCAGCATGGCATATGTAGATGCGGCTTGGAGAAACTGCTTCTTTGATAGCCACTTTAGAGGAACATCAAGATGGCCCGACAACAACAGAAACACAGTTGTAGTGACTCGATCTGTTGTATTGATCATCTTGGCTTATCACTTGTCACGATAATAGAGATAAGTGATGAGTGGAGCAGTCTTGGGCTTTTTCTGGCGCAGTTTTCGATTCTAATGTTGGGCAAGCCAGTGTAGAGCCGGCCCTGGCTCATACTTTTGGCTGCCACCGGGTTGAGTTTCTGACACTTCTCAATGATGCCAAAATATATGCAAGACTGAAAATATGCCCAACCCAATATCATAGAGCACTTGAAAACATTACAGAAGTCAGTCAGGCACTTTATTAATGATTATACTCACAAGAGGCCATCCCTGGCATTTATGGTCTTCCAAAAATACAGAAAAAAGACAAGGATGCTTGCCTTCACCGAGCACATTGACCAAGTGGACAAAAGTTAACACGTCAGGAGCCAAGAAATTGACTTTTTCAGATTGTCACGTTCACATTACGTTGCAGATGACAGGCGCCCCTTGCTGTAGAAAACCCACACACACTGACCAATACCTACTTTTTGACTCACACCACCCACTGGAACACAAACTGGGTATTATCAGAGCCCTACAACACAGAGCTGATAATGTTCTCACCAGACCACAGGCCACAGAGAAAGATCATAAGCACTTGAGGGATGCCCTCAAAACCAGTGGTTACCCCAGCTGGTTATTTGTGAAAAGTGCCTCTCATTCCAGAAGGTACAAAAGCAAGGTGGTTGAAAAGTCACAAGAACATTGTCGTCCGGTATGTCTCACACCCACCTTAGACACACAGACAGATTCAAACACAACATACCAGTACACTTCAAACCTGCAAACACATTGAGACAGAGGTTGGTACACCCCAAAGACAGGACACCCCATACCCACAAAAATGTACACATTGTGGACAGAGGTAAGCCATCTACATTAAGGTAGAGAAACCATCTCTAAACAGAGGATGGGTCTACGACACCGCCATTCCCCCACACACATTGCTGTCTTTTCATCCCTCCCTAAAAGACTCAGTCTTTTCGCCTCTAAGACGTAAACAAGGCATAGCCAACTTGTTTGCAAATGGGTCCATGCCCATCACATCTTAATTGGATGCTAACAAAGGTGATACCACCCAAAGGCAGAGACCCCGCTCCATTGTATCTGAACGGTTGTCATTTGAGACCAACCACTCTCGTCTGTACCTGTCATCTCCGTTGGAGGATAAATTGATTGGATCTTGCACCAGGCTCTCAGACTAGAGCTAGTCTGACTGTTGAGCATGAAATTGACTAGAACTGTCCTATCCAGTCCGACTGGTGTGTGTCCCACCAAATCTTTGAACAAGAACGGATGAAGCCTGCTCGGATGAGAGGCGAAACAGACAACCTGAACAGTCCAGTTGTGATCGATTGAATACCATGAGAATATTCACAGGCATATAATTATAAAACTATAAAAATGTGTTGTCTGTTAACATAATTTTTAACAAATGAACTATTACAGTACATACAATTGTTTCATCTGCACAGCTGTACATTTTAAATGGCGTAAAGCAATACAAATAAAATAAATATCGCAACCTTAAACAATAACCAATGTATTGTTTGTTTTTTTTTATTTTGCTTTATGAGGTTTTTCATCCCGGAACAATAAGAACATAAATACATTTAGCTCGGCTTTATTCCTTTCCACGAACATTGACGTGTCTATTTTCTTTCTCACTAAATTGTTGGATTCATAAAAAAGGATTAAGGTTTAAATTTGTGCCACCGAGGGACTTTACATTTTGTATTAAAACATGGTCCAGCTCAATTCCTCTTCTGTCTAACTTAACATTTGCCACTTATTTCCCCATGATCCATATTCGTCAACTCATAATCAAATTTACTTTGGTGAGGAGGTTGCCCTCATGTTCACCTTCAAATGAATAGTATTATTTAAAGATAAATAAATCCATGCAAAAGATTGTTCCCACAAAAAGCCTGCGGTGTCCTTGAGCGCTCGACAAGATGACAGCCATTTGTTTTCCTTATGTCCTCCCAAAGTGTTCCGACGCCGCCTGAGAGAGATTACAGTTGTATCGGGCGCTGCCTGTCACTGTACAAATGCCTGTCATTAATTTCACGGGCAGCAGGCAATTTTGGAGAAGTCGATGAGTTCTGATAATGATGCCATTGCCTCGTTGTGCTTCCAAGCTGTGAGCAATGCCTGAGGTCAAAAATGTATTGTACCTTGTTTTTATTTGAACGTTTTCATCTCTGTGTTCAATAAATAATAAAACACGGGGAACTATATATGTAATATATTGGGAAATATACATAACCACAACAACCTAATCAAACTGTAAGATAGTTTGATTACACCGGTGGTTGGTTTCAGTCGGATCGCTCAATAAGTTTTCAGTGTAAAAACTTCTCTTAGGGACTGTTGGAAATGAAATTTTCCGTCACCCTAATAAGGCCAAAAGGGACACTTTAGTCAAATTAAGTCAATTCAATTTCATTTCCCGTTACGTGTTCTTTTACTCCCCTGTTTTGAGAAGGAAAAACGACAAACTGATATTAGATTTACAAAATCTATTAAAAATATATTAAACCAAATAGAATTACAGTTTTCAAATCTCCGGATGGCCAAGTCTCTTTCCATGTCCTCCTACAGCTCCCAACAAAGTGAAAGAGATTCAGTGCTGATCGACCCCTTCCTTCTATCTGTATCTGTTATGCCAGACGATCGGCGCCAGTCTCTTATAAAATACTTTTCTCCAGCAATTCCTTGACAAAGCTAGTGTGATGCAAACAAGTGATAACCTGGCATCCCTGCTGTTGCAATGTTCCTTGTCTCCAGTCAGTCCCAAGGCCGAATTTTACTGTGTGCTACAGCGAGTTAGCACGGCTAACTCCCTGCAGCTACTACTGAAGCCTCCACGCAGCGAAAGATTCTCTTTCACTAAAAGCGCTATGTCATGTCTGCATGCTCTCAAAACCGCAGTGCGGCTGTACTCATGTGGATCCCGAAATTTTGCCCACTTTTTTGCAAGTAGACAGCACACACTTGCAATTACAGCAGGTTGGGGCCACTGCTCACACAGACACAATACAGACAGACTCGCTGGCTACAGTTTGTCGAGGGAGCGGCTGGGTGTGATTGGTGAGCCAATCACAGTGTGACTTGAATACATTACCCAAAGAGGATTTAAGAAAAAATACACGGAAGAACAGTATACAAACCCAAAGAGGATTTTGCTTCATGATGATTACGGATAATGGTACTCGTTCCATGCACGTACGCTGCAAAAATGCATTAGCCATGATGGTCACTCATTGAAAACGAGTATCCCTATTAAATTCTTACAATTTTTCAACTGGTCAGGTGTATTGCACTTATCTCTAAATAAAAAAAATGCATATTGTATTGTTATAAGCAAAAACATATGAATACAGTAAATGTTTGCTCCCATTTCAACTTACGTACTTCAAGTTTCTCGAAATATGTTTATTTGTTTTTGGAGTTGGCATGTTCTCCCTGTGCTTGCATTATTTTTCTCTGTGTACTCCAGCTTCCTCCCCTATTCCAAAAACATGTTGGGTTGATTGCTAACTATGAATTATCCATAAGCACTACCTACCTGTGTTACAGAAAATGGTTGGATGGCATCCACAAATCCACCAAAAATCATCCAATCATGTTATTATGGATTTACACTTTGCCAAACTTTTTTCCACAAAGCATAAAATTTCCAGGATTCCCTCAACATATTGTCGAGATAAGGAATTAGGATTCACAGGGGACTGAAAGGGAATAGCTCAAATCCTGACTAATTCATAAATATTGAAGTGCCACCCAATACTTCCATCCAAATGGTGTATTTTGCCCTATTCCGTGTGTAGCACGTTGACAATGAATAATCCATTACACATCTGCTGCTTTTACAGAAACTGAGAAACCTGTCTCACAAATCTTTTAACACCTTGTACATTTTTATGAGAGCATAGTCAGTGGAGTGAGACTTTCAGCAGCAAGTTTTTTCTTAGGTCCTTCTAAAACCATTCTGACAAACCCTTATTAGAGGCTCTGTTATACATCACTACAGCTTATGTGTGTGTGTGTATGTGTGTGTGTTTATGCTTTTGCACCAGGACAGGAAAGCCAATATAACCAATTAGGCCAGAATGTATTTGCGTGTGGGCATGTGTCGACAGCATGGGTGGGAAATACTTAGAATCCTCTTGACACCCAATTAGAGAACAACCCCAAATGACCCCCACACCGTAACTTCAAGACACACACATACACACAAAAAGTGGCTTAAAACAACAATTTGTAGCTGCTTGATATGATTCACCCCTAATGAGAGTGCCTATAAATGATATTTTTTGATTGATTGATTGGTATGCGGCTGCATGGCAGCCGGGTGGTTAGCGCGTAAGCCACACAGCGAGGAGACCCGAGTTCAATTCCACTCTCAGCCATCTCTGTGTGTTGTTTGCATGTTCTCCCCGTGCATACGTGGGTTTTCTCCGGGAACTCCGGTTTCCTTCCACATTCCAAAAACATGCTAAGTTAATTGGCGACTCCAAATTGTCCATAGGTATGAATGCGAGTGTGAATGGTTGTTTGTCTATATGTGCCCTGTGATTGGCTGGCGACCAGTCAAAAGGTTTACCCCGCCTCTCTGGATATGCATTATTGAAAGCGTCACTGATGGCTTAGTGTATGTGTGTCCAAATTGCAGCCTGGGGACAATTTGGTGAATGCAGCTTGTGTTTTATTGGCCATTGGTACATTGCAAAAAATAACATTAAACAAGTTAAAACAAAAAAGAAAAAGTAAAAGCAAAACATAATGCAAGGAGAGAAAAGTGAAAGAATAATATATGTTAATGCCGGTACCTAATTTACTTAATTACGCTACATGGGCATGTCACACTCACTGATAACGTGTAAAAGCTTTTTGTGTTTTTTTTTTTTTTTTTTTTTTACATAAAGGTTATGACATTTCTTTCATCAGGAGTACACTTTCCCAAAAGATGTATACTTATGAAAACCTAATGAAAAAACATTTCCACATATGCTGTTTTTCATGTG
Source organism: Doryrhamphus excisus (assembly GCF_037039965.1). Lineage (NCBI taxonomy): Eukaryota > Metazoa > Chordata > Actinopteri > Syngnathiformes > Syngnathidae > Doryrhamphus > Doryrhamphus excisus. Next base: position 8,349,509 of record NC_136371.1, on the reverse strand, counting down.
TTCGTGTGTGAGTGACGCTGCAGCATGCATAATCCATCCATCCATATCCATCTTCAATGGGTCAAGGGTCACTGGGGTGGTATGCTGGAGCCTATCACAGCTGACTTTGGGCAAGAGGCGGGGTACACCATGTATTGTTTGCTAATGTCAATTGTCAATGCATGCACAATCAAAAAAGTACAATATTTGCCTATGAAAGGTTCACAGACTGTTACTGCCTCGATAATGATGTAATCTATTTTTTTATGACACCATTATTCTGTAAACAGGATGTAGCCAACTGAACTTTTATTTTGAAGGCCCAGAAGTGTGTTGTGTGGGTTGAAAAGGTGTCTTGATTGTTGCTACATGACACGAGCTGTGATCATGAATAAATTTACCTCCAAGAGCCATAGCTCCCACTATTTATTTACACCAAACCAAAACCTCATTAGCACCCTGAACCCCTTGGTCACACTGCCCTGAGACATTCGTCATTTATTGTTGGACTTTCCTGATTCTGACTGCTTCAAGGAAGTCAGACGTCACACTTCAAAGACAAAGTACTCATTAATTTCACACAATTAATCCAGAGGTGTTTAATCATGTTGACCCTCCTTTGCATGATATCATGGTGTTGTAAATGTTTCACAGAGCCGAGTGCTCTATTTTAGGAAACGTTTTAGCTGCTTCTTCTTCATTGGTGCTTGCCAGCTTTTTTTTTGGTGTTCGCAAGTGTGACGTGAGTATCAAATTTAGGAATAAAAATTAAAAAAATGTGAATGATCCTGGGTGAATCAGAATATTAGTCCCTTTTCCCATCAATATTCGAGACTCGATGTCCGATCCTAGCAGTGGGCCAACAAAAAGCAGCCACAGGCTACAAATTGACTGCGCATGGCACTTTGGACACTCCTTGTTTACCCCATCGCACCAAATTATTTAGTATTGGCAGTTTCTGTTCAGTGACAAGTTGCCTCAGCGATAGAATTTCTAGCGATTTATACGCATAGATCACTAGTAACTGATAAATGGTCATTGTGGATTCCCCTGACAAGTGAAGTGATCCAACAAACTTGCCATAAACTTAGTGATCAAAATCCACAGTGATTTTCCTGCTACACCCTGCTGACGTTAATTTCTCCACTGCTCATGCTGCTAAAATGAACAAAAGTTGGATCAAAGCGGCCTGGCAAGCTCCCATAGCCGTGGTCGTCAGATCACAGACAAGGAGTGGGTCTTGGGAAAGAGGAAGAAGGCGAAGGATGAAACGGAATATGAAAACAGTCAAACGGCGATCAACTCAGCTGATCCCGCTTTTTGATCCTAGACTGGGCAGTTCCGGTATAAATCTGTGAGCATTCCCTCCCCACATTTATTTCCTCTCCCGCAAGCTCATCTTGCATCACAGATTCAGTCTCAGTGCTTGAAATGCAACTTGTCTGCATGTCAGCTTTGTATGTAATATATGCTCTTCCCCCCTGGAGGCAGCACATTGTGAGCATGTCCTCTTCTGCATCCATGAATTCATCACACACATCTGATGGAATAATATCACTGTTGCTAACAGCTTTATATTTAGCTGGTGCTATGTTACGACTCCAAGTGATTTATTGCATTTCACAGCTAGCAATTATATGTATATGGACTTGTTAAATTATTTTATGGGGCGAAACACTGCAAACAATGAGGGCATGCCACTGCAATTAATCTGTTTTTATTAAAGAAATTGAGCACTCACAGGCCTGTCCATGCCAACACAACAGGCGATTTTAGCACCACAGGGTCATTTCCTTCCTTTCCTACACATCTGCACTGTGCAAGAAAACATTTCACATTCTCAGAGCTGCCAACCTTGAAGACATTTTATGAGAAGAACAATCCATAATGTATTTCCTGTTTCAGTAGTCTGCTGCTATCTGGTGACTAGTCCAGGGTGTGTCCTGCCACTCGCCTGAAGTCAGCTGGGATAGGCTCCAGCAAATAATTAATTACATTATGGTGCACTTTGTGATTAATCAATGTGATGTCAGAGGCCAAGCCAGTAGTACAAACAACAAGAGCAGACCCTGCGGGACTTATCGTGGCGGAAACACTGCTAAATCAAGCGTGTACTTCCATTATGCTTAACACAAGAGACAAAGGTTGGCTTATTGTCACCACTTGGAAAAATACATGTGCTTATACTGTATGCATCTCTGCGATGAGAACCCAAGGTTAATAAATGGCGGCATTCATCTGGCAGTAAAATATGGCCACTACTGGTCATATTACCATGGCTCGAGGTATTTTATGACGACAGTTTCCACCAGATGAAACCACTTTGAAAACGCTCACCTATTTTTCCAATTCACCGTGTGCGTCAGTTGTCATTATTTTGTAACGTGTGTATGATCTTGACCACAAGATTAAGAGCGTACTGATTTTCAATACCCATAGAATTTTGCTTTGTTGCTAATGAATGGCCCAGTGATTGTTTATTTATGTATGCTCACAGCCTTTCGTGGATTTTTTTCTTCACTTACGTACAAGAACTCATTAATTCAAGATTTTTTTTTCAATTTTTCAGCAGGCTTTGTGCACAAGAGTCACTCTACAGTTGCAATGATTAATGGGGGAGGTCTTTTGGTGCTGATTCCAATTGGATAACAGGAGCCAGGCGAGGAACAAAGGCAATCTCACTTGTCGCTCTTTTGTGAACGACTGGTCAAAAAAAAAAGAGTAGATGCTGAATGTTTATTTTACAAAAGGTAGCTCATACATATGTGAGACAACAATGAGTCACACAGGCAGGCAACAATTTGCACCAAATACTTTTCTGCTCTTGCATGATAGAGCCAAGCATCTTTTATTCCTGCATCCTTTTTCCTTTTCATAATTAGTGTCTAGATGCAGTATAATTACAGTACTTGCTGCATAATGACCAAGGAGGCCTTGCTTACATGATCTTACTCATGACAAACTCAAAATTTACCGGAGAGAGACAAGGCTCCTCTCCAGTCTGTGCAGTATTTGTCTGTGAATAACAGTTGCATTTGCAAAACACTCACACAGAGTAAGCATTCGCCTTCATAATTTCTCCCAGGCCAATATGTAGCACAGATAACCAAAACAACCTCAGTATTTTGAACACAATTACAGCAGATGTAAATTTTCGATCACACCTAGACCGTGAATGTTGCCCACACCATCAGATAATTGGAATTCGTGCATTGGAGACTTTCACTGTTCTCCCATCTCAAAATTAAATCTTCTCCACAAATGTTTCCAGACTTTGAGCAAGGTGAAAATTAGGGTTGAATTGTGTGTGACGGTGAGAAAGTAAGCCCTCATAAAATCTACACCACATTGAGTGGTGAGTGAGCTGCAGCTCTGACTTGGCTTGATTTACAGTCAGGATGCATCTGCTAGAGTGGAGCGGTTTGATATTTTCTTCACCTTGTTTCATGTCCCTGTGCATTCGCAAGAAACAGTCGAGCAGATCAGGCGGGATTTTTGCTGAAGGTGTGCACACACTATATGCGTGCCTTCTTTCCTTGAATTTGTTTAACCTTTCCAATCCATGCGCATGCTCAACATTGTATAAATAAATTTTGCAGGGGATGAGGAGTGTCTACACATCAAAAAAGCATTGGAACAATCCAAGAATACATACAAGGTCTTGTTTAATGACTGAAAGCTACATATGACATTAAACAAGGTAATGAATACTTTAGAGTAGGAGGCCAGAGTCACCTCAAATGGCTCGATGTGGAGGAGGAACAACACTACTCTGAGCCCATCCCAAATGATCTTATGTTTGTTATGGAACATATATGAGCTTGTTTAGTGATAGCACTATGTGTCATTTGTCATTTATTAAGCCACAAAAAAATGACAGTTTAGGGCTGGCTATGCTGGCTTCACAAGTACAGGGATAAGGACTAGTTTTACCTTTCACTGAGCACAACTCTGTGCAGCAGAAGATAAAAACAGAACCTCACACTGGTGTTCACGGGTGTTTATATTGAACGTAGTTTTAATGAGCGCTTGGACAAGTTGAGCTACAAATCAAAGCTCTAATGTGCTGCCTTTAGATCTCTTTTGCCTTCTTGTTCCATTGCTAATCACACATATGGATTGATATGGATCTGGACAGTCTAGGTTCTTCACTGCCCTAAGAGTCATAAGTGGTTTCTTTCATGTTTTTATTTATTTATTTTGAATACTGTATCTGAACAGCAACAAAAATGGATGGCTTGATTCAACATGTGGGATATTTTCATTCTGAATGAAAATGTAAAGATTATATGTGATTTTGTTATTTTGTGTTATTTGAAAACTTGACGAGTTGGCCAAAACTGATGTGTGCTGCGATTGGCTGGTGACCAGTCCGGGGTGTATCCTGTGTCTTGCCAGAAGTCAGCTGGGATAAGCTCCAGCATATAATTAATTACATTAAAGTACACTTTGGAACTAATCAGTGTGATGTCAGAGGCCAAGTCAGTAGTGCAAACACAGAGAGCATACACTGCGGGACTTATCATGGCGGAAACACTGCTAAATCAAGCGTGTGCTTCCATTATGCTTAACACAAGAGACAAAGGTAGGCTTACTGTCACCGCTGACAATACTAAATATGCTTATACTGTATGCATCTCTGCAATGGGCACCCAGGGTTAATAAATGACTGTATGCATCTGACAGTAATATAGGGCCACAACTGGTCAGTTTCCAAAATCTGCTGAAAAATTTGACTAGTTGGCCAAAACCCCCATATGCTAACATACGACTGAAACACTGAAACACACGTTTATGCTATATTTAGAAAGCGTAAACAGACACAGACAGAACAAAGTGAAATTACTTCTACAAGTCATTTTGGAGAATAAGACATCACAATATTAGGAGAATGCTAAAACATTTACATATCAGATATATATCAGATATTGCCAAGGCTCACAGTGAGGAGGTGGCAACAGGTCAACATTGTTTTTGTAAAACAGTGGTTCGGCCATCTTTGCGGAAACAACAAACTGCTGTTTTTTTTTTTTTTTTTTTTTTTAGATTTTCCCATTCTGGAAGCCGATTTAAAAACACAGTAAAGTCTCATTATATCGATATTGTCGGGAGTCGGAAAAAATATCGATATAACTGGACTGTCGATATATCCAATCCTGCGCCGAACTGCATTAAAAGTGGGCAATAATGCACTCGACATTGTTCTATAGTATAGAACAATGTCGAGCAGCTTAAATCAATCTTTGCTTAAGGATTTCAATACCAAAAAAGAACACGGCTGTCACGGCTGTGCATGTCTATGTTGCGGTGCGACCCCAGGATGCAGAGAGCAGGACCAAATGCCGGTAAATAATATTTATTTTTAGCATAAATTACAGCAGCAGGAAAAAGGCAACACAACTTGCTGACTGACAAATGATAATAATCCCACACCGGGAGAGGCACACACCTGAACTAAATAGCCAAATACAAATTAGGGACAGGTGTGGATGAGAGAGGCAACCAAGGAAGACAGGAAGTGAAATACAAAATAAGAGTCCACAAAAGGGAAACCATAGCCCAGACAGAGAACATAAACAACTGTCACACACAAACCCGCACAGGGCGTGACAGTACACCCCCCTCAAGGACGGATCCCAGACGTCCGAAACAGTTCAGAGGGGAGGGTGGTGGGGGGACCGGAGGTGGGTCGCCGACGGGACCTTTCAGGGGGCCGGCCGGGGCGGCAGGCCCGGCGGAGCCAGCAAGACCCCTCCACGTGATGGAGGGAATGGTTGGGTCGGTAAACACCCTCCGGGGGGCGCCCTCGACCAAACGCAAGGTAGGTGTCCTCAGGGAGGCGCCCTGGGTGCAAAACCCGGGCTCCGGCCGAAAGTCTAGAGGCCGTCCGGCCCCGACGCGGAGACGGCAAAGAACCAGGCGTCCGATCCCGACGCGAAGAAGCAGGCGTCCGATCCCGACGCGAAGAAGCAGGCGTCCGATCCCGACGCGAAGAAGCAGGCGTCCGATCCCGACGCGAAGAAGCAGGCGTCCGATCCCGACGCGAAGAAGCAGGCGTCCGATCCCGACGCGAAGAAGCAGGCGTCCGATCCCGACGCGAAGAAGCAGGCGTCCGATCCCGACGCGAAGAAGCAGGCGTCTGATCCCGACGCAAAGACGGCGATGAAGCAGGAGTCCGACGCGAAGACGGCGATGAAGCAGGCGTCCGGTCCCGACGCGACGACGGCGAAGCAGCAGGCGTGGTCCCTGCCAGAGCCTGTCCATCTGCTCCCGCAAGCCCTGCTGCTCGTCCTGCAGGTGGAGAGGGCTGTGCCTCCTCACTCCCCCAGCCGGTGGCGCCATCCTCCCCTTCCATCGGCGGGCTGGGCTGTGCTTCCACCGTAGCCCAGCAGGTGGTACTAGCCCCCCCTCTCGAAGGCGGATCCCAGACGCCGTAATCCGAGGGGGCCGAACCCAGGGCAGGGAGGAGGGAGGCTTGGAGGAGGGTCACTGGCTCCTCCAGGTCAGCAGTCCCGGCCACAGCCACTTGTTTGGTCCTGAAGCTGCGCGGCTTGGGCATGGGCGGGATCAGGGACGCCACGCAGCTTGGCATGGGAGCCGGGTCTTGAGAACCCCTCGGGCTGCGCGGCTTGGGCACGGGCGCCAGGTCTTGGGGACACCTGGGACTGCGTGGCTTAGGAACTGGAGGAATCCAAGAGGCCACGCAGCTTGGCACGGGAGCCGGGTCTTGGAAACCCCTGGGGCTGCGTGGCTTGGGAACTGGCAGAATCTGTGAGGCCACGCAGCTTGGCACGGGAGCCGGGTCTTGGAACCCCCTGGGGCTGCGTGGCTTGGGAACTGGAGGAATCTGTGAAGCCACGCAGCTTGGCACGGGAGCCGGGTCTAGCGAACATCTGGGGCTGCGTGGCTTGGGAACTGGAGGAAACTGTGAGGCCACGCAGCTTGGCACGGGAGCCGGGTCTTGGAAACCCCAGGGGCTGCGTGGCTTGGGAACTGGAAGAATCCGGGGAGCCTCGCCACTTGCCACGGGAGCCGTCAGGGAACGCCCGACGGGCTGTGACTCGGCAACAGCGAGAGGGTAGTGCTGTGCAGTGGCGTGGCATGGCGAGGCGGAAGAGGGCGGCCATACCTCTTGGCGACGTGCCATGCGCCGGCGACGCCGCCGCGTCGGAGGGTGTGCAGCGGGTACCGGGAACACCGACGCCATGGGCACTAGGGTGCCGTCCGGCCCCCACACCATGGTCTCTAGTTCCTCTGGGGTGTACCTTGCACACTCCTGCTCCATCGCCTTAAAAAACTGCCGGGTCCATTCGTCGAACTCCGCGAAGTCGTCGTCGGATTCGTCGACACCGGCAGGGCATGAGGGCGGGTGCACCTTCGCTTGGAGTGGAGGGGAGGACGAGCTTGGCTTCGCTCTGTGGCGCCGCGGCTTGCGTCGGCGTCGCGGAGGCTTTGGCGTGTCCTCGGCGGGTCCGGGATACAGCCACGCCGTAGCGACGAACGTGTCGTCCGGACCGCGCACCAAGTCCTCCATCTCCCACGGCGGTATCGCCATCTCTTCATCCTCCATGGCCTTGAGGAGCTGCCAGGTCCGAAAGTCGCTCTCCGCGAGGTCGTCGTCATATGGTGGGATTATTCTGTCAGGGCTGTGCATGTCTATGTTGGGGTGCGACCCCAGGATGCAGAGAGCAGGACCAAATGCCGGTAAATAATATTTATTTTTAGCATAAATTACAGCAGCAGGAAAAAGGCAACACAACTTGCTGACTGACAAATGATAATAATCCCACACCGGGAGAGGCACACACCTGAACTAAATAGCCAAATACAAATTAGGGACAGGTGTGGATGAGAGAGGCAACCAAGGAAGACAGGAAGTGAAATACAAAATAAGAGTCCACAAAAGGGAAACCATAGCCCAGACAGAGAACATAAACAACTGTCACACACAAACCCGCACAGGGCGTGACAACGGCGAACGGCTGCTTCCAGTCAACTTTATTTTTCACACTTCTACCACCAGAGCACAGCACACACACCGATTCCCGCACTTCCTGGTTCACAGGTCATGCTCAACCCGCCCCACATAGCTGGCCAAACACATGCCTGCAACAGAAGAACCAACTGCGTTCGTGGTTTCTCTCGTGTGTATAGAATCTATACACACAAGAGAAGCCACGAACGCCAGCATGTACATATGAAAAACAGTGATTATTGCAAGCGATAAAAAGATATCTGAATACAACACAATTAAATACATGTATTTGTACGCTTGTGTCTTCGTTGGAATCGGTGTGTATGCTATGTCAATTGGTTCTTCTGTTGCAGGCATGTGTTTGGCCAGCTATGTGGGGCGGGTTGAGCATGACCTGTGAACAGGGAAGTGCGGGAATCGGTGTGTGTGCTGCGCTCTGGTGGTGGAAGTGTGAAAAATAAAGTTGACTGGAAGCAGCCGTTCGCCGTGTTCTTTTTTGGTATTGAAATCCTTAAGCAAAGATTGATTTAAGCTGCTTTTGTATCGATATAAGCAGACCAAATTGGCTGGCGGGAGATGAAAAGGGCATCGTAGTAACCGGATTATCATAATAACCGGGTTAATAACGGAACTAATTATATCATAAAAGACTAGAAATTTGCCGGGAAATGAAAATAGTATCGTAATAAGCAGTAATTCATTATAACCGATATCGATATAACGAGACTTTAATGTATACCATTTCAGGTCACCCAGAATGCCATTTCCATTTCTATAAAAGGCTGAAACTATAAAGTACATTGCTGTTTTGACCTGAAAACATTTCCGTGTGCAGCCCAGATCTTGGCGATACACACACACACACACACACACACACACGAAACAACAAAAAACAACAACTTCAAGTTTTCTGGCAACCTTGCATGTGCAAGCATGCTTAATCCCAGCAAATTGGTCAGTTGGGCTGGAAAAATACACTCCTGTTCACTCAGCTTGGCTGCCATTCTCCAACATGGAAAGAAACTGAAGCATTGTAAGACGTCACTTGATTAGCAGCAAAACCTCATTGCTTGAAATCCGCACTAGAGTGCCTAAAAGGGGATTAGAGGGAGAGGAATTTCAGAGCCACCATATGCTAAAATGTATTCCATCCACAAATATTTCGCTCCTTAGGTGTCAGCTTCCGTTCATTACTTGAGATGTATTCCATCATCCACAACCTGCTGCCATGGCGACCACTGAACCACAGCGGCCATTCATTTGAACATATCCAATTTACACATGTGATGACAGACCTCACCTAAACACATGTCTTTATTTTAAAGTTCCTGCTAAACAACCTGATGTGCACGAATATATTTGTTTTTACATTCATAGTTCAGAAATACAGATGAACCTTCAACTTTTAGGGATAGTTCGGCGTGTAGTCCACCAACGGTGACTTTTTTTTTTTTTTGTTATATTTTAACAATATTGAAGTTGGTATCTTTGGGTCTATGGACTGAGGCAGCAAGTTTATAACTGAAAGCATTATAATTAGACTTAACTTGCTGATCAGGGTACGTATTAACACAGGCTATAAGAGAAGCAACGTAAATTAATTAGCATAACTGAAAATACAAGCGTCATACTCAAGCCACTTCAACAGACTCGAAAAACACTCACCATGGAGGGTGGTAGCAAAAGCAACAAAGAACAGCAACTGGAGATGCAATGGAGTGCACAGGATGCTGAGGAAACAACGGGGAATGAAGATTAATGAATTGGAGCCTCTGTGCTGTGGCTGCTGTGCTATAAAGCACTAGTACTTGCAAAGGGGCTGCATGTGTGCCGCGCTACTCTGTCCATCCCCGGAAGTAGTGATAAAAGGGGACTGACAGTACAAAACTGTAAAGAAAAGTGAACAGAGAAAATTGCAACAAGGGAACATTTTTGGACCCTCGTATTAAAGACAAGAATGTTACTTAAATATTCCCTGTACAGTTAATGATGGTTGTGATGGAAATCTTATATTGTAACATTACGTTGATTGATTTGAACAAATGCAGTATTTCTGCTAATGTGCTAATTAAGGTCAAACTGATTTCCTCGCAGAAAAAAATAAGCTTTGTTATGACTATTTACTTGTGGCTTGAGCCCCTCTGTCTCTAAAACAAGTTTCTCCAATGGCGTTTCCATGCCAACAGGTTCTGATTAACCTGGGACACGTCCTTGCACCTGATAAGAATAAATTCACATAAAAGACAAATCTGTCATTGAGCAGTTCATTTCATCAACAGTGCTAACAGAAATTTTCCACAAAAATGGTATAGATGATTTCTATTTCCGTTATTTCTATGTCACATTAGCTTCTGCTTGTCAACATGTGCTTGTTTTCTTTCTGCAGTGCAGACTGCTGCCACCAGCTGATAGGGTAGATTACTTCCTCCACAGCCAATGCCCAGGGAGTGTTTTGAGAGAACTACCCGTGAGTGGTAATGAGTGCAACACAACTGTATATAGACTCACCTTTTGCATAACAACTTGAGCCAGAACTGTTCAGTGGTGCACCCGTTGAATGTCCCTCGAAATGAACGGCCACTGATATTTGAGTCAGTGCTGCCCATTGTTGGCATCAAAAAACAACCCTCTAAAGATAAGCATTGGAGAGAACAGGGATTCCACTGCTAATCTCCTAAACATGATTTCTATACCGCTTTTCACAACATGCCCCAGGATTAAAGACATTCTATTAAAAACCAGGGCTTAACATGTGGAATAGGAGGAAAGACAGCTGTATAGCACTTCTTTGGGTTTAAATGTGCAACAGTTCCATGCATATCCCTCCTTTTTAAAGACAATTTGAGGTGATCCATCTCGGAAGAAGCATGACATTTTTAGCATGTAACCAGGTTTAATAAATGTGTGAGGCACATTGAACAGAGACCGGGAAGGATTCTGCAGGCATCTCAAAATACTCATAGATTTTCGCCATTCGATGTTGGTCCAGTGGGGGATCTACTGTTATTGGACCAATGTAATTTGTGTACACAAACACTATGATAGATTGCCAAGGTTCCACTAAAAATAAAAAAAAGTCGTAATTAACAATATAAGAGAAAATGTGTGCACATTGTGCAATTACTGAAAACCAAGACTTCCAAACAAGGCGACTGACAGGTGAAGGCAGTGATAAATCCTTCAAAAAGTACTTATTAACTATCAATTAATATCCTTTTTTTGTGTGTTTAGCCTGTTTGACTGGCAGTAAACCTTTCCTTCCTATTATGTTGGCTAAAAAGTCTTTAGCTATAATTGGCATCTGCTAGGGCACTATTTCCATGTCTCCCTGTCAGTTTGACAAGCAATTAAATACATTGTATTATTGTCCAAAAAAATTACAGTGCATACAATTATGATTTTATGTTCGCCTGTTTCAGTTTAAAGTGCTGTCCTGCTTAATAATTTCCTTGCAATTATTATTAATTGTTTCAGATAGCGTCATTCAACATGTGTCAACCATTGTGCCTGAAATAAGATGTTTTAGTCCTTTTAAGGATGCAGTTTGAGACAAATTGAACAAATTAAAGTATGCAGCCCAGCTTGCTTGCAACAGATGGCTTGTACCAAAGACTCATATGGCATACTAGTATAAATTGCACAGCAAATGTTTAAATCTGTTGGTGATAAAGTCCAGGGCTGTCTCAGTGGTTTCCTCTTTCCCGTTTTATAGGACATACCTATACATACCTATAGACAACCTTACAAATGATTTCAACAAGGTGCTATGTAAAGCTCTTGACACTGTTGCACCTTTGAGATTTAAGTTTCATGCCAAAAGACTTACTCCTTGGTTTACAGATGAAACTCGAAGGCTGAAACAATTATGTCAGAGATTGGAGCGCAAATGGCGTGCAACTAAACTTGAGGTCTTCCGACAGGCATGGAGGATAGTCTGACCGAATATAAACAAGCTCTTGTTGGAGCAAAAAAAAAACAACTATTTTTCCAGACTAATTGACCTCCACAAAAATAACCCTAAATACTTATTTGACACAGTTGCATTGCTAACTCTGTCCTAGTAGTTCCCCTTTGTCAGCCGACGAGTTCCTGCGATTTTTCGCAAAAAAAAGTTGAGCTCATCAGGAAGGAAATTAAGGACACCCTACCTCCAGACCGGTTAAACGTGCCGGCCGCCTTGACCACTGCTGGGACTACTTCCATCCTCTGTCCCACTAGCTTTTCCTACTTTGAGGAAGTATCTCTTGACGGGCTTACAAAACTTGTCAGTGCAGCAAGACGGACAAAATGTATGCTTGACCCGCTTCCTGGGAAACTTGTTAAAGAGTTGTCCCAATTCTAGCCCCCTCGATCTTAAAAATCATGAATCTATCACTTTCATCTGGCACTGTGCCTGCAGCTTTTCAGACTGCAGTGATTCGACCCCAACTGAAAAAAACGAGCCTTGACCCTGGGAGTATTTCTAACTATAGGCCGGTGTCTAACCTCCCATTCCTGTCCAAGATCCTTGAAAGAATTGTAGCACAACAGCTCAATGATCACATGGTTTTGGGTGATCTTTTTGAACCTCTTCAGTCTGGTTTCAGGATGAACCACACTACGGAATCAGCCCTTGCAAAAGTGACAAATGATCTTCTTCTATCTGTGGACTCTGACACATCCACAATATTGTTATTACTTGATCTCAGCGCTGCCTTCGATACTGTCAATCACTCTATCCTACTGCAACGCCTTCAAACGTATGTTGGTGTTACTGGTCCGGTATTCTCCTGTTTAGATCTCATCTTGGGGATCGGACGCATCAATCGTTTGTGATGATGTGACTTCAGGGTTATGTGGTGTCACTTGTGGAGTTCCACAAGGATCAGTGCTCGTCCCTCTTCTGTTCAATATTTACATGCTGCCGCTTGGCGACATCATTCCCAAACATAAGATTAGCTTTCACTCTTATGCTGATGACACTCAGCTATATGTGCCACTAAAGTTAACTGACCCGCAGGACTGCTCTAATCTTGAGGCTCAAACATTGGATGACCTGTAACTTTTTACTCTTGAACCCCGATAAAACTGAGATGTTGATCATTGTCCCTGCTAAACAGAGTCACCTGTTTAAGGACACCACTCCGAGCTTTGATAAAAGTATTGTTACCCAAAGTGACTCTGTGAAAAATCTGGGTGTGATATTGGAACCGACTCTATCTTTTCATACGCACATTAAGAATGGTACTAAAACAGCATTTTTTCATCTTCGCAACATCGCGAAGATACGGCCTATTCTATCCACTTCTGATGCAGAAACCCCTGTCCATGCATTTGTCACGTCTCACCTTGATTACTGTAATGTACTGCTTTCTGGTCTTCTGATGGCAAGTCTCAAAAGCCTGCAGTTAGTACAAAATGCTGCAGCATGACTTCTTACCAGGGGACACGTAAGTTTGACCATATCTCTCCAATACTAACCAACCTGCACTGGCTTAAGACCCACGGTGGAGCGGGGTTCCAGGAGAGGCTGTTTGGAAGTTGCCATGACTCAACTGGACAACATCTGATGTGGCCTACCGTTTGGAGGCGCTGCAGCAGAGGGATGGTGATCATCTCAACACCTGTAGCTGCCCAACTCTCCTAATGGCATTACATCTTGGACCTGGACTATTATACTCTCTGTTATATTTTACTGTCACATGTTAACCTCTCGACATCCATTGCAGCCTGGTCATCCTAGAAGGAGGATTCCCCCTCTGCGGTTCCTACTCAAGGTTTCTTTTTCCCTAATGGGTTTTGAGTTTTTCCTTGCCCTGATGGAGGTTCAGATCAGGGATGTCGTCTATTGTCTATCATCAACTGTATCTACTGTATCTACTATTGCCTGCTTGTTAAGCCCTTTGAGGCTCTTTTGTGATTAAGGACTATATAAATAAACTTGACTTGACTTGATTTGGCTGTAACCAAATATAAAGGTTAGAAATATATATATATATATATATATATATATATATATATATATATAATTAGTATTATAGTTTATATTAGTTTAATTATCATTTTTATTATTACGCTTGTGGTGAGATAATTCAAATAACAAGGGAATAAAAGCCTGAAATATGGATTGAAAACAATGTACAGTAATTGCTTTTGAATTCACTTGGTTTGCTTCAGAACTAACAGAAATACCATTAGGTCCTCCTGACAATGACCTTCCTGTGAGATGAACTGAAACGTATGTCCCACCATATGCGTGTACTATGCACCCCACCTCTTCACCCATTAATTCTAGGTTGGGAACAGAAGCCCAAAAACCACTGCTAGTTCATGTTTTATTCATGCTAAGGAAGAGTCGGCTCTGTTCATCTTCATCTCTGGCTTTTTTTGATCGTTTTACATTAGTGGATGCTCAGTGTTGCAGTATGGCTTGTTGAAATTCATTGCATAGATTTTGTTCATGTTCATTCTAGTTCACACAGGATCGTTTTTTTTGTTTTCGTTTTTGTATATCTATTAAAACATAACTATATGATAAACATAGACTATAAATGTATTGACTGTGAATGAAAGTTGGCGCATAAACAGTAATTTACATAATAATATTACAATTTCATTTAACTTACACAAATGGATGACTAAAACCTTACTATTGTAGACTAATTAGTTGTAGGTGCTGAAAGGCAGTAGTGGTGATGGAGAGGACAGCTAGAGTGAGACATTGACAAAACTGTGAGCAGTGTTGATCTTTGATGTGTTGAAATATATGTTACCATAGAGGCACTATGATCTGCTCGACTAAAATACTGTAAATTGTTGATTACCCCAGTGACATATAACTGTGCCAACATACAGGAAAACTCCTCTCCCCTTGCTAGTATGCATCAGTTACTTATATTTTAGCTTCCTTCTGAAGTTCAAACCTTTTCTGGCCAGAAGTAAATGTTTTTAGCTCTTCAATATGGCAGCATGCAGTGTGTTGTGTCTTTGACGCCACCAAACAGATTCCTTTCAGCAGCTCATCAATTTTTTGGCAGGGGTGCAAAGTTATGGATGAAAGGTCTTGTATTTGTCCCAGCAGTTTCCGATCAATATGACTTTGAAATGGAGATGAGGGATTTAGAATGGAGCAGTCAAATTCTGCACAGCTCGAGTCATTAGTGACACCGGGTTGTTATGAGGCAATACACCACTGATCCATGCAGACTGCAAAAAGGCAATTAAATTAGCATCAAAACTATTTTGTTAATTTAAAAGGGAGAAGCTGCACATTTTAAGGCACTTTAAAGAATGGACCAAATGGCTGACCTCCACCTTCACAATTTGTTCTGTCTGATACAGCGTTTTTTTTGTATTGATCCACGCTCTTGAGTGGAGGTGGAAATGGTGCCAGTGTATGGCTCACTGTGGTCACTCTAATCATATGAACTCCAGTTCCCCAGTGATTTCCAACAATTACAACCAGGATTTATCAATGTGGGGAGCATGCCATGGCAATTATATGTTGTCAATACTCAAAGCAGCCAGTCTAACGCCTCAAAAAACACATAGAGGAAAATAAAGCCTACTCACAATGGGTGGAGCTTAAAGCTGGGCTTAAAGCTGTACATTATTTTAAGTCTGAAATTGCGCAGTGTAAGCACGGTGGCTGCAGCATTTCAGTCTGGTGTCAGCTAGTTAGGGCTACGTGCTAGTATGCCAGCTGCAGCATTGCAGTTCGGCATCATCTTGTCGGGGCTATGCATTAGCATGCCGGCTAGACATCTAGTTATGATTTGAGATTAAACTGCAGTGTAAGTTTAAGAGAAATTTGCCCAGAATTTGTTATTCTTTAACAACCGTTATAGCTCCTATAATTGTGTTAAATTGCCGGGTAGTTATTGCCTGCTCTGATTCCAATAAGGAGTAACATTAGCAGACACATTTACCCATCACTTTTCTTAACTGAATGAAGGCCACAGGCACACTTTGGTGTTAATTACAGCCATGTGTTTAATTATCCCTCTGTGTGGCACAAAATTCAATTAGTATCGAATATAGGTTGCAGAAAATGGCTCTAAAGTTCACTAACATACGTTTTCATTATAGCAACGTATAGGTCGGCCTGGATATACAGTATGTGGACTGTTATGTACTCATACAGTGCCTATATTTCGTATTAAGTCAACTTTCGACACATTAAAACAAAAATACTTGTAAATATTATTACTGTATACTTGTAAGTTCAGTATAATAACTTTTTGTCCAATATAATCCGATAAAAAAGCTTTTATGGCTCACACACTCACACAGCACAGATTTACAGGTCCACAACACTCACAGATAACTAATGGAAACTTACTAAGAGGAGAAGATGGTAAATAGCCACACTATCAGCATACTTAGAACCAGCACTGTTACGAAATATAGTATATTGCTCTTATTTTTTTTAACAATTTGAAAACTTTTAAAATTGTGTGATTGTTCACTATTTATCTGACAGCCACATAGTCCAAAGGACCAAGAAGAAAAGCTAAAGAAAAAGAATATTTTTCACATACTAAATAAGATATTTTCAAATGATTCCAACATGAGCTCAGTCAGACTGGATGAGTTTCCAGTCACTACAATGCAACTATACACCTGACAAGTCATATACTATCTAACTGTCCTTACAGCAAAGTCAAGTCATGGCTCTTGTAGTCTCATGTAATGTATGCACGTGCGTGTCTGTTCATGCATGCTTGTGGGGATAAGGTCTATGATTGATGCAGTGTCTCAATGCTGTCATTTAATATGAAACCCGACTGGAGGTACGACCTGCTGGAGGGAACGCAAGCTATTTAAAGAAAGAGTCTATATGAATTCGTGTCGGGTGATGCATATGTGGGTATACGAAGAGGCCCATGGTAGGAATGACATTGATAAGACGTTAGGTCAACAAAGTGGGGGAATTTCCAGCTTTTCGGCCTGAGCATTTGAGCCAGGTGCTGACAGCCGTATGTGTCAGGTGTAAAAATGTCATGACAGTTCACTCAGCTAGAACTCTTCTGCCAAAATGATGCACAAATAAGTACTTTCCTGATCAAATACAGGGCAGAAACCTGAGATGAGGCTGCCGCTAATTTTTTTTCTCAGCTTGGAGCACTAGGAGACTTTATTTTTTGAACTTTATTGATATGTATATACAGTAGAACCTTGGTGAGTGTCTGTCCCTGCTAGCGTGTTTTGGTTTTTTTTGGGAGGGGGGGCTTTTTTTGTTTTTTGGAGCCGGAATCCAGCTATGTCGCCTGTCTATGATGTCATCAGCTGTTGACTCGCTAAAATGTTAACACAAAACTAGTTCTTTGTCATGTTCCAGGTTTCCACCTTTGTTGTTTTCCCTGCCTTGTCCTGGACTGTATATTATTTTATTTTTTTTGCTTTTCAGAAGCAAGAAAATTGGGCACGTCTGCAGATCGCCTACTGTTCTGAAATTTCCCGTTGTGGGACTAATAAAGGCATATCTTGTCTTATCTTGCACTTGGTCTGACGGCATGCTAGTTATTTTTGTGCTGTTGCAACTTTGCCTCCTGAATTCATGGACTGTTTATAGTGAGCATCTCCTTTAGTTATTTTGTCAATTTGTTCTTCCTGCTTCCCAGCCAAGCCCTGACATAACATAACATTTTCATATTCATTCATGTTCTACAGCTTATCCTCACGAGGGTTGTGAGGGGTGCTGTCTTCGGGCGAGATGCGGGGTACACCCTGGACTGGTCGCCAGCCAATCACAGGGCACATATAGACACTAAACTATTCACACTCACATTTAACCTAATTTAACCTAAATCGCCAATTAACCTAACATGGTTTTGGAATGTGGGAGGAAACCGGAGTACCCGAAGAAAACCCACACATGCACAGGGAGAACATGCAAACTCCACAAAGAGATGGCCGAGAGTGGAATTGAACCATGGTCTCTTAGCTGTGAGGTCTACGCGCTAACCACTTGACCACTGTGCAGCCCAGTTATAGTTATGTTAATCATCATCAAATAATTCTAAATACATATAAATGCATTATGGGTGCTCCAATCCAGCATGGTATCAATATTGGCCAATATGCCCCTGCTGCATCATTCAGTACTTGAACGAATGAGAACAAGTCGAATGCAGTAAAGACAATGTTATGCTCTCCTGAATGAATGAAACAAGGGTGATCAGACTTTGTAAACAAAGTAACAGAGCTTTTCCTGGAATAAGAATAGAATAAGCAATAAGCAAATGGAGTTCCAATACAAGAAAAGGTAAGCCCATTAACGTTTTTTTCTGTTTTATAAAAAAATACTAATATATATATATATATATATATTTAAATGAAAGACAATTATTTCTTATCTTAATGAGAAACCTATCTTAACAGTGCCTCAGCCAAGAACCTCACTGCATGTCACTGCTATTTGCACATGGTACTTGAAAGTTGCCAGTGCTAATGCACACCCACACAGGTACATTAAGGTCGTACTTGCACTGCCCTTGTGTGTACATGACATCTTTATCTGCCATCATTGCATTGAATCTTTTTTCATGTCATGCGGAAAAAAACACTTAAGGCTTTGAACAGTCAGTTTAGAGAACTCATATACGCAGAGCAGCCTCTGTTTTAATAATAATAGTATATTTTAGTTAGAAGGGCTTTTCTAAAAACTCAAAGTGATGTAATGAAGATGAAGAAACATTTACGTTGTAGAGCCCGCTTAATTTTTTTCCACGTAAGATCCACGTAAAACAGGGCAAGATCTACCCAGTGGCATCGCACCTCACAGTTGTGTGATTCATGGATGCTCCACTATGCTCTCAGTTTGCTGACAGTTTACTGACACCTTGTGACTGCTTTAGGGCAAAGCAGACCACTCGGTAGCATCTGCTGCTTCTCCGTAAGAACATAAACTGCACAACAATACATACTTTCATTTTTAAGTCCCCAAATACCAGAAAACTCCCCAACGATGCCAGAAAAAGTTACTAGATATGTGATTAAACCTGCCCCTATCCTGCTCATTGTGGACACAGAGACACCACCACACATATGGACCTATGACACTCACCTTTAAGAGAAAAAAACGCAAGGGAAAAAAATCATCAAACAATCAAATCCATTTGGTTCCCAACAATGCTTGCCGGCTCTTGTAATTTCAAAAAGCCAGCTCTTGGAGCCAATTTGTTTGCGACTGACACATCACTAAAGTATAGGGAGATACACCGCCGTTTGTTTGTTGTTCTCAACACGTTTTAAAACTGCTGCTGCCTTTGTCAGCAGCAAACATGACCTCAAGCCAGAGTCTGGCTCTGTGTTTCTGTTTGAACTGCAATTGCAATTAAGCCATGTCTGCTTGTTTCTCAATGTGGGGTCACATGACTGGGTTCTTCACTGCTGCAAGACATGATGCTATTCACTTCATTTCCATATAAGACACATTTTTAAGCTTCCTGTAGTATCCACACCATAAGCAAATCAATAGAATCCAGTGACACCAAACCACTAAGTGGCATGAATGAAAGAACCAAGCACAAAAAAAGTGTGATGGCATATGAAGGTCACAGTCTGCAAACTTAAATCAAGAGCCACTGACCCATGACTTTGAACGCATATAACAAATAGGCAGAGTGTGAGTGTACAAACACAGTGGGGCCAGCAAGCGAGTGTATTCAAGTTAAGCCTCAGAGCTCGGGAAAAATCTATGAGGAGGAGGTGAATCACTGGATTAGCAAAGGGCCACTGACCTAGTCCTTGGGAAGGAACATTTCATATGATTAAGAATATGAGAACAGGCTACAAAAATTAAGCATTGCCAAATTATATGAGCTGAGGTACACTACTGGTCTAAAGTTTTAGAGCATCCAAATTTTTCCAGTTATTTATTGAAGTTCAAGTTGTTAAAGTCCAATGGATAGCTTGAAATGGTACAAAGGTAAGTGGTGACGTGCCAGAGGTTAAAAAAAGGTAAGGTGACCCAAAATGAACTATGGTAATGGACTACAGCATCGTAAACATCAGTTGAACAGCATTGTACTGGAGAAACGTATTTATTGCTACAAAAATGGCAAACAAAAAAGGGAATTGATATTGGAAAAGAAATATTGAGGTTGAGAGATTGGAGTGTTCTAAAACTTTTGACCGGTAGTGTATGTTAGACCACATTTGTTCAATTTTTACCGTTTGATGCAATACGAGTCTTGGCACAGAAAATGTATTTACTACCTAATTCTAGTCTTTTTAATGGTGGAAGGGCATTTGAATCATTGTTTAATCTTAAAATGAGGGTTTGCCTTTAAAGACACCACGTAGTTTAAGTTGAATTCAAATGTTTTGAGTATATTTTTTGTCAGCAAACATTGCATTACACTGTGTGTGAATTCTGAAAAGCTGAAGTGAAACTGAAATAGTTTTTTAAAGGTTTGAAAATTTAATTTAGAGTGAACACAGGAGCTTTGGAAATACGGTAAGTAAGAGTAAATTGGTAGTTTGAGCTCAAAGCAAGAATCAAAACATCCATCTCTGGATCCAAGCACGACAGCTGCACTATACGACTTTAATAATAATAATAATAATAATACAATTTATTTGTATAGCGCTTTTCAAGATACTCAAAGACACTTTACAAAAGAATGAAGTTGAATAAAGCAAGTAAACAGAATAAAAGACACACCAAAATACAACATTCATTGGTTAATACACAAAAACATGGTTAAACATGGTTAAAACATGGGTAAACATGAGTAAACTTTAA
Organism: Doryrhamphus excisus; assembly: GCF_037039965.1. NCBI lineage: Eukaryota > Metazoa > Chordata > Actinopteri > Syngnathiformes > Syngnathidae > Doryrhamphus > Doryrhamphus excisus. Next base: position 8,328,825 of record NC_136371.1, on the reverse strand, counting down.
CTAATTTGTCACAATCAGGGTAGCAGTAGGGTAAGCCAAATACATCTAGTGTGATCCGTCATTATACTTTGCAGAAACAGTTGTTAATATTAAAATTTGAGGTATTAAAATCATGTCTTTTTCTGAGCATATATATTGTAATACATACTATATATGGTGTAATTACATCGTTTGAGGTTTTCAGTTGAGAATAAAGCACTAAAAGTGATTCAGAATCTGTGTGACTGTTGGAACTCAATACTACTATGCGCCCTCAGCTGTCATAACAGACAAGTGTGGCTTTCCATGATGCAAATATGTTGTTGAATGAAATAATTTAGTTACTGCTGTTAACGCATTATTTTTGATTACTTCTGCCCTATTTTTCATTGAATAACTTTTTCATTTAATGTGGTCCTCTGCGGCAGATACACCTTTAACATCAATAGGGTTCTTGCTTTGATTTGACAATTCATAATGATTGTAGAAAATGAAGTCGACTTGACTGTGACTGTGGTATATCCTTTTGACGCCACCGCCAATGGTCATATAGAATCAATAATGCCCTGACACCACTGAATAATGAATGATCCTTAATAAGGTCATGTTGAATTAATGAATAGTGTATTAGCTGCACATTACCATATCTAACCCACTGCAATTAAAATACTACAATTCAAATTGTGGGATCCACTACATTTCAACACCATTTAGAAACCATTCACCATAATTCCCGACCAGCTATAGCCCAATTACAGCTGGCTCAAAACCTTTTGCTGCATTTCCAGAAGAAATTATTTAGAGTGAAAACATCATCTTGGAAGCAATAGACACTAATTATGTGGTTCTTGTAAAGGATAATGAGCTTGAAGCACACTGATGCTTGCAATGACAGTGTGTTTAAATGTATATGTATAATAACAAAGCCTCCATAAACGATATGGACGAATGGATATTTGCAAATATTGCAGCTTTGATTATGTGCTGTGTTTGTAGCAGTGTTTGCAGAGTTTCCCTCCTTGTTAGTTTCGGTTTAGTCACCAACATGAAAACATCATCAATATACATTACTTTAACGAGCCTAAATATGACTTATAATTGGAGTACAATTTGCAACGCGTCCCATTTGAATATATAATCTCGTGTTGCACAATACTCATCGTGTGGCAAGAGAAATGAACGAACAAAACTATTTTGAGTTTTGAGCAGCAAATGGAATAAAATTGAGGCAAAAAGCAGCCTGAAAATATTTAAAGGTTTTTTTTTAATCCCATGAGAATAGATTATTGCCTGTTTGACAGACAGATTGGCAGGGACTAATGGTCCTACAGAGCAGCATTGGGTAGGCTTATGGCTAAACAAGTACCAACGTACAGTGTTGGTATTACAGCTGTAATATTAAGTTTCCCAGGCTTTTATCACTGCACCGTTGAAGCCTTACAAGTTAAGGGAAGTGATACGATTATACGACTACTGTCAGATGCTGCCATGTCCACAAATCCTTCAATCTTCATAAAACAGACATAGAACAAAGCTTTATAAATAAAAATAAGTACAAGAAGGGAGTGAGAAGCACTTCACGGGGAGACTCCCACCTTGTGTTTTTTCATGTCGACAGCTGATACTCCCAGAGTAATGGGAGTTTGGTGACAGGCTGATGGGCATCCAGCCGAGTCAGACAGAGGTGAAAGGAAATGCCTAACATGGAGGTGGCAGGTGACAGCCACCTAAACAGCCGAAAGATTGAAACACTTCAGTCCAGTAAACTTCTGAGAAGAAACAGATTAATTCAGAGACACTCAGAATGAATGATATCTTGCATGCAGTCTTTGAGATGCTCTCAAAACTCAGCAAAAGTTTTTGTCGAGTTTAGGAAAATAGTGTAGCTATTAGTGTACATTAGTGTACATCCCAGTTGCCATATTTTTCTGAAATTTTACACATTCATTCATTCATTTTCTATGATGCTTGTCCTCACAGGGTTGAGTGGGTATGCGGGAGTCTATCCCAGGTTGGTTTTCAGCAATTAAGATGTAATGGGGGCTGCATGGCGGTCGAGTGGTTAGCATGCAGACCTCACATCTAGGAGACCAAGGTTCAATTCCACCCTCGGCCATCTCTTTGTGGAGTTTGCATGTTCTCCCTGTGCATGTGCGGGTTTTCTCCGGGTACTCCGGTTTCCTCACATTCCAAAAACATGCTAGGTTAATTGGTGACTCCAAATTGTCCATAGGTATGAATATGAGTGTGAATGGTTGTTTGTCTATATGTGCCCTGTGATTGGCTGGCGACCAGTCCAGGGTGTACCCCACCTCTTGCCCGAAGACAGCTGGGATAGGCTCCAGCACCCCCACGACCCTAGTGAGGATAAGCGGTAGAAAATGAATGAATGAATGAATAAGATGGAAACGGTTTGACAAGTTTATTAAGCCCTATTATTTTTTTCGTATTGATAGAACAGATGAAAGGTGTTGCTGAAAATAGCTCTTATCACTGCACAATACAAACCTAAAGTTTTTATTTTTTTGCAAAATAATTGTAAACAACTTTTTAGGTTGAAATATTTGTAAATCTGATTGGCGGAATCAGTGCCTCACCACTTCACTGGTCAGTCTTCAAAATCATCTCAATGTAGACACGCTGATCCTCTAAAAGCATCAAAGCAGTATGACATTACTCATATAAATTCACTCTGATGTTCTAGGACCTGCAAGTAAGCAGTGGAATGATGAAGAGAGGATAAAACGATTAGAGCTGTTCATTACAGGGTTGCATTGTCTTGGGCTGTTTTAACTAGCTACGATTTAATAGGATGATGATTCAACTTTGCTATCAACTTCATAGCATCCCCTCCCTTCGGGCACATCGTTTTTTAACCTTATACCCCTGCCTTTGAACCATTGCTACAATCATCCCTTTCACACCCTGCATTTTGCCCAACATGCTGAAGCACAATTAGGCAGCCAAGATCCAATTTACACCCAGTGGTGACAAATGGTCAGTGAATCATACAAAGATTATAATTACCTATCAGAGAAAAACAATATGGTGGACCGCATTTAAGGGATGGTAATTAGCCAAACTTTGAAACAGTGCAAATCTGTCAAAGTACAGTATAAAAGTCCTACTTATAATTGGAGTCTTCATTTTTGCAGATATTATCTTTGAGCAAAAAATGGTGAATGTGGGATAAACTTACTGTTTTTACAGTTTCCCTGTTGCGATTTGATGGTGTGTGCAGAGTCCCATGCATTGATGACTCAGTCTTGTTGTGTTAAAGGGGACTTATTATGCTCATTTTCTGCGCTTTGTATTGAGTTGTGGACTCCTATAGAGCAGATAACCCACTCAGAAAGCTTTCTCGACCTTCCAGATGCTGCACCTCTTTCTGCAGTGTTTCTATAAGCGTTTTTTCTATTGTCTAAATATGACCATATTCCATTTATTAATACTGAATCCTACTTTGCAGATATTCCCTTATTGCATCTGAAACCAATAATTTATTTGTTTTTCGTGTATGTAAGACATAACACGCACACATTAGTTATGATTGTTGTCAGCTAATAATCGTGATGTGCCTAAGTTAAGTGACTAACCTTGACGTCAATAAATCTTAGAGTTTGATCATCTTGTGATGGCGCCGTGGAGGAGGTTGCCAGGCCGGTCGTCTCGTGTAATTCAAGTGTGCAGTGAACTGTTTTGGTTGTCGTGGCATATAGTTTTAGTGGGGTGATTATGATGCATGAACAAATATGCACTTTTGTATACACTTTTAAAATTACAGCCTATGCTTTGATTTGTTTACAAGGTGTTTACAGTTGATTTATTCTGCAGTGTAGAGGACATCATTAGTGGATGCACATATTCTGTCAAAGGCCTTCTGTTTGATGGTGTTACGCTCTGGCGATCACCAGGCAGGCCCAAGTAATTGGCTGTGCTGTGTACTGTATCTCATGAATGCTGTGAGTCTCTAGGAGCATGTCGAAGATACAAAAGGTAAAAAAGCTCATCCGCTATACATCCGGCAGAAGCAGCATATTTTAAATTTTAAATAATATGAACTCCAAACCCTTTAAAACAGTTCCTGCTTAGATTAGAAACACAGTACAGGGTACAGGCAAAAGTGGGAGAAAGTCAGTGGAAGTCTCAAGTCTTTCTCAAGTCTTTCTCAAGTCCCAGTTGAAGGGATAGTTCAGATTTGTTTCCCATGGAGTTTATAACATCCCATTCAGCAGTAATTTTTCCCCATACCAATTCTGGCTGTTTTTTTGGTGTTTAAGAACGTTGTTCCGGCTTGTTGGTAGGGTCACTTAAGCTACATTTGTTTACAATCCCTAACAAGGAAAGCGAGGTGGCGTTCACGTAAAGTCTTGGAGTAAACGTAAATTTACTCCAATTTATTTAAATTAACAAGTCTGGATCGAATTCGGGATCCAAAACACATGGTTGTATGTTAAAAGCGGGCATTTCAAAAAGATAAATTGTCGTTTATTATCATCTATATCGTTTATCAAGTCCTTTAAGGTTGGGAAAAAACGGAATTCCTCCTGAGCACTTTGGAGTGTGACCAACCACAGCGGAGGCGGGCCGTGGGTGGAATAAATTAAAACAGACCGTTTTCACGGAAAGCACGAAATCGAAAAAATACAGCTGGAATCTGGAAGATCTAAAAAGCTTTCTCTGCTGGTTATCATATGTAACTGCCCGAAAGGAGTCCACAATCCAGCACAAAGGACCGGCAATTGAACATAATAGATTTCCTTTAACTCCTATTGTCATACATTATTAAGGGTATGAATTTAGAAAGAGAAGAAATGTTTTAGCAATTGATGTGAAACGGAGGGCTATGACTGTGTAAAATAAATTGAACCGTTACCATTTCATGTTGCATGCCACTGGCTTTTCTGTGTGTGATAGATTTGTCTTATAGTATATTTTCTTACAGTATAGTTTGTGTATATATACAGTGGTGCATCTTTGAAATATACCAAACAAAAAAATGTACCACCGTTGACCTTTTCCTTGCAATTCATGCCACTCATGTGTAACAGATTTAGCATACAGTATATTTACTGTCGACCGTGCATCAAGACTGGAGCATTAAAGGGCAATATTGTCAAAGGTAATATCATGCATTTCTATGGAGACAGTGTTTTGTTCCACGTTTTGATGTTTAGTCTTTTTGTCATGCTGCTGGCATTTGTCATGACACCTCAGGGGGGACTTCAGGGGTATGAAATACCAACATTAAAGAGGTGATTTACTGTCCAGAAACACTGCTGAATTGAACTTTTTGGAGAACAGTAGTTTACCTATTACTGGGTTACAACCATGTGACCTAGAGGCAGTCTGAGTTACTTCTGGTGATCGCATGAGGGTCAAACGTTGAGTATGACAACATACACGCCCAGTATCTTTGTTCAGCAGATTAATATAAACAACGTCTCTACTACATACAGTACGCTGTGCATTTGTCAGGCTCATGCAGACTTGTGTTGCGTCAGACACTTACAACGACGATTTCAATCTTATGGAATGCATCCGGAAGCCGCAACGGAGCTGCACTGGTCTCAGTGTGAGCCCGGCATTTAACCCTCTGATTGTAGCATTTTATGTCACATAAACAATATAGATCCAAAACTAAAAACACAACAAAAAAAACAGCAATTACAGGGAGCTTCAGTTTCAGTTTACATATTTGCATGTTTGCATTTCTTGCCCCTCCTTAAAGTGTTACCTTGTATCAAACGGCCTTATGCATTATAATTAAAGTGACCCAAGTCAACCAATCATTTCCAAGCAGTTAATTTCCTGTCTGTACTGCTGCTGATCCACCTGAATGCAATGATTAAATTTGTGCTAATTAAAGGCTGGTGGACAGACAATGAAGGTTGATGCTGACTTTGATTTTGTCAAAGTCTGACTACTGTGATTTCCATTTATTGGCATACACAGTATTATGTTCCTTTGCAATTGTCATGCATCTATTTTGTATATACAGCATATGGTCCTGTGAAGTGTGTCTTACAAAACTGGAATTGCAAGCTCAACTCAACAAGCCCAAAATGATTTCTATTCAATACCGGCACAGATATATTTTGATATATATGCTGCCTCTTCAAACCAGTAAACAGTTCATTTGGACATTGTACACATATTTCTTGTTCTTTTAACACACACATGAATACATTATTAATCAATATTTTTACTGACTCATGACTCCACTCTCTTTGTGCATATATGCAGCTGTCCTACTAAATCTAAAAATATAAATTACAAATGACTACTTAATACCCAGTTACTTAAACATGGTGTCAGTGTTATATTCAGGCTGCGCCTCTAGGTCTTTAAAGTAGCTGCATCAACAAGAATCTTCAGAATTTTATAGGCTCCATTAGAGGAATGAGACTGTGGGCAAAGAAAGACAGCCCTAGTTAGGGAGGCAGTGGGAGCGAGTGAGAGAGGAGACGCTCTTTCGTCATGGCAGATGGCCAGGGTCTATGTGGGCTGACTAATGACTTTAACTAAGGGTGTGAAGGGAGAAACAAGAGTGATCCTGGAAGGACCAGAGCCACCCTTTTTCAGTGTGTTTGCTGATGTCTAATAAAGACTCACCAAGCGGCTGTCAATTTCAGATCGACTGCTTTATTTTACAGTGTGACTGATGGAAGCAAAAATTTACAATCTCGAGCAGATGTCTCGGTGAAAAGAGACATTCTGTCACATCATGTCTGAACTTGAAAAATGTCTGACCCCCTTCTGTTTCCATGCACTGATATACCGTATTACCTGCCCCCCTCTTGATAGGCCAATTTGCCTTGGGTTTCCATCGCAATGTTGCATGTCCAAATTCATCATTAAACAAAAGGGCACAAACAGGTAAAAAAATAAATGAATAAGTAAATAAAATGTGTGGGAACTATTTGCAACCCCAACAATGATGAAAAAGTAAATGTGCCAAGTGCAGATGGATGGAGATTGGCCTGTTGACACTGACCTTCGGAAATGATGAGAACGGAGTGACAAAAGGAATCGGGAAAGACATGCATCCTTGCAAGAGTTAGTTGTGCACAAAAAAAAGAAGACATCCAAAGACAAATTGTTTTGGATCAGACAGATGCAAACAAGTCCCTGTGTTAAATCATATCAATGCTTTTACAGTTGTGTCAATCAGAGTAATGCAAAACAACAGTCATTCAGGTGGTAGATGCTTTTACAGCCACCAAAAAATAACAGTAGTATTTGCCGTTGCATATCCAAAGTTTTCTAAGGTCTTAGCCACAGCAGGAAAGCCAAAACAGCAGTTTAAGTGAAGCATTGATGCTGCAAGAATTTATTTACCCCCTTTAGTGATGCTCAATTGTACAGTGGAGATGTTTGAGCATCTTTCATTATCTCATAGGCGAGACATCAGAATCTCACCCGCAGATTGGTCGATTTGATGGCAGTTTGTCTATTGAAAAATCCTTTATAAGAAAATGACCTTTAGCATCCAGAGTCCGTAAACCCGATGAGCACAGATTTTTGACCAGTGTAGAATACTACATATCAGCATCCTTGAACATCTAATAATTGTATTTTAGTTTAATTTAGCCATTTTTATGCTTGCAAATGCTTAATTTTGATCAAATATGCATATGTTTTGAGGAATAATAGACCATATTCAGCCACTAAGTACCATTATTTATTAATTAATATATATTTTTTTGAAACTGTGATAGAGTGAAGCTGCGATATTCAAAGCACAAGGTGAAGAACAATGTATTGTTAAGGTCACTATGGGAAGCTATTGGGCTGTCACTGCAACATATCACAATATGTCTGTGAATGACCATGAATAACCATTTTCACTCTTGAACATGCTTAATTTAATATATCCAATTTGCTTGGTTGTGCATTTTATTTATGTATTTTTTACTAATAGGCCTTACTATAGACTGCAGTATACCTCCGTGACCCTTGTGTGGCGAGGCAACAAAGGAGATGGATTGATGGAATATGCCTGAGTCGACCACAAAACAAAGATGATTTATTCATTAATTCATTCATTTTCTATCGCTTATCCTCACGAGGGTCATGTGCTGGAGCCTATCCCAGCTGTCTTCGGGCTGGCGACCCTGGACTGGTCGCCAGCTAATCACAGGGCACATATAGATAAACAACCATTCACACTCACATTCATACCTATGGACAATTTGGAGTCGCCAGTTAACCTAGCATGTTTTTGGAATCTGGGAGGAAACCGGAGTACCTGGAGAAAACCCACGCATGCATGGGGAGAACATGCAAACTCCACACAGAGATGGCCAAGGATGGGTCTCGACCGCCGAGCAGCCGAGATGATTTATTAGTTAATATATTTTGAAAAGCCCTGAAATTCGAAGGGATGACTGTAGTTTGTCCACTTAAATGTTGCTATTTTTTAACCCTTCAAAGCGCCAATGTCGCAAAATTGCAACAAGCAGCATTAAGGAATTTAACAAGCCATTTCAGCAAATATGGTGCCATGTGTAGTTAATACTTAATACCAGGAGGTGGTGTACATCTGTAACTTTATTCTAACCAACATTTGTGGTTAGTGTAGGTGTTTATAGACTTTCAACTACCGTGTGCTACCGCATCACTGCTCACAAGCAGCATATACTTTTACCAATGCTTTGCTTAAACATGTTTGGGTGGCAGAAGGGAACGTGGTGGCATATCCGTGGGCTAGACCTGAGAATACAATGACTTGGATGTATGATTATATTCACAGGCATAAAAGGTAGATACATATATTATTTATATCTATGAGTACATTTACTGCCATCACAAACTTGGGGTCATACTGATGCTTTTTCTAATTGGCAGTATGCCTTTATCTGTAACCATTTTTGAGCTACAACCTTTTGAAATACTAATGTCAAAACTGAAAAAAAAAAACTCTGGCACTTAAAAGGGTTAATAGAGAAAGGATGAATAGATAGCTTATGCAATTATTCTTTAGCAAGCCTGCTTTTTCTTTTCCAAACATAAGCAGAATATAAAGGTCTTAAATAACCTCATACTTTTAAAACTCTTGATAAAAAAAGTAAGAGTAGTAAAATGGACAATTGTATAACTTCAGAAAATTAGATTACATTCATTGTCTGCCACCTAAAGACTTGGTGACTTTATGCAACCTGAAAGCTGTCAATCAGATGTGCTGTGACTTGCTGCTTTAGGAGACGAGAGGAAGAATTTCTCTTCTGTTCATGTGACCAGAATTTGAGTGGGCTGGCCATCATGTGCTTAATTCCTGGCCCAGAAATGATACACCCGTATAGCGGGAGAGTCTGCTCTGGTTACTGTCTTGGCCAAACCAAGACCTTGGCAGTACACATACATACTGACGTGCAAGAGGTACTGGTGCACGTTGTTTGTGCTTGGCCACCATGCAAAGAGCCATTATAAGTGTTCCTGTGAGTTCTGTCACATTTGTGTGAGAATGTTAGTGCAGGAATAAGAGAACGAAAATCACCTGTACCCTCACAGAGAATGGTACCAGGTTGTACACATGCTGGAGTTCACATTGGACTGCGGGAGTGAGCTGACGCATGCACACGTCAATTTATCATAGATGGCAAAATTATCAAGTTTGTTTTTATTTATCGTGTGGTTATGTGATTTATTGTGAGAGTCCTACTCACTGCACTCCATTACACACCCTGACACACAAATAATCTTAAGGCATGAGTAACACAAGTTGCAGCATCATGGAATGACCTTGGGTCTCAGACGGATGTCCCTTTTCACAAACGGTTTGTTTCCAAAAGTCACATTTGTCCTTGCTTCTAGGCACAATTCTAGAGGCTCATATGAGTGGACCCAACTCTGACTACGCCTGTCTACTTGAGCTTTCGCCACTTGGACGTGTTGCGTAACACTCTTCAGCAGCCCGTCTTAAGTCAGAAGGATATTAGTAGCGTTAGGGGGAGCGTGGTTCACACAGCAGCAAAGGGTGAGCAACTGAAAGCCCAAACTATAAAACCATATGAGTACACACAAACACAAATATGTGCTCTGTGATAAACACTTTATTATCGAATCTCTTTTGCTCTATCAAGCACTTTAAAAAGGTCAAATAAGTCTTTTGGCTTTATGAGCAAAAGCAAACACCAAGATAGAGTTTAATCTCTACTGGGATCTCAGATCAATTGATAGTTGTGCTAATTAAACCTTAAAACACCTGAATGCACCCTTCAATGTTTGGACAAATGTTATGTCTCTAATTTCAGAAAACCTCACAGTTTTTTGGGTTTTTTTTTTAAGGTGCTGCTGCGTTCACACATACAATGATCGGTCAGGAACAGTGGCTCCTCATCCCCTCTGTACACTAGAAGACTAAGTCTATCATAGGTATGTCGTTTTATATCAGAATAGTTGAAAACTATGAAGTAATGTCAATCAGGTGTGGAAACACTCAGCAGTATACATGTTGCTGACCCCATGAGGATGTCATTAAACAGTGCAGCCGGTGCGACAGAGAAATGTAGTAATAATTGACATGAACATGACTCCATTTAATAGTCTCGTAGATTGCCTGTTCATAATTACGACACTGATGCCTCCATTTTGTCTGCTTGCCCTGACCCGCCAAATGCATTTCTCAGGCAAAGCAAATGTCACTAAATGCCATACCAGACTTTCCAGGCCAAAAAGCCAAATGTTAGTGCATCTCTTATATAATTTTCTACCCAGCATGACCAGCTGATTTCTCAATGGGTGTGTTTTAACCCCAGTGACAAACAGATGAGAATGACCTTTTGACATGGCACGTGGCCAAGAAATAGTACATCACAGTTCCATCCAGTCTACAAATATGATCTTCTGTAGCCTTAACTAGACTGTTTTTCAATTATACGTCATTGTATATGAATATGTGACATTTACGACAAGGACTCCAATGTCCCCTTTCATGTCCTCAGTGCAATGGTTTTGTTCAAAAAGTTCAACCAAAATAGTCAAACCAATGCAATACCGTCCTGACCCTGTAGTGGAGCTCTGCAGCTTTCACATTGATAGCTACATAGCTAGGAAGTAAACTGCATTTATTTGATTGAAGAATATTTGTTGTTTGAGGTCTAAAATAAGAAAGTAATTGCACATTTTCCAAGACTTTGAAAACACTATACATCAAGCTATTTTACGTTCCCTTGGAAGGTTGTGCAAACAATCTCTTTTCAAGTGTAGCGTCACAATAATTGTCTATTTCCTCCCTATAGATATTCCTTTACCCCTGATCCCCAATGACCCTTTGCATCTGCAGCGACACTGACACAATCTGCAAGTAATCCATATCCATGAGTGCCATGACATTTCATCAGGCCTGTATGAGATGTTCCATCCTTGCAATATCACTGTCCACTAGCCAAGCATCTCCAGCACTTTGAGAACCGCGAAATAAGAACAGTAAAACGATGTACATATGTCATTTTTTGCCTCCGACTGACACACATTGGCAGTCAACGACATAACTAGAAAGACTGCATAGCAGGAAAGGAACACAATTTCACACAATACATACTCACTGTCACAAATCAGAATTGACAATACAAAAAAACCCACATTGGTTCATTGTTGATAGCTCAGCACCATCCAAAATCCTAACAAAAATGCGACAAGCATTATATGACAACATTACTTTCAATTGCTTGAACATTAATATTACTTATAATTAAATTAAGTATCATTTTAACATTCATACTTGTCCTTCCAGTAGAGAACTAATTTAGTTCATATTTCTATATGGATTTTTTCTAATTGTACTTTTTTCTGTATAATGGAGAGGGACCAGGAAAGGAAACATTTTTATTTATTTATTTTTTGATGGACATAATACACAATGTACCAGCAGGCAGCATAAGAATGCACTCATTTAAAAATGTGTAATTTGTTGAAAAGTGTCTGTTGGCATTGCCATGCTATTCATTAATTGTTATGTATTGTTATGCTACATGCTGTGTATGTTAGCAACCACTTGATAAAATTAATTAGCAAATGCAATTAGTTCATTATTGATATATTATTCATTCATTCATTCATTTTCTACCGCTTATCCTCACAAGGGCCGCGGGGGTGCTGAAGCCTATCCAAGCTGTCTTCGGGCGAGAGGCGGGGTACACCCTGGACTGGTCGCCAGCCAATCACAGGGCACATATAGACAAACAACTATTCACACTCACATCCATACGTATGGACAATTTGGAGTCACCAATTAAATTAACATGTTTTTGGAATGTGGGAGGAAACCGGAGTACCCGGAGAAAACCCAGACATGCACAGGGAGAACATGCAAACTCTACACAGAGATGTCTGAGGAGGGACTTGAACTTGGGTCTCCTAGCTGTGAGGTCTGCGCGCTAAACACTCTTGACGGCGTGCAGCCCCATTCATATTTTAATTAGCAGTAATTAGCATGTAGATTCTATTTCTGATTCCGTTGTAATTGTCGCTTTGTTCACTTTGCATCACTCTGCTGTAGCAGTATTGCAGCAACACAAAGTGAAAAGAAAGGCAAAACACAAATTGCAATGAAGCCATTAGATGAGGTTCCACTGTAAATCTAATTTATCCAACACAAGGAAGAACTTGAATTGCAAGTTTTTCATCACAGTGTTGTCTCACGTAGGCGAAATGTATGCAGTTCTACCCAAATGAACGACAGCAAGACATGATGCTGTACTGTAGTCCTTTTGTAGCCTCAAAGGTCTTGCCCGACCTTTTCCTTCCTGCAGCTGTCATAGAAGATGGCAGATGTCATCACAGAGTCATAAAAGGGTTCTTCAGGATTGCCCCCTGCACCCCAAAGGACCTCAGCAGATAGGTCAGTCTGCTCTGAGCTTTTTTGTGCTACATGAATGTGCCAGTTTGGCACTAGGTTTGTTTTTATGAAATCCATAAGTGGGATTGAGTTGAGTTTACATAAACATAATATATGTTATAAACATAATAAGTTGAAGATCTGTTGTTGGAAAGATGCTCGTCAGCTTCCAGAACACTATGGGACAAATAAGTATTTGAAAAACATCACCACGTGCCCCTACTTTACTGACATTATAAGTGCTACTATACTGTATTTATATTATTTTACTCTTTGCTCTGCTGAGCATATTGCCTGACCGTTTCAAAATTATTAAAAAAATAAAGCATTTATTATTTTTGTTTTATTGGAATTTGCAGACCAAACACGGTAAGTATGTGTGTCTCCAGCTGTGCAGTTTAACACTACAATATAATGGTGCCAAAGGTTTTGCAGTTACCTCTATATACTGTACTGTCGGTCTGGGCTGTTGTGCTTGTTGCAAGGATAAGCATAGAATTCAAAATATTTGTATTTCAAGGTATATAAACAAGGGAATAAATCAGAAATGCGTACAGTAAAGTGGGTTGTTAGCACCGTGCATCATACATATTGTTCCTTGTTAAAACAGGAAAATGATAGACTCTGTAAAGTTGACTGAAGACAAAACACTAACTGTAGTTTGTCTTCTTTTAGGCCAAATGGAGTCCTGATAAACAGGTTGAATTGGAACAGCATATCAATTAACTCTATAATGTAGTCTGGAAGTTAGGCAGCAATTACTTGTTCATGGATTCAGTGAGCCGTAATGGAGCGATCTCCAAAGGGTTCCAAGTTGATAAGACTCATTGCTTGTTAATGTTGAATATGAACTGACTGGAGCTTTCAAAGCTGCAAAGCAAATCAAATGAGACTCCACCAACCAACCGAACCTCGATGTTAAAACCACAGTAGAGTGTCTTAATGATGCTCATGTTTTGCACTGCAGGCTTACTTAATGTGAATTATTTGGTAATTGGTCAGTGAGTGGAAAGTCTTTTTGCATCTGCATTTCTATGTATATTTATGCATATACACAGTATTTTGTATATGCAATACAAACACTTTTGTTTTCGTTCCTTTCATGAGCTGAACACAAAGATCTAAAACTGTATTATAAAGTACTAGACTAATATAGTCATATTTTCTGGTTCTCGTCAGGACTCGAGCAGCAGCATTCTGGATGCACTGCAGCTGTTTTACAGTTCTTTTAGTGAGCCCAGTGAGAAGTCTGTTACAGTAGTCCAGCCTGCTGGAGACAAAGGCATGGATTAGTCTCTCTAAATCTGATTTATACACTATTTCCTTGAAAAAGCTGATTATGTTATTGATTTAATGTTGCTGTTAAACTGCAGATCTGAGTCCATTATCACCCCTAGATTTCTCACCTGATGATTAGGTTTTAGAGTCTCAAGGTGACTGATAACACTTTCTCTTTCTTTCTTTCTTTGGGCCAAAGACAATGATTTCAGTTTTGTCTGAGTTTAGCTGGCGAAAGTTGTACATACACACTGATCTGTTTGATGCAGTGACATGCAGTGACCCCAATGGCCAATAGAGCGTTTGGTTGATTAAGTTCGGTTGATGAATTCAGGTAGGCCTAGCACAGAGGAAATGCTGTAAGTCGGAATTGCACAACTGCAGTGTGAATTTCAACATTGAAAAAAGAAATGGCTTCTTTCATTGTTGAATTGTTTTGGCAAAAGAAAGAAGACTCCAATGGATGTGTTGACTTGAATGGCTTTCATCAAAAACAATTACTTATTAAAAAGCATCATGTTTTGCTTTCAAATCAGCCACTTTCATATGTGGTAAGTAACGGGTACATTAAGAAACAAAACTCCTTCAATGAGTCTTGTGAGGTACATTAAAAATAAATGAGTTAATACACAAACTGTGTTCAAACCCCAGCAAGACATACCTGGCTGGAGATAGGTGATGTTTCAGCAGACATGCCTCTTCAACGTCTTCTCATGAATCATTCATGCTTGCACTTCTCCGGACATGTACTTGGCTGAATATTTTATGCAACTTATTTGTGCTGCGTAATAGGTTCCACCAATGTTTACGTCTGGCATCATTTGGACCTGACAGAAAAATAGACACGTTTGCTTTTTCCTTGGTCCAGACCAGGGTTCTCCAAATGTTTTCTCCTGAAAAATTTGAATGATTTCAGGGTTGTTTTGATTAATTTAACTTTGTGAAATTTTATTAAAACCAACCCATGCGGATATGCTCAGAATTTATCTATATTTAAAAACAGCCTGCACAGTGTTGCCAGATGGGAAATGACCAATTATCATCCCAGAATCTTATAATGATCATATTTTGAGGCAAATTATTATACATTATCTTTTTGAAGCTGCTCAGGACCATCTGCTACAGTAAAACATTGCCACAGACTGTGCTTAGTATATATACACATTTATAATGCAATTTTACCTTTAAGTAAACAACACTGTTGGGAAAAAGGTGCCACTGGAAGAACAGCATCTCCACCTGTGTGGTGTGCAGGGTGAGCCACTGCATGGAACAACCCAGAATATCAGTTATAGATAATTATCTTCGTAATCATCACTTATCATAAACACTTTGAGACTTAATCTGTCCATGCAATATAATAATTCAACATCTCTTAATAAAATAGTAAGAAACATCAGTCAGTCAGTTAAGGACATGGGGTGCTTTACTTAAGTGGTTGGGAACACATTTGCGGGGTGTGGTTGTGTGTGAAAGAGAGTACGTGTGTGTGTGGTTAACACCTGCCTGTACCAAGACATTGCACTCATTTATTACAAAAGTAATCAATCTCACTTGTTAAACGTGCCCAAACTGCATTGACTTTCAAATGATGTCAACTGTCAACTTCTTTAGCATTTTATTTGGCACAGCTTGATGTGTGCGCACACACACCACAGAATTTCAGTCTGGAAGAACCAGAAAACTTCCACGAGGGGAAATGAGACACTGCATTCATCCATCTTTCAAACTGCGGGGGCTAACTTAATCCACCTGCGGGTATGACTATAGAGAAGCATTGTGTTGTGGCACTCGCAACAAGCGCCTCCAGTCGAAAAGGGAAACAACACAAAAAAGACAAAGGGGGAAGTGCAAACAAAGTGCATGACTGACTGTGACTGAACACTTCCATACAACCAAATCAGAACAAAGGGCAGTGATGCTCAGGTAATAAAGCAAGATAAACTTATAATAAACCTGAGTTACTTGCTGTCACTTTTAACAAAACATTCATTTGCTATTTTTGTAGGTCTTGATTGTTTTTACCCACCAAATTTTACTCTTTTGTTTCATGCAGCTCCAACATCCCATTTCTCATGTACTCCTCCAATAAATGATGTGGGAGATGTACTGATACTTTAAGAGTGTGACACGCATTCCGAAAAACTTAGTAATTCAATTTCAATACAGAATTTTTCATTTGAAAATACTTGTCTATGTACTAAATCCTCCTGATATGAAGTTCGGCACAAACCTGCCGCAAATCTCCACTTATTACCTGAACATTTCTTTGAACCTGCTGCATCATTTCAATGCCTTATGAGAAATCCTGATTCTGGTCCACTATTCTCCTTAGTTAAACAGAGAGCTCATTATCTCCATATGCCTGAAGCACACACACATTCACACTCTCTCTACTTTATCAGTTCAGCCCTTACACAGCCCACCTCACTTTCATTAACACCCTAATTAACATTTCATGAAGTCCATTTCCTGCTTGTTTAATTAACAGGCCATACCCCTGTTGGCCAGCAGGACCAAGAGGGAATGAAGAAGATGAGCCAAAACAAAACTTCTGTTCTGGTTCCTAATCTGACCTTGAATAATTTTAGAATACAGAATGTTTTGAGGGCCATCCATTATTTAGCCTCTCAAGATGCGGGCCCTACCTACAACACTAACACTGCAGTGTTAGTGGAAGGTGTATTATTCATAGCCAAACACCAACAAATAAAAGTTGCTCACGTTGGTTTATGATACCTTGAAGACAGACTCACAATTTAGTGATTTAGTGTTTCCCTTTTTATGCCCATCATCAGTCCAGCCATTGTCTACAACACATATCTTTCAGGGGGGGACAGGCGAAAATCCAGTTTACCCTGGACTGGTCAACAGTCCAGCAACATGATTATCAATCATGTTTTTTTTTTCTTCACTAGGTGAAAGCTTTTTGCTAGTTGTGCATTCAAAGCTGAAAGAGTCAAAATGTATTTTGCACTGAGCACTCAAAATGTGCTTATATTCCTGAAAAAAACATTAATTCATTCATTAATTTTCTACCGCTTTTCCTCACAAGGGTCGCGGGGGTGCTGGAGCCTATCCCAGCTGTCTTCGGGCGAGAGGCGGGGTACACCCTGGACTGGTCGCCAGCCAATCACAGGGCACATATAGACAAACAACCATTCACACTCACATTCATACCTATGGACAATTTGGAGTCGCCAATTAACCTAGCATGTTTTTGGAATGTGGGAGGAAACCGGAGTACCCGGAGAAAACCCACGCATGCACGGGGGGGGGACATGCAAACTCCACACAGAGATGCTCGAGGGTGTAATTGAACCCTGGTCTCCTAGCTGTGAGGTCTGCGCGCTAACCACTCGACCGCCGTGCCGCCCTGAAAAACACATCAACAACAAAAAGACATGCAAAAAGATACCTATACTTCAGGACTCACAAATGTGCAAACCTCATTACCTGAAACTTTGGCATCTTTTAACATGATAATACAACATTCTCACAACATTTATAGGTCAGAAAAGGGGGAAAAGCATAATAGGTCCCCTTTAAGGAATTTCCATTACACCTACTACTAACAATTTCAAAATATACATAGAATAGAAGATAATTGTAGAAATCTCTGCAGGTCTGTACAATGTTGCCAACTTGGCGACATTGTGACGAAATCTGCTGACTTTCCAAACTGTCATGAAGTTGCTGAGAAGTCCGCCCGCCCCAAAGCAGTCACAAGGGGTCAGTGCACAGTCACATCCAGCGGCACACTGTAATCATCGTGGACTTGTATTACATCCCTGTGCATTCAAAGTGCAAATGAATCGCGCATGCACATGGCATAATGCCACCGGGATGGACCTCTGTTTTACAGAGCAGCATCTTAAACCTAAATGGTTTTCAATCTTTACTACCCATTGCATTCAAGCCTCATTCCTACTTACCTGCCACTGTGTCCGAACGCGTGATTGGAGAACAATGTGTGATAAATTAAACAAGTGATAAATTAAACAAGTCAGCCTAACTACAAGATAAAGGGTGGAGGGTGGAGACGAGTCCGGATATAATTATTACACTGTCTAGAAGTTGAGAGGTAAAGAGATAAAATATTCAAATGATTATTTTGATGACGTGATAAGCAATTTTAACATAAGAAAGCATGAATTGAGTTAATTTGTTGTTCAAACTGCAATTAAGGTGTTTATGTTGTTGTTCTTGTTGTACAACATTATGTGCAATAGCTACCTTTCTTACTGAGGAGTGTAGTGTGTAGTGACAGTCATCTCTTAGTTCTTCTTACAGGCCCGGTGAAAGCGCCAGCAGCTTGATGGATGCCCAGAGTCACCGGGGTCTTACACCAGCAAGTCAAAGACAAACTGCCACGACAAGTGTTTACCCAGCAGTTTGACTGGTCAACAAGTTGCCAATGGACTCATGAACTGCATCGGAAGGAAACTGCTTGGCTGATGCCCAAGCAAGGGGAAGTACTCAATTTTTTACCATACTTTATGAGGGCTTGCACTCACCTGACGTTCTTGAAAAAATTGCCAGAGGATGTGACTCACCTCGTTGCAGTCAGTGCACCACACGTCTTTCTGGTCACAACAAAGAGGCTTTGCTTTAAATCTGTTTGATTAAGCTGTCATGTTGAGTACAAGCTGTTAAGCAGGCCTTCTGACCCAACAATGCAGTCAACAACAATTGCAAACCCACTGATGACAGTCAGTGTGCTATTAGCATTTTAACAAACTGTAATTTGTTTGTTGTCAATAAATCCGATCACATGACACTTAAACAGCCAGTAAAAAAACATGTTGTCAACAAAGCTACTGCCTACAATTTTTGAGATGGACCATAGTTCAACTGATTTTCTCATGATGCACTACCGTGCACAAATGCACACCTGAGAATGAGATGCAAATTAAAATGTCATGTGAAGACAGTATTCAGTATTCATGTAAAGACAGGTCTTTAATATGTCTTTAATACTTATTCTGTCAACAAAGAACCAGTGACAAGCAAGGCCATGCTCAAGGCCATGCTTTGATAAGTTGATAAGTACTTTTTTCCATCTTCAAGAGAAATTCATGAGCTTTGTGGAAAGAAGTTATTTTACTGTGAACCTTTTATTAAAAGCTCATAGAACGTACTTGCCAGGAGACTGATGTGCAGATGGATGCTTAAATATCACTTCCGAAACCAGCTCATCATTCTCTGAAATCTTTTAAAATATGAATTGATCAAATAAATCAAAATATGATTACTTTAGCTACTTCAGTCCCTTGAGGTAATGCGTGTGTAAAACATTAGGCATCGCCTTCAAATGTCTAAAGTGGTATGCATATTAACATAGTATATGATATGTTGACACAACTTGTTGTAACTTAGTTTATTCCCAAATCAGTGTGTTTTTTTTCTCACCAAAAGTGGACCTGTTGCCGTCTCCGGCCACTGTGACATTGACAAGGAAGTGTGCTGCATGCTAAGATAGGATGCATTGTTTGACTGAAAGATTACATATATAATAGATAGAAATGTCATACATCTGATAACACTAATATTTTCGGCCAGTCTTATCTTGTTAACGAAAGCTCCCAATAATTTTAGTCATCAAATATTCAGTGAGACACACAAGCACCAGACTGCATCACAGGAACAACAGGCTTTTATAGCAGGTTTGAATTATCTCACAACAGGCACCATAAATAAACAATAAATAGAAATCCTATTCTGCGTAAATTTGCTGATCAAAGTCACATCTGGACTCAATGAACGGTGAGGGATTACGGTATCATCATAATCACTGATATTATTGCTGAACTGATATTATACTGCACGATCAATACAGACGGTGCCTGAACAAGACTGTGATGTAAATCACTCGCACTGTACACAGAGCACATATACGATATAATAATTAATGAAAAAAGCACAACTTACTTTTTGGGGGGTGGGGGGTTGCATACCAATATGCACATTCTTCAGCCAAATGTTTGTTTAAATTGTTGAAAAAAAATGTACATTTTGGAACGTTCAGGCACAATTGGGAATTAGATGCCTGCTCTTTCATTGAAAGACTTTTAATCTTTTTTAATCTTTTAATGTAAAGACTTTAATTGAGTTATACATGTACTGTATGCATTTATCCATAAAAAGCCCCACAGGTCTGGTTTACACATTGTATGAAACACTAAACAAAGCACAAAACACAAACTCTTGAAGGTGGAGGGTTTTTTTTTCTTTGCAGAGTTTTATTTGTGACATGAACTTGACAAATGTCAGGGAATAATCTTGTCAAACAGTTCCCCAGCTTCCCTCTTCCAAAGAATGAATTCCAATTATGTTCAACCAATTTCTGTACACAGCCAGCCTGCTGCTTTAGCACCACTGTTCTGTTATCATCTCACTGCTACGGGTCTAAACAATATTACACTCACCCTATCGAAAATTGACTTGATAGAACCATTCATATTGAAATTTATTCGAGCATTCACCTTCTCTAACTAGGTCTCTTGGCTTTCCTTCATTGTGTGGATTTAGTCAGTTAGTGGAGCAGAGAGGGAGGAAATGAGGCAATTTGCATCAAGAACATCCAAACTTTCCCTGCTCAATGACAGGACAGGGCCAGGAAGATTCCTCTTGCTAAATATAGACGTGCAGTCTTGTTTGCCTCTGTCGACCTACAGAGCTCCTTCATCTCTTAACAAGCTAGAGAGAAACAAGATGCATAATAAAAACCTAATGGCTATAAACTTCAGGGAATTTGGAGCCATCGCATATTACCAAATTACCCGTATTAGTCCCCCAACAGCAAGTATTAATCATGCTACAAGGAAAACCTAATGTGCACTCACGCATGCACACAAATGGATGAGGACAGGCATGCACCACACACGGTGTAATTGTCCTGACGTATGGCTATTAGTCTTATCGTTTGGATGGAGTGGTGGTATAATTTTGACCTTGGCCAGAGGCTCGGTTATACACATGGTCTTAATGTGCGGCAGCAAATTATGATTGATACCCATAATGACTCTTGCCAATCATTTCTCATAGTACTGTCAGGATCCAGGTGGTGGGGGATTCCATGCTAATCAATGCATGTTATGGCAGCAGAGTCTGTCTAAAACAACTGGAACAAAATCTCCTTCCTCTTTCAAAATGTAGAAACGTACTGATTGGGGTTGGGTTTTTATTGTTGTTTTCTTCTTTTCTTGGAATGTTCCATTAAACACAATTATGCAATTCCTATATACAGCCAGAGTTGTGGCAGCTACTATAAATACTGGAACACCATTGCAGCAAGACAGCATGCATACAAGTAACATAAAACACCCCAAATTATGTTTTTAATTGAAAACATCAAAGTGGAACTTCAGTTTTCGTAAGCCTCGGTTTTATAGGATTCTGTTTTTGACATAAATTACTGCCACACGCCACCTCTGTTCCTGACAGTCACATTAAACACAGCAGCAGGCTAATCCAGGCGTCGTGCTTGTGATCCACCTGCATTCCTGCTGTGTCATCATCATCAAATAAGAGAACCAGATGACTTCAAGAATAAAGATCGGGACCGGCTCTATGCTAAGGCAAGGCGTGGCAACGACCCTCTAAATAAATTTGTCTTGTCTTATTAATATTGGCTTGTACCCCCAAATAAAAATATTACAAGTGAAACCTGACACACATGACAGCGCCACTCATCTCTCATCTACGTGGTCGGGCTGCATGTGTCTTCACAGCCCAGCAAAATCATTTGTTTTTCCGTATTGGCCGATACCAAGTCCCGATTGATACTTTTTATTTTTTCACCTTTTGATAATATTTAACACTTTGCATTTTGAGGTAACTTGAACAATGAAGTAATAAATAAAATAAATTCTTTAGTGCAACAGTAAACATTAAATAAAAATGTAGTATAAAATAAAAATGTAATGTCAACTTAAAATACCCGGCAGGCCTGTAAAGCAAATAAGAAAATAAAAGTGCCTCATTATTATATGAAGCGCTGGCAGAGCTTTCTCTGAGAAAAATAGTGGTGAGAGGGCATGTCATATTGAGGTTGTAAGTGCCCCATTAGCATAAGAAATCCCGGGTTTTCAATGAAGGTGAATGGCAGGTCATTCATTGCTATTATTTGACCTGCTCCGTATTATAATTGTGGATAAAACTATATCCCACATGCATAGACAAGTATGTGGGTGAGGTTTTTATCATACTTACAGTTTGCCGGTTGTTTTCTGTTCATGTAATATCACTTCATCAAGCCTTATTCCAATCAAGAAAATAAAAGTATGTATGATTTGTACTTTTCCAGCATTCCACACTACACTATCAAAAACAGTATGTATGATTCGTGTTGAGTTTTGTGTCTTCAAGACTGCAATATCAGTATCGCACCAGAATTGAAAATGTTGTTTAAGGACATCCCTAATTTGAATAGGCTATTTCTGGGCTAAGTGACCTGGTTTTTGACAAACAAGGAGCAAGAGACTAAACAATGAAAATAATCCACAAACTGCATTTAAACTCAAACAGCCTGTTCATCAGCTGATTAAATTTCAAGAGCATAGCCTTGAAAAGTCAATATCTGTGCTAAAATCTGCCTCGCGTGCCATTTTCTGTCAGACATTCACACGGCCATGACCTCCTGCTGGCAAAAGCAAAATACTTTGTTTTTAAACATGGCATGTTTTCTCAGCACACCATTGTTGCCAAGCTTGGATGCAGCAAGACAGTGATTTTAATTTTCTTCAAATATCTATGGACCAAAAATATCACCTGAGCTAAGCTGGAGGATCTACAGGCTTGTCTGTGAAGACAAATGCAGATCCAAATTAAGGTCCTTACTGTTGCTGGCAGCAGCCCTATAACTATAGGGCAAAAATATGGGTTTGAAGTCGAACCTTCAGGTTGTGCAGTGGCATTAATAGGCAGTTGGCGATGTTGAGATGTTGTAGTCGGCATCCCTTTTGACTGAAGGCCGTCTTCTGTGTGGCGATGGCAACATCGCATGCACAACCTGAAACTCCATCATTAAACCACCTCCTCTTCCTGATGCAGTCTCATGGTTGACAGGCTGTAGTCAACATCAGTAAACATAAACATCCTTGGGACCCTTGAAAGGCACCGTATACAGTAAATCAAAGTTATTAATATTACATTTGACCAACCAACACTATGTTTTGTAGATGTTGCACTCTATAGACATAATAAACACACAATTCCATAGCCGGTTCATACACCAAAACGTGTGCAAAAGAAATGCAGGTTGTTAGCTATGGCCTTTCTAATATCTCCTATTTTTATGAAACAAAGAACAAAGAACGCCTAAATATTAAACAGTATGGAATAATTGGGTGCTCTTGCCCCAGGGCATCCTTACCATTGTGAAATGTGCTTTTTTTTTTGTTTGTTTGTTTTGATCAAGTGCATGTCACTGGTTAAGATCATGATCAGTCTAGATCCTAAAATATGCACTACACAATATGTTTTCTCCAGCAGATGTAACTGAATATCTCTGCTCATTATAATATCCAAATAATGTTACAATATTGTTTCTTTGTTTCCATAACATTCACAGATTGAAGAAAATCTGTTGTGACCTGCACAGCTGGTGTATGATTTACACCTGCTTTCCTCCTTGTTTTTTTTCTTAGTTTTTTTTTTTTGTGCACTGCCTGAGTGGAATGTATGTCCTTCAACATTAGGGTCAATTCCTCCTTGTAGTAAATGTAAATAAAAAATACATTAAGTTGTTTTTTTCACAATTTCAGAGCAACAACTTTACATTAACAGCGTGCAATATGGCTATTTTAAAAGAATGACAGAAAGACAGTGAAGTGAGTGACTACGGAGTGACAAGCAGATCCAGGACGTAAGTGTCAGATCAAGTTTAGGCATGAACGCACAAGAAAAAACATGCCACAAAGTACCGTTGGGCTTTTGTCAGAGTCAAGGTGCTTAGTTACTCTTGACTTTATGACTGTTCATCTCCCAGAGCAATTTAAGGCAGCCATGAGAGGCGGGCAATTATCCTCTTCTTTCTGCTGGCTGTAGAAATGAAGGATTGACTCATCCAGACTGTCTCAAGAGGTCCATATCTGTCCAGCCTGGATACACCCCCTCACCAATTGTCACCTTGGCCCCTGGTGTCATTAAATCTCTTTTAAGCCATTCACAACCCACAGCTGGTCACTGCTACTGTGGGACACTCTTAAGAAGTTAATAGGTCAGATGATAGGTCAAAATTAACATTTCTTTAGATGCTAATGGACATAACACAGGTTCAACTTTTGGCTCAGATTGCTTTATTCAGCCAAAGCACTTGATTATTGCACTCATTATTTCCACACAAGATCAATCAACACAAAGTGTGGCGGCTGCACTCACATGTGACTTTTGCAGAAAGAACAAGATGGAAAACAAACAGTGTTTCTTTGAAAATAGTAAAGAGGAGAAGATGAGGCCAAGGTCACATAAATGATTAGCTACAAAGTGAGAGGTTAGTGAAATACAGTAGGTGCACCTTGGGATTCCTGTTATCACAAAGTGTGTTCACCTTTCTGTCAAGCATGTCACCATGGCAACTGGTGATGAAGGACCGATGGGTTGCAGGGTTCAAATGACATCTTCTGCATATGCATGGACAAAATTAATGGGACCAGCCACTATCTATCAAGTAACCAAGACAGATTTCTTTTTTTTGTGTGTGTGTCCCGTCCAGGCATTGGGGTAGATAGTATTGTTGATCTAAATGCCCTTACATGCTAAACAGATTTGATCTGTGTCAGGAAAGGTGTAAGCTACAACTTCCCTGTACTATGAAATTTTATTTGTCGTTATTTGATGTTTTTGTTATGCGAATTTGGAGCGAGAAGAAACATAGACAAGAAGAAGAGAAACTGGGGTGGGAGGCAGTAGAGAGAGAGAGACAAAAACAGCAGCAACAACAATTCTCATAACACCAACAATGACAAGCAGGACTGCATCAGTTAAATGTCAATGATGGCTAAGGGTCACAATGGAGATGATATCACTCAAATGAAACAGTCAAACTTCCCAGTGCCAATAGTAACAATGAAGACATGAACCGTGATAGTAAACAGAATTACAGCGATACAGTTGCAATAATTTAAATCTCACAGCTTGACATCATTAAAACTCTAATAATAGCATACCAATAGCATAAAGACATCAAGGATAAGACAGTACATTGTGTAGAAAAGCACCCATCTGCTGTGAGTGCGCATATGGAGGTGTGTACTTCTGTTAGTGTACATATTCATATATGTGTGTGTAAGTGTGGTCATGCGCAAATTTCTGAATTTCTAAAATCAGGCAAAAATGTGCAGGTTATATGATTATAAATTATCTTGCATGCATGCCAATTAATAAACCTAAAATGACAACAGGGCCTACAGCACAAAACTAGAAATTCAGGACCGATTACTAAAGTGAGCGCAACCAACCCAAAGCAAGAGCATATAGGCTTAATTGGTTGCATAAAGCTAGTTCAGCATGGCAACAAGAGTCGTGTACTTTCCTAAGACAGAAGCGGAATTCCCCATCGAGGCTGACGAAAAGGCATAAAGAGCCAAATACAAATGACAGACAATACCGCCACATAAAACAAAGACAGAAAGTGTGGCAATGTATTGCAGAGACGCTCTACAGAACTTTGTGTCTCAGTAGTACACAAATACACAACTGTTGTAGCTTTTACATCTAAGTGCAATGGTTTTGCAACTTTCTTTCATTACAAAGTTCAAGGTCTAAACAAATGCCATCATTTCCACAACACAAATAACTATTCTGAAGGCAGCCAGACACCTGGAGCTGACACATTTCACACCTGTCATTGACAAAACAGTCAAAGAGGTCATCTGCAGTCTGATGAGTTTACCCACTATATTTCTAAAGTCTGTGATGAGCAGGTTGCTATCACAACTCACTCATCTAGTTAACATCTCACTTCAGACTGGAACATTTCCAAAAAACCCTAAAAGCTGCTGTCATTAAGGCAATTCTGAAGAAGAGCAGTCTTGATGCCACAGTACTGAACAACTATCGGCCCATATCAAACCTGATCAAACCAAAGTGCACGGGAACACAACATGCATGTGGTAGAAGAAAAGCGAAAGAAGCTACTTGTTTGCAATCATGGAGGGAATGGCTGATGAGACAACAGAAAGCTAAGCACAGGCTATGAGTTCTGTTCTCCCTCAGAAGGCACACTGGCATTAGGGATGAGCGAGTACACCATTATCTGTATCTGTTCACCGATGTAAATTATCTGTATCTGTATCCGTACTCTGAGTGGGCAGGGTATAAACCGAGAGTAGGTGTGGTTTAACCGGCTTAAATCTGAACATTGTTTTCAATCTGAAATTGACATGGATTGATCAGAAGTTGCTATTTGTATTGTTTATTATTCACCTGTATGTGTACTGTCTCTGTGTAAGTGATCCTTGAGACTTTATTCTTTAGTTATTTTGAATGATATGTGGGAAATTGGTGATTCATGCAAACATGGGAAATAATCTGTCAGCCTGGTTGACTTTATTTTTCTCAAAAGCGACGCATTCAGTACAAGCAGTTTTCCAACTGACACTGTGAGTGACTGATGCACGATCGTGCCTGCTGTCTTGCTAAAAATTTTGTGTATTTTATGAAACAAGTTTAACATTGTAAGGCACATACTGCAACGTATTGCAATGGGTGTAATATTTTAGCCCACTAATGCCAGTCATACATGCAGAATGTTTGATGCCGCCCTTGTGTGCCCGAGTACTCCGGCTCATCCGTAGTTGGCATCCCTTGTTTGAAAGTGCACATTTCTCCAGTGTTCTGCATTTTTTAATTGTATTGTATATACATATTTGTCAGAACTAGAGCATTTGAAAGTCTGTATTCTTACTTGGTGATTGAATTCTCATTTGTTCTTCAGCTGAGCTAGAATCATAATAATAACAAAAGATTATAGCTGAGGTTGTCTTGTACACGTTCACCTTTTCTTTAGCCTCCGACTCAAAACATGTTGAGCCAAAGATTATCTAATTGCCGCCTTTCTTAACATGTCTCAGCAGTGCTTGGTGGATAGTAGAGGACAGACAGAAAATCCTTAACCTTAATAGACCACAGAGGGTCTATTAAGCACTCCCACATAAAATCAGACCAGCATGTTGCACTTCACAATTCAAAACATATTCTCAACCAATCTTATATGCCAATCATAAAATGCCCATTTTAGAAAAAAAACTGTAAGGTACCTATTATGCTAAATGCATCACCAGTTTTTCCTGATTGGTGCTCAGTGATTAATTGTGTGACAACAGTGAAGGCCTTACTCTCCTTTGTGATTAGTGTTTTGCTGTCCCTCACATATGCTCGCTAAACCCAGCAGTGCACCACTGCTGATTTTGCATCCATCTATGTGGATGATTTCCCTCGTGGTCTCTCATGTCAAGAGAAACCCTTCCTTTTACCAGCATAATTTGTCTACCCTACAGCTCAGGGATGAGGAGGTGTGATTGAGCTCAGAGTTAACTGTCGACAAAACTGAGCACCTTTTCGCCTCATGTGGATTGTTTGGACGTGGATGCCAGTGTGCCCACATGCTGTTCCACGAATCACCAAGGACACTTTGCTTTCAATTAGTCACAACAATCAATGCACACTGCTTCTGTCCCACATCATTCCGGAACACACAAAAGAAACACAACCAGATAAAGGTAGAAGAGAGAAAAACACATTCAAGGTAATGGAAATAAGTGTGAATATTTTTTATTTTTCCAATTGAATCAACTGGTGGTGTCACACATGGTTAAAACATGACAAGTTTTCTCGTTTGGAGAAAGTCTATCTTTTGAGAACAGGGCAGGCAGGAGACAATGAGATTGTGAACTATGGCGTTGCTACTGTGAATGACAATACAGTAATATGGAAGTGGCAGTGTGCAAGACACAACTGGAATTTCTCATTAACACACACTCACTATAGACACACTAGAGTCCATCCTACCTTGGATTTCCTGGTGAAACTAAGACCATCTGACTTACCGAACACGCAGGTGTCCAAAGTCTGGTGGACTGGCCATCTGGTGAACGTGGCTCATTGCAGAAGAGCAAAAAGGCATAATGTAACTAGAAAGAACTAAAATCTTCATACGAGATGCCAGAGATTACAAAGTGCATGTGAGAAAACTTTATAGAGTGACAGATGACATACTGAAGGAAATAGTGCATTTTTATAATACAGTAAAGTCTCGTTATATCGATATTGTCGGGAGTCGGAAAAAATATCGATATAACCGGACTGTCGATATATCCGATCCTGCGCCGAACTGCATTAAAAGTGGGCAATAATGCACTCGACATTGTTCTATAGTATAGAACAGGGGTCCCCAAACTTTTTCCTGTGAGGGCCACATAACTTTTCCCTGCTCTGATGGGGGGCCGGGGTCAGTTTGTAGCAGAAAATGTAACGATTGTATGGGTGTCTAAACATAAACATTTATTGTTTTCCAGAAAGCCACACAAAACCAAATATTAATAACCCTTTCCGGGATCTTCACGGAAAAAATAAGTCGGAAATAAATAATAACACTATTAATAAAATAAATAATACTATTTGTGAAATAAATAATAACCAAATACTCTCTCTGGGGACTTCAAAGAAAAAACAAAGTCAGGAAATATTTAACAACACAATTATGAAATAAATAATAACCAAATACTCTCTCTGGGGACTTCAAAGAAAAACAAAGTCAGGAAATATTTAACAACACAATTATGAAATAAATATCATACTATAAATAGCTATCATACCTGTCTTTGTGACGGGATTCATAGTGTCGGTGCAGATTGTATTCTTTAAATATGGCCACCGTCTCGGTTTGATGAGACAAACCGCTTTTTCTTTGCATTGAACAAAAAAATAATCGTTTGTCCACTGCAGGTTAAATACCCTGCATTCTGAATAAATTTTTCTCTTACCTAATCTTTTCGCCATGGTTCCGCTCTATTTGACGGGGTGAGTCAAGGATTTTTTTTTCTGGGAGGGGAGAGGGGTATTTATCTGGTGTTGCTCAGGGGGCCGGACCAAAGGTGGAGGCGGGCCGGATCCGGCCCGCGGGCCGTAGTTTGGGGACCCCTGGTATAGAACAATGTCGAGCAGCTTAAATCAATCTTTGCTTAAGGATTTCAATACCAAAAAAGAACACGGCGAACGGCTGCTTCCAGTCAACTTTATTTTTCACACTTCCACCACCAGAACACAGCACACACACCGATACCCGCACTTCCTGGTTCACAGGTCATGCTCAACCGGCCTTCATAGCTGGCCAAACACATGCCTGCAACAGAAGAACCAACTGTATAGATTCTATACACACGAGAGAAACCACGAACGCCAGCATGTACATATGAAAAACAGTGATTATTGCAAGCGATAAAAAGATATCTGAATACACCACAATTAAATACATGTATTTGTACGCTTGTGTCTTCGTTGGAATAGGTGTGTATGCTATGTCAGTTGGTTCTTCTATTGCAGGCATGTGTTTGGCCAGCTATGTGGGGCGGGTTGAGCATGACCTGTGAACCAGGAAGTGCGGGAATCGGTGTGTGTGCTGCGCTCTGGTGGTGGAAGTGTGAAAAATAAAGTTGACTGGAAGCAGCCGTTCGCCGTGTTCTTTTTTGGTATTGAAATCCTTAAGCAAAGATTGATTTAAGCTGCTTTTGTATCGATATAAGCAGACCAAATTGGCTGGTGGGAGATGAAAAGGGCATCGTAGTAACCGGATTATCATAATAACCGGGTATCGTACTAACGGAACTAATTATATCATAAAAGACTAGAAATTTGCCGGAAATGAAAATAGTATCGTAATAAGCAGTAATTCGTTATAACCGACATCGATATAACAAGACTTTACTGTATATTATTTTCTATTATTATGATTAAATATCATCATAGTGAACAGTGATTTATATACTGTTGACAATAATATAGTTTAGTGTCAGTTTGTGGGATAATAAACATATGAAATACACCTGCATTGTTTTTCTCTTTCTTTTTCGCCGACCTTAGATTACATTGCAAATGTGCATGACAAATGAATAGAATTTGTTATGCATATTTGCAATGTAACCTAAGGTCTACGATCATGGTAGGACATGGTTGTAAATGTGTGGGGAAATTACACACTCCATGTGTAGCTCGACAAAAAAGGCAATTTGTGAGCAGACAAGTATAGTTCTTACAGAAGTTTGGCATGTTACATTTACCCCTGAAGTAAACTCGACCAATTGTATCAAATGCAGCTTCTCAAGCGCCCTACTTCAAGAGTGATGTCCCCTACTGTGATACACAGTCCTGAAAGGCCACAGCTGTCTCAGCATTGTCTGTGGGACACAGCGAGACTGCCCGCATGCCTTCAAGCCCCAGACTATAAAGTCCAAAATGTAGGTTTCAAAGGGAAAAAATAAAAGTCATGCATCGCAATTTTTTATTTAATTCAACAACTGTACAATATATGTGCATTAGGTTTTACCTCAAGTATTGTAGATGAGTAACTTTTATATTTTTTCACTCACTGTTTCATAACTTCATTCTGACATGAACACACACAGTAGTGCAATTCCAACACCATTTTCTGTATGTATCTCCAACCCACACATCTCTAGTTCCTTCATCCTGTCCTCATTCTCATTACAAGAACACCTGATTCGTTCAGCGACACCACAGACATCACAAACATGGCTTAATAATACGTGTGTGTGGAAAAAACAGGGAAATAAAAACATTAATTGGATGTTCTCATCACTCACTTCATAATTCAAACAAACAATATGATGAAACCAACACAGGAATTGAACCAACAACCTCTGAGTTGTGGAAATAGGCACTTGAGCAATATCACATATGGAGAACCAGCACAATGTACTTGAAAATTCGAAACGAATTAAGGTACTGAATAAATGTCCTGTTTATTTTCTATTTTAAAATATAAAATATAAAATTAAAGTAAATGTGGCACATTTTTAAGTCTGAATAGTCGTCTTGTCCTGAATGAGCTTAAATAATTTTGGCATTAGACTAGTTTGAATTGGTTGAGAAATTAAGCCGTTAGCGGGCAAAAGATGAGGCAGAATAATGAGCGGAAGAATAAATAGATGCAAAATGGTGCTTAGTTTTATGTGTGAATGCTTCCAGCAGAAAAATGAAAAAAAGGTTTGCCAGAGACAACCCTGAGGGCTGAAGTAATCTGTGATTTATCATGGAAAAGATGCCGCTGGATGACCAGCCTTTTAACATTGTTGAACATCCCAGCTGTTGTCAGCGAGTCAACCCTTTGGAGACACGTTTTTGCTTCTGAGCTGCCGCTATTAAAAAAAAAACAAATTGCTAATAGCACTTATGGCATGGTATTTAGTTAGGACAAATCTATAGTTCAGTGCATCGTGTCCGTCTTCATTTTTTCATTCATTCATTTTCTGCCGCTTATCCTCACGAGGGTTGTGGGGGCGACAGACAGCTGGGATAGGCTCCAGCTGTCTTCGGACGAGAGGTGGGGTACATCCTGGACTGGTCGCCAGCCAATCACAGGGCACATATAAACAAAAAACATTCACACTCACATTCATACCTATGGACAATTTGGAGTCGCCAATTAACCTAGCATGTTTTTGGAATGTGGGAGGAAACCGGAGTACCCGGAGAAAACCCACGCATGCACGGGGAGAACATGCAAACTCCACAAAGAGATGGCCGAGGGTGGAATTCAACTCGGGTCTCCTAGCTCCTAGCTGTGAGGTCTGCGTGGTAACCAGCCCGGCGACCTTCATAGTGGCTCATATTTTATTTCTTTTGTCATTTCAACTAATTCAAAACATTTTAGTATTCAAATTTAATTAACAGCATTTTATTCCTACGGGCACATATTTTTTGTTGCCCGTGCCAAAAATCTACTAACATCCTTGTCATCGTCACTTCAACATTCCCTGCAGGACTCTGACCTTATCTTTTACAGGTAGAATATTCAAATGCAACTTTGAAAATGTGACAGGTCAGCACACAGAGACAACAATCAGGGTCAGGAGAGTGTAAACACTCTCCATTAAACTGGCAGCAACGTCAGTGGACAGATAAGGCCTGCAGGACTTGAGGCTCTGTAAGGTCAAAGTGTGAGCAGGCAACTTTTCGTGGCGACTTGGCACACAGAAAGGAGGAATGGAAGGAAAGATTCTTCATGTGATTATAGGAGAGAATATTATTTTGGCGCGTTAGCCTAGAAATACAAACTTTTCCATTTAAATGCAAACTATTTGCCAATATAGGAACATGTGAGTACTTTACTGGATGTCACAATCAAAACAGCCACAGCAGACCAAAATGTCTTGCTTTGATTGAAATTTAGAGGAAAGCTGTGCATTTTTTTTTCTAAACAAATGTACTTCTGGTATGTACATCAGTTTTTGACAGCATTGTCATCTGTATTTAAACTTTTCACACACAAGAAAAATGTCTCCTCAAGCTTATTCGCATACACAAAGTGGAAATAACTATTGCCAACATACTCCTGCAGCTGGCTGCGGGTAGAGAGGCATAATTACACCATATTAGTGTCAGTCTATGTTGGCGTGTGTGTGTATGTGTGTGTGCGCTTAATGAGGCCGAATTTCACCAACCCCATTGTCAGTCTCTGAACCCTACAGCTTTTCCTAATTCTAAATAAAACATGGGAAATGTATTGCTTAATTCAGTCTGAATAAATTTCAAGGGGAATGGAAATTGAATTGAATAAATCAGTGTATGTATTACAGTTGATTTAAAGTCTCCTCAAAGATGGGTTTGGGTTGTTTGATCAAGAAAAGGTCCAAAGTGCTCATTGGTATTCAAAACAAGATAAATTAATTGCTACATTTAATAACAGTTTGCATATAATGTATGCTACTTTTTCTTTTTTTAAACATAGAAAGTTAAACTCAGTAGGCTTCAGACCATAACTTTTTTTGGTGTGTGACATAGAGAAGATCATTCAAAAAGCTGACTCCGACTACGTGCTAGAAACATGCTTCCCCAAGTTTACGTTTACCTTTGCAGTGTAATTCTGCTGAAAAGCAAACAAACGAATTAACAAATTAAAGGAATAATAGCAGGATTATCATTAAGTTGTATGGCCTGAGCAGCCGTTTGTCTGTGTATGGACTTAAGGTTCAGTATTTTTTGAGAGGTGGGGCCTGCCAATCATACGATAGGTGGCCTGTGGTTTGATGTGACATTTAGGACAGTATGACACATTTCAATAGATCTGAATGAGGATGAGAGGTTCAGGTTGAGAGGAGGTTTTGGCAGATATGTGATCCTTTTTCTTCCTACTGACAAGTCATCATTTATGTGAATAATGACTTGTTCCAGAAGAATGACAGCGCTGTTTAGATAGTTGGTTCAACTAAGGAATGTGCAATAGGCTGTGAATTGACTGGAACAAGAACTCGCGTGATTGTCCATTTGAAAAACACACAATGAGAGCTATGCACTACAGTATGTGTTTGACCATGACAACATGGCTTTAGTTGTTACTCAACCACAAACACTGTAAATTGTATATAAACTGTAAATTGGTTAATAAATTGTTTATTCATTCACAAATATTTCATATTGTTGAAAATGTAGGCCCTGTCACATGCATGACATACGTAACACTTTGGAGACAGTTATCATATTTTAGAGATGGCTGATTCTTCCTAGCTCTTACTAGCTCAGGCTCTCTGGCTCAGTGCAGAATATACAAAAGTGTATTTATTCAGATTTTCAAGCATACTCACCTGGTTGCATCCAATTCCAATTAAACCGTGAAATACTTTTAAAAGCAGGTCAGACACTCACACAGCTATTATTCCACTTTGTGTAAAATTGTTTTTTTTGATGACTGTCGGCCTCCTGCTCAGTGCATCACCGGTAAAGCTTATGCAGTATTCATTATATTTTAACTCAGCTTTTGGATTGCATTCAGGCACATTCAAGTGTATGAGTGGTATTTAGCAGCATACAGTAGCGATGAAAACAATATCAGAACATTTGGAAGTTACTACTGTCACAG
This sequence comes from Doryrhamphus excisus, assembly GCF_037039965.1. Taxonomy (NCBI): domain Eukaryota; kingdom Metazoa; phylum Chordata; class Actinopteri; order Syngnathiformes; family Syngnathidae; genus Doryrhamphus; species Doryrhamphus excisus. Next base: position 8,294,629 of record NC_136371.1, on the reverse strand, counting down.
TGGATCTTGTCCTGTGCTTCTAATTAAGAGTCTGCAGACATGGATCGACTTCAGCAGCTCTGGCTTCAGCTTTGACTTTGACTGGTCTTCATGGAAGAAGATATTATGTGATCGTGACCTGAGAGTTCTGGGCCACCAATAGTAAGCAAATGATATCAAAATAATGTTTTTATGTGTTTCAGATCTGTGTATTTAAATTTTGGGAAATGGTCAGCAAGACTGGAGTGTGTCAATATTGACAGACTCTGCCAATATGTATTTTGTCTTTTGGTTTTAATATCAGACTAGTTGACCTTACAAATATACCCAAAGTGCCTGGAGTGCTGGTGGGTATCACATATTTGCTATGTGACAAGATAGCATATTGTGGGTTTTGGCTTGTAAGCACATCAAGTGTTTTATCTTCAAGATTTTGCTAATATTGATGTTCCAATTAATACCCGCACTGCGCACCGGTGAAAACCTGTCACTGTGAGTGGAGATTAGGCCTTAAAAATTAGGCCTTGTTCTTGGTTGTATGTATTTTTGTATTTTCGGATACTATTAAGTAGGAGGTAGTGGCTCTTTTAGAGTTGGGACACCATGGAAAGATTCCGGTTAGATAATGGACACTTCATACTTAACAAGCAGGATCAAAAATAGCAAACTGCTTTGAGTGCTGAGGTAGCTTTTTCTCAGTATGGTGCATTCAGGTGCATCACATCAAGCCTTGGGTGTCTGTTGCATTCACGGAAACTTGGAAATCACAGGAAATGCACCCAACCATGCACATGCAGCACAAATCACTTGATATTTACAAAACCATCCACTTGATGTTCATAATAGTAAAACAATGTTACAATATGCTCTACTTATAACAGAAATCACTGTTAAACAAATTGACTTTCTTACTGGTTTATCATGATTGTTGAACTTCTCCGTCAATTTGGGATAAAATGAATATGCAGACTTAAACCATAGCCATCGGGAGTAGACAAAAAATGAAGCTCAAATTCAAACCATTCAAAGGGAAGGATGTCAACATCAGATTGGAATAAAACATAAATAGATGATTACTATCAGTGCTCATGTTAAACTTTATTCTAATGTCACCATGAAAAAAATACAAAATTTTGACCCAGAATTATTATAAAATGAATGAACCAATGAATTACGTTTAGTATTTCCAGTTAATTAAGATGAAAATGTTTGTTTTTAATTGTGCAGGATAAGGGTAAGCATGGCTTTAGGTCAAATTCCTGAAGGAGTACGTGACTGTAAAAAGTTTGGGAACCACTGATGTAGGAGGAGCACGGTAGAGGCCAAGGTGAATAAGATTCTGGGACATTAAATAGAAGGATGGATAGAGGGAAGAGGCCAGTGTTATTGTGTGTAGCCCCTGACGACAAACTGCATTATGACTCTGTGGTATGAGCGTATTAAATATTAGCCACTGGCTAACAACACACATGGTTGTGCCAAGGTCACAGGAAACCTCCTCTTTTGTTCCACTTTCTCTTTCTAATACTTTCTTCTCCACCTTTTGCGCATCTTTCGCCAAAGTACCTCTTCTGCCAAAAGCACACACATAGATAAGCACAAACTCACACCGCCTCCTTCTCATGTCTGGGCAAGGACAGAGTCAAGCTGACTCACCCAGAATTGAGCTGTCATCTGTGTCACCTCAGGCTTGTACATTCTTGTGTGTGTGAGTGTGTGTGTCACCTTGGGCTGGCAGTGTACTGTGGGAGGTTACTGTTAACATGCACAAGCTGGGGTGTATGGGCAGAGGCACGGGGCTTGATTTGATTATCATCATCGTCAACTCGCAGACAAAGAACATGACTAATGTAGTGTATGTGAGAGAAAGTCCTCCTGGTTGTGTCAGTGAGAAAAAAACCATCCTCCTCCACACAAACACACACAATGCAGTGTGGAGAAGCATCCATGCATTTTGACAATGGAGGTTCCCAAAACAGATCCTGGAATCAGAAGTAGAAAATGTTTATCTAAATCTGAATGAAGGTACCTGTTCATCACCATAAGTAAGCAAGAAACTGTCCCAGTTGACTTGAGTTTGTTTTGCTTTCTTTGCTGTCATGATTATTATGGTTCTGCATCGGGGTGGACCATGTGCTGTGCAATTGTCCATTGCTAGAAATGCCAAAGGCTGTGTTTTTGGGTGAGTCAACTCCATGATACTCATCAACTATTCAGCTTCCTGGCTTCATGCGTTCCTAGTGAGCAATGGCAACTAAGAAGACTGGGAGAGCATTAGGTACAATTTTGAGAAGGCGTATGCCATGGTAGTCTGTAGCACAGGCTCACTGCGGATTTGGGAACACAGACACAACGTCGCACTTTTAATGAGGGAGGAACAGTTGCTGCGTGCAGGCAAGCGATTGCTCATGGAGTCTATATTGTCAGATGGATATGCTACGTATACTGGATTGTTGATGGAAAGACTCAAAAAGATGGAAAGACTAAACACTTTTTTTTCTTTGTATGTAACTCCGCTTTGAATTCAAAGAGAAAGGGATGATGTCATAGAAACTATGTAATCCTCACGGGAGACTTACCCCCGAAGTGCACCTCAACCTGGTGTGTGTGCACCTCACAAAAAAAGCCCTCCCAGTGAGCATCTGGGCGACAGACAGGCCTATTAGTCCACAGGGCCTTGTGGTGCCAAAATAACAACTGCAGCATATGTCTGTGTAATAATTGCATTAATGTTGAACATGACTCTCCGGGGGGTGGCTGCGGTGGAGGACCTGGGGGTGAAATGAGAGAATATTTCTGAAAAGATGAAATTAGACACAAATATTGGACTCAAAGAAGCTGTATGTCACCTGCCCTATTGTTTATCCCGTCACTCTCCCACTAAAAAGAAACTGGGGATTGCTCAAGGACACATTGACTGGGTTGTGAATTAAAGCCATAACCTTCAAGTTCAAGGCTCACTCTACTTTCTACACCATGCTGCCTCCCGAAATCACACTGACTAAAGTAATTGGCAAATTAATGGAGCAAGAAACCAGAACGGTCAAAAACTGTGAAACCAAAATAATTGATGAGCCTTTGAGACACAGGTTGTTGGACCTCAAGAAGAAGAGAATAGAGCTTATTTCAAAAGAAAGAAAATCCAATCAGCCAGGAGGTTGTAAAATAATGTTACAAGGGATCATAAGACAATAAATTAAAAATTACCACTCCAAAAGGGTACCTAAGCCCCAACTTTGCTCTATCTAGATAAACCACGACAAAGTTCTTGTAGGGTGTTAAGAAAGTGCTTTGGGGGCATATTAACATCCTGTCATTGTGATAAACCATTTAGCATGACGAGACACAAAGAAACAGGTAGGGCAATTGAGCAGTCACCAACCGAACCCCTCGAAGGTGGTATGAAGTTTCAAATTACTTTTTCTCCCTCCAGCTAAATAATTATTCATCCATGTGAAGCTGTGGAAGTGCTGTGATGTATGCATGTACCCTCCCCTTACCACGGTAAGACAGATACACTTTTGATCATACTCATCAAGTTTCTTGTGGATATTCAGACAAATGCATCATTACTTGATGATGCTATGTTGTTGATGATGTTATGTTGCTATAATAAGCAACATAAATACCACAGTTTTGTGGTAATACATTACAAGTATAAAATGTGTTATTTTGAAATATCTTTATTGAAAGGTGGGGGAAGATTGTTACGGAAAAATGTTTTAATGGCTTAAAATTGCAGTGTCATCTATTGGGGCGCAGTTGGGGGCATCATCTCTTTTTGCCTCTTGTGCAAAAAAATGTAAAAGATGTTCATTCATTCATTCATTTTCTACCGCTTGTCCTCACGAGGGTCTTGGGGGGTACTGGAGCCTATCCCAACTGTCTTCGGGTGAGAGGCGGGGTACACCCTGGACTGGTCACCAGCCAATCACAGGGCACATACAGACAAACAACCATTCACACTCACATTCATACCTATGGACAATTTGGAGTCGACAATCAACCTAGCATGTTTGTGCACTGTGGGATGAGGCCGGAGTACCCACACATGTACGGGGGGAACATGCAAACTCCACACAGAGATGGCCGAGGGTGGGATTGAACGCCTAGCTGTGAGGTCTGCGCGCAAACCACTGTAAAAGATGTATTTTTATAAAAACATATAAATATGTATTTGGTATGTTCAAATGGTCTAAATGCTAAAATGTAAGATTTACATCACATTTTCCCCCTTATCATATAAATGATCATATTACTTCATGAAATAGCATGTAGCAATAGTTGATTATATATGACAGACAGTAATCACTGTCAATATCTCACCCTTGTCAAAGATGCAGCATCACAAAAACGCCTTAGGAATTGCATGTCATTAATGACATCTCTTTTTATGTATTAGAAAGCTAAATATAAGAGTTTTTTTTACGTTGACACAGGGACAACCCCGCTCAACATAGTGTTGAACATGGACCGCTTCAAAATAGATGTTTATTATTTCACAACCATGTTAATTATTTTATTTCAGTCCTCCCCGCGGTAGAAGACATTGTCACCACAATAACTACACACGTGGAATATGTTCAGAATAGTGCCTTCATTTCCACTAGGGCCTGTCTAGCATCAAACATAAGCCAATGAAACCCACCTCTTTTGTTCTCAAAAGGGAAAAAATGCTATAGTCAATTAGGGATTTTAATTTGAGGAAACCAATTATCTATTTGGAACCCATACTAGAAATGTGGTGTAACCATAGTGAAAGAGAAACATAATAACATGCACAGTATTCCTCTGAAACCACATGATCATGGAAATCTAAATGGGTGCTAAGGTTCACTGTGTACCATGTTTTAACTACTTCACAACTACTAATGAGATGGGCAATCCATGAGAGGTCAGTGTTCAGCTGGGGCAAGCTTGTGATGTGGGGTGGGAGGGAACGGGGGAGGTGGTGGACAGCGTGAGGGCTTATAGTCGTCAGCTTCCTATGCACTTCCTTCTCAGTTGAATTGTCCTCTCATGGCCAATCACGGGGATGCGTGATGATGGGAATGGGGAATGGGAAATCATGTGCATGGGCAACAATGTTGAATAGGGTTGTATTAAGTCTGCTGTGAGTGCAGATCAGGGTGTCACACATCTAGTTTGGGGATGGGGAGGGACGTGTGTGAATTATGACCACCCAGAGGATTATTGTGCCTCTGTAAGAACAGTGTTGATCCTCAGTCCCTTTCTTCGACCACCCTCCGATGATCAGCTTGATGTCATCTGGAGGGACTCTTTTTAATGAGGGGCTTTTCCCATCAAGTTGAGTTGGTGATTTGGCACAGTTGGTGACATGGCATGTCACATTCAGGGCGTAGATGGTCATCCAATCTCTTCCCTGCCAGTCGTCACTTGGACACACGGGAACTGGCTGTGTAATGTAATGTAAATGTTAGTCGCTAAAATATTGAATACTCCCTAATTTATACTACACTAATGAGTTTGCTGAATAACTGAAGCTCTGGATGATTTAAAATGATACTCAAGAAGTCAGTCGGTTGACTATTGAAAAACTTATAAGAGAAATGTAGTTAAATGTGGTGAGACCGGGATCACACCGAATGCAGTGCAACTCCGGTCCTGATTCAGTCCGGCTCACCACAAAGTGACACTCACACTGAGGAAACTTTTACTTTGCTAACTTTTACTCCGTATTTATTTAGTGCTTTAAAAGGGGTACAGGATGTGTTTACGGAATATGATGTGGCAAATACAACCACCCACAGTCCTCTGTCAAACTCCCATGGTCTTTCCTTCCATAAACTTGTCAGTGTTCTTCCAGCAGGCCTGTTGATTCGGTCCCACTGGCACTGACACAGCCTGAAGACAACACAGCATCTCATAGTGTTGCAGAAGACATATCATGCAAAACCATACTTGGTGTTCCAATGCTTCTTTGAAGGTAGATGCAACTGTCATTTACTTTATCACATTTGAGCACACCATCCATCCCCTGAAACAATATAGTTCAAAAGGTAGTGACGCCGAGTGTGTAAGTTACAAAGAAACACCACACATGTGTCTCTCACAGAGCAGTAGCAAAGTCAATTAAAACTGCAAGCAGTGATGAGCGGGCTCGAGCACCCCGGCGCAGCTCGGGGGTACGCGCGAGCGGATGGGCGCGCGGACGGTCAAAAAAAAACAAAACGGTGCAATCGGATAAGGTGCAAGGGAGATACGACACTTATAATTTTCAACCAGGAGGGGGCGACACCGGTGCCAAGGCAGGTACGTGGTCACGCCCTGACGGGCCAACCCACCATAAAAAATTTTGAGACGATCCGACCATGCATAAGGACGTTACGGCTGATATACATTTCCACCAGTTGGTGGCGCTATAGAGTCTATGGACATACACAGTCACAAACCACGGGTTGAACCAACCAATCCCCCAAAAATTTCGAGACGATCCAACCATGCATCAGGAAGTTACGGTAGATATACATTCCCACCAGTTGGTGGCGCTATAGAGTCTATGTACACAAAGAGTCACAGACTTGAGGGTGACCCAACCTTCCAAAAATATTTTCGAGACGATCCAACCATGCATAAGGAAGTTGCGGCCGATAAACATTTCTACCAGTTGGTGGCGCTATAGCGTCTATGGACATACTTTGTAACAAACCGGAGCCTGCCCCCACCCACCAGAAAAAAAAAATTCGGGCCGATCAGCCCATGCAGAAAGAAGTTACGGCAGATATACATTTCCACCAGTTGGTGGCGCTGTAGAGTCGATGTACACAGACAGTCATAGACCAGAGGTTGACCCAACCCACCATAAAAAATTTGGGGACAATTTGACCATTGAGAAGAAAGTTACAGCAGATAGACTCTATAGCGCCACCAACTGGTGGAAATGTATATCTGCCATAACTTCCTAATGCATGGTCGGATCGTCTCAAAAACTTTTTTGAGAGGGTCACCCTCCAGTCTTGCATAAAATGCCAGACTTTCAATTTTGTGATTTTTGACAAAAATAGAACATTATATTTGAAACCCATAAAATGGCAGATTAAAAAAAATTCTCCAGACCTGACACGCTTGCCAAATTTGGCGAGTTTTCAGGCCTGTTAAGGCCCTCAAAAAGGCGATCATTTCGTGGGAATAATAATAATAATAAACATTACGATTCCAATAGTCAGTGCTGGAGCCCTAATTACATTTGGGTGTAACCTAATTAATGTGCCACCGTAAAATATCTATCATGCGGATGTATGATAGCGGATTTGTCAGTTGCCAGTTTGCATGCCTCCATTTGAGTGATGAAAGTGCTCGTGCTGACAGATCAGGGAACCGGAGTCCAGTATCTCCTGATTCCAAAACAGACACGTGACACTCATGTTGTTGTTGAATGAATGAACTAATGGTGGTTCCAAAAGTGGTTTTCAAAAGTCGAGCAATTTGGACTAAATTATTTACAGCATGAGTGATATGCTCTCAATTCTACTCACCCCCACGCAAAAGGGGATTGGGGGGGTTTGACAACTTTGGTGCCCCATTGACACCTTTGTAATATAGGGAGTTATATTAGTATTTAGTATTTTTATATTTTTGTTCTTTTTTATCTTTCATACTTTTCTGTGTCATTACCAGTGTTGATCAAGGTCATAGTTTGCATGAACTAGTTCAAAGTTCAGTTTACATTGTATAAATATGAATAGTTCACCTTCATAGTTCACCATTTTAATTTTGAGCTGGTTGAAAGTTCAGTGAATTTAATTTCTTAAGATGAAAAGTGAGAATGAAAGACTGACCTTGTTTTTAAAAGTAGATGTAGGTGAAATACGCATTAAATTCAGACGCTAATAACAGTAATATATCAACTGCATGATGGGTTTTCTACAATTTAGCAATTTCAAGTCATGTTAAAGCATCACATTTACCAGGAGCAGTTTAATTAATAGTAACTATTAAGTCGCTAGGTAAAAACAGCAATACAGGAAGCCAAAATGGTTCTAAAATTCAGATGAGATTGGTCTAAATCTGCTGCTCTCTGTGTTTGTTTTCACTGCCCTCATTCTCTTTTCCACTGCATGTCCGAGTTGGCACATGATGCCCGTGCACTCAGTAATCACACTGGTTCACTGTCATTATTTAATGTCTAAAAGTTGACAGGATGTTGTTTTTATGCTGAAAATACTGCATTAGAACATTTGTATGTGGATTAGTCTTTGACATTGCCGCAGACCCACAGTACTGGTCTTTACACTAAAAGCACATTGGCCATTTTCCCCTGCACCTGCGACATCTCCTAAATGTGTCCTTTTTAGGTCGGTGTTTGTCGGCATGTTAAGGAATTAAAGGGTCATCACTCTTAACTTCTCCAAACTGGGGCAAGCCGTATTATGTAAAGCACTGAATTATAAATCAGATCTGCTTTTTAATGTGGGTTTGGGACATACGAGAGTGGTGCAAGGGGCCGTTGGATTCATCCAGACTCCTCCACTTTTCTTTATTCACCCAGCACATATGCAAAGAACATTTGCATATATAAAAGCCAATAAGCTCACGCATACATACACTCTCGAGCTGACAGATGGGAGCACCAGATGATGAGCGTTACCTGATTTGTCATTGGAACCACCACTGACACCATTTAAGCTGAGAGAACACTCAGGCTTACACCGCAAATGTCTCCAGTGTGTGTGCATGTGGGGATGAGAGGAAAAGTAATGAAAACCATAAACAAAAATTCAGTTTTTGGACAATCCTTGTTAACATTTTGCAGGATGACATGTGGTACCTCGCCAATTTGTGGTTGAAATTTCACGGTCTCAGCATAAAAATGGCTAAATGAACAAACATATATAGACATAGACATAGACATTTTTTGTGTCATTGCACAAAAACACAGTAGTGAAATTGCCAACGAAATGTCGTTGCCTGGCTCTCATATAATAACAGACACAAAAGAAGATAAGTAATAATAAATAATAATAATAATAATGTGGAGAATAAATAGATAGAATAGACACCAAATATGTACAACATAATGTAAAGTGCAGCGTGAACAGTAAATTGCCCAAATAATTTAAATAATTAAAATAAATAATAATAATGTAAGTAAAGGTAGAGGGGCTTATTTGGCATTCAGCAGTCTGATGGCCAGGGGGAAGTAGCTGTCTCTGAACCTGGTCGTCCTACAGCGGATGCTGCAGAGCCTTCTCCCCGATGCCAGGCGAGAGAACAGTCCATGCTGGGGGTGTGTGGGGTCAGAGCAGATCCGATGGGCTCTAGATACACACCGGCTGTTTGCTATGTCCTTAATGGGGGGCCATGCATAAGATGCATTCAAAGATGCTGTGAATGATATACAGTATTCTACACCAGTCGCTATGGGTGTCAGTAATGTAATCGGTAAAATGTTAGCAGTGGTGAGGAGGACTTTAAAGAAGCCTAAGAGTGGCATAGACAAGATGACGGAAAGGAGAAGAGAAAGAGAAAGGAGAGAATATAATGTGCAATTTGTTTTCTTCATTTTTCATGTAAATACCCAACTACTACAAATTAACATTCCATACATACATAACAGAAATTAACACCTAACTTTCAATATGTGCAATATTATTTATTCATTTGTAACATGACTTTACTGTTGAATACCTTCAGTGCCTGCATTTGTTGTATTTACTTCACAGGCAGTTCCTTCTCAATGGTGAGAGCTTTTTAAATACGGGTCCACGAATTCTAACAGTTCCCTTAATTGCATCTTCTGTCCACATCTGTTTTTTTCCATATGAATTGGATACCATTATGTTACAGTTATGGGCAGTGTTGGAGGTCAGAAAAAATCTCTGGGGGTAGGATTTGCTGATGTTGCTATGCACTTGAGATAATGGCATGAGACCAGTTAAGCAAATCGTTCCACATAAAGGAGCCATTAGCTGAAATTTTCCTCACCTGTGTCCCCTTTAATTGTTCAACTAAGTCAGCTACATTCATGTATTACAGTACATCAAGCATATATCAGGATCTATAATCATAATAAAGTAAATTAGCACATTAACTAATTTAAAAAATTCAGACTGCATTTAAATATTGAATCACCCGAGTTCAATTCCACCCTCGGCCAACTCTGTGTGGAGTTTGCATGTTCTCCCAGTGCATGCGTTGGTTTTTTCCGGGTACTCCGGTTTCCTCCCACATTCCAAAAAACATGCTAGGTTAATTGGCGACTCCAAATTGTCCATAGGTATTAATGTGAATGTGAATGGTTGTTTGTCTATATGTGCCCTGTGATTGGCTGGCGACCAGACCAGGGTGTACCCCGCCTCTCGCCCGAAGACAGCTGGGATAGGCTCCTGCGACCCTCGTGAGGACAAGCGGTAGAAAATGAATGAACTTGTCATTAACAGATAATTTGGCCACAAAGCCAAGTGATGGAATAAATAAATAAAACAACACTTTAAAAAAATATCCCTTTTGCGTCCAGTTTGTGAATGACCTGCTATTACCCCCCTGCACCTGTCATGTCAAGCATTATCTGAGGGACTCGTCGTATCACTCTCTTTAATACCCGAATATGCTCACTGAGTCAGCTCTTGCACCCCCACTCTATATCCACTCATATATCCATGTGCAAGGCACAGGATGTGCGGTGAAGATTACAACTATTTGTGAATGTGACTACTTGTATATTCTACATCCAGGATTGAAATATTGTACAAAAGATGAGTAGCTACTTAGAGTCCATCGTTGATTCACAGTGCCCATTTTTCTCCTGGTCATAAACCTGAGACATTTTCACATCTTTACAATTTGGTACAGAAGAGGCCTGCTTAGTACCTGTAGAGTAATTTTAGAAAAATGAGTATCATAATGAGACACGTACTCATCATCATTATGAGAAAATATGGAAAACATTTTATAAAAGATGATTATCAGCTGTGTGTGTGTGTTTTTAGAATCAGAATGCCCTTTATTGTCATTTTACATATAAAAGAATGAAATTGCAGCAGTGCCAATTGCCCATTTCCAGTGATAGTATAACAGTACAAAAGAATGTATAAGGCACCAGGCAACCATATAACACAATACAAATATAAAAGATAGAATAATGTACAAGGTACCAGATTCAAAGAATCATAACAGTATAAACGTGTAAATGAATAAGGTGTATGGAGAATCTACATTTTGTAGATGTGTACAAACCTGGTATCAACCTGTCTCACATTCTTCACTGTGCACACGTAGGCAGGTATCTCATAAAACAAAAACAAAAAAAATTTTCAAAGCTTCCAGGCAAAGTGTAGATTTTGAGAAAAATCTAGTTATGTTTAGTTCCCTAAAACTGAAAATTAAAATGAAGAGTAAAATAAAATATCCTACACCCAGATTTTTACAACCAACCAACATTATATTAACCTTTGTTTTTAGTTGTACATTATTAGTTGTTGCTTTCTCTCTTTCTGCATAGTCTGCTCTATCTTGAAACCTGACACCACAGTGCTGAGTCGTGGCTCATTTGCATACTAACGGTGATTGGATGTTAAATGCTTTGCAAGCAGGACTGTGAAGATACGGCACGGGCATGAAGTTTTCACCTCTAAAGTTTTCATTATGGGGATGGCAAGCCATTTATTTAGTGGGACAATGACCCCTACTTTGGACCAATGTAGAGCCAACCCCGGTACAGCATCACCTTCAAACAAGTTCTGATTACATTAAACTTTTATGACACTATGTGCAAATAAAAACACGACCAAAAATATTTTCTCTGTTTGTCACATACAGCATTTGCAGTGTAAAGCAACAAGACTTGCCATTTTGTGCTGGAAACATTAACAAGGATGACAAAAGGAGAGACCTCAAGGAGGCTAGTGAGTGTCTTGACCAAGGTCAGCAGTCGTGGTGCTGAGGGGGGTGAGCAGGCGAGCATGAAGGTAAGCGAAACATGTGCTTATACAAAAAGACAAACACTTCCCTGCAGCTTATCCTCAAATGTGCCCACAGCAACATCACAAAATGAACCCTGCATAAAAGAAATTACTTTCAGTGTCGACTATTACCTCGGTCCACTTCATTACTGAATACTGCAGTATCAAGTGCTTAAGGAATCAATGCGGTTCAAATTTTTAGTCAATTACAACTTGACTCGATGGCAAAAAGACAATTGGGTGTAAACGACTCAGGCTATCTTCACTGAAATCCAGACTTTCCCATTTTCAGTGACCCCATCAGTGGAGTTAGAATCGCCATTTTTGTATCCCAATAAAAATAAAATGGAAAGAATCATAAAAAGGCACATTTTCTGAAGAAAATGTTATGTACTTGTTTCCTTGTTTTGTTTCCCTGCCTTCTCCTCGTGTATTTTGCCCCTCTTAAGCCCCCTGCTCATGGCTGGAGGCGGAGATACCGGTCGCACATGACTCTGATCATCTCCCATCGACTGATGCTGAGTGCTGCCAGTTGTTTGATGCTGGATTATTCGCCCAAGTCCTCTGCGTACCCATGTGCTGCGTATTCTCTGCCAAAACTCTTGCTGTTGCAAACTCTTGCTACGCCTAGGACTTACCAAGTACCTGCCTGCCTTCGCCAGGTTGTTTTGTGTTTGCTTATTCATGATGCCATCCTTGCCATCTCCTTATGTTAACCTGTGGAAATTATTAAAAGACTGTGTTTCACCTCACCTGCTTGTTGTCTCTTCTTCTGGGGTCCAGACAAACACCTAAGATGACAGAACCTATTTCTGTGCCACATCCCAACAAGAAAGAAGAGAAAATGCTGGATGGTTTCTGTTCACAGTGTCATGTTCATCTTCTTTGTTGAATAAATTAGCAGCTTACAGTGTCACAACATCTTATAAACACAACTGGCAACACAAGATAGCTCAAAGGTTCCGCGATAGCAAACACAACAGTGGCAATATAGCACTCAGCTGCACAGCGATATGGAAATTTAACAATTCTCCTGTCAAGCTAATCCCAGTCTTAAACTGGTAAATCCTGCTACAGTTACATAAAATGCACTAATCCTCAAATATTCTCCAACTGATACCAGGTCACACATTTAACCCATGAACAGAAGACAGAAGCAGAAGCAACAGAAGACATGATAAAAAAAAATAGAATGGTGGAGTCAAATAATGCATATTTTATGTCTTTGTACCACAAAGAAATATGGTTTGGTTCATTTTGGTGTCAAATGCATTTTGTCCGCATTTTCATCAGTACGATCCATTTTTCCATAGCCTTTTGTTGGGGTATTGAAACTAACATTTCTTTATTGCTGACCATATTAGTATTGTATGGTTTGCTTGTATATGGTGGGAAAATTGATAGGTTATGCGTTATGTGCCAGCACTGTGTCATTTAGAATATACCATAGATTACAACAGAGAGGGGAATTTAGTCTGTGTGTTTAATTAGGGATAATAAAGTGCAACACTGTGTTTCATTTAGGGTTCACAAGGGTCGCGGGGCCTATGGAGCCTATCCCAGCTGTCTTCGGGCGAGGGGCGGGGTACACCCTGGACTGGTGGCCAGCCAATCACAGGGCACATATAGACAAACAACCATTCATATTCACATTCACGCCTATGGACAATTTGGAGTCGCCAATTAACCTAGCAAGTTTTTGGAATGTGGGAGGAAACCGGAGTACCCGGAGAAAACCCACGCATGCACGGGGAGAACATGCAAACTCCACACAGAGATGGCAGAGGGTGGACTTGAACCCAGGTCTACAAGCTGTGAGGTCTGGGTGCTATTCTATTGTCTATTGGGTATTTATTCTATTACATTATTCTATTGACATTCCGAATGTAACCCTACCATTGAGACATGAAATCATAGGCAACAGATTCAGTATCTGCCTGTGTGCCTGAACTGTTGGTGGGTAATCAGCCCATGTGATGCTACTCAGCCAATCAAATCTGCGCTAACATTGGGACTCAACAGACACAGATGCAACAGGAGAGAAGAGAATGAAGTGACACAGAACGATTGAAACACACAGAAAAAAATGATAGAAACAAGTTATAGATACAGATGAAGAGGAGAGCACGACAAGTGGATGTTCCAGGGAAAGGTGAGAAATAGATGAAGACAGACTGTGACACTTAATAGAATATAATAGAATAGCTGTATTATCAAAATACAAAGTACAACAAGATTTGAAAAGGCTTATCCGGTTTCTGTGCACAAACAATATTAAAAAGTAATAAAAGAAATAAAAACACATGAACATAAAACACACTATAAACAACGTATTGCACAAAAATATTGCACAGAAGTAATGTAATATGAAACTACGAGACAAAGCACAAACTTACCCATTCAAGTCTGAACCCAGGTCACAGAAAAAAAAGCTGTCTCAGAGAACAATATGAAGAATCCACCCAAAATCCAATCCCATGCGGCCCGGGGGTCATTTTCGGATCACAACTCATGTTTTGTTTTGGAGAGTGGCAGGGCAGGACCTTAGCTTTGAGGAAATTTTATGTATCTGGACTTATTTACTTTAGTTGAATATTCCTGGTGTATTGAATGGTGCATTCTGTCATACCCCATGCAGTGGTGACACAATGCACCATAGCAATGTGGTATTTAAAACATTAATAAACAACTTCTGTGAAGTTGACGACACATAATAGTGTGGTTATATATATATTTGCATTTACTACATCAGCGAGTGGTGATTTGCATAGGAAAGGATATACATTATAAATGTGCTTTATGAATTTGACTTGCTTTTGAAGGAGGTCATCTAATGATCACTTTTTCTGTTTTAATGGTAAAATGTTGGGCATAGAATATACAGTATCTATGACTTCTATTCCCTTCGTTTAAGGAGTGTCCAAGTGTGTTGTAATGTAATGCGCATTGATCCCATAGTCCCATTAGCATCCACGGGCAAACTATGCACACTCCAAGATGATAAAAAGAATGGCTTCTGTGGTTTAGACAAGATGGCGATAAGCCTGTTTAATTAATTGAACACAAAGTGCACTTTTCCTCAGGTTACACTATGTCTTAAAAACTATTGAACTTTGTTATGGGATTAAATCAGTGTCACGTAATTTAGACAAAAACATAGCTGTAATTCATTCCAACAAGCTTTAACTTATTTGGTGCCTGTTCAAGTGCTTTATAACATTTGCATAATCAGTGCTTAGGCATCATCAATCAAGGGCTTTCAGATTGCAACTTCAAAGTTGTGTAGCTGTATTTTGGGGACAGTTTTGGAGCTAATAGTCCAGCCCAGTGCTTCTCAAATAGCAGGGAAGGGCCCCCTGCGGGGAGGCACAGTGAACTATCAAAGGAGGCAGGGAGTACTGTTGTACACATGCAGTTGGACTCTTGAATAATGGTTTGAGTTTTGAGTTCAGTCTGTACAATACAGATAAATCAATATATATTATCAATATTATCATAATAGTATCTGGGGGCATTTCACAATACCCAAGTTAATTACAAAAGCAACCCAACTTGTTTATGGTCAACTAAATAGCAGTTCCACTATGCTAATCAGCCATTGAAGCCACATCCTACAAAAAGTGTTAATCTCCTTTATAGTTTCCAACATATGGGGGGGGGGGGGGGGGGGGGTTAAGGCCACACAAGGCTATCCAAAGATTCTTTGGTGCATAATTAATGATGTTACTAGACCTTTGTGATAAAAGCCCTTATTGCGTGACCTAGACGAGACCTAGGTAGAGAGTCCACATCCCTCAGATGAACTGCTCTAACGATTCCCTCCTTGCAGCGGTAATTAAATCCCCAGCTCATTGTCTTGATTCATTTGCTGCCTCCACTTGGTTTGCCAACCTTGATCAATTATGCGGCCGCCTATCGCAACATAGCCTTTCAGTTAACTCTCTCACGTCACTCCATTGCCTGGAATTCGTAGTGCTCAGTAAAAGTGGAGAGTGTTATCATGCCACATGGTGATTAGGGAAACCTTAATGTACGTCTCAAAAGGGGCAACACTAAAGACAGACATGAAGCAGATAACAGAAACACGGAATTCTCTCTAAACAACGAGAATTAGTTCACACCAGAAACAAATCAATGAAATTGGAAGCATTTATTTTTGATGCTCTGTAATTTAGATGATAATGGTGTTGGTGTCTGATCAATACATTTCACAAAATAAGCGTGAAATAAGAATAATTGCTTTATACATTGTTTTAACAAGGCATAAAACATACTTAAATTGTCCTTCCAAATGAATTGCTTTTCTGGTTATATTGCTAATGATATCGAGGGTCGTATAGAACACAAGACCTTTAGAAAATGAAAGATGCCCCATAACTGAATTAGACTCATTTTTAATTTTTATGAATTGGAAGATTATTATATTTTTGTTTTATTTTTATAATATTATATTTTTGGAAATGTATTATTATTATTTCCTTTAAGGCCTAGGTTCCCAAAGTGGGGTATGCGTAATTAAAAACAGTTTGCCTAGATTAGCACCGAACACTGAGATTTACGTACTATGCGTAAATATATCTCATATGTCCATATGCCTTGGTAATATGTCTCATATTGACTTAATTTCCTTTTTGATTTCTGTATGTTATGTGCCCTTCTTTGAATAGTTATTTATAACTGTAATATTAGTTGCATTGTACTAATTATGTTGTTGCAGACCAAAGCACAGCAAAAGAGCATAAGGTCAATTCACCACATCTTACCACAGCTTGTCACCACTTGTTATAATAAATTGTGTGCAGGAATATGAGGTACATGACTTCTAGTCATGTCTTTTCTCACATCAAGCATCCTGTCATAAAAGTGCTCCCCAGATGAAAAAAATACAGTTTTATTTAATGGCAGTCTGACAACTGAAGGTACTGTACATTGAAAGGTCAAAAACAGGGAGTCACTTGTCCCCCAGCCAACACGTCTTATTTATAGACAGCAGTTATTGAAGTCATGAAAAAAGGCAGACAGACCCGACACAGGAGCAACCGGGATGCTTACACAAGAGAAGACATAGAAAATACTGTATCATTCATCGATATCGATAGCAAGCAACAAAAAAGAAGACAGAGAAAATATACCATAGCAGTAATCGATATCGATATCAAGCAGCAAAGAAGATAATGTATCTGCTGGCACAGTGGCTCCCCACACATTCGTAACTTCCCCTCAATTTATTTGTAGAAAGGCACTTAATGAAAGTAAGTACATTTACAGGACAGCACTGCTAATATGGTGGCGACATTGATGTACGTATGTACGGTCAGCGTTCCATGTGGGCCTTCTTCCTGTTTCCTAGTGTGGTTTGCTGTACTGTTGTTGTAAATGGCCGAGACGTTACATGTTTTGCGCTTACATACTGTAATTGTTGTTTTTTTCTGCATTATTTATTGGTATTGTCGTACCTCTTATCTGTTGTTGTCTATATTACGTTGCTGTCTTTCTTTAAGAAACTATGAGTAAGAATGGTGGGTGAATATTAACCCAACCGCGATTTCAATGAAGCTGGTGAGGTCATTGTGAGGTCTGATGTTGCTGTGCTTGCTTAACTAGGGTGTGCATGCTCTACAGCAGTCCTCATTAATGGGAGTACTTAGTACTGTGAGTACTGTTACCAACTTCCACGCAATGTTTTCACCCAGAGATTCATTCTTGTTTGGAATTTATTAATACAGTGTGGACACAATTTTTTTACCTGCCAAATAAAATCTCAGGGTTGTTCTTGTGTGGACAGGGCCTTCGTCACATGGGTGGCATCGGCTCAGAAGGTAGGGCAGGTTGTCTAAAAACCAGAAGCCAGAGCAGCCACTGGTCTAACCTCATGTGGCCCTGCACAGGATAATGAAAGTGGATGGAAGGTTTGCAACGTAAATATGCCTCAACGGGAACCACAGAGCTAAATATGAGATACAATTAAGTGATAAGAAGAGACTCCAGCGACAAGTATGTGCTGTGGTTTGTGGACAGTTCGACAAACAGCCCGAAAACCCTCTCTCACACTGCACCAAAAGCTCAAGTATACTTTCCTCTTCCTCTGCAATCACAAACATGGCCACCGAAAAACATATTTACCAAAAAGATAGGAGTGTGAGGACTGCTGTCATTTTCTGATTATCAAATCTGATGAGACAGCCTAGTGTGTGGGCGCAAACAGCAGGGATTAATGTCCTCCGCAGGATTTGCTGTGGTTTAATCTGAGCCAGTGTGAGATAAGAAGATATTTATAAAGGTTATTTATCAGGCAGGTTTATTTGACAGTTGACCGTATGATTTAGGGAAAAGGACGACATGCTCCAGGTACGTACGGACGATCATGACTGACTGGACCACAAAGGTTGTGATCCCGATTCTGATAGTTTCCTTAAAACATGCATCTGATTGGCAGTCATCACTGCCTTCCAAATGACTCAAATTACGCATCAACAGAGAGCTGTTGAGTGGTGGCATACAAATGTGTGAAATTCCTTGGTGCACACCTGTCAATCAAGATAGTGTCTTCCTATGGTGATAAATATTAGTATTCTTTGTAAGTCTGACAAATATAAAACATTGTGACATTTCTCCCATGATTCAGCTATATACTGTATTTAAACCACCACTGCAAATGATTTAATTACAAAGTGCAATGGTTGACCTGGCATACTTTCCCTTTATGCATCATAAGTTTTATTGATCTCTTTACCTTATTATGTCCCCCTCAGAGTAAATAAAGTTTCACATTTTTGGTGATGACATTAAAGTAATCAACATACAGTAGGTGGCACATTTGCATTCAGCAATATGGCAGTGCAGTGCTTTGCCCATTTTTATATCATAGATTTTATAGCCCCATGAGGTTGCTTGATGAGAGTTAACTCGGTCTGGAGCTGAATTATTACTACTCGAGCATGCACGCACAAACACACACACACACTGCATGTTTACATGTGCACAATCTTCAACAATCCAACACCCCAGACACAGCCCATGAACATGCACAGAGGATAATAAAGCGCCCTCACACTTTTTGGCACTCTGGGCCGAGCCATTGAAGGTGGTGCAGTGAATGATCGATATGTTTGTGCTATGAATAGCCGGTGCATAAGAGTGCAGTTCTTAGGAGGATGGACGTGGGGGGCTGGGGAGTTGGGGCTGGCGGTTAGGGGTAATATATTTGATGAGGAGGAACCCATTGATGCTTAGCGAGAAAATGTCGGCATGCACTTCCAAAGCTTAGCTGACCACTGATGCTTTAGATCCATTTGTTACTTGGCCAAAGTTTGAAAGGGCGCTTGAGATATTGCAATGCAGAATATGATTAAATTGGTTTCCATTAACATAGAACTGAAAAGTATGTTAATGGAGGTTTTTGTTAATTGATTTAGATTTTTTTCAAAAACTGGCCATTTGGACTCTCATTTTCCATCAGAAAAAAAGGGTTGTTTCAAACATAGGCAAGTTTTGGGACATATCGGTTCTCAACCAAAAAAAGGGAGAAAAGCAGCTTTTTGTGAAAAAATACAACATTCATAACTTTCATTTTAACACAAATGTTGCCATTTGCTGTATATTTAACCAAAATGTATGAACAACCTTATCAAACAAAGTTAAAAAAAGCAACACATTATCTATTACACCCTGTCTGTACAAAATAACACCATATAAAGGCATAAGAAGGTAAAAAGTAATCACTATAACTCGATGCGGTGAAATGACAAGGCAAGGAAGGTTTATTTATAGAGCACCATTCGTACACAAGGAAATTCATAGTGCTTTACAGAAAAAATGAGTAAAATCGCTTCATCCATAAAAACATATAATCATTAAAAACATGCTGCCCATTCCACAGATGCAAACACTTCCAGGCTATACATCTCACGGACTGTGATGTTTTTGTCCATCCATTCATTTTCTATACTGCTTATCCTCACTCGCGTCATGAGGGTAAGCTGGAGCTTATCCCAGCTGACTGTACACCCAGGACTAGTCACGAGCCAATCGCAGGGCACATATAGACAAACAATCATTCATATGGACAATTCAGAATTGCCAATTTTGGAATGTGGGAGGAAACCAGAGTACCTGGAGAAAACCCAAACACATTCGGGGAGAACATGTAAATTCCACACAGGGATGCCCAAACGGAGAATCGTACCTTGTGATGTTTTTGCGTTGATATAAAATACTGTAGCTTTTGCCCCAACATTGAGAGCGTGATGAAGAGGTGGTCGATCAACAATCACTTTGAAAGGAACTACCAAAGTAGCCAAAACAACCATAGTCGTATATCTGTGAACCATCGGAAAGTCAAAATTTCAAGCAGGCATGAAAGGACACAAAAGAAGGCACATTTCACCCTCTCCAATGTAAAAAAGAAAAAAAATGGGGGTAATGTTCATTTCAGCCACAACCTAAAGTAGACTTTGACTTTTGGCCCCCTGTGCATTTGACTTTGACACCTATGAGTTAATGGAACATATTAACAGTTATTCAGATAAACATAGCCGAAACAATATAACTAATTTAGTTCCTACAGAATATGATTTTCATTCATTCATTCATTCATTCATTTTCTACCGCTTTTCCTCACGAGGGTCGCGGAGGGTGCTGGAGCCTATCCCAGCTGTCTTCGGGCGAGAGGCGGGGTACATATGGGGGTAAAATATGATTTTCATTTGGGGTGCATTTGTATTCTGTCTTTCTCAGTTGTCTTTATAAGTCGATTCAAAATTTTCAGTGGTACAGAAGTGATAGACGTAGCAGATACGCTCACAAGCCAAGAGGGTCTCTCGTGGCTGTTAGTGTGAAAAAAAAACAACTTATATAAGTTGCCTCGTAGTATAAATAGGTTGCCCAGTGAAACCATGAAAAAGAGTGTGACTTATAGTCTTGGAAATACGATACTCGGTTGACTGACATTCGACTCCTTCTCCGCTGATGAAGATATGTACATTAAAGGTGACAACTACTGTCTGGAATGTTAATTGATTTGCAGAAGGATCACTGTCATTAGTTCATTAAGTTGGTGAATAACCCATAATTGCAAAAAAAGTAAATATTTATATTTGGAAACTGTAAGGGCATGATGATGGTAATTGAGTTCTAAGTGGAGGCACTTGAACAACATACCTACTCCAGAGCTCATTAGGCACACCCCTGCACGTGCCTTATTGGTATTGGGAAATTTGTGTCAGAACCTTCCATCAATAAAATGTCACTTTTATCCCATCTGATCACAGACACAATAATACTGTATGTTGATAAAATATCCAAAAAGCAAAAAACTGTGGTTTAATAGTGGTTATTATGCAAATTTCAAAGTGTAATCAAAACAGACAAGCTCCCTCGGGGAGCAATGACAGATGTCAATGTTTGATTATAAATGTCAACACTGAGAGCGCCGTCCTGACCTGTCCTACTCTCGTGCCTTCATTCCTCATCCCGGCACAGGCCAGCCATTCTTTTCTCATTAGTGGCTCATAATCACCATGTTGTTGAAGCTGTCGCTGTGTGGTATTTGGAAATGACTCTTGCAAGACTGAACTTGCTGTAGTAAAAGTAATATGACTCTGTTAACACTGACAAAGTGAAAACAGAGCTGCTGTTTCCACCTATGCGCCAAGCAGCACGCCTTTTGGAGTCCCTTACGGGTGTATGAGAGAGTGCTCCATTCAGGGATTCCCTTGTTCTCCTGGGGACTTTAACACTAATGTTGGCAGCGACAGTGAGACCTGGAGAGGCGTGATTGGGAGGAACGGCCCCCCGATCTGAACCCGAGCGGTGTTTTGGACTCATTGTGCTTTTTGTGCCTCACAGCTAGGAGACCAGGGTTCAATTCCACCCTCGGCCATCTCTGTGTGGAGTTTGCATGTTCTCCCGTGCATGCGTGGGTTTTCTCCAGGTACTCCGGTTTCCTCCCACATTCCAAAAACATGCTAGGTTAATTGGTGATTGCAATTTGTCTATAGGTATGAATGTGAGTTTGATTGGTTGTTTGTCTAATGGTGCCCTGTGATTGGCTGGCGACCAGTTCAGGGTGTACCCCCGCATCTTGCCTAAAGGCTGCTGGGATAGGCTCCAGCACCCCCTGCAACCCTTGTGAGGATAAGCAGTAGAAAATGAATGGTCAGATGCAAACTTGGTATCCTGCAGCCAATAACATTTAAATCTAGTTAGGGTGCAAGATCATTTAACTTGACTCATCTTTTGGTGGGTTGTAAAAGGAAATAAATGTCTTCCCAAACAGTCCTACGGTGCTATACTCTTTCAACCCTATGTGTTCTCTCTCTGGGGGCCAGAAAGGTCAACGAAGGCAGTGAATGACCAGACAAAAACAAGGTCAGCTCTGGAATGAAAGCAGACAAAATACTGTCGGAACCAAATTATTTTATTGAGAAGCCCACCCCCCTCCACCCGACCCTTCCACCTCAGTCATAAAAAAAACAAAAAAAAAACAGCAGCAGGTTTTTCTAAACCACTTGAGCTGCATAGATGGGAGTGGGGCGATTGCTCTAATCCTTTCCCATTTGGTTGTCTGCATTATGATTTCATGTAGCTCTTCATATAACTCTGCATTTATGCAATTTGATTCATTGTGCAGATGTAATTAAGTCTGCTTGTGCTATGCCGGGACAAGCAGCATAGAAAATGGATGGATGTGCCAGACTGGCCACATAATACCCTTCTGCATAGACTCTATTTTGAAAAGCTAAAAAAAAAAGTTTGCATTTACAGGCTACATAATGCCACTGTCAGATAAACACAATGATGAAACGATAATGTGTTTAGCAATGTTCAGTTAGAAATGGTCTCACATTTATACTCCTTAAGATATATATATACGTATATATACGTATGTATATATATATATATATATATATATATATATATATATATATATATATATTGTATAGTTTCTTCCTCATGAAGCATAAATGATCATTTCCTTATGTACAGGTTATCTGCATTGGGAACAGACACAGAATCGTAGTTGTATATGCACTATAATTAATGAGATCCAATATATGTATGAGCCCTGTCAACAACAATGCATTTCTAATTCATTTCTTCTCATTCCATCATTCTGCAAAGTGCTGAAAAAGTAATTTCATTACACAATGTTCTGTACTCTGACATCTCAGCTGGTTGAATAAATAATTTCCAAGCTTGATAATGGTAGGGACATAGACACTGTACCCACCTATAATATGTATATGTCACTATTATGTGCTGAACTGTGTCAGGATAAGCAAAGCATAACCTGCACCTGGGATCCTCTAGGCCAGGTAGACCCCAGCCTCTATGCCGCTTATCCTCACTAGGGTCACAGGTATGCCGTGCATCTCGTCATTATCCAAAATCGTGTATTCACTCTTTATGCTCTGTGATTGGCCAGTCACACACAGCGACTGCCCCCATCCACATACACGGTGCAATTGGCAAGTTGAAAACGGTTCATGTGGCACCCACTGCCACTACTTTATTAGGTTTTCCTTAGCTCACCTCTATTTCAGTTTGTATGTAAAGTTACTTGGTAAACTTGTTTCATTACATATGCGGTGCATTTGACAAAACAGCTCTGTGTAAGCCTGCATGGCATCAGAAACAACTCAGTTGTAACATGACTGCTTTTTTGTATTTTTGTTTTATTCCATGAAGCCATCATAAAACAGACACACTGCCTACAATATACGATTTTTTTTTTATTTTCAATTTGCTGTACACAGACAGTAGTAACAGTAACCTGAATTGACCACAACATTAGGTACTGACAGAGCTGGATCAAACATTCTGCCTGGATGGCGATCACACTACGTTATATACATAAGCGTGGTAAAACATTGCATCCCAATGAATATGTTTCAAGTTGCACATTGCCATCTTAAACTTGTTTTGTAATGCACGCAGTTCATTTCACAACACGCTCGTTGTGTCACTGCCGGTGCTTTTTGTTTGTCTGCTTGCTTCTAATTTGGCTGGTGATAAAAAGTCACTTGGAAAACTTTGCTTGTAGTACTGAGTGCGGTGCTTTTGAGGGAAATACAATGAACAAGATTATTTCCCAGTTTGCCATCACTGGATGTTTGCATGAATCACCAACTTTAAACAGATCATCATTATCACATACATACATCCACTGTACACATATAACTGAATAATAAACAATAACTCTCTCAATTTTACACTGGAAGTTGGCCACTATGAATGGTGACAAATGTCAAAGTTTTGCATTCCTGGTTGGATCAGTCATCTGCACTATTAGAGACTAAACAGCCATGAAATACACATAAACCTCCACTACCTGTAGTCTAGCCACCTCCACTTCCCAAAAACCTCACCTGTGTCTGTCAACGTCTGTCAGATCCCAGCTAATAACCACTTCACCTCAGGGCGCAACTCAAAAGGGGAAGAAGGAAAAAGAAAAAAGACAATCATAAAAGAATCATGCAGGAAGTGCTGCCTCAGCACCTGCCGATGCCAAACCACTACAATGATTATGCAGAGACCAAAGAGAGCTCGAAGTGCTAACAGCTGGCTCAGTCTCATCGCGGATCACAGTGAGTCGTCTGATCTTTTTAATATATGCAGTAATCTCCGATAGCTGTCAACACTGTTCTGGCATAGCTGCCACACAATGAGCACAATCACACCCTTTAATTTTAACTGGATATGTACTATTGTATGTGTTTTATTGACAATATTATTGGAACAAGTTGTTAACACCTATGAAAATATGGAGTCTGGCCTCAAACAGGTTTCACTCCACTCCTCTCGGAAGAGGAGCGTATGTGTATGTTCATTAAACAATGGCACAAATAGTGTTTTCAGGATAAGACATAATTCGTATAATGCGCTACTAAATAGCCTGTTTGTTTTAAAAACAAAATATCACTGGTCTTTGGACTCCAAATGTGACTTTTAATCACATTTGGAGTCCAAAGACCAGAAGATAACTTTAGCTAGGTAGCTGCAGAGGGGGGGGCACAGGGCTACCATGAGCACTTTTCATTATTAACCCTTAAATTTTTCAGTTTCAAAATTACTATTTTGAGCTTGAAAATGGTAAGAGACAAATGCATACTGCAAATTAGAAAAATCATCAGTATGACACAAAGGTTGTGATGGGCGTTAATTCATTCATCTAATTAGTATTATGACATCATCAGGCTCAGAAATGGTCAGTGTCCTGTCTCCACAATACCCAACAAGCTCATCAGAATGTCTGTTCCACTTTTGATACTCTTCATCGGCTCTCATACAAACACGGGCATCATCATCATCATTTACAGCAGGATACTGAACACCACCGCTGCTTTCTGAAAGTAATTTCATGTCCAAAAGAAAGGTGCTGCAAAAAAAAGCTATAGAACCACTGGCGTAGACTGTGTCAAGCTATAAAACTGAAGTCATTGAGGTTTTACAGATTAGTTCTAGATTCTCCTGGTAATACAGAACAAGGTGTGTCCTTTGACGTGCAATACAAATGTTGGCAACATCATGTGTTTTTTTAACGGAAATCGGATGATATTGATCGGTGGTGGATCGCATCACTAAGTGCAATATATATTGGGACGAATGTCAATGCAGGGAAGCCAAGGATTACCTCTTGATGACAAATGGGAAAAAAAGCATTAACTTGACTGGTGAATAAAAGTTATTAAATATTGTTTAAACATTTACAATGTTCCCACAAACTTGTCAGAATAGAAATGTGGCAAATGTGAAATAATTTAGTACCAGTTGAGTATTCTAATGGCTATTTAATTGTTTAGAGATGTGATCATAAGTGATCGTAAAGAGAAGAGATTACAGTACTAGGATTTTCACTGAGTATTTATTTTGTTATTTAAACAGATAATTGACATAAACTGAGATTTGTCTCAACTGACATAGAGTTTTATCACCACTTCTGAACTGGGAAGCTACATGAGCAAAGCGCATGAGCATGCTGTCCTCTGGCTCACTGTGAATAATTTGGTTCCCCCTCCCACTAATCCCGCTGTGCATTTACCCACTGTTGCAGTTTCCTTGTAGTCAACAGCAGCTGTTGAGGTTTAAATTGAGGCTTTTTTTGGAGGAGATAGCACCATCCTCTAGTTAGTCTTCTCATTTCCCGCTGAGACACTAAGTCACTCTTCAGTCTCCATCCTGTGGGCTGAAAAACAATGGCAATGGTGGTTGGTGCAGTTAAATTAAACCGATAACCTTGCCTTGGTTTGATTAAGATAAGATAAACTTTATTTGTCCCACATTGGGGTAATTAATGTTTGAAGTGTAAAATTTACATATAAACAGGACAGAGGACAAACATAACAAAAATTAACAAAAAAATTGAATGAAAGAGAGATTAAAGTAATACAATAAGAAAAGGTAAATAACACATAACAATATACAAAACACACATATTGGACACCAGAAAAACAGACACTACACAGATTAATTTACAACTGTGTGTTATGGCTGTGGGGAGGAATGAATTGCGGTAGTGCTCCTTCCAACACTGCGGATGTAACAGTCTGTTGCAGAAGAAGCAACACTCAGGGCCTCCACAGTGTCGTGCAGGGGGTGACAAGGGTTGGCCATTATGGATGCCATCATAGCCAACATCCTTCTGTCAGCCACCTTCTCTATGGTGTCCAGTGGTCAGCCTAAAACAGAGCCAGTCTTTTCCTGTCTCTGTCCATGACCCTAGCACGTTATGGCATACAGCAGAAAATAATATATTATACTGTTAAATTGATGTGAACAGAGATTATACATATTCCCTTTATCTGCAACCCGCAACTCAACTGTTTTCTTGTTTTTTTGTTGTTGTTTTTTACAAGTTACTGCTTGAATGTGCACTCTGTCAGTTATATATGAATATATATATATTTTGCACTTGAGCAAAAAAAAAAAAAAATCAATGATATAGCTGCCATCTCCATTTTTCATCACTTTATTTTCACTTGAAAAAAATAAGATTCTTTCTACTCTTGCTCAAATTCCCATCATCCTCATCCTCTGGGGGCAAATAAGCAATTACACAGCATCTGAAAACACACTTCATGGTGAGTTATGGCGGATGTCACAGTAGATAAATGTCCAATACTAAACGAGGAATGTGCCATCCAATCCTCCTTGTTTGTTTATACGTATGTTCATGCTGTTTCAACTTGGTAGCCTCCTGTTGATTTCATACACTTTGGCTGAAAGAGATCTCTGACTTTGACACAGTATGATCACCAACAGTGATACTGGCCCCCAACACCTCACCTACCCTGGCACTTGGTACAGGAGCACCACAAAGACATGTGCTCAGCCCTTTCCTGTACTCTCTCTAGACCTGGGACTGCTCACCCATGCACCCATCCATCCATTTTCTATACCGCTTATCCTCACTACACACACACACACACAGGCAGATATCACTAAATACAGAGCTAAGGGAATAAGGTAGGGTGCAATGCAAGAGCACAAAGAGTTGGTCCTAACTTTACTGTCGACTGTAGCTAAACTTTCACATGCAAGTGTCTGCACACCTGCGAGAATGCCCTTGAAGCTGTTTTGAGATCAAGGAACTGGTATCAGACACACAAAGTGTTGCCCATTAACACCTCAAAAAAGGAGAATTTGTGACACCCAGGGATTTTTTGCCTTCCCTGGCATGTGTAGTGGGTTTTGTCCACCTCCCGGACCGGAAAGGTGTTGTTTAAACACCTTGAAAAAAAGGAGAATTAACGACAGCCGTGGACCTGAAAAACACGCCAAAAACGAACCGTCAGAAAAGTGGGATTTTTTTTTCCTTCTTTAGGTCCTGTCGGGACCCCTGATGAATGTGTGGTGGGTTGCCAACAAGCCAACACGGCAAATCAGTACAACAATGGTGATGATTAAGTTTTAATAGCCACCACTGCTAACATACCTGCACCGGTAACACAACAGGACGGGAACGAAGGGATCCGGAAGTGACAGGGACGGCCAGAGAAAGAGGGAGGGGAGGCCGCCAACACTTCCTTTTGTAGAGTGCCACCATGAGGTCATTGGGTGACAGTGACTTAACAATGCAGCTCATAATTAAGCACGGACGAGACAGCCCATCCTGCCACACAAAGTTTAATGCCCTTATAATAGATAATTGCTTTTGCCATGGAATTATTCATTAGAAAAATCAAAAGTAATAAATCAATCTTGAAATAAATAACAGTGCATGACCGACAAAGTTAGCAACAACAATAATAACTTCAAGTGCAATAAGTGAAATGGCACCAACTATTGCTCAAAAGATGGCTTTTACAATGCCTCAGAGTCTGTGTACGTTGAGAAATCATTCAGAATCATCAAAATTGGGATGTGTTTTTAAACCTGGTTGGGATTGCACGAGTTAATAAATTATTTGTGAAAAAGCATGATAGAGTGAGAGAGTGATTTGCAAACTGCAACGTAGTGAGAGATTACTGTAATGTTGGGGTATTTGGGAAATTTATGGGATGTGGACAATTTTAGCAGAGTGAGTTGAATGTTGTCACAATGGAATGGGCTTAATTGGTAGGAAGGGAAATGTGGACCTTGTAAAACATTGTCCAATCTTTATCAATGGTGCTACAATGCACGATGGATGAAAAAAAAAGGTTGGAATAAGAAGAAAAGGAATAAATTGTACAATTTTGTTGCAGAATATTATATGTGTGAATGCTGCTGAGAAATAAATACATTAATAAAGGTTCCAAATGCCATTCCATCCCTAAAGCTAATGATGTACAGTGAATACTTTGTAAAGGGCCACCAGAAATGTGCAGATGGGTTTGCTAGGAGCTAATGCCAGTACATTACTTAGGCTGAGCCAACAACAACAGATGGAAGAGATGCTCAATCCAAAACTAAAAAAAAAAAACTCAAATTGAAATATCTGGGCTTGTTTATTTCATGGACGATGTCTCGGTAGTTAAAACATGCGCTCCGCCCTGTCCAAGTGCTAACAAATGGGACAGGGAAGAAGATGCAGTTGCCAAGCGATTGGCAAAGTGGGTCTGGCTGTGAAACAATGAGTCAGCTAAAAGCTTTGAGCGTCGTCAGCACCCTGCAGAGCCTTGCCGGTTTGATACAGCAATGTGAAACAGCCTGATGACGGCAGCAGCAACTTTGTTGAACCTCAATCCAACACATAAGTGCACTGAGTCTTTCTAAATTATTACAGGAATAAAAAACAATACCCTTGGATAATTGCTAGGTCGATGAGCAGTGTCATATTGTTGTATTGTTACAAACAGGCTTAAAGTGTCAACTCTGACAATTTGGTGTACAGAAAATATCCAATATAACTGCAGTTGAGCATTTTACCTGTGTCATCTAATCCATAATACAGCTGTCCTATGCTGCTTTTGTCAGGGTGATCAAATAAATGAGTGTATGAGTAAAATGAGTTGATGCTGCATAATGGCAGTTTCTTATTGATGCTGTCAAGGCTGATTTTGCAGGATTTCACACAGAGCATACGGAGGGTGTTTTATGATGCCCTGTCTGTGCCCATCTCTTGGAGTAGCAGTTGAGAGGATAAACTTGAGTCATGCAAACCTTTGAAATTGGGCATATACTCACACAGAAATCAGCGCCCCAGTTTCTCCTGTTGTGAAATTGCAAACTTTGCTTACTCATCTCGCTAACCGCCAGCCTCTGTTCCTTGTGTTGGTTTTGAAATGCACAACGGAATTTGAAGGACAACGCAGGTACTGTCATGTACCAGGTTCAATCTTAGTTCACTTGGCTACATTTAATGCGCCACGTGCGGCTATTATGAGCACTCACATCGATGACAACTTTTTTATTCTTGTATTGATCCAATATTGCTTTGACAACTTAATTAACCGCCCTATCTACATCGAAAACTAAATTGGGCTGCAATTCATAATATAACATAAAGGCACAGTAGAGCCCGCTCCCTCCTACCCCCCACATCAGTGGTACAGAACATCATGCACAATGAAAAAGCCATTAAAAGTCTGATAATTGGGCTTTAGGTGTTGCATCCCAGAGCCGAGCTACATGAAGCACTTAGTTATATAATGCTTAATGGTCTTAAATCCAAATGATTGGCTTGGTTTGCTCTATCTAAAAGGTGGAGAGGATTGTCGCTTTAAAAGGTCACTAAATGCTGGTAAGTCCTCAGACAGCAGCTTCACTCTTTCTGTGACTATGGTGTTTAAATAGGTCCTTGTTAAAAAGGTCTAAACTAGCGTGTCAGGCCATAAAGGCTGACAGATGCCAACTTCCTGCAAACAGATATGACACACAAAGGATAAGGAAACCAAACCTGAAGGTCACATTAGTAAGTTGCAACCTTTTCAGAGGAGTCATGTTTGTGTCTTCACACACAGTCCAAAAATGTTATATTACTTGGCTTTAGATACATAAGTAAGCACAAAAAGGAGTAAAAAAATCAGTTTTTCACATGTCGTTGTGCAAGTGGACTGATGGCAAGCCCACTGTGCGAGAGTTATTTTTATTCCTACAGCCTTTCCTCGTTGGTAATGGCAAACAGAAGCACATGTCTAGGGCCTCCCACTTATACAACCCTACACACATTTCACTAAGCATGATGTACATTCTCATTTCACAGCTGAGACTACAGTTCCTGAGGAGATGAGACTTTTTAAAGGTTTGTCACACCGGCTTTGCTCATTATAATGTATGCAGACAGTCAGGTGATCCGCAGCCTTTTGGCGCCTGGACTTTAAAATTACCTCGGCACTCCACCTGAGGTTGACAGGAAAAACATATTTTTGCTGGATCAACTTAGCCATAACAGACTGAGAGTACCACCATAAGAATAGCGTTAGAATACTGTTAGAATACTGAATACTGTTATGAACTCAAAATGTTCTGCTTTTTCCTCGAGCAAAAGCTTGTGTTTCCTGTTGAGAAAATCTTGTGCCTGAACACATTGCGATATCACAAATAGACTTACAGCTTACTTGCCACTGCTGAAACCATTAGCTGTGTCATATCCCCACAGTAAAAGCATTTTGCGTGTCATTAAACACAACCTAGCATCTAGACTTCAACTGATGGGTGAAAAATACTATTTAAAACTCCATTCAAGATGGCTGGGATGTCATAAACATCCTACTTTCAGCTGTGACCAAAGCATTCTAGTCCAACACAGACAACTGGCATAGCTGATGATTATGATACACTTTTGTTTTGTTTGTGAAGAGAAAATGTCACTCTAGGAATTTTATTTTGGCAGGCCTGATTTTTTTTTTTTTTCAAATAACCTTTCTGACCTATAAATGGAGTTAGAATGTTGTACTTCAGATAATGAGATTTACGCATTTGGAAGTGACCCCAAAATTGTGCCAAAATGGAGCCCAAGATGGCTCAAAATGCTCGGTTTCAGAAAACTGGAGATGTGTGATGTCACACATGGGCGGGCTTGCGTCCGCTTTTGTGTGCATGGTTAGCAATGGCTCACAGGAGGTGTTTCTTCAGGTGTAAGGGAAAGCTACATTTGTTTACAATTCCTAACGACACAAGTGTTTGAAGTTCCTGATTCCCTGGGCGCAAAAGAAAAAGATTTTAATCCATCAACGTCATTTCACACTGAACTGTTTTGTGAATATGGGTCAGTATGCAGCTGGACTAGTCGACAAACTGACGCCTTTCCAACGTTACTTCATCATGTGGAAGTGTCAGAAGAGCAAGTAGTAAGTAATAATTTCCCAACTGTATTTATTTTGTGTAAGTAATGAAACAAAATAGGTTGTCTGTGTATCATTATAGAGTGTGCATACAGGTAGCGGGGTTGCTTATAGCCACCCGGTTGACATGTAATATCAGATGTGTCCCATTATAACATGGTTTGAAATACATATATGAAACATTTTCATGCTAAAAAGATAACATGTAACACATTCTCAAATACAATTTTTAATGGTACATCATGCAATGCACCATTGGAGTTAATTACACAAGAAGTAGCTGGTAAGCTCCCTGAGAAAGTGGCCATTACCCACTGGGGAGCACAAGTAATTAAAGCACGACTTAGTTCCATTTGCCGACAGTAATCAGGCTAAAAGCCTGGTAACATGGACATAACAAAATGAAAATTTCCAATGGGTATTTAGCACAGACCTGATCAAAATCTTAAACCCAGTTAAAAAATTGCTAGATAATGCATTTTGCACATTTGGATCTGAATGAGGTTTTAAGTACAGCTAAAATATGCAAAAAAAGAATGGGGAGTGAGACAAAAACATTTGGAAGTTGTAATTAAAAAATAAAATAAACTGATCAAAAATGTAAGACCACACGCTATATAAAAGTCAAAATTTGCTAAAAATTCCCATCTTCTGTCAGGCCTTCACACGTTCATGCCCTCCTGATGACTAAAGCTAAGAAGCTTTCTCCTCGTGGTCGGATCGTTGAGCTGCCTAAGCAAGGCTTCTCTCAGCGTGCCGTTGCTGTTGAGGTTTGGACACAGTAAAAAAAAGTAAAAAAAAAAAAAAATTACACCTACACTAAGTCGTAGGATCCGATTGGCTGTCCACTAAGACACAGGGTGGTCCTCAACCCAAACAAAGGCCCTTACTGGTGTGGATTGCAAATCCCATAGAAAACATTTGGGGGTGGATGGCAAGGGAAGTTCATAAAAATGGCCATCAGTTCCAGACAGTTGATGCCCTTGAAGCCAACTTCACCACTTGGAGCAATGTTCCCAATAGCCTCCTGGAAAAACACGCATCAAGGTTGCCCTAATGAATTTTTGAAGTGATTAACAAGAACAGTGGAGCTACTTATTACTGAGTCCTACTGAGAATTTGTTTTGTTCTGGTTTTTTTTTTTGTAATTTTTTGAGCAATGGCCTTAAACCTTTGATCAGCTGAATTGTTGTTTTCATGAATTGTTGTTTTCAATGAATACTTTTTCAAAGTGCTTTTTGTCACACTCTCGTTTCTTACTTTTGCATATTGTAGCTCTACTGAAAACCTCATTAAGATCCAAACGTGTAAAAGGTAAATTCTAACTATTTTTCCTTAAGATTTTCATCAGGTTTGTATTTCCCATTTTCGTTGACTTTCTTTTGTCTCCTGTCATATGGCTGAATAATTAAAACTTGACCTTTTAGATTATCCCATTGCAAATGAAGCTGTAAGACGTGTGTAAGTAAGATGTTATATTCCTCAAGAGCACAGCAGAATTGCATGTGTGTTGAATGAATGTCCTACCTACTTGGTATGTGGTGTACCTTCATCATGGTAAACGTGCATGTAATGACACTTTGCACTTTTTCCTTCAGTAACAGTAATAAAAGTCGCAACCAAGGTTGGTCATTTAAAAAAACCTTCAAATGGGTCTGACAGAAAATAGACATCCGAAACCCAAGGTGAGAGTGCAATGTTTCAAACATCAGCAGTGTTTCCTTGCATTTACAGCTTGGAACCATACCTTTGATGAAGTGACTCACCATTTGCACTATGTGGGAACTGTTGATTAAGTCTGCTTTTAGAGCTGACCTGCTCACATCAAGGAAAAGTGTGTGCATCTGTGTGTTCACAAGCTGAGGGTTTAGTTCATTGGCTCTATTGCGTGGATATCCTTTTCAAGAGTCTTTCAAGAAACTGGGAATCAGAATTACAATGATTTGATAGGATTGTAGTTCTATCCCTTTGACAAGATGTCTATGAATGTATATATAGATGCTTTGAAATAAAAAAAAATGCAAACCATGCCTACTTCTGTCTTATGCCCTGCCCACTCAAAGTACAGATACAGATAATTTAAATGATTGCACAGATACAGATAGTTGTGTAGTCACTCATCCCGGAATATTTGGTAGTAGTAGAAATAACAATACAAAGGTGTGGGAAGTTAATGACCAGTCAGTAGCATGGAGGGAAATGTGCCAAGTTGAAGACTTGAGCTAAATCAAATGAATAAGAAACCTGTGTTAAAAACTGAAGACAGATTCTAGCTTGACGTTTTGTCACTAACTGCTCAAAAACATTGTACTTGTTCCAAATCCAGATTCCATGCTGGCTGCATGTAGGCAACATTTGGCAGACAACCTCAACACTCGCTGCCAACCCTTTCCCCATCTCCCAAAGCACCCTCAGTGGCGTTTCGCTATCACCGAGAGTGCCTTGTTGTCAGCACTTAGCCCAAGCACCCTTTACTTGCTTATCTTATTACCCAGGTGTCACATGGAGTATGTTGGTAATTGAGCGGGTAAACTGTAGTTTGAGGCGTTTCCCCTTCATTTAGTTAATTCTAGTGTTTTCAGGGAGTGGGTGGTGCCCACAAGTAGTGGAACATAAGGATTATAATCAGAGCTAAAGTCACAACGCATCAAACTTCTTCACAGAAGAAAACACAACACTAACCATTAACCAACATTTGACATTTGAACAATAAGGATGCAGATGTTTTATCTTCTCATTCACTTCAATACTATATGAAATATGCTTTTATAATGTCATACCGCAGCACACCTCTCACTCTTATCAGTTTCAGCAGTGCAGCAAATTAATATATGGATCATGAAAGTGCATCATAGGGTATCATATCAAGGAAATTGCTTGGTACGCAAGTGCTATGATCTACCACAATCTGGACATTGTTGCTGCGTCATTTCCTGTGTGTGTTTACATAACACAGCTTGCAAAATTCATGTAATACCATTCATTTTCTGTACTCATTAGGTGCACAGGTGAAATGGAGATGAGGGCATGCATGTTGGCTTTGTATCATAGCTTGTCAACCTAAATCCAGATAATTTAATTGATAATGTGATGATTAATTATTAAATGCATAATAATGTTTTCAGAATTATCACATCCTAGCACTGCATTGTTTTCTTAATGTATTTTTTAGGTTGCTTTAGGGTGTTTCTGATACTTTAACCTATGCTATCTATTTACAGTCACCACTCATATGTTGACGCGCACATACAAAACATACAAAATAGGCTATTGTATTTGATTTGGTAATGGTAATGGTTTAATTTTATTTCAACGTTCATAAAAGTTACAACTGACCATTGTTGGAAGGATGTGTGAGTACTGGCAACCAACTCACAAGAATGAAGAGTAATAGATGTTATAGTGATGCAACATAGCATTTTGGGGGTTTTGCTTTGTTTTGTGGAATGATTTATGGAATTTTGTTTAATTATTTTTGTTATGTATGGAGTGATTTTACCTGTCTTTTCCTGAAAGCACTATGAATTACCTGTATGAATGGTGCTCTATAAATAAAATGACCTTGCCTAATGTTAATAATCGTCCAAAATGGGCGTTATGTCTATTATTTTCGACTCACTGCTGTAAAGCACTATTGTGATATTATGGTTGCTTCTGTGCACGCTTGTGCTGTGCATGTACGTGCACAGGGCGGGTGCTTAGTGGACATCTTGTGATGATTTCACACTGAGACATTGCTTTTGTGGCTGTGATGTATCAAACAGCATTTCATTTTCTCTTTTACCACACACACACACAGATGCACACACAAGCACACACTCACATACAGATGATCTCAGACAGAGCAAGTGTCTCGTCCATCTCAACTTGACACCCATGAACAGTGATATTTTCTTTAGGTGCCGATGCCAGAGGGAATAATTTTTCACTGATTGATGGTGTTCGCTCTGCTTGATGTTCTCCTCCACAACCATCACTTTATCAACTTCTTGCTTTCTAGTTGTCTGTCAGATTCTAGCACTCTCTTTTTTCTCTATTTATTTTAAATGATTCTACTACACGCCATGCCCAATGATGAGGCAAATCCCATTTTTTTTTGGTTCAGTTTTACCCTTGACAAAATTCAGTGCCCTCAGTTCATCCACTGGTAGCCAGCCAATCACAGGGCACATATAGAAAACAATCATTCACACTCACATTCATACAGACAGACAATTTGGAGTTGCCAATTAACCTAGCATGCATTTTTTTGGAATGTGGGAGAAAAACGGAGTATACTGTAGTACTGCATACTGCAGTAGTGGTCAGCGTGGTTATGTCATCCATGAATGCTCGGATAGGTGGAAGACAGATTCCGTATTTAGTTCACTTGCCTCCCAAATGGAAGCCACATCTGCATACAACTCGATATGAGTGGCTTGCCTTAATTACAATAGTTTCTACTCCATCAGCATGCAGGAAATATGTGATGCAACTTACATATCGTAGTATATGTGGGGTACCTAGGATCTTTGCGCAATACTGGAATCATAGTTTTGTGTTTTTTATTATTCTTTAGTTGAAATAGTGATTGTCAAAGCATCGGAATATACCACCAGTTTATGGAATGTTTACATTGAAAACCCATGCAAATGATAATATTTCAGAATAATTCCCACTGTTAGAGTATACTGAATATTAGTGGGATGCAGAAGTATGGAAGGTTCTGATCCAAATTGTATTTTACTAATAACGAGTTACATCCACAAAACCAGTCTTTAAATGGCTCTTAGAAAGAACTTTCTCCTCAAGAGCTAGCTCTCTGGAAAGAGTCATAAATCAGTAACCAGTATAGACTTCTTTCTTTTCTATAACTCAAGGAGCCTTCTATTTATGGAGTTTGTCAGTTTTGCGATCAGTCAACGGTCGATTTTGCTGATACTGCAAGCACTGCCATCAAAGTATCGTTCAAGAGGTGTCTTTCCTCACTGTAAGGCTGACTTTTGATTAGAACTCACAAATTCTTAATAGGATTTAAATCAAGTGAGGAAAGGGGCCATGTCATATTTTGTTCACCTGAGGCCTTTGTGGCTGGCTGGCCAAGCAGTGGATTACTTTGATGGAGCACTGTCTGGCACAAAGGTCAATCAGTGCTTGTTAAATATATTTTCCAGAAACTGGTAGTAAGTTTGGGAATGCATTTTCAGTCATTCAGTGCTTTACCTTTCTAAGAAAATTAACAAATATCTAAAAGAGGACAATATTAACTGTTTCTACTGTTGGCTGTGCATGCTGTGTCAACAAGCTGGAAGGAAAAATTAACCGGCCACTTGGACGTGTGCTGGTCAGGTAAGTTATAGGTTTTGTAGCTGTCTAAAGAAGCAAAGTGAATGAAAGCAAAGAAGCTGAGAAATGAATCAGAGGACTTTGGCATAATGGCTCAGAGTCAAGCAATATTAGACTGTTGCACATCTAATCCATTGCCTCTATTCCCTCCTGCCTGAAGGTGATAATGGCTATACAGCAGTCCCATATGACAAATGCAACTGGAATTAAATGATATTATGTAGCCTAGCCTGGCCGAGAAAGGTTTTGAAGATATATTTGTCACATCATAGATATATACATATATATTTTTTACTTATTGACAAAGTCAAGAATTTAACGCTAAATCCATCCATCCATTTTCTATGCCGCTTATCCACAATAGAGATTGCTCATATTGGGCTCAGAGACTGCTTAAGCTCACACTTGAGTGGGTATGTTTGGTAAAAAAAAAAAAAAAAAAGCATTGTTTCACCGTGACGTTTCCACATCTATCAGCTGTGCATATGACAACTAAAAGTATTTTATCTGCACTTTTCAGTTTTAATTCATTTTACATCTTTTTGTTTCATGGAATGATGTTATAGAATTTTATGTAATGATTTTAGAATTATTTTACGTTTTATGCTTATAGGTGATCTGTGAAGTGATTTTACCCATCTTTTTTTGTCAAGTACTTTGAATTATTTGGTTCTCTATGTATAAACTTGCCTCGTGCAGCCTAGGAGATGCAGACTATTTTAATTGAGAAACATCAGTGTGGAAAAACTGTTATGCACCAGAGGAAGGCCAGCACCGGCTATTAGCCTTTGGAGGTAAAACAGATAGAATTAAGCTATAAATATTGTTCCAAATTATTGTTAACGATGGTTATAGTGATTACATTTTAAAAATAGGACCCTTCGCGTCACCACAGGGAATCAGGGAAACGGCCAATTCACTGCTTATTGCTTTGTTACCTACACTGACTCTGATTAAAAGCTAATATGATACACTTAAGTATGTACTCACGCTTATGCAACACAACATAAAATACTTTTCATATATAACATATATTTAAATATGAAATATGCACAGTATATAAAATGCTAACAAAACATATGGACTCTAAAAAGTTATAGATGCGTGTGTGCTAATATCTTAATACACAGTATACGTATGTGACCAGTGGATATAAAATGATGGAGTGGAAGTAATGTAAGATGACTTGATGATGAATGCAGACACTGTGTATATAAGCATGGCATAAACATCACGTGACAATGACAATCATCACATGAACACAATGTTAGGCTCATGTAAACACCAATGCTGCCTGTGAGAGGGCAATTTCGTCTGAAAGTAGATGCTGCAGTGGAGGATCATGGGGAATCAAGTGGGTACACTTGGGTATGGGGTGAAATGAGTTTAGAAAATACCAATGAATCATATTTGGCTATGATCAAGCATGTACAGGTGCATTGATTGATCATTAGCAAAAACTGATCTGACTCATAACAACAATCCCTGTGCTCCCCCACCTTCTCTGGCCAGCTCTTACATTCCCTGAAATCAATACATAACTATAAACGTCACACACACACAAATGCACACACATATCCATCTTTCGTACCTTGCCTGACATGAATCCTCATTTTTGCCCATAGCCCTTGTCCTTGTGTTATTGATGGAACACACTGGCACCCACTCAGCCACACACATTCAGACCCTGGTGAGTAATCTGAGCTGATCCTCGGTGACCAATAAAGAGAGCCCAGAGACTGACAGGTTACTCAGAACCTCTGATTTATTGAGTGGGGTCCGGAGTCGCTCCCCCTCTTCTATGACCTTAACTACATTTTTTTACTCGATTGGATTTTTCTCACTTGTTTTAGGTTTTAGAACCTCAAGGCTGTGGATGTTGACGGACTGTCTTGGTTGCCACATCTCTTCAAAATTGCGTGGAAGTCGGTAACAGTACTTCTGGATTGGCAAATCAGGGTGACGGCCCCCATTTTCAAGAAGGGTGTGTTCCAGCTACAAGGGGATCACACTCCTCAGCATCCATGAGAAAGTCTAATCCTAAAAAAGAGTGCTGGAGAGAAGAATACGGCCGTTAGTCGAATCTAAGCTACAGGAGTTGCGATGCAAATACATGTGCAATGTGAATATAATTTTAAACATGATTTAATAAGAGACTTGTTACGAGGCAAATTGAAATTTGACCACATATAGCATGAGATGACGCATCAATCAAAAATCATCATCACCTTATCCCTAATGTTACGCACATTGTTTGTGAAGAGGGACGAGGTGAAAGGAAGAATAGAAAATATTGTAATGTCCGTCCAGCTTTGGAGAAACTCATACATATAAGACTCAATACGTGTACCTCGGCTGTAAGAGAAGGTTAGAGATGGATGACAACAATTATTATTGAGGGAAACTGAAGGACTTTTCACTGCAGTAAATGTAGACAAATGAAAATAATCTGCACTGTTCCACCTTTTTGGCACATGTCTGTTGGATTGCCAGATGCAGAGGTACCAAATGAGTGGAGCTAGATGGGATAAAGATGAAAGGTGCCTTTTTTCAAACAAAGCTTTTTTTTCTTGTGGTAAGCAGCCACATGCCAAGAAAGAACATAAAATAGTGGATGTCCTCTATTGGTGTCCTTTGTTTACTGTGTCACATCAATCTTCATTCATTGTGGAGTTACAATGTGTTACGCTTCTGTGATGTCACACTATTTTATGTCCTTCAAGCAGCTGTCACCATCCAGCCCATATATCCGCAAAACCCAGACCAAGATAGCTGAACTGTACTTCTTGGTGGAAACGTAGCTAGAGTATGACAGTAGTATTCTCATGAGCTGGAAAACAAAACAAAACATTACCTCTGAAGCTTTTAAGCAAAGGAAGGCAAAGCTTTGATCAAAGCCAGAGAAGAAATGAATCCCCCTGAAAAGGCCAACTATATAAAAGAGTTTCAAAAATTAATGTTTGTGTCTCGTTTGACTGTCATCAAATTTAACAGAAGTAGACATATATCCAAATACTAAAATACAATATAAGGCAGACGTGTTAGATGTCTCGCAAACTTCAGAAATAATGCATATAAAAGCACAACAAAATCATATCTAAAAATGAATCATTCCGTCAATATATATTCCCCATTGCCAGAATTCTTCCAGGCTTTGATATATGTTAAAGCACACAGGTCTGAGCAGAGATGTACCAAGGCACTCCACTGTTCAGTAAAATTAATAAAACAACAAAAAGAACACTTGGAAGCATAACAACTGTTAAAACAATGTTTTCTCAGTGAAACATGTCAATTCTTAACTGTTTCCACTTGAGAGGAATATTATGACTGAGTTAGAGTCGGTGCATTTACATGCACTAAATTAGTTACATTACATCCTATATCACTCTCACACAGACAGGAAGTCCCACACACGGCAGACATGCTTGTTCTGAATGCATGATCGCATGATCTTGGTATGTTAATCTGATCTTTAAAAAGTCAATCATGTGTTTTTAAAGGCTGATTTTAGCCAATATGTGTAATTTTCAGTACATGTACTATAAACATACTGACTGAAGCCTTTAGTTTGAATTCTGTTCAGGGTCCCAACGCTCTCAGTAGCTCATCATGCAGTAAGACAGTGAGGCAGACAGCAAGTAATTAGAGTTTTCTTTGCTTTGTACAATCAATGCAGATATCACCTCAGGTCACACAGTGGATATTAGATCCTAGAAAGTGGGACCACATTGTGGAGAAAAAACAGCGAGCCGCTCCCACACATTTACCCTGCTTCTTTTTTTCCTTATACAACTTGGTCAATTGACCAAAATACAATTTCCCTGTGGAACCTGACTCTCTCTTGAGCCCACTATACCACGATACAGACGGCAAAGAGGCTCTGGCTATATTTCTATATTACTAATAACTGAATCCTCATCACTACTTATCACGTCGTGAGAGCTACCAAACCAATTTTGGGAAAATTCAAACCACAAAGCATTTAAATATCAACAACTGAGGGTAGAAAACGACAACAAGTGCACACTTCAACTAAAACCATACGATTTCAACAGATTGCATATATCTAGAAGCTAATATTAGCAGTGGTGTGCAGTCAGGTTCAGCAAAGATTTATTGGCTTCTGAGTTGCCTACTGGTGTGAATGGTTGTCTAGATGTTCTCTGTAACTGACTGGTGACCAGTCTTGGGTTCACGTTAGGTGGTATGGGCTCAAGATCACCCATGACTTTGATCAGGATAACTACAAAATTAATGAATTAATGACTCAATATTAGGAATGTCCTGATCAGCATTTTTGGCTTCCAATGCTGATGCAATTTCTTAGTCCATCTGAGGTGGGCTGGCTGTCCGAAGAAGTGAATTTCAGTACCTTTGCTTTTGACTTTTTGCTCTCTTTTGGATATCCTTTGCAATGAAAGTCCAGTGTTTGTTGTTTTGGTGTATCAGCATGGAAAATACAGCTGTGGGAGTACCACTCCTTGAAATTATCATTTTGCAGACATTGCA
Organism: Doryrhamphus excisus; assembly: GCF_037039965.1. Taxonomy (NCBI): domain Eukaryota; kingdom Metazoa; phylum Chordata; class Actinopteri; order Syngnathiformes; family Syngnathidae; genus Doryrhamphus; species Doryrhamphus excisus. The sequence goes on along the minus strand of NC_136371.1, from coordinate 8,253,186 downwards.
AAAGAGTGAGGGCGGAATGTTTGAACAGCAATATAGAATGGATGACTGTATTTTCAATCACTACGCAGAAGTACGGTACTTCCACACAGCTGACATGGCTTTGTTTACTTTCTGGCCTGCTACAAAACCTAAACACTGAACGGCAGCATCTTAAAAGGCTCACTCTCTGATATCCAATCTGTTAAAAAAAAGGGCAAAAATCGATCCTGATCTACGGATCACGATCAGGACATTGCTACTCCATAAAGAATAGATTTTGTCAGACAAGGGAACATTCGCTGCTTTGCTCATTTAGTTGGCGATTGTAATACAATTGAATAAATGAGCACTGCATTGAATCACCTCTGAATGACTTATAATTTTCAACCTGCAAAGTGGCAACCTTCTATTTTAAATGGCTCCTGTGAAAAATCATCAATCTAAACTACACAACTCTAAATTGGCTAAATGCAATTGGTGCTGGCTGTCTCTGACCTTTTACGTGGCTGTATGAATTATACAAACCTGGCAACTCTTCCCATCAAAGCTTTCCTTGAAATGACCTTTAAAAATAAGGCTATATATCTTATAGTTTCCTCATGCTTATATTCTGCAGGGTATTGTTCGACACATATGCTTCAGCTGCGTATGAATGACCTTAAAGATACAAGTCAGTGGCCATTGGCTAGGTTTCGCCTCCCTGGGCATATCCATTCTTCTTGACGATATGCAGCAGGGGTCAATGTTGCATTCTTTGCATGATATGAAATAATTATATCCATGGGGATGATGAGTATGTTAGGAGGAATCTATTTAAACAAGATTTGTGTTCATGACTGTTTGTTTTGGTTTGTTTTTTTTTCACTAAAAGGATCCCCAAAAAGTACCTTAATCCCTCACGGACATATTTATGAAAATGACAGGCTTTTTGCAAAGCTTACTCAAATAAACACATTAAAAATAAATGGTCTGTCAGCCAAAACATTTACAACAACCAAGAAACATTGCAGCGGTTTCAGCTGTCAGCATGAAAAAGGGTTTGGGTCTAATCATCATAAATCGGTAGACATGCAAACATTTAAAGCAACATAATGGTGTTTATCCTCATCATTTTCAAGCTGAGACAAGTTGCCGATAACATCAGCTATGTGGTGGAGGTCCCACAAGCAGGGTGACGGCAGATGCATAACACTGAAAAGGAGAATAAAGATATCTAGCCTTGGAAAGGCAAACAGAATTAGACAATTAGCCTTGTCACGAGCTGCAAGGTGCTGACCCATGCATCTGTCTACTCAGCCTCAGCTGACACCAAGCCAGACCTGCAATATGCTTCCATCTAGAGAGTTTATGCATAAGCATACGTTTGCACCAGATATTCTGGCACATGTTGCACTCAGCTGCAGGTAGATATTCATGCAGTCACCAGTGCATGAAAGTGGTTTCTGGATCCTCTTCCAAATAAACTTTTTGTTATTCATTTTTTTTTTTTAGAACTGCCTAAATTCTATTTAAATCTATGGATTTTGACTAAATGAATATGGGTTTTGTGTATCTTTTAGTAGAAAAATACAAAGTTTGTAAGGACAGAAATGAGATCAGAATGCGCCTTGATGCTCTCAGTGGAGCAAAGAAGTACAAGTGCATGTTTGATTAATTCCAAGTCCATATAAATATTTACTGTTGTGAGGCTAAATGACATAAAAAGGAGATGAAATGGAATGTGCACCCTCGGCTGAGTGAAAAAGCTCATTTGAATAATTATGTGGCTGACCGTCCGGGTTAAGCATTGCATTATTATACCCCAATTAGTGCTCTGTCTTGCATTGTCATCCATGGCAGATCCCATATGGCGTCTTTTTCTACCCTCGGTTCATTCTGTTAGGAGCCTTGCATGCAGACAATCTGGCAGAAATAAGTTTGTAATCCCCTTTAGGATGAAAAACACAGATTTCTTAATGCATTCCAGGTTCACCTAAAGTTCTAAATAACCGATTAAGTGAACATCACTTCTTCAAAGGCAGACACACTGTTAACCCGAACGTTGTTTCTGCACAATTTAGTGAATTCCACTTTAATAAGACCCACCCACCAGAACATCGATGACGTCATGACACTACTGTATGTTTTCTAAACCTTTAGAGTGTTCCACACAAATTAGTTATATACATATTAAGTCATATTCAATATTTGCCATAAATCTTAACAGAGCTCAAAACTTTATAATTCAGTCAACTGCAAAATGACATTTGACTATTACGACCTTATTAATGATAAGCTAGTGCAGCTATTTGGGTTTATAGTGTTGTGAGTATCGTGTGTAAACCTGAGGCTTATAGAGAGAGTGAGAGGGAGGCATGTGTGATGAACAACTTGGGAAATCGTAGTGAGAATAAGAAATAAGTCAAAGGGGTAAGGATACACAAACAGATCATCCCGAGGGTGACAGTCAAGCTGATGGGTTCACATCAAGCCTGCACGGCGTGTTGAGTGAGAACTCATTTCATTGCCATCACTGTCAACACCTGTGGCTACAGAGAGGTGAGGGCTGGGGGGGAGTTGGGGGGGGGGGGGGGGGTTGAGGGCAAGGTTGTGCGTTGTAGAGGGTGAAAAAAAAGGAGTGTAAATCTGCTTGAGCTATGACCTCATTTTACGGTGCGCTTTCTGGTAAACATCCGCCGTGCATCACTGCTCAGCATTGCTGCAGCAGCATCATTAGTGTTTACTGAAATTTTATGATTGGCTTGTTTTGAATATTGATTCACCGACCTCAGTGCAAATTCCACTCTGAACTCTACCAGACAAGCCAAGATTTAAGAATTAACATTTAGTCTTTAAGTCTGAGGGGTTGAATAGTTCGTACACTTACATTTTTCCCGCGGGGATAACATTCATACTTCAACTCGTCAGATGAGCATTAAAAAAAACCCTTTAAAGACATTTAATGAGGCAATTCAGGGCAGTCACGAGAATTTAGAGGTTTCATTGCAAGATTCCTCAAACCACATTATATATGAGCATTTCTGGCAAGTAGAAAAGGGGTATAAAAATTGAATTCCCCTTCTCGGGATTTAAAGTGCTTTTTATTTTTGAGCATTTTTTCCTTCCTGATCTGACCTGATCATAATTCATGTGCAATGCTTAATAATGAAATTCATCAATGATTATGTGTTGTCACAACATTTATCACTCTTGTTTAATATGCTGGATTTGGCATTATTTTTTATAGTATGTGCATTGTATGTATCTACTAAAGCCATGTATTCAAAGACTTGTGTCTCATACACAACCTTTTCCTCATTACCATAATGAATAATTAATGAAACATATTTCAATTTTGTGTTTAGTAGTTTAAAAAAGGGGGTAAATGTAGCATATGGCAATATGCTGTGTTGTTGTGAAGTTGTGGAAATGTGAGGAGTCGTGAAGGGTCACTTTTAGTGGTGTGAGCGAGAGGATGAAAAAATAAAGTCGTGTGAGCAAACGGCTGTACTTTGAGCTTTCTGGATTACAACATAAATGATCATTAAACTGCAAGTTTATGCTACCAGAAGAGGATGTCAAGCGGAGAGACTGCGCACAACCTGTTGTCCCTGCTGGATGTTGGTAATCCTTTTTAGACTTTGCCAGCAACACAACAGCAGCCTTTCAATAAAGTAGCATGTGGCCACGTCTTTTTCCACTGAGGGGGTGTGTGTGAGTGAGGGAGAGAAGATTCAGTCATGGCAGGGTACTGATTGATGGCTCGGCAAGTCCAGGCTGCTACAAATTGGCCCAGTGGAAACCTGGCACAAGTGTCCTGAAGCTCACACACAATCATATACAAAGCTGAAAGCACTTCATGGAATATTGCTCGGATGCCTTTCTCTTCATCTTGCATTTTCTACAGTATATCACAAGCATCACGTGTATAATAATTGCAAGACTTGCTCTCTACTACACAAAAGCTATAATTGTTATGGTCTTTTTCATTCATTCATTTTCTACCTCTTTTTCCTCACGAGGGTCGCGAGGGGTGCTGGAGCCTATCCCAGCTGTCTTTGGGCGAGAGGCGGGGTACACCCTGGACTGGTCGCCAGCCAATCACAGGGCACATATAGACAAACAACCATTCACACTCACATTCATACCTATGGACAATTTGGAGTCGCCAATTAACCAAAGCCACATCCACCCCAACTAAACACACAGCAAAAGTTGGGGGAAGCTCCTCTTATGGAGCGTGAATCGAAGCTCTTGGGGTTAGCTTAGTTTAGCATGCTCATGCGGTTGTGTGTGTGACAGGAAAAGGACGAGAAGCACATTTATTCTTGCAGTATCCCTGCTCTCGGATATTTGTGGCTCTTCGTCAGGGTTCAGCACATGGAGTCAGCTCTGGGGGTAAACCAGAACTGGTCAATATGGTCCAACAGTCAACCTTAAAGATGAGTGTTGCACGTCTCAAATATTTTTTTTAGGTGCACATCACGCTAAACACTTGTCTCTTACATGTCACGCTGCACATCACGCCACCACCATCATATTTTATTGTTGGTATGATGTCTTTTTTTCTGAAATAATGTGTTACTTTAATACCAGAGGTAATGGGACACACACCTTCCAAAAAGTTCAACTTTTATCTCGTTAGACCACAGAGTATTTTTCAAAAGGCGTTGGGGATCATCAAGATGTTTTCTGACCAAATTGAGACGAGTCTTTCATCTTGGAACTCTGCCATGCAGGCCGTTTTGTGCTTTCTGTGCTTTCTGTTGAAAATGCATGCAGGCCACGTACGTGTCACTTGCAATTTTCTCCACTTTCTGTATCATCATGGGGGAACATTTTTCAGTGTATTTTCTTTTCAGTAACATACCGTATATATTTAAAATATATTGTAGCTGGGTGTTGTGATATTTTGAACATATAGCACCTGGCGCAGGACATGACTGGGAAAGTTTTTTACTTTAGCGGGAAAGTAAAAAAAGCTTCACAGCAACACTCTCTCCTCTGTATGAGGCTGCCGCTGTAAAGAATGAAAGAATGGAAAATAAACTTTCATCTGCCTTATTACAAGCTACTGCAAGAAAATACTGAGTGCTCAAATTATATTTGTTTTCAATGATATCACACTCTTTTGATTATGGTTACAACTGTGAAAGTTACATTGCCTTTGATCACCTATACAGACATGAAAGTAGAATATTTTGCATTTGGAGGACAGTCTTGCCTCTGCTCACCTCTGGCCCCAATCAATAAGATCTTTGCTCAGATAAGATACTAAGCTGTAAAAATTTAGATGAGAATTGGGCCGTCCACCCTCATATACGTGGTGTGAATCTGAAGTACACTAAAACCATCTCACAGAGGGGAGAAATATCTCAATAATACATTAAAGGATGCTGCCTTAATAGTTTTTGGCCTTGAGGTGTGGATTTTCATTTGATTTTTGTCACCCAACTCGACATTAGCATAACTTCAACAATAATGCAAAAGAATGTAAAGGTGCCATTACCAGGACAGTTCCCGACTGAATAAGCCAAATTGGAGCCTAAGGCTCATTTTTACATTTTTATTTTATTTCTTCAGATCTGTGTTTGGTTAGGACAAAGATGTGACAACACAAATGCTGTTTCACAAATTTTGATGCAGTGATACATTTGTTTTGTGTGTAAGTTTCCCAACACTGTGGAAGAGGCTTTTAAGCTGCTACGGTAACTATGATATCCCAAATGGAAAGCGATAAAGAAACATTTGTACAAGCACTGTACATCACTCTGAGTAGTACTGTCAGTGTGGATGCAAATGCTAATACAGCATGATCAGTATTCTTTCCTTGTCCAGCAATAAGATTCATACCGTTGAAGCAAGGCTATAGATGCAGCACCCTGAGGCTTTCATCGTTATTTATGGGGACTTTAATCATGCCACACTGTACTCCTCTCTGGTAAATTTTCACCAGATAGTTGACAATGGACCTACTGTATGCTGTATGTCGGGTGCAGTTTGACCAGAGCTGTGGCCGTAAGGTGGTCGGTGCCTGCCGTGATGGTAACACCAAGCCCGCTGGTGGACACCAGTGGTGAGGGATGCTGTCAAGCTGAAGAAGGAGTCCTATCGGGCCTTTTTGACTCATGGGACTCCGGAGGTAGCTGACAGGCCTAATGGTCGGCAACACAGGCAGTGGCTGGACATGAGAGGAGTTTGGAAATGCTGGAAATAACTTCTGAATGGCTTCGAGGACCACTATCCGCCATCTCAGGAGGGCAAAGAAGTGCACAGTCATCATCGTGTATGGTGGGGATTGTGTGCTGCTGACGTCGACTCCAGGTCTTCTTCTTTTTAAAAATGGGGACCGCAGGGTGTGTTTCAAACATCATGGAATCACACTCCTCAGCCTCCCTGGCAAGGTTTATTCCGGGGTTCTGGAGAGGAGATAGATAGTCAGATTGTGGAGGAGCAGCGTGGTTTGGGTTCGGGAACAAGGACTGACCAGGAATTCTGCCTTGTCATTTATCTTTTTGTTCATAAGGAAATATTAAATAAGTACTGATTAATCTTGATTAATTAATTTGAAAAGGGACTTATTTGATTAGAATGTTTAATCATTTGACAACCCTAATTTATACCTGTTCACTCTGTGTGCTATGCTGCTATAGCCATTGTGTTGTATACTGCATACGGTGGTGATTAAGGCGAACATTAATTTCCCTGAGGATACATACTCAGAGGATCATTAAAGTTCAAAATAATCTAATCTAGATTAGTCCTCTAGTTACCATATAAAACCAGTAACAGCACTTTTGTACAAATTGTACACCCCTAGTGAACGATTGGCTTCTTTGACCCTGAGGCGGTCTCCCTCCTACCAAAGTGTCTGTAAATGGGTTGACAGCGGCAAGTTCAGGTGGTACGGTTATTTGGCTGTGTGATGCTTCCGCTCAGTGAGCCCACGCTGTACCATTTTCGGAATTCAAGCCTCTGGTGATGCAAGTTATTTGATGTTCGGAATGCAAGGTGATTTATATATTCTAGTTCTTGTGTGGAGAAAACACACATTTGCTAAATTCCAAGCATCTAATTATATTGCAAAAGCAGATGGCTGCATTCTCCAAGAGGTTTAAACTGCGTTTCTGGTGATGGGGGGGTGCAACTGGGAGCTGATGTCGGGAATTTTGCTTTGTGTCTCCATTAGGCACAATGAAGGTGCCCTTGAGCTTGTATTAAGAGGCCTAACTGGTCCACTGAAGGTGCTCAGTGGTAAGCAGTAGTAGACAGTGGTTTGCAGCTATGGATTGATTTTGTTGAATTAATGTATGTGAGAGAAAAGTATGCTCAGTTAAATTCTTGGATTGATAAAGAAAAAGCCAGGAAACACAGTGAGGAACAGCCTCAATATTTCTCAATTGAACGTAGTTAAACATTTATTGTCTGTATGATACCAATTATTTTTAACATTTTCGTCCATGAAACAACAAAGTAACACAGCATTTCCTGGAGAAAGATAGGCACATGGATTTCGTACACCAATAAAAGGTAAAACCACAAATGGTTTTCAGTTGTACACAATAAATAAATGGGTTTAAGATGTATGAAAAACATTTGACCGCAAGTGAATAATCTTATTTTTTGCTATCCTCTTTATGTGAAACCTCTATTAACATTGATGAGAGCACAGTAGTTGACCGTTTAAAAAAAAGTGCCAGTGTCTCACTAGCCATGAACCTCGCCTCACGTCACTGCTTCATTCACTTGCCGTTATCAGACTCTATACAATCTCCTTGTCTGCGTCATGTCCTTTAGTTCTATTCATCTGCAGTTATCTCAGTCAAACTAATCTGCCCGATTCCCCGGATAGTCCATCTCTTTTGATAGGTATCGCATTGATTCCGCTGAACAATGGTTTTTGTCTTGCAAATGATGCCATCCCGTCCCTGCGGTGAATAAAACCTCTCATCGGTTGTGTGAAATGACAATACTGTAGTCTCATGTCTTATTACGCAGACCGCAACAAGTATCAGCAACGTGGAATGTATGTCTTTTATGATCCATCAGTGACTTCCATAAAAGACACTGATGTGCGATACCGCTGATTTTGTTTCAGACCTGATACTGAGTACTGAGTAAAAGGCAAGATAATATGATATAGTGATCAATGCGCGTTGTTTAAGAGATGGACTGTCAGCTGTTTGCTAGTTTTGCGATACCTGGTGCATGTCTCTACAGTCAATAGATTAGATTTATGCATCAGTTTATCTTTCAAAGGCCTATCTATAACAAAAGTTATCAATTCACTTGTGGCGGCAAGTTAAGTAGAAGTTTAATGGATTTGCCTTACGTCCTGAACTTCACTATAGAAATGTAAGTTTTCTACACTTCCATTTGTTAAAATATTATTTCATGATTTACTTACTTTACTTGATAATTGTGACATCTTTTTAATATGTTGCCGTGATTTCGGCTGCATTGTCTTCTGCATAATCATTTCCATTTTTAAAAATATCTGTCTTTTTTGTTGGCAAATGCTAACTGGATGTAACACATGGACTATGTCAAACGCAACATAGCTGTTTTAACCCATACAATACCAACACTCAGGTTTTGTCACTATTAGACTATTAGATTTTATACAATGTGTATGTTTTAAGGTAAGAGATATATCATCATCGACTTGCAGCTTGCATGCTGAAAGAGTCATATAGGCTAAATGGGTTACTCACATTTATAAATGTGGTAAATATATCGTTTTTCTATGTTTATAATAGGAGGTTGATCTTTGGAACTTGGTCATTTCAAAAGTAGCTCACAGGCTGGAAAAGTGTGAACAGCCCTGATAAGTATAAGATTTTGACAAGACTGCTGCCTAAGCAGGAGATTCAGCTCAGAAAGAGGCAAATGTTTTAGACACGACCAAACAGAACTTAATATATATGGAGCTCAGTGTTTTTAACACGAGATGCTTTTTAACATGAGACGAAGTTAAAGATGTAAAAGATATGAAGCTGCAGATCCATCATTCCTAATTTCAGCATAATTCATTAGATCTTTGAGGTTCATGAGCGTCAGCATAATTCAGAGTATCAGACTCAGGAGTTCAAAAGATTAAAACTTGCCACCATCAACAGATGATGGGAGTAGAAGGAGACTTTAAATGAGGGATATTTAAAGGCAAGAAGTGCACAGAAGAGAAAAGGTCTATGCTACCATAAATTGAACCTTTGCAAGGATTGCATGCACAATGTGAGCTTAGGGAAAGTTTAAGGCAGGCTGACTACAACTACGAAAAAAGAGTACTTGATTCCTTGATTCATCTTTTTTTTTTAATCACAAAGTCACAAGATCCCTTGGGATTAAAACGTGAGGCGATTTCCATTCAGAAAAATCTGTCTTGCAATAATAAATAAATTCATTAATTAATCATTAGTGTTAACTTGTTTTTAATGTTGTGGATTTGTCACAAGACAACGTTCATTCATTCATTCATTTTCTACCGCTTTTCCTCACAAGGGTCGCGGGGGGTGCTGGAGTCTATCCCAGCCGTCTTCGGGCGAGAGGCAGGGTACACCCTGGACTGGTCGCCAGCCAATCACAGGGCACATATAGACAAACAGCCATTCATACCTATGGACAATTTGGAGTCACCAATTAACCTAGCATGTTTTTGGAATGTGGGAGGAAACCGGAGTACCCCCAGAAAACCCACGCATGCACGGGGAGAACATGCAAACTCCACATAGAGATGGCTGAGGGTGGAATTGAACCCTGGTCTTGTAGCTGTGAGGTCTGCGCGCTAACCACACAACCACCGTGCAGCTTAGTAAGACAACATAATTCCTTATATCACTTATCGTGAACTCATGCATGGGTTTCCTAAAAGCCATACTCTATCATTTTCTTCTCTACATTCTGAAGTATCCAGTAATACTGCAGGTACTTCAAAAGTGCATCAAGCGCCATTATATGGGCGTTTCAGTGTGTTTTGGACTTTTGCTGCCAGACTTTAACGGGTGTCTCTCAGTCGCATGCTCCCTCTCTTTGTCTGAGAGGAAACGATGCTCTGCAGTGCTGAGACATCTCTTTTGGAAGACCCAGGAGATGCCAAAGCACAGCTGCTAATGCTGGAAAAAGATGTTTTATTGAAAGCAGCGTGCCACATGATTACGAGCCGCATTGTGTATGGTCATTTGCATAGCACAACGGTTCACCTGGGAGACATGGACTCAGACACAGCATACTATCTAATTCTGGTGCTCGGGCTTCGACTGGAGTTGCTGTATTCTGCAACAGGACATCTGTTAAAAACGCTGCCAGCATATTAAGCAAGAATCTGCAATTCTATTTGAGATGTAATAAAGTGCAGTGCAGTCATGCCGTTCCACAGTTTATCCACACTAAATCATGACCAAATGCACGTTTATATAAACACAAAGGCCTGGATTCATGTGACAAATAACCACAAAGTTTGAAGGGTCATACCTTCATTTACTATATTATTATATGTCCATATAAAATATAGGCATGAACTCCCTTGGCAACCTTCTTGTTCATGTGCTGGAAGTCTGGTAGCGCAACATTTCTTTTGGTGTGAGCTTGACGCAGCTGCACATTTGGGACATGTCTCGCACCAGAGCAGATGTTCACAGCAGCTGGACCACAATAAAGAATCAGCACTCCACTGACCTTGACCATGTTAAACACTCCAAGTGATAGGGGATATCCTTTAGCAAAATAAGTAAAAATGTATATTTTTTATGACAACAATTACTATTTTTATGACTATGTTTTCTTTTTAATTAGTATGTTTTTTTTTTCTCTTGAGAAGCAGGCATCATGCATTCATCAACATATTTATCTATTTCTGTTTACTTTACAAATGCATTGACAGCAGGTGTTTGGTTAAAGCTCTGCCTTACCAGCCTACAGCTGCAATTTGAGACTTTAAATTTAAGACTTTAGCTTTCCATTACAATCTGAATGTTAATGAAAGAGCATGGCTATTAATTGGATATTTAATTAGCCTTGGTGGAAGATGTAATTAGAATTAGAAAGCCATCGAATTATTTTGAGATAAACTGGTTGATCTGCGGATTCACGGTGTTAGAGCATGGTTAGCGTGCAGGCCACACAGCTAGGAGATCCGGGTTCGATTCCACCTTCTGCCATCTCTGTGTGGAGTTTGCATGTGCAGCTTCCTCCCATGTTCCAAAAACATGCTAGGTTAATTGGCGACTCCAAATTGTCCATAGGTATGATTGTGAGTGTGAATGGTTGTTTGTCTATATGTGCCCTGTGATTGGCTGGCCACCAGTCCAGGGTGTACTCTGCCTCTTGTCTGAAGACAGCTGGGATAGGCTCCAGCACGCCCTTGACCCTTGTGAGGATAAGCGGTAGAAAATGAATGAATGAATAGTTGATCTGTCTCCCCAAGCTTAACAGTAGACGTCTTACTGGCATTGGAGGAAGAATTTCCGTCTTTCTGCTGTACTTCAGAATTTGGAAAGGAATTGGCAGTGATTGGATACCCGTTACAGGAAATGTTGCGTGTCGGATGCAATCTGGTTTTCACTCTCTCTCACTCTCAGACATGATTGCAATCAGTGTGTCATGAGCTAAATTCACTCTATACGTTCAAAGTTTATCATGGGTGGCTCCATTATTATTATGCATCTTTGGGGCGATGTACCTAAAATTGTGTCACTTTACGATACACACTTCAGTCTACAAGCATTTAAATGCACTCTCACTGTGATTTACTGTAAGCTTTAAGATCCATAAAAAGTGTTTGACATTGAAATATTACTCACTATTATTTATTCATTTCACTATTTCCTTTTGGCCAGCCAGGACTTTGACATGATAATGTATGACAAAAATAGTCCAGCTTTGTTTCGTGTAGATACAGTGAATAGTCTTTTTTTCTTGATAACCTGTTACTCTCAGCTCAATCTGTTTCCTTTTGTCCCATTGTCATTTAGATTTTCTATTTCATTCATATCACATCTATCTGCCCTTTGCATTTTGTGAAAAGAGCGTTTTTCCAAAACATTGAGATAGGGCATTTACAAAAATAGACACATTTTTGGTTCCAGGTTGATTTAACCCAACACAACTGCTGAAAGACTGCAGATGAACTCAGTTGCACTGTTCTACATGATTTAGTGTGCCAGCGGAAATAATGTGGCTATAACCCAAACGTGGGAAGCTGCAACCCTGAAGGTGTGAATCCCACAATTATGAAAGACAACAGTCCATCAAAGATGATTCATCTGACTCATTTAGACAAGTCACATTTTTGTTTCAGGAAGCGTGACCATTAAGTCACTTCCGTTTATATTGTATGCAGTGGGTCTGAGATATGATGCATATTGTGTTGCTGGACATGTTAACTAGATTATGCGCCATGCAGCCATGCCGCTGCATGCACACAAACATATTTATGTCTGCGTTTATGTTTCCAGCCAAAGCTGATTTGAGTAACAGCTTGGTGCAGTGCTGTCACCAAGCCAGCATTAGTGTGCATTATTTATCCGCCTGCAGACTGAGCCAGAGAAAGGCATAACCATAGCAACAGGAGTCATGCAGTCACACACACTGCAGAGAAACATCGGTTACACTAGCATGGTGGCGGCTTAGTCTCAAAATCCACCCTTTCAGCAAAGCACCCGCATTTTTGTACCCAAAAAGTGAGACAAGAGAATCTTTGAGGCTGAGCGAGCGCTCTCTTCTGTCATGCAAAAGATGTCTTGGCAGCCCTTGGACAAAAAGATTTTTAGTTTGAGCTCAAAAGGTTAGGCATGTCACCTTGGATTTCAGAATCATTTTTCTTTGTGAGCAAAGGTCCTGTGAAGGTTGTCCAGATACGGATCTATGATACAGTCTCACTCCGTTGAAGTTTTAGAATGACTGAATGAGATTTACTGAAATACGTACAAAGATCTAGACATGTAAAAATCCTCAACTGGAGTTGAATTGTGAACCTCTGTTAAATAAAAACAAAGATGTCATTTAAAGTTCTCTCTATTAATGTTGAAAATATTTTGTCAAAAAATATACTTCATTAAAATAAAATAATTTGTATATATTATCTTGGTCAGTACCTCTCAAAGTCTAGACAGAATTCTAAAAATATCATTTAAGAAAACTAATATAAACATTTGTAAAAGGTTTTCCACTGCAATTATTCATTCATTCATTCATTCATTTGCTACCGCTTAACCTCACAAGGGTCGTGGGGGTGCTGGAGCTTATCCCAGCCGTCTTTGGGCGAGAGGCGGGGTATACCCTGAACTGGTCGCCAGCCAATCACAGGGCACATATAGACAAACAACCATTCACACTCACATTCATACCTAAGGACAATTTAGAGTAGCCAATTAACCTAGCATGTTTTTGGAATGTGGGAGGAAACCGGACTACACTGCAATTAATAATTAATAATTACAGTCCACGTGTCCAGGTGAGGTCTGACGTAGTAAAAGAAAATATCAGGGTGAATATTTTTGCACGTATGCCAAGTGGGTTTTTGTGCAGATGTGTCATTTTAGTTGGAATCTTACATGTACTTATAAATGAGAACCGAGATCATGTGTTGGCACAGCTCATGCTTACAGAGTGAGGTGACATACTGAGGCTCTTAGTCATCTGTTGAGTGAATGAGTGCATAACCATGCATGAATAATGTCAGATCATGACCAACATACTGAATTACCACCGTCACAGTTCCGCAGCGTAATTATTGAGATGATGTGCAATGATCAGGCTTGTTAAAGGACGTAGTAGGGTAAGGTAGCAACAGCTAGCCAATCTCGAAACTCTACCGCCATTCCACCTCCTATATTGCCCTGATTTTGAAAGAAGTTTACTGATGTTGCCATATCATTATGGACACTTTGGCTGACACTGACTGATTGGCTGACATGTTGGTCATTCAAAAGAATCATCACATATCCTGCTCAAGCTCACGAAGCTGTCTGCCATGTTCTGGATTGGCGGTAGCGCGGTCCCGATGATGTTCTCACCACTCTCTGCAGCGACATCCAGTCTGAGGTCCTGCAGCTTGCAGACCAGACGGAACTGGTCATCAGGCTCTCAGGCTCTCATTTCCGGTGTATTAACTATCCTTTTTTTGTCAATATTCAGACAGTAATGAAAGTGACACTGATTAAAATTTGAAATATTGTGATTGATTGTAATTTGAGAAGCTGACTTATTAGTTGGTGTGTTTTTCAGGTAATGTATGCGCTTTTTTTGCGGGTTTACGTACAATATGGCTTGAAACCAGAACTGGAGTCATTGTCCCCCTTCCCCATCGCTCGTCTATGACATCATCAACAGTTGACTCTGTAGTTCTGAATTACGCCACAAGTCTCTGCTTTTTGTTTGAACACGGCTGTAAAATAACACACAATGGAGCCATGGAATTTTTTTTTTCATAGCAAGCATTTTGATAAGAAAGGTGAGAAATACTACTGAATTCTTGTTATTTGTCTTTTATATGTATATGTATGCATTTCATATTGTTTTCTGAATACAATAATATATTTGTTCGATATTAAAAGTGTTTTTTGTTAACATCGTTCAATGTCCAGAACAGATTCACTATATTGCATATCCATCCATATTTCTTATGGGAAATTTTGATACAATTAACTTGAGTCAGACCTTCTGGGGCATATATATAATAACGTTACCAAGGTTTCACTGCATGCGTGGACTGTATACCATAATAATCACCATAATGATAAAATAACATAACTGAATACCAAACAAATACACACTAGCATTGCACCTAAACCCAGATGACTGCTCCTCTGTCAAAGTTATCTCAGCTTATGTTATTTTTAATGCATCTCCATTCTACTGGGAATACGTGCTGTATAATGTGCAATGAAAGAATAAAAAAGGATCTTTAAAAAGCACAGGTAGAGACTGGATTACGTCCAAGACAACCATACAGCAGTGATGGCCCAGATATAATCACAACCCCCTTTAAAAAAAGCTATAAATAAAGTGGTCTACTTTATATTAAATACTATCTGGGTAAAAAAAAAGAAAACTGAATAAAACCACATCGTCAAGACATTGTTGTTGCAAGTGAAATGAAACTAAAAACCTGTTATTGTTATTATTAATGCAGACCTTAAGTTTTCCAATGCAAGTTTGTGAGTTTGCAAGTTTTTTGTAACACCATCAAACAATGCAGAAGGGATAGACATTGTAACACTCAACTGTGCCAATCATGACCTCTTTTAAATAATAATCGGTCTGGATGCAAACGCTGCACTTCTAATTGTTTGTGGAACAAAAGGCGCTCCCCTTCAGTGCAGTTGGGCTTCCAAACACTTCACTGCCTCATAGGCTTGTCATTCTGTCCCCACTCATCTCCTCCATCATGACAACTCACAGTCAACAAATACATTTGCTACAATTGAAACAGAGTGCGACAGGGAAGAAGCTGTCTGTTTGTTTTTCCTTTGTCTTTCAGTATTTTTGAAGTTTAATGGCAGTTATCAAAGCAGTTAAAATACTGTATCAGCCCCAGACAAAATGAATACACAAAGACGGCTGTTGCTGACAGGAAAATGTTTTTTCTTTAGTTCCTTGAACAAACACATTAAATGATGGTGCATGCATTCGACATGCCGACTGTTCCATTTCATATTTCCAGTTTCCTTTTCTTCATATCGCTCTGAAATGATTCTGCAAACTGTTGTCAATGTTTTACCGCAGCTGTCTTTTTTAAAAAGGCTCTAGCTGTGCCAGTAAATGCTGACAGATACTCAGCTCAACTATTTATTGTTTCTGTGGATTGCTTGCTTTTAGAAGTTGCTGGCAGGCTTCTGTAGATGTTCTTAATGGCCTTCCATTGGCCTATCGAGTGGGAGGAGTATTGACACACCAACAGGACAATGCACATTACATAGGTAGGCTATGAGGATTTCTTTGGTTAGTCTGAAGTGGCTTAAAACCGTCAATCACACAGTACTGTTTTTACCTACTATTACTTTTAATGATAGATTTGAAGGTTAATAGTCCATGCCTGATCAATGTTTGGATTGGGAATGCATGTACAATGATGCCATTTGGTCAAAATACTACTGAATACCTGAAAATTAATATATACTGCATAAAATGGCGATACAGATGACCATTGGTTAATTGGCTCCAGATCCGACTGCGATAAGTGAGAAACGGTAAACCATAAGATTGATGGTGTATTTGTGAATAGTCTGATTTGTAAATAGGGTTTGAAATTGGGTAAAAATTGGCAAACCCAATGCTTGACCTTTTTCAGACAATACAATATTCCCAGGACATGATATGTTTTGCCTTCCCTTCTTCCTCATTTTCAAGTGTACTTACTGTTTGGTATTTATTTTCTAATTCACTTACTATTCTATTATTGAGCATGCTTTTCTGCTGCATAAATAGGGGCCTTGTTTGTAAAGCATTCACTGTAATAAACTTAACTGTCTTTGTAAGCATAAAATTGCCCCCAATTGTATCCAAATCAACAGTAAGAGCAATTTGCAGTTTTTAATCAGTCCATATAGTTCCCAGACAATTAAACATGTCCATATATTTGCTTTTACGGCCTTATTCCTGTACACAAAGGCAATTACCCTCAAAGCAAGTGGGTTTCTATTAAATGAAACAAAACAACATCAAGGAAAGAATCAATCTGCATATAATATAAATCGTTACTGTGTCACGATTGATGCTTGACAATTGATCTGAGCGTAATTACATTCCCCTCCAACACCCCTCCGGTGTGAGGACATACAATTAGAGAGTATAGGTGACAGTTTGGAGTCATGTATCCTAATAGAAGACCGCTTCCAACGGGTAATTAAAACTCACAGCATTTCTCCTTCGTTGTAATTCCATTATTATTTTCATGTGTCATTTAACACTTATTGCAATAAAAGCTTTCAAATTGAAATTCTGATTATTCATTGTCATCGTTTTAAGGCATGTCAAGTTTTTAAGGTAATGTGAGGTGGTATGTGTCTGGTTCTGTGCACATACCGACAGACTGTTTTCTGCTTTTTTTCAGTATAGTCCCAATGGAAGAAAATAATACTACTGGCCTTGAATAGGCACCTATTGTCACCACATCATCAAGGGCCCTTGGAATTGTTTGAACTTTTCTCTCCTCTATTGCATTCATCCATCAATGTTTTGTATCAAACATTGCTTATCCTGTTCATGGCCGTAAGGAACTCACTTTGGGTGTAAGGTGGACTCTCCCCTGGAGTGGTTTCGAGTCAATCACAGGGCACACATACAGTAGAGACAACTATTCAAACTCCCTTGTGCACTAAGTCACTAAGTGGTAACTGAACCCACATTACCTGTACTAAAATCAGCAGAGTGAACCATTACACTTTTAGTCATCTACCGCTACTTAGACATACCAATTTTGCAGACATACTAAATTGATCCAGCTACACCTCTATTACATCATTGCATTGACTTCCTATGAAAGTTAGTTAGTAAGGAACTAAACTTCTAACATTCCTAACCGGAATGCTCCGATCCTCATAGCTCATATGTGAGGCACTTTTGAATGTGTGTGCAAGAAAGTCCTCTATTAATAAAATGTTGTTTGCATGTCAGTGAAGAGCATCATTCTACCCAATCTTTTCCAAAGTAATGCCTTCTAAAACTAATCTTGTTCACAGTGAGAGAAGCTATTTCTAAAAACGAAATGGTGTGTCGTAGTTAAAACCCAGAGGGCTTAACGTTGGACTTATTGTTTACATTCACATGCCGCAGTAAAAAAATATCAGATAAAAAGACAAAATTTGGGAGAAATACTTCAAATTACTGAAATGATCTATCCATGCAGCAAGTACATTTTACATGGTAAAAATTTACTTACTTGTTTTTTTTACCTTGTTGCAACCAATTAGAAGTAATATACACAGTGACAGGGTGTACCTGCTCTACCTCTGGCACCACGGGCTTGCTGATGAAACACAGCATACTATTGTAAATTAATTTGTATGGCCTAAATAAATCAATAGACTGGATATTAAGAAAAAAATAATACTTGAAACTACTGAAATGATCTGAGCTAGTTCATTTTACTTACTACTAATAACATATTGGTGCAAAAATGCATACGCAGTATCCTGAAGGTAGGCCAAAAAGTCTTTCGAAAAAAGGTACAGGTATATCTTAACTCGTGCTTTTAAAATCATAAGCAGAAGTGCTCATTTGATAAAATGGTAAATGGTCTTTCACTTGATAGTGATTTCATTCGTTCAAACAAACTGCATCATAGGAAAACTTGCATATATATGTATATATATATATACGTAGTATATATATATTCATTTTCAAATTTTGTAATATTTCTGAGACGCTCCAAGTGTCTGGCTTGTGTAAATGCAAATTCACACAATGGAACACTTCCTGACAAGTGATTAGAAAACCACACACATGTCACTGAGGTCAACAAAGAGGCATTTGTCCGCCCACATAGAGAATCTAAAGACCCTAGTGGGCAGTCAGTGTTCTTGAGTATAACCTGTCAAAATAAACAGCCAATTAAAAGATTCAGGAGGTCTGCGCCCTCGGCCTGGGCATTGTTCCAGTGTGTGTGTGTGTTGGAGTGAGCAAATGTGTCTGTTCTATCTCTATTACAGCACATGTGCTTCTGTCCATTGTGCTGAATCACTGTGAATGATAACGCTTCCGAGCATGTAATTTCATTTTTCCGTTCTGCGTGTCTGTACGTGCATCTCTGCTGTATCCATTTCCACACTGGTACATTTTGCGTGTGTGGATTTGTGCTAATTGGGGACTGTGTGTGTAAATGTGTGTATTTAAATACATGTATTTGTGCATGTGTGTGTGATAAATGCCTAAATAGGGCATACTGCCAGCAGTGCACCACAGTGGAACTGGCCATGGCTTTAGCTGTTTCCCTAAGCTGCCTCCATGTCGTAAGTAATTAGGCTGATGGTCTGTGTGTGTTTTTCCCTATCAACCATGTCAAAGTAAAAAAATAAAAAAGCCCCAAAGTAAATGAAGATACGACAGCCCTGGGAGATTTGTCTGCTCTGATGGACACAGAGAAGAAAATCGATGATGTGACATCACCACTGCTGGAGTCAAATTTCCCCAACAAAAAATACAGTATGCTTGCTACTTTGTGTTTGACTTTGGGGCATATGAAAGAGATTGGCTTTAGTTTGACTTTCCAAAAAGACAAGTTTGCAAGGCTGACACGAGACAAGGCAGAACAAGAGGAGATTGAGAAAAATTCAGTAGGAGGGAACTGACTGTTTTGGAAAAATGGGAGGAAGCATTAAATGCACACTTGACTATTGGACCATTTATTTTTCTTCTTCTTTTTGTTTATGTTGGGTTGCTGATGTCGGACCATTTCCCGCTAACATCACATAATATGTACAGTGTACGCACGCTTAATGTCCGCTACTGTGAAAAACCAAATGAAGCAAATGAATTTGGAGCTTGCCAACATTCCATTAAAATTAACAAAAGAACTCAAACCGGAGTACCCGGAGAAAACCCACGCATGCACCGGGAGAACATGCAAACTCCACACAGAGATGGCCGAGGGTGGAATTGAACCCTGGTCTCCAAGCTGTGAGGTCTGCGTGCTAACCACTAGACCACCGTGCCACCCCGAATAGCCGAGCTGTTCAATTCAAATACTGAAGATGATGACTTTGATGGATTCAAACTTTATGTTTAAGCACAAGCGTGCCCATAAGAATATCTAGTCACAATTCATGCTGGGTGTTTCAGTCCAATCATCAGACCTGTAACATAAGAGAAGAGGGGCTAATCTGCCAAGTGAACACCAATGTGAGTTGGCTCTGTTAATAGACACGGATGCTGTCCAAGCCTAGTACATAATTGTATTTTAAATGAAACTTGACCTATCATGCTGTATAAATGTACTTTCTGAGAACGCTGGCCATGACACCGGCAGAGCTTTTGTGTGTTACTGAATGTGTTTGCATTTCTGACCGTAATAACATAATATCCCCAGTCCCCATTTTGTCTCACTCTAATATGGTGGATTTGTGATAATGTGTGTGTAAAGACATTTACATTTATATATAATTTATGATATAGTTCATTTATGATATAGTTAATCTTCAAACAGCTAAAATAATGCATAAGGCTAAAAATAACCAATTACCTAAAAATGTCATCCAAGACTTCTCTACAAGAGAGGAGAAATATGATCTCAGAGAAGAACTAAATTTGAAACAGCACACTGTTTGCTAAATACAAGGATGAAGAGTCTTGAACCAGTCATGATGTGCTTTATGTATCACTATATTGATGGTTACTATGGTACCCATTATGTCATTGGATGGTCATATCACCTCGTACTTTGGTATGAGGTACATTATTTAAAAAAATGTATTAATAAAATATTTATTAATTTTATTAATTTTAAAATGTATTGATAAAAAATATTTAAAAAAATACTTTTACTGATTGTAAAAGTACCAGATGGAGGGGTAGGATTTAATAAGCTTTGCTTCTTCCTACTCCTTTTGGACATGTGGAACTGTGAACTGATTATGTGATGCACTCAATTGTAATCTGATGCATGTTCAAATGAAATAAAACCATTACCATTTATTGAAAAAAATGGGGCAATCAAATAACATATTTTCTTGACAGGATCACATCATTGGCTGGACAGTGCTCATCGCTGTGTTGTTACCACATGGAGTTGCATTGCAAAATGGTACAGTAAAAATGTTTATGATTTGATTTGCTGTTCACTGATCACACTTAGATCAGTGCGCGATTGCGGACGTCCGCAGCTTAGAGGGAACATTGACTCCAATGTCTTGTAGAGGAGTGGAAGACACAATGTTATATTTTCTTCAGCTCGGGCTACATAGACAGGTTAGCTTTCAGTGCAATTGACTCTTTTTAGTAAAGTGACTGCATCCACAGTATTTTTTACAAACCTCCAAAACCATCTCAGCATGACAGTATTTACAATGCAATGTTGACACACAAATGTTTCTTCTTGTCAGTGCTCGTACCGCAAAAGGAATGAGCAACACGCAAATGTGACAGTACCCTGGTGTGTTGTGTAACACGCCTGGAGAGTTTTATTGTAGCTCACCCTCATTTTTTCTTTTTTCTTTTTGTCTCTAAACATCTCTGCTGAGCCTCTTTGTCAACTCAGACATTTGTTCATTTGGCAACACTTCCACCGCACAATATAACGATATGAGGCACTCACAGCTTGTTTAAACATGGCTGAACTGAAACGTAAGCAGATTCTCAGCAAGGATCTTCAGAAGAACCGAGCTTGCTATTGTAAATGAGATCCAATGCTTGGAGAGGCTGTGTAGATTCTTCATGTATTGGCTGGTTAGTGAACTGCAGCCCGATAGATGAAGTGTTGCTGAAGACATTTTTAGACTTGTTTGTTTCAAGAAACAAGCTTTGTGTGTGCCCTTCAACCACTGTCCAGGCGGCCCCAGTGTGAAAGCTAAGAAAAGGTATCAAGGAAGAGAACCTAATTGGTCTACAGAGGATTGGTTAACAAGGGGGAGATGTGTGTGTGTGTGTGTGTGTGTGTGTGTGTGCTTGTGTGGATGCATGTGTCCTTCAACTACTATAACTGGTCAAACAGAGCATTAGTGTGGATTCACAACCCATGAACGAGCAAACTGGCTAAACTCTAACATGATCATTTAGAGCCATTTGGTCACTATGGAAACTATATGTAAGCCCTCACTGGGTGTATCATTGACACATTTCTTCCACTGGAGCATAAATGGAAAACGACATCATACTGATGATACTAGCTGTGGATGTTGAATGCCAAAGCCAATTGCCAACCCTACTTTTTATATAAAACCATTACCTTGGTCACCTTGGTCGCACAACAGCCAGTATACTGGGCAAGGTTGTGTATTTTTACATGAACATGAGCTGACATTTGTGCATGTGATATGCTGTTAAAAGGTTATGACGATGATTGCAGCGTACGCCATTGTTCAACCAGCAAAAGAAAATTGTCTTCAGTCTAGGGCTGCAACAATGAATCACTAAAATTGATAAAAATTGATAATTAAAAGTGTTGGCATTATTGATTCTTTGTGTGTGTGACACAAAGAATTTCCAGTGTAAAACGGGGCTTGCAAAATACAAGATAAATAGACGAGATGTTTGGAAAAACTACTAAGAACTAGTTCAATAAACCATACATGTAACAAGTACATTTTACTTGGTAAGAAATCTTAAATGAAGATATCTATGTCTAGAAATACACAGGACCGAAATCCTAGATTTAAGTTCGATAGAACCACCAACCTTCTGCTTTCTGGGACAATTACGTATTAGTTGTCTAATGGGTCATGTTCTAAGTCTGTGCGGCTTGCTGGCTCATTTGCATAAAAACAGTGATTGGATGGTTACTGAGGGGCGGGAGGGGCGATCTGGGCTATGAAAAAGCACGGAGATGAGCGATGAGTGGATCCGGTGAAGGAGGGTACATGATTTTTTTTTTATTGGGGGGGATCAAAAGCCTCTGCTACCCACTTATCTCAATTTTACCTCTTCCCATGTCCAGGTCACCTTAATAGAAAAACGAGTCACTTTGTTCCAGTAAAATGGGAGGAAATGGGGGGCGGGGGGGGGGGGGGGGGTTGCACTTCCAAATGATGTCTGTGATATGGATTGAAGGCTGTTGAAAAGGTGGGTAGGCTTGGGAAGACAAAGAGATTGCGTCTCTGAAACAGGAACAGAATGGGGATCACATGGGGAGGGGTTTTAGGGGTGCAGGTGAAATGAAAATGGACTGAATGGGGACATGTGGGTAGAAACAGGAAAAAAAGATGAGCAATGTTAATCTGGAGGATGTAAGAAGTAGGCAGTGACTCCGAGAACAGAGGGAAGGAAAGAGCTTTCATGTCTTCTTTGCTGCTAACATTCCAAAATCAATTACTGCCAACGGAGAGCGCATGAGAATTTAACTTGACACTCATCCTGAATTCAGATTTTGTTCCCCATATCATGCCATCTTTTAGTGAAACTTGTTGAAGATGTCCCTTCTGGTTCCCCTTCATTCAAAATAGAATTTTGTGGAGGTGAAAAGCAACAGTGGCGTCTCACATCCGGTTGTCTTATTTTGTCCTTTGCGTTGTTCACTTCTGTTGTTGCCCGCTCATGTTCGAGCATGTTCCATTTCTAGCAATAGCTCATTCATGAATGAAGCTAAAGTGACACAAAATGTACCTACTGTCATTGAGTAGTATAAAAATACTTCTGGCAGTGGGCTTTGTGACTGACAGGGTATGAAATTACAGCCATTTTGGTAATGTATGCATGACTCACTTAGCAAGTCCCCTTGATCGTTGCAGGCTTTCAGCCGTGGGGGCTTGTCTCAGATCCTCTTGAGCTCCAATGGATTCTTCTTTTCTGGCGTAATTGTCATCAACCGGAAAGCTTGGGAAAGAAAAGACACATGGACGACACCATTGTGAACCTTTAAACCAACCTTTAGAGCATTGCTTACACGGAGTAGAATGGTGGGAAGACACCTCACCCACCTTGTCTGCAGTGCGGCCTGCACTGGTGTATGAATGTTAATACATGTTTGGTGGTGTTCGGAGAGGTATTGGTAGGCACGTTACTGTCCCCGGATCACATGTTGATATTCATGTACAGTATGTAGTTAAAATGTTCAATCTACTTTATCTACTATGTATATACTCTACAATATCAATGAATGTTATTATGGAGAATATTTGTCTTTCTTTGTATTGCTGTGCGTCCATGGCTGTGTTTTGATGAGTCCAGTTGCCAGAAAGAGTCCTCGGCTTGACAAAAAATCTCACTTTGGGATGTTTGATAATCACAATTTCTTTTCCTTACAGAAAATGTCAACTGTCCAATATGTCTGCACCAAAAAGTGTTTGAAATGTTATCATTCAACTGCTGTTGTTTTTGTTAGGTGATGGAATGTGAATTGGTCAAGCTCCGGCACTGCAGTATAAAAACAACTACATCAAAAAAATACATGTACTGGTATATTGCGCTGGTGCACTGGCTTAAAAAGGTATGCTAGGCAACTACATGCGTTCACACCCTCATTAAGGCTGGTAGCTCACCAACAAAGCAAAGGAGAGCGTAGGTTGTCATTCTTACATCTCTGTAGCTAACAATAAATTAAGCCCTTGGGAAAGAGCAGGAACCAGAGATGCAGGCATGAGAAGGAAGGAGAGGAGGGATGGTAGGGAGATGCAACAGAGTCAGACAAGACAAAGCTCAAGATCCGGCGTAGGCCTCAAAGAATGAACCTCCCTTCCCTTCCCCACCATCTTCCTTCTGCTAACTGAGCTGACAACTTTCATCTTGCCCTATTTTAGTTTTCTAATTTGAGATACATTTAATCAGTAAATGTGCACATCATGGACATCACGGTTTGTGAGACATCACTTTTTTTTCTCACAGACACATTTTGAAGCTCAACCAGTTAATCCCACGATCAGCAAGCATCATAGCATTCATGTAAGGCCACCTGTGAGCTCTTCGTCCAACCCCCCCCTCCCCCCCAAAAAAAAGAACAGCAATTACACCATACTCACACATACATAGGCACACAAAGTTCCCTCACACAGGGTGCCAGACTGCTGCCAGGGGATGCAGTCATCCATCATGCCTCCATCAAGTGAAAAATTGTGACAGTTTATAGATTGGCTTGCTAGCTCTCTTTGCTCTGTATTTCGTTCAGTTTGTCCCCAAGGGGAGAAAGTCAGAAGATGTTTCCCTTGTTGAGATGAATCCAACCTACTGTCCATCTCAAGGATTACTGTGGTGACCTGAGATGTTTTTTTCACTATGTCTATATCACTACATAAAAAAAATATTTGGAACTTAAATTCCATCCATCTATTTTCTATGCCGCTTACGCTCACTAGGGTCACGGGTATGCTGGAGCCTAACCCATCTGTCTTTGCGTAAGAGGCGGGGTACGCCCTGGACTGGGTGTACTATACTGTATATACTACATATACATAGTGTACATACACATACTGTATATTAGGGATGAGCAAGTACACCACTATCTGTATCTGTATCACAAGTGATCCCTATCTATATCTGTACTCGGAGTGGGCGGGGCATAAACAGGAAGTGATCATGGTTTAACCAGAATAGGGTTGTGCTTATATTGGTAAATCTGAAATTGACATGAATTGATTGATTGCAGGCAGCACGGTGGTCGTGTGGTTAGCGCGCAGACCTCAAAACTAGGAGACCAGGGTTCGATTCCACCCTCGGCCATCTCTGTGTGGAGTTTGCATGTTCTCCCCGTACATACGTGGGTACTCCGGTTTCCTCCCACATTCCAAAAACATGCTAGGTTAATTGGCGACTCCAAATTGTACAATGGTATGAATGTGAGTGTGAATGGTTGTTTGTCTGTATGTGCCCTGTGATTGGTTGGCAACCAGTCCTGTTGCTGATTTCTATATTTAGCATTATTCCATGATATGTGGGGGTAATTCCAAATTTACAACAGCAAAAGCACACATCAAAAGCATCGAAAGTGAAAAATCAAGGTAATACAAATCACAAAATTAAATATAAATCACAATATACACTATTTACAGCTGTGTACATGTTGATCAGGCCACAGGTTTATTGCACTTGTTTATAGCATAGGTATTGCACAGAACAGTTAATGTTATAGAGCCTAACAGCTGCAGGAAGGAAAAACCTGTGATATCTCTCATTCACACACTTTGGATGTGTCATCCTGTCACTGAGAGATAGTGAATGCACCAAAGTACCAAAAAGAATCCAAAAAAGTGTTTGAACTACCAGGTACATCGACCCCATTTGACATCACACTTGTGAGTCCATTGTCTCTATATACCATCATCTCTCCTGTAAGAGGACAGCAACAGCCTGAGGTGATTGGCAATAGCTCAAAATTCTGTAGTAAACTAAGTAAAAAAGATGGGAGAAGAATATGCTTGTGTGCAGGAAAGGAAAAACCTTCAGGCAAAATGAGCATAGGAACTTTTCTTAGAAAGCAGCAGCTACCATAGCAAAGATGCAAATGACAGTCCACATATGCACACATGTACATCCTGAAGCATGTGTACATTTATGTGACGAGCAAATGCTGAAGAAGCAGGGATGTGAGTTTAACTGTCAGCAATTTTCTTTTCATTTTGTAGACTAGGGGTCGTGGGGAATTTCTTGTGAGGCATCTCAAACTGCCAAACTTAAATGAGTGGAAAGAAAGAATAGAGATAAGCAATACAAGGTTGTCCTTAAAAGGACTGATTGCAGCGGAGTCCTACAGCTGCCTCGAGGGCACCAACATTTGAACGGACTGTCAGCATTATATCCAGCTTCTACCTGTGTTGAGTATGGCAGCGTAGTTTAGTGACGACTGTTAGCTGGCATTGAATGTGTCGACTATTGTAAGAACAACAATACTGCAAATTGTTCATCACCTCTGTGAGACTGCTTTTGTGTGTGTGTGTAGGCACTAGAGACATGTACTGTGAGTGAATGGGTGACCTGTCATATTTTTCGGACAATATACCCCAATTTTTACTTCTCAATTCCACTGACCTACCTTCCGTAGAGGAAGCGTAGTCTGAGAGCACGGACGTGGACAGTTCCAGTCATCGTGGTTGAGGCATTTGGGGTAGTAAAAATGCTCCCCAATGGCAAAGCTCAGGGGGTGGACGTGTTTCCTCAAGGCTCTGGATGTTGAAGGACTGTTGGCTGACTCGTCTCTTCAACATTGTATGGAAGTCAGGAACAGTACCTCTGGAGTGGTGGTCCCCATTGCAAGAATTGTGACCGGAAGGCGTGTTCCAACTGCATGGAAATCACATTCAACTTTCCCGGTTGTGCAATATTGTTTTCGTCCTGATCGAGGAACACTGGTCCAGCTCTATACCTTTGCAAGGACACTGGAGGCTACATGAGAGTTTACCGAACCAGTCTACATGTGCTTTGTGGATTTGGATAAGGCATTTTACCGTGTCCCTCACTGCTACGTCCCTCCCACGCTAATACGTGCCATTCGGTCCTTGGAGCCGGAGCCTGGTTCACATTGCCAGCAATAAGTTGAGCTTGTTGCCTGAACCTATTGATCCATTTTAATGCCTGGTACAACTAAAAGTAATTTTGTTTGAACAGATATAATTATGATAACAAAAATATCTCATAAGAGTTTCATTTAAGAGCTGATATCCATGGTTTTCCTGATAATTACCAAAATCGCTTAAAGGGAAAGATCAACGGATTTTAACCAGCTTTCAGCCTTTTCGAGTTATTTTTTAATGTCTATTCGTGCGAACGACGGCAGAAAATAATTAACCTTAACTAAGTAATCATTTTAATTACCTTCCGGAAGTGACGCACCGGGTTCATCTCGCCCAATACAACAACAACATAACACACTGACTGCCATTGACACGCTACACACGACCGACCAACTTCACTTGCCATATGAGACTATGGCGTCTTCTGGGAATAGTTCGTCTTCTGAAGATGAATTTTTTAATCGAGGAACCATTCGGCTTTACCAATTTGAGCCAAACTTGACAGCAGAAGAAGTAGAAGCCAGGAGAAGAGCGGCTGAAGAGGCGGACAGAACAACCACAATGGCGGCCATACCAGCCGGCCG
Source organism: Doryrhamphus excisus (assembly GCF_037039965.1). Classification (NCBI taxonomy): domain Eukaryota; kingdom Metazoa; phylum Chordata; class Actinopteri; order Syngnathiformes; family Syngnathidae; genus Doryrhamphus; species Doryrhamphus excisus. Next base: position 8,225,558 of record NC_136371.1, on the reverse strand, counting down.
GGTTACCGGCGACTACTGGTGCACATGCCAGAAATGCCAAGCCATGCCGACAGAAGACGAATGTGTGTGCTGTCATGAAATCCAACAAGCACAAACAATAGTGGACCAATTCGACCCTGAGCCAACCGATGTGGAAGAAGACGACGAGCATCCAGGCTATGTACAGAAGTGTGTGACTGAGCACCCAGATTTCGTGGCTCACCTAAATGAAGCTGTGCTAGACACCTACTTCAGGAGCCACCAGTACAACTGGAGAAGATTTCCAAAGCCAAGAGGACCTAGAGGAACTCTAACAAATGCGTATGTATTTACAGAACTCTACGTCTTCGTGTAACTTGTTCAGGACACTCTGGATCAAACCAAGCATAGGTATGAGAAGTTTTAAGATCACTCACTCGTTACAAGTGACTTTTAAATGGAACAAGCAGGCAAGCAGGCATATTAGAAGTAAACTTGCATGCGATCGATCAACTGTGTAGCCCGCTGCAGGTAAGATCAGTGTGTTATGTTGTTGTTGTATTGGGCGAGATGAACCCAGTGCGTCACTTCCGGAAGGTAATTAAAATGACTACTTAGTTAAGGTTAATTATTTTCTGGCGTCGTTGGCACGAATATACCTTAAAAAACAACTCGAAAAGACTGAAAGCTGGTTAAAATCCGTTGGTCTTTCCCTTTAAGTTCTTACATAAATAGCAAAACTATTGTTCTGCAAAAAAATAACTCATATGAGCTATTTTTGTTGTCAACTTTTAATTGTGCCAGGCATAAATATGAAGGGTGGGCTAATCATTTTTTCCATGACCACATTTCTATTTTAGTTGATTTATCAATTTTTTTTACTTAAAATGCTTAATTTTGGGATGAAATACTTTAATATTTATTCTATGTATGTGTAAGTACTTTAATATGCTTGAATATGTATTATTTTACTAAATTGGTTGTGTTCAACCTCAAAACAGCATGATTGATTAATTAAAATATTTTTTAAAAACATGTTTGAGTGAAGCCGCTGAATTCCAAGGGTGAAGTGGTGAGGGATTACTGTATATAAAATGTCTATACTATGTACAGCGCATCCGGAAAGTATTCACGGCGCTTCACTTTTTCTACATTTTGTCATGTTACAGCCTCATTCCAAACTGAATCAAATTAATCTCTTACCTCAAAATTCTACACAAAATACTCCATTGTGACAATGTGAAAAAGGTTTTTTTTGACATGTTTTGAATTTATTAAAAATAGAAAACAAAAAAATCACATTTACATAAGTATTCACCTTTGCTTAATACTTTGTTGATCCACCTTTGGCAGCAATTACAGCCTCAAGTCTTTTTGAATATGATCCCACAAGTTTAGCACACCTATCTTTAGGCAGTTTTGCCCATTCTTCTTTGCAATAAGTCTCAAGCTCCATCAGGTTGGATGGGAGATGTCTGTGCGCAGCCATTTTCAGATCTCTCCAGAGATGTTCGATCGGATTCAAGTCTGGACTCTGGAGTGGTTCTGAAGCCAATCTTTTGAGATCTTGGCTGTGTGCTAATGTCTACTGTCTATATGGTCAAGGTACATGACCAGTCTACTGAGGTCAAGAGCGCTCTGGAGCAGGTTTTCATCCAGGATATCTCTATATATTGCTGCATTCATTTTCCTTCTATCCTGACTAGTCTGCCAGTTCCTGCTGCTGAAAAACATCCCCACAGCATGATGCTGCCACCACCATGCTTCACTGTAGGGATGGTATTGGCCTGGTGATGAGCAGTGCCTGGTTTCCTCCAAACATGGCGCCTGGCATTCACACCAAAGAGTTCAATCTTTGTCTCATCAGACCAGAGAATTTTGTTTCTCATGGTCTGAGAGTCATTCAGGTGCTTTTTGGCAAATTCCAGACGGGCTGCCATGTTCCTTTTACTAAGGAGTGGCTTTCATCTGGCCACTCTACCATACAGGCCTGATTGGTGGATTGCTGCAGAGATGGTTGTCCTTCTGGAAGGCTCTCCTCTCTCCACAGAGGAACGCTGGAGCTCTGACAGAGTGACCATCGGGGGCCTTGGTCACCTCCCTGACTAAGGCCCTTCTTCCCCGATCGCTCAGTTTAGAAGGCCGGCCAGTTCTAGGAAGAGTCCTGGTGGTTCCAAACGTCTTCCATTTAGGAATAATGGAGGCCACTGTGCTCATTGGGACCTTCAAAGCAGCAGAAATTTTTCTGTATCCTTCCCCAGATTTGTGCCTCAAGACAATCCTGTCTCGCAGGTCTACAGACAGTTCTTTTGACTTCATGCTTGGTGTTTGTGCTCTGACATGCACAGTCAACTGTGGGACCTTATATAGACAGTTATTATATTTCCAAATCATGTCCAATCAACTGAATTGACTGCAGGTGGACTCCAATTAAGCTGTAGAAAGATCTCAAGGATGATCAGTGGAAAAAAGATGCACCTGAGCTCAATTTTGAGCTTCATGGCAAAGGCTGTGAATACTTATGTAAATGTGATTTTTTTGTTTTCTATTTTTAATAAATTCAAAACATGTCAAAAAATATTTTTTCACATTGTCATAATGGAGTATTTTGTGTAGAATTTTGAGGTAAGAGATTAATTTAATACAATTTGGAATGAGGCTGTAACATGACAAAATGTAGAAAAAGTGAAGCGCTGTGAATACTTTCCGGATGCACTGTACTTGTTGATGATAAAAATAGCAGTTAAGGTCAAAAGGTAAACCAGCAAAATGTTATTGTGGTGCTCTGTTTTCCACTATTTCAGAAACTGTCTGCCAAAATTGATTTATCATCGCAACTAACGTATTGATTTTTAAATCGTTTCCCAACATGAGATAGTTGTGGTCCTTGGGTCAAAGGTAAAATACTCATAATGTTCATCATGTTCCAGCGGGAACTATTTCTCTGTGTGAGTGCAATATCTTGACTGATTTCAGGACGCTTGATGTAACTGGGTTCACAGGCCATTGTTGGTGGATGTTTTTCGTGACAGAACCATTTGTCTTTCCTGCTAATATTCACATTTTCACATTACTTTATAAATGCATTTTTCCATGACCTATATACTTTACCTAGTGATCAGTGCACCGGGCTCAGCTCAACTGTAATTGAGCATTCAGGAATGTGGAGTCACTACAAAACATCTCCCTCCTGCTTTATGCCCATCTGAATGTGAATTGTATTTTTTTTCTCAGTGAGTCATTTTCTCTCCATCTGTCCTCTGACCCTGTGCCTCGGGCATAGCACGTCGGTTTATGCAATTTTCTCTCCATTCTGTGCACAATACAGCCTCCTTGCAGAGCGCTTTGAGGTAGACATGCTGCATTTGAGTGCATCATGTTTACGTTTGAAAGTTGTTAGATTCTGTATGAGTTTAATTGGACATAAGCGTCTTGAAAATGCACAGAAAAATATAAAATAAATACATATCAGTGTTCTCCTTTACTATGTTGAAAATGTAGGCCATGCCTAGAAGAATGCAGATATTTTCAGAAACTCACATTTGCCCCTCCCTGGTGTAAAAAAAAATGTCATACACACTATGGCATTTCAGAACACTATGGCTGCCATGCACACACCAAAGTAATGCCGGCGCTGCAGCCAGGGAATCATGCTGTCACTGCTGAAATAATCGTGTGTCTGACTAATTGCCGTTGTTTAATTTCCTCCATGACAGTAATGTACCACACAACGTAGTATTACTTTTAGAGAGGAAAGCAGTAGCAGTAGCGTCTTTTGAAGCCCAAAATGGCACCTTTGTTCGTCAATGTAAAGCAAAAATAGGAGAATGTTTACTCTTAAACACACAAAAAGTCATGGCAGTCAGTTAAGTCAGTTATGACGGCACATAAAGCTTTGACTTTCATTCACACGCTGAAGCAGAGTTTTCAAAAATCTTTTCCAAAAGCTTAGTTTGTAAGAACAAAAACCTTTGTTTGTGTGGATGCATTTTTTTTTTTAAATCTGCACATGTGTGGACATAGACTTTCAGTATCAGCCATCAATCACCAAATGGTGGACCTCGATCAGCATCCGGACCCGGCGATGGACCACCCTGGTCTGCCAATCCAAAGGTAGTGTTCTCAATTTCAATGCAATGTTTCAGTGTTTATAAACTTTTGGTCAGTCCAATTACACAAATGAAAAACAATGTAGTTTGTGCTACAAAGGAATGTTACCAGGCTCAATTTTCGAGTTGTGGTCACAGCTCCCGTGTGATCTGAGTAATCGGATCAGTACAAGCCACAAAATGCCTGAAGCACTGGTGAGGGATGGGCATGTTTGAGGCTGGTGAATTTAATCAATGACCTAATCAATAAGAGGGGGCTGGAGGAAGGGGATTACTTAGAACTGGAGGAAACACTCGGCCAGCCATTCACTCATCTTGATTAAAGGCAACTCTTGGTGGCTTGGCGCCGGCCTGTTATACTGTGGGCTGATACCAGATCTCAGGGTCAATTATGTGGCAGAATCCGTTTAATTACTCAGGTATTGTCTCTGTGATCTACAGGGCAGCCATGCGGATATGAGTATGGTTTGAGGTTTATGAACTACTCCAGAAGACATTGATCTCTCCTCCAACATTAATTTCCTGCGTTTATTATATGCAACATGACTACAAAAGCATGCAAAATTCACCCTTGGTGTTTCATTGAAAAAAAATCTGCACAAGCTTGAAAGAGATTGTAACTGAGCCAAATAAACAGCAACATAAGACGGATTAGGCACGCTGGAAGTGACTTACAAGGGTTCTCGTGAAGCCATACATTTAATACAGCTCCAGGCTACATTCTGCACTGCTACGATTTAGCCTTGTAATTAAATGTTTTGTCGGGCATGTTTGCGTATTAACAAATAATGGTGTCACTTGCTCATGTTGAACACTTGGTCCAAGTGTCAGCAAGCAATGCTTAAAGACAAGGGTGTTTATAAATAGTGTGACTCTTATAGCAGTGCAGTCCAGATCGACAGGCTTGGTGTGTTGTGGTCGTGAAAATGATTTTTAAGTATCATGCAGTTCTATTCCTGCCATGTAACACCAGTTTAAGAATGCCTAACAACTAACCTGTCCACAAATTTGGTCGTGATTTTTTTTTTTGCCCAGCCCATTTTTTTTTTTGTCCCGCAACTAAAACTGGAACTCTGGGCCACAGCAGGATTGTAGTGAGTGTGCTCAGCATACAAAACAACCAACAGCTTAAACAGCTATAACCTATGACTGTAATGAATGTGATTGTGCTAGGGCGGAGTCACATATAGTTTTCTGAAGATTGTGGATTAAAACGTAGATTATTTGGGATTAAATTATAATAAAAAAATTTTATAATCAATTCTAAACTCATCTTAATCAAAGAAGTAACATACAATACATAAATAGGAGTAGATTAAGCAATACCTTTCATTCACTGAATGTGACCAATAAATTATTACCTCACCTATGTCCTGAAACTACTCATGAAATGTGAAATTAAATTAATTTCCCAACATCAATATATTTATTTTCAATGTCTTAGCTTTACTTATCTTTACTTAAGGCCCCCATTTACTCTAACATATATTTCTATTGTTAAAAAATGCATTCCTGTTTTATTACTTATACATACTTATCATATCTATCTATTAAATTGTTATGTGTATGCTAATAATTTTCCTGAACACTACACAAGAGATATGGCATCATTTATGTATTTTAGACTCTTATTTTGTTATTGACATATATTTTTTTCAAAAACGATGCCTTCCTTTCACACTGGAAGTGAACACAGTTTAAACAACAAACTGTAAGCAAACAACATACTATATAAGCATCAACATGTAAAAGATATGGTGTGAATGTATTATCACTAATAAACATGGAGAAGAGGTAGGATTAAATAAACTCCGGTTCTTCCTTCTTCTTTTCAGGCATGTTGAATTGTCCAAACACACCCACCTTAATGTAACTTGTTAACCATGTCTGCAAGAAATAAACCACACGATGACATACCATACAAGAAAAATTCCTAAAAACAACATAGTTTCACTCAACCGCAACCACACTTTATTTAACAAAATATAAGCAGGTCAAATATTGCAAAGCATAAAAATGTAGTTGGAAACATGGCGTTTGAAAATGATAACAAATATCAAATGAGCTGTGGCACACAGGTGGCAAAAAAAAACCTTCTGGTGGGACAAAAGAGAGAAGAACTGCGAGTTAAAGAAGATGCGAGGCAATGATGAGTGTCTGTCACAGATTTGCCATGACCTTAATCCCCAAGGTCAAGCCGGGTGAAAAAGTAAAGGCAAATCCAGCACTATGAAAAAGGTTTTGGGCCTACAGAACAGCCACTGCAGATGACTCATATCATTTGCATTGTCAGACTATTCAACCATCCATTTTCGAGCCTCTGTGTAATCCACACTTCTAAACATGTCCCCCATGTTATCTGCCACTAATGAGTTGCTATGCGGGAAGGATAATAGTTAAGGGTGCCGAATGCAAATGGCCACATGTCTCTTTCTCTGACTGAGCAGGAGGACAAAGGAAGTGATTCAGCACCTCGGACAGTGAGAAATTGAAGGTACAGTTGGCCGACCAGTTTTGGCTAACATGCTATTGTCACCTAATTAAATTTAAGGCCCCTACACCTAAAGTAAGCTGCTTTTAATTTGAAGGTGTTTATACTTTGGAGCCCTTTATAGAAATCAAATTTAAATTGGGCGTGTCATGAAATGGTTACAGGGTTTTTACACTGTCTTAATAGACATATAAAAAAGGCATTGCTGCACAATTAGTGGCACACAATGCACACAGTAAGTGGGCCTCAGTCTGTAATGCTTTTTTGAGTATAAGTTAGTGCTAATAGTAACACCTTCTGTTAGAGCAGGCCTGCAGTCATGGCGTAGCCTGCTATATGGTGAAGTGTAAAAGGCATCTTGCATTTCCAAGCCATGTTTGCGAAGCCTCTAAGCACTTCCTCTATATAAGGACTGGCCTCATCCCTCTCACAGCACAACTCACCTTTTGTGAAAAAAGCAAGAATTCTACCCCAGTACAGCATAGTTCAAGCACATTTTGTTTACAATGAGTTATTTGTACAAGGTTAGATAGCTTAAAAAAATCACAATAAAAGATGAATCATAGTATTTTTCATGTGTCTGTGTGTGGAGGAATACTTTTTTTTCTCACAATAAAAAGCAGTCTATGCTATGTTTACCTGCACTGTATACATTGATCAAATTATTCTAGCTCAATTGAAAACGTTGCTCGGTTTTTGAAAAAATATGATGGTACAAACCCCCCAATGACATGTTTTTTTTTTTAACGTCCTCTCACCCAACACAGGCTATACTCATAGACACACAAAAACCACAGAACTATTATTTAAGCTACATCAACTTTGCAGCAGAAGCATCCGAATGACGTCATGCTTGTACACATGTCGCCATGGAGTCAACAATTGGCACGCTATTAAAAAAATAACATAGTATACATTCAAAAAAAAAGGATGATAGGTTGAGTTTGGTGACGATTGGGGGGGGGCTACACCCGCACCATCTAGTAGCGTATAAATAATCCCAATATTCATCGACAATCAAATAAAACAAACAGAAAAAAGAACATGCACTGACAGCATCACATCCTTTCTGATACTAACCAACAGTGTTTTCCCACCTCTTTTGTCCAAACAAGTTTAAAACAACAAATACAAATCCTAACCGCAAGTTCACAAAAATAGAGAAATGGCACTTTGTTATAGTCATATATATGTAACTCTCATAATATCTATATATATAGTCATCATATTGATGGAGCATGAAAGGGGTTTCGCCTCCTCTTCAGTGGTCATGGTTCCTCAGTCGCGCGCTATGTGTGCGTGTGTTGAAACCATGCGGAAATATCATCATGCACATTATGATACATCGGCCCGACTATTTACATTTACATTCATGCGCTCGTGCACCATTCCCTCTCACACGCATTTCCCCTCCTTTTTTTCATTACATCATATGCTCCAACTATGTCTGATACAGATCTGAAGTCCAAATGCGGCAAATAGCACAGGTAAAGAGGGGTATTCTTAGGGAGGGTGGGGGAGGGATTGTCATATACATAATATACAGTGCTGGGGCCCCGTGCAGCAGACAAACCGGTTAACGTGGACTAAAACAAGACAGCACCAAGACCGCTCTCCTCCTGTGTGAGGAGAAGCAGGTTGTCTGTGTGTCGTTTGTAAATCCATTCCAGCCCCTCTTCTTTTCACGCATCATTTGTCGTAGACAGGTGTGTGGTGCAATCAAAGCCCCGGTGCGCACCCGTGTCTGCATGGTAGGGCCCGCTGTGCCAGTACGAGGAGTCGCACACCGTCTGCAGGGAGTTGATCTCAGAGGCAGACGAGTTCCCGTCCCGCCTCTTGGACCGCTTGCGGTTGCGCAGTATGAAGACGAGCATTCCCACGACAGTGAACGCGGATGTGACAAACACCAGCAGCAACCCGGGGACGAGCACCGAGATGGAGACCCGGTTGGGCTCTAGATAAGAGTTTGATCGCGTGCCCGAGTCCATTGTGAAAGTGCTGTTTTTGGACACAGGGGTGGGAGGGGGCATCCGCTCGTAGAGTCTGGGGCACATGAGGTCGTTCCGCACGTAGCGGAAGTCGCGTTTCCAGAACTCCTCCGGCGACTCGCATTTGAGATCGCTCACAATGACGTCAGCTCCGAGCCGCTCAGCCCACTGTTTGAAGGGCACGATGTTGCAAGAGCAATCCCAAGGATTTCCGTGCAAATCTATCTGAATGATGGAGTTGAGCTGGTCCAACACGCCAGCTACGGGCAGATAGGAGAAGTAATTATTATGCAGGCTGATTTTTGACAAAGAAATTCCAAGGAACGCATCCACTGGCAAAGACTTGAGCAAATTGTTATTAAGGAAGAGAACTCTCAAGTTCGGCATGGGGCTGAACGTGCCAGCCACTATGAGCTGGATGTCGTTGTATTCCAAACTGAGATATTCCAAGTTGACGAGACCCACGAACATTTCTGCCATGAGTGTATCCAGATAGTTCTTATCCATGTACAGCCACCTCAGCTCGCTCTGATTCTGGAAGGTGCTGTTGTCGATCGCCTTGATGTTGTTCCCGCCAAGATCGAGAAGGTTGAGGCTGGTGTAGCCAAGCAGCTGGTTCTTTTTCACCGCATGGATGTTGTTGTCTCTCATGTTCAGTTCGTGGGCAATCTGTGGTCTTGGTTTCAGATTAGATAAGCTCTCGATTTTCTTGCCCTCACAGTTCACCCCAAGCCCCTGTCTGGAACCGACCAGCTTGCAGTTGCATGGCTGGGGGCAGGTGGCATTGTGAAGCTGCTCTTTGGCCCCACTTACGCCTGTCGCTATTGGAGTGGGTTTGGTCTTAAGCTGCCAGTTCTCACGTGATTTAGAACGGCTCTTGGCTCCGTGGCCACCAGGCGTCGGTGGCCCACTGGCGTCTGAGCTGGGCTTGTAAGGCGTGGGACGTGGGCCGCCGCCATGTGCGACTGGCTCGGATGTCTCATCCTGGGTGGGAGGGGCCACCAGGCTGGTGTCTGCACCACCGTTCTGTGAAGGGCACAGCTCTGCTTCGGAAGTCTCATTCAGGTCGTTCCCTTGCAGCCTGGTGGGAGCCTCGCAAATGACCCTCCCAATGAGCGCATTCGGTGGTATATTCTCCAGCCATTCCTTCAGGGAAACCAGGTCACAGTTACAGTCCCAGGGGTTGTCTTCAAGCAGAACCTCTACAATGCCCGGGATCTGCTCAAGGATCCCCTCATAAGGCAATGTTTTGATTCGGTTTCCACGTAGGTCAAGATGCGTAATGGGCACATGTTGGAACACATTTATGGGCAGTGCACTGATGAGGTTGTCGTTAAGTATCAACACTTCAAGTTTATTAAGGTCCCTGAACACGGCCGGGTCAATGTCCCTTAAGAGGTTAAAATCAGCTTGGAGATATTCCAAGTCGTCCAAGCCCAGAAATGTACTCTTCCTGAAGGAGCGGATCTTGTTGTTGTTTATGTGCAGCCTTTTGACCAGCTGCAGCCCCAGAAAAGCTCCAGGGACTATGTCGTGCAACCCGTTGTTCTCCAAATGCAAGCTGACGGCATTGTAAAAGTTGGCGAACTCGTTGGGGAAGAGCCTGGACAAAGAGTTGCCATGCAGCAGCAAGTGGTAAAAATGTGAGCTTGGCCCGGTGAGGTGCTGCAGCGTGGTGAAGCTCCGTTTTTCACAGCCGATGTGCACGTCTCCCTCGACCTCGGTGCACGAGCATATCTGCTCCTTACACACGTCCCTTGTCACGTTCCCACTGGCAACACAAAGAGCCGCGTTCAGCAGGACAACCCAAAGCAGCATTTTCAACACGGACAAATCATCCCCGGTCTCAAGACATAGGAGCTGTTGATCGAGTCGACATCAGTCCAAAAGGAAGCGGAAAGGGAGACGTGGTTAGATGAGGTAGTCTTTTAAAACACATCTAACCTGTTCCTGTGCCCACAGTTCTCAATAAAATGTCCTCACTGCCTCAGTGGGTCAGCCAGGCTAAAAACAAGAGGAAGTAGAGTCCAAACCATTTTTTTGCACCTCATAGGACTGACCTTGGCAGAAAAACAAGGAACAAATAGGCGCTTCTTCTCTTGCTGGCGCGCTGCGGCGTGGGGAGCTGTCCCCTCTCCCTGGTGCTGAATTGCGACCCTGCGCCGACGCTTGGCTTGAAAACACCCGCATCCCCTCCTCACATCTCTCGGCTGTGTCTCACCTCGCCTCGCTCTTTCCCCTCCTTTTTTATTGCGTCGATCCGAGCCGGTATCACAAAAAAAGGCGAGCAGGGACAGCGTTCATCGTAGCGGGGCGATCTCACACACTCTCGCTGCACTGGCAAAAAAAAAAATCAGTCCATTGGCATGGGTCGTGATTTAGAAATCTCAAAATTCAATGTGCGTTGAGCTGATTGCGCCAAAGTTGCGCCACTTCAACGCGCTGCCAGCCGACGTCTCACTCTTGCAGCTTGCAGCTCCGCGGAAAAAGTGGTCAAGTCGGCAGAGCAGGAGCAAGATGCCACGTCCGGGTCGTAATGCCTTACTTGTTCCCAAAAATCCAACTCCCTTCTTTAAAGAACATTCCAAAATTGTGACTCTTTTCGCTATGCTTTTTAACAAACGCTGTTGAATGCAGTGCAACTAATTAATCCGCCACAGGCATGCCTCAGCTCTGCAAAAGAGTATGAAACGATGCGTCAGCCTGTGTGCGCATGTGTGCGTGACGTGTTCCCCTCCTAAGATGTTTTGCAGAAATGGATCTACGAAGATATGAGACAAAGGGAAAGTGAGTTGACCAGATATTTCTAGTTGCTTTTTATATGCATTGTACTCTACTCGGTGTTTTGCATCAGACGGGGAGGTCGGCACAGGCAAACCTCCACCCCCGCTTTTTTTTTCCTTTCCATCTGCAGCGCTCTGTGGGAACAGTCTTAATGTCTTCTTTCTCTCACATTGCTGTTTGATGGCAGGAGGCAGCACAAGTGTGAAATAACCAGCTCCAGTCTGGGGATTTCCGACAAAGCATTGGGCTGGTCACGAACAGAACATCAACAGCCACCTACAATCAGGGACAGTGTACTCATAATGGCCTATTTATATCAAGACATGAGTGTCATAACCCCTCCCCACCACCCCAAAAAGACTAACACGTATGTAAACAAGTGTCTTTTTAGACTGTTTTGCCTGTTTATTTATTCTGCTCATTATGCACATATAGTTTCTACTTTTTTTGTTTATATTCTGAGCTCTGTGTGACTGTTTGGAGCCTAGGAGAACACATGAAAAAATGATGGAAAAAAGATGAGAGAAAAAAAATGTGTATTGCAAGACCTTGAGAAAGTTTAGCAAAATCCAGGGAAATGTCTTTGGTACTTCCGGTATTTTGAGTTTAGCCAGTATTTTGTAATGGTGGAAGACATTGGTCTTGTCATGTACTGTTAGTGAGAGGCAATGGAAGAAGATTATAAAGACTATTCTGATCTTGTAGACTTAATAGGTAATTGGGAACTATTTTCTTCACAGAAACTGCACATTTCTGGGATGCAGAGAAAATTGTCTATGTGTGAGACAAGATAATGAAAGAATAGTACAATATACTGACCTAATCTGAATTGGTTTTGGCATCTTTACAGTATAGTGTACATGAATAAATAAAACCAATGAATCAATGAAAGCGAAAATACAGAGGTACGGACTGTACAGTGGGTTGCCTCTACTGCAGCACCCTTACTTATTACATAGAAGCACCTAAAAAAATCGCCTGCTACTAATACTTTTGAGACCCAAGTGACTTTTAATAAATAGTCACTCTATTTTTATTTACATTTGAACAATTATCAATTTATCAACTATAAGCCATCATCAAGATGTTGGAAATGTGTCTGTCTAGGAATGTTTAGTCTTTTTGATTACATTTTCATTCATATATACATATTTTTTACTGTTATTTTACTGCTTTTATATTAAACTGAAGCAACAGGAGTGTTGTGTATGTTTCTGAGCTGTGCAACACATTTTACAGTGCCCTCAAGAAGTATTGTAACTGTGAAGTCAATTCCTTTATTTTTGCTTTCTACATAAAACATTTAGGTTTGACATCAACACAAACAAATGGACAAAATTCTATGGACTTCAGGCTCATCTCTGAACTTTCTTGGCAAATTCTAGCCTGGCTTCCTATTTTTTTTTTTTAATGAGTGGCTTACATCTTCTGGTGTAGACATTGTACCTACACAGCAGGTCCAAAAAGTCATCTATGAACAGGAGATAGTGACAGAAACAGCCTGCAGAGGACGGGAGTGAAGGTACCACAGTAACAGTTGGTCATCAAGTGTTGCTGTTTTCCATGGTCTACCTTTGATCTTCAGGACATTCCAAATGGCTGCAGTGGAAATGACCAATTTTTGTGAAATGGTTACTGTTGATTTTTCATCTTCTCTCAGATTGACAATTGCTTGTTTTCATCCATAGACGAGTCTCTGCTTTTCATGTTGTATTTTATAAACTTTAAATTAAATAATAAATCTATCCTCACCAATCTGTAACAGAGCGTAGACATTCAGTTCTATTTATTGATTGAATACGTAATGCAAAAGGACACAAACCACACCTGTCATATTCTAAAACTTGTGCTCACATGAAAAACGGGTGGGTTACAACAAAAGGTGCTAGCTTCTAAGTTGAATCCAATCCAGATGTCAATACCTGGAAATCAAAGCTGAAATGTTGCTCTCTGCTGTCTTTTGATGTCAAACCCAAATGTTTTCAGTTTACAGAAAAAAACAAAGAAATTGATCTCACTGTTCACATACTTCAATACTGGAGGGCACTGCATTGCTTTATATCAGAGGCCAATTTTAATATATAAATAAATAAAAGAAAGATCTCTCATGAGTGCATATTTTCCAGCACTTGTTCCAGAAATACTGGAAGTAAACAAAGGCTTCTCTCACAATTTGGATTTTGCATTTGTTATATCATGTTACCTTGGTGATACATATATACGTACATTGATATTACCTTTCATTTTCTGCTTTGGGGGTGGATTTAAAGTGAATATCTGGGAAGTGACTTTGTTGTTTCGAGAGTAAAAACACAAAAAGGATTCACAAACTCAGTCAAATGCATGTTGTGGCACACATTTGCAGGCCAAACATGTGACTGTGAAATAATCCCCAAAATAGGATAAATTATATTTCTATCAAAAGATCCGTGTCTTGAGTCAAACCTAATTGGATTATGAATATGGATGCATTATCCCAAAGAAATAATTGCATGGGGCTCAGCATGATGATGTGATGCCGATACTGTCGCGTCGCATTAGCGTGGCTACGGGAACAGGAGCGCGTCATAGTAATGTAGTGCCTCATCTTTCCTCAAGAGGCAACATTTACATAAATGAAGAATTGTGTGCATGTGATACCACATGTAAAGGAGTGAGTGTAATTTCCTATTCAATTTATCTACAAAATCAGCTGCTAAATGTGCCTGCACATGGGCATATCTAATGATTTAATGCTCAAGAATCACTCGGAGAAGTGTTATTTAACAATACGGTATAATGATGTTTTGCAGTGGTGTAAAGTTGCAGAGATTTTGCTACTTTAGTCACATCTACAGTACTTGCAGTTCTTTTGTGATTGACAGAAAGCAAGCACTTACACATGTGTTTTATCAACATAGTTTGTGTGTCAATAAAGGGTTCCATTTGGCAGTTTTCAGCAAATCATCCAATCAAAAGCAGAACGGCGTTGTTGCCCTTGGCAGCCTAATCCCGCTGAGATTCTTCCATGGCCTCACAGCTCTCAAAAGCAAAGGTTTTGAGCCATGGAAATACTCTCCGGGTAATTACATAAAGGTCAGGAGCCATGTTCAGCTTGTTTTCACACGAGCAACAAGTGTGGCTGAGTGTGTGCGGGCAGCATTCAAAATAAGGCGCGGCCGTTTAGGTTTCCCGTTGAGCAGTGCTTCTCAAATAATGGGGTGGGTCATCCGGTGGAGGTGGTGAGGTGGTGTGAGAGGCGGGGGAATACAGCGCCTTCGCTCTTTCGTGGTTTTTAAAAAATATATCAAGTAATAAATCGTGCAATTTTGTGGTTGAAGAATAGAGCTTTCATGCATAAAAATGACAAAACAAACTAAAATAAAAGATGTTTCATTGTTGGTATCGATGCTTTTGAATCATGCTTGGGGCTTCGATAAGGTCTGATATGAGCGGAGTGGAGAAGGAATAATATCAAAATGTATCGAAAAGAGACACTTTGAAACCTTGTCAAAACAACAAAAATATAGTTTATGAGATAAAATGTGAAAAATAGAATTAATGTTTTAAACGGCTGATAATTATTATTCCAAAAACTAACCTGCAAGCGCCTTGTATAAGTGAATGAATAGAAGGTTCAGACAGATGTGTCATGTGCAGAAAAGAGAGGGTCAAGTGCAGATTGAGAGTCAATAGGACAGAAGCAGCAAGTGATCCTGTTCTATCGAGTGGCGGGGCTATGTGGGGACTCAGCAGAATGTTTGACTGCAAATCTATACTCTCCCATCAACAAGCATTGTCTACTCTCCGAAATATCCTTGTTGCAATTCCCAGCTGACCTGTTGAAAGCAGCCCAGGAGGCCAATGAAGTCAGATGACTTGCTGCTGTTTGTTTGGGCGAGTGAAGGACACACTAAGTGTGAGTATGACTCAATGCGTCAAACAATTGCATGCACTATGTAAACAAAAGTATTGGGACAGTGGGTATTCCACCTACCAAAATGAATGTGTAGGAAAATATGCATTGGTGTATATGAGCACCAATCTCTTGTTGAATACAACATTCTAACTTATAGGTCAGAAAAGTGGAAAAAGCATAACAAAAAAACAGTGTATGTTATACCGGCGATTGGCTGGCGACCAGTCCAGGGTGTGCTCCGCCTCTTGCCCGAAGTCTGCTGGCATAGGCTCCAGCATACCCCCATGACCCTAGTGAGGATAAGTGACATAGAAAATGAATGGATTGTATAAAGATTTTCATCTAAAAGCCTGCTTTCATCTTATTTGTTGGTCCTCACCTTCTATTACTCACCTGATGCTTTTTGGAGCCCTTTAAGTTTGGCTGGACTCCATTGTGGTATCTTTCATCTTTCCTCAAAAGTACCATGGTGCATTGCATTCAAGCCGATATTCACTTGGTTTTGAAGTAGACTGTTATTAAAGTGCAGCAATTAATACTTGTTACCATGGCAGCGAGTTCATCTCTGCTAAATCAGCCAGAGCTTGTGAGCCACTCATCTCACAGCAGTTGGCCCGGATGCCACATGAGAAGGAATACTTCTGGTTTCAACTCACAAAATGATGCCAAAGAGGCAAGCAAGATCGCCCACTTGCTTCCACCAAGAACTTGACAGTGTCATTATCCAACACCGGACCTTATGTCACATTCCACGCTCTAATATCTCTTATTTTGTTGAATTGTTTGCCTTTTTGGGCTTGTGGCTTTGCTCAGCCAGCAAGCCTTGACACCTGTATTCCCTTGAATCTTTCTGATTGCAATGGGAAAAACTTTTATCCAATAACATTGAATATACTGGAATACTTAAATATGCATGGACTCAGGTGCCGTGCACAAATGTTTTATGGTATGCACAACAACGACTTCCCTATGCAAACATATGTGATGTGCACAACAAAAGACAGTTTAATGGTCTTCCCGGCAATCTCACTCACTCACAAGGTGGCATTTATGTGGCCAGTTTAGAGCCCGGAGGACTGTAATGGAGTCGTAATCATCTGATCTAAAATCTGCAGACACAGGAATCATTCATGAAGAGAGGCACTTTATACAGCATGCATTTGGAGAAAATATTTGACTTAGTGAAACATACAAAGGTATTTAAATATGCAGTATTTGAAGGAAAATGCAAGAGCATAATGTTTATCACATAATGCATTAAATGCTTCTAAAAGTTATGCATATTAGGTTTAAAGAACAACAAATCAGGTGACTTTCTATTGTTGTTATCATGTCTTCAAATACATCATCAGCACATTTCATTAGTATCCTGCACAATTCCATAAATACAGCGGTATTAAAGTGGAAAAGCTCATTGTCTTTAGACAGCCACCAGGTATACAATAGATTTTTTTTCCAGCAATCTGATGGAATTAAAGCATTCAGGTCATCTAGTGTAAAGTCATCATGGGGACAGTGGGGAAGCAGGTTGTCTCCTGTCTGAATGGTTTCTGGGCTCGCATCCAAGGGTTTTTAATCCTCATTTCATCGTGCACTCAGTCTACCAAAACTAATACTAGCATGCTGTGCAGTACCCAGTCGTTCAATTTTTATTTGAACAGTGGAGTCTTACAGACAGAGCATTTGTTTTGTTTTTTTCTTTTTCCCCCTCTTTAATGAACCACCATGAAAGCGAGCAAGGAGTGCAGGGAATGGATACTTTTTTTTATTCTTATTCAGTTTAATCTTACACAAAGAGGGACTGAGAAAGAGAATAAGGCATGAGGAGAGTACCGAAATGATAAACCAAGAAGAAGAAGAAGAAAGGACAACAAAAGGACTATTGAGTGTTCAAGAAAACACAATAAATGGAAACCACAGGCTACTTAAGTCCCAGAAGGGACTGGTCAATAAGACATTAAATTACAACGCAGCAAAGAACCACAGGTACACAACAAAAAATAGCCATGGTATCCTTTGGAGGAATCTGAAGAGCCATTAAGTTGACATCACCTAAAATATTCCATCTACTCTTTGCCCTTGAAGCCTGTTTTGCCCTGAGCCATTAAAAAAGCACCCAGACATCACCCTTGGCCTTACCTCACTAATGGACATTGATGCCAGACAAATAGGCGCTGGGCCTCCAAAACCCAAATTACAGTACAATATGTTACCGACGTCATTAAGCTCAAGTTTCCTGCAATGAGCAAACTGCCATTTATTCTATGCTATCAGCATGGGTGACACTGATGGTCTAGTGGTTGACTTGCTTGACGTCAACGGCAGACAGCATGGGTTTAGTCCCCACTGTGATGGTGTGTATTTGAGTGGGAATGGTGGCCTGTCTGTATATGTGCCATGTGAATGACAGAAGATCAGTCCTTTGAACAGTCCGCTTTTTGCATGTCAGTCGGGATAGACTCCAGCTCCTTGTGACCCTGAACAGATAAATAGAAAAAATGGATGGCTGGATATCTGGTCAGCATGTATTCACATCGATCCATCCATTCATCCATTTTCTATACTGTTTATCCTCACTAGGGTTGCGGGGGTATGTATGCACATACAGTTATGGACAAAAATAGTGGCATACCAAAGATGCCAATCTTTTGGTTGTATTCAAAACAGGCATGGCCAAAAGGGCATCTTTGTATAAAAAGATGTAATGAAAGTTCTATATTGGCATTCATCACTGTTAATAATATTAATGTATTAATGTAATAACATTATGTTTTCAAATGAAAGAAAATAGTACATACTGCCGCATGGTGGCCACATCAGCATCACAGTCTGGAGATCTGGCTTTGTGGGTTTTGTCCTCCCACATCTAAAAAACATGTATGTTACCTTATTTGGAGGACCCAGATGAACAGACTGTGATTTCATTATCATGACTATGTTGAGATGAGTACAGTATGTTTGCTCCAGGTACCAAATGGGTATAAAAATGCCTGTGCCAGAAACCATGGCAACCGGTAATGTGATTTAATTAAAAACAAGTCTAATTGTGGTAGCAGGCCTTACTTTAAAGCCTCTGAGTGTCCCTGAATGTGAATAATGAAAGTTCATCAGTAAATCTTTTTGTTCTCCAGAAGCGAGCTCCTACCAAACCCCCCCAAAAATAGCCCATATTCATATTCTATCTAGAATCTATATTTTGAATCTCATCATTAACACAATCTAAGCCATTTACTGTGTTGCTACAACATACCTTCATGTTCTTTATTATATAAAGATGCCAAAGTCTGCTGTGGTTTAGGATTAGACGTGTCTGTCTTGCACCATGTATGCGAATCCCAATAGGAGACTGCAGATCAGAACAGTACCAACACAAATAATTAATACTCAGGGGCAGTGCTGTTCTTGAGCAGAAGAGATGCTAAGTTTAAGAGACGAGATGTGGGCACAGTGAGGGGATGGTGCCAGACCAACAGTTACAGTTCACACTGGTCTAATTGAGTCTGGCTTTTGAGCTTATGTGCCTGGTCAACTTAGCATGCCCTTTGCTTGTGCTGAACTTCACTAAACTATATATGTATATTAGGGCTGTCAATTGATTAAACTATTTGATCGTGATTAATCACATTTGTTCATAGTTAACTCTGAATTAATCACATTTAATTGTAGATAGAAATAAGTTTTTTTTCTGTATTAAGAAGGGAAAATCTCTTTGTAGTAAACAATTTGATGTGCGACTACAACAATAATGACATCAAATTTTATGTATTGAGACATCAATTGCGGAACTACGGACAATTATTTAAAACAATAGAGTCTGCAAGCATATTTTTGTATTACTATTTTTCTTTATTATTACCATATTAACTCTTATTATTATTAGCTCACACTGACACAACAATGTGTATTTTGGAAGCAAATTGGCTGTATAGCAAATATAACAATCAATCAACCTATGTCAATTTAAGACTTAAAGTAATGTACCAGTGTAAGGCCCACTCTTTTCTGGTTAAACCCCGACCACTCAGAGTACAGATACAGATAATTTAGATGGGAGAACAGATACAGATACAGATAGTGGAGTACTCGCTCATCCCAAATCAATGACACTTGGAGCATAAATTGTTATAATCTTGTTTATTGACCATTGGACTATTCTGTTATAGCGCTTGAATAGGAGCTGATTACTTATTCACATTAAGTCACAGAGATACGTGCTATAGATTTAAATGGTTTACTGATGAAGAAACGCATTGATTGTAGCAGACAGCAAGATTGTGATGAAAGGCAAAAATATCCACTTTAATTGGTTGTCCATGTGTGAATTCTCTTTTGCAGTACATGTTGGCACACACACTCATGGTTGCACATTCACATCACTGATATATTCATGCATTTTCACAGAAGTAGAAATGCTCTATTTTCTAATGCATTTATTATTCAAAGATAGGACCCTGTAGACACAGCGCAACAGATTGTTGTGTGAAAAATGAATGCAAGCTGGGCGAGTGCACATGAACAGGCAACTTGGAGTGTTTGCAAAACTTGGGATTCTTGAGCTGCTCTGTAATAGATGACAATCACAGTGGTTCCCCTGGAACACACCTGCTTCCCACAGATAAAATTTCTAAATTGCTCCTCTGAGCAATGTGTATTTTGGAAGAAAACTTTTTATTTTGAGACCCACCTGTAATTGAAAACCTGGATGGAAATACTTATCCAAAACATGAACAAAAAAGGCAAATATATTACCACATTTGGTCATTCCACCAACAGGAAGTGCAAATACAAGATTATATTGCATTGGTTTCCTTTTTGCAGCTATAACAGCCTTGTAGGAATTGCCAATCACATTTTTTCAGAATTCATCCAGCATTGCATAGACTTATATTCTGTAAATTCAGTAACTAAGTAAGTAACTAATTAAGTGGTGCCTTGGTTAACATCATAAATCCGCTACAAATGGTCTGACCCGAACCAAAGCAGACTGTAACCAAGGTTAACCTTTGGAAAATAATGTTTCTATCTTGGTTGCATGAGCTAAGATGGCTGCGTAAACAACATTTAAACAAACTGCGTGCCATATTGCACGCTAACCAGCGGGCAAATTTTTGCAAGAATGTTGGATGTTAACGCACTAACCAAGGCAAACATTAACCAAGGTACCACAGTATTACTTGGCCTTGCCAGTGTTGCTAGAACAAAAAAGGGCCTTCCTCAACCACAGTAGATTTCAATGAAATGTAGCCATTCAATCAAAATGAAAACAACATAAACACGTTTACAATGCATGTACCAACAAAGACCGCTACCATCTACTTGTGGTGGTTTGACAAAATCCAGAAAACATGATAAACATCCTCAGTAGCATGCATAAGAGCAAAGTTATTGCTTGAAAATCAGAGAGATATTTATTCTTGGTTTTTGTGTGAGAAAGCTGTCAAATGTACCTTCTCATTCAATGCACAAAGTTGCCTCTCCGGGCAGATAAGCAAGCTCAAGGTTCACTCAGAGATATTTCCGTGGTCAGAGCTTTGTGAGCAGAAAACTCAGCTTCCTGCAATCTGCCTGTTGAGGTGTGGGCGGTATGAATGCCTCCTGACGCCTCAAGCTTCTGTGACCCAAACGTTATATGCGACACATTTCTCTACAAGGTAAATTGTCTTGCTGAGGGGATCTGCAGTTTTTGGCAACAAACAAGGAAGTCTTGACTAGGGATGCACTGATGCACATTTTCTTTCACAGTTTTTCTTTCACATACATCAGTCATTCTGTAGCCAAAAGTATGTGTGGGCCATTGAAAAGTGAGTTTATGACAGTAAACTGAGACAAACACCCATATACCTTGCCAGAAATATGGTACAATCTTTGCTCCCCTTTAAAAAGCTTTGGTTTTCCCCAGCATAGGTTTGCCAGGTGTAGCAGGAAACACTGTACTACCAGACCTTTTCATCTGAGACAAATTAAAACTTTTCCTAAATCAAATGTAATCCATATACATAAGGCTTAAACTGTGTCTTGCCATTTGATCTGTCTAAATTATCAAGTTAAACTGATTAAAAATGTCTCTTAGCTATTGATTGACTAGGAAGTACCAGCTATATTACTGCTAGCATACTGTAGAACCACTCATATTTGAAATACTACAGCTTTAGACCAAAACAAGAGAAGGAATGACAAGTTTGTTGGCCGTAATGTTGGAATCAATTCTCACTCTCTCTTGAAGGTGTCAATTGGAGCAGCGTTTTTGTCATTTGGAGGAGAGGTACACATTATCGGCCAATTAGTTACATCTGTGAATCATGGAGCTGTGGGAAAATGCTAAGTATGAAGAAATGGTAATGGTAATGGTAATGGTTTTATTTCATTTGAACATGCATCAGATTACAATTGAGTGCATCACATAATCAGTTCACAGTTCCACATGTAAAGTAAATGCTTCATTCAATCTCTGCTGCATTTTTATTTACTCTTCATATACAACAGATATTATAAGTTAAGTTAAGATAAGTTAACGGTAAGTCAATGTAAATCATCAACTTCTGTTCGATAGTTTAGAATGTTTAAGTTTGACAAATATGAAGTATTTATGCAATGTGACTTGCCCCCTAGGCAGCAGTCATTCCACCACCATTGTGTGTATATAAATGTATAAGCTAAAGTAATAAAGGTTCTGTGAGTCTATAATTTGAAGCTTCTACCATTCTTGACCCTAGTACGGATTATTTCTATTTTTAAACCGGAGGTCAAACCTTGTGTTCAATCCCAGATGTTTCACTGGTTGTTGTTCATCTGACATAATCAATAGAACACTACCATTTTGGAGGAGTGAATGGTGTTAACTGTTTAAGCAGTTGGAGGTCCTTGAGGAACTTGCTTAAGAAAACCTCAGTAATTCCGGTATTGAACTGCTCTATCACTGGAAATGTATCCTAATGTCCTCTGAATTGTAACATTGTAACATTTACCATCGGTGAATCAATGCATAACGCAACTTGTCCAAAGCAGGCAACTGAAAAGATTTCATTGACCGCTGAGAAACAAATGAAAAGAAGTCTGCCTTAGTGAATAATGTGGCACAAAGAAAGGGTATATACTGTAAGCTATAAAAGTATATAAGATGTTAAAGTCTGTGCAAAGCAGTGGGGGCCACATCTGTAAGTGGTTGAAAAAGAAGAAAGTGATATAACTGCTGGAGGGCAAACCATTTGACAGCTGCATTATTCAGATTTACCCTTACAAAATCCCCCATGTGGGCGCTTTGACAATTGAACTTCTCCAGTTCCGGGCTCAAAGTACAATGCATGTCTGCGCTGCCATTCAGTCTTTGCAGGATACAGCAGAAGACTGGGATTTGCAGGGAGGCATGGAAAATAACAGTGGACAGGTTAAAACCCAGACTTACTTAATGCCTGTAAACAATTGAAGCTTACGAGTTCAGGAAAGGGTAGAAAGTACTCAAGTGCAACTATTTAAATAGAGCTTATTTTCCACCAAGCAGTGCAATTTGGTTTACTTGTGGTGGTACAGATACTATTTTTTACCATAGTGTGACCACAGAGGTAGTGAGGAATAAATTCATGCAATTTAATGGGTACAAATAGTACAATTTAAACTGTAAATGTAGGTCAGTGATAGTGTTTCGGGCAGCATAGAAGGCTACGCTGGCTGCACACAACTATCACCCAAAGTAGATGAACCACACCAGCTTTTAGCACTGTGATGAGTGGATCACACCGAGTTGGATCACACTTGGTGGGAATGTGGCTCGAGTCTGTTGCAGGAATGTTTTGTGGCTCCAAGTGGCAGAAAAAGACGGAGATGATTTCAGAGGCGTTAAGCCCGACATATACGTGTCAAAAGGCCTAGCCTTTTGAAAAATTCCTCATTCTTCCCTAATTTATTGACTGTATTGGGTCACAGAAAACTGTCTTTGCTTTTTTTCCCCCATGAGATTTGTCATTTGTCGCTTTTGAAGTAAGAAACTAAAACATTTCAAACTGACAAGCCCCAACCCGCATCCCACGCTACTGCAGAAAGCTTCTGACTGAACAGTAATTTCTTGTTGATAACACATCCCTTGGAGAGCAAATTCCTCTTCAAGTACTACTTCTCTGGTAACTCACTGCAAGTTGTTTGATCAAGCTATCTGGGGGTAGGGCACGAGGTAAATATTCCACAATGTTTGCGAAGTGAAGAGCCATAAAAAAATAAAAAAATCAAATTACGACCAGTCCACAAAGGGACTGTGGGAGGATTACTAATCAGAGATCATGCACATGGGCCATACTATTAACATAATGTATTAAAAGTTGTAATTAGACCTTAAAAAGTGAAAGAACCATGCAGATGTGTACTATACTATTACAATGGTATTGCAGTGATAAAGCAGACAACCTGCAACACTGCGACATAACCCCATGTCAAGCGTGCAAGCATGTGTGGGCACAGCTTCATGCGACCATACAAAGATGTGGTCTATCAACTTCTCCCATCAGGGGTCGCCACAGCAATGTGTATTATTTCTTTAGCTTAAATGCCCTTCCTGTCGCAACCCTCATTTATCCGGCCTTGGGAGCAGCACTGGGGAGCTCAGGTGTTGAAGTACTGGCCAGGAAGTGCACAAAAGGCAGCAGCTACAGGACCAGTGCCTGAGTGTCCTTCCATTAAGTCAGTGAATTAGTGTTTTTTCTACATGGGTTGGGTGCACACTGCTATATTTAGCATGGTTCTGTCAAGAACCCTGAAGCACCATTGCAGCTGAAGTCAGCCTGCTCACTGCCTTGCTGGCCACGCGGCTGACCACAAACACACACACACGCACACACACACACACATACAGACCACATCCTTTACTTGTGTTTCTTTAAGTCTTCATCCTCTTTGTTTAAGCATGCAAACTTACAAGTCTTTCCCATCATGCAGGCTGCATGCGTCAGGGTGATGTGGAGCTCGCCCGACTGTGGTCATCTGGCCTTGCCACATGCTGACTACGGTGCGAGCAGCCACATCTATCATGCTGTGCATCTATGTAAATGTGCCTAATATAAAATGCCATAAAATTGCAATGTATTGCAACAATTTTTTTTCCGTTTTTTTTCCCAAATGTACAACAGAACACACTGTCCTTTCTTTTTAATCTCACAGCATCAAAGAATACTCACGCATTTCTTTGTCTGAAACACAAAAGAAATCAGTGTGGCCGCTGGTGCACCTCTTCAGAAAAGTCAATAATTTACTCAAGGATTACACAGTTTCATAAATTTAAGGTAAACAGAATGTTATGGGTCTTATTGAACAGAGTTAGTCACTGTAACATCCTGTGTATGTTTCCTGATCAATTTATGGATGTGCATGTTTTAGCAGGACAGAGATGGAGTGAGTTAATGTTTTTTCTATTTATATTGTGTTCATGCTGCATGTCAGAGACTGAGTGGTTTGTATGAATGTCAGTTTGTTTGTCTACTACCAAAGCTGAATTTATGTCACTGATTTTTGTAATCTGGGTTTGTTTTCTTGATTTTCCGCTAACAATATTATTGATTAAAAATTTGCAGACAAAATACATAAGAAATGCATTTGAAATTCAGTTGTTTTTTCTTAATTCAGTGCAAAACAATTTTCAAAATCCACATATTCCCCTCCAGGAAATTAAGATGAAATAATTCAATTGTGAGAAGAAATAACAAGCAACAAAAATGTAACGTTGAAACACATTTTCAAAACATGCACTTAGCTTTTTCTGAAAAGTGTCTAACTGCAGATGATTTTAGAACTACGATGGAAGGATGAGCAGAGCAGACATACTTTCAAGAAGTGGATAAATGCTCCAAACGTAAGCTGCTAGTGGTGTGGAGTGCCAAATTAGATCATAAGGAGGGGGAAGCCATTCAAAGATGGGAAATACGTGAAAGAATCTTTCACACAAATATAAGAGCAGCTATTCTCCAAATTAAAATATAAATGGGAATTTCTTCAGAAAGTTAAATAAATCCTACACCTTTCTCTGCAAAACTGTCAAGGATAGAAACAATGGAATAACAACTAACACCACTAGTAGATTAATTGATGATATTAATTCAGCACAAGCATATTCAGTTGCCTGTGATGCGCCAAGTGACGTAAGCGATATTAGTTAGAAAGAGCTGATATGCGGATATGTGAACTCTGATATTTTTTTTTTGTTAAACTTGTCTATGGTATGTTTTAATTTCATGCATGTTCTCCTCATGCTTAATCAGGTATTTATAAATTTTGCATGAATTGGGCATAGTTAATTTTCCATAGTTAACGTACAATATGGGGTGTGTCATATTTTTATCACAAAAGAACCTTGTTAACAGCCAATTAGCTTGCTGACAAATTGGAGACCGGAACCGCAAATCAGCTCAGTCGCCCGTCTATGGTGGCATCAGTGGTTGACTCTGCAGTTCTTTGCTAATTGACACAGTTACACCACAAGTCTGTTTTTTATCATCTCTGCAAAATAACCCACAATGGAGCTCAATCAAATTGCAGGCAGCAGCATTTTGATGCAGAATGTGAGATGTTTCGTTTACCCCTTTCTTTTGTCATTGTTATGCGCTATATGCTCGTTAGGGGTAGGACAAGCAAGGATGAATTGTTGTATTGTTTCTATATATTCTGGTGTTACCTTAAAAATGCTATGTTTGCCACCCACACTGGTGTATAAATGTGGTTGAATGTTTGTGGTGGTTGGAGAGGCCGTTGTTGCAAACTGGCAGCCCTGTTTCCATCAGTCTACCCCAGGGCAGTTGTAGCTTACTCCCATGTGTGAAACTGTGGAATTAATTCTTCCCGTTTCATCTAATTAGAAATGTTGTTATCTCGTCATTGATATTTTACTTCATGTTTCTCGTTTGTATTTTTTTTCACCATCACTGTGGACTTTTTCTTTGGACTAAGGAGGGTGAAGTGGCTGGTCTAGAAATATTATTTTGTATGTCCTTCCAGTGAACTGGCACAGCAGATTTGCTAGGAGCGTTTGGGCCCTTGCTTTCCACCAAACAAAATGGCTTTGCAATTGCTGTGATCTCTGTGCTGGGACAACTCTCAAAGAGATTACAATGGAGGAAGATAAAAGCTCAGAAGTGGTTGAAACTATGAACTTCAGCCCAGATTTCCCTGCAGGAACACAGCTCAAGAGTTACAGCAGTTTCACTTGCTTCGACTGGATGATGGTCAATCACGCTAACTGCTGCACTTTAGTAAGTCAAGGGTGCATCAAGGTCAGGGATCTGTTGTGGGCAGCTGATTGATTCTGTTGGGACGGACATGTTCAGGCCCAGACATAATGGCAGCAAGTTCAATTTGTAAACAGCCCCTTGTGAAGCAGGGCAGATAAACAGTGTTGACATTATTTTTGTCTGCTGATTCTGGAAGGTGATACTTGGTATCACAACATGGTGTAGAACTCTGACATTCATGCTGGCAGAGACTGTGGATGGGATAAAACTGTAAATGATTGGTTGCAGAAAATATCACAATAGAAGATAAGGCTTCCACAGGTGAAATGCTCCCCAACTTTGTCTGCCTCACAAAAGATGTGAAACACAACTGTTTTCCATATCCTGTTAGAATTTTTTTTTTTTTGGGGGGGGGGGGTTAAATTAGTTTCAGATTTTTTACAGCCAATAACTCTAAACACTGCGACTAAGCCTCATTTTGTACTCTGAAAAAAACAAAGTTCATTACAGGGGAACCTTGGTGGTCATTAATCCAGAAAGTCATATTCCAACCAAAACGTACTTTAATTGAATCCATTATTTCATGTAAGAAATGTAAATCCACTTAATCGGGTTCAATAAACCCTAAACCCTCATAGTTTTACATGCAGAAAACAATGTTTATTTTTCTCTTGCTTTGAACCCTGCAGCTTAAACATGATTATGACTTTAGTGACATCTTGTGTGCTTCCGATCAGCCCTTTTGCTTTTTGTGCATGCACCCTCATCATGGAGAACACATGGAGAGGTTCCTGTGTTGCATCTTCAAGGTTAGCGGCGATCAATCAAACGTTTTTGCGAGGGTCTGTCAGTGGATGTTGGCAGTATGGAGTGGTGCTGTGTCACTGTCACCGGTGGGTTTAGGGGGGAAAGACACATAAAGGAGACACTAGCGGAGTGTGTGGGGAAGGAATTGTCTGGTTGGTCGATTCTGACACTGAAGATGATGGCCTTAGTGGTTTTAGTGTGAAAGGTAGAAGATGAATGACAGATAATTTTTTTGGTGGGCTACTGTTTAACTAGTCACATTACACTCACTGTTCCGTGCATTCCGTTGTGTGGAAAAAAAATTAAATGTTTTCTGTTTTTTTCTGTTCTATTCCATGTTAGGACATCTACCGCAAAAGCCAGGTCAATAATAATGAAACAAAACAAAATAAAGTTGTCTACAAACAGTATGAAAATATATTTTAAATATTTGGAAATTCTAAGAAAATCTACAAAAATGTGGAGAAAGACAAAGGGAAGTTCAAATTAATTAAACTCTTTTTCACCTACGTATATCACAAAGCTGATTTTTGCATTTACAAAGTCTCAAAGTGGATCCTTTCATTTTTCATACCGTGGCCTTTGCTGAAAAAAGCTTGGACACCCCTGCCAGATTTTGGTCACATAATATACACTCACATTTAGACTTACACAAAATGTTCAGTTAATGTTCAGTTAACCTAAATAACATTTGCTTGCATTGTAGGAGGAAACCTGGAGGTAACCCACATCTGCTCACACAACCCACAAAAGCCCGTGAATGTTTTGCTCTGAGGCAGCAAGGTTCCTGCACTGCTGTGCTTCCCACTTTACCATAAAAAGAGGAACTAGTGCCGGCGGGACACGAGCAAGATGCAAGTGGATGCTGGGACAGGACTGTCCGTCATGCTTTGCAATTCTTCAGGTAAAAAAAATAATTGGAAATGTATTGTTTACAGGCAGTAAAAGCTAATGAGTTGGCAGACCTTGAGTTGGGAGCGCTGATGGACAACAAATAAGCAAAGTTGACTGTTTTTGTCAACAAACTGGTGAGGCTGCAGTTCTATAGGAAAATCTACAAAAGCAGCAAAGATACAAGAATGTCTCCTCCTGGGAGATGCACCCTACAATTCATTGCATCTTTTTTTTTGAGGGATGTTGTTGTCTCCCTAAGTCTCCAGCCAGAAAGCGCTGTGATGTAATTCACCCTGTCAACACAACTTGTTTTTGAAAGACTATATTCAAACATGAGCAATCGTGATTTATGAACCAGCTGCAATCAACAAAGCAGAAACGTTTGCCTCCAGCTTTTCTTTGGGTCAAAAACAACCGTGCATCATCATACCAACATTTCATCCGTGCTTTTTTTTCCTTTACTATATGTCATATTCTATGATGACATCCGCTGCAGGCTACAGCAGTCTTGTTCCTTTTTGACTGTGATCCATGGAATTGCTTTTTAAGCTTTGCCGTTGCCCAAAGCAGCTCCATGCCAGCCTAGTGGGCAGACGACCCTTGCCTGGGCACACATCCAACACGGTATTCCGTAGAAATAAGTGGCCTCAATCGTCACAGTGTTGGAGACCAATGTAAAAGCACAGCTCTGTTATTTTCCCGACACTCATAGGGAATGCAAATGGGATTTCTGATTTATTTCTGTTCTCAAGGGCGGACAGATTGATTTGATGCAGACTAACACAAAACCTTGCATCCATTAAGCTTTTTTTGCCTGTAAGCAATGAAGTGAGCAAAACAGCCAATTGGGATGTGTTTGCATTAAAAAAATAGAATTACATTTACTGCCAGCATCTATCGCATTGGTAGTGTAGTGGTACATTTGGCTGTCTTCCTGAATCCACAGTAGGCTCTTGAAGACGGACTACAACCACTGGTCATGATGCAAACTTTGCATCAGAGTATGACATTATTGAAATATGAAGTAAAGATTTTTGTTTTTTCTTGTATGTGGTTCTGGACTCCTAGAGTAGCTATACACGCACAGAAAGCTTTATAGATCTTCCAGACTCTGCACCCCTTCCTGCAGAAGGTGTGTGTAATTTACTCTACCCCGGCCCGCCTCCAGGCCGAGCCCACTTGGCTGTGATTGGTCATACACAGACAACCGCTATTGTCCGATTACTTACAAAAAAATAAATACCGTTAGGACACTGATAAATTGTTCCATAAAGACTCCTCAACACAAGTGTCGGACTTCAGCAACAGTTTGGCGGATAGTGCAGCTTCTTATTGGCCCATGTTCACAATACAGTCTTGTGTGAAGTGCTGTTGACAAATGAGAAGATTTTTCTCTTGCTGAGAGGGAATCAACCACTCCAACTACTTTTGCTTGATACTTGCTTCATTAGGAAAGCTAAAAAAAATTTTCCTGGGATCCTTTGCTCAACATGCTAACGCAGTTGAGTAATGCTCGACAACAGTACAAAACAGAGACTACAGCGAGTGCCTGAGCATGCCCATATAAGGACGTCTGGGTTGAGCGATGTCAGTGGAATTAGGTGTTACGTTTTGTCAGATATGCATTCTTGTAGACATTTGTTCCTTTCAGCTTCTTCCCCTGTTTCAGTCATGCAGTTCTGAATTTCAGTTAGCCAGTTAGCTTGCCTTGCTAACGATTGTCAGCGCTTGTAATTCCTTCATTTCGACGAGTTCGTACCGCTCACCAGTTGGACTTGGGGATGTCACAAAGTGTTGACAGGTGGATGCCAAAAAGAAGAGCTCTTGCAATGAACGTCATCACACCTGAAAGCTTGTTGTGTCTCAGCCTTTTGTGGGTGCAGAACAAGCACAGCTAATCAATTAGTAGGCTTTCACAGCTGGAGCCATTCAATAATGTTTTTGAAAGGATCTATGTCTGACTTTAAGGGGAGCTTTTCTGTATGTGTTAAGATAAGAAAAGCTCCCTTTCCCATCATTTGTATTATTTTTACAATTAGATTTCAGTTGTTACACTTAATATATACAATATATAAAGCCTGACATTGAGAAAATGAAATGAGTCATAAGCAAAAATAAATAAATAAATAAATTGTCAAAACATTCACTGATCACCATATCACCTCAGGTTGAATTGTGTCATTTAGCCTCGCAAATTATTGTGACGGAGATGCAAATGCAGATCCTTAATGGGAGTTCATCAAGCTCTGTTATGGCACGTATTAACACCTACAGTAAGCTGATAATTACAGCACTGCTCTGTCAAAGGGGATGGAAAACTGTGCAACCTGCCTCCATCTGCCTGTGGATCTACTTGCATTGCTTCGCTTAACCACAACACCACAGTAAGACAAGGACACAGATTACATCACAGATTTGGTAACAGATGCCCTCTTGGATTAGCAAACAAAGTGGAAGCAAAAAATAGATGCACGGGCCGTTATCCCACGGATGGCAAGCTTTGTTTTTAATATAATGGCTGCCTGCTTTTTAGCTGATTTGAATCCAACTCTGAGGCTTTACAATCCTCAATGCTATCAATCGGCCTTGACCTTTAAAAGACAAAAGGTTCATAAAAAGTGTTACATTTCTGAGACACACACATTAGATACAAGTGACGTGCGGTCAGAGGACATAATGGAAAAAAACATGAAATACATAGTCAATGTATTCTTGCTAATTGGACAATAAAATACAAAACCAAAAACATTAATATAGGAGGCGCTGCAGTACTCACGTTATCCTGAAGAGATCAAGAGTAAGTGCATATAATCAGTGTTAATGGGGATCTATTATGCTTTTTCCACTTTTCTGACCTATGAATGTAGTTAGAATGTTGTATTCTTGTGTTAAATGATGCCAGAGTTTCAGATAATAAGGTTTGAACATTGGGAAGTGAGCCCTGAAAGAAGTTAGCGATGGTTCAAAACACTAGGTTTCAAAAGGCGTGGTAAAACTGCCTCTTTGTGATATCACAGAGGGGCTGACTTCCTTGTTTATACCCTATTTTCCGGACTATAAGTCACACTTTTTTTCATAGGTTGGCTGTTTCTGCAACTTATACTCCAGAGCGACTTATAAATGAAAAAACTGTTTATATTACATAAACCCTGAACACCTTTTCTGTTCATGTTTATTTTTTTGTGAGTTGAATAACCATTGTGTTAGCATATTTTACACCTATTCAGCCTGTTCTCTATTCTTTTATTGTTAGAACTTGCCTTCCAAGAGGACGTAATGACTGTTTTGATCAAGTAGTTTGTCAAATTAATTACCCGCAAAAATGGGACTTATACTCCAGTGCGACTTATGTCTGTTTTTTTTCTACCTAATTATGCATTTTTGGCCTTGTGCGTTTTATACTCTGGAGCGACTTATAGTCCAGAAAATACGGTATATAAACTCTCTGCCCTCCCCCAAGCATAGAGGAAGCCAGGTTACTAATAGCCTTTTCCCACCCTAATTAGTGTCTCTACCCAAGTTTTTTTACACACTGGTAGTCCCGCAAAACATGTTACACATTGCCGATGTTGGAGAAACCCTAACTGTAAAATGTAAGGCTAAATTGAGAGAAATCTTAGAGGAATTTCAGACATCAATGTATTTTTTGTAGTTGAAATCTCTAAAGTTATGTGGAATTTAATTTGGTGAACTCACCAGCAGGCAGGTTTTAGCTGATGGATCAGCTGGCCTCACGCCAGAATGTCACTGAAGTTATCCATTATGGTTGTGATATGAACCATACTTGAAAGTTGGATTGAAATTAAAGCAGGACATCTGTCTGTGTTTGAAATGACATACTTTATACTAGTTTTAATCCATAAAATATATGCATCAGGGCTTTATATTGTCCAACCGGGGATGTCTTTTGCCTCATAATAGTGCAGCTTCCTGCCACATCATTCATCCACATCTCTAATTACAGCTTGTGTTGGCTGTAATGTGCCATCAATCTGGCATCGCCAGCACATTTTACACGCCACTGCAGGTGTCCATTCCACAATATGTCTCTTGTTGTTCACTTGTTGATATTTGATTTCATCTGTATTACATGATAATCACAATCATAGTGACACTACTAATAATAATTATCATTAGAATTATAGCAATAGTGGAGAGAAGAGGACATTTAATACAGACTCAGAACTAATGAGTGAAAAAGAGGAAAGGATGCGATATGAAGATATGATGGTCTCACTTTACAATAAAAATATAATAGTTAATGAGGAAATAATGAGTAGAATAGGTACTAAGCGGTTAGTGTTAGGTAGGTTTGCCATTTTGTGTAACTTATTGTAAAGTGTTATCGATATGATGGACAGACAGTATAGGTAGAAATCTTGAAAACATGGTGTCCAAAATGTTGAAATACAATTCCTCTGGAGGGGCAGCTGCATTTCCATTGAGCACAAAATGACAAACCCAAAAATGAAGTAAGAACTACAAATAATACATTGCAGCATATAATACCATGTGACTAAGTGAGGGAATTGCATTGCAGCCATCTGACCTGACACTTTGTAAGTGCTATTATCTTACTGCTACACTGCAGCATCATTGCCTGTATGTGTGACATAATATGCATATCACCATCCTGTTTATTCTTTCTTGCCGTTTACACAAGCATACTTCAGCTATCACAATCACTGCACTCCAAACATTCACATTTGATTAAAACCTCTAAAGAAGTGTGTTGTTCTCTCTTCAGAATCAAGCATGCACCACAGAAAGGACAAAAATGATGTTGTTGCTGGTCAAATACCAGAAAAAAACATGAATTGATGATTTCATTGACTAATATATGACAGCATAGTCATCACAGGATGCCATGCAAATACAGCCTGTACACTGCAAAAAGGGCTAGCCAAATATAAGATGAAGATAGACTAGATTTGGGGGGGGGGGGGAAATACTTGAAACTAGTGAAATTGTCGGTCCATGCAACATACAATTTTTACTTGGTAAGGAATCTTGAATTAAGATTTCCACATTTAAAAATAAACATGACCGAAATCCTAGGTTTAAGATTTTTAGACCATTTCTGAACTAAACTAGACAAAATGTAATCCCTCATTCTAAAATGAAGGTTATACTATAAAGTCAATAAGTAAATAGGCCTTAAAACCAGGCAAATGATCTAACATATATAGAAATATCATTTTAAATCTTAGCAGGTGGTAAATAGTTTGCAGTGTAAAAGATCTGACATACACCAAAATTGGACTTATATCATACGTACGTAGTCTAGGAACAGCCCTCTTACGTAACCTGAGGGCCACCTGTACAGTTCTTGAGTTTATTTTAGTAGAAGGCCCAACAGACATTTTTATTTGCATATACAGTATACAGCACTTATTTAAACTGTGCATGTGTGGGTGTGTGTGTACTTACCCTGGTATTATGAACATAATGGTTTGACCAAACCTTACGCAATGGCAGCCTGTCTCATTAGCTGTGGATTCCAGCAGTGAGCCTTCCTCGCTTTTCTCTCGCTCGCTCACACACACACACACATTGTCTTATCTGATGCCTCCTGCCCTCTCTCCCTCCTCCTCCGCACACTCTTTCGGTCTCTGTTGTTTGCTCTCTCCAGAGCACCAGCGACTGTATTTCACCACAGCCTGACTCTTTGTTGAAAATGTTTCCTGCCAAATCACCTGTCCCCCATCCGGATTAGTACCTGAGTGCTCGGATTTATAATTGGTCCACTCTGGTGAATTTGATAAGGTACTCATTTGTTTTCCATCTCAACAGCATGACTTTTGTTTACTTATTTTTGCAATAAAACCTTTTTAACTGCATAATTTTCATTCATTTATTTCTTACTGTTTACTATTTTTAAATTGATTATACTGATTATGATCACTCAAGGGAGAGGAGATTTTCACTCTGCTGTACATATTGTATGAGATGAATGCATTACACCACACAGAGAAACAAACCACCCACATGCATGTACAGTGCATCCGGAAAGTATTCACAGCGCTTCACTTTTTCTACATTTTGTCATGTTACAGCCTCATTCCAAACTGAATTAAATTAATCTCTTACCTCAAAATTCTACACAAAATACTCCATTATGACAATGTGAAAAAGTTTTTTTTTGACTTTTTTTGAATTTATTAAAAATAGAAAACAAAAAAATCACATTTACATAAGTATTCACAGCCTTTGCCATGAAGCTGAAAATTGAGCTCAGGTGCATCTTTTTTCCACTGATCCTCCTTGAGATCTTTCTACAGCTTAATTGGAGTCCACCTGCAGTAAATTCAGTTGATTGGACATGATTTGGAAATATAATAACTGTCTATATAAGGTCCCACAGTTGACTGTGCATGTCAGAGCACAAACACCAAGCATGAAGTCAAAAGAACTGTCTGTAGACCTGCGAGACAGGATTGTCTTGAGGCACAAATCTGGGGAAGGATACAGAAACATTTCTGCTGCTTTGAAGGTCCCAATGAGCACAGTGGCCTCCATTATTCGTAAATGGAAGACGTTTGGAACCACCAGGACTTTTCCTAGAGCTGGCCGGCCTTCTACACTGAGCGATCGGGGAAGAAGGGCCTTAGTCAGGGAGGTGACCAAGGCCCCGATGGTCACTCTGTCAGAGCTCCAGCGTTCCTCTGTGGAGAGAGGAGAGCCTTCCAGAAGGACAACCATCTCTGCAGCAATACACCAATCAGGCCTGTATGGTAGAGTGGCCAGACGAAAGCCATCAGACCAGAGAATTTTGTTTCTCATGGTCTGAGAGTCATTCAGGTGCTTTTTGGCAAATTCCAGACGGGCTGCCATGTTCCTTTTACTAAGGAGTGGCTTTCGTCTGGCCACTCTACCATACAGGCCTGATTGGTGGATTGCTGCAGAGATGGTTGTCCTTCTGGAAGGCTCTCCTCTCTCCACAGAGGAACGCTGGAGCTCTGACAGAGTGACCATCGGGGCCTTGGTCACCTCCCTGACTAAGGCCCTTCTTCCCCGATCGCTCAGTTTAGAAGGCCGGCCAGCTCTAGGAAGAGTCCTGGTGGTTCCAAACGTCTTCCATTTACGAATAATGGAGGCCACTGTGCTCATTGGGACCTTCAAAGCAGCAGAAATGTTTCTGTATCCTTCCCCAGATTTGTGCCTTAAGACAATCCTGTCTCGCAGGTCTACAGACAGTTCTTTTGACTTCATGCTTGGTGTTTGTGCTCTGACATGCACAGTCAACTGTGGGACCTTATATAGACAGTTATTATATTTCCAAATCATGTCCAATCAACTGAATTTACTGCAGGTGGACTCCAATTAAGCTGTAGAAAGATCTCAAGGATGATCAGTGGAAAAAAGATGCACCTGAGCTCAATTTTGAGCTTCATGGCAAAGGCTGTGAATACTTATGTAAATGTGATTTTTTTGTTTTCTATTTTTAATAAATTCAAAACATGTCAAAAAAACCTTTTTTCACATTGTCATAATGGAGTATTTTGTGTAGAATTTTGAGGTAAGAGATGAATTTAATTCAGTTTGGAATGAGGCTGTAACATGACAAAATGTAGAAAAAGTGAAGCGCTGTGAATACTTTCCGGATGCACTGTATGGCAGGAGGGATGTCGAGTAAAGAGATATGCAAATGTTTTATGTTTTTTCCACTTTTCTGACCTATAAATGTTGTTAGAATGTTGTACTATTGTGTTAAACCATCCCAAAATTTCAGATAATGAGGTTTACATATTTGGAAATGAGCCCTGAAAGAAGTTTGGGATGGCTCTGAACGTTTGGTTTCTGAGAGTTTTTTCCAACACCGGCTCTCTGTGACTCACAGTGAGTCGGACTTCCTTATATGGGGGTTCCTGGGTACAAGCTGTTCCTGTACAAGCTGAGTGGGGACCAATCACAGTGTAGTGGGCATGCCCTGAGGTGGCTGTGGGTGGAATGAGCTAAAATAAACCATTTTGGGAATCCAAGGAAAAACAGCTGAAATAGGTGACGATTCTGGAAGCTCTACGTAGCTTTCTGTGTTGGTTATTGTGTGTAGCTTAACTATAGGAGTCCGTAACTGAATACAAAGGGACAAAATTAGCATATAGTTCACATAGCACATAGTTCTCTATTATTTTCTGTCATGGCTCTCTACATTGAAATACTATTGAGAACCTGATAATATTTGTTTATATGTACAAAGCACTGTATGAGTTGCGGGCAACAGCATCATTTAAGCATGAATGAAAAGCATGTGCAAGCAAATGCAAGCTTTTGCAGTTGACAGTGTATTAATAACACAAGACAATTGCCATAATGTGCACTAAGAGGACAACTTTGTCATAAATTTTCAGTAATACCTGGAAAATCAGATGATAACTGAGGTTCCACTGCACATATATTTATTTCTATATTGGATATTATTACTTTTTTGGCTTACTTTAATTTCTACAATGTGCTATCAGCCATAAATAATGACCCCCAAGCCATAAATGGCAGCTGAACCGCACTTGCGCAAATACAAAAAAAGGGCTCATGCCAGCACTCGCTTAAGTTGAGATTGTGTGGGTACGATGACTTGCTCAAGAGCACCACAACAGTTGTCAGAAAGCGGATCAGCATCTCAATTTCAAACAATTAACAATTTATTTTAGCCCACTCTCACCATGACATTCCGGTGTCACTCCACTGTTTCATCTCCAACATAATGTGAATGTAAAATGGATATGAAAAATAAATGAGGAAGATTTTTTGGTATTATACTTCATTGGCATTCTGAGGGTTTTGCAACAGAAATCATTAAAAGGGGTTTAAATAGAAATGGAGCAGAGCAAAAGTCAAGACTCCTAACCTTTTGCTCTAAATTAGATACTAATTAGCCCCTCGGATAAATTGTATTAATTTTTTTTTTAAATGGTGATTATATTATTAATTCATGTTAATGGGAAATGCAGGCTGGATTTTGAATGTTGATTGCCAGTGGATGTAATTTACTTTTGAACGACATATGGGCGGCTCATGTTGAATTTGTTTTCCATGTGGCAATGCTTTAATTCTGCACATGGTGTTTATTTTGCTTCAAAGGCTCGCATGTGCCGTGCAGTGCTTTTCAGCTGTTTACACTCTGCAGCTCAAAGCCTGGGTACAAGTTCCAGAAACACTCTGCAGGGTATAAGAAAAAGGACAATAAACACAACAACATGACAAGATTTAGAATACAAGCAAACTAAACTATGTATGTGCTTGCAACAGTATTTTAAAGAAGACCACAAATGTTGCCATTTTTGAACAAGTGCACACCATATGTCATGTGTCGGGCAGGGCCAAAACAGTAAAAAGCTTTCCCCTCATCATGAATTAAGGATGTAAATGCAAACACGGCCAGCTGGCCCAAAGTGATCATAGGATGCTGCTTGGCAAAACCTCGAGCCATTGCTCTCTTCTTCCACAAATAAAAGTAGCAGGAAGCGAGCAAAACAAAACTGGGACATTGTCACATGATGGTTGTTACATGTCTGTCATACTTCCAAAAAGTAACCAAAAAGGCTTTCCTTGTTTTTTCTGTGGTCATAGTGTTTGCCCTGAATACAGTCGGACCTCGGTTAAAGTCCGCCCCGGTCAGCGTGTTTTTGGCTAACATGAAAAAATGTACACTAATATTCTGCCTCAGTTTGCATAGGTTACATTTTCCAGTTAGTTGAAAATATGTATTTTAATGTTATTATTACACTGCATGAGTCTAACTGTCTTCTTAATGTAAATGTCCTGTTAGAATTTTTATCTTGATAAAAAAAAACAGAACTGGAAGTCAGCAATGTTGCCTGTCTATGTTGACTCTAAAAAATGTTAACACAAAACACCTTTTTATAGTTTTACAATTATAGTTGTTGGTGCATGAAACAATTCTAAATGCATATTGAATTACCGTGTGCCTTGCCTTGCAGTAACATAAAAAAAGAAAGACTGTACAGTGGGACCTTGGTTTGCGTCATTATTCCATTCCAGAAGGTCCAACTTAATCGAAACGGTCACTGACCAAATACTTTTTCCCATAAGAAATAAGAAAATAAGAACAGTCATGTCAACACTCACATGTGGATGGACACTCAAAAATCTTGTACAAAGTCCCAATACCTTTTACTGTGTAGTGTAGCTCAGTCATCATTGGATACAATACACAGTCTTACAGCTATTGAGAGGCACAATGCAGCCATGTGAGTCATGTAAAGTCATATGAAGTACTTGATGCTCTCGGTGGGAGTTTAATAGATGCAACGTTTGTGTCACAGCAGCTGATGCACTATTGAAGGAAAACATTTAACCTGCAGGTGCTCTGGTAGACATGAACCTGCCCTCAATCATCCCACAACATCAGACGTGGCCTCCGGGCTATATAAGGGCCTTTGCATATTTATATAAGAGAAGAACACCCGTCGTCTTGTATATGTGGTTTCTTGGATGAACAAACATGTTAGCATGAGTAGTCAGACATTGCCCCCTCTTCGGGTTTTATTGATTTGTATCCTAGAATACAACTTTTATTAAAGCTGCATTATAAGAACCTGTCTCGTCTCTTGTCAAAAACAGACACAAAGCAACCTCCAGATATCTAATGTACTCATGATACATGATACAGCAAATTGTATACCACTTTTACAGCTACAATAAAACTCATTTATTTATATAGAAGTAGGTTAGGGAGCTTGAGTGTATAAAAACTTCAATATATAATCTCTAAATAAAAGTATTATGATATATTGCATATGGTACTGTATATAAAGCTAATTTACAATGAATAATCAAATATGAACAATAACCAAACACAAAAACGCTCCACTGACAACATTCAGTTCAATTCAATATGTTCAAAAGTCCAAGTGTGTTTGTATTCCAGATGTGGTATTCATATGAGGGTATATTGTCATATGAAGATGAATGGCACAAAAGGGGGAGTAAAAACAAAAAAAAGCAGCTGAACGGATATTTTGCAGAGACAAGTGCATCCATGAAGTGTTTTCATTAGATCATAGGAGCACAAGCAAACAAGTGAAGAGCACGCCAAACAGACAGAGCAGGAGCTACAGCAAAAGGAGGAGTGACAGGTTCAACTTTAGACCGGGATCACACTGAATCTGTTGTGGCTCCAGTCCTGAGCCAGTCCGGCTTGCTTCAAAGTGCCGCTGCGGCGAACGTGAGAACAGATGGTCACGCAATAACTAGCCTGGAAGTTCTTGTGTCGTAGATGTTGATGACTTCATACAATGAGTAAGTACAAAACCGCATCTTTTTTCATGTTTATTATTATTAAATAGCATGTAATTGCTTCATATTGTTGTTTGTTTTTTGTCTGTAAAATGTTGATGGATATTGTCAAAAATCCTCACTGAAACTATTAATAATTTGTATTGATTTGATGATATGACATGATATGAGAGGAGCTAGCGTGATCTTGCGGAATGCTGACAGATCCTGTGTGATTCTGGGATAAATGGAGTTGTGCTACAATGTGGCCTGCGAGTCAAAGTGTTACTTGCTTTATATGTCTGTACATATGTTTAAACATGTACTTATATATTTCAATTTCAGGTGAAAACTCTCTGGAGCTTGCTGGCAACTAGATACCCCAATTCCACTCCCCAACACATGTGGTAACTCAGTAAATACCCAGAGAATACAAATATGCATATGCATCATAATCTGGGATGATCTGGCTATCCGGGTCATTACTGCATAATCCTTATTAAATAAATGTAATCTTTATTTAACCAGGACACATGGCTGGGAAAACATTATTTGCTATGACAGCTTTAGCGTGTAGCTTGAGAGAGAAGGGAAGGACAAGCTCTGACTCCCCTCTGAGAACTGCCCGGTGCAGTCAGCATCTTGCATCAAGCATCGCCAATGGGGTAACAACGAGGCAGTGCATCATTCTCAAGCAGGGCTTGTTTACCCTCATGCCCCCACTCTAATTCAGATTGTCCCAGGCAGACTGAGGCGAACCTTTGGGTCAGAACTCGATCCAAAATGATCATCTGAACCTGGGAGAGACTCGCTTTGTGATTTTTGTGCTCTCGCTCAGCAAGATGATGGATAGAATTGCAAAAATATATCAAAATGAGCATTTGTGCAAGCAACATGGTGATGCATGCGCATACAGTACATGCGCATCTACACTTTTGAAGTAAAACCTGCAGGAGACTAAAACATTTGACAGGAGTTGGCATGAAAGTCTATCAGGAGTCAGCAGTGATATTGTATGCAGCAGCTGATGCAATGTGGGACTGCACTGTGACTGTGTTTAGTCTGCATCGCTATTACACAACTCCAGAGTGACACACTGTATCTTTAATAAAGTGGATAAAACATGTTGAGATAGACTTAGGCTTACATTAATAAGAACATTAATTCAGAACTTCTATTCATAGAATAAGCCACAGGGCCAATAAAGAGCAGATTTGCCCCTCTGGTTTACAATGTTTCTTTTTACGAGGATGCAAGTGCAAGAGTACAATTTTAAATAGGGTGATGATTATTATAGTTATTATTATAATTATTATTATAATTATTATTCTGTTCAGAGGGTTACATTGCTGTGATTTATTATTCCATTGAAATGTGCGCGACACTCTGAAAAACCTGCCTGTAAGGTTTTGGTGATGTGTGTGCACTGTGTGCCTGTCAAGCAATTTGCCACTGGACAGGGTGCGCTCCGCCTGCACCAAGAACAGACCAGGTCAGAGCTGGCAATCTTTCAGGGCACTTTTGGTGCGCTGTTTTGTCACAAAATTGTCACTGTGCCAAGCTGAAAGTGTGGACACCTTCAGCCCAAGTCCACTAAATTACCAAATTGCCACTGCATGGGGCAAGACACATTCCGCCACCCTGCGCCACCTTGCGCTGTGCCACAAAATCAGAGCCCAGAGTGTTCATAAACAGGTGCAACACACCTCCATGCACATACTGTAGCACATCCACAAGTCTCAGAGAATGGATGGGCATGCCTGGGTCACGTTGGGTGTAGCTTATGTCGTCAAAGTAAGAAGCGGTTGGGATATAATGATTGCAGTATACTTCAGTATTGGCGAACTCGGTGCATATGGCCCCTTGGAGAGCTGCAGTGACGCCTTCCTCGCTTTTTTTGTTTTTGAGTTATCAGCTGCACGCCAGTGAACCCTTTATTTCAAAACATGTTGACAATAATTTGCTACTGAGACTCTTTTCAGATCGCCTTTATAGTCTGGCGCATTTCAACCACAGCTTCAAGTGCCCTGCACATAAAACAGCTGTGACTCAGCAGGGTTTGCACTGATGAGAAAGTCCTCCACGCTTGACTTCCATCACACCAACCACGAGCCTTCACAGTGAGGCACAAATCAACAGCGGTGCCCCAGCAGTGCCACTGTGGCCCCTATTCTTAAGGTGTGACCTCCCCTTGATTCCACAGCAGCGCCGCCTTTTGGCTCCCATGTACTCACATTCATATCCAAGCACTTACTGGTTTACTGGTCATAATTTTGTGAGCCTGTCATCCCATTGATGAGATGTTGTCAAGGCTTACCTCCCACTGAAATCCCAAATATGAGTAGCACGGAAAGTAATACCGTTTCTTTCCACTTTTAAAAACATGTTGCCCATCATCCACATGGATCCTGTGTACTGTAATATACTATATGACACCAATTAAAAAGAGGCAGCTGATTTATGCATGTAATGGGACACGCCTATTCTGCCTACAAAGCCTGCTAATGTACCTCCAACAAGGTTTTATGCTTTATGTAGTAAAATGCACATTGATGATAACATGTCATACTTACAATATTTGGATGTATTTTGGTAATTTTAAACATGACCGGAACATCCTTCCTGCTGGCATTGATTTCACATTGCAACACAGAAACGAATGTCTACACCTAGCTTCAACTTTTCCAAATTCAAAAACAGCAGCATTGGTGGCAGCTCCAATATATAGCTTAACCTATCACTAGTGGCCTGAGGCATGGTGAGCGAGTGTGTGGTGAAGCGAGTTGTTAGTCGATGTGGTGTGGCAAAGGTTTTTTAGCTGTTTTTATATCCTTAGATCACAAAAGTGTCTGTTCAAGTCTCACATAACGACTGTGGATAATGGACAAAATTACAAAAAAGGGCAGTTTTCCTTTAACTGGAAAAAGTGTATTCATAGCACAAAGAAAGCTGGCAAAAGGTTTATCAAGGTGAAGAAAAAAATTAATGCATGATTTACTCAGTGAGGACAAAGCATGCATTGACAAATA
The DNA here is from genome assembly GCF_037039965.1 of Doryrhamphus excisus. NCBI lineage: Eukaryota > Metazoa > Chordata > Actinopteri > Syngnathiformes > Syngnathidae > Doryrhamphus > Doryrhamphus excisus. Next base: position 8,183,158 of record NC_136371.1, on the reverse strand, counting down.
TAAAACATAACAACCTGTACATTACCCTTTTCATATTCCATTTTTAAGAAACCAGCAGCTGTCATATCCCTTCTCCTGCTGCATTTGAGAGACCTTCCAGATACATTTGACCCAACAGTTTTTAGGTGTTCCAACATAACTAATTTGGAGATACGCATGAATCATAATGACACAATGCAGGCATGTGCATGGGGTCAGCCTGCATTCATCAACACTGTCAGTATTTCCTCACACAATTAAAATCATCCCAAAACTGGCTGTAATATTCCAGTATAAATCATTTGTCCGGTCACTAAGGACATCTCTCATTAATTATGTTGTTCCGCATATCAGCATTGTTGTCTCATCAGAAAGCCACCAGGGCTGCAATTAATGAGCAGGCGGGGTAGAAAATTCAACAGCAGCTTGATATCTGCTAATTTCATGAGATCCACAGGAACTACATAACATGAAATAACAATGATGGCTTAATTTCACAAAAATATAAATACTACCTGCTTGCCAATAACAACTAAATAGACTTTGCATTGCCACATACTGAGAGCTTTTTATTCATGCAGCTGAATAAGGTAACCAAAATGATAGAAACAGCACTGCAATTCTATGCCACAACAAATGACAATAATAAACATATTCTTCGATTAATGCCTCAGTTAACACATGCGTATATCACTTTTTAAAAGCAAACTTTTAAAAAAGTTGAATGAGCAGCTATAACTGTCATTTTTAATTGCAGAATTGCTTTCCACCGATTTTCGGTTCATGTTTACAGCTTTGCTTTTGTGTGCATTCCCCACTCGTTATTTTGACTCAAAAAAAGCAACTGCAGAGAGTCAGAGGGGGGCGTTTGGTTCCACATGAACACATTGTCCTCCTTTGATGTCTTCCCTCCAGGAAGCCCCACAGTGGTGTAATGTGAAACATATGAATAGCAAGGTCTCCTGTTCCTTAGTGAGGGATCAGCTGAAGTTCATTGCCAATGACCCTGGCAAAAAAGAAAATGCACCGCAAAAATAAGATACAAAACTTTGTTGTTGCAAAACTGGCAATATTTTGGAATCCCAAAATATTGAAACAGAAAACAAAAAAGGATTAATCATATATAGTTCAACTACGATGCTTTCACACTAACAAAATATGCCCACATACACCTACAGTAACAAGTAAGTAACAAATTAGAGTTTGTTTGGGTTGAGAGGAAGGTAATGGGGTCATAACATAACTGAAGGTAGATATCAGCTACCATTTCAGAGGGTGTTGTGGAAAAAAAATCTCATTCTAACTAGGAAAGCGAATGCCTGAGAATGACTTCCTGATTGCACCCCCTTATAATTCATGTATGTAAATGAATGAATTACATTGTTATAGAAAATAATCCCTTCCCCCGATGCTCTCCTGTCTATGGCATCAAAAGGTGAACTGAACTGTACTTTGGTGATATTATCTGTGTACCAGAAGATGTGTGTATTTTGCAAACAGCACATCAATAATGACTTGTGCCGCAAATCATTTTACCGGATGCAATTACAGTAAATATCAGAGCCTATTCAATGAAGCCATGATATTCATGTCAGGTTTTTGTGTGCCTTTATTTCCCAGTGATTGGCTGGCGAACAGTCCAGGGTGTACCCTGCCTCTCGCCTGAAGACAGCTGGGATAGGCTCCAGCACGCCCACGGCGCTCGTGAGGATAAATGAATGAATCTTTGTAAAGGTTCAGTGCTTCAGTGAACAATGAGGGAGTGTAATGGTGAAGATTTCTATGTGCACTTGACACTTATTTTGAAGGGAAAGAGGAGGTTTCCCATACAGCGATGACCCCATCAGGTCAAGAGCCATTTATTTATTACAGGATCAATATCAATTTCATTCGTGCAATCATATAGTGTTAAGTCAGTGACATGTTTGGTTGGTCCAACAAAGGATGAGGGCCGTAGAGAGAAGAGAGCTGCAGTAAAACTGCTAACCCAGCAAGTCCTAATGGTGCATCACACATCATACATTTGATGTTATTACACAGCCCAAAAAAATCCATACTCACACAAGTGCCAAGCTCAACAATCTGTTTCTATATTCGACAGAGACTGTATAGATACAATAATACAAGTGATTCATTTGCTAAAATATCGACTAGCGGCTCAACCCACACAAATGTAAGTTATTTTTTGGTCAAAGTTGACTCAATAGACAGTCTGCTGATTCAAACTGGTCAAGCTCAAGCTCTATGTGAATCTAATCTGATAATATTTATGTATAAACCCTCACTGAGTGCTGACTGGAGCCGCCAGGGAGATGAGCATGATCTTTTTCTCTGTTAGACCTTATTTTATTTTATTAAAGCAGCTTGTGACCTTGTGGCTGCTATCCTGCTTATCAAGCCCTCTGGATAGTAAACGTGCAATCCTTCCAGAGACATCACTGTTTCACGCGCCCTCTTATGTGAGCCTACTAAGACCTTGAGGCAAGCGGACAGAAAGAAACAATATATAATATATTTTTAATACATGTGTGATACTTTATTTGTTGTGTCTTATTCATTATTTACCTTGAGCTCTTCCACATCTTTCAGAAATGATGATTAAATGTTTACAGAGCACATTTACATATTATGTGGGTGTTTCACGGGAAAAGAGGCGCTGTTGTGCGTACAAAATGCCTAAATACATTTGCAGGTCAAGGAACATATTTCATAATAGCACACATTTTAGAGTCTAAATGGAACCACTTAGTTAATCTCTTCAAGTTTAGCATTTTTGTCAATTACTGTTTGAATTTTATGTCCTACTTATGCATAGTAAATAAATAATGGTGATTATAGTAAAAGAAAAACAGGTACAGATAACTTAAGTTAAGGTAGGCTATTTTTGCATTATGTTTTTCAAACAGAGCCCCTTTTTTTCTCTGAAAATTCTTCTTCTCATTAAAAGGTTTTTAAAGTGAAGCATGGGGCCTGGTGGGCACGGAGCTAAAGAGATCTGCCTGCTCCCAGTCGCATTGTGCATTGCCAACACATATGGAAGGAGCCATGCAGCTGCTGTCGCAGTTTTGAAACAAAACTTTGTATTGTTAACTCGTTCAATCACAGCCATTTTTCAAAATACATCCCTCCCAGTACAAATTGTTATTTACAAATATAACTGTAACTAAACTGTAACAAATATAACATGAACTGTTTACAATTTTCACATTTGGAACTGAAATGTGTAACCTTGTGCACGCTACATGGCTCCATGCCTTTTGACTTCCTGCTCGCCATGGAGTACTGCATGGGAAAGACGCATGCTGAGCTCTTATAAAATGCACTTCTGCCACTGTGTGGCTGTTTTTACAGCTTCTATCTCTTCTATTGTGCAATTGCATCATCACCTCTTTTTTCACAACTGCAGAAAGACATGTAAAAGATGTATGAATATGCTTTTGGTAGCAAAGGAGTTATGGGAGAGAAAATAATCCATGTTTGAAAAAAGTGATTGCCCTGCCTGTAAAAACATTAATTAAATGTTGTTTATCACAGCCCTACATGCTGGAAAACCTACCAATGTGGCTAAATTACAACAATTCTGCAAAGATAAGTGGGACAAAATTCCCCCCAAAAGACTCCTTGCAAGTTATCACTAAAGCTTGATTGCAGTTGTTGCTGCTAAGGGTGGCCCAACCAGTAATGTAGGTTTGGATTTTTCTTCTCCTTTAATAGTAAAAAAAATTTGTGTTCAGTTGTGTCATCTAAATTTGTTTGATGAGCTGAAACATTTAAGTGTGAAAAACATGAAAAAATAATAAGAAACACTTTTTTTCACACCACTGTACTTGCTTAGACATTTGTACACATGCCACAATGTCCAAAAAGAAAGGTAACATTATCCCCAAAATAATGGTAATTTCCTTGTTTAAATCGATCTCAGAGTTTTACGGCCTGCTTGACTTGCTTTAGTGTGTTTTGCTGATTTGAAAACCTAGGGTGCAATATCCCAGCCATAAATCCATTTTATAATGTTGATTCAAAAGCCTGTGACCTTTAGCTGGCTGAGAGTTTCTGTACCAACAAATGGCATTTCTCCAGCTGATGCTGGATTGTGTTCTCTGGTTTGCAAAAAAACAACAAAAACTGCACACCATTGATGTTTCAATTTATGCTGCCTGGGAAGCAGATTGGTAGATTTTCTTTTTTTTATCCTGAGTGATTGGACTGTTGAAAAGCCAAAGCCGAAAGACATCAATAAGGATACTCCACTGATATTTCTCCCCCATAAGAGTCTATCTTTTTAAATTATGAAGTTGATGCAAACAAAAGTACACTCCAGAATATCACCATAAATATTACCTGTCCCCTTTGTGCGCATGTAGCAGCTTTTACTCCTGCTACATATATTATAGACAGTGATGAATAAACTATCATTACCAACACAATCATTGAAGCAAAACACCAATCTGCAGTCACTGAAGATCACTGACCAAAACCATTGAAGGAACGTTAACTTCAGCAAATTTCAAGGCTTTGTTTCTGCAAGGGGAAACAAATAGACGGCGAGTTGTTGGGTCACCCGTCTATTTCCCATACGGACTTGGCTTAAGTCTATTCCAGCTGACTGGGATGTCAGTACATTTAGTGGCAGCAGTGGTGTACCGGGGCCACGGTCAGGGCCAGCAAAGCCTTCGCTACTGGCCTAAACACCATCAGAGACATTGACCTCCAAATTAAATTCTATTTGTTCCATGAAACTGTATTAATTTATTCTCAATATTCTATTATCGTCATTTTGTAAAACTTCTCTGGGCTCCAGTACATGTTTTAGAATTGTTTTGTCCAATCAAATTTCAGCTTCTATGTGTTGCCACGGCAATGTAATCTGCTGACAGACGTCTGACTGGATGAGCTTGGTCATCAGGGAGGGGCTCAGAGTAAAGCCGCTGCTCCTTCACATCCAGAGGAGCCAGTTGAGGTGGTTCAGGCGTCTAGTCCAGATGCCTCTCTGGTGAGCTGTTCCGGGTACGCCAGACCGGGAAAAGGCCCAGGGGTAGACCTAGGACTCGCTGGAGGGATTATGTCTCACAGCTGGCCTTAGGACACTTTGGTGTCCTTTCGGTGGAACTGGAAGAGGTGGCTGGAGACCAGAAAGTCTGGATTTCCCTACTGCTGCCACAAGAACACAGGATAAGCGAAAGAAAAAGGATGGAGGAATGGATTTATCTGTACAATTATTACTAAAATTAAAATGCAACCAGGACTTTAATCTTAAAATTAATTTTTATTTAACAGAAATTATCATTATCTTACTTTTCTGACATATAAAGCAGATCAGTGGTACAATATTTGCTGGAGTATCTGGTAGAGCCAACGCCCAACCAGTCAGTCATTACCCACCAATATTTACCATATATATATATATATACACACACACACACAACATAAGATTCCTCTGGAACCACCGGTAGCAATAAATGTTCATAATTGTGTGATATTGATCCCTAAAGCCCAATGAAAAAAATGCATCTAATTAACTTGCTAAATATGCAATATCTCAAACTTATTAGTATTCTACATGCAGATAGTGACAATGCTGTGTGGATAATGGTGCTAATTATGTTTGACCGTGACATGATGCGTGACAGAATACCTCACAAATGCTTGCCCATCAAAATGACCTGCCGGGTGTCTGTTTATCTGCTGTTCTCAATGACCAATTCCAATTTAATGCCTACATCAGAATTATTTTAAAAGATTTCAATTTACACATATTTTCAAGTTATCTATGTGATATAATTCTGTTTACATTTACTGCACAACTGAAACATCCCTCATGCAGTCCAGCGCAAATAAAAACACTTAAAGGGGACTTAATATGCTCATTTTCAGCCTTTTATGTTGAGTTATGGAAACCTACTGTATTTGCAGTTACACATGTTAACCCGCACAGAAAGCTTTCCAGCTGTATTTCCTTGGATTTTCAAAACTGTCTGTTTGAATTTATTCCACCCACAGCCCGCCTTCGGGCACATCCACTCCGCTGTAATTGGTCCCACTCAGGTTGTACAGCGTGTACCCAGGCATGCCCATATAAGAAAGCTTGGCTCACTGAAACCTAGCGTTCAGAGCCAACCAAAATGTGCAAACATCATTATCTGAAACTTTGGCATCATTTAACATGATAATACAACATTCCTTTAACATTTATAGGTCAGAAAAGTGGAAAAAGATCTTCTTTACAAATGTGTGTTAAATACACATTAATAAAAATCACAAATACTTTTATATACAGTTGCAGTCAAAAGTTTCTCCATTTACATGTAAAAACGCTGCAAAATCAATTAGCAAGCAAGCGTTCTTGGCCAAGAGCTTAATGTTTTGATTACTGCCAAAAAGGAGGGAAGGAAAAACACATGTTGTTCTTGCAGTTTTGGGCACCATACATGGAGGGCTATACCTCATTTATTCACCACAATTACAGGATTAGAGTGAAATCAAAGCATTTCATATTTCTGCCTCCTTTTTGAGCCCATGTAAGAAGTGCATGCAAACACAGCGCTTACGAGCATGATGCAATTTAATGCTCTGTAATGGTGAAAATGTTCATAAATAAGAAAGGCAATTATAAAGGGGGTTAGCAACGCAAAAGCACATCTGCAGAGCTGCTGAGCGTGACAGCTTCCATTGCTAATCCAGCACCAGTTGCTTGGAGTCATGTTGACTTGTGATACCAAAGCAAGGCAGCAACATCTAACATGGAAAATTGAAACAGAAATTAGGATAATGAAAAACAATTAATTCAGAGGCCAATTTCCTCCTGATGAATTGGCTTGAATGAAATCTAAGAAATGTTCCATCACAAGTAGGGAGGCCTTTGCGTGAGACAGAGCAGCTTTCCCCCTCAAGTTCTTTTTGGTCAGCTCATGTCCTGTCATCTCCAACTGGACCCGCAGCCATCATGTGTCAGGATTCCTTTGAGCTCTATTTCAATCACTTGCGCCGACTGTCACGATATCTGACTATTGCGCACCTTCAAATTTGCAGGGCAAAGAAAATGCTGCATTACATTATGCAACAACATATATGGCCTTTTTTCCTCTCAACTGCAATGATTAAAATGTAAAATAACAATATGACACCATCTCCACACCTGAGAAGAAGTTTACAGGGATTTTTTACAGGGATTAGAAATTGTGAAATGCAAATCCCATGTTTCTAATTGTTGCATGGTTGTTGTAAAGTCAGAATAAAATGTATCTAATTATTTTGCAGGCAGTTGTCCAGTATGAAATTGACAGATTAAAATGCATTTCTTTTGCTGGTCGGGAATCAACCACTTATGCCTGATCGTGGAATCTTTAGGAATTGTAAACAAATGTGGCTTACGAGCCATTGCTAGCCATTGCTAGCAACGTAAACATAGAAGCAAAGCTTGGGGGAGCTTATTTGGCTTACAGCCACACCCAGATAAGGATGTCCTCTCCTCTGTGACATCACAAAGGGGCAGTTTTATCGCGCCTTCTGAAACTGAGCGTTTTGAGCCATCCCAAACTTCTTCCAGGGCTCACTTTCAAATGCGCAAACATCATTATCTGAAACTTTGGCATTGGTTAACACAAAAATACAACTACATTTATAGGGCAGAAAAGTAGAAAAAGCATAATATGTCCCTTTTAAACCTGATGGGATGCCAATGGGTGCATTTAATGAGGCAGATTCAAAGAAAAAATATGTTGTCTATCTGGAAATGCCAAAACAATTAGGTTAGGTGAATACTTTCCACAGGGACACATTTTAATCAACACATGCAAAATGAAAATGTTTCACGTATTTTCAAGTCATCACACTCCAGTCTGATTCAAGTCCTTAGTTAACAATGTCAAAGTACAAGTTGCAAGTCTTGAAGGTATGTCAAATTGGGTCCAAATTCAACAACATCGTGGCTCAAGTCAAGCCCTCTGATCTATGTTAACTTTAAGGTCCTGCTGGTTAAACAATTTTGTTTGTTACTGTTCCAAAGTCGTTGTGCTAAACTGGCGCATTGGGATGTGTGACAATTTGTTTTTCAAGTGACAGGGTAAATAAAGCTTTTAAATTCTGTAAATTCCAGAGACAGTATAAACACAAGTTGTTTTAGACTTGAGGACATAATAGTTCTCAGTGGAATATTACAAAAGAAAGACTGCATTAGTCCAAGGTTATTTTTTTTAGAAATAAAAGCAGCCTGTGAACTTGGCAACTCACTGTGAGCCTGTGGAAGCCAATTTGAGCTTGATGTGATGTTTGTCAGTTCACTCAGGCTACTGCGGCATATTATCTTCAATCTGCACATTACCGCATGAAGTCAGGGTTATGTAAAGTATATTTTCAGACTTAACATATTGATTTTTATCAGTTTCAGGCTCTTGGTAATTTATTGTGTATCGTTTCTATCAGTATAGCGGAGGCTTTCATCAAGATTTTGCACATGCATTTTTTACGACATCGAGAACAAAGCAGGGCCAGGATTATTCAAAGTCATGAAACATTCATAACATATGCTTTATTCTTTATGTCATCATTACAGTGTGGAATACATGATGTTTTTTAATCAGCTTTTGAACTCAATTTTTTGATAGTGGGTCTTTATTATTGCAACAATAAATAGATCTGTAAATCACAACCTCTTGCTATCATCTTCATATTAACCAAGAAAGTACTTGGTATTCGTGATGCAGCTTCCACTTGATGGCTCGTGTCGAACTGAAATGGTGCAATATGAGCAAGTGCAATAGAAAAACCTTCCTTTGTTTTATTGAATAGTCAAGTGAGACTTTGTGTGCCATTAATACTACAAAAATCACAATAAGCAAGTATGATATTAATTTGAAATGGAGAAGAGCTGTGATAGAAAAGAATGCCACAAGCAGCCCCGTGAGAGTATGCGTCATGCGAACACACCACACTAACATTCTGCATCGCATATCAGCAACATTATACCACAAGGCACAACGGCTCATTGCGCTTTTTGATCATCAGACTAAACATCACGGCAGCATCCTACTGAAAGCCATTTGTTTCCCCCATTTCCACCATTTTGAAAGTCATAATTAACCAGTCTGTTTTGACTTGATCAGTCACTTGGCTGATGCACTGATTGGGATACACATTATGGTAGAACCTTGGTTATCGTACGCCCCGGTGGGCATGTTATTGTTATGAATACAATAGCATGCCCAATGAATACAGTGCACAAGTTCTACTGTGTTTTGAATTAAAAATTTAAATTAAAATTCCTTATGGGAAAAACTGATTTGGTTAGAGTTACAGTCTGACCTTCTGGAACGGATTAATGATCTTAACCAAGGCTCCACTGTAAAATAAAACTTGGATTGGTGATTGGGACAAGTAATTGTTATTTTACAATAGTAATTTCTACATTCACTCTTAAAATCATCAGAATCAAGAATCGTTAGGAACCGGAATCGTTCAAATTCAAACAATGCCCCAGCCTAATTAGAATTAAATGAAATAATAAAGGTAAAAATATCCACCTCTACACTTGTATTACCCAATATTGTAGACATAAGAGAATATAAGACATAGAAGACAAGGTGATTGAATTGAAGCACAAGGTGATGGACAACTGAACTCGTTTGCTTTTTTTTTTGTCATTTGCCATTTCCCTTGCTTCCAATTGTCTGCCTATGGTCAGATGACCTTTCCCTGCTCTTCAAAAGAAATTCTTACAAAGGTTATATGTGTACACCTTCTACATTGGTCCTCGATTTAATGAGATCTCTCCATTAACATTCTTCTGGTCGCAAAAATTACTGTTCTGTCTTCCACACCTTAGCGCAGATCATCAATGCTGTTTGCTTGGCTCCCACAAACAGTCAGTCGTATTGGCATAATAAGTGCCAAACAGCGTAAGTGCCATAATAAGAAAATCTTCCCTTTGTGAAAAATGGTCCCATACCAAAACCCACCCTCTTCCCTTTTAACTCTTCCTATCAATTTCAATAGTGACCTTTCTGTGGATCAAACTCGTTGCTGCTCTCTGGTGATTTCTGCTAAGTTGGCACAAAGCACATCTCCCACAGCAATCAGTTACCTCTTGCTGGTAGTTTTTACTTCACGAGGGCAAAACAGAATTACCTCACCTTTGCCATGAAATCTAATCTGGGACCGCAAAGAAAAATGAAGCTAGAGCAACGGGGGTGGTGGAAGGAGCAGAAATGTGGCCAGGTGTAAAGGAGATAACGGGAACACTGCCTGCACTCAGTAGATGATGGTTCAGTAAAAGGAATGGCGAGGACAAGAGTTCAAATAGGCTGAGCATTCAAGTGGCACCTTAATCACACTCGCTCTGCTTCTGCGGGAAGGGAGTAGGATTTTAGCATATCAAACTTCCAACTGAAAATCAGCATCGTTAAATATCACTGAAAGGCCGTCATACTTCACGGTACTGCACATACACATGAGAAGCAGTTGTCAAGAAGGACTTTACAAGAGCCCTCCTTGGACTCTCACTATAGTCTCAAGTAGAGATGCATGCCGAATTTCGGTATGGTAATGGTACTGGCTCCTGACGTAAACGGTTGTAACTGGAAGAAAACAAATGTGCTAAATCAATATCTAAATAAATATCTAAATAAAAATGGATAGATGAAGTTAATTAATATGATGCATCCATCTACAGACCAAACTTAAATCATCTCAAACCCAAGAGAGGACATGCTTAAAATTACCACTTGAACTTTTCTCACATTTCCTTCTCATATCGGATCCATGGTGTTAGAAGCAGCAGGGAACGCTCCTCCTACTTTCCAATATAAGATCAAAGCTCACTCAATTAAGCATATTTTTCCACTGAGCTTTATGCTAATCCAATGCCATGCCAGCCTTACCAGATAGACTGGCGTACATACATTATTTCATGAATGTGGGTCTGTGTTTGTAGGGACGGTCTTGTGTCACAAACTACGTTTTGCAATCCCTCCCCTCCATCAATACAGCAGTGGATCTTTTAAGCGGTGCTTCAAAATGACTCACACAGCTGGAGAGCAAAAATAGCTGATAAGGCTCCCTCCTTGGCTCACAATCCTGCCCTCTTATCTCTTTACCTCTGCATCTGCCTTGCTCCGCCCACCCTGTTTCATCCATCTCCCTGGACCTATACAGTATTTGCAGTCTCCACACAAACACCCCAAACTGCTGAATGTCAGTATGAATCATCATTGTCCATCGGTAGGCAAAAAGTAAGCCAGAAGGAGCGCTGAAGATATATGATGAAGCACAGCTGCTGAGTGAAGCGATGAACCTTTGAATACACTGTACGTCATTGAGCCTGATCAAACTTCCATCACTGGGCTGTGATAAGAAGCACTTTGAATATAATTCTCAAAAGTGCTTCTGTTTAACATTACAGTTATCCAATATTCTGCTTTGGATGAATTAATATTCATGCAATTTGCATAGGTCAGTTCAATGGAGAAAATCCTTGGAGAAGCTACAACTGAGGATGTTGTCTGAAAAGCAATTAGTAACTGGGGCGAGGCGGTTACAGACATAAAACTGTGCAGTAGAAGCCACGTTTTCAGCATCGTCATTCCTGAGCTTGCTGTTGCATATGCCTGAGAGTCCAACCACAGTGCGCATTAGTGATTTGATCACGAAAAATGATCAGGCAGGCAGTCAGAGTGGCAGACTGAGAGACTGATGGTCTCATGGGTGGCTGCGGTTTTATAAATTAGACATGTTCACGCGGATGGAAAAGTGGTGCACACGGTGAAATATTCTGAAGCTGCTACAATTTTCAGGTGTTTACAGTTTGAGTGGTAGAGTATTAACAATGTGGATGTGGTGTTACTTCTTATAAGGGAACATTCTTTTAGTGTTAACTACTGAGGCACATTTGTATCCGATGAGCAAGCGGATCAGTGTAAAGTTGGTTCTGCACGATGGCCTTGCTGCCTTGACAGCTTCCACGGCAGCAGGAGGGAGTGAATGTTCGCTAACTAGCTCCCTTGTTGCTGCAACAGTTGGCAAAGCAATCTATAAAGCATGAACAGCTCTGCTGTGGGACTTATCAGACAGATTCGGACCAATCAGATGCCTCGGATGACAGGACCTGTTGCGTAAATTATAAAAAGGCACACAGACACAGCCAAGCATCTGCTACAGAGCATGCATTCACAGATTGCTCAACTCCTGAACCTTCACGCAACACATCGCTCATGGAAATGCAACTGAACTCTCTGCATGTGTTGTTTGACTGGGGGATAATTTCATAAATTTGAACAAAGTAAAACAGAAATTGAAAAAAAAACTGTCCTCAGTCCTTTTATTGCCTTTTTTTCGTCTGCAAGAAACCTTGGGGTCATATTCGATTTTCATGTTTGACAAACAAATCAGCTCTGTCATTAAATTAAGCTGAGGCTTCTGGCCAAAATATAACAGTGTCTTCCTCAGGCTAAATTTGAAAGAGCAATCCGTGCATGTGTTACATCATGCTTGGTTTACTGCAATCCCCTGTATTGTATAAAAGGTTGGACAAGGGCTCTCTCCAGTGCCCACAGAGTGTACAGAATGCAATAACTAAACACACTCCCATACTTGCTTCTCTTCTCCTGCTCCCAGACACTTGTATGACCTATAATGCTAATTTCCGGCCGTTTGTACCAAGTTGTAATGGTAATGGTTTAATTTCATTTAAACATGCATCACATAATGAGGTTAAAGTTCCACATGTCCAAAAGGAGTAGGAAGAAGCAAAGATTATTAAATCCTACCCCTCCATTTGGTACAATCAGTAACTGTTACATTTGTTCACTTCCTGCTTTCCATAATACAGTTTAAGGTTTTGTTTTTTTAATTTTTCAATTTTGTAATGTTTTGTTCCGTACTGAAGTACGAGGTGATATGACCATACAATGACATTATGTGTACCATAGTAACTGTCCACATAGTGACATCTATAGCACATCATGACTGGTTCAAGACTCTTCATCTTTGTATTTAGCAAACATCAACTGCTTGTATTGTTTCTTGAATTGGCTCATCGTTGTGCATTGTTTGAGTTCCTTACTCAATCCATTCCATAGTTTAATTCCACATACTGAAATGCTATGGCTTTTCTAATGTAGTCCTAGCATATAAGTGTTTCAAATTTGAAACGCTTATATGCTAACAAGTTGTGGAGTCCTATAGAGCAGCTACACATGACAACCCACACAGAAAGCTTTCTATATCTTCCAGAGTCTTCACCTAGTGCAGCTGTATTTCCTTGGCTTTCCAAAACGGCCCGTTTTAATTTATTGATTGATTGAATCTTGAAATTGCCATGCAGAGCTGAAACCTGCATATTTCTGGGACTGATAGTCATCATTTAAAGGGAAACTGTTTTGGTCATGTCATCTTTTCTGACAGGTTGAGTGACACTATTAAAGCACACAAGAGCAGTGTTGTCAATAATATCATGTCATAATCATCAAGATCATAAGCAATTACACCAACACTGTTATGAAACAAATTGTGTTGTTTTAACTGCAGTGCCAACCAATGTCAACTCAAATAATGATCATTTTGTGAAGTGAAGATCGTGTATAGAAAAGTAATGATTCTTGATCATGTGGCATGGCATACTGTTACTTCATAAAACAATGAGATAGAGCCGATGTCATACTGCGCTCATCTTCAAGGTTAGACATACATGGTAAATAGTCATAATATACTGCAATTAACCAGCCTTTGCTTTGATATTTTGGCCTTGCGACAGAACACACACGCACTGCAATGTCTACGGTTTTGGTAGCATATACGGTAGGTGCCTTGCAGAGCTTGGGAGGAGGGAGGATAAATCACACACATCCACTCTTAGCATCTGTCTATCACAGCCCACCCACACAGACACACTGCATTGCTGTGTTACCATTTTCTCATTCCCTTTATTTCTTCCCGCTCTCTCTTTTCAGCTTCCCAAAGCAGGGTGCAAGGAGTCATTTGCTAATTGGTTTTGCAGAGGAAACATATTCGCTCGCCTCATTCTCCTCAATACCCCAGGGCTCTCTTCCTCTTAGATGATTCCCTCGTCTCTGACTCCTGCCAACTCAGTCAAGCATTCACCCAGCCTTGTTATTCTTCTGCTTGCTGTAAATCAGAGCTGCTGCAGGGGCTTCAAAAACACTTCCCCCAGATTTAGAACCTATTAGGCATTGGGAGAAGAGATGGTCCAGTCATGGACAAATCGGTCAAAACTCGCAAGTTTTTTTGTTTTTTTTACTGTATTAGGACTCATTGGTAATGATCTCTGCTTCTGTAGCACAATCACTATGCATGTTTTGAAGAACCGTACATGTCCTAAACTGTTATTATGAAAAGGGAGGGACTTACAATTTATTTCGCCAACATTGTAAATGACACAACTTTGTGAAACATTGAGGACTGGAACTCAATACAATGTCAAATGTAATATATGCCAAAGTTGAGGACATGTCTGGAGCTGCTATGACCATGCTCACGTTTTGAGGAAAGTTACCTCCAACGTCACACAAACAGTTGTGTGTTTGAACAGTAGTGAACATCAAGCCAAACCACCACATACTGTATTTTGCAAGACCTCCGCAAATTATGCATATCTCTCACAGCTCATGCAAGACAAAGGATTAACAAGTGCTATGCTTTGTGTTTGGCTTTTAAGTGTGGTGTGCTTTTCTTTTGTGAGGCTATTACACAAAGGGATAACACCAGATCCATTCCAAGCACACAAGTAGTAATTCCTCATGGAAGCTTTGTCACCATGTCTGTTACTTGTCAGTTAAAGTTAATAAAGGATACTGTTTGACTATCTGTTGTTTGTGCCCTTTTGTAGCAACTTGTTTTTGGAATGGCATGTCATATTTCTTTGACCCCCCCCCTGTGCTTCATCTGCTTTATGTGCTGGTCCTTCATTTTTTGGTTAGTTCAGCTTGTTTGGTTCATAATTTTTTTACTGCACATAATTTTACTCTGAGAAACTTATACTGTATATGACACATTCTCTGAACTTGCAGGGATATTTACCACAATCTTACATTCTGCATATATTTTGAAATTGTTAGATTAAGTGGTTATTGAAAAACCAATGACAATTGTTACTTTTTGTGTCCACTGCCATCACACATGTTAATTAGCGTTGGAAGAGCATTGAACGCCTTCTGTTTTGCTTCTAACACTCATTCGCTCATTCCACTGTCAACACTCATTCGCTCATTCCACTGTCAATCAAAAAGGGATTCCGTCTCAGACAGCTCATCCAATCATCATGCAGAAGCCAAGCATACGGGCCAGCTCACTGCCTCATAGACGCCCAGAGACGCTAAATGTCCGATGGGTGGGACAAAGCCCTGCATTTATCCAATGACCATCTGGTTTTGCACAATGGAACAGCCCACTTTACTCTTCCCATCAAAGTCAGTCAATGCTCAGCGTCTGACTGTGTAAAAGCACCATGGTACTGAAGGGATGAGTGCGAAAGAAGTCGTGTAAGTTCCCTGTGATCAGTAGCTGATTTTGAACAAAAGATTAAGGTATTCTAGCGCAATATTTATTAATTAATATTTATATATTTATTAATATTTTTTGTCCAAATGTACACACAGCAGTACATTTAAGCTTCCCTTGCGGTCTTAGAGCACTTTGTACACTTTTAAGAACAATAAAAGTGTTAACTGCATGTAAAGTTGAAAGTTTCATGATGATGACAGTTCGATATTGCAACAAATAATTCCACCTCCTTTTTTCTCCTCTTGTTAAATTTGTTTCTAAATCTAAACAAAGTTTGTCCCCAGAACATATCGTGGTTGACTTTAGAGAGTTCTCTAAGGTGTTACCCTTGAGATGTTAAATCATGCATTTGCTAATAGACGAGCAACCAGTTTAAATGTTACATGTAACGTAAATGTTTTATATGCTCATGTGTATGTATATACACACACCCTGGTTCAAGCTGTACTGTCAGTAATGCAAAAACTCAAAGTTTGACTTTAAGTGCCAACAGCTGTAGCTATTTTCATAGCATTTTACACATTTTAATATTTGATGACCTTGCATGAATGTTACATGATGGTTAATTTCACCGTGCACACAGATGCGATAGCCCTGGTTCAGTTCAAGAAGCAGAAATACAACTGAGCATGAGGTGTGCTGCTAAATAACATTCCCATATCGCTGAATGATTTCTTGGTGAGTTGAGCAGATTTAAATATAATCATCAACACAACCTCATTTGTAATATTAAATCTTGGTTGATGATTCCAATTAGGTAAGACATGGTAGCACATGTACACAGAAGCTAATCAGTTTGCAAACATGGTGGCCCCAGTGTCACACACAGTATGGCAAGCAACACAGTGCAATTCTGTGGCAAAGAGAGGAGCAGCTGTGTGTTGATTACCTCGAAAATCGCATTTAATTGCCTCAGTATGCCAGGACGACAGAGGAGTTCCTCAAGCCTTGTGAGCCTGAAAGTGGTGCTACATCTATGTGCAAGTACATGTTTTAAGGCAGGGATCCCAAGGTTCAATCCAGCCCATAGATTAGTTTGTTAGATAGTTGGGATTATAGTCAAAATACACTATCCAAAACTTTCCCGATTGAATATATTGTTGCCATTCTCATTCAGTTACTTTTGTACCACAAGATATTCAGCATCAAAGACTACGGAATTCAGACTTTGCTGTAAAATGATCAGTAAAAACGCACTGTGCCTGTCACCCCAGGGATGTACAGCAACCTACGTTATTACCATCTCTGTCCGGAAACCAAGCTCACTGATTGAGACTTATTTTTCATTTTGTGTGTTTGTACAATTTCATATTTTCTTTTCTTTCACTTTTTTAAATCGGTCTGAGGTTTGGAAGAAACAAGCTGGTCCGTGGGTTCAAAAAACATTGGGTGTATCAATGACATACTGTATCTCACGTACGTACTGTACAGAGCCTTCTGTACCGTAAGGGATAACGACATACGTATGGATATGCACACGTCCAAAACCTACTCACTACTCTGAAAACGTTTTCACAAGATTTACTGACTTCCTTTTTTTTCTGTGTCAAAAAGCAAGAAAGCAGCACAGGCAAGATGCCAAAACAATCAGGTTTAATTGCCCTCCATTAGACTGGTGGGTAAAAACAAAGATCAGAAGCTGTCCAACAGTCACTGGTGCTGAGCTGCACTGAGAAAAAGGCCAAGTCCAGGGCACTTTTCATCTTAACCCCTGAATACCACAAAAGGGAGACTTTTTTGTTTTTTGTAAACACACTGCATTTCCTTGAGTCGAAACAAATCCAGCCATATGCACTGATTTTAAAAGGGACCGATTAGGCTTTTTTCACTTTTCTGACCTATAAATGTAGTTAGAATGTTGTATTCTCTTGTTAAATGATGCCAAAGAATGCAAGCATGGCTGAGTGAAGAAACAAGGGTTTTATTTCTTTTGCTGCTCTATTGAAAAGGTGGGAAAAAAGCAAAATGCTCTGAACTTTGTGCAGTGTAATTATAATTTGGACATAGAATGGTTTGTATTGAATATAAAAGGTTCTGTTCATTATTCCTAAAGCTAAAATTCACCTCTATGGTTGAGCATGTTTCCTAGGCAACGTCCTACACATCTATTCACTGTCTCTGTGCATCATGTATACACCAGTGAGCCAGAATGACGCTTAATATTTCTGTCAGAACAAGAGTGGCATTCTGGGTCTGAAAAGTGAAGAACGGGTTGTTTCTAATAATTGGCAGTGGATGATTGTGTTTGTCCTATGAGATCTGATGGTACAGACGTGCTTGCTACTATGCTATGAATACTTCATATGAATCAAAAGGTTCTGTGCAATTTTGAAAACACCACATCAATAATGACTTCCATTTAATACCAGTGATGCTCAATAAAACTATGATATTCTTGTCCGGATTTTGTGCCGTTTTTCCAGGATGAAATCATCAATCAAGAAGAGACCAAACATTATATAAGATTCATTTTATCAACACAATCATGGGATTTCCAATATACCTACGACTAAGGTCCACATCATGACATTGCATATTGTGGCACGCACAAATTCGTGAGGACCAGACAGCTCTTTATTTGAAAGGAACCAATGATGAGTTATCAAAAAGCTTGGAAATTGCAGGTCATTACTCAATATAACAGTCTGAGTCACAGTTTCATCTTACAAAAACACTAAACTCATCACAACTTAATACTCAAGGGTATATACAAACTTGTACAAATATGAGTACAAGTATAATGCAGTTGATCTAAGCAAAGCATTCATTGGCGGCTAAGTGGCATAGACAATTGATGGATGGTGCTGCAATGCGGCCTCTGTCCACCAGAAAGAGTAAGAGGAGTGCAGGAGGGTTGAAGTCACTGCACAGCCCCGGCAGGTACCAATTAATGTGTTGGTCAGATGCAAAAAAACATCTGATCAACACATTTTTTTATTCATTTTAAACTTGTAGTGGAACATGTTTTTATATTTATCTTGTATATCTTGAGTGTTGAGTGTTCTTTGTAAGATCACGCCGTGAGTTAGACTGTTATATTGTTATTCTGTTATGTACTGTCTAATGACCTGCTGAAATTTCCAGTGGGTTGGCAAGGTTGTCATGAGTGCACTGGTAGCTCATGATTGGCTCCTGCCAAAGAGAAAGCTACCATTTCCTCACTGACTAACATGTGGGACAGCATGTAGTTCTGAACTAAAGGAGATATCCCAAGATTAGAATTTAGCCATAAACTAGCTATAGAATAATATGACTAAGATGCAGGGTTCAAAGTTATAGCGGCCTTTATACCAAAAATTACAGTAAGTTGTTATTAAGGGCTAGTTTCACTGCCGCAAAGTACAGCAACAATAATAACAATCCTGTACAGAAATTCTTCTGCAAAATAATCCGATAAATTACTACTTTTGGATTACCTGACTAGATTATGCATACAAGTACACACTGTACCTAATATGGTTATGAAACTAAAAGTATGAAGAGTACTAAAACATCGATATAGTGTTTTATAATACAAATGATTTTGACTGCTATTTCTTTCCAGTCTAATATGTGCCAAAGCATCACTGCACTCACAGTATTATGAGTGCTCCAACACCATCAGCCTCTACAGGGACCAACAGCAATGCTTGTAAAAAGTAATGAGGGTGAGCTCAGCCCTCACTAGCAGTGGCAAGGGTCGATCATTCTGCATGACCCATCCCACTTCCCAACTTGTTGGAAATTCTCACTGTGTGCATACATATCTTATAGCGTGTGTGTATAATGTGGTTTGCTCCTTCAGGCGTTTGTTGTGACAGTGCTGTCACATAACCTTTGGGGCTCTGCATGAAAACAATGGTTGGAAATGTATTTGTTTATAAAGATTTTTCACAGCAACTTCACATAATTTTAACTGAGCTGGGAAAAACAAAACAAACACAGAACGTGATGGGATACACTCCTGTGAAATTCCAGTGGACCACTTGACCCTATAGTTGATGTTGGATATCAGTCTCAATTTACTCATTTTTTTTAGCCACTCTTTGAAAAGTAAAATACCTGGTTTAGTCAGGTTACAGAATGGATATTGCTTAAGTGGTTCAGAAATTGTACGTGAAATTACAGTGCATGAAAATAAACTATTACTATAGTATAGGAAGATCCTGAACCTCCACCACCAGGAGTGTATGTGTAACACTTTGTTCCCCCGCAAACACCTCCCACCCTGCTATTACTGTAAATGGAAAGTGGAATCACAAATGTTTTCAGTTTGCTTCACTTAACATGGAGCAATTTATAGTACTTACATTAAGAGTAGATGAATGATTCTAACAAAAGCAAAAAGGGAGCATTACACATCAATGTAAAAAAAACATCATCAGTAAATGTCACTTATCTCCAAATAAAACCAAAATCTGCACTTTTGCTGTGCAGTCTCAAAGTAATGGCTAGATTAATGGCTAAATTAACGGCTAATTACATGGCTAGTATATATAACTATCTGCATAAAGTCTGTGTCAAGGCATATGTCAGCTCATTTGCATATAGTTACAGTAAGTGTGAACTATGCAGGTTACTTAAAAGACACAACGTTTTGTCAGGCTTTTGTTACACGCTTTTGCATGGCACTAAATGGCGGTAACCCTTTCATGAGAATGACCCCTGCGGTACTCAATCTCACCCTGAAGGGGTGGGGAGGTGGAAGGTGCCTGTCGCTGCCGTCTTTCCATAAAGAGAAAAGGCCAGCAGCCCCAGCTAGAGCAGCTGTTTAGCAACAAGTCAAATGCATTCAATATATTTGTATACTTTGCTAAGTGAACTTGACTGCAAAGATGAAGGAGTATACTATATCCAATCTCAACAAAAGATGATCAGACTACAACAAAGTATCAACACCTTTCCTGGAGACAGATGGGGTGCATGTACTTAATACAAATTAAAGGTAAATAGAGCCGTAGGAGGAGGAATGAGAAGCAAAAAAAACTGTGAATGATGGTATCAAAATGGAAAGAGGAGCTTTCCAGCCAAAATCCATCAATCCTCTCAGGGAGGCTCAAGAGTTGGATGTTTCAAGCAGCACACGGATAACCTTAAAATCCTCAGCAACATGCTCCGTTGACCGCTGTGTTTAAGTTTTGCTTAGCCATCTGATTTCCCTGCCCAGAACTTTTTAATCCTGGGGGACAAGCTATACTTACAAAGAAAAATCCACACTGAAGCGGACAAAGGCTTCACTCTGATCCCTCACCTCTTCAGGCAGGAATTTTAAAAAATGTATGAAAAAAGGGAACACTGTATAGACAGAAATATTTGGACACATCTTTTCACCACTGAATTAACCAGTCAGGGGTTAGGTCAGCTAAAATCTTAACTCTTCATCTTAGTAAGGCAATTCAATGCTTGCATCTTTTGGTAACAGTTTGTGGAAGGGTATTTCCTGTTCCAGGATGCACAATACAAAATCCATAAAGACATGCTTGGATAAGTTTGGGGTGGGAAAACATCAGTACCCTGACCGCTTGTAAAATCACTTGTGACATAAACCAGTCTTTACTTTTCCCTTGTGGTGTAACAGTTGGCTGTCCCAATACATTGTCCACATAAAGTTGTTCAAGATAGAATTATCACAGTGGAAATTGTGGCAGGGAAAGAAAGGAGGAAGAGAAAACAAAAGAGCGACCCGAACAAGACAATATGTCAAATAGTTGTTTACTCACTGGCAAAAGATAAATCAGAGCTGACACGCGTTTTCTGTCTGCTGTGTGCTGGTGTGCTTTCCACTTAACGCAAGTGTCAAGGGACTGCAAGTTTTGTGAGAGTAATTTAGTTGAGTGCGCTCTAATTACTGCTTGTGGCATCTAAGGGGAAAGTTACAGCTTTTTGTTTGAGTTTGAATCCTCATCAAATCAAGAACTGGTTGAGTCCGTAGATTCAGGTCAAAGGATTTGAGAAGGCATCAGAACCACAGACTAGTCTTTACGCAGTGTGATCCAGTGTGTCTCTGCTGCATAGTAAATCACCATCTCGGCCCTCGACGGGAGGGGCACCAATGGGACTTACATCCTCCGACGCATCTCTGAAGCACCACAGTGCATTAAACTCCATGGAGTGCATCCAAGCAGCATCACGACCTCACATAGCCTCTGAATAAAAAAGAGAATTCCAACTTTGAATGCACACAAGCCCTGAACAGAGATTTTATAGGAATGCTTTCACAGGTTGTTTGACAAAAAACATGTTCTGGTTATCTGATATGCTAATATAGTGGAACCTTGGTTAGTGTTATGAATCCGCTCAAGAAACGTACTTCGACTGAATTGATTCTTATTGAACCAGGAGGCTGCTACCAACACAGTCGTATCTCTCACTCAAACTGGATATCTGGTCATATCAGTTTGTCGTTCACAACCTGGTTCTGGTTTGAAGCTAACAATAACGCAATGCTACCACCATATTGAAACATATTGTACACAAACTGAGGCAAAATTATATCGGAAAAACACACTAACCTGGGCGTACACTAACCGAGGCTCCACTGTAATTGAAGATATGTGGTAATCAGAAAGATGCACAAAAAGGACTCTCTACAGTTTTACAATACCCAGTATTGTAAAAGTACCAGATGGAGGGGTAGGATTTAATAAGCTTTGCTTCTTCCTACTCCTTTTGGACATGTGGAACTGTGAACTGATTATGTGATGCATTCAATTGTAATCTGATGCATGTTCAAATGAAATTAAACCATTACCATTACCGTTATAGTGGCTCAGGATTCAGAGAAGATCCAGAAAGTTGGTAGCTGTTGATAGCTTGATCGCTTCTTCCATCCCAGCCACTGATTGTGTGTGCTTGGGAAAGACACGTCACCCACTATGCCAGCCACACCAGTGTATAAATGTGTTTGCTGGTGGCCCGAGAAGCATAAATTGGCAGCCATGTTTCCATCACTTTACCCTGTGGCTACAACTGGCTTACCACCACCAGTAAATTAATAATGGGTTTCACTATGGGGCGCTTTGGGTTTCTTGAAAGGCGCTATATAAAACCAATCCATTATTATTATTATCACCAGAGTTAGTACTAATGTCTCCTGTTTCTGTAACTAGGGAGAAAACCTCCCATATACTGTAGGGCAGGGGTGCTCACACTTTTTCAGCATGCGAGCTACTTTTAAAATGACCGAGTCAAAATGATCTACCCACTACAAAAATGCAAAACATCTATTTTTTTTCAAATGTATTGAGGATTATTTTATTATTTGTAGTCCACCTCCCATTCCGTATGGAAGTGATATGTTTTTGCCTTTTTACTTGTATGTTGATGTACCTTACATAACCAAGTGAGCCAATATTGCAAAACACACATAATTAACTATTAACATTTTTTGTAATTACCTGAGTTTACTTTGATGACTTGCACTGAATTGAATCAGCCAGGGATGCATAGTCCGGACAGTAGCTGCTGATAGCCAGGTTAGCCAGGCAAATGCACTTCGAAAAAGACATTGTGAAAAAACACACAAAGAGATTCATGCCATAAGCACGAAGTGATCTCTGAGTGTCTCTCAGCGTGTCCTGACTGTGGCTGTGTGCAGAGAGAACAGTTGAGTTTGCTCATGTTGTTTTAGTGTGGTATAGTCAAGAGTAGCCTGTTTTGTTTGAGTAAGAAAGAGATTGTTGAACAACCACTTCCTTTTCATCCTTAGAACGTCCAAGTAGACGTTACAATACGATTGTTATCCTTAATTATGATTGCAACAGTCCAGTGTGGATTGTAGCATGGCTGCACGTCGGCCACACATGGTGTACTCGAGCATGGTGCACTGTGCTGTAAACAACAGATTAAGACTCAAAGATCATATTGTAGCAGATTTGTTATACAGTATTGTACATTTGGTCATGGTTGGCCAAAGCAAGTCTACAGGATCCCAAGATGCAGAGGCAAGAGTTCACAAAGGGTTACTCACAATGAGGAAAACAGGCAAACACAACAAAAATAGACAAAGTACAACAGAAATCCTCCAGGTCTAGCCACAGTAAAAATACAAGAACAAAAGGCGCTATTGAAAACTTAGCAGGAAAAAAGTAGAACAAAAACTGCTCTTGTGCCCCCGAGGGACACACTTTTACACAGCTACCCAATTTTAAATAGAATTCAATTGAAAGCCTGCTAATATTTATTTATCTGTACAAACCACTGTATGATTGCTGTCACAAGTATCGCTGAAGCATGCATGAAGACACTAACAGACCTGCCAACCTTGAAGAAATGTAATGATTAAATCCCGCTGACATGTCACTGAGTCCCAGTATTTGAGAAGAAGTGCGAGTGAATTGGAATTTATTGTATTTCCTTTTAAGATCCAATATCCATTGAGAGAGAAAGAACAAACACAAAGAACAATGTTCATGTTAATCCACGTAGAATGTGACCTTACCTTTGACAGAAAGAATGAACATAATTGTTTGCCAGCGCAGCTCCTGAGTCACCCAGTCCTGTGTTTTGTTCTTGTCAAAGAATTTGTTTGTTCTCAGTTAAGCTATATAGATTCACACGCCACAAAGTGACAGTACTAATCTGAGTGTATCGCCTTCTCGCTGCCTGACCGATTTTCAAAAGTCACTCAATTGGGCAGTCGGCATTCAAGAGAATCTGCAACACTCCAAATTAATCAATTGTTTGTTGTTGACTAAGAAGAATGCCCAAGCAAGCAGAAGGGTAAAAATGTAAAGATAATTAGCGGGAGGTGTTACGTCGATTTGGTGGGAGTGTTTTTTGTTTACTGACTATGCATCCAACAATGCGTACGCTCATCTCTTCTCAACGATTGTTCTGCCCCTCACAACTGAGGGAAATGGTAACATTTGCCACCCATTAGAATGTCATTGTAATACGAATGCTAATATTAATTCAAATGCTTCTTAGCTTCCCAAGAAGGGAAGGCGAGCAAGATTATTCACTATATGGATCTCATCCCACCACGTCACCTTCAATTGTGGCTGACAAGGCTCTGTTACACTCTTCTGTTGCTGCAGCACCGAAAGGTGATGCAGGGTTGAAAGCAAATAAGGGTGCAGTCATAAGGGGACAAAAATAGGAGTAACAAAAAGGCAGCGGCAGAGGAAGGAAGTATGTGTATGTGTTTGCGGGTGTCCACATATGTTCACAAGGACTTGTTTTTGTAGACAGAGTTATGCAATCGTGTGTGTGCGCATGCACACATATGTGTGTCTATCATGTATGTCTTTGGTAGTGGTTGACTGAGCCGAGCAGCTCTGTTGCCCCGCTGATTCACCTTTTCTCCTCCAGGTTTTCACCTGGTCACCAGAGCAGTGCATTGATACAACGTGACACCTGTCTGCTCGGATGGCTGGGAACAAGCCTCACACATGCATATATAGTAGTATATGCACACACACAGCCACACCATCTACACATGCACTAGACATCCACGCATGAATACACGTTCTTAGGTCATACACGTGCATACAAATGAACATGTTTTCATGGGCTGTGTGCAAATGGAGCTAACTAAAGAGGTACACACATGAGTACATATACGTGCAAACTCCATCACTGCTGTTTACGCCTCTGCAGCTGTCCGACATGCACAACGTCGAAAAAGTACCTCGATAGCCTACAAGACCCTGGTGTGTTGTGCAGAACAGGCGCACGGGGATGGTGTAAATATTTCACAGTTCATCTAATGCAGCTTTTTCATGAAGCAATGAGGCACAGTGATTCACAGGCATGCAACACAGCTCTTCACACGATCAAATACCTGTACTGCGCTTGTGGATGCCGAGATGAAGACTTTATTCTAAATGCTTTGGGCTCATAAATATTCAGCATTGTATTGTTGCACTTGTGCAAAATATATAACAGCATGTTATTTTGCCCAAAATAAATCCTTTCGTGCAAACACATTCAATGTGTATGTAGTTCTTGGACCAAGAGTCAATAGTGCAGGGAAAAGGGCCAATAAAACACATAACCAAAGAGTAACGACACAGTATATTGTGGCATTATTAGGATGAGTGAGGACAATAGCAGTGTAAGTTCAGTCTCCTCTGGGTAATGACTCAGTGCTGCTAACTTAAAATAGATTGCTGGCATAAGACAACTTGGAATGTAGGCCATGTCAATATACGACGTTCGCTTTTTTTTTTGCTGGAATAAATATAAAAAAGAAAATATGATTGAAAGAGAGGCTGGAATTATTTTATGTGTGTGTGTGAGATCTACCTACCACACGAAGCATCTAACTGAAGTCTCTCCACAGAGATGAAGCTCTTCTTCAAAGCTCGGGAATGTGCTGAGGGCCAGACTGCGGTGTACAGACTCACCCACAACACATAAATATGTCATAGAGTATGAGTTTGTTGCTATAGGGTGCTCAGATGGAATCAGAGTTTACTTTATTCTTACCTAAACTGAAGAGAAGTTCAGTGTAATTGTGTGGGCAAATTGGATGCTTTCATGTTCACTCATTCACTCAAGTGTGACTCTAATTGAATGATTCAGAGATGGCCGTGGTGGTGGTTTCAAAAGCTGCGAGTACACTTGCTAATGTGCGGTCTGGATGCTGTTTGCCTGTATGCCGCCAGGAGCAAAGCTAAGCTCTGACAGGGCGATGGCTCCCCAACAAGCATGCCAGCAGCGCAGATGATGATGGACTCGGAGAGGAAATCCCCAAAGACCATTCAGATGATAATGTGGTTAATGAGCAGATACAAATAAACCCCAAATGGATCTGGGGCAATTGCACCAGTGCAGCAAGGATGTCACATGTTCTGCCTCTAACAATGACTATACGGCCCTTTCCATCTGCTTCCACCCAATAATCATGGAGTTTTGCTTCAGTGTGCCCACTGTGCCACATGGCTCCCACAGATATAACAATAGTCGATGTAGTACTATTGTGCTCCATGGCAACTGTACAAATAATGCTTGGCACGCGTTGTTTGCGTTATCATTGTACGCTCCTTCCAGCTTGGGAAAGTGTAGGCAATGTGGAGGCACCCAGGCACAAAGCCAAAAAGTTGTGTTTTTTGTTGCTGTAATCTAAAAGAAAAACTATAGTATGGCGACTCAAACCAAAAAGTCCTACAGCACAATTCTCTAAGGCTCTGGCCACTCTGGTACCAAAGTTGAGGTGACCATCTGGAGTTGCTAACCAGAGTTGCATCATCACCTGTGTGTGAGTGTGCCTAAGTGATTCTATTTTTGTCTCTCCATCCTTGTTGTGATTTTGTCGATATTGTGTTGTTTGCCCCGTGCCTGCTGTGAAGTAAAATTCACAGTTCTGCTTTTGAGACCTTCAGGACCTATAAGACACATCACTGGCATTATGCCTGTTG
Organism: Doryrhamphus excisus; assembly: GCF_037039965.1. NCBI lineage: Eukaryota > Metazoa > Chordata > Actinopteri > Syngnathiformes > Syngnathidae > Doryrhamphus > Doryrhamphus excisus. Next base: position 8,156,327 of record NC_136371.1, on the reverse strand, counting down.
ACTTATCCCACTCATAAAATGTCCCAATGGAGACATGTGAGACAAGGATTGCAGTGGTAGATGCCAAGCAAAATCTGAGGCACGATGGAGAGGGTTAGTGAATTTGAACGGCAAAATCTAAAAGTATTTGGGATATCTTCACTTTTGTTTAATTCCACTCTTCTGGGACCAAAAAATGCTTGGTTCCCAGTTTGAGGGGTGAATTGCTGTCCAAATAAGTATGAACATGCAGTCATTTCTGTTTGTGTCTCATGTTTATTGTCAATCTTGAGCTCATCAGCCTTCACAGTCCAGATGCTACACGCATCAATTAATCACTCATATTGCATACAATCCAGTTACATATTGCACATGACTTTGATGCCAGAATTCCAGGAGGATTGCGTCCGCGTCTGTGCTGGCCTCACTAAGCACCAGGGGAAAAAGTGGACTGGGTTTGCTGCCAGACCTTGATAGTGAGCAGAGTGGACAGGTTCAGCCTGCCTCCACTCTTCTGACGACCAACCTGGACAAGGCCCGCGGCACTGGGATTTGAATGGGCTGAGAACCATGTGCCAGCGTTAGTGTATTTCAATCTGGAGCTAAGAGTGTAGAATATGCATAAGACATGCACATGAATGGGGAGGTAAGATATGTGAAGTCACTGTAAATGTTGTTGTTTACATGTTGTTGCATATAGTGGATCATCTTTAAGCAGATGTGTCATTTTTGTGCATGTCAATGTGTCTGTGACTACACCAGTCCTCTTTGAAAGACTGACCTTTTCTCTGGATTTGAAACCTTTTTCTCCACAAAGACGATGTGATGTATCACATTAAATGAGGCAAGTCAACATGACCGGTAATAAGAAGAATGTAGCATTCGCCAATTTCTTTTTCTCAGAACACCCCGCAGAATTCTCATACAGATTTAATATCAGTGAAACCTCAGCTTTTGTATGCCCTGGTTTTTGTAGGATTTGGTTTTTGATGGATTATTGCTAAAGATACTATGTCGGAGTTTTCATACATTGTCTCGGTTGTTGTACGGCCAAACAGTGCACAGAGAAAACCAGTCTGTGGACTAGTGCCCAAATCCAATCAGCACCTAATCCAATCAGCCAAAGAGCTGTTATCATGGTTCCAAATGGGTAGATATCTTTGATGTTGTCAAAGGAAAGAATTACCAGGCACATGACTCTCCACTTCCCCCAACCGTCTGTCACATAACCAGCGGGGAACCTTCCGTCAGGGTAAACAGGTCCCCCCCCCGAACCCGAGCTTCTCGTTGAGAAGATTTAGTCAATTGCATGGTGCAGTTGATCAATTCCATGATTTAGACTTGCAGAGTAATGGCTCTTAAAAGTATGAGGCAGAACACAACGAGACTTGAGAAAAAGCATGGAAGATAAGGGAGAGGAGAGGGAAGACATGCTGCTGCCTTCATTGAGAGTAATTAACTTGAAAACTATGATTAAAAAATTTAATCATTAGAAAGCATGAATTATTTCTTATGGGAAAATTCTATTGGATTTTTGTACATTTCTGTTATCGTCTGACCTTTTATGCACCGTCTATTGTACAAACGCTTTTTAAGAAACGTTGGAATCATGGAATGTTCTGAACCTGCCGTATTATAATGTGCATGCTAAAACATATGGTTGAAGCGCCAAAGAACGGGAGTCGAAAGCAGAAGCAGGCTTTATTTTCTTGTTCAACATGAAGTCACACTTGTAACTGCAGCAAAAAGAGAGACCAAAAACCATAACAAAACGGTTCTTTTTACTGTCTGAACTGTTCCGGTGGCAACACACTCAAATTTGATAGTATTTATTTTAAATATTCTGTCTCAATGTCATACACCAAAAAAAAAAAAAACAAATATACACATCTATTTTTTTTATGACTTTATACGGTGAAAAAAATTTAAAACAAATAATATTACACAGTGGGGGCAGTACTCAGGTGGAACCTTTGTCTCGGGAGCTGTTGTGCCAAGATTGCATTGAGGCGTGGACTTCCGCCAACGCTCAGACTCAATCTGGACGAAGATGTTGCTGCTCCGTGTCCTCACTGCTGTCCACCCATATCTGTCCTTACAGGTCAGTTGTTGTAAAGAGGAACGAATTCAATCTCTGTAAATTCCTATTTCGTTGAAGGGAAATAATCCAAGCATATTTGATAGGTCATATGATATTGTTAAGCTTTTTTTTTTAAATAGAGAAAGCTTATTAGTAACGTCCGGCCAGACGCAGTTTAGACGACAGTTATTACCGTGTGGCGGCCATTTTGGGTTTAGATGGCCCTCAGCCTTGTCTCACAGGCAGGTTCATTGAAGGTAGTTATTGAGCTCCTGCGCACACTCGTGGCCAATTATTGTATATTGTATACATATTGTATATTGTAATTCTTGAAATGAATCAAGTTTTAATAAAAGACGCAATCTGGACGAAGATGTTGCTGCTCCGTGTCCTCACTGCTGTCCACCCATATCTGTCCTTACAGATTACTGTATCTTGCTACTGTGGTGCCATATCCTGGGACCCGTAACATCAACAAACTTGTCAAAATACGAATGACCAATATTCAACTATTATAGCTATATGTTCTCCTGCTATCAACACATGGACAATTTACACTGAATTCAAAAATTCAAATCTAATTAAATAATGTTGGCAATAACACAATTTGGAATGTATGTAAGAACAAAGTAAACAAAGTAAAGTATGAATTACTGCAGTAATACAATCAGGGAAATGATGGGCTCATTCAACACGTCTACCATCACTTATTGTTCTGGAGGTATGCTGCGCAACTCTGTGTGATTCTTCTTGAGGCTATAAAAGGAAGACTCCATACTCCCCCCATCTTTGCAAATTGCTCATTATACAGGAAGGCTTGTTACTGTGTTGAGCACAACATCATCACTTGCGTGCTGAAATCATTATTGGCAGAAAACCTGATAACGATATGAGCCAATGTCTCATTTCTCTCCCGCTTATCCGATGTTGTGTCGTGGGGACAGCAGCCTAAGCAGGGAAGCCCAGACTTCCCTCTAACCGGCTACTTTGTCAAGGTCCACCCGGTGGATACCGAGACATTCACAGGCCAGTTAAGAGACTTAGTCTCTCTAACATACCCTGGATCTTCCCTGTGGTCTTTTGTATGCCAATATCATCCAATCCCAAGTCATACTATTGACTTTTCAGTTTGGAATTTTCTGCTTGCTTAGCCCTCTTAACCCATTTCTAACTATGATAATAGTTAGAAATAAATAAATACACACATTCAAGAATAGTAATATTTCAAATATTGACTTGATGGCTTTGCATGACAACAAATCAGTGGCCTTGCAAAAGACTCCAAAGTTGACATCCTTAATTTATCTGTTACTTTTGCCCAGTTCTTTTCCTCCTGACAGCAATGCTTCAGACTTTGTAACCTCTGACCATACAGCCATACAGCCATTAGTATCTGAAACGAAAATACCACACCAACATGATTTATCGCCTCCAGGAGAGCCTTCAATACTTCATAAACTTGGACCCACTCGGCCCTCTGGTGCAACCCTGATCTATACCAGCTTAGTAAAGTAAAAAGCTGTCATCTGAAATTCTTTACTCTTAGCAAAAATATGCATCACAGAAAGTATCAACATGGTCTATCTATGAATTTTCTATTTTGCATATACTGCTCAGCGTCACAGGAAACCAAGGACTTGTACTCAGATAATTCCGGTGGAAAGTAATTCTATAAAGCCACACCTACAATGTGTTCTTTCTTTTCAGAGAATGAGATGATAGAAAAGTTGAAAGCTATTCATAAAGCATCTTAAGCCTTTAAAGAGCCCCAAAGCTAAAAAGAGGTAGGAGTGGAGAAGAGGACTTTTAAGAGGCTTAGGAGTGGTCTTTAGCACAGGAGAAAATGGATGGATGAAGAGCCATGCTACACACAGTGAGTAACAATGACCTATTAAGGTTTTCATTTTTATAAAAAAATCATGTTCATTATGCATGTTTGTTCATTATGTTGTCAATGGTAAAGATGTAATTATATTTGTTGCTTTTCTATATTTATGGTATTTATATTCTATATTATATGTCTATAAAAATGTCTATGCAATCACCTTATCTAAACTCTAACTGGGCCCTGGGTTTTTAAGAGGGGCACAAAAAGTGGGGTGAAAAATGAGATGTCCACCACTTGAAAATTTTTGACACCTACCGCTTACAAAATACTTCCCCGGCTGGAGAGGATGTAGCACCGCTGAGTGTTTAGCATGCATGTGTGGGTGAAAGATTACAAGCTTGACATCACTGTGCAAATTAACATTAATAACCCTGTTTGATTCTAAATAAAAGCAGTAAACAAATGCTCACATCTGCACCTGGCCTCACAAACAGATGGGCTCACTGCAGGCCAGTTGCTGGGGGGAGAATGCTTCACAATCACAGAAAGACAGAGAATTTTGCCCATTCTTTCTGGCCTGAGTGTCATCCAAGGTGATGGCAGTGCCCAAAAAATGATGCAGTGCTAAGCTGCCTGGCGGCCAGCTGCTTGCTGGACCTAAGCTCGGCCATCACACTGGCTAACGCACAAATACTCTTGCTTTTCTTTTTTTTTTAGCAGATGCCGAAACATGCTTTGAATCTCTTTTTGGGGCGCCATTGTAGGTATTTTGGGGCAGAATGACCACAAGAACAGAGTGCACATTCTAGGGAAAAGTTCAGGCAATTTCATGTAAATGAGGTAATGCCTGAATAACATTTTTCAAAGTGTCATTTGCAGTAGAGTTTACAATTTTTGTAGTATGCACAATTGTGAGTATGAACGGGTAAGTGAACAAGCATGACCTCAGTTAATACTTTGGAGTACTTTCACAGGACACTGATGTGTGAAAGCTTTTATTTCCTGAGAGCCACCAATCTGTACGCTCTGAACATATTCCCAGTTTCTTCAAGAAAATAAGGCCAAGTAAATGTCGCATTTAACAGCTGTCATTTGCTGTGACATTTTTTGGCAGAGCATTTCTGCGTTACCCTTATCCTTGCTGTGGTCACCTTTAAGCCCCTTTTCTGCAGGTTTAATGGATTTTATACAAGAGGAAAAGAATTTACTATTCTGAACGTTCCCTGCTGCTTCCCTGTGTGATGTGAAAGCGACATTTTTTTTTACAGTTTTAGTTATTGAGAAAATGTAACCAAATTCCCCAAGTAATTTCATCAAAATACATGAGTGATTCTGTGGATGGCACATGATCATGATAGGAATGGGTATTGTTTGTTTTTAGACATTATTTTTACCAAATTTTTTAACATGCTATTTGCACACAAGAGTAATTTTAAATACAGTGTTCCCTCGTTTTTCGCAGTTCCCAAAATAGCCCGCAATAAGTTAAATCTACAATGCATATTTGGGTCACACTTTACAATAAGGTAGACAAAATTGCAGTCGTTAATGAGGACAAACCTGCCAAACATAACCACTACTCATTACGTCTTCACTAATTCCTCAGTAACTACTCTAAATGAATGTGACTTATCATTAGCTCTTCATTAGTTCCTCAGTAACTGTGCAACGATGCACTGATGTCAATAGACCCATATTTGCGCCAATTGTGTGATGAAATAATTGAAAACAAGACATCTAAAAGCAGTTAATCTCAAAGTTTATCTGCATGACTACATTTTGTATGTGTCCTTTATCGCTTTGTTTTGCCCTGGAGTTCAGGAGAACCAGGTTGGAGAGGGACCAGAAACACCTCAGCAGTCCGCCTCTGAGCCATGATAGGGCAGCAGGGTAAGTGAGTCTGGCCAAGGTGTGTGGAGCCCCCCAGGCGGATGCAGACATGCATCAACAACACGATCGCTTCAACAACAGAGAAGGTTTTTGTAATGTTGGTGGTGTATTTATGGTGTTGAATAATTGAGCACATATACAGTTGGAGCATTTAGATGAATGTATGAGGAAATGACAAAAATAGTTTCTATAGCTTACATTTTCAAGTTCCAAAAATGTTTTGACTTTTTTTGTATAAATTGCTGTTGCTCACTGTAAACTGGGGCATGTCCATACTCTGCTTCACTTGCCAAGATCGGCGGGTTTAACAAACTGTGTTTTTTGGTTGATTCTTGACTTTTTTTGCCATGTCTACAGCATTGTTCTGATTTCACATAATTTCTTGTTAAAAATATGCTTGTTTACCTCCCATCTCTTTGAAGTGGGGAAAATAACTGGATGTGACGTCATGTGAAACCCAGCAATTGCTCTTCGTATGTTGCTTGAATGAATTTTAGATAGTTATTGACATCCTGTGGTGTTAATGTTCGGAGTTCGGAGTGTCTGTGAATGCACCTCATGTTAGTGTATTGGAAAATGAAGAAGTGTTGTTCTGAGGAGAACAGAGAGATGGCGATACATACAGTCAGTGACGTGCGGTCAGGGCAGGCCAGACAAATTGCACCATGATAAAAAAAATGTGAAAAAAATGAACAACAATATAAATATTAATATTTGTCTATTTAACTGTATTGTAAAAGTATTTTCTGTACTATTTCAATCATTTAAAATTTTCTTCAGTAAAAATAGGTACATTTGTAGATTTCCTGATCAAATACAGAAAAGAAACCGAAGATGAGGCCACTGTCAGTGTGGCTCCACGGCTTAGTGTGCATACCTCGCCTACCATCTCGGTGCACACTGACTGAGATCATGGTGCCTGCCAGTTTGTGTTTGTCAGCATGTTGCCAATAATATAATGTTGCAGAAACAGTTATTATACGCCGTGACATCCTGCAATGGAAGTGTGACAACATTGTTCTTGCTAATCGGAAAACTAAATAAACAGAAATGGCACATGCAATACGGATGCATCTTGAAGGGGAGCGTACTTGGAGGTAGGCAGTGGGTGGAATAAATTGAAACAGACCGTTTTTGAAATCAAGGAAATACAGCTGGAATAGGTGCAGATTCTGGAAGATCTAGTAAGTTTCAAAGTGTAACTGATCTATAGGATTCCACAAGTCACCGAAATGAGCACAAAAGGTGAAAATTGAAAGTGTTTTACACACGTAAAAAGCTCAATTCACATCACGTCACTGCAGCCTCACGTATGCCCCAGCTCTATCGCTTCTGTGCTCATTTTTGGAATACAGCTGTATTTTACTCTTTTGTCTTCTACAACAAAACAAAATGTAGCATTGGGTATGACGCGTCTGGTGTGAATTCAGGGTTGGAGAGAGAGCGTATCCACCCTGATGAAAATTCTTGTGTTGTTCTTGGTCAGAGTTACTCTGAAAGTTTTGGACTCGCCCTTAAGCCCACACTCCTAGTTAAGGGTTTTCTTTGTGAATATAGTCCCATTTATTTTGATGCCCATAACAGATTTTGATAATGAAACCACAATGGAAATGGAATTGAACCTAATTGTACTGCTTGGACATTGCACTGTCACACTGCAAATGGTGTTTCACGCTAAATGAACTGCCAGAAACCTGCCAAGTAGGTGCTTTGAAGCCAAATACACTTGCAACGTTGAGATAATGCAGCTACAATATCTTTGGTTTCTTTTGAGGGTGTGTGCGTAATGTTTTTTATGCCAAAATGAATTCAGGCAAGCAGCAACCTCAAACAATATGGGAAGATTGGGGTTGCAGGTTGGGTTGTTGGCACTGTGGCAAGCGTGACAGTGGTGAAGGCTCACAATCACTCATGCTGTCTGACTGGTGTGCTCTGTGTTAATTAGCTCCCTCCGCTCCTCTCTCGCTTCACTCTGACGTTCAAGCACCAAGGTCTGTAAATCTGCAAACAATGTCAGACGCCCCCCCCACTCCTTCCCTCTTCTCTCATCCTTGAGCTTTTCTTCTCTGCTACATTGTACTACATGCTCCCCGCCCTGCCCTGACATCGGTGAGTTTTACAGTCCTGAAAGATTATAAAGCCATCCACACTCCATTATGGCAGGCTCGCTCACATCACTCATTTCAGTTGTGTTTGGTGATGTTATACTGTGGGCATCAACATGAGAGTCGAGTCTTTTTGTGTTGCTTTTGTGCATCCCTTCTATCAGCAAAAAATAATCAAATTTCAAAGCAATAACACGCTGTGGTCAGGCGAGCCAGTATTGGAAAAACCAGGAGCCCAGAAGCTTCTTGGAAAGTACAGCTCTCAGCTTTTACTCCTGACCTTTGACAATGTGCATGCGGACATGTGCAAGACAAACATACCTGCACTGTTCTTGTAAACACACACTTGCAGTAACACGGCAATGGCTATATGTCTAGCTGTAGTGTACAACTGCATAAAAATATAATAATAATCATTAATTCATTCATTTTCTACCGCTTATCGTAGTAATAAAAATAATACAGACAGGCCTGCACGTCAGGCTTGACCTACTTCAAGTCCTTCCCTATGTTAAAAGGCACTGATTGACTGGCTGAAGTCTGACAGAGCAGGAAACTGCAGGCTGTGGCATTATTCTTCGGGTGGTAAGAGCAGAGGAGGAGGGGCTTACAAAGCGCTGAGGAGGGCAAGTGAATGATGACACCTGGTGGTGAAACCTAGTACTGTGCAGAACCATGTGAGTGACAGTCATTCATTTGTGCACATACGGTCTCTCCATTGATCCGTTAATGACCGCTGACCCTACAACCTTAATGACTAAACAAGCAGTGCTTGATGGTCAATATGTCACCCAGCAATTAATTGCATGCTGCAGCTCTTTAATTATTTGTTTTACAATCACTGTTGCAATCAGAGTGCTTATAAATTTGGTTCCGTTGTATACAGGGTTGCAACTAACAATTATTTTATTTGTCAATTATTATTAAGCTTGAGTAAGTGGTTGGGCCCCGATCAGGGGTCGGCAAACTTTAGCATTAAAAGAGCCATTTGGCCTTTTTAATAAAAAGTTTTAATATTTTTAAAATTGTACCTTACAACAACAGAATATAGGCTGAGGACCGTTTCAGGGTGTACCCTGCCTCTCTCCCAAAGTCTGCTGGGAAAGGCTCCAGCATACCCCGCGACCCTAGCGAGGATAAGCGGCATAGAAAACGGATGGATGGATCATTTGTTTGTTTGTTTTTTTTTATTTGGTGAATAGATGCGGTCATATTTTTATGAATGATTCTTTCATGTATTCTCCAATTCTCCGTCTGTGAACGGCTTCGTGTTCCTCACGCTCTCCAGTTCAGTCCCTACACTAGCACCCTTCATTCACTTCTTAGTATGTAAGTATGTATGTATACACGGCCCTCACGCTGCCCACACAAAAAGGCAGTGGTATGACACATAAATGTTACTGTTGATGTCCGGATATGTGCATAATGGTGCATAATGGTCAGTGTCATGTCAAATAAACGACATTTTCCATAAATGTTTAATGTCAATAATGGCGTGATGTTTTCATGCAATGACGGATAAATCTTTATAGGCTTCCACTGCATGTTTATTTGTACCATATGATTTCACTTCACCATTTAAAATGGGCGTCACCTTTACTGCCTTTAATTTGACACTCTAAATAGCCCATAGCTGTGAATGTGAGTGTAAGTGGTTCTTTGTCTGTTCTGTGTATACTGGCTTACTGGCTTACTGTATGTGTGTGACATTTGGCTGGCAACCAGCCTTCGCCCGAAAAGACAGCTGGGATGGGTTCCAGCATACCTGTGACCCGAGTGAGGACAAGCAGTACAGAAAATGAGCCAGTGCCAACTCCTTTTCTGGAATCTCCTTGGGTTTCTACCCAACGACCAGAATTTTAATGACATGCCTTCATTCATTGATCAAATGCAGGCATACATTACACATAACACTTTGGCAGACGATAGTAACACACAGCAGAGCATTCACCAGCCAACACTGGACACGTCTGGACATTTTTACAGCAAATATTCCGAGAATGCTTTCAATTACTAAATCACTTTGGTTCGGGTTGCCAGGCAACATTAGAGCAAAGAGCCGCTGCTTCCATTTTCTTTCAGACTCTGGTGATTTGTCTTGTGTTGTTTATGCACATTAGTCAGAGAGGGAACAGAGGGAGGAAACAAGAAATGGGATGCGTAAGAATGGATAACACAAAGCTAAACCTAAAAACCCACTCATATATCCCCCTCTCGTGATCGTTAATTATATTCAATATGTATTGTTCTTCCCTCACAATATTTCTTGTGGATAAATTGGTCATTGACTGTCACATACACACATATTTTTCCATAATGATGGTACCATTTAAGCTTTTTTTATAAATAATAAATACTAAAACGCTAATGCAAAAGCAGTGTGTGTTAGGGTAGCTGAGACAGGGACACTCCATCATTCCTCAGAATCATCAGTCATCTGGGGACAGACCACAAACGCACATGTACAGATGCCCGTCCAAAGGTTAACGAGCACACAGCAGTGTGTGTGTTTAGCGCTAAGTACCGGTGGCATGTGATGTATGTGTTGTTGCCTGTGCCAGCCTCTGTCACGTTTCCTTCTTAACTGAAGTGGTAAATAATTGATTTTTTTCAATCAATACACATGGGCAATTGGGTGTCCTTTCTGATTTGGTAACTTTATTTGCCAGGGGCAAATAAATGGGACCAATAAGGGTACTGATGCAGCAACACTTGGATAAGACTGTAGCAACAGTAACACAAGGTAACCAGATGTCTCTCTTACAATAACTTTTTTAGCAAGCTTGAAAATGTGTGAATTGATTATGTGGTGTGATGCATGCACCATAGATACAGCAGAATAGCAGAATGTCCCTTTGGGAAGAAACAAAGTGTGGTGTTCCGTGCTAGTGTATCCTCCGAGTTACAGAGCACATATCCAGACCAATATTACCACGTACCAGCAAATACAAATAGACGGTGTAGACATTGAAAGTTTGAAGGAAAATACATTTCTTGCGAATCACAATAGATGAAAATATGAGCTGGAAGCCTCACATTACAAATATAAAACATAAGGTGGCAAGAAACATTTCAATATTGAACAAAGTAAAATTTGTTCTCAATCAGAAATCACTCCACACTCTTTATTGCTCTCTGGTTCTACCATATCTTACTTATTGTGTGGAAATATAGGGTAATAACTACAAAAGCAATCTTCACTAGCTAAATGTACTGCAAAAAAGGTCAATAAGGACAATTCATAATGCCGCCTACAGAGAACATACTAACTCCTTATTTCTAAAATCACAAATACTTAAACTTGCTGATATAGTTAATCTTCAAACAGCTAAAATAATGCATAAGGCTAAAAATAACCAATTACCTAAAAATGTCATCCAAGACTTCTCTACAAGAGAGGAGAAATATGATCTCAGGGAACTACATTTGAAACACTTATATGCTAGGACTACGTTAAAAAGCCATAGCATTTCAGTATGTGGAATCAAACTATGGAATGGATTGAGTAAGGACCTCAAACAATGCACAACGATGAGCCAATTCAAGAAACAATACAAGCAGTGATGTGTGCTAAATACAAGGATGAAGAGTCTTGAACCAGTCATGAAGTGCTATATATATCACTATATTGACGGTTACTATGGTACCCAATATGTCATTGTATGGTCATATCACCTCGTACTTCAGTATGTGACAAAAAACTTTAATTATATTAGTAAGGCAGGAAGTGAACAAATATAACAGTTACTGATTGTAAAAGTACCAGATGGAGGGGTAGGATTTAATAAGCTTTGCTTCTTCCTACTCCTTTTGGACATGTGGAACTATGAACTGATTATGTGATGCACTCAATTGTAATCTGATCCATGTTCAAATGAAATTAAACCACTACCATTACCATATTTGCATAGAATAGAAAACAATAGAAAAGCCCCTGAAGACTTATCACTGTGTTTTTTGAAGGCCCATAAGGTCGACTACATTATGCACGGGAAACCTCATTGACAGATGAGCATTTGGGTCAATTAGAAAAAGGTTATAGCCAAGCAGAAGATTCTCTGATAATGCAATTACCATAGAAGGCCGCAAATGTCAAAGCCCTCATTATCTCTCTTTGGTGCCAGTGCGTCCAGTAGAAATCCAAATTCTAAGTAAGAGGACACTAATGTCACCCCATCTTTCGCAGTATTTAACCCTCATTTCATAATAATAATAATCATACGTATTATCAATAACATGATTACCACAGAGGCATCTATTGAAAATTGGTCATTACGTGCAGATTTGAATTGCAGATTTTTTTTTTCCTCCACTGGTAACAAGGCTCAACACAACTATGCATTTTCCTGAAGTTATTCTGTTTCGGGTCATATAGAAAGTCTTCTCTGTCTCTAAAATGTTGTCCACAAATCTGTCTAAATCTGTTTGTGAGCGGGGAATGATCCCCACCCAACCCCATGGGTGTGGCATAACAAGATGCCGATTAGACAGTATAGATAATTGCACAGGTCTGCATTAGGTTGGCCACAATGCTGTAAAAGGCCACTCCAAAATGTGCAGTTTTGCAGTATCGAGGGAGGGATTTGTCTCAAATACTGTAAACGCTGATTCAAACAAGCTCAATGGGTGACATGCCCAGTGAGTATGCCATGCATAAAGTGGAACGTGTCCATTGTCCATAACACACACCTGCCCATACACAAACATCCCAGTTCTTGCCTGGCCAGCATACTCACCGGATGCTCTGGATTGGTGTACATTGGCCTCCAGAAGTATTTATTTTTGCTCTAGACTGAAAGAGACCAGAGACCTTATGCGATCATAGTTATAGTTTTATTTCTGTCGGCCCTTTTGACTTAATTTTGTGTTTGTATTTTTGTGTTTCTGTTGCTTATTGGACTGGTTTTGTTTCTATTTTTTTTCTATTTTCCTCCTTGTTAGGTCACTTTTTGTATTAAACCTTTTTCTACATCGAATGGTGTCCTCTCCACTTTGGATCCAAGCACTGGCTTGCGCCAATCCTGACAGAGTGTGTGTATGTGAGTGTGATTTCTGACTATAAAACTTGTTTTCAGGACCAAATTTTATTGTGTTATTGTCACTGTAATATATAACTCTCGCAAAACATGCTGTGGCCTTTGAATGTGTTTGTTTTGAGACTTATTTTCAGATCAGTGAGTTGTGAGCAAGGCGTGTGCACAAAGACTTGGATTTCATGCGTTTTTAATCAGCATTTATTTTTTCCTCATTCTTCAATTCACAATGTTTTCAAGAGCGGTTGCTCTCAGCATCTCAATATCTGACAGTGATGCACATTGTTAACCACTTTTCTGTATCTTTTTTTCTGCACTTGGCAGTCAATATGATAATAATAACACATCACACGCTATCTGTTGCTCTGCAGGAGAATGTAAAGTATATGATATGAAACGTTTTTACCACTTTGCTTTCCGTGACTTTAAATTCAAATATACAGTAACCTTGCATTTATAGCCGTTAATTGGTTCCAGACCTGACCATTTAAAATGAATTCTGCAATATAGGAGTCATTGTTATTAAATTAGGTTAATTTGAGACTCTAAATTGTCCATAGGTATGAATGTGATTGTTTGTCTACATGTGCCCTGGGATTGGTTGGCCACCAGGGTGTACTCCGCCTCTTGGCTGAAGTCAGCTGGGATAAGCTCCAACATATCCCCACACCCCTGATGAGGACAAACGATATAGAAAAATGCACGGATGGATGTTATTAAATTGAATATTTTCATAGTTGAAGCACAGAAAACCTGTGGTTAAACCAGAGTACTACATATCACTTCTTTTTTAACACGTCTTGACTAATAATAAACATATTCTACCACAAAACAGCCATCAGTTATTAATTAATTTCTGAAAACCAGAGATATTGCAATGGAGCGATAATCAAACCACAATATTTTGAGGAATGACTGTACTCCAACTGTGTGGGGACAGTCGCAGGCCCTTTTTGTTCTCGCATGACTCTGTCCCAGTGCACAAATCAAGGTCCATAGAAAAATGTTTGGTGTGGAACAACTTGACAATCCTGACCCAATCCTGAGAGAGGCCCTCTCATCCAACAGTGATGTCTGATCTCGCAATGCTTTTTATTAAGCACGGAAAGGCAGCATGTTAGTCTATATATGTCATTTATGCATATCCCATTGCCTTACAAGCTTGTTTGACTTCGGTTTACAAAGTATTTTATTTTTAAGAGAACAAAAATTTCACTTTATGTCTGTGATTTCCCCTGACAGTGACAATGATAACATCCCCACAATCAATAAGACAGATCTAACCTTCCTGTAGGATGCAGCAACTGCTGGTTCCGTTTAATCTCGCCTACATCTTATCCCCTGGCCGCCACCTGGTTAAGGAAAAGTAGAGATTCTTTTTATGTCACTTTTCTCGAGTTTGACAAGAAGGAAATCCATCTTCAATTTCTGGCCCACTATTGGGAAATAAAATGTGTTCCAGGATTGTTGCTATTGTGCACCATTGGTTAAGGATGAAGTTTATTGAATTTGACTTCACACATCCATGTTGCATTATGATTAACACAAGTAGACTGCCTCTCTAGTCAGAAAAGGCTGTAAATTGAAAAGCGGAGCTGATTTAAGGGTTCCGTGCTATTAACTTTCAGACCAGTCTCCTTGTTGGATTAAATATACCATCACAAGACCCCTTTCTTCATCATCACCTCAACAGAATTACTCAAGGAGAAAAGGAATAAGATTATGCATAGGTTCAAATATTAATATTAAAATTTTATATTTCCTGGGGTTTATTCAAGACATATCAGTCCATCCTATCTGATTCTATTCTTTGGTTTGAGAAAGAAAGTGGAAAGTGGAACCGAGCGGGATGGTTGGTCTTTGGGGCAGGCAGCAGTGGGTAGTGGAAGCTTATCAGCATGGCGCACACCTGGACCACTCTCACATGTATAAGATGAAAGCTTAAATAGGCCTTTAGCTGGGCGGCAGCTCACTGCTTAAGCCCACTTCATGCGCAAATGTTTTTTTCTCCAATACAGCATGTATCGTAAAACGGGACAGTACATAAAAGACAAGATCGAAATTGACAGCAAAATCAATTGTTACTTGCGGCTTTGCTGAGGTGGTAGAGAGGTCGCCTCTCAACCTGAAGGGTACGGGTGCGATTCTTCGTCCTCCTGTGATCATGCCGAAGTATCCTTGAGCAATAAACTGAACCCCCAATTGCTCCTGATGTTGCGTCATCAGTAGGTACATGTGCCAACAGGGTCAAAGCCATTGGAGGAAAAGCGCTATACAAGTGCAAGTTCCATCCACCCTTCAACTTTCCTGACATAAAATGAGATATTTTGAGATCTGAAGTGCTGTTGTAAAAATCAATCAAAAATGAAAAATCAATGCAGCGGACAAACAACTATAAATCCAAAGTAAAGACACTATATAAATCTACTCATAGTTGTTCAGCAAAATTGTTAAATGTGTGGCCTCAGAGGGGAGCATAATAGTTGTTGGTACGGTAGACCACCTGACTAAACAATGTTTCTATTTTCATCACGTTGTTTTGAACAACTTACATTTTAATGAGTTTGAGCCCTGAGAAATTATCTGCACTTCAGCCTAGCAAAACTGTTGAACTGAGAGATTTTGGCATATTGTTTTCTGATGTCCCATGCCGTTGCTTAATTGCCCAGCAATGAAATAAAAACGTATTTTCTTTGTAAAAGGCCAAGTGCTTCTGCATAATATCCCATCTGTCATTTTCAGGCGAGTGCAACACCATTGTCTTCATTCCTGCAATAAGTCTGGAGGAATCTGCATTTGAGGAATTTCCCTCTCAATAAACCCACTGCTGGGCAACGGAGTGAAGGAATCATCTCTATCAGGTTTGATTAAATGTTAGCAAGGAGTGAGGATGGAGAAAGGGCAGAGTGAATGAGGACCATATTGATGAGAGAATGCAAAATGACGTGCAGTGAATTTCTAGCAAATCTAAAGAGGGAGAGAAATAAAAGGATGAGAGCAGCATAAAAAGCCGCCAATTTCCTAAACAAGTGAACCCCCCCCCCCCCCCCCCACTCCTGGTTGGAAACAATTATTGTCGGTGGGAAGGCTGAGCACGGCAAAGCCTAACAGTGGAGACTAATTTTGGGGCGAGAACTGTTTCCCGCAGATTATACTAGTTGGGCCTAAAAGGCAAACTGAACTTTATTTGGAATTTTGCCCATTTTTTGTGGGGGGGTTATAGCGTCAAAATATATATTGTTACCTCGCTCATATTAACTTGTTTTCTCATGCTAGAATGCATAGAAAGAAATATGTGTTCATGTTTAACATAAGGATTGCGAATGATGGGTGAAATTGTGCAGTTCCCCTTTAAGAACAAACTGAATCTACCTGTAATGCAAATAAAGTTGACTAAGTTTACTCATTGGCATATGTCTAAAGGTGTGTCGAATGGAGCAAACTTTATTTTCTTCTTCAACATGAAGTCACACTCATAACTGCAGCGAAAGGAGAACATGTGTGGTCTTTTGTGACCTCTTGGATGAGCCGTCGCTGCGCTCTTGGAGTCATTTTGGTTGGTCAGCCACCCCTGGGAAGGTTCACCACTGTTCCATGTTATGCCATTTGTAGATAATGGCTCTCTCTGTGGTGCGGTGGAGTGCCAAAGCTTAACTTAAAGCCTTTTCCAGACTGATAAATCTTGATTAATATTTTCCACATGTAGGTTTGAATTGTCTTTCTCCTTTCATTTAAAAAATGCATTTTGTGTTAAGTTGTGTTGTCATTGACTAATATATAAATCTGTTTTATGATCTGAAACATTTAAGTGTGTCAACATACAAAAAATAAGACATCGGGAAGGGTGCAAATACCCCATTGCATATCTTTGAAGTCAGCGCCCTATCCAAATCTATTATTCTGAATTGCAGACTCAGGTGGTGGTATGACCATAAAAAGGACAGGCATGTGTTGGAAAGTTTATACTCCAACCCCAGCCATCCTTTTCTATTTCCACTAAACATTTTTAAGCACCTGATGTTGATCCAAATGCTCTGCTGAGGGGTCTGTGGCTTTGCTCGAGGGAAAACATCTATCATCCACACCAAACCTCCCAAATAGATTTTTTTTTATTTCCTGGCAGCAAAATAAGCGCACAACCATTCACAGATTTCACCTCTACTGTGATAAAGGTTATCTTGGCAATTTAGTGCTCGTGATATCGCATTACAGAGTGAGTTATGAGGCAAAAATCAAATTCTGCTCTTAGGGACTCAGAAGAGAGGCGATGGAAGCTGTGTGTGTGCATGTTTTCCATTCTGCACAAATTCAATGCACTTCCAGCAATTTAACTGTTGTGTTTTTTTTATCCAAAATTGCCACAATGAAGTTTGCTAATCCAAAAAATAAGGGCCTTTTGGATAAAGTATTTGCTAACTGCACCAGCTGTGGTTATTCCATGCTTCCTCAAGAGACAAAAATGTTCGAGCTTTTAAAGAAATCTCCTGTATGCATTGGCTTTGTATACATTTTCATCTATCCCCCATCTCACACAAATCGCAACACCTGTGGCCTGTCCCATTAGTGGTAAACACATTGGAGCCCACGTTACGTCTTTGGGCTGTGCCTGACCGGGCCCTGATAGCCCGTGTCCGGATAGGGGAAAACTATGTCCAGTGTTTTTTTCGTCCTCATGATGTTCTTTTGATCCATTCTTTATCTGGTACCTCCCTTTACAGATTAAAATGTTTATAAATTCTGTCAGCTAGAAATGATCTTGAAGTTAATACCTCCTTTCACACTAGGATTTCCTGATCAACAACATTTCAGATAGTTGAGGAGGTCGCTGTTGCAGAGGTTAGATATTTTCCATTTAAGTGGCAAAGAAGCTCATGGGGAGTATGATGAACAAGAAACAAGCTTTGAAGTGCACAGATTAGAGGCACCAAACAATAGATGGATTAAAAATTAGCAGTGTTTCGCTAAATCCATTGCCATCTGCTTGCTTTTATTCACAACACAACAGTCTGGTCAAATGAATTTACCCACCAAGACAAGGCATAACTCATTTGATCATCTTAAATTCAACCCTCCAGTCCACCAACATCGCATACTGAATGGCGCGAGAGCCAATTAAATCATTTTCACCAATGTGAATGCTTTCATTTTAATATGAAGCAGACAATATTCAATTAATTGTCATTTAGCAGCAGCGGTCACCCCTGTGAATAGCCAAGTTCTCTTCACCCACACAAAAGAGAGGCCTAGATGAGGCTCACTCAGTACCCATATCACGACTCGCAGCGCATTAGCAACTATTATGTGGCTCCCCTTTCTCCTCTCTGGTTCTGCCCCAGCAGAGTGAGCTACTGAATGCTGCAGGGATTCTGTGTAAACTGTGCTGGAAGAGAGAGGCTGTCATCAAAAGACTGCAGCTACTGTCAACAACATATTCCTTATAGTATTCCTATTAGTAAATGATGACAAGGCTTTTCATTAACTACAATTAACTTGATGATGTGATGCATTTGCATATGCAAATGTAATCGTAATGTAATAATCAACTGACCAGGAGGAAAACACGTTCAGTTACATCATGACTCAGATTGTAGTTCATCTCTTCTGTGTTGTGCATAATTGCACACAACCCTGCACAGCTCCGACATTTGGAAGCATTGAGCAGAGTTGGAAATACATCAGTTCGTCTTTCACTTCAGTCTAGTTCAAGACACTTTTATATTTATATATCCATATTATTAGCAGAAGTGTGGGCTTGAATCATGTGACTTGGACTTTTGCAATTTTAAAGACTTTTGACTCGACAATATCATGAAAGACTTGCAACTCAAATTGGATTCAGACTTTAGTCTGATGTCCTGAAAATGATTGAGATTTTCAGTGAATGTGTTGAATAAAATGTGCCGCCATTCAAATAATGACCATTGTTATATAATTTCCAGCAACACAGCAATTTCTTCCACGGAATCTGCCACACCGAACGCATCAATTAATGTGTAATCAAGTTCAAGAACAAACGAAGGTGTGGCATACATTGCTGTGAGCACCAGACTGCTGTAGAGTGGTAGAAAGTTAACTTGGTAAAATGAATATATTCTGAAAGTTTCAGAAGTTCATTTTTTGTTGGGATTAAATTCTGAATGCTGCACTCTTATTCTTTGACTTTTACTCTAAAAAGTATGTATGTATGTATGTATGTATAATACTCCACTATATACTGTATGTCACAATAAGTCAAATTTACCAGTATTAATGATGGAGCTACAGTCAGAGCAATACTTTTTTGTGGCACCGCTCTTAACAACAATAAATTCACAAGAGAGGAAGACGAAGCCAGGGGGAGTTTGAAATGTTTACATCATCAAGGAGACAAACCAATGCTCCAGAGTCTTTTTTTCAGATTTTTTTAAAGTATAAGGGTACAATAAAAACGTGTCTGTTTAATAAATGTCTGAATGTTCCAAAGAAGACACTTAACGCGTGACATGACAGCTGGATGTATCCCAGTGTGTAGAAACACATCAGAGTCGTATTTTAACACCAAATGTTCATGTTTGGATTCACAAATGCAAATTATATGTGTGTATTTAGTTAGTCAGTGGCTGATGCAGAAGCTACAATCTCCAAGATCGACGTAAGGTCGACACAAGATCGTCCTAATTAAACAACACTGCTGTTTAAAATGCAGCAGTTCTCTATCCACTCAGGTATTGCATCATTATTGTTGCACATTACTTACAGACAGTAAGTCTCCAAGACAGAAGCACATTAGAAAGTATTCTGTAACAAAATGTGTCCTTTATACACTGTATCATTCAATTTGTGTGTCATAAACTCAAGTGAATGAATTATTGCGGCCTATAGTTGTCACCAAAAAAACAACCACCACCACACTTTAACTTCAATTAAATATACACTATTGTTATGAGTTGCAGAACTAGCCAAACTATGAAAAAACAGGAAAATAAACGAGAAATCAAGGTACTGCTATAATGGTGTCCCTTTTCCCACAAAAGGCAATATGTTTGCGGCGATGTTTGTCCATTAATCCAGAATGTTTGTGAGGTCAAATGTTGCTGAAGAACATACTTAAAAGCTCTCTTCAAAATCAATCTAAAGATGCTTGGTGAGGTTGAAGCTTTGAAGATCTTCTACATTAAGCCCATCGAAGGAGGTTGCTTTGTGTGTGGAACAGTCGGTTCCTATTTGCAAGCTGACTGCCTCTGAAAGGAGCAAATGTCATGCAGTACCAGAAAGCTCCATTGATTCTGATGAATACTCACATGGGTGCTGCTTTATTTGCTTGTCTTTGGGCTGTAACTTGTAACCCAGCAACACCACTCTGAGGTGAATAGCCCTGTCTAGCGAGCATCGACTGCTATGATGAAGATTAAAGGCTACACCACACACCTCTCATGGCACCTGTCTTCTTCAACAATTGCATCAGCACATTCCGTCCCTTCCAAGCACATTCAATTGTCATGCTTAGGGGTTTTTAAGTGAGATGACCACAGTGTATATGGCATTAGAGGGAATAGCTGTCAGCTCTGATTTCAAACTCACCCACAGGAACATCTCTGGCAATGCAGCAGCAGTGAATGAGTCAGTGAGAGACAACGATGCATTTTGAGACGGCGTCCTCTGTTTGACAAGCCAGACACAGTCCATCTTATGCAGCAGCAGGGGTCTTCGACTTCATTTCAATTTTATCTTTTTTTCCCTGTGTTCAGGGGTTTTCCCTCAGGCCTCTGCAGGATTTGCTGTTGATGAAAAGAGAGTGTGGTCTTTGTGGCACATGACCAAAACTTTTGGGGATGGTCTCACCAATTATATATTGTTGCTACACAGTAAACAGATGTCGTCAGTGAACGCATCAGCCACAATATCATAATATACACCTGCACATGTTGTTAATTTAACTGGTGATGATGCCTTGACAGTACACCATGAACATTTCAAACTAAAAATCTTCAAAAAAAATGTGCCTCAGCATAAATGTGAAAACAGTAAACAAAACTTGCATCCTTGAGTTTGGGAAGGACATCACTGGGATGGGAAAGCAGCATAGCTCCCAAAAGGAGAGAACAACATGTGCTCTGGTAGATAACATTCAGCATTCACCGGATCAGAGAGAAGCACCAAGGGGGCATGTCACAAATGCATACTTTGCAGCCTTGTTGAATGCTTCAAACTAGGAGGCAAATAAAGTATCATTTCACAAGGGGGAATCTAAAAGCTGCACCAGTGGTCCCTAGTGGCCATGTTGGGAATAGCAGCTTGACAAAAAACTAAAACCAAAGACCACAAAGGGATACCTTGTGCATATTTTCCATATGAGTTTCCTGATAATGTGAACTTTTAAAGTCAATGAAATTACTTTTTTTAATTATATTTTTTTATATTTGAATCTCCCAACATTCATTAAGCGGTATTCCCTGTAGTGAACCCGGCTGTGAAGTACTTTAATATGCCATCTATGAGCTCATTAGCTTCACACCCTTGCTTCCTGCACCCCATTCTGCAAAAACAGGCTGGGACACGGCACCAATTGACAACAGGAGAGTTGAATTGACCAGCTAGCTAAGCGTTAAATTGATCAGGAGCTATATACATCTCCCTTGGAGCTTTTAGGGACCACGTTGTTGTTCAGAGGAGAGAGAATGTCGAACTTTGGTGTGCCAGACTAATGCTAATGTTGCATCAAGGAATGCTACGCTTGCATGACCTATTGACCTTCACGGTGGTGTCCAAATTGTATGCAAATGCAACAATACATTTGTGTTTGTGTTCAAGTTGCATTTTTATACTACGTATTATTTTATTATTTTTTATTTTTTATTTTTCCCAGCTGGAAGCTATCAGGATGAAAAATAAATATATAACCGTAAACAGTTGGTAATGAGGTGGAAAACAAGAGAAAACTAATAAAGTTCAAAAGACTTTCTGATTGGGATCCAAATTAATTAAGTGAGCTTGAAGTTGAAAATGACCGCTACTTGGAATTTAGTGCTAACAACTTTTTAATTACTCTGTGTGGGATTGATTAAACACTTTGGTTTAAACAATAGAAACTGCAGGTTCTTTCTTCGTTCTTACATGTAGCATGAAAGAAATCTGATTGTGGGGTTATTTCTTGACCCCAACAACTGCTGGATTACTTTACAATGATCAGAAATGGTCGTTCCTTGAATGCGGTTTTACTGTGACTAATAACATTTGATTAACCAGGACGGTTGTCAGTCATAGAACCTCCACAAGAGGGCACTGTCCCATGCCTGTCTCCTTGCCGGTAGGAAATGCAGACTTATGAGGTTCATGGCAGCCTGGCAAAAAAAATGTTAAGTCAAAAACGACAACTTTTAAAGACCTTAAGAATTACAAATGATTCATTGAGCTTGATAAACTAAAAACTAAACTAAAAAAATATCAGCATCGGTACAACCGGTTCTAAATATACTTGGTATCAAATCGATAACAACACTTGCAGTATCGTCCACCTCTACTTGACCGGGGCTATGATTGATCAGGCTGCCTGCGAGTGGCTGCCTGCCGCCAGCCAATGGCTGAGCACCGGATGCGAGATATCCGCTGGAACAACAGGGGCCCTGTCCCCCACCACCACACACACACACACCCCCCCTCCATCTTGACGCCATTTACAGCTCCAATCCAAAACCTCCTCTCCGAAAAGGACAGTGGGGGGAAAGTAATTCACGCAAAGAAAATTCATTCTCACAACTTTGAGGATACAACAAACAAAAGTTTTTGGAGGCAGCGTTGCGGGAAACGCCACCTTTGTTGCTTTTTTTGTCAAAAAGAAGGGGAGAAAAACTACGCTTTTGTACTGCTGTGTATGGAAGTTGTCGCCTCAGCGAATGCTTTGTGCGCATGCGCAAAACGAGCTAAACATTACTGGTTTTGACGGATGTTAACTATTTTGAAGAGGGAATTAACACAAATTGGATTTACTTCCACTAAGCGGAGATTAAAGTGTTGAAAGCACGGTAAGTTGCATCTTTAGTTTCTTTATTTTAAAAAATCATAGCTGGAGAGTGTAATAAACATGATTTGCTAACACCCTTAAACTGCTTCTTTTCAACCACGACACTTACCTTTTAGAATTTTTGACCTCACGAGGTGTCGACTGATGTTCTTCTTTTAGAATGCACAGTTGTAAAGGCCACAGGTGTGTTTCGTTAGTGCCAGACGTAAATGCGTGGCGATGCGTTCATGCACACCACATTTGCTCAGTAAACAATAGCTGCAATGATACACACATAACTGCACCTTAAATGAACGGTTTGCTGCTCGAACTTGTTAACACTATGAGTTGTGTGCCATCAACTCATCACTCATGTCAGCTTCCACAGGGACCAACACACAGGAGTGTGGCTGTATGAAAGGCCCCATCCCCCCAACCACCCATGTGGGCCCTCTTTGCAGCCCCATTCCCACAAATCAATTCATTTTGGCTTGTTACAGTATAGAATTATTTTATTTTCCCGGTCAAAAGTCCTGAAATGTACCAAAGTAAATCCTCATGGAACTATGTTTTGGTACCCTGACACATGGGTACCAACTGTAGTCCACAAACAGGCAAATGTCAAAAAGAAAACGCATAAAGTGCTGGAGATGCTCCATTCATTTTTAATCACACAACAAGCAAAAACCCTTTTTGTATTGTCATTTGGAGAGTGAAAGGGGCCTCAACTGCCTTCCACTAACCCTCCTCCCTGCAGAGATGCCATTTGAAAGCCAATTAGCACCAGAGGAAGAAGTGAAGCCACTGCTGTTGACTGCAAAAACATTGATAAAAACAAGGTTGTAATTTTAAATATAGTGTGACAATGCCTTATGCAAACACATCGACTCTCTGATAGTAAATAAATTACATGATGTCTTAGAGCTGTTATTTGTTCAACGTGTGCACTCATGAGCCGTCAGCCTTCCTCTCGTAGTACACAAAACACACACACACGTGCTTGACCGCACAGCTGTCTGTTAACATTTGCATGGCTTTGTGGATAATTAGCTCTCTGTCTCTTTCAGGATTTCAGATGTGTCCCATGCCAGGTAGAGTGGCCGCGCAGTCCCTCAATGGATCCCAGAAGTCCAAGCGCCAACGACGGGGTAGGACAACACCCCAGGCGGTCATCACAGGACGATGGGAGCCGACAGCCACGGCCTTTGCAAGCCCACGATGGCACGCCAGAAACTTGTTTTTCTCCAGAAGTGCTGGCATTGGAACAGTTAAGGATAACTGGGAACCACAATGAGTACACAGAAGGACCCACGATTGCCCACAGGTCTCTGCTGTCACAGCACAGGCACAAGAAGCGTGACCCAGTTACAATGCCTGTATCCAGCACTGAGCAGGAGACTCGGGAAGAGAGGCCCAGTGATGTTCCAAACCTGCATGCAAACTCAAGTGTGATGCGGTCCTCCAGCGTAGAGGACTCGCACGGTAGCACCAGGACCAGCATGGAGAGCACTTGTTCAGATCAGAGGCTCCTGGCCATCCCGGCATGCGGTGATCAGATAATCAGTAATCAGCCCAAACGAGCATCTCTAATGTCAAACAAAAAAGCTGTGCATGAGGAACCAAGGTTGTTGGTGGCCATGCCCGGCACCGGGGGCCATAAGAGGGGCGGTGTGCACTCTAAGTGTGAGCACTGTGGTCTGTGCCGCTGCTTGGAGTGCAGGCACCCACGGGCTTTGCCCTCCTGCTGGATGTGCGGCAGGCGTTTCTTGTGCTCTGCGCAGCATGCGGTGGAGTATTGCACATGCGTGTGCTGTGTCAAGGGGCTGTTCTACCACTGCTCCAGCGATGATGAGGACACATGCACAGACAAGCCCTTCTCGTGCACGCAGTCACACTGCTGCTTCCGTTGGACCACCGTTTCACTGATTGGCATGATCCTCCCGTGTCTCTTGTGCTACCTTCCAGCCAGAGGATGTGTCACCATGTGTCAGAACTGCTATGACCAAGCTACACGACCTGGCTGTCGGTGCAAGAACACGATCCACTGTGAGGCTGCTTGCAAGCCAACGTAAATGGTGTGTTTGTGTGGGACAAAATTCAGTTTTTTGTCGCGCAATAACAGAACAACTACTGGCACTGTTCAAAGGTCATACTTGAAAGCAAAGCAAGCAACACCAAAACAAATGTTCCACTTATACAGACTATTGTGTTATGCAGATTAATTTTACACAAATGTCCATATATTAATCTTGCATAGGAAATAAAAATATTGGGGGTGGGTTGTAGGTGTTGTAGCTATACAGGACTACACGAAACATCTGTAAACGCAGGTCAAGAAAGAACTAGTTATATTTTGTGTTTTTGTTAACATTTTTATTGCATAAGTCATGAGTCATCGTGACAACAAAATGCAGGATGAAAGTCTAAAAGTTGGTGCTGATTTGAGTTAGGATTGCTTTGGTCTGCATTTTACTGGATGCCATTGGAGTTTAATATTGAATTGACTTAAATGATCAGAACCAACTTCTAATGACTTAAGTCTATGTACATTAGAAAAATGCATTATTTTTGTACATACAATAATTCCGACTGTGAATCATTTTCTGGCCCGTGCCCCCTAATGCGGCCCAGGGAACTGTATTTACTCAGTGATATGACATGGACCGTAACATAGATCTTGTTCACTCAGTTCACATTTACCCCAAGCTTGTACAACTGTGCAGTGACTTGTATAAAAACTTTATTTTCTGATTTCTACTTTTCTTAGTGCAAATTTAAAATGATATTTATTTGGAAGTTTATTATCTTATAATACAAAGTATTTATTTTTGTGTCAATGCTGGAGAAATAGCTGACTGTCACTGAAAAGACAAATATATTAACATTTGCAATTAAACACCCTTGAAGTCTGATAGAGGATGTCGTTTTTATTCTGCAATGTCAATTGGTGTTCCTCAACTCAACAACGTGCTGTTTTTCTGCGCTTCTCTTGCCTTTCAATCAAGGGGCTTGTTCTGGAATTCCTGGGTTTGCAATGTCCCCGCAGGCCAAACATAAGAACGTGACACTTGTTGACAGCGACACGGTATGCATTCAGTGTGTTGATTGACACTCTGGGGTCCAAACTGCACTCACGTGTTTGTTATTCATCTACAGCCTTTCTGATTGAATACGGGGAGGTTACTTTACGTAATTATCAACTTTCACCCATTTTACGTCTGTGTAGGGTGATGGAAATGGGCCGAATCCCATTAGAGAGAGAAAAGGGGGACTTGTTCTTGTGTTTGGTCTTTATCTCGCCAGCCACAGGCCTCCTCTCTGCTACCATTGTCTCCTCTGTGAATGAAGAGGGCCGGGGGTATGGGGGGTATGTTAGGAAGAGGGAGCGCAAAGGGTTAAAAGCATCACTTTGAATGACAAAGACCAAACTGTTCTGCCCCATTTTTAGCCCAGCATGCATTCATCCTTTTTCCTTTTGGTATCCCAATGCTCCACTCGGCTACCTGCTCCTATTTGGTATTCCCACAGTCGGGAAATAGACGGGTCAAATCTCCGTTGGAGCATCTCTGTGAACTGTGCATGTGTTTTTTTTTTCTACAGGCACTTGTACCTCCTCCCACGAACTAAAACAAGCATATTGTGAGAAACTACGTTTAATCATCATAACAAGTCGCATAGTGTCTACTGTGAGTAGTTTGTATTCCACCAAATTAAATGAAAACAAGGAAATGTGCACGTGTCTGTGTGGTGTGTGAGGGCCCTTTGTTGGTTTTAGCCACAGCTTCTGTCAGGAGGCATAGTGGCCTATTCTGTCTGCTCACCAAGGCAGAACACAGCATAGGAAGACAGGAAGGAAGCTCAGGTTTTCTTTGTAGCTGCTTTGTCTGTGCATATGATGTCGGGGCTTTAAGCAATACAACAGCCTTGCTTTGAGTGAAGGGTATTGTGGCCATGGGGTGAAAGCCCACCTGTTTAAAGAAAGGTTTATTCAGTTGAAGGCGAAACCCAATAACCTATCTTTGAGATGACAGAACATAGCCAATACATACAGTAAGATAAGGTTAGTTTTGTGCAGTCAATGCCTTCTCATAAATACTGACCTACAACTTAAAATTTGTTCCATGAAACTGTATTCATTTAATCCCAACAGTCGTACGTTCACGGTTCGGTTTGATATTTCTGTTAGAGTTTGATGCTTTTTTAATACAAAAAATATATTTCTTTAGTATATAAATATCTGTGTTTGTTTGGACATATCCTTATCTTCAGTCAATCATAATTGGCTCATCTGCACACAGACTGAGTTGATCCATCAGCCAATTGTTCTGCCAAGACACATGCTCACACACACACTCTCTACTGTCATTCTGAAAGGCAAACTTGGCGTCCAAAGAAATAAAAAAAAATCCAAACCAGAGTGTTATATTTAGTAGTCATTAGTGGGACATGTATGAATAACTCAAAGAAGGGATGGTTTCCTGTGTTTTGCTCCATTTGTCGATATCAGCACTGAGTACACACACATCTCAGAACAAATACATTCCGGTATGTGGAAGTAACAAAGGCTTCCTACTTCCCAAGATGTTATTACAACTGTTTCTTGACACAGACAAGTGTTTTTCTGACTTTTCGCCTTTGCCAATAACACGTTCACAGATAGCAATGGGATTTCTAGCCTTGTGCTTTGAATGAATAAGGCTGCTTTCATACACAGGGTTTGAGTTATCGCCTGGCTTGGAAGGTCATGGTACCCCTTTGTGAGAGCAGGCTCCCACTGACGTAAAAGCAATCTGTTACGTAATCATCTGACTCCATTTTAACTGCTTTTATTCTTTCTAATTTGATCTTGCAAGTCCAATATTGTGGAAGCCATAAGCGGATGTGCTACGGATAGAAAATGTGCCTAGTGAGCCACCTTTATGGTCTATGATTGAATTTTCACCTCCAAATTTGCTCTGGAAATTGAGGAAACAGCAGCAATAGAGTCAATGGGCAAAAAGGATGAGGGGCACCAGTAATGCTGTAACTGGTGCTGTTGAAGTCGTTGGAAAATGAGTGCTCATAGACGGCTGGTTGCCTCATTGCCGAGGCCACGTCTGAGGAGAAAACACACACTCAGTGTCATTTCACCATGAGGCGTCTTAAGAAGCAAAGATCCTTGGCTGGACCTCAGCCAATAGCAACAGAATTCCTTCAGCTTGGAATGTCTACTTGATTGATACAGAAAACAGTCCGGCTTCAGCCCATTTGCTGTGAAAGTGTGGCACTTTCCTGCTCGTTAGGCCGCCAATCAAAATATGAAATGTGTCTGCTCACCTGAATTGAATTGAGGATTCTAACAGTGAGTCATACATCACATATCATGGCGATACCCTGCAAATACTTAAATGCCTCCCAATGGCAGGTAACAGTATTTGAAGCAATTGAGAGTGGATACTTTATACCAGGGGTGTCCAAACTTTTTGTCGGGTATCTCTGTGTGGAGTTTGCATGTTTTCTCCATATACTCCAGTTTCCTCCTACATTCCCAAAAAACATGCATGTTAGGTGAATTGGCCATATTGTCCATAAGTATAAATCTGTGCCCTGAAATTGACTGGCGACCAGTCCAGGGTATAGCCCTCACGACCCTAATGAGAATGAGAAAGTTCAACTTTTACTTTTGGTAAAATTACTACCCATAATATTTTGACTTCTGGTCTCTTAATTTTTCCACAACCTAAAATTATTATTGATTTTATTAGCACTTGATTCACTCAACAACTAGCCTACTTCCTTTTTAGTCTCATGTTAGTTTTCCTCCCACTGAGCCCATTATGTTGTGTTTGTGTTTTCGGTGTGGTTCTTGCAAGGAGGCAAAGAGGTCCTTCTACGTTTGGGCGGGCACACGCTCGCACACAGGCCGCCGCTCTTTGAGGCAGAGGAGCAAAAGTGGCAAATGATGGCCATAAAATTTGCTGTCGCTATCGACAAAGCAGGCTGTGTTCTCTCGTTTTGCACCGTCCCCCTTCGTGCACACATGACTCCCCCTCATTCTCCTCCTCGTCTCCCTCACCCGCTTTCCATCTTCTACCCCCTGCTTCCCATAGCATCCATTTCATTCCCGCTTTCACCAATCAGATGTGGTGTAGGAAGAGCTGCTTTTGAAACAGGGAGAGCAACGAGGATCATTTGGAACTAAAAGGAGAGAAGCTTAGACATTCCTGCACACGATGCTACACAGCCATGGTTCTTTATCAAAGTTAAAGATTTCCGGGTGGATAAATGTGGGAATAAGAGGTCAGCTGGCAAGGTGAAATGATAGACGGTGAACCGTAGAGGAATACAAGGGAGGAGAAGCAGGCTGAGCATGGGTCCGAATGTAAAGTTGGAATCAGCTGGGGCCCTTCGAAGGTCAAATGAATGGCTCATTGTTAGCGTGGGCAGATAGGGAAGAAGAACAATGTGGGCCTTGTGCACCCACGCCCCATCCCCATCCCTTATTTGCTTGCATGGATTATAATGTGACACCGTTGGATGCAAAAATGTGAAAACTTAGATATACAAAGATATAATAGACAGTTGTTATTATTAATGCGTGGTAGCGCTCTGAAAATACTTGCGGAATTCTGGTTTAGAAGTGAACAGGTGTCTCTTATCTGTGCCAGACCACCACAGCGTGGGACACTCACTATATTGTATCTCCCTCTCACTAACACACACACACACACACACACACACACACGAGCTCTGGCCGGCTCACTTGGTACCAAACATCTGCCATTAAGGACAGGGACTCTTGGACTCAGTCACATATTGTTCCAACTCAGTTTCAACATGTTCTGCCTGGTAATTTCTGGCAATGCCCCCGCCCTCCCTTCCGGTCTTGATAAGTGGAAAATTGGGGCTGGAAATGGTGGTGGAGAAGGTTTATGGAGTGAAGTCTCTCCACCCTGTATAATTGCAGCCTGAAGATGCTCGTAATTAATCTTGGGGGAAACTTGTCAAATGATTAATAGGACCCTTAAGTGACAGCCCTGAAAGGAGGTCAGTGTTCAGAGGTGGAGGTGAGCTAGAAAGACTTACATAGGGGCTGTTTACTGAGAAAACAAGACCAGGTCGCTCTCCAGGGGTTCCGCACTTCTCCGTGTCAAGGCTCTTTTAAGGGAGTGCAGATTTCCCAGAGAGCCCTGACTTCAACTTCAAGTGTCATTTTTCCAAATAATTTTCACATTATTTGCAATTTCACATTTTCTGTGGCTATTTTCCGAATGGGCAATTTATTTGGCTCATGAAGGACTCTGCACCATTACAGTATGTGTTAGTAGTTGGGGGGCTGTGAGTGCAGTCTTGTGGAATAATGCAGCATAACACTTTACAACAGACAGGTCCTGGAAGGCGCTCCAAAGCTACTCTTTCCTGCATGCGCCAAAGATGCCCCCAAGCGCGGTGGTGTGACTTCTGAATGAAAGAGGCATGTGTGAGCATGCAAAGGCGGAAAACTCAGTTGTACTGCAACACCATTCTTGAAAGCCGCACTGCACAACCTATGGTAGACAGACTACTTATTACCTCATCTTTGGGCGATGAGGAAGGTGTCATAACTGGCACCATGACATTATTGTATATTTTAGTCCAAAAAGAATACAATTAATATGTCTTTGTGTATAAGACGTGTAAAAAAATACACTGTAAATACTCTGCAAGGCCAAGGAACAGATCCAGTGGGTAGAATGAAGGGGGATTACATGTGAAGACAGTGCCCCCTTGTGGTTTAAAGTAGGTATTACCGTTCTAAGACCCCAAAGAAGACATGCATTTTAAGACTTAATCAATTTTAATCAATTGTGTGCAACTTTAACAGAAAATATGTTCTATTTCTTGAATTCATACAAACTTTTCAAGATATGCTAAGTGTAAAATGTCCCTTAACCTCAACAAGTTTGTCTGAAGAGATTAAATTTAATATGACAAAATGAACCTAATTGTGTTTAACAGGAAAATACTGAAAATATACTGTTCGTGACCCACACATCACGAGTGAACAGCGGATTTTATATTCATATTCAGCTGCATGCTGTTAATCAATGTGAGCACCTTTCTGGGGGTTATCTGGTGCTGTATACCTTCACAGCAACAATGCACACCCCAAAATGCCCCCCCATGGATCATACAGCCTACACATGTACAATATGTTTTCAGTTGACTTATTGATACATTTTCATAAAGGATTTAAAAGGTCTCCCTGCCTATTAGAGCATCAACAGACTGTTTCTACTCCATCTTAAGCGATGAATCACTTAATGAGTTACTGATTTTGCTGCTGCCTCGCCAAGTTGCAAGCACGTCGCCGGAGCCCTTAGATGTTAAACATGGGCAGCAGCATGACGAGACATGGAGCCATTTAATGGCTTGGGGTACTGGGGTGTGAGGACACATTGATCTGGCTGCAAGCAAAAGCTGCTCCTTTCAAGGGCCTCCTCCGGCCCAGTGAACTTACACATTACATTGGTGGTTCAGTCCTGTTATTGAAACGTCGATAAGGCTGCATAAGCCACAAATCACAAACGCAGTCAAGCATGTTACTGAAGATTTAAAGGGCTAAGGAATCCAGGGGTATCAAAACAGGACATATAAAGTAAGACTTACCAAGGGTATTGTATCAATGTAAATATTTAAAACCTTTCACTTTTGGAATTTAAGAGATGCCGACTCACCAAAAAGTCCCTGACATTAAACTGCAGTCACATTCAAAGTCAGTTTGCTTGTCATTATGGGCTTATGTTTTATGAAGGGGAGCTGTGTCCTTGTTATTTTGTTAAATCTTGAGTTTTGAAGAATAAACACTCCAAGGACGTCTAAAAAGTGGATCGGGAGAGAACTCTTGTTTTTTTTGAGAATCAGTCACTTGCCTGAAATCAAAAATCATCAAAAATGGTCTGAAGGTTTCAAAACTAGCGGAGTATGCACAGCTTGAGGACTGCAGATGGTTTTTGAACATAGCATTCTTGACAGATTTGAATTATTTGAATTTGGAGCATCAGCATCAGGATAAAATTTGAGTGAATACATATTATTTCTATCCCAGAATTACAATGGTGACCGACATCCATTCATATCAGGATATTTTTATAATGGCTGTAAAAAAAATAATTCGTTACTGGCAGTAACTCAGTCTACTTCATCCACGCTCTAACCACAAAAATGTAATTTACAAATACAGAATCCTACTTCATGAAAATGCACTTATGGTCAGCTTGAAAATGACTACATCCTTTTTTTTTTAATATACTTTATTGTCATTGTTCAATACATCAATTAATTCCAGTTACAGTAAATGACCGTGACATTATTTTCTACAGCAACAACAGAACTGTAATTTGATATTTTTTGTTCTTTGCACTGGTTCATGGCTTTGTAACTAAACCACAAGCTTCTGATATCCCTGCTACTCATTCAAGCACGTAAATCATGCAGCAAATTTGGATATCGCTGAAAAAGGGTGGGGTGGGGGAGTGGGGGTTTGGCAACACTTAATGGTCACAGTTCAGTAATGAAAGACAGAAGTCAATGTGAAAAGCAAAAAGTGCAATGAAAAAACTGAAAAAAACAGCACAGTATTTTGCATGATTAAAGGGGACCTATTATGCTTTTCCACATTTCTGACCTATAAATGTTGTTACAATGTTGTATTCTCTAGTTAAACGATGCCAAAGTGTCAGATACCGCATAAAGAGCTGCAAAATCTGTAAGATCTAGAAAGCCTTCCATGCAGGTTTCCGTGTGTAGCTGCTCTACAGCAGTCCACAAGTGAATACAAAGGGCCGAAAATGAGCATAATAGGTCCACTTTAAGAATTCCAGTCAAAACACATGGAACGCTCTCAACCACCACATCAAGTTAAGCAGATTCACAAATTATACTGTACAGAAGTTCAAAGTGCATATATTATGAATTGGTATTAAGCTGGTATTTACATTTCATTCCACGTTAATGAATACACTTTGGCCAGTTGGGCTCAACTAACACCACTTGTGTGACGATCACGCTGGACGACAGCCCTAACCCTATCTAGCAAATATTACCAGTTGATGTCATCTGAGATCTTCTCATCAACACAAAAAGAATGGAAGGAAATTTAAATATAGTTAGAAAAACACAGAAATAACTGCGTTAATGCATGGCCAGTCACATTTCTACGCCATTGTATTGCCCAAAGTTTGCATTGGATCTCTATCCTCATCACAGGAGTTCATAATCCATAATTATGATTGTAAGTCATTCCAAATAACAACATTGCATAGCACTAACAAGGCTGCATTTTGCATTTGGCCATATCTAACACGGGGATACATTTTGGCTCGTGAGTGACCAATAAGAACCACAATGACCGGAGCTGATTTCTGTTTCTATTTGATTCCATCTAAAACGTGTGCAGCAGTGTCAGTAGCCTTCCTCTAATTAAAATGTCTGGCTTGTTGTGCATAGGACAGAAAATTCCAGAAATCAAACCCCTCAAGTGTTTGGCTCAGACATGCTAAAATGCTATTTTGTTCAATCCAAGGATTTGGTTCTAATACAACAGGCTGTTGCCGAAGAGATGTATGCACACTCAAACTGCCTACAAGTCAATTTAAGTGAAATATAAGACGTTATTAAGTATGCAGGTGGTTACACAGCAACACCCTGCCTGACGTAAGACTTGATCCGAATAGCGTCTTGGCTAATTGACAACACACCCTGGCTATGAGCAGAAAATGTACACCTAAATGCTTCTATTTCCCATGCATTAGCACAATACTTCTCTCTACATTTACTCTTCACTGCCCTTCTTTCTCCTCTCTTCACTGCAGCAATGGCCCTGGCAGGTCATTCGAGGGTGGAGGTGACGATGATGGGGAACGGAATAGCAATCACGTGAAACACTGAAGAATCACAAATGTGTTTAGGGCCTACAGCCGCAGTTTTACCAATGCCACACTCTCACAGTGTTTCTTGTACCTGGTTAGTAGAGGAAGAAGAGGCGTGTTCTGTGTGAGGTGGCCATGTTCTCTGACATATTGCGGACCTTTAAATAGTTGACAAAACCTCTGAAGAACAGGAGCAGACCTGTAAAAAAGGAAGTGGCCAAGTTACGAAAAAAACTTTCACAATTTGTGTCTCTTGCAATTTTCCCCATTTTTGCATGTAGCCAGCTCGTAGGAGAATGTACGCCAGGTTGTAACACCTCCATTACGAAAGTCAGCATGTGGTCAAGTCCTGGCCCATGCCCCTACCCACCATGAAAAAATGGTTTGATCAGACCATGTAAAAGGTAGTTGGAGCAGTCATACATTGCCACCACTTGGTAGTGGTAGAGTCAATATCAAAATCTAGTCAGATCAGACCCAAACCAATTTTTTTCTAAATTTATCTAACCCTGTGGAGAGATGATTTGGAGTTTTTCAAGGTTCTCAGGATCTTCTCAGGTTTTCCACCATTTCCTCTTAAGGCAGAGGTGTTCCTCTCAGGGCCACGTTAAGAAAAATTAAAGATTTTGTACATTAAAGTTGCTGAAGCCAGTACAGTGTCAGCAGATTTATGCTAAGCTAACTAAACAAAACCTTAGTTGAATTTGTGGAACTCACCAAGCAGCAGGAAGATCCACCAGAGCCAATATTGGCCATTGAAGTAACCGGTGAAATAGTCAGAGAACTGAAAAAGAAAAACATATTTTAATGATTCAAGAAATGGTGTTTACACTTTGCAGTAATCTCAAAATAGCCCTGACATGCACACACCCTGACAATGAGAATCCACTTGATTAGGGAGAGGCCGAACCCACAGATGGCACCATAGCGTCCTGCGATGGTATTGGTCAAACAGAAGGAGAGACAGAAGCCAATCCAGTTAAACAGGAAGGCCACTAGAGGGAGACAAAATACAAAGGAAAAATGCCACTTATTAGCATTGAGCCCCAAACATAAACTTGTATTTTATTCTATAACTATTACCAAGTATTAATTCGTGAATATGAGTAAATAAGAGCAAATGGAAAACAAACCTGCCTCATGACGCGGGCATGTGGTTACAGCTCAGCTACTGTCTTATTACTTACTGAAAAAGGCTAGCATAAATATTCCATCATTCCCAACTCTCAGTTGATCAGCATCGCTGAAATCATCTCTGGGAAGGAATTCGTCATCCTGTTGGCGATACATGCATAAATACTCATGAAATGAAACACACACACAAAAATTAACACCTCTTGTTAACATTTTACTATTAACAGGTAAAATTAACACCATGCGAGTGTATCTCCTCACCCGTGACATCACCTCCACAGTGGAAGCAGCCATGGCGGCAGCTTTGGCCTTTTCCGCTTCATCATATGTGGGCAATGAAGTGGCCACGCTGTAGGGTGGGGGCACTGGGAAGTCACTTTGGAAACTGGTTTCTGTGGAAAATTAGTGGAGAGGAGCCATTGAGCTAGAGAGTACATTTTGTGGTGACACTGTCATGGAAAGCAGTACACAGTCTCGAGAGATTTAAACCACAAAATATCACAAGGCTTGCTATTTTTATATGTATAAGTACAACATGGGAGGAGGGACTGCTGCGGATGAAATTAAAATGCAACTAGTTGTTAAAGTCTGCCTCCGAATTACTGGAATAGTTTTTTCGCAATTGACATTTAGAAGAAACGTGGTGCTGTTTATTAAGTACACACCAGGAGCAGCTGCAGTTGCACCTGCATCAATGGAGGCATAAGGAGGAGGCGGGGCATCTGCACCGCCTGATTCCAAAACCTCAGCTGGTGGAGGGGCATGCAGCGTACTGCTCTCTGCCTGGTTTTGGTCCCGCGACGCCCCGGCCTGTGAGGCTGAGCATGATGGCTGCTCGCTAACAGATGCCTCAGAGGAGTCATCCTCATTGTGCAGCTGGAAGAGAAGACAAGAGAGTGTGATTATAACGCCATCCACTAGGGTATCCTCGAGCATGGCACAATCTTATATTGTAGGGACACAAAGGCAGTGATTCACTTTCATTTGTCTTCACAAGAAACTAATTTGCCTCGCTTGCATTTCTCTTTCACACCTAACAAGCAACCGCAGTACGGCAAGATAACAGCTGAAAAAATGAACATCTGAAAGATTAGACATGTCAGTACACAGGTTTGTGTGTTTAGATGATATCATAAATTGCAAAATAATTTGAGGCAAAGTCACAATGAACACCGCCACCCAACAGATCCATTAGTGGCGGTCCAAATCTTATCTGTTGCAGGCCGTTGGGAAAAACAGATTATGGTTTTATCTAAAGTGGCAAACCAGAACTAGGAAATACTCCATTTGACAACACCAAACAACAGTACACACGGGAGCTCATCTACAGACACTATCAGTAGCCACAATGATAGGCATGGAAATTAATTTCACTTGTGACTGACACTTCAAAGTTATTAAGTAATAAATCCTTGCAGTATTGTCACAAGCCTTCTTCAGGCAACAAATGTGCAAGGCATCATGTGGGCTTGCCTTCAACGGCAGTGACTGAAACATTCAAGTATCTATTGCGTTAGTTGAATATGGTTACGCCTGTTTATTGATGAGCCATCGTTCATGCCTCGACTTTGCACCATTGGTGCTGTTGCGTTTACATTTCAGGTTGCTGTTGTGCTGGAGCACGGTTTAAGTAATCTGACACTTTGCCCTTTAAAGTGACATGTTTGGTGCGTAGGGGTGGTTGATACTGCAAATTATGGTATGTGCCGATCCGAAGTAAATACTAGCTACTGCCGATTGTAATATTTTACTTTGATTTTTTTCAAGATCATTGAATGATTCGACTTTTTTTGTTATTCTAGTTTGTTGATAATTCTCATCACATAAAAACACAATAATACGGTTTTAGGTTCAATACAAAAATTAAAACTGAAAAATATCGATTAGATACTTATAAAAGTATTGATCCGCCCAAACTACTGGAAGTCTGTATAATCTGTATTCTTTATATTTGTCGTATGACATTAAATATGTTCTATGGAGAACCCATCCGCATCTTAACTACTTTCGACATGTAAACAAGAAAACTATTAGCAGCTACCGATGCTAATAGTTTTACTTGTTAAAGTTAGCCTAGCATATGCGGAAGTGTTCACCTCACACGTTGTAATAAACTCGTCTAATGACATTCAAGAAACTGGACTTTCGCATGGAGGTCAATGTAACAATAAAATATAAAGTGTTCCAGTTAGATGATAAACAATGTCGACGGGGCCTTGTTAGCTGTGACTTGTAGGTAGGCCAACCATCATACAATGTTTGGGTCTTAGCCGTCAATACTTACCACTTGGTATCGGCTAGCTGGGTCCATTACGAATATATTAAACTGGCGAGCAAGCCAGCCAAGAACCGCTAAAAATCTATCCGGTGGTTTTTGAACAATAAATAGCGACGTGTCTAACAAATGCTAAAACGAGCATAAAGCGCAGCTGGATTAATGGCTGCAGTTCACGGAACACTCGCTTCGTTGTTGCTAAAAATGTTTACAGGATTCAAGCGCTTTCAATGTTATGCACTTCCGTCTTGATATTTCAAAATATATGTAAAATATGACGTCTAATAACTGCGTTATTTTTAGATACTGAAATTGCATTGGTATTAATAAAGGACATGTATTCACATAGCAGAATAATACGTTATGGTTTAACAGTGTAAATACTTTACTTTAAAAGGAGTTTCGTTTCGATGGAAATTTATTTTGAAGTATGAGTGCCGCATTTCCGGCACGGATCTCTGCTCTCCCACTTTCGGAACATTGAGCCATTGGACAAACGCAATGACGTCACACACAGAAAATGGATATGGTTTAACCTAGGGGTGTCGTAAAGGAGGAGGAAGTGAAAGTGAGCACGATTTTGCTATCTGGCCGTGACTTTTTATATAGTCAGAATGTTATTAAAACATTCTCTAGTATTTGGTAGTAACAGTTAAATATCCACATTGACCAAACGTACGCGTCCATTGCTGACTGGCCAAACACAATTTCCCCCATCTTGTCATGGTTTTATCTCACAATGTTAAATAATCTTTAAAAATAAAATCCTGGATCCAGACAGTGATCCAGGTCATCCCCAAAATGTAAACAGTCGTTCCATATACCATTTCCAACAATTCCTGAAAATCTAATCCAAATCCATTCAAAACCTTTCATGTTGTTTTTTAACACAAACCGTTAAATGCCACTTTGAACTACACTTGGCTGAGGACAGATGTACATTGGAAATGGTGATTAATTGTAATTAATTCATTTAAAAACCAATTAATCAGATTAAAGTGTTTAGTTGTTACACATCGATTAGTTCAAGCTCTAATAACACTGCCATTGTCATTGCTTGCTCAGGACAAACGAAGCATACAAGCTAATGGTTGAAGAAAATAGTTTCCCACTGAGTTGACGCCCTGGAAAACACTGCCCTTAGCATTTGGGCAGAGAATTTCACATCAGCTCTGACGAGCTACAAAAAACGATGTTGGATGGGACAGCCTGTGACTATGCAGAAGCCTGCTTCATAGTTCAGTCCTCTGCTCTCATAATTAACATTTTATCATTCTTTAACACACTAAAAATAAATCTGTTTTTAATGCCAAACGCACATCGATATAACTCAAGACTGCAGTGAATTTCACATCAGCAAAAGGAAACTTTTGTCTTTACCTCATCCTGAAATCTTTCCTCCATCATGTGTTCTTGCCTGTAGGGCCTGTGGTGGATGGGTTCATAATGGCCTCTTGGTACTTTTATGAATACAAGTAATTGATCTGCACTGACAAATATAGACTACAATACAATGTCTTGGTTATGTAAACAGTATACTGTAATCTACAGTGCATCCGGAAAGTATTCACAGCGCTTCACTTTTTCCACATTTTGTCATGTTACAGCCTCATTCCAAATTGTATTAATTTAATCTCATACCTCAAAATTCTACACAAAATACTCCATTATGACAATGTGAAAATGTTTTTTTTTTTTTTACTTTTTTTTAAATTTATTTAAAATAGAAAACAAAAAATCACATTTACATAAGTATTCACAGCCTTTGCCATGAAGCTGAAAATTGAGCTCAGGTGCATCTTTTTTCCACTGATCATCCTTGAGATCTTTCTACAGCTTAATTGGAGTCCACCTGCAGTAAATTCAGTTGATTGGACATGATTTGGAAATATAATAACTGTCTATATAAGGTCCCACAGTTGACTGTGCATGTCAGAGCACAAACACCAAGCATGAAGTCAAAAGAACTGTCTGTAGACCTGCGAGACAGGATTGTCTTGAGGCACAAATCTGGGGAAGGATACAGAAAAATTTCTGCTGCTTTGAAGGTCCCAATGAGCACAGTGGCCTCCATTATTCGACTAGTCAGGATAGAAGGAAAAATGAATGCAGCAATATTTTCATCCAGGATATCTCTATATATTGCTGCATTCATTTTCCTTCTATCCTGACTAGTCTGCCAGTTCCTGCTGCTGAAAAACATCCCCACAGCATGATGCTGCCACCACCATGCTTCACTGTAGGGATGGTATTGGCCTGGTGATGAGCAGTGCCTGGTTTCCTCCAAACATGGCGCCTGGCATTCACACCAAAGAGTTCAATCTTTGTCTCATCAGACCAGAGAATTTTGTTTCTCATGGTCTGAGAGTCATTCAGGTGCTTTTTGGCAAATTCCAGACGGGCTGCCATGTTCCTTTTACTAAGGAGTGGCTTTCATCTGGCCACTCTACCATACAGGCCTGATTGGTGGATTGCTGCAGAGATGGTTGTCCTTCTGGAAGGCTCTCCTCTCTCCACAGAGGAACGCTGGAGCTCTGACAGAGTGACCATCGGGGCCTTGGTCACCTCCCTGACTAAGGCCCTTCTTCCCCGATTGCTCAGTTTAGAAGGCCGGCCAGCTCTAGGAAGAGTCCTGGTGGTTCCAAACATCTTCCATTTAGGAATAATGGGGGCCACTGTGCTCATTGGGACCTTCAAAGCAGCAGAAATTTTTCTGTATCCTTCCCCAGATTTGTGCCTCAAGACAATCCTGTCTCGCAGGTCTACAGACAGTTCTTTTGACTTCATGCTTGGTGTTTGTGCTCTGACATGCACAGTCAACTGTGGGACCTTATATAGACAGTTATTATATTTCCAAATCATGTCCAATCAACTGAATTTACTGCAGGTGGACTCCAATTAAGCTGTAGAAAGATCTCAAGGATGATCAGTGGAAAAAAGATGCACCTGAGCTCAATTTTGAGCTTCATGGCAAAGGCTGTGAATACTTATGTAAATGTGATTTTTTTGGTTTCTATTTTTAATAAATTCAAAAAAAGTAAAAAAAAAACCTTTTTCACATTGTCATAATGGAGTATTTTGTGTAGAATTTTGAGGTAAGAGATTAATTTAATTCAGTTTGGAATGAGGCTGTAACATGACAAAATGTATAAAAAGTGAAGCGCTGTGAATACTTTCCGGATGCACTGTAAATCTTGTGATGTACATTTAAATCCAAGCGATTAAGTGATGCAATGTGGATTGATATATTGTACACTGAAGAACTTCCACCCGTCTGTGGTATAGCAGCACCTTGTACTTGGCTGCAGCACCAGCAAACGGAATAATTTCTTAGCACTCAGTTGGTTTGTAACAGGAGGACAACAAAGGGGCAGCAAAGCTCATTTTCCAACAGACTCCTCCAGTTCCGTTCCCACAGTGAATGCGGCAGGACTTCATTCAGTC
Organism: Doryrhamphus excisus; assembly: GCF_037039965.1. NCBI lineage: Eukaryota > Metazoa > Chordata > Actinopteri > Syngnathiformes > Syngnathidae > Doryrhamphus > Doryrhamphus excisus. Next base: position 8,115,691 of record NC_136371.1, on the reverse strand, counting down.
CACACGCCATGCAGCTCAACAATACCCCGCCTGTTTATAAAAGATACTTAACAACATTATTGTTATTCCCTTCCTTGTATAAAGTTTATTAACCGTTACCACACAAGTCTAAAAATCTTAGTTTAATACGAGTCTCTTTAGCAAAACATTTGAATTACACTTTATTGCGGGAGAGTCCAAACTTTTTCCACCATTATAAGTTACAGAGTGACAAGAATGTCAAATTAATGTTTTATCTTCCTGTTTATTTATTATGTGATGTTCAGAGTGTCCCAAAATGCATCTTGTGGTCTCGTATAGGGAGAACGAGGAAGTGTCGTTCACAATCTCAAGCCAATTCATGCTAGCACATGTGTGCTAGAATGACTTTTTATTATTACATATTAAGATAAATTAGATAATCACTGCCCCTGTTCACAGATTTTTGTGGGAACAGTACCACCACTGGTTTATAAGATGCAAACTATTTCAGTCTAAATGACAGCAAAAAGCTGTAGAGAGTTGTAATGTCCAGCAGAGGGCAGAAAAGACCTGATTATAATTTAAGAAACCTTTTATACACATGAATTGTGTACTAATTGTGAGTTATAATTCTGAGAAGAAGTCTGAGGCAGGCCATGGCTGGTGCAGCAGCTTGAGCAACATAAAGAAAATCTTATTCTTAAAATCTGCAAATCAAACCTCTGTTATGTTATAGGATAAATTGATTTGTTGTTCCAACGGTGAGCTTAAAATACAAAATAATCTGGGGTGCTCACAGCTCTTTTATTTAGTTAATACATATCACTGTGACAATCACAATTATATGTGGCACAGTACAGTGCTTCATTAAAATAATACTAATTTGACTCTTGCTGTGCTGTTCAAAATAAACAAGTGCATTGAAGCTAAACGTCTAAAATGCTCTTTCATAAATTAGATCTGGGCTCCTTTGTGTCCGACAACATTAATTTGCCACCTTAACACATTCCTGTAATTCCAGACAGCTGTAGTAGCATTTCTTTTAACTTGGGTGTGCTGATGTGGTTTAGCAAATCATATAAGTGTTATCTCCAGGGAGAAAGACAGATGTGCAACACGCCATGCGGAGAGATGCTGTCATGTTTGGTTCAACATGACACTAATCATGCTTGTATGTTGTTGCTGATCAGATCATAGGCAGTCATTGTGTTTGTTAGTTAAATTTTTCTCCATTTTCAGCAAGCAGAAATGTTGTATTAGTTTTTTCTAGGGCATGCATCGTGCATGTCAAATGGAAACTTTTTGTGCAAAACAGCACTTGTGTATATCAATGTTTTTCGTCTTTGAAAAAATCTAATAATCTGGCAGCAAAACGGTTTAGGAAATTCACATTCAAGACTGCCAGATGATAGCAGGAAGTAGCTACATCTTACAAAATAAAAGGCTAATGAGGAGGGAAGAATATGCTGGTATTATCTTGCTGCTGTTGTTTCTCACAGCTCATAAAACAGTGAGACATCATCAAAACGCACATAGAAAAGTCAACAAATTCCCCCTGGTACCCTAGACTGGTGTTTGATGCTGAAACACTTTCTTTTCCTCGCCGCCCCGCCTACCCGCTCCCACGCTCGGCGTGCTGCTGATGAATTAAAAGAAAGTATGTCAGTTGGCAGGCAGGCAGGGGAGGAAGGAGGAAGACATCAGAAAGAATTCATTCAGTGAGTTTCCCCAACATGGGCCGAGTCTCTGCCGTTTTACTCATTTTCAGGGCTCGCAGGCGGTTATTTGGGTCAGCTATTAAGGGCAGCTCTGGGTTGTTAAAAACAGGACAGATACAATGATTAGCTGTTTTCATATTCCTGTACTGGTATGCTTAGCGTCTGAGCTTTGGTGTCTGTGAGGTGCTTTGTTTTTAACAAGAGGCACCCAACACTTATACTGCGTGCGAGCTGCTGTTGCTATGCGACTCTGCTCTGAGTAAAGCACCGCTAAAGCTTGATGGCAACACAGGGACACAGAGAACCTTAGAATTTTGGTGAATCTGGGCCAGAATGTACCAAGCCTTGGTATCTTTGTTGTGGCCCATGCTGCACCTCTTCACCACGTGTGGCCCTATGATGTTCGGTCAGGTGGATTATGGGTAATCCTTCTGACAGACGACATCAAACAAACAGTTGCTGATAAAGACATAACCTGTTTGCAGAAGTGTTTTAAAGACTAGAGTTCGGTATCGTTTACATTCTGCATTACATTATTTTATGCAAGTTGAACAGAATGGGAATCTTAATACTTAAAGAATCCATCCATGTTGTATGTACCAAGATTAAGTAAAATCCACAACAAATTGTGGTAATTATCACAGTAAAGGCTGCACGGTGGAAAGTGGTTAGCACACAGACCTTACAGCTAGGAGACTAGGGTTCAATTCCACCCTCGGCCATCTCTGTGTGGAGTTTGCATGTTCTCCCCGTGCATTTTCTCCGGGTACTCCGGTTTCCTCCCACATTCCAAAAACATGCTAGGTTAATTGGCGACTCCAAATTGTCCATAGGTATGAATGTGAGTGTGAATGCTTGTTTGCCCTGTGATTGTCTGGCGACCAGTCCAGGTTTACCCCAGCTGACAGCTGAGGCTCCAGCACCCCCGCGACCCTCGTGAGGAAAAGCGGTAGAAAATGAATGAATGAATCACAGGAAAACAGCAGCAATACAGAACACCAAAGCCTGCATTTTCTGCATTTGTTCATATGCCTAAATTGTGTTTTTTTAGATGCAAAAGTCCTTATCAGGTAGATGTCCAGTACATGACATCCAACTCTTATGGATGCCACACCTTGAATAACAAGTAGACCTGAGCCCATCTTGACTTGTAGTGGCAAAGGTGTCACAAATAATGAAGTCAGTAAAGGTTCACTTTCAATAAATGACCAAGTACAATACCAGCTGAGAATACCTTTTCCCGTAACCATGTGACTAAACCATGTGACAAAACCCCTGCTTTGGAGCAGGTTGTGGCTGAGTGACGTGTTCTTTTCTTTTCTTCAAAGCTTTTTTTTTTCTTCTTGAATTTCTACACTGCTCCCATCGACATAATACGTGTGCTTCATCGCGGGCCCACAAGACTCCAAGATGATTAAGTGCAATATTTTATTCATCACCACTACTGCAACACTACATATAGCAATTTGACGTCAAAGTAACAACTTTAAAATCATCTTGATAAAACTAGTGGTTGCTGACCTGTAATTAGAAAAGCAACTCTGTTGTTGCTATGGCAACACAGGATCACATTGCTGGAAAAACCTGGACACCTCATAGTAAATGTGTTAGCTACCGGAGAAATGGGCCTCATTCACCAATATCATTGTAAAATAGTCTGCATATGCCGGAAATCCAAAATGTACAGATCAAAATATTCAGACCTAAAAAAAAAGTGACGTATGCATTTATTCACACTATTGGTGCTTCACTTCCTGTCCAAATGTACGTACACAACTCCACCCTACATCGTAGTAGGACTTCAGAAAAAATCTGTCCTGATGAACACTTTGTGATTGATGCCTATTGTTTGCATTTTCATAGCTTACCGTAATGCAGGCAATGTTTATTGTAAGAACACACACGTTCTATTTAGCTCATACATTCGTTGATCAGGCTAGTGTTTGTTATTGAATAAATGCATGTTTACCCCAGCTTGTAGGTATTCACCAAAGTGCCTGGAAAGCCAGTTGTAATGCCCATGGTGAGTCCTGGAGCAAAATAAAAATAAGATTGATAGTTAAATTAAATAGATTAAGTGAAAATGTGCTGCTGTGTGCAGCAGGACTTGAAAATAGTTCTCTGGAGCCCCCTTGATGACTCTGACCTCCTTCTAATGGCCTAATTATAAACACTAGCAGCCCTCTTGTTCAACACTTACTTTGTACCACCATCACATTGGTTCCTCTGTTGATTTTCCATTTGAATATGCGCCTGTGAGGGAGTACATCTGTTTCACAGCAAGAAGGTTCAAGGGTCGAATCTTGGACCAGATTGCTCTGTGTGGACTTGCAGTGTCATGGGTTTTCTGCAGGCGTGTCGGCTTCTTACCATAGGTGTAAATGTGAGGGTGAATGGTTGTATGTGACCCATGATTGACCTGCGACCAGTCCATGGTGTACCCCAGCACTATGCCACAGTCAGATTACAGCTGCAACTAATAATCTTTTAGCTGATTAATTAAAGGGGACCTATTATGCTCATTTTTGACCTTTTGTGTTGAGTTGTGGTCTCCTATAGAGCAGCTACACACAATAACCCGCACACAAAACTTTGTATTATTGAAAAAACGTATACTATCATTAATACAAATGTGCCTCATGTACACTGTGTTTTATTTTTACTTTATTGCCTTCGAATGACCAAATTTTAGTTTTCAATGTACTATAAAATGGTAAGATAATTTTGAGATTGTTACATGCTAGCTAGCTGCTGTCATAAGTATTAGAAGTTAATAACTACTTAACTTTATAAAGTACCTCTCTAAAAAGAAGTGTAATACTTATTGTTTTATACATTGTCACTCTCTTCAGAAACAGGCACCAAAGACAAAAACATTGTAAAAAAAACGAAAAATCCAGGAGTTGCACCCTCTGCCATCACATGAAAGGTAAGTAACTTAATACTAAGCCATTTGTACTGGCTGGTGACTGAGTGGCACTCACAGAACTTTTAAATGTTGTCTTTTTTCACAAAAAAGTTTTCTTTTTTTTACACAAAACGTTGTCAAATTTAATAGCATACTGCCCATGAAACAGAGCTTTCCAATGGTGTGACATATGCATTGTGCTGCTGGAGGGACATGTTTCTGGTGGTCACTGGTGAATGATGTCGCCACATGTTGCATAACTTGCAGGTTGGCGACATTTGTACCAGCTGCTATAGATAAGGGACCATTTTTGCAAAACTGGAAACAAATCCAAGGAATTGTAAACCTGGGAACACTGGGTTTTCGACTCCCAGGAGAATATACTGCATGTCAACATGTGGAGTTAACCACAGAAGTATTTCACATCAAATGTGCTCAACATGTCAAGCACGCTCACAAACACACAATTACAATGTATATCATTTATTTGATGATTGAACATAATCATCAATTGAAAAAGGAAGATAAACATACAGATATACAATATAAATCTAAGCCTAAATACATTTGTGGCAGCACAGAACATTTCACATTCCATTATGGGACCAAGGCCATACAACACCTGACTGTTTTTTTTTTGTCTTCTTTCGACATCAGCTCGCATGGCATAGTGTTATCTCTTGATCAAGCATTTGGCAGCACTCATGAGTTTGATAAAAACATTTTACTGTCCCTCTCTAAAAGTCTCTCCAATTGTGTTAATGCATGCACAGTACACACGACTTCATAGTTGTAAATTTTCTGATCAAAAATCAAAGTATGGCCCAAGAGACTGAGGCTTCATTCAGTGTCTGTTAGTTTCTTTAATAGAAGTACAAATCGTCTTATTTTTTTCATCAAATGGAGGAGTCCTTGCAACCAGCCCACACTTGTGTGAAGCCTCGTCTACACAGTAGAAAACAGGGCAAGGTTATGGTACTTAAGACGAAAAAACCTACATTGTGGCACCCCACCTGTCCCCAACCACATTTGTTGTCAAAGGAAATTGCAGCCCGACAGCAACAATCCAAGTACAATACATTCAGTTATTTGAAGACTGTCACAAGTTTAAAGTTTTACTCTTAAGTATTTATTAGTCATACTTAATACATGTTCATGCACAAAGCTATGTGTGTATGTGAGTAGGAAAGTGGGGATCTGGTGATCATGGAAAACATTTCAGATGTATCATTCATGAGCTGGAAGTGGTTGATTATTTTCGAAGCCACAACCTAGTTCCACATGCAACAGTCAACACATAGCAAAACCTGTTCGCAACCTGTTTCCTCTGCACGTGTACACACCCCTTACCCCTCTTACCCCCACCTGCTCACGTGCATCGTAATGAGGTGTTACATTCAGATGTAAAGAAACTATGACCATGGCTCATTATCCTCTACCTGAAGAACAATGAATCGGATACATTCAACGCCAGCATGTGCTCGTCAGTCATCAGTAAATGGCCTGCATGGTCCGCCTGTGGAGTCGGATAAAAAATCCATTGGCATCAAGTGGAACTTTAGCATGATCACATTTTGGAGAAGTAAATGGGTATTTGAATCTTTTTTTTTTGCACTAAATTGACTGACATTTCATGGCCAGCATAACAAGCACAAACGCAATGTTCAACATTTGATGTTTTTTTTTAAATTTAGGGTTGTGCACGTTATATATAATATATACATTTTTAAATATACATATATTTCATTCCTCCAGTGTACTGTACCACCATTTGCAACAAGACAAGGCGGGAAACCATATGGACACCTGAAAATAGGATATGATGGGTGAGCATTTTGAAGGATATCCTACCCAACTAAAAAAAGCACACTGTAGTTGGTAACAAACACAAAAATGTATGGGGTTACTTGAAAAGGCTTCTGAATGGTTGGATATTGTGTCTATCTGGATGAGCCCCTTGGCAGTTTTGAAACGGAATTTGATACATTTGGGGACAATTTGCTCCAATGTCTATTTTGAAGCTTTCATTAAAAGGTCAAGCAGAAACACAACGGCAGTGCTATTCAGTCTTGTGCTTTTTTGTTTTTGTTGTTCCTCTCTTTGACCAAAATTATGCCGATAATAGTAAAAATCCTACTAAGAGCCTGAGAGTCACCATCCTGAAGTAGAAAGTGTCGGTAAAAGATGACCACATTGGCAGATCATTACATGCATTAACAGTGCATAGGGTACCAATCAAACATACCGTTTAACTGATTTTTTTTTTTTAGGAATTGCTTGCACTTATCTGATCACCTGTGTGGTACTGTATAAAGTTGTCCTTTAAGGACTGTTTTTGTGATTTGTTTTGTTGTGATTTGTTTGTTTTTTTGCAAATACTGTATTAAGTTAATTGCTGGCTTTCATTTCTGTGTCTGATGGAATATTACGGTCACAAGTACAACTTAGAGGATGTACTGTAGAAAATAAAACAGATTCAAAGATGTAAATATAAAAAGTTATTTGATGAATACTTGGTCCAGAATATTCTCAGTCTTTCATCTGATCTTGACAGTCAATGTATGTATAAAAGCACAGAAAAAGGAGGAAAAAAACAAACCAAATGGAAATAGGTTAAACGACAAAAAACAAAACAGTTCAATCAGACATAATAGAGCCAGTAGACAAGGTTAAAAAGGGAGAAAACTGAGGGGAAGATGATCCGTGACCAACGGTCAATGGCGTTTACATCCGTCAGGTCAGGGATTTTGATTTTCAGCTGCGAGGACCGCCTTCTCAGGCGGCTACGTTTCATCTGGGCAGAACGATCCAAGGAGTGACGGCTGGCTGAACGCGGGCCGACCCCGCCGCTCTGCTTGCGGTACTGGATGTGCGTCGAGGCTGTGCTGTCTAACTGCACCATGGACTGAGAGTTTCTGATGTCGGCCACGCTGGTGGTGATCTCCCCTCCTGCCACTTCATTGTGGATTTCCAAGGTGGTCAGCAGAATGTTCCCATGGCCTGGTTCCGCCTGAGTTAGTGGGGAGATGAGGGAAGTCATTAACATTTGGTAGATGCAAGTGGAGCACCTGCATCGAGATGGAAACTCTTTTTTAGAGCATCCAGTGATTCATTTGTAATAATATTCTCAAAGCCAAATCAGTGTAATAGAAAATCGATGAAATCCAAGCAGGCGTGCAAAACAATGAGGAGGATTGACATTGCTGATTTGTGTCACTAAAGCATCGTCACTCAGAAATTTCATTGAATACACAGCAGATACAACACACTGCATGCCCATGATGGGTGTGGGTGACAGGTACCCAATCGGTAGCAATGGACGATGGCATTCATGCAAATGTAGCAGCTGAGCGGGTCCAGCATTTTTTTCTTCATTTTGTTCTTCTTTTTCTTCTCTGTACCTATGCCAGGGAAACGATGGTACCACCAGTGAGGGCTTGTTGCTTTCTTTAGGTTTGTGTGCTACTTTACTTATATTCATTTGGATTTTTTCAGGGAAATTTTCATTTTTTTATCTCTGTCAAATTTAGTTTTACGGGGAGAAAATAGATTTCAAACCATCTGAATCTAGATTGTGCATTTCTGTTTCCGCATTCAGATGTCGTCAGTTCAGGTTGTCATTTGTGGCGTAAATGTGTACATTTTGTTTCCTGTTATGCAAGCAGCACAGTACATACTGTACATGATGGTAGCAAGCAATATTTTCGACAATGGTGTATGCTGTGATTCTCAACTGGTGGCTTTATATGAACATGGACGCTACCAAAAAAAAGATTAGACTCCTCCCATCTTTCATCACACAAAAAAGGTCACTTCTACCTTTTCCCCTTCTTTAGTCATCAGCAGTAGAACGTAGATCGTTTTAGGAAAATATCAGTTCCCAACTAGCAAAGGGAGAAAATATACACTTCACTTTGACACAAATATTTTTTGCTTTTGTGACAGCTCAACTATCGAAACATCTATTTACTATTTAAATTTGAACGTGGCAAGGGACAACCGTATATGGGATTTTCAATGTAAATTAGCATCAAGCTAATACATTTGTTTAAATGCATTTCATTCGAGAACTCTTATCTGTCTACCGGGCTAGCAAGTAGAGACCAAACTTTGAAATGTTCATTAAACTTGTTTTGTGCTGGCACAATGTTATTTAGCACTACCTCAAATTCAAATAGAAAAAATTTGAAAAATGTCTGCAATTTGGGTCACAGCTGAATGTGATGGTGTATCCCGCAGCCAAACCAGTTGAGAACCTGCTGGAGTACAATTATTCATTCATATTTTGTTTTGTATTTTTGTATAATTTCCATTATCTATTTTGATATTATTTGATTGCGCCAGAATGCTACTTTCATGTACAAAAAAAACTGCAATGGAATAGTCAAAATGAATGAAAGAGTGTCATGCTGATTTGCACTGAATCTGTGGATGGGGGGGATGTGTGTTGTTTAAGAAAAAAATAACACAAAAGAAAGATCCATGTCAGCTGATGGCAATGGTGCCGATCTTTACCAAAACAAACTCACCGAGCGTGAGTGGCGAAGGCCTCTAAACTGATTGGACCGTTTTAGGGATGCAGCCCTACTACCTGCCTCCTGAGAAGACGACAAAGTTCAACACTTCGTTTTTTTCTTTTCAAAATCTGAAGCCTCAACCATACAAAGAGCAGCTTGTCAATTAATGTGAACATGCCATCCAGTTCGGTTGTGCATAACCGCTTCGCTTAGCAGCTTCTGTCAAGAGTGAACAAAAGTTAATTTTAAGGGGATTGCAATGTCAAAGTTGATTTATCATTTTGATCCTGCGAGGGAAGAAAAATGTAATTTTTAAAGAGACCTATTCATGCAGGCGTTCTGTTCAGTAGAATGTTTTCCTGTGAAAATATTCACACCGGTCAAAACAATTTGATTGTTCAGCAAGAAATACACTATTTCATATTCATTGATTCTGTGAGTGACTGCACAATCATGTCAAACTTACCCTTGCAGCGTCATACTTGGCTGCCCTCTCATTGTTGGCCTTTTCTGCCTTTTCAGCCAGCTTTTTTTGCATCTGTGGACCCCTCCCGAAGAAGATGTAATTGACGAAGGCGTACTCCAGAAGGGCAAGGAAGACCATGACAAAGCAGCCCATCAAGTACATGTCAATGGCCTTCACGTACGGGATCTTAGGCAGTGTCTCTCTCAAGTGAGTGTTGATAGTAGTCATGGTCAGCACAGTGGTGATTCCTGGATGAACACAAACATGACATTTCAAGAAAAAAAAGCAGAAAAAGATTTTAACAATGCTTTGCCCATTTCGGAAGGTAAAATAAGCTTTGCCTGTGAATGTTCTCATTCATCCAGTCATTCATGAATTGTAACTGTTCAGGTTGTCTTAGAACAGTTGTTCTCAGGTATTTTCTGCCATGCGCCAACATTTTCAGTTTTTTCCACCCCCTAATTCGAAATACTAGAGAAACTGATAATATCTATATATTTATTCATCTGTACTGTACAGACCGAACTCAAAACTAAAACCAGGAAAATAGAACAAAATGAAGCGCTGTGAGGCATACAAGCGTGTTGGGTATGATAGATTTGGCAAGTACTCCCTGCTTCTCATACCCACCCTGACAATTCATAGAAGATGTTGCTTCTACCTAAAAGGATAAAAAATTAGGTCCTACACCATTCCGTCAGACTAGAGCTGTCCTATCTAGTCTAGTCTGAAGCCTCCTTGGATGAGAGGTGAAACGTCTTGGAAGACAACCTGAACAGTCCAGTTGCCAAATGCCCTAGAATACTCTTTGTTCTATTTTAGGTGTGCTCACAATGAAAGTTGCATAAAAAAAAAACATGACGAGCTTGTCAACTCATTGGAAATTGGAGGAGGTCATTACTCAATATAACAGTCTCACGGTGTCATCTTACACAAAACTCATCCTACAGCAACTTAACACGCAATACGTGTACCTAATTGATATGCATGCTAAAATGAAGTTTTTTTTCCATAATGCATTTTGTTTGAGCAAAACATTTCATTAAAGGACAGGTGGCAAAAGCTGCCTCTGTCCACCAGAGATAGCCAGAAGAGTCCAGAGGGTGGCTGACGTCATTTCAGCGGCCCAGCAGGAACCAATTAAGCAATCAGTGCATCCCTCAGATGCAATTTTAGACCACCTGTGAATGATGAATAATTGAGACACCCATAAAAATGTCTATGTTTGACTTTAAAATCAAACTTGGTTTATGTCTATGGTGCGACTGTACATAACCTAAATTTGTTTGAAGCTTGAAATTTATACCCGTACTCACACACACAGGTGGCCTTACTCACGTTACAACTAAAAACACAATAGTACTTTACACTCGTTTATAACTCGCATGGCATGTTAGGTGAATTCCTGTTGGGGAAGTCGATGCATGGGCTTCCCAGCATGCCCTGTTGGCGAGAGCATAAAACAGTATTGTTTTGCATGTGTCTATTAGTAGGTCAGCGTGTATGTTTGATATCTGCAACGACAACAATTGCACTGGGGAGTAAACATAGCAAATATTACTTTGTATCCAATGAGAAAAGCAATGCCCTGTGATTCAATTATTTTTATTGCAGAATCATAATGGCTGCTTGACTCTGAGCATTCACACAATACAAATATTTGTGCAAGCAGTTGCTGCTAGCCCTTGAGTTACCTGGAGAGAACATGAGAAGTGTCTCCTATATATGTCTCAGGTGTTACTATAGAAACAAGACATTTATTTATTCAGTGCTTTTCCCTGCTAGATAAGAGGGGTATCCACGCTGTTGCACCTTTATTTGAGAGTACGAGAATACGGCACACCTCACGCATTTTTCCTCCCTTCCTGAGGGGTTTCTCGTTTACGATGCTATTTTGCAGGCATGAACGCACGTGTCCCAGTCAACTAGTGCGTAATCTCAGCTTCATTGAAATTCAAAGGTCTTCCTTTAAAACCTGCATCTGGCCTTTGGTCATTTGTAGAAATAACTCATTAGAATAATCTCTGGCCCCCAGCTCGTGGTAACATTAACCACTCGGGGTACCAAATGACAAGGTTTTCTGCTCCAGTACCACTACCAGAACGGATCAGATGACAGGTAATTGAATTGGCAGATGAGTGTCAAAGTGATTCATTCGAGCATGCAATTATATGCTGACCTCCTGCATTACAATAAACTCAATCTTATTTAATTAGCGGTAAACACAGTCGATGTATTTGCAGCCTACAAATGGAGCCTATCAGCAAGCAGGCCCGCTGCTAGCGTACAATGTTTGGGAAGTGTGTCGTAAAATAAGGTGAAGAGACAGGGAACAGTCAGTGGGCTGGGACGAGGGACAACTAAGGTCAATCTCGCTCTTAATTTGATTTATTGAAGCATTTACAAGGCCAGCCAAGAGATCGTGTGCACAAAATCGTGAAGGGAGGGCTGGTAGGCGCTCCTGCAAATGCTATTCACCACTGCACCGCGGCCTCGTCATCGGATCTGTTATTTTTCTTCGTCTTCTTTATAGGTGTTCTCTCAGCATCGCCATTACTCTCTGTTCCCTCCTGCTATTACTCCTCCGCTCACTCCCTTTCTGTCTTCCCTCCCTGTTTGGACAATTTAATCAAGAGGCCGTGCACGCGCCCATGGGTCTTCCTCCTCTTTCATCACGCCGTTACAGTCTCTCGGGAGAAATATCGTTTTATAAGGGTTCTCTCGCATCTGTCTTTCTCCGTCTCTCTCACCTTGTCGCATTCCATTGTTTCACCCTCCAACTCTTGCTCTCATCCCACCCATCTCTCCTGCGACCACCCTCCCCTCTCCCTCTTCATTTATCCTTTATCTCTTTTTTTCACCCCACATCTCGCTATCAGTTAGCGTCGATTCTTGGCTGCAGAGTACCCCCTCCCCCAGCACACCTTTTTTGTTACAGCGTCTTTTCTTCTACCCTAACAGCTGAAAGCAAAGGCACACAGCAATCACATTCTCTCTAATCAGAAGCGGCTTTAGGCCATTAGCAGCTCAGCTCCACATGATCAAAAACAAGAAGGTATCCGATGAAGGATGCACTAAAATGTGTCACATCGCTTTGGCCATTAATTGGGATACACGACAACCTTGCAGACACGTTTTAAAAAGTATGCTCCCAGGAACCCAAGGGACCATCTAAGGTGCGTCAAAGGGGTATGTGTCTTACATTACACTAAAAGCTGTGCGATTACCAACTGCAGCTAATGCCTACACCTTAATATGATTATGAAGGGAGAGCTTGACTGCGGGAAATGGATTTTAACTTGATTACAGTGTCGGACGAGTCAATTGTATCTTTGCAAAGCCTCAGAGTTGCTTGATAGAATCACATTCTCTCTTCGAACAATTCAATTGTTTTTCCTGGTGGGTCCTTCAGTTGCACCCCCTACGCCCAATCATTACTCTGCCCTTACTGGCAGGTATGTGCACAAGTTCACACACACACACACACACACACAGCCACTTCTAAGGCAGCTGCTAATGATCAGAACTCCTGAGTGGAGCCTACGGATATTGCAGCTAAAGCAAGACCTCCTGTTTGCACATACTGAAAAACACACACAACACGCACACACACTCACAAGCGCTAATTAAGTAATGAGCTGGTTGTGCAGGCAAAGAAAGAAACCTCGGACAAAAGCAGGGTGGTGAAGTAAATAAAAGTGTGACTAAGCCTGCTGCCCTTCACACATCCATTCAGCCACTAATAAGCTATATGTAAGAGATGGATGTCTGGAGCAAGGTAATGAATCAAAGCACACTTTCCAAACGGCATTGTGATGTGCTGAGGTCATTACTCTTCCATTATCTATACACAAAATGATGATATAAGGAGCAAAACAGCAATCAAACTGGTAAAGCAAGATTAAAACCGCTTGCAGGTTCCAACTAATGAAGCTCAAAAAAAGAGTCTATGTTGGAAGGAGTCACAACAAGTCGGACTGTGTGGTTTGGGTACATATAGACTGTTTTTAAAATTCATTCATTCATCCATTCATTTTCTAGCGCTTTTTCCTCACGAGGGTAGCGGGGGTGCTGGAGCCTATCCCAGCTGTCTTCAGGCGAGAGGCGTTGGACACCCTGGACTGGTCGCCAGCCAATCACAGGGCACATATAGACAAACAACCATTCACACTCACATTCATACCTATGGACAATTTGGAGTCGGCAATTAACCTAGCATGTTTTTGGAATGTGGGAGGAAACCGGAGTACCCGGAGAAAACCCATGCATGCACGGGGAGAACAAACTCCACACAGAGATGGCTGAGGGTGGAATTGAACCCTGGTCTCCTAGCTGTGAGGTCTGCACGCTAACCACCAGACCACCGTGCCGCCCGTTTTAAAAACTTTTATAGCAAATTAACTTCGTGATCACATCTTTGGAGATATAATTTACAGAAAAGTCACGATTATTATGTTGTGATTTTTTGCGATTTAAATTTAAATTGATAACTGACAATTGCCACTGTAGGTGTACTGTAAAGAACAGGAAGGAAGAGAGCTAAATGTAAAAAAACCTTAAAAGACGTATTTAGAACACGTTTCCTATGCTCTAACTATGAAAATATGTGCTCTATAAATAAGGAATCCTACTAGAAAACGGGACCAAATAAAAAGTCAGACTGTACAAACGGTTCACGAACGTGCTTGTATGTTATTATAGTTCCCATTCACTTTAATTAGTCACAGGTCCGTAAAGGGCCATCACTGGATCACTGTGGATACATATGTTTCCGTACTGTGAGTGAAGGTGGACACATCATTGATTCATTTCATTCCGCATATCTTGTTCATATCATTGGTGAGCAGGAGCCTTTCCTGTCTGACTTTGGGTGGAGAGAGGAGGAGTACAGCCTGGACTGGTTGCCAGTCAATCACAGGCCAGACATTGGCATCATTTAAATGTAAATTTACTCCACCAAGAAATGAAACGATGCACATAAAAAATGTTGATGTGTTTATCAATGGCGGATTTCTGCTTCGGAATCCAACTATCAAGCTGGCCTGATCAATAATTCACAAAAACGAGCAAGATTAATAGTTGCAGCCCTGCGTGGCAGCTTATTGTATTCCTGCCTTCAAATGACCAAATACCAAATGACATACAATGAATCTGGCACTTGCGGGGGGGCTGTGGGGGAATTGAGCCCTCAGGGCAATTTGCCTGTTTGGTAATTCAGTCTTGTCAAAGAGCCAGTGGCTGTTGCTTTGACAGGCTCGTGAAGGATGTGCAGAGGTTCTGTGAAAGATCAATTCATGCAGCATCCATATCATTCCAATAATTACTCTGGTGACAGCCCTCACATATATTTTCCCACTGCCTGCTTCATTCCTTGTCATGAATCACAAACAAACACCTCATGAAAAAAAAAATAGTGCGTTGCTGTGCAGACTGGAGAAGTAACAGGTGCAACACCATTGTGGTCCCCTCACCAATGTGTTCAATTGAAACACACGGAAACCTAATCTTTTTTTGTACCCCTTGCACCTTTTCCAGTCTGGCAACCAATTTCCAAGCCATTCCCAAGAGCAGCCGTAGTCCCTCGACAGTTGGAGAGGTTGAGTTTCTTGCGGTGCATTAGGGTGGGTGGTGCAAAAACGTTCCCCTGCCTTCAGATCTCCTCTGAGTGAGCCACATGGCCATAGAGCAACATAACAGCTAGCACTTCTCACCTAGAGCCACCCTGGCTGCCGAGGCGTCATAGTTTATCCAAAAGGAGACCCAGGAGAGGATGGTAATCAGGATGGATGGCATGTATGTCTGCAGGATGAAGTAGCCGATGTTCCTCTTAAGCTTAAAGCTCAGCGAAAGCCGAGGGTAGGCACCTGTGAGAAATGGAGACAGAAAAAAAACTAAACAAATGACTCTGAAACATATTACTGACTCAATGGCTATGCAGTGACACCATGTTTCCATGGCCGAGGGTAGCTGAATTGCCATGGCAACAGGCATCACATTCACAAGCTCAATTTGTATACCTGTAATGATGGAATAATTCAATTATAAAACTGTAATGATAATACTGCAGATGGTGCTTAAAAACACATCTTGGATAATTAATAATTGAAAAAAAAACGATGGAGAATACAAAAAGTCAGTCCAATCTGCTGCTCACTTATGTGGTGGCAAGAGGGATTCACACCATCTCATGGGATTCAATGCCGACTGCTCAGTGTGTTACACTGCATTAAAAATCAAAACGGAGGCATCATTAAACTCCATTACCTCGTGAAACACAACATTCACACTGACATAAGAAGTCGGTGCTGAAGCACAGGTTGGGTCCATCTTGTACTTCTGTTGCCATGGTGAAATATACAACATTTAGAACTGATGCATCCCAATACCTCTCTTTTTTTCATTTGATCGCTAGTGTTCACATTCCTCCCATTAGAGACCACTCTCTAATGTGTGTATGCTGACACCTGCTTTCCAGGATGCTAAAAATTCACTTAATCATCTGTGCACACAAACACGGAAACAGACTGTCGCATGCCTAAAAATATCTCATTGACTCCTGCTAGTGCACCTTTCATGGCAGCTTCTCCCGCCTAAGCCCTGCACCTCCGCATGATGCTGATAATGGGAGTGTGTGTGTGTATGTGTGTGTGTATGTGCGTGTGTGTGGGCGAGTGTGGGTGTAGAGCTGTACTAGCCGTTACAGCAAACAGCATTCGTGAGTGGGAGGAACAAGCACCTGTCCTGGCCGGATGCACAAAATACTGAATCTCATGGGTGATGGTAAAAGTTGAACTGGTGAGGACAACAGGGCAGGGGGCCTCAATTACTTTTTTTTTCTCAGCAATCCAACTATAGATATACATTTTTTTAATTCCCAAAAAAGAGGACATATCTGAGAAAAAGGGGTCTGGTCATCATATATTAGGATATACCTAATGGTGAGTGCATAATGCTCTAAGTATTCATTTTTTCCTGTCAGTGCACAGACCGATTAGAACAGAAGCGCACACAGAGACAGCAAATAATATGAACAAGCTCAATAAAGGTAGAATGGATCGCCAAGGCCATGGTGGGAAAGCTAAAGAAAAAGCAGAAGGGACTTAAAAAGTAAGTTGCGTCACATGAAATGGAGGGCAACTGTCATTGGCCAGCCTCGTGAGGATCCACTGATGGGTTTCACACTATCTACCAGGAGAATGGACACTAGACTTTAATAGTGGCCACCCACAGGGGACATGCTGCTTCTCACAAACAAACGGTGTGTTTGCAAATCATTGCAAATGCAATGCATGCTAAACATTGTGAGTTGTGAAAGCAATCAGTTCGGGAGAGTCAATAAAAGCCTGCATTGAGGCATATACAATGCAAATGATCTTTGACAGGGTAATTGGGTTGAATGGTTTAAATCATCTCTAAATTTGCAGCACAAACTAAATGCAACAATAAATTCTGCAAATATTTATTATGTTAGTTCAGAAATTGCCTTGAGGTGCCATGAATGCCCCTAATTCACTGCCCTGAGAAATGAAATGCTCAAGAGAATGGCCGTTGTGCTGCCATTAATACCATTTCATTGATGGCGTTCACAACCAGGCAACAACAGCACCCACGTCCAAAGATTAAAAAGCATTTTTCTTTGCATTTTTCTCTCAGGGCATCTATATTTCATGTTTGATCAATATTATACATGCCTGCAACAATAACTGATTTTGTTGACTAATTGAATTGATAGGGACTTTTAGGCATACCAAAAGTCTCAAACCGTTAACATTAGGGCCAACTCTCAGTGCCTTGAACCATCTGGTGTGTTTCAACCATAAATTCATGTAGCTATGGCTTTGGCTCAGCAACTCTTGCATCGGCCAGCACCGCTCATTGGCTTTTGTATTACAATTCTTCACATCAACCCATCAGTTTTCATGTGATGTTAGACATCTTACACTCATTTCCAGGGTAAGATTTCTTATGCTGGAGCCTATCTCAGCTCACTTTGGGCGTGAGGCGGGATACACTCTGGACTGGTCGCCAGCCAATTCACACCATTCACACTCACATTCACGGACAATTTGGAGTTGCCAACTAGCCTAACATGTTTTTGGAATGTTGGAGAAACCGGAAAAGCCGGAGAAAATCAACAGGAGAACATGCAAACTCCACACAGAGATGCCCAAGCAGTGGATGGATGCATCCATGAAAGCAGAATGACAATTGCAATGTTAAGCTTCGCTGACATTGCTGCCCGTGGCTCTCGGTAGTCAATGTGTGTTCATTCAAGTGCACCAGAACGAGTTGTGTTTATCCAATTTGCAGTTTTTTTGTGCATGCGTACAGATACTTTCATGATGTATAATGTTAATGAATGCATACAAAAACTGCATGGTTACATTTTTTGATGGGAAATTCTGTCACTGATTAGATTCTGCATCTTCTCTATGGAGAGATAAGCAAAGGAAAGATTATCCCAGCAACACAAAAGCTACTTTCCATGCAAGAGAAGTGAAGCAGAGTCGTGAAACAGTTGAGTTGAGCAGCCAAGAAAAATACTAAATATAATATGACTTGAAATATTTTTTAATGAACTGTTATCACAAGCCCTGTAATTGACTGGTGCTCTGTCGAGGGCATAGCAACAAGTCTTTGGTTTCGCCCCAATGCATTTAAGTCATTTAAACAAAGTCATTGCAAGAAAAGGGCACTGTATTGCACCAGACTGGATTTTGCTAGTAGTGACAGTTATGGGCCAGTCATTTTATTCATGTTGGTGTTTGTAAATCCCAGAGGTCAGTAAAGGCGCCTTAGGCATGGCTGGGTGTGACAGTGACATGTGATTGGTGGACACAAAGGAAATTGGAGTGCTTGGAGGGGGGGGCTGACAACTAGGCCTGACATGATAATGGATAAATTTATCTAATGATTAAAAAAAATTCTAATAATATGATTATAAAGTCCAGATATTACAGGAATAAAGTCATAATATTATAAAACACAATACAAAATATTTACAAGAAGAACGTTGAGATATTGGTCATAAAAAACAGCAAAAAGATATAAATCTCATACTAATAATAACCTTTGTCACCAGTAACACAAACCTGAACCTGAAATGCAGGCTGATTTCTTTCAATATAAAATCTCTAGATATCTACATGGGTTGGTTGACAAACTTTAAAGTGGCCCCCGCAGCCTTCTTTCAGTATGCAGAACCCCCAGGACACCTCTGAGTGTCATGCCTGCCATTGCCTACCCCGCCTTCTCCTTGGAGACCCCGCCTCCTCTACTGAGTTATAGTAAATGTTAAAAATGTCATTCTCTCCAAACATTGTTACTTCCAATGTCATTACTGAAGAAAGTCAGTACAAAACCAAGAATGTAAACCCAGAAACTGAGGAAACCTGTGACCTTCTGCTAACAGAACCACCCTCAGACACATTTGCATTAATAGTAGATTACAGTAGATCATCCATACCTGTGGAAAACACAACATTTCTGGAAACCAACTTGTAATCGACAATGGAAAACTGTGGCAGCTCGATGCGCGTCACCCCCGTGACGGCTGACTCTCCTCCTTTCCAGTAGAACTCGATGTCGTCTGTGGTGTAGCCATCTGCACGAGAGGAGAGACGCACATGAACACCAAGGTGTAACCATCTGCCGAAGCAGCACTGGAGAGCTAGATATGCAGTGTTGCTAATCATCCAACTGCGCTGTCATTTGGGAAGACGGCGGGAAAAACACGTTTGAAGTTTCTTCCAAGAACCAGACATTGCTTTACAGTCTGTTCTTTGGTTCACTTGAGTTCACAAAAATGGTATTAGTGTCATTAATGTATGCAAAAACATCAAAAAATGTGACCAATACAATTTATTACAACATTTATTTCACACGAGTAGTATGAGATAATATAAATGAAACGCATTGTACAGGAATACCCATACTAACTGAATCATGCGCTTGTAAAAGCCGGGCAATGCTTGGGAAAGCAACGCTCCACATGCATTGTTTTACACCGCCTGTGCAGCAAAATGACAGCTCGGGCAACATGAGGTCTCTTTACTCACAGCTCTCTATCTCCAGAGTGCAGTTCTGCTCATCCAGGGGATACCTCCTGAGATCCATCATGCATGCTGCTGTTGTAGTTATCCTGCCAAAAAAAGACATGGATAGGGGAAAAGAGGACACAGGAATATATTTTACATGCTGTATGTAATTGGCAATGCAGTGTATGGAAAAGGAAGATGGATTGGATGCGAGGAAGGGATTGTCTAGAAAATGTTATATATCAAGACAGGGACACCATTAAAATAATACTCTATAACCAAACTCACTATTTATAAACATTAAGATATACTTAGTATTTTAGTGCATGAATGGGACAGCACTTGCATCACAGAGAATAGTCATCTGTCATCTTAAACAAACAGCATGTTTAAAAAAAAAAAGAAAGTGAAATTAAACATTGTAAGACATTGGCCGTGCACCTTGCCCGAGGTGCAATCATCATGAAGTATAAAGATGGTATTCTTGAACATCTAAAAGCATCATGTGCTATGAAATGGACAGTGATAATTTGGAGTGGCGTGGTACCAGTAGTGATACTTCCTCCAAATCGTTTGACTGGTACTGTATATATGTATGATAAAAACACTCCATTTTAAAAAAATAGCTATTTTCCATCTTAAGTTGACAAATGGTGAAACTGAAAATTGGATTAAGGCATGAGCTTGGCAGTTGTTGTGCGCACTCACGTCATTTGGGTCATGATGAGGTGTTGTGTTGTTTTATGTACGAGCTCAAACGGCTGATAAGGAGACAGTCGAAAATAAGCAGCAAAGTCAAATGCAAATTCACAACGATTTTGAGGCCAAGTCTACCCCAACTCAAAGCTGGCAACTTGGCAGTTTGCCACCGCCTGTCTTTATTCAGTTAAGACTCTTATGAGGCTTTGAAACCCATTATGTGAACACATTACATAACTACAATTACAGTAACATCAGGTCTGCAAGATACGGACGATCATTGGGTGTTATCTATAAAAGTGTTGGCCTATCTTTACACTGTTAAGCCCATTATTAAATATCTCTCACTTGGACATGAAATAAACAGTAATACTATAACTAAGCAAATGCATTAGTTAGTCACTCATTAGTCCAAGCCAAATGACATTCTCACTAAATTATTACAGACAGTCCTTCAGTGAGATATAGAACAGGAAAGTGAAAAGTGAAGTGGAAATACACATTGTAAAACACATTAGTGTTTTAGTCCATGACAACTAAACTGAATACTTTTCCTTGTTCTTGTTAAAACAACTTCATTGAGATTAATTGGTATCAACTGTAATAACGCCATTTCTAAGGCTTTGGGACTCCAGCAAACCACAGTGAGAGCCAAAGAGTGCAAAGATGACACATTTAAGATGTCACAAAAGACCCCACAACAACATCCAAAGAGCTGCAGGCCTCACTTGCCTCAGTTAAGGTCAGTGTTCATGACTTCACCATAAACCATCATCTCCCGTAATAATAAAACATATTATGATCTGAAGCATTGAAGTGTCAGGAAGGGGGGAAACACATTTAATACCACTGTCTGTCTTTCATGTGCTCTGTGTACAGTGTGAGTTATTTTGTTGTTAATTTAGGTATAAGTTCCGGCTTACACTAATACTCGGTTTAAAAAGTCGTCATAGGAAACGAAGACCAACGACCTCCTGTAATCTGTAAAACACAACCATGTCTATTCCCTCATATATACGGTGTGTTGTAAGATGTGGTTATTTTTCCTCTGAGACATTTAGAGATGGAGTGCCTTGCTAATGAAGATTTGTAGTTTTATTATAAGCAACATAAAGCCAAAGAAAAAGAGAAATAAATGAAGGGAAAAAGATACTTTTGCTAGTTTTCGTCTGCAAGTAACTGCATAAAATGCATTATTAAATAAAATCTCACTGATTCAGTATATTGGCAACCCCTACCTGACAATTATCAAATGGCTCGCCATATCAGTGTCCCGCCATCATGCTGCCATTCATCTCCTGAAAGCACTGACAGGTCTTTAAGTATTCCACCGAGCTAAGTGCTATGAACTTGCGTAATCAAATAAGCTGCGACAAAATCATCCACAGACAAATATGCACAGACACACCTTCTTTTGCACTTTAATCATTCAAAGCATGCATACATATTTATGGGTCGCACAAACTCCTCTGAGATCAATAGAAATTGAAAACTAGGGCTTTATGAAAGAAATATCAAACAGCAAGTGACATGGCTGCAACTTCTAATACATTTTATATTGTATTATTTGTGCATGGGGCCATCTTACTCGGTCCCTTTTCCTTTCAAAGCAAATTCTGAGGTGCCCTTGAGCATGACACATAATCCCCTAGTTGCTCAGAGGCCAGCAGCAGCGAACTGCCAAATTGTCAGATTGGGCAAGTGTGGTAGTGTGATAGATTTAAACACACTGAATTAACTTGACAAAAATTCACTTTGAAACCAATTTTGGGTGAGATATAGTGATTTGGCATGGCCCCGTTTCATTTAAAAGGCTGGCATCATCCAACCAAGGCAAGGACAGACATTCAATGTGAAAGATGAAAATGTGTCATTGTGCAGTAAGTACGTTACCTGAGGCCGTAAAGAACGGTTCCATCTGGATGAAGACGGATCATGCGGTTTTTGACGGTGACTCCGTGGACAAAGGACTTCTTGTCATTGAG
Source organism: Doryrhamphus excisus (assembly GCF_037039965.1). Taxonomy (NCBI): domain Eukaryota; kingdom Metazoa; phylum Chordata; class Actinopteri; order Syngnathiformes; family Syngnathidae; genus Doryrhamphus; species Doryrhamphus excisus. The sequence continues at coordinate 8,093,400 of NC_136371.1, read as the reverse complement.
GAAATAGGTGTCTGGTACCCAGAGCTGGTCTGCTACTCTGTTATCCAAGGTGAGGTTGAGCGGGATTCCAACATAGGCTAGACGTTTGTCCCTCCAGTACTGCTGGAAATACATCGTCAACGTGTAGTCCTGTGAAGGCACACAAGTGGAGCAGAATATGAGCTTAGGTAAGTCCAGCTTGCTACAAAAATAGCTCAGTGTGCCTGCAATTCCTGCTTCTTCTCAACCTCCAGCTACATGTGACTTCATCAATTATGTCTTTTGTCAATGTTGCCTGTTTTGTTTTGTTTAATTCTTTTGTGTTCCCAGCCTCGGGCTTTATATATATGCTCATTGACATGGGGGGAGAACAGAAAGGAAGTGAGCAATAAAATTGTCATCCAGTGGCATGAACTACCCCAATCAATTAACACACAGAGCCCTTTGAGAGTTACATAAATAGGACGACAACCATTTAAATGTTTGAAATGTGGTCACTGCTGGTGTTATTAACTCATACATGCTACGGCATGGCATCCTCTAGAGGTGCATTGCCCTCTCTTCTAGAATACAGCAACCATTACTGAAATGTGTGGGTGAGCTGACTCACGGAGTTGCGGCTCAAGTGGAAAGTTTCACCTACAATACATAAACCTTTGCTGTTGGGCTTGGTGATTCACAAAGGCTCAGTGTTAAGTGAAAATGACATCCAAACGATTTGAAATAAAATCGAGAGGAACCTTAGTTCGCGTCATGACACCAACACATACTCTAACTGAATCAATATTTCCCATAAGGAATACTCAAAATCCCCTTAATGCATTCCAGAAAGCCAAAAGTGTTAACACAATCATAGCCCTAGATGCAAATGTAATTTCAAATTCATAAAATGAGAAGTGAAAGGGATGAATGAACATTTAAGTTTACTTTTATTGAATTCAAGAAATAATAATAAAACATGAAGGCGGTGTCCGCTGCCACGTCTTTGTCAACAATCACTTTTTCAATCAAGCACATCATTTGCACGAGGGATAAGGCAAGGCAAGTTTATTCATAGAGCACCATTTGTACACAAGGTGCTTTACAAAAAAGAAGCGTACAATCACTTCAACCATAAAAACATGATTTTAAAATCATTAACCAAAATCACATAACTTTGAGTGTTGTCATGAATCATGTATAAGAATATTTTATTGTTTATGTGTCGTTTATTGGTGTCAACCACAATTGATTAATCTAAAGTTCTCGTGTTTTTTTTTCACAGTTACAAAACTTAAACACAATAGGAACTCCTGTTCCATTGTGACAACAATGGAAAAGTATAACAGTATGTTTCTACTACAGGCATGCCAAATTACCCTGATTCCTTTAGAAAAAGGAATTGATTAATTTGTCATTTATATGCATTTAAAATTGTTTTATGCATATTAAACTATAACCATAAAGAAAAACTGAACTACAAAGAACTACAGCGTCAACCACTGATGACAACATTGACGGGCAAAGCAGCTGCCTTCTGCTTTCTGTTTCCATGTGTTAACAAGCTGCTAAAATGGACATTTTGAAAAAAACAGAACACTGTAGATGCAGACGCAGTGTATTAATAACACAAAAACCAAGGCAACAGTTTTGCATAAATGTTCAACTGTGCACACGGCAGCATCCAATAGTTGTCAGGGCTCGACAATAACGATGTACTGATGGCCCGGGGAAAGTTAAAACAAAATTCGGGCAAGTAAATCCAATCATTAATATTCCCGTCGGGCAAGTGCACTTTGGCATGCCGTACTGCCAAGAGTTTTTTTAAAGCGGTTCTTGTTGGGTGTTGGTAAAACACGGACTGCGTAATTCCGGTGGTAATTTGCAAACCAATCCTTGCAAATCTTGAAATGGACCAATCAGAATCGTTTATGACCGCGTTTTACCCACACCCGATCTTGTTCGCGATCAACCAATCAGCGATCGTTTGACTACAAAAACATCTATCATGGCGTCCCTGCCAACATGGTCTAATTCTTCAACAACTTCTGAAGGAAAACAGCAAAAAGTGATGAAACAGTGCCTCCTAAACGAGTATTTTATTAGCGGCAGCAAATCAAATGATGGCACAGGTGAGTGAATCACATTTCTGTGACAATTTGAAGTGGTCACAATGAAACACCACCGATTAGATCCAATACCAAGTGCTGATTTTGCACAAGCTACAAAATCTAGCGCTTCCATTTCTCTGTGGATTTTTCTCACCTTTGCTTCACAAATTATTGTTTGACGATTGAGCATTTTTTCTGGATTAAAAACACTTCACTAGTACACAAATGTTTCATTGTGGTGCACAACTTCTAAATATCACTGCTTACTACGACTACGATGTGTAAGGTAGCATGGCTTGCCATGTTAACATCTCCACAATTTTTCAGACATTCTTCCAAATACAATGCATCAGTACTATTATCTGATGAATTATCAGCATATATTGATATATGATATCATTATGGCAGTCTTTTCATTTTACATGGGGCAAGTTCGGGCAAGTAGTTCTCACCTTAAGGATTCCCCATGGGCAAGTCATTTTTGTTTTTAACGTAGAGCCCTGGTTGTGTCCATGTATGATGTATAGGCTTTCAGTAAAGTCAAATGAGGTGATTCATGAGAATTACAAGAGGCGCTTTTTCGCTCAAAACGGCGTGCTTACAGGCAGGTCTGATGCCAAACTATTGTTAGATTATCTCCTTCGAGGACCCGACTGAAAATATGCTAATTAACACTTGTCTTGTACAATACTCTGAGGTCATTCAAATTTGTTATTCTAAAAGGCATTCTCCATTACACAAGAGCAAAGACTAAGAATAGTCAGAAAGAGCGTATCTAACGCTATGAATCTTACATTTTCTAATAGACTTAACAGTACTCATTAGACTCGCTGGTGGATGAAAAAAGTGGCGTAAATACAATCCAGGATTGTCATAAGTTCGGCGGTAAGAATACAAGAATTGTTATGCAATAGGCATAAGCAAAAAAATAGGCATAAGCAGAAAAAGAGGACCTTCCAAGTCACATCCCCCATTCTCTTTCTGGCCGTCTGCACCCCCACTCCCTTCTCTGCTTCCCGCCCTCCCTCTTGAGCCAACGCCATGTTCTCCCCTCTGCCCGCTGTGGCTCTGAAATGAAACCAGGCTGCACCAACCTAGCACTGGCAAGGCACTCACACCTGCTGGTGCCGCAGCATCCAATAACAAACGTTCACGTGCACTATACACTCATTACAAAACTGCAGAAATGTGTCAGACCCAAACGTTTACAATACACTCACATGACGCCTTGAGGATGAATTTATCCAAGGTTGACAGCAGATTTATCATTTGATTCCAGGATAAATAGTGATTTATTTTTTTGGTCCGAGTGACACCTCAGTGAAGATGATTCATGTGCAAAGATATGAAGAGCAAAGATCATAGTCAGCACACAGGACACAGATTGTGCACACTGCTTGAGAGGCACTGTGACTGCAGAGGGCAGAAAGTGATGACCACAATGTTATAAAATAGTCAACTCTCAGGACAACATTGAAGACTATGGGAGATAGTATAGGGAGACAGTAGGGAAAAAAAAGAATAGAAAAACTGAAAATGTATTATGAATTATGGATGCTTAGGGATGCTAGCCGATCGGCTAGTGGACGATTTCTGTAAAAAAAAAAACATGTGATCGGTGGATTGCACCCTTCGGGCTGGGAGTGAGGTCTTGCCTTAGTGGAGATGTTCAAGTATGTCAAGGTCTTGTTCAGGAGTGAGGGAAGGATGAAGTGTGAAATGGAGAGGTGGGCTGGTGCAGCTTCTGCCGTAATGGACCAGACTATGGCGGCAAAGAGAGTGCTGAGCTAGAAGGCGAACCTCCCAATTTACCCGTCCATCTATGTTCCCATGCTCAGCAATGGTCATGAGCATTGGGTCATGACCGAAAGAATTTTCATCAAGAGGAGCCAGTTGGTGGCTCAGGCATCTAGTTAGGATGCATCCTCCCTGGGAGGAGGTCCCAGGGCAGACCTAGGACACACTGAGGGGATTATGTCTCACAGCTGGCCTAGGAACGCTTCAATATCACCCCGGTGGAACTGGAAGGGATGGCCATAGACCGTAAAGTCTGGATTTCCTGACTGAGCCCCCACTACCCAGACCCAGATAAGCGCAAGAAAATAGATGGATGGATGCATGGAGGTTTTACTTCAACACATTTCCACAAAATGGAACAAGGTGCCTGCATCTTTTTCACAAGTGTGAAACAGGTGGAACGTTAAAACAATGACAATTCACCAAATGTCATTACAGTATCTCTTTACTATGTAGATTACAGCGGTTCCAGAAAGTAATAATCCACCAGGAGCTTCCAGGATCGGAAAAGGTTACACTTGCTATTAGTGGGTAGATCACACTAAGCTCTGGGAATTAAATTTGCTGTATAGTGCTGTTGATTTGTTTCCTCCATTATTACCATAACTTTACCCTCCATCAATCTGTGCGAATGACACTGCCTAACACCCCTCCCTATCTTTCCCCTGAGGGATATCATGCTTTGGGTTTGTGTTACCATTTCCCACCAGTGTCAGCAGGTGGGCAGTCCAGCTAGCGCAAGTATCCCCCATAAGACATGAATAATTTAATTTAACTGTGTAGTCTGTACAAACATGCGTCTGAGAGATCCTCATCAATCTTGCATGGATACAATCAAAATGAATTTGTAATGTGGAGCGCTATGTCGTAACTGCCCTGCAAGTTGGGATGAAATTTTCTATGCTAAGGATGAATTTGTTATAATAATTTCATGCAAGTGACCAGTGCAGATGATTAGACTCAATTTTTCAATTATTCCACCCAGGCATTCATTTGTGAGAATTCTGCCATATTTAATGTAATCTTTCCCTCTACTATCATCCTGGCTGCTATATCATGAAAGACCATATTTTAACAGTTATCTGTAACGTAATCAACCAACAGTGATTCATTCTCATTAATAGCAACCTCCAAATGAATAACAGTAGTGTTTCTATTCATGAATCATATGAAACTCACCCTTTGATCTAAAATGAGTAGGATTTATGGCAAAATATATCTCACTTAAATTGCTTGGATACTACTGGCTCATAACATGTTTTACCACATTGCATATGCTTCCCATCTTCAGCAAGTGCCAGTTGTGATCATTCCAGAACAGAAGAAGAAAATGCATCAATACGCAGGAAAATAAATCACTACTTCTGATAAGCATCAGTGCCGCAGAGACATGAAAAATACATGGACACAGCTACGACTTGCTGCTTTTTTTTCCCTCTCTGCCTCAACTTGCCATTCATGGTGCAGGAGTGAAAAACGATGATATGATATGTAACCACCATGTACTGCGTATGAACCCACATTCACTAAAGCAATTTGAGTCACTTCAATGTAATTTCAGTGCGTTCCCTTGGGATGTCCCTGAGGCCCAATGTGTGTGGGATTCCCTCAGTGGGTTCCTGCCACCACTTGCTGGTGCTACAGAAGGGTAAAAATAGCCAGGTCCCTCCGTGATTGAATTGGGCATGTACTTCTAAATGATGGTATCTGCTTTCAGTATATGGGATAATTTCCTAACCGTCTAATATTCCATGATGGATTGCTTCATAACAACCTAAGGAGGACACAGCAAGGAAACAAGTTTTTTTTAATAAGAAGTGACAACGTGACACTTCCCTTTATTATTTGGCTTATTATTTTCCTTCAATTACATCCTGTTTTATCTTGACTTGGGTCCCTCAAGGCTCTGTCCCATACTGCCGTTTAATGAATGTATAAATATTGGTGTCAGACAGTCTCATATGACGGCAAATTAAATTTTTAGATAGAGCATCATAAGTTACATCCAAATATGTCTGAGAAACATCTGCTTAAGTATGAGTAATGAAACAAACTGATGGAAAGTGTCCAAATTACATCGACCAACATCCAATAAAGGCTAAGCTCCGCCCAATGCCTCATCACAACATTTATAGCTCCTAGACAAAATTGTATTTGGATAACAATTGGGAAATACTGGAATGGAATAATTTTGGAGTACAATCACACACACACACACACACACACACGAGGTCCTGGGCAACCAACCCGCTGAGTCTCATGCGAAACGTACTGCCCTGCAGGAGAGGGAGCGTGACAAGGACGAGCAGGCTGCTCACATGAAATATGGGAGTACAGTGGAACCTTGGTTAGCGTCATTAATCCGTTCTAGAAGGTCAGACTAAATTTTTCCCTGAAGAAATAATGCAATTCCAATGAATTTCTTCCGTACACCCAAAAATGTGAACAGAAAACAGTTTTTATAGCTTTACGATGTTAGTTTTACATGCAGAAAACAATAAAAAATGCATATAAATGACAAATGAAAGGAATACATGCATACATTTAACATACATTTAACATCACCTTGACTGATTACTTGTTATTGTTGAGTTGCTTATGAGGCAGAAGGGATGAGCAGAAATCTACACAGACACCACCTTTGTGTTTTCCTATGTGTTATGTATAAGTCAGGAGCGTTTCTCACATTTTTTTATCAAAGTGTTAGCACTTTCTTTGGCTCGATTGTGAGTTATTTTGAAGCCGTGATTCAGCGATAGAGGTGGGAAACAATGACTTCCGGGTCCCAGTTTCCACACTAACGGGTGCTTAGAGGGACTTTTAAAAATAAAACTCTGTTACAAACACAGTTGGATTCATGCAATGTATTAATAACACAACAAGACTTATATTGGACGATATGCTAACCGTGAAATTTATTTTAGGCCTATCCGGTTGCCATATAACGTTCGTAACTCTGGGCCACACTCCAAAATGGTAAGTGGGGTAATAAAGCTAAAAGCTGGTTGCCACTGAACTCCGCCATCCACAAGAAGAAAACGCAACACCTCCATGTGGCTAGTCTGCCGTGTACCATGTTAAAGTTAGTTTCAGTTTGGACATTGGATATTCGGCTCCGTAGCTACAGCGGTATTTCCTCCTCACTGTGGCCGGACTGCTGTCATTGTGCAGGGAGCTTGCATGGGAGGTGCCGCTGTAATCGCCGGTTGTCTATACTTGGGACCATTTTACAATTTGAGACAGATGTATATAATCACACAGCTTAAGGTTTGTAGCTTTTTATACTAGACACTGCTCAATTTATTTTTTTTATCATCATATCATGATACATCCCAAAAATATGATATATGCGAAGGTTCGTATCGCCCAACCCTTCTGAAAACCAATTGAAAAAAGTACGCCTGAGATTTCTCCCATTTCTGTGCTGGTCATATTACTGGTGGCAAAACAAGCCAAACGAGAAGAAATAAAGCATCATAATAGATGATAATAGATGATGAGCCATACAAAACACAAATATGTGTCTTCAGTTGAACTGAGAAACATTAACTGACAACCTGAATGGAGCTTCGATTATGTTTAGTGATTATGTTTATTATCTCTCTCTCAGTCCATTTTTCTGGAAGCTTCTATCAGAGAGAGGATTTCCCTGTAAAACTGCCAATTACATGCATTACCGATGCTCTTAGTACATGTGAGATGCGGGGTGATCATGAGCCCTTTCACTAGGTTAACACCAATCAGGAGGCACCTACTTTCACTTATTCTAAGTCTTTGTTGTCATTACTTCATCCTACGGCCTGCTGCCTCTTGAGGCCAATTACATTCCATCAGTCAAGAAACAGTATGGTGGATAAAAGACATACGGGAAAATGAAGCCACACTGCACAGAAAAGATATTTAGCATCACTGCAAGACCGATACAAGATAATGAGGGTGACACAGTTAGTGCATATGCAGAACAGCCATCCAGTCGTTACCTTACTAATGTGTGAGCTTATTCTCTGAAACTGTATGCACCAAAAACAAGTAAAAGTCAGGGGGCATGAATAACAGCTGGGAGGGAAAAAAAACAAACAGGCAGCAGGAACATTTGGAGGAAGACGGATCTTTTCAACGCTCCATGATAAATGTTTTCTCTGTCTCTCTTACGCCCACGTACAGTCGTGGGATGACTCGCTTGTTCAGCCTGTTCGTGCAACTCAGTGCTGACCGTTTGCCCACATGAGGGTCTGTAAATGAATTCCCCCTAAAACTGGAGGTGCTCGTGACGGGATGAGAGGTTGTGATACCTCGTAAAATAGCATATACTGGTAGTTCAGCTTGGCGCAACCCAGTTACGACATTTGGAGGAGGTATCCAGACAGTACCCAAAAGATAAAACTGAATGAAATCTCTTTGTGGGATAAAATCTTTTGAATTTTCCAGTTAATTCTGCATTATTTTGACTGGCTGGTGAGTCAGCAGAATTCACTAGGATTGAAAAATATATGACACTTTCTCCAAACCTGCTGACAAAAAACCTCACCAGGGAGTCCAAATTTAAAGTTGAGGTGCACTCAAAACTTGTTTTTTGCAGGGTTCAATCAGCTCATGTAAAATAGTGGCAAATAAAACCTTACACTCACAAATCAGATGTCAGTGATAACATTTGTGATGATTGGACACAGCGATATTTTTAAATCTGATCTTATTCACATGAAGTAATTTAGACACATATCTATAGCCTAGCTTTTTGGTTTTTAAAGTGGTGTGTGTTCAGAACACAACACTAGGCGTTTGAGGCGCTTCCCATGCTAAATAACACGCATGATGGAGGTGAACACAAAAGAAAAAGATTGTTTTGGGATTTCCAAAGTTCCTCTACTTGGGCAATATTATCTGTGTATCAGAAACTGTGTGTGTGTTTTGCAAACAGCACATCAATAATAACTTCCATTGCAAATTACAGTTAATAAGAGTCCACTCAATGAAACCATGATATATATTCATGTCAGGTTTTTGTGTCCTTTTTTCCTGCTCCATGTCGTTTTGTGGAAATTGATAGCTGTAGTTTCTGCATACTGCTTTGTGGATGTAAAGACTGCATACAATTCGGAATTAATTCATATTAAAGTGATTAACTTATCTCACACATGTAACAATTGAGGATGTTACAATGTTTCTTAAAATGTTGCCTGTCAACTAGCAAAGCCAACGAGTAAATGTATGCTTCAGTTTCAGCTTGGAGCGGGTGCATTGAATTTCCTTCAAGAATTACCATTCGAAATCTGAACAAAGCTACCAACACAGATTTCCACCTTATAGGTTCCACGATATGGATATTATGATATCAGGACTTACTATATAATATATACAGTATTTTGCAGGACGTGCTGATAGTGCACATATTCTTAAATACTAATATTCAAAACAAGCACGTTGAGGACATGGACTTCTTCGCCTTCAGTAATCACTGCCTCAGCAGCTTCCTCTAATCTATTCTGCCTGACTCTGATCTTGTCCCCCGTATGTGTTGCTCATCAGCAGAGGCCTCGGGCATGCCACAAACAAACCTCGAAGGTAATTAGTGCGCCACTTCCAGGCCCCTTTAGCATCTGCTGGTTGAGGAGCTTGCCCCCCCACCCCCACATAAAGACGCAGGAGGCAGCGGAAAAACCTGCCCTACCAGTTGGAGGTGCCAGATGCTTATTCACTGTGCTGTTTTCTGTTTCAATAAATATTTACGAACAGCTTTCCCTTGCTTACATTTCTTAAACTTTTAACCTACATGCTGACCAGCAAAATTCATTTTGTTAAAAAAGGACACTTTTTAAAAAAAAAATTGTGTCAAGAGAATACATGCCCTCGGTCCAGTTCCGAAGGTATACTAAAGTCCACAACATGCATTTGCATAACCACATGGTCATTTTTGTAATTTGCAGTGTTTTACCCAGATTGCATTGCATCATACTGAGAGCTGGTTCTGATATTTGTACACTCTTTGATGGAACAAAATGAGGTAGTGATTGTGAAGTAATCAGAATGTTGTGGCCAGTCGTATGTTATCCTTTTTTTGCAGGCTTTTCAGGCATGCAACAACATGCAACATGCAAATGAGTGCTCCTGCTCAGGGAGGCAAGGTGGACGCAGCGCCCTCTCATCCTGGTTCTCCTGAGCTTCACGGCACCAGCGGTGCTTCTGACAAAGTGTGTCCGACAATGGCAGGCGAGGTTGGAGAACCACCAGCAGTGTCTTTGAGTTCAGACACAATAAGTCAGGGGTCTCCAGCCAGTAGTTCATGAGCTGCCAGTAGCTCTTTTCCATTAGCTCTTAGACTTTATTCATTTATTATCAACTCTCATACCCACTAAATTAGAAAGTGTTGTTCGCAGTAGTCAAGAAGTAGTTTGGGAGTGTGATCAATCACAGCGGAGTGGCCGTAGCCGTAGGCGGGCATTGGTGGTATAAATTAAAACAGACCGTTTTGGAGGGAACCACAAATCCAAGGAAATACAACTGTGAACTCTTGCAAAATGATGCATGCTGATGGATGAAATTCTTGACTTCCGTGTTGTCTGACTGAAGTTTTAACACCTCAGCAAGTACAGTACACACATAATTAACTTAATTCTCTGACTTTAGTTTCAACTTTGCTTCGACCACAAGGTGTCTTCATTTCCAAACTTTCATATTCAAATTGAGACCTAATTTCTGGCACAGCAAGCAGTACTTGTTTCAACAATCCTTCAACTTTCTAAACTGTTTTGCCAATTGTGCCTGTGGGGTGCTGCAGCGCTCGGTTGGTGAAGTGGCTTCAATGGCTGGAATTGTACAGAAATGAATGCAGGAGGGGTGACTATTTGGAAAGGCTTTGCTCCCCAAAAAGCCCTGGGAGTTGTGACTCTGCTGCGGCTGGATAAAGCATGACACTGTCACAGTCATTATTCATTTCCCTCTGATGAACCTTCACCCAATTTATTGCAAGAACGTGATTTTTCACCAAGGGAATGTGCTTTAAATGATAGCAATTTGGCAGCGCTGAATTGAGCATGTAATTGAAGAGGAAGTGTCACAATAAATGATAGCAATGATGCAACTCCTATAACAATGAAGCCATAAGCGTCGTTATTACACTATAAAAAGTAAGTGAAACCTTTGCGTGTCTCAATTTGATGATGAGCAGTTCAGTTATTTACTGGACAAATCCTCATAATTCAGAAGCCAGAGCAGGGTAATGTTGACTGTGGACCTTCATGATGTATAATGACGTATCGACTGAATCTAATAACAGAAACAGAAATGCTCTTTATCGTAAAAACATAGTGGCACATAAATGTAATCTTGCTAAATGCAGAAGTTGCTGAGGGAATTGGAAGGTCCAAGCCAGAAATCACCTGGTGAAGTAATCATTGATCAACAGCCACCCACAAATGCATCCCTCTTGGACGCACCACACAACAAACAAACAATCTCTCTCATGGTAAACTGGATGATCTCATGTGCTTTTCTCTATCTACAGTACCTGGATCTATCTACATCATCCTACATATGCAACCGCTTTTGTAACTTGGTAGTGATGAACATAATGTTATTTTCTCAGCCTGGACTTGAACCAATTTTGCTTGAGCATGTCTTTCATTCCCTGCTAGAAATCTTAAAATAGGTGTCTGCAAACCCAGTCGATTTGCGAGATTGTGCAAGCACATTTCTGATGCAATTTAGGTCATTGTCTGCTAATGTTTTAGGCACATCCAGTATATATACTTTTTTTTTTGTTATTTTGTTGTTATTATGCCGGTTTCATGTGTCAGAGAAGCCAGTCTGAAGTTCAGTGGACCTCCTGGGAGAACTCTCCTGGACATTGTTAACTCTGTCTTAAGAGGTTAACAAGTAGAACCAATAAGGAGCTAAGGTTCCTGCTGGCTGCTCATTACAAAGGTTAATAACATTTACATGCTCGTCACCATCAAACTTGCTCCACGTAGGACTGTTTTCCAAAAGTGGAAGATATAATATCAATATGATATTGAGGAAAAGGGAATGGTTTGTCGGTACTCATGTATGTCATACTTGAACACATTCATGAATTCATTTTCTATTTAATCCCACACATAGACGAGGAGAACACTCAAAGTCCACACAGTGACGCTCTGACAGAAACTGGAGGTCAACATGCAAATGGATTTCTATCTAAACCCTGCAAACAGACTTTTGGAACAACTGACCAGAATTTCCGTGCCTTAAAACACAGATGGTGACAAAAGACCAAAATGTATGACAGTGGAACCTCAGTATTTGTTGGATTCAGTTTTCGACCAAAACTATTGCCACTATTGCCATGTCTCGATTATCATAAGGACAAACGGGGCACCTCACAGTCAAAAAAACAAAGCATCTTTCAGAGTCAGGACAGCATAGACAGATTGCAGCCAGGGAATGCTTTACTCATCTTTATTATGTGTGTGTGAGTGGTTTATTTCTTTATGGAACACACACAGAGCATTGATCTGTCTCCTGTCTTCCTCCTTTCAAGCACTGCAACATGCGCTGATGAGACATTCAAGTGCATTGCGTATTTTTGATTTTTTTTTTAAAAGGAGATATAAACCAATGGTTGACAAACTGCAGGTCACGGGCCACATCAGACCCACCAACCGTCTATATCCGACCTACTGGGCTTTCCAAATTCCTTTTTTTTAACCATGGAAACTGAGGCTGGCAACATGACTTGCTATCGTGGCACACTTGAGTGTAGTCAGATGCAATCTGCAGCGTCTAGAAAAAAACATCCAACCTACTGCACCATGTGGGTATACAAACAAATATCTATGTGCAATACCCATGCTGAAAAAACACCCATGCATTCCTGCCGCAAGGTATGCTGGGTAGCCTGGGGTACGGTTTCTCCCAACATTTAGCCCAACATTTGGAAATAACAGTTACGCCTAGTTGTCCATTTGTGTGGTGCGTTAACTTGCGGTGGAAGTGTTGTGTTTTTATTTTGTTGCACCACGAGATGCCACCTACATATGGACGACACCGCAGCTAAATTCTAGACACCGAGGCACAGCAGTATACTTTTTCAGTATGACTCCAGGATGCCACATTTAGATTCCCCTTCCTGACAATCCTGCCACACCGTCACACACAACTACAGCAGCGCTTCTCACAATTACCGTATAAGCAAGGTGGGGAAGCCTTCATTTTTATGTAAAAACAAGCAAGCAGGATTTGTGATGTAAATCCACTCACCATGTTGACTTCAGACACCATGTCTATGCTGGCCACGTCTATACTCATCCCTACTGCTACTGGAGCCCCTGGAAGAGGTTAAACAGCACATTATTTATGCATGTAGGTCTACACCTCTACACCTGACCACAACACAGTGATGGCGCCAAAAATCAAGCTGCTGGGGAGGATTATTGATGGGCGAATACCTCCAAAGTCTGGCCTCAGTCGAATATCGTACCCCTTGAGGAGTTTATCCACCGTCTCCTTCACGAAAGACATGTTGCCCGGCTCGTTGACGCTGAAATGACAAAACGAGAAGATCACCTTGTCAGCTTGGCCAATAACCTTGACTTAACGGCACGGCGGGAGCGCTCACCTTTTGGCGCAACACACTATGGAGCCGACCACCAGTGCGGACAAGACGCGCAATTGACGAGCCTTGTGCGTAGCCAACATGTTTACAATCACGGCAGCAGCAGCAGCAGCAAAAAGAGCTCCTTAATCAACAGTCGTCCGCTTTCAAATCAGAGTCAAAACCCATTGATTATCCATGAGAAAAGTCGGCTAGAGAAAAGGAGCAGGTTGTCTTCAGTCAACGGCTGACGTGAAATAGGGGCTGGCATTGCGGTCCAGCACTGGTTCTGGTGCCGTCCCCGACTGTGCAGGAGCATGGAGCATTCAGGAGCGCATATTGATGAGGAGGGTGGATGATGAGGCTGCCACTGCTGCTGCTGGTGGTGAAGGCACTCGGCTTGTTCTCATGAGACAGGGAACCGAGGGGGGCGGATCGATCCGAGTGTCGATAGTACGCATACCAAATTAGTATCAGTATCGGATCGATACGAGTGTGATTGGAACACTATTTCTCAGTAATATCTATGTGTTTTGTTGTCATGTTGTTTATATTGTTACATCCAGTCGTATATATAGCAACTTAAAGTCCAGTATTTGTAACATAAAACTATATTAATTTATTCCAAAGCTTTATTTAACATGTCTCTTTACTCCGCTGCTTCAAGGAGCGTATATACATTGCCCTATCAGATTTCAGCTTCTCTGTGTTGCCATGTCAACATCATCTGCAGTACCTTTAGGGTTATAAAGTAGAAATGTTGACCCAATGTCTGCATTTCAGATTCGCCTCACAGGGCCAGCTAGCAGGCGTTTATATGTGTTACAGTATGTATATGAACAAATATGTGTGTTGCTATTCATATTTATATATTTCAGTGTGTTTGGCACTTTAAGTGGAAGTCTTCCATACCAGTGCTTAAAAGTGAGTGAGGAATGCAATGCATTTCCTTTACATTTTAGATTCTTGTCATGGTAGGACATAAATATCGATCCTGGACTGCTCCAGATGAAAGTGTAGAGGTTTGGAGTTGTTTAGAGATTCTATGGTCGTCATCACCACTAGAAATTGCACTTTATATTGCAATTTGTATCATATTGATGTGATGGTATTAAGAGGTGAATTAGGTGAATTGAGTCAAAACCCTGAGGTAAAAGCTCACTGATGCCATTGCCATCATGGATGAGGAATGAGTGCTGAAGCATATATTGCAAGAAAATAGCCTTCCGCCTTGTCATGCTTATAGTTTCCATAGAGATGTGTTTTAAATCAATATCTACTCCTCATTCTGTAATCATTTTCACATGATTAGACTATTCATTTGCCTTTGTGCTACATTGTTCAAATTGTATAGATACTTTATGCTAATTAAGGCAAGAATTGGAAAATTATTTCATGGCATTGAAAAATTCCAAGTCAAAAGTATCAGTATCAGTATCGGTATCGGCAATAACAATGCACTTGGTATCGCATCGATACCAAAATGTACAGTATCGCCCACCCTCGGTTCACATGAGAGATGGAGCTCAACACTGACACACTGAAATGCCTATAAGTTGCTGCAACAGGGGCGTTCCTGCCATGAAGTCAGAAACTACATTTCTTACAAAGCATCATTTTTTTTTCAATTGGACCCTGCTTTTTTCCCCATTGACCTTTATGTCAAACCAAGCGCTTAAAAGAACACGTTTTGATCAAGGCAACTGTGAAATATCGCCAAACCCTCTCAATTCAACAAAACTGATAACAATTCTACAGGGCCCACTTGTTGACTTTTTTCGCCACAGGATTTGCGGCAATATATTTTCTCAAAAGGATGGTTGTGACCCGAGGCTGTCAAGGGGGTCCCATTAATCAACCTTGATGCTTGTGATCGATAGGTCAATGTTGATGACTCATGTAGAGTGGCGAAGTGGTGGTGTGGAATTCCATGGTACCACTAGGGTGGGTTGGAAGAACCTGCTCACCTGCTTGTGTCGTAGATTGCGAACAACTTCTTGTTTCCGTCAACAGCATTCCTGAAAGAAAATGGCAATGACAGTGAGTTGGCAGGGGCAATTCGTTGAATATATATATTCTGTATATGCAGATGTATGTTAAAAAGTGGGAGAATGTTCAATTATAAATGCGCATATTGTGAATTTTGTGAGTTGAACTAAAGCTAAGGAGATCATGTTTTTTTCAGGATCCTGTAGCAAAAGAAGATCTAAAACTAAACCATGTACGCAAGACCTCTTCTTCACAGAACATTCTACAGGAGCTGTTCAAGAGTGGCGTGGTGCTGAACACAACCTCCTGCTTGCAGAAAACTTCCACTCATTTCCATATTTTTGCTGGACGACATTTCACACAACAAAATGCAGTCAATGGAACTCGGCTATCCTCTGATGGCAATTGTCTGGATGAGATCTTCATCAGGGGGGGTGCTGTAGACATTTAAGAGACCCATAAATTACTGAAACGATGGGTGCTATTGACTTCTTCCCTGCAACTGACAAATGATGGGATCAGTGGTAATTCATCAAAGCAAAAGTAACCTTTAAGGGCTCAATGAAATACATGGCAATTAGACTGGAACCACAGAAAATGATGGTATGTTACACATATTAAAAAAACATCCTGTCATAAAGTTACTGATAATGTTTTAATTATTCTCTGGGGGAAATAACTTGCATTTATACTGCAACTCACACAGCTTTTTTTCCCAGGTCGCTGTACAGTGGCAGCAATTAATAGACTACCCAGGATAGAAGACGCATGCAGCAATGGCTCAGGTACCGTGGTCATCCTGCAACCTGAAGGTTGAGGGTTTGATCCTCCGTCATGTGTTGACAGTGTCAAAGAACTTTGAGTGCCTCAGAGGTGAAATAGCGACATACGAGTGAAAGACCATTTTCCATTCAGTGCCATCCTGGAATGAAAGCCTGCTCCAGAGCACTTTTGGCCTCAGACTGTGTGACGGTTCATCTTTCAGCAGGACTATGATCCTTGTGAAAGTACTGGGGTAGCAGGACATCGACGCTTCCCATCCAACCTGATAGGCCTTCAGAGATACTGCAAAGAGGAATGGGAAAACTGCCCAAAAGATAGGTGTACCAAACTTGTGGCAGTGTATCCCAAAATACTTAAGGCAGAGTTGCTGCCAAATGTGCATCAACAAAGAACTGAGCAAAGACTGTGGATGCTTATGTGTGAGTTCTTAAGTTTGTTAAATGAATACATTCATTCATTCGTTCATTTTCTACCGCTTATCCTCACGAGGGTCGCGGGGGTGCTGGAGCCTATCCCAGCTGTCTTCGGGCGAGAGGCGGGGTACACCCTGGACTGGTCGCCAGCCAATCACAGGGCACATATAGACAAACAACCATTCATACTCACATTCATACCTATGGACAATTTGGAGTCGCCAATTAACCTAGCATGTTTTTGGAATGTGGGAGGAAACCGGAGTACCCGGAGAAAACCCACGCATGCACAGGGAGAACATGCAAACTCCACACAGAGATGGCCGAGGGTGGGATTGAACTCGGGTCTCCTAGCTGTGAGGTCTGCGCACTAACCACTCGACCGCCGTGCAGCCCTAAATGAATAAATTTACAATAATATTCATGAATTCATTCGTTTTGTACCGCTTATCCTCACAAGGGTCTTGGGCATGCTGGAGCATTTCCCAGCTGTTTTCGGACGAGAGGTGGGGTACACCCTGGACTGGTCACCAGCCAATCATAGGGCACATATAGACAAACAACCATTCACACTCACATTCATACCTATGGACAATTTGGAGTCACCAATTAACTTAGCATGGAAACCGGAGTTCCCGGAGAAAACCCATGCATGCATGGGGAGAACAAACAAACTCCACAAAGAGATGGCCGAGCGTGGTATCGAACTCTGTTCTCCTAGCTGTGTGGCCTGTGCACTAACCACTCACCACAGAAAAAATATCTTCAAAAATATTACAATATGTGGTTTTGTGTGTAGAATATTGATGGGAAAATGAATTGATTCAATTTTGGAATAAGGCTGTCATGAAATGAGAGAAAGTGAAGCACTGTGAATAATCTTTAGGGTCCAATACAAACCCGGAATGCTATGAAAGTCCTATCCTATAACTATTGAACAAAAATGTAACAAGCTTTTAGCTTAGAAAGCTATCCTGTTCCTAAAATGAATCTGCATTGTTTGAATTCTTGTTTTACAGAGTAACCTACAAGACCAAAAAAGGGAAATTTACGTTGAAATGCACTTCCATATCATTTTAAATGATTTTTCTTTTGCAAGGCAAAGCACAAGACACTAAGGTCTAATTGTATTTGATACACCCCCTCCTTTGGTTGTCATCCCACCAATGGGATCAAATAATTGACCTCCATTGCAGCACTTTTATTTCCTCTCCACCACCAGTCGGCGTCACGTCACGCGGAGTCACACCGGTCTCCTCGGAGGAGAAGCTGGCCGACTGATGCTGCAGCTGCCGCAACACCTCTGGAGGTGATGCGTGAGGAAACGCGGTGCAGCAGCCGGTGAAGAAGAAGAAGAAGGGGTGCGAACACATGCTGGAGAGATGCAGACATACAACTACAACAACAACGTCTGACTCCGAGAAAGAGAGAGACTGAGAGAGAGAGAGAGAGAAAGAGAGAGGGACGAGGAACGAGTGGAGCAAGAGGAAGGGGAGCAAAGCGACCAGCACCGGGATTAGGTGGCTGGACCGGTGCAGCCTCTCATCGGGGATCCTCAACCCTCAAGGAGAGGAGGAGTACAGTCAAAACAATCGTGAACAATGGACCGGTGTTCAGGTATTATCTTTTTTTTTTTTTTTTTACAACCACAATGCTCCTGTGAAAATGGTGTGAAAGGGCTGCTGATGAAGAGTGGAACACGGTGATGGCTGCAAGTAAGGGGGAGAGTGGGGTGGCCCTGTACATGCGTCGGAGCATCACAGCTATTGAGCTGGACAACAACAGGGCCATGCTGCAGTGAAATTGCCTCCCCTGTTGGTGCAAGTGTGGCGAGACGCACAGGACTTGCAGCTTACAGCCTCATTGAGCAGAGGTTTGATAAATGATTCCTTGAAAGAGCTGAGGGAAGAGTTTCTTTGTGTGATTTGATGGAGCATCACATGGACATAGAAGATGTAATATCTGCTAATAACGACGATTTTAGTGATTTGTTGCTGTTTGTGCATGTGTTCCAGCTGCAAAGAAAGTGAGCAGGATGTCAGCCTGCATGGCGTGGCTCCTGGTTCCCCTCCTTCTGTTTGGATGCCAAAAAGGGTAAACACAACTGAACTTAACCATGAATGCATCATAAGCACACTGACATCATTACACCCCCTGGTGAATTTCTAAATGTGTTGTTCTGTATTTTGTATTTTGTAAATGAAACTCTTGGGTGTCCTGGAGCTTTTCGCTGAGCCTTCCTTTGGGCTGTGCTTCCTTCTCACTGATGGATGACATATCCCTGCTGCATTCTGGTACACGCTGCCCTAAGTGCAAAAGATCCTTGGCCGTGCTGTCAGTAAATCAGCAGAATAACCCACTCCCATCAGTGGCTCTTCAAACATGCTCGAATCCAACTCAGATATACTCTTGTAGCCGCAGATGAGCCCCCCTTGTTTTATATGATGTAATAACTTTTTCAGTTGACTTTCTTTTTAAAATGTTACAAGCCAAAGCCTTAGTAGTTTTTGTCTTTGATGTTAGCCATTGTGGATCATATTTAACCACACTATAACACAAGCACGAATAACTGTCGGGTTTTTAACTTGAACTCTCCCATCTCAGCGCCTGCCAGGAGGCTCAGAAGGAGGCTGCCGCCAACGACAGCACGGTGTTCACGAGGATCTTGGACGGGCTTCTTGATGGCTATGACAACAGGCTGCGACCTGGCCTTGGAGGTTGGAGCATCTTGTCTGTCTGTCTGCCGCCCTATACTGGGATTGTTATGTACTGCTTTGAGGGATATGCAGGGGGGAGGGATAACGTGTCAATTGAGCTGAATGGTTGAGTTGTGAAAGCCAAACACCGTCAATCATAAGCGGGTGCGTCACTCAATACAAAATGCAGAATCGGAGCGCTCTCGTCACTATTTGCCTTGGCAACGGGAGCAAACCTTGAGAGTTGACACACTGCTATTTAAAGATGTTCGAGCCGTTAAAAATGAAAGCTTTTCACCTGCCTTCAGCTGACGGACGCCATGATGTCCATCCTTTGTTTTCCTTTAGTTCTATCATACAGGTGGTCCTCGGGTTACATATGAGTTCCTTTTGAAAAATGTAAAGTTGTATTTTATCTTATAAGTCGGATCTTACACCTATGCAGCTGAAATAAAATCCATAAAATAAAGTAATATGACACTAAATATTATAATTAAATGAAACTAATGCCAAAGCATAAGCAACCTTCCCATCACAATAATAAGACCACTCGACTGCTTAGTTGTTACTGTCACTTTCACAGTATTAGATCATTTAGCAGTGATGTGCAGGGTAAAGAGTTTTGTGATTTCTGATTGTCGTTGAACGTGACAGGCTAAGTAGTGGAAGTTGAGAGGACTGTTGAGTTTGCTGATGTTGTTTTGGCATAGTTGCAGCCGACTGTAGCCTGTTTTGTTTTTTTCACTAAAGAGATTGTTGATAAACCACCACCATGTCATCTTGACAATGTCTTGGCGGACATTACAATATCATCTTTATTCGTAAGGTGAACGCGACAGTCAAGTGTTGAGTGTAGTGTGGCTGCACGGGAGCAACTGTGATACTGCTTGATGATGTGATACTGCATACTGATATTGCCACTGATACTTAACTCATACAATATGACAGACACAGTCCTTGTTGCACCCTGTTAGTTGATCAGCTTTGCAAACTTTGCAATCAAGTGTACGTGATTTAGTGTATTCTTCCATTGTAAGTAGTTCTCGAACGAGTCTCGTGTTCATCAGCCAAAAAATGTAAGTTTGTAATGAATTTATGGAAGCATGTAAATAAGTACGTAACACAAAGGACCACCTGTAGACAATACATACATATTGTACCTTTGTGCTATAGCGAGAAGTGAGGCTGCTCTATACGGCTGCAAAACCTTACCCAAAGAGCCTAGTAACAGTTGCTACCGTTGACAAAAGAAGAAAAACTCAAGGCTTTCGTCTACCATTGTACAATAAGCAGCTCTCTCCACATCATAAGTAATCAAAGCCTGCGAGGAACAAATTGATATGCATGGTGGAGGATTTTGTTGCAGTGTCCCACCTTTCATTTTCACACAATTGTCATGTGAGAGCACCTCACACATTTTTTAAAAAGTGTGAAGACAGGAACACCGGGTACAAATTCCAGTGCAGCACTGCTTAATATTGATCTGATTTCTGCAGCCCAGAAGCGACATCCATGCTGCATAGTTGAAAGCAGCCTATTATTCCTTTAGAATGTGCATAGAAAGGGTGGGCCGTTTCCATCCATAGGAAAATGTATCATGTATATTTTTCATGTCTCAGAAACCCTTGAAGTATCTGAAGACCATGGCACTTCTGGTCTGACTGGTCGCCAGCCAATCACAGGGCACATATAGACAAACAACCATTCACACTCACATTCATACCTATGGACAATTTGGAGTCGCCAATTAACCTAGCATGTTTTTGGAATGTGGGAGGAAACCGGAGTACCCGGAGAAAACCCACGCATGCACGGGGAGAACATGCAAATTCCATGCAGAGATGGCCGAGGATGGAATTGAACAAGGGTCTCTGAGCTGTGAGGCATATATGCTAACCCCCCGTCTACCGTGCAGCACTGTATTGATATTGTCACACTTAAATGTTTCAGATCATCAAACAAATTTAAATGTGAGTCAGTGGCAACACAGCTGAACACAAAATGCAGTTTTTTAAATGAAACATGGCCGACAAGGCCCTGTATAAAAAAAGTGGCAATCATACTACCACCACTATATTTTACTATTGGTATGATGTTCTTTTTTTGGAATGTGGCATTCATTCATGGCAGAAAAAAAAATATTTAAAAAAAGGACACTGCATATTCTAAAAAAAATTTTATTTTTTTTATGAATAATAAAAAATGCCTTTTGTGTTCAGTTGTGTCAGTTGTCATTGACTTCACTGAGGGCAATAATTATGTTGACAACTGTACTTAGAAGGCTGTAAACAGGTTTTCTTATATAAAACCTAAAAACATAAAACCGCAATAAATGAGGGATTATTATTACTAAATGATTATATAGTGATGCTATTTCCCAGTCTTTTTTAATTGATTGTTGCTTCATTTTATGTTCTTCTTTTTTTTCTGGAATGACAATGTTGGATCTTTCGCAGGTCCACTACAAAACAAAAACAACAAACAATCCCTCAAGAGTGTTCCAAATTTAGGCCCAGTTGTGAAGCTATCTTCATGCTTTCTCAACAGAGAACGTCACGGAGATCAAGACAGATATTTTTGTCACAAGCTTTGGACCGGTATCTGACACAGAAATGGTGAGTATGTCTTCCGACATGCACCCACTGTCCCATACAGATGGAACATTACTGTATTTGTTTTGGATGTAATTGGTACAATATGTGACCAAGGTCTCACTCCATGAAAGAACTGTAGTGTTATTCTGTTCTGTTTTTCATACGGTTTGTTTATCTTCTCAGGAATACACCATCGATGTGTTCTTCCGTCAGAGCTGGAAGGATGAGCGCCTCTGCTTCAAAGGGCCTATGGTGATGTTGCCCTTGAACAACTTGCTGGCCAGCAACATTTGGACACCGGACACGTTCTTCCTCAATGGCAAGAAGTCCATTGCTCACAATATGACCACACCAAACAAGCTGCTCAGGCTCAAGGATGATGGCACTCTGCTTTACACGATGAGGTAGGTCACCATAGATGGAAACAATAAAACCAGATAAAATAATGATAATGAGATATGAGCTACTTAATAACTGAAACATATTTTAAAATGAAGAATTTTGACACCGGGTGTTTGAAGCTTTTCATAGATTACAAATAATATAGTTGGTCATGCGGTACACAATACCTATTCAAATGCAGAAGTGGGATCAGCCATTTTTCGAATGATGCAACAGCGACTCCAAGTGGTCGTGTTTGGTGCTACTTATACAAAATTATGTTGTGCAGTAAAAAAAAAGCACAGGGTAGAATTACTCAGCATTTATGTTGGCATTACTGACATTTCTCTGATATTTCATCCATGTTATTTATAATTAGAGCATGATGACAATTTGAATAGTTTTTATTGATAGTATTTAACAGTTCAATCAACTTGATTGCTCATTTGTGTTTGTCACATATTGACATTAACCACGTTGTGATTCAGCAGCGTGTTGATCCAATTCATGTAAAAAATTTAAAAGCCAACACAGCAACCTGAATCAGTAATACTGTATTCCGTGACTGAACATTGCACACATACTTGCATTGTTGACTTTTATTCGGAGAGCTCATAATTCCTACTCTTCGCATCATAAAATCCCTTATAGTAAAACAAACATTGATATTTGAGCTCCACAAGCAGGGGATTGCACTTTTATTATATGTTTGTGTAACCACAAGTAGATTTAGGCACTAAAAATGACGTCAGAATCCAATCCTCCGTGAAAATGAGGCAGCGGTGGGTTGCTTTTTAATCGTCAGATTGTTCCAGTGCTGGGCTTGTTATTACCAGCAGGGCTTAACCGTGTGCACCTCTGATTTTATTTCCGCAACACACACAAACGCACATCAGCGTCCCTGGCCTATCCATTTTTCCAAAAGGGATTGATTGATTTTGCTTAGAATTCCACTGCTTCACTCTAAGATGGTTTTTCAAAGCTTTATTAGTTATTAAATCTTGCTGTTTCTTAGTTGAATCCTGCCCATTATTAGTAAAAATGTGATTTGTATGTATTTTTTGTCTAATTTGAGCATTTTCAAGCATAAAACTGGCTAAATTAAGTCAAATGTAATAATACAGCATTCAGAAGAGGCATTTAAAAATGTGATGAAGTGTGGTATTCAACACCGGTCACTAGGTGTCAGTAACGTTACTGTAATATTCAGTGAGACACACAAGCACCAGACTTGATAGCTGGACCAATAGGCTTTTATTACTGGTTTGAAAACAATACAGTCATCCCTTATTTATCACATATGTTAATTTATTTAAATACGATTCCTCATTTATGAATGAAATATTTTTGTATTTAGAGCATATGAAACATGTTTACAACGGGTTTTAACATTATTAGAGCCCTTTAGATGTGATATAACACCCCTATAGTCTCCTTTACTCTCTCATTGACTAATATAGCAGACATAATAAGAGTAAATAAGATATATAGGACATAAATAACACTCATGCCCGTGTGTTGCTGTAAATGTGTTCTGGTGCAAGGGGAGCTGAGGAGGGGGGGCAGGCAGAAAGTGACGTTGCGATTCAGAGTTGAGTTTTAGCTTTCCGTGGGTTATAGCTGCAATTCTCGTTAGGGTTTACTCTGGCTATTTTGAGATCATTCAAACTTGCAATAAAAGTCTGTTCATCCGGTGATTAGTAATATGTAACATTTAAGACTATTGTGCCCTATTCAGCTGTGATAAAGTAAAGCTGCAAACTTTCTCTAAGATATCATTTCTCCGCCTTACTCTCCTTTGTTAGTTTTAGACTGACACACTAATGCAATTGAGTAATACTGCACTGGTGTGGAACGCATGCTCTGGAGCAACCAGAGGTGGCCTCTTAACCAGAGCTGTTTGTTCACTTGAGTCATATAATTGGGAAGCATTCTGCTTCCTTATGTGCACAGGAAGCATTGGAGCAAGGAAAGCAACATGACCCAAGAGGATTTCACCACATCTTGGACACACACTTGTCATTAAGATCAGAGTAAAGCTCACGGGAAAAAAAGGATTCCTTTGAACGGCACTAAAGTAACGCTTTCTGCACCACTTAATAGATCAAGTTCACTGAACTTGCATCATTATATCACTGAATTTCTGTCTGGATTTTTCGTCATGCAAAGATATAACCCAGAGGAGTTTGATTCATCGCATGGTCGATAAGCAGGAACAGATATTTGTCATGCATGTTAATCAGCATGGGTTGTGGAACCCTGACATTACATCACTATGGTCCATCCATCCATTTTAATATGATGCTTATCCTCGCTCAGGTATGCTGAAGCCTATCCCAGCTGTCTTTGCACGAGAAGCGGGGGTACACCTTTGACTGGTCGCCAGGGCACATATAGACAAACAACCATTCACACTCACATTCATACCTATGGACAATTTCGAGTCGCCAATTAACCTTTTTGGAATGTGGGAGGAAACTGGATTAAACAGAGAAAACCCAAGCACCCAGATGCCCAAGTGGATAATCGAACACGCAGATCGAAATTGCAGATCAAGAAATGTGTGAGAAGACTGTAACAAAGGATGTGACCACTAGGTGACAGTGCTGTCACCCACAATATATACAATTTTTATTCGTTACCTATTGGAATCTGTTTGTGCATAACATCTCATTATTGCAACTTCATTTTGACCTTCTTTATGTTATTCATATATTAATTATCATCTAAAAGTGCTCTTATCTGTTACATTGGGCATAGTGGATTTGATATGCTTATTTATTGGGCATATCTTATCTGTTTTAGATAGACTTTTGGAGAATTTATTTGATGCATAGTCATAGTGTACACGATTGTACACTGTTGTATTTTTTTTATGTTGAACTACCGTAAACATAAACCTTTTTTCTGATTCTTGTCTCAGGTTGACAATATCGGCCGAATGTCCCATGCAACTGGAGGATTTCCCCATGGATGCCCACGCCTGCCCTCTTAAGTTTGGCAGCTGTGAGTGAATTCATGTTACTGTAATGCACTTAAAACATGGTTTCACCACAACTTCCTTCCTGGTAACAACATGAACTGAAATAGCTCATTGCTTCCAAAGTATTGTTATTTATTTTTTTGCATGTTTGTCACACTTACATGTTTCAGATCATGAAAAAAAAAATCTCAGTCCATGCCAACACAAATGAACACAAAATGCAGATGTTCAATGAAGCTTTTTATGATTAAGGGAGACCGACATGGCCGTGTCTAACACAGTGATTGCCCCCTCTTAAAACATAACCTAACTGAGATTATAAAGCCTTTCTAAAGCTTTGGGACTCCAACGAACCACGGTGAGAGCCATTATTCACAAACGGCAAAACATGGAACAGTAATAAACCGTCTCAAGACTGGCCAGCCAACACAAATTATCCTAAGAGAGAAGTTACGATTCATCCAGGAGGTCACAAAAGACCCCACAACAACATTGAAAGAACTGCAGGTCTCCCTTGCCTCAGTTAAGGTCTGTGTTCATGACCCTACAATAAAAAAGACACTGGGGAAAAGGGACTGCACGGCAGAGTTCCATTTCAGAAATATACACAGTAAATACACAGTAAAATGTGGTGGTGGTAGTGTGATGGTCTGGGGATGTTTCAGGACCTGAAAGACTTGCTGTGATAAATGGAACAATGAATTCTGATGTCTACCAAAACATTCTGAAGGAGAATGTCTGGCCATCTGTTGGTGACTTCAAGCTTGGGTTCTGCAGCAGGACAATAATCCAAAACACACCAGCAAGTCCACATCTAAATGGCTGAAGAAAAACAAAGTGAAGACTTTGGAGTGGCCTAGTCAAAGTCCTGACTTGAATCCTATTGAGATGCTGTGGCATGACCTTAAAAGGCACTTCATGTTGGAAAAGCCTCCAATGTGGCTGATCTGAAACATTTTAGTGTGACAAACACGCAAAAATGGGAATCAGGAAGGGGGCAAATATTTTTTCACACCACTGTAATACTGAGCACAATAACACTACACAAGTTGTATTGGCAGGTCAATGAGGATTAGGCTGCTGTGTGTTCACCAACTAAATTAGGCCACCCATCAGTAGGGCGTTCCCATATTAAGGTAGCCAATGTGCTTACCCTATAGTGACGAGGGCATGCGTATCACTGCAGTGACCTTTGGGGTTTTATAAAAAAAGATCTGGCCAAATGCCACACATCCCAAGCCTTGGGCTAAAAGGATGAGACTCTTATCCCCAGATTTCGGTGGGACACAGTTCAGCCACTGTCACTATATAGGGGAAGCACATTTGACTGCAATCCAATTACAGTGTAAGGGGCCACTTGGGATTCCGAGGGCAAACTCCGACCTAATCGCCTTAGAGAATGCCCTGCAGGTGAGAAGTGCGTGCATAATAGCAATAATCTGCTGTTATATTTTACTTGCCCTTCTGCACAAAACATCAATTTTTATCATAATTACTCACTGACATTAACATCACCTGATTTAACCTTTGTCCACACTCTCCACTGCAACACATGTACAATTTCTTATCTGGAAGTAAGCAGCATGCGGCACAAACATTGTTTTAGTGATCCGTGATAGCACTACACAGTGGTTTGACTGTAGCCTCTATTTCCTGCTGTAATGAAAAATGGCTAAAATTAATCTCCGACAAATCTCTTCCTCTATGCCGCCTCTGTCCAAGTGTTGTGACTTGATAATGCAGCGCTTTACTCCCAAGGCACAGAGTGCTGTTAAAGATAAACATTGACTGTGGGGTTTTTTCCCCAACCACAGCGATTAGTCCCATAACCTGCATGCATTAATTACTTGATGATAGTATTTACCTAAGCACATTCTTCTGGTCATATACTGTAACTTCAAGTCCATCATAACAAAAGCTTTGACAAACTCTTCCCCATGGCTTGATAAATTCCCCCAGACAAGTCCGCAAGTCCAGCAATCCCTTATCTATCACAGTTAGTTGGTAATAAGTGAATTTCTATGGAGTAGGATTTCTCACAGAAAACTTTTTTACAACCTTTTAAATTCAGATTAGAGCCCTCTCGACATGAGATAACACCCCTATAGTTAAACTTCAACTTCTTTGAATGCCTTAAATTTGTGTTTGAGCTTATTTAGCCATTTTTAGATTTGAAAATGTTTATTTTAGGAAAAAAAATCCGTAACATTTACATAATATCAGTGAAAACCACGATAGAGTGAAGCCGGAAATTGGAGCGATTGCAGTAGTATATTTAGAGTGCAACTAAAATAAGCAAAGAGCCACTCTAAATTTGTCCCAAGTAAATTCCTTCTAATCCATTCTGTCCTACAACACCCAATTTACCTACTAGCCTTCAGCCAATCAGCTCTCACGCACTCATTCTGTGATTCATGCAGTTTTGTTCAGCACACATTTTTGCACTGGTGGTTGTGTGCTATTTGTAATGGTAATGGTAATGGTAATGGTAATTTATTTCATTTGAACATGCATCAGATTACAATGCACTCAATTGTTCAGTTGAGTTCAGTTAATCAGTTCCCAGTTCCACATGTACAAAAGGAGTAGGAAGAAGCAAAGCTTATTAAATCCTACCCGTTCATCTGGTACTTTTACAATCAGTAACTGTTACATTTGTTCACCTCCTGCTTTCCTAATATAGTTTAAGTTTTTTTTGTTTACATTTTTTTAAATTTAATTTAATTTTTATTTTTTGTCACATTTGTTTGAAGATTAACTATATCAGCAAGTTTAAGTATTTGTGATTTTAGAAATAAGGAGTTATTATGTTCTCTATAGGCGGCATTATGAATTATCCTTACTGACCTTTTTTGCAGTACATTTGATCAACTTCAATGTTGAAATATACCCTGGGGAAACAGTTGTGTTGAAGTGTAGGTTATTGTAGAAATAGTTTCACGAACCCTAATTGAATTCCTGCAAGCAAAATTGTACCGCACTTGCATCATTGACATTTTCAAACAGGCAGACGAGGATTACTGAGTGAGAAGTCTGGAAACCTTTTTGGCGCCCGGCATTCAGTGCTCAGCATGAATTGTGGGGAAGTTGGCACAGCGGCACTATCATGCCTGCCAAAGTCATTAGCTCTTGTTGAGAATAATGAAAATCACCAACAGTCCCTTATTCCAATCTGACTACCCTCCTCCTACTCTAATTAAGGCCATAGCTATGTTAAAAGCTACACAAGCCTCCAGCAGGCATATGAGCACCCAAAGTGGTATTGCTCTTTTGAAAAAACAAATATTCAGGCCGAAATAGGGGCCGAAATCTTTTTAACTTTTTTCCACTAATCGGTGAAATTGTATCCATTATGTATACACACGCACACACATGCTCTATGAAACACTAACTGAAAGGTAGGTCTTTGTCGTTGGCTTCACATCAATGAGTTTTATTCAATTTTTTTTATTTAAAAAATTCAGATACAGAACATGAGGACATTGATGGATTTGGGGGAGAAAATTTATTTAAAAATACAGTGAGTGTATTGTTAAATAGTAGAATAAAGTTCAACTAAACTCACTGTTTTGCTTCCATTGCCTTTTTTTGTACATTTTTGCCTTTAGCATTCTAATACGGTGCGCCTCATGTATGGGTTAAATACAGAAATAGACCCCGTAAATGAGAATGTGCCTTACAATCCGGTGTGCTTCATGGTGTGGAAAATACAGTATTTGAGGAAAACAGTGTCACCATTGTATATTCCCATGGTTTTAATTGTACTGGCAACATTAGATGGAGAAAAGAAATGAACAGTGGAGGTCATTTCCTTACACAAACATTACATTTGATAGGGTGCCTGTTAGCTGTGAACTAAATGCACACTGAAGGCATATCAAATGATGTCTGACGATGTACATATAACAGCAAAGGCATGAATATCACATCAACTTTGTTTGTTAGTGCAAGATGAAATTGCAGGGCAGGCTTTTTCATCACAAGTGACGCAACACATGAAGGTTAATCTGACTTGGTCTGGCTCCGGCTGACAGACTGGCACCCCTGACCCACATGGGTGCTTTGAGCAGGAATACACTCAAATATCCGCACGCGTACAAAGAAAGTTGTGTTTTAATCAAAAGTGGCATGAAAATACATTGTGTTTGACCCCCACCTCCCACGGTCAAAACATTGTAATGCTATTACAGTATGACGCTTGGCTTATATACAATAGATGGAAAACATGCAATCATTCTCTTCCTTTTTCATCAGATGCCTATCCGGTGTCTGAGGTGGTATACACATGGACTAAAGATGCTGCAAAGTCCGTAGTGGTGGCAGAAGATGGATCCAGACTCAACCAGTACCTTCTGGTGGGGCAAACCGCCGGCACAGAGGACATACACACAAGCAGAGGTGGGTGTGTGGGAATGAGCATAGTTCATTTCTGTAATTACAGGGGAACCTCAAAATTCTTGTAAAAAGAAAAACACTAATTTGACATTTTACACGACCCATCATGAGACTTCAAAATATTTGTGTTTTGCTTTTTCTTTGGCATTTTGCAACAACAAACAAAAAGATAAGAAGAAAAGAAGGGCCGGCAGAGCCTCCCCTTCTGGCCTTTAGTTAAATTTTCAAATTTGTTTCATAAAATTGTATCAATTTCTCCTCAACAAGCTATCTTAATGTGAGACTCTGAGTCCAATCCAATTTCAACGTCTATGTGTTTCCACGTCAATTTAATCTGCCCAAGGCCTTCAGAATCAGGAGTGCTAGTACGATGTCACTCAAACACAATTCTAGATTTGCCTCACAGAGCCAGCTAGCAGGCGTACAGTAATGCCAACATTTCCCCCCATATTCTTGGTTGATCAGAGCAAATCAAAGCGAGGTTCAATGAGCGGAAGGTGGCGGTAATGCACACCAAAAGCTGCTTGCCAATCTCCAGAAGAAGAAGAGTACACACAATAACTGATGGAGAAGGTGAATATTGATATTGAACAGCTGCAGATGATGTTGTAGTGTAGAGGTTGTGGTTTGGAATTGTTTAGAAATGACGTATTCCAAGTTAACTGAGTTTGTTGCTCGAGTAATAATGGTCTTCATCCTTATCTTGTGTTTTTATTTATTCTTGATGGTTTATGGTAATGGTAATGGTTTTATTTCATTTGAACATGCATCAGATTACAATTGTGTGCATCCCATAATCAGTTCACAGTTCCACATGTCCAAAAGGAGTAGGAAGAAGCAAAGCTTATTAAATCCTACACCTCCATCTGGTACTTTTACAATCAGTAACTGTTACATTTGTTCACTTCCTGCTTTCCATAATACAGCTTAAGGTTTTTTTTATTTTATTATTATTATTTTTTTAATAATGCACCTCGTACTTCAGTACGAGGTGATATGACCATACAATGACATAATGGGTACCATAGTAACTGTCAATATAGTGATATAATAAGCACATTTATATAATTGTGATGTGATAGTAGTGGTATTAAGAGGTGGATTGGGTCGCTTAAATCCCCAATAAAGGCCCAGGTACCAAACGGACCACCAGTTGTTGTCGTAGCCCTAACAGAAACTATTTGTGTGCCCACGAAACAAAATGGTCTCTTCCCTGCACATAATGGGTTCAGAAGGCAGATGATGGAGCGCCGTTATTCGATAAACAAACCATCCATCATCCATCGCTTTACTTTTATTCTTCACCTGCTGAAAGACATACATAGTGTGGCATCAGTATAATACGCGATAATGTGATGTAACTAATTCTAGATTAGAAGAAGGAGAAATGAGCGTGTGAGGCTGAGAGTAAATGTGGGAAACATTATCGGGGATCAGCATCAATGAGTGAAGGCCAGTACGGGAGAGTAGCCTATCCCTCACACAACCAGCTGTCTACGGGGCCTGGGCAGCCTTGTAAAACAACACTTATCCCTGGCGTGAGCCTGCACACACACACACATATGCACACTCACACACAGACCAGAGAGAACCCTCGGGTTAATCCCCAAGCAACACCCCCCACAAACCCCACCCCTACGGCCACCATCCAACCAACCCAGAGAGCTTTTGCATAAGAAGATGACATCATAGATCAGTGTGGGATTGGTTGGTTCTGTATGTGTGTGTATGTGTGTGTATGTGTGAGGTGCTCTCCAGGTTTACCTTAGTGACAGTGCCTACTAGGATATCTACGAAGTGAGGGAAGACATCTTGACCGCAAGCTCGTAAAGTCTGGGTTTGTTTTGGACTGTCGCGTGCACGACATGTAATTTTCCCGCAAGTGGAATAGTTGACATCAACTTGCTCAGAGACACTGAAAATGAAACGAGCCCGCATGCACGTTGGGATTGGACAGCCAGCTGTGGCACGTGGAGGGTGGGCGCAGAGGGGTGGAGTGGTGGTCATTGAAAGGCATCGGCTTAATGCTCTTATGTAAAATGGAACTGTAATACACGTCCATCCAGTTTCGAGTCGTATCATTATTAAACATGTTGGCTTTTTTTATTTAACGAAACTTTACTCACTGATGCACCACAGTGGTGTAATCATTTGTACAGTATTATTATAATATTATTAAAACACAATCTGCACACCAAATACAAAGACAAAACCTCCAGAAAAATACATGTGGTCTTAATTTGATATATAACTTGAGTTTTTATCTAAATCAGAACCTAAATTAACACCGGAGTCACTCATATTATACATAGAACACAAGAAGAACATGCCGGGAAGGATAATCTCTTCTCCTTCCAGATCTCCTTGTAACAGTGTGCAGAATCCATGACCCCCATTGTGTCATGGATTGGCTTTGCATGTGCAGTCAGGCACTGTATTCCTCCCCCCAGCAGGAGACACATACTGCATGCTTGTGCTGCATGTATTCTTATATTATATTCACAGTAACATGGAACGTCGTAAACCGATTTACAACCAGTAGTTTACCACAGAACTTTGCTGAAACAATGACACATACAAATTCCTCTCGGCCAAAACACTAAAGGCAGTCATTTGTCAGAAAACTGAAGTCATGTGTCCAGTAAGGGAATTTAGCCAAAAGGTACAATTGAATAAAAAAGGCATGCAAGGAGGCAAGTCAACAGAACCTGAAAAGATACCTTCTAGCAACATGAATAGAAGGAACACAAGGGTAGGAGTGGTCTGCTCTTAATGGAGGTCAGACTCACATGCCTATACACAATTTGAATGTTCTGAAGCAGGTAATAGCAAGACAATCTACTAATATTTTGTCAAATATAATAGAATAATGGGCACAAATCGTTTTATAAGGCAATAACAACCAATATTTTCCTGACAGCAATATTTTACTTCAAAATTATTCAAGGTGGCAAAGTGTTGCTTTGGAGTTTGGACCAGCTGCAACCCTGCTGTCATATATTAAAATATTAACATCATCATAATTGCATGTAAACAACTACACCACAGACTCACAGAGCATCTCATAGCTAAATAAACAAGTGTAAAGAATCTCGGGTTTTATCATTTTAAAGATGGCGTCAGAAATTTTTTCTGAATTTAAAGGCATGTGTTATGATTCCACAGTACATAAAAAGAGCAAGTGAATTGCAACTCATAAGAAGTGACAGATATAAAGGGCCTGAACACATTAAATTGGATTTGCTCTTTAAAGTGGAATCGCTGCCAAATGTACAATCTGGATCATATCTGGATGGATTCTGTCTTTTCATTCACATTGTCAATTTTGTTCAAATTGACAAATATATTTGATTCATCACCCACCATTGAGTTGGGGTAGTAGGGTCGACTTGGTTTTGGTATCAGAGATTAGAAATATTTCTGCTGGACTAAAATTATAGAAGTTGTGACTGGTTGTTAGAGAGACACAAAACACAAAATATAGATTTTTTTGTACCATTTCTTCCTTTACAACACTACTGCCACCATATTTTACAGCATGAATTACATTTCATTCAATGTCTTGTGAAATATGTATCTCCGAACAAATTCACTTTGTTAATCATTTTCAAAAGCCTGTCTCCCCATCCAGAATGTAGATGAATGTACGTTTTTGAGAGAGATTTTGATGGTCTTGGAAATTTGGCTGACTTCCCTGCTCACTGGAGCAACTAATTGTACTATCACCCAGTTGACGATTGAAATGCATGAAATATCCTGAGCCGTGGGATACATTAAAGTCATCTATGAGCATGCATTTCTGATTTTAAAGACGCTGTCAATTAATTCCAAACATCTGCTATACATATTTAATAATGTGCTTTTCAGTAAGAACCTACAAAACTTTTTGGGTTTGGCTTCTTTTAGGACTCACTGAGACACAATTGCGAGTAAAGAAAACATTATTTCTTTGATAAAGATAACGAAACATGTGAAATTAGGTAAGGTGCTAAAAATAGCGGGATGGGTGTCTTTTATTAGAACTGTTCCATTTGAGTACCTAAAGGCGGAGATTGGCGTACAACTTTCTGGAGTACATGATGGATTGTATCTGCTTCTATGTTCCTTAAAATAACCTTAACAACAATTCCAAAATTAGATGAAAGTTCTGTGTTGTGTGAATGGCAAGAAGATCCTACTCACCAGTTGACCAGCATTGCAGCATTGTTCCCTGACATAAAAGGAAGTTCTCCTTGGACTTGACGAACAAAGCCTTGGGAAAAAAGCGGTAAAATCCACCAGAGGAACATATTGGTCTCCATGCTTCTCTTCCCAGTCCTGCTGGGATCCATGCATGAAACGTGACTAGGGAGTCCCAGGTTGGCGACCCCTGGTATCCAGTCTCCTGCACCAAAGGAAATTGACGGGGTTGCTCAACGTCAGGCAGCTTGAAGTCATGAGGTCGTCAAAAGGTGCTGAGAATGGGGTCACAGGACCAGTACTGTTGGGGATCTCCAGATCGAGTCATGGCAGATGGTGGCGTAGATGAACGAAGCATCCCGGCTGATGCAACAGAGCATTTCACTCGTCTTCTTCCCTTTGCAATCCAGCAAAATCCACCAAATTAAAAAAGAAAACATGAAATTCATTTAAAAAAGATCTACCGACCCCCGCCCCTCCCACCTAGCCCCCTTCCATCCCACGAGTGATTAGTCAAGGCAAGTGTCGCTCCCTGTGGCAGGGTGTGTGTGCTGAGGTGTGCGTGGGCCGTCACCACTCAGGGATCATGCTTCATCAGTGTTTTAGTGTGTGTTGGGGTGGCACGACCGAGTGGGCGGGGATTTGAGCTGTGGAGGATCCCAGGACAGGAAGGCTCACCCTGCCACCGCCACCACCCTCCCCCTTCACTGCTGCTCTTCCTCTTACTGATGGCAGGATGCAGATTGTAACCAGGGATTAGGGAGGTTCAAAAATCCGATTTTGCCCGGAGAAAGCCTTGTGTATTACTGTGTGTGTGTAAAAGAGAGTGCGCTTGAGAGCCGTTTGTGTTTGTTTGGTCTTAGTGTGTGTTTAGTGTAGTCATTGGATCTTTCATAGTTGAACATTGCCTGCAATCGGAAACTGCTCTTGGCAAGTAGTTTTTTTAAGCCTCAAATGCAATCTTCACTTGTTTAAATGAAAATTGCAAACCCCCGCCCCTGAATGTACACACCCACTAAATTCTGCCCTCTTTGGTTTTTTGTTTATCTTCCTTGCACATTGTCAAACAGGAGGTGCAGAACAGCCCCATTATCACATTTTCATAATAATTACCTGTGCTTGGTTGCTATATTCACATTAATTAATTATCTGCTTCATTTCACCGTAATATGTAACGTTCTTTTCTACCCGACCTCACTGCTGGCTGCTCTGTCACCTGTGATTAGCATAATCTACTGATGGTGATAGTTTTTTCTTTTCCGATACGGAACAAAAGAGGAGAACTTCATGAGATGGAACAGACACAAGCTTATGGCCTTTAAACCAAAAAATATAAGAATACCACCATTGGCTAGTATATTTTACCAAACGTGGTATAAAGGACATATTCTACAAAAGCATCCCTATAGTTTTCACAATTGTGAAATAAACTGCATAAAAAAATGTCATACATTCATTCGGCCAGTATGAAACAAGTGGCCTTCACGGTCATTCAGTACATCTTTGTGGCGCATGCAGTGATACAGGAGGTGTAGCATGGGTAGAGTGATTGTGACCCTACCTGAGGCTTGCTGGTTCGATCCTGTGTCCTCCCGTGACTGTGTCAAAGTATCCTTGGGCAAGATATTGAACCCCATCAGCAGGTACGTAAATGTGATTACAATGTAAAAAGTCCATGTACTATAGCTAACAGATACACCCTGAAAATCATCCTGACAACATCCAACAATAACACATTTTGCTGAACAATATATTGTGGATTTTGCATAAAGCTATCCACAATATACACCAACATAGGCCAGTATGCAGCTGGACTAGCCGACAAACATGCTGAAGCCTGACGCCTTTCCAACGTTACTTGGTTGTGTCAAAGAGTCAGAAGAGCAAGTAGTAAGTAACAATTTGGTGCCCTGTATTTATTTTGTGTAAGTCATGGAGCAAAAGCGGTTGTCTGTGTAGCATTATAGAGTGTGCATACAAGGAGCAGGGTTGCTAGTAGCCATTTCCCACTACAATTAGTAGCGCTACCCAAGTAAACACTGGTATTCCCGCAAAAAACATCTAATGACATATTCTGATGCTGTAGAAGATGTTTATTATCAACTCCTATAAAGGTATGTAATATAAAGCTAGCGGCACTACACCAGAAGTCTTTCTAAGCACTCGGGAGTGTGACCAACAGGAGTCAACTGTAGACCGTGGGTGGAATACATTAAAACAGACAGTTTTCACAGGAAGCACGAAATCCAAAGAAATACAATTGGAATAGGTGCAGATTCTGGAAGAACTAGAAAGCTTTCTGTTCTGGTTATCATGTGTAGCTGCTCTATAGGAGTCCACGACTCAATACAAAAGGGCCGACAATGAGCATAATAGGTAAGCATACTGTGGTTTCTTACATAGACATGATCAACAACACACAAATCAGGAACAAATCAGATTTCCAATCAGAGATAGCGCTTTGTCTGAGAAGGAGGGGCCAACGAGCGGTTTGCAACAGATTTGCTTTTGCTTCTGCAATAGTTCTGGATGAATATGGGCAATGCATGACATTTGAAATCACACATCAATAACATGTTTTCAAGAATCTTATTGCTCTTGTCCTTATGTTGTGTTATTCATTTGTTTCCCCTCAGGTCAGTATACAGTGATGATGGCCCACTTCTACCTGAAAAGGAAGATTGGATATTTTGTCATCCAGACATATATGCCATGTTTCATGACTGTAATCCTGTCCCAGGTGTCATTTTGGCTAAATAGAGAATCTGTTCCTGCACGGACTGTTTTTGGTAAGGGAAGCCCACTCACACCGCAGAGACTAATAAGAGCAGTTAAGACATATTCAAACCTCCTTGCCACAAAGCAATTTTAACTCCTCACCTTTGTTTGCACTCAGGGGTGACCACAGTTCTGACAATGACCACCCTCAGCATCAGTGCCAGGAACTCCCTCCCTAAAGTGGCCTACGCAACAGCAATGGACTGGTTCATTGCCGTCTGTTACGCTTTTGTCTTTTCGGCCCTGATTGAGTTTGCCACTGTGAACTATTTCACCAAGAGGAGCTGGGCATGGGATGGAAAGAAAGCTCTGGAGGCGCAGCACCCAAAGGTAAACTCCTGATGTAATATTGACCTTTTTGGAATGGGGACATGTTGTTGGTTTGACATGAATTAGCCATGAAGTCCAAATTAGGGACGACAACCATTTTCCTAAACATCATTACAGTATTTTTGTACCTTCTGTACCGTGTTCTTACAACAAGCTGACAGTTATGTTTTATGTGCTCAATATAGAATGTCAACCATTTCACACAAATGATTATTTTTATCTTCAGTGGTGCTCTGAGAATGATCTGCCTTCATGCGTTCAACAATCACTTCAAGGGGGAAAAAAAGACTACAAATATACAGTGGAAGCTCAGGTTTTATTGTTAATTTGTTCCAAAAGGTCAGACCAAAACAATGGAAGCAATGTTTCCCATAGGAAATAATGTAAATCCAATTAATTTGTTCCAGACACCAAGAAATATTAACAAAAAATACATCCAATAGAAAAATGTGTTTTAATTTTATAGTTTTTAATTATAGTTTTTTTTCTGATGGCGCTGTCATTAGAGCTTTTTTTTTTTTAGGAGTGTCATGATGCCACTTCTAGTAAATTAACATGCGAAGAAAACAAAATGAGAGGGAGGGGGCAATGTATTACAAATAATGCAACCAAAGTCTTGCTGAATTTAACATTATTGATCCCTATCTGTATTTTTTTTATTTTATTTTGCTTGCACATAGACCAAAGCATATAAGAGATATACTAGTGGGCACTTTAGATCAGACTCAGCACCCCATGTTTGACCTTGTTTTCTCACCCACTGAGACAATCAGTGTGTTACAGCTGAGTAAATGGCATCTTTAGATTGTTTCAAAGCAAACCCTTTGCTCACTGTAATCTGTCCTGCTGCAGAAACGAGACCCCATGGTGCTGTCGAAAAAGCCCAACAATGTTTGCTCAGCAGCCGTCAACTACACACCAAACCTCAACAAGGACGTATCCATCTCCACCATCTCCAACACAACGTCTGTGCAGCTCCGAGCCTCAGAGACCAAGATGGTAGACCCTAAGAAGACCTACAACAGTGTCAGCAAGATCGATAAAATGGCCCGGATAGTGTTTCCTGTTCTTTTTGGAACCTTCAACCTTGTCTACTGGGCTACGTATCTGAACAGGGAACCGGTGATTGAAGGAGTTATTGCTTCAACCTAGCTCTTTTTGGAACATTTTTTGAAAAACAGCAACTTACTTCAAGCACTTTTGAAGGCTGCAATGGAATCCTGTCCTTTTTGGGTTTTTTTTAATGGTCTGAATGACCTGCTTGATGGCTTTGTAACTATGAACGGTGCTATGCTTCTTCTGCATTCATCCTGCTGCAGTTCGCATGTCGCACTTTTCAAAGGCAGCTGTGAATATTCCAGTCACAGCTTACAGCACAGGAGCACTCTCCATTACTAATACTTGACAACGGTTTCTCAATCAAGTTGAGATGTTTGCAGCTAGGCATCACTTTGTTGCCATGGAGCTAATTGCCTGAGACGTTCTGAGCTTATACTGGAAGAACTGCCATATTCCAATGCATTTAACAAGGGATTTTTTATGGAATCCCTTGGGCCTTAGTGCATTGATAATTTCACTTTATGTTTTTTTTTTAAGTGAACCATTTTCCTATCACATTCAAAGCCTTGAACCGCAAGTCAGGTTTTCCAAAATGCCTCCTTTCTGGGAGGTGACGGAAAACATACATGTGGAGGACTGTCATTGGAATGGTTTCCTGATTTTAATCATCATCTCTGTAAATGAACAGACTCTTTAATGCTCATAAAAGTTTTACAAGGCTTCATTTAGGGCATGCCAACAAGAATATTAAATAGAAATATCTTTGGCCCACTTTCACTCTGTGGATGGACAGTTGTGGATGATGCGTTCTGTACAAATTTCCCATGTGTGCGGGAAATTAAATTTGAGCCTGGAAAGCTCAAGTTTGAAGTTAAAGTGAATTCACAGACGAGCGACCCCCCACGCGGTTCAAATCAGCGAGATGATGCTGAGCGTAGAATACAGAGTGTCCAGCATCCCCAACAGCTGTACGTTTGCAGAATTGGGTATCTTTAATAGGGCTGTTAGAAATCTACACTTTTCATTAATTACATTCAAATTTGTAGCAGACTTAACGCATGTTAACGCTCTGTGTTATGACGGCACAGTGTAGCAACCCTCAGTGTCTGACGTCCTTACCCTATTTAACAGCAGTTTATGTATCTCCAAGGTCGGCTCGACGCAGCCCCGCACACAACAAAAGTTCCTCCTGCACTAGAAGTGCTACATGTCTGCATGCGCCCAAATCCGTACTGAGGCGGTACTCATCCCCAAATTTTGCCCACACTTGCATGTACAGCGGGTTACGACCGGAAAACTCACCACACCCTGCCAAGTGCTCGCTCCCCCCCCAAACCCCCAAATGCTGCACAAGCGCCACCCTAGTGAGACATTTTTTGAGGCACATTTTGCAGGTTTTAACACTTATATCACTCTCACAAAGACAGGAAGTCAAGGAAGTATCAGCCGATATCATACTGTGCTTTTTCACTGATATCGGCCAATGGCAATCGGCATACAACTTACTTGTGTTTGGAGTATCGCATCATATTATTCATGGCAAGACAGAAAAGAAAAGCATTGCTTTTGCGGAATACTTGTGTAGATATTTTTCTCATTGAATCTTTTTGTCTTAATGTTGATATGAAAACTTTTTTTTCGGTGCTTGTAAAAATTGGCAAATGTGGCTTTTTAATCATTATCTTGTTATCTGATTTGATTCTTTTCTTTTGATCGTTAAAACTGCGGTACAGCAGCTATACAGGAGGTCTTAGCACATCATGTGACACAGCCTGCTGCTTTGATCAATTAGCTTTTGCTTCGTCAAAAGGTAACTTTCTGGTGATGAAAAGGCGATGGCCTGCAGGGACATGTCAATAAAGATCTGTTGTGCTGTACTGCTGTGCTGCACTTTGTAGTGACTCTACCGCCGACTTACTGGTAAATGCTCCATTTGCGCCCACCTCAATGGAATGTGCACATCAGTAACATGCTCAGCGGTTGTTCTCAGAAAAATTGAAGCAGAGGTAGCATAAAAGCAAGTCCGGGTAGTTGCAGCTCAGGATCCTTTCAAGGTCTCCATGGCAGCAAGTCCCTAAGAAGCCACTTGACATCCCTTCCTATTTAGCTTTAAAAAATCCATGTTGCTCTCTACTGATCCCATAGAGATCAGTACCATTTATTTGTGCTTTATTAACCAATATTTGCAAAGGTAATCCTTTGCGTTTGATGAAAGTTGATGGTGATAAAAGTTACAGAAATGTAAGATTCCTACTTGCTAACACAAGACAACTGTTGTTTTATGCTTGAATGGATAAAGATTGACTTAGTTTCATAAGTCAGCCTCATATTTATCTCTAGTTGTTGGCAGAAAAGTAACATTATTCACTCCTTGAAGTTGGTACCGTGAAAATGGTATGCTAAGGATTCCTTTTAGAGAGTAGATGAAAGAAAATGTGGACCTTGTAGTTCTAAATAGAAAATTAATGCTTGGTTTTAACTACAGCTGTAAGAACTAATCAATGATTAATCATCTTAACCTCCCAAATGTTAATATTTCCTTAGCCATGCATGAAAGCAGACCTGTTTTAGGCAAGACAAGTTATCGTATTCATACACATCAGGTTTGACTTTTTTCTGATACATTGCGGACCAAACCACAAACTTGTTATAATAGTTTGGTTCATATTGGTTTAGTCCGTCTAAGGCCAAGCCAATTACTTGATCAATCAAAACAAAAAAAGATTCAAAATAACTGCTTATGAAAATATTTATGGTTGGTTGCAGCCCGAGCTGTGTTGAAATATTTTTTTTTCCATAAAGTGTTGTTGGTTATTTGCCAGTTAAGAACAATTCTGCAGAGCTACGTCACATGTGCATGTACGCTCCTCCATCAAATGTCTTTTTTTTTTTTAATAAACATGCAACACTGCAGCAAAACGTATTGTACTGGGGTTTTTCATGCACTGTGTTTGTTTTATGAATTTAAATTGATGAATTAAAAATGATGTTGGAGATATCAATTGGGCGGTCTCATGTATGTGAGCACTGTTTTTTTAATTCTGGGTTTTGTGTATATATATGTAGATAAAGCATGATATACATGATAAACTTATTGCCTCTGTTGTATCTCTGTCTTATTATTCATCAATATTTGCTTTATTGGGAATAACAGTAGAGCGGTAGCTTGTTTTTTATAATTAATCCATTTCAAAAGGGTCTGTTATTTTGCAGTCACACGCCATAAAAAAGCAGACTGTCTGGAAGCCTATTTGCCTAACACAGGGAGTTACACGGTGCGCTTGAACGACTCATCACATGAACAGCATAGAGTACAGTGCTTATTTGACACAAAGAAAGGAGACAGACAGACAGTGTTACACAGACAATTAAGATGATTAAAAGAGTTCCCGGATGGAATCTGTCTGTAGTGACCCAATCCCTATCCGTACTTCACAAAGCTTGACTCACCAATGTGTACATGTTTTGTTTGGGCATTGCTTTTTAAAGTGGTCTCATTTGTTTGACAATAAAAATAACCCACTGGACCAAGTGTTTGTACATTTAATATATTTGTGTTAGTTGACCTTATTTTTTATTGTTCATCCAACTCAATGAGGTAACAAAACATAATTTAGACAGTCCCATTCATTTCTAGTACATATAACAAATTAATTTCATTAATTTCAATATACATAACATAAGAGGATATCTTACTTCATACGAGCATTTCGGGAAAGGGGGAAATAGATTTCTTTTTTAAAGGTTTGGTGGATTTAGTCATTTATTCATACTGTAGGTCTATAGGTTACTTAACCAATTTGAACTCAGAGCTTGTAGGTAGTAAGATATTTGTCCTCTAGGGGGCGATGAAGCCTCTTACCTTACTGCACATTTGTGCAGACAGTTGTGCACACGCATTTAAGTGTTAAAAGGGGGAAAAAAACCCAATATGAGTTGCAGTGATGCAATCATCATCATCAGGTTGTAAACACGTTGATATGTAAATATGTAATATTGCCAATCGATACATTACTTACAAATACCGACAATAAACATTCCAAACAGAAAAAAACACACATGCTTTTGTATGTTCTTCCTAATCCACGTACTGTACGTGTGCATGTGTGTGCGGGGTATGAGTCACGCAAGATGCACGTCCCCTTCCAGACTGGGAAGGGGGGGGGGGGCGCAGCTGGATGGAGTCCATCCGAATCCCCACCTGATTGATCATCGATCGACTTGTCTGACGAGAACACACTAGCCCCCCCCCCCCCCCACACACACTCCCTTTCCCACACACGCACACGCACACGCCCGCCCGTCGCAGGAGGAGAGGACCTCCTGGACCCAACTGTGGTCGGGCGCTAATGAAGCGCGGGGGAAAGTGCGTGGGCGGATGAGGAAGTTGATGGCCACACACCCATTCCAGTGACTTTTTTTTCCCAGCAGCAGTGGAGCATCGTCGGGATCTCCATCTACTAGGAAAGGAAAATAAAAAAACTGCTTTTGTCCTGGTGTAGTAAAAATGTCAATCAAGCTGGGAGTCATCTTCTTGTTACTTCTGCTCGTCTACAGTGCTCGGTGAGTCGCATTCTTATTTAACACCGACGCCTTTTTTGTTAAAAGTTGATTCATGTTCATCGAATTCATGCGTGCGTTTCTTTCCTCAGCCCGCAAAAACAAACAAAACACAAAACAACGACAGAGGCTGTGCACAATTAAACAGACTGTGTGTTATGGAGAAGGTCCAGTGAGCAGAGCGCATCAGTTTACATGACAATTGTGTTGACTGTCGGTGTTGTCTTCCAGTCCAAATCAGATACCATACGGTGACGACGATGAAGAGCTCCATGATGTCACTGTCAATCAAATGCTGGTGCCGAGGTCGCATCAAGAGGATGCCACTCTGATTCTCAACAATCTACTTAAGGATTATGACAGGACTCTTCGGCCAGATATCGGGGGTAAGATGCTATACATTCAAATGTTACAACGTCGTTGTGGTGCAAAATGGTTAGTTCTCAGGGTTGTCATCATGTCTATTACGGTTCAATTCGTTCAAATCTGTACCATAACGCTTGTAGGTACACCCCACCAACCCTAAAGTGATGTGTGGACTTTACAGCTTCTTTCTTCGCTTGTGTGGATTTTCTAATTTCCTGCCACATCACAAAAATATGTATGTTAATTGGAAACTCTAAATCTGGGGTGTTCCCACTTTGTCAGTCTGTGAGCTACTTTTAGGATGACAAGACTTAAAGATCTACTTCTTTTATAAATGTGAGTATTTTTTTTACATTGTACATGCATACCAGCGGTGTACACACGTTTTCCAGCATGCAAGTCAAAATGATCAAATTTTTACTATTATTTTCTGTTGAAAAAAATGTTTCACATCTCCCGAGATTTGAAGTACTATAAAGAAATTGATAATATCTATTTAAGCGGCACGGCGGACGAGTGGTTAGCGCACAGACCTCACAGCTAGGAGACCAGGGTTCAATTCCACCCTCGGCCATCTCTGTGTGGAGTTTGCATGTTCTCCCCGTGCATGCGTGGGTTTCCTCCCACATTCCAAAAACATGCTAGG
The DNA here is from genome assembly GCF_037039965.1 of Doryrhamphus excisus. NCBI lineage: Eukaryota > Metazoa > Chordata > Actinopteri > Syngnathiformes > Syngnathidae > Doryrhamphus > Doryrhamphus excisus. The sequence goes on along the minus strand of NC_136371.1, from coordinate 8,049,814 downwards.
TTAATTGGTGACTCCAAATTGTCCATAGGTATGAATGTGAGTGTGAATGGTTGTTTGTCTATATGTGCCCTGTGATTGGCTGGCGACCAGTCCAGGGTGTACCCCGCCTCTCGCCCGAAGACAGCTGGGATAGGCTCCAGCACCCCTCGTGAGGAAAAAGCAGTAGAGAATGAATGAATTAATTAATATCTATTTAGTTATGGTATCTGTACAGCACAATTCAACTATTAATCTTTCTGGAATAGAAATAAAGACGTGTGTTGTTTGTTTTAGCTTAATATTTTAGATATACATCAAGTTTTACATAGCAAGTTGGCATTTACATGTAAACTGTCTGGTGTTAGTCGAGCCATTGAGTGAAGGGTTTGGTTTAATAGCACTTGTCTCATTATTATCTGTATTTACATCGGTAGCGACACCTTGGTTAGCGTACACCCCGATTGCTGTAGTTTTTGGTAAACGTCCAAAATTTACACTTAGACTTGGTCTTATGTTGAAATATCTTTATCAAAACTGCTGTAATACAGCATCAATATTATCTTAGAGGCAAGAAGTATGGATCAAATCCATAAAAACACATATGGGCCAAATCTGGATTTATAGAACCGACCCATGCTACAGGTCTATGGCATGGTGGGCAAAAATACTGGCCACCCATTGGCCCACATGAAATCATTTTGTGCAGCTATAATTGAATTGGAAAAACACAAAATGTGACATTTTAAATAATAGAGTAACACGGATATTGTGATATTGCTTACTGCCACGTCTCTCCTCTCTGTTGCATTTATTGCTGTGTGAGACTGCCGTGATGCCACATGATTTACGCAGCTGACACAACAATCTCCTCTCATGTTGTCAAATAAGATCTCTGCTTGAAAACCTGCACAGTTACAAATTGGTGGTTCTCGTACAGGGGGGTGCGCAAGCTGCAGCCCGTGGTCACTAGGCTTTTCCCAATGACTTGTTTTGAAACCTTTAACATGACTTACAATGCTATTGTGGCAGGCCTGTGTTGCATGGGAAACGCGGTGCAGATGCTCTGTAGCTTGTACAAATAAGTGAACCAAACAACACAACACATCAGCTACTTGCTGCACCGTGTGGACATACAAATTACACCCATGCTGGGTAGCCCTGAACATGTCACTGTGTTATGTTGATGAGTTTGTCAGGCAAGTGAACAAGGAGGGATGTTAACATCTAATGTTTTATCGTTCATAGTTCATATTGCTGTTGCCACTGGACTACCCAGCATGCCTTGCGGGCACTTGTAAATAACAGTCTATGATTAGCACTTAGTTGTTGTTCATCACCTACGTAGTAGTAGTTATTTTGTTGCACCGTGAGTAAGTATGTCATTCTTACTCACACATTTTTTTTAACCCCATTTCATTCAAAATGTTTGCCAACCCCCGTTCTAGTACCTGTTCAACACCTGACTTTAATCTATGAATTGGGCATCTGGTGTCCACGCTAGTGTCAACGTTTCTTTTTGATTGCGCCCACATTCATTCTGGTGCAATCACTTTGGCAGCTCCTTGTAGAAGAATGTTCATCTTTACAGAGGCGGGATGGATGGTTGCTAATCATCAAAATCCTTCCCCGGTGGCTTCTCTGAAGCGCCATGGCATGATTGAGAGGGGTGACAACTGTGAAGTCAGTCTCCTGGGTTAGGTGTGGGGGCGGTGTGTTGTGCGCGTGACACAGATGCTTAAAACAGCACACCTCTGTTTCTCACTAATACCACTGTGCTGTGCTGTGCTATGTGCTGATTGTTGACATTTGTGACTGAAGCAGACGCGCAATGTTTTACATGTGGAGCCCAAAAGAGAAATTTTGGAATTGAAAAATTGTAGGTGCTCCCATGGTTCACTACCTTGGTTACTTGATTTATGCCATATACGAAGTGTGTCACAAAAGATATTTTTCTTCAAGTTTTCCTCCTCGAGGTAGTCCCTCTGGAGTCTAAGGCACGTAGGGTTCTTTCGGGATTCTCTTAAAAATGTCGAAACAAACAACAAACTTTGATGAACCTGTTGAGCTGTTGAGTAGGGACAGGAACTGTCCGATGTTCAGGACGTTGTGAGCTGGTGCGTTATCATAGCAAAGCTGCCACGAGTTGTCCTGTTAGAATTATCGCCTCTTGTATCGGAATCAGAATTGCCTTTATTGTCATAGTATTGCATACAATGAAATTTGAGAACAAAATTTTGCGCCCTACGCTAAGCAAATACGACCAACATCAACAGTCCTGGAACTAGGGTTGGTCGATATGGACCTTAGCATATACTGTATCACAATATTTTTGGGATGTATCATAATATGATGATATAAAACTTCAGCAAAGTGTTGTATAAAAAGCTACAAACCTTAAACCATATACGAACAAAAATAAATTTCTGGGGATCACAATAGATGAAAATATGAGCTGGAAACTGAAAACCTCATATTACAAATATACAACATAAGGTGGCCAGAAATATTTCAGTATTGAACAAAGCAAAATTTGTTCTCAATCAGAAATCACTCCACACTCTTTATTCTTCTCTGGTTCTACCATATCTTACTTATTGTGTGGAAATATAGGGTAATAACTATAAAAGCAATCTTCACTCGCTAAATGTACTGCAAAAAAGGTCAGTAAAGATAATTCATAATGCCGCCTACAGAGAACATACAGTGCATCCGGAAAGTATTCACAGCGCTTCACTTTTTCCACATTTTGTCATGTTACAGCCTCATTCCAAACTGAATTAAATTAATCTCTTACCTCAAAATTCTACACAAAATACTCCATTATGACAATGTGAAAAAAGTTTTTTTTGACATGTTTTGAATTTATTAAAAATAGAAAACAAAAAAATCACATTTACATAAGTATTCACAGCCTTTGCCATGAAGCTCAAAATTGAGCTCAGGTGCATCTTTTGCACCTGAGCCAGACGTGGCCAGACGAAAGCCATCAGACCAGAGAATTTTGTTTCTCATGGTCTGAGAGTCATTCAGGTGCTTTTTGGCCAATTCCAGACGGGCTGCCATGTTCCTTTTACTAAGGAGTGGCTTTCGTCTGGCCACTCTACCATACAGGCCTGATTGGTGGATTGCTGCAGAGATGGTTGTCCTTCTGGAAGGCTCTCCTCTCTCCACAGAGGAACGCTGGAGCTTTGACAGAGTGACCATCGGGGCCTTGGTCACCTCCCTGACTAAGGCCCTTCTTCCCCGATCGCTCAGTTTAGAAGGCCGGCCAGTTCTAGGAAGAGTCCTGGTGGTTCCAAACGTCTTCCATTTACGAATAATGGAGGCCACTGTGCTCATTGGGACCTTCAAAGCAGCAGAAATTTTTCTATACTATACTTTCCGAATGCACTTTACTAACTCCTTATTTTTAAAATCACAAATACTTAAACTTGCTGATATAGTTAATCTTCAAACAGCTAAAATAATGCATAAGGCTAAAAACAACCAATTAGCTAAAAATGTCATCCAATACTTCTCTACAAGAGAGGAGAAATATGATCTCAGGGAAGAACTACATTTGAAACACTTATATGCTAGGACTACGTTAAAAAGCCATAGCATTTCAGTATGTGGAATCAAACTATGGAATGGATTGAGTAAGGACCTCAAACAATGCACAACGATGAGCCAATTCAAGAAACAATACAAGCAGTTGATGTTTGCTAAATACAAGGATGAAGAGTCTTGAACCAGTCATGATGTGCTATATATATCACTATATTGACACTTACTATGGTACACATAATGTCATTGTATGTACTGTGAACTGATTATGTGATGTACTCAATTGTAATCTGATTTATGTTCAAATGAAATAAAACCATTACCATCGCCATATACCAGTAATCAAATACACTTGGAAATTGGAAAGCACATTTATTTATTGGTAACAAACTGGCTAACTTTTCTAATTGGACGGCAGCCTCTTCACACATTGCTATAATATATAATATCACCCAACTTTTCTAACACGCCTTATATATTGGTATTTAATAAACCCTTGAGATAGTAAGAAGCTTCCCAGTAGAAAAAGCAGTGACACTGTGCATTTTGTATTGACCCAGTAGAGTGTGTTTATTCCTATTTGGACTAGCAGTTCTTTTGCCACCCTCCCAGCTCTGAAAAATAGTTAGTCAGAAATGTAGACACCACTGGGGAATCATTGAACTCCACATTGTGTTGTAAACACGTTGGTGTTTTTTGATAATGTTTTTTTTGCTGCAGCCCGGTGGGACTCTGCTTTTCACCTAAATCTTGACACACATCTACATTTGTGCATGCTGATGAAGACCTTGGTTTTGCCGACGAGACACTCAAGCAAAGGCCTAAAAATAATTAGAAAACTGTGGCAGACGACAGTGTGTAGTTGGCTGCAAAGCCGACACTGATTAGCAGTGAAGGGAATTCAATTGGGTTAAAAACTAACATCATTAGACCACAGATTAAAACATCTAACTTGGACCTGTTTTCTAGATACAGTGGAACCTTGGTGTTCTTCATGAATCTGTTCCAAAAGGTCAGACAAAAACAAAGCCAAATCAATTTTTTTTCATAAGAAATAATCCTAAATCCTATTAATCCCAAATAAAAAAAAGCTTAGTTTCAGCAAACACTCAGAAATGCCCAGTATGCTGAAGTGAGGACCGGCACGGATACAAAGTTGTTCATTGTTCTGTGTACATTCTATGATCAAAATCAATGTGTGGATGGTTTGTTTGTGACCAGGGGGGGGGTATATTTGTGGAAATTTTGGCCCATTGTCACTCATGTTGGATCACAGTCTTTGTTCTAGTTTAATCCAAAAGTTTTTTCATGAAGGTCTACAAAAATGTAGCTTCAAAGAGCTAATGTCAGACCCAAGTTGGAAGCATACTATTGCTTGAAATGTCTTGGTAATGAAAAATTCAGACTCAGGGGTAATAAAGCATCTGTGTGTACTAGAAATGCCTTGGATTAGATATCATTTAAACGCAATCAAATTTTGAGCAGCCATAAGGAAATAATGCATGTCTATTAGACTGTAATCATGTAGTTTGGCATCTGACTCCAGATCTGATTTTCTAACCCTTATCCTTAAAATACTCCCAAATTTTTGACTAAAAATGACATGGGCCACCAGTAAGATTATTTCTTTGGTATATTTGAGTCTCTCAGAGGACTGGGTCTATCAAACATTTGTCAGGTTTAATGTATCCACCTGAAGGATGGAAAAAGCACACTGGGATCATGCACACCGCGCTGTGACATGATCTAAAACCTACAGACAACTGCAAAGGCTCCTCAAAGGTGTCACCTGGGTTCACCCTGCCAGCCCACCGTGCAGGGGACCGTGTATCTCCCTCCAGCTCTGCCTGAATAACGAGGGATGAATGTTAAATGAGATCCAGTTGACAAGGCTTGGTGTTCCCCATGAATTGTTAATGCTGAGGAGAGATCGTATATGAGGCACAGGTCCAGCAACACATCTAGGACATTTCATCTAAGTTATTGATTTTGGAAAAAAAAAAGCAAACAACAGCAACCCCCGTTTTGATGAATCTCAAACAACGTTTCTCCTTTGCATAGAGAAGCAACTGGCATTGTCATAAAGGTCAAGTAATGCCCTTTGATATGATGTGTTTTCATTGGGATCCAGCTTATTAGCAGCCTTTTCTTTACTCGACTGTTTCGTCGTTATTTTAAAGCACATAGGACCTTCTGTCGCTTACAGATTTTATGTCACCTTTTATTTAGTTTCACCTACCTGTCAGACCTGTCTAGTTTGTCAGCCTTTATTGTTCTAGCCCTCCCACGCTACCCACTATTTTTTTTTTTATCACTGGTGTTTTAGCTCAAATCAGCAAAATCACCTTTTATTTTGGATTTATTTTGTGTCTGAAGATGTTTTAAAGTCATAAAGCAGTGCTTTTTATCTCCACGGTGGCACAGCAAAACAATAGTCAACACTGGAGACAAGCCCAATTGTCATATGAAGTGGTTCACTGGTTCACCAGCCTCACCTTAGCTGATTAGAACAAGATTTCGGTCCCCTTTGTGTGCCTTTTCCTTTGGATTCTGACCATGGTCTTTGCGTGGTGTTTGCACTTGTGACGCAATGCATATTTTGTGTAGGTGTGAGCTTGTTTTGCATGCATGATACGCCTTACATGTGTCACTAATCACTTTCAGGATGCATTCTATTTTAATGTTTTCACTCTTTAAAATAAATTTAATCAAGTTACTTGAATTTTGTGGGTAATGGTTGCACTCCTACATACAGTATAGGTTTATGCTTGTAAGTGTGTAATATTAGGATTGTAATATTGTGACATTTGTTGCTAAATTATGACTTTATTCTTGTAATATTTAAACATTATTATTTTAGTTTTCCTTTCAGTACGGTAGTAATGCTCCCTATACTAAAAAAAAAAAAAGCTTTTGACTTTGGGATTTAAATAAATACAAAAATGTGTAAAGCCCTAAACCAACAGCAGTTAAGTAGTCGATCGGTGCTGCCTAGACTGAATGATTTCTGTTATCCTTAAAAATTGAGATTTACAATTGAACAAAAGAGGCGGACAGCTCCATCTGACCACAGGTGGCTTTCCCTCCACATTCTCCCTCCTTTGTGGTCAAAGTCGCTAAGCCTTCTATCTCTTTTGAGCAGCCCTGCATGTGCAAAACCGCAGCTCGACGAGGGCTCCTGCAGCATTGTGGGTCAAAGCAAAGCAGAAGTGACAGAGATCTGTGGCTGGCCAGACGGGAAACATTAGTATGTTGTAGAACCTTCTAAGTCCAACTCAGAGGTCATGTCAGATCCAGTCACTCTCGGGTGGATGTTGTAGCATCCCTCCCATGTCTTACAGAATCCCTTCCCCTCTAGTCACACTATGCCTGTACTCAGTAAACACATACCTTTATCACAACTTCTGAAACACTTTTCAATTAGTGCTCCACAGGCTTTATTCATTTAACAAAAAATAGTATTCAGTGTGGTGAGATTTTGAGAAAATGTCTCATTAGCCCTGACAAATATATAAGTAAGTAACCTACATAACTTTTTATCACGGTTCCCCATGCGTATATGCGTGTGGATTGGGACACATACTAATAATGCATATTAATAAATATTCTAGTAATGTTATTAGGCTCTGACAAAATGCGCATGACAGCAGGTGAATTTGTTTTGTTGATGCGGAATAGGCAGATTTGGTATTTCCCATCATGATTTGCTGTAGTTAAAATGGACACTTTTGTACAGACTGGTTTTAAAGTTAAATTACTGGAACTTTTAGTCTGAATGCGCCCTTGACAACAATGGCTGCATGATTAGTGCTATATATATATATATATATATATAATACTGTGGTCACTTGAACGTTTCAACAAACTTCAACGCATTCAGAATATTTTAAAGTGGAAGAATAACGTAATTGTATAGATTTTTGCAATCATTTCCTTTGTTAAAGTCTGCAGTGCGGCCTAGTTCTTTGTTTAGTTTAGGTTTTGGCCCAAACTGGACATTACCCCCCATCTACATGGACATTTTTTACGTCAGAGTGGCAGAAATGTGCATAGGCTTGACGTTGGTGTTGTTATTTGACTATGAATAGTATGCGCCCTATTCTTTACACACGGGCACACATCTGTAAATACCTGATTATGTTCTGTTACATTTTGTGTTTTGTTCTAAATCTGTGAATAAATGTAGTAATCTTGTCATCAAAAATCTTTTCAAGGTTACACACAAAACTGAGGTAGGTTGTCACAGTGTCAGAGAGTTCACCAAGCTGAGGCTTCTGTTTCAAAAATACTCCAATCAGTGCAGTCAAAGCAGGCCTGTAACTCCAGCTTTGACTCGTCTATGTACATTTGTGTCAGATTCACACAGTGCACACAATGCTTTATAGGAAGGAGACAGGATACTGACTTGTTCATCATTCGGTTTGCATTCTATGAAACACACATCATGAAGAGAATTAATGGATTGCATGACCGGAATCTGTCTTTACTGTCCCAACTCTAAAATGATACGTGGGCAGATAGACTAGTTATTGTTTGGCTGTACGATGAAACCCAGGGCATATGGAAATCGAAGTACTGCTGTAGTATAATTCCACAGTGGGTTAGTGGTTGGCATGTCAGTCTCACAGTGCCCTCTGGTTGTTGGTCACCGGTCAGGGGTGGAGCTCGTCTCTCACCAAAAATCAAATGGGATTCCAGCTCACTGGTGACAGGCATCAAATAACACCATTGCAGTGCATTCATGGACTTCTAGTGACTTTATGGTTAGTGTGTCCCTGAAATGAATTTTGGTGGCCTCAAGTAGTAGTTGCTATTAAAATGAAGGTTTAATTTTAATGAACATTTCATCCATGTGATTAGAAACATCTTATCATTTCACCTACTTCACATACTATGTCCTTATTTCTAAAATCACAAATACTTAAACTTGCTGATCTTAAGGCTAAAAACAACCAATTACCTAAAAATGTCATCCAATACTTCTCTACAAGAGAGTAGAAATATGATCTCAGGGAAGAACTACATTTGAAACACTTATATGCTAGGATTATGTTAAAAAGCCATAGCATTTCAGTATGTGGAATCAAACTATGGAATGGATTGAGTAAGGACCTCAAACAATGCACAACGATGAGCCAATTCAAGAAACAATACAAGCAGTTGATGTTTGCTAAATACAAGGATGAAGAGTCTTGAACCAGTCATGATGTGCTTTATATATCACTATATTGACACTTACTATGGTACCCATTATGTCATTGGATGGTCATATCACCTTGTACTTCGGTACGAAGTGCATTATTAAAAAAAAACAAAAAAACAAACCTTAAGCTGTATTATGGAAAGCAGGAAGTGTACAAATGTAACAGTTACTGATTGTAAAAGTACCAGATGGAGGGGTAGGATTTAATAAGCTTTGCTTCTTCCTACTCCTTTTGGACATGTGGAACTATGAACTGATTATGTGATGCACTCAATTGTAATCTGATGCATGTTCAAATGAAATAAAACCATTACCATTACCTACTGTAGTGGAGTATTATACTTGTGGACAACCGGTGTTAGCATGGATATTACTGTTCAGAGGCAGTACTTACATCAACATACTGCTCGTTTTAAATTAAACATTAGTCATATTTGAGGAAGTTAAGTTCTTCAGTAAAACAATCAATAAACAATCAATCGTGTTGTGAAAAGCTGGACTTTCCACTGCTTGAATCCCCAAGTCTCTGTTTACCATCCATGGCCTTCTTCCCTCGCTTTTCCCAGACAGGGATCAGACAGATAGATCGACAACTCTCGCTCAGCTGAGGGGGCAGTTCACCACTGAGCTGTTTTATGATGTTTCATTAAATGAAGAGGAGATTTAGCTTCTTGCTGAGAAACACACATGCATAACATAACATATGCATACCGCCCTGTACATGCATTTCATGCACCGATCAATGCATCCTGTTGTCAGTTCTTGATACATTGTAACCTCAGTTAGCATATGCACCGGTTAGCATGTTTTTCAGTAATATTGAAAAAAAAATTGTCTATATGTCTATATGTGCACTGTGGCTGGCTAACAGTCCAAAGTCAGCTGGGATAGACTCCAGCCAACCCCTGCAACCCAAGTGAGGATAAGTGGTATAGTAAATGGATGGATGGAAATATTCCAATTATTTCAACCTCTGTTTTTTTTTTTTTACTTTACTTCCAAAAAGAGGATGTAAAGCTTCACAAAACCGTTTCCAACTTTTAACTCCTTCAGCATTGCTGTGCTAATGACAAAGCACAAAGGAATGGGCACAGTAATCATGTAAAGCCTCGAGGCCGAGACTGCTCCCAAATTGGAGTGCATTAGGTGTTGATAAGACTAGACCAGCACTGAATGAAGCCTGACACATTTCTCCCCACCTCCTGTGAGCGCTAACCACTTAATTGATTTCTATTTGGCCACCAGTCCCTACATGCCCACTTTAGCCAGAGCAGCAGGTAGTTCAGCCACCCTTATCCACACTTTGTACATGCATGCTGTGCCTTTTCTGAAGAGACACAAGTTAGCTGGACAATATTGGTATGCTACGGGAAGTGAAAATGGAAGAAAATATTGAGTCGACTCCTGCTTGGTAGCTGCAGAAACTTCAACTCTTCTTGAGAGACTCAGGATTCTTTTTTTGTCCTTTTGTGCAGAAGGCAAGGAAAGTTTATTGATAGAGCAGAAAAGTGCTTTATAGAATAAGATTTGACCGTTACCAAGTTTGAGGATTGTCGCACATCTTCTGTAAGACTCTTCCAGATTTTGGCAGCATAAAATAATAATAATAATACATTTTATTTGTATAGCACTTTTCAAAAAACTCGGACACTTTACAGAAGAATGGAGTTGAATAAAAGAAAGTAAACAGTAAACAGGGGAGAAGACACACCAAAATACAGCATTCATTCGTTAATACACAGTTTAAACATGAGAAAAAGCGGGGCGGGGCACTAAAACTGAAACCCAGCCTCACTTTTTTCTTGCGAGAGCTACTTTTACAAAAGGAAAATGGCCAAGAGCTACTCATTTGTGTAACATTTATAGAATTTGCCATTTAACTTGTGCTGGTGTGTGTTGCTGTAAATGTGTTCGGGGAGCTGGATGATGTAAAGAGTTCAGAGTTGAGTTTTAGCCTGAACTAGTAGCGACAGTCATAACTAAATCAGTCTAGTGGTCTTTTTATTGACATGCCAGGGCTCGTACCAGCCATATAATATGCCAGTGTTTGTTGCATCACCTGTTTGTTTTTTTTCTAATTGAAATGAAAGTGAATATATCAAACATCCTATTCACCGACCCATATTTGGCTCAGTGATTGCTCTGTGTCGGCAGCAAGTTTGCCTGGCAGCAATTCATAAGCAGCGAGACCTTTCTTTTGCCCTGCCCTCATTAAACCTTCCCTACACAGACCCATTATATTTGTTTGAGGGGTGGGAGCTGAATACCGTCTGGCACTGCTTCAGTCACACACACTGCACATACATCGAATGTGTAGTGAGCATATGCTACATAACATATTAGTGGTAACAGTAGTAATGAAAATATTAATCGTGATAGTAAACAGAATGACAATAACACACAGTTGTAATAACTATAATCTTATTGCTGACATCATCATGACTGTAATAAAACCAATAACATGACATCATGGGTAAGTTGGTGAGTTATTTGGGGAAGTACAGGTATCTTGACGTATGTTGTTGGTTTTTTAAATAAGGTAAACAATAGTTTCCCAGGAGTTTGGTAATTGCAGCTAATTGATCTTCCAGCTCCTAACAACTATTGTCCGACATACATCTTGTCCGTCTTGTTTCCCCGCACGGCTCTTATTCACGTCAAGATTACACCAACTGAAAATGCATTGAATTAGGAGGTAAAAACTCAGTCTCCTGTTTTATTGGTTTTAGGGGAATGATGTAAGCTAAAGTGTGCCTTGGCATTTATCTCAAATGCTAAGCAAATAAATCCATTACCTCGCAAATGCATGCAATCAATGTCAATTAAACTGTTTTTCAGGGAGATTTTTTTTTCAGAATAGCCCCAGTCCTTCGAATCATATTGTGTTTCTAGAGTTTTTACTCTCTGTCTGTCTGATTGAAAGAGTCACCAACATTAGTCAAGTTGCAAGCGTACTGTAATTTGTGTATTGGCAGACTCGATCATTCGTCACCAAGGACAGAAACAGAATTCAGCCTTATTGTGATTACCAACATTGGGCTATTATTTCATAGACGCTCATTTGAAAGCCCATTAAGCAGCTTCATAACAGATGAGAAAGGCAGCATAGCTTTGCTCTTGTGACGTATCTGACGTAATCAGCGTAACATGCCATCAACCATTATCTAAGTCAGGGTGGTCGATGGAGGGAGACTCTGGGTGAGGCATCAAGTATTCCACAAAGAAAAGGTTTCAAGTATTCAAAAATGAAGTATAACCGATCAAATTCACACACCATAACATGAATGGTCCTTCAGAACATCGGCTTCTTTTGTTTACTCCTTGCTGCCGGCAGCGACTCACTTGTGGCATCGTTTCACCAGACAACATGGCAGCACAAAAATGGCGCAGAATGGAAACATCGGCAGGCACAGATGTAATTTTGGGTGGGAGAGGACAGAAGGCACGACACTTGTGCTTTTTTTTTTTAAAAGGCAGTTTTGGTCCCTTGTAGTTGTTTCCCTTTAGACTGCCCACAAGTTTGACTCAGCTGATTTTTTTCTAACATATGATTGGCCACCATGAGCGCATGGACTTGTTTTCGTTAGTTGGCCAGAGTCCATGTTCGTCTGCCACTTGTCTGACCTATAAATGTTGTTAGAATGTTGTATTATCGTCTTAAACCATGCTAAAGCTTCAGATAATGAGATTTGCGTATTTGGAAGTAATCCCTGAAAGACGTTTGGGATGGCTCTGAACGCTCCGTTTCAGAGAATGACATCACGGTGAGCCTTGTGAGAAGTCACGTCTCCATCCAGCTGGTGACTTCCTTATATGGGAGGGCCGGGGTACAAACTACACAAGCTGAGTGGGACAAATCACAGTGGAATAGCATGTCCAGAGGCGGGCCGTTGGTGGAATACATTAGAATAGACCATTTTGGAAATCCAAGGAACTACAGCTGGAATAGGTGCAGATTCTGGAAGATCTAGAAAGCTTTCTGGGTTATCGTGTGTAGCGGCTCTAGAGGAGCCCACAACTAGGGCCAAAAATTAACATAATAGGTCCCCTTCAATGCCCTGTGATTGGCCGGCGAATAGTCCAGGGTGTACCCCGCCTCTCGCCCAAAGACAGCTGGGATAGGCTCCAGCTGCCAGCTGTCCCAGCAACATGAGGATAAGCGGTAGAACATGAATGAATGAAGGTGCCCTTCAACAAAACATAACTTTGACTGTATGCATGTCCATGCTTGTGTATGTGTGCATACGTGTTTATTCCCACCCCCGACCTCATTGTGCCCTACCGCTCAAACCCACTTTGACCACCATAAACCCAGTCGTGCCCCCCCCCCCCAACCTCTGAAATTTTGCCCGTGTCAGCAGGTTAGATTTACACATTTCTAATCAATTAGATACACTGAGATCGGAGCCAACACAGATACTGTGTTGGCTCATCCCCAGTTTGCTTTTTCTTGCCCAATAAAAAACCTCTTCCTTTAAGCAATCCTAATATTTGTAATATCAATTAAACCCAAAATAACCTAGATGTGGAGTACGGGGCTTCAAGTATGAAACCCTGATTTAAATGCCCTGACTTGTTCAAGCTCTTTCCTAACAAGGCACAAACTTGGCTGAACCAAGTTGGCAAATAAGAACCTGTTATTCACTGTGTTATATCCCAAAGGTGTCAAGGGCAAAAATGGGGCATGACAAAAGTGTAGAAAGAAAATACCAGGCAAGGGAAAGGTAGCACACTAGCAGGTCAATGTAAATAAAGTATTTAATTCCAGGAGCAACAGAAAACAATCCCCACAAGACTGGGGAATGAAACAAAAAGCAATCCTCAACACCGGGATGCAAAAGAAACCAGTAAAACAAAAGTTGCCACAAAATGGCTGAGCACACAGCAACACTTCCAGGAAAGCAGCACAAGAGACAGAGAAACAAGGCCCACTGCTTGCTATCTGCCTCCTATATGCCAGCTCCACTTGAGTGGCAATCAGGTACACCTGAGATGCACCTTCCAGGTGTGTCACCACCATTTGGGGTCAACTCTCAATCAACTTCATAGATTCCCATAGAATCATTCAAGCATTGCACATTATGGTAGCATTCGCCATGACATCTTAGCTCATTTCATTTACATAAAATTGCTCTGAATGACTGACTGTTGGCAGAAGCAGCAGTTCACTTTTTTAACAGCAAGCAAATGTGAGGCAATGTGGGCTGAAGGGCCTCTTCACATACTAACAAGGGAGTTGAGAGGTCACGCATGAGATGATGCACGTCCATGGTGGCTGTGCTTGTGCAACAGAATGCAAAGCAAGGGATTATAGAGTGCACAGACTACTCTCCTCCGTTGCTCACTTGAACTCTGAACCACAAATGTAACTTTAATGGATAGATGGACTTGGGCTGTAAAACTGTATTGGTCCCACTAGAATAATCCAAATGGAAACGTTTATAGGAGAAAAAGTAATCTAAAAAACATGGTCACATTCTTGGTCAGGTCTTTTTCTATCTCTTGTCCTCCAATTTTCCCAGGCAGTTCATGTCTAGTCGAGTCCTGGTTGTCTTTTAAAAATGTGGAGGACATTGTGCAACATTAACCCCAACAGAATTTTTTGTAGTGGCTTTTTTTTTTGCTTTGATACTTTTGACTGTAAGCACTTCACAGTTCTGCTCAACCTTTCCAAATCACCTACCAGGTCCTAACAGTCTATGTTCACTGCAAGGTGTGATGCTCAATTCAGATTTTTTTTGTCGTCATTCAAAATGCTAATTTAGGAGCTAACTGGGTGCATACATGGTTGTATTTTAATGTGTCAAAATAATGTTTCGACTTGTGAAGAAAGTATCTCATTGAGCAAATGCAGTAGAATGTGAAGAATAAATAAAGAATGGCAAAAGACTTTGAAGACCTTGATGGTTGCATCTGGATCGCTGATACCTGCAGCTCTCCCAGAGCGGAGCCGTGTGGTCCGCTGCGATTGGTGAATGTGTTTGCAGAGGCTGACGATGTGTAATGCATTTGTCATGGGCCGAGCTGTCATGAAAGCTCTTTCTTAATCGAGGCGTAATACAGAAGGGAGATTTTTTTTTTTCCTCTGAAATGCAAGATTAGGAGGAGGATTTGAAACATGAAGAGGAGAGAAATGAATCCACCTGGCCTCAAAGGATCTGTTTCTCCCATTAGTGGAAATGGTTTGATCCACGCAGCTTTGTGTTTGTGTTTCCTTCTCACTTACAACTTCTGTCTTTTGCCCAGATGAAAGAAAAGCAAAAGAAGTAATTTAGACCGTGTCTATAGTCTCTTTTGTAAAAATATCACATACTACAGTATTAATTGTCCCTGTACACTAGAAACCGCCCATGAATGATACGGGAAAAGGCCAAAATGACACTGATAAAATATAGAGTTTAACCATGTCCAGTATCAGCCCCCGTAGCTGTCCACTCAGAGCGCGCTGCTCTGGTATCGTGCCCGTGAAAACAACCAATCAGAGAACAGCACACGAGTGCTTAGTGCCTAGTGCTTCTCCAGTCAGCAGAAAACCCAAACTTGATTAATGGAACTTTAATTGTCAGACATTGATAAGATAAGACTGTTGATAAAATATTATTGTTGAAATATTTTTGCAATTGTTGTGTTTACACTGTTTAGATATAATACATGTAATAAACTGAACATTTTCTGGAAACAAAATGGTCTTTTGATTAAATAGTACGTGATAATAAGATTACAAATTTCCCCACTGAGGGACGAATAAAGGCATATCTTAAGATCATCACATGGTTTGTCTGGTATCAGGCCCAGTATCATCCAGTATCGACCTTCGGTCTCGAGCTGATACTGACACTTGGGGGCATGATACCTGGCCTGATACCATACAAACCATGTGATAACCTATAAATACCGTACCTCAAATGATGCAGAATGGTATTCAGGTAGCGATGAGCTGCAGACAGTATGACTTCTGGCTAGACTAATAAATGTATTTCAAGTATGATTCAATCATTTGAAAATGAAGACACTGTATTGTCCCGTGTCCCGTTTGACTGGACGAAAGAGATTTCATGATGGCCATTAATTGTGTTCAAAATAAGGTTAAAGAGTGTGGCAGAGGCCAGCAGGGCGCCAGCAGGAAAGTCTGCTTGTCTTATTGAGAATAATGTGACGTGAATTTGCGTCATTGTGCAAAGGGGTGTTAGAATACATGTCTCCCACCTCTGATGTGCACTGTAGCGCTTCTTGAATTCATTGCATCCAGGCAGCAACTGATTGACTGGAAACTGATTGACTGCGGGGGTGAACCAATCTTTAAAAAGCCTGACCTTCCATTTCCCATTCTGGTTGATATCGGTTTATTGTTTATTAAGAATTTCTCTGTAAAACAACAGAGAAAGAAAGAGAATATAAACTTACATCTGCAACAAGGACCAGGCCTTTTAGCTTCTCTCCAAAGTGTGTAAAGAGCAGCTGAACAATAAAAAATGCCATGTTTTTATCTTCACTATTAGAGAGGACATCTTTGACATCTTCTTTATAAGTTCTTCCCTGAAGTATTCTGTGATTGCTCTCCCACATTCCTCCATACTGAGTTCCAAGCTACGAAGCACATTGATGTCAGGGCGTAGATGTACGTCTGAATGAAAAGAAAAAGCTATTTGCTTTTCATATTGTCAATGTCATGTGATGGAATTGCATTTGTATGCCAACGTTGTAGACCGACTGTGATTTCCTTAAGATTTTTTTTTTTTACCTTTGCTCTTTCAGCTCCATCTGCATCCTCCTATCTGTAAATTCCCTCCCCAGTCTCATTAGTTTCCTCTGGAGGGAGGTCTGGCTGAGATCTTGTACATCCGTAACTGCCTGTGGACCCCTCTTGTTTGTGAAACTGGATTTGGAGGCTCTGTGATGTGTGTAATTTCCTGCATGGTTCAGGTTCAAAATTTTTACTTTTTTTACATTTTTACTCAAAATTGACATATGACCAACCCGCCAAAAGTGGCCCATCCTGTGTCATTTCAGGAAGACTATCTGATGAAATTTTGAACCACAGTGAAGCACTGTGAGCGAGTGGGATTGGCTTCATATGCACGTTCTCTAATAACCTGCCGTTATTCCACTGGTTTAGGTCGCTTGACTTGTTTGATTGCAGAACGTATTTCCTATGGCATTTGTTCTCAAGGGACCTGGAATGTTTGTGATTGATTCAGAGTATATTACTAATTTGTTCTATCAGTGTCACCGCAGACATCTGGCCAAATATGAATTCAGCGATGTAGCTATGCCGAGCAGTTACAGAAAGATTGTGTCAGTCCTCAAAATAAGACGAGCACTCCATGTACGAATACTGTACATGGAAGTACGTATGTCTGCATATTAAACACAAAGTCAAATTTAAATCCCCTTGATGAGGACTTGACTGCTTGACTGCTCTGAACACGATCATTGTAAGACTGTATAGTCTGATTCGAACCCTGGATATAAGGATCTGTACTGAAGGCTTCTCTGCTGATATTACAATATCTTCTGCTAATATTTTCACAAAGTCCCTTTGCAAGTTAACATCATCATCTTACTGTCCTCCTGTTATCAGCTCACAATCACGTTGTTAATGCGTGTGGACTGTTTCAAATCTTTGATTCTCTACATTATTCTCCATTACTATTCTCCATAGATTACTATGATCTGCAAACAAGTTAAATGTAAAAGAATTATCTGGTCGCAGATTTTTAAACAAAGTTGTGTCCCATGGGGCCAAATCCCCTTGTCCATGAGTAGTAATCATGAGTGTGTGATGCTATTCTGCTGTCTCAGGGAGAATTGAGCATCTTAGAAAACCACTGTGACTAAACATTACCAATAACATAATACAATAATACTATTTTTACTTTAGATGAAATCGGTCTCGAAGTAAAGATATTTATGGGCGTGACTAAAACTGAAAGGTGGACACGATTTTTTTTGCAAGAGAATTGTTGTCCCTAATTGGACAGCTGGTGGAGCGTGACATATTGCTGGAACCGAATCAACGCCTCCCTGCAGGCCTCCACCAACCCAACTGTGTGCATCAGTGGCCCAGCACAGCAGGTCCTCTGGGACACAACGCACTGATCCGGACACATCAACACAACCGTGTGTCCCTGGATTCAGTTGGGCTGGAGAATAAAATCCCAGCGCTTCCAAATGACTGGATTTGTCAGGTCTCACATAATTTAGCATATTACAAAACTCAAAAAGTGATTGAAGCGTGACTAACATCGGAAATGAATATAATATGGGTCATGGATTAATTAAAAAGGTCTTTCATGGGACAACTCACATCATTAGGTTACATGCAAGCTGTTTGGGTTTCTTAATTGATTCCATGGCAGTGTCAAAGTATCCTTGGGGTATGAAATACTGTTGCTTCTTTTTAGCTGCTTGCACCATCATTTGCTCCTGCTGAGTATCACCAAATATAATGTTTACTCCAATACAAAAGACTGATACAAAACTTAAAAGAACGCCTGCAACTTCCCCATAGTAATAAGTGACACAGCAACCAGGAAGTGAGAAGGGTCTTGTAATGTTTTCGCCCTTCTTTTGTTGAGAACTGATATTTTGCTGACACTTACCTATGTTCTACTGATTACTAAAGAGCGGAACAAGGTGGAAAGAAGCTGTTTTTTTCTGATAGAAGATGAGAGTCCAACCTTTCTTTTGATATATATAAGTCTGTATTATATTCGTTGTGCCTTGAAAAATCAGCCAAAATCAATCATCAAAAATATACTCAGAGGGACGGCTTTTTTTAAATGTCTGGGACTGAATCAATTCATTTTATTTTTTTTTTCTTTCACTTTTTTGTTTCATTCACTCTTTGACCCTTTTGACTCTTTCAGTGAAGCCGACAGTGGTTGATGTGGGCATATATGTCAACAGCATTGGACCTGTGTCATCCATCGACATGGTGAGTTCAATCTTCAAGTTTTTGTGTTACGTTCAGTGTAGGTCTGGACCCCAGAAAACAATTATAGTCTCTTGATAGAGAGGCACACAAAACCAATAAAGGAGGGAGCAGAAACAAATGGCCACGGTGTTTAACAACTTAACTGAAGAAATGTACCATGAAAATAACTTACTGTAATAAAACAAAGAAACGAGTAGCCAGACACCCAATCAGTAGTAGGGATGCCCAGTTGTCCCGCCTCCAGCTGAAGTGAGGGCAGACAAAGTGCAGAACAGGAAAGGAAAAACATTGTGTTTTTCACTGCCAGTGGCGTCTCTGTTCATAGAATTGTGTTATTTACTATCTTCACTTTCCCACGAATAGATGTATTTTCGATTTCCTCTTAAAGTGCAATTAGCCAAGGGTATTGGTTAAAATGCTGCACTAAGAATGAGAAGCCAACCAGATGCACTGTCCCTTTAACTGATGCAGAAAAGTGTATTGTCGGTTAATTTACGTGCATGATAAATATTTGCACATAGATCTGAAAATAAATTGACCTTAAATAGAAGAAAAGTTGCACAAGAAACATACTGTTTAATAATTTCCCCCGAATGCTGTAATTTGCACAGCAAAAGAATAATGGCTATCCAAGTGGTCTTTATTTCAAACGGAACCCTGCAGGGTGGTTCAGCAATTAAATTGACAACTCACTGAGGCTGCTTTGCAACAGTGGCCATCTTCCAGCTTCCCTCTGCTGTTTGCATCTCTACTTACAAAACTCATCAATCAATTGACAGCGAAGATAGGCCAATACAATTCTTTCATCACAAGCCAAAGCTGCTGGGGAGGCTGCATTTCAAAAACAGAGTGGTCATGAAAGTATTGATTGGTATTCAAGCGATTGAATTATTATAAGAACTTCTTGCTACAGACCAATCCATGATTGAAGTGACAGTATCATCTTATCAGACTATTATTACGGATGTATAAATTGATAAAAGTCTATAGTTATGTTGAATGCCATTTTTCAGTAGATATCCTGATATACCACATTATATTCGGCAGACAAATATTGCTTTAATATTGTAATGGGAGTTACTATTCCCAGTTTACTCTTGAGCTAAAATTTTGTTCCATTCAGACACAGAGTTGACCATTCTACCAATTTTTTCCTCTGTGTTGCACTGATTGGCAGCTCCCTGCCAGAGCTAGTGGACACGAGTCACCACAATGCAAATACGGTACACTGGAGTGGATTTATCTCCAATGCACCCACTCTCTGTATCTTTTTCGTTTCCATTATTCTCTCTTAGGCCCTGTCCACACTCATAAAACAATCCGCCTATGGACGCTAATAACCGGAGTTTCACTTTTCCAAACAAACCGCCTGCGACAAAGTATGCTGTGACATCAAACATGGATGCCCTCAGAACTGTGTTGGTTATCGCCACTTTTTGTCTGCTTTTTTTACTGTTTAACATTGGCAAAGACGCACCTTGAGGTCGGCCATTTTGCTTTAAATAACCATTCCACGTCCAAGGCATCTCCCTCGTAGCAGGCTGGGACGCACTGCCAGCTGGTGGGAGAACTTTGAGATGGAAGTCGTCCCCCCGGAGGAATGACGTGACAATTTCCAAATGTCACGGTCCTCGCTATTATCCATCGCATTTAAGCGATGACATGTGGAAGCATTTTTTCATAAACTGAGAGAAGGAAATATGCGGTTTTACAAATACCCTACTACGTGTGGACGAGGCCTTACTAAGTTACAATGCCAGTATTTTTTTAAAGTGCCTTTTCACACTTAAATGCACACGCTGGCCTCGCACTCCTCACCCTGCTTGAGTCCAATCGGTCATACTGTCTCAAGAGCTCAGTCTCTCTGAACTTGATGTCACTTCCACATGAAGAAGTGGGTCAAACCTACTACTGCCCACACCCACCAACGATCCCTCTAAGCTGCGCGTTGCACTGATCTCCTGTTATTAAGAAGCAGTAAATTGTTGTAGCGCAACAAAATCAAATCCAAGTGTAACTGATGTTGTGACAGGCGACAACAAGCGGTAACAACACAATGGCCAACACTGTCCAGCCAAGTATTTACTTATGCAGCCGATCAATTCATTAACATTGTGCTACGTTGTACATGGGTTGCAGGTTAGCGTATAGCTATTGGTGCACGGGAGCTATAGGAGCTAAATGCTGCTTTCTAAACGAGCGACATATGCACACCGATATGGCACTCAATCACATGCTAGTTTTAGAATTTGCCGACCACTGGCTCGATATGATGTGATAATGACACCTAAAAAATGCGGTTCAGGCTTCATTGGTTGGCACACAGACTGATATTGCACAAATACAATTGAAGTTTTCCTCATTGTGCAAACAGGATACATGCGGAAATTGAGTTTGATTGTAAGGAAGATGGTTGAATTACAGCTGACTCCCCAGTCGGCACCGGGCTACAGACTTGTGGTAAACATGAGCAAAGCTTGTTCTCCATTTGCAGCTGACAAGAGTGTCAAAGCAGATCATTTTCATCCATACTGAGGTGTCGGCCGCCCATTTGCAGCTGTGTGTCTCTTGTGCACCGCAGCATATGTTAGACAGCTCCTATGTCATGAAATTATGTCAAAGCTGCTCTTTATTTTGTAATAATGTTTTGTTGTTTTTGCATTTGTTAGTTAGTAATGAGGATTAAGCAAAATGGAGCTGAGTTCACAATATGTAGGGGGAAAAAGTGGAAAAACTACTTGGTGGTTTCTGCTCTGCCCCTGGAGTTTTCATACACAGGCTTGTATGTGTCGGTGCTTTGAGGTACGTTGGTTTCGGTGTCTACTGACTTGTTGCACATTGATTACCTTCAGCTGCAATAACACTCCCCTTCTCTCTTTAATTACCATTGTTCACTCACGCACAATTGCATTCATTTAGCACATTTTGTCTATTTTGTGGTGGGGGGGTTAGGGCTGTTGCGAGCTACTCATATAACTCATATAAATAGAGCTACTCATATAAATAACTCATGTTCTTTGCAGATAAATAAATACTGCAGGTTCTTAGTAGTGTTACATGTTAGAAGGGGGAGTGAAAAAAAAAATGTGTCCCCTTGGGGTGACATGACAGAAAATGATTGACAACCACAGTTATAGTGATACACATTATGTATTAGATGCACTATGAAATGTAAATTATTTTTTAAAGAAGCACTCACTTACAGTACATGGAGCTCAAGAAACGTCACAAATGTGTTATTTTATTTATTATTATTTATTATTTTATTTCTTTTTTATTATTTATTTCTTCACTGTAAAGCAAATAAAATGTATATTATTATTATTATTATTATTATTATTATTGAACGACCTACATGTGTTAATAATCAATAATTTTGGTTTTGCTTTAAAAACGTGATGTAATTTTGCACTTTTTATTACGACACAAACCCTCTTTACATTGTAGAAATAAAAGTGCACAGCAATAATGCATTGAAAAAAGTATTATATATTTTTTACTCCTAACAAAATCTCTACTCACCAAAAAATATAAATGTGCTACCCCCGACCCGCCTCTTTAACAGTGCATGTGCAATAATAAAGGTGGATTCACTATTAGTTTGAATTACGTCTTATGTACAGCTCAGTTCTCTCCAAAGGTTTCCACCCCATGCTGATACTTAAGGGCTAAACGATAGAAACAGGACTCATCTCCAGAGCGGCCTGTCAAACGCATGTTGGGAAAGTAGCATCAGATATGCGATATCACGTACAATTCAATGTATGCAAATGTAAAGAAGCAAACAGCATGCAAGATGGCCAGAACAAGGCATTATGGGTCATGATTGTGTTGAGAGATGAATCCTGATGAGTTTGTTTACTTGGTACTTTGCATTTCCTGACCCCATCCTTCCATTTTTGATAATGCTTAGCCTGGTTGGCGGAGGTATGCTGGAGCCTATCCCAGCTGACTTTGTGCTAAAAGGCACGGTACACCCTGGAGTGGTCGCCAGCCAAACAAGCACTCCACACAGAGATGCTCAAGCTGTGATTCAAACCCAGGTCTTCCCGATCTATTGACTGTGTGGCCAACATGATAACCAATTGTCCACCGTGCATTATCACCTGACACTGACTTCTTTGTGAGTGCAATCGTTAGATGAGTCGGGATGTCATAAGATCTTGCAAGATGAAAACGTGACAAGATTTCTCGTTTAGAAAATAAATTAATAGCAAATGAAAATGAACAGGATTATTTTGTTGGCCTCCAAATATTGCCATATTGCACATGTAGGAGGTTGGAAATCCATGCAGAAGTGTACATTAAACAGGCACCCCCACACATTTTTTGTTAATAATTCAATCTTACTAATTATTATTTCTTAAGTACTGTATTTCATTTTGACAGTCAAATTACAACATGTGTGCGACAGCATGAGTGTGCGTCAATAAGGAGACTGACTAATAAACATGAGTACAACTTTGGATCTCTCTCTATTGTTGCAAAGTAATTACATTTTTTTATTCATGTGCCACCACTTAACCGGTGCTCTTTTGCTTAGCGTCGTTAAAGAAACCATCATGGGGTAGGCTTGACCTCTTAACGAAGGCTAGCTTCTGTACCAGCATGACTGTCGTCCAATGCACAAATCAAGGTCTGGTATGTTTAGATGAGTTCCGTGTAGAAGTACTTGAGTAAATATGGTCATGCACGGTGTGCTCCCACATTCATTTTACTTACGGCGTTGGGACAGAACCCTTGCCAGCTACTTTCCCCATCCGGAGATCGTCTCTACTGTGTTCCGTCAGTTGGAGCTCAGTCGATTGAGACAAAAAGTCACATCATGTCGCATCCGTTCTCTTCAAGCTTTGAGATCAAGGTTGTCCTCTGCAAGGGCAAAATAAGACAAAGTCTCACAACTCTGATATCACAACAGCAGACAACATTCAACAAAAGAAAAGTCATTACGACGGGGCAGTCCTCTAGAGATGAAGGTGTTTTTCTAAACAACAAACCATGGCTGCAGCTCAACCTTCATGTGTCTTGGCATGGAGATCCTACATCTGTCATTTAGCAGAAACAATCACTGACCCAAACGCAGGCGGGTCACTAGAGTAATGTAGCCAAGTCTTGGTTTTAATTTGCCACAACTGAGTGCCGTCTGCTCTTCATCATTTGGCTTGCAGCTTTCTCCTCTGCTCTCTTTTGTGGCCGCAGTGCTGAACTGCAAGGGAGGGAATACATCTCTTCTGAGTGACTTTACATTAGCTCCGCTTCCTCTCATGAAAGCTACAACGTGAAGCAATGTGATCAGTCTTAAAAACAATGCCTGCCCTTATGTAATCATGCCATTCAAAATTGGATCTTGAATCTAATTTCACGGTAATGCTGAATTACCCAAATCTCAATCAAGCTGATGGTACTCTGGAGTTCCTGCAGAGCTTTTTATGTGATTAAGCGTGATCAAACAGGTGCGTTTCATTTTACCTGGACGTTCATTTCACATAACTGCAGATGCATGCCCATAATTGGAAAAACACAAGGGTCTGCATACAAATGAATGTTGGGTTTTGTTTTGTTAGCCCACGGTAAGTTTTGCTCCCCAAAGAAGAGGCAAACTGCGGGTGCACTTAAGTCAAAACACCGCAGGTACAAGTGCAGCCCGACACAGACATACTGAATAATTGAGTCCATAGAGATTGAAAGACATTGAGGCACTTGTCTCTGCAAGGACTGATGAAGTTATTTTTTGTGGAAAGGATGCACTCTTGCAAAGTGTGCAAACAAAAGTTCAAAAGTAAGTTGAGGCTTACGCATACACTCGCAGTTTGGCTCACGTGAATCCAAATGCACCATCTTAATTCTTCATCTGACCAAGACAAGAGAGATGAAGAGAGATGTTTGATATTGTCTTTCTATGTTGATATTCCCGTATTGTCCAACACTTCATTACTGGTACTGATATTCCCAACTTTTGTTCCACGTTGACTTCCTTGGTCACACTTGGCCAGTAGGTTTGTGTAAGATTACAGAATAATAGAGAACATTTTGTACACTGTCAAAATGTTATCAAGATATCCTATTTATGTTTTATCTTAACAATTAGCAGTGACAATTGGTGGTGTATGTTTCCATCGTGTTTCCATCATGTTTCCATCATGTTTCCCTCATGTTTCCATCATGTTTCCCTCATGTTTCCCTCATGTTTCCATCATGTTTCCTTCATGTTTCCATCATGTTTCCATCATGTTTCCATCAAGTTTCCTTCATGTTTCCGTCATATTTTTCTTCATGTTTCCATCATGTTTCCATCATGTTTCTTTCATGTTTCCATCATGTTTCTTTCATGTTTCCATCAAGTTTCCATCATGTTTCCGCCATGTTTCCTTCATGTTTCCATCAAGTTTCCATCATGTTTCCGTCAAGTTTCCATCATGTTTCCGTCAAGTTTCCATCATGTTTCCGTCATATTTTCCTTCATGTTTCCATCATGTTTCATTCATGTTTTCATCATGTTTCCGTCATGTTTCCGTCATATTTTCCTTCATGTTTCCATCATGTTTCATTCATGTTTTCGTCATGTTTCGTTCATGTTTCCATCATGTTTCCGTCATATTTTCCTTCATGTTTCCATCATGTTTCATTCATGTTTTCGTCATGTTTCGTTCATGTTTCCATCATGTTTCCGTCATATTTTCCTTCATGTTTCCATCATGTTTCGTTCATGTTTTCATCATGTTTCCGTCATGTTTCCGTCATATTTTCCTTCATGTTTCCATCATGTTTCATTCATGTTTTCGTCATGTTTCGTTCATGTTTCCATCATGTTTCCGTCATATTTTCCTTCATGTTTCCATCATGTTTCATTCATGTTTTCGTCATGTTTCGTTCATGTTTCCATCATGTTTCCGTCATATTTTCCTTCATGTTTCCATCATGTTTCCGTCATATTTCTGTCATATTTTCCTTCATGTTTCGTTCATGTTTCCATCAAGTTTCCATCATATTTTACTTCATGTTTCATTCATGTTTCCGTCATATTTTCCATCATGTTTCCTTCATGTTTCCATCATGTTTCCGTCATATTTTCCTTCATGTTTCCATCATGTTTCCGTCATATTTCCGTCATATTTTCCTTCATGTTTCGTTCATGTTTCCATCAAGTTTCCATCATATTTTACTTCATGTTTCATTCATGTTTCCGTCATATTTTCCATCATGTTTCCTTCATGTTTCCATCATGTTTCCATCATATTTTCCTTAATGTTTTCATCATGTTTCCCTCATGTTTACTCCATGTTTCCGTCATGCTTTGTTCATATTTTCCTTCATGTTTCCATCATGTTTCCTTCATGTGTCCATGTGGCCACTAGGTCCTGGGTTTGATTCTCATCCCTGAGCCCTCTGTGTGGAGTTTCTGCTTGTGTGGGTATTCTCGAGGTAGTGACATCAATGGTTGCACACAAAATGAGAAAAGGAAGTCCCAAACATTTTAATTTCTCACACAGAGAGCTGTGACAAAGGCACCCCTATTAGTCTGTCTCATGGAATGAGGCTCCCCAGCCTCTTCTTTGTCTTTCCATTTGCAGACGCACAAACAAAATGTCTCATCTCGATATCAAGAACAAGTTTCTTCCCTCTTGTACTGTTGAGGTTGTGTGCGCTTTACATTATTCATACAGAATTTCATGCAGCTGATGTAGTCCTTAAAACACACTTCGTCACCACCACCTGACATACCAACATACTCGGTACACATGAAAGGCAACACAAGTGACACAAAACATGGTAACATCATATGCAATACAATGCATACCCTCATATTCAATTCACTTAGAAGACAATGCAACACATGGCAACAGTATAATACTACACATCACAAACAAACCCTCACAAGTCCTATTATTGTTACTGTGCAATGTTTTTCTCAGAAAGGTATCACTTTTGTCTCATACTTTAAAAAATGTGCATAAATTTACGAGAATGAAGTTGTGCATTTACGACTTTATTCTCTAAAGAAATTTTTCAGATGATATTTCCAGCTATAACACCTAGAAATGTATTTTCATTCACCCTGTCAATGTCTACAGCCTCTGTTTGTATTTGTGCATAATGGTCCTTTCTGCTACTTCCAAATAACATAACATTTGTAGCATTTATTTTCAAGATATGTGCTCAAAAATAAATGTACAGCCTTTTTTTGTGCCAGCGTGCCTTGCGCGTCATATGTGCACGTGCTCCAAAAAGAGCGTTCAGCCACATGACACCACCGAGATCATCACGAGCAGCGACGTACACGATGTGTCGAATGTGTTGTTAAAAACCATCTGCTCAGCGAGCAGCCTGTCAATCCCTATCGCTTCACGCTTTTCAGTGCTTGTTTAGCGCAACGAAAGCCTGTGTGAATGTGAACCAGACCAGAACAGGCAACAAAGGACCTTTTTGCTGGTGAAAGTGACCTCAAAATTTGAACACATGCCAACGTGTCGATGTTGTAGAAGCAGAGAATCCATACCTTGTTGCCTGTGTGATGAGTTTGGATAACATCTACTTCTAAAGAAGAAAATGTGATGGAGCATGGAGTGATGCTAGCTGGAGTTGGAGATAGATATCAATTATGGATGTATCATGTTGCACTTTTAGTACAAAGTGCCCAATTTGAGTCTGGCGTGGTAAATTTTTGGTTTGACAGATCACTTGATATCTATCTCTACACATTCATTGGAGGGTACAGATTGACTGTCTGATCAGCTGGATGAGGGTGGGGAAGTGGGATTTCAGGTCAGGTCACCCTTTATAGGCCGAGGAACCATTTTAGACAAACAGACACATGCCTCACTGTGAGATAATTGAACCTTATAGGAAATGATATTCAGGGAAATAAATATAATAAATATAATGGTATTAAAAACGTAGTGTATAGCATACATTCTTTGAGTAACATTTTATGTTCCATTTTTTCCAATTGCTTATTCGGAAACAACATTTTGCATAATTTAACAGCGAATAATGTATGAATCTTATTAAAAATCAGGCGTGGATTTGAAGAAGGTGACTACCGAGAAGATATAGGCCAATAAAGTATTCCTCCCCCAACTACACAGAACTGTCGTATGGTGGAATAGAAGTTTATATAAAGGAGTGTAGGCGCTCAATTGCCAGGAATAATTCATATTCATATTGATATATGGATATGAATAATGATATATGAAAGTGGGGCGGCACGGCGGTCGTGTGATTAGCGCGCAGACCTCACAGCTAGGAGACCAGGGTTCAATTCCACTCTCGGCCATCTCTGTGTGGAGTTTGCATGTTCTCCCCGTGCATGCGTGGGTTTTTTCCGGATACTCCGGTTTCCTCCCACATTCTAAAAACATGCTAGGTTAATTGGCCACTCCAAATTGTCCATAGGTATGAATGTGAGTGTGAATGGTTGTTTGTCTATATGTATGTGCCCTGTGATTGGCTGGCGACCAGTCCGGGGTGTACTCCCGCCACAGCTGGGATAGGCTCCAGCACCCCCGCGACCCTCGTGAGGAAAAAGCGGTAGAAAATGAATGAATATATGAAAGCCACAAAATTGGTGTTTTGGAATTTGCACAAGAGCACCAAACATGGGGCACTGAAAGGTGGAAGAAAGTTGTATTCTGTTGAGGAAAAAAAAAAAAACTTGACTGTCTGAAGGCCTCCAATGTTACTGGCAGGACAAGGAAATCCCACTTGAGATGTTTTCCAAACAGCACAGTGGAGGGGGAGGGGGGGCATCATGATCTGGGGAAGAACGATCAATGGAACAATGGAGCTTCGGGTTGTGCAGGGGCGTCAAAAAACAGCTGGCGATGTGGAGATGTTGCAGGGGGGCATCCCTCATGACTGAAGACCCTCGCCTGTGTTGTAGTGAGGACAATGCTGAAGTTCAAAATGGGAAGCGAAGTTGTCAAAAATGGACATCAGTTCCATACCCCCCGGGGAGATATAGGCCTCATGATGGCACTGTGTTTATATGTACGAGTGCACATGTGAGTTACTGCTTGAGTTTAATAATAAAATTGTGTTATTTGTGCTTCTGCACCAGTGAAAAAGATAATGTTCCCCAGCGTATCACTATTTACCAATTTAGTACTATCCGGTCGGTATTTTATTTGCCTTAAGGAAATGGGGCAGCCAAAGTCAGCTGGTATTACTTTTCAGTGGCTGAAGGCCAAATCCTTTATCCTCTCAAGTCAGACGGGTGAAAAATCTTTCACTTGAGGATAAACCAAAAGCAAGGATGGATAGCAAAATGACCATCGAAGGCAGGATGGCAGTTATCAGTCACTTTTTATCAACCATAAATTGTATGGTCATGAGGATGTTCAGAAAGATTCACATGGCACAGACATGAGCCTCCGTCACCATGGAGACATGGGTTGAGGGAAGGAGGCGAAAAAAATTGGACAAAAAAGGAAGCATGCACGCACACACACACACACACACACACACAGACTCAGGCTAGCCCTTCGTCCTTTCGGCATGATAGCGTGGGACACCTGAGTGACATGTTGAGTAGAACGATTCAATGATAAAACATCGGGATATGTCCTCGTAGGCACATATGTTATGATTTTATGAGGGATGAAGCTTGACAGACAGCTGAGCAACAGGCGTCTGCACTGATGTAATAACAGGATGACTGTGCAGGCACTCGGGGGTTGGGGGGTGGGGGGTATGTTTCTTTGTTTAAGGGTGTGTTGAAAATGTGTGTAACCGTTGCACCTGCTACCTCCAGGGTATTTTTTTTTCTCCAATTTTAGTGGAAATATGAACAAAATAGCATCAAATTAAAAAAGAAAATCTATTTTTTGCAGCAAGTTATGTATATTTTTATAACGCATTTACCAACTGCAATGACAAAACCTCAGATACAGAGGCAGAGAAATGACTTCTCATCAACATCAAGTTTACAAATTGCTGCTTATTTGTTCATTTTCATCTCTGCACATCCGCTAATTGGAGGAGGGATCGGATGATGAAACATATCATTGGCACGCTACCATGGCTCCATGGGAGTCTTTGTCTTTGAATGACAGTTTGCAAGCTCAAACTCTCAGGCAAAGCGCAGCGCAGTCTGAGAAAGGATGTCAGTCAAGTTTTCTGCAAATAAATAAATAAATAAAAGTAGAAAAGACAGAAAACATGTTTTTTGTGCAGTGAGGTGGAAAACTGCAATTGAGCAGTAAACTAATTGCAGAGGATTTGAGCCATCTCCTTGCAAACATGATGAGGTTGGCTAAGGAGAAAGCTATTTTCCCCCCTTGCAGTTCAAGTCAAATTAATTAATTCCAGTCACACGCACTTTGCTGTCAACATCCTTTTGCTTTAATAATAGATTTATTATCGGAATAGTATTTGCATCCCCAAAGAGGGCTTTCACTTATCTTAGCACCAGCAAATCTATTGTCACTGTTTGCTGGCAGGGAATTACAATTTAGATGTTTAAAAATGGCTAATTAGGGATTTAGTTTGCTAAGAAAATGAAGGATTGCCCCCTGGTGGCCAGTATCAGCATAGGTTAAAATAATAGCTTCATTCAAGCGTACTAACTTTCAAATGTACTGCATTGTGTTCCGCTAGCTGCAGCAATTAATTGATGAATGGATGATTAATCGATTATCTGACTCATCTCCAACTGTTAATTGTTTTTTTTTAAATTAAAAAATGTAATTCTCATCCGATGTCAACATTGAATTTATTAAGTCATCCGTGAAAGCAGACTTATTATCTTTGTGTTTTAGGCAAAACAAAATATTCACACATCTGCTTTGACTTTGGAAAAACAATGGCTTTTTCGTTTTTTTTCTGGTATGTTGCGGACCAAACCATTAACTGTTTCTGTTTGGTTCATATTGATTTGGTCCGTCTAGCTCGATTAATCGAAACAACATGTTTCAGATTAATCTGCTCAGAAAATAAGTGTTAGTTTCAGTCCTGTATTAAGCCATCTTCCTGCTTTGAGCATGTAAACTAATCTACATATTGGGCCAGCATCACACCGAATACTGTCCTGATCCAGTCCAATAACCGTCCAATGAGTAGTACGAAACTTTATGCTATATTGCCATAACTTTAG
The DNA here is from genome assembly GCF_037039965.1 of Doryrhamphus excisus. Classification (NCBI taxonomy): domain Eukaryota; kingdom Metazoa; phylum Chordata; class Actinopteri; order Syngnathiformes; family Syngnathidae; genus Doryrhamphus; species Doryrhamphus excisus. The sequence goes on along the minus strand of NC_136371.1, from coordinate 8,019,058 downwards.
CCACACTCCCGTTAAAATTGGTCTTTTTTTATTCAATTAGATTTTGAGGTGTGTGTTTTTTTTTTTTTTACATATCTCCTGTCTCGCCTGTACATTTTTCAAGCTGTATAAGCATTTTGTCAGGGACAGGAGGGAAATAGTTGCTCACATTCTGAATATTTTAAATATTCATGTCCCACATAATAAACTTACTGCTTTCTGTTTAATTTCCCAGCAGAGAATACACAACAGGAGTCACCTTTTGTCATCCTGCCACCACATCGGTCTTTGCCTCATTGTCTCCGAGCCATGAGTAATGGACTCCCTTCAACACCTTAGTTTCCGTCACCTTTCTTTTTCTCGTTTACTTCTAAATGCATCCTCGAGGGAATTTTTGTCAGCTTCCCTTGCTAATTTCAGTCAGATAAGGCCCAGCGCTGAGTTTGATTGTTTTGCATAAGTCTTATGAATAATTCACTTGCTGCAATACCTTGTCTTATTCGGATTTCCTCTTTAAATTGTTTAGTGGATAAAGAAAATCCCTTTTGCAGTTGATCGGTGCAGCCGGTCAGCAGTGGCAGCTTGGTGGTGGTATAGCTGCGGTGCTTTTTTAATGATCATCTGCTGAGGTCATTGGTTGGACATCTGTGAGGATGGTGTGAAGGTCAGGTGGTAATAGTCAGGAAGTGTGTGCTAACATGTGAGAATATCAGTATTATCAGTATGTATTCAGGTCAAAACCACAGGCCATCATTAAACACAAATGGCCTGAAATGTACTGGTCTGACTCGTAAACAAACTTCATCTTTGTTTTTTTACATTTGATAGAGGTCCTCCAGATTATGTAAGCACAATCTCTGAGCGTCCTCAACCTCAATACAAAGCCAATTACACTTGAAGTCATTGCTTTAATGGAGAGTAATTACCGGTCTATGTGGTACTTCATTCTTGATGAAGTACAAGTATTAAACATGAACATGGTACTGCATACGGTAACCTTAACATTTTATTTTAAACATCCTTGGATTATGCAGGGTTTTTTTTGGACGAAATAAAAGCATCATAACGTCTTTGTTCCTTATTCAGTTCATTTCCAAATCCCACATGATGCATCATCACCGCCATCATCATCATCATATAAGGGCTAAATTATCACATTTGTGGAAGCTATTACTGTATTGTGTGTGACATATTTTGCCCACATTGGCACATTATATATGGTGAACATAAACATACAAACAGCTGTGCTACATGAGTGTTGCATCTCTCCCGGGATGAAATAGTGTGTCATATTTTATGAAATCACACTCCTCACAATCCCTGGGAACGAAAAACAGAACAGCACAATCATTAGGCGAACCTTGCAAGGGTACTGGAGGCTCCATGGGAGTTTGCTCAACTGGTCCACGTGCTCTGTGGACTTAGAAAAGGAAATCATCCGTGTCCCTTGCAGTGTTTGGGTATGTGCTATTTGGCCGTGCATCCACAGCAGGAAACTATTTTGCATTGCCAGCAGTAAGTCGAGCCTGTTTGGTTACAGCGAACGTTCACCCCGCCACACCTCAGCTGGAAAAGGGTAGACTGCAACTTTTGGGTTGAGGGTCAGGTCTTGTACTAGATGGAGGAGTTCAAGCATCTTGGGATCAAGCCCTGGGATGGACCTAGTAACCGCAAATCATGTCACACAGTTAATCTGGGAGCGCCTTGGTGTCTCCCCGAAATTGCCAAATATGCATCACACACCGAATGAATGAATGAATGACAGCAGGCATGTCCATCCATGTTAAATCAGAGCCATCATTTAGAGCCTTTTCTTTTTGAAAGGGTGACCAGTTCATTTCTACTTTGGTGTCCCGCAGGAGTACCAGATCGATATCATCTTCGCACAGACTTGGGTGGACACACGTCTGCGCTATAACAGCAGCAGCATGCGGATTCTCACCCTCAACAGGTACAATATATATATTTTTTGTCCTTGCATCATCACAGTAGTAAATAGTATATAGATATACATATACTAGTAGTGCTTATTGATGCTAGTGCTTAATGACTCCTCTTTCCCTCTCTTTCTGCCAGCAATATGGTGGGTTTAATCTGGCTGCCTGACACCATTTTTAGGAATTCCAAGACAGCTGACTCTCACTGGATAACGACTCCCAATCAGCTACTACGCATCCGCAACAACGGAAAAATCCTATACACGCTGAGGTGAAAGCGGCTTTAGAAGTGAAACTGGAGACGCTCGGTGTGCGTCTGACTTTGTTTTGTTTTTTCATCAATGAAATGTTCGAGATTTTGAACATGGATGTTGGATGACGATGGAGTCCAATAGTACTAATCTCATGGTTTTTAAAGACGCTATTGTGCAAATAGCAAACACCCGTGTGAATGGATGTTTGTCAAGGTCTGTTCTGCTCAGCCTAATGAAGACTACAATCCAACACACACTTTTTCCCCTCAGACACTTCTTTCTGAATTTTTGCTTTTATGCTGGAAAATATCCCGAAATGTGCAGAACTGGTGCTCGACATGCTCGGAGCAGGTGGCTTCCTCCCCTTTGTTCTTATTCTGCTCACACGTCTAGCAATTGCAAATTGCTGACACTCATCACGAGCACATCAACTATTATGGAAGCGCAAAGTTCAGTGGGACTGAGAATTGAATTTTGATGAGACCCCAAAAAATGATGTGTTTTTTGAAGCATAAGGTGTTGAGGATGGCGGTAGAAACCCAAACCTTCCGACTTACTGTGTACTCTGAGGCGACTTGTAATACCTTTCCAAAATTATCATTATTAGCATTATTATTATTGTGCCAACTTTGTCTGCATCACAGTTTACTTTTGATGCTAATTAGCACATTTACTAAAATGTCCCATTTTAACACCTCATTGCATTGAGGTACTTGCTCTTCCCACCTCAGTTCCACACCTGGGTTTAAATTGGAGTTTTTGGCACATTTCGCACAGGCAGATGTTAAATGTGCACATTGGAATGCCAGCGATGTGCAGGTACCACAGAAACATTTAGTGGGAGCCGCTGCTTGCTTTGATTGAGGTGGCGCTTTTGTGCAGAAGATAACGCACATCGTTATTTTGCATGGAGTGAGTAATGTCAGAGCTATTGACAAATGACACAGAGAAAAAGAAGTGATTCTGGAGAAGCATAATGTGTCTTTGTGTTTTTGTCTGTCTGCCTCTCCAGGATGACCATCAACGCTGAATGTCAGCTGCAGCTCCATAATTTCCCAATGGACGAGCACTCGTGTCCACTCGTCTTCTCCAGTTGTGAGTGCTGACAGTTACAAACCCAGAACACGAACTAAAAGCGTCTGTAGCCTAAATGCCGCCCCCCCTCATTAAGGGGCATTTCATTCATTTACATGTGATTGGCTGGGAGAACCTTAGAGGGCACAAACGGTTCTTGCGTACACAATAGTGTGGGATCAAAAGATGCAGATGACGATGCTGAGCGCCAGGACGAAGAGCACAGCTGCTCCATCTCCAAATCCATAACCGACAGTAATAATGAGCCAGGAGCTGGAGCCTTGCACAACTGTTTATTTAGGTGTGTGGCTAAGGAGGCTGTCCATCAGCACCAAATCAAATAGGACGAAATTAATTTCAAGCAACCACTTGAGGCGAGACCACCTGTGCTGTTTGTATCTGAATGTACGCAGCAGGTGCTTCAATTGAAAGATGATAACTCATTATGAGTTCAGAATACTGACCTCGGGCAAATTTAATGTAAAAAAGAACTATTATCCAGGTATAATTATGATATGACTCATTTCTCCATAAGGAGATTGAAATAGTTAAATCGTTAAACCTGTATAGTTGTCCATCTTCTCCAGAAATCCATTTTCTATACCGCTTATCTTCACTTCACCATCTTCTCTTACATATCAAATTCATAACTGCGCCTGTACTGGATTTTTAAATCAGAGTAAGATCTCCTTGTAATTAAAGAACGGAAATTGCATTTGGAGAGAAGCTCATGTAGAACTGCCATGAGATTCCTTTTATAGCCCAAAAGAGCTCTTCTTTAAAATAAAAAAACAAACAACATGCAGTAGACGGTGTGTGCGTATACACAAAAAAAATGGCTTTGAGCAATGATTACAAGTCGCAAACTCCTAAACCTCCAGCAAAATAGATGCATTGTAGCTTAGACAATACACAGAAGTCACTGGAACAGGATATTACTGGAACTGTGAGCATGCCCAGCCTACGCAGTGGTAATTTGGTCCACTTCACAACTGCGCGCAGCCAATTTGGTAGACTGGACTGCGCCGAGATGGGCGTGGTGAGGCACCAGGGGAGGAGTTCTCATTTTCAGCTTGGCGCAGTGACAATTTTGTGACAAAAACATAGTCTATTCAGGGGGCAGGCGAAGCACAGCCTGCGTAATGGTAAATTGGCTGACAGCCGGACGGTACAGACACGTCACCAAAACCTCACAGGTAGATTTTTCAGAGTGTCGCGCACATTTCAGTGGCAAAAACAATGACAGCTACCACTATTTAATGTAAGCGCCTGAACCAGTATGGACGTTTTTATATTAATTGTCCCATCACATCTGAGACGTCACAATAATGGGATCTCAACCTGACGGCAGTTGAAAGTATGATGCCAACCGGGGCTGACTCGACACTGGGGCGGGGTGGTGGGGACAGACAATACCCTCCTACAGACAATACCCACATGGTGTGACGCCACCATCACATGTCAAACCTCAAAATTTGTTCAATCCTAATCATGAATTCTGATTGTTTTATTGTATGATAAAGCATCTATTGAAAACAAATGGGCGGCACGGCAGTCGAGTGGTTAGCGTGCAGACCTCACAGCTAGGAGACCAGGGTTCAATTCCACCCTCGGCCATCTCTGTGTGGAGTTTGCATGTTCTCCCCGTGCATGCGTGGGATTTCTCCTGGTACTCAGGTTTCCTCCCACATTCCAAAAACATGCTAGGTTAATTGGCGACTCCAAATTGTCCATAGGTATGAATGTGAGTGTGAATGGTTGTTTGTCTATATGTGCCCTGTGATTGGCTGGCGACCGGTCCGGGGTGTACCCCGCCTCTCGCCCGAAGACAGCTGGGGTAGGCTCCAGCACCATTTTCTTCAATCATTTGGATGGTAATGGTACAGGAAATTGAGAAGTTGTCATTGACATCCCATTCCATTCCATGTTGTCCTCAAAAAACAGCGACATGGTCAAAATCCAAGAAAAGCTTTCTTTAAATGCAGTGTGAAAGGGGGTCTGTAGAGGCGTGAAGTGCTCTTACTGTACCATATTTACATGTACTGTAAATGGAACTCTATGTGGCAAGCATGCTCACTATGATTGAGCGCCAGCGGGTAATTTGCCAGCAAGAAAAGGAAAAAAGTGACACTTCCATCACATCTCAGCACTTTCCCCCGGACTGTCAATGGTGGGAATATGTGAAAGTTTCCAACACTAAATTATTCCATAAAGCAGACATCTTGCAAACTCAGCGTACCAACGGGTCAGTGGAGATAAGTTAATTTCAAGTGGTTGATGTCTCAGCGTCAACAAATCAGATGTATTGATTAGACCATTCAAGCGACTCCTGTCACTGAGACACAAAAAGATGGCTTGTCTTTTAAAATGTAGCAACCCGCCTCATTTGCATTTTACTGAAGCACTTCACATTCATAAGATTCCATCACCATGGTCCTCATTTGGAAATACTTGGATGTGTTCTCTGCACTGATAGGTTGTGCTCATTTACCAGCTGAAGCAAAGTGAGACCCGCTAAAGCTAGCGAGACGTCACTCCTATAACGTCTAATAGCGCGCCATCCTCTTAATGAGAGCATTCGCATAATTATGTGGTTTCCAGCGAGGCCCGCAACAAGGGCTCGTCCATGGCTCATTATTGCAGTCACTCATTCCCCCATGAAGATCTTACTGACCTGGGCTCAGCCTCCCTGCCACGTCCATGTAACACACTGGGATACTGTGTGATATTATTTACAGTCGTCCATCGTTTATTGCAGTTAATTGGTTCCAGACCCGACCTGGATGAATGAGTTTCCACTAAGTAGGATTCAGTATTACTATGGGAATATTTTCATAGTTATGGTATTGAAAAGCATCTTCTGAATAATTATAATAATTATAATAATTATAATAATTATAATAATTATAATAATTATAATAATTATAATAATTATAATATTATAATAATTATAATAATTATAATAATTATGCTAGGTTAATTGGCGACTCCAAATTGTCCATAGGTATGAATGTGAGTGTGAATGGTTGTTTGTCTATATGTGCCCTGTGATTGGCTGGCCAGTCCAGGGTGTACCCCGCGTCTCGCCCAAAGACAGCTGGGATAGGCTCCAGCACCCCCGCGACCCTCGTGAGGATAAGCAGTAGAAAATTAATGAATGAATGAATAATAATTCATTTTATTTGTATAGGGCTTTTCAAAATACTCAAAGACGCTTTACAGAAAAATGGAATTGAATAAAAGCAAGTAAACAGAGTAAAAGGGTGTACCCCGCCTCTCGCCCAAAGACAGCTGGGATAGGCTCCAGCACCCCCGCGACCCTCGTGAGGATAAGCGGTAGAAAATGAATGAATGAATGAATAATAATACATTTTATTTGTATAGCGCTTTTCAAAATACTCAAATACGCTTTACAGAAAAATGGAGTTGAATAAAAGCAAGTAAACAGAGTAAAATATACATTAAAATACAACATTCATTCGTTTATACACTGCTAAAACATGGCTAAAAGCGGGGCACAGCAGTCAGGTATAAAAAGTTAGACTTAAAAAACAGATTTAAAGAGGTGGGTAAATACAGTTTTTAAAACGATTAGAGCTCCCAAGACATGAAATAACAGCCCTACAGGCCCCTCTATATTATTATTATTAGCCAATATCGTAAATATAATCAGATCAAAATAGACATAAATATGATAACGCAGACTCACACATCAACATACAACACAAAGGTGTCCTGGCTGGCCCACAACTATTATCGATAGCTATCTAGGGTCACGTCGGCAACAACTGGGATTCTATTCTCTTTATTACAAGCCAGTGTAATATCCAGATGATTTGAAACTGTTTCTTTAAGGTCACATGCCACAAAGATTAAAGAGTGTCTGTGTTGTTTTTAGATGGCTACCCTCGAGATGAAATTGTGTACAAGTGGAGGCGGAACTCGGTGGAGACGTCGGACCAGAAATACTGGCGGCTCTACCAGTTTGATTTCATGGGGCTCCGAAACACAACCGATGTATTGACTACAACTGCGGGTAAGGAAGGACATGTCATTCATATTAATGACTGCAGACATTACTTCATGCATAGGTTCACCATAAATGTCATCAAACAAGCTGGAGATCCATGTAGTGCCTTCAGGCTGGAAGGGCAAATAGTCTTTTTCACCAGCATTAATCAGTTAAATTAAAGATTAAAGGCAAAGTTGAATTATTCAGTCAGGTTCACTTTGCAGACTCTATCATACCGTTCTTGCTTGTTGTTTGGAGGATACTGTCGTAATATTGTCACTCCAATAGGTTCCACTAATTACACCCACGACTGGCTTCGTGTGGGACAGTTCCTAATTCATTTTTAATGCTGGTTTTAATGGCTGATTAAGCAGAGCATTATGAATGAGGGAGATGAGGCCCAGAACATGACACGCTTATTGTTAACCTCTTTGCCTCCACTGCACTGATCTCCTGATTTGGCTTTCAAAGAGCTTCCCACATGAATATTCCATTTCGTTTTGATCCCAGTATAAAAAAGGAGCACTACCAAGGCCCAAATATTGGGAATTGGGAGAGAAAGACGATGACCAAGGGCAGTGTTTTTCAGACTTGTTTTAGTGAAGTACCCCCTGTGGAATGTTTGAATTTTTCAGCCAAGTACTCCTTAACCAGAGAAGCAGATCTTTGTTATTTTTGGTTTGAAAAAACAAGACGCCATTGTAGCATCACTACCTCATTTAATACTGTCCAAAACAGTACTCATTTGTAGTGATCATTCATTTATTCATTCATTTTCTACTGCTTATCCTCATGAGGGTCGCAGGGATGCTGGAGCCTATCCCAGCTGTTTTCAGGCGAGAGGCGGGGTACACCCTGGACTGGTCGCCAGCCAATCACAGGGCACATATAGACAAACAACCATTCACACTCACATTCATACCTATGGACAATTTGGAGTCGCTAATTAACCTAGCATGTTTTTTGGAATGTGGGAGGAAACCGGAGTACCCGGAGAAAACCCGGAGAACATGCAAACTCCACACAGAGATAGCCGAGGGTGGAATTGAACTCGGGTCTCCTCGCTGTGAGGCACTTGGTAGCCATGCATATTAGTGATCTTGTTTGAAATATTTGGGCATTAAAATACGTACGCCGCTTATCCTCACTAGGGTCGGGGTTATGCTGGAGCCTATCCCAACTGGTACCCATAGGTATGAATGTGAGTGCGCTGCTGGTGACCAGTCCAGGGTGTACTCCACCTCTCTGTCAGCTGGGATAGGCTCCAGCATACCCCCGTGTGTAGTGAGGATAAGCATAGAAAATGGATGAATGGAATGAACCTTGGACAAATATGATTTCCTCCATTTTTGTCCATTAGAAAATCTAAAACATTTAGAATTATTTATCAATCACCAATGTTAACGATTATAAAAAACAATGTCAACGAAGTAGACCCAAAAAAAAACATAATTGAAAACATGACCTATGCCAGAGGCAATAAAATTGAATTACGACAGATGCTGGAGTCCCACAGAGTAAACCTCATTGTTCTGTGAAGACAAACCTCCCAACACCTTCAAGAAAATCCATCTCTTTCTTATTTATGACTTCACTTTTGTTTTCCCTGTCACTCGTCAGAGCGCTGTCATCTCACGCATGATAATTAGATCATGCGGATGAAAATACATGTGATTAATTCACATCGTGACCAACTTGCCAAATGTTGTTTCTCTTTCTCCTTCCTACTCCATTGCACATCTTTCCCTCCGTTGCCTGTCCGTCCTCTGTATGTGAGCTTTAGTGACAGAAGTGGACACTGGGTATTTCCACCCACCACCTGCAGAGCTACTATTATTACCAATTCTTCAAAAGTCCCCCAGAAGCTTCTATTCTATCTCTTTGCGATTCAGAAATACTGCTCTCCCTCGTCTGTCATTGCAAGACGACTGTGAGACATTTCAAATGCCTTCTTGTGCGTGAAGCCTCTCCACATGTGGGGGGGGGGGGTCTCCTAGAGATACTCAGCATTTAGAGAGGCACTCAGTCACTAAAATGTTCATTCACTTCCTTTCGTGCTTCACTAGATGTCCTCTAGTGAAGCTCTCCCGCTCATCAGTGTTAATGCGAGAATGCATATTATATGGAGCTTAAAATAACAGCTTCTAAATGAAATCGGTGCTTTGCTGCTTTTATAAGGAGAACAGTATTGGAGTTGTTAGTCTGACATTTGTCTGTTTATGTGGATGCTGTGATGTGAAAATGCATAACTTCTAGCTTTGTGTGTTTGCGTGTGTACACATACACTATATACTGTATATTATCACATACTACAGTATTAATTGGCCCTGTACACTAGAAACCGCCCATGAATGATACGGGAAAAGGCCGAAATGATACTGTGTCAAAGCCCAGGGCAGTGATACTGATAAAATATAGAGTTTAACCATGTCCAGTATCAGCCCCTGTAGCTGTCCACTCAGAGCGCGCTGCTCTGGTATCGTGCCCGTGAAACAACCAATCAGAGAACAGCGCACGAGCGTGAACACACACTATAAATATTCCTAGAGCTTCTCCAGTCACCAAACTTGATTAATGGAACTGTAATTGTCCGACATTGATAAGATAAGACTGTTGATAAAATATTATTGTTGAAATATTTTTGCAATTATTGTGTTTACACTGTTTAGATATAATACATGTAATAAACTGAACATTTTCTGGAAACAAAATGGTCTTTTGATTAAATAGTACGTGATAATAAGCTTATGATTAAATAGTATGTGATAATAAGATCATCACATGGTTTGTCTGGTATCAGGCCCATGTGGCAAACCATGTGATAACCTATAATTATATACTCAAATCAACAATAAAGGACTGACCAAGCTTCAGGGAACATGGTCCATCTCGCCCATTATGATGGATGTGCGATTTATACTTGTACAGTATATGACAGTACATCCTTTGTCAAAACTCTCTTCTATTTTCTACATTTTCAGGCGAGTTTGACAGTAGTTGAGTGTTGGAGACGTGTTTTACTCATCTTTTCCCTTTCAAATGGCCTCATGGCAGCACATCACAAAGCTCCTTTTTTGCGGAATACTTCCAACAGTGTAGAACTTCAACGTCAAGGTCCTACTCTAAGAGGTCATTACCGCGCTGCAGTCAAGTGACTGTTGCAATTAGAAGCCTTTATACATCAACTTTCAAATAATTAGCAATTACACTGTCACTGACTACATAAAAGGGAACTCGGACTCAATTAAACATCTGATTTAATATTAAAAATTGATTCATCCTAACTGAATCCACCATGTTTATGTGACTTACTCTAATTTCCTTCCAACAGGAGACTATGTGTTGATGACGGTGTACTTTGACCTCAGCAGAAGGATGGGCTACTTCACCATCCAGACTTACATCCCCTGTATTTTGACTGTGGTCCTGTCCTGGGTCTCCTTCTGGATCAAGAGTGACGCCACGCCGGCGAGGACGGCCTTAGGTAAGCTTTCGGTGTAACGCGCCTGTGCATGACCGCTCTGTTTTAGCATCATGCATCCCATCAACTGCTCAGTAACTAATCATTTGTTTTCTTCTGCATGTTGAAGTGTGCTGCATGTCTGCACTTTGTTCATTTGCTTTCCTGTGGATGATGATGTTGTCCTTAGTGATCTTATCGAGGTGAGTGTCCAGTGAGCTTGAACGCATGAAGTATGTGTACACCCACAATGTGTGTCTCTGAAAGAATTTCACTTGATGTGCTGACAAATAGAGTTTTCATTTTTGTGATGCACACTGCTTCTGTATCGTTGTAATGAGCAAATTCCAGAAACCAATTAATTGCAGACATTCTGGAGAAGAAAGGTCAACATTGTAAATACCACACTTTGTACAAATGTGATCTATCTTCCAATAAACTGCATATATAACTTTACACCCCATAGTCACCTTTACGCTCATATTGCCCAGCAATATATTAAACATAATAAGAGAAAATATATATAAATATACATTAACATTCCAACACGTTAGAATGGTACTTCCTCTCATCATTACAACATTACTGACACCTGGTGACCAGGGTAGAAGACTACATATCATTACAGCCTAGCCTTTGGTTTGTTTCCCTTGTGGCCTTCAAATATAGTTCTTTGGTATTGAATGAGCTTTCACCATTGTGATGAATACAACTGAACAGTCATTAGCATGCGTGTGTTAACCACTTGGTCAATAGTTTAATAAGGCTAAAGTAAAGATCCCAGAGCCAGACCAAAAGGTTTCAGTCAGCAAGAGTTTTTAAAAATGCCGCATATAGGAAAAAAAACAAGAGGATACAAAAAATGAAAAGGGCATGAAAGAAAAAAACAAGAACTAATAACTAGGGAGTATATGGTGCCGTCATGAGGAGCTTGGAGGATGGGAAGCAGGAAGTAGATTACACTGGCAGGAACACACAGAAGATAGAAATACATGAAAAAATACAAGAGTATACCCTGCAGGATTTTTAGGCCAGATATAGATTGTGATTATGGTTATCGATTAATCAAAATGTGTACTCAAATGTATCCATCCAGCTTATTAGATTCCTTATATATTGTAATCATTTTGGAAATACTCAGGGCCCCACTGAGCCTCATCAGTGAATGTCACAGAAATTCACCTAGAACCTCCCTGCGGCAATAAAGAAGACAGTCAGTCCAGATTGATTGGAAAACTTCATCACAGACTGACTCGTCGTGGAGTATTCACTGAGGCATCCCTGTTTTGATTTTAACCGAAATTGACTTTGATTTGGAAATGATTTCATGGTAATTGAATTTGTGCTGAGCTGATGCTGCCAGCCTCAGATGTTTCCGTGTGTTTCAGCCTTTCGTCCTCAAGAAAACATCGTTTTATGTGGAAATGTACTCTACTACTCATCTGTCACTATATCGAGATATGGACTTCTGATGAGTATGTGATGTGTTGCCATGTGAATATCCATTTTTAAAGTAGCCATGTACATGTATTGTCCATATGGACTTCATCCCCAGTCAAGCCATTTTCAAGGCAGCAAACGCTCCCAGCACACGGGAGGTGGTGTGATACACGACCACAAGCTGAGAAAGGCTTGTGATCTCTTTCAGAGAACACAACAAACAGACAGCACTGGGAAGCAGAGTGTCCCACTCCTGATAAACATCCCCATTCAACTCAACAACCCAAAGTCATTTACCCTGTCCTCTCCGGTACATCGCCTCCATTTTCAAGTCGTGACAGAGAGCTGATCTTAAGGCTAGAGGGCGGGACGCGAGATAAGAGAGGGAGGAAGAAAAAAAAGGCAGGCATAAAACAAGGATGCCAAGTGAAGTGTGGCCCTTTGACGCCAAGCGACACAGACAAATGTCAGAAAGAGGGAGGCGGCTCACTCCAATAGGGGAGGTGATGATGCCGAATCCCACCCTCCGAGCCAGCCAGGGCAACGCCATTTGACAAGCTGCTAACATCCCCCAGGTGGCATTTGTAAAGAACCGTCACTTAGCCACCACTCCTCGAAGCAGGACATTTGGGGAGCAGCAGGCTGGCAGTAGAAGAACCGAGCTGGGGTTGATTTCCATTAGACTCCAGTCTGTGCAAATCAGATGGCGCTTAGAGAAGCAATGGGAATTAGACCTAGCTCATGACACAAAAACTGTCGATGTACAGTCCAAGACAGACAAGTAAACATGCAATCATGACATCTTGCGAAGTAGTTTAGCAGATTATTAGAAATGCACTTTCATAAAATGCCCCTAAAATAAGGAAAATGGCCACCTTGCATCATCTATTATAATACTGGTGCTAATATTACTGCTAGTTGCCGATGCTTGCATTAACTTCACTACGCACTAAAGTTTCAGACAATATTTATAGTGCTGTCAAACAGTTACAATTTTTAATCAGAATAATCATAGAGTTGCTGATTGCTTGTTTTTTGGCATGTTTGTTACAATTAAATCTATCAGATCACAAAATAAATTTCAATATTTCTCGATGACAACACAACTGAACACATTTCTTAAACCTTTGGGACTCCAGTGAAACACAATGAGACCGTTATCCACAAATGGCAAAAACATGGAACAGTGGTAAACCTTCGGCCAACCAAAATGACCCTATCGGCGCAGCAACGACTCATCCAAGAGGTCACAAAAGACCCCACAACAACATCCAAAAAACTGCAGACCTCATTTGCCTCAGTTAAGGTCGGTGTTTATGACTTTAACATAAGAAGACATTTCCAACACGGAAACCACTGAAAAAAAGAACATTAAGGCTCGTCTCAAGTTTGCCCAAAAACATCTTGATGATCTCCAAGACCTTTAGGAAGGACAATATCCGGCCATCTGTTTGTGACCTCATGCTCAAACCAACTTAAGACTTTGGAGTGGCCTTGTCAACATCCTGACCTGAATCCCATTTAAAAAGCACTTCATGCTGGAAAAGCCTCCAATGTGGCTGAATGACAACAAATAATCGTAACTGTGATGTACTGCACTGCAGATGGATTAATTGCGTTACAAATTTTTATCAGATTAATAACGATCATAGATTAATCCACCCTAATCCACAAAATTTGACTAGGTGTTACAATAAATGTGCCTTGATGCCATCCATGTGTTTTTTACCACCGTGGCTTAAACATCAATGACACTTCTCAACTGAGGGGTGAAACCTGCACCATCAAAACAACAATAAATTGTCCTTACGGTTGCTGCTCTAAAGCCAAGATTTTCCGGGAAGAGCCATCATTCACACAAACACTTGTCCGCGGCGACACGTCAAATATAGAGCTGAAGCGCTGACAGTGTTCCTCTGGGGATGATGGCACAGAGATAAACTCAGGTGGTATCGTTCCTTTAAATGGGGTTACAAGGAGAAGTGGGAGCTTTTTCTTTTTTCCGCACAAGCGTGTAGCTGTTTTCAAAGGAAAAAGCAAAGCAGTGTCCCATAGTCAACACATGAACGTATGGTTGAGTAAACACACTTAAAGTTCAAGGGAATTAATGTCAGACTGGATCCGCATGACAGATGTGGCTTTAAATCACCACTGACCAGATTAGATTGTGGTTGACATGTAGAACCTTTATATCAGTCGGTTGAACATTATTTAAATGTGTCATGACACAATTAGCATAAATAAGACTTTCAATGAGAAGCCAATGGCTGTGAACCTGCCGCTCTTCTTAATGAGAGCTTGGTGTAACCCAGAAACAAGTGAATGTACAAAAAGACCATTATTTCAATGAAAATATTTCAATATTTTCAATATAATCATAATTAAATCATGGATGGATGGATGTAAACATTAATAATAACAACTCATTTTATTTATCGGCATATATACATATACAGTGAAGAAAATAAGTATTTGAACACCCTGCTATTTTGCTATTTCTCCCACTTAGAAATCATGGAGGGGTCTGAAATTTTCATCGTAGGTGCATGTCCACTGTGAGAGAGATAAACTAAAAAGAAAAATCCAGAAATCACAATGCATGATTTTTTAACAATTTATTTGTGTGATACAGCTGCTAATAAGTATTTGAACACCTGAGAAAATGAATGTTAATATTTGGTACAGTAGCCTTTGTTTGCTATTACAGAGGTCAAACGTTTCCTGTAGTTTTTCACCAGGTTTGCACACACTGCAGGAGGGATCTTGGCCCACTCCTCCACACAGATCTTCTCTAGATCAGTCAGGTTTCTGGGCTGTCGCTGAGAAACACGGAGTTTGAGCTCCCTCCAAAGATTTTCGATTGGGTTCAGGTCTGGAGACTGGCTGGGCCATGCTAGAACCTTGATATGCTTCTTACGGAGCCACTCCTTGGTTTTCCTGGCTGTGTGCTTCGGGTCGTTGTCGTGTTGGAAGACCCAGCCACGACCCATCTTCAATGCTCTGACAGAGGGAAGGAGGTTGTTCCCCAAAATCTCACAATACACGGCCCCAGTCATCCTCTCTTTAATGCAGTGCACTCGTCCTGTCCCATGTGCAGAAAAACACCCCCAAAGCATGATGCTACCACCCCCATGCTTCACAGTAGGGATGGTGTTCTTCGGATTGTACTCTTCATTCTTCTTCCTCCAAACACGCTTATTGGAATTATGACCAAAAAGTTCTATTTTGGTCTCATCTGACCATAAAACTTTCTCCCATGACTCCTCTGTATCATCCAAATGGTCATATGCAAACTTAAGACGGGCCTTGACATGTGCTGGTTTAAGCAGGGGAACCTTTCGTGCCATGCATGATTTCACATCATGACGTCTTAGTGTATTACCTACAGTAACCTTGGAAACGGTGGTCCCAGCTCTTTTCAGGTCATTGACCAAGTCCTGTCGTGTAGTTCTGGGCTGATTCCTCACCTTTCTTAGAATCATTGAGACCCCACGAGGTGATATCTTGCATGGGGCTCCACTCCGATTGAGATTGACCGTCATGTTTAGCTTCTTCCATTTTCTAATGATAGCTCCAACAGTGGACCTTTTTTCACCAAGCTGCTTGGTAATTGCTCCGTAGCCCTTTCCAGCCTTGTGGAGGTGTACAATTTTGTCTCTGGTGTCTTTGGACAGCTCTTTGGTCTTCGCCATGTTACAAGTTAAAGTCTTACTGATTGTATGGGGTGGACAGGTGTCTTTATGCAGCTAACGACCTCAAACAGGTGCATCTGATTCAGGATGATACATGGAGTGCAGGTGGACTTCTAATGGGCAGACTAACAGGTCTTTCAGGGTCAGAATTCTAGATGATACACAGGTGTTCAAATACTTATTTGCAGCTGTATCACACAAATAAATTGTTAAAAAATCATGCATTGTGATTTCTGGATTTTTCTTTTTAGTTTATCTCTCTCACAGTGGACATGCACCTACGATGAAAATTTCAGACCCCTCCATGATTTCTAAGTGGGAGAAATAGCAAAATAGCAGGGTGTTCAAATACTTATTTTCTTCACTGTATATATGCCGATATATATATATATATATATATACAAATATTCTTAGTCAAAATTATTCACATTTAAGCAGATTTTATGTGTTTTTTCTGCCTAAATAAGGCAACATTCAAACATGGCTAAACATGGCTGTCATGATATGTACAGGGGTCACTAGGTGTCAGCAATGTTACTGTAATGTTCGGTGTGACGCACAAGCACCAGACTTGCTTGTCGGAGCAATATGCTTTTATGGTAAATTAGAATTATCACACAGCAAGCACAATAATTTACTACTAACTACTACCCATGCTAAGCCGAAACCCTGATGTCACTTCCTGTTTGCTGCCCACTCAGCTACTATAGCACTCCAACATATTTATAGCAACACACACTTGTATTTATACCTTAAATATGAGTCTTCATTAGCACTTTCATTGAATATTACATATTTACAATCCAAAGGCAAAACTGGTAAATAATGGAAGCACATCATCACATGCATGCCGATATCGTTATTGGCAGAAAAACTGATATCTCATGTTTATGCCAATATTAGCCGGCGGACATCCCTACCTTTAAATAAAGGCTACATCACTTTATGTTCAGTAAACTCCATTCTTTCTGCACTTATATTTTGACAGAAATATTGTACTGAGCAGCCAGAGCAGAAATGTAACACACAAATGTAACGATATGTGTATATATCTGAATCGTGAAGTAATGTTGGCCCGAAACGTGCATCATGCCATGGCTGCATATTGTCCAATAAGAGGTTGTGATGAAACAGAAAACAGCATATTTGTCCTTGTAGTTGCTGTGATCACACTAGCTAACTATACATGTGCTCTGGCATATGAGCCGCAGCTTTTCCTACACCACAGGTTGTTTTCAGTAGCCTGTGCAGACATGGCATCACCACGGTTGCCATGGCATCACACAGAGACGATTCCCAAAGAGTGAATGGGACCATGAAAATGAGATTAGTGGTCTTCATTTGATGGAGAAAAGCTGTAGTGCACGCAACACTGGACCAAACACCTTGCATGTGCACAGAGTTGAGAAGGCAGACGAGACTTGTTCATGTACCTTAAATGTAACGAGTGAGGACGTGCAAAGACGCGCGCGAGACCAGAGTAGCTTGAAATAGACTCGTCTCTATGGAAACGATGGGTGAAAACAGCACCATGAACAACATGTAGGAGATGAGGATGAAAGAGGCTGAGGGAAGAAGAAGGGCACGGATAAGACGCGGCATAAAGAGCCACAGATGACAAAACGGGCCGCTCGTGTCTCGGTGTGCGACTCCACCGCACTCTCTTTCTTAACATCACTCACTGAATGAATCGATTTAACTCCACTGAGGCCGTACACAGTGTCTTTAACAATGGCATGTGATGTGCCAGGTCTAATTTCGAATCATTTAATCCAACAGGTTCAATCTGTCCCTGCAGTGGCAGCAACACAAATGTTCAGATGACGTCATTATCGATGTGGTGAAGCGTTTGCAATGCTGAGCGATAAGGTTGCAATTATTAAGTATGACAAGAAGATCAAGACAATACATGCTTTTTGTACACAGCATACAAGTCTTAAAAAAAATCTGGTACATCCTCAGTTCTCTGATACATGCCTATGTTTTTTTTGTTGTTATGAAATGTGTTGCAATTGGCAACCTAACTCATGTTTTGTTGAAAGTTTAGCATTTTAATATTAATTTTAATTTAATACTACACGTAACAAACTAGTAAGTTTGCCGCATACTACAGTAAACCTCGGATATATCGGACTCGGATATATCGGAAATTCGCTCACAACGGACAGATAAAAAAGAACCAATTTTTCTGTAATGCATTTCCAATAAAAATTCATTGCATATATTGGATTTTTTATAACGGATTTCGCCTATTTCGGACAAAATCTCCAGTCCTGTTCCAATTTCCCTCGCATATATCGGATGGCCGCATCGTGTCTTTCTCCTGGCTCCAGATTTAGGACAAATATAAAAGTGAGTGACATCAATAATACTAGCACAGCAGTGAATGAGATCTTAACCTCACTATTGGAAATAACGTAGGCCTGACGGGCGTAACAGGGCCTAGCTTAATTAACAATTTGTTATGCTCAGAGTCCAATAAAGTTAAATTCTCATTACCTTACGTCTCTTTTCATTGCCCAGTCCAGGTACATTGGAAACATAGTCAAGGAAGTGCCTTTTTATAACGGATAAAATCCGATTTACGCATATACCAGATATAAATCCGGTATACGCATATAACAGATTTCACTTATATCGGACAAAACCTGTGGGAACAATTGAATCCGATATATCCGAGGTTTACTGTAATGTCATTCTGCAAAATAAGGCTCCATGGGGCCAATGAAAGTTTCAATTGCTAGCACTTTCATAAAGAAGGTGAGAAACACTATTGAATTCGATCTCACTAAACCAAGGTATCACTGCATGTAATAATTTATAACTCAAAAGGTTATGAAAGAACCTCAGTATGCAGTATACGTTGCATCCATGTGGGGAAAAAGTTGGCTCACATCTTGCATTGACCTTACCAGGCATCACCACCGTGCTGACCATGACTACGCTGAGTACCGTGGCTCGGAACTCCTTGCCCAGAGTCTCCTATGTGACAGCAATGGACCTGTTTGTCACCGTCTGCTTCCTGTTTGTGTTCGCCGCCATGATCGAGTACGCCATGCTCAACTACTGCTCCTATATTATACGTAGACCCCCGGCCAAGATGCGAAAAATGGTAAGCTTTTTATAAAGACAAATAACGAGCACAAAAGGTTGTGTCCTTGCTACCTGTGATGGGTCTACGCTAACCAATTAATTGCAGATGTCTGAATAAAAGACCCAAAGCAGCCTCCTCAGTGGTCGTGCCATCATTGAGCGTGGTTGCGTGGGTGTTCACCAGTATCTCAATGGTGGCAGTTCATGTTATCATTTGGATGGTAGCATGAATTGTCAACTAAACAATTCATACAAATATTGAGCATGAACAAACATTTTCGATAAACTGCTGTGTTGTCTATTTTGATTTTTAGTGTGTTGGTCACGGCCGCCACTGACATCATCGACTCCCACTCTTTTTAAGACGTCTGCAACATTGTTGTACTCGCATCAAGGACAAGCCATGACTCACTTGTTGTCTCGAGGTTCTGGGTTCAATGTCTACCCACAAATAATGGAACACAACAATTATTGTGTGAATGCCGCTAATCTTATGCGGAGAGGAGAAAGCAATACGTTTTACAAAGTCTTGTATGTATGTTGGTGTTGTTGCTTTGTCTGTTGTATATTCCCCTTCTCTCATGTGACGCCATCCACGATTGTTATGAAATACACTCATGCATTCATCAACATTAACACCCTCACTTTTAGTACAGTGGAACCTTGATTAGCGTCATTGATCCATTCCACTTTAACCAAATCAATTTTTCCCATAAGAAATACTCCAATTAATCCCCTTCAGAAAGGTTGTTTCCACATATTAGCAAGCTAGTGGATTGCTAGCAAGGACGTTTTGTTACAAAAAGACATAAGAACACAGTTGCACTCACACAGTGTATGAATAATATGACAAGACGCACTTCATATAGGAAAATGTAGACAAACGGAGGCAAAAGTTTGGTATGATCATTCCACATTCATCGAAAAACAAACGCTAATCGACATTGGCATTTCAGTTGCATAGCAAGTCTCATCATTCACGCGCCATTTCAAAAGGGATTAAAGATCAAAGCTGTGTTCAGGTTTTTTGCTTTATATTTTCCCAACAGTGGTTATTTTTGCCATTTAAAAAAAATTGTATTTCTACAAACTCCGGTTTCCTCCCACATTCCAAAAACATGCTAGGTTAATTAGCGACTCCAAATTGTCCATAGGTATGAATGTGAGTGTGAATGGTTGTTTGTCTATATGTGCCCTGTGATTGGCTGGCGACCAGTCCAGGGTGTACCCCGCCTCTCGCCCAAAGACAGCTGGGATAGGCTCCAGCACCCCCGCGACCCTCGTGAGGATAAGCGGTAGAAAATGAATGAATGAATGAATGTATTTCTACAATATATCCCCGGCCCACACTTTGGATACCTTTGCTCTAAAGCGCTGACACAGCATCTAATCAAATGTCTAAAAATGTCTAAAAATGTCTCCCTGTTATAGGCATATGCATCGTTCAGCACGAGTCACCCACCCCATCGGCCAATGATGCCCACCAGCAACGCTCTCTTCTGGCAGGACTATGACGATGACTGCCTGGACCAGTGCCTGGATGGGAAAGACTGCAAGAGTTTCTTCTGCTGCTACGAGGAATGTAAAGAAGGCGGTTGGAAGAAAGGGCGCATCCACGTCAACATCGGCGAACTAGATTCATACTCACGGGTTTTCTTTCCAACGTCTTTCTTGCTTTTCAACATTGTTTACTGGGTCAGCTACCTGTATCTCTAGATGGATTCTGAGGAGGATACTCGCTACGTATAGGGAGCATCGGAGGAGGAGACATAAACTAGACTGGACCGGCCCTGTTCATGACTGAGCAGACCACAGACATCTGAGTGGCACTTCAGTATTTGGGTCCACAAAGCGACAGAGCACCCATAGTGCCTTCTTTAGAAAGGGTGCAAAAGGCCACCGCAGCGTCGTTATTTTTATTAGCTCATCCATCACGCCGCTGCATGCCGAGCTTGTTTTATTCCTTGGTAAAACAAAGCTGGTTCTCACTGCAGGATACGTTCAAACGTTCACCGTGCATTCCGTGGCACATTAGAAATAGTCGCAGAATTACGAGTATTGTTACGGGAAGCCAACTCATGAGCAGACAATGCTGCATAAATACAAAGGGATCTTTTACCAAACTTGCTGTATTTTGTAGTAGTTGTAATACGAGTTTTGCATCGAAGTCCATCCACATGCCCAGTTCATTAAAGTCGATACATTTTTTTGCCCCTGATGAAAAATCACAGACTGTAGGTGCTGTAAAATAGGTTCGACATATTGTGGTACAAAGTAGGAACTGTGAACTGTGCAGAGAGAGAGGTGTTGAAAAATGGATGATGCCGGATGGTCGTGGAGGGAGGCCCTCACACGGCAACTGCGATGTAAAATTGATGCCACGTATGGAAACATGGACACGTGGAACCCGATTTAACTGTTCTGTTGTGTTTTGGCAGTTATCTGGCACATAAGCTTCTCATAGTGCATTTGGAGAAAGGATTTGTTTGTCCGATTAATGTTTCCTTTTTCATACATATGGAATGTATGTTAGAGGTTCCGTTTGTGAGTTTACGATGTATTTATCGGGCCTCAGCACAAGTTTCTGTCCAGAGGTACTTAGTTTGTAAGAGGTGTGACTTTCGGTGTTTGTCTTTTGGCCCACAGACTCTCCCTTCACCTCTGATATTTCTACTACACTTTATAAGTGTCCAATTACATCCAGATACTCTAATAAAAAAACAATCACTATTTTCTACGTACGTTTTAAACCAGTGTTTACAAAGCCACTTTGAAATCTGAGCACTGACCCATGGTCAGTGTTGGCGACCTCATCACCCCTGTTAAAATACTGGATGACACGATATTTCCGTGGACAGGTATTTTTCCCACTTTTTAACGTCCCACTTCGTTTCACCAGAGATGGTGGGAAAAGAAAAAGCTTATGGACGTGTACTCGCAAAGGAAGTCTTTTATCTTTTAACAGGATAATAGTATGTTTTCTAGCGTGTGGTACAATACTTGTATGAATAAATCATTTTGGTCAAGTGTACTGTGACGTTTCTGTGTGAGAACTTCATATTTTATCACATTTTGTTAAGATTCATTCAAACAAAGCGGTTGGAATGTGCGTCAACAACTTGATGGCATCGTCGACGAGGACTGATGGCGATCAAGCAGCACGTCAACAAAGGGATCCTACAGCGTTTACAAGGAGAGAGCCGTAACACTCTCGATGCCGTGAGCATCCGACAGTTCCTGACCGAGAAGAACATGCTGCCTACTCGCCCGATAAGGGATGAGGAATGTCATTAAAGGGACCCGTTTTGAGGATGTGGACGATATCGAGATGACCGTGATGACGAAGTTGCAGCGTATCCCCAGCCAATCCTTCCAGAAGTGCATGGAGGCATGATGGAGAAGGCTGGGAGAGTGCAGTAGCCTCCAGTGAGATTACTTCAAAGGGGATAATTTGTACTTTAGATTTATCTATTGATTTTTGGTACCCACTATAGGCAAGTATAGTATTGCCTGCTACCAGTGTGTTTATGAAGAGAAAATCCAATGTGCATTTCACATTTGAGCCGTCTGGTGTTGCATGTCATGAAGTACTCTTGAAGAAAGCTTGACTTAGAACCAGAATTAAACATCCCTTGTGAGAATTCCCTCAAAGGAGAATTGATACGAGTGTCAGTTTGTGTGCACAAATGCATTTATACACATGTATGCCTTATTGCTTCATTCAGAGAGTATGTGTATCAGACAGGAGTACATCAGTCAGCATTATGGTCATGGGGTGTAAACATTGATGGCTTCCGTTTGCAATAATCTACTATGTTAGTCAAGCTATATAGTTATCTAAATCAGTCTACAACACATTATCATATCATTTACTACGGAAAATAACTGTTTCTTTTTCTTTCTTTCTTTGTATCAGCAGGGGTGTGTAGTCAGGGCCAGCAAGGCCCACAAAAATAACATTAAGGCTTAGCTCAATTTTGCCAGATGACATCGTCATCCGTTAGAGCTGCTGTAAATGTAACGCTGCATTTAAGACAAAGAATATCATAACGGTAAAATATGGTGGTGGTCGTGTGATGGTCTGGGGATGTTTTGCTGCTTCAGGACCTGGAAGACTTGGTGTGATAAATGAAACCATGAATTCTGCTGTTTGTGACTTTAAACTGAAACCAACTTGGAGTCTGCAGCAGGAAAATGATCCGAAACACGCCAGCAAGTCCACCTCTGAATGGCTGAAGAAAAAACAAAATGAAGACTTAGGAGCAGCCTAGACAGGGTCCTGACCTGAATCCTACTGAGATGCTGTGGCATGACTTTGAAAAAGGCGGTTCATGTTGGAAAACCCTCCAATGTGGCTGAATTACAACAATTCTACAAAATTAGAAAGTCAAAAATCCTCCAGAGCAATATCTGCAACAATAATTCATCCAACTCATGGATTTCAACTTATTCTGTTTGGTGGATGCAAGCATGGCTGATTTGTTTGGATTTCAAACCATTTTTTCCACAATGGAAATAGAAATAATCTGTTTCCAGGTCAAACAGTCACAATCATAAAAACAACCTGTATCGTCTTGATATCTAACATTAATATCAAGAATTTGATGTGACATGTGGTACCTTTGTGGAGATTGATTGGTTGCTTTGTTATAAGAGACAACCCCGTAGAAAAAAAAATTCTTCCATCTGGCGCTATTGATTACCGACAAAGGGAAGAAGACGAAACATATACAATACGTACATCTCATTGAAATTCACCTTCCTCATTAACGTTCTCATTGTCTGCTTCCATTACGCAGATAAAACCTATTATTCACTCCATATTATGCCAGATCCTGTCAACACAGCAGACTGTTTAGACGCTTTCCAGCCTTCTTTCTGGAGACAAATGAAATATTTAGGCCTCATTCCTGATTGCTGAAGTCACCCCGGATGCATTCTTTTTTCAAAATGCACACAGCCTCTCTTTTTGTGTCTCTTTGTATTTTTGTCACAGGCGGGCTCCACAAACATATGCTGTTTGTCTGCATGCTCCATGCACTGCAGCTAATCTTTAGGAGGCAGACACCCCGCTGACAGTATTTATACCCCAATCAGATGACTATTCAGCCGCTTTCTCTTTCTGCCCTTGCTTCTATGGGAGTGCGGCATAAATCAACATGAGATCTGCATTAGCGTGCATCCATGCAGGTGATAAATCTCCGTATAACCGTTTTTCCCAAAAATTCACTTCAATGGCATGTCTGTCTAATAACCCCACTTGCAACATTGTTTGGTCAAGAGTGAACAATGCAGTGGTTTTTTTTTTTCAAACAGCTCTGTAACTTTATCAGTGAGTCCACATGTGTTTGATGGACAAAAGATAGAGTAAGGGTTGGAACAAGCGTCGTGGTAATAAGTGGAACTTGCTAGATCCTTGCTAGTTCCTAGTCTTTACAGACAAAATTTATAGCTGCAAAGTGTGGAGGGTGTCATGAAGATTTAATCTCTGCTTTTTACAGATATTGTGGTCCTAAAGGCTTCTGCGTCTGCTTCAATTTACAGCGGAGTGTGAACCTGCCAGTGTAACCCGCCTGGTCCAGCTAAGTTTCCACGTTCCAATCAGGGTTCAAACCAGGGTTTACAGAGCTAAAAGCCCTGGCTGTCAACTCAATGTCCAACATGACTCTTAAAGCATCAGGGAATGATGTTTACCAAAGTACTTTAGCACTTTACATTCACCCCCTATACCTCACTCTTATCTGGGTCACAACACCAATGTAATCTGCCTGGTCCATCGAGCCCCTTGTTCGGGCTCGAATAAAGGTCTGCAGATTGAGAGTCGGGAGCCAAAGGCATCAAGCCAAAAGCCCTGAGCTGTCAAATCGATGTTAAGCGTAACTCAAGGCATCAGGGAGTGAGGTTTACCAACATATTTTTGCACAACTACACCAGCTGGCATCCGTGACCCAAGGAATAGAAGTCCTACTTCTAAATTTGAGGCCTTCGTGCTCAGCTGGAAAAAGGTTTCTTGCGTCATCGCTGGCAGTGAGTCCTTTTTGACAAGTAAGTGATTGACAGACCATTGCCGCTTCTGCAGTATTCAGTATTCATCTGCTGCATAGACTGGTCTGGTCAAGAGAAACTTGCGAAAAGGCAAAGCTCTAAATTTACCGATTAATCTACGCTCGTACCCGCTCCTCTGGTCAAGCATTTTGGAACGGAGGTAAGACAAAGCTTCCACTAGGGAAAAACCGTGAACAGAACCCAGACTCAGAGACACAGGGTCCAGCTGGAGTCTATCCTTGCGTGGGATGTAGAGTACATCCTCAGCTCTTGACTAGTCAGTGACAGGACTGACTGAATGGGGAATTAGCCAGTAACCAAAACAACAGACAAGAGTACACATAGGTAAACCATTAAAGGCCATACAATATTAATAATTAAAAGTTACTGGACTTTTAACCTTTAAAATATACACTATATACGTAAGACGTAAGCAGAACCATAGGTCACATGAATTATGCATTGAGGAGTTCAATGGAAATTAGGAGGCCTGCTGTTCAGGTGTTTTTTTTTTTTTTGATTGAAGTCAGCGGACCTCCAAGTGGTGAACTACTCACAGCTGGAGTCCTAAATGTAAAATGACAACAACAAAAAAAAACAGAATTGCTCTTGGAGGAGTTACACACATGTTTATTTTTCCCACTAAGCCCTTGCAAACCATGACTTCACCACTGGCAACTGAATGAAACCCGCTTTGCCACAACTGGCTGAATTTTTCATTTCCCATCTTATCAAGAATGCAAAGAGTCTTCAAATATTCAACATTGAAATAGGCGACATATCCCACTTGGAATAATCAGTTTTAAATATAGTCAAACCTTGGTTTTTGAACAACGCAGTGTTAGCATTTTGCATTTTCTGCCAAAATGTTGTTGTACACTGTCTGAGGGCTGGTAGGCTTAGGTTATAGGTATCGTTTTGCCAAATCGAGCACGCAAACAAATTTGCAGACTTAAATTTTTACAACTGCAACAGTTGCCAGTGTATAGAATATTATTAGTGTTGTGATTATTATTGTGTCTCATTTGAGATGAATCAAACCTGCAATAAAAACCTGTTCTTCCAGCAATCAAGTCCGGTGCTTGTCTTACTGAACATTACAGTAACATTACTGACCCCTAATGACTAATGTGAATACGACAATCACAATTTCAATACATCATTTTAGTTCAAATCTAAATGGGCATGCAACAGCATGTTTTATTAATAAATATATTTTTGTAAAGACTGTGACAGTGTAGCGAGGGATGTCAGTGTGGCTAATACCGGATACCTCCCTGTTTTCCGAATATAATTCTTTCCTTCTCTGAGCACATACCATATTAATTTAAAATACACTTCCCTCCTCGATATTCCTCTCATTCCATTCTCATTAGTGCTCATTGGATTGCTTCACAGATGGGATGTTGTGCTGGGATTACCACGGGTTTCATAGACAGCATTTCCTCATGTTGAATTGGATGACTATTCTACCGGAAACGAGAACTACTGACACAATATTTATAATTTTATGGACCGCACATGCATCCTACTCTCCAGATACCCATGTAGCCAAAGTACATGTTCTGCAAGTGGTGGTCCGCTGTCAAAGAAAAGAGAGTGAGATGATGAGGATAATAGATGCACCGCCATTGTTTGGATGTACGTAGTTCAGGCCTGCATAACAACATATTACCTGTAATTTACACATTACAATAGAGCTATTAGCCACTATTGTTACTAGCGCATCTCTTGCCCCTTCATTCCCAGCATGCAGTTTAAAGCCATTCTCTCGCAGACTTTGGTTCTTGAGGCAAACGGAGCACTATTTCTGACTTTCTTTTGTTTGTCCTTAATTATCAACATAAAAAAATTAGTATAGCAAGTGCACTATTTCTTCATATCATAGCTTATACCAATGGCCTTGGGTCTTTAATTCCTCATCTATTCTTATCTCCTTATTAGGTCATTAGAGACTGCGGCACTAATGCAATTTTCAAATCCTGCAGGTGGAGATTTAACGTGCATTTTATTTGCTCAAATGACTTGTCTTGCTGGGTGAGTGCATTTGAGGGATCTCTCATCTGTTGTATCCTGAGGAAGTGGCCTTGATGTAGTGCTCCTCAATTCCTCCATTTATTGTCATCGTAATAACGATGTGCAGAATTTGTCATCGGTGTATTGATATTAGCTTAAGTGGTATACTGTTATTCCTGGTAGGAACAGTCAGCTCTGTATTTGACAGGAGCCAATCAGGAGCTATGGAAAAAGCTAACAGAAAGTTTGCCAAAACATTCAAAATTGCAGGATGTCATTGTTACAAACATTAAACTCATCACACACTCGAACGTTATACCTCAGAAATATAGAAACATGTATCAATACGACTTTTATAAGAAAACCCACCCCTAACATTTTAAAGTGTTCCCAGGAGAGGAGAGCATAGAAAGCATACAAAATGGGGTTCAATGCTGCTTCTGTCCACCAGAGGGAGCCCAAAGGACCCGGAACCCAAAACTAAAAGAGGGACGCTGACATCATTGCCGCTCCCCAATGAATGACACAGTCTTGTGCCTTTTGAGTATTAATTTGCTGTGTGATGAATTTAGTGCTGTTAGTAAAGTGTGACTGTGAGTCACTGTGATGACTCATGATTTGCTCCTATTGTTCCCTCACTCACTTGTGAGGGGCAAAGTATATAAACAATTATCGGGAGTAGTAGTGCTGAAGTAAAGGAGATGTCATGAATTAGATATGCTTCTGTATAAACCACAGGGTTTATACAGCTTAAATTACAATTTAAGAAAAAGGTAGCGGTTTATACGCAGGAATTTACGGTAATCTGATGCACAATTGTCAAGATGAAGTCTACCTGAAGGGTCTCACCCCCAATGTGAAGCCCCTTCAACTTGTCACCATCTATGGCAGGATGGACTGCAGCCCTAAAAATGTAGTGTGAACCAAACCGATACCTTTTTCGGGAAAATGTCTCCATGTTACTTTCACATTGACATATACTGGCCTCGTGCTGTCTTAATGCGCTCTTCTCTCAAAAGTGCAGTTGAAAACACACACCTTTAGAAGTCCACACAGACATACACTCTTTCCTCCATAGTGATTTTGTTTCCTAAGCCATTATGTGAGGAAAAACCTTGTATCCACACACGTCATATAAAACCATAGCAGCACAAGAAAGACAGGTGAAGTGGGCCCACTGAATCCTTGCTGAGTTTTTCAGAACTAACAGAACAGTTCTGGGAAATACGGATAAAGAGAGCTTTTCTCCCTTCTACTAAATCTACAGCCCTTTGTGTTGATGTTGCCAAGAAAAAGTATAAACAGAGTGATAAGGGCTACCAATGAGCAGTCGGCTTGGGAAAATGCATCTTAGCACTTGAATGAATGGGCTGCAGGTAAACAAAACTATCCTTTAAGAGTCATTCCAACAAAAACCTGTCCACACTAGATAAATGTGCTTTTGATAGCATGTGCTAAATTGGCTTATCAGTGCTCAGAATATGGCCATTTTGCCATTTTAAGATAAATAAATCAATTCTTTGCTGAAGCTACTTGATAGAGTACGACATCTCCGGTGGCAGGAAACATTAAGATAAGAGCACTTTTGACAGGAACATTTATCATGCAGGAGTGCAATCACACGTAGTTTCTATTATTCTTCTCACACGCTAGTATACATGGGTACACTTGGAATCAAGCAGTATTTTCCATGCTGTTTTTCCTTTTGCTTTCATTGTCTTCCCTCAGGTAGGCCACCTTCATTGAATCATGCATGACTACTGACACAGAACTAATTTTTTCTGGCTAGCAGAGCAGGCAGCAGTGAAATGATGTAAAAAGCTTGTGCGTCTTTATTTTTAGGGGAAGTATCTCGACTTTTAAAAGAGGAAAGAGATTTAGAGAGCGCAGTTGTTCCCTAATGTAAACTGGTTTAAATAAATGATGTCCCCTCTTAAAGGACCTGCGCTGTTAACCCTAACCACTCTTTTTTCCAGTTGAAAAAAAAGTATGCTTAAATGGAGCAGATATGCGTCCCGTGTCATTTGTACAGCAGAATAAATGACTAGATTGAGCGGCGTAGTCATTTGAGTGGTTCAAAGGTTCTGTGTCCTTGGACTGGAACACTGTTAGAAGCTACTTTCCCTTATCATTCCAATTCTTGGGTGTATTTTTTTGTTCTAGGTTTGGCAGATAATCATTGTGATAATTATTGTGAGCCAGGAGGGTGTATGGGAGGAAATCACATGTTAATTGTTCTCCCCCCTCTCCCAAGACCACCCGTCTTCTTTTCACAGCAAACTGCCTTAATTACTCATTCTTTTGGCAGGAGAAAACGTGCAAATAAAAAAAAAAACACTTGGAAACCTGAGTGATGGCTTGATGCACATTGCGTTTCTGTCATATGTTGCTCTGGTTCTCAGGGGGAACAAGAAGACTACCATTTTGTTTTCTTTTCAATGTTTTGTTTCATATTACTCTTTTGAACGCATATTGTTTTGAGAAGCCAAACTCTTTACTTAAGTGGCCTCAGCAACTAACCCGACCTACGTTCCTCATCACAGAAATCTGTGGTGGGTAAGTTGCCGTTGATGGGCAACACTGGTGGTGGGGATGTCATACCAGGACAAGTAGGTCCGCATTTAGTGCAAAGTAAATGCACTAAATGTAAAATAATGCAAATTGAAAATCACAGCTGTCAATATCATGAGGTGATTGTGCAGCCCATAACCAGAACTACCATGTGGCCCATAGGGAAAACCAGTTTCATTAATCCAGTATTTTTTATAGAGAGAATTTACACCAATAGATGTCCATAACAACAGTTATTATATTTTTTCCTTTAATATATTATTCTTGTAAGCCAATAACAGCATGTGTTAATTTATTTACACTAAAACCATGCCTGCGAAACAATAATACACACTACTTCCGGTCTATACCGGAAATATATTTATGTTTTGCGTTTCGACAAAATAATGAAAAGTATTGTCCATAGAAAGACATATATACAGTTCATAAATGTAACATTTTAACGATAACAAAATCTAAAGTTTTTAAATAGTTTTGTAGTTTTTTTTGCGCAATCCAAAACAACTGACGTAATAACGTCACCTCATGGTCAGTACAGTAACGTGACGTTTCGAGTCTGACACGCACGACGTCACACGGCATGATAACCATGACCGCTTCATACATGACACAAGAAACGACATAAATAGAAGCAGACGTCTCTCTGCGCTCCTCGCGTTCGCTAATACGTGACCGCTTCCGGTGACAACACTCCCCAATTACGTCACGGTCCCTCACGCAACCAGAGGCAGTCGCGGCACGTTTTTTGACGTTCCGCGTGTATGAAGGAGCCAAGTTCCCCTCTGACACAGGATGGCTCTTTTGCGATTTCTCAGTAAGTGCACGTCCTTGTTCGAACGTCCCCTATGAGAAAGTAAATTACTCAGTTACAAAGTAAGTCTGTTCACCTTGCAAAGACTCCCTCCTCCACGGAATACCCGTCTGCTCTCATACAAAGTAAGTATGTCAACCTTTATGCTTGCAGCAATGCTTTCTGATAGTGGCCACGGTGTATTGTGCATAATAAAACATGAGGATAATAAGCACAATATTGTCACATAAAACGAAAAACTACATTTCAGTTATACTTGCAGGAGTGGGCGGATCAATCTAAACAGCAATAATAGCGACACAAATTTGGTATAAATTTTAAACTGTTTTTAATTTTGCCTACAATCTTAACCTGTGCTTTATACTGATTAGTCATTATAATTTAAAGGTAGTCATGAAGTGATTCAATGGTTTTGAAAAATGTCAAGTATTTGTCTGAAATACTACTGAAATTACTTTCTATAGAGCCAATATTAACATTTTCAGTTATAAGTATAATAAACTATAACTTATTATGATTTTTGTAACAGTAGTAGTTACTGGTAATACTTTTCTTTTATTGTATGCATGCTGTTAATTTTATCAACATTTCAGATTTTTTTGTTATGTTATGCCTTTTTGGTCTGTATATTTTTTAGTATTTCTACAATGTTCCAGGGGCATAATAAATAAATAAAAAAGCTGTAAATAAGTCCCTTGCCACTTTGAACGCTGTAGCTTCATTGTTACTAACAGCATGTGCATGGATGTCAATGTGGCTTGGCGGTGTATTATAAAAATTTAAATAAAAAATTAATAGGACTTGCATGAAGTTTCAGAATGATCAGTTTTGCTCCAGCACTTCTTAAAATTGTGATGTTTACAGGTCTGAGATTACTCTGCGACTTCTCCTTTTAAGTCTCATCTCTCTCAGCTTCATAAAAAATGGTGAGCTGATGCCAAGCATTTTAAATGCTGCATGATGTGCCTGTCTAAATATGAAGGACTGTGATTGACCCCTACCCTCCATCCCACCCCAACAGCGTGAGTGTATTTCCGTGCACGTGGGTCAGGCCGGTGTCCAGATTGGCAATGCCTGCTGGGAACTTTACTGCCTGGAACATGGGATTCAGCCTGATGGCCAGATGCCCAGCGACAAGACCATTGGTGGTGGTGATGACTCCTTCAACACATTCTTCAGTGAGACAGGAGCTGGAAAACATGTGCCCAGGGCTGTGTTTGTGGACTTGGAGCCCACTGTAATTGGTAAATATCCATCAGTGATCTCACTAAGTATGGACTCTAGTGTTCCGGACTAATGTAAGCATGCAATCTCCTTAGATGAAGTCCGCACTGGAACCTACCGTCAGCTGTTCCACCCCGAGCAGCTGATAACTGGCAAGGAGGATGCTGCTAACAACTACGCCCGTGGACACTACACCATCGGCAAGGAGATCATCGACCTGGTCCTGGACAGGATCCGCAAACTGGTGAGAAGCCTCAAACTGAGGTGTGAATAATTCCAAGCTTTAATTTGGACTTGTTTCCTCTCCGTCACCAGGCTGACCAGTGCACCGGCCTGCAGGGCTTCCTGGTGTTCCATAGTTTCGGGGGTGGAACCGGGTCTGGATTCACCTCCCTATTGATGGAACGTCTGTCTGTCGACTATGGCAAGAAGTCCAAGCTGGAGTTTGCCGTTTACCCATCTCCCCAGGTGTCTACTGCTGTGGTGGAGCCCTACAACTCCATCCTGACCACACACACCACCCTGGAGCACTCCGACTGTGCCTTCATGGTGGATAACGAAGCCATCTACGATATCTGCCGCAGGAACCTCGACATCGACCGTCCTACATACACTAATCTAAACAGACTCATAGGTCAGATTGTGTCCTCCATTACTGCTTCCCTTCGTTTTGATGGCGCTCTAAACGTTGATCTGTCAGAGTTCCAGACCAACTTGGTGCCATATCCTCGCATCCACTTCCCCCTCGCCACCTACGCTCCCATCATCTCTGCTGAGAAGGCTTACCACGAGCAGTTAACTGTTGCTGAAATCACAAATGCCTGTTTCGAGCCAGCCAATCAGATGGTGAAATGTGACCCTCGTCATGGAAAGTACATGGCGTGCTGCCTTTTGTACCGTGGGGACGTGGTGCCCAAAGATGTCAATGCTGCTATCGGCACCATCAAAAACAAGCGCACCATTCAGTTTGTGGACTGGTGTCCTACTGGCTTCAAGGTGGGCATCAACTACCAGCCACCCACCGTGGTTCCTGGGGGGGATCTCGCTAAGGTCCAGAGGGCCGTGTGCATGCTGAGCAACACCACTGCAGTGGCAGAGGCCTGGGCCAGACTTGACCACAAGTTTGACCTCATGTATGCCAAGCGGGCATTTGTTCACTGGTATGTGGGTGAAGGCATGGAAGAGGGGGAGTTCTCCGAGGCTAGGGAGGACATGGCAGCTCTGGAGAAGGATTATGAAGAGGTCGGTGCGGATTCCATTGATGACCAGGGAGAGGAAGGAGAGGAATATTAAAGAGTCATCTGTATGTAAAAAATTGACTGTTCAATTATTATGGATGAAACAAGTGTTCTGTTTAATTTTAAACGTGATACTAAATTTTTGCATTGCAGTGAATCGTACAATGCAGCTGTATTGCCGTGAGGTGAATGTAATATGCATGAATAAAGTTCAAAGTCATTCAATTGCATTTTTTGTTACTTTGTATAGTTTGGTACCCAATATGGCACTTTTTTCTTAAAAGTGAACTGGTTGAGTTGGACAATCTCACCACACAATCATTCCATATTTAATTTAGGACCCAAAAAGCCTCAGGCACTTTGAATTCAGGGGAATAAAAATTCAGCACACCCAAGTTATCTGCTCTGCTTTCCGGCCAAAGACATTTGAGCTGTCTGGGTGTATGTTTATCGTTGCTCCATTTATAACAGTTTACCAAATAACATGCAGCGTGGTGTAAATAATGTATTGCAAAGGATATGCTTTGTTCAGCTTTCAAATTCAAATTCTATACCTACAACCTCTGTTGCAAGTAGTGTAGGCAGTGCACAGAAAGCAGTGAAATACACTAAAATCCAACTGGAGATGAAAATTCAACACTAGTTAGACCTGCTTTAAGACGTGAAAAGTGCTATTCGGTGTTTGCCTGTCATTCCTCTACATTCTTTTTTACCTCTCATAAAACGTGTTTATTGCTGCTCTGCTGGTGCCTGGGAAAAGCGCACAGGAAAAGATGCATGTATTTATTTTTGAATACACAATAAATTATGGCAACAATAAAATGAATATTTGTTGCAGGGAGTTTTAAGTCCACATTCCCAGAAGTCAATGATTGTGGTGGTAGATATGGTCCATTCAGATATTCTTTGCCCACAAACTGAACTGCAGTGTAAATAAATAAGCGTGTGTTGAGCTACAGATTCGCTTTCTCATTTTATGCATGGATTGCATCATGGAAACATCTGCTGCTGTGATTTAGTCGCCCACCCGATCCCATCGGCCGCTGCATGCTGCGCATCTGCAGATCCATCAAGCAACAATGAAGTGACAGATCATTTCAGCAGGCAGCACTTTCCTGTAGAGTCTCTCGTCAGCAGGAGCAACTGTCTCACATTGTGCTTGTATGCTGAACTCTGCTGGAAGTCCCACTTCTGCACTTTGAGGAAGGAGCCCGGTAAACAACAGTGGCAAATGCCCCAAAATGAGAGCATATCAATGTGAACAGCAATAGGGTTGTCATTCATGAACATAATATGATCCTTTTGCAAATGAAAGCAAAGTGTTCACTCGCCATGTTGCCACCGGGCCAACAAAAGCATCATAAAAGGCAGTTGGTATGTTCTAATACACAATGCCAGCAACAAAAGACCAGTGCCAGTTTGCTTGCTCAAAATTGGCCACGAGGATGTTTCACATGTACTTTAAATGCCCATTAAATCAATCTAGCAGCAGAATAACATGTTTCTGCCAGCACTTTGTTTGTTGTCCTCCTTGGGAGTACCAAGCACCCCCGGCTAACTGGGAGATCTGGGAGAAGTTCAATAAATAAAGTCAAGCCACTGCTGGGATCCAATAAACACTGCAACTGCTCCCCCAAAAAATCCCAACTGGAACAGTACACACCTCGGTTTTCAGTGAAGATAATAGGGACAGCACAGTTCACTGTCATCAGAAAACAGGCGATATGGCCGTAATGTCAGTGAACTGGACTTGCTCCAAACCTCTGCCACCTTTCACTGAGAGAAAAGAAGCATGGAGACAGTGCAATTGTGACATTCAATTCCTTTGAAATGTAAGCCAAGAGAACCCAACCTTTGCAGAATAATTAGACGGTGTCCAAAGAAATCCCTTCCAAGGCTTTTCCAGACCTACAATAACAGAAGTTGTAAAAATGACAACAATATATGTTTACTGTAAACCTATAGCAGCGCTGTGCCAAAGTCTTCCACGATTTACAACAGTGGGGGGAAAAGATATTGGTCGAGTGTCATATTTGTCCAGCCTTTTGTTGGTTATTTCCTAGTTCCTAGGATGACAAAAGGATGGGAGGATGGCTCATATTGGGGAAAAATTCCATCCCCGCATCTGCATCTTCATCCAGAACAAAAGATTTGCTCTCACCAGACTTCATTAGTCCAAGTGCCACATCCAGGGCCGCCTCGAAGCTGAATTTTATTTGGTTGCCGCCACAAATTATGTGCTCCATACTAATAAAAATATACATCCATCCATTCTCTACACCGCTTATCCTACTAGGGTCAGTGGGTTATGCTGGAGCCTATCCCAGTTGACTTCAGGCGAGAGGCGGGGTACACCCTGGACTGGTCGCCAGCCAATCGCAGTAATACTATATACAGTGGTGAAAAACGTGTTTTATTAGTCAATGACATGTCTAAAGCTTTGGGACTCCACAAATGGCGAAAACATGCAACAGTGGTGAACCTTCCCAGGAAAGGCTGGCCAAATGACCCCAAGAGCGCAGTGACGACTCAAAACCAGGCCTCACTGACCCGAGTTAAGGTCAGTGTTCATGACGCCACCATGGCCGAGTTCCAAGACAAAAATCACTACTGAACAAGAATTTTGCCAGAAAACATCTTGATGATCTCCAAGACCTTTGGGAAAATACTCCATGTTCTGGCAAGGTAAAAATTTAACTTTTTGGAAAGTGTACCAACAGTAAAATAGTAGTGTGATGGTCTGGGGCTGTTTTGTTGCTTCAGGACCTGGAAGACTTGATGTGGTAAATGGAACCATAAATTCTACCACAAATCCTGAAGGAGACTGTCTGGCCATCTGTTTGTGACCTAAAGCTGAAACAAACTTGGGTTCTGTAGCAGAACATTGATCCAAAACAAAAAAAGGAAGTCCAACTCCGAATGTCAGAAGAAAACAGAATGAAGACTTTGGAGTGGCCTAGTCAAAGTCCTTACTTGAATCTGACTGTGTGACTGTGTGGCATGCCCTTAAAAAGGTGTCTCATGCAGGAAAACCCTCCAATGTCTAATGACTGTTTCACTACGTCAAAGCTACTGCTGCAGTATTAAGGGCATCTCACCAACAAAGCTAGTGGTCTCCAAACACTTTTGTACATATTTCTTACAGGTGGCTTTCTAAGCGTAAGGAGGCCAGAGGTCAATTCGTGCACCCAACGTGGGACTCTGAGGACTCAAAATGCTGTCACATCGACTGTGAGGTTGAAGTTTTATTAGGGGGGAAAATGCTGAGCGTGAGAATGATAGTGTGGTTAGGAAATCAATATTTCATCTCACAGGGTTTTCACCTGAAGGCCTGCACAGTAAATACCACTGATGGGTACGTTAGTGGCTCACACACAGAGACGCACAATTGAATTTTGTAAAAAAAGAATGGAGCGTGTGTGTGTGGTCACACAGCATTGATAGTCTGATGATAGGTGACAGATCTATATTAGATGTGTGTGCTCCTAATGTGCCTCTGTGTGTTTTCCCTGATGGCTTCCCAAGATCTACAATTCATTCATGTTCCCTCATACTCCAAAACAAATCATCCACACCTGGCAATGCTGTGTTGCTGTTTTAGACCACAGAACGCTGTGTAGTGTTTTTGGAATCTGGGTTTGTAAACATACAACTTATTTTGGGGCCGAGGGAGTCACTAAACATGTCATCCAAGCCACAGCTTAGCAAACAGACCATTAGCTAAGCTTTTTGCACATGCGGCAGGAGCCAGTAGGTCAGGCAGCACTCAAAGCCTTTGGAGCAGACTTGCATCCAAGCAGCAAATCTCTGTTGGCGCTCAGGAAACAGACCGTGGCGGGAGCTGGGGGGGAAGCAAAATTGAGCTTGTGACACCAAAAGCTGCTAGTCAGAAGAATGACGTGTCAAATCCGAGTAGTGACTACAGGTTTGCACTGTCAGCTTCATTTAACAAATTCCCTTAATTAATTGCCTTTACCTCTGTCTGACTGAACATTCCAAAGATGGGATCCAACAAAATCAGTATTTGCCACTTTGAGAGTCTTTATGCAATTAACAGAGACTACTACAAGCTGTTGTGGAGCCTTTCGTGAAAAAACATATCACAATCTGTATCTAAGATTAAAACTGTGCTATGGACGTTAATCTTAATCCCCCCCACACACACATGCATGAATAATGCACACATACATACAGCCCGACGGCACAAATCTCACTTAGGCAGCTCTACAGCATAGACTTTAATTGAAAGCATCACACGTGTCTTGAATGTGACTCACACTGCAGTCACTGTCGCTGGAAGCATTCCGTCAGAATCATTTCTAGGATCAGAAGGAAATACGACTCCACACTGGAGATCACCTAGATTGTCACCTTTTGTGCAACTCAGAGTCTCATTTTCAGCATTCACGGGTAAGATAAGAAGCAGGCCAGATGCGCCACATGAATCTCCAAAGACGTAGAACCAGCCCTGACATGCGTGCCACACAGCTTGCTTGCCCTGGTTTCCTGACCTTCCTGCAACCCGCCGCACCAGTCTGTCCCTCAACCAATGTCACCTCCGCCCTCCAGCGTGTGCATTTACCATTAAGGGTGCTGCTTCGCAAGATGGTGCCTCCTGTCGTCACAAGGCTGCACAGATTAGTCGATAGTGAAATTGAGTGTCAGGGTTAAACCAAGTTGTCTGGGTGACGGCTGCCTGAGGCTGCAGAGATGAAACTCCCTTAGTAACACTAGCCATTATCTCCCAATATAACCTGAAAAGTGCTAAAGGCAGGGTGGGATTTGATGCACACACTCTCATCTGAAGTTGTGCCTTGTTAAAGAAATGCCAATGAGCAGCATGTGACATCTTGACGGGAGGTGGTGTTGCAGGGAAGCAAGCACTCAAGGTTCCCCTGCAGCTATCCTTTCACACCTCATGCTAAATTACCATGCCTGTCAACCCTCCCGTTTTCTCTGGGAAACTCGCCTATTTTGCCCTTTTTCCAGTCACCCTCCCGTTTAAATAGTTTCCCCAATCGACTGGATTGCATACACTACATGTTGGCAGCTCAGGGAGACTTTGAACATCTGTGACTTCTGACCTTGCAAATGCTTCATATTGTCTTTAAATCCATTGGAGTGTAACAGCCAGGGGTCCTGAAACCTTTCAGTTCATAGTACAGCAGAGCTGCGGTTCTTGTCATTAATTTGTTCCTAAAGGTGTGACTGTCTTCGTACAAAAAAATGAGGCAATTTTCCCCATTGGAAATCATCTAAGCATTAATCTGTTCCAGTCAAACAAAAATATTAACAACAAATATATTTTATAGAGAATAATAACGGTTGTAGAAAACAATGTCATATACTGTATTGATATTGGGCTTGTTTTCAGCTATTTCATGTCTTTATTCAACACACCATGCACACTGACAATATTTAGAACTCATTGTTTCAACAACATGTAGCCTACATAGTGTTGTGTTGTAAATTGGTTTAGTTCCTACGTTCCATGAAGGCACCGCCACAGGGGAATGGCCGCAGCCTTTTTGTCCGTGTCATGATTCCATAGCCCTCTCAGTTCAAGATACACACCCCCATCATGTGAAAAGAAAAAATCAAACAAAACTTTTTTAAAAAAAGATGTGAACATGTAAAAAGAAACTCTAAAAATTTGATTTGAATCTGAAGCAAAACAGAATCTAAAACATCAAAATATATGACATAAAAAAATGGAATTTATTTTTAAATAATTAGTAATTATATTTGACCTGAATATATTTTAGTGCATTTATTTCAATTTTGAGTATGTATTACTCAAAATTCAACATCAAAACTAAATTTTTTTGATAAAATTTTATTTTTGTTAGTATAAAACTTTTGGCCCTCATATGCCGGGTGTGAAAAGATCTTTACCCCCGACCTGATTTCTTATGTTTTTGTTTGATTGCTACGTTTAAATGTTTGAGATCATCAAAAAAATGTAAATATTAGTCATCGACAACACAACTGAAAACAGAATGAAGTTTTTAAATGAAGAAAAAAATTACTGGCACTCACAACATCCTTTGACCCCATGGCAGGCTATTTAGGTGTTATTTAGCCAGATAGTTGTGAAGGGCCCTTAGTTTGGACACTTGATTTCATGGATACAGTACAGTGCATTTGGATCAGTCTTTTATAATACTGTACAAAAACAGAGTCAGGCAAACTTTTGGTAGAAATTTTCAGCAAACACCAAATCATACTGAAATGTGTACAAAAACTGAGGCTTGACTGTATATGTAACATGCTACTGCACAGGAGGAGTCAAGGTCTAAATTAAAGAGCTGAGATAGACAGTTGCTATCTAAGTCTGAGTTTGCAGGCATAATTGCCCTCAATGATGAAATCAGACTGAGCTTTATCAACTAATGGGAGATACCCCTCCGACATATGCCTTGGAGGAAGGGATTCCAACTCAAATACTATTAAAGATGAGTAGATAGTGGGTGGGCCGCATGGTGATTGAGTGGTAAGCATGTAGGCCACACAGTCAGGAGAACAGGTTCGAATTTGATCTTGTACTTCCTCAATGTGTACCAGTAATTCATAAATTTATCAAAGTTTTAAAGATCATGTCACATTTCTTTGTTTGTTTTTCATCTATGTTCTTCATAGACAATCTGCCTAAAAGGAGCAACAAATGCTCCATTGATGGTGAACAAGAGCATGGAATAGCTACCAGTTGTCGGACTGAATGGGGTTACGAAAGAGCAGAAACCTGAATACATTTTTATTAGTCAAGGGTTTACACAGGATGACAAATGTGGTTTAATTTGCATTTAAACCCTTCCTGTAGAATGTGTTGTATCAGTTCTGTGCAGTGAGCGCTAAGACGGCAGAGCAGGGTAAATAGACGGGAATGGAGGTTGCGCTGGATTTAATTAGAAGTATGTTGCTTGGCAAGCAAAATGATTTTGAGCAAAAGAGAATTGTTGACAGAATGTGATTTTCTGCAGCTGTTGGAAGTACCGTCGAGGAAACAGCTCACTGTGTGTTGCCTTAATCACTCGGCGAAGTATCATTTCATGTGGTGCTGCTGAATGTAAGGAAGCATGTGTACAAGCAATTTAAATGAGAGGAGTGAATGTATTTTTAGTTGCAGCACTACAGCAGGTCAGGAACGGGATTTCTAGCTTTGTAATTCGAAAGATCCTGTAGAATGCACATCAGTGTTTGCGTGCAGACTAATTAGTCAAAAACAAGCAGATCATAATCATTGTTTGATTCTATTGTTTTACATAAAAGCGTTCTCTTACATCATCGACAACACTCACTGTTTCCATATGCCAGTGTGCCACTCACACTGCTGGAAAACAATATGCTGTCACTGTAACTGCTTCTTGCACTAGAATATCCATTCCTAACGCAACAAAGCACCTGCAGGCATTTTCCCGTTAAACTTCTACTGACATGACAAGTGACATTTCTGCTTTCATCCTCTAGAACACTCACGTCAACTTCTTTCATATCTGACTATATGCATATCTTTCATTTCGATTTTAGAAAAAAAAAATTTAAACAGTGCTCCTACAGGAAACATTTTGTATTGTGAATTAGAAACATATAAAAGTCTCCCTTCTGTAAATACAGTACATATAACACAGTCTCCCTGATGGTCCTCGGTTTAAGGTGTTCCCTGGTTAGGTCCAGGGTCCCATATATTATGTAGAACATCATTTTGGTCCACAAACATTGGTAAATCCTGCTTCCTGGGCTTTTAGGGGAGTCGCTAGCGCTCTCAAATCTCATTTAACCGACCCTGGTTTGAGCCTGGGCGGAAAGCAGGGCTGGCTGAACCAGGCAGGTTACATTATGTGTTCATTTAAGTATATTTTCGATGCAAGATCCAATTTATGGGTGCACTGGCACATGCAGCCCCCCCACAGTTTAGACATTCTTAACCCCTGTTTACAACTATTTTACTCATTGGCAGCAACTGGCACACAAAATTGCGTACTACTGCAGGGATATGGGTAAACAAGGCTATTCAGTAACACATGCACAAAGGACTGACATCACAGATGCTATATATGGGGTAGATGTCATTTTGTTCTGCAATACATCCTTGGTCATGTTTAATGTCTGAATGTTGACAAAGAATCTGAAAAAGTAACACTGGTATATTGTGACAACTGGCGAGTCAAATGCATGTGTGCAATCTGGCAACTGGGCTTCAACCCCGACATCTCTTAATCTCCACATGAAATGCAAAATGAGGTTGGGGTGGGGTTTCAAAGCAAAACATCTTAAAATAGGCGCAAGTCCTCCTCTAGGAAAGGATTTTATTAAAGATGCACAAGTGAGATCAAAAAAAGCAAATGGCTTGCAGTCTTATCTGACCGTGAGGGATGGAACAACGAACATTCTAGTGTGTTCACTCTCTGGAGGTGCCATCACTGGATACCATGATGGTGTTTCGAAATGGCTGCAGTCTTTAAACAGCTAAGTAGCCAGGTTCTGTCTGTCAAGCTCCATTTGATGTGAAAGTGTAAGTGAACACGGCCTGGTAACAGTCTGATGTGAAGACATACATCTTCTGGTTGCTCCACTGAAGGTCAACTCAAATGCAGGAGCTCACCTTTAATCTGAGCTTTGATTGAACCAAAGCCTAAAGGTCATTGTTCATCACCAGTTGAGAGTCTATACGGCTCTACTCTCCCCTGTGGCGCTTTGATTGGGCACATCACGGCTAAGACACCAATTAGGACATCCCATTGCACATTCGATGGTCTCTGTGGTCAGCTTCCACCCCAGCAGTGTTATGAGGAAAAAAGTCTGTTCCACTCCATCTCTGCCCGATGGCCATGAGGTTAAGATCAGTCAAACCTCTCCAGACTTGAGATTGCCAAATCCTTTATAGACATGAATGAGTCTTTTGCAGCTGATGCACTTCAAGCTTGCGAGGCAACACAACAATCCTGCTAAAAAGATGGGCCCAGAATCCTGTACTAAAGTAGACGGTACGTTTGCAGGAGGCAATGTCAAGCGGTTGCACGCAACTGACCTTTTGAAATACAACATAACACCATAAACAAGAGTAGGCCAGTGACAAAGGTTAAGCGTTATTTTGCTGCTGTTGTGGAGAGTACAAAACAGAAGTAGCTTTCATTTTGATAAAAACACTAAAGACGAACACCTGCCTCCAAATTCTACTGCCGTTTACTGCATTTTTCACATGAATCTGTTTTTTGACCGGTGACTCCCACATAGAAAAATTCCTGTTTGGCACCTATCACACTAAAAACATTCGGAAGTACTGAAAATGCTTTTGAGCATCAATACTTCTCCCTCCCTTGTCTCTTTTGGCGTTTAATTCCACTGCTTTACAAAGTCAGCAGGCTGAGCCCCTCCTGTCCTCGTCATCAGTGTAGGACACCATGATACAAAAAATATAAACAATGCACAACAATTGTGGGAAACTAAGTGTTACAATGCGCCAGTGCACTCGACTGTGAAAGCTCTGATGACTCTTGAGTCTGTAAGCACCTTAAGAGTCTCGCTGGACATTAAATTGACAGTTCAGGGTTTTAGCTTGATGATGAGCACTCTCTACGTTGGTTCAAACCTGGACAGAACGTGGGGCTGGCTGGACCAGTCCGCATCAAGAATAAGTTCCATTCATTACAAATCCATTTTCTATGCCGCTTGTCCTCACAAGGGTGGTAAGCTGGAGCCTATTCCAGTTGACAGGTGGGGTACACTGTGGACAGGTTGAACCTCAGATCTCCTGACTGTGTGGCCAACATGCTAACCACTAGCCTACTGTGCGGCCATTCCATCCATTTGTCATTTATTCATAATGTAAAAATAGTGACAACAACCGAGGTACCACAGTGCACAGATTTGTTTGACACTATGGAGGGTCAAGGGAGATATTCGGAACAATTGAAAACAATTTGGGTAGGCTGGAAATCACACAGCTGTTTCAAGCTACTGCACATCAAGTTCATTTTTCAATTATTTAGCAAATCCTCTGGTTGCCTTTGTTGCTCTGAGTAGGCGTGTAATAGCAGCGGTGGTTGCAGTTTGATCCTTCTTGTCTTTCTGATCTTCTATTAGAAGCTCCAAGGAGAGGCCGCATCACAAACGTAGGTCGTGTAAAGCTGACACTTGAATGAACTCAATTTAACAGCCCAAATAAAGACTTGCGACAAGTACCGCTGCTTCAACCAATCTGTCATTTTGTAGTCAATGCCAGTTTGGGCTGTCACATGACACAAAACCAAACCCTGGGAAGATGTCAGGGCTGCTCTGAGACAAAATGTTTTCAAATCTCTGGTTACAACCACTACATCCAACCACGACTATAAGACACAGTCAGACAAGTGTGCATGAATGTGTATGTTTGTCAAGGGAAAGAATGTTTATGCCTTAGTAGACACAAGACATGACAAGATCTATGAGAATATGAGACATACAGCCTAGTAGTGCTAAGACAAATCAAATACAACCTCAAGATAGAGGCCTTGTTTATAAAAACTACAGGAGAGCTAAAAGGTCGAGTTTCACCTTTCGCCTAACTT
This sequence comes from Doryrhamphus excisus, assembly GCF_037039965.1. NCBI lineage: Eukaryota > Metazoa > Chordata > Actinopteri > Syngnathiformes > Syngnathidae > Doryrhamphus > Doryrhamphus excisus. The sequence goes on along the minus strand of NC_136371.1, from coordinate 7,975,665 downwards.
CCTGTTCCACACATACACGCACACACACGCACACTATGCCCGTTATCAAATGATAAGGAAGGCCTTTCAATGAAATCCCTCTGCCCTGCATCCTTATCCAACGCAAAGGGCAGAGGGAGACACACTGGAGACCCCCCGGTGTTGTTTGTGAACATAAACAGAATACGGGAAGTCATATGAAGAGAATCATATGGAATCATACAGAGCCTATTAATGTAACAAAATTAGGGCTGTCAAATCAGTCAAAGTTTTAATCAGATTAATCAGTGTTTTCAAATCAATTAATCATGATTAATCCACATTTGCAACATTGTTTTTTACAGTATTTTATTAACAAGAAATTTAGAAATGTACAGTATTTTAGTGACAGGAAATTGAGATATATTAAAGTAAATAATGAAATTAATTAGCTGCATTATTTTTGACAGCCCTAAACAAAATCTATTAATAGTACACATGAAACCAAACTGCTTTTATAAATGCAATAAGATAACATTTTTCTAACAAAATTACATTCACTGAAGAGTATGAATTGAACTAAGTGTGAATATGAGCGTGAACGGCTGTCTGTCAATATGTGTCAGTGCTGTGATGTGTTCACTGACTGATTGGAGCTTCCGTTTGACCCTGAACAGGGTTTGGATGGAGAGGGTAAGATGAATTGGGATAATTAGGCTCGTCTTCCCTTGGTGCACCTGTGTTTGCAATCAGGAAAGGAAAAAGAAGGTTGGTAGGTTAGAGCTTCAACAAGCTGTGGTCTGTACTGAGCTTGTGCACTGCTCCACTGTCGAGGTTAACAGCAAAAAGTGTAATAAAATACTGACTATTATTACTAGATGCTGGCAGCTGTGTGAATTAATTATACAGACCGACTCCCATTGCATCGCTTCCTACCTTATGTGTATTATTGCATGGCTGTGGTTTTCATAAAATCCACAACTGGAAGCTACATGTCAAGTAAATGGAAAATATGATTACATGATTCTTAATAATGCAATCTGCTTTAAAGTCGCCACTCTCTTCTGAGTTAAGTGGATTTTTCTCTTTAGCACGTGAATCCAAGCAAATGCCAAAGCAATTCAAGCCATTGTTTGCTGTTCTTTAGACTCACTGAGTTGGAGCTCCCTCTAGGGGTAAGAGTAGGCAAGCATTAGGGTCAGTCACAGTCCTATCCAAAGCTGGTATACAGCTTTTAAATGACAAAACAGCTCCTCCCCGCTTTTGAGATGATATTATTATTGATGTAAATCCTTTCAACAGCAAGTGTGAGGGGGGGCTAGTAACAGCCCCGTTGTGATGAATAAGAAGCCCTTTCAGTGGGCTCCAAGCAGCTCCATCTTGCTCACCCCCACCCCACCCCACCCCTTCCTCCTAGGCGCTGCCTCTGGTGCCTGCCACAGAGCAACCCAGCTTAATTGATGAATCTCTACAGCACCTTTAATGATTACATCCAGGAATAAGAGTGAAATATAATCGTTTATATCCTGCCGAATTTATATGAATTCCATACTGGGTTTTGTTGCTATATAACAAGCAATTAGTACAAAAATGTCAGTACTACAGCAACAAAAGCAAAAAAAAAAAGTTGAACCGCAACAAAAGCAGCATTATATTGTGTGCTCTTAGATTTGCAATTGATTAACTTCGTGTTTGGTTTATCCAAAAGACACTATGTGTCTATTAGGCACTGCAGGAATTACCTGGACCTGAACTTCAACATTCACCCTGTTTATAGTATAGGTAGTTATAGTATAGTAAAGCCTTTCCTTAAAAAAAAATTGCTCACCATTGGTTGTGCCCAGGGAAGGTTGAAAGGTTGTCACTGCAGACCAGAGAGAAATTCTGACCTGATCAGTTCCGTGGTCAGGTTTGTGTCAAACCTACATGCAGTCAATTATACAAGGTATGAGAAGAGAAACAAACATTTTCTACATAGTGATTGACGAAAAAATATTGAGGCTCACTCAATATTGTGCTTACTTTTTGTCCGTGCCTCCTGGGAGAGAGGCAGGAAGTTGGGTGAAAGCAGCAGGAGATGTGACAGGAAGGATGTCTTTATTATAGTCAGCCGAACTACAAGACACACACACACACACACATTGATTGATGCACCTGAGAGTCAGACCATATGTGACAGAACAGAGGAGGACGGATATCCACTCGGCCTTGCTTAGATGAAAGGACGTCTAAGAGCTGCTTTTGAACAGCAAAGATAAAACTACACGGTTTGCCTGAAAGCACTTTGAGGACTAAAGTGAATTAAAGCACAGCCAAGCCAAAGTTTTACTTTTAGCCTCCTTACATGTACTTATCTCCAGCAGCATTTCCGAGAAGAAGTCATTTGTCAGTCAACCCTGTTTCTGAAGCAGTAGAGTTCATTCCGGTACCATTTGGTATGCATTTTCTAAGTCTTCCATTGTCAAGAGCTGGGTGCCTGTACTGCAGTAGCACTTTGAAGTAGCATTTGGATACCAACAGCAGTCTCGCAGTTCCTAAAGGGTGCTGTTAACATACCTATCAACAGTTGCATCTGAAAGTGAGGGACACTTTCCAGTAAATAAGGATAAATCCCACCAGAATCCTCCCTGATGCAATAAAAAAAATCTTGGGGTTGAGGTTAGGAGGATGCTAGTATTGCTGGGTTATATTAATAACATGGCCTACAGGCCGTTTTCACTGTTATGTTGCCACCAACTGCACAGATGTATAGAGCCAATAAAAAGTCAGATAGCTGAATTGTTTTTTTCCCCTTCAGGATGGACTATCTTAGGAACTCTGTATGCACTTTTTGAAATCCCCATCTGAATAAATGTCAAAGGAAAAAACTGCTACTGTCTCTCAAAATAGATAAAAGATCAAATCCAACCTGAATAGACAGCTTCTAGAGAAAATGTCCAACCCCAACAGAGAGTGATGATACTATATAGGATGTGCATCAGTCTAAAATGAGAGCCGAAGGCTCTCTCTCTCTCTCACACACATGGACTTGAGCATATGAAGGACATCTACATAAAGGAATCTACTTGAATATACTGTTATATGCTAGCATCGAAAGAGGGCGAAGGACATCATTTGACAGATCATGAGGAAAGCTACTAATGAAGCACATTGTATTCACTACAAGAAATCGTTTTATAAGTGCAAATATATAATTACCCATTTAGGATGATGCTTGTCAAGGCAGCATGTTTGGACAAACATGTTGCCGTCATTAAGTCAAATTTGTCCCATGTCTTCAGTCCTGTGATTGCTCCCTAATGCAAAAGAAAAGACAGCTTAGCAGTGACCTATTTTTTAATATATTAGAGATGTTTAATTTCAATAGCTTCACTGGCCTTCGATAAAAGACAGAAACTGAATTACCTTTGGTTCGAGAGGCTGTGTGTGCAAAGTTTGTGACTCCATCCCATTTGTGCAGCCCTCAGCGGTTGAATAACTACACATAGAGTACAATGATTATATAGCTAACAAAATCAAACAGCACATATTAAGTAAAGGTGAAAAATGAAAGGTTTATACCGAGGAAGCGGACAGAGATGGAAGTCCATATCACTTTCAAGATATTTAGGGGTTGGCTTGTAGGCCTGGAGGCCAGGAGCAGGGTTCTAGAGCACATAATGAAAACATATGACAGAAAATATCTATACCAAAGTGTTATCTGCAATGTTAATAATCATCCATCAATGATTGCTAAACATGAAAAGGAGCCTTACAAAGATTCGCAGTGGGTGTGCTTGAATGGGTTTGAGGAGAGCACTCGGGAAAGTGAAGTTAAGATCGTTGGCATCTTGCTCTTCCTCTTCCCCTGTTGTGGGGGACTGAGAGCCATCCTCCTTGGGGTGAAAAAAATGAAGACATAATTGGTAGATACAGCAAATGTGTGAATGATACTGGTTCATCTTTATGAGTAGTTCCTTTACAGGATCTTCAGTGCGAAGTGGGCGGGCTAAGGTCGTGGGGATGAAAGAATTAAAGGCCTCCCAGGCTGACACAGGCTGGTATTCCATAATCTTGTAGTACAGAGGAACCTAACAAACAAATCAGCTTATCAAATAGATGAATAGCTGTTCAAGTGCACTAATTACTTGTTGTGTAGCTGAGGAGATGTGAGGACTGACATGAGCAGGTAGCTGCACCTACTTGAAGCTTGAAGGTCGGCACGTGCGTTGTCACTCTTACATCAACGGTATCCACAGGCACAGCAGCAAAGTCAAGAGTCTGCAAAAATCCAGAAGTGTGTAATTGATGTAAAATACCTGTTATTATCGACGTAAAGGCAGACTTTATATTTTATGAATCCTGTATTGGTTGTGTGAGATGTGATGCAGGTATGTCTGAAAACTAAACAGCGAGTTTCTGTTTTCAGTAACAGAACATACAAACCAGCGAATCAGCATCATCAGAGCAAAGCGGAAAGGAAGAAGGAAAGATTCTGTCTGTGGGGATCTTCATCACACACGCCTCCTCATCTTCTACTGAGACAAATGTGAAACGACAGAAGTTAACTTCTACGGTCGTCTGACCAAAGGGGTCACATTCGTATCATGAACCAATGCACACAGTGCCACAAATAGCTGTTATGTGCTTTGAGGGAGAACTCAAGGGTGATAAAAAAGAAGACCTTTCTGTGTCGAGAGTGAAGTTGCTGCAGCATCTGGTAGCTTCGTCCACAGGGACAGTGTCCGCTTCATGCGACACTGCATCACAACCTGCGTGGGGAGCACAGAGCAGGTTTAAGGAGCCAACAGCTATTATGTTGATGCGTGGGAGGGTTCCTCAAGACTTCTCACATCTGTTTTTCATTGTTCTGAAATTAAGAAGGTAGAGCTATGAATGAATGAATCGATGATTGATCAAAAACTATTTTGGTATTGGATTCAACGTTTGTTGATGTAAAAATTAGGGCTGTAAAATGATTACATGATTACAGATTAATCACAAGTTTTAACTTTAATGAATCATGATAAATAATCGGTAGTTACAACCCTATACAAATGCATTCAAGTGCTGTGCCCATACAATGCTCATTGTAAATGAGTAGGACTGTGTGTTACGAACATGACAGGTTTCCAAAGTGTAAGGTGAGGAAAAATCTATTAAAACTTGCACTCAGGCGCAAATACAGGAATGTATTTTCACTTTTAACATGGTGAAACAGGACATTTGTCTCTTCTTCACTGAATAATGCATGAGTCTTAATGACTACATGTAGTCATGTGCAGGAGGAGGGTTATCTCCAAAAGTGTAATATTTGGCACTGGGGTAGGCCTGTGCTCTGCAGAGTGCTATTTTCTTTATTATTACTTCAATTAAAATGCTCTGCATCCAAGAAACATGCTCTACATTTAGCATGGTGCTCAACTAAATGTACCTGCAACCTCGGAGACTTATGTACGTTTGCGTGTGTCTACCTTGCGTGCTGCCTGCTGAAATAGTTTTAGGGCCCTCTGTTTAAGCTCCCACCGAAAGCTAGGGTGAAACTGGAAGGATGGGACTCCCATGGGGGTCTAGAGGAGGATCCAAAAATGCATGTGAGTGTCACATGCTGATATGGCAACAGGATGATTTCCTCAGTTCAGTTGCTACAGTGTTTACCTGCCCAGCATCACATATTAATCGAACTGAGTAAAGTTTTGGTGGTCCACTCGTGAAGTCATTCTCCTGTCTTACTTCTCCCTTCCTGACCTACAACACAGTCACAATATTTAAAATATTTCTTAACAATAATCGTTTCAACCAAACCAGTTCCAGGTGAATCTTACCTTGTACTGCTGTAATGCAAGCTCTCTTTCCTTCAGCACCTGGCACCTGGTTGCCTCTGTCACTGGGTCTTTACCCCGATGGACTTGTCTGGTGAATATATTACAATGCATGACATGGACAAAAGTAAACCGTATATGGTAGGCAACTTAAACAACAAAGAGAGGATTATGGTTGAACCTACACACGCAGGCGATTGGTTTGCTCTTCTTTAACATTTTGTTGAACCTTTTTCAGGAAGAGAGCCTCCTTCTTCTGCCTGTTCAGCACACCTTACAAGTGCAAGGCAAGTGACTTAGGCTTTGTCAAACTGAGGTTCCACAACTTTACAGTAGTCACAACAGCACACAAACTTCATGCAAGTGAACAAACCTTGACTCGGGTGTTCGGCACAAAGTTTGCTGATGTCCTTCTGCAGCATCTTTGCCACCCCTCCATGGGTGGAGGCATCCACCAGAGGTTTTGGTTTTGGCTGGAGGATAGTGAGAGAGAAGTAAATACAGACAATGTAATAGTATACTGTAAGGTAAATGAATCAAAGAAATCAGTGACAGCTGTAAGTGAATGAAGCAATATGCACAGAGACCAGAACTCCAATAATAGCCAATCCTGTCATGCATTACCTTTGCTTTGATGTCATCCTTGGTGGTCTTTTGTTTGACTGGACTTTGTGTTTTAATCCGAGGGGACGCCTGAATAGCTGGCAAAGACCCTTTACTTTTAGCAGACGTGCTTTTATGATCCAGCTCCCTATTCCGCACAAGTGGAATAAAGATTAAAAATATAGATAGCACTGTCCAGAGTAAGATTAACATCTGATACAGTGAGCTGGAGGTAGCTAAGAATTGATGAAAGTATGAATAATTGTCCAAACATATTTAGTATTTCTATTTCTTGGTTCATGTGCTGCACATCATTTGACTCCAACGACCACTAATAAATTATTAACATTCAGACTGAGATAACATCAAGGTAGGGTTGTGGATAACGTGGCTGCATGTGATGCTTCCTGCTTCCTCTTTCTCACGGGAACACACAAAAATATATATGTCTCTGCAAGGTAATCTCAGTCCTGTTGCTGTGAGTTTTTGGTCGCCCAAGTTAATTACACAGTAAATCTGGTAATACCTGAGATCGAGGAGAGGGGCGGAGCTTCCAGTGATGGTACAGAGATACGATTTTGTGTTAAACTGTGAGATAACCAGCCGGACAGTGACTTGACTAGTCTCATAGCGGCAGGGTCTGAAGGTAACGATGATCTGCACCTGACCGTTGGCTGGGATCAAACCTGAAAATGAAAAATTTATTGTTAAAAACAATAATATGCAGAAGTACCTCACCATTTTACGTGTTGCTGTAATGTTCGGGGAGATACACAAACACTAGACTTAATCGCCGAAACAAAAGCATTTTATTGCAGTTTAAAAACAATAAAAAGGGCACTCCACAGCATTCTTTCTACCTGTGAGTGGACAGATGGAGAAGGCCTCATGCGGCTTGATCAGGTGCACATGGAACTCCAAATCATTGGGAGATCTGCAGCTCAGTGGAATGACGTGGCTAACACTAGAGGAAGGGCCACACGCACAGAGTCCATTACTTCCCTGTATGGATGAAGTGCACATTCAAAGAGAACACCAACACACACCTTTGTCCAAGTGGGGTTGCTGGTAAGTCAATGCGGGATGGGATGTGGACATGAGCGGTGGAGGGGTAAGCATGAACTGGAACTAAGAGGTTCTGATCCGCCTTAAAAAGTGCAGACGGAGAGCAGACATGGAGGGTGAGAGGGAGGTAAGATCATGAGATGTATTATCCTTGTTACCGTCATCGTGGTTGCATGCTCACCTCACAGTGAACCCGAATACAGTCAGACACACGAACCCACTCACGAGGACAGAATTTAACCTTCACTGTGTAGGCAAGGCCAGGAATGAGCCGAAACTTGATAGAAGTCAGATCAGACAAAATGTTGACAACAGAGTTGACTCTTAAAACTTCCTGAGCTCAGAAGAAGAGTACCTTTTTGGCATAGGTTGTTCGGAAGTGCTTGGTTTGGGTGGGGATGATATGAATATTCAGCACTCTCGATGAGATGTTGATTAGTTTCTAAGGAGGAGGGAAATGCGATTAATTTACAATTCATCATATGCACTTGAGAGAAGCATTTAGATATTCCCCATGCTTACATCCACATTCATCAAGCATACATGATGAGGAATCCGTTCATCCATCCTTCATTCATATTTCTCTTTGAAACCAAACAAGAGGATTTTATAATTCCAAGAAATTGGAATAATTTACAGTCTAACACCAAATCAAAGTGGTATTTTTCTCACCACACTCTTCACATAGTCCTTTTCCAGCTTGAAGCCGGTGAAGTGAATTTCGGGAGGATCCACTTCGATCAAGCTGTTGCTCTTCTCTTTGAAAAAAAATTCTACAGTGGGAAAAATACATATATACTGATTCAGAATTATTTGTATCTTCGGCAGTTCTTGAATGCAGAAGTTCATTTGGTTAGGAATAACCGGCTTCGACAGTCAATTCGGCCTCCAAACTTGCAGCAAGTTAATAAATGGAATGGAATATATCCCCCACCAGAAAGCATAATCATAGTGCTTACTGGATTCCAATAGATGGTTTGGGACACTACGTCTTCCTTCCTCCACCAGCTGGCTCAGAGACAGAGGTGCTCCACTTCCGAGGGTGTCTGTGTGCATCAATGAGGTCGAGACGGCCATTCTCCAGGAGGTCAAGGGTCAGCCAAACGAGAAAAGTGGCTGGCAGCTGAAAAACAGCAAAGAGCACAGCGGTATGTTCATTTTAACCACCTGCTGCAAAGCACAAGTTAAAAATTGAATTAAGCAATCGGTACATTCATTATAAGGTCATTGAACGGCATACATTAGCAAAACCCATAGCTGTAGTATCATAATTTGACAAAAACACATAAACTCTGCCTATGGTAAACACTAGTAGTATTATCGCCAAGGCTAACAGCAAAAGCTTTCGTTATAACTTCTACCTGGCTCCACTGGCGCAGGTTTCCCATTGAGAAAAAAGAATTCAGTCCTGTGTGTGTTAAGTACACACGGAGTTTAGCTAATTTGATTCTTGAACAGAATTTGTATCTTATAATTTAACTTCTTTCGGCCATAATTTTATTATCCATAATCTCGAATTTCTAATCTGTCTTCCTGAAACAACGACATTCGTTTTATGCCTGTCGTAATGTTTTTTTTTTTTTTTTACCCATGTTGTCGACTTCACGGTAGCAACTCGAGACACATGCTTTTCTCACGATGTTTGATGAGCGTTGCACAGGGATTTTGACTAGCCCATTTGTTGATTTTAATCCTCCAAGAAAAAAAGAAAATCTTTGTTTATGTGACCGGCATTTCCTTTGCCACCTTTTTTGTTCACTGGAGGACCCCACAAACAAATGTTGTTGTCATAGTGACAGCCGAGTGCTGAGGGGCGGAGTTTAAACTAGTTGTGGCCCAATGACCGATAACTGTAAAGTTCATATGATGCTTAAAATAAAACCGGAAGCTTAATATTTTATTTCAAAATAAAACACATCTAACGTGATGTTAGATCACGTGTTCTGTCGTAACAGGTACGTGAGTACATTAATCAATTTGTGAAACAGTACAAATTTTGTAGTTATCTATCTTACAAAATCTTAGTGGACTGTATGTGCGTGTGATGCACAGGCGGTATTATTTTGAAAGTTGACACAACGGGTTTGCTAATCATAATTTATGATTAGCTTGATAGAATGATTAGCATGATTAGCACCCGATTTGGCTGGGTACGTGGTTGTCTTTACCATTAGTTACAATATTCGGTTTTTGATGTTACAATGAATGTAAAGCTGGACTGGTTTGAGTGCTACTGATAGCACAGGCGACCAAAGTATTCCATGCTTGAATTTATTTAAAAACACGAAGAAAAAGTTGCATCTTGCATCAAAAATCGTTATCAGGTCGCCATTCACACCATTCACCTTGTGAGAGAAGAAGAAAAGTGCATGAGATATCTACAGTGATTCACGTCGCCCGTCATACAAGGTATGTCAGTCATTTAAACGTTTTATTATTCTGTATTATTTATTCAACATGGCTCAAACCACAGTCCCTCCCTCCACTGTGAAAAGATGCTCCAATGAAACTGACTGGAATCTGATGCAGTGTTTTACTGACATCTAGCGGTCATGAAATGTATTGCACATTATTTGGTTTGAATTCAAAATATCTGTGTAAAGGGTAAATACTATTTTACACTAAAGAACAACATGATTATGCACGGTAAGGGCATGGGGGATAACCTGAATTGTTGGCATCCTGCTCATATCGGGGAAACTGTCTCTCAGGCAAGTCTAGATGTGTTCAATGCCGAAGGTGAGATGTAATTCATTTGTAAAATACATATATGGCACGTACCGGGGTTGCCACTGGTTATTTGTTTTCTAACTGTTTCAATGAGACACTCCTTTGTCTTTTTGAGGTTGGCAATCTGTTTGTGACCTCAAACTAAAACCAACTTTGGTTCTGCAGTAAAACACACAAAGAAGTCCACCTCTGAATGGCTAAAGAAAACTAAAATGGAAACTTTGGAGTGGCCTTGTCAAAGTCTTGACCTGAATCCTATTGAGATGCTGACCTTAAAAGCTGCTTCATGCTGGAAAAGCCTCCAATGTGGCTGAATTACAGCAATTCTGCAAAGATAAGTGGGACAAAATTTTTCCACAGCGCTGTAAGAGAATCATTGCAAGTTAACACAAACACTTGATTGCAGTTGTTGCTGCTAAGTGTGGCTGAAGCAGTTATTAGGTTTCCTTTATAATAAAAAGTTTCATTTTAAAACTGCATTTTGTGTTCAGTTGTGTTGTCCTTTGTTCGATGACCTGAGACATTTAAGCGTGATAAACATGCAATAAATAAGAGCCGGTAAGTAGGGAGGGGGCAAACACTTTTTCACACCAATGTAGCTTTTAATGGGTCAGTTAAGTCTGAGAGATGTGACCACAGCTGCTCTGGGGAGACCAATGTGAGGGTCCAAATTTGGCTGGGTCTTGAATACATCTGGACCCAATTACATGTATATATTGCGTCCATTCCCAACCTCATCCACAAGTGTATTTTAAAAGAAGCTGAAATAAGACTGTTTTAAAGATTTTATTCCAGCTTTATATAATCAATTTGAAGTAGCAGTTAATTTTATGTGTTCTATGGTTCTCGTGTTTTTTTGCCAACAGTGACACTCTTCTCCCATACCATCACCATGACATTAGAAGAGAGCTTCAACTTGCGTACGCAGTGGTAAACATATTCTTTCCAAATGCGTCAGGGTGGAAGATCCAATACAGAAATGATTCTATATTCCATATTGTGCCTTCAGCCTTTCCACCAATTCCACATAGGCAGCCATGGCGTCGTCCTTGGACAGACCTGTGGGATCACAACATCTAGTTAGTCTATGCAGGTATACACACCTCACATTGTCTAAGTGGATAAGCTGGACCTTTCTTTGCATTCCACGCATCCCATTTTGCTTTCCCTGCAAAGTCGAGAAACCCTGGACCTTCTGTGGAAAAAGGACAACCAGTTGATTCTCTGTATAGACCAGGAGTGTCCAAACATTGCCCACCAAGGGCTGCATACTGAACAAGTAAAGGATGCGGTTGGTCCTCTTGGATTTTTTTCTTTGGCATGCATGGAAGTAAGGGGAAAATTTCCTCTGGGGGAGAGGTCATGAACAGAACCCACGTTCTGTGGGGCAAGCGTCTGTCTCGACCAGTTGGGTTAAGATAGAAAGATAAGAGAGGGACAGATGGTAGATCTAGTGAGAAAACAGGAGTCTTTATCTTAGTGCGAAGAACTGAGAGGATCAGCGTATCAGGAGACTGGGGTCAACTCCGACCATGTGCTTCATAAAAAGAGTTTTGAGTTCTCTTGAGAAAGTGTGTACCCCCGGATTGAGTCAGGAAGATGGATCTACTACAGATAACTAAAGGTTCTACCTGAAGTTCTACTAAACCTCTATGCAAAGATATCAGTCTTTTCAGTTTGCACAATGACACCCAACCTGTCCAGCTTCTTTTAGACCTCAACCACGCCCAGCTTGGAGTACAGAAACACCAGATATCCCCAACTGTGTTTTTCTGTCTTTTCAAACAAACACATTTTCAAACTTTCAGTCACTTACCTGTATTGACATCCCCAACTGTGGCCTGCTTGTATAGACCATAGAGTTCAGTCAATTCGCCTCTGTTGGGTCGTGTTTTCAGCACCTTCACTTCTTCTACTGCTTTGTTAAATTGTGTCTGGAAATAAAGGACACAGGAATGACGCAGGCGTGCACAAACCTGCACAAAATGTTGCAGCCTTCACCGTGATAATGCCTCAGCTCATACTTACGTACAGTCATGACTGCAGAGAAGCGGAAACCTTGTAACTGTTGAACCAGCCTTCCGGGTTTTAACCTTGTCATCAGGATTTGCTGTGGACCAGAAGTGGGAGGTACCTGCATCACACATCAACAAGCAGGAATGTCGACTCCTCACTGTACTGATAAGGTGGGTGTCCAGTTACAATTCTAACAGAAAGCCAGGAGTGACAGGTTTAGATCTAGAGAGTGATTTAGGAACCCACACAAAGTCATGCAGAACCAGAAAACGGCACAAGGGCCCAGAGCAGGTTTCAAGCGACAACTGTCATTCTGTGCCACAAGGTGGCAGCATCCACACATTGACTCGTACTGCCTGGCCTCGTTTGTCCATCACCTAAAAAAGACCCCATCCACATCTCTCCATCTCTCAACTGGAAATAATTCTAGAGTAGAAAAGGCTTTAATCAAAATTCTGTAATATAAATGTGCTTGTGTTTAAAGACAAATAAATGCAAATTCTAACCCCAGTTAGGATGACATAAGCACCCAGAAGGAAGCAGCTATAATGCAAACAGGAAACAATAAATTCAATGTCAAAATCCTGCAGACAAGGTACCTGTTAATACAAATGCATTATGCATGATGGTTGAGGATCTACTAGTCTCTGTAGACACAAATGATTGATGCTTTCTAAATTACCAATACAACACAAAACATCCCACCTGTGTGCAACACATTTGTTTTCAGCTTGGCACAATCAAAGCGCTCTACTTTTTGTCCAGTGCACATCAAACATTGCTGACATCATCCAGGCCGTTGTAGTATCCGTCGCTGGGCAGAGTGAAGCGAATGTGACGACTCCTCTCCCGGCCGCGACGGATCTGTCGGAGGCGGTGGGCCATGCAGGGCAGCAGGAGAGTGAGGCGGCCCAGCAGAACTGTGATAGGCAGGATGAGGACCATAACGAAGGTGGGTGGCAGGAAGAAGTGGTATCGGGCTGGGTCGAATGCGCGGTCCCAGCCGAAGAGGAGCGTGTGGATGGTGGCCATGGTTAGGGCGCAATGGCCTAGTGTGGACTGTAGGAGATAGAAGTGGCAATTGATATATATATATATTTTTTTAATTTCATTTCAACCTGAAGAAGAGCATTGTAGCTGTGCCAGCCAGCAGTGTTCAGGGTTTCTCCTGTTCACTGGGTCAGAAGTCACAGAACAGCCGCAAGCAAACGCTGACCTTCCACTCATGACCTGAGCCAGTGCCATGCATGCGATCCACATCACCAGAAGCACATTAATTACAAAAAAAAAATCCCAAGGTTGACTCAGGTAGTGGTCAAGGGTTCAAAATAGTCTTGTTCTTCCTCATCGCCACATGGTGAGTGCTGCTTGCCAAGACACATGACTTTACTTCTGCTTTACAAAGCCGTATTCCAAGGCATCTATTCCTACTGTGCATTGACAGCAAGATATTAAAGTAACGCCGCAATTCTTTGTCTATGTATACAAGTATTTTTAAGTCAGTAGTATCTTCCGTGTGGGTGATTGGCTTCAGTTTCATGTTAGAGCAAGAAGTCGATTCAACTAATTCAAGTGTCTGTCCTTAAGCGATGCGCTGCACAGGAACATTCATCGGTGGCTCGCACTGAAAGGATGGCAATAATTCACTGAAGGCCGGCGGTTGGGACATGACTAATCTGACGGCCAGAGGATTAGTTGAGTGGCGAGATGAAAGGGGGGCCAGGGGACAAGGAGGAGAGAGGAATGTGTGAGCCTCAACACTGATGGCAGCTTTGAGTGTTAACGTCAGAACTGAGGCAGCTGCAAAAGTGCAAACACGTTAAATGGCGTTGTATGGATGTGTGACTTCCCTTCGGGGAAACCTCGCCTTGTCTTAAGCCATTTTTTTTGCCATGTGACTACAGCCAGTTCAGGTCAGTAGGCAATTTGTTTTGTCAAAATGTGTCAGGGTCCCAAAATAATTGTTGGGTTACCAAAACGTGGCAATGTGTAGTGGATGAGGAGCAGGTAGAACTGATGCTTTAGCACAGGGCTGGGCAACCTTTGGAATCAAAATAGACATTTGGGCCTTGTTACACCGTATTAAAAACCACTTGGAGCCAAAAAGCTACTTTACCACTAAAGTGAAGGCAACTCTAAATATATAATTTGCTTAAACGTATTGTTACGTTCCTTGGCTGTCTTCCTGTTCTTCACAGCAGAGTGACAGGCCACACCTGTTGCCACCTGACCAGTAGTCATGTTTATGAAGACTTCTCCACCAATTTCAGATCAACATTTGCAATAAAAGTGTTGTAACACACAGACCACTGTACGACAATATGGTGGAGAAAATTTCTCACTTGTGGATGACACCGTGCCGACTGGTACCTTGTTGAGTTTCTCTTAATACCTTGAAGGAAAACTGCACTTAAAAAAAAAATTCCATCATCCACAATCCTTTTGTGAAACATGAACACATATCTGAACTGGCGAGTTCACTTCACTATATAACGGCACAAGTTTTTAAATGTTTGCGGTTTGCGAAGGAGCTGGTCATTGACTTTGGGAGGAACAGACCCAGCCCTAGACCAGTTCTGCTGGGAGCGGAGGAGATGGAGGTTGTTCAGAACTACAAATACCTTGAGTTGTGGCTGGACAACAAGCTGGACTGGTCATGCAACACAGAGAAACTCTATAAGAAAGCTCAGAGCAGGATGTATTTCATGAGAAGACTGAGAGCTTTCAACATCTACAGGAAGTTCCTGTGGATGATCTACCAGTCTGTGGTCGCCAGTGCTCTTTCCTAGACTGAGCAGACCTTTCTACGCTGGAAAAGCTGAACAAGCGGGCCAGCTCAGTGGTCAGGATGAAGCTGGACCCTCTGGCAACAGTGGCAGCGAGGAGGACTCTGGAGCGGTCATTCTGGACAATACCAGCCATCGTCTGCACACTGTCACCAGCAGCCAGAGAAGCCTGTTCAGCCTGTTCCTCACTGGGGAAGGGGGTGGGAACAAACGGAACAGACAGAGGGACTACAGGAATACCATATATAATAGTATATATGAGTTTTTACATGTTATCTTATATTCTTTTACACTTTATTCTATTTACTTATCTACTTTTATTAGTATTATTTATTTACTTTAAACAGTGCTATACATGGAGCAGTGGAGATGCCAATTTCCCTGAGGGAATCCCAAAGGGATTAATAAAGTATTCTGTTTGTCTGTCTGTTTTACTCGCAAAAATACACATCGTTTGAAGAGCAACCAAAATGACAAAACTTGTGCTAAACCGAACCGCCAGTAAATGGAAACGTGTCTTACTTGTATGAAGCTGAACTCTCGCCAGTTGATGCTGTCGGCCACTGAGGGCAGCGAGGTGATGGCCAGCAGAGAGAGCATTCCGAGCGCCATGATGCCCACTGAGAGGTACAGCTCCATCCTCCACACACCCTTGTCACTCCACGAGTTCTCCACTCCCTCTTGCACCTGCACACCACATAGTTTCACACATGCCTGATTTAGCAGCCTGAAGCAAAAGGTGATATCATCCCAAAGGCCTGTCTCTCACCTGTTTGAAAGCGGCATTGAGAAGTCTGTAGCGAGCAGACTGCCTCATGGGCAGACAAAGACTGTAGATGGCATGCATGGCTGCGCAAAGGAAGCTGCACAACCCAAACTGCTTCCTTTTGATGAGCCATTTGTCAAGCCAGTCGGGGAATCGATTGTATTTGGTGCCCCACCTTAGCTGAAGCACAGCAGCACACAGGCCCGGCATGTAGACTAGTGAAAGCATCACCAAAGCGACGGAGGGCAATGTGACGTTTATCGTCTCAATGGGCATTTTGTAGAAGACGTTCTTTCCTTCTTTAACGAACGGATGCAAGACGTCATGGACAAAGTTGTACAGGTAGAAGAAAAAGAAGAGGATCAAGGTAATGAGGATGGGGGTGCCCCAAGAAGGAAATAGATAGAGTGGGAGGTTTTCAACCTCTACAGAAGAGGAGAGAAGCCCCATATCGACAGGACAGAAGCCCATCCTGCGACACAAAACCATGACTGAGCTCTTGGCATTGCTGCTGTCACTGCATAGGAAAACCTAGACAAGAAAGACGATAAAAAGTATGTTTAATCTTTGGAAATCTCAAACTATCCTATTGGACATCAAAGGTACCACAGGACCTCCAATAGTCCTACCTGCCTGCTTCCATCTCGAGGTCCAGTTTGAAGCACCCATGCTGATATCGTGTTAAACCCTTTCACAACATGGCTTTCAGGAAACATGTCGGCCAGCCGTTCCGCATGTGATGGCCCGCCTCGTTTGACATGCAAGCCGTTGCTAACGTCCACCAATGTCTTTCCAGCCAGTGCCGGCTTCAACTCCAACAGTGTGGAGTGATGCTCCGGGAAGATGGCAACAAAGACGAGGTCTGCCTGGCTGGCCGCCTCCAGCTGGGAGGTCACCTATTAAAATAATTGTTAGTTGCAGGCCTACATTCCGAATTAAGTAGCTCCATGCAAATCCAAACCAGGATGGAATGGGTTCTGTCGTGGGTTCTTTCGAATTATCTACATCTATACAAAAAGTTCATTAAGAGAAAACCCACGCACACATGGGGAGAAGATGCAAACTCCACACAGAGATGCCCAAGAAAAGAATCAAACTGAGGTCTCAAATTAATGAATATAAACAAAATTAATAATAAACATTGCCTCTCACCTCTGCCTCTTCAGGAAACAGCGTAACAAAGCGTTTGGGGGTTCGGCTACCCACTACCACATGGCAACCAGATGCCAAAAGTCTTCTGGCAAGTGAGCGGGAGAAGTCGCCGGTGCCCAGGATGCCCACCACTTGATTGCAGGGCTCAGACATGCATGCTTCCAGAGGCCTGCATCCTCCCGTGTCGCCTCGGCTCCGGATTAAAGCTCTTTGCATCTCATCCGGCATGGTTCACTGACAAATAGGTGAGGAGAAGTCACTTCTGGTTTGTTAACACAAATCCGTCTGCTGTCATTCTTAGGTTAATTCCTTATTGAATCTGGGTTAGACTAATTAAATTGGAGCCAAAATGTAGAATTACTATTTTGTCTGCGTCTCAAATGACATGTCCTACATCAGAGTCAGAGTGATCGTGCACAAATGACAAATACAGTATTAGTAACATGAGAAGGCACGTGGAAATTTATCAACTATAATATGCAAATAAAGTCAATTTAACTCAGTAAAAATTGCTGGTGCTACTATCCCTTATAAATCCTCAATACTCGCTGTGTATTAGTGGATCAACCTTAGAAATTATTTTTAGTAACCATTTGTATTTCCTGGAACATTTACACCGCGTGTGTGATAAACAAGTTTAACAACAATAAATATGAGTAACGACGTGTTGTTGCCAACCTTGCTGATTCAATTCGACGTCTACCTCAGTATCGCTGGTTAAAATAGATAACAAAGACATTAAAGTGTATTTTTACCTCACCCCTAAAAATATATATACATACTAACCGTGAAGAAACCTTGCTGGACGTCCTTGATTCGAACTCGAGAAAGGTTAACTCCGACCAAGTATCTGTGTGCAACGCATGTGGTCGTTATATCACACGTTTCTATTGGTAAAAGTTTAAGTTTATTATACAATATACCGCGTTACTAGCATTATTATGGAATGTTTAAGTGCCTTACTGGCGCCGCTACCTTGTTGCCTGTGCTTCTCTTCCTGATAAACTGACGACACTGGCCAGGCCACGCCCCAACCACGCCCCCACGTGTTTGCAAAAGATAAACTTGTAGCAAGCAAGTGTGCTGTACTACTGTGCCACTGAAACAGTACAAGAAAAAACACACGTGAACCAAAACGCCATAAAACTAAAACTAAAGATTTGCAATATCTGGTGCAACTTCATATAAGACCACATGGCACCAAGTGGGGAGCATGTTGGCCACACAGTCAGGAGATCCAGAAGATCTTGGTTCAAATCCATGCTGGGAAAATTATCATTATGTTATTAATTATTACTTTACAAAAAAAATAGTAACAATGGACAGCAAGACATCATTGCTTCAAAAATAGAGTTTGCGACAATTGGTTGTTGATGATAAAACAAAGAAAAGTGGTGATTTAAAATACTCATTTCAATTACAATAAAATACAATGCAAACAAACAACCCAGATTAGGCACAGCAAGTGAAGACTGGGGTTGGAGCTGGTCATCGGTTTGAGCACGGACCTAAAACCTTGCTTTTTAATGCACAACACTAGACACACACAAACTAAAAAGCACGTCTAAAAACCTCAAGGTAGGGCTTAACAAGAAGAAACTGATGTTTGGGTTGGTCACCTGTCCAGACACAGTCTCAAGTTCTTGTTTTTTAATGCACAAGATTAGACAAATGAAAAGAAAAAAGAAAATGATATGTAAATGTTACAAAAAGTGGACTAATAAATTGACAATAAAAGCATAAATGCTGCGGATTTCAGAAAACAACAGATGGAATGATACAGCACTCTACAAGAAGCAATGAAGTCTGTAAAATTAAATAATTAAAAAAATCCAAAAATTGTTAACTATAATGATGGAAATGGTAATACTAATGATGATTATAATGATGGTCATAATGATAAAGATTATAACAATAATGATAATAATGATAATGATAACAACAATAATAATATTACAATGATAATAACAGGGGAAAACAAGACAGTGGCATGAACATGATTATATCTTGCAAAAAGGGGTAGGCATTTATAAGCTTTTGCTTCAGCCTGCTCCTTTTGGGCTTGTGATCAGAAAGCTGAATACAAATGTAAATAATGGAAAGTGTTATATTTTGATTGATGTAAGAAATGCCCTGTAATGTTTCATATATTTGCCCAAATAAAAAAAATTAAAAAAAGAATCTCTGTATGGAATTTGCATGTTGCATGTTTTCTCCGGGTATTCGGATTTCCTCCCACATTCCAAAAACATACATGTTAGGTTAACTGGCAACTCTGTAAGAATGTGAGTGAGAATGATGGTTTGTCTATATGTGCCCTGCGATTGGCTGCCGACCGGTCCTGGGTATACCTTGCCTCTCACCCAAAGTTAGCTGGGATAGGCTCCAGCATACTCCCATTGAGCCTACATCGTCTTCTGTCATTTCTGCAGCTGTGTGTGAAACGGGAACATTTTCTTCTGTGCACAAAACTGAAACACATAAACTGATGTTTTATGAGATTATTCATGTCCATGCTAAAAGGTCTGAAGGCTGCACCCCGAGTGGGTAGCACACACATACTTGGCACCCCTAGTCAGCTTGCACAAGCTGGACTGAGGGCTCAGTTTACTTCTCGTGTCTTGAGCCACGCAACATGCATGGCCTGAGGCTCTAAGCCCCCCTGAGCATTGTGAACAAGATAAACATCTCTTATCGTCTCATTCTATCTCCTCATTTAATTTCTCAATGTTACATGCACTGGTGTTTGCTGCTTAAAAGCTGATTCTGGGATTAGAATAATAAGCATAAGCAAAATTGTGTTAAAGGATGTCTGACCGAAGGTTACAGACTGTCAACATGACTTCATCATGTCTGCCTTTGCCACTTGCAAAAGGTTGAATCCCTCTGGCTCACAGCAGTACATTAGCGTCATGCACACATACACAAAGACACATACACACATACACACACAATTGTGCATGCTTGCTGTCCTGCCTTCCTGTCACTCTAGCTCTGGCATTGCCACTTGTTTGTTGAGTTCTTTGAAACACATTTGCAATTTAGAGATCCTTGGGCACTAGTCACTTCTCTCATTGGCCAAAACATGCATCTTGTATCATAAAACAACTCTACAGGCCGAAACAGCACCAATTTATTGTTTTGCACGATTCCTAACCTTGATATCAGTCAACATCCCAGTGTTTAAAGATACACTAGAAGATGCACAACGTGTGCTTATCTGGTCGGTGAATCAGTGCAGCGAAGTCAAAGTACGTGACAGTAAAACGCTAATGCTCTATCAACATGTGATAGGGCTTCAGTGTCACAAGGCGTCACAAAGAAAGACATTTCTTTGTGTGCAGAGTCTTCTCCACCGTCATTGAGGATTAGGGTCACAGGTTGAGACAGGAGCTGATGCTGCAAGTTCTCATGGCTGTCTAGTTGAGGCTCAGTAAGATGTTCACACATCCTCTGTGACACTTCACATTAGCTACAACATGATTTGCTCATTTGATTCTCTTGTAGTCGACAACTCCTCATGCAGAATTGCTGGGTGGCACGTTGCACATGGGAGAAAAACTCTTCACCGGTGGTGTCTATGACACCATTCCGTATGGGTTTGCTACAAATTAATGTTCAAACACTACAGCCGCATGGAAAATCAACACAGCAACAATGAAGCGCTAAATTCTAAAAATTAAAATTACGTGGGCGGCATGGCGGTTGAGTGGTTAGCGCGCAGACCCCACAGCTAGGAGACCAGGATTCAATTCCACCCTCGGGCATCTCTGTGTGGCGTTTGCATGTTCTCCCCATGCATGCGTGGGTTTTCTCCGGGTACTCCGGTTTCCTCCCACATTCCAAAAACATGCTAGGTTAATTGGTGACTCCAAATTGTCCATAGGTATGAATGTGAGTGTGAATGGTTGTTTGTCTATATGTGCCCTGTGATTGGCTGGCGACCAGTCCAGGGTGTACCCCGCCTCTCGCCCGAAGACAGCACCCCCCGCGACCCTCGTGAGGAAAAGCGGTAGAAAATGAATGAATGAATGAACATTCATTACGTCTGATACGTTCTGTGTCTTTATGCAACACATCATGCACACTCATACAATCGAAGCAAATAATTTCAATGACCTGCACTGTTATTCACATAAATCCACCAACCGGAAGTGACACCAACTTCCTCAAAATCATGTGCAATAACAAACCTGATAGGTTGTATCAGGTGGTTTTGTAGTCTCCAGACTGCATACGGTATCAACTTTCGAGTCAGTAGTCAATTGAGAGTAGTCAATTTTGTAAAGCGTAGCATGTGCAGGCAGTAAAAAAATAATGTCTTCTCACAGCAGTTAATTACAGAGTGTTGCAATTGTCTCACCGTATGTTTTGTGTGCATAACAGTGCACTGACATGCAATGTGATTAAAAGGATGGCTACGCCACAGGGCAGTAGCAGTGCATAATGTGGACAGTGTGTCGTGCATGACTCACCATAGCCTGCAGATACAGTTCACTGTACTAATCCCGAGTAAAGGTCATTTGTGCTGTCGTGTAACACAGTCAGTTTGCCTTTGTGAATCTTTCAGGTTTGGTTTTGTATATACAATTATTGCCTTTCTTTATATGTACCTTTACCAGTCTTCAGAATTACCCTCAGTTTCATTTTATGCTTAGCTTTCATGCCATTCCTCACCACAAGCTACCCAACGTCAGTCATGTTTTTGGGAGTTAAACCTGAGCTGAACACAAGCTGAAATTGCTTGTGGGGGGGTATAGGGCTCTGGCGGTGTGACCACTAGGCTTCAGCAAAGCCCTCTCTTTGCCCTCAGCCGATTTCATCACCTTGAGCTCTAAAGCCTCGATGGTTGATGTGGGGACTGTGCGCCAATTTATGGTGCTTACTTTCCAGCTTGTGTTTTCTCAAAGTATGTTGGTCCTAAGAAGAAAATGTAGAAAATAGTGACGGAAAAAGGGATGAGCGGATTAATCCATACATTGACACCAATATCAATATCAAAGTGATACTATAGCATGAAGAGATTCTACATTTTCACAAATATCTGTCTGTGTTTTTAGCTCTTTATTAGAGCTCTATACATATGAAATAACACCCCTATAGTCACCTTTACACTGATATTACACAATATAGTAGACATAACAGGAAATAAGATGTATAAGAAATAAAGAGTATTCTGGACTACTTCCTGCTGTGACTATTGCATAATCCGTATAACATTACTGACACCTAGTGACCAGTGTGGACTACTACATCACATCTTTGAATGCCTTATATTTGTATTTTCATTCGTTTTGCCATTTTTATGCTTGAAAATCCTTAATTTAATGTAATACAGAATGCATCAAATCTGCTTAAATATGCCTTTTTAACTAACAATATGCCACAGTCAATCACAAAACATAATTTATTAATAAATGTATTTTTAAAAAACTGTATTTTAAAACTGTGTAACTCTATTTAAAAAAACAAAGCTTGGCCACAGGAAATAGCAACAGGAGGTCCAGCAGAGTGAAAACTCAGGACCCTCACAACACAAGCAAGTCACAGCAACAAAAAGGAACATTTGTGGATAAACGTTGATGTTGATGACTATTTCATCAACAGGTGCGCTCTACAGCACCCTCTAACAGAGTTAAGGTAAAGCATTCACTGGCCAACTGATTATAGTCATGGCCAACAAATTAAAGGTGAAGATCATTCAATGATTTTGACAAATTTGGCAATACTGGCAATGAATTTTGTATCAGATCAACACAAAGGTTTGCAGTATGGCCTACTCACGTGACTAAGGAGAAACTTGTCTATAATGAAAATGAAACATGAATACCTTACTTGAAGAAGAAACCATTATACATACATAATAATAACAGTACTGAACTAAGCAATGTTATGTGCATGACTACAGAATTGTAACTTTTTAACCAAGAATCTAAATTCAGGGCTCATTGCCCTCTCACATGTAAAAAAAAAAAAAGACTTCAAATCTTTTCCTGCAGCAATTGAGCTTGGACCCACAGGTGGCCACATGTCTGTACCGTTTCCTGCATTCATTATCAGCCCACTCTCCTGCCTACGTGAGGGAGGTACAGTGCAGCTTATGGAGAGTGAAATGGCTATTGGTCAGAGTTGGTCATCACCATCGCTTTGCCATTGGACATTGGATGAAACACTGACTGGACTCCTCCACTGCTTATAAGGTTGTCAAGACCATACATTATAACACTAAAGTTCTTTTTATCCATATGGACAAGGGTGAAGTGCAAACAGTTTACTGTTTAATCCAGTGATCAAAACCTTAAATTCCCTGCTCTTTGTCAAGTCAGTCATGCAGTACACCCATATGTAAAAGTACTTCCTTTACAATATTTCACATTAAAATCTTTATTCAAGCAAATAATTCTATTTTTGGTAGTCTTACATGGTTTTACTTGACAAATTGATTGATTATTTGTGGCAGATGAATGGCGATCTGCCATTTTAATTTGTAGTGCAACCCTCTTCTCTTCTTCCGGTCTCGTCTTTCGCGCCACAGACAGCTGGACTCAGCTGGGCGCTTCTTGTCCGCCCTCCGCCGAGACTGGTCCAAAGCAGCTCTCTCTGCCCGCTCACACTGGACAGAGCGATGCGCACTCGACTAACTTGAGCAATTTTTTTTTGGTCTGACTAAAAGTCCCTCATCCTCTTTCACCATTACGCCCCACCGAGGCTCTGCGGGTTTTCTGTCGTCCCTTGGTCTCCGCACCGCGCGGAGGAAGTGGTCGGTGGTGATTGTGGTCACCGCTGTCGTGATGATTCTGCTGGCTTTGGCCGTCGCGGTGCCGCTACTCCTCCTGCGCCCCTCTGAGACTTCTGCTCACTATTACGAGATGATGGGCACCTGTCGGATGGTGTGCGACCCGTACACCGCCAAACCGGGAGGAAACGCCGCCGGGGAGGAGACTCAGACAGTTAACGGCATCGCTCCGCTCCCACCCATGGCACAAGGAAGCCGCGGGGAACCAGGGCGGCCGGGTAAACCGGGAGCGAGGGGCCCACCGGGTGAGCCAGGGCCCCCGGGTCCGAGGGGGCCCCCGGGGGAGCGTGGTGGCAGCAAGCTCGCCTTCCCGGCTTTGACCACAGCAGCCGGGGGAGAGCACGGGGAAACGGACGCTGGCAACTCAACGACCGGTGGTACCAGAGTCGCTTTTTACGTGGGCTTGAAGAACCCACATGAGGGATACGAGGTGTTAAAGTTTGACGACGTCATTACAAACTTGGGGAACCTCTACGATCCGAGCACCGGGAAGTTCACCTGTCATGTGTCCGGGATCTACTTCTTCACTTACCATGTGCTGATGCGGGGAGGAGACGGGACCAGCATGTGGGCTGACCTGTGCAAAAATGGGCAGGTTAGATTATGAAAGGAGGCTGTGGCAAAGTAACTAAAACAAGTTATGGCTAATTATATGTACCCATGAAAAGACAATGCGCGCTTTTACGCACGGAAAGCGCGCAACTGTTGCACCAGACATACACTTTTTTCTAGTTTTAATTTATTTTAAAACGTAATACACTTGGTGCTGTACAGATAATGTAGTTATTTATTTATTTTGGTGTGCAGAGTGCAAACCAAGAGCCATTTTGACTGATTTTTTTTTATCATCAATCAATATTTGTAAAAAAGAAAAAAACATTGAAAAATAGAGCAAGAAAAAGCACAATGTAAAAAGAAAAAAATGTTACTAATATTTGATATGAATAACTAATAATAACACAAAGCTTTGTCTACATCTACATCTATATAGATATAAATAGAGATAAAAGTGACCCTCATGCAGGATTCTTTTCAGTCAGCAGCGTTCGGTGAAAAACATTCAAGGGCTTGATGTTCTTGTGATTTTTAAATGATAAGGTTCTCTGTACCAGTAATGCCCTGTTTTCCCAGGTCCGAGCCAGTGCCATAGCTCAGGATGCAGACCAGAACTACGACTACGCCAGTAACAGTGCCGTGCTGCACTTGGACTCAGGCGACGAGGTGTATGTGAAACTGGACGGCGGCAAAGCTCACGGAGGCAATAATAACAAGTACAGCACCTTCTCTGGCTTCATCCTCTACCCCGACTAGGCCACTGCAAAGTCATCACTACAACTGTTAATTATTTCCATGGGAGTGTTTTGGTTACAATGTGTTTTTGTCTCGCAAGTTAAAAGATGGACAGCTTCCTCACAACCGAGGTGAATATGATATTCTTCTTCAAGGGAGTAATGGATGAACGGTGTGTGATATTCCCAACATCAGTCAGATAAGCTTGTTATAAATCTTGCTGTTAAAACCTGGTCGTATGCAGCATTTCAAAGACAGAATACATCAAGTTCAGACTCGATGAGCAATCTAAATCGGAATTAGTCTGTTTCGGCGCTGCACACAACTACTGGATGAACTCACCAATCTGCTGTTAAAATGAATTTCTATGACTTGTGGCTCATGTTGTACACAATTAGTATCTTCTCTATGGTTACACATTTTTTTTCTGTACCCTGCCTCTCGCCCAAAGTCAGCTGGGATCGGCTCCAGCATACCTCATGACCCTAGAAAATGAATGAATTAATAAAATGTGCTTTTAATAGATAATTTCTTCTAAAAGCGCGTGCAGCGTCACTTTCCAAATTGGGTTTAACACCTAAAACAAGCACATACGTCCATCCTCCTCTCGTCATCCACATTGCCAAAGGGAGCTGGACCCATCTGATCACACAGAACAGGGTCGGCAAAGGACAAGTGTGGGGGGGCGGGGATCCCGATCTGGGGGCCAAAATGTCTCAATAAATTATTTTTTGTGTTTGTTGTTTCTTTTTTTTGCTGTTGGTGAGCAAAATGGTGTTTCCGTGTTTGACAAATGAACTAATAAAGAATGCACTCATTTATATTTACTTTTCATACATGTCAATAAATATTGTTTAAGGACAGTGTATCGGCTTTGAAGGCATTCTACCTTCTTTTCATTGCTGTTGGGTATGTCATTGCTAGAAAATCTCTGGCCACTGTAGTAATTTTAGCAATACTTTACTGACTATGTATAACTAAAATATATCAGGCTACTTCCTGGTTCATGGAGGATGTAAAAAATGCTAACATTGTGTGGCGTGGTGGGGTGAGGCTTGGTCCTATCATAGATAATATACAGAAGATCCTCTCAATTCATTTTAATCTCCCAACAGAGCTCCTTGATGTTTGTTTGCATTGTAGCATAGCCTCAATACTTTAGTGAGACAAAGCACAGGAAGTCCAGCAGCACAGCTCACATGTTCCAAGTCCCTGACTGTCCTTTGCTCCACAATGGCTTGTGGGTGTTTTGAGTCAGCGAGCCTGTATTTGTTTTAAAAGGTTATACCGAGGACAAAACAAATTTTTTGCTCCTTTAACTTCCACATATGTACTATTCTTTTATATTGTTATGCTGATGCATAACAGATAAAGTCAAATATACTTTGATGCTAATTTCAAAGTATTACTCGAAATTGTGGCATCACCCCATTCTGTAAGGGTATGGGAGCTTCCTGATTGGCAATGAAACATAAAAGAAAATGACCAGTGTTGCCGCACAAGAAGCCATTAATTCTCAAGCATCAAACTGGGTGGAAGCTGCCGGCTGCCACCTCCTGTGCTTCACCTTTCATTTGCTTGTATTGAGTCCTGCAGCACCGCGCCACACTCAAAAATTGCTGTAAGTTCCCATTAACATGATGGCTGTTTTTGTGTGGATTTGATCTTTTTTTTTTTCCTTTTCATCTTCTTCTTCAAACTATCACCTTGGGAACACACACAAAACACCTGTTTACACACCACGCCTGTCAATATAAATGGAAATCATGGGGAGCAAATATTAGCACGTCGGCTTGGATGAATCTCTATTAAGATGTTGGCCTATATCGCCGCACTCACCAAAATAAATGTCCATTCGACAGGGATGTGCGATAAAATATTTCAAAGTGTGGACTAGCCATGTGACCCGATGCTTGTGCTCATATCACTGCTATGGTAGTTTACGTATATAGTTTTCAAACATGTTTAAAAAATTACATAAAGGAGCATCATTTAGTCACATTTGCACAATTTAACATGTCTGCAAACTAGTCCCTCTCTATATCACACTTCAAATATTGCTCCCTCGCTAAAAATAAATAATAAATGATCAACATTTTGTGGTTGACCATGGCATATTATTAGTCACATAATATTGAAAGACAGGTTATATGTGGTATTTTGGTCACAAGGCATCAGTCATGTTATAAGACGGGACTTTAGATTACCTTTCGCACTCCATGGAGAGATTGAATCAGAATATAGTTCTCCTCTCACTCTGTGTGGAAGTGGTAAGTTTTTGGCCTCTCTGTTCTTCATCCTTTTATTTTTCGGTACCCCCCCAAACTGAAAATGATAATATTTATGAATTTATCTGTATTGTAAACTAAAACCAGAAAAATGCAACAAAATGGAGAGCGTATAAGCAGCGTATTCAAGAGTCAAACTGCATGTTGAGTACGATAAATTTGTACACGTTGGTAGGTCTGCATTCAAATGAATGCCTCTCGCGTTCCCCCTGACGGTTCCCCGCCCCACTATTTGACAAGCTTATGTGCAGCTTTGGTAGGTTCCAGGTTCCCTGTAACGCTGGAATTAATAACTACAAAGTACGGTCTAAGAATACAAATACACTTAAAAAAGCAAGACTCTCCACATGATTTAGCCTGAGAGACATTTTCTAAGTTGAAATGGTGATTCAACTAAATCGTGACTCACTCACTCTGCCAGGCTGTACTTAGAAATCACATCGCAGTCTGAGCATAATCAGCTAAACAAGGAGGAGGAAGCACCACAGAGGGATGCAAGTAAACTTTTCATTTTACTTTGTGGAGCTTCTCTTTGTGTCTTGTGGCCAGTAGTCTCTTTGGCTAGTGTTGGAATATGTGAAGGCAGCATATACCTGTTTAGCATCTTAAATTGGACTTTTTTTGCCAGTACATTATTTGATCTGTACCACTTTTCCAACTCCACTTAAGTACCTAAAAGGGGACCTACTATGGTTTTTCCTCTTTTCTGACCTATAAATGTAGTTAGAATGTTGTATTCTTGTTTCTTATAATGAGGTTTGTGTATTTGGAAGTGAGCCCTGAAAAAAGTATGGGATGGCTCAAAACGCTGGGTTTCAGAAGGTGTGGTAAAAGTGCACATGTGTGATGTCACAGAGGAGCGGACTTCCTTATATGGGCGTACTTGTAAGCCAGATAAGCTCTCTGCCCTCTCCCAAGCTCTGCCCCTCGGTTTACTTGCTAGCAATAGCTCATACGGGAAACCACATTTGTTACAGTTTCCAAAGACGTCACCATCTGGTGGTTGGCATTTCTGATTCCCGACCAGGAAAATTTTAGCAGAATTTTAATCCGTCAACGGGATTTCACACTGGACTGTGAACATGGGCCAGAATGTAGCTGGACTAGCCGACAAACTTGCTGAAGTCTGACACCTTTCCAATGTTACTTGGTCGTGTGGAAGATCCAGAAGAGCAAGCAGTAAGTAAAAATTTCTCAGTGTCCTAATTATGTGTATTTTGTGTAAATCATGAAACGAAGGTGGTTGTCTATGTAGCACTATAGAGTGTGCATACAGGGAGCGTGGTTGCTAATAGTTTCTCACCAGAATTAGTGGTTCTACTTGAGTTTTTTACACACTCGTCATCCTGCAAAACACGTTACACGTTACAGATGCTGTAGAAAACCTAAGGCTAAAATGCTCAAGCTACTTACCATTGAGAGACATCTTGAAGTAGCCTCTTTTCCTGAGAAACTTCAGACCGTCCAGGCGGACTGTGGGTGGAATAAATGAAAACGGACCCTTTTCACTGAAGCACGATATCCAAAGAAATACAGCTGAATAGGTGCAGAATCTGGAAGAACTAGAAAGCTTTCTGTTCTGTTTATTGTGTGTAGTCCACAACTCAATACAAATGGCTGAAAAATGAGCATAATCGGTCCTCTTTAAAGGTGGAGCTAGCCTAGACCTCTAGCCTCATTAGTATACAGATGTGATTGACATCTGCGATCCCTTGCATCTTCAAATCAGATAAATGTCGCACTACTTTTCATATAATCCTGACTTTCAATTCAAAAACAGTAACCTGAGTCTTTGCATATTGAAAACATCTTCACCTGAGGCAATTGCATTTCAATCTCTGGGGGACCTCGAAGACAACCACGCAGATGATTTGCAGGCCGGCAGGAAAATGGCACACGTGTCAGAAAAGGCTTCTCCATCTTGCATTGGCAAATAATGGCCAGCTAAAGGGGGTCACACCGAGATGAATCCCACAACTTTATGTCCTCCATCAGCTTACACATGAACTAACTTGAGGCTCCATGATGCTGATGTAATAAAAATGTAAATGCCCCCATCCCTAGAAGAACTTTATTTGCATTTCTACTTTTACACTTCATTATTTTATGTCCAAAAAAACATTTTATCATCGTTTCCAATGACTTTTTTTGTCATCTCATGACACGCAGTCCGTCATGCCTGAATATTAGGGATAAAAGGTTACAGATATAAGTCTTCAGGTGGCGTTTATTGTAACAAAGTCAATGGGAACTATATCTTTAATATCTCCTCTGGCTGACAGACTGAAGATGCCTGATGAGAGAGTCAGGGTCCTGAGACAGCTGACTGAAAGGTTAGGGTGGCCGCGGGCAGTAACGCTGATGAGGACGGGCACACTTGTGCTTGAACACAGACTAAGAGCCCAATCAGTTTTTAGTGTGTATCAATGTGTAGGATACACAAAATAAAAATACACAAATGTAAAAAAAGCACAACATTCCTGTTAACAGGCTTGTATGCTCACATCTTAAACATCAAGCCATTTAGAGTGACAAAGAGCATGTGCAGCAATGAGGCGCATTATAGGAATCATCATGGCCGCATAAGCCTGGAATCCACGGTGAGGAAGGAAGCGCAAAGCATTTGTAAAAGGTGAGCTGCTGGTGAAGCCACAAATGTACATTAGATCTCAGCTTTTTTAATTAATTCTAAGGTTCCTTCACTGACAGGAACCCTAGACCATAGTGGAACATTGCATTTTTGATGCAGTATAACATTATATTTTTTTACAGTATGATCTTGAGGATTCTTCTGTGGCTGTATGCAAGCTCCTGATACAGTTTTTCTTAATTAACACTACAAGATAGGAAACATTATAAGTGGTCAGCATGGAGTAGCTTTGTCGACCTCCACATGCTCTTTAAATGGGACCTATTATGCTTTTTCCACTTTTCTGACCTATAAATGATGATGATGAGGACGATGTAGCCCTTTATTCTTGTCATTTATACAGAAGTACAAGCGAAATAGTGCAATCATCCGTCCGTACATATACAACATACTATGCAGTGAGACAAGGGGTGACAGGACGGGATGATTGGGCGATGAAGTGGGGGAAGAAGGGGGTCAACACTTGGAGAGGGGAGGGAAAAAAACAACAACTCCAATCTAGACTCTTAAATGAAGGAGTAGTGGTAAAAAAAAAAAACATCGGCATACAAATTGGCATACAAGTAAAAACATTGTTCACACACATAGACACAAAACCAGCGCCACAAAGGGAAAATAGCCGATACGAGCAGTGGCCAGCCCGGCTACCTGCAGCCACTTACCAGAACTTAGCCAGAAATGTAGTTAGAATGCAGTATTCTCGTGTTAACCGATGCCAAAGTTTCAGTTGTGCATTTGGAAGTGAGGCCCGGAATAAATTTGGGATGTCTCAAAACGTTCGGTTTCAGAGGGCGTTGCAAAACTGTTCCTTTGTGATGTCACAGAGGAGCGGGCTTCCTTATGGCCGTGGCTGTAGGTGTGATACGCTCTCTGACCTCCCTCAAGCTCTGCTTCCAAGAGTCGTCAGCAAAAGTAACAGCTTGACCATTGTCCCGGAACAAATTTTGGTTAAAAAAGAGCTACACTTAAAGCCTTGGAATCTTCCTATGTACACAACATACTCATCTAAATACCTGTATGAAAGCCACAATGTGCAGCTAAGTGGAGGTACCAATGTCAACAATAGCCCAGCTAAGTGTCTGCATTGATTTAATTTGTCAGTTATTAGATAGGACCATTTATCCTCCCCTTAAGCGTCGGCAAACTTCTCAGCAAGACGCAATAAAATGATGGGGGCAATCTGTCGCCCACGTCTCATTAGGACTCGAAAAAGGCTCCCCTAAAGCTTAATTATTTATCTACATTAATATCAGTTTAATTATAGATGCTAGGTTAAGGTATGTGTGTGTGTGTGTGCATGTGAAGGCCAAAGATCAGCCCTCAGACTCCCTCCTGATTAATGGATGAGCATGAGGAGCCCTTCATGTATTATTACTGCAGAGGGCCTGGACCTTGAAGAGAGCCTGGCAGACAGACACAGAGAGAAAGAGAGACAGGAAACCCTGTGAATAATAATTACCATTTACTTTGCAAACTTGTCCCCTGTATATTGATGCCATTTTAGTGTTTGCAGGGGCAGAAAGTGTAACAAAAAGTCAAAATGTATTCTTGATTGTGAGATCCTGACTTGACCTGTTACCTCAAGTGAATCCCAAGTTTAGAAAGGTCAAAAGATGAAGACCAATTGCAAAACAAGTCTGTCTAACGTCAGAAAAAATTGTAAAGTCAATAAAATATGTTGTTTTCTGCCCAGATTAATTGGTGGACAAATTTGCATAATTCATCGTATCATCAAAGATGACATCATGTGATTACAGCAGCCGGAGCCTGACATCTAGCGGACAAATAAAGTATTACATTGCATTATGGCTGATGTTATTAAATTTGAATTACTGAAACAAATAATTTCCTTTAAAATAATTGTTCAAAGCAATTTGGTAGTGTTTAATTGTCAGACAGAAAGAAATAACGTATTTGCTTAATTAAATAATCGATTTATAAATCATAACGTTAGGTTAAATGTCCCATCCAGGGGTAGTAGCATTGAATATAAAAAATAAAATAAAATAAAAAGTCTATTTCCTTGTAGATGGCAATGTGTTTTACTTTCATGGATATCACATGTAAATCTATTTAAAGTACAGTAACACAAAGGACTACCAACGAAACCTTGCAATTTAAAACAGCATTCTAATTTCTGCCACTAGATGTCAGAAGAGGACTATATTGTACTTCCGGGTGATTTTATTTCCATATCTATGGAAAAATGTGTTGTGTTTTATAAGATAACACAAATTCACTTCGTTACATACAGTATATAGCATGTATTTACAAATAATACACATACAAGATTTCATTGACATTTTTTTAACTTTAAACAAGACGTTGCACACATAGTTAAAGATGGCTGCTGTTGGAACACACAGTGTTTGGCCACCAAGAGACACATCTGGACACATATTTCATTTCCCCTTTAGCCCTTCAAGAGCAAGAGGGGGAAAAAAATCCTAGCACGATGAAAATAGCATAAATGTCGCTTCAGGACTTCCTCTCACCACCGCTAGGTGTCAGCACAAGTCGTCAGAGAGACGCTTACTGCACAACCATGCAGACCGTCTCACCGCCACCATCATCATCAATGTCGACTTGAGGGCTTGAGACATGAATCGCATCTGGTAATGTGGTTTTCATCTTTCTACTTGCACTGACAGGCAAGATTAAATGTAAGATATACACGACAACATTCGGAGTGGAAATGAGACCAAAAACGATAGTTTGTTGTAGATGATGTTGCCTTTTAAACAGGCATCTATTGCATTGTGCTTTTGATTTTAGTGCCAATGTATGACATATTCATACACTATTACATATGATTGGGATTTCCATATTTTTGTAGATATTTTACTCACTTAATTCTGGACTATTTTTACATGACGTCTTTTTTAAACCTCCCCAGATACACATAAATACATTTTAAAATCACATTAATGGTTAAAAACAATTATTTATTAAGGTTTGGATGTTTTATATATTGTTGTATTTTATAAATAATACTGCAAGAAAGTGTCTCTTCTTCTCTTCTACGTCGTTTGCATCTTGATGCATATGTTGCATCAACCCTCCTCATCATTTCATATGAAAACGTAGTACGTCATCGTACTACAGACTACATAGAACTTTTGGGTTTCAGTCAAATTATGAATGATACTGCAAAAAAAGCAGCGTTTGCACACCTCATACTCATCAGTCCGTCCACCACAGAGTACACTGAAACGTTTGGGTTTGGCCATTTTATATATTTCATGTTATATAATGAATGATATAACATGATATAATATCATTTTATATTAACAAGTATTAGTAAATACTCTTGTTCACCATTGAAGTCATTGAAAACAATGTGCTGTTTTAATCCCTTCAGACTATTGAGTAAACACTTGTGCTTTAAAAATATGCAAAACGACTGCCTTTAAAGGTACAACAACTGAACAAATGTAAGACGTAGAACATGTTCATCACACGTCAATGCAATGTCCTCGCCAGAGCACAGAAACACTTTGCACAAGACAAAAATGCATTACTGGCTCTCAGGAGGTTAATTAACAAGAGACAGTGACTTGATGGACAACAGCAACTTGAGGTATTTGGATGTGTGCAGCATGATCGTATAAGACAATGTTATTTGTTTACATATTTGAAGCAAAATTAAAGCTGAATCATTTCTCTTTGGCGTTATTGTTACCTGTTCAGAAGGGAGCACGGCCATGCATTTACCTTCACAAAGACCATTAGTTACTTTCTGCATGTATGTGTGTGTGTGTGTGTGTGTGTGTAGTAGTAGTAGTATATAGGCTGCTCGATAAAAGCGAGGCTGCAATCCGTCCGTGCATTTATCATCCTATTACGGCGACAAATCTGACTCCCAATACATGAGAGCTAAAATGAATCACCGACGTGAAGCCGTCAATAAAGTCATTTGTGTAAATGGTGTCTCTGAGGGCCCCGGCTATTATTCAAGCAGCTTTATCAGCACCTTGGAAATGACGTGGCTTGTAACGCCGGGCCCCTGCTTCACTTTGATTAAGGGCCCTGCCAGGGACCAGTGACAGCGCTTTTCACTGGGCTTTTATTCAGCCCTCTGTCGGTGATGAACACCGGCCTGATCGGGCGGAATGAAGACTAATTAAAAGCAATAAATTATCTTTTGCAGGCCCTCTCAAGCAGCCCCTCTTTGCAGCAGCAGATAAGAGCAGACTGAGCGCTCATTTGCGCACAAAAGGCGCTGCGGCTAACAGCATAGTGATACTGTCCTAATTGGAATTTAATTAAGTAGCCACGGCTTGCGACTCCGGCCTGTGGGATAAAGATTTCATTGCGTTAAACATCAACACGTCCGCACTTTCATGCTATTATGATTATTATTAATAATGTTATTATTCCAAATGGCCAATTAGAGAGTGAAAGCAAGTTTCTTTTAATAGGCTAATATTTACTGTTTTCACTGCTTCTCTATCACTAAACCTTTTAGTAGCTTTTTTTTCATGTGTAAGTTGTTCATAAAACAATAGTACAATTAGTGGAAAAACAATGTTTGAAAAAGAAGAGGATTTCGCCGGAAAATAAGCTAAAAATTGAGTTTTTGTCTGAGGAAAATGTAGTTCTTAAAATGGAACTGATTTAAATTGTAAATATAATGTATCAAAATGGTTAAAAAGTTGATATCATAACATATGTTTACAAAAATGGGCAATTAGTGGGTGTAAGTTGAGTCTTTTTGAAAAGATGCCTTCAAAAGAACATGCTGGCAGCTAGCTTGTTGTTTTGGTGTTTGATGCTCGCTAATGTGTGCGCGTGTGTTTGTGTGTGTGCACGTGCATCTCAAGCGAGCGAGTCAGTGCACCAGGGCCCCGGATGAGCGCGCGTGCCCCACACTCGGTTGAATCCTTCTCTCTGATTGGACGAAACGCCTTGTTGACAGGGACGGTCTGACAATACGATTGGTCCATCGCACGCGCTTACGTACCCTCGAGCTGCGGGCTGGGCGTAAGAGGCAGACCGGAACCGGAGAAGGACGATAACGGTTTGAGAGAGAGTCCACGCTCATATTGTGCTACCGCGGGTTCAGAACGCCGAGCTATGCCAGGAAAACTATAAAGTGAAGCCATGTTGTCGCTGCTGTGATGTTTTAAACTATTTCCTATTTATTCGCTTCACTCGGGCTCGTACGGTTTGATTGGTTTTACATGCGGCGCGATTAAATTGGATAACAGAAGGGGCGGGAGAGCAACAAGTGGAGTGTGTCGCGGAGAGGCCGACATTCGCCACCAGCCATGGAAGAGCACAAGGAGCCCAACGGCGGCCGGGACTCGACCGAGGACGAGAGCCTGTCACCGAACCTTCCATCCCCTCCCATCATTATCCCCCACCAGGCTGTCCAGCAGACTCACAGAACCACAAACTTTTTCATCGACAACATCCTGCGACCGGACTTCGGCTGCAAAAAGGAGCCGAGCTACCGCGAGAGGAACCAGACGGCGGGCAGAGAAAACGTTAACCCGCTGGCCGCGGCGAGGCCGCACGCCGGCAGCCTGTGCTTGGACTCGAACTGCAGCAGCGACAGCGCCTCGTCGTCGCCGTCCTCCTCGTCGTCGTCTTCATCGCCCTCGTCCAAGCAGGCGAAGCAAGTGGAACCGGCGAGCAACGGCACGGGCAGATATGCTGACAGCCCCGCCGCCATTGTGGTTATGAACGGCAGCAATGGAGCGTCGCCGCCCGCCGCCAAGGACCAGCAGATGCTGTGGCCCGCCTGGGTGTACTGTACGCGATACTCGGACCGGCCCTCATCTGGTAAGGCGCTAACAGCTCCCTAGTGGCATCGCTTTTTCTTATTAAGTATTTATAATAAATCCATTGGATTTTAAACTGCATGAAAATACTCACACACCATCTGGAAATATTTCAGTAATCAATCTTAAAATGCTTCATTTCCAATAAGCTCTGATCCATAATTTATTCAGAATACAGCATGCATTTGATTAAATTACAATCTGCTAGACATTTATGATCATTTAAATAAAATTGCTGCACAAACACTATGATTGTTAATGTAATTGTGCATGCTGCAGTATTGTAGCGTTATTATATTACAGTGCTGTCCACGGTAATTAGATTTAAATATTTTGTACGTAACGGATTTATTTTATTTTATTAAATGACTGCTTTGTTGTAAATTAAGCTGATATGATTCTAGTATCAATACAATAATAACTAGACATGTGTTTCTAATTGTGAGTCTTGGTTATATTATATTATTAGTCATTTGCATACTAATTATGATAAGATATATAATAGCGTGTTCATTTAACGTGATTGTGGTTTCATTTTCATAATTGCATGAGACGTCTTTTCTTTTGGTTTTCCAAAGAGGGATAATAATTTCTCGTGCTCATTTTTATTCATAGCCTGAGGCTGATGTCTAAAAATACTCCTGCACATTTATGTCATTAATAGGCTGCATTAAAGTGCGTGCCATATCACAATAGTGCAGCGGGCTGTTATATAAGAGGCAAATTGGTGTTTTTATTTTTGCAAAGAGAGTTTTCATGCCGGTTTGAGCGGAGCCTTTTGCTCAATGATGCGTCCTCATCGGCTCCTCGCTCGCTTCGGCGCTTCCTTTCCGGGTGACACGTAGACATTTACGTTTTCGTGCCATTGTTGTTTCCACACCAGGGCCGAGGACACGCAAACTGAAGAAGAAGAAGAGCAGCAAAGAAGACAAGCGGCCCAGGACGGCGTTCACGGCCGAGCAGCTGCAGAGACTGAAAGCCGAGTTCCAGGCCAACCGCTACATCACGGAGCAGCGGAGACAGTCGCTGGCCCAGGAACTCAACCTCAACGAGTCCCAGATCAAAATCTGGTTCCAGAACAAGCGGGCCAAGATCAAAAAGGCAACGGGCTACAAGAACGGCCTGGCGCTGCAGCTCATGGCCCAAGGACTGTACAACCACTCCACCACCACCGTGCAGGAGGACAAGGACGACAGCGAGTAGACACTCTTATTTAAAACACATTACTCCCCTATGGACATCGTTGCTATTAAAATTTATATATAGCCGCTGCAGTTATCATGTCGTAAACCGTATATTTCATTCATTTCCGGTATGCCCCGCCACCACCACCACCACCAATCATCACCATCTCTCATTCAGTGGTTGTTTTTGAAGATGCCACAATGTGCTCCTCCATGGTTCCTTCACACATCGCAGACTCAGCAAAGCCAAAGATTTTCATATGTTCACATGTATAAAAATGAAAATGTAAAATTAAAAAAAAAGGACCAGAGAAGAGAGCGAGGTGGACTATTCTTTTGGTTCCTCTTTTCTTTCGGTTCATTCGGCGTATAGGAGTTGATGTGGTCTGGCGCAATGTTTGCGGACAAAGCCAAAATAATGCAGCCTGTTATTTATTGTGCGCGTTTCGAAAAGGGCTGGAAAATTACCGACGTGACGGAACCAATGAGAAGAACCATGACAGTTGCCATGCAGCAACATAGTGTATACACACACACACACACACACACACACGGCTCCTAAGCGCATACAGTACAGTACAGTAGGTGGAATTAAAATAACTTCTAAATTTGTACACATGCAACTATTACTAGAAAGTGCACCATATTTATGACACGAGTTCTCTCTTTCCTGTCACACACACACACACACACACACACACACACACACAGTAAAAACAAATAATACAACTCACCTGCTTGCTGGTCACGTGACCTGAATTAGAAGAAAATGAGTGTTTTTAAGTGGGAAATAATATTAAATACAAGTTGACATTTTTGAGGTTTTTGCTGATCTTTTATTTGTTTTCGCGTCCATGATACATTTAAGAGTCAGCATCAATTTTATTTCAAATGAAATGAAAATACCACCAAAAATACACACTGCACAGACTGCGCTGTGTAATATTGGAATTATCTGTGCGTATTATCTGTGCGTATATAAGTGATTGTGCGTATGAGATGTAATTAAGAGCTAACAAGCCTGCAGAAGTCTGCATGCATGCAGTTCACGGCCCTGCGCGTTTCAGGCGCCTTTAATTATTTCAAGCGCGCCACCACATCACTTTGTGTTGACTTGTGCCTATGGAGCAGCAATTGAATAAGACCTGTGAACTGTGTTTGTAATTGATTTCAGTAATGGGGCTCGCTGCTAGTTTATATGCAGGTTATTCCACGGCTTTTAAAACATAATTGATATTTCATCTTTTGCTGGTGAATCAGTGGGTCACAGTCATTATGGGTACACCTGTACAATCTGGTCACATCCAATACAAGAGATCTTGTTAAGAAAATATCATAACGTTAATAGAATAATTTTTAATTGCAACTTTTGGCTTCTTTTTTTAAATCAATTTACCAATGTTTAGATGCAGGTTATTCACGGCTTAAAAAATGGTAATAGGACCAATACAATAATAATATCCTGTATTTAGAAATAATCTCTAAAAATATTGCTGAAAATGTTTAGTTACCATTTTTTAGTAATTATCATTTTATTCAATATTTTTAATGTTTTCAGTAGTAACACGTTTAAAGTGTTAATCATTGTGTTTTTTGTTAGCAGTGTGTTGAACTGCAATGCAATATATTCAAACCCTAAAGACTCCAATCCCATCCATGAAGAAATAATCAGTGAAAATGTTCCCACATAGCTCTTGTATGGGATCTTGCAATAGTGCAGGTGTACCTATAACACAGTGGTCCATCATTTAGGTTTTACACCAGTACACTATGTGCATTTTTTCCCTGCAGGATGAAGTCACATTTTAGTGAGACTCATTTAAAAGCTTCCCTGATGGGGGGTACAACAGAATATTTTAATGTCAAATCACTAAAATGTCCAAAATGAATATTCATGACTCTGTTTACCAGTGAATTGAGCTGAAGCCCTCTCCAATGTGTCAATTTTTAGGAATGAATTCAGAGGTTTGTGATGAGAAAAAACACACACACACAAACACACACAAACACAGGCCTTAATGTGCCTCTAAATTCAGTCTGGCCATCTGGCCTGCATGTGTGAACGGAGGTGAAAAGGCTCTTCACGGTCAGCCAAGCCCACAGCTCCAACACTATAATGATAGTCTAATTCCCTGCTGTGAATGCGGAAGCGGATCTTATGACAGTGTATTTAAAATTCATACAATTATGAAACAGCAAGAAGACCCCCTCTATCCCACCTTGTCATTTAGGGAAGCCAAGGGTTTATCTGTAAAACAAAGAAAAGCCAGGGATCGTTTGCATAGTTAGCATAGTCTGCCTTGCAGGCACAATATGGATTTAATTTATATGCAAATGAAAGCAATAAAAAGGAGAATACACACTGGAAATCTCTTATGTTTAAAGAGGGACAGAGTTTGGATTCGGAGCAGGTAGCATCAATGACACAAGTGAGCTCAGCCAATGAGGTCAATGCTGATGTTATATAATGTGCAAAAGAACACACACACATTGCACAGGCACTTTAAAGCACACTCTCTTGGCGTTGTGAGGAAAACTAGTTTGGAAAAATTACACTCATAAGTCTGGACATGCAAGGGTCTGGAACACACACACACACAAACATGCACACACAAACACACACTCTTAGTGTCAGACGTGCACAGTGACCTTTTCAGACTCCATCACTAATCACACACACATCAGTATTTCCATATTATTAGACTGGAAATTTTAACGGCGGTACTATTAATACCCAAATCAGATGCACTTTTACATAGTGAGGCACACACACACACACGCACAAGTATGTGATGTGACTAACATGGGCTCCACCTTGACATGCTACAGCATGCAAACTGCTCAAGCATCGGGGACAACATACTGTAGGATGGGGTGTCCAAACTTTTTCCAGCGAGGGCTGCAAACAAAACAGTTGAGGGTTATGGGCGCCACTTGGATACAGTTTGGGCTTTTAAAGACACTCAAATTAAAACCAATTTGGTCAGTTCTATGCCAAGCTAAACAGATCATCTTCCTTGTGTTATAGGTGATAATGCAAATGAGTGTCTAGTGTCTAATAATGTGTCTCTTTAATGATTTATACATTTTGAATTTACACTAAAAGATCTAGTTTGGACCCCTGTGCTGTAGGATTTTTTGAAATGGTAATGCACTGTCAGATTATTAGGAGAGGAACCAAATCTGTTTTGGATCAGCATCCAGAAAGTTCAGTCTACATCATTAAAATGCTTGGTGTTGGTTTCATTTAACAGCTGTAATAGTTTCTTGTCAATGTGGAGACTATAGTATTTTTAGTAACAACAACAATACAGTAATCATGATAATAATATTGATAATGGTAATTCCGACATCAATCCAAATTGGGTCTCAACCAGAATTTTATTTGGAGGTACCCCATGAAAAAAATAACATTGGGTACCCAGTTAGCTATGCTCACGTCATCTTTAAGACATAACTGACCTAGTAAAAGCTATTTAGTTTACAATTTAGAAAATAAATGGTTATAATAAATAATTAAAAAAAAACAACTTAAAAGGCAGCAGCTGTATCATTACACCACCAGGGACTGACAAGTGAATGGGTGTCCGATCACCCTTGTGTTTTTTCTTTCCTGCCTGGGGCTAACTTGGTGCTCATCCTTTCCCTGCAAATACGTCCCCTCGCGCAAAATTGGGCCCCCCATAGTTCTGCGTGTAAGGAGGTGTGGCCCTGGTCTTCTATACCACTTCCTCATTAAGGTCCTGTATGAGCTGGAGTCTATCTCAGCTGACATCGGGTGAGAGGTGCATGGGGTACACCACGTGTAAACAAACAACCATTCGCACCTATTGTTAATAATAATAAATACAATTTTAGTTTTAAGAAAACAAAAATTGAGGAATGTGCCTGAGGTCAGAAAATATCAGGAGCGAAATGTAAATGTTTTCACGCTATTGTTAACAAATTTAAATTATTTGCAGAAGAAAAAAATATCATATAATATAATATTTATTCTGCTTTATTCTTAGGAGATGACACAGGTTATTTTCCTGTATCATTTCCTTATATGGCTATTTAATTAAGAGTATTTTTAAACTAGCAAAATATGCTGTGAAGTATGTGAGTGTGTGTGTGTGTATGTGTGTATGTGTGTATGTGAGGCCAGCATGCTAGCCTGCTTTTGTGTGTGTGTATGTGTGTGTTTGTCAACTATTTCCTAAACACATATTTTCCACATTTAGTTCTCACTGTGGGCAACTTTGCTTCGGACTTATTATGAGCTGTCAAGGCCATATTGGATGCACACACACGCACACACACAACACACACACACACACAGACAGACAAAGGGTGGCATAGAGAGAGAACCTCCCACAATGCAGCTGGGTGGCAGCCGTGATCTCAGTGAGCTAAATCCAGATTACATGGCGGATTCAGGCAGCGCCACTTGTTTACTTTGCCCTTCAGGGGGTGATTGGGTTGTGGGGGGGGGGGGGGGGGGGGGGGGTGCGTCACTTACATGTTTAAAATTCTACCATTGGTTTCTGAGTGAAGAAGAATCCCATTTTACCTCCGAGTTTGAGGTCGCTTCTTTGTGTGCCGTCTCCACACAGCTGCATCAAAATGACGGCTGGTAAATAAAAGTGTTCTGCATTGGAATGACATAAATCAAAGGCAGCGCTTTGTTCCTGTGCACCGACTCTTGTTTTGGGAAGAAGACACAGATTCTCCAACATAAAGCATAGCGTGTCACAGAGGAGGCGACGCAC
The DNA here is from genome assembly GCF_037039965.1 of Doryrhamphus excisus. Taxonomy (NCBI): domain Eukaryota; kingdom Metazoa; phylum Chordata; class Actinopteri; order Syngnathiformes; family Syngnathidae; genus Doryrhamphus; species Doryrhamphus excisus. The sequence continues at coordinate 7,934,043 of NC_136371.1, read as the reverse complement.
TTTAGGCGAGTTATTCTGGTCTGATTAAAAAGGAAGCGTCAGGAAATGAGAGTGCATCTCCAGCCGCAGCTTTGCTGGCAGACACGCAGACTTTGTGTTGGCACGTTCATCAGCACGAAGAGTTGGACTGCAAAGTGACATGAACTTGCAGACGGACAAAGAGAGCTCGTGTGGCCTAATGGCGGTTGTCTTTTCTGCAAATGTGGGACGGGCTTGATTGTCGTACACACAAACATGCACACTCAGGGAGATACACGGTGAGAACAAAGGCGAGGACACCTGGGATTCCGTGTTCTATGGGTGGTCACATGCACCACAGCCTCCTTCTTCATGCCTTCCACATGTGGAAGCACTTCATCATCGCTCTCCTTGTATATGTGTGTGTGCATGTGTGAACCACTTCAGGAGGAGAACAAGGCTTGAGAAGAAGATGCACCATGATAAGATGGACTTAGCACCATGTTTTCAAATTTGAATTTTGTACTTTATGTGTGGTATTGATATAAATACATATAAAAAGGAAGATTTACTAGCCCTGCCTGACCACTGTCTCGCCCTCTTCTCAGGCTTAAAAAGAAGACTTGTGGAACTCGCCCATCTTGTCCTTCCCATCCTTCCCCTGCATCGTCTCTCATCGCGGCGGGCCCGAGTTGGCGGGAGGCGATGCGGGAAAGCGATTAGTCATATTCAATTTACATACGGCTGTCATAGGCTCCTCCAGGCTGAGCGCTGATGTCATGTGTGCGTGGGGCCCTCTGAGGCCGCCCGCCATATGGGAAGAAAACCTTCCCCTAGTGCAGGGGGCTGGCTGTTGGGGGGGGGGGGGGGGCACATCAGTCCTGTGCTGATGTGATGATGAATGTGCCACTTTTGTCTTTAAGCGTGCATGCTTGACTTGTGATTCCCAAAAAAAAAAAAAAAACCCAATAAGTAATTATTTACCAGTAATTAATTTGCAGGGCAACCACAGGTAAAGTCATCAGGTAAACGTACGACTAAAACGATAAAAACCTGACATCGTAGCTGTACCACTCATGCTGCGTAATGAATAACAGATCACTGAAATGAAGATAAAATGGCTGCACACTCTCACAAGTGCATGTGTTCACAAACACCCCCCACCCCCCCTCCCTCACCCACATATGTATATATCTACCCAGACAGACAGACACGTAAAGCTTTAGTCGGTATGTCACAGACCACACATGACGCCAGCTGTGTGATAAAACAGTTATTCACGCTCTTGCGTTCTGGAGCAAAGTTGCTCTTCAGCAGAGGTTTGCAATAATCTTCTCTCATGCGCCCCCCAGGGGACGGAAACGTTTTCATCCCTCACATGAATTGGAATACTACTGAGGACCTGATTATATTGATTTATTCGTACAAACCACTGCATGAGTTGCTGGCACCAGCATTCTGTATACGATTGATTATCAAAACTAATGAATGAAATTGAAATTGATAACATCTGCAACAACTTTAAGCAATTTCCAAATTGAGTTGAGTTAACCTGAGAAGTACTGCCGTACAGTACAGTGCCCTGAACTTATGGTCCTTTTGTCTGAGGGTGACATGATGACATGAGCCTCTCCTGGGCTCCCCCTACAGGTGTCAAGTGTAATTGACGTTGCTAACACAGCAGACCAATCAACTTATAAATTGATTTTCTGTATGATTCTTTGATTCGTCCAAGTAAAAATAGCTGAAATTGAGGCTTCCTGCCTACCGTGGATTGGATCTTGGCGCCTGCCAGTTTCTGTTTGTGAGCATGTTGCCAATAATATAATGTTGCTGAAACATTTATTACACACTAATAAGCCAGTGTAATGTCTTTAATGTAAGTTTGATGTCATTATTCTAGGTAATCAGACAGCAAAATACACAGAGCAAAATTGCAGTACCTTCGTCAACCTGAAGGAGTGAGGTTGTGTGAGCCGGAAGGTGAATGTCACTGCTGTGCTTTCATAGAGAGGAAAAGCCTTGTTGTTTTTGTTTAGAGCAGCAAGCCAAAAGCATGAAATATATTTGTATGTGTTGCTGAATGAATGAATGTAGGCTCACCAGAAGGTGATCAGACTTTTACAACAAAGTATCTGACCTTTCCTGGAGCAGAATAAGGTGCATATCCCATGTTTGGTGCTCTTGAGTAAATCCAAGGGGTCAATTTAGATAAGGCTTTTGAATTTTTTTTTCTCTCCTGAAAATTATTTTCTTGCAGATGACGTTTGATGATTATTGGACTGCACACCAGGAACAATCTTCATGTGGGGCGAGGATGTTTCAACGCACAGCCAATGAGATCAGACTGTCGGCCTATTTCACTTTGTAATAAATTGCTGACTCAAAATAATTTTTGTTTCACTCCCATTTTGAAGCTCTACAGAAAATGTCTTAAAGATCCAACAGCGCAAAATGTCAATTCTTGCAAGGTTTATATTCTTCATTGTTATTTTAATTAGTGATATCTTGTTGGAACCTGGTGTACCCCGCCTCTTGCCTGAAGACAGCTGGGATAGGCTCCAGCACGCCTGCGACCCTCGCGAGGATAAGCGGTAGAAAATGAATGAATGAATCTTTTTGGAAGCTTGAGCATGTCTTGAGTAAAAAAAAAAAACCCTGCCAAAGAACAATTGCAGTCGGGAATCCCAGGTTGCCATGGCAACAATTTAGCTGATCATTTTATTAAAGGAGAACAGTGCAGAAAAGATATGAAGGTCAAATGATTGCACATTTATTCTACAGTGCCACATTGCCTATTTACAAATGCAATGGTTGAATAAAATAGGGTGTTTTTTGTATAAATAGATGTCTACCAGATGCTTGTCATGATATCACATGATCTCTGTGGATTTCCGAGGGCACCAAAAGGCAAAATGGACAACTGGCTCTTGACCCGCTGAGGAGTTCACAGCCATTAGTAAGCTAATATTTTTCTAAGGAAGAGAGTGAAGGTGGAGGACCGGCTTGTGATTTTGCCCCTTTGCTTTCTAATGCAATCATTATTTATATTTATGGGAAAAACTAAACAAAACATGCTTAGTAATACTCATCATAAAAAGAATACAGTGCAGGTGTTTGCTGTTTGTGCTCAGGAGTGATGCTCAACACCTGCAGGCTGCCTGTGACCAATCCCCGGGTTCAAAGTTCAACCATGCTATGTGAAAGGTGCTCCAGAGGCTGTAAAACACAAAAGTCTTCACACGTTTCACAGTGTCCGTCATTTGAAAGAAACACTTCTCATAAGCCTTCTATAAGCGACGACTGAGCATGTTTTGCTTCTGCTTGCCTGAAAATCCTCAGGAGCAGATGGGTGCAAGGCAAAAAAAAAAAAAAAACATCACAGAGCAAAGCGGGGCACATGAGGGAGCTGATGTCCTGTACTTCCTGTCAAACTGTGGAGACGAAGTACAGATGTTTGCAGACAGACGACGGGTCGTCTCAAACAGCTGTTGTGGGAGCCCGTCTGTGTGGGTGCATGAATGACCTGCGCTGCCATGCTGGAAGATGCCAGACATTTGAACTGAAAACACTAAGGAAATGGAAATATTCCACTTAAAGCATGCACCAATGCCCAATAAGATGATAGTGGTCTCGTGAGGAATTGGTAAGTCCAAGGAGGTCTTTTTGAAATCTCTGAGAGAGGAACAGCACTCCAGTGTTATGGCAGAGTGTAGTTAAAGGGCAGTTGGACACCATGGATTTTGAAATGCAAAAAATGCGTGTTGGCCGGTGGATGGGTGTTCAGAGGTTTGTGTTCCACGCTTGCAAGCATGTGTGCATTTTTTTGCAACACAGGAATGCACAAATTCAGACTTCATTCAGAGCAGTGACATTGCGCCATGAGGATGGACTGAATAAGCATCTTACTGTGAGGCATGTTGCTTTTGATTGGATAATAATATGCTTTTGATAGAATAATAATACATGAAGATAAAAAAAAACCCTTCTATTAATTTGATTTCCACTTTTCTTTGCATCAGCTCAAAAGTAGCAGCTCTTCCCACAAGCATGCTGCATGGTCGAAACACAAAACCAAACTTCACTCGTCAACACTTCAAACTTGGCAAAGGTGTGCACTCTGCTGAGAGACATTAAAATACACATACACACACACATACACATACACACTACCCTTTGTAATATCAGTTAGACAATGGACTGCATCCATGCAAATAGCTAAACAATATGACTGCAACACATATAGCCACAGGTCGATGCGGCGCTCATTATGGCAGCAGGCTGATGGTAATTAACCGCTAATGTGTGTAGAACAAAGCTCCTAGTGGACTCACGCTAAAGCGAGGTACTCCCAGAGGAAATACATACATTGCTTGGACTGTTTATTTGCTTCACTTGCTTCACAACGGCACCAAAACAGAATTGGAGAGACATTAAGCAGATTAATTATTATGAGCTTTGCCTTGTAGGCAATGACTGCTTGATTATATGGAAGGAAAGAATGGAATACCAGCACAGCAGCTAAATGAGAGTACATGACGCCTGAAGACAGAACCTCTAGAATTACAGTGAAGTTTTACAACGATCTCACTTCAATGGACTTGGACCCAAAGACAGCTGGGATAGGCTCCAGCATACGCAGCATAGTAAATGGATGGATGTTCTCAAAGTGTGTGAGGCATATTGAGGGTTTAAAGCTGGATTGTGTCATGAGTGAACAATGGCAATTGAAGAGAGAATGGGGAGAGTTCTGAAAGTGAATATAAGAATTAAGATCAGTCACTGTTATTGTAAATGTTGACCTGAAATTGGTGGAGAGTGTCATCATCAAGCATCAATACTGCAGGACATTTGTTGGTGCCACAGGAATGTAACCCCTGCAAAAAGCAGGGTTCTTCTGTAAAAAGTATCTGTATCAGCCTGGGTATCTGCAACACTGGCTCTGTATTTGCATGGTATCAGAGCGATACCAAAGTTTGCAGTATCACCCAGGCCTAGCATTTGCCTGCCATTAGCAAAAAACTCATACTGTATATGCAATACATACATTATACTGGACCGTATATTGTGGTTTATTATCTATATGGTATATTATCTATAGGAAAGAATACAAACCAGCTGATTGAGTTAGATTGTTGACCAAGATTAGCGATTAATTATCTGACAACCAATGCTAAATAAATACAAGCAGTTGATGTCTGCTAAATACAAGGATGAAGAGTCTTGAACTAGTCATGATGTGCTATATATATCACTATATTGACACTTTATCATTGTCATTGTATGGTCATATCACCTCGTACTTTGGTACGTGGTGCATTATTAAAAAAAAAATGAAAAAAACAAAAAAAACAAACTGTATTATGGAAAGCAGGATGTGAACAAATGTAACAGTTACTGATTGTAAAAGTAATCTGATGCATGTTCAAATGAAATAAAACCATTACCATTACCAATATGTACAGTCTATAAATTACCATGTACGGTAATCACAGTTAAAAAAGCAGGAAGTGAACAAATGTAACAGTTACTGATTATAAAAGTACCAGATGGAGGGGTAGGATTTAATAAGCTTTGCTTCTTCCTACTCCTTTTGGACATGTGGAACTGTGAACTGATTATGTGATGCACTTAATTGTAATCTGATGCATGTTCAAATGAAATAATAAAACCATTACCATTACCATCAAAAGAAAAAGGAAAAGAAAGACTTGAGGTTATTCTGCTCCGTGCAAGTGATGGAAGTCTGAGACTCTACAGGCTCTGCAGACTCTCATGGGCGTTCTTTATATCAGTGTGTTTTTGGTCTTTTATGCCCTCATATTCGTGTGCGCGCACATGCCGGTGTGTGTCCCTCCATGCGTGTGTTCGGCAACGCCATGGGGATCCATCTGTGTCAGGTTAACCCTCTGGGAGCCTCTCCCAGCAGGTAGCCCTGGAGAGTCTAAATCATCTGGATGGCCAGAAGCGTGAAATCCTTCCAGGCCCAGACAGATGTCTTTCTGTTCAGCCCGACTCAGCCTTCGGCGACCTCACAGACCCTCAATGCAGACAACACTCCCAAAATGCAGACCAGACCGTGGCGGGACAGGCTCGAGTTAATTCACAGTCCAGAAAAACCACCCAGAATCTCACCTTCAGAAGCCTTTAGGGAGAACGGTACAAATCTCCCAGTTTAAGTGAGAGTTTAGATCAGACAATGTGCACATTTAGGTTTGGATCAGTGATCTGGCAAAACAGACATGCATCTTCATCTTCAGGACACCAGACGACCTATTTGTATGACGTGGCTGTCTTTCCAGAAGCGAACATAAAACTTTCGATGGCTTCCTGTTCGCTTCCTCTCCACTGGAGGCCTCCAACACCAGCTGATTGAGGTGGTGTTATGTTCTTGGCCGGAGCGGCTGAGCCGTGGGCCTAATGGCTTCCAGCTGGGACTGTGTGTCTGCATTAAGTCCTCAAGTGGAAAAGTGGCTGCAAAGTCAAACCACCTGGTGAGGCCGAGCCACTGAGGAGGTGTGAGGTGGCGGCGGACGAGATGAATACTGTTTTCAGCTATCACTTGCCTGGCGACTGGTTATGATGAGTCCTGAAACACGGACTAATTCATATGACCCAACCGGGCGCATCAGTGGCTCTTGTGTGAGCGCTGAGCATTTCGACACACAGAGCCTGACAACAAGCAAACCAATTTTGGCACCTGTGACCGCTGCAGCTGACAGCTGTAATTTCATTGGCCCAATACTGCAACCTTGTCACAAGTGTCGCTAACAGACAAGAGTGAATAATTCTCTTACAAGAAGCACAAGAGTACAAATGGCAACCAACTCCCGGATTTCACGTTTGTCCAAGGAGAGATCACAGCAGCTAATAGATTCTGGCACAAGCATGCAGTGGTTGTCACATTAACGGTGTGCATGTTAATGGCTGCCGTTAAACGGGACAGCCAACATGAAGCACCTTCCGATGACTTGAAGAAATAGCAACCTACATTCCACTCGGGAATTTCCTTTCTGTATGAACATGGACTTAACCAAGAAGCTAAGCTAATAACCTCCATTCTGCAAGATTTTCTACGGCACCCCCCTCCATTGGCAATTTACATTTGCTTACAAAGGAATAAAAAAATAAGTAATAACGGTAAATAAATGAACGAATATGCAAGGAGGTCAATCAATGTGTTCCATTTTAAAACTTCATGGTAATAACTGCTTTTCATGAAATTACCGTATTTTAAGTCTATATATATATAGCATATAGCTTATAGACTTATAGTCTATAAGTCATACTTTTTTTCATAGGTTGGCTGTTCCTGTGACTTATACTCCAGAGCGACTAATAAATGAAAAAACTGTTTATGTTACATAAACACTGGACACCTTTTCTGTTCATGTTTATTTTTTGTGTAGCTGAATAACCATTGTGTTAGCATATCTTACTTGCCCTCCAAGAGGATGTAATGTTTGTTTTGGTAAGTAGTTTGTAAAATAAATTACCTGCAAAAAATGCGACTTATACTCCAGTGCGACTTATGTATGTTTTTTTTTTTACCTAATTATGCATTTTTAGCATTGTGTGACTTATACTCCAGAAAATACGGTATATTCAAGGTGACCCCCCCCCCAATATTAACAGGCCACTTAGCACCTGCCTATATTGCCTAAAGGGCTAGCCGGCTGGCTCTGAGCTTGCCCCAGAGTATCTAATTGAAACCAGTCCTACTAAAATAATCTTAACATTTAAAATAAGTTATTATAAGGCCTTGGTGAAATTTCTTCTTCCTGAACTTAGCTCAGCAGGTTTCAATTATTTGTATTTAACTCAAGCTGCTGCTGCCTCCCCTCAAGTCATGCACACTTTGCAAACTGCTGAGCAAGACCAACGTTGCAAATATTGTAGAAGCAATTTGACTTTCATTCGCTGAAGCTGTCAGGCTGCGTACTGTCATTTTTGCAGCTGAAATGATCTCAAATGATATTTTGCAAAATCTGCAGGAGAACCGGGGTGTCGCTCAGTTGATGTTACTTCACGTGATCAGTGTGTGAATCGGTTTATCCAGGTAAGATGAGCTCTTCTCATATGGAGCACTGTTTAAAACTCTCATTCCAGCATCAGATATGTTATTTTAGCAATATGTTGATGACCGCATGTAACTTGAATGTCACATCATAAAGTACAGACTTCCACCTCTGGTTCATGGACAGTGTCATAGTGACAGTTGTATTTTGAGTATAATATCTCCTATCTAGACCTCACAGCTACAGTTATATCCCACCCTCAGCCATCTCTGTGTGGAGTTTGTATGTTCTCCCTGTGCATGCGTGGGTTTTCTCCGGGTACTCCGGTTTCCTCCCACATTCCAAAAACATGCTAGGTTAATTGGCCACTCCAAATTTTCCATAGGTATGAATGTGAGTGTGAATGGTTGTTTGTCTATATGTGCCCTATGATTGGCTGGCAACCAGTCCAGGGTGTAAAGACAGCTGGGATAGGCTCCAGCACCCCCCGCGACCCTCGTGAGGACAAGCAGTAAAAAATTAATGAATGAATAAATCTATCTCTTATCTACTTTATGATTGCTGTAAAGAAGTGCAGTCAAACAATATAATAGTGGCAGCAACGTACACAATGTAACTGGTTTTGTACGATTTGGATTCCAAAGAAAAAATATTGGCAAATTTTGCCCTGATTTACGTACATTGTCTCGGTCAGTAGTTCCCAAAGTGGGGTACATCAATTGCCATGCGGGGTACGTGAATTAAAATTAAAAACAATTAGCACCTAACACGCAAACTATGAGTGCGCCTGAAAACCTCACAGTTAATTAACATAATAAGGTTTATGTTTTTTAAGCGTGCAGTAGTATTTTTTTTGGCATAATTTGGTTGATGTGATTTCCTATGGGTAAAATCACTTTGGTTTAAAAAAAAGGGATAATTTTATAATAGTAAGGATCAAATATTACGAGAATAGTTTTAATGTTACGAGAAAAAAAAATCATGAATTAAAAAAAAATTGTTGTAATATGAGATACTACTGGAAAATAAACACAAATTTTAAATTCTATTTACACTGAATACCGTTCTTTTGTAAAATCAACAACAACAAACCTGAATATGTTCTGCCAACACATGAGTAAATGTCTTACACCAGCAGCACGTACCCACTCCCTCTGGTGTTATCAGGTGCCGTGAGCGGCCGCGTCACACTGCATCCATCACAGCTCGTCTCTGCCAGCCCACACCTCAGTCTCACGCTGGAAAATGGCGCACGGTGAGGTTGATGAACTGGCAAAAGATATTTATGGGGATCCTTGGAAATGACCAGGCAGATCCCAGGCGGATGACGCGGACCCCTGGGTATAAGGCCGCTTCATTTTTTTTTTTTTTCCACTGCAGAACTTAACATGCTACACTCCCCGGTTCAGAGGCGGATGACAACAAGGAAGTTACAGAGAAGTTTATGGACTAAAGTTGCAGTAAAAACTGCATCTCGTCAAACCAGAATGAGACATTTTCTTGTTGTCTTGCTACGTTAAGTAGTAAAAAAGTCTCATTTGAAAGTTCCAGAAGGAGACGAACATACTGACGTGCCCCAATATTTGATGTGAGGAGCAAAAATAGTGACAGTGGTAAAGCCAGTGGGATTTGGGTTATGGATCTTTTTCTTTTGAATTTGAGTTTCCCTCTTCATAAAATAAGATGGAAAGACTCGGGGACAGGGGGAGACAATCGCTTTAACCCATCTGGCATCCGTATGCTCTTGTTTTGTGGTGACTTCAGAGATAGAAGATGAGCATTGAAGAGCAATAAAGAAGATTTTTTAAAAATCTGGTTTTAATTACTTTGAGAACAAATTCATCAATGGCTGTAGAATGCTTGTCTCTAAGCTAAAAAATCCATGGGAAATGAGGCGTACAGTGGGAAGTACTATCTATTCCAGACGGATTGTTACCCAGTTAAAATAAGTAATTGTGTTTTGTTGAGGTTGCTAAATACTCTCAATCTAAAGGATTGCATGAGCATAATTGAAACCAGACTTTTAAGATGTTGAAGTTTCAATCAAACAAAACAACAAAATGTGTTTGTGGTATAAAGCTAGTGTCACTAAAGTGTGCAGAAAAACGTTTTGAGTGGAACCTCACTCTGTGTATTCTGCTGAGGTCCCAACAACCATAATGGCAGTGTTTGTCAATTATTATGCAGCACCAAAAATTAATCGAACTAAAAAAAGGGATGGCAACACGATTAAATCATTCAGTATGGTGCTGAATATGCAAATTCCAAAAGCTGCTGATTAAACTTCCTCACGGATGATTGGGTTTTTGATGAAAAAATTTGCCTTGGTTCTCATACACCGTCTTGGTTATTGTACAATATTGCATTTAACAAACTTAGGCACGGTTAATTTTGTGGTATTTTTTATTCAACGTCTTGGATCACAACCCCAGCGCCAATACACAATACTAAGGCAGTGGTTCTTAACTGGTTTGGCTGTGGGCAACAATGTTACCCCTTAACTGGTTCAATCCCAACCATTTTTCAGAAAACAAACCCCTTCAGTAATGGCAATTTTACCATGATTTTGACATATTTTTCAAGGCAGCCAGAATATTGTGTTCTATGGCTATTGTTACGTCCTGTAGTTTGTTGGACGCTTTGTGTGTGTGTGTTTTTTCCTCGCTCCCCCCTTTTTCTCTGCAGAGTGGTGACACACCTGGAAGGTGCATCCCAGGTGTGCCTGATTGCCAATCAGGTGGAGCTGGCATATAGGAGGCAGGCAGCAAGCAGTGCGCCTTGTTTCTCTCTCTCTTGTGCTGCTTTCCTGGAAGTGTTGCTGTGTGCTCAGTACATTTTGTGTTTTCTGTTGCTCCTGGAATTAAATACTTTATTTACATTGACCCTTGCCCGATATTTTCTTTCTACACTTTTGTCACGCCCCATTTTTGCCATAGACACCTTTGGCATGTAACACTATATACAGTAAACATCAGAAAAAAAAATTTCAACCTTTTTTCCATTCTTTAGTAAGTATCAGTCAGTAGGTTTCAGGGAAATAACAGTTCCCGACTAAAAAAGGGACCAAAGATTTTTCTACCTACACACTCCCTGCTGAGTTCTTATGAAATGCACTTCTGCCACATTGTGGCCGTTTTTTATGGCTTAAAATTGCTCTGAAGTGAAATGCATTAGTGGAGAGTTGCATCATCACATCTTATGTGATGACATAAATATGTGTAAATTCATTGTTGGGATCAGGTGTTCAGGTTGCTAAAAACGTATAAATACCTCTTCGGTGTTGAATGGATTAATGGAAAAAGGCGACCCTAATTGGGCGTTTTGAGTTTGAGGTATTGCATGTGAACACGTGGCGGCGTAACAAGCTGATAGACAGTGATTTTTAAATCAATAAACAAATTAATGCAGTTGTAAAATTGTGTTTTTATCATCTTCGGCTTTTATCTAAAATTAAATCTTTTATCTTTGCGATATTTTGAGCGAGTCATGTAATTTCTTCACGTCTGGACTACTGTAATGCACTTTACTCTGGAATTAGCCAAAAGTCTCTGTCCTGCTTACAGTTAGTTCAGAACTCTGCGGCACGGCTTTTAACAGGAACCAAAAAGGGGGGCACATCACCCCAATTCTGGCCTTCCTGCATTGGTTGCCTGTTCGCTTTAGGATTGATTTTAAGATTTTATTGTTTGTTTTTAAGGCGTTGAATAGGCTGGCCCCCAAATACATCTCGGACCTCATCCAAATTTACTCTCCAGCGCGGTCACTGAGGTCCGAGGGCCAGCTCCAACTTGTGGTGCCCAAGACAAGACTTAAGACCAGAGGCCTTTTCTGTGGTTGGCCCCAAGCTATGGAACTCCCCTCCCAAGTAAAAAAGGCCCCCAAAATCGAAAGCTTTAAGTCTCGTCTTAAAACCCACTTTTATTCTCTGGCTTTTAAGTGAGTCGTATGGTCCTGTGTCTTTTAGTTCTTTCTTTTATTTTTCATTCATCCATTCATTTTCTACCGCTTTTTCCTCACGAGGGTCGCAGGGGTGCTGGAGCCTATCCCAGCTGTCTTCAAATGAGAGGCGGGGTACACCCTGGACTGGTCGCCAGCCAATCACAGGGCACATATAGACAAACAACCATTCACACTCACATTCATACCTATGGACAATTTGGAGTCGCCAATTAACCTAGCATGTTTTTGGAATGTGGGAGGAAACCGGAGTACCCGGAGAAAACCCACGCATGCACGGGGAGAACAAACTCCACACAGAGATGGCCGAGGGTGGAATTGAACCCTGGTCTCCTAGCTGTGAGGTCTGTGCGCTAACCACCCTTCTTTTATTTTAATTGGTTTTATTTTTTTAGACTTTTATTGCTTTGCTTCTTGTTTTTAATATTTTAATATCTATTTTACTATTTTATTTCTTATTTGATCTTTTAGTTTTGGATTAAATTCATTCATTCATTTTCTACCACTTTTCCTCACGAGGGTCGCGGGGGGCTGGAGCCTATCCCAGCTGTCTTCGGGCAAGAGGCGGGGTACACCCTTTAAAATTTAATTTCTACCTATTTATTGTATTTTATTTTTTCTTCTTATTTTACTAGTCGGTGCAGCACTTTGGAAACTCTACTTATAAAATATGCTATATAAATAAAGTGGATTGGATTGGATTGATAGCACAGACAAGAATACAAGTCCCTCCTTTCTCTCCTCGGCCCCTTCTTTGTTCCTCGCCATCATGATTGTGGGATTGCGCTGAGAGACAAGTGGTCACATGAACGCTATTGTGTGTAAATGTTATTCCTTCCATTTGTTGCTGTTCCAACACAATCTTTCAACATTCACACATAAGTGCTTGGAATGTGTATTGTCTACAAAGAAGACTTTTCACACAAGTGCTCCTCCTCAGTACAAGACATCCGTGCTTCTTTCATGCTGCAATTTTCCGACCTGTCCACAGCTTGAAGGACAAGCAAAGAACTGCTCAAACACTTGATAGAAACATGGCCTCTCTTCTGTCTAAACACACTCACGTTCTGATTGATGCGCCTGAAGCGGGCCGGTTTCACCTCCGCATGTGATTATGAGAGCCATTTATTTGTTCAGCTCTAATTGTTGAAGCCGCTGTCAGCGAGGCGCGAGAGCACAGCTGCGGCAAGGTGACAAGTTGGCGTGGAATCAGGAGGATTGGATACCGGTTCTTGAGCTGGAGTTCAGAGTAGATTGAAAAATTGCACGGCCTGGACGCTTGAGTGTCAGATGATGTGCGATAAAGGCAATCCGCACCTGTCAGCCAGTGCGGCGAGCTAATTGTAATGTATAGTTTGATCATGACTTTTAGCCAACGCCATCTTCTCCCCCTCGTGTACCGAATCTCTCTCTCACACACACACAGCAGAGGTTGTCCACATGTCTTACAGTCATGCACAGATTGACACACACAATTGCACACACATGCAATCATGCTCCTTCGGCTCAATTTGAAGGCACACGAGGGTCAAGGACTTCTCCTAAGCAGAAACTTTTGACAACGGGAACGTCTTTATCCCTTGTCATGAAAACAATCAGTAAATTATTTGGATTAAAAGGGAAGGAACATTCACATCTGGGAGCTGCTGAGTTGTCTTCTTGCGTGCAACTTCTTTTCTCTCCGCAGGCATGAGAAAATAATAAGTCGAGAGCTGAATTTGTGTCAGCGCGGCGTAGGAAAATAAGATATCATGTCTTGCTGTCGGTTTGATGTCAGGCTCTCAGAGTCGTACCCGAATGCCTCACCCCGTCGAGGCCGCTAGAGTGCGGGGTGTTCGGGGGGGGGGGGGGGGGGGGCGGTTCAGCCAGAGTTCATGTCTACAGCCACTAACCAGCTCCCTCATCAACAACTTCAACTTGCTGCTACTCTGTTCGGATCCAAGCGCAGACCTTCACTCCACGTGTCAGCGGAACGGCGATACTTTCCAACAATAGAACTGCTCACTTATACATGGATGTTATGGAAATGATTCCTCTGCGTGTTTTGTGGTTAAGTACAGCTGCTGGTATTTTCAGAAGTGAGGATTATTGGATGGAGGGAATGCAGGCCGGCTTCCTCCTCGGTAGCGTGCTGCAGGAAGGTGACAGGAATTTCTGTGAGGAGGTCTTGTTACGGTGATGGTCGTGGTTTAATGTTATTTTAAACATACAAGTTAGACTGGAATACATCACATATTACAATTCACATTACCACATGTCCAACAGGAGTAGGAAGAAGTAAGGCTTATTTAATCCTACCCCACAGAAATTGCTAACAAAAAAGGATTTTATAAAAGGACATCCTGAATACACATTATGAAATAACACAGTAAATATAGCTATAATTAAATAATCACAATAAATGCTTTAATTTGACACCTCTAAATATAACGTTGATTTCTGTTTTTGGTACTAAATGTATCCAGTAACTGTTAATAATAATAATAATAATACATTTTATTTGTATAGCGCTTTTCAAAATACTCAAAGACACTTTACAGAAAATGGAGTTGAATAAAAACAAGTAAACAGAGTAAAATATACGTTAAAATACAACATTGATTTGTTTATACACAATTAAAACATGAATAAAAGCGGGGCGGGGCACAGCATTCAGGAATAAAAAGTTAGACATTAAAAACAGATTTAAAGAGGTGGGGTTTTAGTTGTTTTTTGAAACTGTGAAGGTCAGGGCAAGCACGGAGTGAATGGGGCAAAGCGTTCCAGAGGGTGGGGGGCAGCGATGGAGAAGGTTCTGTCTTACAGAGCTTGGTCATACAGGGGAGTGCCAGGAGTTTGGAGTCTGAGGAGCGAAGGAGACGCGGGGGATTGTGTGGATGGAGGAGGTCTGTGAGATATGGGGGCGGGGGGGGGGGGGTCAGATCATGGAGGGCTTTGTAGGTTATGAGAAGAACTTTGATAGTTAATAGTAATCTTAATAGTAAAAGACGGAAAAAGGTAACTGGATATGCCAGGCCAAGCTCCGCCAAGTCAAAGAATATTCCAGAAAGAGGCAGGTCTCTCCCTCTGAATTTAGCACTTGGATTAATATCATAGGTACAGGAAACATTAAGAAGAGTTTAAATACAAAATGGCTGAGCCATTTGTTAAAAATTTTCTGCTGAGTAAGAAAAATACTAAAAGAAAGACTGAGCCAGCTTGTGTCGATGATGTTCCACTTCAGTCCTGTCCTGTAGTAACGTAATAAAACTGCCAAGAAACTAGCGGAGAAGAAGTCAAGTCTCCTGTGATCTCCGGATCAGAGTGTTCACAAGCCATCCATCTACTTTCTACCTCACTTTGTTCATTGTCAACACTGGCTCACTTCTCTTTTCCATTCACAGGCTGCTGTGTGTTCCACAGCAGCTTTAATGTACTTAATATAATACGGAATTCTACATAAATAAATGCACATCTGGAAACAAAGAGGACGGTGACAAGTAGCATCTGCAAAAACATCTTTCTATTCTGGTCTGTTTACTGTAACTCTCACTCAACACTGGATCTAAATTCTTCATCGTTCTCCGGCAAATCCAAAATGTAATCGAATGCTTGTCACAGTTTACATGCCGTCACAATCCAAATAATCTTTCAACGCTCCAACAGATTTGCCTTACTTGGAATTCCGTCTTGATTCACAGGATGCTCATATCTGTCAATGAGGCATCCCAGGCTGAGAACTTCTTTTGCAGCGAGCCACTGTGAGAACTCTTCTATCTGGTGAACCACGTCATGACCTTTTTCCAATACACTGGATTTATCCCGCTTTAAAGCAATCCTGGACCTCTCATCATCTTTCCCCACAGTACATACATCATTGGGGGATGGGGAGGAGGGGGGGCATCCCTTGCCTTGTGCTGTATATGCTCAGATAGATGTGCCATGTTACGTGTCAGATTAGAGAAGCCGAGAGCCTGCGCTGACATCTGCATTTGGGATAAGCTGATGTGCGGCATCTCATGTTTAGGTGCAAACAAACTCGGGTGATTGCCGATGTGGCCAGGCATACATTTACGGTGCTCAAGTGAGTGTATAAATCTGGAACTTTTATAATTGAAAATAAAGAGTAATATATATAAGATATTAATCAAGGTGTTTGACATTCTGTAGTACAGCAGCAGAGAAGTTCCACTCAGACGAGGAGACGAGCACAATTCAATCCAGGTTGCCTTAATTGAAACTCTCTCCCCCAGCTCCCTGATTAATTTATACCCTGGCTGTGCTCTAAATTGACCCATCCAGCCGCGAGGTATACAAGTAGCCACGCTAATATGTCATTAGAATCCCGTTGCGATCGTGGCCCCAATATTTCACACAACGCGATATGAGAGACTGTTGGGCGTCTCCTCACTGCACCTCCTGCTTACAAAGAGAATATGAAATTAGCACATTGCACAGCTTCTACTGATGCATTCAGCAGATGCCTTTTAAGACTTGAATCAATTCAAATCCAATAAACGCGACAAACAAGCTCTGTTTCTTGGTATACAATGATAATTAACTGTTTCTGTGCTTCTTCTTGTGCTTTTTGTAAACAAATATTGATTTTTACTCATCCATTTTCTATTTATTGACAGTTATTATGGTACCCATTATGTCATTGTATGGTCATATCACCTCGTATTTCAGTACGAGGTGCATTATTTAAAAACAAAAAACTAAAAACCTTAAACTGTATTATGGAAAGCAGGAAGTGAACAAATGTAACAGTTACTGATTGTAAAAGTACCAGATGGAGGAGTAGGATTTAATAAGCTTTGCTTCTTCCTACTCCTTTTGGACATGTGGAACTGTGAACTGATTATGTGATGCACTCAATTGTAATCTGATGCATGTTCAAATGAAATAAAACCATTACCATTACCATTTATCAGGTACAGGATGAAGGGTTAGCTGCAGGCTAACTGACTTTGGGTGAGCGGTGGAGTCCAAGACCCTTGCGAATGACACAGCTATAAAAAAAAAATACAAGGCGTACAGGTCCCAGTCAGTTTTACACTAACATTAGCAAGAAAATATGCCATTTAATACTTAAATGTGTTCCAGGGCTGGGAAAGCTTAGTGGGGGGCAGACAGAAAATGACGTTGGGGGTTCAGGGTTAGGTTCCAGCTACAACAGTAGCTCATTTTTGGGATTATTGTGCTTGTTAATAATTCAAACCTGCCAAAAAAGCCTATTGTCAAGTCTGATGCTTGTCAGAATACTACATAACATCACCAGGTCTTTGAATGCATCTTCCGAATGCCTTAAATTTGTATTTGAATTCTTTGCTTAATTTCAGCAAAAAGAATGCAAACCTGGGTGGCATGGCGGGCGAGTGGTTAGCGCGCAGACCTCACAGCTAGGAGACCAGGGTTCAATTCCACCCTCGGCCATCTCTGTGTGGAGTTTGCATGTTCTCCCTGTGCATGCGTGGGTTTTCTCTGGGTACTCCGGTTTCCTCCCACATTCCAAAAACATGCTAGGTTAATTGGCGACTCCAAATTGTCCATAGGTATGAATGTGAGTGTGAATGGTTGTTTGTCTATATGTGCCCTGTGATTGGCTGGCGACCAGTCCAGGGTGTACCCCGCCTCTCGCCCAAAAGACAGCTGGGATAGGCTTCAGCACCTACGCGAACCTTGTGAGGAAAAAGTGATAGAAAATGAATGAATGAAAGAATGCAAACCTTAAATAGGTTTGGGTGCCTTGCTCCAGGGTTAGGGTTGCGGGGAACTTCATATTCTCTGTTTTACTTTCTGTGCGTGACCCAAAACTTTTGCTTGTGTAGTGAAATTGTCAAGATGAGGTCAAGGCATGAGATGAATGAATTTTTCAGATGAAATAATAAGTCATAGAAGAACTTTAAGTGGATGGTCGGTCAGACCTCGGAGGTGACTCTGTCATTTCCAAGGTTCATATTATAACCTCTGTGTCCGACAGCGCCACTCACAACACGCAAGATCTGGCTTCTATAAAGACATAGGATAAGATTACAGCTAAATCAGTCTTGCGGCTTCTCTCTGGGAAAACTTATGAAGTTCTAAAACTCCCCCAGTTATGAGTGGGCCCAGCAGGGCTGCAAGGGAAGGTTCCTGAGAGGGACTGAAATATGATCCCAGCGTCAATGATCTTCCAGAAAATAAGGCACTGACAGTGTGGAACGATAGGATGATAGCTCACGGGCGCTTCTTAAATCCAGCACAGGTACACGACCCTGATTCTGTAAATAAGTCATTTTCTATGATATAGACTTTTCTAATTCCTCTGGCACACACTTTGTTTTTCTGCTCTCCACCCCGTGGGCCCGTTCTCATTCCTTTGGCTGAAATGTGGAATTATTTGCACTGTTGCACACATGGTTTTCGATAGTGGCCCTCTGTAGTGGCCCTGGATCGCTGTCTTTCATTCAATGCAAGCCATGGATGAAAACAAGTGAAGCTCTGGTACATTTAATGAGACGAAAAACCAGCAGTGCCACTGTTGGTTTACACGAAATCAATTTAGGGGAGGGAAGCGGGCTTTCAATTGGCTGTTCACGCTATCAATCTTGAGGCTGACAGACGATTTTCATTAGCAGTAAAAGAACTGTGAAAAGATGCCTGCACGTATTTAGCCTATCAGAAACGAGGTCTGCCATGATTTCGCATCAAAGGAGAGAGCGGGGAGCCAAAAGTAACAGTCTCATTTCTCCTTCATCAGCGTGTGATAGCTGTTTATTGGCTTTGGACGTCAAGGGAGGGTCAGAAACAATCCATCGCAATATAGCCGCAGTCCCGTTGAGGTTGATGTGTGATTTTATTAAATCAACACAGTGCTGAGTTCTGTGAAGGGCCAGTCAACGCCTATCGACTCACTCTGTGCAACCTTTTATTTCAAACACCGCTGTCCTTGACAGTAGACACGGCGTACAAAACACAGATTGGAGAAAAGTGACGTGTTTAAGCAGCATCATTAGCGCAAAGTTTGATTGCTTGACATACTTGGGAACAGATATCCTTGTATTACCGTATTTTATAAGTCGCTTCAGTCCAAAAATTTGCCATAGCCTCGCTCCACATTAATTTCACAACATTAATTTCACAGGAGAAGGGGGCAATGTTGGATTCATATAGATTATATAAATTTTTATTTAAGCAAATTGTATATATTATTGGCCAATGTTAAGCATTTTCAACCATGAAAATTAATTAGCTGAATTAATTAAAATTGAAATATTAAGTCAAAAGTTGCGATATGTGGTGTTCTACACTGGTTCACTAGGTGTCAGTAGTGTTACTGTAATGTTCGGTGAGACACACAAGCACCAGACTTGATCGCTAAAACAACAGGCTTTTATTGCAGGTTTGAATTGTCTCCCAACAGGCAAAACAACCCCTAACACCCGGTACTCCTGGAGCTGTAATAGTAACACGAAAAGATAAAACTCAACTTTGAAACCCCAACGTCGCTTCCTGTTCGCCTCTTTCAGGTCTGTCGAACACATTTATAGTTATTTCATATCTAGAGGGCTCTAATAATGTTAATAATTGTATTAAGTAAATCCGACTTCATAGAAATTCATTTTCATACATGGTAAATTATAGACTGTACATATTGGTAATGGTAATGGTTTTATTTCATTTGAACATGCATCAGATTACTTTTCCAATCAGTAACAGTTACATTTGTTCACTTCCTGCTTTCCATAATACAGTTTTTTTTGTTTTTTTATTTTTTGATTTTTTAATAATGCACCTTGTACAGAAGTACAAGATGATATGACCATACAATGACATAACGGGTACCATAGTAACCATCAATATAGTGATATATATAGCACATGATATATATATATATAGCACATCTTGTATTTAGCACACATCACTGCTTGTATTGTTTCTTGAATTGGCTCATCGTTGTGCATTGTTTGAGGTCCTTACTCAATCCATTCCATAGTTTGATTCCACATACTGAAATGCTATGGTTGCTATATTTTCATATCGTTGTATTATATAGTTTGATGCCACATACCGAAATGCTATGGTTGCTATATTTTTATAGACAAAAAAGGAAACTACGGTAAGTACCATTTTTCTACAGAAATCTTTATTCCTTTCATCCATTTGCCTCACAGTGACCTGCAGTTAGTTTTGTGAATTCAATCTGTGAATTCTCTGATCTTGTTACACTAACACGGCACTCTTTATTGTGTTCTTTTTTACTCTGAAGAGAGGAAAAACCATAAAAGAGACAACCTGGCATCATATTACCACAGTATGCAGGACATATCAAGAGTATCTTGTCCTCTTCCTCCCCAGGAACTTCACTGGATCAGCTCAGGATATAATTCACAGACCCTCGCCCGGACGACCTCCGCCAACATGTTAACATCCTCACGCGGGCCACAGCTTGGAGTGCAGCTGGTAATAATCAGCACTGAGCAGCAACTTAATGAAGCTTTGACTCTCGAGCTCATATACTGCCGTCTCGCTGGCAGACAGTCCTCCAGTACCTGGCCCAGACAGCAAAGGGGATGAATCCATAGCGGATTTATGACAAAACATTACATGATTTGTTGATGTTGGACGGAAACCCTGCATGTTCAAAAGCTCCTACTTTTATGCGTCTATGCCTGACGATTGTGAATATCAGTGTATCTTTGTCCAATTAACTGGTGATAAACAATGGAGATCATGGTTGAATTGCTATATCAACAATAAAGTACATCTTCCTCATAAATTCCTTTTGGTTATCTGCGTTCTGGTCCAACTCAGAATGAACTTTTTTTTTGCTGCCAAGAGGGCTAAAAAGATCATTTTAATGTAGCCATGCAAGCAGATTTATTGATACACCGCACAGCATGGGACGGCACGACATACACTGCCGGTCCTCACAGAGCAGAGTTGCTTTACTGATGTGATACTGTTGATGTTTCATGTATTTCCATAAAAACAGCAAAAAGGTTTAGTTTCATGGCGTTTATTGAAAAAGCTTGCATTACTTTGGTGGTTCAAGGACTGCATACAGTAGCTGTTGCAAGTCTGGATGGAATCTCCAAAGGCCAAAGTGATCCATTCCATCTTTTTCTGAACATTCTTTTACCCAGTATCCCAAATACGGCAATAATAAAATATCACAATATTTTATTAATTATACAGGCTATTTTATAAGTAGCAGGGCCTCATGGTGTCCTTATGTTGAGATCTGGGTTCACATCTCTGTTCGGACATATGTGTGGAGTTTCTCCCCGTGCATGCGTGTTTTTTTTCCGGGTACTCCGGTTTCCCTCCCACATTCCAAAAATATGCATGTTAGGTTAGTTGGAGACTGTAAATTCCCCATAGGTATGAATGTGAGTCTGGATGATTGTTTGTCTATATGTGCCCTGTGATTGGCTGCCGACCAGTCCAGGGTGTACCTCACCTCTCGCCCGAAGTCAGCTGGGATAGGCTCCAGCATACCCCCGATGAGGATAAGCAGCATAGAAAAAGAATGGGTGTTTTACCAGCCATTTTACCACATAAATATATAATATAAAAGTATAACAAGGGAGGCTGATACTGACATCAAATGAGATGTTTTCCTACTTACTTGTTAGTAGGAAGACATGTTATTTCAGTTGACTATTAATCAAGTCCACAAACTCCGTCGCCCGTCTATGATGTAACCAGCGGTTGTACTTCTGTGCTAACTAACACCCTAAAGCCACAAGAGCCTGCTTTTCTTTTGAACGCAGTTGCAAATGAACCCACGATGCAGCCAAAGGAAGTTTCAGTTTAAGAAATAAATCATCGCAAATTACAAAGGTGGCATCTGTGTGGATCTTTGTGTACTCCTCACACTGACTTGAAAAAAATCAAATAGACGTGAATCAGAGTTGACCTGCAGTGTGAATGTAGCCTTAGCTCAGTCACATGGATGTTTGACAATTAGAAGACAAAGTGGGTGGGGCTTCACACTGTAAAAACTGTGCCACAGGAAGGAGTCGCAGTGGTTAAGACGCGGTGTAGTCTTCAATTACTCATCTAAGAAGCTCAGGTTTGGACTTCTGGAAAGACTCTCCAGTCAGGGAAGATTAATTAGCTAAATTGGGGCAGACATCAGTGGTTGAACAACTGTCTGTGATGGAGAAGGAGGTGACGGAGGTGGGACCGAGATGAACAAGTGGTGCTGAAGCAATGGGAGCCTTCAGCCCTGTGAGTGAGTGACTCTTTCTGCCAGGCTTGCATTTAGACGGCAGAACAACATGCTAGAGTTTGGGGGGAGGAGAGGAAGGAAGGTAGGCGACACAGACTCATCCTTCACTCTTATCAGGACAGCGAGGGTTGTCAGGTCATGTGTACAACCTTCCTGGTGCCCCACTAATGATGTCCCCCTCCTCTTCCTCTGGTCTACAAGGTCAAGTCTCCCAACCTGCCTCGCTTTATCATTTTTCAGCAGTGGGCTGCAGCCCTGACAGCGCACGGCAGGACCATGATGTGTCAACGCATGTTTGAAAAGTCATTTTTATTGTGCAGGCTGTGATTCAACACAACCTCTGAAGTTATCTCAGTGGCAAAACACTCAAATACCAATATCAAAGAATGGGAATGTTTTTCCTCTGCAATTCTCAAGTTACAAAGGTGTTCTCCCTGAACTACTGGGATAATTACATGTTACCGGGCCTCGCTTAAGGGCACTTCAACAGTAATTGCTAAATACACACTGAACAGAGGATGCTGGTGATAGTTGGAAGTGGAAAAGCCGATAAGCATAATTGTTACTGGTCCAGTAGATGTTGATCTTCTACAGACACCTCTTCTGGTGATGACTTAAAGCCTGCAGGGATCAGATAAAACCTTTTACGTCAATATGGGATGTACCGACTGACGCTGGCAACAGTCTGCAGGTTAGGTTTGTTTGGGATATTTCATAGCGCCCCCTACAGGTGTGACATGGATCTCTCTTCCAAACAGACAGTGTGAAGTAAGCATTTGTTGACAGACAAATAGTTTCTTTTATTGTTTTTAGGGCAGAAAAGAATGAGACTATTTTAGTTTAATTTAGAAACTGTGGTGGGCTAATAAGATACTTAAATATTTAAGAACTGAAAAAACCCCAGCCCGTACGGTGGACAAGTGGTAAGTATACATATAGACCATACAGTCAGGCAATTGGGAAGATGGTTCAATTCACCGCTTTGTATCTCTGTGTGGAATCTGCATCCCGATGCATGCGTGGGTTTTCCGGGTACTCTGTTTTCCTCCCACATTCCAAAAACATGCATATTTCTTAACTAGCCTCTTATGTGTTAAGTTGCTGTGTGATGAATTTAGCCTTCTACCTACAATGACACCGTGAGTCAGTCTGTTTATAAATTTCGGGTGTGTTGACAACCTTGTCTTGAGTTCCCTTCTAGCTTGTGATTGGCTCCTGCCATAGGAAAACCAACTGGTGATTTATCAAATGCGGTACATTGCAGTGAAGTTATATCGGTGTGAGCCGGTGAGGTATAACTAGCGACAAGCAATAATTCTATACATGCAGAATATTTACATGGAGTGGCAACTTATTAAATATACCGTATTTTCCGGACTATAAGTCACACTTTTTTTCATAGGTTGGCTGTTCCTGCGACTTATACTCCAGAGCGACTTATAAATGAAAAAACTGTTTATGTTACATAAACACTGGACACCTTTTCTGTTCATGTTTATTTTTGGTGTAGCTGAATAACCATTGTGTTAGCATATCTTACACCTATTCAGCCTGTTCTCTATTCTTTTAGCGTTAGAACTTGCCTTCCAAGATGACATAATGTCTGTTTTGGTCAAGTAGTTTGTAAAATAAATTAGCTGTAAAAAATGCGACTTATACTCCAGTGCGACTAATGTATGTTTTTTTCTACCTAATTATGCATTTTTGGCCTTGTGCGACTTATTGTCCAGAAAATATGGTATATAAAAACGAGTGAAGTTACTGTGAAACTCTAGAATTATGTGTAATTACTTCCTTTCGGTCTCCGCATTTCCATCTTCTCAGCAAGTGTTGATCTTCTATTTACTGTGGAACATTCTGAAACTATAATGTGATGCTGGAAAGCAGATATTGTACAGGTACAAAAACATTCTATTTATGTTAACTGTGCAAACCTCAGCAAGCGTTTCCCACAATTTCACATTAACATAAATGTGTTTCCAATGCATCACAATGTCCTGAATAAAGACACATTTTCATCACTGCGGCTACTACGGTTTAGGCGTCCTGTGATCATATTGAAATCCTTTCTCTTCCCAAGACGTGTCTATAATTTCCTCCGAGGCCCAAACAAGCAACGGCAGAGGAGCTGTGAGTGACATCTGTTCGGCTTTAGAAGTGGAAGGCTAAAAATAACGTGACTGCGTCGGGCCCCTTGGCCACATTCACAGAAATCAGCTGGGGGACAAATGGTGGGATTCCTGCACAGTGGGGCGCCGTGACATGCCAACCAGGCATACTAGGACACACCTTTATGAGCGGCAAGTTTGTGACAGACAAGTAAGCAGAAAGCCACGTAACATGGTTGGATTAAATAGCACGATTTAGGATTCTTACCTTCTAGAAGAAAACATGACATCGTGATAAATAAGCGCCTCCACTCCAGGGAAATTTACTGCCAACCTGAACTTAAAGTCGAGATAACATTGCTTTAACAGCATCGCATTGTCTCTTATTTACATCTTTTTGAATTGTCAAAGAGGGAATTAAGTCGATAGAAAGCAGCGTCTTTGTGTTTTGACAATGACAGATTTGCTCCTTTCTCTTTCCCTGTGCTACTACACGCAAAACTCCAGTTTCATTACTAGTCAGCGGAAGAATAATCTAAATTTAGCGACTTCTGAGGCATCCCCGGCTCCTCACAAGCTCATAGTTCAACAGTAGCGGAATAATGAAGCCATTAGCGAAGTTACAGAGAGGTTCCCTGCCTGAGCAACAGTGAACTGTGTGTGACTGGATTATCAGGAGTACCAGGTGACTTTCACATACAATCCAAATAAATGCAACCATGATTGTCTCTGACATGAACAAAGGAATTGAAATCTGATTTCAATAATGAAAACAATTCAACTGCTGAGGTCAGCCAAGTTCAGTCAATCAGACATAAAGACTCAAATTGGAAAAAGACTTTTCTGGGTATACCAGAATCGTACCTTGCATCATAGCAGCTGTTTCCATTTTTACAAAGCGGCAGATAGTGGCCTGGCCACATTCTTTATCATGATTCGTTATTCTGCAGCCAGCACCGTGCGCTCTGACGAGAACAAGGCAGTGAATGGCAATGAATATATTGATGAATATGAATTTATTATTATATATGATGAATATATTATTCTTATGAATGACAATCTTGCAATTAAAGAAAGCTGAAACATATATAGTTTGTCTTTTTGTATTGTCTCTTGCATGCCTTTGCAATTTCTCCGAACTAGGCTGCATTTCGATTTACATAGAACAGTACCACCCTAGCCATTGCTCTTTGTTGTTGTTACTCACCGAAGTCAAGTTTGCAGTGTTCCTGAATACATCTTATGGTCGTGTACTATGAGGAAGTGTTCTTAAGACAGAAGGAAAATAGTTTCTGAGTTGGAGATTAATAAATTGTGTTGAAACTGAACACTCCTGCTGACGTGTGAAGGTAGGAACCAGATTGGCTCTGTGAGGATCATAACAGAGAAGCGTGGCTTATCATAATGTGCATGTATTAATTAGGAGGTCGTTATTCTATACCAGGGGTCTCAAACACGTGGCCCACAGGCCAAATGTGGCCCGCAGGACACTAGTTTGAGGCCCCCGCCTTGATATGAAAGTTTAATGTTAGTGCGGCCCGCACAAGTTTGATATGGATGCTGTATGGTATCATGTACCCAGAAAAAATTATTACGTTTGATTCATGTTCATGTTAAAGGTTACATAACTGTTAATAGTTATGTAACTATTAATACGGATAGTCCCTATCCGTGTGGAAGTGGTAAGTTTTTGGCTTTTTAAGTTTAAAGGAAATAACTTGTAGGCTACCGTTTAGGTCAGTAGCTCTCTAGTTTGCGAGTTAGCATGTGTCTCAAGACCCTGCAGTTGCACATTCATTCATTCTACCGCTTTTTCCTCACAAGGGTCGCGGGGGGTGCTGGAGCCTATCCCAGCTGTCTTCGGGCGAGAGGCTGGTGGCAATATGTTGTAAATAAAAAGAGTATAAATGTGACTATAGTCGTGTTTTGTCATGTCTACAGGGCTCTAATAATGCTTTGTTCATTTTAATCTGAAAAAAATAATTTGTCTACCCACCAACTATATGTGGTTTCTTAATTTTTTATTATTTGCCGTTTTATTATGATTATATTTATTCATTACTGATTGATTGATTTTCTTTATTCTTGATCTTATTTTGTGTAGAAAAATAAAAATGAAGATATTTGAGAACAGTGGAATGTTTTATCAGAACTTTTCTTGTAGAAAATCGGAACCCAAGCAAAGTTTATTCATTTTTTCTGTTTTTAATAAATGCGTTTTTTTTTTTTTGGAAAACCTGATGCGGCCCAGCC
Source organism: Doryrhamphus excisus (assembly GCF_037039965.1). Lineage (NCBI taxonomy): Eukaryota > Metazoa > Chordata > Actinopteri > Syngnathiformes > Syngnathidae > Doryrhamphus > Doryrhamphus excisus. The sequence goes on along the minus strand of NC_136371.1, from coordinate 7,907,551 downwards.
CCGCCCAGACCCTAGCTCCAGTGGCCCCCAGGTAAATTGAGTTTGAGACCCCTGCTCTATATGGTATCACAGTCTGACTTATGGTGTCATCTTAGGTAGAAGGCTAAAATCATCACCCAGTAACTTAACACCCAAAAGGTATACCTAATAAATATACAAACAAGTAACAATATGAGTTTAAAATAAAAAAAGATTTTTTCCCATAATGCATTTCCTCCGAGCAAAATATTCATTACTGCCTGCAATAACGTTAACCTCACTCTCGGCTACTCTAGTTCCCTTTGGTGGACAGACGCAGCATTGCAGCACTATCCATCCATCCATTCATCGATCCATCCATACATCCATGTTTTATCCCAAATGGTTCAGGCAGTAGGTTGAATGAATGTACTTGAGGTGAACTATGGTTACAAACCAATGAAGCTGACCAGTATTCCGTTCACATATTTCACTGGTATGAACACGTAAAAAAAAAACGACTGCAGAATGAAAGCTTGTTTTTCTATTCATCTTCATCTCTGCACTGCCATTTAGTTGCCATGCTTGCAACTAAAAAAAACATAAATTATAAGCAAAAGGTAATGATGCTATTATCATACTCTCTTGCTATGCTGCGCGCCCCGCCGATCCTTTCTATTTGAATAATGATTTATAATCATATTAGTTCTCTCCGGAGCCCTGCTCTGGAAAAGTAAAAAGCTATTATCCAGTTGTCAGCTTCTCGGGGAAGCCGAGGGAGATGGAGCGCTGATGCTGACACATGCACATGCTGGAAGAAGCGTGCACATAAACGCGCACACACACATACGCCGACCGTTTTTTACAAGAAACGTTTGGTGATTTCAAGTGGGGTGTGCTTTTCACAAATTGTTGTTTGTTGAGCACACTCGCAATTATACATCATCACTTATTCCTGTTGCCTTCAAAATGAAGACAACAGGGGCTAAACAAGGAGCCCTTGAGTCCAATATTTCTGAAATGGATTGGCTGCGGGACTCAGCATCACCCCTTAATGACATTGTGTCTAATATTTTTTATTGAGTGAAAAGACAGTTTGACTTTGAGGTAGTGCAACATAACACAATGTGGCAGTACAAAATAAGTATAAAATCTCAGGAATAGTATCCACAAACTAAAAAAATATTTTAACATTAAGCATAAAGTACTATGGCTCAACAAGAGAACAGATTGGTACATTGAACATCTTCATGGAAGTAGACTACGAACAAAACATTTTAGGTCTTCGGCGGGCTTCAAATAGCACTACTGAACATTGTCGTAGCCAATAGTTGCATAAACAGACGACGTCACACTCCATAAAAATAAAAAGCACAGGATTAAGACTTACGACCCACCAGTCGAGAATCAGCGTTTCAGGCCAACAATGGCAATTCATGCTTCTTATATCGCGACTTTCCGCTATCATGGTTTTTCCAAAATATCTTCATAATTAATAAATAATTGCTGTTTTGTGGTTGAATGTGCCCCACTATTAGTTAAAAAATGCATATTTAAATTAAGCATTTTCAAGCATGAAAACAACTAAATAAACTACATTAGAAACATAAGGCATTCAGAAGACGCATTCAAAAACACTGGTCCTTAGGTGTCAGTAGTGTTACATTTATGAAACAATAGCCACTGCAGGGAGTACTGTACAGAACAGGAAGTAAAGAAAAAAACAACAACAAGGAATATTGTCTTATTATGTCTACTATATGGTAATGGTTTAATTCCATTTGAATACGCATCAGATTACAATTGAATGCATCACATAATCAGTTCACAGTTCCACATGTCCAAAAGGAGTAGGAAGAAGCAAAGCTTATTAAATCCTACCCCTCCGTCTGGTACTTTTACAATCAGTAACTGTTACATTTGTTCACTTCCTGCTTTCCTAATATAGTTTAAGGTTATTTTGATTTATTTATTTTTAAATTTTTGTTTAATTTTTAAATTTTTTGTCCCGTACCGAAGTACGAGGTGCTATATAGAAGGATGTGAGTGTAACGGGACTACAGGACTGTTCTAGCAGAGCTCTAATAATGTTGATGTAAAAGATCGTAAATAAGTTTTCACATGCAAATATTACATTCATAAGTAAGCAATCCTACTTTGCGGAAATTTACTCGACTGGAACCAACCAAACATGCTAAACAAGGAATTGCTGTATAGCCAACAAGTGTCTTAATAAACCAGCAAGCTACATTTTTATTTAAAAGAAAATACACAAAATAAAAATCTTTAAGCTGCAGTGCGAACACTGTGATAGATAGAAGCAGGAAAAATAAGCTATCATGCATCACTGATCAGTCACCAGCTAAGTCTAATCCTGTAAAACACATCTAGACACAGTGTGATGATGGGGTTATCACAGATGTGTGCAGGGAAATGTGTTTGAAATGTGTGTTAGAGTACAACCTTTGACAACAGTGTCATGGGGGACGTTTGTCCTAAGGTCTGACCGGACAGGTTTGATGATCGCTTATTATCAGAGCCCACAGACAAATGCTTTACATTTTTGCACACATATAATAAATATGTAGAGTACTCGGCTTGCATGTGACCAGTAAAATCCCGCCTGTAAATGCACAAGGTTGCTAAAAATGTAGCATCCATAAAAACGTCAAGTGGAGGAGGGGCTTTCGGTTCCACTGGGACGTGAACGATCATGAGCACGGCGGGATGGGTTGAGGTCAGAGGTCATTCAAGTCTATTTCAGGACACACACAGATACAGTACATTTGGTTACCTTAGTCGGTTACATTAGAGAGTATATTGTAATGCAGTACAATTTTATTTGGTGAGCTTTCCATATAGCATGCAGATCTAAGCTAAACATAATCCTCCACGTCAAAAACATTATTACGCCTGCAAATAATTAAATTTGTGTGAATGTGTGTTTGCCATATTCAGCAATTTGCAGACAGACTGTTTGAAATGCATCTTAAACGAAGGTTGAGCGGCCCGTGGTGGCCTCCGCCCTCGCCGCACACCTTTTGCCGCCTCATTTCATTCGGACCCTTTCAGCACTCATTTCTCAACAGGCCCCCGGTGGCCGCGGACACAAAGAGTGGGCCAGCCACCAGTAATTACGCCATGCAAATGCCATTCTGGGCTTTTAATACGGCTGGTGTCTCATCGCTTCAATTGGCCTGCCGTTTATCACCCGGTGCACACGCATGTGTGGCGCCGACAGGAGGGGATGGGCCGGGTGGGGCGGTGCTACCACTCATTCATTTTGATTTCCTCCCTTTTCTTCCATTCTTCCTCTGCCAGGCAGATTTTTTTTTAATTTCCTAAACTCATCCTATTACATTTAAAGCCCATATTTAGCATTTATGAGAACAAACGTATTTAATAGATCTTTTTTTCAATCATAGAAATGATTTTCACAATGTGAGAAATTAACAAAGGAGAGTGTCAGAGATCCGAACTGACCTCCTTCCAGCAAGTCCCGTGTAGTGTAACCTTCAACTGAATAATTTAGAATTTTAGAAAAATATGAACACAAAATTCCAGACATCGACAACAATAATCCAAGTGGCTCAACATTATCAACCAATATTGGTTCATATCGATGACGCCATAGAAGTGATGACCGGGGGGTAAGACATCTTACGGTGCTGAATGAGCCCAGTTTATAGTGTCACTGATTATACTGGGTTTCATACTTTGCACTTTCTTATGTGGATGTTTGTGCCACATACAATTGTTATTTTTACCAGCATTATTTAATTGGATTCTTATTTGTGAATTTAGCTTGATTGACATATTCGGTTTATTTGGAGCTGTTGATACATAGAAATATGTAGAATCCCGTCCTGTCATTTATCTTTGGTGATTAATCATGATTAATTAATCTCAAACTGTGATTAATCTATTCCAACCTGTAATCATTTGACTGTCCTAGTTATTATCATGATGATATCTCTGTGTATAGTACTTACCTACAGTATGTGAATGAGGTGTGTAAAGTGGTCTTATCATCTCCATATAGAATGGTCGTTATTTAAAGTGAAAGTCAAGTATCTATTGGTTTTACATTTCACGATTAATTTAATTTAATCACCCTAAGATTGTGTTTCACTTAAGAGGTTTGGCTGCAGTGGTCCATTTCCAACAAACAACCCTCCAGTACCGTTCTTCCAAACGGAACTTCTGCAGTGTGTGTGTGTGTGTGTGTGTCACCGAGACAGGTAGCATGGGCCAGCTGGTTTGAACAGGTGTAAAGAATGCATGTTCTATTCAGATTGATCTGCGCGCTTGGCTGCCGACCAGACATGATACCTGGTTCCTCTCCCAGAGTGGGTCTCTCATCTCCTTCACACACTCTTTTTTTTCATCTCCTGCCATGTTTCTCCTCTCTGCAGCCTACCCCTGTATGTCCATATGAGTGTGTGTGTGTGTGTGTGCATAGACAGTGCTATTCTATTGCAAGTGGTTCCCTCCTTTGTCTTGAATGGGCTGTTTGCATTCACACACACACACACACACACACACCATAGTGTACATAGACAGGCATGAGCAGACAAACAGTGTTCAGTGCCAAAGGCTGATGGGAGAGTAACTACGCATGAAGTGCAGTGCAGGCAGAAAGAGACAAGACAGCAAGTTTGAGGTGATCCATTCCCGGTTCTGTAAGTACAACGCTGTGTTTCATTGTCCATCACATTGCCGTTTGCTAAAGGGATATAGTCATAATTAGAGGAAGTATGTCATATTTGTGTATTATGTGACAACAATTACAAATCACTTGCGTTCTAAAACATGATAATAAACCGTCCAGCCATCTTAATGTTGATATTTTCCAACAATTTTGGATAATAAAAAAAGGGACGGTGGTAATTATGATAATATTAGATTCAGCTCCAGAACCTTCCCCTTGTCTCTTCAATTGCCATTCCTCACTCACAACACAATCCAGATTGAAGCACTAAATATGTCTCACTGTCAAAGCTATTGATTCGGTAGCAAAACAAACATTAACATTAAACATTAATTCTAACACCTATTCATAACTTATTACCAATTAGATGTGTTTTTCTGCACAAAAAACACATTTTAGGACAATAAAAAAATCATATTTTGATAAAAATCCACAAATTAGTAGGGATCCGAGTACTGTATACTGTGGTCATTCATTGACTCTTAAGAGAGATAAGGCATACTTCCATGAGCGTGTCCTGTGAGAGCAAAGCACTGGTGTGAAGAAACATTTAACCTCCCCACAATCCCTGAGAAACTTTTATAGAAGAATGAAGGCGGCTTAGCTATCTCTTTCCATGAGAAATCCGACCTTTGAGCTACCACATCTGCAGACAGTCCCACAGGTCCGATCAGGGAAGACAGGATATGACCTCATCTGTGACCCTGCGACCGGAGGAAGGGCTTCAAACAAAAATGGGAGTTCATCGAGAAAGTGCTTGCACGAATGAAGGGATTACCACTTGACCTTGTGGCGAATCAACACTTGGAATTTGTTATTGTCTAACGGTGAGCACATGTCTTGTAAACGACTAAATGCGGCCTTTGTTTTTCCAGCGTAGCTTTCCAGAAACATTTTGGATCCTTTAGTCACACTTTTGACTATCTTGTGAACAATCAACCAACAAAGTAAGTCATGTGCAGCTTGCCACCACCTGATGTTTGCTGATGTTCACGGGGTTAACGTGAGTTTGTCCATCTTATTGTTACATAATGTACGTAACAACGGGGCAAGAAGCACGCATTTTTGGTCTTAAAATAAAAATAAACACATGTACATATACACACACACACATATTTATTTCGTTGTTTTGTATCATTGTCACAGATCATTAAAAAAATTTAAAGTAAAATATGGTGGTGGTAGTGTAATATTATGTTCTTTTTCCTGAAATGTGGCGTTTTATGTAACACAAAGGTTTTGTCTTGTCACACCACAGAGTATTTTCCCAAAGGTCTTGGGATCATCAAGATTTTCTGGTTTTCTGGCAAAAATTGAGACAAGTCTTAATGTTTTTTTTGTTTTTGGAACTCTGTCATGACCAAGTGGGGCCTACGGTTCTTGCGATGTTTGTGGAGTCTTTTGTGACTTTTTGAATGAGTCATTGCTGCGCTCGTGGGGTCATTTTGGTCAACTCACGAGAAGGGTTACACAAGTAACTTTTTTTCCATTTGTGGATAATGGCTCTCACTGTGGTTTGCTAGAGCCCCAAAACTTTATTAATGTTTGGTGAGACACAAAAGCATCAACAGAACAACAGTCTTTTATTGCAGGTTTGAATTCTCTCAAAAGAGCACAATCATCCTGAATAAAAACGCAGGATACTGTAGATCCAGTAACACACGCCAAAACTCGCTACACGCTAAAACTCAACTCTGAACCCTCGTTGTCACTTCCTGTCAGCTTCCCTTTGGGCAGGGAACAAAACATAGCAGGGTAGTATTTGTATCAGATGGATACCAGCGTGATTAGTGAATATTTTTCAATCTGTATGTATGTTTATTTCACAAAATATTTTTTTTGCTGTTTTTTAAAAAAATATGTTGTATTTAATTTTTATATTTTTCAAGAATCTCTGTCCTGTGTTTTACGAATTTTGATAGTGGATGATTATGATGAACAAATTAAAGGCTAAATCATTCATTGATACTTCGTCTGAGGTATCAATACAAGTAAAAGCAATGGTGTGTTTATTTGATATTGGATCGATACCAAAATTTGCAGTATCGCCCAACCCGAGTCCTTATCACCAGAATTTATAAAAGGGTATTTCCACTGAGAGCCAGGATTTACAATTGCACAGTAGTCCCGAGAAAAAAGGAGCAATAAATGCCCCCTGTGAGAAAATAGATGAGCATGAAGCCCTGTAGACACTTCCAATGTAATACCTGGCCACTGCTTTGTCAATAATAGTGGTGGAAGTGCTAATAGAGCATTATGGGAGCCAAGGGACCGGGGCTGACAGGTGATTTATGTCGCTCCAGATGACTTCGGCCCTCGAACAAAACCCTGATAAAGGAAGAACTAGATTGGAACAAGCAGAATGATGAATAGACTACACGATCCAGAAGCCCGTCTCATTAGAGAGCAAAAGAGAAAGACCGAGCGCCGGCCATTTAGCTAATGTAGCGAGTCATTGTGTGTGTGTGTGTGTGTGTGTGTGTGTGTGTGTGTGTGTAACCATCTGCATACATAGGTTTGTGTGTGTGTGCGTGCACTGGGGAACCTGAGCAGCGGCAGCCTGCTTCCGCTGCAGCGCTAGCAGGTTGGAAATTAATGACACACTGAATATACGGCGAGGAAGCTTGACCTCGCATAATGGCGACATATAGGATTAACCTTGGCTGTCACTTGGGGCCTTTGTTAGCTCGCATGCTGCTACAAGTAAACACGCGGCTGTGGCGACATGAGGCTGGGAGAAAAGGGAGGATAAAAAAAAAAATCAAATCAAGCTGATTTATTTCCTTACTGCTTGAGAGGCTAAAGCTCTACATTTAGGATTAAAGGATTCAAAGTTAGCGTTTCATAAATAGTCAAAGGCGGGATAGTCATGGGAAGGAAACAGGGAGGCAAGGTGGATTAAAAATGTTACAAAGGACGTCCTGCATCCTTAAACATGAGAGGAGAAGATAGATTTTGCTACTAGGACAAAAATCCTTCTGGATATTTGTATCACAGAATCACTCATTTATAAAAATGGAATATATTCCATAAAATTCCCTGAACTGCTAACAAAAATTATAGAAAAATAGCAGAAAATACTAACTTGGTATTGGATTTTATTTCATTTTTTTTTTGTTTGTGGAAATAAATTCTGTATATTTTTTTATGTGTTGTATATGTGTATTTAAGAAGCTGCCCAAAAGGAAAATTAATAAAATAATGTTTTATTCAACCTTTTTCCCACAGAGTTCTGTGTTTTAAAAATTAGTTCCACCCCTCATGTTTGGAATATTGTCTCAAGAATCACACTTCATATTTGAACCTTATTGAATTTATTAGCATATTTATCAACACTGCATATATCATGTGTTATTGTTATGTATCTGATAAGACCATAAAAATATAGATTTTCAATACATGGCTCGCACTTCCCAGTCCAAACCCTCAGTTGACGTTCTTGTCTGATTTCGGTTCAACATTTGCAATAAAAGGTCATTCATTTGGAGCCTATCCCAGCTGTCTTCGGGCGAAAGGTGAGGTACACCCTGGACTGGTCGCCAGCCAGGGCAATAAAAGGTGACTGTTGTAATTATTAGATTAGATTCAACCCCAAAAATCCTCTCTTCTCTCTTCAATTGCCATTGTTCAGTAGCTATCAAGCTAAATACTAAATACACAATCAAGGTCTAGGCCCTAAATATGCCCACACACTCATTAAACACACTTTGAATGATAAAATACAGGTGTAGGTACTCATCACCAATGAATGATAATGATGATGGATAACACAGCTATGCTGCGTTCAATGGCCGTGAATGCTGAACCACAAATATGCAGGAATCTGTTGTGTATTGAACACTGTGTTGCCAAGTGTAGCAGCTCATAGTGACCCAAACAAACGTATTTGGTGTTGCCAAAGGGTCTTTATAGGACTACCAGATATGGTATCATAATTAAAATAGACTGCTAACAAATCCATCCCCTCAAAGTGGGTTTTAAGCAAATAATATAGTTTGATCCGTGGAAGTGTCCCGCACTGTCAGAGCCGAGTCAGTTCCAAACCTCTCCTGCCTTTAGTGCCGTGATGGATTTCCCGTTTAGCTTGACCCTATATTCATTAAAAGAGGATTTAAAGCTGTTAGAAAGGGAGAGGAGAGAGGCCCCATGGGGACTGTGTTTGCACTGCTGGGCCCCCTGCTTGCGACACACACTTTCCCCTTACACACACTGGCCTATAACTCTCTGTCAGCCAGAGCTTGTTAGCTGTGGAGGGCCGAAGAGGAGGAGGAGGAGGAGGAGGAGGAGGAGGTGGTCGGTCGAGTTTTTATTAGTGGTAGCAGCTGCACTCCTCTCTCGCCCTATAAAAGGTAATTACTGCTGGTGGTAACAAGCTAATTGATTGCTAATTAGGTGAATGAGTCCTCTAAGTGCTGTGCCATTTATTGACAGATGGTAACGGTGTGTGTGTGTGTGTGTGTGTGTGCAAAAGAGCAGGTTAAGGTTTCCTGTTGGTGAGTGTAATAAATGCATGTGAATGAGTGTTATAGACGTCATAAATTATTAATCTGCGCCTTAAATGACCCTGTTGCATACCTCAAACTTGATGCATGTGTGTTTGGAGTACATGCGTGATACATGTTATTAATAAAGAGAATGGACACAAACACAAAAGGTCGACGTGTCGGCCTTGCTGTTGGACAGAGACCAAGCAAAAATCTGAGTATTCTCCCTTGCAGAGGAAATGGAAGCTGAATGGGGGCAGCGCACGCTCTGTCAGCGAGCTCTGGGGACCGCCGGGACCCCCCGCCCCCTTTTCTCGCGTACACTTTCATATGAAAATGAGAGGCCAAGCAGTGGGAGACAGAGCCAAAGGGACAGTGCCCGGGAGAGAGGAAGCGGTGCACAACAGCAGGGAAACAGAAAGGAGCCTGCTCACATGTGGAGGGACATTTCAACAGACAAAGAGCCAAGAACATGTCAAGTGTCTTACAGGGAAGACGGCGCAGTTTGGGGCATTAAATCGGAATGAATAATCAATGGTTTGGTCTGAATTTTGGCCCACGATCCATCAATTTATTAGCTTCAAATATGCAGCTCCGGATTATTTGTTTTTGCAGGAAATAATTTGACACACTTGCCGATTTTCTTCCTTGATGATTAATGACACAGTTGAAGAAACAAATGATCGGATTACTCAATAATGAATGTAATCACAATCTCATCAAGACAGCATTTTCACCTCTGACCTCTCCCTGTGCAGTAGAGATGCCAATTAGGAGATTTTCTAAAAAAAAAAAAATCTTTATATACAGTACTGTAACTTATACTGTATATATTTAAATATGAAAAGGTCATTATTATGTAAAATTATTTTCAAATATATAAATTAAAACAACCTTAGTCTCATATGAAATCACATTTCAACACTATAGAGCTTTGGTAAGTTAGAAACTATTACATTTTAGTGCTGCTCTAAATAAAAAAACATTTATTTATTATTTTTACATATTTTTACATCAACAAAAAGTGCAGGTGATGTTTTGTCAGCAAATTTGAACATCGTGAAAATACTGATATGATTGGTTCTGATTATGCCGTACATCTGTATACTATATCTTTCTTTCAGTAGATTTCATTATTATTTCACGGGGTTCAACTGAAGTGGTGAAACTCGGTTTAAATCATGAGGCAAACATTTGACATTTTGCATGATTTCTCAGTGAATAATGCATTAATCTTAAAGACAAAGGTGGTTCTTGATCCAGATTAGAATTGTTTTAGTGCAAATCTGTTGAAAGCTTTTATATTACCATACAGTATTATAACGCAAAGCTTGGAAAGCTTAAATAAATCAATAAAAAAATGTGAGTTTGTAGTGTGTTTTGTTTTTGATTCCCCTTAATGCAAAAAAAAACATCATTGCCATGGCGACTATCATTACTATTATTGTTCCCGCAGTGGAGCTAAACTATTAAATCTCCCAGGAGCCAACCTGCATGTTTCTCCAAAGCCTCTGTCAGAAGGCCTCTAAGGTTTCCTCTCAGATGGCATTGGACGTAGCCGCTGTGTCATGGTGGGTGGCAGGGCCGACCACAGCAGTTGTTTAGCGATTTACAGCCTTTGAGGTGAAGGGTTTATTGGAATGGACTAGTTAGTGCGGGGCTAAAATAAGGACATGGCGAAGGGCCCCCTTAGAACCTCCGCCACCTGCCCAGAGCTTCCACTAAACACACACACTTTACATGCATATGGGAACGACACGGACACAATGGAGACTCTCTCTTGTGTTTATGGTAACGTCACATTTTTCCTTAAACAAAGCAATTCAGAGCTTCAGAATACCAGGAAATTGATACCATTCGTTTCAGGTAAATAAGAACCATTTATTCAAGCTTACAAGTTAAAATACGTAAACATTGCGGCACGTTTCCGATACCAATCAAGCAATGGTTATGGATATCACAGCGGTCAGCAGAAGAAATAATCACTATAATCATCAGCCTGGCTTCACCTTCCAAAAATGACAGACTGACCTTTTTGGCCTTTGTCAGACCTTTCCTGTTTTCTGTCAAGGCCATCCTCAGACCACCAGAGTACCCCCCCCCCCCCACCACCATCACCACCACACACTGGCTTTCTTCCTTTCCATTTTCTCTGACAATTTTCATTTGTTCCTGAGGCCCTGCATGGAGCATCGCCGTCTAGACAGGCCAGCCCAAAGGAGACCATCAGCGCGCGCTTGCTCTTCGTTTTGTCCGGTGACTCGTCCACCGCCCCCCTACGACCCCCTCCTCTAAATGAGCCCCCCCTCTGAGTTCCAGCTTCCTCTGTCTACACTCCATTGTTGAGGGACAATACTGTGTCGCTGGCTCTTCCTAAACATGTTGGGGTATTAAAATCTGCCTCAATATGAGCCAGAGGGGTGTGAGCGGAGTGAGGGGAGGGTGGGGAAGAGGGGGGGTTGTCATGTCAACTCACAAATATACATACACACACTTTGACCAATGGGGGTATGAAGGGGGTTTGTCTCAAAACCATTTGTGTCAATCAGGAGGAGTTCAAAAGCCAGGAAATATTCCTTTACAAACACACACACACACACACACACACACACACACACGAGTTAAACTTGGCTGCACAGTGTCAAAAAGAAACGTCAGTCAAACAAATGGCAACCCGAGGCCTCAGTGTGTGTGTGTGTGTGTGTGTGTGTGTCTGGGGGGGGGGTTCAAGTTCCTGTGAAAACACAGATCCCACCCAGAGGTCCCAAACGTGGCCGCCTAGCCCCCCCCCCCCCTTACCCGACGTCCCCGACTCATCTACAGATGGAGCCAGATCTCCCCTCTCTCTCTCCCTGCTTCATCTTGTGATGTGACTAAACACACTGTTGCCACAGCAACCGCTGTTTCACGCCGCGATTTTGGTTAATTGTCAAACACGTCCGACCCCAGCCGCCTGTTTGAGGCACCTTTCTTTCCACATCTTTAGGCCTGCTTTGAGAGAACCGTGTTTTGTGCCAAGCTTGACAAAAAAAAAATACCTCCACACATTCATCCCTTTGGTGAGTGCCTGCTTATCATTCTCTAAAGACAACATCACACACACGTATGCGCGGAAGATTATTCATTCTGTGACTCACTGCCTCCTCTGCAGTGACCCAGGCAGACAATAAAGGATCTCCACAATGGAAATGTTAATTTCCTCATTATCAGCCCTCTTAATTATTTGTTGTGACAGATAATTGCATGCAGGGCGTTTGATATCAGCAATAACCTTCTGCCTACGTTGTCAAGGGGGCCTTGTCGCCCCTCTCGCCCCCGAGCGTCGCTTTTCACGGAAACAAAGAGCAGAGAGTGTGCGCACATAACCTTTTTCAAGCGCTGCGCCTCCTCTTTCCTCACCATAATAGGAATAAATATTACAGATTAATTAATCCGTGCTGATTATAATTTAATCACATTGCCTCCTGGAGTCAGTGTATTATTATCCCACTTAGTGTGTGGCTTGTACACACTAAAAATTGCATTATGCTACAGCCAATTTGATTTTTTTTTTCTTTGCTGTTTTATTGATTTATTAATTACCGGTAACAGTGTGCTACAAGTCTTTAGGCTTTGATTGTTCATTTCAGGCTGCCTGTTGGATCACATGATCAAAAACAAATCCACATTTGTACATGCTCAAAGTCTCACAGTCCTATTTTATTAACTAACTAGCAAGTCCACATTTTGAACAAATATACATTTTAGAGAGAATGATTGTACTTATAACCGACACATGAAATATGGAGACTCTTGTTTGTGAAGATGGCAAGGAGAAGAAAGGCAGGCGTGGAGGAGGACACCATTTTGTACTTATTTTTCTTGCATTCAATAGTGTTTCTCACCTTCTCTATCAAATTCCTGGCACTGGAAATTTTCATTTGGCCCCATGGCGGGTTATAAGCAGTCACACTCAATAAAAAATGAACGGACAGTGAGTCACCAACACAGCGTGCTAACATTTAGGTCACAATTTTACGAAATCTGGGGTGTTAGAGGTGCAACAATTAATCGACAAATGGATGATTAATTGATTTTCCAATTAATCGTCAACTATTTTGGGATTCGATTAATCATTGATTTTTGTTTGTTTTAAAACTGTAAATATCCTCTGATTAGTACTATATAAGTAATATATAATATGATATAAAAATATAGTACTATATAATAGATATTTATATATTTATATTTATTTATACAGATTTTAGATTATTCTACTAGTCGCAGCTCTACTTATGTTAAATTTGGAGGTCAGTTTGAAACTATTGTAGCCTGGATGTGTACCAACGCATATGACATAAACAGAAATAGAATAGAATAATAACATTCATGTAAATGTGATCATTGGCCCTTTAAAAACACTTGCCAATGTGCAAAGCATTATGAATGTAATTCTTCTTCTTTCGAGACAAGAGAGCCAAAGCTGCTCTCCAACATCTTCTCAAAGCAACCCTAATACAGAAGTAGCATGCACTCATTTCCATGCAGTAGACTTGGCACAGCCAGAAAGCAAGAATATTTGGGAAGTCAGAAGCCCGGGAGAGGATCCACACGCTGAAAACAGAAGCTGTTAGCAGGCTCTCAGATTGCAACCCGGGCAAACACAGCATCGGCCAAACATCATTTCAATGTCCATCCAGCATGCAAATAGTTTGAGAAAAGCGCTACCAAGAAAGACGGGTTATTTTTACTAAGCATCACTTATGTTCCAAACAATGCTGCTGTTTTGGGTGATGTTATTGAGGTTACATATCGTTTTCTTCTGAAGGCCTGTGGTCTACATTTTTTGGGCCCAAAAGGGGCATCTGTATGTAACTGTATACATGAGTGCACACATTTTACTCAGCAGGTTTTCTGAAGACACAAGGCTCTATTTTAAGCAGTAGTAAGGAACATATCCAATCCATAGGGGCCACCGTGGTAAATGTCATAAATGTTAGCAATGTATTGTTTTCTAAATGCAATACAGGTGGTCCTCGGTTTGCAGCGTTTCTTCATTATGTCTCCCAACAACAGTGCACCAAAGAAAAGAAATTCCATCACTATGAAAGTCAGAAGAGACATTTTTGGTCCCAACCGCTCAACTGTTGCAACCATAATTAAATAATAAAGAAATGCCGGAGGGGGTCATGGATTCCATGCACTGATACAAGGCTGAGACGATAAAATACTTTACCGAATTGAAAACATTCCTGCGTGGACAGGCCCTAAACAGCATAAAAAGTCCAGGAACGCAGTTGTACCACCTGTAATGGCCATGGTTTAGTTTATTTCCAACACAGATAAAAGGTCATGCATGTCCGAAAAGAAAATGTTTTATTTTATTCATCATTTAAAATCATTCTGATGTGATGTGAGACACAATTTCAGGTTTATAGGTTTCAGGTTTATATAGCTCTAGCAATGAGCAGTACCATTGACAATGCCTTGACTAAGCACGCACCTGAACTAAATACATGTTTAACTGAAATTAGCAACAGGTGCAAGTGATAAAAGCAGCGCAGGAAAACAAAGAAAAGGGCAAAGCAGCAGATACATTTTTAAAAAATACAAAAAAAAAGTAATATTTTCAGTGTCTGGATTGGATTAATGGGATTTACATTGTAAGAAAAACTGCTTTGGGCTATTATATTAATGAACCAAAGCAACTGAATACTAGCAATTTGTCAGAGCTTCAAATGAAAATAAAGTATAACATAGGAAATGTGTCTAAATGAATGAAAGTCATCATTCACTTCTTCAAATTGAGCTCTGCATACAAGTGCTGTGTGCAAGGTGTTTTTTAACCTATGGCATTCTGCACATTTTCCATGGGTGTCATCTTCACATATGCACACACCCCCGCACAGAGCCTGACAGCTTATCCTACCTCCCACATATGTAACAGGTGTCTGGCCCAGTGGGAGCATTTACAGACCCTAAACCCTTGACATCTGAACCCTGACCTTCTGTGCTCTTTCCACCCCGTGGCACCTGCAGTGGCCACAGGAAGGTGACACGGGGCTTGTCACGTTTAAACGGCGACGCAAAATGACACAATAATTAATTGCTATAGTACAACGAAGTCACTAGCAATTGGTTTAAAACATAAAAACAATTGAAATAGTTAAAAAGTTGTCATAGAAGAGTTGAAATATTAAAATACTTTATTATTTCATTGTGATTCTCATTATATTATGAGGCTGCAAAACAATTTGACAAGATTTCCCAAAGATTTACATAAGTAAAGTGTTTGAATGTACACGCTTTAACTCAGGCGGAGAGCAAGGCAGCCACCCCCACCATCCTCCCTTCTGTTGCCTCACTTGGAGGCTCCCCAGTGTGCTGGCTGTGAAGTGAGTTTAAAGAGGATAAACAACCCCGTTTAACTCTAACCTCATTTCCTCCGCAGCCCCCTTGGGTTAATCCCAACACACACACACACGCACGCACACACACACACACACACAAAATGCACAAGGCTAGCTGGAAGTCGACCCCTGACCCGGACAGATTTCACAGATTATCCCTTTTTTGTCAGAGCATTGCCTCTCTGATCCACTACTTTGCCTTCAACTTAGTGAAGACGCCGCCTCTTCCCTTTGTGGCGTTTGTAACCCATACCGCTCTGTATTAGGCACCGGGGAGAGATTGCATCATTATTGGATATGATCTTCACACTGAAAGCAAAATGGGAATTCGAAAGAATTAGCAGAAATAAGTGGAACTGTCCCACAGTCCAAAACCCTAATTGTTTGTCCATTTTTGGAATACTCTTCCTTGAAGTATTGCTGGAGATTTATCCATGTTCATTTAAAACCAGTTTCGGGCCGGTTGGGATAGCACAGAATGAATGAAAGGTATAGAAAACAGATCGATGGGAGGCATAAGAAAGGGTTAAAATAAACGTAGCTTTTCCGCCTGAAGCTTTTGAAGTCAACAGATTGCTTCCAGAGCAAAGGGATTTGCCATTTAGCCAGCATATATTCATGTCCCTGGTTAAACAGCTGATTTAGGCAGAAGAATAGAGATTAGCTGCACCCTCAGCATCTCATTACATCCTAAAGGATCCCATTCAAGGGGGCTTTAGTAGCACTTTTGCAGCATTTCCCTTTGAGTGAGTGAAGAAACAGTCACACAAATCGGTGTTTTTGTTGCTAGGTAACAGGGCCTAAGTGATATTTCAGGCAGACAAACAACAACAACAACCTGTGAGTGACAGAGGAGCTAATGGGAGCGTGTTACCTGTCAATCACCGGGGTAAAAATGACATTGTGTCCCTGTTTGACCCTCCCCTCATACTGTGACTGACACTTTGATTGGACATGGCGCTTTGAAAATAAAATCTAATGGGGCCTTGTAACCTGCCAGTCACGGGAACAGAGGCCGTCTTTACAGGCACACACACACACACGTCATTATCACACATGACGATTTTTTAAAGACAAAGTGATTTCTTCGAGAATTATCTGCTCTTTATATACAGTACAAAGGTGATAAATACATTAAACCAGTAAGAGGAACAAAATGTGTCTGATTTTGAATAAAATGGTAAAAAGATATACCTGCCACTGTAGAAGTGTGTTGGCTGTGACAAGCCACAACAGCAAAAGGCCAGCATGCAAGCAAAGGTCACGGGTCTGTAGTTGCACCATTTTCAACACAAGCAGTGTTATTGTCTGCATGGACTCTCTTTGTCATCCACGCCGATCACAATGGATTCAAAGATCCTTGTGGTTTTCACGTCCCTTTCAAAGAAAAGCTTCATGTAACTCACCCCTTGTCAGGATCCTAATCGCGCTTTATTGTGAAATAATATTCAAGACCTCTATGGACAACTGTTTTGTTTCATGGAATCACAATTGGCTCAAGGAAAGCACACGTTTCTGATATTGTGAGTCAAAACAAATGTGTTCAAGCTAAACAGATGTTGCTGTGTGTGTGTGTGTGTGTTATAAAACAAAACAGACCGGAACACATCACACTACTGGATAGCCCTAAAAATGTAGTCTTTGTTGCCTAATTGAAAGTGAGCTCAATGGGTATGTATGTATGAATGCGTGCGTGCGGGTGCAAAGTTTCATGCACTATTTTGGACATTCCCAGTGCCTTGACGAGGCGTTTTGCTGCCCAAAAATAAACCCTAAGTGAACCGTTTGTCTGATTTTCACATCAAAATAATGAAAGATGATCTGGTTTCACTGTGCTGTGCCAGCGGCCGTCCTGGTTCTACAACTGTCAAGACCAACTTCAAAGACTCATGCACTTCACTCGCCACGGACTGGATGACATTCCTGGGTTGTTTCGGCGGCTTTTGTTTCTCCCTTTTGTACCACAGCAAAATTACAACATATTACAAATTACGCTTAGCAGGGCCCTCTATGGGAAACTGTGGTCACCACATCTCTAGAGCCTAACTGACCCATTAAAAGCTATTTTTATACTATTTGTCCTGCTGTGGAGTAATATCAACACAGTGGTACTTCAGTTAACGTCCGCACCGGTTAACAACAGCATTTTTTGGTTAACAACCAAAATACAGTGCAGTTTGTTTTGATCACAAAACAAAATCTTGTCAGAACCTCTGAACTTTATGTCATTTCAGGGGTATGTAAATGTGACAGGAGTGGCTCAATTATGGGCTGCGATTCTCCCATAACAGCCAATCAATGCGGCTGCACACTGAGGGTGTTCGGTGTTTCTGCCTGGCTCATTTTATATCCAGAAAACTATTTTTTCTTTCCCACGTAAGCCTTTAAACTTATTGTAGTATGTTGGAGGCATCCTGAGTCAAACAGCACACTTTGCGTTGGTTAGTCCATTTTGGTTTGAGTCAGACCTTCTGACTAACACCACTCAAAAATGTGAGCACAAAAACATTTTTTATAGTTTTATAATTACAGTTTAACACGCATAACCAATTCTACATGTGTATATATTACAAATGAACATTTGAGTTACTTTTTAAAAATCTTTACTTTTACATTCATTGAGGACGACTGTTCCCAAAGACACAATGTGGCAGCGAGACACCACACAAACACCAACTTCCTGTTTTGTCATAGGTTATTTTTTAAACTCAATAGTGTTTCCCACTTTCTTCAGCAAAATGCTGGCACTTTCAGCTTTCTTCAGGTTACAGTACTGTGGTGACAAACGCGATTGAATTCAAGAAACAACTCATGTCAAAACAGGAAGGTGGTGGCGGCGGTTTATCTTGATGCCACATCATGTCCTTTGGGAAAGTCATCAAGAATCACGTCTTCAGTACATTCATTCAGTCATTCATACCACTTATCCTCACAAGGGTCGCGGGGGTGCTGGAACCTATCCCAGCTGTCTTCGGGCAAGAGGCGGGGTACACACTGGACTGGTTGCCAGCCAATCACAGGGCACATATAGACAAACAACCATTCACACTCACATTCATACCTATGAACAATTTGGAGTCGCCAATTAACCTAGCATGTTTTTGGAATGTGGGAGGAAACCGGAGTACCCGGAGAAAACCCACGCATGCACGGGGAGAACATGCAAACTCCACACAGAGATGGCCAAGGGTGGGATTGAACTCGGGTTTCCGAGCTGTGAGGTCTGTGAGGTCACTAACCACTCGTCCACTGTGCAGCCGTCTTTAGTACAAATAACAGAAGTAATACTAATAACGTTGGTCTTGTTGAAAGAACCATTGGCCAGGACTTTTAAGGTAAACTTGGTTAGAGTCAGATCTTCTGGAACAAATAAATGGCGCTAACCAAGGCTCCACGATTACTGAAACGGTGTACGAAAATTTTCCTCAAAAATCAAATCATACCAAAACTGTGGCACATTTGAATGATGTTTAAATAGACGGACGTACACGTACTTTAGCATAGTCCACTCCACAATGATATAAGATGTAAAACAGTTGTGTATTATTGCCAAATGTGACTTTGTACTTGTCTTGTTATTATTCTCATGACTGTGCAACAATACAACATGCATCCCTATTGTGTACGCAGTGGCGGAGAACACATGCTAGCCCACAGCAGCATAAAGTTTCAGAGATACATCGAACACAATCTTTATCAGTTTAACATTTTAATACCATCCCCGAATGACAAATCATCCCGCACTATTGGATCTGCCCTTGTGTGGTAAACCGCATTATTTTGGTTAGGAAAATAAATAACATTTTACAGGCGGCCACAAAAAAACAGAAAACAGCCGCACACCCCAGAAGCTGGATGAGCTCGGAGGGAAGATAGATGAAGTGTGATATGGCACAAAGTATTTATTTGCAGCAATGGGTGGCCCGCGGCTTCCCTGCCATCCCCTCCCATAGAGCACGTGGTGGTGAGCGCATGCTAGGCAGTATGAGTTTCTCAGAGAGCGCGAAGGTCGAATGAAAGGAAATCACTATAATCAAAGTTGACACATCGAGATGCACAAAGAGACAAAGTTTCTGAGGACACAGAGGACAAAGATGGCGGTCTGGTCTTGATTGTCAGCTTCTTTCAATCACTCCCATGCATTTACCAAGACGTACGGAACGGCCAGCCGGGTGACTGACGTACACGCAAAAGCCAAAAGACAAGACTTGCATTGGACGTGAGCGTACACTTGGTTATACTTATCATTTTACATTCTTCACTTCATCGATGGCAGCAGTCTGCAATCACATGCATGAGCTACTGGCATTGGGCCAATCCTGTGAGGCAAGACGGTGACATGACCATGTGCTTAAAAACCCAGCTTCCAGGTGTTTCTTAAAAAAAAACACACTATTTCCTACACTGAAAAATCATTCAAACAAGACAAGTGTCAAAACCACATCGGATATCAATCAAAATCACTACAGCGTTTACAATGACATGGACACAAATAACCCCCTCCCCCCCATTCATTTGTGTGCATGACAATGATCGAATTACTTTGTTGGCATGAATTTGACTTCACAATAGTGTTCACATCACATCACTATGCCGATAAAGAATAAAAACACACTAAAATCAAATAAATATAGTACTGTATTTGCAATGCATGGCACATAAGCAGGAAGTGAGCAAATGTACAATTGTAAAAGTACAATTGTAAAAGTACCAGATGGAGGGGTAGGATTTAATAAGCTTTGCTTCTTCCTACTCCTTTTGGACATGTGGAACTGTGAACTGATTATGGGATGCACTCAATTGTAATTTGCTGCATGTTCAAATGAAATTAAACCATTACCATTACCATAAGTTGCATCAGTCACACAGTAAATGCGGTAGGCCGAGGAAAACAAACAGCTAAGCTACAAAAGCTGAAATAAGTCAATATGGATACAATATAAATGTACCTGTTTAATATGTGATATCATGCCTGGACTGATCCTGAGGTATAGAAATGAATTAAAATGGACTAAAACTCATTCAGCTACAATCTCCAAGCTAGACTTCTTAGTGTGACAATTGAACACCAATCCTGTCTGTTACACATTACTTACAGACAGAAGTGTATTCCATATAACATAACATAAAGTGTCCAGTATTTTGTGAAAGACAATGAATATCATCTATTTGATATTTGGAGGACGGTCTGAAGTTCCAATCAGGTTTGGACAGTCAGTGAAGGCATATTTTAGCAGGTCAGGAGGCATAGGTCTCATAACAGGTCAGCACATCTCTACCCATCAGGATCCTGTTTCACAGCTCGTGGGAACCAGACGGTGGAAGTCAAAGGACACCAGCCCCCCTCCTTGCAGAGAAAAAGGAATTTCAAAGTGGACATTTTTGGAAATCTGAGATCAGTCAATGAAGTTTTGAGCAATGCTTATGTCAGCCTTTATGGCTTTTAGAGATCATAAAATGTATACTATGTAGAGGTTGTGTTGCAAGTCAGCTTTAAACTGTAGTAGGGAGGCAGGACACCCAACCTCCCACTCCAGAAATTTTGAAACTTAATACTGATGCATGGCAGTCATAAGTGTGCCAGGAAAATATTTACATGCACAACAGGAAATATACAAAGCCCTTGAAAAGAGTCATAAAACATGACTTAATTACACTTTCAATACGTTCAACTTCTAAAGAGGTCCCTCTTATCTGGAATATTGATGGTTCTCAGAAAGGATCGGGATTGATAGATGGATGGTTTTTTGTCGCAACTTTCTGTCCATACAGAGGAGACATACTGATTATTATTATCATTTGAGTATAGTTTTTTTTTGGTAATCCAAACATGGTCACACTACAATGAAAATGGACTGGAGAAAAACAATGTTTTCTTCTAGTAATAATGAGCCGACTGTTGTGCTTTGTTTACTTGTTCCTCTACTTTAATTCACTGATGGGTAACACTGTGTTTTGCCGCAAATGCACTATTTATGTAACTGCCACAGCT
This sequence comes from Doryrhamphus excisus, assembly GCF_037039965.1. Taxonomy (NCBI): domain Eukaryota; kingdom Metazoa; phylum Chordata; class Actinopteri; order Syngnathiformes; family Syngnathidae; genus Doryrhamphus; species Doryrhamphus excisus. The sequence continues at coordinate 7,886,017 of NC_136371.1, read as the reverse complement.
ATCACCTCCTGCCTACACGGCCCGTGGTGCAAACAAAAGTTATGATTTTATCATTCTCAACCACAAAAAAAGTACCGCTTCTGTGGAAACATGGTTAAAATGTCAAAAAGATGAATAGATTCTACTAAAGGAAGCAAATTAAAACAATGCTTATGAGGCGGAATGAATGGACAGTGAATAATGATAATTGGGATAATACATTTTATGACTATCATATTTCAGTATGTCTCCATCCATACTGGCAAAATGTTGAATTCCAGTTGTGTGAAAAGAGCAAATTCTCAATTGAAACCAGGAGGAGAGAGACGACGATGAGTGGTGAGAACCACGTCCATCAGTGCAGTCAAGTCTGAGATTTGCTAAGTGGAATTTGTTACACCAAAACATTCTTTCCAGCTCTTATTATTCCACCATTACTGTTTTGATGAGACGGTTGGCTTCCTTTTGGACTGTGACAAACTTTCTATGAGCTTGTATGAGACAATCAGCATGAAAAAATGCAGTACAATGGAGTCTCAGTTACCACATTTTTCGATTTTGTGTGTGTTTTTTTCCCCAGTTAGCATACAATACAATCTTGTTGCGTTATCAATACACCGTGTCAGTTAATCATAGCAAAACGTCCATTATTTCGTTTTCTATGCCGCTTAATCCTCATTAGACTCGTGGGGGTATGCTGGAGCCTATCCCAGCTAACTTTGGTACACCCCGGCCCGGTTACCAGCCCATCCATTTTGTATGCCGCTTCCCCTCGTTAGGGGGGTGGTGGTATGCTGGAGCCTATCCCAGGTGAGGCGGGTTGCCAGCCATTCACCACATATAGACAAACATATAGACATACAAATTCCACACAGTCCAACAGGGATTTGAACCCAAATCTCCTCACATGTACATACATACTATATATTACAGATGTCTGATTTTTTTGCCAAAAACCAATCCAGTATGTTGATATTGTCCAACTCTCAATTTCCGATACTGATATCAGCTGATACCGATATGTGTAACATGACATATCTAATGTGGTGGAATGAACACATATGTGTTATATACAGCATTTTTTTAATCATTAATATTCATGAGTGGGAATAAAAATCAGATACCAATATCAACCGATATTGGGCTGATAATTATCAGTACCGACATCCCTAATACATATATGATAACATATAGGACGTATGTTAATGTGAATGGAATTCATTCATTCATTCATTTTCGACCACTTTTCCACACGAGGGTTGCGGGGGTGCTGGAGCCTATCCCAGCTGCCTTCGGGCGAGAGACTGGGTACACCCTGGACTGGTTGCCAGCCAATCACAGGGCACATATAGACAAACAACCATTCACACTCACATTCATACCTATGGACAATTTGGAGTCACCAATTAACCTAGCATGTTTTTGGAATGTGGGACGAAACCAGAGTACCCGGAGCGCGCTAACCACTAGACCGCCGTGCCGCCAACACTAGTTCAATTGTGCTAATTTAAGAAAGTGTGAGTGAGTAAACCAATTATAAAGTTTATTTGTACTTCCGAAGGTAATTAAAACACTTTTTTGGTCTCTCATCGGAGGTCATTCTTTTTTCCTACAGTATTTTACTACATCATATGCAAATTATATGGAAATTATGACAGCCAATAGCTACTATTATTATTACTATTAAAAGTTGGCAACAGACTTCATACTAAATCACCTTTTAGATTCATGTTTTTAATATCAGGTTGCAGTTCAATTTAGATGTTTTTCAGCTCAGTTTGCATACCTTTGCAATAAAGGTATGGTCGTTTTCCAATACTTGTTGACAAGTCCATAAAAAGGCATGCTCTGCAGCAATATTCTTACTGAAATATTGTTTTGTTGGAAGTTCAGCACGAAGCCGTATAAGAAAAAAAAAAGTTGTGCTGTGAATGTTTTAAAGACATTTTATTGAGGAGGCTATTTTAAGTGACTTGAACCTTCTCATCCAGATGTCATCTATCTGTTAAGCATGCATGAGTTATACTCTAATGTGATGTGGTCGATCAAAAACAGGACCGTATGTCAGACTGCATTTATTGGACCCGGGCTGATCTGATTGAGGTCCGATGTGCAGCAGCTGTGTGAGGAGTAGCAACAGGAGGCCACGGCACATCAAACACGACGTCTGATAACTTTAGTTCCATGCCTAACTTTATAGTTCCCACTTAGCCTCAATGGAAGTTAGCTGAGCCATGGAACGTTGGTATATTATATTAAGGATTAGCATAACCTGGGGATACCGGCCCTCTGTGAATAAGTACGCGCTCTTACGGGAAATGTTGCTGGCTTATGTTTAATTAGCTTTTTCTTTGAGCGTCAGCGTAGACAACAATCAGTCTTAATTAAAATTTCCGCATGCTGTGGTGTGGCTTCGTAGTAATAAACTCGTAGCGCCACTGCACGCATAATGAACATACATTACATCACCTGTCATTTTCTTTTTCATTACTTTACATTTCCGAAAAATTCTGAAAATATTTGTTTTGTTCATTATAAAATAATGCCGTGTCATGATTATTTGTTCATTACCTTTGAATGCCTAATGATTTACGGTCACTGTCAGCTAATTATATATTTTTTTAAATGCAACACTAGCTAAAAGTAGATGAGCTAGTACTGGTAAAGGATGTTTTTTCATGGGTACACTATAAAATTGGACAGTTTTTAAAAAAATATTCTCATCGTGGGAGTCTCAGGCTGAGCACAATAACTGCACAGGCGTGTGACGAATGAGACGGGTAAATATTGTGTATATTTGAGAGGTGCTGAGGCGAAGCAGTAGCCTAAAGATGTCCCTCTGAAGGCACACACACACACACAAAAATGCACACTCACACACACGCACACACAAATTCAGTTTAATATGTAGCTTTTCCAAATGGGAAGTGAAGCAGAACCCTTACTGTTCTCCCAAAAGAAGGCTTGTGTGTATTTGCGGATGTGTGTGTCTGTGCGACCGCAGTTGACTCCATTATTCAGCCTCTTCATATTCATGTTATTGCTCCAGAATGAAAAACACGTGGAGACCCTAGAGGACTATGGGAGCAAGCGATCATCATTACTGTTGTTATTGAACATTAGAAGAAGCTAGCAACATGGGAAATAACTTGAAATCAGCAGAGGGATTCATTGCTTCCTCTTGTATGGATGCATATTTTGCTTTTATTTTTGCTAATGCCGAATACTCTTGAAGACGAGTTAGTGGACAAGCCGCTCTACCTTTTACACATCTTGTTAAAATTTGAGATAAATTCAGTGAGAATTGTTATTATTGATCGAGGTTTGATGCTCCTGATTCTGATACCGATCATCCATGAGTGACTGTACACTTTTCATTTTGTTTATGATGAGTTCCAAGGGTCTCTGGTAAATAGGTACCGTATTTTCTGGACTAAAAGACTATGCTTTTTTCATGGTTTGGCTGGTCCTGTTACTTATGCTCCAGAGCACACTGACAGCCTGCCAATAGAGGGCGATGTAGGCTTGTGTACCACAGAAAATTTACAATGAAAACAGCCAAAAATCATATTCTGCAGATTGCAAAGTGCAACTAATTATGTTAACTGTTAGCTGTTCACGTTAACACCACCAATTTGCGTTATGCTACGCTATTTACCAAGCAAATCTCCACTCAAACACTCTTCATTCTGTTTAGTTTATCATGATGTAAAGGCACGGCGGCCGAGTGGTTAGAACATCACAGCCTCACAGCTAGAACATCCGAGTTCAATTCCAATGTGTGGAGTTTGCATGTTCTCTCCATGCATGTGTGGGTTTTCTCCGGGTACTCCGGTTTCGTCCCACATTCCAAAAGCATGCTAGGTTAATTGGTGACTCCAAATTGTCCATAGGTATGAATGTGAGTGTGAATGGTTGTTTGTCTATATGTGCCCTGTGATTGGCTGGCGACCAGTCCAGGGTGTACCCCGCCTCTCGTCTGAAGACAGTTGGGATAGGCTCCAGCTGATAATGATAATGATCTTTTTCTTTGGCTCTGCTGGAGGCTCACACTCTATGGTGCTCTTGTTCAAAGCCGGTCTACCATAAACATCATACTGCAGGTAAATTTTATTAAACAAATTACATCAACCCCCCCCAAAAAAACCTGCATCTTTTCAATTCTAATTTTAGTTGAGTTAAATGTTCTACCAACTCAGTATGCCGGACCTTTTCAAAGGGCTTAATTAAACTAATTATCCAACCAAGAACATCATTAGATAGTCAAAGTGATTGGTTTTAATGGTGTATTATCACCTACTCTAATTTTCTCTGTAATTTAGAATTAATTGGAAAGTATATATACGGTGCACTGGGCACACGGCCTTTGTACATGGCGACGATAAAGCTAACCTTTCTCCTTCCTTCAGATTCAAGTTAATTAAATCTACTTTTAATTGTACTTTCACACAAAAAAAAACACATTACTGCCATAAATGTCTTCTGAAAAAGAGCTGAAAGATGGTTTGAATGGCGGAAGAGAGAAATGGCTAAAAATAGTTATTTCCACCCCCCTTTCATTTTCTAAAAGAAGTGAAGTGTCAGCGAATTAGAAGGGGCGAAGGCAAAATTAATTATTTCAGCTTGATAAAGCTTTTCATCTGCCCGACTCAGTGCACTGAAAAAGCCAATTAATGATGTCAAACATGCTCTCCCTCTCCGAGGACGGCCGCTGCTCTAAGGAGGGTGTTTGCCGCAGTGGGATAGGCTGTGTGTGTGTGTGTGTGTGTGTGTCTCCCAACCCAGCACAGGACCTTCCTTCCTAATCAGAGCCCACCTGTCAGGCCTCTGTCTCATTATCTATATACAGCGAGAGCGTTTTGTCAGCGCAGCCTCTCCAGCCGTCACACTGTCCTCTGCCAGATAATTCACTTAATTATGGGGTAGAAGTAGCCCGCAGCAGGAATAGGTCACCGCAAACTGACACGGAGCTTAGCGCGGGGCTCACACAGACTCCACTATCTGAGGGGAGACGACACATTTTTCCCATCTGAGGAGCGATTAGCTTTCTAATTAACTGACTGGTATCTGATGCTCCTCTTGATCGTTGAGGTCAGAGGTCACTGTCAGCACCAGCAGGAGGTCCTGGAGGAAGCATTTAGTACCCTTATGAATGCATTAAACATTTGTGCACTGAAAAACACGATTAAACAGAATCATTATCTTTTTTTTTTCTTTTTTTTTTACATTTACAGTTCATGATTTCTTTTTAAGTGGTTTGAAATTATATTCTGTCACTGTTACTGGGGAAAATACATTTTTGCACTCCCTCAATTTGAAATACCATTGAGATCAAATGTATTTATTTATCTCAACGGTACAGACAAACCAGCAACATGCAACAAAATGGAGAGCAGTGAAGCATACAAGCTTATTCAAGAGTCAAATTGTATGTTGAGTACGACAAATCATCCATGTTTTTAACATCATTAGAGTCCTCCACACATAAAACAACACCTCTGTTGTCGCCTTTACATTCGTGCTACCCAATAGGAGACATAATAAGAGTGAGTAGGCCATTTAAGACATCAATAAGACTGCTGCCTGTGTGTGTTGCTAGCAATGTGTTGTTCCATGTGAAGCAGAGCGAACGAGTGTTCAGAGTTGAGTTTCAGCTTGCTTGTGGGTTACGGCTGCAAAAGTAGCAGCTTGTGTTTTTATTGATTTTTTTGATTATTGTGCCTGTTGTGAAGCAATTCAAGCGCTTGTGAGTCTCACTATATTACAGTAACATTACTGACACCTTCTGACCAGTAGATTACAACATAAACGTATTTGAATGTGTCTTTTGAATGCATTATATTTGTATTTTAGTTCATTTAGCATTTAGCCACAAAACAGCCCAAGTTATTAATTCATATTATTCAATCTATTCAGTTCTGCACGGCGGTCGAGTGGTTAGCGCGCAGACCTCACAGCTAGGAGACTAGGGTTCAATTCCACCCTCGGCCATCTCTGTGTGGAGTTTGCATGTTCTCCCCGTGCATGTGTGGGTTTTCCCCGGGTACTCCGGTTTCCTCCCACATTCCAAAAACATGCTAGGTTAATTGGCGACTCCAAATTGTCCATAGGTATGAATGTGAGTGTGAATGGTTGTTTGTCTATATGTGACCTGTGATTGGCTGGCCACCAGTCCAGGGTGTATATAGCCTCTCGCCCGAAGACTGCTGGGATAGGCTCCAGCAACCCCCGCGACTCTTGTGAGGATAAGCGGTAGAACATGAATAAAGATCAATCTACTCATTTAATTTCCACTACGTTACACACAGTGTGTATGCTATCGGCCCCGCCACCACCCACCGAGATAATGAGACTGTACAACTGACTAAAGGGCTCACTCAACAACAAAGGTGCCAAGGTGTTGAAACCAGTGCAAAGTGAACCCTCTTCCTGCTTGTTTGGAGGCGAGGAAAACAGACGCAAAATGATCAAATGATCATTTGATCGTGTGGTGAATGAATTATTATAGATTTTATTACAACAGGCCTTTTGTGTTCATAGCAAAACTTTACATCTTTGAGTTCAGCTCATGAAAAATGGGATATTTTTGTTGAGTTTAAGTAACTTGACACATTACACGTGTCCACAAAGATTGTCTTAACTATATTATTCGGCATCTTATCATAAACCAGTAGCAAAATAATGTTTTGATGGAAAGACACACCAGAGAGATGATTGTTTATCCTAAGCAGGAAATGAACATCCATAGTGCATGTCAGGGAAAATCCGTCCAGTGTTTGGGAAGACATTTCAATCCAAAGCTCAAAGGAATGTCATAGAGAAGAGTGCAATGATTTGCAAACATTCAGGAGTGTCTTAGGATGAATGAGAATAATATTACCCGTGTATGTGGGTGTGTGTGTGCTTGCTGCATGTGCTCACACAACCCATCAGCTGGACAAATCCGTGTGTCCGTGTTTGTCCACAGGTACAAGCATGTGTACGTGGTCTTTGGACAAGGTGAGAGTGAAATATGACCGATACGTGACTGCTGTCAGGACTGCTCACTGACAGCTCGATCAAGACGTACTTAACTCTTGCATGCACACATGTTTGAGGGATCAAGAAGTGCATGCATCGTGGAGACGTTTTGGTGCATATGAACCACAGTCCTCGTCCTTATCATCATCATCCATCCTAAAGCCGTGTTTCTCTCATGAAACAATCACTTGATGACATGTACACATGGACATACAGACACACACTCATGCACACACATGTGTGGCAACCATGTGTGTCAAAGCTTTCCATTTGGATTTGTTAACCGAAACTATGTTACTGTTGCTGTTGGTCGACAACTAAGTCAGAGACGGCTCGTGAGGAAAGACGGCAGCATAGCTTCGAGAGCAGGGAATCTAATCATGAAAGTGGACGTCAGGACTGAGCTTTGGTGAAGATTGAAATTAGGGACGTAATGATGAACATCCAAGTTCATCCAAATGTTGGTTGTGGGTTTGAAGAGGAAGCCTTTCTGGAGATGGATAGATGAGTCGAAGCAGAGGTTCCCAAAGGTGAGAGAGTAGTAGTCAGTGCAGACCACAACGGCCATGTTGGTGATTGCAGGAGAAGGACAGAGGCAGTTCCATTGTGTCTTTATCTGAGGTGTATGGTGGAGTTGTACAGGACATGTATGATATATGATATACATGTGTATATGTGATATATACGTAGGTTCCTGGTGGAGGTTGGACTGCATCAAGGATTGGCCCTGAACCCCTTCTTATTTGCCTTGGTGATTGACAGATTGACAAATGAGGTCAGGCAGGAGGATCCATGGACAATGATGTCTGCAGATGACATTGTGATCTGCAGTGAGAACACAGAGCAGGTGGGAATGAAGGTCAGTCGAAGCAAGACTTGAACCTGTGTGTCAATAAGAGAGGATCAGGTGGAACTGTGAGGTTAGTAGTAGAGGTGAAAAAAGGGGTAGGGCAGGGTCTCAAACTCAATTTACCTGGGGGGCCACCGGAGCTAGGTTCTGGGTGAAGCCGGGCCGCATCAGGTTTAAAAAAAAAAAACCAAAACGCATTTATTAAAAACTGGAAAAAAAATCAATAAAAAAAATCTTCAAAGCTTTTGCTTCTGCTATACCCTACACTTTTTCAGTACTTTGGTTCCGGTTTTCCACACCAAAATATCTGATAAAACATTCCACTGTTCTCAAATATCTTAGTTTTTATTTTTCTATACACAAAATAAGATAAAAAAATAAATAAATAAACAAATTAAGAATAAAGACAATAAATCAATCAATCAGTAATAAATAAGTAAAATAATAATAAAAGCAAATAAGAAAAACGTAAGAAACCACATACAGTTGGTAGAGAAATTATTTTTTTCAGATTCAAATGTACAGTATTAACAGTTATTTAAGCTTTAACATGAACATTAATGAAACTTAATCATTTGACCCAATTAGCAAGTTAGCATCGTACTCAGTTCCATCTGGGAGCAGCGTCGTAACTTTAACAACATGTTTGATGAGATGCTTTATCTTGACGTGGATTTTCCGTTTTATTCCAAATCATTTCCTGCATTTATTTGTACCCAGCGTCATAAGCCTTTAGCTTCATTGCTAATCCAAAGCAAAACAGGGCGGGGTAACAGGGAAGGGTAACAGTATGGGCGGGGCAAAATCATGTTAATTGTGTCCGATGTGCACACAGCTTTAAGCTGTCATTTCAACATTAAACTTTGGTATCAAGGGGGGGGCCTCAAACTAGAGTCTCGCGGGCCGCATTTGGCCCGCAGGCCGCAAGTTTGAGACCCCTGGTGTAGGGGTTTAAGGACTTAAGGTCAACCATTCAGAATAGCGGCGAGTGTAGAAAAGAAATGAAGAAACAAACGAAGGCAGGATGGAGTTGGTGGAGGAGGAGGAGTTTAAGAGTGTCGTCAAAAGTGAAGGTGAAGGTCTACAGGACGGTAGTGACACCAGTCCTGATATATGATCTGGAGATGGCAGCTCTGACCAACAGACAGGAGACAGAGCTGAAGATGCTTAGATTTTTGTTGGGATTAGATGTCTGGGAGGAAACGTCATTTGGCCATGCGAGAAGGAGAGCTTGTGATTGGTAGGAGATGGGCCTGCCCGGAAGGAGAAAAAAGAGGTTTCTAGATGTGATTAGCAAGGACATGCAGGTGGAAGGACCGACAAAGGACAAGGTGGAAGTATGTGATCCACTGTGGAAGCCCCTAACAGGCAGATCTTGGCCAGATTGTCTCGGAAATTAACCACCATGTCACTTCCTCTCCTATGTCTTTCTTTTTTTTTTGTCTTTGTCTTTCTTTTTATGTGTCAGACTCCGACCTGTCAGACTCATTCCAGCATACTGAAGAAATTAATTCTTCGGAATTAAGTCCCCTTTTTAACGTCTCTGCTTTGCAACTGATTTAGTCATCAGTTAGCCACATTACGCCGCACGTGTATTTGAGGCATGCGAGTTATGTCTGAGTCTGGGATGCGCTATCAAAATATCATTCTGAGTTTCAAAGGAAGCAGAACCAGATGTTGGCAAACATAATCTTTTGACATAAGTGGAAACACTGGACTGGACCTCATTATGAGGTGTGGTTGACGTGTTTGTTCTGGTTTCCGTCTTGTTCACAGTTTTACAAAACAAATATAGGATGTTTGAAAAGGCGGAAACCATTGGGATGATCAAAGCGGAGACTACAGAAGTAGTCCGTGTTATTAAAATTTGCGGCATTGAGATGCTGAATTACACCCTTGAATCATGTATAAATAGCGGATGAAATTAGAAATTCTCTCTTTGTTTTCCATTGAGTGTTTTGCTTCCTTTGCTGTTTGATCATTGTTGTTTATTAGTGCAGACATGTGTCACACAGTAGCTTTAAATATTTACACTGCATCGTCCCTGTGCTTGTGTTTATGTCATCCGTCAACATCTCTTATGGTCGAAATGAATGTAAGATACTTCTGGTGAAATTTAAACCATGAGACGTCTCACAGTTTTACTACTTTTCATAAAAAATAAAAAGAAATAAAACAGCGCCCAGTTAAATATTATACACATAAGGAATATAAAGTAACTGTAAGAAGGGGTTGATTTATCTGGGTCCATGTCTCTGAATTCCAAACATGCAACGATGTAACTGTGACCAAATGCAAAGGTTTTTTATGACGCAGTCTTCAAACAATGTCAAGTTAAGCTTTAGCCAAGAAATGTTATAGTACATTTAGAACCTCATAATCTGAGCCCCATCCTAAGGCCTCCACTTATGACAGACTCTAACTCAGTACTTTAAGACAACACACATCCAATTATAGTAAATGGATCTAGTCAATGGTTATTTATCATGTACAATGGAAAAAGTGAACGTTCAGAGATTCATTTGTTATCGTCAGCTATGCACAGCACAACCCTGTTTAGCATCATTAATACGTTCCAGTAGGTCAAACCAAAAAATACTCTAACTGAATAGAGTTTTCCCTTAGAAAATAATGCCAATACAATTAATCCGCTACAGACGACCATAAATGTTAACAATTCAAAATGCATAATAATACATATAAAATGGCAGCTGAAAGGGATATTACCTTGACTGAAGACTTGAATGTTGTCCAAGACAGCCATGATAAGCAGTGTGAGTTATTCCTTGATTTCCGTTTCAGCCTGCTAAAAAGGGAATGTTGTGATAACAATGTGTTACTAACAGAGTTGGACTCACGCAATGTATTATTAATAACATAACATGACGTGCTCTGTATTGTACGTTACCCAAAAAAATTTAGGCAAACCTAAGCAAGATTTTGCCTGCATTTTTCGACATGCTAACTGAGGCGTACACTAACCAAAGTTCGAATGTTGTCTTCTATCATCAAATGTCTAGAGTACTACAAGAGTATTTGGAGTATTTTCCTGACTTCACTAAACCCACTAAACATAACCCTCCATGGGGCCAATGAAAATGATGAGTACCAGCATTTTTATAAAGAAGGTGAGAAACATTTTGTTTTTGTTGAGACTGGAACAGATTATGGAAAACTGAGATTTGACTGTAATCTGTAATCATACCCAAAATAATTTATTACGTAATGCTTTTTGCCATGGTGGGACACAAGCAACAGCAGAAAGTAATATTCATTGTGACATGACACATGGGTTGTATTGATCTCCTCATTAGATGTAGAAGGGGATCCAATTCCAAACTGTGTTTTTGTCAGGAAATAGCCACATCCTCTTTGGACACTAATTGAAAATGAAGAAATAATTACTGTCTTAAGAGTGATGGAAGACACACTGGAGTCTCTCGGAAAGTCCTCTGGGACAAAGAGTCCCAGTGGGAAATTCTCCATTGTCATGAGATCAGCACTCATTATGATCAACTTGTGTATTTTGATTTATTTCTTATTTGTTCTTTTTTTAGCTCCATCTTGAAATTAGGTGTGAGTTTGTTTTTTGTGTCAATAACAGTTGATCAGCAGCGGATTCCACTTTAATCCTCCTTATTTGCATTTGCATTAATATGGCACAGAACCTGTCCCAAATGAACCACAAATTGGTGTTGAATTTCCTGATATAAATTCTTTGAGTATTCACTGACCCTAATTTGAGTTATAATTAAATGGCAGCCTGGTGATGAACTGTGGACAAAGAGCAGGGACAGATTTCAGAAGAATGGAGTTGATGAAAGCCCCCCTCCTCAATCCATCTTGCACTGCAGACACTCGACGCACCCCTTTTCGCTTTCAGTTGAGTTTAGCCCCGCCCTTTATCTCCTGTGTCCAACAAATCTGTCCAACACCGACGAGTCAAATCAATAAACCGCTTGTATATCCTGAGGAGACAATGTGCAATTCATTTCATGTTGCTCATCAGTGCTTCATGAGCTTGTTTGCCAATAAAATGTTTTTTTTGCAGATTCCCACAGAAAAAAAGAATGCATTCGTAATCGAGAATAAATTGGATACAGTGGAACCTTGGGTAGCGTCATTAATCCATCATCGTAGGTCAGACTCGAACCAAATAATTTTTTGTATTTAAATCCAATTAATCCAGAAAGCCAAAAATGTTAACACAAAACATATTTTTATAGTTTTACATGCAGAAAAAATAAAAAATACATGATCAATGAAAGGGATAAGCTTACTTTTATCTTTGCTGGAGACGCTTTGAAAAATGGCTGGGACACTCGTCATATTGCAAACAAACCGGAAAATGTACACAATCCGAGGCAACATTTAATGTAGTTTTTTTTTTACATTAACTGAAAAACACACTAACCAGGGCGGACACTAACCAAGGTAGCACAGTTTTAATTTACTCGACATTGGCTTTTTTTCCTGATATCCATTATACTGATATTGTTAAACAACAGTTCAATACCAATATTGATATCAACCGATACTAATATTTCAGCCCACTTGCATAAACAGCACTTTCATTGTAAACTGCATATTTATATTCTAAAGGGGAAACTAATTCCACACCATATATATACTGCGCTAGCAAACTCATTGCTGTGTGAATATCATTATCAACACAAAAATAATACCATTATGAACCAATATCACCTTTCTATGCCAATATCAGTCAGCAGATATTATCAGACTTCCCTAATGTATACATATGTTTTCATGTCAGTGATTTGCTTACATATGTGTCTGTTGTGTGTAAACCGCAAGTGCGGCAGGAATTGGAATCTGCAGAAGGGCACGTTCTGGTGGCGGCACTCTGAGCACGAGTGCCGCCTCTCGCTTCTGTTGTCTGTCGCAACTACAAACACCAACAAGGCAGAGGTTACACACACATACATATCTGTCTTTGAGAGCATTGCGGCATCACACTCAGCTTACACAAATAGCTGCCTGGTTTTGAAGAAAACATGTTTTGATGTGGAGGAGCTGTCACGACATTTGGTATAAGAATAACCGGACATGAGTGATAAATTAATGTTGTTTTGCTGAATTTTCCCAGAGAATATACACAACCATGATTGTTACCTTTACCTTGAAGAGGTTTTCTTCATTGGACAGAGTTTATGGGATGTGAAAACATAGCCGGCTGCTCCCGTGTCACCTCTTTAAATAGTCATTTTGTAGCTATTACAACGTCATCAAACCTCATTGACCTCAGGCGGAGAGCCAGGGTTAGTCTTCAATAGCCCTCCTTTACAAAGGCTAACAATAGGACCAAATGGCCCGTCTGTTTGCATCCACGACAACAGACCACCAGCATCCACCATCCATCACAGTCAGAACACCGCCTGCGCTCTGAATGATTTGGACGACACAACTCACTATTTTGAGCGGCACATTTTGCCACCAAGTATTATGTAGTCAATCATGGCGCTTGGTGTGGCATTGTAGCCGCTTTATTGCTCCCCGTATTGTCTGCCTTTGTCTTAAAGAGCATTGTTATTGGAGTCAGCGGGTACACTTCTAAAACATTTGATTACATCCCAACGTGGGTACGCACCTTGATTAGAAATCAAACACCCGAGGCTCCCCGACCACAAGGAAACTGACCAAGTGGCTTACTCAAAGACAATTAGAGGCTTTTGTTTCACTCCGAGTGGTCTTTTGTGTTGTGATGTCGCTGCACACTGGAGAGAACATCATCAGTCAGCCATCTGAATGGTCCAAATTAGAGGCGACATCTCAAACACACACACACACACAAGTACATACACAAACAAGTTGGAGGTTTCATCTATGCTGCCACTAGGCAATTCTAACACCACAATAATATGTCAATGTACACATGGCACACTGTCACTCCCATAAAGTGTCTAATAACCAAAAGCATCGGATTTTGGCTTTAAAATGTGCCTTAGTCATATGAAGTAAAGTGTATTTTTAAAAATACCATATGGTAAAGGAAAACTGCACAATCCTTAAGTGAGACATGTGCGTTCTAAAGATATAAAAACAGCTAAAAGTATGTTACTACATGGTAACAGCATGGATATAAAACCAGAAAACGATTTTTAGTATATTGAATATAGCAGGTGTGTCCCACTATGTACATTAATTACTTGCCTCTTTTTTTTGCTGTTTTTATATCTTTACAACTCAGAGAAAAAAGAAAAGCGTGTTGTCCTCATGTTTCATTGGATTGTGGATGATTTCAGTGTACATTTAAAGAGTTGAAGGCTTTCCAGACTATTGAAGCTGTATGGCCCAACTTTTCTGCTTAGTTGTGTTAGAGCAGGGGTCTCAAGTTCAATTTACCTGGGGGCCACTGGAGCTAGGGTCTGGGTCGCATCATGTTTAAAAAAAAATAAATACAAAAAAAAAAATATATATATATATATGAATAAAACATAAAAATATAATAAAAAAAATATTAATTATATTAAATATTAATAAATATATATAATATAATAGTCTTCAATGCTTCTGCTATACCATCCACTTTTTCAGTGCTTTGGTTCTTTGCAAAAGCTCTGATAAAACATTAAATTATAATATATTTATAATAATATTATTATAAATTATTATAAATTAATTTTTATTTATTATTAAATTATTAAATAAATGTTTAATGTTAATTTTTATTTTTCGACACAAAATAAGATGGAAAAATAAATAAGCAAACCAAAAAACAAATGAAACAAGTGAAACAAATTGGCCCGCGGGCCGTGAGTTTGAGACCCCTGTGTTAGAGTATCCAACATTGTACTATGGTACAGTTCACCTGAGGTACAATCCACAACAGTCAATTTTCCCTGTCCCATATGTTCGAATCAGGGCTGCCCCTCCCTACACCCAAAATACGCACTGTGTGCTATGCGCACAAGAGGGCGCATGGCTGCTGTGAGACATAGAACACAAAGTCAGGTCTTGGCAGGAGAGAATAAAGAGAGATGAGTAATCTTACTGTTGCTTTGTTGTCTTTTCTTGAGAAACTTTGGGCTGTCCCGTCTCTACTTCCGGATCGGAGTCAGGATCCAACACAGAGGGCTGTATGTTAAAAGGAAAAGATGATCAACGCCTATATTGTTCATCAACTTCTATAAAGTTGGGTTCAGCAGCTATCAGGAAGTCTTCCTGAGCACTTGGGGGTGTGAACAACCTCAGCGGAGTAAATGTGCCTAGACATTTGACAGTTTTTTTGGGAAGCACAAAATACAACAAAATACAACTGGAATAGGTGCAGATTTTGGAAGATCTATAGAGCTTTCTGTGATGGTTATCGTGTAGCTGCTCTACAGGAGTCCACAACTCAATACAAAAGGCTGAAAAATGAGCATTCAGTGGAAACATGGCTTTAGAGACTTCAATAACAGCTGTGTTATTTTGGTTAAATGAAGCCTTTAATTGTAGTGTTTGGAAAAAGTTAATGATACACTTTTCAACAGGTGATCTTTGATACAATAGAAATTAACACAGTCCAGACTGTCTGATTTCTCCAGTCACGGTCAAGAAGACTTCACACTTGTCAGTTGGTACAGCTGACACCCCTGACCAATCTCCACTTCTGCTCTTGTACGTTTTAGTGTCTTTCACAAGGCTAGGACTGAATTATGACATGGCTGACAGCATTTGATTCCCTTCCCAGGAGCCTTGAAAGTGCTCCATTAGAGTTATTGCTGTCGGGATGGTGCGCCAATGCTTGCAGCCTGTCACTATTAACCACAGACTCACCTGCTGGGCATAATCTGTCCTGCTAAAATTAAGCCAAGTTTAAATCAAACACCAGAGCCGATGCTACCCAATGTGGCGCCCGAGGCGAGATTTTATATGATGCCCCCCCTCCATCTGCGATTTACACACGCTTACAAAAGACATGACCCTATTTAGATGCTTAACAAATCACAAAAGCAGAAACAACACAGAAATAAGTGAACAAATAATAATAGTAAAGATATACATTTTATATGTATTATAAAGCTACATTTAATAACTACATGCAAGAGCTATATATGCAAAGCTATGTGCAAAGAGGTTTATTTGTTATAATTTGTAGCAGTGTTCAATCTCAACAACTTGTTTATATTTTTGCACAAGAAGCTAAATGAGGTGCTGATGCAACTCCTCACTAATGGATTAAACTTGAGAGTCATTTTAATGCCATAATAACGGCCACTTGGTGGCACAGGTGCAATGCACATGCATAAACATGAACAGCTCAGTTCCCACTCACATAGTTCAGTTCCAAGTGTGAAAACTGTAAATAGTCCATGGTGTTATATTTATAAATAGTTATTTTGATGTAAAAAATATATATATTTATGTATACATTTTTGTGGTGTTTATGATGGGGTATAAACAACACAAAAGCCCAAATTATTGTGGCACAGTGTAAGTTATGCATGAAATGTATCTTTTCACAAAAAGTTGTTTTTCTCCTTTTTCTAGTCAGCAACTGATATTTTCTTGAAACTTACCAATGTTCTACTGCTGATTACTTTCTGATGAAAGATTGGGTTCCTATCTTTCTTTTGGGGTAGGTTCCATGTTTATACAGCCATAGAACACAATAGTCTGTGTACCTTAAAATCGTCTAAAATGGTCAGTACTGAAGGGAATTGAGTAGTAATAACTCGTTTTCATATAATTATAGTGAAGGTGAATTTTTTTCCTGTTTTTCTGTATGGCCTAGTAGACCAACTGTCTCTCTGTACACCAATTGGTTGTTGTAACATGAACAATCATTGACAGATTATTTTGGGGGCAAATAACGTATGATTTGACACGTTTTTAGACCCAGAATCCAGTTTTTGTAAAGAAAATGCTGATGGAAACGCTTAAAAGAATTGGAGCTGAGGCTTTTGAATAGTGTGACAAATGACAATTTAAAGACTCAAACGCCATAAATCACAAATATCCATTGACATGTAATATATTTTTACAAAAGCCAGTCTGACTCAGTGTGGAGAAGGTAGACACACCACAAGTGCCTAAATACAGCGCTCTAATCTTAGAATAGTGCCTCAGTCAAAACAGTCCACTCTAAAAGACACGCAAGGCTGACAAATCATAAACCAAAACAAGAGTCATGAAAGCAGTCCGATGCGGTAAATCACAAGAGAATCCTTTTATTCTCCTTCATTTTTGCTTTTCATGTTGTTTTTCTGAAGTGGAAAGAAAGCTGGAAAGGAGGTGTGTGTGTGTGTGTGTGTGTGTGTGTGGCAAGCAAGGCAGGACAGTGACATTCACGCGTTGCGACGTGGCGACACTGGCAAGGTGTCCTCCCCGTTGTGAGGCCAAGCTGCTATCTCAGTTGGCCCCCGTTTCCAGGTCGCAGCCCTCACGGGCACCGGCATTATTGTGTCACGGCTTGGTGCCACGACCCAACCCTGGCGTGGACCAGAGAGGCCATTGTCCAACGGTGAACTGTGGCTTTGAGATTACACACACAGGCATAATGATCCACCCTGGCAATCTTCATAGCAACCATCTGTCCGACTTTGCCACGGCTCTGGCGCTGGCTCAGCTAGCAACGGGCATGCCTTGACACGTTTGAGTTAATGGGACCAAATGGAGAGCAAGAAGAACAAAGGAGTCCCAAATTAAAGAGTGTCTTGTTTTAAAGAAATGCAGCAAAGAAAAAGCCAGAAACACGTTACAACAAACAAGCTGTGCCATCAGGGCCAGCAAAGCCTTCTCTTTCAGAAGCACTTATTATTTTCAACTTAAATTTTCATATTTTTCCGTGAAATTGTCCAAATTGAATAACAAACGGCCTATTATCTTCATTTTGTAGCGTGTCTCTTGGCCGCACTGCTTCCAGTACGTGTCAGTTTCTCCAGTATTTGTTGCCATGTCAATGTAATATACCCAAGGCCTTCAGATTCAGGGGTGCTGGCCCATGTCACATACACACTATTAGTAATCAGATTACTGATTCAGTGGTCGGTGGAAAATATCTGGAAACTTGATAAGATTTAAAAAAAAAACATGATTTACAACAAATTTGAAACGATGAACAAACAGTAATCAAATCAAATCAAATCAAAATCAAATCAACTTTATTTGTGTAGCACTTTTCCTGCAAAGACATGCAACACAAAGTGCTTTACAGAATTAAAACAATTACCACAATTAAAAGGAAAAAAAAACATCCCAGTAACATCCCAGAGGTCAACTTGCGATTGGTAAGAAGCGTATCACTTCCTTCGTGATACAAAATATCTGATGTCGCTAAGGGCGGGGTCAGTGTGTGTGGCTGGAACGAGCATAATGCGATATCACAAGTAGATACATCTTCTCCTGTCAAATACGCTGGCTTGGGTTGGCTTATCACCCAAAAGACCTAAGCCACCAAAAACACTGAAACGGTGACCTTGAGGCTTTCTGGTTACCCGAAGAAATATTCTTTAGCATGCAAACACTCGGCCTTTGTTACTCCATGTGCTCAAATCAATTCTCTGCCCCCCGGAACGGCCAAAAGGCTTGGCCTTTCCACGATGCAGAAGGGAACCTCAGACAGCTGGTGATGGAGCCTCTTTTGATTGTAGCATTCATTCTGAGTGCCTGTTATCTATCGAAATCAGATTAGGCTCATACAGTTGGTATTTCTAAAAAATGTAGCCTTTGACCGGGATTTCAAAGTCAGTACGTGTGTTGGGATTTTTTTTTTTTTTTAACATAACCAAGAGGCAATCTCTATACTTTGGTTTTGTGTGAGAAGCCCTGTATCAAGATGTAATGGTTGAACCTTGCTCTATGATTGACTGGCAAAGATGTAACCTCCTTGGCAACTCTAACAAGGACCTAGAATGGCGTGGGAATGCTATATTTTTTTCTGGTGTCTAGACCACAAAAATCCCTCAGAGTGACTGTGACAAATTTTCACAGTGTTGCCCCATGTAAATTGCCAGGAAAATGGCAATGAGAAATAGCACCACTTCATACATGCTTGGAGATCTCATCATGAGTCCTGACTATACATCTCTTCCTTCTTTTTATTGACTTTCTCAACGATCCTGGGATTGAGGGTGACTTAAGAAGCGAATGGAACAAGCTGGACAGGAAAATCAAGGGAAATGTTGCTATAACAACAAGCCCTGCTTTCCCTTTTCTTTCCTTTGCACATGGTGCATTCTCAAGGAGCTGAGAAGCCATTGCAAAAGTGAATGAACCATGACCACAGGCAGATGCTCCCCACATCTCTCCCTCTCATCACGCCCTTCCCACTTTACACCCTCCATTTCTCTCAGCTAACTTCACACTACTCCGCCAACAACGTCAACACGTACTGGGAGGACATCTTGGTTTAGATTCTATGGGATTTTAATTTGAAGGCAACTCAAAATGTTTTGGTCTATTGCCTTATAAATTCAACATACAGCAGATACGTATAATACATTTTTCAAATAAGGACTAATGAGTAGCTGTGCAATTCTTGTTAATGACCGCATATACTGGTTTGGAGATGCCTGATGCCAGTGTTTCCAGGAGGCTACAGTGGGAATGTTGCTCCAGGTTGTGAAGATGGCTTCACAGAGGGCATAACTGCCTGCAACTGACCACCATTTTTTGCAATCCATTTCTTGATTGATGATTTAATCTAGTCATTGTGCAAAAATCTGACATGAATATCAGGGTTTCATCGAGTGGCGCTGCTATTAACTTTAATTTTTTAAGATTTTTTTTAGTAAAATTAGAAGTGATTGAAGTAGAATTGATTATTGATATGCTGTTAGCAAAATACGCCAAAAAAAATATTTTACACAGATCACAAGGAAATCCAATAAAAATTGTAATCTTACGTGTCCAGGCGGCATGGCGGTCTAGTGGTTAGCGTGCAGACCTCACAGCTAGGATACCAGAGTTCAATTCCACCCTCGGCCATCTCTGTGTGGAGTTTGCATGTTTTCTCCGGGTACTCCGGTTTCCTCCCACATTCCAAAAACATGCTAGGTTAATTGGTGACCACAAATGTGAGTGTGAATGGTTGTTTGTCTATATGTGCCCTGTGATTGGCTGGCGATCAGCCCAGGGTGTACCCCGCCTCTCGCCCGAAGACAGCTGGGATAGGCTCCAGCACCCCCGCGACCCTTGTGAGGAAAAAGCTGTAGAAAATGAATGAATGAATAAATCTTACGTGTCCTCCCCATCACGTGCATTAATTAGTACAGGATGCACCTTGAACATCTTCTGTTTGGCCTCCAATGCACAACGGCTGCAGAGCAAGAAGGGGGGCTAAAGTTCTGGTGCTGAACTACTCCATAAATAGAATAAAACACTAACTTAATTATGTACTGATATCTAAAAATCATGTGGTGTCCAATCATCATGATTGTTATTACTGACAATGATGCTCATAGATGACGGTATAAGCCACCACTGAACTGAGAGTCACAAGCAGAAATGCACGGGGGGGGGGTCACTTGACAGAACACTACCTACAATCGCAGTGCTAACACACACAATAAATGACAACAAGTAAGTAAATACACATAAGACAACTACTAGCAGCCCGGTCCCTTTTAACGTGTACCAGAGAGGGTGGTGTGTGACAGACATATGATATTCATTCATTTTCTACCGCTTATCCTCACAAGGGTTGCGGGGGTGCTGGAGAGGCGGGGTACACCCTGGACTGGTGGCCAAACAACCATTCACACTCACATTCATACCTATGGACAATTAACCACCAATTAACCTAGCATGTTTTTGGAATGTGGGAGGAAACCGGAGTACCCAGAGAAAACCCACGCATGCACGGGGAGAACATGCAAACTCCACACAGAGATGGCCGAGGGTGGAATTGAACCCTGGTCTCCTAGCTGTGAGGTCTGCACGCTAACCACTCGACCGCCGTGCCGCCAACATATGATATAATCCCTTTAAAGAAAAGAAATGGTCAAAATGACCTTCCCCCCCATATAATACTGTAAATTGAAGCTGCTGTACTGGGGTGTGTATTATCCGGATAGCTTTTTATTGCTATGGGGAACTTCTCTGTTTGGAGAGGTGGCTCCTTACGCTCTTACTAAAGAATATCCTGATAAAAGGTAGAGTAGTCAGGAAAAAAAGAGGGGGAATGGGGGAGGATGAGACGAGATATGGCACAGAGAAATTTCATTTCCTGCCCTGAACACAAAAAAATAGTATCAGCTAAGAAAACCTGGCTGAGAGATGGGATGTTTCCCCCTCTAATATTGATAACCATTTGTTCATTTCCTGACAACAACAGGCAGAGAAGTGCAAGAGGCTCCGCTGAAATGGAATTATGCCGAGTTTTCACCTTCTGGTTTTGTTCTGTGGAGGGACAGGCGTCATGGACAGCTTGCAGCAATGGTCCTAATCACGGAATCAGTTATTAGTTGAGGGAGCACTGCTACGGGATGAATGGAGGGGTCAAATTCTCCTACGTTTGTGTCGATTAGCTTTTCTCCACCAGGTCGCATTTGCATTTTAATGGAAGGCTTTTATAGACTTCTCTGTGGCGTTCACAGCACCACAAGTGGCATCATTAAGTCAACTAAGCCGGATTAGTGGCGATACTGCGGTCAGATATCCATACACCATAACAGAAACCAGGCTCTCTCCTTCAGGATTAGACACAGACCTAAAAAAAAAAAATAAAAAATCGAGGAGGGCTTTTTTTTTGTACAACTCTAGACGACAGCAACTTGATGTATTCCTTGTTAAAGTGGCTCATCTTCAGTTCAAGGGCCACTCGGGTCATGCTCCAAGGCCGGGGATATGAGGCGCAAAGCTGTAAATAACAGAGTTTTATACCGATCCTCAAGGCAGAGGATCAATTCCCAAGAAACAAAGCTCACTCACCATCATTTTCTGCTTGTTCATCAAAAGCTACAACTCACTTTAAACCAAATCTACAAACTTAGTAGTTAAGCTTGAGTGGGAGCATCTCATTCCTCTTGCTTTCCAATTAACCTTTAAAAGGGTCCAACCTTTGCACGGAAGGACACGGATCAATGCCCGCAATGATACACATCTGCACACCACCAATAATAGAGTGAAAAAGTGGCTTTGTAAATACCAACTAATGGGTATTTGCCATCAGTCCACAGGTCCGGTGCGTGCCAGGTGCAGATAGAAAGCGCAGAGTTGGTGAAGCGTTTGAAAGTTGTGCAATTTGGAATATAAGGTCACACTGACCATGAACTGTTCAAAGCAGAACACATGCTGTGAATGGGGAGACGGCGTCCTTTAACACTTGTCTCATATCGTTAGTGGAACATGGATTGTTTTATTAAGGGCTTCAGTGCACCGGGATTTAGATTCTACAGGGCGACCCTCGTGAGGACAAGCGGTAGAAAATGAATGAATGAATGAATGAATGAATGAATGAATGAATGAATGAATGAATGAATGAATGAACTGTGTCCTCCGAATGGAAAACCGGACTATCCATTATGGACCAATAAAATGTAAAGACCCATTCAATTAAAATCCCTGCATATTGATTATGATCAAATGCTGAACACAGTAAGTTGTGGGATACTATTCAACCGCCGATTTGTTTCGATTTCAAGTCATTTCCCCACAGTAAATACCGTAGAAGCTCAATGAAATATCAACATGGCAAGTGATGCGTGGTCAGGGGAGGCTGGTGAGGCAGAGCTACTAAGCACACTAAGTTGGATCATGGCACCTGCCAGTTTCTGTTTGTCAGCATGTTTCCAACAAACAACATGACTTTCTACAGCCTGTGTCATGTGTTTAATGTAAGTGTGACCCCAGTATTCTTGCTCAGTAGACAATAAAATACATAGAAATACCGTATGGGTGACATCCTGAATCAGTGATGTCCATGCACCGAGGAAAAAAAGGGCATTTGGGGTTGTTTTTTCCCCCTGAATTTCATTCATTCATTGATTTTCTACCGCTTTTTCCTCACGAGGGTTGCGGGGGTGCTGGAGCCTATCCCAGCTGTTTTTGGGCGAGAGGCGGGGTACACCCTGGACTGGTCGCCAGCCAATCACAGGGCACATACAGACAAACAACCATTCACACTCACATTCACACCTATGGACAATTTGGAGTCACCAATTAACCTAGCATGTTTTTGGAATGTGGGAGAAAACCCACACATGCACGGGGAGAACATGCAAACTCCACACAGAGATGCCTGAGGGTGGAATTGAACCCTTGTCTCCTAGCTGTGAGGTCTGCGCGCTAACCACTAGACGGCCGTGCCGTCAATTCAACAATATTCAACAATAACGTAGTTAGCCTAACATTGCTAATAATAATAATAACTATGTCGCTCGCTGTAGTATGGTTAAAACGCACGTCACATCATATGTAAATGGAGCATTGTTGGTGCTTTATGAAATCTTTTTCAGAAGGCTCTATAGGTGGAT
The DNA here is from genome assembly GCF_037039965.1 of Doryrhamphus excisus. Lineage (NCBI taxonomy): Eukaryota > Metazoa > Chordata > Actinopteri > Syngnathiformes > Syngnathidae > Doryrhamphus > Doryrhamphus excisus. The sequence goes on along the minus strand of NC_136371.1, from coordinate 7,862,749 downwards.
TAAATGTTTCCTATTATGTGTATTCTTAGTCTTTTTAGCTGTTTTTATATCTTTATAACACACAGCTCACAGCAGTCATAGTGGTTTCTATGACTGTGGTCATGTTTCTCAGTCTCAGTCTGTCACTTCAGGTGAGGACTGATCAGCGGCATTGGTGTCATGTGACAGGCAAGGTCATGTTTTACAACTAAATGTATCTGCTGTGTACTTTGGATGCACACTGACCAAACACATGGTAAAAAAAAATAGATGTCTCTTGTACATGTGCAAATATGTGTGTATGTGTGCATTGCTCCTGTGCAGTGATGAGCTGCCCGTCACTCAGCAGGCATCTGGCTGTGGAGGTCACACCCCGATAGTTTCAGGAAGAAGAGATTATGCAGGTATGTGTATGTGTGTGTGTGCGTAAAAAAGAGGGGGGAAGCAGATTATGCATTGTGATATCAGACTAGGTTAACATAGCAGACTGTGTTTGCATACAGCGGTGCCAGCGTGTCGCAGGTTTAGCTTTAATCCCCACGCACAGTGAATCCTCGCCGGCTGATTTGGCACTTTTTCAGAGTATTAGGTCACCAGGCGAGGAAGCTTTGTTTACCTAAGAGGAAAGTCATCATGTTTTTGCAAAATTCCAACTAAACTCCATTTTCCTCTCCAGAGAATTACTCTTTTGGTTTACTTGAGTGACAGTGAAGGCTCATTCATCCCATTGAAAGGAATATGATACACTTCTTTAGAAGGTTTTCATGATTTGTTGATATTTTATAAATGCCCTATCATTAATAGACAAAATGTTGTTGCACTCACTTCTTTGAAAAACATGTTTTTGTACATGCTTGTGGAAGTATGTGAATACATTACCTATAATATTATCCAGGGTAGAAATGAGGCTAGCAACAAAATAGTGTCCCATTTCCATAACTGACCTATATCAACCAAGCTACAGCGATATTGTTATTGTACCACCTAATGTGTAGTACTATATTTCTGGCGGAAACTCACAATGCTACAAACACAACCTATTTTCAACTTACCAGCTCAACAGGAAGCACACGTTTTGTACTGGAAGATACAGCTATTCCATCAGTCGGCCTCCCAATGAGAGTGTTCATTGTAAGTAACTGTTTTGTGTGTGTATGCTTCACTATAGCCTGATCTGCCTAGCACACAGCAACATTACTCTCTGCCTGGGGGATGGAGGCGTCATAAATTGTTGACAGAAATAGCGTTAGTTCTGATCAATCGGTGTATGAAATTATCAAGATACGGCAAGTTTTATATGTCATCATCAATTTACTTGTTCTTGCATGATCATAGCATGTATATAAAACGCTAAAACGTTGTTAGAGTGATCGAAATAGGTGTGTCCCAATTATGTGCATTGTTAGCTAGCTCATATTAACTCGTTTTTTTGGGTCTTATAATTCACAGAGCGGGAAAACCAGCACCAGCTTTTTTGTTCCTATTTACTGAACTACGTAAACATTAACCTCAACTAGAGTCTCAGCTACAAGTCAAATACATTAAAGATATTTTTATGCTCCGTTGAATAAATTAGTGAATTGAACTGTCAAGATGTAGGATTATACATCCTGGTTGAAAAGAAAGTGATTGTAATTTTACAACAAAGTAATAGAGCTTCTCCTGGATAGGAAGGACAGGACACATACACTTTGAATCATGAACCTCACAGCATGTCGCTGATAGTTGTTGATAGTACTAAATTGTGTCTTGTGATGTTACACATTTGTGCTGCACCTGTAGAGTCTAATCTGGCACATATAATGAGCAGGAAGGTAGACTGCGGGGGAAATTAACAATCTTGAATAATATTAAAATCAATAGGAAATACTTACCTTGATTAATGGTGCCTCAAATAAAAAAAATTAAAGTTGAAAACTTTTTGTACACATTATTAACTCCCACATTTTCTAAATCATTTAAAAAGCTGCAGGGTTTATTTCCCATTTATTTGACAATGCAAGTGCAGTTTGCCAAAAAAACCCTTTGTGCTAATTGTGCGTTGGTTTCGAAAAGCCATTTTCTGTTAGAGTGCACAAATCCATTACAGGGGCCCTCTTACCTCGTATAATGGAGATTGAATTAATGCGAAGGCTAAAACATGTGGCCCAGGACTCCAAAAGATATGATTGATCATCTTATTGCTGGGTATTCATCCAGTTTGGTGGTGCTAATCGATACCATTACTTCTTCTGGATCACAGTAACAAACCACAAAGAGAGTATGAATGGGATTTGTTTCACATACTGTGACCATGAAAACAATGAACCTCTTCTTTTACATGTCGCTGGGATTGTAAGTGTGCCTTAGTGGGGGCACCCACCCTGGTTTAAAACTAATAATAAAAAAGAGGAATGGTGCAGGGGTGAGCATTTGTTCAGTCACCAATGTCAGGGTTTACATCCATCCGCTGTGCCCCCCGTCTTCCTCCTGATACTTCTCCCTCTGTCCTATCTCCGTTTCCATTAGACGTTATCTGAGCTTCCACATTCCATGTTTGTTTCCCTCCTTATTAATTATGCCGCTTCTCACCTATAGAGGGACGCAGAGGCCCCTGCGCCATGCTGGGGGAGATTTTCTTCTCCTCTGGCCTGCTCATGTCTCGCCCTATTGACATTGACACCTATTCAACATCATAGAGGCCCTCCGAGCAGCGCTCCCTCGGCCCCCGGACAGCCTGACTCAGTGATAAAACTCCCCAGACGCTCCTCCTTTATGCTGTCCGGACTGATGCACCATCACACATATGCTACCCAATACATAGAAATACACTAACAGGAAAATAAAGGGAAAGAGCAGCATAGAAAGAATTTATACACATGCTTCCCTGCTGCCTTATCAAGCTACTGCATGAGTCGCATGCATGCATGCACTCTTCTCAATCCCTCAGTCCCTTGACATGTTATATTTTATCACACGGGAGGGTTGGAAATACGGCATTTTTCATAGGTGCTCGTTTACCTCTTCGCTATACCTCCCAGGCTCCCTGCAGTCCACTGACAAAAATATGGCACCATGCAGTCTTAAACTGTAGTTTAAGTACACCATCAAAACCTTTCCCACTGTGCAGCCCAAATACAGACAGTGTTGCAGAGTAACTAAGTACATATGTGAAACGTTAAGGTATCGTATACTGAGCTCCTTATTGCTGCATGTGCAGGAAAATAAACCATACTTTTGTTGTTTACATTAATGGAGTAATCGGTTAGGCCCTAAAACAACATGAACCATACACAAAATGATTAATTGGATAATCGATTAATCAACAATTTATCAATAAAGTCAGATTTATGCCAGGGTCGCCGGGGTGCTGGAGCCTATCCCAGCTGTCTTCGGGCGAGAGGCGGGGTACACCCTGGACTGGTCGCCAGCCAATCACAGGGCCTTTCATTCATTCATTTTCTACCACTTATCCTCACAAGGGTCGCGGGGGTGCTGGAGCCTATCCCAGGGGTACAAACAATTACAGGTCACATATAGACATATAACCATTCACACTCACATTCATACCTATGGACAATTTGGAGTCACCAATTGTATTACTTTCATCGAATAAGTAAAATAACTTCAATGACTTAATGAGTATTTTCATGTCTGTGAATAATGTAGCATAATGTAAAGCGAAATAATATTCATTAAAGCAAAGCCCCATTGGTGTGCTTTGCATTGCGTTGCATAATGATGTCTATATTGCAATGGTTCCCAACTGGTCCTCAGCATTATCCTGCATTTACTTTAACCACATATTCTATGGAAGATCCAATGGTTTGATACACTAAAAAATCTAATGTTGAATATACAATATATCAGTCAAACTGGATTATCTCCCAAAGCAAAGGTTTTATTTATGGGATAAAAGTTCGTGGAGGTCCCTGTAGCACTTGTCACAGCAGGTTGTTTCACAGGGGTCAAACAGTGCCGACAGTAGCCGCGGGGGCCCCTGGCTGTAATGTGTATATGTGTGTATATGTGTGCAGGACTTCAGAGCGATAACCTCAACACCTTTGCCTCTCCCTATCTGCACATTGATCCCAACACACATACATTCACCGGCGCACACACACACACACACACACACACACACACACACACGATGGTGAATACAATATGTGATGTTAATGAACCTAATCTCCAAGATCGCCCGGTCTATGGGCCGGGAAATTAACGGGAGCAGGTTAAACACACACACAGTACGTTCACTGACACCCCTTTCAAACAGTGTGTGTGTGTGTGTGTGTGTGTGTGTGTTGGGGTGAAATTGGTTTTCCTCAGGATTAAAGGATTAAAAAGGCTGTTAGTTCCTCAAAGTGCTCCAAATACCCCCCTCAATATTCATTACAGCGGATACAAAAGGCAGAGAGGAGCTCATAATGGCCCCAACCTTCTAATCATTTCAAGCAGCGCTCCAGATCTCACACACACACACACACACACTCTTTTATTATCATTAGCTGCACTATTAGCATGCAATAAGCACTGTCTGGAAATCACAACAAGGCGTATTCCTTTTAAAAGATTATTGTGGAACCAGAATCTGAAAATGGTAATATTATCATTCCAACAGTTACCCAATGCCAATGACCACTCCACACGCGTATATACTGTATGTTTGGGAGGGGGGGTAATAAATCCATATCCGTGTGAGCTATCACAGAGGCAGGTTAAGTCCCATGAAGAACAGAAGAGGTGGGGGGGTGCATTAATTGAAAGTGATTGAGAGCCTTTTGCGCCGTGCCCTTTTTTCACCCAGCAGGTTGCCACTTGTTCACTGACAGCAATAGACGGAAGCGTTTACAATGCGTGTAACAGCCATTTTGACCTTGAGAGCAGCAGAAAATACTCAAAGAAGTCAAAAATCGAACAACAACTGGAGAATTAATACCCGAATCCCTTTGTGGTGAAACGTATAACAGTTCCGTCTCAATTGAAATAGCAGTAAATTAAGACTCATTACTGGCTGAAATGATTAACAGATCATCACTACACGTTCCTCCAACTTATTCCACAATGGTTTGACTGTGCTGGGGAATACACGCTGTATTTTTAGGCCTAGAACACCCCATCAGTCGGTGATGAAGGAGATGGAAAACCATTATGCACATCATTTATCTTTTCCTTTTGGCATGCACCCCAGCACCACTTCCATCATGACTCACTATGAGTGCAAAAATACACTAACAAAATAAAGAGATCTGAGTCTTAATTGTGGTAAAGGATCTTGAACAAAGATGGTCTGTTCCCACAGTTTTGTTTTTTTTTTTCAAAAAAAAAAAAAAGCTTACAGATGACATTCTTGACACATTGCAGAAAAGTTAACTCAATGCAATTTAGTACTATTTATAATCCTCACATTTGCTTCATTAAAGCACAAACAGGCCCCATTAACACACCAAAGAATCAATTTTGTTGCCTTTCTGGTAATAAGTTTTGATTAGTGTTAGTTTTAAACGCTCACTGTTTGTATGGGTGTTCTGTTTCTTATTGATTATCTGTTTGGCTGCGAGATGTGTTTAGGTGGACTAGTTTAGGGTCCCGAGGGCTACTTTTCTGTCTGGTAATTATTTTTCACCCTCCTTTCTTTCGCTGTCTGTGGTTGAGAACCATCCCCATTCCCAAAGGTTATATGGATGTCAGTCTGATGACATACCCATATGCTTACAGAGTTTCCTTATCCCTTTAAAACACTTGGGATGAGCGCTTTTAATTCCGGAGTAATAGTTTGCTTTGGATGGTGATGACGTCTAACAAATGTGTGTCATATTGAGAATATAATTATAGCGGTAGGTTGGTTTTCATTATTAATTTTTTTAATCATGTAAATCCAATGAATCTGTTCCAGACACCCCAAAAAATGAACAAAAATAATACATGGTATGGAAAATAATTATATTTGCACCGACTTGCACCTATTACTACATGCACCAAATGATGTGAAGTAATTATTAATGGGGACTGAATGGAATAAATAATTTTCAATTTGCTGCCACTTGCAATTTTCTTTGGCCCCCATGGCGGGTTATTTAACAGTTGCCCTCAATAAAATTAATCAGCGGGTTTATGCTTTGTTTGGGTGCTGAATTCTGCGGAATGATATGGTTAGTACAGAGCAGATAGACACGTAATATCGTACGAAAACCGAAATCCTCCATTCGCAAAATGGTTTGAGTGCATTACCTTAAAAGTCATGGTAAAAAGCCTGTTTTTGCATACCCATCCATTTTAGGGTCACAGGTATGCTGGAGCCTATCCCAGCTGTCTTCAGGTGGGCATATAGAAAACCATGTGTTAAAGTTAATATAAAAAAGCATGTAAAAGCAGCTACTATCCAACCAACATATACTATGCAGTTTAAAATACCTTACCTTAAGTTAAAAGGGTGTAATTTGTCATCTTTAAAACGTGAGAAGATAAAGCTTCTTGAGAGAAGTTTTCTTTGTTAGGACTTATCTGTGCATCTCCGGGAGATGAGCCTCTGAGGAGTCCCCTCTGAGAGGTGCCAATGATATTGTTCTCTGTGATGTGCATCTGCTGCTTTGATAATCCACTGATTTCACTTTCGCGGGGGGATTCGAGGAGCACAAACATGCAACGACACACAAACTCCTGGACTGTGACTGCAGCCATTGTTCCTCCCAAACAATGTCTTCACTTTGATGCCTGTGACGCTTGGCCGGTCGAGGGGAGGTTTTTGCAATCTGTGCACCCCAATTCCCACTTGCTTTTTTTTTTTTTTTTTTCCCTTGTCTCTTTAGAGACACCACTAAAGTACATGTGACTTTGAAGCCCTGCACCTTCACGGAAGGGAGTATAGGTTCAAGATTGCTCAACATGCGTACGTGTCACTTGTATGCTGACACAAACATGTGTTGTTCCGTGTTTATGCTGTTTTTCAGCTCCTTTTAAAAGACCCGCCAAAGCCTGAGATGGGGCTTTGTCATTGTGCTGCAGCAGTGGCAACATGCCCGCTTCACTTCTGATTGACAGGTTCAATCCTCCAATGTGCTTTGGCACAAAAGGCTACAAGCCGAAAGGAAATTGGCTTTTGTCCCCGCCTCTGAGCTACTTAACCTGCCTGATTTCTCATTTATTAAAACAGTCCTTACACACTGGGAACACAAATGCACCACAGCAGTGTAATTAGTACTCCTGACTTATTAGGAGAACATGCATCCGGTTTAATATGCAGTTAATATTAAAAGAATGGGCAAAAATAATCTATATTATTTTTTACATTCACCACATATATATACTCTGATAATACACTTTAAGATGATAATTTATATGTATTCATGGCTAAATACAATTGAAACACTATGCTCTACAGTTCCAATGTTAACCCAAATAAAAGCCAGTCAGCCTTCCACTCATTCTGGTTCGGCCTATGCAAGACAATAAACCAGTGGTTCGACGCCCCCTACAGGCGAATTGTGGCAACGCCTTGACCCGCTGATACAGTTGTGAGAAAGAGAAGTAAGATGCAAAGCTGGCAGTGATGTTGCTGCGTGCATTCGCAAGCTGCGATGCATGGGGCCAACAGCCTGCAGCGTGCACAGGTAATTAGAATACAACACGCCTAATGAGTATTGTCAATTTCACTTGGCTGCGGCTCAGCTTCGTGTCAAACTTTTGGATGAGGAGACACCGAATTTAATCAAATAGTTTTGCACAAATGCTTGGAACTTGTCAAAAATATGACCGTGATGATACAAGCTGAAACAATGAAAGATTTTAATGATATATTATATTAAAAGGATGACTAAAACATTGCATATTTAGAATGTAATTTAGCATTTTGATAATAAAATCAGACATTTTGGTATCCGGGAAAGGCATCTAATAAATCAAGAAAAGAATGCATTAAAGCAGGGTTGTCCAAACTTTTGTATGTTACTAATATACTAACACTTAAATATTGCATTTCCCAAATAAACGCAGTTTTTTCAAAACAAAAAACAACAAAAAATCATCACATCCACCTATTATCAACAAGTGTTAGATTTCTCTTATGAATTTCCAAATAAGAATTCAATTAATAACATTGGCAACCATACAATTTTGAAATTTCTATATTGCACAAACATCCATGGAACAACAAAGTAAGAAACTCTAAACAAATACAATCAGTGGAATTATCAACTGGGCACATACAAACATACTATATGACGAAAGAAGAATGTATTACTCCCCCCTTACATAACCACCACTTCTATTGCAAATTGGATATTTACAATCAGGAGTCATAATGTGACAATAGCTCCAGGCTGTGGACATACTGACCTAGCAAGATTGTCAGCCGGCATGTCATTTTTATAATGAATATCGGACGATAATATATCAACCCAAATTAATGCACATCACTACATCGATCTTTTTCATTTTATGCACTTTTGACACCCCTGCATTAAGGAGTGCTAACAAAAAATATATTAAGAGGTGATAGTTGCAAATCATAAGTCCAAACAAGACAAGCAAATCACAAAACCTTGAATATTACAATGTCAGGCAGACATCAAGAATGGGCAGAAAAGATGTTGTTGTCCTTGTGTGGGCCAAAAGACGACTACTGAGATGTGACACGACGTATTACACTGGAAGAGGTGCGAAGACGTCATTGTTTACTGCTGGACTCAAGGCTGCAGGGAGCAGGTTGATGATGAAGGGATGAAGGGGAAGAGTGGTAAAACAGAACAAATGCAATTTAGGGGGGTTTAATTTCATTCATTCATTTTCTACCGCTTATCCTCACGAGGGTCGCAGGGGTGCTGGAGCCTATCCCAGCTGTCTTCAGGCAAGAGGCGGGGTACACCCTGGACTGGTTGCCAGCCAATCAGAGGGCACATATAGACAAACAACCATTCACACTCACATTCATACCTATGGACAATTTGGAGTCGCCAATTAACCTAGCATGTTTTTGGAATGTGGGAGGAAACCGGAGTACCCGGAGAAAAACCCACTGGGAGAACATGCAAACTCCACACAGAGATGGCCGCGGGTGGAATTGAACCCTGAATTGTCTCCTAGCTGTGAGGCATGCGCGCTAACCACTCCATCACCGTGCAGCCCAGGGTTTAAGATAAGGTAAGATATGCCTTTATTCGTCCCTCAGTGGGGAAATTTGCATATTTTAATAATCATATAATATCATTATATATATAATATTTATATAATTTGACCTCCTTAATTAATGTCCCCCAGGCTACACTTTGGACACCCCTGATCTATGATCTGTTGGTCATTGTGATGCTCCATTCCTAAACCAGCTAAATCAGCTAATCAACAATCAGCTCAAAAAGATGCTTCTCGTCTATGGATGCCGAGTCGATTCCATCAACGGACAGGTCCGACTGTTTTTGTTTGTCACCGCATGCAAGCAGGAGGGTAAACAAATCCGGTTTTAATAAGGGCGTGTAGTTCATAATCCTTGCCTACCAGCAGGTGAGGGCCAACATATGGGTCGAGACCGCGACGAAGAGACACACACACACACACACACACAGCAGCTGTCACTTGTTTTCCGAGGCAGGACGGATTCAACAAGAACACCATGGCGCCTTTGGGAGCCGGGCCAAAGCAAGGAGGGAAAAGGTAGGAGCCGCCAGGAGGAGGGAGCGCATTGACGCTAAAGACAATTTCCTGCAGCTGCCCTATTAGACACAAAGCATTGGAAATTAATCGTATTTCACTGAGCGGAAGCGTTCTAGCTCAACTAATTTACCAGTTTGTTGTTGTGAACACAATGCGTTTGACTTGTTCATGGTTACTTTGCTCTTGTGTGTTTTGCAGGGACAAAATGCTCTCAGTGAGAGAGGGGGAAAAAAAATCAATTTCCCCCCTGACTGACTAAGTGGCATACGTCGGCGCATTGACACACACTCACCTGTCGTCTCTTTAGTTTTGTTTCAGCTGAGCGACGGGTGAGTTTCAGCTGAGTGAATTCATGTGGTTTCAAATGTGAAATGTTAACCCAACTGATTTTGGAGAGTATGCACACGCTAAAAAAGCCGAATTCTGCTCTCGCCGACCACTTTGTTTTCTCTTACAGTCTGTCATCACTCTCTCCCATGACTTCCCTCTGTTTCTCTATTTGCCTTACCATCTTTCCCCATGATTCATCCCCTGGCCACCCTCTCTTAGTGCTACACTCTCTCTCTCCCCTCTTTGCGCCTCCTCCTGCCGCCTCCCTCACCACCATCGCAACCCATTTCTGCCTCTTATGAAGTGTGAAAAATGATCGCTCGCAGGATGAAGTGGACAGAATTTGCCGGCGTAATGGCCTGACAAAATGAATCGTGGCCTTCCTCGCCATCCATCACCGCTCCGAGGCGACCGTGGTTAAGATCTGTGAAGGTGCTGGCTTATTGATTACTAGTTGTAACTACAAAGTGTCTGATTCAGTGTTTGTGGCACAGCAGCAGGAGAGGTGTGAGTGTGTAGGGGGTGGCGGTGGTTGGTGGTGGGTGGAAGGGGATGCACGCTCAGAAATCCTCTTTTGATAGATTTTAAATGGTGAAATATTGATTTCTGTCTAGTCCAAGGCCTAGCCCGAGCGGGCTGCAGCCATTTGTTGGAGTGATAATGCCGGACATTCGCTTCTGCTGGTCACCATCAGTCATTCTGACATCGGGAAAAATGAGGGAGGTGGGAAGAAATGGTGGAGAAAGAAGAGAGTGGTAGAAAGGTGGATAAATAAATGGAATGGACCAACCCTTCACCTCAATTCATTGTCACCAGACCTCCTAGAAATGAATATTCTTCAGGTATTCTGTGGTTACAATAACAGTAACGGCCAGAGCCGCCCCTGCCGACATGCAGAACACAAGCTGTGCATATAGGGCCCCACAATCGAAGGGGGGGAATTTTGCGAGTAATGTGACAGCTAAACCACTAGTTCTTAGTGGTGTAATGGTACAGCTGCCACTTCTGTAACTTTGTACAAAAAATTATTGAGCAATCAGTTTCCTGTGTGATCGTATTACTCCAAAACATGAATAGTCAAATAGTATGAAAGTTTTTTTTATGTGTCCCAGAGTTCCTGGCAGCACCACTGATAGTGATGTAACAGGGAGGGGGCCTCAAAATAAAATTTTGCTCGAGTAATGTGACAGCTAACCCACTAGTTCTTAGTAGTGTAATGGTACAGCTGCCACTTTTGTAACTTTGTACTAAAAATTTATTGAGCAATCAGTTTCCCGTGTGTTTGTATTACTCCAAAACATCAATAGTCAAATAGTATGAAAGTTTTTTATGTGTCCCAGAGTTCCTGGCAGCACCACTGATAGTGATGTAACAGGGAGGGGGCCTCAAAATAAAATTTTGCGCAGCGCCCTAATTTGGCTGGTAACAGTCAGTACAGCAAACCACAGAGATGGAGAAGGAAGGTAATGCTCAGACCATGGAAACGTGATACGGTCTTACACACACAGGTAGCATTTATCTACATTAAAGCGGTTGGAGACGTATCTGCTGACTCACACCAATTTATCTGTGTTGTTGAACTGGTGAACTTAAATTAAATGCTGAGCTAATGCAACAACAACAAAAAAAAGTGTGCACTTCTCTTATTGTGGTCTGCGCCTCATGAAATTGCAATGCGTAAAAAATTATGCTTCATTTGATAGCTAAACTAGCGGACAGATAGAAAAAAAGATGGAGTGCTCATCTGCCCTTCAACTGGTTCCACATAACTGCATTGTCTAATTACAAGGCACCCACATCGGGCTTGGAAATCTGGCGAATTAACATACTGTTCACATTCCGAGTCAACATGAGATTAAATGCAAATTGCACACTATGTGGAATAAATGTACTCTTTATAAGCTTTGGAGCTGTCCGCTGCTGTTTTAGTTCTCTCATGTATATGAAGAAGTGATGCTGTTCAGAGGGACCATATACACACACTGTCAAGTCTTTTGACTTTTTGGCAAAACCGAAATTAGGTTGAGAGCAGGTGGTGACCGCCACCCACACATCTTCCATACGTAACACACACACACACACACATACACACACATAGATATGCAGCATGGAAGAAGCTCAGACCTGCTGGGAGGTCTGGCCGTCCACATTCCTCAGACAAGTGTCTCGCACCTGCTAGGCCTCAGTCAGACTTTACTGGCCAACACACACACACTCCAAGTCTGTTTACTTTATAGTCACTCCGAGGCAGATGGAGCCCTTCTCATCGTTCAGTGGCATACCCTCAAATATGTTGTCACACAAATTATCATTAGTGCATGGACAGATTTAGTAGTTTATTCATGAAGAACAAATGTTGCCAGTTTGTCTCTATTCAAATAATAGCTATTTCATTTCTATGTCAGGGGAGACAAATTAATCCTGGTCATCAAAACATACCCTGGTTTTTGTGCACTGTTTTGGGACAAGACGGACAGATTCAAGCCAGGGGAATCGTTTAATTGTCTTTATTATATGTGAGTAGGTGGTTTATTTGTTCATAGAATCCACACATAATATTGAACTGTTTAATTTTTCTTCTAATTTGCTCTGGGCGTTCAAGCGCACTGCATGTTTCTGAGTGTCAGAAATATATATACAATATCAAGTGCTAGTACTTTGATAAAGAAGGTGGGAAACACTATTTATTTCAAGAAAGAATTTGTTTTTGTTCATATTTCTGGATATCCGGAACGGATTATTTGGAAGTACACTATTTCCTATGGAAAAAATAGCTTGAGTTTTCACACCTTTTGGTAAAACCGAGGTTCCACTCATGCAGCCAATACGTGACAGGTGGACATGTCACTAGCTAGTTCAACCTGGATCAGAGCATTTGGTCTCACTCTGTGGAAGCCAGACCCCCGGAATGGGTGTGTAAGTCAAGGAACCGGTGCTCAGTACCCAGACACAACCCATATTGTTTTCTTCAGTGAAGCTCGGGGAGAAAAAAAAAAGGCGATTTACAGAGCTGTCTGGCACTGGAGCACACGGATGCATGACTGACTTGGCCTAATGGAGTTTTCAGCTTTGGATTTACACTTCTGCCTCTCTGTGAGGAGCAGCCACCATACATGAGCGCAATCTGGCCGTTGCAACTACTGTATGTCAGTGCGCTGATCTCCTGCAACTGTTGCTAAGTAGTGTTTGCTTGGTCACCACGCCAAACCCCAAGCCATTCTTCTGCGTGCTGTAACTCTAACACTGTCAGCATGGGGAAGCTCGAGGTTAGCACACCACGGATGGAAGCCAAAAGGCTTGACATTAGGACATTCTTTGTCATTGTTTTGCAGATATAAAAGCATCTGTGTGTTTTTTTTTTTAAGAATGTCCTCTGAAGACATTCAAGGCACATTGACGCCATATAAAGCAAGTTTCTCAAGCGTCCCTTCCCCTATCGCTTCTATGAGGTGTTAAATCAGCAACGCCATGCTTCATGCATTAACCATCCCTCCACAGTAAACCCCAGCAGCTACAGCTGGGAACCCAACAATAACGTGTAAACTGGGACTGAACGGGTTTCGTGTGTGTCGGATTGCTGGAGCACCGTCACAACTGTGGAACTGCGTGCAGCTGCCCCCCGAATGCTGGCTCCAACAAACGACCCATTTCACAGCTCACAAATCACTGCGACTCAGAACGATGAGAACTGATCCATTCCTGCCTTTGGAAGGACACTTGCCCACATGTGATTGTAATATTTCTATCACTTCTTCCAGCACAAACACTGCTGACTGTTTTTCATGTCCCCGCGGTTTGACTGATTTGACCCTGGCAACTGATAAATCGCATACAGTTAACAATCTATATAAACAAATAGTAAAAAAAAAAAAAACATTAAATATACATATGTTACTGCACTCATCCAATCATTTAAATTGCATTTCTACACGTAGTCGTCGCATTGAAGCAAGAAGACTGATGTTCCAGATTGTGTGGGAGCAAGCCGAGTGCCAGTTTGGATCGAGGCCGCCTGCATTACTTCTTCATTTTGCAGGGACTGTCAGGGGACGTCAGAGTGGTCGCACTGGCCAAAATGTCTGTTCATCATCAACTGTTGGCAGAACATACAGCTTGTGAATGCAGCCTGGAAATCTGATTCCTTTAATCCACTTGGACTGGATGGTGCACTAAGCCTATTAGACCACAGAGCTGTGGCAAATCATGCAATGAGTGTTGAAATACAAGCAGCGGGAGACTGACGAGCAAAGAGCCGGTTTGCAGTAGTCTCGGGCAGGGATGGACATTCCAAGAAACTGTGATTGATGATTGGTAAAATCAACGACAAAATATTCCGTTTTGGTTGGGTTTTGTTATGAGATGGCAGCAATATTACAGATGTTACATGTTTTTCTATAACTTTATCACAATCGTGAAAAACAATTCCCGTAACTTTTACACTGTGGGGAATCAAAATTATGTTCTTAGTTGTTTATTTTGACCCGCTACATTATATATACTGGAGATGCAACAGTTAATCGATGATTAATTGATTAATTTGGTATTTGGTATTGCATTAATGTTGTTTTTTTATAGAAATGTGCTCTGATTTCAGTTTCAGATTAATTGACTAAGAAAATAATCATTAGTTGCAGCATTCATAGGTAGCCTAAATCATTTTATTCAGGATGCCCGATGATTATTGAAAATTATTGTCTCGATATCAGAACCACGTTTTCCCAATCACGAAAAGTGATATAAAAAAATGTGAATTGGAAAATATTGGTATATCGTTTTTAGGCAAAAAAGCCAATATCGGACATCCCTTATATTATTATTGTAGTATGATTTTATTGAATCAAATGTATTTATCATTAAAACCATATCATGAGAAAATAATAATAAAATAAAAAAAAATTTATGACAAACCACCCGTAATGTACATGAATAAATGATATGGTATTTTCAATCTGAAGTACAAACTATAAATATTGCATTAAAAAAAATATGTAATGTGTTTATGTTTTGCAGAAACATTAAAAAAAATGTCCCACTAGAAAGCTTAATTGCTTGCGTGTCCCTCCCCATCACATTTCTGTGCTGTACACAGACCCCAACCCACTCTGCTTTGTCTCATTGCTTTGTCTTCCTGGGGGTCCAGTATCATAGTCCTTATGATTACCATAAAGACCAGCATATCACCAAAAAGTGCACCATTCCAAACCCTTTTGGTGCCTACAGCTTCAATATTAAAGGTAACTGTGGTCTCTGGTTGCTTCAAAAGAACAAGCAACCTTGTTGATAAGAACTAATGTGTCATGGTAATCCTTAGGCATGGGAATATTTGGGTACTATGTGTGTATACCGGAGAGAACGTACTGATTTCTTTATTGCTTATACAGTATGTGTTACTTGAATTCATCATCAGAGTTCTTCTTCTGTGGTTATCACATGGGAAAGAAAGAGACCAAGAGAGACAGAAAGAGACAGTCGGCTCAAGGTTCCTCCCTATAATTACAAAGATAGCATGGTCCACCCAGAGGAGCCTAGAAGCCATCCCTTGATATTGTAGAAAGACTGTTCTATCAGCCGGGGAATGGCATCATTGCTTGTAAATTAATTTGAGGTTCCTGTCGCTTGGGCCCTTCTGTGCTCTTATCACTAGCAGTGTAATATGGGAAGCTGAGAGGCTCGGGAGATACTGCTCGGGGCACCATAGGAGGAAGCGGAGGAGAGGGCTGGGGTGGTGTGTGTTACTTGAAGGCCGACGGGTTGGGGGTGAGTGTATAAAAGAGGGGAGATAGATAACGGGGAAAAGAGAGAAGTGTGGACAAAACAAGGGAAGCAAAGCCTGCTGGATGTCAAGAGCAGATTCCAGAAAGCGGCAAACTCGGTGATAAGTGAATATGGCCTGGCATCCTATTTAGGCCTCTGCTTTCACACACATGTGCAAGCGATTCATCTCCCTGACTGGCCTCCACACCAGCGGCCTTCACCTATCACCACTATTTGTCTGTGGAGCACAGCCCACGGATAAATCTTCTCTGGAGGGTCCTTATTTAATTCCGCCCCCTATTTCTAAAAGGTCCAGCCCGTTCATGATCACATGTGGGCGACACATACACCTCTGACCCCGCCTGTTGTGTCTAATTAACCCCTCACACACTGCATTTAGCCTCAATTCCCTAATGGTGATAAATGACTGGGAGCTGTGATGGCGGATTGTGAGGGGACACTGACTAAATGCTGGAATAGCAGAGGGATATATATATATATATGTACGTATATATATATATACATATATATAGTATATAAATCCTGCATCTGGTTGTGTCCTCCTCTGGCAAACTGGATCAAGCACCAGTTTTGAAGGGAAAAAAATAGACATTTTAAATAAATACAAATGTGTCACATTGGACCCTAACACAGCGTGTTCAATTTTAGAGCTCCTGTTGATATAAATGCACATTCTATTAGGGCTTTCTGGCTGATAATGTAACATTTCTGCATCCCAACCCTATTTAGTTGTATATAGTACATGTTATATAGCACCTACTGTACGTATATGAGGGGAAGCCACTCCGCCACCATAACAGAAGCGTTCCATTTTATTAGCTTTTCATTTTCAAGGGTGTAAATTCAGACACAATAGAAGCGAAAGAAGCTTTGAATACACCGCATATTCAGGTATCTGGCAGTGGTCCAAATTTGCAAAAACAACAGAGGGTAATTTAAGCAACAGACAATGGGACATGCATCATCTATTGAAGCCAATTCTGTTTGGAACCCTGCAGGAGAAATTGGTTGGTGTCCAGGTATGTGTGGAGGTAAACGGAAACATAGTCACAATGGTGACTGTGAATGTCACCCAATTAATTTTCTTTCACAGACTTGCACCGGTGCTAAACAAAACACAAAAAAGGCAATCTCCAATTTGAATTCCAATAGGTTCAATGTGTCAACTGTATGATAAATTTTTTAAACGGATTCTTAGTAATATTGCTGAAAACACACAAAAATAAGTCATTAATTGTTAAAACATAGAACTGAATATTTATATTACATAATTTAATAATATAAACATCCTAAATCTTGGAAACACGAGCATATTTGTCTTTGTAATTTGTTTGCCTCTATTGCCCTCTAGTGGAGAATGACAGCCATACATGTAATGTCCTTTTTACATTTAATGCAAAACGTTTCATGCTGTTATTTGGCAATTGGTATTTTCTCATCATTTCGGTCATCATGTGAAAACACCGCATGTAAGAAATAACAAGCAAATAGGGACTCAAATGAGGAAATATTAAGAATATTATTGCATTTGTCGCGTTCACGCATGCGTGAACATTCATTTAGTCGTGTAAAATAGATTGATCTCTCCCTAGTTTCACATAATTAATCACCCGGACATAATTTGCTGAGACAAGGTTAGAAATGATTCGGAAATTCCATCTTAATTAAAGCTGGGACATTTGTTAATTCATTAGAACATATTGCCATATTGGTCATGAATGCCCTAGATTACAACAACCGGGATTCATTCAACAACCCTGCATTTCTTATACATGACACCAATAAAATTCAAAGTGAAGTATGGTGCCTTTTATTTCATATAAAAGTCCCAAAGTCATAATACTTAAAATAAAGAATCAACGTGACAGAATGTTTGGCCATTGTAACGCGTTCTGATTAAGGCTTACAAGCCCAATAAACCCAATTTCCCATCTGGCCACATGGTGGTGCTATGGTACACACTATAAAATAAACCGACAGTGCCAGGGAGAAGCTTGTAGCGTTAAAAGCAATAAGACAAGTTTTGCCCAAATGATCATATTTCCAGACTCCATTCTTGCTGTGTTTGTGATTTATATTGTTTTAAGAGACCACCAGACTGCCGTTAAAAGGTCACAGATGGTGCAGACAAGTGTAATCCTCTTTGAACTGACATCATTATCATTATTTGATGTTTACATTACCCAACGTACGAATAATTGATCTCTAACTTTGACAGCCAATTGTTCCGGTTCCGGTCCTGATGCCTTAATTTGGAGATCGGTAATATGCCACTTCCGGCAGTACTGTATGTAGATTGACGTATCTCAGGTGCGCCTATGCACTGTGAGAGAACACGCGGCGGTCCCGAAGTGTTCGTGTTTTCTTCGTGGATGTTTGTTATGCTTTGTTGAGTATACGAGTTGGGATTCATCTATAAGGGTAAGATGAACCTCTTTTGTTTTTATTTGGCTGGAACGGGAAGGCCGAAATGAACTACTGTA
This sequence comes from Doryrhamphus excisus, assembly GCF_037039965.1. Taxonomy (NCBI): domain Eukaryota; kingdom Metazoa; phylum Chordata; class Actinopteri; order Syngnathiformes; family Syngnathidae; genus Doryrhamphus; species Doryrhamphus excisus. The sequence goes on along the minus strand of NC_136371.1, from coordinate 7,844,555 downwards.
TAAAGAGGTTAGTAGCACTCCTTAAGGGATTCATTTGTGCTGACAGGGAGAGGGGGGATAGAGATAGATACAAAGCACCATTAATCCTATTTGCTTTGTTCTTGACCATGGCCATTGTCTGGGAAAATATACCAAGAATCCTTGAGCAACTCTGGTATTTTAATGGGAAATCTAGTTTTAGGTCAAAGGAAGTAATAACTAATAATGTATACAGTTCAAGGATTAAATTCAAGGAACTTTATTGTCCTGCCAGGACATATTCACACATGAAACTCTTGAAATTTAGTATATTTATCCCAATAAATACCAAGAAGACAATCTAACTTCCAAGTTATGTGACAGGATGCAGATATGGGAACCAGGGACAGGCCATTTTTTTAATATAATCAAGATCTGAGCAGAAAGAGGAAACTTACAGAAGTATCTGTCACAAAATATGAGGGTGTGTCACAGACTCACAATGGGGCAGTAAAGGCGGAAGACAAGAAGGTGGTGGAAGAAAACAGAAAAATGTACGACATAACAGGAACGGAAATTATGAAAACACAGAAAAACACAACCACTGGGTGTTTTAGTGTAGGGATGAAGAGTATATGGAAAAGGGGGGTGGTGCCAGTTAACCCCGGTGTGAGGGATAAAATAGTTGTCTGACAGCATCAATTGCTTGCCGTCCTGGGACTGTGGTGTTAAACTTGACTGCCCACATTCTAAGGGTAGCATCCCACCCCTGTTACAGCTTTGTTGTTTACTTAAGAACCTGGAAAATTGCAGGGCATACCTGTCAACCCTCCTGTTTTCCTGGGAAATTCCTGTATTTTGTCCTTCTTCCTCGATACCCTCCTTATTTTCTCTCATTTTCAAGAAAATTCACCATATTTTCAAATGTAGATGTTGACCGTTATGTATATATTACATAATGTTCTCTGATTGGTCCCCAACCACACTAGGTCTCAAAGGGTTATACCCCTTAGTACTTACCGCTTACCAGTTTAAGGAGAATTGGGACACCAATTGATTATCGTCAACGCACAAAACCGAGGGGTAAGGGATTCACCCTATAATGGCAGAATTCAACACCCATTTGTTGTTACCTAGTAGTGTAATGGAACAGCTGCTGCAGCATTCCTCTTTTTTTATTTTATTAATGTGGTTTTTGTTTGAATCTCTTGTGTTTGGAGCGCTTGGACGGACGTTCCAGCCACCATACTTTTATAATTTTCTTCTTCTTCAGGCCACTGTTAAACCTGGAACAACAGCACCTCTTCTGGTTGCTGCCAATTAATGCATGCCATTCCACCTCAATTTAAGATATATTTCATCATAATTCACAAGGATTTTAATTGATGTCAGTAATCAATGTCTATCCGTCTATCAACATGTATTTACTTACATACGGACAATTCAATATTCAATTCAATTCAATATTTGTCTGTCCATTCATATACATGCAGACACTGACTGAAAAAATAGTATCAAGGCTTTGACCCTGGGAACTTAATGGTTGGCCATGTTCTTGTTTTATAGTCCATGAGTCATTTCAGAGAAATCATTGGGATGGCCTTCTCCCACTCTTGGCGAGAAAATCATATGCACTTACTGCTGCATACTCTAAAATCTGTTCTCACTGACTTCCTGATTACTCACCTCTCCCATAGGAATATAGCTCTACAAATATAGACGCTATGGACTCTCAATTAACAAGATAGTTACGTAATTTGGAACCCCAAGTAGATACAGTATATCTTGTGTGATGTTGTCTTTTATTTAGCATATCATAAATGATTAATTCAATTAGTCAATTATTTGATTTTATGACAACCAAAAGTATTTGTATTTGATTGTGTCATTCATAAATTACTCCTGTGATTTAATTCGTAAAACGTTTAGCTTCATTTGTTGCAGAATTTTAGCATTTTTAAGTTAAGCCCATCTGGGCTCTGACTTGTAAGGCTGCTTAAGTACTTCCGGTATCCAGACACCGGTATGTTTTTTATGTATTTTGTTACAGGTAAATGTTTGAGATACTCAAACAAATTTTAAAATTAGTCAATGACAAGACAACTGAGCACAAAATGCATTTTTTTAAAATAAACTTTTTATATAAGGGGAGAAAAAAAATCCAAACCTACATGGCCGGATTTGAAAAAGTGATTGCGCCCTTGTTAAAACCTAACAGATGAATTGAGATTGATCAGTGTGGAAAAGGTTCTAAAGCCATATCTAAAACTTTGGAACTCTGGGGAATCACTATGACATTACCCACAAAAACAGTGATTGACCTTGGCCGACAAAGCAAAAGAGGTCACAAAAGACCCCACAACAACATCAGGCTTCACTTGCATCAGGCCATTGTTCATGATACATTGTTCATGAAAAATACTCTGTGGTCTGATGAGACAAAAGCTGAACTTTTTGCAAGGTTAGTGTCCAATTCCATCTGGTTTTGGAAAACAAGAACACCATATCAACAGTAAAATATGGTGGTGGCAGTGTGATGGTCTGGAGCTGTTTTGCTGCTTCAGGACCTGGAAGTCTTGCTGTGATAAATGGAACCATGAATTCCATCTGATATATTGTTTTCCAGCACGCCATGCTGATATTGGAAAGCTCTTCCCCTGGGTCTTGTATTGAATGAACACATAAAAAAACTTCAGAATATAAAATTTTATGCTAATATTGGCCAAAAACATTCTCATATTATTGTACAGCCCATATCTAAACAACTTATTCACTAGTGGACTATTATGAAAGTGTGCCTTAATACATATGATAAGTGAATATGTTCCAGGCAAGCAAGCAAAAATGCAAATGAAGGACATTAAAATAGGACATGCATCACCTCTTGTCAGTCAGGTGGAAGCACATGAGCGCCTCACTTGTCTCTCCACCATCTTGTGCTCACCATAGCAACCCCCCCACTTCTCCCCCACACACACGTTGTTAAGCAGGCTTTTCTTTCTATCCTTAGCCTCCCTCCTCTTGTCTCCTCCTTTACCCCCATCTCCCTCCACCATGTTCCTGATTAGTGACTGCCATTTTAATCTGGGAGCTGAAGAAGCACCTGAGCCTGTGAAAAAGTGTGACGGTAGCTTGAGTACTTGGTGAAAAACTTGCCGTCTGGCTCAACTGGAAAATACTTTTGGACGGATCCGCAGCTTTGTTGTGTGCTTTTTAAAAAAAAATCCAGTTTGGACCATGTTTCCTAAAAATGTGAGTGCCATTCTTTTACATGTGTGCATTTCTGTAGTGCATCTAATAAGTGGAAGGAATAATAATTACTATTTCATCGTGATATGTTGTGAAATGCATGTATAGTTGATAATGGCGTTAATGGACTAATGCAATGTCAATGATGATGGAAATAGTTCAGATTAATGACGCTTTGAACAAAACTATATTTTCTCTTTTTAATGTAGGCAGTATTGTTGTTTTTGTCTGTATGCTTAAGTTGATACTGTCATTTCATACATTACATGTCATGATATGATGCTGAATTTCTTTTTAATCACCTTTCTTCACCCGACCTTTCCAGATGTGATTGTTTGGTTCATTTCGTTGGTGATATAAGCCATTTTCAGTCACGTGCAGCTTGACAGTGCATTTTCCTTAAAAAGAGAGAGACGGCGGTGTTCCAAGTGTCAGGTTGTTAGGAGGATTAAGATGCCGAGTGTCACATTGAGTGTGTCTGCAGCCAAGAGAAGTGATTTGGCCTCTTATCTCACCCACAGAAAAAACATTGTAAGATCTCTAATTGAGAGAGCTGTACCGAAAGATAACGTTTACTTTTGACTGATAGCATCAGAGAAGTATTCATATTACTGTGTATGCGGAGACGTACAACTGCATGTTATCATATGGTGATGTAATGTAATGTGATGTAGTATTTTTATTCTACTACAAACATTATGATACTAAAACTGATCATTAATATCACTTTTACATCTTTCTTGTTGTATTTCCACTTGTATTGTATTTATAATATATCCAATATGGCCACAATATGCCTATTAATATTGTCAGTTGCTACATAGATTTGTGTAATAATTTAAATTCACTGCTAAAAATGCGGAAACGCATTGACCTTATGATACATGTAACACTCTTATATGTCAGGAAGTCTTGTTAGTAGATGTCCTGACCTGAATCCTCCCCAGTCAAAGAACCAGATTAGTTATGTGGTTATCCTCAAAAGGAAATGCGTCTAAACAGCAAACACACAAACAATAACGGTCAATACAATGTTGTTTTTCATTGCAACCTTCAGGTGTGTGTGAAAGCGCAGCATGCAATCCGTCCAAGAAGACATGTGGGACCCTCAGGCCCCGTCTAAGCATGCCTCCACCCTCCCACCTCGCCCCCCTTCCCACTTGCGCCTTGCTCACGTGACGAAAGCCCCGCCAGCCAAGAGGATCACCTTCTATAAAAGCGGGGACAGCCAGTTTGGGGGTGTCAGGATGGCCATCCACAAGCGCAGCTTCAAATGCTTTGATGCCCTGCTGGATGACCTTTCTCAAAAGGTCAGTATCCAGTATAAAAACACTGGCATTAGTTAACACTACCATGGCTGTAGGAACAGCAATACAAAACACATGTGATTTTACTTCTAATTAGAATGGCAGCACTCGCTAGCACCAAATTAGACGTTATAAATCAAACTTAAAGGAAATAATTTACAAGAACCAACATGGATGCACGTCAAGACATTGTATCTTGGTACAGGTGCCCCTTCCATTTGGTGTGCGGACTGTGACCACGCCGCGCGGCACCCACATCATTAAACATCTGGAGGATCTCCAGGACGGGGGTTGTTACCTCTGCTCCGATCGGCGCCAGGCTAAACCAGTCAACATGGAGCTCGCCAGCAAACGCCAAAGCATTTGGCACCATCACAGTCGCATACCTCAACAACCGGAGAAGCTGTCTGCATCCTCATCTGGCCATGCGCCTCACAGACATCGACGCATCCTGCTGATTAAGAATACGGAACCTGGAATGCGAAGGAGTCTGGCACTGAATAGGAGATCGACCAGAAGTATGAGGGCTTTTCTTGAGGAGGTGTCTGAAATGATGCAGTTCCATGTCCACAAACTTTACAACGCAGAAGGGCGCAAAGTGAGAAATTATCTCCATTATTCCAATTATTTTCCAAAATGGAGTTCTTGGTTGTGGTTGGTTGTGTAGGCTTTACAGGTTAGGACTTTAACTTACAGAGGTAATTTCTTTTTCAGGTTGACAACATTCAAGGTTTGATGTCCTGCTCTGGAGTTTTGGTGTGTGTTGGCAAGGAGGCGCTCAGTCCAATGGTGTTGAAGTTCCTTCGGAAGAGCTCAGAGGAAAAACTACCTGGTTTGGGTAGCAGGTCCCCCGGTCTTGGTCCAAGGACTCCTGGAAATGGCACCCGGTACCCCGGGATTCAAGACATAAGACCTGACCCTCACGGAGCGCAGTCCAGATCCAGCGACTGTAGTGAGGGGCAGGAAAGCAAGAAAAGTGGTAAGCTGCCAATCGCTAAATACGTGCAGACGCAGTAGTTTGATGTGCAAAGCTCAATTTTTAATTAAAAGTTTGTTTTTTCACTTCCTTTTTTCAGTTAATTTTGGTCTGGAGACCAAAAAGAGCATAATCCACCCTCGTTCTGATTCCTCAGCCCGCTCCACTCGAGTCTCTTTGTCGTCAGAGAAGTCCTTTAGCAATAGTGTAAGAGCCCACTCCCAGCAGAGACCAGCCATTATGAATGATGACATTGAAAAGCGCGTCCTTGTTAACAAGGATGGCACTCTCTCTGTGGAGATGAGGGTGCGTTTTCGCCTCCGCAATGATGAGACCTTGCAGTGGTCCACACAGATCAGAAAATCACCTTCTCTGACGAGTGAGTGCTGCCAACCAAGCCAAGCGCAGCGCTCTTACTTAGAAAACGGCCAATCAGAAAGCTACTCTGATTCTGCATCTTTCGACCCAGATTGTATGGATTATTCCAGTCAATCTCGAAGTCATACATCCGAGGGGAACCACTGCGCCTGCTGCTACCAGAGGCAAGGGCAGCAGTACAACCTGTGGGACCCGGTACAGGGTCGCAAACAGCCGCCTGCCCCACCTCCACATATGACAAGCCACACTACAATAAGGCACACACATTCATCCAGCTCGTCCTCATCTTGTAACTCCAGGAGAATGGTGTGTCGTCGGGAAAAACTCTCGAACTGTCAAAGAGGCTCAGTTTCAGAGCAGGGCCAACTTGTCCAAGAGCAAACGTGTGTGATGGAGCAGGTAGAGAGCAGAGTCGACATAGAGCACGATGGAGACACTCACGTTGAGGTGTGCAAGGTGAGCCGGTGCTCCAGTCGGAGTGAAGTGGTCACTTTGGATGGTAACATGAGACCTCCTAGCCAGAGGTCTGATGAGGAGGAGCTGATGGAGGAAGAAGTGGGACCTCCATTGTCTAGAGTCAGCAGCTCATCACGTGTTCTTCAGTCATTAAAAGAAGACCAAGATGATGATGATGATGAACTGCCACCTAGTGCTTCACAGTGCTCCCATCGAAGTAAACTATCGGCAACTGTAAGCAACAAGCTGGAGAACAAGGAGAGTCGAGGAAGTGGAGCAGCCACTGCAGCTGCATCCTGTCTCTGTGGAGCCACCACACCTCACACCCCAACTGGAGCAGTTGGAATGGCTCAAGCTCCCAGATCCAACTCCAATATAAGTAGAGCCTCTTGCAGATCCACCAAAGTCATAAACCATGAGGATGAGATTGAAGAGCTTGTTAAAGCTTTATCTGACACCCCCGTGCAGTCGGGTGTATGTCCTAATTGCGGCGGTTACAAACTTGCAGTCCATTCTGATTCTGAAAGTAGAGCCTCAAAAAGCCCCCAACAAGCTTGTTCAAAGTCTACCTCACCTCTGGCAAGCCAATCAAATGCCAATGAACGTGTTTATGATGTTCTGCCCACACAGTCCAGCAAAACCAATCTAAAAAGTCATGGCTCAGCCCCGGAGAGCAGAGCATCTAGTGTCATGTCCACAATGTCCAATGCTGAGCCAACAGAACAGAAGCAAGAAAGGGCCACCTCCATCATAAGTCACAAGTCCAACACATCACGGAAATCTAGTCCCATTAATAAGAAGGAGAAAAGGTCCAGTGCTATGTCAAGTCAAAGGTCCGACTGCAGTGGCACAGCCGAAAGCCCTAACATCACAGCAACAGAGGAAACGGAAGGAGGGGACAGTGACGACATTGTAGCTAAAGCTTGTTTATCACCAAAGAGTGTGTCAAGTGTCAGGATTAACTCTCCAGCCGTGGAAGAAACTAACAGAAATGATACACCTCATAGTTGTCGTTCTGCTACATCTACTGCATCTATCAAGTCTGGCATGGCAGAGCGACCCAATAGTGTCTTCTCTACGAAATCTTCAAAGTCAAACATATCAAGAAAGTCCAAATCATCTCACAGTCAGTGCGCAAGAGATGAACCAATGGTAGTAGATCCAACTGATGAGGAAGAAGAACCAGATATGTGTCCGGAAAACCCAGGAGTGGAAGTGGAAGATATCAACGAAGAACAAGCTGAAGAACGGGCAACCAGTGCTTTGTCTGCTAAATCGACTACTTCACGCCAGACCAACCGTAACTCAAATTGCACTGCAGCATCTCCAGATCTAAAGGAAGATGGTATTTCTTCTATTGAAGCAAATGGGAAACCAAAAGAAGAACGGGTGTCCAGTGCCATGTCAGTTAAGTCAAAGACTTCTGTGAGATCCAATGCTTCACAGAAGTCAATGTCTAGCAACAATCTCAAACCAACTTCCCCAATACCAAATGTAATAACCATTAATTCCCCAGAAGAGGTTGATGAGGTGTGTGAGGAAACAGGTGAAGGGGAAGAGGTAGAAGAAAAGCAAAGTAAAGCCTCTGAACAGTTGCATGATGAAACGTTGTCTCCCAGGAGAATACGCTCACCTCGGTCCCACCCTTACAAAGCTAAGGCAGCATCCCCAAGCAGTAATGATGCAAGAGGCCAGAGTGCTTTGTCGGTTCACTCCACAACCTCTACTAAATCTGGAAAATTTAAATGCCACTGCGGGACAGCTTCAACATGTGAAGAGGGCAAGGACAAGGAGGTGGGTGAAGAAAATGAAGCAGAGAAACAGGAAGACAACTGGGAACTGAACGGAGACCCAGGAGGCACAGAGCGACCACTGAGTCCAAACTCATCTGGGTCTGTCTCCCTTGGGTTGGCCTTGCCAGATGACCAAGAGATAGCCGACTCAGACAGCGGCAAGTCGTGTGTTTCATTCCACACTGGGACTCACAGCAAGGGCAGATTGAGGACAGCAACTCCAAATGTCCACAAAAGTCCTGAGTCCAATATGAATGGGAGTACACATGAAGTCCATATCCCCACTATTGAAGTACCTGGAGTTGATGGACATGATGACTGTCGTAGTACCAGCCAGGCCTCAAGAGCCAGTGTTAAAAACCTTGATGACAGCAGGCCCTCCTCCTCATCTGGTAATGCCATTGCTAAAAACTCTAAGGTTGCTCAACAATCTGATGGAGCTCTGACAAATGCTGATGGCTCCAGGACGCCAACAAATGCAGAGGATATCCCAGACAACGAGGCAGCCAGTTCACACTCCAGTGGTCCCTGTCGCCTTGGGACCAACTTAGCAGTTGACGCAAAAGAGAATGCCTTGAAGCAAAGTAGAGCAGAAGATGTTGTCAAAGCAAATGACATTGGAAGTGTTGCATCTGTCAAAACATCCAGTTCTCCAAAGAAAGAGGTTTCATCCCAATCTTCAAGGCATTGTCCCATGCACAACTCTAGACCTTGCAGTAAAGCTGAGACGTGTGGTAAAAGCGCCATGTCTGCTACTGACCTCCCGGACCATCAAAAGTCAGAGGCAAGCAAAGCCAGCAGCACGTCCCGCATGGAAAAAACCAAGAGGCGTCAGATGAAGGAGAGTCAAAAGACTCCAGATAAAGAATATGAAGTCACCCCTGCCTGTCTGCCCAATGCTTCCCCGAGTGAAGTTGTCAGTGATTGGTTGCGCAGCATTCCTTCTGACAACAATATGCTCGTTCTTGACGACCTTGCCGAGTTTGAGCCAGACAAGGAAGTAGTAGCTGAAGCTGAAGAAGTAACAGAATCAAAGGAGGAGAGCCCTAAGGGGGAAGAGGTAGACACAGAAGATAAAGTGGAAGATGAAGAGAAAGAAGAAGGTGTAACAGAAGAAGACAAGACAAATGAAGATCTGGCACCATGTGCTATGGAAACATCTTACCGGCCTGACACAGTCTGGATGAATGGCAAGTCCTTGCCCAAGAACTGGCGCTCTTCAACTGCAGTGATGAAGGTTCTTCTCAGTTCCTCTCTGGGGCGATGTAGGAGCTTACCTGAGGTAGGCAAAACAATATTGATATATTATTATATTACTCTTAAGATATAAGTACTGAATAGTTGCATTTACATATGGTTACATTGTTTAAATAATTAGAACTTGCTGTGTTCCATAGGTGTCTCCAGTATATGGCCGAAGACTGAGTACATCAGCCAGGGGTCTCTTGGACTGTCTGGCCCAACTTCAGCTAATTGAGCCCACTGGGAATCAGGGCTGTAATCAAATTGACAGCCAAAACCGGAAGTATGAGGACATTATGACCATTCTCCAGTCCCTTTGGCTCACTGACCCTCGGGACATTGACACCAAGGACATTGGCACGGAGCAAGTGACTCCACCAAGGTCCTCTTCGGGGGTAGGTATGAGCAGTGGCTCTGGTGGATCGGGGAAGGACCATGAAAATCAAGGAGGAGATGAAACACTCCCAAAAGAGTCTTCACATGAGGAGGAGGAGGCAGCGGGCGAAGAGGGACCAGAACCAGAAACCAAGGACGCTATGGCTGAGCTTGTCTTACAAGAGGAGCCCTTGCACAGTGAGGACCAAAGTAATGTACTTCCAGTTCTGGACAGCCTAAAAGCTGAGAACCCCTCATCATCAGACAAGAGTTCAACCAGTAATACCTTCAACTCGAGCTCAGGAACGCCTCCAACAGTTTTGCATGCGCCCTTGTCCAAAGGACCATCCCATGAACCTGATCCAGTGTGGGTCCTGCACCTCCTGAAGAAGCTGGAGAAGCAATTCATGAACCACTACATCGATGCTATGGCGGAATTTAAAGTTCGTTGGGACCTGGACGACAGCCTTATTCTCGACACGATGATCTCAGAGCTGAAGAACGAGGTGAGCAGTCGAATCCAGAGGAGTATAGAGCGGGAAATGAGGAAGATCCGGGGTCGAGCTGGCAGAGGTGAGAAGTCTCCACGGCCTCCTAAAGGGGTAAACCTCTCCAGGGAGTCCACCATGACAGAGAAGAGGCGACGGATGCTGAAGGTAAATCCGGGGCTGAATTGTTTATTATTGTAGAGATTTTTACTCCAGATTTATGGAACTCAGGATGACATAACCATAGCATTCACTGTTCAAAAGAATGAAAGGAAATATTTATTTTTCAGGTCATGAAGAACCATTCAGTCAAAACTGCTGACTCTTTCACTGACGGAGATTTGACAGTGGAGTTCAGCGACCAACGAAGCGATGATGATTACTGCCCTTGTGATGCTTGTGTACGCAAGAAAATGGCGGCACGGCCTGTCAAAATGCACCCGGCAGCTGCCGAAGCACCAGTGATGATGGAGTTTGACCTCCTTAAGATACTTCAGCTCAAGAAGACCCCAGCACCCGTACCTCCAATCGCACCGCAGCGTTCAAATAGTGCGGCCATAGAAGAGGATGGAAGGAGTTTAGAGGTTGTACAAGAGGAAGAAGAGGACAATGACTCCAATGAGGATAGCACAGGCCCTGAGGAGGATGCAGAGGAAGATGTAAAATATGACGGTGATCAGAAGAAAAGCGGTGAGAAAAATGAGTCTGAGATAAGCAGAGAAGGAAAGTGCTGCCAATGCAGCAGAGGGGAAACTCTAGAGAGAGAGGAGGGTGAGGAAACAACTGATAACATGGCCGGCGAAGTAGACAAGAATGGCGATGATGCTGAAGATGAGGGCGAAACAGCAGATGACGTGGGTGAGACAGAAATCAACCAAGAGGAGCATGACGGCGAAAACAGAGCTGCGGAAGAAGAGACCACTGAAAGAGGAGGCGATGGAGAGGATGCAGGAGAGGGAGACGCCACAACAAATCAGGATAATGAAGATACAAGACTTTTGGGGGAGGAGGAGGAGGGGGAAAGCAGTGCCTCAGCAGAAGCAGAGGATGAAGAGGAGGATGGGACTGAAGAGCCTCAAGATGAAGGGGACTCATCACAGCAGGAAAGAGTCTCACCAAAGGTCAGGATACACACAAAAGCATAAAAGATATGCTCTTTGATCACCTTATGAGGCACATCTGTACTGATTTGGGAAATTATTTAATTAGCGACATGAGACGGTGCAGCTAACAAACATACTGTTTAAAGATGGTCTTTATCTTCAGTGATGGTAACGTCAACCTGGATGTAGGATGAAGAAAAGGTGCTCAATCAACAATCTTGTTTTTGCAAAAACAAAACTGTCAGCCGCAACTACGCCAACATCGGCTATAAACTAAATGCTACCTAAATGCTAGCTAGCTATCTGCTACTGCCAGCTAAATTCATGCAGCTATCGTCCCATTTAAAGGGGAACTGCACTTTACAATCCTTATGTGAAACATAAACATATTTCTTTCACTTTTCTGTGCATTATAACACCAAAACTAGTTAATATGAGCTAGCTAACCATGCACATCATTGGGACACACCTATTTTGACTATGAAGCCCTCTAACAACGTTTTATCGTTTAACACCAGAAAACTAGTTAATATAAGCTAGCTAACAATGCACATCATTGGGACACACCAATTTTGACTATGAAGCCCTCTAACAACGTTTTATCGTTTAACACCAGAAAACTAGTTAATATGAGCTAGCTAACAATGCACATCATTGGGACACACCTATTTTGACTATGAAGCCCTCTAACAACGTTTTATCGTTTAACACCAGAAAACTAGTTAATATAAGCTAGCTAACAATGCACATCATTGGGACACACCTATTTTGACTATGAAGCCATCTAACAACATTTTATGGTTTAACACCAGAAAACTAGTTAATATAAGCTAGCTAACAATGCACATCATTGGGACACACCTATTTTGACTATGAAGCCCTCTAACGGTGTTTTATCGTTTAACACCAGAAAACTAGTTAATATAAGCTAGCTAACAATGCACATCATTGGGACACACCTATTTTGATTATGAAGCCCTCTAACAACGTTTTATCGTTTCATATAAGACTTTGACTCTAAGACTCTTTCAACAAAACCAGCGTTATTAGTATTACTTGTTATTTGTACTGAAGACGGCTGCACAGCGGTTGAGTGGTCCTCACAGCTCGGAGACCAGGGTTCAATCCCACCCTCGGCCATCTCTGTGTGGAGTTTGCATCTTCTCCCGTGCATGCGTGGGTTTTCTTCGGGTATTCCGGTTTCCTCCCACATTCCAAAAACATGCTAGGTTAATTGGCAACTCCAAATTGTGCATAGGGGTGAATGGTTGGTTGTTTATATATATTGTCTATATGTGATTGGCTAGCGACCAGTCCAGGGTGTACCCCGCCTCTCGCCGAAAGACAGCTGGGATAGGCTCCAGCGGTAAAAAATGAATGAATGAAGTGCGTACATGTATGTATATATATATATATTTTAGAGCTCGGCTGAGGCGTTAAAGTCTACGTCAAATAGGAATGTGACCTACTGCAGCCTCAAAGCTAATTCTAAGCCAGTGAGGAAAGCTAATCTCGCCATCCAATTAGACGGACTGAACAAATCTATTTTGTTTCACAGCAACCACTTGCCTCCACCTCGGGAAGTTGGCAACTTCTCAACTATTCCTGAAATGTTGACAGCACAACAATAATTGGCCACTTTGTTCTTCAACGGACAGGATCATAGCTCAACCGGGGCTGCCTGCATGACCGAGGGCGAGGAAGCCGATGCTGAAGACTCTGAAGATGCTGACGGTAAACGTCCAAGTGACACCGGCGCTGATGAGTCAGGCGCAAATGGAGGGAAAGAGGAGGATGCTGCTCTCCTTCATCAGTTCACCAGGACCTCAGTGGAGTCCCAGCCAGGCTCCTTGGAAGACTGATACCCTCACATGTAATCATCGGGCTTGAAAGGACTTTTTGTGGAGAGGATCTGGTACAGCTTGGCTCTTTCTTGAACAAACCAAGCACGTAAAAACAAAAACCAGAACACTTGATGCACTTTATCTTGCTGTTGGAGTCTCAGTCATACTTGAAACATCAACATAGCCAATGGTATTTACTAGCAATTATACAAATTATATTTCTACACTTTTAACATGAATTTCTGTCTCATATTACATTTTATTGGGTTTTAATGGGTTTTTTTGTAAAATACGTCCCTATAGCCAGCTGCTTAAATGTAATACGGCACCCACTCAAGATGTGTAATCTGATTACTTAAAGAAATAATGAGAGTTTATATGCTGAGCTCTTATATCTGTGCTGTATATTTCATTAGAAGCCTTAAAAATATATACAGGAAATTGCATTGAAGAGTGTCATCACCTTGAGGCCAGGAAATACATCATACAGTATTTTGAATAGTATTTCTTCCGACGAGTACAAGTAGTAGTTTTCAGTGCTTTAGTGTCTGACTGTGAACCTGGTGGATCAATGAGCTGTAAGGTGTCCCGCATGCTGTACGTTCAGATGGGGTTTTGTGTGAGCACTCATGTGGACCGGCGGTGTGATGTGTGTTACTGATGCCTTACCGTATCCATGGTTATATGAAGTTGATGTACAGAAACAAAGAAACAGCTCGTGCTTAAGTGGATGCAGGGTTCCACACTTCCTCTGTGTGTGTGGTCTGGTGTCTCTGCTTAGAAAGAGGCCTGTGATGCACACATGAATAAAATAAATAAAGGAAATGAAACATGTTCATTTATTTGAACTGGAAACTTCAATACATTTAATTTGCATTAGAAATTCTTGAAATATGACGATATGTTGCATATAATTATTGTAAACGGGAATGACTTAGTGGGTGTGAACGTGTCGTGTGGTAATACTATCAAGTATTCTCTGTTGCGCAATCCTGTGGTCAGCTCTTGTCCAAAAGGGACTCCAAAGCTGCTCAGCCACTCCCAAGATACACGTCACGTTAATCCAGTATAGCTGGGTGAAGGCTGCTTCTCTGGTTTGTGTATGGGTGGGAGGCAATGGAGGCATGAAGTTATGTCGAACCCTCATGGATTTAGTTTGGAATTGGTGGCTTGTACTTGTGAGACCAATACATGTGATTTTCTTTATTCAAAATGAAAAACATAATACCACTAGATAAAGCCTGCGTACCACCAGTGGTGCTCGCACTGCTGTTTGAGAATCCATGATGTATTGAATACTAGATACTTGTGGACACAAGTTGCCCCCATCTCACAAAAAACAATACACCACTCATATTTATTGAAGATTTATTGAAAATAATTGAGCACACAGTATGCCCCCCTCAAGAAGATGGGACTGTACTAAAAACTGTTTAGGACCCACTGGAAGGAAACCTTATGTCTTGGACATTGATGCAGGCAGACGCGACCCCACAGCCTCTCGTAGGATTGGCTGCAGCTCCAGACAAGACCCCGCCTCCTTGAGAGAAAGACCAGTCAGCAAAGAGACCAAAGCCAGAGGCACCACCTGGTCACAAAGAGGGAAGAACAATAAGAGATCATTCCTCTTTGTCATTTGACTCTTTACCTTTCCTTACCTTTGTCCTTTCCTTGCCGGTGGCTGTGTGTGTGGTCATGTCACGTGATCGGATGTCCTCTGTTAGGTTTTCCACCTGGTAGATGGACATCAGGAGAGCGTCCTCGCACCGGAACTCAGAATGACCAGACAGTTTCTATACCAAAAGGAGGATTTGGGCTAAATATTGGTTCTATTTCAGAAAGATGTAGGCCTATGGATGCGCCATGTCCTCTAGGGGGCGCCAAAAATGGGAAATAATTAACTTCCATTCATTCATTTTCTACAGCTTTTTCCTCACAAGGGTCGCGGAGCCACTAGAGGTCAGTGCTGGAGCCTATCCCAGCTGTCTTTGGGCGAGAGGCGGGGTACACCCTGGACTGGTCGCCAGCCAACTACAGGGCACATATAGACAAACAACCATTCACACTCACATTCATACCTATGGACAATTTGGAGTCGCCAATTAACCTAGCATGTTTTTTTGGAATGTAGGAGGAAACCGGAGTACCCGGAGAAAACCCATGCATGCACGGGGAGAACATGCAAACTTCACACAGAGATGGCCGAGGGTGGAATTGAACCCTGAGGTCTGCGCGCTAACCACTAGACCGCCGTGCCGCCTGAAATAATTAACTTAACTAACTATATAAAAACTAGCTTCAGTAACCCCTTACCACTTCAAATTCCACATCTTCAGTCCGTCACAGGTTTTCAAAATGCAAATATTATATATTATCTGATTTAATTCAACATTTTCAAGCTTAAAATTGGCTAGATTAACTCAAATATACTGAAAGATGTAGTATTCTACAATGGTCACTAGGGGTCAGTAATGTTCCATTGATGAAACAATACTGTACTAAACAATAAGTTAAAATAAAGCACAAAGAACTCTCCCAGGAAGACCTGGGTTCGATTCTACACTTGAGCATCTCTGCTACAAGTATGTTAGGTTAAATGGCGACTCTAAATTGTCTATGAATGTGAGTGCTCTGCGATTGTCTGGCGACCCTATTGAGGATAAGCGGCATAGAAAATTAATGGATGGATTTCATACCTGGATCAAACGTGTAGCTCTGCGGTAAAGCTTGCTGTTGGTGACCTGCACGTCAATCATGTGGTTCTGGTAGATCTTTCCTTTTAAGACATGTGCCCCCGTGCTCACAGCGTTCAGCACCAACTTAGTGGACAGCTCCCACTGCCAAACAAAAGGCCTAATTAATTTCCCCTTTCCTGTGTATTTACATAAGAAAGACTGACAGGAATCGATTAAATTAGTCCTGAACACTGAAGCAAGACTCTAGTGCTTCATTTGTTTTCGCTCTGAAAAACAAGGGCAGCAATTTATCACTGCTCCAGTATGTGTGTGTGTGTGTGTGTGTGTGTGAGCGACTGGGTGCTGTACCATATGCGGGAGACTTCCTGAAACAGGCGATGGCCAAGAAATAGTTAATGCGGATGCACACAGTTTAATTATTTCATCCTACAAAGAAAAACAACACATTAATTAGCAGATGGCTAGATAAGAGTACATTTTGGTAA
This sequence comes from Doryrhamphus excisus, assembly GCF_037039965.1. Classification (NCBI taxonomy): domain Eukaryota; kingdom Metazoa; phylum Chordata; class Actinopteri; order Syngnathiformes; family Syngnathidae; genus Doryrhamphus; species Doryrhamphus excisus. The sequence continues at coordinate 7,828,205 of NC_136371.1, read as the reverse complement.
CCAACTTGTGAAGTGTCAGCGTCTCCATTAGCCTGGTGATAAACAGCATGGAGGTTAGACATCTTCTCCCTCACTCTGCCAGCCATATTCACCACTTCACTGACATCATCTATGAAAAAGAGGCCATTATGGTGCATGAAGAGGAAGCGTGTCAAGGTCAGAAGCAGACTGCCTCACCAAACTGTGCGTAGATGAGGATGACGGTGTCTTGGTCATCGAGACTTGGCAGGACATGAAGCAAAAAATCTTCATGCGCAATACAAAACCGGGCACCCTAAGTGGATAATTGCAGATATTTATTTATATTTAGCCCCCAAATACCAGCCAGTGAGCTGGTAATTTTGAAATTTTCATTTCATTTAACAGGATTTCACACTGTTTAATCCTTTGTGAGGTTGCATGTAATCTGTACCCGCATGATGAAATATTCAATCCTTTCAACAGTGTGTCATTTTCTGACCATAAGAAAGTGCATTGTTTTGGATTTATTATTTGGACACAGTATAATTTGATTGACAGATTGGGTTTTTCCCACACTTATACAGTACCAGAAAAGCCAAGGAGCCTTCATTGTTGTTGAGCCCTTGATATCCTCCGCTTCTGAAAGCTTGAATATCCTCATAGGCTGACACACACACACACACACACACACACACACACACACACAAAGACAGTTTGTATTGTAATTTTTTTTTAAGTATTGATACTTTCTGGGCTGCACGGTGTTCAAGTGGTTAGCGTGGAGTTTGCATGTTCTCCCCGTGCATGCGTGGGTTTTCTCCGGGTACTCCGGTTTCCTCCCACATTCCAAAAACATGCTAGGTTAATTAACGACTCCAAATTGTCCATAGGTATGAATGTGAGTGTGAATGGTTGTTTGTCTATATGTGCCCTGTGATTGGCTGGCAACAAGTCCAGGGTGTACCCAGCCTCTCGTCCGAAGACAGCTGGGATAGGCTCCAGCACCCCCGCGACCCTCTTGAGGAAAAGCGGTAGAAAATGAATGAATGAATACTTTCTGGGCTGCATGGTGGACGAGTGGTTAGCGTGCAGACCTCCCAGCTAGGAGACCCGAGTTCAATCCCACCCTCGGCCATCTCTGTGTGGAGTTTGCATGTTCTCTCCGTGCATGCGTGGGTTTTCTCTGGGTACTCCGGTTTCCTCCCACATTCCAAAAAACATGCTAGGTTAATTAGCGACTCCAAATTGCCCATAGGTATGAATGTGAGTGTGAATGGTTGTTTGTCTATATGTGCCCTGTGATTGGCTGGCAACAAGTCCAGGGTGTACCCCGCCTCTCGCCCGAAGGCAGCTGGGATAGGCTCCAGAAAATGAATGGATGAATGATACTTTCTGCTCACCTGCACCAAACGTAGGCTCACACTCACTGGCATCAATAAGGCCCAACATGGCCAGGCTTCCCCAGCCCAGGTAGCAGACACGCTTCCCACAGAGCAAACTGTAACAGATTTGCAGCCATTACCACCACAGTTGTACTACTTTTAGGAATAGTGAATGAGGTCTTAAAGAACTGTCTCACCTCTTCCCAGCTGCTGCCACCAAACCAGCTATGGCCTCACTGTGAGAATATGTCATCTCCACTGTTTTCTCATAGGCTCTCATGTGCTGCAGGATGCTCCTTATGAAAAGAGAAAATAGTCATTTATGAACAATCTGCATTCTTGCCACTAGAGGTCAGCCATACGCCATAGACACATACTGCAAGATGACTAATATCCAGTGTATGGCCAACCTGCACGTTGATGATGCACATGCAGCTGCATGTGCTTTCCTCACGCTCCTGCTGTGCTCTGCCTTACAATGTGAGATGATTCACAGAGACATTCAAGTAGAAACATAAAAGGGAATCCATATGTAGAATGAAAAGGTTTCCCTTAGTGGAAATCTATGAAGTCCGATGAGGCTATCTTGAGGTTCAACAAAGGCTTTTGTCACATTTTATCGGTCAGGATTTGTGAATACTCAGTGGCGTTCAAGGAGGGGAGGCAGATGAGGCAGAAACCATCATATCTGTACATTGAGCTGTAAATTAAAAGTAAATAAGACTTTAACTTTAACTTGTATTGCATTTCGCAGTGCAGGTATTTGTCTTATTTGGCACTAATAGTGTTTATTTGTAAAACACATCACAGTAAAAGACGCATAATGTGATCTGACTAATTAATATTCGTGTTGGAAATGAGATGCTGGACAGTATAAGGGATAAGAAAGAAAGGTAATACCGAGCATCTCTAGTATTAAGGTATTAATGTATGTCATACTGAGAGATATTTGTTTTGAATGAAGTGCTTTATATTGAGTGGTTAGCGCGCAGACCTCACAGCTAGGAGACCAGGGTTCAATTCCACCCTCGGCCATCTCTGTGTGGAGTTTGCATGTTCTCCCTGTGCATGCGTGGGTTTTTCGTGGGTACTCCGGTTTCCTCCCACATTCCAAAAACATGCTAGGTTAATTAGCGCCTCCAATATGAATGTGAGTGTGAATGGTTGTTTGTCTATATGTGCCCTGTGATTGGCTGGCGACCAGTCCAGGGTGTACCCCGCCTCTCGCCCGAAGACAGCTGGGATAGGCTCCAGCACCCCCCGCGACCCTCGTGAGGAAAAAGCGGTAGAAAATGAATGAATGAATGAATGAATGAATGATATATTTATATATATTATAGCAATATGCTACAAGGAAAGGGCAAAATATTGGAAACATGCAGTCATTAGATTTTGCAAGTGTCTGCTGGCTGGTGAATGTTTATATAATAAAGATGCCCAATCAATTCTAGCAAATGGCCACTATACTAATATATCCAGTATAGTATATATATATATATATATATATATATATATATATATACTATATATATATAGAAAATGAATGAATGAATGTTTAGTGGCTTACTGGTGTGTGATGGATGCACGTGAGAAAGCAGCAGCATGAGCAGCACAGAAGATGACCTCCAGGAGCATCTTAGTTGCACTTCCTGCTTTCATCCTGGAAGAGCCACTGATGGCCTCCGGCTGAACTCAAGCACACACAAGACAGTGGAAGAGAGAGCACTCCAGATCACTCAACTAATTTTGAGAAGTTTTGCTCTCACCCCGACTGACGGGTTGATGAGGAAGGCTTTCCGACTTTTGGCAAGTGGCTGCATTCTTTGGAGCACACTGAGGAACGTGAATGTGCAGCCTGGTATGGATTCATTCCTGTACAGAGATAGTACGTATGTATAGTCGCTACAGATGCACTTTTGTGTTAAGTTTGAATGTTTGATGATCTCAAACATTCATTATATTCGTGAAGGCAACATCTTAGATCTTATTAGGCTTAGTGTTGACATATACACCAGAACACATACCGTGCCTGACGTGTGGGGTTAAAACCAAGCACAACAGGCGTGTAGACATCTGGGTGCTGCAAGCAGAAGTCCAACTGACCTGCCACAAATGGAGCCTACAAGTACATCATTTTTAAAAAGTCTATACAGTTGGAAAGAGTCTGCCGCGTGAATCTTAAGATTCAGCCTCACCGACAACCCACAGGAGATACCGATGAACAAGACTCTCTTCTTCCCCTCACACACCTGTCAGGATAAAACAACACTAAAAAATTGATTGACACACTTTTCATCCGACTCCTGACCTTTTTCAGACTGAGCACACCTAGTTGGGGGTCATCTTCTGGAGCCTCTTGGGAGGAAAATAGAGCCCTTAAAAGATGTTAAACAACAGAATCATATGAAAAAAAGAACAAAGAATTCAAAACACACATCTACATAGTATGTGTTATGAATAATTATACATTTGACTTGAACAAACTGGCGTACCTGTCTCCGCCTGCAATGATGTATGAGTAGAGCTCAGCGTGGTGCATCTGTCTAAGTGCACTGTTGAAGCTCGACTACACACACAAACACACAACTCTTTCATCTGTAGAAGCATACTTCCGTCACAGATGCTGTTACTGAGCAAAAATGACAAAAAAAGGAAAAAACAAGAGAAAGGAAAACGCCAAGCAGTTCATTCATTCATTCATTTTATACCACTTATCCTCACGAGGGTCTGCTGGAGCCTATCCCAGCTTTCTTTGGGCGAGAGGCGGGGTACACCATGGACTGGTCGCCAGCCAATCACAGGGCACATATAGACAAACAACCATTCACACTCACATTCATACCTATGGACAATTTGGAGTCACCAATTAGCCTAGCATGTTTTTGGAATGTGGGAGGAAACCGGAGTACCCGGAGAAAACCCACACATGCACAGGGAGAACATGCAAACTCCACACAGAGATGGCCGAGGGTGGAATTGAACCTTGGCCTCCTAGCTGTGAGGTCTGCGCGCTAACCACTAGACCGCCGTGCAGCCCAAAAACACCAAGCAATGACAGACCATTTATATTTGTGTATGTAAATAAATTTTAATATGCATTCATTCATTCATTAATTTTCTACCGCTTTTCCTCACAATGGTCGCGGGGGTGCTGGAGCCTATCCCAGCTGTCTTCGGGCGAGAGGCGGGGTACACCCTGGACTGGTCGCCAGCCAATCACTGGGAATATGCATACAAGTTAAAATGGAATATTTCATCCTATCCCCCATCCTATCCTACCCATTTTTTGGTTTCTTCCACTTGAGTTTGAGGATTGCGTTGCTGAACAAATTTAGAATAATATTAATTTACCGCAGGGCGGCACGGCGGTCTAGTGGTTAGCGCGCAGACCTCACAGCTAGGAGACCAGGGTTCAATTCCACCCTCAGCCATCTCTGTGTGTTTGCATGTTCTCCCCGTGCATGCGTGCGTTTTCTGCGGGTACTCCGGTTTCCTCCCACATTCCAAAAACATGCTAGGTTAATTGGCGACTCCAAATTGTCCATAGGTATGAATGTGAGTGTGAATGGTTGTTTGTCTATATGTGCCCTGTGATTGGCTGGCCACCAGTCCAGGGTGTACCCCGCCTCTCGCCCGAAGACTCCAGCACCCCCGCGACCCTCGTGAGGAAAAAGCGGTAGAAAATGCATGAATTAATTAATTTACCGCTACAAGGAAAGCCAGTCGACCTGAAGTCCCGCAGCCACTCAGAACAATAAGGCTGTCCTGTGGTTCCTAGAAAGGAAGGATGCTTCAGCTTCACCACACCACAGATGACAGAAAGCAACCATCAAACATGAGGACCTTCTACCTTGAGGATGAGTTCCACTTTCTCAGATAACTCCATTATGTTTTTCACCATTTTGTCACCCAAAAGCCTCTAAAACAACATGGAGATACTTTTCAAATGACATCTACCATCTACAGTATTTAGTTATGTTTCCTCGGTAACCTGGTACGTGCTTCCTGTCTCTTTGTGAAACATCTCCTTGTCGCAGCTCTGCAACATCATCACGATGCGACTGGCTGGAGCTTGGTCAATGTCACATGTCAGAGGGTTTGACTTCTCCGACACTGGAAGCAAGGGCTCGTAATCCGGCAACTAGTCGGATCAAGTTTCAAGACATTTTTCTTAGCAATATCATTGAGGTGCTCAGATGCAATATTACTGTTTCCATTTCAATTTCAACTTGCTTTAAAGAATGATGGCGTTTATCCTACCTCCCATTCGTGCATTGTCGAGACACAACAGCTTGTGTTTAGGTTTACAATCACAACAAGTCAGCGTCAGGCTCTTTCTGCAGTGGCAAAGTCCACAAAAAGACCTTTGAGATTTTGAGAGTATAAAAGGAACCACAGCATTAAACACATTGTTCCACCCAGACATAACTGAAAACAAAAACACTTCATTCTTCCTACTCATTTTTATTTGGGGTAAATAAATTGTCTTATTTTTTGGCATGTTACTGTTTTCTTTACTGTTGTATCAATTTTAGAAAGGATATTTTATTTTTGACATGTTCAAAATAAACTCACAGAAGATGGAACAAGGAGATCCAGCAATGATAAATTACATAATCCTTAACCATACAAGAAAGCGGTATAATGACTGTATATAAGAAGCCATTCACAAGGAACCATCTGGCAACGTCTGGCTGGAGCTGTGTGTTTAAGAAGCTCACTGATTGCCAATCAGCTCCAAGTGTGCCTCATTGTTCCAACCCTCAACCCGGAAACACGGCTCACACGCTTCCAAACATGCGGGTCCACTCAGCACTTTGAATGCATCACAGTGCAGTGCACCGTCGTCAGTACCCGGATGTTGCACTCAACAACCCCAAATGGTGAGGTGTGTATATTGGACTGAGGGAAATATTCAATTTGAGAGACAGCCCAAGTGATCTGAAAGGGGAACAGAGGACAAAGCATGTGGGCCGTGAAACCACCAGCCTCTTTGTTCGTGTGTGGAGAGAGTAAGAGAGATGAAACGGACCTGAATTTATCAGTTTTCAGGCTTTTAATAAACACTCTGGAAGAGAGTTGGGGACTTTAACCCTTAGATATATAAGTGGGTCAAAAATGACCCAGTCAGGTTCATTCATTCATTCATTTTCTACCGCTTTTCCTCATGAGGGTCGCGGGGGTGCTGGAGCCTATCCCATCTGTCTTTGGGCGAGAGGCGGGGTACACCCTGGACTGGTCGCCAGCCAATCACAGGGCACATATAGACAAACAACCATTCACACTCACATACCCAGTCAGGTTGTTTTCTTGAAATAGGAAAAAGGTAAGGAAAATTTGTTATCATTTCATATTCTAGGTATTCCTCAAAAAACATGTTTTTGGTATCATGCCATTCATATTTTTAACTTACCTTTTATACATTTTAAGAAATGTTTGTTTTTGTGTTACTACCCCAACCTTCCATAAGTGGGTCAAAAATGATCCGCATGCATTTTCTATGGAATCCAATAGGAACCTTTGATTCTTATCAACTTTGCTGTCAGGAATAAATTAACTGTAGACCACACAGACTATATCAGAAGTGTGACCCCTCAGGAAGATTATTTTACACATCAAGCGCTAATACAACAAGTATTATCTTCATATAATATTGTGTATGTGTATTTCATGACTGTTAGTATTATCAACAAATTAGCTTACTTTATAACTAGCTGACACTAGCTGGCTAACATTATTATATGTATTGTTGGGCATTACTCTTGTTTTCTCATCCATGCCTTGGCTGCTAGATGCACAGCTAAAATGGTCCTATAGACTACAGTGTACACTGAAAGGGTGAACAAAAATAAAATTCTGGGGATCACAATAGATGAAATTATGAGCTGGAAACCTCATATTACAAATATACAACATAAGGTGGCCAGAAATATTTCAGTATTGAACAAAGCAAAATTTGTTCTCAATCAGAAATCACTCCACACTCTTTATTGCTCTCTGGTTCTACCATATCTTACTTATTGTGTGGAAATATGGGGTAATAACTATAAAAGCAATCTTCACTTGCTAAATCTACTGCAAAAAGGGTCAGTAAGGATAATTCATAATGCCGCCTACAGAGAACATACTAACTCCTTATTTCTAAAATCACAAATACTTAAACTTGCTGATATAGTTAATCTTCAAACAGCTAAAATAATGCATAAGGCTAAAAACAACAATTACCTAAAAATGTCATCCAGTACTTCTCTACAAGAGAGGAGAAATATGATCTCAGGGAAGAACTTAATTTATATGCGAGGACTAAAAAGCTTACTTAAAAAGCATTTCAGTATGTGGAATCAAACTATGGAATGGATTGAGTAAGGACCTCAAACAATGCACAACGATGAGCCAATTCAAGAAACAATACAAGCAGTTGATGTTTGCTAAATACAAGGATGAAGAGTCTTGAACCAGTCATGATGTGCTTTATATATCACTATATTGATGGTTACTATGGTACCCATTATGTCATTGGATGGTCATATCACCTCGTACTTCGGTACAAGGTACATTATTAAAAAAAAACATTAAACTGTATTATGGAAAGCAGGAAGTGAACAAATGTAACAGTTACTGATTGTAAAAGTACCAGAATGAGGGGTAGGATTTAATAAGCTTTGCTTCTTCCTACTCCTTTTGGACATGTGGAACTGTGAACTGATTATGTGATGCACTCAATTGTAATCTGATGCATGTTCAAATGAAATAAATCCATTGCCATTACCATTACCATTACCATTACCATGATCATTACCATTACCAAGATGTAAAAAAGTGAAAATGTTTCTAACATGAAATCATTCTTGTGTGGTCCTAAATATAATACTAAATATTATACAAGTGATTATTTCTAACCAAAATGGCAAAATTGGCATAAAACACATTGATTCTAGTATAGGTCATTTTTGACCCACTTATGGAAGAGTGTAGGGGTCCAGTCACTCGTGCATCTAAGGGTTAAGCCTCAAAGTAGGAAGTAACTCTATAACCTACACTCAGTTCGCTGAACCTTTTGGAAAAGCGCTTATAGTGATGTTTGTAATGTAATTCCTCCAGTATATAGCACAAAATTCTTAATTAGGGTGCCAGATTCAGACCAAAAGTCGAAATATTTTATGGCCACTCATTGAGCCCTTTTGGGATGGCATGGGCCAACATTCCATGGGCCACAAGCAACAACCCGATCCACTCTATGTGGATGAGAATCTGGCACTGCATGATTAACGCTGCATTTCATTTGCAAAGTCAACAATAGGGTGAAAATCACCCAAAACAGAGTCTTCACAACTCAGTGGCCTGCATCTACTGCTTACTAATTGTTGTTGGAGATTCCTCACATCTTCCATCAAGAATAATGACTGTCCAGACGCCAGGAAAGGCTTATGTGGTGGTACTCTATCCTGTTGGTTTCTCTCAGTGAGTCTAACAGACTGAAGAATGTGCATTTCATTTACATTTTAATGATGAATACTTGGAATGTGAACTACTCGCTATTGTAATAATGTATGGTGTTTACATCACATCAAGAGTCAGAAGGGATCATTTTTAATTAGGCTTTAATGAGAACAACATGCAACGGGAATAGTGCAAGAGTACAATTAGACATCGTCTTTATGTGTGCCTTTCCCGAGCCTTCCGTGCATCTGCGTCAGCCTAATACATTATACACAACCAGAACATCTCATTCCTAAATGATGCAGCAGCAAACTCTTTGACCGACCTGAGATAACATCTTCATCCCTGCACATAATGCAGTCAGTTAGAGTCCCTTTTGCAGTAAAACCGCAATACAAGTACTCCATCTTTTGTCAGTCATGAACTCTAGTGTCTTGGGTCAGTTAAGATTCTAGAGGTGTGGTGACAGCAGCTGCTGAGGAACAGGGGGGGGGGGTGTCATGTATACACAACTGTACACCTTATACATGCACCCAGCAGCCATGTTGCAACACCTCACCCCTCTGGCTGTCCTTCATCTGCACACCTACAGTTGCCATGACAGCCGAGAGGCGAGTCGTGGCACTTCATGCTGAATACACGGGAAAAGAAAAGACACAACTGCTTGCATGGAGACGTTTGTTTCTTCATTTATTTCAAACACGCATACAATTAATACACATCATGTCACATTAATATGCATCACATATACACATATATAATATACACAAAAAGAAAAAAAGTAGGAACATCAGGCCCCCCACGGGGGAAACCCCAGGACATTACCAGAGCATATTATCAACCCCCCCAGCAAACCACCCATGTTTTCATTTGTAAATCTAAATAATATTTCTTTCATTGACATATTGTACTGTACTCTGCTTTACATATGTTGGTATTCCTTTTGCATACACTTGTCCCTTGTAGTTCATATTGATTATTGTGGAATAACTAAACATTAATTGGGAAATATTTTAGACCTTTTTTGCGTTTTGGTAATGACCTACTTAATTGTCATTTTATTCTTCACACACACACACACACACACACACACACACACACATGCACAGACAGCATCCATTCCATTAAATCGCGTATCCCCACACACTCAGGTGTACGTGTAGGGTGGTGCCAAGATAATGAGGATGTGGATGACTTAGAGTGGAAAGTCAGATGTGGAGGGTTTTCCTTTTTTCCCCAGAGCACATTCCGTCATTCCATGACGCCCAAACTTGTTCTGCGCACGCGCGAACAGATGTTGTACCCTGGACTGAAGTTGTCCTCCGGTAGAGGGCGCAGTGACAGCTGGAGTGTGGAAGTGGTGCTGACGGCGCAGGGCAGGAGCGTACAGGACAGGACGGGGCTTGAACCTGCAGAATGGGCACAGTTTAGGAAAGGAAGGTTCACCATTTTGGGACAAAACGACTGGTTTCCACACAAGCTGTGGCGTTTTTGTAAGGTAAAGCACGATGCATGACGTCATAGGCTCTCCGTCGCCGTAGATGAGGAGCAGGAGGAGCAGGACCAGATGATGTGGGACTCATGGACAAGGTCTCCGGTACTGATGCTGGTGCTGCTGCGGTGACAGTGTCTCCAATGGACCGGGACCAGGAGCTCTGATGGCTCCTCGCGGCCCGGGCTGGAAGGAGACACAGAGGGAAGCTTACAGCAGGTATCTGGGAAGTGACGTGGTGCCCGCGCCCCACCAGGAAGCGCCACGGTGCGACTCTCGTGTTTTTCACCGGAGGGCACGAGCGGCAAGGGGAACATGGCCGCGCAGTCGGACGGTAAAGCCGGGGTTGGTTTCGCTCAGCTCTACGACGTCGACGCCGACGAGCCTCTGGATTCGGCCGCCATCCACATCTGCCAGTGCTGCCGCTCGTCTGCTTGCTACTGGGGCTGCCGCTCCGCCTGCCTCGGCTCTCTCGGCGGCGGCCAGTCCGCCGCGGGAGTGGGCATTCGGGAGACTCACTGCCCACCGCGGGAGCAGCTGTGGCTGGACTGCCTCTGGATCATCTTGGCCCTCCTGGTCTTCTTCTGGGACGTTGGCACAGACCTGTGCCTGGCTGTGGACTACTACCAGAGGCAGGACTACCTGTGGTTTGGCCTCACGCTCTTCTTCGTGCTGGTGCCTTCGGTGCTGGTCCAGATTTTGAGTTTCCGCTGGTTTGTGCAGGACTACACTGGTGGGGGCCTCGGGGAGGTGGAGGGTCTCACAAAGCGGGGTTCGGTGGCTGTGGGGTGCCACTATCCCGGCAGGGACCGCCTGCAGTTGGCCACCATCTGGCTGTGGCAGGCCACCATACACATCCTCCAGCTGGGACAAGTGTGGAGGTAAGTGGGCTGCCTCTGTATCTCCATGCACATTCTACCTCTTCCCTTTCACGCACGTCTCCACTTACACACTAATGGCTCAAGCGACTGTCGACTCCATGAACCTGAGAGGAAGAAGAGCTTGCATCACGCTGACAAGCTAGATGAGCAACGAGAAGACCTCCATCACACTTCAGTGATTGCACATTTGGGAAGAAGCCTGCTGCAATTTTACTTTTTTTTCAATTAAAGTTTCTTTATTAGCAGCTTCATTATGAACTATGTTATGTTATGAACTAATGGCACCGTGCCGTGTTTATGGTCATAGTCAGCATGTGTGGGAAAAACAGTGTGCAGTGATCTCCCAATGAGTGTCAGCACGTTTGATATGTGGGAAAAAAAATAATCTGCGCTTCTGGCAGCTGCTCCTTCTCCATCTTTTTGGGCCACACACTCACATAAATATACATAAATATAGCTTGATGATAAGGGCATTGTTAAAAGCTGCTTTTTGTTTGTGAGTGTGCTTGATTTTAGTTTCTCTGTACCGAATCACTCCCTTATTTTCACTCTAAGACCCCATCATGGTGTACACTTGGTCTTGGCTGATAGCTGGAGTACTATTTAATGTGGGTGTGTTTACCCACACCCCCCCACCCCCTTCCATCATCTTCATCCAGTGAGCCCCTCTGTCACCCTTCAGAATGATGGTAAGCTTGGAGGAGAATAAGGGGCAAAAAAAAGGATGGAGAAGGTGACAAGAAGGAGAGCGCAAGATGGAGACAGAAGGAAGGAAGAAGGTTCAAAAGAGAAAATGTTGCTTGCACACAATACCAGCAAAAGGGGGGATGGGAGGAAAAAAAAAGGGAGAGTTGTGGTGGGGGAGGGTCCACACTATATGTATTGTTTGCAATTACCGACTGCAAGCAGCCGTCAGGGTCATATGTCATTCTCATATCTTTAAATTCTAACTACATTCACAACTATTTCCCTTCAAAATGCTGTTTTTTGTTGTTTTCATAGTTTCTGATTCAAGGTCAAACCACATTATGATCCCAAACTTCTTGAATTTTTATTGGGTTTGCATGAGTATGTGCGCCTGCGGATGCTGTATTATTCATGCTGCGTGGATGGAACTACTACTTTCTGCAAAGCAGATCACTCTAATGGCAATACACGCAGGACCAGGCGTGTTACAAAAGCATGCACTGACGCCTGTGCACATGCAGAATGTCATTAACGTACATGTGCATGCACACACACACACACACACGAGTGCCCTAGGCGTTTTTTAATTGAAATCTTTGCCTCCATCCCACCCACATGGACTGTTACTGTGTCTCACAAAGTATGGAGCATCGTGCTTGTTTGTTCACAAGATGTTAAGGATCAGAAGGAGAAGCCTGATGATATTTTTAGCACACATCATTCATGTATAGCACTGGTCTTGGTATAAAGCCACGAAACAACTCAAAATTGTTTAGGGAAACACTTTTTGATCATTAAAATAGTTGTCTTTAATGTACACATAACAGCATGTAAAATGTACAAATGTGGTTTTGCATTTTTTCCAGTGTTTCATTTAGAAAATCTATTTGTTCATATCATATATGAACAAAAAATAAATATCAGCACAATGCCAGTTTTTTCAAATGCAACTCATTGATATGTGGATGTAAGTTTGATATGTATGCAATGCAGTGCTTACCCAGATAGAAAGATACTCACCGACGTCACAATCTGCTGCGTATGATCATTTGGTTAACAAAATATTGAGTCCTTGAAATTACCACAAGAGCGCACACACTACTGTAATATTTACTTCCGTAAACACACAAAAATGTGTGCTTTTGGGGCATGCACGTCACTTCCTGGACAGTTTGCGTTCACATTGTTGTTCACGGTAGTTGTTTTGGTTGCAGTAGCCTGTTTTTTGTCATTATTTTGTTCCAAAAAGTCAGATGAAAACCGAAATGTACAAAAACTGAGGCAATTTTTCCCATAGGAAATAATATAAATCTAATGACTCCCTTCCAGAAACAACCAAAAATCTGAACAATAATACATTTCATAGAGAATAATTATAGATTAATAGGTTTGCGTATTTGGAAGTGGAAAAAAAACAGTCCCATGCCACAAATGGCATTGTTTGAGTACCATTATTATTTTGTTTGTAATATTTTCAAAGTGTGATTATTTGGTTTAACCTAAATGAACCTAATAGTGTATCTATTTCCTGTGACCCCTGCAGATACATTAGAACACTGTACCTGGGCATCATGTCACGTCGTCAGAAGGAGCACCAGCGCCGCTGGTACTGGGCCATGATGTTCGAGTATGCGGATGTCAACATGCTTCGACTGCTGGAGACTTTCCTGGAGTCTGCACCGCAGCTGGTCCTGCAGCTGTGCATCATGATCCAGGAGAACCGCGCAGAGACGCTGCAATGTAGGTTGACGTGCCTGCATCGTAATTTGTATTCATTGTACTCAGTAATTTGGGTGGAGATGCTGCTACTTTTTAGATTTTAACTATTGAAAGGGCGGCACGGTGGATGAGTGGTTAGTGTGAAGACCTCACAGCTAGGAGACCAGGGTTCAATTCCACCCTCGGCCATCTCTGTGTGGAGTTTGCATGCGTGGGTTTCCTCCCACATTCCAAAAACATGCTAGGTTAATTAGCGACTCCAAATTGTCCATAGGTATGAATGTGAGTGTGAATGGTTGTTTGTCTATATGTGTCCTGTGATTGGCTGGCGACTAGTCCAGGGTGTACCCCGCCTCTCGCTCAAAGACACTTGGGATAGGCTCTAGCACCCCCGCAACCCTCGTGAGGAAAAAGCGGTAGAAAATGAATGAATGAATGAACTTATTGAAAGTACAAATACTTCAGCCCTATTTTTTAATCATTCAAAATGTACTAGCTTCTGCAGCCTACCCACTGGTATTATTCATCACAGGAAGTACATCGATAGGACAGGGGGTGGATGCACATAAATAGCTTTGACATTAAAATGTGTCATTTTGAATGGGTGTGTAGCCCTTTATAGGCCAAGGAACCCTATTTGGTAACTGTCATATATTTGTCAAAGGACACTAATGTAAAGTTATGTTTAAATATCCATCAATCCCTATTCATCCAATTAGGATACATTAGGATTTGTGGCCCCCTACTTGGTTTTAAAAGTTTGTGTAACTGTGACGTTTACACACAGGGGTGTGCAATACCGTTCAATTTTGTATTTATCTGTTGCAAAGTAAAATACAGGACCAGTATCGCCGATACAGGTACTTTTTAAAGTACAACCAAAAACAAACATGTCTGCCTTGTAGAAATGACATGCCATTACATTTGTGAGAGGGATATACATTTTTCACTCTGCAAAACATGCCATGAAAAATATCTTGCCGGGGTAGCATAGTGAAAAGCTTTAATTTAATGTCATGTCAAAATGTCATGCAGTGTTCTCCGATAACTTTTTTTTATGTTAGCGGAGTTAGACATCACTTCACACGACACCCCCTGACTGATTCAACCTAAATTTGTGCCCACTCACTTGAAGTTTCTCCAAACTTTGCTCCAATGGATGAACTCGGAGGAAATGAAGCGTGTCTCTCTGTCCCTGTAGGCATCTCCTCCTTTGCCTCCCTCCTGTCTCTGGCTTGGGTCTTGGCCTCCTACCACAAACTACTGCGGGACTCGCGTGACGATCAGCGCAGCATGAGCTACCGTGGAGCACTGCTGCACCTCTTCTGGCGCCTCTTCACCATCTCTTCACGCGTTCTCTCGCTCGCCCTGTTCGCCTCGCTTTTCCATATCTACTTTGGCATCTTTGTGGTAGTTCATTGGTCTGCCATGGCCTTCTGGGTGGTGCACGGGGGCACTGATTTCTGCATGTCCAAGTGGGAAGAGGTGCTCTTCAACATGGTGGTGGGCATCGTCTACATTTTCTGCTGGTTTAACGTGAAGGAGGGCCAGACACGACAAAGAATGATTGCCTACTACACTGTGGTGCTGGCTGAGAACACCATCCTCACCGGCCTGTGGTGAGTAAGACCATTTCATCATAATCCAGTGCACAAGCTGATGAAAATGTTGGCGGAGGTTATTAGTGTTAGTTTATTACCCCTTGACTCTCTGACGTGCTGTTTGTGTAGAAAAAGGGCTAATCAATGTAAATATATTCATAATCCCAATTAAAGCTGCAAGAACTTGCCTGCAACTTGCATGTATATTTGGGTCATTGCTGTTCCAATGAAGTCCTGTAGGGGGTGTAGAAAGCAATACTTGCATGCCTCCGTGGGTTGCCATCTGAAAAAAACGAAAATACCAAGCTCTGTGTTGCACGATCATAATTACATGATCACACTAGCATGATTGCACCTGCCTGCAGGTACACGTACAGGGACCCGGCGCTGACCGACTCCTACGCCATCCCAGCGTTGTGTGGCGTCTATCTGACATTCGCCGGTGGCGTCCTGGTCATGCTTTTGTACTACGGCTTCCTGCACCCTGCCACTGCTCACCTCCAGCCGAGCCCCGCCTCATCCTGCTGCGCCCAGCTGCTTTGGGGGCTTCCTCTTCCCCCTTCAGCCCCACCCACTGCTCCGCCCACCCCTGCACACATGACCAAGTCTCAGACGGAAGACGATGTGGCGGAGACTTGTCTTCCTGTCTTCCAGGTGAGATCAGTTCCGCCCACCTCCAAGCCAGAGGGCCCACTTATAAAGATCGATATGCCCAGGAAGCGTTACCCAGCATGGGATGCCCACTACGTTGACAGGCGCCTGCGGAGGACTATAAACATCCTACAGTACATCACACCGGCCGCTGTGGGCATTCGCTACCGTGATGGACCCCTGCTGTATGAACTTCTACAGTATGAGTCCTCACTTTGACACACACACACACACACACATACACACCTTCAGAGATGAGGAAGACACGCAGTCGTACTCGTGTCATACTTAAGCACAGAGACACTGAAGCAATCTGGCACACTTTAATGCACGCACATTCACAAAAACACACATTCCTTGCGGGCACCTTCATCCTGAGAGTCTGTTGTCCATGACTCAAGATGACTCCATTGAAACGTATGCTTCTCTATTTGCTTCATATCAATGTTCATTCCGAGTTGTTTACTGTCACTGAGTAAGAAGCATATTTCATACCAGATTAATTTGCTTCTTGTTGTTTACAATGCATCACACACAAGAAATGTATAGGAACGCTTACATGAAACGCCACCGGTGAGGCGCTAGGTCATGGAAAGAATAATTGATGTACAGTAAATTACAAACAAAATCCTTATAATTTGCAATACTCCATGGAAGGAATCCTATAACTAGAGCCACGGATCACGCAAGTTGGTAAAGAGGTCCTAAAATCAGAATATGTTTCCATATCTTCCACATGTAAACAAAGCTATAACAAAATGTAATTTATATTTAGGCCTAATTTATTAATTTATTAACGACAATGCTAGAAAATGACCAAATAGAAAAAAATCAGCTCTGCAATTTTAACAAGAGCAAATGCAAGACAATTGTTTTCTTCATCTGTCTATAGATCCCGTCGACTCAGCCAATACCAACTCATTCAGCCACCTACAGCTCTGCTGTGTCATATGTTCCTCTCCTGTAATCAAAACTGTTACATTGGCAGGAGTCAAAACATGAACATCATTGCTGATTATCATCTCTTGATCACACATTGCTAGGGTGCTGTCGTAACGCCTCGTGACGACCACAACCTGGGAGGGTTTGCATGGCGGGGGAAACGTCTTTGGCGTCAAACAGGGTAAAGTTTGTGTGTTTAGTGTTGCAAGTGGTGCAGTTTGACTAAGATTTGTATAATTGCATTCTAATCCATTTAGTTTCTTCTCCAAATGTGTTGTGTCTTTGCACGAGAGTTTTTGCAAAGTAATGCTGACAGTGAGCCTGAGCGATGCTACTCTTTGTTTACAATGACTACAACTGACCAAAAGTATTCTGGTTTTTAAGTCTTTGAGACTGAATGATAGCTTGGGGTTTTATTTAAAATGTCTACAAAAGCACTGAAATATTTGGAAATTCCAAATTTGTGATCCTTGATCCCCTGATTGTAGTATATCACTCATGCAGGACTTTTTCATTACCTTTTTATTTATGTTAATGATCATTATTAATGACACCAAGCGTGATAATCATGACTTTTTAGCACCGATTGGGTTGGAGAAACCACATGGCTCCACTGCCTTATAGTGAGCCATGTTGTCTATTAAAGTCACCAAATTAAGGACTACATTCTACTGGAAAGTTGGGAAAAATCCAACTGACTGAGTTCAAATTAAAGTCGGTTCACATTACATTCAATGGTGCTGCAGTTCACTTGCTGCCAACAACCAGTCCGAACACTCAATAAAGTCATGCCATCGATTGGCTGCTACTCCCACGTAATATGGTGCAAATATGTGACACACACAAATATGCGTCATTATGGTGCAAAAAGGGCAGATTGTCTTTTTTTAAATGATATGGTGCAACTTGATTACTGCCTTTAGTTAGTGGCCACACGGCTGCAACCACACGGACCACTGCTATGCAACTCTCCCATGCTGGGAGATGTGCTTAGTTAACACACAAAACGCACACAACCGTTTTGTCCTGTGCTGCAGGGTTGTTAGTTAGTTCAGGCACACAGTGAAAAGTCATGTCATAATAATAATAACAATACGGGATGTATCCCTACCTCACCACTTGAACACCCACTCATACACGCCCATTTCGGAGAAGACTCACATGGTGCTATCAAGTGAAGATGGGTGGCTTTTGTATCATCGTAGTGACTGTGTGATGGGGATTGTATGCGTATACTGTATGCTTAATGTGCCAAAGCAGTAACACTCTCTGACACATGCCTTACCCACTCGACAGGAGTGGATGTGGATGCTTTTTACCTGCAAGAGAACATCCAGAGGGTGTTGGTGCTACACGTTCACATGGACATGCACTGTACAGTCAGCATGTGTGTGAACTTAGTATACCGTGCCATGTAAGATGAACACAGCCAGGATGCTTAGTGTGTATGTGTCAGAGATTGTGGATTTCTTCTTAGCTTTTTTTGTGTTCTCGAGTGCTACATTCACATCCACGGGAGCTGTCCTGCTGGCTCATCACACCCAACAATCCTACTGCGCAATCACACAGCAGGCATTTCACACGCAAATCAGGTCAGACATTACCAGAAAATACTATATCATCATTTATATGGTGATATTAATGCTATAATGAAATTTACATACAGTTAAGTCCAAATGAATTTGGACAGCAATTACTGTGGTACCTTGCTTTTCATTATTAATTTGTTTTAAAAGGTTTGAAAATAATATAAATTCTATTAATCCATTCCAGATACTCCAAATATTAAGAAAAATGTACATGGTTGTTTATGCGGACTTTCTGTCCATTCCAGCGAGATCGAATTTAATAGTGTTTCTCACCTTTTATCAATTTGCTGGCACATGCAACTTTGTTTGGCCCCATGGTGGGTTATTTAACATTAAATGCTTTAATGCTTCCATGATCAGAGGAAAAGTAGAGACTTTTAGCTGAGAAACACTACTGAATTCAATAAATCAATCACATCAAAACACAAAGGGTGTGGCTGTCGGATCTTGCTTCCACATTGTGTCTTTGGCAACAATCAGGTCTTCACTGTCGGAAAATTAACCTAAAAAATATATATAACCTTAAATTCATACGTTTATTTATACATTTCATTCATCAAAAATGTGTACTTTGAAGTTTTTTTAGCTTTCTGGAATTGATTAATTGGATTTATATGATTTCTTATGTGAAAAACGTTTTGGTTAGAGTTGGATGTTCTGGAACGGATTAATTAATCCTGAGTATCGATGATTTTCCTTTAATACACCACCACCACAATGGAGTGAAATAAAATAAACGAGATGTAATTGAAGTGTAGACTTTACTGAAGAGGTTTCTCAAAATATGGCATAACGATTGTGAATATAATCACTGACCGTCTAATACAGCACTTGAATAAAAATACTGATGAATAATGATCTGCAAAGTCTGGACTGCATGGACATCACCAAAATTCTAAGGTTTCTACCCTGTAGGTGTTTGTTAAAGCAAGAGAACAAATGAAACTTTTAGTTATTACTCTACATACACTAGCCTACCTCCCCATCCATTGCTCATCCAATGCAGTCTAGATGCATTCACAGACTTGAGGTGAGTTGGACATTTCACATTCTTTTCGAATGTACATGTCCCTTACGCCCCCTGCTTCCAAGCCACGGGTTGCCGACCCCTATGATAGACACTGAGCTACAATGTTCATTTTCGATTCCATGGTGATGGCCTTTATTATGTACTCCGTGTAGCTTGACTGTATTTATCGCTGGATGCGAATGTTTTCTTCCGACTGGGTTGGCTTTAACCTTTTCAAAGCACAAAATCACATACGCATCCTTCAATTTCTTCTTCCATGGAAAAAGCCTCAATTTTCGTCTACACTTCTTGAATTGTTTTATTTCAAATCCATTGTTGTGTCAATGAAGGAAACACGAATAAACAAAAAGCTTGTCCTTGTGGACCGAAGTGTATGTCCCACTTTTGCATGTGTGGTGCTCAGACTTGATTGTAGCCTCAGGTATCTCCTCCTTATCGCTTTTGTTTCGCTACACGCAAATCTGCGGCATTGCACATGGAAAGTGCCCTCTTGTTGTTGTTTTGCTGCTGCTGTTGTATGGCTTCACATTCACAGCTATGCAATGTGCACCTTAGCGCCATCACTTTTCTCCATGATAGTTTCGTTTTTCAGTTTGCCCTGGAACACTGCTTTTACTTTCTTGTCCTTGTTGTTTTTTGCATTTGGAGATCATATTTTTATAATTGACTACTTTTGAATGTTTGGAAATTGAGTCGGGGGATTGTTTTAACATGACTTTAGGAACAAGCGAGGAATGTGAATACTTAATCGTTCCATCATCAGGGTTTGCAGAGCATATGAGACTAATGTGGTTAGGCCGTGTGTGGATGCTAACTGTGTGTGTAACTCACAGGTTTATAAGCCAAATGTTTTTATTTGGGGGGGGGGCACCGTACTTGTGAAAGTTATTACGGCGTATTAGGGCCTCACTGGAAAAAAAAAATCGGACATTTTGATAATAAAGTTGTTAACTTAGGAGAAAAATGTGTATATTTGTGAGAAAAACAAGTCATAATATGACATTTGCCTAAGGCCAAAAATCACATAAGTCCCCCCCCTCCCCATAGCTGTCCCAGGCAATGCTAACCTGTTTGTGGTCACATTATATTTACAGTTTTATTCTCAAAATCTCCCATTACTTTTTTTTTGCAGGGTTGCCCTAATACGCCCTTGTAGAAAGTATATCACCCATCATAGTTTAATATGGTGCCATGATTTTTTTTTCAGCTGTGTTCAGCTTGAAAAGACGTACTGTAGCTGTAGCAACTGTGCTAAAAATGTGCGTTTAATTTCTTCTTGTGGCAGTTTTGATTGTAAATATCCTTTTTCTGTGAACTCTCCTTAGTTTGCTTTGCTCAATGTTGGCTGAGTTTACTTATCCAGTAAACGGCTCATTCCGAGACTAGTAAATGTTCTCTATAGTAAATATCCAGAATGTAAGGTGAGAGAAGAGAAATACAGTTGTTTTTTCTAGGCGTCTGTGCCACTGTGTTGTCCTGACTAGAAGCACAATGATAGATGATACAGTTATCTGTAGACAGGATCAGAGAACTGTTTGGGCAGGTTTCTGCAAAAGCTGCATTTTTTTTGTTTGGTTATCATTAAGCTTGCTTAGCATATTGAACAGCTTGCAAAGTTTTGGTAATGCAACGTTAATTTTCATGCATCAAAAAGGTGAGAGTCAATCCAGGAAGCAACTGGTTGTCGGGAAGGGGAGGAGTCGCCTAAACTCACACCAAATGTCTCAGTGGAAACATGAGAGACACGAGCATATGCCGTGTTATCTCTGCTTTCTTTGTTTATTGTTTGTCTACAGTAGTGTCTGGGAAAAGAGTTAAATATTTTCACAAACGGCTGGAAAATGTTTTATTTTTCTTACAATACCTCCTGAATAATAAAAGTCTATTTATCTGAAGAGGCAAAGATTTACAATGATGCCAAACACGATATAGAAATGAGTCATTTTAAATGTTAAAACATATGAAAACAAACACAATAGAGAAATGTATGTCAGTATTGATTTTATATATTTAACTTTTGTTACATTGTATTATTGTGACTGCCATGGAGAGAAAAAAATCTATATAAAGGGAATATGAATTCGTTCTTTCAAATGTGTGTCATGTTCTTTTTCTCAGAAACACACACACACACACAATGTACAAACCCTGGTGAGTTTATTAAAACTGAAAGCACATAAAAGGTGTTAATAACAAAAGTAAAAAGACAACCCCTTCAGTGCCGGTCATTTTAGATGATTTTGACACAGAATATTGTGTTCAATGGTGATTTAAACATGGAACCTACCGAAAGACAGATTAGACTCCCGGCTTTAATCGGAACAAAAAAAGTTTGTTGCTACATTTAGTCCGTTGGGGAAGCGGAGGGGGAGGCATGACCATATAAGGAATGTGCTCACTTCCAAATGCCAAACCTCATTAATTGAAACTTTGGCATAGTTCAACACGATAATACAACATTCTAACATTTATAGGTCAGAAAAGTGGAAAAAGCATCATAGGTCCCCTTTAACACACGTCAGAACTCAGAGCAGTGTGACTTTTCACAGTTTTAAATCATTCGAAAATATTTAGTCCAGTTGCATCTTTTTCTGATGACCATGTTTTCACGACAGTACTTTGATTTGACTGACACACAACCCTGAGAAACAGTTTGATGCTATTCAAAACATGTACGCACTGTATCATGTTGCTTCTTCCAGTGTAAGATATCATAAATCAATTCGTCAATGGCTGCACACAAACATGCCCCAATAAATATTGACCTCAGTCCAAAAACAACACAAGAAAGACAAATCTCAAAATTTTCACAGCAAACTTTTGTGTCTCGTAATCACATTCGTCAACTTGGGAACCTGTTGGACTAGTTTTCTTTTCCTGCCTTCCACCGTTCTGATGAGTGATTTCATGTGACATTTCTGGTCAAATGGCATTTTTCCATCAATCAAGCCGTTGTTCAGTGAGGATAAAGTGCATGAGCAGGCGACATAGACTTGATTGAGCTGGGTTCGTTTACGCCAGCAAGGCTTCGTCTTCATTGTTGCCGTGTTCGAGTTGCAGTCTGTAGAATGCTCGGGGGACCGAAGGCCGTTGCCAGCGTCCCATCAGCTTGAAGAGTACTGTGGGAAAAAAATGACATAATGTAGTTATACAGTTATACAATATATATAATAGTGGCATTGGCGGAGGTAACTTAAACTTGGAAAATCTTACAAGTTGTTCCAAATGTTTTCTCAGCTAGATCTGCGACAATTTGATGAATCAATGATTACATGGGTAAATTCTGCCCACTATGAAGACTACCAGAGACAGTATGGCAGTAAGCTGGTTGCGAGCTACCTAGTAGATTTGGCAAGGTATAAATACCCCATTAAAGTAGATCAGAGTAATTTTGCTGTATCTTGGTTAATATGCACATTATGGTAGCGTTGCTGGTGCTTTTTTCATAAGGTTGATAGGCAGAATAAGTGTTTCCCATCATGTGCAGTAATAAGCTGTCCTTTTTTTAGCTGTTTTTATATCTTTATAATGCACAGAAAAGAGACCCACTTAAAGATTGTGAATAATGGGCAAAATTCCACAGAAAGTTTTCCTTGAAATCAGTGCAACTGGACTCACTTCCTTTTTAACTTCTCCTTGGTCCGCTCTGATTCAATTCCCCAAATATGCTAGGTCATGAAAAAGTTTACATACACTTTTTTTCCCCCAAAAAAATCATGAAACTTGTTTTGTTCCGGCACAGTGTGCACAAGATGTGCCTTTCCTCATTAATGAGGTTGGGACCATCAGTTTTGTTGTGTGTGTCCAAACATTTGTTTGCCTGTACTGTATGTGTGTTCCCGAATGTGTACTGTATGTGTGCCTGTACTGTATGTGTGGAGTTTACACACTCCGGGGTGCAACACAATCAAAAGGTTAGCACCCTCTATGGAGCCCTGTAGCTGTTGTAAACAGCCGATGTTTAAAATTTAACTAAATAAATGTTTTTTTTATTGAATATGTAACATATTTAAGTAGTTTGTATTCAAACATTTCCGCAATTTGGGTCACTGCTTGTCAGTGAAGAGTGATGGTGGGTCCCGCAGACAAACAAGTTGAGAACCACTGCTCTAGTGCCTAATCGATTACTCGATTGATTGAATCGAGTATTGAAACCACAACAGTGCAAAATGTCAATTCTTGTCATTTTTCAAATGGTTTTAGTTGCAGCCTTAATTTCGGCTAATTTTGCTAATCCGGTGTATGTAGAATGCTGGTGCCAGCAACTAAATACATATTCTCAAATTCTGAATGATAGAATAATTTAGGGGGCGTGTAAAAGGTTCTGGCAGGGCACAAACTAAACAAGAAGAACTGGAACACAGGCATCCTTACCAGGTATGGTAGTGAGGACGATCAGGCAACCAATCACCAAGCCAACCATTACAGGCACCTTCCAGTTGGTCTCAGCTACCAGCATGACCAGGACGTTACCCAGGGTGCCGTTGTTGGGCTGCGGGGGCACACCCAGCAGGTGGCACATGAGCGGGTAAACGTCCACGCTCTGCAAGCCTGTTACTCGGAGGCCGCTTTGAAAGCTGGGCCCCGCTGCTGCCAGGAAGGGATGCATGCTGGGTATTGAGTTGTCATAGCCGTGATCTCCCACTGAGGAAAGGAATAAAGGGGCTCAATGTTGTGAAGAGGAGTGCCGTTTGTCATGTCACACTCCCAGGTCGTACGTCTAGGCAGCTTGTTCCCCTGCCGTATGATCGTCCATCCCTCATCAGCGATCAGTATGATAGGCTGGATGCGCTCATTGTTGCGGTAGTGCAGCCTGTCAGGAATGCTCTCCTTTAAATAGGCAGTCATGTTTGGGTGGCACTTATCCAGCAGTGCAAAGACAGCCTCAGGCTCTGCAACAGTACATAGGAAAATGATGCATGACATGCCAGCAACTTCCCGTGGATAACAAATAATGATAAATAAATGATGTCAAAGTCCACAATTGGTTGGTTACTGTTGTTTGGGATTAGGGCTGCGACAGGAGTGAGGTCCACCAGTGTGTAGTTATCAGCATGTAAGCAGTCATCCAGGCGTATGAGGCGATCGGTTGAGCACTGAGCCATGCCATGATCACTGGTCACCAGGACGTTGATGTGACCCCACAAGCCGGTTCTCTTCAGTTCCGATATCATCAAGCCGATGTTGTCATCAACCTGGGGGCATACAGGGATGCCGATGGTAGCATTTTGCCTAAATGTCAGAATTCTTAAATGCCAACAAGGAGAAGTCCCTACTTCCTTCAGTACTTTGCTCATGGCCTCAGTATTTTCAGGTCCAAACAAGTGTCCTGAGTAGTCTGGCTCCTCCCAGTAGAGCGCTCCTAATATCACACCTTCATGCTGGAATGAGACAACTTCTTTAATTTTATTAAATTGTCAAAATAAGTCCAAACAAATGTTTCTACCTTCTTATTTCCCAGTATCCAGTTCGTCACATTCCTCAGACGCTCCCGGAAGGTCACATGAGAGCTGTAGGGAAAGAAGTGTGTGGGTGTTTGGTTGTGGATGGACACATCAGAGCCGGGCCACATGGCGGCCGCTGTTTTGTAGCCAGCTTGCTGTACGGAGATCCAGATAGGTGTGGCCTCATTCCACCACATCGGGTCCTTGCTGTTGCTGAAGTACTTGTGGCTGACAGGATCGTACATTGAACTGGCCACTATGCCGTGAGACTCCGCATGCAGTCCGGTCACCTGGGAGAGCAGCACAACTCTTACACAACTACAAATTCTTATTCCCAAATAAATTGAAGAATAGGCGGCACAGCGGTCCAGTGGTTAGCGCGCAGACCTCACAGCTAGGAGACCAGGGTTCAATTCCACCCTCGGCCATCTTTGTGTGGAGTTTGCATGTTCTCTCCGTGCATGCGTGTGTTTTCTCCGGGTACTCCGGTTTCCTCCCACATTCCAAAAACATGCTAGGTTAATTGGTGACTCCAAATTGTCCATAGGTATGAATGTGAGTGTGAATGGTTGTTTGTCTATATGTGCCCTGTGATTGGCTGGCGACCAGTCCAGGGTGTACCCCGCCTCTCGCCCAAAGACAGCTGGGATAGGCTCCAGCACCCCCCGCGACCCTTGTGAGGAAAAGCGGTAGAAAATGAATGAATGAATGAAATTGAAGAATACATTTTTGTGGCCCAACCAGTTGTTAGGTTCAGGGGAAATCACTTTTTCACACAGGGCCATATCAATTTGGATTTTTTTCTCCCTTTTCGGCGTTTTGTATTGAGTTGTGACTCTTATAGAGCAGCTATACACAATAACCCACACAGACAACTTTCTACATCTTTCATAATCTGCACCTATTCCAGTACTCCCAAGTACTTCCAGACTATCGGCAGTAGGTGTTGATAAATGAATAAAGTCTTTGGAGAGCTAACTGAAAAGTGGTAGCTCATGAGCCTTGACTTACCGAATAGTGTCAAATAGTGGTGACATCGGTCCGCATTTACTGAGTGTAGGCCTAATGTGTCCACCATTAATGCACCTTTTGCGGGGAGAGCACACTGCTTCTGGCTTCAACAGTTTGGCGGGTATTTCACGTTCATGTTCACAACAGGACTGTGTGAAATGCTGTTGACAGATGATAATATTTTTCCCTTGCTGAGATACACCAACTCCAACCATTTCTGCCTGAGCTTGCCCCATAGAAAGATTTCCTGGGAGCCATAGCTAACAACAGTAAACAGAGCGTAGCAGAGTTGTGGGGATGGCTGTCCTCCCCATACCGCATACCCATATATAAGGAAGCCCGGCTCCCTGTGATGTCCCTGTTAGAAAAAGCTCTCTGAAACCGAGTGGTCAGGGCTCACTTCCAAATTTGCAAACCTCATTATCTGGGTATAGTTGAAATAATAATAATAATAAAGAGTTACTTGTGTTTGTGTCCGTAGTGTTTAGGCAGCTCATTGGTTGGAGACCCCTGGTTTACTGTATATGAACTCAAAAAGTAGGCACCGTTGGTGCTCCTCCAACCTCCCCTGCCCGAGGAGGAGCACTCCTTGTCGGATACACTTTGTCAGAGGCATTGCTGGTGCCATGGAGCTCAGAAGCCGCACGTGAGGGAGTCGGCTGCGTTTACTAACTGCAGACAATCTTGGCACAACATCAGTAGTGGAAATATGGTCATTACATGTTTTCTGCGGGACTACCGTGTTCCAGACGGTGAACGCTGTCTGTCTATGAATAGTCATGAATACAAATATTTGCTACACGAGAATGGCGTGTGACAGCTTTCGCAGACACATGAGGCTTACCAGGCTATAGTGATTAGGAAATGTCTTTGTGGTGAAGACATTGGTGAGGTGCTCCACCAGGACCCCTTGGCTATAGAAAAGCGTCAGGTTGGGCATCGGGAACCTTTGCAGGTAGTCTGCTCGGAAGCCATCGAACGAGACAAGCAGCAGCGGAAGAGGACGCTGCTGGGACGAGACACTTTGCGTCAGAAGCGCACACGCACCGCACAGGAAGCCCAGATGTATTCTGAGGAACATGCTGAAAGAGAAACAATTATGCGGTGGTGATGTCATGACCTCTAATCTTCAGCAAAAAGATGGAATCATGATGAAACTGTTAAAGAGCAGATAACCAGTAGTAGTTAACCTAGTAGCGTTGCGGGAGGTATCACCTATTATCAAAAAGTGATTGTGCCTTACAATAATTATTACACGTCAAAATAACACTTGTAATAACACACAAATAACACTTCAAAAAATGTCAGGTGGCAAATAATTTCCACTCATTGAACAAACTGTTTCTGGAAACTTAACTCAACTGATGGACTTGGAGAATGTTATCCAACTTTGATTTAACGCATATGTGTGTATATTTACTAAGGGAGAATTGCGCAACAAAATACAACACAACGCCAGAGTCAACGCCTTCCGTGTTCCTTACAAGCACGTCGTTTGCGTAATAAGAGTCAGTACAGTAAAGAGTTTATTTACCTTACTGACAAGATGACCTTCAGAGGCTTTCACTGATACGTCTTTATTGTTTCAGCATCAACCACCGTCCACCCATGACCTCGTACTTTCCTCAAGTCACAGTATTAAATACCGCAGGAAACCAAGATACAATGTATTTCCGGCGAACCATTTCGAAATAAAGCTTGTAGTCACCCGCCCCCACTGTTTCCCCGAGAACAAGTTTGGACAGTAATAACTTGAACAACCAAGAACGAGAGCAAACATAAAATGTTAATTAAAGACTTGATAGTGCAGAGCTGGTAAACATTAGTCGCCATAAGTCACCGCCAATTTGGTAGTCTGACTTCCACACTTGCGGGCATTTATTTTGCTAACTTTCATTGAAACGACTTCTAGCCGCAAAAGCACTGCTACCAGACTGTTAGGTGGTTGACTTTGTATTTAAATAAACGTATTTACTTCCCTCTGTTTTTTTTGTCATAAAGAATTTTGACGTCACAAACTCTCTACATAAACGTGATAGTAATGCGAATTATTTCATGGGCAGACGAGCATAATGATGCATTTAAAGTCCTCGTCCGACTCATCAACACAACCGCAATTGAGGAAGCAAGGCAAACAAATTTTGTTGCAACATTTGGTAAGAACAAATGAAACTCTCAAATACCACCTCTTACACTGCAACGTGAATACAAATTGTTTTAATTGTTTTAACAGTTTTCTAGGTAAACGTCCAACTTTACGATATAGCGTTCATCAATATTTATACACCGCCGCTGGAACATTTTTCGTCCATTGTTTGCTGGCGTTTGGCCATAACTTTTTACCCTGACATATAATTAGCCTTTCAGATTGAAGGCAGGCTTCCGCCCGGCAGTGTGGTACGTCACTTCCCAAAGCACAACACTTTACAAAATAAGAGCATGCTATACTATACAACACAATGAGTAAATGCCTAATCATGTCACAATACTTCACATACCTGTTGGACTGTAATCGTTAAATCTATTTTATTTGCTCTAATATTATTTAATAGAACACTATATGCAATAACTATACATTTAAGTGCTTGTAATACGAGAATTGCGAATGTTTATTTTTATTACATTTAATTTTACATCATCGTCAACTTCCTCAATTGACAAATGGTCACTCAGCGAATTGGCGTTTAGAATCGGAGGGCGGGGCACTTGGGGTTTATATGATGATTTGACAGATTGTTGTCAGAATCTTCTGCACTTTTAATATGAAGGAACTTATTTTGGGAAGCTAATTAGTTTGTGTCTGTCAAGACAATTAGTAGTATGGTATGCCTGTATTGTATTGTTATTGTTCTGCTGAGGAGAAGAGCAATGGTGTGTAATAGGAATGATATAACCATTAAAATGCTGTACTCTACATGCAGTCCAAAGTCCTGGGATGCTTTGTGATAATGTAGGCACCGTCAGCATCACGCTCACTGTGCTGTGCACCTTGGTAGATTGAGGTCAACCTGTGTTGTTTCTCTTGACCCAGAATGAATCCTTCTGAGGGAAATATCTACGAGAACCTAGAGGTCACCTACCAGAACCAGCTGTCAGGTATATATGAAATGCCTTACGACAAGCTCCCCGGCCAAACACCAGTGTATCAGAACACTGGGTGGGTCTTTGGAAGAATACCTGCTCCCCCTGCTTTCCCAGCACCCCCTCCTCCCGGAGCGGAATGCCACAGAAAATATTCATCTTCATCCTCATCTTCAAATGCACATGATGAAGAAAACAGGGAGAAGCCTTACTATCATAAGGCAAAGACTGAAATAGCAGAGAAGAAGAAACAGTTGAGTAGGGGGATGGTGTCTACAAATACGGAAGTGGATTATTGTGTGTCACGCAGATCCACGTCTTCAACATCATCTTCATCGGCATCTGAGCAAGCAAAGGGCGACTGGAGGGCAAGGCCTGAGAAAGGCACATCTATGGTCACGCTTTTTATTAAGGTAGGTTTTGTAAGAAGATGATTTGCATCAAAGTGTTGAAGATGAACGCATTATGCATGAATGAATTGGTTTTTTTTGGCAACTGGGTGTAACCGCTAAACCACTGGTGTCCAAAGTACAGCCCTGCAGCCATTTGTGGCACACGTCTGTTTTTTGTTGGTCTGCAGCACATTCTAAAAATGTCATTTAACAAGAAAACTAAAACAGCAAAAATGGAAAAAATTAACAGTAACTTTATAAGAATAAAGTCAAGTCGTTATAGTAAAGATGTTACTTTTTTAAGCTGAAATAATATGAAACAAACAACATTAAAGTTGTAATTTTTGGAAAATGATGTTATGAGAATAAAGAAAAAAATCAGTGAATAAGTCAAAATTGTCAAAATATTTGGAGAAAGTCATATTCTAGTGAGGAAAAAGCTATTTTATGAGATAAACTCGTAATATTATGAGGGAAAATTTAATTACTTGAAATAGTAAAGAAAAATTTTTATTATTTAAAATGGGAATATTATGAGAAACAAAACAAAATAAAGGTGCAATTTTGGTAAAATTAGGGGGAAAAGTCAAAATATTGTCTAAATGAAAATTTAAATAAATAAATAAATACATTTTAATAATAAAATTACAAAAATAAAGATTATTTAAGAAGAAAGTTAAACTTTTGGAAATTAAAAAAACTAGCTAAAAAATGGGGGGAAGTCAGAATAATATATGTTTTTTATATATATATTTTTTATTTATATATATATATATATTTTTATATATTTCTTCAGTATGTGGCCCTTGCTGGAAAAAAGTTATAATATATGGCCAAGCAACATCTTTAATTCAGCTCTTGACTTGCATTTCAGTAGTCTGTCTGTGCAGGTGTATGAGTCAATGTTTAAACCAATTTAGGGCCCTCGTAAATATGCAAGGTCAGTGGATGCCTCCCTGCTGCTTTTTGTGTGTGATTCCCATAGCAGACATTCCATATGTCTTGCACACTGAATGGCAATGCTTCTGCTGCTCTTAGAGGGAGTCGCTGTGATTCCAAATATAACTTGAACTGGCCAGAATGTTCCCACTTGGTGCTAGGGCGGCTCCATGAGAGCATGTGATCAGCGAGGCATTAAGTCACATTACTCACTAACTTGTGTCATTGTCGCATCTGCCTTTTATGTACTGGAGTGAGTGTACAGTCCTCATAAATCTGACACTTTGAACACTCCAGTGTTATAAATGAGAGTAATATTATAGTTTATATTGCAAAAGAGTAAAGGTGACTTGTTTTTACTGTTTGTAACGCTCCACATGTGCATTGCTGTGCAGATGTGTCATTCACTCAGGTCACCTGTTGTTTTTTTGGGTGATTGAGGCCTTACTGGTGCTGCCACAGACACCCCCATCAACCCCATCCTGCCTCAAAGCACGGGGTTATTTTTGACAGACATCATGCTCGACTGCTGAGGCCACCTCACTCTCTTTTACACACACACATTGCTGTCCCTGACACACACACACTTCCCTGGCGCTCATCATCAGCTGACTCTGACAGAGCTGCCATGGTACCAAACAGGCGACACTCAGTGGACCTGGAGTAGAATTTGCAAACACAAATACACCCTTGTGGAGCGGAGACGCACAAGTAGCATTTTTTTTTCTGTGTGTGTGTGAGTGTGACTATGACAGATATTGCAGCAGAGGAAGATAAGGACCCAGACATCGAGCTATTTGTCAAGGTGGGGCATTGAAAGCAAGATTGTCAACACTGCAAATACAAAGATTATGTAGTAGGTTCTGTGTGTGTGTGTGTGTGTGTGTGTTGTAGAGTAGGGGCTTCTTTTAAGTCAGGACTGGACATGTTCTTGTTGTTGCGTGCTGATTTTCCCTGTGTGAACCCGACACCCACGTGCATGGACAATCACTCTCTATCCCTCTCACTGAATTATTACTGGGGTGCTTTCTATGCACAGAGCTGCAACTTTAAATAGCCTTGTGTTTGGCTTGGAAGTTTTTGCAGTTTTTTTGCATGTGATGTTTTCCAACTTTTTTGCAAATTTGTGCAAAAACTATTCATGTTTGGCACCACTCTCATCCCAGCACCTTTAAGTCTAAGTAGCTATCGTTTCATTAGCTGCACCCACAGACAATGTAAAGACACCAAATACAAAACTGTAGCTTGTCTTTACAAAATAATAAAGCTCATTTTTTATATTTCAGAAGCCATATGAGCAGTTTAAATATTACAAACAGATGTCAGTATTATGCGGCAGTTAAGCACCACTTTAAATAATAATAATGAAGGCACAGTAATCCCTCATTTAATTGGTTCCAGACCCAACCGTGATGAGTGTATTTGCGGATAAATTGAATATTTTGAGTAGTTAAAGCATTAAAATCACTTTAATCATTATTTTGAGCCCTCCAGACATGAATTAACATCCATCTTTACGCAGAGAGACATAAGAGAAAAGCAATTTAAGACATAAATAATACTTGTCCTTGTGTGTGTTTTATTGTTAGGAGAGCTGAGGGGGGGAGAGGAAAACAGGAAGTGACGTTTCCGGTTCAGGGTTGAGTTTTAGCTTGGTGTGGGTTAGCCTGTGTTTTTATTAGGGATTTTACAAGGGATTAAAACCTACAATAAAAGCCTGTTGTTCCTGAGATGAAGTCTGGTGCTTGTGTGTCTCATAAGATGGATGGATGAAAGCATACTTTCACATCAAAATATCTAAAACCATAAGATCATGTAGATGATGATATTATTTCCATTTTCTTTCATCGCTACTGGTCTACTGGCTGGTCGACGTAATGCATGTTTTATTTTGTGATGAAATTACTTGTGGTCAAGTAAATATAAAAATAGTGAGTTCCCATTAATAGAAAACAGCAGGAAAAGTGGTGAGTCCATAGATGAGCAGTGAGGCAACTAATGGAAGCTGTGTGGATTATTCATGCTGGGCTGAAGCTCGTGTTACCATGTTCTGACACACACACCCATCAGACACTGACACACATAACCCAAATTCCCAAATATAAAGCTAAAAGACTTTTTAAAGATTCCCTTTGTGTGGTAGATGTGCTCTATCAGTGTGTATTAGAAGAAAAAAAACAATTTAACTTAAATCTCATACTGGTGTGTGTATGTTATCTTTGAATGTTTACAGGCTGGCAGTGATGGGGAGAGCATTGGAAATTGTCCATTCTCACAGCGTCTCTTCATGGTCCTTTGGCTGAAAGGCGTCGTCTTCAATGTCACCACCGTTGACCTCAAGAGGTATGACATGCCATGCTAAGATTGTACTGTATACTGTTTTCCGGGGCTATAAGTGGCATCAGTTAAAAACATGAAATAGATTTGGATTCAAAAGGAAGTTTCTTATTACTTGTTAGGAAACCAACCGACCTTCACAACCTGGCCCCAGGGACAAACCCACCTTTTCTCACGTTCCAAGGAGAGGTGCTTACTGATGTCAATAAAATTGAGGAGTACCTGGAGGAAATGTTGGCTCCACCCAAGTAGGCTTTGCATAAACACACACACGCATAAACACTCAACTAATGGTGCCCTCTTCAGGTATCCCAAACTTACAGTGAAGAACCGTCAGTCCAACACAGCAGGAAACGACGTCTTTGCCAAGTTCTCTGCTTACATTAAAAACCCAAGTCCAGATAAAAGTCGGGGTGAGTCGACCAGTAAACACTCGCATCCCATTTCTTGTTTCTTTTGACCTCTGACCTTGGATCATGTGTGTTTTTAAGCATTGGCGCAAAGTCTCAACAAGGCTCTGGCCAAGCTGGATGAGTATCTCCTGAACCCTCTACCAAATGAAGTCCATCTTGTCGATGGAGAATCAACCCGCAAATACCTGGATGGTGATGAGCTGACGCTGGCCGACTGCAACCTTCTTCCCAAACTTCACGTTGTCAAGGTAACGCAGTGATGCTCCAATGCGGTGTCGACTGCTAACCAACTTCCTGTTTGGCAGGTGGTGGCCAAGAAGTACCGCAATTATGACATCCCTTCCCAGTTTCGAGGCGTGTGGCGTTACCTTGGCAACGCCTACAGCCGAGATGAGTTCACCAACACGTGCGCGGCTGATGTGGAAATCGAGCTCGCCTATAAGGATGTGGTGAAAACTCTTGGGAAATGAGCGTCAACAAATCTGTGGACATCCTTTAAAGAGTACATTGGCACAATTTAATTTGCTTTTTAAATGCTCCTGAAAAGATGAGGTACTTGAGGTACTGCAGTGCAATTACTTTGGGGTCTTACAATGTTTTTCACTTGGAAAACACAATGTGTGCTTTTATACTCTTTTTACAAACAGTATCTGGCTTTTTTTGAACCAGGCAATTGGTTAAACAATAACACACCCAATTAAACAGTTGATTCAGCATATTTTCTTATGCTTTTGTAGTTTTTTGTTCCTGGGAGAGCTAAGTATTAAGTTCCCCCTTTTCCATTGTACATTGTATGTATTGATACATGAATGTGAATTTTTCACATCTTCTGTGTGATGACGTTAAATGATTGTAGCTAAATGCTATGTTTTTTCCTGACGAAGGCACTCTATGCCACCCGTTTGAACAATGCATCTGTTTTGACAAGAGGATTATACTGTGTGTTTGGAGTTTGTTTTGTTTTTCTATAGGGAAACCGTGTCACCTAGTTATGGTGTGTATGGTGTGACCTCACATGTAAACAGACATGGCCTGCATCTAATAGAA
This sequence comes from Doryrhamphus excisus, assembly GCF_037039965.1. Lineage (NCBI taxonomy): Eukaryota > Metazoa > Chordata > Actinopteri > Syngnathiformes > Syngnathidae > Doryrhamphus > Doryrhamphus excisus. The sequence continues at coordinate 7,794,166 of NC_136371.1, read as the reverse complement.
GACTTTTACACAGATTTTGTGCTGGAAATTAGTGATAACTTGTACTATAATAAAAAATAAAATGAAATGTTACCGTAATTAGGTGTTGCAAACACTTGGTTTGAAGGGTGTGTATACGTTTTTGTAAGATTTCACGAAAATAACTGTACTTTTACATGAATATATCATTGTAGTATTTTTTCCACATCAGATTTACTAAACCCTGCCCAAATTGTCGTGCCACAATGACAAATCGGAATCTCTGCATTCAAACACAAGAGGGCGCACTTCACTGCTGAGTATTGTGACCCGATACCAAGTAAATACAAACCAAATGCGGATACTGATACTTTTACATGCTCATCGAATGATTTTGGGCTCATTATTGAAAACAAGACACGGACTTTTGACAAAAAAACATAATTCTGTCAACTGGACAATGTAACAATACCGTATGTAGCAATACAACCGTATGAACTAGCACACAACATGATTTCCTTATTCATTTCAAAATTATATAGAGCACAAACCTATGAATAACTCTTATGAAAATAGACCATAACTGAAAAATTTCAATTTATAGGGCGCTTGTCAACCAATTTACAATGCAATACTAATGGCATTTGTATCGATCCGCCCACCAGATTGCCCAGTGCGGCTTGCCCGTGTGTAACTACCTACCACAAGGTGGCAGTAAACACAAGGATTTCATTGAAAGGACACTCAGTCAGAGATTGTCATGATTTTTCAATCTCAACTTTTGCGTCTAAAACCCCTTTCGTGTACAATAAATAAACACAAACGTTAGCTGCATGTAACAATAAATTATACATTTAAATCAACAAAAAATGGAATGCATTTAATTAATTTATCACAATGTGCTGCATTGTTGTGTGCTTCAGCAGGGTATGGGAATATGCAGACGGCTCCTAGACTCGCTTTCTTGCTGGTGGGCAGAGCAAACAGGGAGGCTCGTGCGCTGTAGCTGGAATAGCATCCAGTCAGCAACATATTCTTTCGCGTTTCTTCCCGGATGTTTTGTCCATTTATCGCATGTGCTGCGTCGAATCGACTCCCAGCAGAAAGGGACACAAAAGGGTAAGTTCATAGTACGCACTTAGTAGCCGATCCTGAGCTTGTTTTTGTTGCGCTTGTTGACTTGTCATTGCAGGGGTTCTTGTTTCGTTATGGAATGAGAGGTGGTCGACCGAGGCCAACTCAAGCCCCCCAGACCTTTCTGTTGTCCTTTACAGCAGTTGCTAGTGCGCTTTTCGGTGAAGGGACACCGAGTCGTGAAGCTAACATTTGTGCGAGCTCGTTTTCACTGCGAGTGCCGGTCAGTCGTTTTCCGTCGCGGGCAGGGCTTCTATTGTTTTTTTTTACACAGCAGGTGTATTAGCTAACGTAGCATGTTAGCAATACAGGTAAATATTTGTATGCTCACCTGCAGCGGCATCATTATCTCAGGTCATGTATCGGTGCTAATGCCATGGCAGAGGTGCAGTTTTTCTCTAAATTCATATCAGACTGATCTATTACACATCGTCCTTCAGTTGGCGATTACGCTTCTTCACTGTCGTTTAAAAAGATAGTATTTACATGTGCAGATTGCGAAAGAAATTTTCTTACACTTCAAATAATAGTTTTTCATATTGATTTAAGCATCATCTCTTGCATTGTGTACATAAAGAAATAACACCACTTGCATTTCATTGGGATTGAATGTGAATGCCTAAGTGGGGTTTGTGGTTGCCTTGCCAAGACCAGATTTTAGGTTCAACACCTGAACCCAAAATCCGGATGAACAGGGTGAGAGGAGGCTTGATTGGAAACATTAACACAGTAATGTTTAGCTCTGTGCTGCTCTACCTAACTATATTTGTGCAGTATTGGTATGTCTTGTATGTCATTTTAATACCTATGATTCAAAGTGACATTTTTTGTCTGTTTATGCTCAGATACTTGTGTGACATGTATGTATAGGAAATACTCTCCTACATGAAGCGCTGTTTCTCTTCATTTGCACCCCCCCCCCAGCCTTGAATGTTGAATCGTTACCTTTACCTTGACTGTGTTTGCTGAGTCTTTACGTGACCTGTCAACCAGAACGGTACGAGAACAACCAGAACAGAGTTGAGCACACTCGGGGGCCTCCAGGAACCTGACTTTGTACATATATTTGTACAGATATGTATTAGTGTTGCAGCTTTACAGTTCTGTTAGCTCAATGGACAGCGACTGTGTTGGCAGTTAGGTGAAGTTGTTTCTATTTTTTTTTTTTAATTTGTCATTTTGTTCATACAAAAAATTTTTTTTGAGGAAAACAATTTTATTTTCTGAATGGCAACAAAAGTATAATGGATCCCTATATATTTGTGATTCAGCATTCACAACCATGCAAATCCGGGACACCACTCTACTGTAATTTTAATAATTTACCATTCCTATAGAACATGTATATACTAGGTATGTCCAGATCCACATTTGGCTTCCGATCTGATCCAATTTTTAAAATAGATTTGCTATAGCTACGGAGTCGAACATCCAATGTCTTGCGCTTGAGGGTTTGAACTGGTAACCAGCTTCACACCCACTCTTATTACCGAGTTACAAAGTTATGAACGTCGTACAGCAACCAGATTAGCCCAATCTTGTGGTGGAAGCCAATGTTATCCGATCTTGAAAATACAGCGAATCAGCAGCTGATCCTGAAGACCGCATCGGGACGTCCCTAGTCTATACCTTGACCTATGACATTTCTGTTATGTGTTTACAATTTTCCTCTGCTCTCTGTATCATGGATTGACTGCATTAGTTAAATGGCATATTATTATGTCTGTGAAGTAGTGATGGGTCGTTTGCTTGAATTTGTAGCCTTGGTTTGTTTTGCATTTCCAACCAAGTAGTACCTACTGCTTTGTCTCCTACAGTGTCATTTGATTCACAAATAACACATTTAGGAGTCGTGTGGTTGGCATGTAAATTAGTTTGAGCTCATGATAATAGGACTTCCTAGATCAGCCTTCTATAATTCATGCCCTGACTTTCTGTGCATGTTGACCATTGCAAGCATCTACTGAAACTGAAGTCAAACTTTGCTTGAGCCCAACTGAACTTTGTGAATGGTGCTTCTTACAGTGCCTGTCAGTTGGTGGTGTTAGCCATCAATTTTTGGTTACTCCATATTAACCCCAACAAGGTGGCAAAATTGTTGGTGCTGCCGTTCCTCTGGAGAAGCTAATGAATAATTAAGAGGCGGGGCGTTTATGACCAAGTCTATTAAGATGCAAAGTCACACTGGTCTCCATGGAAGCAGGGGTCTAGTATCAATTGCATGTCTCCTTTGGTCACCAAGAAGTAAGCTAGAGCTTCTTGGATATCAATGCTGATTTCAGTCAGAGGAGACGATTTTTATGCAGAGTGTACAAACAATGCAGTTTTGTTTCTAGGCGCAAACTGACTTTTCTGGCGTGTTAGAGTCCAAGTCACAATGACAGTACCCTATTTTAAGAGCACCAGTTCTCCTGACAGCTTTCTGTTTGTGAATTCACCCGAGAGTACGACATCAGCCTCTGTGACAGTCTATTTATATTGAGGAGAAAAATAGATACAACTTCATACTGGATCCATAATTGATGACGCAACCTGCATCAAGAGCACTTTAAGCTACTTGGTCTTGTTCTGCAACACACTCTTAACGCATGTTATTTTCGTTCACGAGAGCTAGTTCAGTGTTTTAGGTTGGAAGTGAACCTGGAAACCATCCAGAGCCTGATTTGCCGCCTCACCTACAGTGCGAAACTTCAAAACTATAACATACACATCCCACATTTATCGCGGCTAATTGGTTCTAGACCCACCTGATGAGTTAATTTCTGCTAAGTTGGATTCGATATTAATAAATGGAATATTTTAAGAGCATAGAAAACCTGTTTTACACATTATTGGAGCCCTGTAGACATGGTAATGGTAATGGTTTTATTTCATTTGAACATGCATCAGATTACAATTGAGTGCATCACATAATCAGTTCACAGTTCCACATGTCCAAAAGGAGTAGGAAGAAGCAAAGCTTATTAAATCCTACCCCTCCATCTGGTACTTTTACAATCAGTAACTGTTACATTTGTTCACTTCCTGCTTTCCATAATACAGTTTAAGGTTTTTTGAGTTTTTTTTTGTTTTTTTTTTAATAATGCACCTCGTACCGAAGTACGAGGTGATATGACCATACAATGACATAATGGGTACCATAGTAACTGTCAATATCATGATATATAAAGCACATCATGACTGGTTCAAGACTCTTTATCCATGTATTTAGCAAACATCAATTGCTTGTATTGTTTCTTGAATTGGCTCATCGTTGTGCATTGTTTGAGGTCCTTACTCAATCCATTCCATAGTTTGATTCCACATACTGAAATGCTACGGCTTTTTAACGTAGTCCTAGCATATAAGTGTTTCAAATGTAGTTCTTCCCTGAGATCATATTTCTCTTCTCTTGTAGAGAAGTATTGGATGACATTTTTAGGTATTTGGTTGTTTTTAGCCTTTTGCATTATTTTAGCTGTTTGAAGATTAACTATATCAGCAAGTTTACGTATTTGTGATTTTAACATGACCGATTTTTTTTACATGACCGACTGCGTGTTTAGAGGCAGAAAAATGCTCAATATGACCCCAAGAGCACAATCCCTACTGTCAAATATGGAGCTACAAACATTGTGTTGTTGGACTTTGTATCTGCTAAGGGGTACAGCCTTTATAACCTATTATGTATCTCTTTACTTCGCTTACCTCGCTCAACCATCTGGCCAATCCTGACAATTGCTTGTGAGAGAACAATCTGATTAGAACTTGACTGGAAGGATATAAAAGCCTGATTATTTTGACAATGATGCGCAATTGCTATTTAAATCCCTGTGACGTTACCGTGAACCACTTCAATTTGCATGCATGGAAAGATAAACCCTCAGCTCCTGCAGTGACCGCGGCAGGCCAAAATGTACACCAGACCTAATGGGAAGTACTGCTCTTTGATGTGATTGTGTGTTTCCTGCTTGTCGAGAATGATTTAGTTGATTTGTTCGTGTTGGCCACACAGTCAGGAGATCTGGAAGATTTGGGTTTGAATTGCTGTTCGGTATCTCTGTGTGGAGGTTGCATGTTCTTCGTAGGTATGAATGGGAGTGTGAATGGTTGTTTGTCTATATGTGCCCTGGGACTGCCTGCTGACCAGTCCAGGGTGTACCCTGTCAGCTGGGATAGTTTCCAGCATACCCCCACAACTGTAGTGAGGACAATGGGTGGCTGGATGGATGTTCTCTATGCTCCCTGAAGCTCCAATATTTGTGCGTTTTGGTTTACCATCTACTACTAGTGACCAAACATTTTGTGCAGATGTATAATTGGTTATAGTCTTGAAAACAAAGGTTGAACAGAAGACTCAGCTGGCTGAGCGGGGTAAAAAAAAATCAGAAGTCTCTTGTGCTTGTCGGCAGGCACCCAACCAGCAAGTTCTCACAGTACTCATCCCATAGTGTCCCAAGCGAGAGACATCAGATGTTATCAACATTGCAGTTTGCAGAGCACTACTGCCAAGGGCTTTTCTCATGAATTCATTGAATTGCAGTGTTTATTCCATAGACAAAGGCTTGTTTCACACACATTATAAAGCTAATTACTGTAGCTCCAAATTAAAAAAGATGCAAAAAGAACCTTTTAGTTCAGGAGTGTCAATATAATAATATGTAACAAACAAACATTATATAACAATATAATTTAACAAGAAAACAAAAAGAGGCCACATTTGGAGTCCACAACTCAATACAAAGAGCTGAGAAATGAGCATAATAGGTCCCCTTTAAAGTGGCATGACCATGTGATCTTATTACAGAGGTTAGAAAACTGGATAGGAATATGTGGTGTTGCTCTAAAGTGGTTTAAGTCCTATCCTGAGGACAGGAGTAATCATGTTAGAAGGAACTTTTTTTCAGACCAAATGGCTATAACCTGTGGCATTCCCCAGGGGTCAATCCAAGGACCCCTGTAGTTCAATCTGGTCAGTGTTTTTTGCCTGGGGGAGACAGCTGTGATCATGCGTAAAGACCTAGTCAGAAGCTAAAGATCATATCATTGAATGTAGTGCCAGAGACGGGGAAGTCTGGGCACCCCTAGCGAAACTAAGCACCCAGAAAAGTGCAAAAAAGATGGCTAAAATAAACACTGCTTATTTTTGTTTGTAGCAAATTGTCCTGTAATGTCAGCACCACTATTGCGACAATACACACATACCAAGTACCACAAACTGTCACATTGTTGCTTTAAATAAAAAATGAATATTGTATTTTTTTTTTTTAGCAAAGCCCTTCCCACGATTCATTTTCCACTGTGCAGCTACAGTTGACCTAAAACGTCTTCATCTCGTGATTTAATTGTGTGCTAGTGAATGTTGCTGAGAGGCATTTATTTATCTCTGTATCGCTAGCACTGAGAGTCCCCATTAGACGGCTTAAACTATTTACCAGCCTCATAATTACTGCGGGCCATCTTGTTTGGCATTGTGTGCAACAATTTTTTGCCTCGGCCAAATGCATTGCCAGTGACTCCGTTGCGTTCTATTAAAGAAATATTAAAGAAAGCATGGCGGATGCCTATATAGGACCAGTTATTGTTTACATAAAGGTTATTTTTTTATTCACTATATGTTAAACCTTAGCCTTCTGGTATCATTTTGCACATTTTATGATGAAAATTTAAATTTCTAATTTGTTCATCTACCAATGAGACACTGCGGGCAAATCAGCATAATTTGAGGAAGGTTGTTTATGTACGTTAGGAAGAGTAAAGGAATGTGAATGTGTGAACCTCACATCTGACCGTTTGCACCCGGCAGATTTTTTTTTTTTAATGTAGCAAATGAGTAAATGTTTGACTTTTGCTCTTTTGTGTGAGCTATAAACACACCTTCATAAATTCCATGTATCCTCACCAGCATCAATCATAAAGATAATATTGTTTTGCTGAAATGCTGATGTATGAACATATTCAAAAGAGAGTATCGTATGAAAGGCAGATTTAATGGATGGAATTATCCCGTTTACTAGGGATAATATTGACCTACAAATGAGATCACATAAGATGGGATACTGTCAAGAAAGCCAGTATTAAGCATTCCAGTACATACTGCTGTATTATGCAACAAATTATCCAACGTTCTCTTCTTTTCTACAGTAGAATGCAGCAAGTTGAGATTGAGATGCTGTTTGATGATCAACATGGGCGGTGAGGACCACCGCCCAACAGCAAACATCACGGGCCCACAAATGGACAGCAATGCCTAACCATCCCGCAGTTTAATCACAGCCCGTGTGTCCTCCAACTGGCTGTCTTGTGAGCATGGCTACGCCTTTCCTGTGGAAGCTGTCATCCCAGAAGCTGGGCTTCTTCCTAGTCAGCTTTGGGTTCATCTGGGGCATGATGCTGCTACACTTCACCATACAGCAACGGGCCAGCCATGAGAACAGCGCCATGCTCCGACAGCAGATCCTGGACCTCAGCAAGCGCTACATCAAAGCATTGGCCGAGGAGAACCAAAGTGTCATGGATGGACCCTATGTTGGCACCATGACAGCTTACGGTGAGTGTATTCTGTGGTAACAAAAAATATGCATGCTTGCTTAATTGGGAACTCAAATTGCCCATAGTGTGAATGTGAGCATGAATGGTTGTTTGAGAGTTAACAAAAACTGGGACAACAAGTCTTGGTGTGAAGCAACAAGAAGGTAACAGTGTGGGGGTCGGGGTTACATGCACAAACGTCTTACTGACTGAAAGCAGCTAAAGGCCGGCTACAGCATAATGATATTCATAGGTTCAAATGTTGGCGTCCTCTAGGCAGCTCGAGAAATCTGCTGCATGAAGTCTCTTTAAATCCCCTCCACCTGAGACCTGTCCCAAGGCAAAGTGATACCATTTTTTTCTTTACAACAAATCAGACATGACATGGATTTTTCCTTTTCCCAGACTGAAGATGATCTGTTCAGCTGGGTGTGACAAGTCACCTGACACCGATACCTTATTTTTCTCTGGGCAGTTCAGCTGCAATTGTGGGACTCTTTTGAACCTGGATGCTTGTATGGTTGTTCTGCTTTAGAGAATTAATATCACAATTCAAGAGGATTCTGCTAAAGGCCGTAAAGGGGGCTGGGCAAGGTATAAGCCTTTACTGCTGCACTAATCCTTGTTGTGCTGGGAAAGGTTATCTCTTTTTTTTTGTTCTGTTGTGTGGTTGAGATATGGAGGGCATTGTCAGTGGGTTGGCCCTACAGATATGACAATGGATGTCTTGCTCTGATGTCCCATTTTTAGTGCCCTTCTTTCAATTATTAAGGAAATGATCCCTCGCTATAATCTTGGATGACAATACTATTTAAAGACTTTACTTACCAAAGTCAGAAATGAACAGAAATGTGTTGTCAGGTATGATATTAGTCCGCTTATTACCTGGCAGCATATTTTGCAACACAGGTGGATGCAACACTGAGTAAAAACTGCTGTTGGGTGTATTGTTTTTGTAAAACTAAGGCCCTATGAAATTCGTTTTATTTTTCCTAAATTGAATTCGATTTTTATTTAACCCTGGAAAATGTCCTCATATCCAGTCTCAGGCTCGCTGCTTAGCCTGGAGCTAAGGCAAACCAGTGTAAGAGGTGAATATAGGAGAAGTGTTCCATAACACGAGAACACCATGTTTGGGTTTCCTTAGATGACATAATTACAGTTTGTCCATCGCACACAAGTGGCACATTTTCCATTGCCGTGTTGCATTTGTCATGCCAGTTTTGATCACATCACAGAAATTGGCAAAGGCGCCATGAGCACTGGCATACAGACCAGAATGATATGAGTGACAAGATTCTTCAGGGAATCGGCCTGTCTTGGATGAAGGTTGTGCAGAGCAGCGCTGTACTTGGAACACAGTCAGACTGGAAAGGAATAAAATGGCATTTTTTTTACTGCAGCAGCTAGGCCACGGTGTTGGGCTGAGTACGATTAGGAAAAAGTCACAACATGACAATTTTCACTGGCTGAACAAGGCCGAGGTGTAATGTGTAAACAACCGTAATGGTTAGTTGTTTCGGAATACCTCTTTGTGCTGCATTTTCCATTTAAAATGTATCTTTTGTCTGGTCAGCACTCCTGAAAGAATGAAGGGGGAAAAAAGCAAATTAAACTGCAAGGTCATTCTCAAACACAGGAGCGTTTGGGTATACATTTAAATGAGCCGGAGCCAGCCTGCCTGCTGGTGTGAACTGAAGTATACCTGTTCACCGTATTAGGCAAAGCACAGAACAGTAATTTACATGCTCGTGTTCGTTGTATTGATATGTAATGTAATAATAAAAAAAAATTGAACCCTATTTATCACAGACACACCATCCAACTGTCTAATAGAACTAGCATCAATAATCCATTATTCACTCTGCAAATCTGATCTCAAAGAAATTCATTGTTATTTATTGGTTGAGCAATAACTCGGAATTTTGTGCCCGAGTAAGAAGATGCTTATTTTTTCCAGACCTGAAGAAGACCCTTGCAGTGCTGTTGGATAACATCATGCTGAGGCTGGCCAAGCTGGAGTCCAAGGTAGAAAACATCTACAACGGCACAGGGACTAATTTGACCAATGGCTCCAGCCCCTCCACACCCAGCTCCGCCAATTCGGAAAAAGTCAATGTGGCAGGTATGTCGCTCATTGAATTGTGAGCTATAGGATGGATTTACTGTTTATGTCAGTGAATGGCATACAATCAGCTAATCTGTGGAATCTTTGCGCAGTGCACACTTGACTTATTACCAGCTTGAATTCCGGAACATACCGGAATTTAAATAATCCCTTGTTGATGTGATGTGGCCCTTTTATCGGTTTCATTGATTTTTCTGCCAGCATTGAGAAGATGAATTCAGCCCAGTTGATTGGACAAAGATTGTATTTGTCTCTGTTATGTTAATGCAGCATTATTTGAAGTTTAATGAATTGCACATCTGAGAAGGTCATACATAAAAAGGAATAATGTATAAATGACTTGGAAACAAAGAACAAAGAAGGAGAAATAACCATTGTGTTAGCAAAACAAAAACTCCCATAATAATATAATACAGCATGTAACAAATATTTATTGAGATGTCACACTCACTTGCCTTGGCTTGAGTTCTGCATAAATTAGCACAGTGCTTGAGTCATTGGCAGTAAACCCTGTTTCCTGTTTTGGCCCGGCTACTCCGCCCGTCCCTTCTTGGAAGGCAGTTATACAGATTAAAATCTGGATACACCTACTATTTGCTATCAAGAGTACAGGCAAGTGGCCGCCATGGGAGTGGGCTGGTTCCATCGCAGATGAATAAATTTTTTCCCAGTAATCTTGTGTGTCAGAGACGTCACATCAGTAAATCCAACGGCTACTTCCTGCTGACGTTGAGAAACAGCAGCTACAGTGTTGCGTCCTTGAGATTGGTAATCTCCAAAATGGGTGTTTTTTTTTATTCATTACTTCATGACCCCTCAAGGTGTCAAGCTACCAAATACACAATGGTGGTCAGATGGTTACATTCACTCTTTATGGGCATGAATGTTGTATTTGCTTTGGACATTTCATTTATTTAAACCATCTTCATCACCTTCAGTGTCTTTTAAAAACACACATTGGGTGCACAAGTTTGACTTTATTTGCGATCACCTCAAAAGAGTCCTCCTGACATACTGTACTTGTCTTGTGGCAAAATAGCCTCGTTCTTATCTTGCTTGACCATCGCACTTTTGTCCAGAAGGCATGTGGGTAGGTGCAAATTTCAGTCAAGCTGAAAATATAGATTTCAGTTTTTTCCCTCCTTTGTCAGTCTATGGTGAAAAAAATGGCTTCACTGATGTATCCAATGGGACAAAAACAGTAAACATTCAGATTTTCTGCTATCTAACGTCTTGCCTGTTTCTCGCCACCCCCCCCCCAGTTCCCATGACATGTTTTTCAAACCCACTGACAATACTTTTATCTGTGTCCTTTCTATATGAGCACTGTGTCCATGCATTCTTCCACACATTGATCCAGTGAAAGATGAGATTCAAGGTCTCATATTCTCGACAGACAAGGGCACTATTTCTGCAGGTGCTGATTGTTTCAGGTCTCAAAAGACCTTCAACAGCCGAGCTGTGGAATATTTAGAATTTGATCTGCCAGGAAAAATGCTCTCTCAGGGCCCTCTTAGGTTTTATATGGGAGCGTGCGGTCTTCATTATGTTCTGAAAAGCCTGTTAACTTGCCCAGTGTCCAGATCAATACTAATAAGTACACAACAAAAAAAACACTCAAGTGGCTGACAGATGCTGGGTGCATTGACACAGAACCACTCTCATGAATCCCATCATCCTTCAGCCTAATGTAAAATGAATAGAGGCATTTAAAAAGATTTGTTTTAGCAAGAGAGTTGTATCTTATTTCTTCCTTCCTTGTTTAGGGTGATGAAAAACTGTGCATATTAATTTAATTTCCTGATACAAAAAGGGTAACTAACCCTTACACTACTTCACCATTTTGTTTTAAATAAAAGGAAGAACCATGGGCTTATTTCTGTGACACAATCAGGTAATATGCTTGGGATTTCTCTATATTCTACAATGTTCAATCCTATCATAAGAGATGCTGCCTTTGCACTTGAAGATCTTTGTCAAAGTTCTTGAAGCTTTTTTTTTAGCCATCAGGACACTGTATATTACAGGGAAGGAAGGAGACAGATACAGAGTTGTTCATCGTTCTGTGAATTAAAAACACACACATACACATAATAAAGAGATTAAAAGATTCCCTGTCTAGAATATTTTCTATAGTGTCCCAACTCTAAAAGAACCACTAACTATTCTTCAGCTTTGTGGATGTCACTTCAAAAGTTGTGTTTATGTGCCAGTACTGCGTTTATCCTCGTAAACTCCTATCCTGCCCCCGCGGTCATGCAGCAATATGAGCTACCAAACACATCTGAACACCAGTAGAAAGCAACATGAGATCAACTTGCGATGTGCTATTGTGCACCTTGGTGGCTGACTTGTGGTTGTTCACCACCACTGTAATTTTAATACCATTTACAGGAAATGCACGTTTCCTGCTTTCCTTCCTCGTTTTAGTCGAAACTCTCACCACAATAACCATCTTTTTCAGTGTCAGACATCCCAAATGTCCTTCTTTTGTCACATCTCTGCAGCTTTCTGTAGAATGGAAAATGAAAGCAATATGAGTCATAGCTCTGCAATGATGGGACCTAATCAAGATTTTCTCGTGTCCCTGAGCTGCTTGTGTTGCAAATCCCTAATCCATCTTGTGGATGTCTTATAGAGAACAATGTGCATTCATCTGATTTGCTGTAGCATAAAAGATTTATTACAAGCATTTTTTAAACAAGGAAACAGAGAAAGGGGGGAAATACATTGGGTTGTATTTTTTTATTATCAAGGACCTTATTGTGGAAACCTTATGTATACCACAAGGAGCATGACACATATTTTGGCCAAATCCAAGCATTTTTTTCCATGCTGGGAAGCCCCTCTACTTTAATAACCCTACTACTTGCCTTTTGGCGGAAAGCTTGTCTCAACCAGCAGTGAGTGCAAAACAATTCTCAGGCTTTGCATATGCAGTGCTATTGCATCTTCATGATTTTCAGAAGGAGCAACACAACTCCTTATTCATTCCACTCCCACTCCAACCTGCCGTACAACTTGTCCAGAAATGCAAAGCATCCTGTAATCACGCAGTGTGAAAGATTTCACCTTGCAACACAACTCACAGCCCAACACAACTGGTTTCATCTAAAATTAGCACAAGACTCTACAACGCCAAGAACCCTTGGACGAGGAAAATCTGCACTTTTCACCCCGTTCTGGCTTTTATTTCCACCAAATCACGTTAATGGCTGATGACGCATCTTTGTTGAAATCTCTGGAGTATTGTGGCTTGTAGCAGAATTCATCATGCTCTGTGTGTGTTCAAATAAATAGTCTGTTTTTTTTTTCTTTTTGGGTTATCGGAGGGAAATGTTTCACTTCAGTGTCAGGCATCAGTTAGCAGCTGCGTAGAGTGCAAGGAACACAAGAAAATCAAAAACAAAGCAGATGTAACAAACCAGATGTCCTCAATTCAATTTTGGGTTTGTCAAATAAGATTTCCTCGTAAAGTTGTATGAATGATCTCATCTGTTTTCTCCCACTGGTTTTCCGGACTGTTACATCACTCTTCAGCTCATCAATTCACTCTCCTTTCACCTCACAGTGACAGCTTTATTTCGATTGCTTCTTAAGTACAGTAGACAAAGACAAAGCTTTGTGTTATTTGTTAACAGTGCCAACATTCTCTTTACATAGTGCTATCCATCCTATTCCACTTATCCAAAGTCAGGTTGCAGGGGAAGCAGCCCAAGTGAGGAAGCCTTGGCTACTTTGTCCAGCTTCTACCAGCGGAGCCAGAGGGATTCTCTTGCTCCGCCTCGTGTTTAAGAAGTACAAAACTAAGTATATACATATTATATGCAGGCCTTAGTTCATTATTTTTTTAGACTTTGTCACGGGCCAGTTGAAAATCAATTGCAAACCACAGTTTGCACACCACTGATTTCAACCAACACTCCGGCCTCTGTGTTTGAATCTGAAGCCAGTTGCTCTATATTTAGCTGCACCATAATAGTGGCTCTGCTCCTGCTTGATTAAAGTGAAGGGAATATTTTCCTGGTGGCTTTAACACTCATGATGGAGTGGCTTCTCTGAACGATGAAGTGCCTATCAGCATCCTGCTCTGCCCTTGTGGTTGTAATTTTACACTTTAAGAAATGACAGCTAGAAAGTCAGCTATTTGTAAATAAAATGAATATTGGGTGGATATTTATCTTGAAGCAGAATTGTATGGAGACATGTTTGTCACAAAATGAACAGTGGCCGTAATATTCATCTAAAATTCTGTCACACAGTAAATAATGGCATGACCCACGCACGCATGGGGAGAACATGTAAACTCCACACAGAGATGCCCAAGGGGAGATTCGAACCGAGGTCTTCCCGGTCAGCTGAAAGTGTGGTCAAAATGCTAACCACTCGTCCACAGAACCGATTTCAAATAATAAAAGGAAGACTTTATGTTATTCAACACAGACTGCTGCAAAGACAATAGACAGTGGTTCTGCATTACGCGGGTCCTTCAACACACGCTTGTATTTGCCAGTGGAGAATCAGTAAGCTGCAGTTACTAGGCTTTACTGCCTGTCTGCGCCATTCTTCTGTTATGTCATACATTTTAAGACAATTATTGACTAACTCCGTCGAGCTACAACATTTATGCATTCATTCATACTGAGTGCTGTGTCTAATATGCTGATGTCCTCATGAAACTAAATGAGGTAATCAGTATGAGGCACTGCATTTTGACACCCATAATAATAAACATGTTGTTCAATTAATACAGTACTTCTCAGAACTGAACAGATGGGATTTTTTTACATGTTTGTGTGTAAATATGAAGATTTCATAGTGGAAAAACATGCTTTTTTTGATGGTGTGGGTGTAAACTCTTCTTGGAAGCTCTCCATCTACTCCATGATTTTTTTTTTTGGTTGTGGGACTTGTCTGGCATCATCTCCACACTTCTGTTTCTTTTTACACTGCATTGAAAGTCAGCCAGGGAGCTGAGTCTCCCTCGGTCAGGTGATACAGTGGCACAGAAAAAAAGATGCCAGGAATTAACATCCAACCTGATGCCTTTTGCTACACTGCATTATTGTTATATGGGTAATAATAAGCAGGAGTCATGACGTCAATAGCACTGAGGGTTGTCAAAAAAGGCGATTATATTACAGCCAAGCCAGCCTTTAAGCCATTAATTTTAATCCAGCCCCCATATTGACTTGCAGAGATATTGTGAAAATACCCGAGTGACTCTATTTATTTATTTTATTTCCGAGTGCATTTCTGAAATTTGAGGATAATCAGACAGTAAAAGTATTTGGAACCCATCCTTTTGACCTTATTGATTTTTTTCTCCCCTTCAATCTCCCTCTGATTAGATCTTCTAAATGGAGCCCAGGAAAAGTGTGAGCTGCCTCCTTTGGATGGCTTTCCTCACTGCGAGGGCAAGATCAAGGTGAATTAAGTACACCATTTGTACATAGACAAAAACACCATTTCACACTTGCTTAACTCTGTGGTCATTGCAAATGTGCTTGTTGATGAATTAGTAAAGCAGCGATATCTGCAGAAGTGCTTTACTTGCACGATAACAAATTTTCTCTGTAGTCCTTTTTGTATCTTCCATACTGCAGCTACTGTTCATGTTTGGATTGTATTTACTTAACTATATTTATCCAGTATCCAAGCCTCACCAAATATTTTTGCAGTCATCTTGCCTTTTAATTCTCTTCCTCAGTGGATGAAGGAGATGTGGCGCTCAGACTCCTGCTATTCGAGTTATGGTGTGGATGGGTCCACCTGCTCGTTTTTCATTTACCTCAGCGAGGTGAGTGTAAACATCTGAAAGGTTGTCTCACTGGGGTGCAACATAACATAACCTTAGTTTTGATGTACAGTAAATTGTTCCCATAAATATGAAATGTGTAATAAAATTGCTCAAAGTATGTCAGTATGTCATAGTCAAAATTAAGGTTAAAAGTGCATTAATTCTGATAATTCTGTTTACTATTTGTATCTGCCGCGATTGAGCCATCCGCTGGGGAAGTACACCCCAACTGTCCTTCGCCTCACGTCAATTTCCATGAGATTCCACGTTCAACAGTAAAAAAAAAAGTTTGGCCAATTTCGTAACTCTGTCCAGAATTCTGTGAACGCGGAAATCATCGGGCCCAATAAGCCCATCTGATATTTCATAAGCCTGCACACTCAAGTTCAAATACGCGGCCTATGCCTTGTATAAATGTTTGCTTGGGGACTGCCACATTCTGATTTGTAATGGGGGCGATCCAGATCAAACAGCATGTCAGCAGCAGAAGGGCTTGCATCAGTGCTTTTATGAATGTTGCGCTTTGAGGAGTACAGTAGAAACATATGACAAATGAACTGGTAAATGTTTCCTTTAAGTGCACTACATCTGAGTCTTTTCTTTTTTGATAGGTGGAGAACTGGTGTCCCCGCCTGCCTTGGAGGACAAAAAGCCTGAATGAAGACATTGATAGGAGGGGACAGGTGTGACACATAGCATCTGCAACAACACACACCATAGTATTTCCAGAGAATTCACATCAACTCTGTTTGTTTGTACAAGTCGGCGAGCAAACTACTTCCTTATATTAATATACTGTATAGTTTAGAAAAGCATTCAGGTTCCCAGACAGAGTATTTGAGTGTTTAGTATTGTTGTTTTTTAATATCATCTCACTTGATTTTTAGGACCACTCCCATCGTTCATTCTGTATTATGTTACACAGCTGGAGAAAAGACACCCTCGGAGTTATTGTTTGGACCATCAAAACACCACATGCACTCGGGCTAAGTGTATGGGCAGAGTTTGAATACATTAGTGCCTAAAAAGACTTTAGGTTTGTGGCCACAAAGTTCTATTGTGGTGATCAAATTTTCAAAGAGGGCAGTAATGGACAAATAGTCTAATCCAAGTG
Organism: Doryrhamphus excisus; assembly: GCF_037039965.1. Taxonomy (NCBI): domain Eukaryota; kingdom Metazoa; phylum Chordata; class Actinopteri; order Syngnathiformes; family Syngnathidae; genus Doryrhamphus; species Doryrhamphus excisus. The sequence goes on along the minus strand of NC_136371.1, from coordinate 7,777,522 downwards.
TCAGTATGCCTCAACAGCATAAAAAGGATTGAGAAGCTTCCATTGCCAAAGCCAAAGTGAAGGGGCCTTGGGACGAATCGGGAATAATGATTTTATATCCTTGCCCATGCGAAAGCTCTCTCAAATCCCACTTAGAGCATTTCTCTAGGCTGACAGGCCTGTGCACAGTCCATGGTATAAGCACTGGAAAATAAGGCCCTGTTTCACCGCTGCGGGTGAATCAATATTAATCACTCTTCATCCCCTCTGGTTGCATCAACACTGCTGAGCCCTCCATGGTGGGGAACTGCCATTTGACAGGCTTTGGAGATTTTAATTCAGGCCTGGATTTTAATAGGTTCAGCCCACGGAAGTGATTTCCTGTCGTGATGAGAGATGTAAATGTGCCGCTGCAACCATGTTCCAGCCATTTTAGGAGCTGGCCCCCGTGATTGCGTCAATCATCCCCTTGTCTTTCATTCTGCCATTCTCTGTCCAAATGTATTCATTATTATAGGGCTTGGCGATATGTACCAAATATATTGCAGTTGATAACCGATATACAGTATATCCCGCACGTGCCTAGGGTTTCTCTGGGTACTAAAGATATTTGAATATATTGTATAGTCAGTGCATGCAGAAATGTATCTCATGGTTAGCCAAAAGTTCATGTTGAAGTATGTGCACACATTTGTTTTGGCTCACATTTGTTTGTGTAACATTAACATATGCAGGCAGAAATCCGGACCAGTTTTGAAGAGCTGTACCGTATGATGTCTAAGCGGGAGGAGTTCCGCTGGATGATGCTGAGGATCAAACGCATGGCTGAGCCATGGGTCCGTGCCATTCGATCGCTGGCTGCCAAGCAGAACCTGACCAAGCGTAGGAGAAAGAAGGTAGGGCTTCGGCCCGAGCAGCGGAACGATGCTCACAGTCGTGCAAAGCAATAAGCTGATGTTGCTCTGCAGTGCGTCTCACAGGTTAATGCAGCTATTTGAATATGCACTTCTAAAATTGGATTTAGTGGTACCTCCCTCCTTTCTTTCACACCCCTATTTTAAGTTATTTTGTTTTTAAATGTGTTACACTGAGGAGACTTCCATCATAAAAAATGTACCAGCTTACATTTAGAAGAATATCACAGCTATTTTTGATTGTCTTTTCCATCGAGTGAAAGGACTGACATGGATATTCCATTGTGTCACAAGCAGCTGCCAGTTCGCACTTTTAAATAATGCACTCACACTCCCATTTGACCTGCCTTGTGCTTCAGTTACATCATATTCCCAAGATGGCTTGGTGCTAGAGCAAAACAACATTAACTTTATTGAAGCAGATTTGAGTCCAATTTTATACATTTATACATACAAAGACAAACCACATTTTACGTTCACACAAATGGAGTCTCCAGTGAACCTTACCCAACAAAGAAGAGAACACCATACAGGAAACCTTGAGCCAACAGTCCCTATTTGGAAACCATTTTTTATTGTACTACTTCCCAACTCTTGTCATTGTTCCTGTCTGCCCTGTCAGGTCCTGGTCCATTTGGGTCTGCTAACTAAAGAGTCAGGCTTCAAGATTGCAGAAAACGCCTTTAGTGGCGGCCCACTGGGTGAATTGGTCCAGTGGAGTGATCTCATAACCACGCTGTACCTACTAGGCCATGACATCCGCATCTCTGCTTCCCTGGCTGAGCTCAAAGAGTAAGTACATTCAAGAATTGTTTGTTTTAACCAGTGCACCGCGAACTGTGCCTGGAAAAGAAATTAAATTTTTTTTGCTTAGACACATTTAATTTGAGTGACCACGAAACAACGTTTCTTGGGGTTTTATTGCCCTGACAAACATACATTTTATCTTGCATGTGCCTAATATTGAATAGAAGCCCACTGGAGTGTGAACTGCTGCGCTGTGCAGGTTTTTTGACCAAACAAATTAATCCCACCTGCTCGTCTCCACAAGCCAGCTTCACTACCTCCTCTCTTGCTGTACTTATTCACTTGATTATTCACATAGAAAAATGCATTATATGTGAATTTGTTTCCAATACTACTATATTTATGGCCTTATTTTTGATGACTTTGAAATTGTTTGACTATATGTTGCCAAACACGTCCTTCCAGGATCATGCGGAGGGTGATGGGAAATAAGTCCAGCTGTCCCACTCAAGGTGATAAGGTTGTTGAACTCATCTACATTGACATTGTGGGCCTCACTCAGTTTAAGAAGACGCTGGGACCTTCGTGGGTCCACTATCAGTAAGTACTTTTATATTTGGAATTAAAGGGCCTCTCAGAACTGTGCTGCTGTCCATGTAGTGGACAAAGGTTCAGTGTGCTATCTTGCCAACACTGGTTTTGTCTCCCGACACCTTGGCTTAAATTTCATCACTATTTTATCACATAGTACACTATCTTTGTCCCTGCGTGTTTCATGTAACGAAAAGAGTACATTTGGTGTATTTTTGAGATATTTATATATTTGAATGCATTTAACATCATCAATTCATAGATACAGTATATGGACAGAATTATATTGCTCCAACTTAGTTTTCCTATACACACTCTTGCTACAGATTCTGCTAACTGGTTTTAAAACGGTATCGGGTATAAGCTTGTTGACAGTGAATGTATTTTTTGCACACATGTCATATTCACCAAAAGGGTTTATGCGTCCATTCTATTTTCCGTCCAATGGTCTCTTGAGAGTTGTAATTGAAACCTTTTTGGTTTGAAGCGAAACTTATACTGTCAGAAAAATAAAAGGAACAGTAGATCAGGGGGCACGGATGGCCCCCTGGTTCCTCCTGTTTGTCACCAGGTTTTGTTTCACTCCGCGATAACACATTAAACTACATCCACTCCCATTGTGCCCTAAGGAAATTGATTCAGCACCGGTTGTAATCTAAGGTCCAGATGTTGTTTGCTGCATTATTTCCCTGGCTATTCATGTCAGAGCACTAAAATCTAATGAAATGTTGAAGTGCTGGTATTGTTGGAGACTATTGCTGTACCTTGAAATAGCTTTCAAGTGTCCTGCTAACAAAAACACAAACACAGGGTCAAGGATTGTCCATGGGATCTTTACGCATTTAAATGATGTCATGTCAGTGTAGCTTCTCTATTAGTGAGCAGATTTTGTCACTTTTGGGGTCAAAACCAATCCTGATTTAGAAAAATAAGCACATTATGACTCATCTCATGAAACTCAGAGCAGGAACGCTATAAAACGCTGACGATGGAAAACTGCCATACATAAACACCTCCCCTCGAACACACAGTTTGACTTCTTTTTATTATGCAATTTGTCAAATGAAATCTATCACTGTAAATATGCTAATCCTTTTGGAAAATACAATTTTTACAGAGATGGGTTGACTGAGATGTGTTAAAGCACGTATACATCATGTTATGGCCCGAGCATCACTTCCCCATCTGTCGTTTGAAATCTGCTGGGACAATTGAGAGGATGTGTTTTTGTTCTTGTTTCAGTTTTGGACTGCAGTCATGGTGAATACTGTATGTCTCACCGGGCCCTTCACAGTTCACGCAGCCAGCTGCACACCATCTGGCTGCAATGGGAGACAATCAAGACCTGAATTATGTTGATTAATGCTAATATTTGTTCTTGATTCAGAATAATTTCTTTAATTATCTTGAAAATACCAGAAAAATCACATTATAGTAATAAGATTACAGTATATTAAAACGACTCGCCGTGAATTAATGCTACACCTTTTAGTGCTTGTTTTGCAACTCATTCTTCTTTTATAGACATGACATTAGAAATGTAGTGTTTCACATAGCTGCCCTTCACAGAGCAGTCCAGGAGTTTCAAGTCATTGCAAATATTGCCACCATTAGATTTACTGGTGATCAGTTCAAACCAGGGGTCAGTCTTGTCTGCAGCTGTGAACAGACTAAGTCATACCGGAAATCTGCAAATAGATGAATGGTTAAGTAACATATTTTTTGCATTTGACACACCACAGGTGCATGTTGAGAGTGCTGGATTCATTTGGGACGGAACCAGAGTTCAATCACGCCCATTATGCCCAGTCCAAAGGTCACAAGACACCGTGGGGGAAGTGGAACCTTAATCCTCAACAGTTTAACACCATGTTCCGTAAGTGGCTGACATTCATGCAGGGATATAAAAAGGTTTACGTGCTGTTTTATTCTGAGACTGAGGTAGTAGGGTGAAGAGTGATGCGTCACTCAGATTTCATCACCTGAGCAACTGTGATTTAAAATTAGGTGAAGATGATGGAGAACGCTATACTTTTAGTATTGTATTGTATTACAATGTACATTATCTGCATTCTGAATATCATCTCCCATCTTATGTTGTCCTGCACATTAAAGAGAGGCACTCAGGTCTCCATTAACAGTTATGAGTATAAAGAGCTTTGTGGTCTCTTTGTGACATTACCCAGCCCCATTTTTTGAGGTGAATGTGGAGGGGCACATCAGAGGAGAGAAGCAATCAGACTTCCCCTAGAGTATTGAACATGTTCCCATTGTGTAGAAAATGTAAAATGTGACTGTGGGGGTGAGCTGTGGAGCTCAACAGATTACCGCTGCAGCCATTTAATACGGTTTCTGGAAAGTCTTTGCAAGTCTCAAGAAGTATCCAGTAAAATTGTGCAAGTCCAAGTCATGTCTCAAGTCACGACAAATATTCATATTTAACTCATCAGTCCTGATTTGAAACTCCTTTTAAGTGACATTCTCAAGTGGGTGTGTATGCTCACGCACGTGGAAGCAGTAGATGTTGTGGTGGGGCGGGAGGAGGAGAGAGAGGAAAGGCTGGGAAGTCGTAATTTTTGTTGACCGTTTCGTCACTCATTTTTTAATGTGTTCTTTTGTTGCTTTATCACGTTTCTGTACACATGACTTCACAAGATTATACTAAACCCAGCAGCAAAAGGCACAAGGTGGCTACATTACTTGCTTGTTTGCTGGACCGGTCTTTCAAATGGCTATCCTGACACCTAATTGAAGATATCATACTACATTCATTTGTTGAGGAATTTGCATAGTGCCCCTCACCTTTGGGTGCAAAGTGCAGGTTTGGATCGCACTATTTAAATTAAGTAATTAATCATGGCAAGATACAATGGCACAATGTTGATAAGTCATCAACTAAGAGAGAAACCCTCAACAAAGGCAGAGAGCTGACACCAATAATAAGTTTCATCCTTCCCATGAGATATTTTTGTACTCAAATAACTTCAAATTAGCCAACTATTCATGTAAATCACAAGAAGCTTCTCTACAACTACTTGTGTGTTTTCTTCATAGAATTATTTATTGTAGGTTAAAAAGCTCACTGTCCCCAGCATTAACGATGTAAAACAGTACACAAGCTGCATATAAGCAGTAAAAAAAATGTGTGCATTGCATAATGTTCAGACAGATCGGTCAGATAGTTAACAACATGAGATTGCATGAAAGTAATATATGGATCCCTGTGCTTATTGTTTGAATGTAGATATAACAAAGGACATATCTGGTAAATGGTGTCGTATTTCTTCTATCCAGTTTGGTCGATTATTTTAAGAGCAGGCATGCCCCCATTAATCATTGTTTGCTGGAATTGGGATACTTTGGCTTTTTGGCCAGTGAGACACCACGACGGCAAATCGAGCTCATTCATCTATTTCGTTTTGGCCACGGTTGTTAGTGGGAAAAAAAGGGTTTTCTCCTCTCAATTAGGCACACATCTTAGTAGTATCTTTTTTTCTGATTCCTCACAAAAATGCAGTTATAATTAGGGGTGTAACGATAAAGCGGTTTCGTACATACCACAGTCTCAAAGATCATGCTTTGGTTCATTTTTGGTGCCGTAAGGGTACGAAATACAAACAATTAAATAACATTAATTAATTCATTTTCTACCGCTTATCCTCGTGCTGGAGCCTATCCCAGCTGTCTTCGGGCAAGCGGCGGGGTACACCCTGGACTGGTCGCCAGCCAATCACAGGGCACATATAGACAAACAATAATTCACACTCACATTCATACCTATGGAAAATTTGGAGTCGCCAATTAACCTAGCATGTTTTTGGAATGTGGGAGGAAACCGGAGTACCCGAAGAAAACCCACGCATGCACGGGGAGAACATGCAAACTCCACATAGAGATGGCCGAGCTTGGGTCTCCTAGCTGTGAGGCTTGCATGCTAACCACTCTCCACCGGGCAACCATTAAATAACATATACATATGATGTTAAATGAATGAATATTTTATTTATAGTATACGTGAGTTTCTTATTGGCTGAAGTGCAGCATTTATCATTCTCCCTCACCTTTTGTTGTATCTACTTGTTTTAGTCCATTTACGTCAGGACTCAAACTATTTGGTGTGGTGACTTATTTTTTTCCAAAACGCTCTTTTTTCTGTTTTTGTTTGTTCATTTTATTTCTACAATTTGCTAAGGGCCCATAAAAAAACAAGATGCAGGCAGCCCTTCGGACATCCCTGGCTTATATACGAGTATACTGGATGGAAAAGTGTTTCAGACAAGTGTCTCCAGGCTTTCTTCTTAGTACTTCTTCACTAGTCAAGACTCCTGCTCTTCAAAGCCCGGGCTGCATGCGCATCACCGCCTGGTGAAAATATTAAGATCAATCCTATTGATTTTCAATGTATCCTACTACCGATTCACATTCAGCGATGTAGTCAAATGGTGTCAGAGGATTGAAGGTTCAGTCTTTCGCTGTAAGTGGGGCAGCTTCAAAAACTTGAGGTACCCATAAGAGACATTTTCCCCCAACAAATCGAAGAATCGAAGTGACAGATCTTCTCATCTCTTCCCCATTTCCTGTTCGCTCTCCTCCTTGCATGGCACAAAGACCCATAAATCACACCATGGAGCAGATAAAAGGCTCCACTGTGTGCTATAATGTTAGGAAGTACAAATGGGGACAAGATCCGAATGCAGTAAACTGGACCAAATCACACTGCATGCCACTCTGGCATTTTTAATCACACGCAGTGTGAAGAAGAGCTTTCACCGTGATAATGTAACACTTGTATGGCATCCTGCCTAGAGAGAGTACTGCATACCGTATTGCCTTACTTAACATGTCCAGACAGGAAAATTTGTCAAGCTGTTGTGTGAAAAGTGAGGCAGTGCCACAGTATCTTTTACTCATTATCCAAGTGTAATAGAAACACATTGTTGAGTTCAAAGCATTGTGTATTGAAGTGATCCATAAAGATAAAAGGCTTATTTTATTTGTTATTCATCTAGAGAAGAGATGACTGGCAGCTGAATTTGCAGTTGAAATGTTCTCAGTAGACCAGTCATCATCATTATTTTCTTTACAGAAGCAAATTCCTTTGCAGTGAATGACCTTAATTGGCTTCTACGCTTGGTTAGCTCAGACCACAGCATCACCCCAGGGTTCTGCACAAAACCCAAATGCACACCAAAACAGCCCCCCCTCGAAGTAATTTACTGCTTGCTTTCACAGAACAAATGAAGGGATGATATGGCTTGCCTTTTGTTTGTCTTGAATGCGTCTTTTTTATTGCACGTTGTAATTTCAATGTAAGCTTGAAAAGACTTTTAGTTTTAGAAAGCAAATGGCATTCAAGTGAGGACAGAAAACCGGTGACCTCATGTAATGGTGGAGTGGTACTGTCCCATTTTTCTATGAAGTGGGAATGTGTGCCTAACTCGAGCAAAAAAAATAAGACTTATTTTTAAAAGATATGTATTTTAAACATTTATGGCCACAATTATGAATATATGAAGGTGAGGAAAAGGCTACTTAATAATTTCTACTTTGAGGCAAAAACACACTGATGAAAATAAACATTTCTTCTATCCCTTTACTTCCAACAGCTCACACGCCAGACAACAGCTTCCTGGGCTTTGTTGTGGAGCAGCACCTCAACGCCAGCGACATCAAGCACATTGATGATATCAAGAGGCAAAACCAATCTCTAGTCTACGGCAAAGTTGACAATTTTTGGAAGGTATGAAAACTGTTCATGAATCCCATCAATACACAAAAGTTTAGAACGAGATTTTGACACAATAAACCAATATGTACTTGTTTATGACACACTCTCCAAACCTGGCCAGATCTTTACAAGGATATTCTATTCTGTATATATCTGAAGTGTGTATATACCGTATTTTCTGGACTATAAGTCGCTCTGGAGTACAAGTCGCACAAGGCCAAAAATGCATAATTAGGTATAAAACATACATAAGTCGCACTGGAGTATAAGTCGTATTTTTTGCGGGTAATTTATTTTACAAACTACTTGACCAAAACGGACATTACATCCTCTGGGAAGACAAGTTCTAACAATAAAATAATAGAGAACAGGCTGAGTAAGTGTAAGATATGCTAACACAATGGTTATTCAGCTACACAAAAAATAAACATGAACAGAAAAGGTGTCCAGTATTTATGTAACATAAACAGGTTTTTCATTTATAAGTCGCTCTGGAGTATAAGTTGCAGGAACAGCCAACCTATGAAAAAAAGTGTGACTTATAGTCCGGAAAATACGGTATATATAGTCAGGATAAAAGGAATCTTGGATGATAATAGGTCTTTCCGTGATTGGCAATTTCATCCTGTATATTAGGGAGGAAACCACAAAAGCCTTACAGGCATATCATGGTTTTATTGGGACGGCCTTGGGTAAAACTTTGACGGAAACCTCATAGTACTGTGGTTTAAAAGGTCCGGTTCTTATCACCCTCTCAGTACAGCTGTAATGTATTCAAATGCATGCTCAGACTGCGTCACAGAAACCAAGGGGATTACTGTATCCTTGACAAAAAAAATGACAAGGAGACTTGGAGAGATTTGCACATTGTTTTGCATACTATGGACAGCAGGATTACTGGCCCTGACTTGATGAGGTTTTAGCTGACACCGTCTGTTTCATAATGCTTCCCTCCAGATCAATCAAGGCTCTTGTACACCACATTTTCTAATTGCCTTTTGGACAAAGGCCTCATTTCGTGCCGAAATTAACAGGGTGTGCTTGACCCATCAGCTGTCACCCCCATCCCATATTACAATGTCTCAGATGGAGTTGGACAGTTGATTGGAGTTAGCGGTGGAGGAACTTGGCCAGACATCAGCCTTCATCTAGACACCTCTTGGGATGAACTAGAATGTTGTCTAGGCCAGACATTCTTATCCGATATGAGCATTTGACCTGAAAATATCTTACAGGAATCGAAAGCATTCTGTCATTGGCAGTTGAAAGACCACCTTCATATTTTGTACACTTTTCTATCTGCTTAATGACTCGGTGTTTGTCTAATTATCTTTGATTATTGAGTTTAATTGGTGCCAGACCCTAATGCAATAAATGAATGTCTGTGATGTAGGATTTAATATTAATAAATGGAATAACCTGTTTAGTAAAACCTGATTAGTTATTGAAAACCCGTGAAAGTGTGAGGGGGCGATGTTCGAATGACCGTAACAGTCAATTGATAAAAAAATATTTGGAATGAATGCAAAGGTAGAGTTTTGTTTACTGCCTTCAGTAATAACCTGAGTGGTACTGAAGCGGAACAAGGTTGTGTGACTGCTGGTCAATTTAATCAATTACCTATTTGGCCATACTGGTGCAAAGTTCACACAAGTCCGGAACTTTGAAATGCAATTAATATCCTCAGGACCTTCAAAGTCAAATGAACAAAAAAATACGAAGAAATTCTAAATAGTGCATCGTATTATATTTCCAAAACTCCCGCATTAGTCGCTGCTAAATGTCCAGTTTGGGTCCCTTAGGTTTCATGCAGCAATATTCTATTCGCTGTGCCTTTCCAAGGCAGGCCAGGAAAACCCATCAGTTCACAGCAAGAGGCATTAGCTGCTAATCAGACTCCCCAGTGTGTTCATTACCTCCTGCTTTTAATTAAAGGACCATTTTGGAGCCGACTGATAACAAGCCAACTGCCTTACTTTGTTTCCCTCCCTCTATCTTTTAGTCTGTCCGTATCACTTCATCCATGTTGTGGGAGTCCATGATGGACAATTTCTATTTCCCCTTTGAAAACTGCAATGATTTTTTTGCTTTAAATGAGAAAAAATGTTTTTTTCATAGTATATGAGGTAAATTATATGTTGACAACAAGGCATACAGAATGTGACAGGAAAATCTCCAAAAAATAGAAATACCAAATGTTATACAGGCGGTTTATTCGGCCATTCTATTTTTCTGTCAATGCCATGAGAGTAGCGCATCTCCGTGTTGTAAACACTAACCTTGGTACAGCATTCTCAACAACCAGATGACACCGTTCTTGTACTTGACAAGAGGACTTGAACACAAATGGTACTTCCTACGTAGATACAGAAAGCTGTTTGAGGGAGGCCAGTCACACAAATGGTATGTCATTAATCAAACCATGGTCACATGTGCTTACAAAGCACAAAAAAATACTTACCTTAGATATGTTTTTTCAGCCAATATAAATGTGTTGGCTGGATACTCTTTCTATGTCCCTTTTCCCTGTATGCTTCCCACCCGCTTCAGAGTCAAAATGTTTCTCTATAGGAACATGTGAATTTGAAACGGAACATTGTCACACACAATCATAATGGTCATATATCACGGCTCTCTGAACAAGAGACAAGAAACGTCCACTACATTACTAGATTGCACCATGCAAGACATAGCAGTGCAGCACAGAACGTGATTGATAAGACGTTTATCATCAGAAGCATAGATGAAGTAAGAGCGACGGTCTCTCTTCCAAGGTTAGGGGCACACTTTATGCTGAGTTGTACCACTGGCTTTGTACCCAGGCACGCCCATATAAGGAAGTCACAGTCTGGATAGGCTCACTGTGAAGTCACAGTAAGCTGGTGTTAGGTAAAACTCTCTGAAACTGAGCATTTTGAGCCATCCCCAACTTCTTTTAGGGCTCACTTCCAAATGTGCGAACGTCTTTGGCATCGTTTAACACGATAATACAACATTTGAACAACATTTATAGGTCAGAAAAGTGGAAAAAGCTTAACAGGTTCCCCTTTGAGAAGCATATGTTAAGTCAAAAATGGAGGTCATGGAGGTCTGGTTTTGACTGAGCATGCAGCCAGTGTTGAGCTCTGTTCCCTTTCTGTCTGAACCTTTTTTATGTCTAATTTCACTTCCATGGTGGTGACGTTCCTTTCCTTTGATGCAATTCCATCGGAGTCTGACTTGAGCTTGGGAGACATGATGATGGGCAGGAGGTTAGGGTTGGCCTTCCTCAGTGTAGCTATTTGCAAGTGAGTACGCATTCTACGTATAGGTATTTATTGATCTATTCTCGTATTTATTAACCAAACCACTTTGGCTGAAACTATGTTTTTAAGTAATTCATGGCAGTGCTTTGAAATCAAGAAACATCTTAAACCAAGGACCAGCTTGATTCCGTTCTGTATCTTCACATTTACAACACATAGGTGGTTTGTTGTGCACATAGGCTCAGTCAACTTGAGTGAAGTTGGCCCCCCACCTTGTTAAAAACTGTGTGTGGTAAAATTGACTTATTTTTTAGTGCTATGTGTGTGCTATTTTGTGCAGTAAAAATTACTGTTTGTGCTGCTTTTGTTTTTAACGATTAACGATTAGTATCTTTTTTCATTCTGAGCATGTGGGGGGCCTTTGGTTGACCTATGTAACAAACTGTAATAACTCAAAAATGAAAGCAGCACAAACATTAATTTTAAAATAGCACTAAAAAAAATGAGACTACTTGACCAGAGTTTTGAGTGAGCTGGGGGACCAACTTCACTCAGGTGCTCGGTCCTTAGCGTTGTGTAAAAAACAACTCTGTACAGAACTAAAGTAAAAGTTAAATTGAATCTTAATGTCTCACACTCAAACTCTATTGCAATGTTACCTTTCAAAGGAGAGCCCGAGATTGGAGAATAAATCTCTAGTTGCTGAAATAAAATGACCAGGCTTTCCGGATGGAGCTGTTTCCATAGCAACCCAGTAGTGGAAAGGAAGCACAAGTGATAAGAGACCCTGCTTGGTGTTCACTGTCACTTTTTTTTTGTCTCACTGCACACAAACACCATTGTTAAATAATGTAGAAGGCCAGTGAGGTGATATATTAAATACTTGATTTTGGATATTTGTGTGCAGTTATGAACTCTATTCTCCATGGTGTGGTGGCACAAGTCACATTTTCTGCACATGACTCAGTCAGTACACAGACTGAGCTCTCCATCCCTGTTTTACCAGGTTTAGTTTCTAATTGTGAGTCTGATAAAGCAGAAGGAGCACCAGGAGTGTTGAGAATGAGGAGGATGCATGGAGAGAGCGGAGGAGAGCTTCAGGCCCTTGGCAGCAGATCAAAGGACATGGTGGAGAAAGACAATTTACACTGAGCTGACAGGGACGAACACACTCAGTGAAGTTGGCATTATGCTGAGTAGCACAGGCGGTCAGCCCACACTGTCACCTTACAGGATCATAAACGGACAACAGAGAGTCTCATCCTCCTTGTAATGAGGGATATTTGGGGTGTTTCAGTGTTTAGCTAGGCCTCTCTTTGTTTTTCTCTGGATGCAGTTTGGAGTGTTTTTGTGGAAGGCATCTTTCTTACACAGATTCCTCCACAGATAATGTAAATACTGTAGTATTCTTTTACGGCATGTGCCACGGACCATTTGTGGTAAAGTGAAAAGTGCTTGCTTTTTAGGCTGAGCACAGTGGTGTACCATCAGGGTCAGCAAATTGTTTTGTTCCATGAAACTGAATCAATGTATTCCCAACAGTCTATTCATCTTCATTTCACAGTCTCTTGGCTGCACTGCTTCACACTGCGTGTGTTGTCATGTCAGTGTCATCTGCCCAGGCCTTCAGAATCAGTAGTGCTGGCCCGTGTCGTTTAAACATTATTAGTAATGGGGCTGTTTGTTTGTTGCAGATTTCAGATTCGCCTCATAGAGCCAGCAAGTATGCTTACAATAATGTCAGCTTTTTTGTTTTTCCATCCTCTGATGTCTAATCATTGGTTATCTTGATGCTTCAATATAATAATAATAATAATAATACATTTTATTTGTATAGCGCTTTTCAAAATACTCAAAGACACTTTACAGAAGAATGGAGTTGAATAAAGCAAGTAAACAGAGTAGATGACACACCAAAATACAACATTCATTGGTTAATACACAGTTAAAACATGAGTAAAAGCATTCAAAACAGATTTAAAGAGGTGGGTTATTAGTTGTTTTTTGAAGGTGGGAAGGTCAGGGCAAGCAATATATTATATATATACATTATCTATCACATGAACAGCGCAGAGTGACAGAAATACTGCAAACATATCGAATAAACACTGAATATCATATTTATAAAACACGATCTGCTGTCAATTTCAGCCTGTGAGCGTGTTGTTGTTTTGTGACATGAAACAGTGGAAGTCTTCCAGACAATGGGTGGTTATAATGTATTTTATTTATGTTTTTGTCATGTTTTAAATACTAATTGTGAACTGCTCCGGATGATGATGTAGTGTAGAGGTTTGGAGTGGTATTCGAAGATAAAGGGTTAGCTGGGCTTGTTAGCAGTTATGGTATTCCTTCCCAATATCTGTTGATATTTTTATAATTGTGACAGGATAGTAGTGATTGTGTCGTTTAAGTTCCCATGTATGAAATGCACCGCCCGCTACTGAGAATGATATGAGCTCAGTGGCAAGACTCATTGCCTCCTCCTCACATACGGTATGCACTTGCAGTCTGTTAATGTGGATAATTATGCCACCCACTCCCTCAGACAACATACACTGCGGGGCTCAAGCCGTTCATAATCAGAAATGGGGATGCCTTCCTGGTAAATGACTCTGTAATGCATATTTTCCATACAGGGAAATGTAAAGGACAGAATGTCAGCACAAAATTAGTATACTCCCCATTATTATTGTCTTCGGTGTCTTTGTGCAAATGTCAATGCACTTCAAATAATAAATCCAACATCGTATATCTGACTCATTACTGTTCCATCACTGCAGAGTGTGCAAGGGAAACCATGTCCCCTCTTCCACTGCATTACTTAAGTCAAAATATTCTTGCTGATAAGCTCAAAGCCCCCCCAGAGTAGAGTTGGTCGGAAATGATTTCCGAGCCCAAGATGATCTGAGGTTCCTTTTCAGTATTGGGTTAGTCAATCCAAGCGTACCTCTTTGCATTGTGATGAGGCAGAACTGTCTCTCCTTTTCTTTTCTGGAAAGAGGCTTCATTTGAAACCAAAGCAAGGATGCACGCAGGGGTGAATATAAAACGAGGGGAAAGTGTTTTTGTGTAAACCTTGTGTTTGTAAGCGAAGGAGTCTTTCCAAGGTTATCTGCCAGACACTTGAACATCATAGACCGAACATAAGATGAATAGACTGAATGTGCGTGTGATTGAGCGTGTTGATCCCAGTGTAAACTGTAGATTAATTACAGAATCAACCAAATGTTTGGCATTACACGCAGTCCATTACAACAGTCTGCGCTACCTTGCAGCAATTCCTGAGCCTAAGGTAGTCTTCACAGTTCATACTGCACTCGTATACCACCTATGCCGCTCTCATTTCCTCCGTTAGTTGGGATTTACTTTCTGATTTTAAAAGGTCACACTCACCTCCTTCCTCCAATCAACCTCTCCAGCTAATGCAATGATTTTTATTCCTCCCGCAATCGATCGACTTCCGGGTTTCAGGTTACGTACTCCATTTGTATATGCTTACGTTCCGCTTTTATTTTTGTGCTTTTTGTATTATCCCACATTCCACTGACCTGCTGCATGCGTATGTGTGAAATGCTTCTAACAGCATCTGGCATGCAATGTCCTCTGACCGTGAAGCTTTATGTAAGGACTGCCTGAAAGGCTCATAGGCCATCTAATGCTTCTCCACTGCGCATACTCACGAGGTCACAACATCAAACATCAGTACACCCGGCACGTACTTATGCCCTTCCAAACTTGAGCTCCTTTTTTCATTAGTGTGCATTATACAGGTAACAACTTATGTTTAAAAAAGAAAATACCATATTGACCCAAATATAATATATGAAATTCTATTCTGAAAAAGACAGGTCTTTCAGGCTTATCCACAGTGCACACTGCCACAGACACAGTGGGAGTTGAGCGGAGAGAAAGCACTTCCAATAGATTTTCTTTATGGTTATGGTTCTTTTTTTTTTTTTTTTAGAATCAAACACCTGTCAAACGGATAAGAAATATAAATAAAATATAATTTAGCTGATGTTGAACATGATCGAAAAAATACTTTTTTGCATTTCATGATGTCTTAAATGTTTGTTTTAAAACTGGTCTTGGATTGTTTAATATTCGGGTCAATATGGTAAATATAATTTTACATCTTTAGATAGTTTAGAAATCTTATTGTTTGTAAATTTTGAAAAAAACTATTAAAGCCATCATTTCAGTTGAAGAGCTGATGTATTAACCATTACAAAGTAATTGGCACATGTCTCCACGGATACCTGCTGTTCACGACTCCCCCACCACGCACACAAATCTCCGCTCACCTGAACAAAAATATTAGAGGGGAGTGATTTCAGTTTCTAATTAGGACTTCTAACCTAATCACTCATACACACACACATACACACACGCCACACACTCAGCAGCCAGCTTTAGTTACAGCAGGCTGGCTGGAGGCATCTGATAGCCAAACCCACTGGGAATCTGTCGAGTGGCTACCTGAAATTCAAGCTCCAATCCCTGAGCCACACACACACACACACACACACAGCACAAGAGCAAGGGCAGAAAAAGTGTTTTGAGAGGCAGCCTTGTGTTGTTAGTTGGCTTGTATGTAAATTTGAAAGTTGGCAGCTTTCAGCAAGTGAGGCCTTGCTGCCCCCATGAGTCTTGACGCTATTGGTAATCGAGCAATGCTCCGCTGCATGTCTGTGTGTGTGTGTGTGTGTGTGTCAGAGCACGCCTACGGGCAAATGTGCCTTTGTAGCATCCTGTCATTATGGAGAAAGTAAAAACCACTTTTATCCATATTTGGTGGTCTTCAAATTTTTAAAGAGACGTTTTTTTCTCATGAGGGTCAGGCTACAGAGAAGACTAGAAGTGTCACAAGACATCCAACTCACGAGAGATGATTTTAATATTAATTTTAAGAAAATAACAATTTTTATTTAACATTCTCAAAACTATTTAGGGGGGTTTTGAAATGTTCACTGTCCCACAAATTGACAATAAACAATATCAACCTTTTTTGAGACCAATTAACATTACAATTAATACATAACAATGTAAACATTACAATTAATTAACATAATTAATTAATACATAATAATGTATCATAGTAATGAAACATTTCCTTTCATTTGTAATCCTTCACGTTGTAAAGTTGTGGAATTGCCATTTGTGTCATGTCTTTTGTCACAGTCGATTTGTATTGTACATACTATATAAAATGTTTGGAGCATTTCTTGAAATGCTGCCTTTATTAAAGAGCAGAATTTTTTACTTTTTTTGCAAAGACCATTTTGGCTGTTCTTGTATTTATTTTGCCGATCAAACTTCTCGGTGAGTGTTGACTCAGTGTGTCGTTTTTTTTTCCGAGATGGGAAAACTGTGTCAGGTGGATATATTTTTTCCGCCTAATTTCTTCTACATGCAACGCTGTTTGCAGGACTCCAGTCTTTTGATATGTGTATGCTAGAAGCCCCGCCTCCCCCGACAGAGACAAATTGGCTGTGTGATTGACAAGAGGTCTGACCCGGTCTCACAATGTCTCAACCAGCTCTTCTACGAAGAATGTAGGGGCTAATGCACAGAATGGTATCTCTTCCTGTCTGTTCGGAGGCGAGAGACGAGGAAAGCATACACGCATGCCATCCGTCCATCCATTCATTTTCTTCCACTTAGTCTCTGCAGCAGTCCTCAGTATGGAAGTCCAGACTTGCCGGTCCTTAGCCACCTCCTCCAGTTCCACCGGGAGGATGCTTTCTCAGGCCAGCCGTGACACATAATGCCTCTAGCATGGCTTAGGGTTTTCTCAGGTAGCTTTAACATAATGCAGGTGGAAATCAAAAAGGGCACTTTAATGTGTAATCCAATATTGTGTATGCAAATCCCGGAGAAGTTCTGCCCAGAACCATTACCGTGACTATGATACGAAATACATAAATTGAGATTTGCATTCAGTTTTTTTGACCCATCCTGAATGAACACATTTCCTGTTTTTCTCTCCGTTTCTCACAGGACAAAAAGAACTACCTGGACATTATCCACAGCTACATGGAAATACACGGCACCGTGCACGGCACCAGCACTGTGCACCTCCCAAGCTACGTGAGGAACCACGGCATCCTGAGCGGCCGAGACTTGCAGTTTCTCCTCCGAGAAACCAAGGTGAGCTCACCTTGGTTTGGATGCTCACCTGCATTTGGATTTTGTCATCAAAATTAACTTTCATCATGTCAAAATCAAGCTCATTCAGGTTTTTCTACATCCTCTTGGTTCTGCATTAAAAACGCTTTCATGCATGAAGTAATTTAAGACACTTAAGTCCTGAGAACAGTAAACAGTAGGTGTTTTCTTCAACCTTGCCGCACCTACAAACAGACTGCTGAGCTAATTGCCCTCATGGGGCTTAACCGACTGTACGGGAAAATTATCAGGGGGATGTCCTTCTGTGAAGTTTTATCATATACCAAGACCTTACATGACCACCTCCTGTCCAATCACTGCTCCTCTATGTCTTATCTCAGTTCAGTCCAACACACACACACACACACACACACACACGCGGATGGTAGCTTTATTTTCATTTTGGTTTATTTCTTTTGATGCCATCGTTCATGGAGAGATGTCATCATAACTGACACCCACCACTTTGGGATGAAGTGATTCAAATGTATTTCTTAAAGGGCAAGACCATTGTGACCTCATAAAACATATCTGCAGCGATAATTTGAGAATTCACCGGTATTCATCTTAACATTTTGCACAAATGTCACAAGAAGATCATGAAGTGATGACATTTTCTATCCGAAAAGGTCAGGTTCATTGCGACATTGCATTGTTCTGCAACAAAACACTTTCCTGTCATTCAGCATCCAACACTATAAACCTAATCATGCGGGAACCATCAGCCCTCGCTAGGAATATTTCAGCGTGAGCTTTCACTCCTCTAGGCCACAGGAGCTCTCACAGTGACTGACTTCCACTTCGGTTCCCCTCCCCTTTTAGCTGCCTATAAATGGAGGTTGACTGTTTCTCAAGGTTGAGGAGCTTTTGCATGCACTTACACAACACTTCCTCCAAACACAGATGTAGTGTTCTATGCTGCCACCTGTTGTCAAGAACCTGCTACTAACCAGGCATTTAAAATAACCCAAGTGTCTCATTTGGATTGAGTGTGGCCATAAACAACAACTTGACTAAACAAGATTTTCTTTTATGGCGCTTCTTCTCCATCAGCGATGTACTTATTTTTTTACAAACTAAATTGAATGCCATTGTTTTTACCATTGTCTTTATTTTGTAAGATAACGTGTGACCCGATTTACATGATTGTAAATAAATACACTTCAAGAACTGGATTTCTAACCACCTAATCGAGACGTATTAATCTGCCATATTAAACTTACCTGTAATCAGATGTGGTCTGCAAACCACAGCCATCATTACAACGTGGCTATATTTATAGGTTATCACATGGTTTGTCTGGTATCAGGCCAGGTATCATGACCCAACTGTCAGTATCAGCCCGAGACCTGGGCCTGATACCAGACAAACCATGTGATGATCTTATTATCACATACTATTTAATGATGAGCTTATTATCACGTACTATTTAATCAAAAGACCAGTGTAAACACAACAATTGCAAAAATATTTGAACAATAATATTTTAACAGTCTTATCTTATCAATGTCTGACAATTAAAGTTCCATTAATCAAGTTTGGGTTTTTTGGTGACTGGAGAAGCACTAGGCACTAAGCACTCGTGTGCTGTTCTCTGATTGGTTGTTTCACGGGCACGATACCAGAGGACATCTAGGGGGGCTGATACTGGACATGGTTAAACTCTATATTTTATCAGTATCACTGCCCTGGGCTTTGACACAGTATCATTTTGGCCTTTTCCCGTATCATTCATGGGCGGTTTCTAGGGTACAGGGCCAATTAATACTGTAGTATGTGATATTACTCCATGCCAGACAGGTCTAATTACCTCAGCTCTGGGGCTGGTTTTTAATAATGGATAGGTGTTCTTGCAAGGATTCTTTATGTTGACAGTACACATATTGATGGCATCATTAAAATATGAGCATTCTTCCAAAGAAAAGAACAAAAGCCAGACAGTAATTTCAATAGAATCATCATCATCAAACAATGTTTATATTCTAACACTGGTGGTCCGTGCCCGCTCATAAAGTGATTCAGAGAAGATAAACGACAGCACTATTGTTTTTTTTTTACTATACAGTGAAATAACCCTGTGGTTAAGGTTTGGAAAATTATATTTAATTTCACGGCTACTATAACAATGCGTGTTTGTGACCGTAACATTTTTCCCTTATTTTAACCCCACCCTCTTCGATGTGCCACATCGACTGTACTCTATTTTCTTTTGATGGCCGCCGGGGTTTGTTTGTTTCGGTCAGCTAACTGCTGCTATCAGCAAACAGCAGAGGCTTCTCGCACACAGCCAATGAACTGTTCTTGCCAGTTGCTTTAGTAGCTTTGAGCTGTCGGCTGCCACAAGTCGCCTCCTGCCCGCCTGCATCAGTGTTTGACAAGCTGGCAGTCATGTTAGCGTCAAGACGGACCCAGCTTGTGTTTGCGGGCGGCAAATGTTCAACCAAACTAAAACTAACAAGTCATCTGAGATCATTCTCAGCTTAGAACTAGAAATTGCATGTAAATTCTATGCTTTTTTTAAAATTAAAATTAGTTTTAATTCAGAGGATTGTATGAAAACAAGTCCAAAATACCGTGCTGGGGATAACATCAACAAATGTTCTTTTTATTTCACCTCTGTTGCAGTTGTTTGTGGGTCTGTCCTTCCCCTATGAGGGTCCCGCCCCCCTGGAAGCCATCGCCAATGGGTGTGCGTTCCTCAATCCCAAGTTCAACCCACCAAAGAGCAGCAAGAACACTGACTTCTTCAAGGGGAAACCCACCGTGAGAGAGGTAATTAGTAGTGGGCGGTCAGGGCCAGCAAGGCCTTCTCTGCTGGCCTAAACATTATCAGAAGCATTTCTGCAGAAGCAACTTAAATTGTAGTATTCCCTGACATTTCTAATCATTTATTCTGAACAGTCTATTATTTTTGTGCTAGCAGACTGTCGTCATGTCAATGTAATCTGCCAAGGGCCTTCAGAATCAGTAATGCTAGCCCATGTCACTAAAACATTATTAGCAATGGGGTTCTTCCTTGAATCACATTTCAGATTCCCTCCGTTTCTACACCCTCTTGATTGGCTGATGTCTGACAATCTGCGTTACAATCTGTGCTCTCTGCTTCCTTGCATGCAGTTGACATCGCAGCATCCCTACGCTGAGGTTTACGTTGGACAACCTCACGTGTGGACTGTGGATATTGACAATCCTGCCGAAGTGGAAAGAGCCATTCGCTCCATCCTCAGCCAAAAGGTAAAGACAACAAATCCTCGCTGATGCAGTTTTTCAAATATTGGACCCACCATCAGTCCTTGGATCTGGTCCTGCATTGTGCTTTGTAAGAACATTGGCTTTGTTGGTTGGACAGAGCCTTATATGCTTCGGGATCTTGGAGCTTACCAGGCTCCAGCTTGTCTCCGCACACCTCCCTCTCCTCTTTCCCATCCTCCACCCTACACAAGGACACAGAAGGAGTTGTGTATGATTTAGAGCAATAACAAAAGCCTCATTTGTTGAGCTCCTCTGCTCCAAAGCCCCATTTGCGGTACAGTCCAGTCCATTTCAATACACTACACTATGTTCTTTTCATTGTCAACAAGCACCCAACCTTAGAGGTAACAGCAGCAGTGGTCAGGTACCTAAAGGATTTGAGCAGTCCATTGATTGGTCAATAGTCGACTGTGACAAAGTGGGGAAATTGGAAGAACATAAACGTACCTTTTCTTAAAAATATATTGCCGATTATATATCCGTTATTTGCCCTTGTTTACTGTGTTGATTTCTTCTTCTTTGTTAGTCAGGTTGCACTGTCATGCTGTTAGTCTGTCTGTCGCAGCTGTCGCCATCCTGTTTACGATTCCTGCAGTGTAAATGCGAGCCAGATCAAGTTTTACCATTGTGGAGTAGCATGCATTGATCTAAGGAAGATGCCTTTTATCCGCCTTTTATTAACATAATACAGTATAGTCAATCCCCGCACATTCGTGATTCATCATGTAAGACACAAAAGGGATTATTTATTATTGGTGAGCTACCTATACATGGGGGTAAGGTTAATAATTACAACAGTCACTTTTATGGCAAATGATGATCCAAAATTATAGACCATCAACGTCAATCTAGAAGGATAGCTTGAATGGACAAGGGGCTAACGTTGACTGAAAATCGGGGATCTACTGTATAACTGTCGCCATCGGACAAGCCATTTATTTGAAGCGTCTTTTTTTTTCTGTGAGCAGATTGAGCCTTATTTGCCATACGAGTTCACCTGTGAAGGTATGCTGCAGAGAGTCAACGCCTTCATTGAAAACCAGGTACTGAATTATCTCCTACATGTGAGAAATTGTAGTTAATTGCATGTAGAATGATGATTTCGGAGCACTTGACCTTGCACTGTTACAGTTGCATGATGGGATGTGTCGTGTCGTCAGGATTTCTGTCACGGCCAAGTGATGTGGCCTCCACTCAGTGCGCTTCAGGTGAAAATGGCCGAGCCAGGACGTTCCTGTAAGCAGGTGTGTCAGGAGCAGCAGCTCATCTGCGAGCCCTCCTTCTTTCAACACCTCAACAAGGACAAGGACTTGGCCAGGTGATGCACACCTGCACACACATTTGGTTGTTCACTTTTTTAACCAAGGACCACATAGTGAAAAATGAAAGGAAGCAAGTGCTACTTTCATATTTTGTAAAACAACATGTGGTATGGGTGGCACGGCGGTATAGTGGTTAGCACGCAGACCTCACAGCTAGGAGACAAGAGTTCAATTCCACCCTCGGCTATCTCTGTGTGGAGTTTGCATGTTCTCCCCGTGCATGCGTGGGTTTTGTCCTCCCACATTCCAAAAACATGCTAGGTTAATTGGCCACTCCATATTGTCCATAGGTATGAATGTGAGTGTGAATGGTTGTTTGTCTATATGTGCCCTGTGATTGACCCGCCTCACGCTCGAAGACAGCTGGGATAGGCTCCAGCACCCCCGCAACCCTCGTGAAGAAAAAGCGGTAGAAAATGAATTAATGAATGAGCATGTGGTATGAATGTGAGTGTGAATGGTTGTTTGTCTATATGTGCCCTGTGATTGGCTGGCAACCAGTCCAGGGTGTACCCCGCCTCACGCCCGAAGACAGCTGGGATAGGCTCCAGCACCCCCCGCGACCCTCATGAGGAAAAAGCTGTAGAAAATGAATGAATGAATGAAGATGTGGTATGAATGTGAGTGTGAATGGTTGTTTGTCTATACGGGCCCTGTGATTGGCTGGCCACCAGTCCAGGGTTTACCCCGCCTCTCGCCCGAGGACAGCTGGGATAGGCTCCAGCACCCCCTCGTGAGGATAAGGGGTAGAAAATGAATGAATGATGAATGAACGAACATGTGGATATGCTAAGCAGCAAAACAGCCCCAGACCATCACACTACCACCACCATATTTTGCTGTTAGTATATGCATTTTATGCGCATGTATTTATTCTTTATTATTTATTCAGCCATTTGTTCATCCATCAGGTTTGGCGTGGACTGCCAGACAGTGGAGTCGAGCGCGGACACCGTGGTCCCAGCCTACAGCGAGAGCCGCCACCACTGTATCTTTCAGTCCGACCTGCTCCTCTTCAGCTGTGCCGGCGCCCACCAGTCGCTTAAGCGCATCTGCCCGTGCCGTGACTACATGAAAGGCCAGGTGGCGCTGTGCAAAACCTGCCTATAGCAGCGTCGGCACGCATCCTAACAGGAGGCAACGCCAGGGAGGAGATCCGCTTCCGACATCCGAATAGATGGAGTGGATGTGTGTTTAAAGGACTGCCTTGCCAGATCCAAATCACTCCGACTCCTCCACGGGAGACTGTTTGGATGGAAAAACACAAGACCGTGTGTTGTCATATTTATTGTTTAGTTAGCGCCTCTTCAGGAACATTCCAGAAGTCGTGTAACGATACTTGAATCAACAAAAGGGAGTCAACTTTGACTTTTGTGCAGCACATATCAGTGAGCGGCTGCCTTTTGTCTCCAGGCTGAGCAGTGCAACCAAGCACCAAGGAGACCCCAGCTAACTAATCCCACCCATCGTCCTCCCCCCTTGCCCCCTTCATCCCTTTATGTAGGTTGACACTGGAAGACCCACATGCCCGACACGAAGGGGCGTGGCTTATCCCGTACAAAAGAGATGGCTAGTTTTACACTGTAACCAACTTCTGTACAAAAGTAATGAAAGTGAACCTTTGAATAGAGATTTAGATTTTTATTCTGGAAGTTTTAGGATTTCCGGATATGGGCATCCCATGGGCTACTCTTACAAGACAGAAATGTCCAGTTGTGGACATTTTGATGTGGAGATTGTTTTTTTTTTCCCAATTAATTCACATGTTGCACAGGAATTTGAAACATTTTCTATGAATATGTAGAGCAGACTAATATCCAGTAGAGGCCAGTAGGTTTATAGAGATGGTTCAACTTTTCCACACGGCCCCTGCGTCTCTGTAGCTTAGTCACTCCATGGCAGGATTATTATTCATATTCAGCGTTTCGCATACATTCATTTATTTGAGGCAGCTTGCTATCATAAAACCTCAAATAGGAAGACTTCAATATCAGAGAGATCAATATTGCCAACTTAGTATCCAGACGAGATGAGACTCTTATTTTGAAATAATGCCTAGCGACTTTTTTCTGGACACTTCACTATGAGCGACTGTCTCGTGGAAAAAAAAAACATATTTGATTTGCTATTTATGATTTTTTTTGTCGGTTTTGTTTTGTCTCCCACAGCATCCATAAAAATAACTAAACATTAAAAAAAATGGATATTATGTCACATGATCAGAGGTGACTGTAGTCAGCAGCAGTCATACCGCTGGGCAGCCTTCACCTCGTTCTCATTCTTTCAGAAGAAAATGAATATGAATAGTGATTCTGAATGATTATATTTAAAATTGATAGGCTCTCCAGAAAAAAGCAAGTCTAAAATATTGTGTGGGGAAGTGCACTACATTTATATTTAATTACATTTAACAATATTAACACTGTATATTGTTTATTGGTTTAAAGTTTTTTTTCTTTAATTTATTTTGTATACAAATTTGAATCTCTGTGTTTTTGTTCCTTATGTTTATTTATAAAAGGGGTGTCTTATTTATGGAGAGTTAATTTGAAGAAAAAAAATTACATATTTAGGATGACCACCAGGGGGAGGCATTGTATTCTTCTAATGGCTTGAGCAGTAAAATAGAGGTCCTGTAGGTTTATAGCCATACCGATATTTTGCCGATTTGACCACCATGGATTTCCTGCCTCAATTTAGTCGCTTGTTTTTTAAAAGCAGACAAGAAATGTGCTTCATTTTACTGTGACAGCCAGCAGGGGTTTCATAGCCAAGCTCTCAAGTGGTCTAACTTTGAACATGTCCAGCTCCATGGCCTCTGACACAGACTGTTTTTATGTTGACTTTATTTTTTTATTTATTTCTCACAAGCCAGTGGCTTAAGTGTTTCAGAGAGCATGATGATGTGCCTTTTTAGGACTTTTTTTTTCTTTGGTAGGTTCCCATCCTTGCGGGAGGCAACCTTTATCTCTAACATCAACTGACTTCCTCCGGTGTATTGAACTCAAATCACTTTTTTTGTTCTTATGCATTAAATCAGCCAATTGAGCAATTGATTTCTGTTAGTGCAGGGGGGGGGGGTCCAAAGTACAGCCCAGGGGTCATTTGTAAAAAATAAAAATAAAAAATACAGCTAAAATGGAAAAATCTGCAGCCATTTTAAAATACTTAGAGAAAAACATTGGAATCTAATGAGAATTTCATCATTTTCAAAGAAGGAAAAATGGCATTTTAGTAGCATAATGTTGAAATATGAATGAAAAGTCATATATGAGAGGCAAAATGGCAAATAAAGTTGGCATTTTTGGAAAATTATGTTGCAGAAAAAGGAAATTTACAATAAGAAAGTGGAAATTATTTTTTTTATAAACAGCTGTAATTTTATGAAAATAAAGTCGAAATATGAAGAGGAAAAAGTGCTATTCTAACAAGAAAAAAGTTGCAATTGCACAGGATTACGTTCATTTGAGTAGCATAGAGTTGAAATATTAAAGAAACAAAGGGAACATTTTCATTTTTGGAAATATAATATGGTAGTAAAGTCGCATCACAGAAAGAAAATTGGCAATTATTTCAGAATAAAGCTGAACTATGTGGAATTTTTTTTTAAAGCAAAGTTCATAGTAATCTCATTTCATTTTTCAGTACGTGGCTCTTGGTGGAAAAAGTTTGGACACCCCTGTATTCGTGTGGCAGCTCAATGAAAGGATAATACTGGTAATTATATTCCAAAGTGATTTATATTAATTTAGCAGCAGTGTTGTTTTTCCAAATAAAGAAACCACTGGATAATTTGGATGCTAGTGGCCGATAATAAGTAGAAGGGTATCCGTTATTCCTGTAGCACTACTGGACACATCATGGTTGTTCCAGCGGTTGTATAAAAATAGCATATTATTCATTCAGCCTTTGATTTGCCTTATTGAACTTTTATCTTTGCCTAGAAACAAATGCATGTTCATGGCGGTCTATTTGCATTTACCACAGTGGCTTACAAGAAGATATCTCACATCTATCACGTTTTTACTTCTGCTTTAATAAGATTTAAAGGAAGCAGTGGTATTGTCCTTTCATTGGAGGAGGCAGCTGATACCGAGCGTGGTGTGGCGTCTACCAGGAAACCAGGAAAGCTATGAATTAACCATTCTCTTTTTTTTTTGTGTCAAACTTCTGCATCATTTTTTTGTCTGATGATAATGTAATTGCGTTCTTATGTTCACAATTCTCCATGAATAAGAGGAATATGTTGTTTTTTTTTTTATAAACATTTTTTCTGTGACAAAAGGCTCTGACTGGTTAAACATTTATGGCGTTTTTGTATTTTGTAATCATACAAAACTAATCCGAAGACATCACTTATTATCATCATTATCATGCAGAAACAATTGAATACATTATGTGCTTGCAGATAGACAGTTGCTACTACATATTTAACAAAATAATCCTTCATACTGCACAGTGTGTCAACTAAATGCCTAATGATCCTAAAACCCACTGTTGGATGATGTAAAAAGCACACCATTAATTCTGCATGTACTATATGTCTGAGTCCTTAAGCCAAATCACATAAATGCAAACAAATACCGCTCATCCTCAGCTTTTGCAGTACATGGACAACATCCAACATGTTGACCTGCCACATTCGAGGACTCTCGAAAACATGGGAAAAATAAACACGTGAAGCGTGCAGGACTCCAGAGCCCTACAAGTCCAAGCTGCTCTGTCTCAGCATCGTTAAAGTTATAGTTAAAGTACATTTTAGGGGGTTTCGTACCCCCCCTTATGTAAATCATCACCACTGAAGTTGATGTACACTGAATTGTAAAACAGGCAACTTCCTCCACAAAGGATGCTGGCATGGGTGCACGCAGTGTTTACAGTGTCTCAAGAAAGGGGGCTGGGGGGGTGCTGTGGAGAGCTTTCAGCCCCTCCCACCTTATCCGCATCTTCACTGTGAGCCCGTCGGACTGCTGAGCGTTACTCAAAGCGCTCGTAGTTCCTGGTTTGTCTCACTCGTGGGATCATGTCCAGCAGCAGTCTGGAAATAAAAAGTTGATCATTGATTCTTTGCCAGTAGTACACTGACAGACAATAGAAACTGGATTTTACGCATATGAATCATTTGTTTAGTCATTTCAAAATAAAAAAAATTAAGAAAAGAAAATGGTAACTGCCAAACACAACGTCACAACGGTCAATACCGGGTTGACGCAATACCGTCAAAAGCATCTACTATACCGAGTGCCTGGACATGTTCATGTGATATGATGCCGTTCACTGGACTAACAACACTGGCCTTTTGGGGGTCTTTATATAGGCCTTACAAAAACAATCCACTTGATTTTGCAATACTGGCCCTTTATGAAGACCTTCCACTCTTCCACTCACTTGACTCCATAGGCGAAGATGATGAGCCCAATGAGGAAACCTATTGTCCCATCCAGGTACCACACCTTTGGCTCGTGCTTAAACACCTCCGCACTGACAAGGATGGAGAAACCCATGACGCCTCCCACCAGGGAGTTGAACCCTTTGAAAAAAAAAACAAAACTCATGCTTATTGCTGCGATCCCCTCGGTGTCCACTTTTCCTGAGCATGTTGCGTACCGTCCGTGATGAGGGCCCGACTCGTGAGCACCTTCCCCAGCATGAACTTGATCACGCACAAGATGATACAGACCACGCCGCTGACGATGGAAACGCTGAAGAGGAAGTCATCCTTGCAGGGAAAGTAAGATTAGATGATTAGCCAAAGTCTGGGAATAAAGTCATAAATGTACAAGACAAAAATACATACATTTACGAGATAAAAAGTTGTAATATTACCCTTGCCAAGACCAAAGGTCACATAAATCCCCCCTTTCATAGCTGTCTCAGGCAATGCCTGATATGATGGAGTATTAAAATCTGAGATTTTGTCAGAAAGTCATACAACTACAGTTATAAGGCATTAAAACTCAACAAAAACTCAATTCTGAACCACCAAAGTCACTTCCTGTCCACACGTCTGGAAGATTTATTTATTGCAACACACACAAGCATGAGTCATATTTATGCTTGTTTTATCTGATTATGTCTATTATATTGAGTATTTTTTTTATTTTATTTTATTTGGGCTTGTGATCAGATAGTTGTATACAAATGTAAATAATGGAAAGTTATATTTTGATTGATGTAAGAAATGCACTGTAATGTTTCCGATATTTGCCCAAATAATTATTATTATTATTTTTTTGTAATAGCAGTGTAAATGTGGGGCGGCATGGCGGACGAGTGGTTAGCACGCAGACCTCACAGCTAGGAGACCAGGGTTCAATTCCACCCTCGGCCATCTCTGTATGGAGTTTGCATGTTCTCCCCGTGCATGCGTGGGTTTTCTCCGGGTACTCCGGTTTCCTCCCACATTCCAAAAACATGCTAGGTTAATTGGCGACTCCAAATTGTCCGTAGGTATGAATGTGAGTGTGAATGGTTGTTTGTCTATATGTGCCCTGTGATTGGCTGCCAACCAGTCCAGGGTGTACCCTGCCTCTCGCCCCAAGACAGCTGGGATAGGCTCCAGCACCCCCCGCGACCCTCGTGAGGAAAAAGCGGTAGAAAATGAATGAATGAATGAGTGACTCTAGGGGTGTTATTTCATGTCTTGAGGGCTCTAATAGTCTTAAAAAGGCAGTAAACAGGATTTCTATGCTATAACTATGAAAATATTTTACTTAGTGCAGAATTTGCACTTAACAAAGTCAACAAGTGAAGACTAACTCACCATGGGGCCAAGGAAAGTTGCGAGTGCCAGCCATTAGAAATATTATTGAATTTGACCTTACCAGGATATAAGGTAGTTCCATCAATGTGTCATTTTTTTATGCCCTCAAGGGCATTCGGACATAAAAGTTTCTCCACCAAAAGTTGTTTTGATTCGGGACATCTATGCTGTCGTTTCAGTTTTTGTCAAAAAGTTTCCAAAAATTCCACAGAATTTTTTCCATAGAAAATGAATGGGGCATTTTTCAAACTTTCAAAACAAAGCAACCGTGTTCAATGCTTCATTGTCAGTGATTCTTAGTCTGAAGATGGAGCCCCAACAGTGACCTTTTGCTTATCCCAGTTCAAAGCTTTGAGCTTGAGTTGGCATTTGGAATACACACCCCCCCCCCCAGGCTAGGTTTTGTGACCAGAAAACCTGTGTAGAATGTGAATTATGCTTGACATTTATTTTTGACACTTGAAGATCCTTCTGTTGTTGTTGTCTTTTGGCTTTTCCAACGACATGATTTGTTTGGCTTAGTGGGTATGGTTGGATGCCCTTCCTGATGCAACCCTTCCATTTTCTTGTACAGTACTACTTGTACTACAATACTACAGCGTGTATTAAATAAGTATATATCACAAATAAATGGGAAGTGGAGATAAACTGCACTACACTTCAAGCCCATTCAGGTGAAAAGTAAGATTTTGTGGCAAAATGGCCCCCAAATGTAAAGTGATAACTGCCTCGACTTCCTCCACTGCATCTCCACAGAGACGACCATTACCTGGCAACCGGGTGGAAAATCTATTTGAAGAAGTGTGAATGCTCTGGAGGCTTCACACCTTGTGTTTTTGTGACATTCTTCCCCTGCCGCCGACGACACCAGCACTTGATAGAATCATAAAGGACTCAAATGCACCACAAATGATTACCAGAAACGGGGATAAAGAAATGATTTGGTCGTGTGATTACGCTGTCTTGATCCTGTTATGTTCTTCGAAGTTGTGTAGTTGGGTTTTGGTGAGCATACACGACTCTTGTTGACTAGCTGTTTAGCTTCCTGTGTCATACAAGTAAACACGGGTGACTTTTAAAGGGACATCCAGATCGACACGTGGTAATCCTTGTAATGGAGCAAGAAAGTATTACAGTGGTACTTCGGTTTTCGTAATTCATGTTCCCAAAAGATCAACAAAATCCAAACAAATATTTCTCCGGATATACATGCAAAAAAAAAAAGTGTGAACGTGTGTCTTCTTGACACACACACTCACATAGTACGGAAGCAATATGTGAAGCTAAGAGAATATACATCAAGTTTAAATATTACATGTGGAGTACCCCAGGGGTCAATACCGGGACCAGAATTGTTCAACTTGTATATCAGTGACATGTGTAAAGTGACAAAAGACTTAAAGTTATTATTATTTGCAGATGATACGCCTAATTTTGTTTTGGGGAAAGCACACAAGAGCTAATAAATAAAGTCGCAGGTGCAAATCTCTGAACCTAAGTAAAAGTAGAAAATAATAAAATAATTTGGTAATGGCAGAAATTAATTTCTGGGGTTCATAACAGATGAAAAAATGACCTCCACGACTCCAACGCACGACCCCCATGTAACCCAAGTCGTAAAACACCGAGCAGATGAGTTAAAAATAGAAAACCAACAGTGTGTGTTTGCCAAGTTCAACAGATAACATAATCTGCAGCGTATGCTGGGCGCTGTCGTCTAAAGCTGTCGTCCATCTCCAGTTTGGGATTAAATTGTGACCCCTTCCACATGCTGCTAAAATCTAAAGTGCTGCTTTTATCAGCCGCTGGTGTTGAAATGTCTGCTCTTACCACTTCAGGAAGCAGCTTGGTGGCCAGGTCATGGATGGCTTTACCCAGAATGCACATGGATGATAAGATGAAAATCACACCCAGGATAACACAGGCTCTGTGGCGAGAAATGATGGATATTAATAATAGTACGACAAGCCCTACGTAGCATAACAATACAGTGCAACCTCCAATTTGTAATGTTGTGCCGTGAACATCCATAGCAACGCTATTTAGTTGGATATTTTGAATAGCCTTGCTTCAACTAAACAATGGTGCAGTACTTTGTAGTGGTACATTTGGACTGGAGTGGAGTACCAATGGAGATTCCTTGACATTTGAATCAATGTGATTGTTTCCATTGTAGCAGTTATTAGCCAGCTTTTCATAGAATTATATTGAAGGTGAATTGTTGCCCGATTTTTGGCGCCCCCTGAAGGCCATAGAGAATCTGCCTGTATTGCCTCACGTGCCAGGAGGCTCTGCTTTTTAGAACAACACTCCCAAGTTTTGGTCTGATGTCATTCAGCAAGACTCGTACCACTTATATACCCATAACCAAAAGAATTAACTCCTTTTTTTGTGCTTTTGTTTTAGCACAAGGTTACCAGTGAAGGCAAATAATAAAAGTGTGATGATAACCACAGAACAGGAAATAAAACCGTTAGTTAGCATCAATAATTCATTCCAAAAAGTCCGACTATGAATGAAACAGACAGTAGCTGAAAAAATAATGTACATAAATCAAATTAATCCGTTCTAAACCAAACCTGCTAGCACGAAACATTTTTATAGTTTTACAATCACAGTTTTAGATGCAGTAAACAATCCCAAATGTATATAATTAAATATACATAATGGATGAAAGGGATAAATTAACATTTAAGGTTACTTTTACCCTGATTAAAGACATCATTGTTTATATAAGTGTTCCCAAAGACAGGATATGGCAACTAGACACCACACGGACACACCACCTTCTTGTTTTGCCATGGGTTATTTCTTGACTTCAATCATTTCTCAATGGAACCAATGAACCAAAAGTTTAAAGCGCTAACGTTTTGATGAAGAAGGTGAAAACACCATTGAACTGAACTGACTTCCTGATGCCATTTTGTTAGCTTCTTGCTAGCTCAGGAGGTTTTGTGATTAAGACAATACACAAAGAACAATACATTAATAACACAACAAGACACGTGTATATTATATGCTAACTGGAAGCGTGAATTTATGATCAACAATCCGGTATGTCCTAGCGAAGGATGCTAACATGACAACAAAAACATTTAGGTGCGGCAGTGTTCCTATTGTTTAAACAGCTCAAGCTTGTTACCATGGCAACCACTTGTCATTCAGTTCTCTCCACAGACATGGCAGATGATGGTGCCGGTGCTGAGCAACTCTATTCAATGTATGACACTACATTTCACAGCCATCAAGATAAAATATGGTGCAAACGTTTGACCCAGTCCGAGCAGGAATTGATTGATTCATGCTCTTTCCCGCCTGCGTGTGTACCTGAAGTATACTTTATTCAATAAAGCAATTCCACAACATCGTCATTCTTCACATTGATGCTCGGCTATAATTCGTTCCAATGAGCCAAAACTGAAAGAGGTGAACGATGATAGAACAACACCGCATACTTACATGTATTCCCGATGAGCTGAGTGGACGGCGGCGGCGTTGCTGTAGCGCCACAACACGATGACAGAGGATAGGACATCCAGCACCGCATCAAACTGGAGGCACACAAATTAAATGTGAACATCTGCGTTTGCGTCTTTGCATATTTGCAAGAAGTTTGCTCACCGCAAATCCAAAAGCAGAGGCACTGTGCCGCATGATGGACACGGCTGGAAAACATCAGAAGAAGGGAATGAAACCAGTTACAGTGACATTTTTTCCCACTGGATATAATGTAAATCCAATTCTAAACACGCAAAAATTCATTCATTCATTCATTTTCTACCGTTTATCCTCCCGAGGGTCGCGGGGGTGCTGGAGCCTATCCCAGCCGTCTTCGGGCGAGAGGCGGGGTACATCCTGGACTGGTCGCCAGCCAATCACAGGGCACATATAGACAAACAACCATTCACACTCACATTCATACCTATGGATATAAACAAAATATAAATTTTATCGAGAATAATTATTGTTTAACTCACAGATAAGAATGTGAAATAATTATAACTGACAAATGGATGGAACGTTCAACCTGTTGCGATAAAATTCAATAGTGTTTCTCATCTTCTTTATCAACGTGCGGGCCCCATGGCAGGTTATTTACCACTCACACTCAAACAAACTAGTTTGTTACATATAACGCTGTAAGAAAGCTGAGAACATTCATTCATTCATTAATTCATTTTCTACCGCTTTTTCCTCACGAGGGTCGCAGGGGGTGCTGGAGCCTATCCCAGCCGTCTTCGGGCGAGAGGCGGGGTACACCCTGGACTGGTCGCGAGCCAATCACAGGGCACATATAGACAAACAACCATTCACACTCACATTCATACCTATGGATATGAACAAAAAATAAATGTTATTGAGAATAATTATTGTTTAACTCACAGATAAGAATGTGAAATAATTATAACTGACAAATGGATGGAACGTACAACCGATAAAATTCAATAGTGTTTCTCATCTTCTTTATCAATGTGCTGGTTCCATGGCAGGTTATTTACCTCTCAAACAAACTAGTTTGTTACATATAACGCTGTAAGAAAACATATTCAAGAATAAATCACATGACAATATATTATACTCATTTTTCGACCCTTTGTGGACTCCTATAGAGCAACTACACACAATAACCCACACAGAAAACTTTCTAGATCTTCCTGAATCTGCACCTATTACAGCTGTATGTATGTTTCTATTAGTTCCTAGAAGTCCCAGAATGCATCGTGCTTGTCCTCCAACTTTCTACCCAGCTGTTTCTGTGAGCCACACAACAAAATGCTTTGTGCAATCCTAGACACCTGCAATGGAGGGAGAGGGAAAAGGGAGACAGGAGGAAGGAGGGAGATGCAAATGGTAGTGGGCTGGGTTTCTCTCCTGCCTGGTTTATTTTTAGTCAGGGCCACTGGGGGGGACCAGCAGCCCCTCCTCAGCCATGCAGGCGGGAGCTCTCTTTCCCTTTCATGCTGCAAAAATAGCAAAAGAACCCCTGTTTCTTGCTCCTCCTCCTTTTATCATCCCCTCCATCTTGTTTCCTCTTCTGTTTCATCATGCATTACTCAAAGTGCAACCCTCCGATGTGAGAGGAAGGAGGCCTGCGTGAGCATAATTTAGAAAGTTGATGCATTTCAACCTGCTTGAAAATGTCAATATATTAAAAAAAAAACTATTCTGTAATGTGCAGCAGTGGTCTACATAAGCATATTGCTAAAGGAATACCTTAGCACTGTGTTATTTTGTATTTGTACTACATGTCATTACATTCAATTCTGCAAGTGGTGTATAAAGTACAACCAAGTACAACACATCCACTGCAGGATGCATCAATTCCTCCATTAAGTCAAACCTGACAGCTGCTGAAATGAAAGCAAACACTGAGTGGGCGGCGCTGTGTTGCAAGGTGTAACACACACACACACACACACCTCAAATACAAACAAGGAGAAAGCAGGAAGCCCATGAGGTTTGCTTGTATTGTGTTCACTGCATGTGAAGGACAGCACAGCGGCCTGAAACGTCATTAGCTGGACGTCTGATTCAGATATGTCTGTCTGCTCCTCCTCAATTCCTCGTACCTTCATTAGGAGCCAAGGGGAGAAATGGCATAAATGAGTCTGCGGCTGAGCCCGCCGGTGTCTAATTGGCTCCTGGAACATACCCCCCCCATCCCGTCCTGCTTGTAAAGGCTGACAAGCGCAGCAGGAGAAGACAGGATAAAACACCATCCTCTGCCCTTTATTGGCTCCTTTTTCCATATCGCTAAACCACTTCTGCTGTCAAGACATTGATTTTTTTTTTACCTCCACCCCCCCCCCTGTCGCTTCCCCTCCAATTCCTGCAAAGGATGTGCTGGATGTGCGGGAGGTGAAATTCTATGCACCGGTGTGGTAAAGCAAACACTGCATGGCTGCACATGGCACGTTTCACACACACTAGTGGAGCAATGCTAATGTTTGACGAAGTGTGGAGCTGTCAGTTAATGGCAGCAGATGGTGACAGGCTACCATTCCAACTGGTTATATATTCCATTACATTACAACTCCATTTTTGATTCAGTGGACTGTGGACTGATGGTTAGCATATCAGCCTAATGGATTTGAATTAGGGGAGTCCGATATTGGATTTTTTGCCAAAAGCCGATATTGTCCAATTTTCAATTTCTGATCCCAACATCAGCTGATACATGACATACCTCCTGATAACGATATTACATTTTTATGCTGATATCAGGCCGAGTTTGAATCTTTGTTGGAGCGTTTCTGTGTGTTGTTGTGCGACGGATTTCCCCAAAGTCCATACAGTAGGTGTAGCATCTCACAAAAGTGAGCTCACCCTCACATCTCTGCAAATATGTTATTACAGTATATATACTGTACGGTGTTGGCTCATGAAAGGATATATCCTTTCATGAGCCAACACCGAAAAAAAACACATTGATGCAGCAGCAATTCTTTGCCATGAGGTGCCATGTTGAACTTCCAGAGAGTGATAATTCCGAATTAAACAAACCTACTACAAAGTAGGCAGCAGACAGTGTACAGCTTGGACAACTGTAAATTTGCTGTCCTGCTCAAAACAAGCGACATCAAAAATCAATAAATGTATGGATGTAAGACATGAAGAAGACAAGAAGTCTCCTACAAGACAGCAATCAGGGACAGTGTCCTTGTCAAGATATGTCATGCCACACATAGCCACAGCAATTTAGAATTCACATGACATGGAGGCCTGCTCTGAGACAGACTGGCCCACTGCTCCTACTGCCTTATCGGGACAGGAAGTGGACAACATGTTTGAAACAACATCAGCCCAACTCACTCCAACACGTTCTACCTCCGTTCAGTATCATTCTCAGACCATTCCCCGTGACCAAGAATGGAAATCACTAACATCTAAGTACAAAATGCACAAACAAACACAATTTTCTCACTTTGGTTTGAGGAATTTAATGCCTCTTTTTGCCTTGAGAGTCGCGGTGGACATTTGGCATTTTGCTTGTGCATGGACCACACTTGGATCGAACATAAGCGACACCAAGATCAAGGTTCATCATTGCTGTCAGTAAAAGATCACTTCCAAATTCTACTACTCACTGAAGGCAGCGATGGCCAGGATGATCGTCGCACCGATGGATGCCCATGACACCCACAGCGCCTTTTTGCGGTAACTTTGTGCTTCGTGTGGTTTCAGGCGCATGCTGCTCTCCAGAAGACCTGCAGGCAAGAGTACAGGGCACTGTGAACCACCATTAGACAGAACTGGAAGGTCTGGTAAGTTTGTGTGCCACTGTGGTGGAAGCATCATAATGATTAGCCCGACTGTGTACAATACAGTAGACTACATACATTGATTATACGGTACGTCTATGTCTGATTGTACACGCACTAAAGTACAAAATGTCAATTAAACAATATTTTTGGGGGCGGGGTGCAAAAAGTGATATGAAATTACTAAATGAAAATACCACCTACATATATGTATATAGTATATTCCAAGTAAGGCGTCTTTCTTCCTCAAGAAAGGTTGTTCAGTGTCCATGCTATACATGGTTTTCATGGTTTTACGCACCGTGATAAAGCGCAAACTTTACCTCCGTCCTCTATGCTCTCCGTAATCCTCATCTCCTGGTCCATCTTGAACAGTTCTCCCTGACCGTCGCTGTTGGCCTGCTGATCTTCTTGTTGTTTTTCAATGGGCTCCTTCTCCTCGCACTGACTGTTTCCCGCCGGGGGCTCCTCTGCAACAGCCGGTTCCGGGGCGGAAGGTGAGTCGGGCGGTTTGGAGTCCGTCATCTCGGCGCTGTTTTTTTTGCGGCTCCTATGAGGAACTCCAACAATGTCTCAACCGAGTGAGAGGTGCGGACCGAGGCAGACCCGCAGGCGGGGAGGGGGGGAGAGGAGGGGCATGGAGACACCCTGTCTACTTGCGACACATTACGGCATCATTGCTTGTGCTCATTTGTAATATACAGTAGGTTTCTTTTCTTTGACATTCTACAATGAACAAACAATAAAAGTTACACACTGTTCATATCTTTAAGATAAATGTACAAAATATGCAAATATTTACTTATTTATAGGTACACCTGTGCAGCCATGTTTATTATTACGAGTGTAGTTTGTGCTACTGTATATTGTTATTTAAAGTCAAATCAAAATGAAAAAGCACAACCAGCACAAAAAAACGTCCACAAGACAAAAGCTTTCCAGGTGCAGAAAGTGGCGCTACGGTGATAAAACGTCACCTGGCCTCTAATGACAACATGCTGTTCAAGTCCACGTGACCCACCACGCCAATTCATGTTGCCATAGCGACCTGTCCTCGTGGGTAGCAACCCGTTACGTCACGTTACGTTGCCGCCTCTGTCGTCACAACCCCGGAAGTGTCAGCCCTTTCAATTCGCTGCCGCTACCGGTCTCTGCTTCTATCTAGTGGCAACAAACAAGTATGGCAGGTCAGAGTGGTTCTAAAAGTGCAGTTTTGTGTTATATTGAAATATTTTGTTGGAAGATACAGTTTGATAGTGATACAATGATACAATGTACAATGAAATGTGTCAGTTTGTACATATCACAGCTACAATTCCAGCGGTTATTTCGAGGAGTAGCGTTGATTAGTTGTGGTGAAGTGAATCCCAAACATTTCCGCTTTAGAATTTCTTGAAAGAAATAACACATTTTGCTAATGTTATTTTTGAATGTGAACAAACAACATACTCAGACCGAAATCGTTCAATGTGGTGGAAGGAAAAAAAGAATATGCTATTTAACATATTTTAAATGCTTGTTTGCACTACCAGCCGCTAGAGAGCACTGTGATTTAGATGGCTAACCGGTTTTGAAGCAGCTTCGGCCCTTCTTGACGTACTTCCGGTGCTCCAGTCACCTCGCTCCCTCCCGATGCTACCCGGTCGGGCTTGGCTGTCGGAGCGTAATGGCGGTGCACCGGGGTCCCTCAACGAAATGGCTTTTCACCCGGGAGCAGCTGGAAAACACGCCGTCTCGACGCAGCGGAATCGAGGCTGACAGGGAGCTTTCTTACCGACAACAAGCCGCCAACTTAATCCAAGACATCGGCCAGAGGCTCAACGTGTATCCTTATAAACTACAGACTAGCTGTCCTATTACGGGCTAGCTTGAGTTAGCTTTAGCTTATGCAATTGTTATCACTTGCACAGTTAGTTCTTTCTGTAGACATACTTTAAAAGTAATACTTTTAGGTTTTCATACGTCATTTCGGTAACATTTCCACGTTCAGTACACAAGCGGTGTCACCTCACCTAATAGTCCCCAATTTGCCCGTGGCGATTGGGCCTTTACGTTAGGTTAGCTTTTGTTTTGCGCCAGTCTTTTGTTAGCTTACAGAGTAAGGATGTAGTCGCCTTTTGACGTAATCGGGAATGGTTCAACCACTTGTAATTACAATCTATTTCTTTTCTGTCTGCTAAATTTAAATTGTGAGGCTTCGTGTGGGTTTCTAACGTCCATGTGCTAGGTCTTTGTAACCGTCGTCATGTCGTCATCAGACCCCCACCCCTTAACTGTGCACCCAGCTCTCAACTGATCATCAACACCGCTATAGTATACATGCACAGATTCTATATGATTCACTCTTTCACCAGATTCCATAGAAATGTAAGTATTTCAGGCCGTTGCTATTTTCATCACAGACACCACTGCTAATGTCAACAAGGTACTTGCTCTTTTTTTTTTCAAATTGCAGATTATTGCCCAGACAACATTGTTCCTGGCGGCCAAAGTTGAGGAGCAGCCCAGGAAGCTGGAGCATGTCATTAAAATAGCTCACGCCTGCATTAACCCCCAAGAGCCTGCTTTAGACACTAAGAGCAATGTGAGTACACACGGATTATACTTCCAGTAAAGGAACAAAAACAATTGCATTATTGGATGGCTCCAGTAATGGACAAGTTTATTCTAGACTAATCAATCCTATAGTATGCAGTTTGATATATAACTTATATATAGAGACTGCCTGAATGATGTCAGAGACATTCTCTCAAGGTGTAACTAAAGCCCATTTCACTGCGCTGCACCCAGTTGGGTTGCCATAGCTGTGCATAGGCTCTGCTCGACTCTGTTAGGGCTGGTCAGTAAACGGCACAGGACACAGACTCTCACTTAAAGATTACCTATTAGGCTTTTCCACTTTTGTGACCTATAAATGTTGTTACAATGTCGTCTTATCTTGTTAGACAATGCCGAAGTGTCAGATAATTAGGGTTACGCATTTGGAAGTGAAGCCTGAAAGACATTTTGAATTTGAGTTTTTTTCTAACACTGAGTCCTACTGACGTCCCTGCAACCCGGACGCCTTCATATGGACATGCCTAGGTACACGCTGGACGTCGGTCCTCCGCTATGTTGCTCAGCACAGAGTAACGCTTCCGGGAAATGGTTGTTCGGGTGTGAGTGAAAGCTAATTTATGCTTAAAAGGCAAGCATAAGGCAGAAGTGATTGGATTTCTGATTCCCGGTGAGCAAGAGGAAAATACGGGACTTTTTTTGTAAACATGGGCAAAGCTGGACTATCTGCCAAACTGTTGCTGAAGTTCGGCGCCTTTCCAGCGTCTTGTTGAAAAGTCAGTAAAGCAAGCTGTAAGTAACAATTTATCAGTGTCTTAACAGTATTTATTTTGTGCAAGTCATCGGACAAAATTAGCTTGGCAACTGTCCGGAAGTCCTCCGAAGCGCTTGAGAGTGTGACCACTCTCAGTGGAGTGTGCGTAACAGGAGGAGGGCCAGAGTAAATTCAACAGACCGTTTGGGTCGGAAGGAGGAAATCCCTAGAAACTGCAGAAAGAGGTGCAGAATCTGGAAGTTCTAGAAAGATTTCCATGCTGGTTATTGTGTGTAGCTGCTCTTTAGGAGGCCACAACTCAATACGAAAGGACGGAAACGACCATAATCGTCCCCTTCAAGGGCAAAAGGCTGCTTTCATGTTACCATTTTTGCTCCTTTTTAGTTGTATGTTTGTTCGATTTCCCCATTGGGGCAACCCCTTCTGTCAGGTAGTGCACATCAAATGAACTGACCTACAACAGCCAATCTTAGTACAGTTTCAAACTAACTGGTTTAGAAAATAAACACCCACTCTTAAACAAATGAACGTTGGACCCTTAACAGTATTGAGATCGGTGACTTACATAACACGTTGGTTTAGCATGCTGTCATACTCGTTGAAGACACTGTCCCTTCAAATGTATTGAGCTATGTGCTGGTGCGATACAGTGTGTAGGTTGTCCACATAAATATTGTTGCATTTAAAGACCAGTTTTGCTCCATGTGAGTTAGTATCACTGTTGGACCCACTGGGTACCATAAAGACTCGTGTGCTGATGTAAACATAAAACTAAGTAGATGCTCGTGCCTGTTTCAGGGCTAAATTGTTATTATGACTAAGTTATTAGCTCACGATTAATTGGTGGCTTTGAAATGAGGTATAGCTAGTTCCCTCTGAGTCAAGTGTCTGGATGGCGTTACGCTTGAGGTTACGCTATTTATTTATATAATTGAAGCATTTAAATGACTTGCATGTCCAAAAAAATCTGTAAAAAAAGGCATTGTTTTTGGACTAAATTTGTACGTATGTGTTTTTGAAAGTAACCTGTATTAGTAAATTGGATTACCATTCAAGTATTCACTATTCAGCTCACCAAAAGACCTGATCTCAGTACTGTTTTGGAAACAATCTGGCTTTGCAAGATAACAATTCACTCTCCATCCATTTCAACTGACAAGTGACAGTTTGGCTGTTAGTGGTGATGTAACTACTGGTAGTATACGGATGAAACTAGTGATTTACACATGTTGGTTCAGCATGTTGTCAAACATGTTCAAGAAATTGGCTACAATGTCTCTTTACCTTGGAATTTCAAACACATGATATTGACAAACACATTCATTGATTTGGACCACACAAATGGAAATGCATATGTGAAAACTCTCTTTTGCTGCCCCTAAATTCAATGGTTCCCACATCCGGTCTGTACCTCACCGCATTACATGGTCAGTAGAACTTGGGGAACTACAAACGGTCTTAATACTGCTTACAAATAAAAAATGATGGAGATGTAGGTTATTATTGAGCTTAACTTTGCATTGTATAATATAAACTGGAGATGTACTTCCCCAAATTCCCAAGACATATACACATGACAACATTACGTTTTTGTATATGGACAGGCGACAATCACTATAAAATATGATGTGTCTATATAGTGGGTGCTTTTCATTGCTTGATGTTTTCCAGGCATTCCAACAGCAGTCCCAAGAGCTTGTATCACTGGAAACCATTGTACTGCAAACGCTGGGTGAGTCCTCCAACTGCATCACTACTCTCAGGCACAATATTGTAATATGGTTGTTGGCGTTAGATTGAAATTTTACAAGTCAATGTCATTAATTTCTGAGCGTACCTTCTGACCAGCTATGCAAATGCCCAATAATAATTTCCACCGCTGACCACCGTGGCCTTCAAATATTGCAGTGGTGAATGATGTGAAGTATTAGACTTGAATTTCATTTGTGCCGTCGTTTTTAATCTCATCAGTGTCATGGCTCACTTGGGCAGACGTCAGCGTATGTACATGCTGAGAGCACACCACCTGGCTCACTATTTGTGCCTCCCCGAAACCATTCCCTTTTGTAATGTAAAGCTCTTACTTTTACACCCCCGCCCTATTGTAACAGATACTACCTTTGTACTGTGCTATGGGTGTTTTTAACATTCTTTGGCAAAGTTATGGCTTTTGCAACTTTCTTTGTCGTAATTTTTTTTAACACAGAGAACACTCAAATACACACAGCTCGAATACATGGCCAAGTGTTATTCTTCAGAAACTGTAGCTACGTTTACACTGCAAGTCAATTCTAATTGTTTTTGTGGCCTGTATCGCAAATCTGCTATATCTTGC
Organism: Doryrhamphus excisus; assembly: GCF_037039965.1. NCBI lineage: Eukaryota > Metazoa > Chordata > Actinopteri > Syngnathiformes > Syngnathidae > Doryrhamphus > Doryrhamphus excisus. The sequence continues at coordinate 7,735,882 of NC_136371.1, read as the reverse complement.
CTCCTTCCTTAATCTCCTATGCCGGGGTTCCCAAACTTTACCAACTCAGGGCCCACTTGAAATTGAAATTCTAAAAAATGTCCGCGGCCCACCTCTGTCCTATAGAATCAGAATCGCCTTTATTGTCATTGTATTGCATACAACGAAATTTGAGTGCAACTCCACAGTGCATTTAGTAGAAAGTAAAAATGAGAATAAGGAAAAGGATAAAAATAAAACAAGGAATAACAATATAAAAGTAGCAGGTGCTGTTCAGAATAAGTGTAAATATATGTACATAAACATATATGTACATACACTATAAACAGTACATAGACAAAATGCTGCATTCTCAGAGCACTTAACTTATTGTTATTATTATTATCTGGCCCAACACTTGTAAAACCAAACGATATGTACTCACTGGAATATTTCCAATGACACCTCTTTTTTTGTTTTCAGAGATTCGATTTGATTATCGTTTTGATTTGATGCTTTTTCTGTTTTTCCTTTTACATCTGTAAGCCACCGCTCCATTTTCCCCGCCACTACATATAATGTGCTCCTCCGTTAATGACCCCCTGGCATGATGACTACGTTCCAATCATAAACTGTATAAGGTTCCTAAAATATTGTGACAAGTCAATAACACTTAATAGGTTATTACTTGGACCTATAAATATATTTTTAATTTGTGCAATAAATATTTTACAATAAAAATAATTGTAAAAATAATATTTGTATAAATGAATCATATTTTTAATGACCTCTCATGGCCCACCTGCAGTACCACCACGGCACACCAGGGGGTGATTGGGAATCACTGTCCTATGCAGACAAATTTTTTGTTGAAGAATATATTGACTCAGGCCGCATAAAATTCTTGCAATTGCAACTAATGAGCCACGTGTTAAGCATTGTATTCGCATTGCACACAAATACAAGTCACTTTTTTTGATAATGTAAACTACTACATAAAAAAGGCAGATTTGAACATAAAATCTGAATTATACATCAAAATAAGGCTTTGAATGTCAGGGTACCGCACAATACGTTCCAATTTGTGATACGTGGCTCACAAGCATGATTCATGACTATAAATAAAAAGCACTGCTACACACAATAATAGCAATAAGTTGTTTTAAATAAAAATGGGGTTCATTTGGACAAACTTAGCTTAATCTGACTCTAATCTGACTTTTGTTTTTGCAGGAATCAAACATCTGCTGTTTTCACAGATTTTCTTTTAAACCTGAATACTTTCTCCTTATGACATATTTCTACATCTTTAGCGTTTTTTGCACGAGAGACCAAAAGATGTGATGAGTCAAATGCACAATGAAAAAGGAGTCATTCCATGTGGTTTAAAGCCATAAAAACTGCCACAGGGTGGCAGTAGTGCATTAGAAAAGAGCTTGATATGGCTCTTTTTCCAAAAGCACTTCACAGCAAGGTGGAAGTGGAAAAGCATGGGGGAGTGCAGCATGCAGAAGGTTACCATTGAAGGGAAATTTGCTGAAATGTGCTTATGTTCTGCTGCAGATTACTAAAGAACCAAATAAGGTAGAAAAAAATTGGAAGCTAATTGAGGGGATCTTTTTTAAGAAAAATGTCTGGTGATGAATAAGTTAATTGTTCTTCCTTTTTTGTTGCAGGTTTTGAAATTACAATAGACCATCCACACACAGATGTTGTGAGGTGTTCCCAGCTTGTACGAGGTAAACTCTTCTTTGCATGCTTTTCTCACTTTGCGTCTTTATGATCGATGAGTCATCCTTGTAAAAGTGAAACCTTTTCTTAGTGCCAGTCTCATTTTGGAACCAAGTTTCTCATCTCCAGCTGCATGACTTGTAACTGAAAAAGCACATCAGTGCCGATGTCGAGATATCAGGGGTGTCACGGCTTCTCCACATTCAAAGCTTCTTTGGTAGCAATGGTGCCAAAGCGCTTGGACAATTGAACTGAACAAATGCATTAAGACGCCATTTGATGATATTCAAAGTGAAACCATGACGCCCCCTCCCAAAAAAAAAAAAACATGACTGTGTTGTAGCAACTCATCAACTGCCTTCTAAAAACAACTTTCTCCTTCCTTTTGCAGCAAGCAAGGATTTGGCACAGACATCCTATTTCATGGCTACCAACAGGTTATTATCCTGTTCCCATTATTGCACTGTTAACGGCACTCTATACCTTCCTGTTCTGCAGGATGCCCTTTCATGTGTCCGACACCTTGTGTGCAGAAGCGGCCAGGCTCCTGTGTGCTGTGTCTAGTACCAGGGCTTTGGCACAGAGGGCTTGAATGCACAGCATGGGATGTAGTGGTGCCCTTTACCTCTCCCGGTTGTTTGGTACAGAGTGCATAGGCCTAAAACACTCAGATGGTAGCCTGAATAGAAAATGTCATTCTAGTGTTTAGCCCTCATCTTACTGGGCCATTTTACACCCCAAGTGAGAGAACCTTTACCCGCTAAACTACACTGCAAACTGAATGTGGCTTCTCTAGGGTGCATGGAGTTCTTGCAAGCAATATGGTGTGCTTTGACTGCTCATTCTGTTTGTGATTTTATGTTTTTGATTTTCCTTTTTTTTAAGAAGTTGAACACATACATGGAAGTTACCTGTAATATTCTCTTTGTAGGAAGTTGTGCCAACAGTCAACGTCAGTGTTTAGTCACTGGGTGCTTTCACTGTAGGCACCACAATTGACGCCTAAAATCCGGGATTTGTACTGTCGAAGCATGCACCTGCAGCGCAACTCTTGAATCAAGTGTTCCTCCTGCCCTTTCTTGGTGCCCATGACTTGGTGTGTACATGGTCGTAGGCACAGTTTGAAGCTGCCCTAAATTCTTAAATGATAGTATCAACAGCTCTTACTTTGTTTGGAAGAGCCTTAAAGACTCCTTATGTATTGGCCTTATAGGAAGTCCAGTTTGCAGTGCAGTTTGGGGGGGCGGGCGGATGAAGGAATAATCCTTTAGAAGGCTTCATTCGTGTTCTGACCAATAATGAGGTTGAGAAAGACCATTTGTAATGTTGTGAGGTGCTTCCCCCACCTTTTTAAAGTTGTAATAATTGACTGAGCATGTCATAGCGGCATTGAGGAACGCTATTAGTTTACCAGCCGAATGAGGTGAGGGCTTGTGTACATGATGTAGCGCTAATAGCTCAGTGATGAAGCTCAAGCCTTTGTTTCCACCAAACAGTTCAGTTGGCTTTTGTACGCGTTCCACTTCTACACGTTCCCAAAATACGCAACTTCGTACATGACGGGGCAGCGAGGTCAACACGGACACTAGTGTTTTGATCACGGCTGCACAATAACCCAAAATGGAGCCAAAGTTGTAAGTATTTTTTGTAAAGGAGGTGAGAAACACGATAGAATTCAAGAAATAACCTCGAATATTCATTCATCCACTAACTTTGTTAAAGAACTACAGCGTCAACCTGTGATGACATCATTTGCAGGCGACGGACCCGACTTCCGGTTCCTGTTTCCATGTAGTAGCAAGCTGCTAACAAGGACGTCTTATGATCAGAAATACACAGTTGTACTCATGCCGTGTATTCACTACTCGACAAGACACCGTACCAAATTGTACAAACAAACGACACTAAGAGGGACGTACTCTAACTGAGGTTGGCGCCCTGCTCTGACAATACAAAGCCAGATGAGGCTCGACTGTGAGCTGAAGAGTGCTGCTTGGTGGAAACGTAGCATCAATCTTGTGTTTGATTGAAGATGTCTGTTCTTCTGTGAAAAGCGGTGATCTGATCTTCTCCCTGTTGTTCTCGTCTTCCCCAACAGTTTGCACCTCACCACGTTCTGCCTGCAGTACCGACCCACAGTGGTCGCCTGCGTGTGTATCCATTTAGCGTGCAAGTGGTCCAACTGGGAGATTCCCGTGTCGACCGACGGCAAGCACTGGTGGGAGTACGTGGACCGCACGGTGACGTTGCAGCTGCTGGACGGTAAGGACTCGACTCCGTCCTTCAGATGAGCAATGAAGTCACGCCACTGTTTGTTTGCAGAGCTCACGCACGAGTTTCTTCAGATCCTGGAAAAGACGCCCAGCAGGCTGAAGAGGATACGAAACTGGAGGGTACGTGGATGTTCTCTTTGGGTCGTTTGCTCCGCTGGCAACATTCCCATGTTCAATGCTGTGCTTCCAGGCTATTCAAGCTGCTAAAAAGCCAAAGACAGAAGGTTCAGCTGGGGATGCCTTCCAGGGGACTTCTCTAGAAGGCCTTCCCGGTGTCGCCAGCTCCTTCTTCCCTTCCACCTCCACATCTGACGCCACAGACATGTCCTCCCTGGGCGCCATGACGGGCTCCTACGCATCCTACCAGCCACTCGGTGACCCTTTCGCTCAGCCTGCCCATTCGGACTTCACCATGTTGAAACACGAACACAAAGTCACCGCCGGCGCTGCTGGTAAACAACCACTCGCTGCAAATGCTGCGCCTTTTTCACGGCCGCAGAAAGTCTTGACTCTGGAAAAGTACAGAGAGAAACACGCGGCAGAGCTGGCTCTGCAAAACGGCATCAAGGAAGAGGCCGGCACAGACATGTACGCGCCGCCCGCCGCCACCACATCGCACCACCACAAGAAGCGCTCGCAGGCACTCTCGGGCAGTCAGTCAGGTGACGGCAGGCGAGAAAAATCCAAAAAGAGTCGGCCGCCCGTGTCCTTCACGGAGAATGGCTCGGCCACCAGCGAGGAACTCAAGATGAGAATCAAAGTTTCATCGGAGCGCCACAGCGGCTCTGATCAGGGCAAAGATAAGCACAAGGAGCACACGGGCCACCGCCACTCCAAACACAGCCACTCCCACCCGTATTCTCTCAGTGCCAACTGCCGCGTGGACGCCGCCTCTGTACCCCTGCGGGCTCCGAGCAGCCACAGCGGGGACGGTAGCTCGAGCTCCTCTCGGAAGAGGCCTCACCCCGATGGCGGCCACCATCACCACTATCACCACTCGTCAAAGAGCAGCAGGAGCTCCAAGGCGGCCATCAGCTCGGCTCACTACTCCGAGAGCGGCCAGAGGATGATGGAACACCACGGCCATGATGGAACCAACGGCCTGTTGACAGCCAATGGCCAACACACTGACTACAAAGACACGTTTGACATGCTGGACTCTCTACTAAGTGCCCAAGGAATGAACTTATAACCTCAGTGTTGTCCACACGACCGTATTACCATGTTGAATAGACTTTAAAAAAAAAAAAAAGATTTTATTTGTCTTAAGTTATGTGAATTCCGCATCGCCCACACTGCTGATGGTTCTCGTGAAGCTGTCGGATGTAACGGCGTTTATGCATCAAACTGTGTGCGACAAGGGACATGAAAATGTTCACTTCATGATTTTAACGTGCATGTTTTAAGTCGCGAAAGGGAAGCCGCATAGCTAGTGCTTGCAGCCATAAAGACAGTTTACACACACTTAATTTATGTATTTTTTTTTAATGTTCCACTGAAAATCTCAGGTCTTGAACTTTTTTAATATAAGAACGAATCTTTGGGTTTCGTACCTGCTTCTGTGGAGAAACGACACATCGTCCTATTTAAGACAACCAGGACCTTGGTACTCCCCAGGGACCAGTCTGCTTTTTAGTTTTTAATCTTTTGTCCCTTAAATGCCCCCTTCCCACCCTCCAAGAAAAAAGCAGCATCTTGAGCTCCACATGCAGACGCAATTAGCTCCACGATTGAAGTTTACGTGACATCTGTGAAAAGTGCATTTCTGATCCATCGACTTACATTGCAAGAGGCCTTTTGATTGTACCGAGTTGTCCGAAAATACCAACGTCTGATTCCAGGATGGTGTAAATAGGACTGCAGTTCACTTTTACGGTTGTTGGGTCGATGCCTTCGCTGTCTTTTGGAAATCTAGAGCCGACTATTGATGAACTTCTCTTCAATTTGTGTATTGGGAACCCAAATAAAGGTGTAAAAGTGACTTGTTTTGTTAACCGTTGGTACAAAAACGAATATGAACCCACTGATTTTCTTAGTGTGGTGAGTTGTCGAGGCTTGCGATGGGATCAGCCGCTAAATCCCCAACCAGGCAGAATGGTTTTCAAATTTTAGATTAAAAAAAAACGTGAACCATAGATTAACTGTAACTGGCCTTTCTAATACCAAATAAGTACAGGTGTGATGTCTATGAGCTATAGTTCTATGTTGGTTTATGAAGCTTCTCATTATGACATGATGGGATGTATATTTGTCTTGGAAAGCATCTCATCATCCATCCCTCCCTCGTGTGTGCATATCTGCGAGCTGTGGGCGTAGACTTGGACTATGATGCTTCGCTGAAAATAAATCCTCAGCCTCCCACTCGTGTGCCAAACCAAGTCCAGATGGTTCACTTTTCACTTTCATGATCCTTCTGCTAAAAAAAAAAAAAAGATTCCCATTGTCCCCAAATTAGAGGCTTGGAAGTGGAAATGATTCATCAAAGTCTTTTTTGTTGTTCTTATTTTAAATGCTCCCCCTACAAGTGAAGTCATGGTGCAAGTGTTAACCTCGCATGTAAAGCCTGGGATAAAGCAACCTCTTCCTGAATGTAAACACTGAAATAATCTTCCCTTTGCTGGTGATAGTCATCACTCCATCAGTGTAGTCGGAGACCAGTTAGGCTCCACTTTGATGCCACTGTGCAGGCGGCTGCTGGTAAACAGGTTGTTTTATCTTCCACATGCAAGCGAGGGCTTAAATTCAATGGGGAGTAAATCCAATGTTATGAGGCCAAGATTAAACCATCTGCATGATTTGGCGGCTCCTCTCGCATTCACTTGCCAGGCTTAAAATATATGCAAGATTTTATGCTGCCGATACCGATCATTGATGAGTGAAATCGGCTGATACCAATGATGTCATGATGTGCTATATATATCGCTATATTGACTGTTACTATGGTACCCATTATGTCATTGTATGGTCATATCACCTTGTACTTTGGTACATGACCAAAAGAATAAAAAAATATTAAAAAAATATAACAATTAATTAAATTAAAAATATATATGTTAGGAAAGCAGGAAGTGAACAAATGTAACAGTTACTGATTGTAAAAGTACCAGATGGAGGGGTAGGATTTAATAAGCTTAGCTTCTTCCTACTCCTCTTATACTCCAATCCCAGCTGTTTTCAGGCAACCCTGGACTGGTCGCCAGCCAATCACAGGGCACATATAGACAAACAACCATTCACACTCACATTCATACCTATGGACAATTTGGAGTTGCCAATTAACCTAGCATGTTTTTGGAATGTGGGAGGAAACCGGAGTACCCGGAGAAAAAAAACCCAAAAAACGTTGAGAACATACAAACTCCACACAAAGATGGCCGATGGTGGAATTGAACTCAGGTCTTCTAACTGTGAGGCCTGCGTGCTAACCCGTACATCCGATTTTACAATACATTTATATCTAATTGTGTCGTACAAAGTGACCACAACGCTACATATGACTTTTGTTTCCCCATTCCTGCCCAATAATAGTCCGATGTCGCCACCAAACAGCAATCATTTATTATTGCGTGAAAAATAAAACGGTGGTCAGGGATGACTCAGCGACTCCTGGAACCGAACATAACGTTTGATGCGGGTCATTAGCGGGTCTACCTGCTGTGATGTGGTCAGTAATGGTGTCTTCCGGTCAGAATGACGTTAGTCATTCCATTCGGAATAATGATCCAAATATCCAAGATAAACCTCACCTCGGTTTGTGTTGCTGTGCTCGTTATGTGTGTGGTTGCAGTGTACAATGTATGTACATCTAAATTGTAAATACACAGAGTAAACAGTCCCCTAGCCTTCCAAAGCACATCCTCTAAATGGTTCCCATGGGTACCAATTACACGGTGTGAAATGGAAAGTGCTGCACCATGACAACACTTGCATAGTGCATATTGTGCTTAAAGATCTCCCATTGAATACAACACACCCTGGTTATTTATTATTACGCTCCAGCGGGAGCGTCTACGCTATTTAAGTCTCTTTAAAAAGGATCATGTACAAATACAAGCTTTAATGAACGCCACAAAGTTCTATTTAGAATTTAAAAAACAATGTTTTCATGGTTTCAATGGTTAGTCGGACATACTAAAGCTAATAAATGCTTGGGTCACACTTAGCAGCAACAACTGCAATTAAGTGTTTGTGATAACCTTTCCAAGGTCGTGCCACAGCATCTTAGTAGGATTCAGGTCAGGACTTTGACTAAGCCACTCCGAAGTCTTCATTTTGGTTTTCTTGTGTTTTTGGATCATTGTCCCGGTGCTGAACCCAAGTTGGTTACAGCTTGACGTCACAAAAAATGGCCAGATATTCTCCTTAAGTTTTTTTTTTGGTAGACCATCACACTACCACCACCATATTTGACTGTTGGTATGATGTTCTTTTTCTGAAATGTGGCGTTTTGGTCTTGGAACTCTACCATGCAGGCATTTTTTTGCCCAGCATCTTTCTTATGGTGGAGTCATGAACGCCGACCCTAACTAAGGCAACTGCAGTTTTTTGGATGTTGTTGTGGGGTCTTTTGTGACCTTTTGGATGAGTCGTGACTGCACTCTTGGGGTCATTTTGGTTAGCTGGCCACTCCTGGGAAGGTTCACCATTGTTCCTGTTTTTTGCCATTTGTGGATAATGGCTCTCTCTGTGGTTTGCTGGAGTTCTAAAGCTTTTGAATTGTTTTTTTTTCACCGATGAATAGCGCTCAATCTCAGTTCCGTTCAGTTCACACTGTGGGTTCAGTGCCCGACAAAACGATGTCGCTCAACTGGCCTGGTAACACCTCGGGATCTACTGGGAGGAGTTGGACAAAGTAGTCGAGGAGCGGGACCCCCGCAACCCAACCTCAGATAAGCGGAAGAAGATGGATGGACATTTGGAATACAACGTGTTACAATGAAGTTGAGATTGATAAATCTAAATAAATACATTGAATAACATGCAAGAAAGGATAAAATAATATGGCTCTATAATTTTAAACTATATTTTCCCCCCAAAGGTCAGATTTTTTTTTTTTTTTTTTTTTTTTTAGTTTAGTTTATTCAGTCATGACAACACCAAATATTGTACACAATATTGACATCAATAACATAATCACAAAATCAAAATTCATGTGTTGAATAATAATGACTGAAAAGGCATAGGCAGAAGCAAACTGCTTATAAAAGCCTATCCTATAATTTCAGCTTTTTAGGCTACCAACCTCCAGAAAAGCAAAGAAACAACAACAGAAAATTAATCACACTTATAAACTTCAAAAATAGCTTTACAAACCATTTTCTTAAAAACCAAAAAGGAATGACATGTTTTTAAATTTATGTTGGCATCATTCCAGAATTTAACTCCAGTGATGGAGACGCATCTCCTTTTCATACCTTTTTTAGCTTTTTGTACAGTAAATTTACAAACACCTCTGAGATTATAGGGACTCTCCTGAAATGAAAAGAACTTCTGTATTGAGTCAGGGAGCGTTTTTGATTTTGCTCTGAACATAATTTGCATTATTCTATAATAAAACAAATCGTAAAATTTCATGACATGAGAATTTAGAAAAAGTGGCTCCGTGTGAGCATAATAGTCAGCCTTATTAATGATACGTATTGCTCGTTTTTGCAGTTTTATTATTGAATTTATGGTGCTTTTAAAAGTGGATCCCCACAATTCCACACAGTAAGATGTGTAGGGAACAATCAATGAATTGTAGATCAAATGCAAAGCCTTGGAATTCAATACATATCTGGATTTATAAAGGATTGCAAGTGATTTTGACATTTTCCCTTTGATATATTCAATGTGTTGTTTCCATGTTAACTTTTGATCAATGACAACCCCAAGGAATTTAGTCTCAGAAACTCTTTCAATGTCAACATTACAGATTTTCAGTTTAACATTACAATCGCTTTCATTTAGATTCCCAAAAACCATAAATTTTGTTTTCTTAATATTTAAAGATAATTTATTGACATCAAACCAAGTCTTGAGATTTTCCAGCTCCATTTCTACACAACGCAAAAGTTCCTTTAAATTCTTACCAGAGCAAAACAAATTGGTATCATCTGCAAATATTACATATCTAAAAAAACCAGTTACATTGCAGATGTCATTGATATAGAGAATGAACAATATTGGATTTCTCCTTTTTTGCTGAGAATATTAGTTTTAGGAGCAGTTTTTTTTCTTAATATATATTTTTAGCCTGTATTGGAATTTTTACATTTTATTTTGACACGCGAAACTGTTCATCCACCCTTGTAGTTACGCCTTCTGCCCACCGGGAGTCGCTGTTTCTTTAAAATGACGATAAAGACTATGCTGACCTTTTCGTTCAATTTTCTGTTTTGGATCATTTGAGCTAATACATATGGGATAGAATGGAATTTTTATCTTAACTTTCAGCATATATCCAAATTAAACAGTATACATCTATTGCGGTAACCTTTTCTCAATGGTTTACCCAAACGTTTTAGTCAAGTATCCCTTCCGACCTTCCGACATTTGACCTGAAGCCATGTACACCCCCCCCCCCCACTCCCATACACTTCAAAAACATAAACCTTATGTTCATTAACCTGAAATATTAAACATAATTCATTTATTTTATAATAATTCCGGTGAAAAATGTGTATTTAGCATAGTGACAACTTATTTATTGATGACACAGAACAAACAACTTACCTCTGACGACTTCCTGCTGTTGTGTCTGAGGCGTTCATGTGCACTCGTAATTTTGATTGTTAGGCGCTAATTGTTTTTAATGTAAACACAGTCATTTTTCAAGGTGTTCTGAAGAAGTGAAAACAAAAATCCAAATTAATGCTTATTTTCTATGCAGTAAAAAGAGCTATATAAATATAGCTATAAATATAAAGCCTATTTGTTGGCCTGAATGTTGGCCTCATTTCAACAGAATTAGATTTTTCCTACTACAAAATGCTGGGGGGTGAAAAAAAGGGTCAGTGTGTGTAGTGAAAACGTTTATTGATTTAAACAATCTCCAACACACAACTGTCATACACTCCTAAGTCACACCAGAAAAAATTCCAAGGAAACCGAAGCTAAGGAGAGAAACAAACCTGCTTGCATTTTTCATGTGCATACAAACATTTGAATGAAATTAAAACTGACAAAAATAGGGTGGACCTGGTTGAGTGCAACAAAACTAAATCCAGCTCACTCATCACTTCAGTGCAAATGCAACAGTCACCGTGAAAGTGACTTCAATTCGATACGAGATATATATATATATACACATATATACTCAGGGTTATTTATTGTATGGCCGCATTGCATAATCGCTGCTCCCGTTATGGGTGAAAACAGCTCCTGCTAGGACACCAAAAAGAGCCGTTTTCATGATTCTAATTTCAAATGGCTAATTTTCAAAAAAAAAACAAAACAAAAACAGGCGTTTCCACCTTGCAGGGAGCCGTTGGCCGGGTGGGGAAATGAAAGGATAAAAATAAAGTAAAACAAGAAAACATTCACTCCTCAAACGATGATACTGTTCGGGGACGTGAGGCGCTGAGGCGGTCCAGACTGAGGCAGCAGAGGTTGGGAGGTGCTTTCACAGGGTGCTCCACTGATGCGCCAAGAACGTAGCAGCGAGGTACTTAGGTACGAGTTCTGCTGTGGTAAAGAATAGTGTTGAAGTGGGGGGGGTGTGGCACAGGTAGAGAAGGTGTTGCACCACCAGGGTTGACGTTGCGTCAGTTCACCCCGTTCGCAGACGTTTGCCGGGGAGGTTTCACGAGTCCATCTCGCCCCCCCTGCCCGCTTCTGGAGGATCCATCACTTTCAAGATCTGACTGCTCACTGCTGACAAACAGCCAAATAGACAGAAAATAAAACAACTGTCATGGCTGGGGAGGAATAAGCAGACGTGTACCAGGGGAGGCTTCAACAAACCGCTGCTGTCAGCATCAAACGTGTGAGATATCAAAATACTTGATTACGTATTCAAAAAATGCACAAATGACAAGTCGGGGGAGAAAAAAAAAAAAAAAAAAAAAAAAAAAAAATATATATATATATATATATATATATATATATATATATATATAAAATAAAGTGAGTGAATGTGGCGCCCAGTGGGCTGCCTCCTTGATTGTTTGAGCGAGATTGTTGACAAGCACACCTGCAAAAAGCAGAAAATGTGTCGGCGAGTGCAAAAAATATGACACGGTATTTAAAACCATCAGCACAAATTCATTCAGGCCCCAACGCGGGCGGCCGATTCTACCGCCAGGTGCAAAATCTGCCCTCCTTGTCGTTTATTCTGCTTACATCCACCTTTTCATCACGTAGACAGGCAGCAGGTCTCGACACAATTAAAAAAAAAATCACGGTTAATTTGATAAAGACACCCGATGAGGTGTATTTTTCTTTATTCAGCATAATTCCCTCAAATATGGAATCATCAGCATCAACATACAATAACCGCTGTGTTAAATCAATTCAAGCCTCCCTCTGGACGTCATATTACCTGCTTCACCTACACTGTGTTCTGAAGGTAAAGACTTTCTGCTGGCCTTCCTTCCATGTCCGCTACGCCAAACCCCTATTGGAGCCTGAGGAGAGAGGCGGAGTCACGACATGCTCAGAGTAAATAGCGGTACATTGTTCTGAAGGCTATTTGATAAGAGAACGTGTGTCTGACCTGATGTTTGGCCAAAATGTGTGCCGTGTGGATGAGCGGAGGTCGGATGGCGTGTTTGTACTGCAGCGGCTGACCCAGCAGGGAGTAGTGTGCTTCACCTACGTGTTCACAAACACTTCTATCAGTCACTTTTAGCACTTTTAAGCCATAAATATGGCCACAAGGTGGCAGAAGTGCATTTAATAAGCGCTGGGGCAGGGATCATGTGAATGGAAGAATCATACGTGACGGCAAGGAGGAAAGTGTGGGGAGTAAATCCAATGTTATGAGGCCAAGATTAAACCATCTGCATGATTTGGCGGCTCCTCTCGCATTCACTTGCCAGGCTTAAAATACATGCAAGATTTTATGCTACCGATACCGATCATCGATGAGTGAAATCAGCCGATACCAATGATGTGCTATATATATATATATATCACTATATTGACAGTTACTATGGTACCCATTATGTCATTGTATGGTCATGTCACCTTGTACTTCTTTTTAAAATTAAAATATAAAAATTAATAAAATAAATTAAAAAAAACAAAAAAAAATTATATTAGGAAAGCAGGAAGTGAACAAATGTAACAGTTACTGACTGTAAAAGTACCAGATGGAGGGGTAGGATTTAATAAGCTTTGCTTCTTCCTACTTCTCCTATACTTCTATCCCAGCTGTTTTCAGGCAAGAGGCGGGGTACACCCTGGACTGGTCACCAGCCAATCACAGGGCACATATAGACAAACAACCATTTTTCTTCTGTAAAGTGTCTTTGGGTATTTTGAAAAGCGCTATACAAATAAAATGTATTATTATTATTATTATTCACACTCACATTCATACCTATGGACAATTTGGAGTCGCCAATACGTATATCACTATATTGACAGTTACTATGGTACCCATTATGTCATTGTATGGTCATGTCACCTTGTACTTCGGTACATGACCAAAAACAAACAAACAAAAAAAAAATATATATAAAAATTAATAAAATTAAAATGGTTGTGTTTTGAGTGAAGTTTGGTTAGCAGGAGTCCTCGCTGACCTTGTCCACTGGGGCAGAAGACTGTAGGGAGCTGCAGTTGGTGCTGGTGGGCCATGACCGGGATGGACGAGATGCCTGTTGGGAGACCCTTGACTGTGGGCGACTGGCCCGGTGAGGGAGTGAGTGCCGGGGACGAGGGCGGGCTGCTCTACACACAACACGTCGGTAGTGGGGTCGGGGAAAATGAGAAAAACACAAACACTTTCATTCAAAAACAGATTCCTATTGTTTTTTAGTCTATTATGCACAATGGTCTGTCCCTTCATGTAGCGCCGCTATACACATTAGCTGCTCTAATGTACCGTTGCAGCCGTCTGCTTTTGGGTTAAAATAGCTTTCTCTTGGAAGGCGCTAATGTTCTTCTAGCATCCTGGCCCATGTATTGTTAGAAGCTATTGACAGTGATTTGGCAAAGTTTAGCTACTAATGCCGGTTGTGGTTGAAATAAATGTAACCATGAACCAGTTGGAAACATTCCCCTTCCGCTACCGATGCGGTAGCACTCATGCAGCGCTTGTACCTGTGTGTTGTCATAAGGGGGGGGCCGTTCAGTCGGTCGGTGGCTGCGCTGGTGCTCAAGGCCCAGGTGTTTGTAGCTGGGCTGCTTCTGCTGGCAGGGGGAAGGGGTGTGGGGCTGCTGGCAGGGGGGCGCTGCCATTTGCAGCATCACCATACTGCTGCCAGGGGGCGGGGGCAACAACCCTGCTGATGATAAATAAATAATAATTTAAAAAAAAAAAAGGCTTCTGCAGTCAAGATTATTTTTGCTCGGCTGGTAATCAGATTTCCTGTACAATGTTTAGCATTTTTTATCAACACACCCCCCCATCACACAATCTCATTAATGCATCCAGGCTGAAGTGTGTTTGTTTGCGCAAATGTGTGTTTGCTCAAAAGCTCTTTTCCAGCAGTTTTGTTCACCTACACACGCCATCCGTGAAAACAGCAGCACTATTAGCCGCTCAGCAATTAGATTTTAAGTGCCTCGATTATAAAAGCACATCCGTAGGGGCGATAATTGAGTCCTTCACTTTTTTCCTGATAAATCTTCTGTGATGATCTGGAAGATCCAATTACCTAATTACTTTGTGCTGCGTGAATGTGACTGGTGGGTCTTTTGGGGGGGCTCCATCTGCTCCTTGACCTCAAAAAAAGATATCGTGTTACCAGGTACAAATCCCATTCTTAACGCCAATATTGATTCTGAAAATTCATCAGCTAATAATAGAAAAGGACAGCGAAGATTCCAGACTTAAGCTGTAGATTATTCCCATCCTTGGACTAGCCAATTAAAAGTGTTACTGGAGATACTGGTGGTGAGGCTGGTGTGTGACCTTCAAATGACCTCATTACTGATGGGATAGGAATGATGGCTCCCATCCGTGCGCTACTCAGCATTCATACAAATAAAACAAGGCCATGAGGGAGGAGACGGAACATAACCATAAGCATGGAGCACACGGGTGTCAAACACAAGGCCCTGGGGCCAGATTCGGAAATAATGAATGTCGAAAAGGACACTTTTTATATTCCTACATATTCATACATCTTTTAGGGTTTTTTTGCATGACAGGAAAAAAAGACTGCACAATAAAAGAGCTCTATGTTCAAGCAGTTGAAGATATAAAAACAGCCACCAGAAGTGTATTTGATAAGAGCCTACCAAGGATTTTTTGCATGTATGAACACTGAACAGCAAGGAGGAAGTAAGAGAGCGAGGAGGAGGTTTCGCACACGAGACATTTTGATGCATGTACAAACAGTTTAGAGTTAAAAAAAAAAGGTTATTTTGATGTAAAACAACCCTTTGTGTTGTTTATGTTGTGGTGAAGTCATTTTCAAGTGTAATATGCACAGTTTAAACGGAATCCTGAGCCTGGCACGCATACATTTTTACAATCCAGTAAAGATGATTTCATTAACGGTGACTCGGTCATCGCTATGAAGAAAAACGTGAGCACATTGAATAAATCTCCAGAGCGACAAATATGAATACAAAGTTAAATTTACTGTATATTGATGCAACACTTTTTTTTCCTTTGTGATGCATTAATGGCACTCAAGGTACTTTCAATATTCCACACATCAAACAGCATGTCTCAAATACTTTTTGCTTCCAGCTGACATCTTTCAACGACTTTATTGGTGGTTTCTACAGGCAAATAAGGTTTTTAGAGGGGAGGTGTACCTGTGTACTGCTGGCCTTGGTTCTGCTGGGCAACACAGGGGGGTGAGTTCTGAGGAAACTGGAGCTGCTCCATCATTGGGGAGGGGAGGAAACTTACAGTGGAACTGTGAAGGAGCATGCACACACACACACACACACACACACACACACACACGTAACATCAGCTTTATTATGTGAAGTTAAAATCTATATTCAGAATGTAACAGTGTTTAAGCCAATTAAACTATGCGTCTAACTCCGAGCAGATTTCATCAGAAAAAGTAGTCGAGGCAACCTGGCATCCATCTCCAGGAGTTCAGCAAGCTCAACATTACAGCTGGTGTGCTAAATTTGAAATTGAACATAAATCTCTTTGCAAAGCAGGCGCTCGGCTCCGTAAGCAGCCTGCCTTGGGGGGGACTCGTGTACAGCTGGCGCAATGTAGGCTGCAGGTGGACAGGCCGCCCCTCGTGGGAAAAGCAAGGAGAGTGGTTCCTATGCTAGCGCATAAATCATTTCAGCACACACCGTCCTGCTAAAAACAGCCTCATTTCACACCCGAGACAATGAGAACGTGACCTCCCCTGTGTGTGCGCCTCCGTCTCTCGCTGGTGACGACCGGGAACATGGCCGTGCGCACGTCTGGGGTTTGTTGCGGATACTGTACCAGTGTGTGTGTGTGTAATGGTCCCAGAAGTGCTACACTCACCGATTTCCAGATTGATTGGGCCCGTGGAGGTGGAAACTAATTACGTGTTTTGCTTTGTGTGAACTAGATCTATCAATCTGTTATAATGAGTGAGAGCCCGGCGAGCCGCACTACTCCACAAGAGCACGGCGATGGGGAAAAAGTGCCAAAAGGCTTATTGGAAGAGGTCTCAACAGTAAAACGAAGACGCGGCACACTTAAAGCATTAAGGTGATGACATCATGAACACCTTTGCTCAAGAGGTGCTTTTGGGATTCACCCCATCAGACCTGTTATGTCTATAAATAAGAGACCACTTCACTGGCAAGGGCCAGAGTCACCTGCAAATAGGTTTCTGGGACACACCATAGAAGAATCCACTTGTTTTAAATGGATGAAAATAAACCAAGGAGAGTTCAATATCAGCGTCATTTGACTTAAGGGAATTTTGTCTGTTAAATGAGGAAATAAATTTGGGATTTCAATCTAAAATAATTTCCTTCCCCTCTGGATTTCTATGCATTTATAGGGCTGTTGTTTCGACCAGGAAGTGTGTGTGTGTATCAGTTTTTGGCTCGCTACCTCATGGTGGTGTGCTGGTTTGGAGGAGGGAGAAGGCTGTAGCATGGCTGCATGCTAGCAACTGCCACCGCGCCCTGTCCTGGCTGGCACGACACCAACATTGGCTGCTGGTGCGTCTGATGTGGCACGGACACCTGCTAGGAGCCAATGAAAAAAGAGGTTTAAGTCAATACAGCAACAACGCAAGACAGTCTGAAGTCAGTCACTCAACACTCTGGTTGTTTTGGAGTCTGACATGGAAAAATACCTGATAGGACTGCACTGGAGAGTACTGAACCATCATTCCTTGCATTTGACTGCCAATATTGCTTTGCTGGGCACCAGTGAGAGCGAAGTTCGGTGTTTGCTGTACACCTACTACGGTCTGGTAACTGGACACAGGGCTTGAAATCACAGGCTGGTGCACTGACAAAACAAAAACAGGAAAATACAGAGGAAGTGTTAAGGATGAAGTGCTTTGCTGGTAAAAATAAATAAATAAATAAATTCACACACAAGGACGGCGGCACATTAATAGAGGAACAACATAGGCGGAGACTGTGTGTAGCGAGTTGAGCTGTTATAGCGAAGCACGCTGGAGGCACTGGAGTAAATGAGAACGTCAATATATTTGATTTAGCCTGCAGTGGCCTGAAACAGCAACCTGAGTGACCAAACAGAAATGGGAAGAAAAACATCAATTTCATATTAGTGGTTAAAACACCCAAGCAATCAGACCAGCTGACCATTCTCCCAAATGGCGCAAAATGGTGGCACTCGCTCCTTGCCAGAGGAGGAGGAGGAGGAGGAGGGAGCACCTAAATGTCAAGGTGACAAGGCGAGACATTTGAAAATACAGTCCCCCGTGGCACACGTGAGGTGCTCCGAGCAACAAAGGGAGAGGACATCCTTTTGTGAAGGTGTCTTTGCAGTCTGCCACCCTGGGAGAAAAAATACAATGAAACAATGGAAGCGCCCCACGAGGAGCGGCTATTTTTATCCGCCCATGTCTCCCCACTTTCCCACACAAACGGAGCATGAAATGACCGCAATATTAAATGCGCCAGATTTATTCCATTTCAGCAGGCAGCAGATGATTGTGCTTCTTCAGACGCAGATAATGGCCTACGGTCTCCTTGACGTTTTTGAGGGATGTCAGTTTGTAGCTGATGGATTAAATCCATCCACTAAACTGAGGTGAAGATTGATTTCTCCTTTACTTTTGTCCCACCACTGGCAACATGGCTGCAGGTGAAGACTGAGGGGCTGAAAAAGAGACCGGTTCACTGTGAGATTCATATAAGCCTCTCAGACAGCGTCCCGGCCCCGTATCCCGCCTCTCATCAGCGCTCTTCTTCACAAACAATACTGGGAATCTCTTTTAAAAAGGTTGGGACAGGATGGAAAAACTTTTACCTCGTCATACTTTCATCTTGTCCATGTGTTTGGTTTTTTTCTTCCAAAAGACAGACAATACAGTTATAGTTCCCCGGGAAATTATTGATGTTTGGACTTTTGAAGGTCATTCTCATTTGTTAGCTGTCAACCTACCGATTCCGCCAGCACAGGGAAGAGACTACTAACGAAGAAACACTGCTGCATGTATGGTATCGAGAGAGCGCGGGGTTGAACAAAAGGTCTTACAGGAAAGCATGGAGGCAAATAAAAGAGAAAAAGATACAGAATCTTCAAGTGGCCTGTCCTTCAGAGACATCTAAAAGGAAACAATTGGTTGTCCTTTTGAAAAGAACCATTGCCTGAGAATGGGGTCTCTCCCTTTTAAAATGAACATTTCAGAAGAAGTAAATACAACGTATGCATGGCGCCCGAACCTTCAAGGAAGCCACTGTTGCTTCCAATGACTGTGAGATTCATGGCTGGTGAGGCATGGAGTCAGATTCACATATAGGGCCTCTTCAGAGTGCTTCACCTTTTGACTTTACAGTTTACAGTCCCATCAGCTAGAATAATAATGCCACACAAGTCATCATCTTTCGGGAAATATTTTGGCAACATGCTAAGAAACACGTATGCCTCGTCTCCGTATTTGATCTGAAAATGCAAAAATTCTTTTACTTACTGCAATATTATGACTAGAAACATACATAATATACATCCAACACCAATCAGTGGACACATTAATTCATTTATTTTATGTCATGATTATTAGTTTTTTTATTTTTGGTAATGCTTTTTGGCTTTTTTCAGAACCTGCAGACCTTCATGATAGCCTTCTTTCCCCCCCAAATGTGAAGGACAACCTACAGTTGCTATTATACCTTGCTGCTGTGGCAGGTTTTGGCTGTGAGGGCCGTTGTAGGCCAGAGGGTTTACAGGCGGACGGTAGTTCTGCTGTTGCTGCTGGTTGGAACACTGAGGGTGGTGTGTTGAGGAGCAGTAGCATGTGGGCATCTGTAAGAAGCAGCAAACCCACATTCAAATGAAATAAAAATAAAACAAAACAAAAAGGATGAATCATTTTGAATTGACTTGCGCAGTTACTGAAATACCTGCTGGATTGGTTGATGGATGTAGGTGTGTTGCTGGAGCACACTCGTGTGTTGCTGGCTCAGACTGGACGCGGGGAAAGCAGCATGACCTGGCATGCTGCTGGGATACGCATGGTTAGGACCTGGAGTTGGAAGTGGCACAGGCTGGCCTTGGAGCATTCCAGGGTGCCCCCCTGAGGACCCTGCTACCATGTAGTTGGCAACCTGCTGTGAGGGTGCTCCCTGCAGTACCACCGGGGCAGAGTGGTGATACAGAGCTGCATAGTGGCGGGCATCAGCAGCTGGCGCGCCACTGTTGTTGGCCGACTGCTGCGCCAGTGTCACACGACTAAATTGGGTGTTGAGGGAGTCAGGCTGGAAAAGAGAGAGGACTTAACACTGCTGTGCACATCCTCGGTAATAAACACGTGTTATTATAGACAGGGTCATTAAATCCAGCATTAACACCAGCCCAAGGTCAACCGCGCTCATAACAAGGATCAACACAGTGCTACCACTTATTAAAATACTGTTATAAAATTTACGAGTTTTTAAGGTAAGGTTACGGAGCCTGTTAGATAAAGTGCAGAGTTTAAATATGACCTGGATATATGAAGACTAGTAGAGGCAAAAGTGAACTATTTATCCATATCACTATTGCACGCCAGCTCTGGTCATTTCTGACATGTTGTTGGAAAAGCGTTTTTAGTCATGGATTATTCAAAACTAACATCTGGCGCTGAATTAAATATTAATGGATATATTTACAGGCATAATTAGCCACAGTGGCCACAGAGTTAACCGAAACCAGGTCACAAATGAGGCCATCAGTCCCTGCTGGATTTATTTTCCACCAACATACATCAAAGGTGATTAAACATGTTCAAGGTGACATAATTAAAACCATCACTAAAAATATTTTAGAGCAAAATGAGTATTTTTGCAGCTACATTAAACTAAATAGAAAACAAGATTGACATTTAATCAACAGAGGTGAAGAATAAATTGGGAAATTAATAATGTACCACAGTGTACTGTTGGTTAGGACAGACAGGCAGGAACTGAGGAGGAGGAAGATGGTAAGAGACCGCTGGATTATGGACGGCTTCAGAGGACGGCTGGAATGGAGGACAAGTCGGCTAAGGAGGCAAATTAGGAGGAAAGAAGTGGAGACACTTTTAATGAATAAGGCAAAAGCTCAGACTAAAATCAATTCGATGTTATTAAGGTTAGAAAAAGCCAGGAATGAGTGTGGTCATCTTTATTTCAACCAAAATTTGGTGGACCCACTGACCTGGGAGTGGAGTTGATTGGCTTGCTGTTGCTGGCTTGCAGCAGAGGTCAGCTGATGTGGCGACGCCTTGCCCTGATGTGGGCCCCTGCCGGCAGGGGGTGCAGCACTGGCCGCACCATAAGCTATGCCACTGCTGCTGGGATGAATGAAAGTCTTGCCTGTCATAAGAAATTCAAAAGGAAAAAAATGAACGGGTCACAAATCAAAAACATTTTTGCCTCACAAGAATGTCAACTTGCACCAAATTGGTAGTATGTTTAAAAAGATGTAGGTACCTGTGTGTGGATTCACCAGAACGCTGCCAGGTGGTATCCCTGAGGCCTCCAATGACAACACATAATAATTTGTTGCGTCAGTAGAAGGTGTTGGCTTTAACGGGGCCCTCCTGATCATGCTGGAGAGTGTTGAGCCTTTAGTATCTGCAGCTGGGTAGATTAAAGGTGCTCCTGGGATTTTGGGCCGTGAAGAGGCTGGCACGGTGAAAGGCCGGTGGGGACGGGACAGCGAACTTGAAGAAGAACCGACGCTACTGCATGATTCTGATCCTGGAGTGACAAAAAGACACCACAAAAGAGTGAAATGTGTTCTCCTGAAAGATACCTTAATGTTTTTTTTCTTTCCCAAGCAGCAGCATGCAATGACAATGAGCTGGGTGCTTCCGCCGTCTCTAATCGACGGGGATGCTAAGAGTAGATGGTGATAATTAAGAAGCGGAACAAATTCACAGTCTAATAACACGGCATCGCTTGCATTCTACGCTCTTGGGGGAACTGTTGACGGAGGAATTGGTAGCTCTGCACCATCTGTGGTTGATGTGTCCCTGTATAATTACAAAATAAGTAACACGGAAAAAAGCCACGGGTATTTTAAGTGGAGGAACAAAGAGGTTTCAAGTTGGAACATTGCCTTTTCTTAAAACATTCTTTTATGAAGACTGGTATAATATGGTTTTATATGTTTAATATAACAGCTAATATCCCCTGGATTTAAAATAAGGCAAAGATTAATTAATTATCTTTTTAGATCCTCTCTCTCTCTTTAAAGTCCTGACTGCTAGCATTTATTTAACTGCTGTACTGTATATACACTATATACCTTTCAGCTTCGACAATTGTCGAGTAATATGGGATGCCCAAGACTTTTGCAATAATGTCAGGGTAGCTGCATGGATATGCTAGTACAAGATGCTAATAATTGTTTTTTATTTTCTATAATATATGTTTTTTTCTCCCAGTCAAACACAGGGTTTTCTCTTTCTCTTTCTCTTTCTCTTCTCATCAATCCAAGGTTGAGCAACTGGATAACAAATGCTTTTCTTTAGAGGCTGATGTCATTTCTTAGGTTGATTGTTTTCAACTGAATAAGGTAAACACTGGAGTGCGCCTCTTCTCTCTTGCCTGTTTTGGAAAGCCTCCCAGTGCTCTTGCTGCTGGCGCTGCTGTCCCCTCGCACCAAGCTGCAGGAGATGCCGCTGAAGCTGCTGGCCTTGGTGATGGCAGGTCGGGGGGCCAGGCGGTTGGAGCTGTCCGAGCTGTCAGTGCTGCTCCATGGTCGAGGCTCGCTGTGTCGCGGCAGCATCTCTGTCTCTGAGCTGCTTTGCCAGCTGGCACCCGATCGTCCGGCCCGTGACCTGGTTGGGGTAAAAGTCACAGTGTCAGACACCATCAAGCATCCTGGGCTCACAGAGCATTTTAAATATGGAAGGCTTATTTCATTAACATGATGTCTTCATGTAGAGATTCGTATAAGAGTTAGTCTCGATTTAAGTTGTGAACACTATTACGTCACCCTTAGACAAATAGGGACATGTAAGCGCAGCATAGATGTGGGATCAAATGTCCAAATGCTGTTCTCTTGCTTTGTCTGAAGTTATAAACATTGCCTTTAAATTCTTTGTGTAATTATTTTTTTACAAATAACTACTCCCTCACTTCTATTAGTAATAATTTTAACTTTATCTTTAACTTTATCAAAGTCTAAAGTATATTGTTTCATTATCTAATTGGACATGATTTAGTCCGGGCAGATTTACATGAGCAAGCCTGTACTAAAAATCCTATTTAATCAGAAGCATTACTGAACAGCAATAACACATTCTTTTTGGTCTCTGAAAGTTGCAGGCGGCGACTTGTAATGCGTCAGACCTCACCTGAACATTTGCCGCCTCTGCTGGGTGCGCATGCATGCGTCTTCATCCTGAGAGCTGAGAGGAAGGAGGACGGGAGGTATTAGAGGCAGAACGCTGACAAAGGTGCATAGTCAGACCAACTGCTGCTTTGACAGAAAAAGGCAATTAAGCATGCTAAAAATAAAAGACACTATCAGAAGAGTTGCGCTGACATGGTAAATGATTGTCATAACTGTGAAAATGATTCTGTTAAGATTCAATGAACAAAGACTCGAGTACATTTGACAACTTACCTTCTATCCAGTATGAAGTGATCGGCCTGTCAGAGAAAATTGAATTAATCAGATGATTTAAAGTACATGGGTCCGTTTAACAAGAAAGAAAAATGCTGTGTTTTTTATTGACTTTAATAGTCTATTATAACTAGGATGCTCCGATCTATCGGCCAGCTATCGGTATCGTCCCATTCATTGGATGAGATGACCAGCCTTTCCCAGCGGTGGAAGACACCGGTTCGCCGAGGGTTCTCCCACATACCTGGAAGTCCTGCTCAATCTTAACCAATGTGCCCTCACATCCAAAGTCTCCTTAAAAATGGCGTGTCATCCAGTACATTTTTGTCTAAATTAAGAATAGATTTTATGGTTCTTATGATAAGAATTCTGGGTCCCATAAAAAAAAAATCACATTGCATAATTACTTATTTTTTGGGCCCCCCGGGGCAGTCAAAGGACCTTGGAATTGTCCTCACTTTTCTCCTTTATACAACACCCACTGGCCAACAGCACTCATCATATATAAATTAAAACATGTATAATTAACCCAAGTGATCTGTATCGGCCGATTTCAGTCCTAGGAGAGCATCCCTAATAATAACGTAATCGTAATCAGCTAGTTAATGTCACAATAAATTCATATGCAGCCATTGGTTGTAAGTCATAAAACATATCTCCACGTCGGAGTAATGCCATCAATAAATTCTTAATCTAGCAGTGTAAATTGGCAGTAAAAAAATGGGCTGAATTTGCACAAGAATAGATAACAGATTTGTGCAGCATGGCCCCCTCCCCCACTCCGCCCACACAAGGAGCTCTCACATCATGTGCAAATATCCTTTCTCTGGCTCGTTGGTACTCCTCTTCCCTCTCCTCCATCGATTTGCTTTTCTTGTCTGCTTTCAAACGCATCCGAATCTGGCAAGGACACACACGCACACACACATCATTTTTAGCAGCTATACTGGGGACACCAGATTGTCCCGCTCGTACTGACATGTCAAAAATGAAAGTGACAGCTGGGTGGTGGTGGCGGGGTGGGGACACCTACCGTGCTGTCGTCGCGATCAAAGCTGGAGTTGTCTCGTTTGAGAATGTAGCGTTTCTGGAAATCGTCTGCCCTGTCATCCTTGATGTGCTCGGAGAATTTCTGATCGGGTCTGTCGGTGGGGAATTTTGAACAGTTTAGGAGGCGAGCTTCATTTCAGGCTGATACTGACAGCAACATATGTTAATCAACATCAGTGTAAAGAAAGCCAAACATACAGTATCTGGAGTGACTGCAATGGTTTAGTATTATTGCAATAAATCAACCACAACACACATTACATACTAATTGAAGTGAGATGCTCACATTCTTGTGCTGGTAGTTTTGTTGATGACAACAGACTTTCCGGTGAGGTCCACGTTGTGGTCCATTCCGAAGTAGGCGGCCACTCTGTGTAACAGCATCCTGTGATAGGACGTCATAGGCGGGAATGTTCTTTTTTGGCTTCTAAATGGAGACACAGGGGGAACCGGTCAAATGTAGCAATGAACTATGTAGGTCAAATACCAATCTGCGTACAGACAATAAAGAGGGAGTTTTCATACTCCATCCAAAACTCCTCTGTATTATGTGGAATGAACCGCAGCTCATCAGAAAATAAAAAGTTCCTTTGTTGTTGGAGCTCTTGAAAGATCAGTCTTGTGTTTCTGCTGGTGCCAAAAATGTGATTGGTCTAGATTTGATGAAACAAACAAATAATAGAACCTACTCGTTATTGCCGATGAAGTCCAAGATGTCCTGTTCAAGCTTCAGCAGCATAATTCGGTCCCTAGGCAAATAATACAAAGGAAGCATTATTCAGACATATGGCCATCTACATTTGTACACTTGCTTATCGTCTCCTCAAAGCTAACTTTTATATCTGAAGCCACCTTTTGCAAAGGTGGAATCGAGTGAGTGAGTGGCCGTTACCTGGGATTGCTCTTCAATGTATTCACTAAAAACTCATGGAGATCTATGCCAGTAGAGTCAGTGTAGTCTTGGCTGGAATCTAAGAGAAAACCACATATTTTACTCAATTACTTTTTCTGCTTCATATTTCACAGGGGAACAAAGAAAAAAAAATATCCCAATAGTTAAATATTTACATTTAATTTTTTTAAAAAGGGAGATTTAATTGCTCCACTATGATAACATCAAGGGTGCAAAAGAGACAACATTCTCACATGCCAAACAATAGGGTAGCGGCCACCAACTTGCCCCCCCCCCCCCGGTAAGCGTCTGGGACCTATAATTGGGACCTTGCCTCATCAGTGGTGTTCCTCCACAAAAGGCAGGCAACCCCAACCTTTGGGAATCTGTATAATTGCTTCGCACCCTGAGCCTGCTGCAATTAACTGAATCACGCCAATTAACTACCCATAATAAGATTATTTTGAAAAATGAGAAGCGCTTTTGGCTACATGGAAGGGCACCGTGGCCTAAAAATAAAAAAGCACACATACTTTGTTCAGACAAGTGCATTATGAAATGGTATATAGAGAGCATCTACACTAAAAATACGCCTGATTATTGGAATTTGGTATTTTCTCACCTCTGGACAGCATTTTTCTCTGGTTTTTGTCAGCTTTGCTTGCCTTGTCGCAGCACACTTCTTTCTCAGCTTGCTCCTGTGTAGCTCCATCTTCCTTTTCTAACATTCTAAGGAGGAAGTCATCCTTTAAAGAGAACAGAATCATACAAATCATTAAGTAGAGCTAGAGATAAGAACTAAAAAAAAAAAATGTAGTCATTCTCTCTCTGTGTGCCCTCGATTTAACCACTGATTCACCAAGCAGACCACCAAAAAAAAGTGTTAGCGCTTGCTGCCACTTCAGGGTCACAGTCAAACATGAAGTGGAATACAGCAGTAATAATTTTGGAGAGGAAATTAGGTTTTCTTAAACTTTATGCATATCAGAAATTCAAGGTTAATTCAAAAACTGCCAATACACAAAACCGGCAACTGTTTCATAAATTTGATAAGTTCGTTTTCACCCAAAGTTGTCTCCTTCATAGCAATGATGTGCCTGCATCCATGAATTCCAAACCTTGATGGCAATTAATCTTCCAGATTAGCTTGTTTTTATTAAACCATCTGAATAATACATGAATTCTGTTCCCACATTATACAACGCAGCAAATTTCATTACTTAAAAGAGCGTGAGGAGTTAGAAGTAATCCCTGTCTCTGGCTATAAAAGTTCGAACAAACAACTGCTGCAATTTGACTGCAATCCTGTGGTGGGTGTTGATTTTAGTGAGATGTAATAAAAAGTCGCCTTGGTTAACATAAGACTGCTCTTCCTCGCCGCAGACCCATACAGTTGAATAGTAGCATTAGAGGCTAAAGTAACGCTGAGAAGAGGAAAAGGTTACCAGTGCACCAACAGTGGATTGGACACAACAATGCCGTGTGTGTGTGTTTGTACGAGTGAGTGAGGAGGGTTACGTCAAGGGTGGGAGAGCAGTTAAAAACCAGTAAGTGTCATGACCAACGTCTGCATAGCAAGATAATGAGATGCAATGTTTGTATAATTATAAGGGCTGTGAATATTTGTAGAAATGTAAAATGCTAATGAGAGCTCCTAACTGAAGAATTGCCAGACTCAGAAAGTGAATAGGAGTCGAGAGTTAGCGACAGCAAGTTCCCATGTGTGCCCATCAAAAATGTTAGACAAAAATTGAAGAAAAAAAAACAAAACAAAAACTATTTTGGCAAGAAGCGGTGATGGTTGCCACTTAATGCCACCCTCGGTATCACAAGGAAGCCGTCTGGTTGATGTGCAGCTGTTACGAGCTGCCTCATTTGTTTTCTGACACCCATTTACCTCAAGATAAAGGGGGGAGGGGGGACAGCAGGAAAATGATGGTCTTCTGAATGTGTAATGAACATGCTGTCAGTCTAAAACAAAAACTACAGTGTGTATTCAGAGGCCCTTGACTATCGGCCATTGATAGGAATTGACAGGCAAGAGTACAAAGTAAGGGCAGATGTTGTTTTTCAGGACGTAGAGATGATTTGGACAGTCTATGGATCTATACAGCCCTTTGTTGCTGCTTACAGTTGGACAATGAGGGAGTGACAGTTATGTTGAGTAACGAACAATGGCAAATTTAGTAATAATGAGCCACAAATCCCCATTTTTTATTGTTTGCTGCGTTGGTACGGGCAACCTTTGTTACTTATGTTGGTTTACATGTAGCACTTTAAAGTTGATTGAAAAGAAATTTAATACACTGATTTTCCTTATCCTTTTTGTGATCTTAGGGGCCATTCACACAAACATTTTTAGGTCAAAACACCTCTCATCCACATTGAAATTGCATTCTGGGTTACTTGAAATGGTATTTTTTTTTTTTAATGGCTTTCAGAGTGGGAAAATCGGAAAACACTGCCCTGTCGTTTTTGTATAGACTGCTGAACCACTTTGATGACAAGCCAACATAATATCTGGATATTTCCAGACATGATTCACCCCCAGTCGACATTCTCCTGATATTTTGTTGCCTTTTTCAATCATAAACGGTGGAAATTAAACAAGTAGTTCAAACACAAAAAAGAGCATTGAAACCACACAAGCCAGTGGGATAAATAGCACAGTATACCATCAAACCTCCCTTTTTGAACGACCCTGTTTGTATAATTCGGTTCTCAACAAACTCCGTAGGTCTCCGTAGGAATGCAATCTTAATGGCTTGAATGTCTTTTATTCCCCATCTTTTCCTATTGTTGTAACGGCGGCCTGTAGCTTAGCTTGCTGCATAACCCTGCTCAGAGGCACCTCCACCAATAACTGCAGCGGGGGAAATATCAGGAGTATTCAATTAGGGCGCGCCATAGCGCTCAGTAGCTGATGTGCGGAAATTGCAATTTCCTCAACATGATTGATGGCGGTAATACAGGACGTCGTGGGAGTTCAGGCGATGAGAAAGCGCGGTGGGAATAACATTGCCCTCTGGTTATGGGGCATGGTGCTGACTGGTAAGATCGCAGAATGAACACACCTGTGTGTGTGTGTGTGCGTGAATACATCATTAGCAGTGCAGAGTGGCATTTAATGGAGTTTAGTTTGATCAGAAGGTGGGGGTCCGGGGGTGCTTTGCCCGGTTGGAAGCAGCGAAAGAGTTGAATTAACAAATTAACGGCGTGCTTGCCATTTGTGTTTTGATGATATGATGCTTTCATCAGGCTGTGCTGGTCAGGTATTCAATCACAGCTGTCAGAAGTAGACTGCTAATGGAGGACCTCCAGCGCACTATCTCGGTTTTAATGAGCTGAGATGAAGAACTGATCCCCGGTCAGCACTTCCAGCACAGCTGTGTGATGTGTGACTTGGGCCACAAAGTACAGTCACATGTCCGAGCACCACGTGCATCCTGCTGATGGGATGACTGAGATGGAGGTGATGAATACAGTTCACTCGGAGTTTTTTTTACCTTGGGTGCAGGTGAAGGCTCAAGAATTGGACAAGGAAAGGATTCCTCACAAATTGCCAGGCTGCGAACAAGCTTTAGCTTGGTGTTAGGCTGTCGAGGAGGGTGCAGGAGGTAAAAACCATACACACATAGAAATTAATCGACAGCATCCAGTTACACGACCACAAAAACAGGAAGCAAGCACAATACTTCTCCAAAGTGGCTGCGCTTTTAAGATGCATTAAGTGACTCGACCGTTTCATTCCTTGTCCAAACAATTTGATCCGACCTTGACAAATAAAATGCAGCAGCACAGAAACTCATGCTTCCTCAAACTGCCCCTTGACGAACATAACAGCAATGCAGCAAGCAAAACGTGACAGGCTCTGTTGTATCTGTATTGAGGCTTTCCCCCACAAATTGCAAAGAAGTCATTTGAGTCATGACAATGGAAAAACGGCCTCAAATGTAACCCAAGCCAACAATTCACATGCTTCCTTTCAAAACATGCGAATAAAGTGCTCCCTACCTTAAATGACATCACTGGCTGCACATGGGGGTTTGGTTGAAGGGAGGTATGCAAAGGAAAGTGCACAGCAGGTTAAAATCCACCAAGAAACTTAAGAGAATTGTTACCTTAAAAATGAAACATCTAAATTAAACATGCCTAGCCTACATTTTGTGCTTCTGTGCGCTACCTCAAAAGTAAATCAGCAGAAAAAGAACATACCGTTGCATGCCCTAAACACAAGAACACGGATCTAATCGTACATAAATAATAGAACAAAGCCATTTTACGCCATGTTGAGTGCTCAACATTCATTTGGAGCAATTACTTATTTTCATTCTTCAGTGAGAATCTCTTCAGTGCACTTCCCTTCATTTACGGCCAAACAGCCAACTGGAAAAAAGAAGTCCCTCTTATATTTACCAAAACCATTGTGCTCAGATGTTTACACCATGGTCATCGGTACGAATGTTATTCATTTTGGGCCCTTAATGAGTTATTTGAACTCTTCCTGTTCCAGTGTGGTTTGATTATACACGGCACAACAATTGGAATTACTAGAATTAGAATTACAGGGACATGCTTGATTTAATTTCAGATTCTTTCTCAATTTCAGGCTCCAACATATGACACAATCTCCAAAACTGCATGCGTTTATTTTCAAATTGTTGGTGGCAGGTGAAATGGAAATATCAGGGTTGTAAATGCGACATTATTGAGGTACAGTGATGATAAAATAAATCTTGGTCTTTTCTTGACGATTTATTCCTGGATATTAGGAGGGCAAAACTACAAAATTGAAAAATAGGCACACAGATAATATTGACAAAGTAGAGGAACCTTGTTAATCCAATGGTTTGTGAGTGTGGGGCTTTATTTCATGAAGTTAATATTGTAAAGTTATCTTAATTCTAGTATGATGTTTTGAGTGCACCCCAACTTTAAATTTTGAGTCAGCAGGTTTGGAAAACACGTCATATATACATTCACCTAAATCTCACAGTAAGTAGGGCTGGATATTTCAGAATGGCATTTAACTTGACAAGGTCAATGAGCCCCATTACCTTCTCGTTTCTGGTGCTAAAGCAGTATAGGTTTTTTTTTTGTGGTGTTTATATGAAATACTTCACTTCTTTATTGCTAAAACAAAAAAAAAAGCAACTGTATGACCTTTGCCTCAAGCACAAACAAAAACCATGCATTTGGCAGTAAGCAACTTGGAACAGTGCTACACCTGCTTTGAGCTTCCTTATGCCATCGAGTGAATCAGACTTCTGAGAAGGAAGAGCAGAATGGAGAACAACACCGGGCACCCACAGTGGGTGCAAAAGCTCAGTGCTTGTGTGTTTCACGCACTAGTGCCTGTGTCTGCGCATGAGAGAGCATTAACAGAGCATGCAGAGGATTCAAGGTGGGGAAGGTAGGTGACCTAGCGGAAGCTGTTCCAGTATAAATTGCACCAAAAGCCCTGCCCTGCGCTTGCTAATCCCAACATGAAAATCTGACCTTCCTCTCTGTCCTCTAAAAATGAAGAGGACAACCCAACCCTGTCTCTCTCATTGCGCTCGAAGGCTAAATATTGCATACAAAAATTGAAACCGGCTTCTGCTCGCCCATTTCCAGTGCTTGTGACCTACTGCAACCTTTTCAATATGTGGTAATATGCAAGTAGAGGGCAGTGGGGAAGGTGGGACAAGGTTGGGACTGTTAGCGTACTGCCACACCAGCTAATTGAGTGGCGTGGGGCCGTTGGGGAATGAACAATGCCAGCAGCAGATAAAAAAAAAATGGGAAAGGGGGAGACAGAACAGGCTGAAGTCAGCAAAAGTAGGACGGCCACCAGAAGAAGATGGGGCTCCATCCAGAGCTGGAGACAGATGGTGGCAAAGTCACACAGTTTACCCCCTCCTCTATGTAAATGCTTTTCAGTCTCACGTACACACCCCTCGCTCATGCAACAATCGCCCCCGACCCAGTTTTTGTCCCCAACCTATTCCGCCTCCATCGCTGGCACAATGAACATCTCTAGCATTTCACCTGCAGACAAGGCAGAACTTGTGGCACTGCCCTAACAAGCATATGTCCTGTGACCACAGAAGTACATGTGAGTACTTCAGGGAGGTACACAAAGTCAGGATAAGCCAGAAAGTACGGAGGCAAAATATCATGGATACTAAATTACCTTTATGCACAGCATTTCTAGAATAGCATCATCTTTACTACATTACGACATGGTGCAAACAACTAATTATACCACAAGTTGCATTTATGAGGTTTAAACTATTTAGCAGATTACCAAAGCAGTTGGAGGTGGGGCGCATTGGACATGGATGAACCCAGTGTCTCCCCTAGGTTCACAACTTCATAAAATTAGGAATGCCTCGACTTAGCGAATGGCTGTGCTCCAAATGCAGACTCAAATTTTGCATGAATGCATTTGTGACAAAAAAATACAAGGCTCTTAATTTAATCATGAGCTCATATTCCTCTGAATGTTGTGTCCTCACAACCTTTAAAAGGGCAACTCCATACCCTTGCGGTGTCCCCATTCTGGTGTAACACAGGACTGAGATTCCCCATCATGTATCTGTGTCTTTGTTTGGCATAACCTGCTATAGTTTGAGTGTAGACATTCACAACCTTGGTTGGTTGGTTAAACATGGCACTAAGGTAGAGCTAAGTCCTGACCTATCATTCCAGTTGCTGCCAATTATATTTTTCAGGATTTTCTGCGCTGAAACAGCAAGGGGGTGTATCTTCTTGAACGCCGCGGGTGACAGCATATCCCCCAGGCAGTTTGCATTTGACGCTGAATGTTACTGAATTTTCATGAAGTCAAGTATGGAGAAAAGTAGGAAAACTGCTAGGCAAGTTATTGAACGCACTCAGCCCACTCAGAGTTCATTAGGCTGCTGACCCCTCCCGAACTCACCAACTTGACTTTTGAGTTGGCTTGAGGAAATAGACACTTCCAATTATAATTTGTCTCTATTATGAGCACGAGAGGTGGCTTTGGCAGCTTCCTCTACATCGCGTAGGGAGTGAGCGTGATTGGTAGGTTTTGACCTGCGTGGGTTGCGGACAACAATATTTAGCCATTAAGTTTGTGTTGTTTTGAGACAAGATGGTGTCATCCCCACAAACTGGGGTGTCTTTGTACAGGACCAGCAGGGACAGACATTGAGGTGTACAAGGAAGTGTGAGCCTTTTTGTTATATACAGTTTAAATTATTTCACAGTACACATATAGTTGAATCTAATTAATCTAATCTGGGTATGATTTTCATTCATTTGTGAAGGCAAAAACAAAGCAGTTTCTACACACTGGGATGCATGCAGGCCAAATGTTTGCTATTCAGCTTTTATTTCATCTATACACTTAGTACAAATGTACTTATTTTAACTTCAGTAGCTTTTGTTTGTCTCCCTGTTGGGGTAAACATTGCCCTCTTCCTCTGGTTTTGTCTTCATGTGAATCTTTCATGTTTTTCGGAGTGGCAACATGATGCTCTTAATAAAAAAATAAAAATAAAATCAGGTGAGCTCTGATGATAGCTCCCTCATAATTACCAGTAAATGCATCTTACAGACCATTGAGGCCTATTTTTTTTACTCTTCACTACACATTTTTGACTGATGCAACTTACAGAAAATACGGAAATGTATGTGTACTGTCGTTTAAAAAGATGACATGTTTTCAATT
This sequence comes from Doryrhamphus excisus, assembly GCF_037039965.1. NCBI lineage: Eukaryota > Metazoa > Chordata > Actinopteri > Syngnathiformes > Syngnathidae > Doryrhamphus > Doryrhamphus excisus. The sequence continues at coordinate 7,702,934 of NC_136371.1, read as the reverse complement.
ACTATTGATGACGTAAATGTACCTTGTTGTCCATTGTACTGATGCTGCCAGGTTCTTCTCTGCCGCCCTTTTCGGAAATGCCAGCCTGGATGGCGTTGTCTTTATGATGGGACGCTGTGTCATCAACCTCGGTGACCTTCATTGTTTCAGTGTCAGTTTTATCAGACATTCTCATCGCAAATGTTTTGGGGAGATGTTGGCAAAGACAGAGCACCTGAAAGAGAGACATGCAAATAATAAGGGTTGGCCTCCTTCAAAGTTCTCAGGAACAAGCAAGCAGCATTTTTTTTTTTTAGACAAGAAGGTACTAAAGTAGTAAATGCAGAATTATTTATATGGAAAAACAGCAAGCTGTAACCACTGCTGGGGTGAGTGGATGGTAGTTTTAAGGTTCCTACAGTTCCTTTCTTATCTAATGGTTGTGCACTTAGCATCAAGTGACAGACAATTCCTCTATGTCAAAGTAATTGACTTCGAGCACAGCCGACTGGGCTCCCATGTGTTCTTCTGTCGAGCAAATGTTGCGCCGGGCCGAGAGGCTCGCTAAAACACAGCTGGCGAGTGCAGCGTCCGACGCAGAATTTCAATGACCTGTCAGATGTTTGACAAAAGCAACGCCTGCTGCTGCTTTACATTATTTTTACATTCTGAGAGAAAACAGCTTAATGCTCCAGAGTGCTGCACAGTCCTTTGAATATTTAGTCTCTCTTACTGACATTTTGATGGGTGAAATCTCCCGAGTTGCTGTTCAAAGATTTGCATTACTGGACGGATATTGCCAAGAGTCAGTGCATCAGTATTCTGTCCCTCACCACATCCTTCATTCCACCAGGCACAATTTTGGACTGAGACAGGGGTGTCAAGCTTTTTTTTTTTTTTTTTAGGTTGCAGAGTTTGGTACATATTAATGCTACTGCCAACTGTCTCACAGTGGGGTCGTTTCTCCTTTGTCTTATTTAGTGTCACATCATCCTTCATGTTTCATGAAGGAAATATTCAGACATTTGAGTAGTGGCAAATTTTTTCTTGTGTGTGAAAGGAACCTTTGCAGTTTATCTTTTAGCAGAGCATTATGGCTCTGTAAATATTAGAAATACAATGGCAGCAGTTGAACCATTTGGTGCAATGGCACTTATTTGCATTCTTCAGTAAAGGCTGCACGACAGAAAAACCTAAAGGACACTTCACAGTAAAAGCAAGCCTGATCTGAATGTACACTTTACAAGTGAACTAAATGTTGAATTCCATCAAGTTAAAATCAAGCGATAGAAAGATGGGCTTCAAGAATTTGTTTTATGTGTGGAATATGTAAAAATATGTGCCTAAATATTACTTCTCTGGCTTGTTTGGAGAAAATAAAAGGAAAGACATACCTGGTGCGCAGCCAGTGGTGAAGGTAGTGGCAAAAGAGGAGGTGGCTGGTGAAGTTGACAAGGCCAAGCCTACCGATGCCACCTGAGACTTATTTTCCATGTCTGCTTCAGCTGCTCTGCACGGCAACCGGGGCCTCCGACACCCACATGACCCTTGCTGACCTGCCGTGGAGAAGAGCACAGAGGTTAGTGCTGTGGGGTTTTAGGTTTGAGCGAGGTCGGGTGTTCGGAGTGGCAGCGTGAAGAGAACAGCACCTCCAGAGAGTCAGCAGATTTGAAATATTTGTGGTGAACGGTGTGGTGAGTGTGTATTTTTGGGGCCTTTGCGTGCCTGTGTTCCATAAATAATGGATGAACACGGAGATGGGAATGCGATGGAGGCAAAGGAAACATTAGGTATTCAGAAGGAAGCGGGAAAATAGAGCGTTTCTTCACTGAAAACCCTCTGCCATTTGGTGGCACACGCATATCAAATCGCCTGGCTATATTTTACAGCGGATTATTTTTGAGCTCAACTACAAGGTGACACTAGCTGGGCGGATGTTTCAAAGAAACAAAATAATAAAAAACTGAGCCAATGACTGAATTGTTGAAAAAGTGACTGCAGTACAGTAAAAAGCCTGATTACTGATTATTCTTCCATATATAATTAATTTACAATCATCTTCCATCTTTAAAAATGGGTTCAAGTGTTAACTGGCTGCAACAGCTCATAGTTTCCAAATAAGGCTGATAAACATCAGATTATTTGACGCATTTCTGATCCTATCACTCCTCTTGCTTTCTGTAATCTCAAGCACACTGAGCGAGTGAGGCGCAGTGCCAATGCTGGCACCCAGTGGTGCCAAGGTCTGGCTGCTGCTCATAACATGGTCTTTTGTTTGACCCCTTCCCCCTTTCAGAACCCAAAAAGGGTCAAGTGGAATCCCTGCTAATTCTATAACCTTCCAAGGCATGAAGCTGCAGCCTTGGTAGCGTGTGACGATGATGGGTGGCAGCGACATGTCACGGGGAATGCTGCCCTTTGGTGTTACACTCTTGCTTCTGATGCAGCACAGGACGCAGCTTTACTTATTCAGGAAAACATGCCGAAGCGACCGCAGGCATCACTGACAACTTGACGTAACATGCATTCACAAAACACATACGTGAGGTAAGAGCTCGGAAAACCAAGTAATCAAGTGAGCGAACAGTGTAGCCGCTGTCTTGCTTTCCCAATCTCACAGTTAAACTGTGCATTTGTGTACATTATGTGTAGTAGTAGCGCATAGCCTGGAAGACACATGGAGAAACGGTGCCACAAAAGGTCTTTGATTGGCGCTGCACAGCGTCCGTGCAGCAGTGAAATTGCAGCGCACACCATTTGTGCATCCGAAACCACCTTGCCGTTACTGATAGGGAGTGGTCTGCTGGTATTACAGCCACCACAGAGCGCAACAACCCTAAAGTGGCTCCCTCTGGCAACGTTCTGTGTCACCTTGCCTCTTCACAGCACATAAAATTGCCATACTGGCAGCCTCCCACACAGTGCAGAGATGCATCATAGCCAAAATGGATTGTGTTTCAATAAGAGAGTAATTAGAATCTGGTAAACATGGGAATAGTTCATTTCCATCAGACTATAATCAAATTTAAATAACCAATGGCATACGGATATTTTTGGACTGGTCTCCTCATGCAGCCACATCTACATTTTCCTCTCATTCTCCTCTTCGGACAAAAATACAAAAACATACTCCAGGCTCTTAGTGGACAACTCTTACAGACAATAATGCTCAAGAGCAGGCTAATGACACATTTCTCTATCACTGTGAGGCACATAAGAGGCTGCAAGTGATGACACACACGCGGGAGAATGGTGGGAGAGAAATTTGGAGGGTGAGGGGGCTTGATGTTTCATTTAGTCACATTCCAGCACATAGTAGTTATTTTCTTTCCTCTTCACGAGAGCACACCTGCCTCTCTTGCAAATTCTGACCTTTCCCTCCCACACCTCCGCTTCTGTGTTCTGTGCAGATCAGGGCTCTTGCCTGGACTAAAACCAACTCAAGCGGAGGTGAAGAACCCTCTAAGTTCAACTCTATCTGTGTTTCAAGTGTAGATTTAACTGTGAGGGGAGGGGATTTATCTCTGATGATGACTGTCATCTGAAAGGACAGCTGCATCAAACAGTTTGTATATCAACACCCGGCGAGGCAACAGGGAACAAAAGCACTGGCACAAAAACAAAGACATGTGGGCGACAAGCTATCACCGGCTATTCATTTTTGAGTTGTGACAAAATGTCCCCAAGATTAGGCCTTTTAAATACAACTAATCAACCACATTTCACGGGCGCACAATTAATTCGTACTTGCAGATGGCATGCCAAAAGCCAGTTTGTATTTGGCACGAGACATGCAACTTGACTAATAAAATAAAACACCCAATAAACACCTAATTAGGACACTAATGCCGCTTTGCACTCACAGGGCTGCAACAAAATTGATTTTTGTGATTCGCATAGCCGAGTAACTAATCTACCATTTTCTGGCTATTTCTTCTAATTGCAACGCCAGGAAGCATTGACAGGGGAGCTGGAAAGTCATTAGGGTGAAGCCAGTGAAATGATAGCACTTTCATCCACTGCTACCCTTCATTTCAAGGCAACATAGCCTATAAAGGAACTGCCAGCAAACGGACGATTAGATGAAGTGAAAAAGCATAAACGAGCCACTAATTGCATGGTGCTCTCTGCCTCCAGGTCGCATATGGTGATGCGAGCGCAGCACGGTGCAGCACAGGCGCAGGCAGCCAGCATTAATAAATTAAATTTGCAGCAGTGCATGTAGGTAATCCATTACCAGTCCCAGAGGAGTGCTTCTTGGGAATATCAATCTTGATAATTAGAAGATATACAATGAAACTCAAATGCATGGCTTGCGGTTTTACTAGACGGTACCTCATGAGAGCGGCACAACTTAAAAAGTCTGCCACAGTCATTAAAAGTCAATTTGCACCTGTCGAATAACAGAGGCTGCGCTTGGCTGCAGAACAAGGCGTAGCCAAGCCTCTTACGGGCTCATCTTGGTTAATTATCCTGTAATGAAAAGCAAAGCATGGGGAACTAGGAAGGGGACTCAAGCTTGCCGACAAACACTGTTCTGCCAGAATTTTGCAATGGAAAGGCTGCACACTTGCAGTCAGTGTCCTTGCAATCACAAAGAAGCCCACACACACACCCACACAAAAACATGCCGAGATTGGCTCAAGTCAGTTTTGAAACTGATTTAACCAAAACTATTGTCTGATCAGATACAACAGAGCAGAGAAAAGAAAAAAAAACAAGCACATAGTATAAAAGGTAAAGCAATATCAAGACACAAGAAGCTGCAAGACCTACCTGCCCAGCAGCTCTACCCTCCATCCCCTCTGCTACTCGGCTCTTTAGTTTCCATTGTGTACAGGAGACACTATTTGCTGAAGAGGAGGCTGGAGTTGCCTCCCAGCTTTGCTCCTCTGGCAGCTGCCTTCTGCCTCCTGCACACGCGCTCAAAAGAGTGAGACTGTGAGATGCGAAGGGGGGGTCTAAAAGAAGAGTGTGAACAGGAGTGGGTGTCACAAAGAGGGAGGGGGAGAGGGCGGGGACGGTGCTGCGCAAGCACAAGTCTACCTGCCACAAGCCATCAAGCCAGCCAGCCTTGGAGACAGCGCCAAATCAATAGCTGGCCCCCGTGTGATGTCAGAGCCCAAACAGCCAGTCACAGCAGCTGATGCCGGCCGGCGCTACGGACGGCTGTATGAACCAAAGTCTGAGTCCAAATGGGTCTCTTCATTAGCTACTCTGCCTTACGATGGAGGCGGGGGTGGCGGAAGAGGAGGAAAGGGCATGCAGGGACATGGAATAGATAGATTGAGACAGAGGAAAAGGATGAGGGGGCAGGCGGGAGGGACACAGCATTGAGAACGCCATTGAAGAGAGGAGCGGAGGAGGCAAACCTGCATTGAAGGAGTGGAAGAGCGAGAAGAGGATAGCGTACATTGGCGACACGACTGTGGCCTGCTAGGTGCTCAAACACCAGGTGGAGAGTCGATGGGGAGTCGCTGGCTGCAGAGAGGCCGAGCTGTTCACTGGGCTAGTGTCCCAATAAAGCTGGCACCCTGCTTCTCACACAAGTCGACGAGGCTACGGCTAATCCTACTTGACTCAGAACCTGAAATACCATCCAGCACACAAGCTGAAAGGAGACATTCTATAGGAAAGCAATCTACTCGAGGCAAATTAGAAGCTTAATGGATCTGCTGGAAACAATTTGCCGCCTGTATGTAATAGACGACACCACTGACCTCCCCCTTGAAGACTTTTGAGTATCTAACTGAGAAATTAATTAGTGATGACGAGTATTAATTTCATTAAAACATCCAATAATGTGCCTCTTTTGTACACTCAGAGGGGCGGAGATGGAGAAGGTGGGGGGGTAAAAACATCCTCACAATGTCGCTAACATGCCAAGAGCAGCCAAAGTCTAGACTGCCATTATGCGATTGTTTCTGACCATCACTCAGACTTTTAACAGCAAACACCGTGGGCGGAAAGTTCCTGCGTCACTTAGCAACTAGCATCAGGCTGCGACAACCGATTCCATCCAATCCTTCCTCAGCACCGTTCTTCTCAGGCAAATTTATTATTGTGCTTTCTTTTTTCCCCATGAAAAGGTCACTGATTAAACAATTTATGGATTGATGTCTGAATTATTGAATAGCCTTTACCAAATAATATGGGGAAAGGAAGATTTCCCCCTGGAAGGTGATGAATTATTTAGTCGCTGAGACACATCTTGTTGACAGCTGAGACGCATTCTCAACCTCAATACTGGACGATCATCATCACCTCCAAAGCCACCACTGAATGAAGCCATTACAATACTAGTATTTACATTATTATGTGCACAATTTTCAAGCCTGACAGATTATGGTGCATTCAGCCTAATTCCATCCAATTCCTTCATGAAAAACTGCATTTTTATGTTCATCGTTATCTGTGGAGGCACCTTGCATGTTGTAAATTTACTCTGTGCACATTTCCACCCTGAGACAATAAATGCATCATAATTATTGTGTGTATGGGCCACTGATTACACACACTCAATGAGGTGTTGGCAGTATTAATTATACTATCTGACAAGCAAATCTCGATGAAGGTTTCACTACAATTATCTCAATCAACAAGATTAGCACTCCCTTGTAGAAAACACTTTAAATAGGAGAACTCTCATTTTTACACTCAAATGCAAGGAGCAGTCAGCTATATACATATCCACCCATTATATTAAATAATTAGTTCAAAAAGATTTCAAAAGTGAGAAACATTTCACAGTAGAACTCAGTATGGTCCCAAAAATGAAGTACTATGTATTTGTTCAATATATTTTTCGTTTAGGGCACACAATGACTCCAATGTGTGTTTTTAGTTCGGAGCAGTTATCGTGTTCACAGGCGAATACAGCAAACATATATGGTGCAAGTATCAAATATTAAGCGAAATGATGCGTCTATTTACCAAAAGATCGTGAAATTTAATTGGCGCTGATGTTACTTTACACGATACCCAATTGCATTATTATGTTGCGTGGCGAACAGGCCTAAAAGTTATTTTATTACAACGTAATATTGAAGACAGCACTGCTTGCTTTCTATGTTCGACTCAACGATTATGTGTTTTTTTTGCTTGCATTTCTGCTTTCGGGGCTATACCAAACTACAAGACAATATGATGATAGTTGACGTAGATTCGGGGCTAAGCTAAAGCACATTACCTGCCTGTGAAGCGTGCTAACACCGGCACCGCACTGCAAAGCTGTCACACACTCACGGCGAGGCTGGTGTTTACAGTTCGCTAGCTAGAAAGCGCTACACGTTTGCACCGCTTGGGTTAAACATGTTATTATGAGCTTGTAACTTGTGTTTGTTACCTTACCGCGTCGCTCTGTAAACGGTGCGCAGCCGTTGACGTCCCCTTAGCTTGAGGACGCTAATGTTACTTCTAGAGGGTGGAACTAGGTGAGGCAGCGGATATATCAAGCAAACTGCTGGAGTCAGTCGGCTCCTTTCTGCGAATATGAGAGCGTTGGAAATATATCACTGCTCGCCGTCACCCGGGTGTATAGACTGCCCACACACAGCCCCGTTACTCTTTGAAGTGTGTTTTTTAATATATTTCTTATATGTGCTGTGCAACTGTTGTTGCTATTGCTGTATTATCGCATATATTGTCAACCCTTGCTACTCAGAATTAAATGTATCTGAACGCAGCCTTAATGGCAACGTCATTCTGGGCGTGGTAGGTGACATAAAACGAGCGCACCTTCATTTTGCCGCGATATACGCTTCCCATGCTTCAACTCATTCCGGTGTGATCAAAATTTTTGGATTGCTGGGCTGCATTCTACCTCGTAATTCGGTAGGGGAAACACATATTTAGGCACAAATGACGCCGATTTTACCCAATGGAACGATCAAAACGATGACGTGTATGATGCGACAAGTAGCACTTATGTGATTAAAACCTGTTTGGCATTCTCGACTTTTGTTGTGGGGGGAAATGCAATCATATACTTTTACCACGAAACGGTATGGTTACAGAACTGTTAGCCTTGCTTGCATAAAGTCCGCCCCTCCGCTGACAGTCCAGCGTCATGTCGTCTGACTCGGGGAAAATAATAGTGTTTCCGGTATTGATTCCGTACGTAAACTTTCATGTTTAGCCAGCGTATTCCAATTGCGATTTAGCTGAGTAGCTCTTAGTTCCTACTTCCGGTCACGTGCTGCTTCTTCTGCGCTATGTGGGCGATACTGCAAATCTTGGTGTGTATCGATATGATACCAAATAAACACAGGCCCATTTATCGACATGTTCATGTTATGTCGTTATATTGGGTGTTTGGGTGTACAGTGTTACAATGTAAACAAAATAATAAAACTATTCCCTTATGTTTTATTACATAGAAGTGTTCGAGCAAAATGAAGGCAATAGTGCAGCGTAACTAAACATAAGCAATAACTCAATCAAATCATTCCATCAAGGCACTCCTGGAATGAGTTTGTAAACAATATAACAATATAAAAACATAAAATATAATTGAACAAAACAACAAGAAACACTCAAGTACTTGTGAAAATAAACAGAAAAGAACAATATCATCTCATGATGCTACAATTGGTAGATTAGTTATTGAATAATAATAATAATATTCCTGTCTGTTCCTTCTCTCTGGACAGGTCCATGTTTTTGTGTGCATGTTAAAATCAGATGGAAGCTACTGGTGAGGACATAGTAATGGCAATGGATGCCAGTGGCCCGCAGACGTCTCACTGTGATACAAGATGGTCACAGCGACTGTCCGGCCTTCCTCACAAGCTCCTGCAGCGCTTGATGCCTTTCCAAAGGGAGGGAGTGGATTTTGCCTTATCTAAGAATGGACGGTAAGCATCAGTGGCTCTCAGTCAGATACACCTCAGTACATACACAGCAATGCATGAGTGACATGCATGAGAGTGATGTAAGGTGTAACTCTGCAGATACTGTAGTTGCATGCTGTGAACATCTGCAGCTGGCACATGCTGTGAAATCTAGCAGTGCATAAAATTAGGCAACTGCAAACAAGCAAATGGCAGGTGTTGCCAATGTGTTGGCCTCACTCATGCATTTGTATTCACAATGCTGTGAATGTACTTGGCTAAACCTGCACCAGTGTTGTTATTGGCAAATCGAGAGGCTCTTTTTGTATTTGTTCTATTCTGTGTTAGAACAATATACAGTTTGCCCTTACAGCAAACATTTTGACATACAGTAGAATTCAAACCCTTTCGATTTGATCCCCAAATCCCAAACTATCACATAAATGCTCAACATTGTGTGTGAGTCAATAATTTGACTCACAAATTGACTAATTTGACATGTCAGTGGATTGACTTTACATGCGTGGCAGCAACACTGAACATTGCGAAACCACAGGTTTGAGAAAAACATTTACCGAAGCATCCCGGTAAGAGATAAGTTAAGTTTTTACAGTCATCTAGGACTAAGAAGAAATGTGAACAGTGACAGCAGTCATTCAAGCCAACCGAGACTGCTTTTCTTGGCAGACACAGCTACTCAATTTCTTCACAAGTGTAGAAAGTGAGAGCCTCTTCAGCACAGCCACCATGGTTATCCATGAAAGGAGGGGCAGGCTGGAATCTTAATATTAAAAAAAAACAATCTTCCCCTTATGTTGCTGTGTCTGGTGACTAATCAAAAATGCTCCTAAAGTGGACCTATTATGCTCATTTTTCCAGCCCTCTGTATTGAGTTGTGGACTCCTATAGAGCTACACATGATAACAAGCACAGAAGACTTTCTAGATCTGCACAAAATAAGATGAAAAATAAATAAACAAATCAAGAATAAAGAAAATCAAGCAATCAGTAATAAATAAATATAATAATAGTAATAATAATAAAAACTTAAGAAACCACATATAGTTGGTGGGTAGACAAATTATTTTTTCAGATTAAAATTAACAAAGCATTATTAGAGCCCTGTAGACATGACAAAACACGACTATAGTCACATTTATACTCTTTTTATTTACAACATATTGCGCAACTGCAGGGTCTTGAGACACATGCTAACTCGCAAACTAGAGACCTAGCGACCTAAACGGTAGCCTTCAAGTTATTTCCTTTAAACTTAAATAGCCAAAAACTTCCCACTTCCACACGGATAGGGAGGATAACTATTAACAGTTATTTAACTTTTAACATGAACATTAATGAAACGTAATAATTTTTTCTGGGTACATGATACCATACAGCATCCATATCAAACTTGCACGGGCCGCACTAACATTAAACTTTCATATCAAGCCGGGGGCCTCAAACTAGTGTCCTGCGGGCCACATTTGGCCCGTGGGCCGCGTGTTTGAGACCCCTGTTCTAGATCTTCCAAAATCTGCACCTATTTCAGCTCCAGAAAAGTGGAAAAAGCATAATAGGTCCCCTTTAAAAGCTATATGCATGTAGAGTTGAAATAAAAAGCAGCAGCAGCCCAGTGAATCCCCACCTTTCGAGGCTTGTCATTTTCCAGGTCCACCCACTGAGTGGTGAAAATTTGCAAGTCATTCAGACGGCCATAGAAATGGTTATTTTTGACACACAGCACACCTACTGTCCCCCACCAAAAAACTCCTGCCAGCAATTTCAGAATCATCCTCGCCTCTTTTCAACGTGCGTCACACACTTATTAAACACATTTTAAATTATAAAATGTGTAAGTGCTCAACACTAATGAGTGACAAGATGAACAGATGGAGTCATAATGTCAAAGTTGCATAAGATTTACTTTGGTGTCACACAGCAATCAGTACGTTCAAGGCCGGATGAGCAATCGTTTGACAAAAAAAACATTACACCGTAAAGGTAATGAAAAAAGACAAATTGTGGGCTTTAATTAGCAGTGGTGCATTACCTGGATTATCATTTATTGTTAAATTGGTATAGACTTAAGATGTTTTTCTGCAAAAAAAAAGTTTCTCATGTCGTCCTTAAGCAACCTCTGCAGGAGTATAGACTTGATTTCATCCAGTTCATGCATGCTCCGGTTCTCATGGAGGTCAACACAAGGGGCAGCCGATCTGAGCGGCTCTACTGTGATGCAGCCACCGTATTGATTCAGGAACACCGAGAGGCGCTGCTTTAGCTGCACGGGCAGGTCAGAAGTCAATTGACTTTTGCTGGATGATGTGGACAGCGATGTCAATTAGCATCAGTGTGACAGGAAGAAGAGTTTGGACACCGTTCCTACGTGGGAGACGAGCAGATTTTTACACAATTAAGTTGTAAGCTGTGATGTTCTGATAAGCTATTTTAGTGACATAAATGGCTAAGATTTAGTTTCATCCAGTTGAAAATGTTTTTGGTTAAATGGGGGAAAATTAGTAAGACAGACAACACATTGAGAAAAACAAATGGATTTGACATGATTATGAGCATCATATGAAATTAGCTTTTCCATGTTAAAATGACATTACTGCTTGATGAAATATTGCTTGGACATATTCGTTCCCATCTTTCATTGGAACACAGCTGCTGCTTTGTAGAATTACTCTGAAATACTGAGAAATGTAGGGTGTCACTTAAGTATAGGAAGTAGATGAGGCAGGCTGTCAGGATGTAAAATAGAACAGGAAATAGCAGTCCTTTTTTTACTTCCTGGAAGGCACCGAACATGGCTGATGTCAGATGTGTGGGAGGATTGGTGTGCAGATTTTTCCTTTAAAATTCCAAAATCATTGTGCCTTTTTTGCATTCTGAGCATCAGGAGTGCCGAACCAGAACATCAATTGTTGCTGGAATTCATATGCTGATGCAGCCTGCTGTATCGACAGTGTAGGAGGACGAGGTGATTTTATGGATTGACATGACGGATAATGTGAGAAACTTATGGCACAGTATGACAATAAAATCCCATCCGATGTGTTTCAGTGTATTGTTTGCCAAAGTGTGCCTATAATCAGTTTTGCTGAAAGACATACGCATTTACCCAAAGTGCACTTGTACAATACTGGAGTGTGTCTGGCCAAATATTGATGGATAAAAATCAGTGTGAACTATAAGTACATCCATTAAGATATCTTTGTCACTTTCATTTTCAATGTTGACAGTGATGCTGCGCATTATTTGTCCTTCCTGGTGGGAGCTGTCCAAAATATTACTTGAAGTGACTGCCTGTGCTTTTATCGAATAGGGCTGGCTTCACTGATGCGAGAGGGGATCGATCAACAGAACTTTTTGCGCCTGTACATCTCTGTGCTGGTTTTCTGTGCACACATTTTTTGTCTACATTTGTACTGACACATGTTTATCACTAATATAAAAATATAAAAATCATCTGGACTCAGAAAAGGAGAAAGCAGAAAAGGATCTCCCCATATTGAAGCCTGAAAACCCATTTTCCCATATTAGAATTCCACTAATAAATGCAGCATAGCCATCCGGTATGGCTTTCAAATACATATTAGTCAACTATGCACAAATTAAATTTAATCAAAACAAACCAGAACACGTTCCATGAATCACTGAACATAAAAAAAGCATTGTTATTGTTGTTCATCATTTCAAGCAACCAAAGCATCATTTGAGGTAAAGTTACAGTCATACACCTTTTATGCACTTTATGTACTGTAATAGACGATGCAGGAATGAAGCTTATAATTAAAGTAATCCAAGGCCATGATGTCTGAGTGGAGTCACAAAACACCCACACACTATTTAATATACAGTGTGCCTAGATGCTGACAATTATACTGGATGTCCCCGTCTTTTTTTGACTTTTAGGTTTTCCTGAGAGGCAATATGTCTTGGTACTATATCAGAAATGGGTCTGAAAATACCCCTGACAATTCTACTTTATAGTTCCAATTCATCTGCTCTCTCTCTACGGATGAAAAGAAACAAAACCTTGAAATAATGGCAAATTCAACACAATTGCTCTCTTCAATATAGATGGTGCTTTTGCTGTTGTCAGTTCCACTATATGTATATACAAAAATAAGCATGGGAGTGTTTGATTGAATAAGGATTTTGTGCAGCATTTATTGGAACATTTGGAGGTACAGCTCTTTTCAGATTTTGTCACTACATTTCTTGCTGGATGTTTTCCAAAAATATTACTGCTGAAAGGTAACTTTGTTTTGATTTCCACTTAGTTCACAGCACACAGCAATACTGCACCCTGAGCCACCTCATGTGTACGGACGGGAGCCTTCCAGGTTAAACTTTGGCACCCTTTGAGTCAGCCATTTGTGCAGCATCCAGCTACAGAGCAGCTTTTCACTTACCAAAGTGCTCCACACATCCAGAACATTAACACAGCTGAAAGATTGGGGTTAGACACCAGGCCGTGCTACACATCACCGTGCAGAGGTCAAAGCCATCAAATGGTTGCTGCCACCCAGCGAGGCAAGGGGGGCGGGGGGGGGGGGGGGGGCAGTTCCTGACACTTTGGGGCTTGTGGCTTCCTGAGATAACATTAGAAAGGTACTGCGATGGGGGCCGTGGCGTAGTCAGGCAACAGCACTGCAGCATCCTTGCGGTCTCAAACCGTCAAGACGACACTCAGGGTTATTTAAAGGAGGATGATTAATGTGTTGAGAAATGGCAAACACCTGCCCCAGCTACACACCCTCCCCGCTGTGTGTGAAGTGTGCAGTATGTGCACGTGCACGTATAAATACGTTCATTTACATCTGTTCACACTTGTGTGCACACCTCCTGTTAACGATCTTATATATGTGTGTGTGTGTGTGTGTGTGTGTGTGTGTGTGAGGACAATGCGCTGACTGGGCCGGTGCGGTGGCAATTAGAAAAACCACCAGTGGCAAGGTGCACATTAATCATGTTCCGCAGCTGAAAGAAAGAAATGGGGCGGAGATAGGGGGGTTGGGGGGGAAGCGGAGGGGCGGAAGAAGAATAATGAGAGCGTGCGTCTGAGGTACTCAGCTGTTCTGTTGCTTTGTTTGGCCTTACTGGATTGTGGAGGTATTCGTGAAGAAGAAGGGTCATGACAATCAAACCAAACCCAATGAACATCCATGATCTGCTTTCATTATAGTACAAAATGTGCTTGAGCCCTCGCTGTTCTATCGGTCTTGTTATTTAACGTGTAAACACAACAAAGTTTAGTCAAGGTCCACACCAAACTCCTCCAAGCATGCCTCCTGCATCTGTTTCAATAGGATTAGTAAACCCAGGTTGTAGGGTCAGTGTTTTAACAAATAGTGAGCCGGGCCAGTGTGTGTAATGATTGTACCTACTGCTGAAGTTAACAATAAAGTAGCAAGTATACAGCTCTAACCAAATGGACCTATTATGCTCATTATTCAGTCCTTTGTATTGAGCTGTGGACTCCTATAGAGCAGCTACACACGATAACCCGCACAGAAAGCTTTCTAGATCTTCCAGAATCTGCACCTATTCCATGCGTATTTCCTTGGATTTCTGAAAGGGTCTGTTTTAATTTATTCCACCTACAGCCTGTCTTCGGGAACGCCCATTCCGCTGATTGGTCACACTCCCAAGCGCTTGCGAGGACTTCCGGACTACTGCCGAACCCCATTTTCGGATTTTTGTCGATATAAGAGTTGAGCTACTTGAAAAGTGGTCAGGAGCTAAATGTTTCTAGCATGTTATTTTTTGATCTGTACATCACTTTGGGGCAGCATGATCTGTTTTTATATGTGCTGACTTTGAATGTCTGAAAATCCAGAACACCACTCTCTTTAATAGTAACAGAACTTATTCATATTCATATAGTGCAGTGATTTTCAACACCAAGTGTGCCGTGAGAAATCGTCAGGTGTGCCGTGAGGAATTATTCAATATCACTTTTTTAATTAACATGTATTAATAATTTTCTGCAAATATTATGTCATTGTCGCGTGTCATTGGTGTAAAGACTGGCAGAGCAATGCAATATTCGTCCGTGTGGCAACACGTAGCCGATTGCCTCGTTCCTCTAATAGACTTAGTGATGCACGTGAGAGGTAGTGGTGACATTTTGTAATATTGTTCTTTAAATTTGTATGCGGATCAAAAGGATCTGCTGTGGCGAGTCCATAATCAGGAAAAAGCTGAAAGAAGCAAATAATGTTGGTTATTGGTGTGCCGCAAAATTTTTCCAACGTAAAAAACGTGCCGTGGCTCAAAAAAGGTTGAAAAACACTGATATAGTGTACGTTTTTTTTTTAATCTTAAAATTTTAGCGTCTTATCTGTTTTATTAAGGTATCTGTTTTCTTCTGTTTTACAGATGTATGATTGCTGATGAGGTAAGCACACACAACACTGGCTCAGGAAATCTATTTTCCAATCTTCCAAATGAATTTGTCAACTTAGTGCTGCGCTGCCACTTGCTTAATCGTTTTTGACAGAAGAATCATTCTTAGACCTTATTACTCATGGGCCTCAAATCAGCTCACCCGTCATATACAATTTGCCGCAAAGGCGGTGCACAATTGACTTGTTTTTCTCCCCCCTTCATTGTGTGTTGATTTGGCCCGTCCAGATGGGTCTTGGCAAGACGGTGCAAGCCATTGCGGTGGCATATGCTTTCAGGGAGGAGTGGCCCCTCCTGGTAGTGGTGCCCTCGTCGCTCAAATATCCCTGGATTGAGGAACTGGAGCGCTGGATTCCTGAGCTGCAGCCTGGAGACATTAACCTGGTGGAGAACAAGAGCCACACCATGTAGGTCATCCTACCGTAAAGTGTCCTCACCCCCTGAGCTGCATTTCCATTCCCGAATGCATGCGGTGTATTTCTGGAGCCACACATCGGCAGCAGGAAAAGCGATTACATATACTGTAAGGATTCCAAAAGTGGATGTGTAATGTAATTAGTAACTATGAATCAAAGTCTCTTGATCATGTGAGATGTTCATTGAAGTTATGACCACACACTGGTCTTCATATGACCTCAGAACTGATAATGGAAACCAAGCCATTAGGTCAGAAAGACTGCCTGTCCTGTTCAGAGACAGGATTGTGTCATGCTAGGCTTCTGCTGTGCTTAATTTTGCCAGGAGCACTGTAGCCTTGAGACAGTCAATTTTCAACGACACTAAAGTTCGGGTCAACCACGAGTCATGTGCTGACCTGCCAGACCGTGTGGGGGAGAACAGCCTCGGTCAGTAAGGTGAACTTCATGATCACCCTGACTGAGCTCCAGAGGTCCGATGAGTAGGCGATGTCGGACATCCCTAATCAAAATGCATAAAATACTTTTATATATATTTTAAATATTATTTTCATAGTGTGATTTCTGTAATGTTTACTTTAAAATGTCAGTTTTATCTTGTCAAGAAATGTCAGACAGCCAGATGCAGTCATCAAAAGAGCCACAGGTTCTCTACCTCTGCTTTAATGTGTCCTGCACTGATAAGAGCTTCCTGTCAGGCCACTTTACAATAAAGCCCGGATGCAGTTATATATTTTTTTCCTTCTGAACTTTCTCCCATCTCCACACAGGATCGCTCAAGCTCAGACAGAGAAATTGTCAAGTTCTCGGTCCCGTCTCTTACCAAAGAGCACTATGGATCTATCTGGGAACATTGTCTGAACAGTAGTATACACCTTTTTGCATCTTTTTATACTCTCTCCATCTTTGTCCTTGCAGGGGCATTAGCAGCAGTAAGGTGACAGTGCTTGGCTATGGCCTCCTCACCACAGACGCACGCCCCCTGGTGGAGACTCTGAGCAGGCAGTGTTTCTCGGTGGTCGTGGTGGATGAGTCGCACTACCTCAAATCCAGGAACGCAGCACGAACGAAGCTTCTGGTGCCTCTCATTCAGAGCGCCAAACGTGCCATCCTGCTCACGGGTACACCTGCACTGGGTCGCCCTGAAGAGGTAATGCAAATTGATTTAATGTGTATATAATGACATCTGGTGGCCTTATTTCAGCCAAATTATATATTATTATATTAAACTCAGATTTAGTTTCATCGTAGACATGCAGGAGGCTCGTGCAGAGAGCCCCAGCAAAAACTCTTGATTGTACTTGAGTTGGGATTGTGATCTTAGCAGACCACAAAGCCAGCTTGACTCTTGACTCCTCACCAAGCTGCAGCAGGCGCATGGTCCTTCTTCTAGTAAGGCACCCCAGAGGTGCAACAAAATGCCAATTAATTCGCTCCACCATCTTGTATCTTGTATCCTGGAGGATCCTGTGTATATATATTCCAATAACCTTTGTTGCAAAAACTTCATTTGCAAAGCCCAATATGAAAAGACGAGTGCGCCGCAATAAATGAGACAAGTAATAACAAAGCACACAGAGGTGGAAACTATTGAATTTGGAGACAATAAGAAGGGCTGTTCACAGGGCAATGGTGTTTGGTGAGCAACAGAGTCGTTCCCCTTTCCATAATAATTTATGATATTATTTTTAATATGTGATATTGAGGTGCTAGATTGCCCGCCATATTGTATCACATCAGCCCCACTAGATACACAGTAGTTGTCTTTACTCGAAAATTTGAAATGAAACTATTTGCATTGTTTCAGTTATTATTAGAATCACTTACAAAATTTGCATCGATTCTTTACGCTACTGATTGATATGTAATTACCATCAGCGGAACACATTGTCTAAATCGCTTTCAGAATTATTTATGTTGTAGATGTACAGTATATGGGGCTGCACGGTGGAAGAGTGGTTAGCGCGCAGACCGCTCTTGAGGACTTCTGGGCTACTGCTGGACCCCACTTTTCAATTTTGTCAGGATAGGAGTTGACTCTACTCTAATACTACTACTACGCTACTCTCCTCATCTGAGTTTGTCTTTTTTTTAGCTTCATTTTGTTTGTTGATTGGCACGGCGGTCGAGTGGTTAGTGCGCAGACCTCACAGCTAGGAGACCAGGGTTCAATTTCCACCCTCTGCCATCTCTGTGTGGAGTTTGCATGTTCTCCCCGTGCATGCCTGGGTTTTCTCCGGGTACTCGCACTTCTGCCACTTTGGGGTCATTTGGGGTCGCTTCTATTGTGGAGTTGTAATAATAATAATATAATAATATAGTATATACTATTAATTATTACTATAATAATTCTATAATATATATTATTATTATTATTTAGTATTATTAATATAATAATACTATAACATATATATTGTTGTTGTTGTTATTATTATTAGGGCTGCACAGCGGTCGAATGGTTAGCGCGCAAACCTCACAGCTAGGAGACCCGAGTTTAATCCCAACCTCGGCCATCTTTGTGTGGAGTTTGCATGGTTTCCTCCCACATTCCAAAAACATGCTAGGTTAATTGGCGACTCCAGATTGTCCATAGGTATGAATGTGAGTGTGAATGGTTGTTTGTCTATATGTGCCCTGTGATTGGCTGGCGACCAGTCCAGGGTGTACCCCGCCACTCTAGGCTCCAGCACCCCCCGCGACCCTCGTGAGGAAAAGCTGTAGAAAATGAAAAAAGTATCGGCCTGTCCCTGAGCTGTCATGTCCTACCAGCAGTGGTGGGGTTAGTTTTTAGATAAGCATCCAACTCTTTGCCTACCAGAATCTGAGGCTGCATATAACATTTTATCATCCTTAGTGTAGACCAGATAAGCCTGGTTGGTCTCTTTCCTCACTGCCTGTCGCCCTTCTGCTGCCATCACTACTCACTGTGTCTCTGACATCAGGTTAGCGCACAGTTCAGGGCATGCTGCACCGTTGATGATGTGCCCTCATTCCACCCACCTATTATATCAACAGCATGAAAGGGGTTTAGGGGGGTGGCGGCGAACGTTACACGGCTGTGCGGTGGGTGCTGTAAAGCCTCTGATGAACAAGTGGTGAATTCTGAATACAGCTCTTACAGTGCCGCTGATTACTTGCCATTAGCGCAGAAACTGCTGCAAATACAAAAAAAAAACAATTGACAGAAATTGTTGCTGTGTGTGAGGGCTTTGTATTCTATATTTTCTGGTTTGCTGTAGGATTGGGATTTGAGCCTTGAACCAGAAGCCATGTACATGGAAAAAAAAGTGTTTAAAACGTGCTGACAATTTATGATAACGCCGCATAGATCCTGGCGGGATTCATAATCTTCATCCCAGCAGTTATGAAGGGAGTCAATATTTCTTACCAATTTTAAAGGTTATCATCAAAATCATGGGTGGTGTTGTGCAGCAGCTTGACCTAGTTAACCAACAATCCAACTCTTTATAGTTCTTCCCTAAAGGCAAAAGGTCAGCAAGATGCATCACATGATATTCGGTGATAATAAGATAAATATGTGTTTGTCTTTACTTATAGCAATAAAATGCATGGGGTTTGAGTTTTTTTTTTAATATATATTTCCGGATGGGATGTATGCAATCTTAATGATGCACGGCTGAGTGTGTCACATTATGAATGACTGCTGCTAACATAATATAACGCCATCAAGCTGTCAACTGCTGTTCAAAGCTGTTAAGATTTGTTTTCCTGTTTGTGTGTTTGGCAGCTTTTTATGCAGATTGATGCACTTTACCCCAAAATGTTTGGAACCTGGACTGACTACGCCAGCAAATACTGCAATGCCCATTACAGGTGAGACGGCATGTGCAGTACAACACTGCAGTTTCTTAATTGCTCGTCAGTCTAAATCAGGGGTCTCAAAGTGAATTTACCTAGGGTCCACTGGAGCTAGCGGCTGGGTGAGAGTGGACTACATCAAATGTTCAGTCCGAAACCACATTTCCACAAATATAGAAATGCCACTAACACAGGTTATTGTAGGCCATATGTGGTAAAACAAATGTATAAAACAGTATATATTACATATATTACAACAGTATATATTATAACAAATATTATGGCACTCCTGAGTCGCACCAGAGATGGTCAAAGTCACCATCCAATGACGATATTGGTTGATTTACAACGATACCATCCGAAATGGTTCAGTAACTTTAAATTAATTCAGTAACTTTTTAGCCAAAAATTCAACCAGTCAGACTATGAAATATATACCTGGACACTGGACAGTGCTGGTGAAGTTTCCTAGATTCCTGTTGTTTTTTTGTAAGGAAATAAGGCATGAATTAAGTATGACTCTAAAACAAACAAGTAAACAATTACTGGCAAATGCATTCATATTTTATTCGATAAAGGGTTTTATTCTTGTGCTAAACGATGCCAGAGTTTCTGATAATGAAGTTTGCGCATTTGGAAGTGACCCCTGGGATGGCTCAAAACGCTCGGTTTCAGAAGGCGTGGTAAAACTGCCCCTTTGTGATGTCACAGAGCAGCGGACTTCCTTATATGGGTGTGTCTGTAAGGCAGATAAACTCTCTGCCTTCCCCCAAGCTCTACGAAACAAGCTCAGGCAGACGTTATTGTATTTAGTGATTCCCAGTAAGAGAAAAATATTTTCATCTGACAACGACATTTCACACGTGACTGTTTTAATGAACACGTTTTTGGAATGTGGGAGAAAACCGGAGTACCCCGGAGAAAACCTATGAACAAACATGAAAAACTCCACACAGAGATGACCAAGCGGAGAATCGAACCCAGGTCTTCTCGATCTCCTGACCATGTGCTATAGCTGTGTACACATTACCTAATCTGGACATGACATTCAGATATTATTAATTAGCATTAATACATATTTGTAGTAATCACCACCATTTCCTGGTTACCTTGCTGTACTTCATATAGCTCAAATGTAAACTGCAACATTATGTTAGTAAGTGTGGAAACATGAAGATATATTTTGTGAGCCAATGTTGCACAGAAATGAAAAGGCACTAGGAAGTTACTGTACTCTCTGTGCTGCTGCGATGCGTGCAAACAGAGCCAGAACATTCAACGCCAAATACATCAAATGCATTGATTTGGAGGGCCTTCAAAGGGGGAAGCTTGGGAAAGAATGGGCCCCGGCACTCTCAACGCCAGCACATCTTGTATAATAGCACAGTGTCAGGGGAATACCGCAATAGCCACAGAGACGCCATATGGACTTGAGAGACATATCACTGAAGGCATGGGTGGACAAGTTGGTGTGTCGTGCACATACGGTACCTCTCTTTCCCAAACACCTTGGGGATTAACTAGAACATAGAAGGTGAGCCAGGTCCAACATCAGTGACCTCTAACTGCACAAATGTTACTTTGGGTGAATGATTAAAAATGACGGACAGGTCCATATTTCAGTGACCAGATATCCATGTAATGTATTGATATGAAGTTCTTTCCTTCATACTGGTAAAAGGTCTTAACCTGTCATTTCAGAAATAGGCCTGTTAGTCAGTAATGACATATTTTCTTCTCCATTTCCTTTCCTCAAGTTCACACACAAAGTGTGCACATTTTGACAACGCCAGGTTCACTTTGTCCAGCCAACATGCATGGCATGGCAGATAACCAGTCTTTTTCTACAAGGCCACTTTTATTCCAAAAAAACCATTTGGCTGATTTGTGAGAGTTTGCCCTGGGCCTCAAGACAAATTACTTTGCTGCTCTGCAAATTGCCCTGATGCAAAAATCCAGAGATCCAACTGCGCAAAGCTGAGCTTCTCAGCCCCGCACGATGCAAGACTGTTGTAGTGCCAAGCAGCTCCCAGGTGGGAATGTGTAAATGTGTTTAACTACTCCTTGAGGGTGCCGCTGTAAATAAGTATTTAGGGAAGTTTTCTTCTGCATTTAATGTTTTTTTTTTCTTACTCATTTGTCACTTTTAATTCTCTGTGCTTGCAGGTACTTTGGGACCCGCAGGCAGTGGGACTGTCGTGGGGCGTCCAACCTGAAGGAGCTGCACCAGCGACTTAGCCAGATCATGATCCGTCGCCTTAAGGCTGAGGTGCTTAGTCAGCTTCCTCCCAAGATCCGCCAGCGCATCCCGTTCGACCTTCCAAAGGAGGCTGCAAAGGTAAATTCACGATAAATATCCTAGCACTTTTCACCACTCAAGTGTTGTTGATGGACAACTTTTGATCTTTGGAGCTGGCCAGCACCCGTCTAATCCATCAACATTGTGGATTAAACATGAAGGAAAGTCAAATTATGTTTCATTTGTCTTCTGCTCCATTAAACGCCATCCATTCATTTTCCTCTCCGCTTGTTCTCAATAGAGCCCCGGGTAAGCTGGAGCTTATCCCAGTTGATTTTGGGTGACAGACGGGGAATACCCTGGGCTGGTTGCCATCCAATTGCAGGAAACATGTGGACAATAACGCTTCACATCTATAGGGACAGTTTGGAGTCTGTAATTAATTTTTATATGCATATTATTTTAGGAAAACTCACCATCAGGAAGAACATGCAAACTCTACACAGAGCTCCCCAAACTGTGCAGCCAACATTCAAAACCTGAAATAAAAAATAAGTGTAGCACCTGGAAGCGTTAGAGTGAATAATAATAATCAATTAAGAGGCACGGTTCAGACTTTTGCCCACATAGTTTTACTTTCCCAGGGGAGGCAGCAAGCCCCAACTAACTACCTGCGTTATTTTCTCCTATCATTTCAGCAGCAGCAGAAGTGGAAGAAAACACTGAATGAGCTATTTTAGTTCTAATTATGCACCGAGCCACATTTCTTGGAGTGACACAACAATAAGAAAGATGGCCCGAAAAGTGACGATGCTGCATTTTTACCCCAGTCTCCCTGAATGCTTTATTTTGTGGCTAAATGTGGTCAATGCTTCTCCTTAGAGATGCCAGTTAGGTACATGCAGAACTTTTGACAATACTTTGCAGCTTTTCTTCAACAGCTCCCTTATCTGAAGTTAGCTGAAACAGGTCATTTATCTCAGGTTGGAGGAAGTGGCTGTGACTGTGATGTAAGTCAGACCCTAAATGAACTCACACTGTACACAGAATACATGCGGGACATGTAAAAGTAGTAGACATGTAATAGAGTAGTAAAAAGAGAACAACTCTTTACTTTTATCTCTGTGGTTGTCTTGCACTGTAAGGGTTGTTGTTGCATTGGAGATTATTGGAATATAATCTGCAGAAGGTCCTTAAAGTGGAGCTATAATGCTCTTTTTTTCCACTATTTGTTTTGAGTTGTGGACTCCTATAGAACAGCTACACATGATAACCAGCACAGAAAGTGTTCTAGTTCTTCCAGAATCTGCACCTATTCAGCTATTCTTTGACTTTTAATGCTACTGCGAAAACTCCGCTGTGGTTGGTCACACTCCCGAGTCCTTAGAAGGACTTTCGGTGCCATGAGCTGTGAGCCCAACTTTATAGGAGCTGGTAATAACTCAGCTCCCTGTATGCACACTCTATAATACTACACAGACAAGAGCTTTTACTCCATGACTTACACTGATTAATTGTTTCTTACTGTTTGGATCTCCAACCACTTGTGTCTGATGGTGATGTTTTTAAGAATTATCAGCAAATGTGGCTTTCACGTTCAAGCCATTACTTGCAAAAATAGAGAAGCAGCGCTTGGGAGAGGACGGGAGAAGTTTTGCAACGCCCTCTGAAACCGAGTGTTTTGAGCCATCCCAAACTTCTTTCAGGGCTCACTTTCAAATGGGCAAATCTCATTATCTGAAACTTTGGCATTGTTTAACACGATAATACAACATTATTACTACATTTATAGGTCAGAAAAGTGGTAAAAGCATTATAGGTCCCCTTGAAATACAGGACTTGGGTAAAGGGTACAGAATCACTTGAAAGGGAGTGTCTGTTTAAGGAACAAAATTAAGTTTGTAATTAATTTATGGGTTTAAGTTGGTAAACAGGGCTGCACGGCGGTCGAGTGGTTAGCGCGCAGACCTCACAGCTAGGAGACCAGGGTTCAATTCCACCCTCGGCCATTTCTGTGTGGAGTTTGCATGTTCTCCCCGTGCATGCGTGGGTTTTCTCCGGGTACTCCGGTTTCCTCCCACATTCCAAAAACATGCTAGGTTAATTGGCAACTCCAAATTGTCCATAGGTATGAATGTGAGTGTGAATGGTTGTTTGTCTATATGTGCCCTGTGATTGGCTGGCGACTAGTCCAGGGTGTACCCCGCCTCTCGCCCAAAGACAGCTGGTATAGGCTGCAGCACCCCCGCGACCCTCGTGAGGAAAAGCGGTAGAAAATGAATGAATGAATGAAGTTGGTAAACAGGAAACATAACATCAGCTTCCTACTATACTTAAAAAAATAATGTCGGATACTCGCTTCTCCGAAATACCGTTTCTCTGACTATGTGTGGTGTACACTAGGACCACTCAATCACTGGGCCCTGGCTCTCCTATCTCATTTTACTCCCTAATGATGGCTTTTATCTTCCACTGCCAGACGCTTTTTATGCCCCGCCTGGCCTTTACGTTTTTAGCCCTGGCCTTTTTGTCTGCGGTAGTCAAGTGAATATCATCATGGGCCGAGTGTTTAGCCACTCATTTTATAAACAGCAGATTGTAAAGCTTCAATGTAACATTTATAATTAGAATAAAAACTGTCAAAACCATGTTTATGCGGTTTATGCAGGTGCCGCCGAGTGGAACATCTGAGCAAAAAACATAAAGGGAACACAGCTTTATTCTTCCTACAACATCCTATTTATTCATTCAGTCGTCCTTGACTTTGACTAAGTTCCACTGAAATGCTAATGATTTCACTAAATGCAGACACTTTCATGTTGCAACCAAAACTTCTTCATTGTCGTGAACACGAAATGCTGCCAAGAACATTCTCCCAGGTTGTGCACATTAATAAGGCTTCTATCACTTTATTTTTTCCTCCCTTTTCACCTCCCATAACCACTCTACCTTCCTCCCCGAGCTCACCATAAGGTTCACATGCAGCGCTTTAGGAGCGCATTCAAAGCTTTGCGTGTTGCATGTGCTGGATTCAACTAAGAATTGCATAAAATAAACACGGCTGCATGGAAATTAAATCAGGTTTTTGCAGTGATGCAATACAGCTGGCTGCCTTTTTGTCAGGATTCTACATCATGTGGTGGATTATAGTCCGAAATAGCACAACAATATAGGACGCCCTGCTGTTAAATAACCAACTTTAGCCCTGTTTTTATGATTAAAAGATCCTGCTGTTTGTGAACAGCGGGTCACAGATGCTGCCAGCAGCCATTCCCACTCCAGCATTTTCTGTTCTTCCCTTAAATACTTTTTGCCGATCACCTTGAGAGCACGCGAGGCATCTTTGATTTATTGTAGCAGCCCGGTTGCTTCTCCATCTTCGACCCGAGCTTGTCACAAAGCAGCTATAATTGGGAGATGCTCCTGACCCACCTAACACAGCAGCCTCGTAGGAGGGGGTGGCATCCTTGGGAATTCTTTCTTTCCCTTTTTTCTGCAATTTTTTTTTCCTTTCCAGGAAACTAGGACATCCAACAGAACCATTAATTGTTTTGTCCTTTATATCGGGAAGAGAAAGATGTTGAAAAAATAAAGAACGTGGCCTCAGCACCTTTGCCCTCTGCTTGCTTTGCAGGAGGCTGTCGCCAGCTTTGCAGAGTGGGAGAGACTAATGAAGGGATGCAGGTCAGAGGTCGCTGCCATCAACAACCCCTTCACTGAGGTCATGAGCCTGATCACACAGATGTACAAGCAAACAGCTATTGCCAAGGTAATGGGAGACCTGGTTGGAAGAAATCCTTCCACACCCAGTGTAGCTATTGTCTGCAGGATTGATTCTTTTTACAATAACAAAAGAAAGCACTGGAATGAATTGCCACAGGGATAGATCTATTTTAACTCAAGCTTCACAAACTATGCACTACGGATGCTTGTTTTCTTATGTTTTTTGTGTATTATAGTAGCATAATTGATGTCTATTCAACAGACAAGCTCTGTATAGAGCATATTTTTCAAACACAAGTTTTTAATATATTTTATTCGTTTCCCAGATGGACCCAAAACATCACTGACATCAAAGCAGTGCTTGTGCTAGTAACATGTAACATGCTGTGAAATATACACCATCACATCATTAGTGCAAAAATGTACCCTTAAATGTGCCACTGCGGCAATGACATGTGGTGAGTTGCGTGACTGGTGAAGCATAGACTCTGTTGGAGTTTTTGAAAATGTTTATACAGGTTGCAATTTAACAGGGTGCTCATTAATAGTTTTAGTCACATTTATTATTATTAGGGATGTTCAATATTGGCTTTTTTTGCCGCAACCAGATATGTCCATATTGTCCATACGATACCGATATATGCAACGTGACATATCTCTTGTGATGGATGAACATGTGCTGTGCAGAGCATTTTTTCAGGAAAAAAAGCTGATACCGATGTCCACCGATATATTTTTCTTCTTCTTTTCTTCATCTTCCAGAATCTGCACCTATTCCAACTGTATTTCTTTGAATTCCCAAAACAGTCTGTTTTAATTTATTCGACCCATGGCCTGCTTCCGGGCAGGCCCACTCCATTGTTATTGGTCACACTCCCAAGCGCTCTCGAGGACTTCTGGGCTACTGCCGGACCCCACTTTTCAAATTTGTCAGGATAGGAGTTAATAGTGAATAAACCCTTTGGAGAGCTATGTGAGCTCTTTAAAAAGTGGTTAGGAGCTACTGGCAGCTCATGAGCAACTGGTTGGAGACCCCTGACTTCCCGTGTATGAACTCAAAGAGTGGTAACGTAGGTCTGCGTTTTACTGGGCGCAGACAATCGTGACACAACATCGGTATTTGAAATGTGTGTAGTACGTGGAGCGTGGCTAGCAGCTTCGGAGCAGGAAGTAGGTGAAATATATACAGTTTTGGAGGTTTTGCACCCCACCACGCAGTACATAACCAAGGCAGACAGAACCTTTAAGCCTTCTGAGATTAACGTTTTCAGCAAAAAGCTGAAAGTTTGCAAAGCAAAGCAAAACACTTTAAATAAGAGGAATAATATAATCTTAATGCATTTTAATACTGCAGGAAAGGGTGGATTGATGTCAAAGCTCTTGTAGACTCAGACCAACCGCTTGGTGAGATTTCAAGGGAGAGCATTGCCATGGAAACAGAACTTAATGATTGCTGGTGAAAAGCACTTAGACAAATTCGGGAGTTCTAACGGTAGTATTATTTAGTCATGTCTGGCCTGGCATGATTACACCCTACACCAACACCATTACACCTCTATTATGGTGTTGCTATGGAAACAATAGCTTTCAGTTTGACGTGAGAAGAAAATAAGCAGTGGGTGAAGGCGGCTGGATGCGTGCGGCGTTCAATTCCTGACCCCAAGCTTAGAACGCTGCTGAGCTTGATCCTCCCAACAATGGCAGCCTGTCTGCCTCCCATGTTGCCAAGTAAACATTGCACCAAACATAGCGTCTGCCATGTTTGAGGGCATGTGTTTCTCTCAATTAGCCTGATAACCTGAGCCGTGAGCAGCGTGGCCCCCAAGGTTAACGAAGACCGGAGATAAGCACCAAATGCAATCATTGGCGCTACTCTCCTCGTCTGAGTTTGTGTCTTTTTTTTTTTTAGCTTCATGTTGTTTGTTGATTGGATTCCTGCTCAACACTGGTCCACCCTACTTGACAAATTTACCAACATCCGCATCGAGGCAGACCCGCCCACCCCATGGCGCATTTAATCCAAGTGCGTTGTATTTTATTGCCAGTACTTATTGTCAGTAAGTACGATTACTTAAGAATTAGTTAATTGTTAGCAACAATAAAGGGAATGGAAGAACCACTTTTTTACTTTACTGTAATTCTAATCCGACTCATGGCCTGCTTCCGGGCAGGCCCACTCCATTGTTATTGGTCACATTCCAAGCGCTCTTGAGGACTTATGGGCTACTGCTGGACCCCACTTTTCAATTTTGTCAGGATAGGAGTTGACTCTACTCTAATACTAGTACTACGCTACTCTCCTCGTTTGTCTTTTTTTTAGCTTCATGTTGTTTGTTGATTGGCATGGCGGTCGAGTGGTTAGCGCGCAGACCTCACAGCTAGGAGACCAGGGTTCAATTCCCACCCTCGGCCATCTCTGTGTGGAATTTGCATGTTCTCCCCGTGCATGTGTGGGTTTTCTCCGGGTACTCCGGTTTCCTCCCACATTCCAAAAACATGCTAGGTTAAGTGACTCCAAATTGTCCATAGGTATGAATGTGAGTGTGAATGGTTGTTTGTCTATATGTGCCCTGGCTCCGGCACCCCCCGCGACCCTCGTGAGGAAAAGCGGTAGGAAATGAATGAATGAATGTTTGTTGATTGGATTCATGCTCAACACTGGTCCACCCTACTTTACAAATTTACCAACATCCGCGGCAGACCCGCCCACCCCATGGCGCATTTAATGCAAGTCGGTTGTATTTTATTGCCAGTTGTCAGTAAGTATGATTACTTAAGAATTAGTTAATTGTTAGCAACAATAAAGGGAATGAATGTTTTTACTTTACTGTAATTCTAATGCATTTTAATGCTAATTATTCAGCCATATGAATGATGAATGATGCACATTGGTTCAGCAAACTATATCTTGGGCCATGGTGATTCTGGTTTCCATTGCTATCGTTTTTAGAGTGTGACACACTTTCTACAGTATACTTTAGGGGATTTTTCTCCCTCATCAGGAGGGGGTGGAACGGTGAAATATCACATTCATGTCACTCTGACGAGCAACATGGCCCCTGCTTGCCTGCCTGCCTGCCTGCCTGCCTGCCTGCCAGTCGGCTTGGCGATGGTGCTGCCAAAAAGCCTTTGGGGTATTTTTATTGCTTTACCCGCCAAGCATCTGCTCCCAATTACCCAGAGAGGACAGCTCTGATGCCGGACTTTAAAGTGAGCTAACGGGCCGCTTCAGACAGTTGAGAAGTTTGTGCACTAATTAAACTCAGCGGAAAGGAGCCGGCATAGCCAAGCCGTCAGTAATGAGGACCTCCCAGATCAGAAGAGGTTCGTCAGACCTGGTGAAGTGATTCATTATTGGGCGTGTGGGCTAATTGTCAGCGAGGCATAGCAGAGGTTCTCCCGCCAGAGCAGGTGTCATCGCTGGCCGGGTTGTCAGGCCGTGGAAGGTATCTAGATTATACAGGTGGGTTTTTTACACTACTGTAAAACTCTCCGAACTGTCCAGTAAGGACTATGTTTGACTCAAATCAAAACCTTAATATTCCCTGCGAGTTGGAACTATTCTTGGATGCCTCATGGCCCACAACGGTGAAATGAGCCAAGTGCGGATGCTGGATGATAAGCTTGTAAGGCACATCCACATTCCAGCAATAGCCGGAACAATCATAAGGTGATCACTGGGCAGCAACACACAGTGAGGTGATATGAGATACCTGCAGGCTACAATTAACTCGGCATTACATTGTTTTTTTCTGGGTTTTTTAGACTGTTAGCTTCATACTGTCAGTCAGGGTCTCAGAAGAAGCAAGCAGAATGATGAAATGTAATGTTTTAAAAGCACAGATGGAAAAACACCAAATTCCAGGGTTAGCTTTGAAGTCAGTGAAGGAACTCGGGCAAAGCAAATTCCGATTTGATTTGATGTGTTGAATGGAGGGGGCATGTGACAGTTGTCCATTGGTTGATAAAGGTAGCCTGATATGCCTTCTTTGTAAAAAGGAGTTTGCTTACTACCAAATCAGCTCAAGTTTATCCTACCACATCAACACAAAGCACTCAATTGCGAGTACAGCCACAGCTAACGTCAACATTAGCAATTTAACAAGCCCTAGCAAAGATTTTCATTGATGAGACATAACATTACATTCACACGGCATCGAGTCAGCCACGGTACATCCAACGTGATAGAGTGAAAAAAGGTTCTCCTCCCATTCTGTGTGGAAGTGGTACATTTTGGGCTTTTTTTTACTTTTGATTTTGCCCTTCTTTCCCACTTTGTTTGAAAATAAATGCATTTAAATACATCAGGGGGCATCTAGTGGTTAGCACGCAGACCTCACAGCTAGGAGACCATGGTTCAATTCCACCCTCGGCCATCTCTGTGTGGAGTTTGCATGTTCTCCCCGTGCATGCGTGGGTTTTCTCCGGGTACTCCGGTTTCCTCCCACATTCCAAAAACATGCTAGGTTAATTGGTGACTCCAAATTGTCCATAGGTATGAATGTGAGTGTGAATGGTTGTTTGTCTATATGTGCTCTGTGATTGGCTGGCGACCAGTCCAGGGTGTACCCCGCCTCACGCCCGAAGACAGCTGGGATAAGCTCCAACACCCCCGCAACCCTCGTGAGGAAAAGCGGTAGAAAATGAATGAATAAATACATCGAAGAGGCTAACGATGCTGGTGGCGGCCATTTCTTATGTCTACGTATACAGTGATCCTGTAGCCCGCGCAATATGGTGTAAACAAAGAACAACAGGAGTGTAAAGGGGTGTTATTTTCTGTCCATAGACTTCTAATAATGTTAACTACTGTGTTTACATAGAATATCCCATATAAATCATAACCAAATGTGAATTTTGGATCAAAATTCTAGGTTTGAAGTTGCATAAAATGTATGAAATCCCATTTTAAAATATGCAGTACATGTGGATTTTCTCTAAGTTTAATGGAAATATTCTTGATGGGCGAAAAATGTACGTATATTTAAGTGGTCACTTCAGTCTGTCAACAATGTTCTTTCCAATATGTGTTTAACACTCAATTCACAAGTTGGGCCGGAGCTCAGAAGCTTTATTTCTTAGGTAAACTAGGCTGGCTTCCTTTTTAATTCCAGATCTCTTGGCATTCAATAGAGAATTGATCACACAGAGAGGATGCCGCGGTGGTTAATTGACTTTCTCACTGATCTAGCCAATTCCTTCCTGTGCGGTGGATTGATAGATTCAGTTGCTCCCTTTCATCTGTGGCTATTTTTGTATCTGTTTGTGTGTGTGTGCACGTATGTGTCTGTTTGTGTATGTGTATGATGCAAGGCTGGAGCAGTGAAGGACTACATCAAAATGATGCTGGAGGCAGAGCATCTCAAGTTCCTGGTGTTCGCCCACCACCTCACCATGCTGCAGGCCTGCACAGAGGCTGCCATCGAGGCCAAGGTAACTGAAGCAAACACCCCCATTCTCCATTCTCTGTCTATGGAAGAAAGCATACACCTTCGACAGTATAATCATCCTGGTTTGCATATTTCACAGGGGGAGGGGGGATGTAAAGAATGAGGGTGTCCATGCTGTGTTTCTGTGGCACAATCAGGCAGGCTTCCACAGTGGACTTGTAATGGTAATGGTTTTATTTCATTTGAACATGCATCAGATTACAATTGAGTGCATCACATAATCAGTTCACAGTTCCACATGTCCAAAGGGAGTAGGAAGAAGCAAAGCTTATTAAATCCTACCCCTCCATCTGGTACTTTTACAATCGGTAACTGTTACATTTGTTCACTTCCTGCTTTCCATAATACAGTTTAAGTTTTTTTTTTTTTTTTTTAATAATGTACCCGTGTGGAGGCCCTCTCCAGCCATGAGCGTCTTGTGACCCCTTGTTGATGAGTACATGCATGTCGAGTGAAACACTTTCTTGCGGGAATTAGGAGCGGAGTTACGATGCATACAAACCATAAAAAAGTATTTTAGCGCATGAATGGGACAGCTCATCACAGAGAATAGTCATCTTTCCTGCAGTCATTTTTCCTGTAGTGCAGCTGCACTTCAAGCTGGCTTGTACCGCTCAGACGTCAACATGAGGGTTGCCGAAGAAAGAATAGTTGTACGAGACTCGTAGATTTATTTACAAATGCTTGAAAATGTTACTCTAGTTTGTTCTCTTTGTGTGGACTTATTTCAGGAGCAAAATGCACATGAAAGGGTTGATAAATATCCTCGCACAAGTGTCCCCTTTTTATTTTTTTCCACTCACATAGTGAATTAGTCACACTGTACAGGAACTCTTGAGGAAGAGAAAAAAAGCAAAGGAAAATACCATAGAGCAAATGAAAAATTCAATTGATGAGATCCTTACTTGGCTTCGAATTACACCCAGGTCAAATGACAAGGCAGTCCAGAACAGAGGAGAACCAGATAAAATGGCTTTTGTTTCAACAAGACAACAAATTTGAAGATACAAAATCAATCAGAAGCATTACACAAACATCTGATGTCAAGCAAAAGCGAGGAAAACATCAGTAGCTAATGACAGAAACCTTGCACATCATCTACATCGTCTCAAGCTAACATGACGACCATTAATGGTAATGGTAATGGTTTTATTTCGTTTGAACATGCATCACATTACAATTGAGTGCATCACATAATCAGTTCACAGTTCCACATGTCCAAAAGGAGTAGGAAGAAGCAAAGCTTATTAAATCCTACCCCTCCATCTGGTACTTTTACAATCAGTAACTGTTACATTTGTTCACTTCCTGCTTTCCTAATATAGTTTTTTTTTTTTTTGTAATTTTTTGTCCCGTACTGAAGTACGAGGTGATATGACCATACATTGACATTATGGTAATGGTAATGGTAATGGTTTTATTTCATTTGAACATGCATCAGATTACAATTGAGTGCATCCCATAATCAGTTCACAGTTCCACATGTCCAAAAGGAGTAGGAAGAAGCAAAGCTTAATAAATCCTACCCCTCCATCTGGTACTTTTACAATCAGTATCTGTTACATTTGTTCACTTCCTGCTTTCCATAGTTTTTTTTTTTTTTTAAATAATGCACCTCGTTCTTCAGTACGAGGTGATATGACCATACAATGACATAATGTGTACCATAGTAACTGTCAATATAGTGATATATATAGCACATCATGACTGGTTACTAATAAACCATGTGATATAAAACCCCTGGCATATTTTAAACACAATTCCAAAACCTGACACCTTCCTCTTTCCTCACACTGCATACATCTTCTGACTCAAAAAGTAAACTTTTACTTCCACGACTTCTCTCCCAAGGCGTAATTCACAAGTCGTCACGAGCAAACAGCATCACTTAGCTCAGCGCTGGCAACCAGCGGGAGGGTTTGAGTGTGTGTGTGCGGCATAGGTCGAGGAGGTGTTGGATGTACGTAATGCAAAACGACAATGTGTGATAACACCTTTGTCTGTGAGACGCTGCTTCCAGCGTGTTCTCACTCACCAATTAATACAGTGGGGCTAAATAAAGGAGTCCTCTGCAACAGATTGCTGTGAGAAGAAGTGGAGTGACTGTGTCTCATTGCTGATCACATGAAATAACTTTTTTTTTTAAATTTTCATAGTAAACCACATTCCACAGAAAAGCACAGGTGTCGGAACAGCGGGTTATTTTCGGAATGATTCATGGCCTTGAGATGTTATTGACAGCAGACGGATGCTTGGTTGTGACCTTTAACCATGAGAAGTCAAACTGGCCTCTCTGTTACTTCCTAGCGAGCTAGCGCTTGATATTCTTGTAACTTCAGTTACATTTACCATGCATGATGGAGCTGCACAGTGTGAACACGCAGCAGCTCCGCATGACCCAAGGACCCAAACAAAAGAAAATAGCACTCGCTATGGTGCATTAGCGACTCAGCCAAGTTGTGCTTGAATGAACTCTCAGCTGCTGCTCTCTTTGTTTGCTCCAACAAAATAGTATTGTCTATTGCTGTTAATTCATCACTATCCCTCCACTTAGTTTTGTTCATTTGCACGTCTGTCACAAAAACATCCATAATACAAAGTACATAATAATAAAATGCTCGCCGCAAACCTTCACTGCCATTTTCAGCAATTGTAAAAGCTTTTATTAAAATCCAGGAAGGGTGTGCACAACTCGGGTCACACAACATCCCTCCAATTGCGTTTGCATGTTTCTCTTTCAAATGCCAGGTCTGTCTAGTAAAATAGATCTTTGATCTCAATGGGATTAAAATGGATAAATAAAGGATAAGTAAAACTAAATGAATAGAATGCATAAAAAACATGTCTGGCTGACTGTATGCTAGTGTTTGAAAATAGGAATTATTATCTTGACAAATAAAAACTTGGAGTTTGAAGCTTGTACTACATGTAGTACAAACATTGGTGTCCCCTAGGCAGATGCAAAAATTCGCTGCATTTGTTCTCTTTAACATGTTTTGTTTTTTTACTTCTACACAGGCTGGTTATATTCGTATTGATGGAAGTGTGCCATCCTCTGAGAGAATCCAATTAGTTCATAAGTTCCAGAATGACCCAGACACAAGAGTAGCCATCCTAAGTATTCAGGCAGCTGGTCAGGTACGCACTCATGCTCACAAGTACACACCCAGTATATTTCCTATCTGTGTGTATTTGTGATTCATTTCTAAGGAGGCTTTTTTGAGCATGCATGTTCGCGTCCTCACCAGGGATTGACCTTCACCGCTGCGAGCCATGTGGTGTTTGCCGAGCTCTACTGGAACCCTGGGCACAT
Organism: Doryrhamphus excisus; assembly: GCF_037039965.1. Taxonomy (NCBI): domain Eukaryota; kingdom Metazoa; phylum Chordata; class Actinopteri; order Syngnathiformes; family Syngnathidae; genus Doryrhamphus; species Doryrhamphus excisus. Next base: position 7,668,747 of record NC_136371.1, on the reverse strand, counting down.
TAAGCAGGCTGAGGATCGCGCACACCGAATCGGGCAAACATCGTCCGTCAACGTTCACTACCTCATCGCCAAGGGTACCTTTGACACCGTCATGTGGGCCATGCTGAACAGGAAGGTACGCTGATATGGCCGATTGCTTCTATCATTACTGTCTGCTTGGAGTGGAGACACTCTTACTTACATATGCAGACATGCTATAGGAGCTAATAGTAGATAATAGACTGTGGGGGATAATTGAATACAATTTCATGGAACGAATAATAGAATTTAAGTTGCAAATGTTGGTCAGTGTATGCTTCTGATAGTGTTTCGGCTTTGGACATATACAATGTTGTCTTTAAAGGAAACAGTGACAGGCAGCACTCTGAATGGAAGGAAGGAGTACCTGAAGGCCGAGGAAGGAGACAAGGACACATGGGACTTCCTTAACTTTGCCAATGCATGGACGCCAAGTGAGATGAGACTTCCTTTGGAGGCAAATACTGGACTGACTGCAGATGATGACGTGTACTTCACTCATGTGAGAAATTGATTCATTTTACTTGACAAATTCACATTGAAGAGTATTTTTCATTGACATATTTAGCTGAGTGATGATTTAGAATAAGATTTTTGTCATTTTGAAGAATACATAGTCAGAAGCACAACATTTTGGTACAACAAACTGGTATCACTAGGGAAAAAAATGCTTCGGAAGTGGTGCTTTTGGTCCACTGTGCAAAATCCATGATCCATATGGGGCTGCGGGGTGTGTTTGTGGCATCAGTTTTTTTTTCTGAGTTGAAAATAATGTTACTGTCAGACAAACCAACAGCGTAAAAGCTGCGTCTGGGCTTTAGACTGCTGTAACCATTCATCATTTGTCACCAGGTGGTGAATTGTGTTTTTGTGTGGCACCAAGATATAATTATGTCAGAAAATGTTGCTTTTGTATGCAGTGATGAGGAAACATGCAGCTGGGATAAATGTTGCAGTTGGATTGATGCTAAGGTGTTTTTTTTTTTCCTCTTAGTTTGAAAAGGAGAAACAGCATGATATTCGGAACTTCTTCTCTCCGGGTGCCAGCAAGGAGAAGAAGAGAAAAAGAATGCAAGATAAAGAGTCTTCTTCCACTTCCTCCGAAAACAATAATCCTGCAACTGACAGTGGAAGAAACTCTGAGAGAAAGACAGAAGAGAAGGAAAAGTCTTCTTCTGAAACATCTGTCACAGATGACGAGAACTTCTCTCCGCATTTGAAGAAGCTCCGGGCGTTGCAGACCAGCCCGAGCCGAAAGTCCGCATCCACGGGGAAGAAAAGGTTGGCGCAGAGGGGTAGCACGTCACTGTCAGAGTTGGACCCTTCCACACAGACGTGGGCCTGCGGGGCATGTACGTACTCCAACAGCGACCTGATGCCTTACTGCGAGATGTGCGAGTGGCCACGCTCTTCTTCACGTGTCACATCAGGTAAGGACAGGCCCACACTTACTTTCTTCACTTTTCTCTCTGCCATATCAGTCTGTTGACACGCTATTTTTAAGCAGCATTTCAGAATAAGGTGAAATGATTGGAGACCGACTAGCCATTTTCTGAAATAGCTCAGCCGGGGAGAGAATATTGGCTCGTTCACATTCTCCCTTTCTCTGCTGATGACAAATTCTCAGTGTAATTCTCACCTGTCAAACCGAGAGAGCAAGAGCGTTGCAAATGTCTGGCACAAAAGTTGAGAAACGATGAACTGGTTCTCGCTGACATGTCAGACCGTGACTGAGCTACATCTGTACACGAAATTCTAAGCATTCTCATCAGTAGAAGCATTTGAACAGTGGCAGTGCCTCGTGTACGACATCATTGTTAGAGATGAACACACACAAGCACACAAATCATGTTGTGAGTATGCAGTTACAGACCATAACATTAAAAAATGGTGCAAAGTTGATGAATCATGTCAGGGAGAAGAAGCCACTACATAACGTAGGCAGATGAGACAATTCAATTGTTCATAATAAATGTTTCCTACCATAAAGTAAGATGCATACATTTTTACATTATTTCAATGATATATAGCCTACCGCAGAACCTTTTTAAATGAAAGGAACACATTTTTACCACCTGTGACATTTATTGCAAAACAATAGACAACTCTAATAAACAACAGCTTACAGCCAGCACTGTAACAACATTTAGGAAAATAGAAAGTGTATCAAATTTATAACAACATAACAAACTTTATGAACATCAACAGATGTATAAACCTTATCAAGCATTATTCCAAGGTTTTAAAACCTCCCTATATTGATCTCTATCTCGTCCTGTCGTTTGTGTGTTCTCTGATTCTTCTGTGAGAAAGTCCAGAATTAGCATTTTACTTGACCATATTTGGGGTTGCAGCTTTTGAATGGTGTAGTGCAGGGGTCTCAAACTCAATTTACCTGGGGGCCACTGGAGCTAGGGTCTGGGTGAGACTGGGCCGCATCAGGTTTTCCAAAAAAAAACAAAAAAAAAACGCATTTATTAAAAACAAAAAAATGAATAAACTTTGCTTTGGTTCCGATTTTCTGCAAGAAAAGCTCTGATAAAACATTCCACTGTTCTCAAATATCTTCATTTTTATTTTTCTACACAAAATATGATGAAAAATGAATAAACAAATTAAGAATAAAAAAATCAACCAATCAGTAATAAATAAATACAATAATAAAAAATAATAAAAACTTAAGAAACCACATATAGTTGGTGGGTAGACAAATTATTTTTTTCAGATTAAAATGAACAAAGCATTATTAGAGCCCTGTAGACATGACAAAACACGACTATAGTCACATTTATACTCTTTTTATTTACAACATATTGCGCAACTGCAGGGTCTTGAGACACATGCTAACTCGCAAACTAGAGAGCTAGCGACCTAAACGGTAGCCTCCAAGTTATTTCCTTTAAACTTAAAAGGCCAAAAATTTACCACTTCCACACGGATAGGGAGGATAACTATTAACAGTTATTTAACCTTTAACATGAACATTAATCAAACGTAATAATTTTTTCTGGGTACATGATACCATACAGCATCCATATCAAACTTGTGCGGGCCGCACTAACATTAAACTTTCATATCAAGGCGAGGGCCTCAAACTAGTGTCCTGCGGGCCACATTTGGCCCGCGGGCAGCATGTTTGAAACCCCTGGTGTAGTGATATAACGTATGCATGTTGGGGTTATTTGGTGACTCTAAACTGTATGATTGTCTATATGCGATTGGCTAGTGACCAGTCCAGGGTGTACCTCCGCTGCCTCTCGCCCAAAGTGGGCTCCAGCATAGTTAGATAATGTAATCTAGTATACTGTCCACATATCTGTAGGTGTGTTTTGTGATCTGGTTCCCATCTGGATGCAACTATTTACGTTCCCGTGTGGACAGGGCTGAAAAGAAGGAGATTCAACCTTGTTTTTTTTATTTGATATAGCTGTCTATCCATCCATCTTCTGCCTGCCATGTGTTAGGTGTAGAAACTCTGGATTGTGCATCTGGATGGAGAAAGGTGTCTGATTCCAGATGGCAACAACAGCAGCCTTCATTAGTTGGACACAAATTGAACAATGCTGCAGCATATATTTTGTAAGGGAGATTTGTTTTTAATTAAACTGTCATGCATTACAGCTCACCTGGTATGACAGAATGTGATCTCAGGTGGCTTCGTTAGAAGATTGTACTTGTAGAGGAAGATTAGGATGGAATTTGATGTTTTATAACAGTCCGATGTCATGCTCCGCTTCAGTTCTTGCAGAACACCCGCCAAAGTACCCCATGTGAGGAGGTGTTGTCCTTAATCTTGCGCTGTCCACGTCCTGTTTTTATGTCATTTGTAGCGCTTAATGGCTGTGACTGGCTGTATATTTAAATATTTGCTATGCAGCACTTTCATCATCTTTGGTAAATGTTTTTCCTTTTGACTCCCTGCAGACTCCAGAACAATCAATTTCCTATTTAGTACAACGTCCTAATAGGCTAATTGGCTCATGCACACCCGTGTTTGTGGCGTGGTTTTCGTGTTAACTCAAAACTCAATTTTGAACCCTCATCAAGACAATAATAGGGTTCTCGTTTGCAGATGAAACAAGGGATTTGATTGGGAAAGTCGTGTTAAGGCCTTGCAGGATTTCACCGCTAACATCTTCCTCAGTGGGGACGGGCGCAACACAAATTGAGCCGTCTCTCTTGACGGTCTCGCTCAGCTTGTTAAGGAAGGGGGGGCAGCAGCGAGGCCAGGTGCCCAGAGACTTGTGTGACATTTGAGAAAGTCGTCCTCGGACTGGCCTTTTGAAGAAACAAGTCACAGGCAGGAAAGATAACTAATTAGCCCATTGCGGAATCTCAGTACTTGTTAGATTTCACACCTCAACTTAACAAATAATGTGAGAGGATGTGATTTAACTTTCGGGGAAAAAAAACATCTAAACATCAGTATTTGAGCAAAAGAAAGTACAGTAGAAGATACTACATTGTATGAACAAAAGTCATCATTTAGTTCCTTTTTACTAAGTTCATTATAGTTTATCTACAGCAGAGATTTCTTCTTTTTCTTCTTAGCCTTTCTATTTTGATCTGTGCATATTTTTTGAATTTCTGGTACTGTTTGATCAGCCCAGGAAATTCACTAACCAACTGCATGCATGTTAAGCCATTAAACATATGGCAGTAACAGAAGAAAGAGGAAATAAGTGCGGCATGGAAACAGAAGAATGAGTGAGACATTCAAGGAAATAAGATTTGAGAGTTTCACTGTCTCATGGGTGCGGGTATACCTGATTCACTTTAGTGAACGACTCATAAGAACTCGAGAAACGGAAGCTCAATCAAGCAATTTCTTTATAGGGGGTGTTCCTTTTTCACTTGCCTTTTTCATATCTGTGAGTATCGCCTGATACCAATATCAATTTGATTCGATATCAGCACAAATCATACAAACTTGTATTACTTACAATCTGATACTTGTTCTTGTTCTGATATCAATATTAGAAAGGGACACCCTTAATTCCAAATCACTACATTCTTAAAGTGAAGCTCTCTTTGCTGGTGTGACTGAAAATTACCATATTTACCTCTTTACCGTCACCCTCTCATTTTAACACGTTCCACTATTTTCCCGATATTGTCAGGGCTCTACATTAAAAACAAAAATGACTTGCCCATGGGGAATCCTTAAGGTGAGAACTACTTGCCCGAACTTGCCCCATGTAAAATGAAAAGACTGCCATAATAATATCATCTCATTTTTGTGGCATCACATGAGAATCTCAAATAAAGATGAAATGATTATCATTTCTTGTGGTTGTTTTCCTACATAGATCATGACGTTGCATGGAAATCTGGATTGTCAAGAGACTTCTAGGCACTTTGCCTTTTATAAGTTGTGCACCACAATGAAACATTATTGAATAGACACATTTGTGTACTAGTAAAGTGTTTTTAATCCAGAAAAAAATGCCCTATGGTCAAACAATAATTTGTGAAGCAAAAATGAGGAAAAATACACATAGAAATGGAACCGCTAGATTTTGTAGCTTGTGCAAAATCAGCACTTGGTATTGGATCTAATCGGTGGTGTTTCATTGTGACCAATTAAAATTGTCACAGCAATGTGATTCACTCACCTGTGCCATCCTTTGATTTGCTGCCGCTAATAAAATACTCATTTAGGAGGCCCTGATTCATCACTTTTTGGTGTTTTCCTTCAGAAGTTGTTGAAGAATTAGACCATGTTGGCAGGGACGCCATGATAGATGTTTTCGTAGTCAAACGATCGCTGATTGGTTGATCGAACAAGAACGGGTGTGGGTAAAACGCGGACTGTGGACTACGGACCGCGGTCTAAATAAACGATTCTGATTGGTCCATTTCAGCCTGTGCCATCATTTGATTTGCTGCCGCTAATAAAATACTCATTTAGGAGGCACTGTTTCATCACTTTTTTGTGTTTTCCTTCAGAAGTTGTTGAAGAATTAGACCATGTTGGCAGGGATGCCATGATAGATGTTTTCCTAGTCAAACGATCGCTGATTGATTGATCGCGAACAAGAACGGGTGTGGGTAAAACGCGGACTGCGGTCTAAATAAATGATTCTGATTGGTCCATTTCAATATTTGCAAGTATTGGTTTGCAAATTACCACCGGAATTACGCAGTCCGTGTTTTACCAACACCCAACAAGAACCGCTTTTTAAAAAATGCCAAAGTGCACTTGCCCGACGGGAATATCACTGATTGGATTTACTTGCCCGAATTTTGTTTTAACTTGCCCCGGTCCATCGGTACATCGTTATTGTCGAGCCCTGATTATAACTTTCCTAAAAAAAAAACATCAGTCCACTCCGCAACATCAGTGAAATACATCTTGTAGTGGGACCACAGTGGGGTTCCGCACTGTATGTATCTTGGCTTTGCTGTTGAAAAGACCAGAATTTCCCTTGTTTTTCCTAATTTTCCCTTATTTTCAAGTGCAAATGTTGATAGGTGCTGTATGTGTGAATTGCTTTAAACATGGCCCTTAATGAATTTACACCTACTTAAATTCCAAAACAAACATTTGAGACTTGTCATTGTAGGTGTCATTTGGCCCATTTTGTTCATTTTCGTTCACTTTCTTTGGGTCTGTAATGGAATGGAATGGCCTTTATTGTCATTATACAAGATGTACAACAAGATTGGAGAACTTCTCCTTTCAGTGCAATAGTCAAGTTAAAAAAAAAAAGTATATAAAAGTAGAGTAAAAAAGACAATTTAACAAGATATATACAAGATATCCAAAATATACACATAGTATTGCACAGGAGCATATGCAGGAGCAGACATATTGCAGATATATTAATTTTAGTGCAATGATAAATGGTTCATAGTGCAAATAATGACTGGTGTATACAGATGAGTAAAGTCACATATGAGTGTATTGTATTGGGTTGTTAAATAAATAAATATGATTGAGGTAGTAACAGAGGCAGTGATGGAAATATTGCACATTTGCATTCCGCAAATGTAAATGTAAAAACGTAAATGCTTATGACATAACCATTGTATCCATTAACATTTTTAGTGTCTTAAAATCCTTCCTGATCTTTTATTTCCCGGTGTGACATTATGATAGTGCGTGCCAAAGCGAGTCACACTGCAGAACAAGTTTGATATTTCAAAGGGTGTCCAAATGAGCTCGATAAGCCTGCCATGATCACCTGGGCAGAGCACTGCACAGATGTGGCAATTACTTGGATTGTTTTGTTAATGTTGATTGCACATCCACGACAATGTAGGAGAGCAATTAGGAAAACAATGTGGCATAATGATCATTCACTCTCGATGCAAATTGCATTCGACAACTTTGCTGTCAAAACAAGATGGACAGTTGTTGAAAATGTTTCAGGCAGGCCAAAGGTTGTAGTACAGTTTTTTACACCAAAATTGGCTTATTGTGTTCAATACTCTTTAAATTGCACTCAGTTTGTTTAATTAGTTTTCCTGTGGAAATGTACACCCTTTTTCTTCAAAGGACAAAGTCATGTGTTTCTAACATACTGCATGTTAAAACACATTTATGACAGTATGTTGTAATTAATTAATGACACATTCATGGCAGTCTCTTTCCTCATGTTTCTCTGTTGCCTCAGAACCATCCGGGCCTCATCTAACACCTTCACCTGAAGAAGAGAAAAAGGCGTGTGATGCCCGGTCCAGCTCCAACAGAGGACCGCAGCTCAGCCTGGAGAGGTACCAAGCTTCTATATCGTACAAAGACAAACAAAGCAAGGAGGAGGAGGACAAACAGAAAGCACGAGATGCAGAGGGGGAGGACAAGCGGCAGCTCAAAGGCAAACAATCAACGAGAGAGCGAGGTGGCAGCGGCGGCACAAGCGGTGGCAGCTGCGTCCTCTCTGACCACGCTAACGGTAATCCCACCTGCAATCTTCGCCTTTTCATATCTGTGAAAATTGGCCAGTGCTGCCCATATAATGCTGTTTAATTTGATCATGGCAAACCAATAAGGGACTATATCTCCTTCCATATGGGTCTGGGTGTTATTATTCCTCTTATTATGAGTGTCTACTTGGGGATATTGCCTATTTCTGCACACAGGACTTGAAGGAAGATATTGAATAAAATCTAACTCATCTCCAAAGTAAATCTTGTCTTAGTTGGTAACGGAAAGTTGTATGTAAAGGTTGAGGTGACCAGCAGGGAAGAAGCGTGATTAGCTGCTTTTATGATTATTATTATAAAGTGCACATGGGTTTAATATGGTGCACCAACCAGCTACTTTGCTACGTATATACACTCTGTACTGTACATGCATAAAAAACAGCATGGTTCTCAGGGATGGGAATAGAAGAGTGTGCTTACACCAGAGGTCTCAAACTTGTGGCTGACATCAAAATGTTGTGTTCTTGTGGCCTGGGATCTTGAGCCCCACAGGAGATGATGAGCTTGGTTCAAGGAACAGGCTCTTTAAAGAGGGTCCAAAAATATAACAACACCACCACCACTGTTTATCTCTTACTTATAACGGTTTCAGACAAGAGACTGAACAAAAAAATACAATTTGGAGACTTGTTTGGCCTGAAAAGGGGGAGTGGCGTTAATGGCTGTCTCTTGTTAACAACTCGGTCGTGTTACGCCCGGATTCATGCAATCTCAGAGAAGCTCATGTCACCTTGTCCTGCGTTGGAGTGCTACGTGGGCTGTGGTTTTGCATGCTGGAACCGGGCAGCGGGCGAAATATTGTACGTTAAAATGCTCAATACAATACCCCCGCCAGGGTAGACAAACACCTTCAATTGGGTCAGAGACAGCCAACACTGAACTCGCGGTGAACTTGTCACACAGTGACAACACAAACTAGTTCATATCCGGAAGCATCCCCAGCGGCACTACAATGTACAGCAGGGGTCTCAAACTCAATTTACCTGGGGGCCACTGGAGCTAGGGTCTGGGCAAGGCTGGGCCGCATCAGGTTTTCAAAAAAAAAAACAAAAAACGCATTTATTAAAAACAGATATACAAACAGATATAATATACAAACTTTTTCAGTGCTTTGGTTCCGATTTTCTACAAGAAAAGCTCTGATAAAACATTCCACTGTTCTCAAATATCTTAATTTTTATTTTTCTGAACAAAATAAGATGAAAAATAAATAAACAAATCAAGAATAAAGAAAATCAATCAATCAGTAATAAATAAATATAGTAATAATAATAAAACAGCAAATAATAAAAACTTAAGAAACCACATATAGTTGGTGGGTAGACAAATTATTTTTTTCAGATTAAAATTAACAAAGCATTATTAGAGCCCTGTAGACATGACAAAACACGACTATAGTCACATTTATACTTTTTTTATTTACAACATATTGCGCAACTGCAGGGTCTTGAGACACATGCTAACTCGCAAACTAGAGAGCTAGCAACCTAAATGGTAGTTAAAGTTATTTCCTTTAAACTTAAATAGCCAAAAACTTACCACTTCCACACGGATAGGGAGGATAACTATTAACAGTTATTTAACCTTTAACATGAACATTAATCAAACATAATAATTTTTTCTGGGTACATGATACCATACAGCATCCATATCAAACTTGCGCGGGCCGCACTAACATTAAACTTTCATATCAAGGCGGGGGCCTCAAACTAGTGTTCTGGGGGCCACATTTGGCCCGCGGGCCGCATGTTTGAGACCCCTGATGTACAGTATTATAATTTTGTATCTATTTTTTTTGTGGAATACTAGATGCACCCCAGCCCCACCCCGTCTCGACCGCAAGCGGAACGCATCTAAGTTGAGTTTCAGACGGCCGCAGAAATTGTCACTCCCTGCAATTATTTGTCACTCTACCCGAGTCACACCCCGAACAAACAAATGGTTAAGGTGAGCGTTTTTCGAGCATCTCCAGGGGAGAGGAAAAAGTCTCCTTGTTGGATCAGAAATAAAGGAGGCACATCCCTTTGGACATTCCTTGGTCACAGCTCATAGTCATCCATCTATCATGTAGCTATTCAGTTTGTTTGTTGCATGCCGCCGCCAGTCTGTTTCCGGCAGCACGAGTTTAATATGAAACACAGAGGTTGTCCAATAAAAGTGACCTATGGGGTCAGGAGCGGCGGCTAATGATTTCCCTCTACCTGCCCGAGGTTTTCGGAAGCCAGCCACAGAGCTGTCAGACGCTCCCGCCTCTTGATTGCTCTGAGATTACTTTCCTCACAGCACGCACAAGCAATCACTCCTTCCCCAACCCACTGCCTTGCACGCTCTGCTGACTGTCGGCTCAGCGATCTGCATGAGCCCAACATTTATACGCAGATTCATGTTTTTCGGATGTTAGTTCAAACGCTGCAGCAGACTCTGCTACACCTAACTTCTCCGCTCTTGAAGTATGCAGTCGGATTTTTTTTTTTCATCTTTTTCTTTCGGCGTTGCAGAAGATAAGATGACTCAGTCCAATTAGGCGTTGTTTTCTTTGCCTCGCAGTAAAATAACAGATAAATCCCAAGGCGTGTGATTTGAAGGCACTGTTCATACTGTGCAAGTGACAGTCTAATAAGACGGCTTTGTAAGATGAATTGCCCCCATCAAATAAATAGCCCACTTAATGCAGCTTGCGTGTTCTGCCACTGCAAACAGCCGATTGGGGAAGTGCGGGGAAGGGGGAGGGGGCTGCTTACAACAAATATCAGGTGCACACAGTGAAGCTGTTAGGTTGCATTACAGATGAAGGAGGACAGCTGGCTGGAGTTTTATTTTGTAAGGCCAAATAGGTTCCCTGTCTTGGTACTGTATTTTTAACATTAAGTCGTCCAATGACAAGGCTTGGAGCTCACCCTAACACCGATGAGGGAAAATTAGACATTTGGCCAAGTCACTACAGTAGAACTCGTGCATTTGCTAGCGACACCTAGGTTTCAGAATTTGTATTGAAACCACATCGTATGTCATAATTGCACTTTAAAATAGCAGCTTCAGAATATCTCCTGTGTAACCTTTCACATGTTCAAGGATATATTTGTCCTTGATGACCAAATGTGGCTAATCTAGGTTGGCATTTCTCCCCTTCCTGAGCATTTTACAATCTCTAATTATGCTTCCTTGATGATGGCTTTCCTTTCTTTGAAGAGGAAGCCTTACCCTCAGGAGACATAATGCAGGGCAAAATGTTGACGAAAAAATAACAAAGGTGATGTTTTCCTTCATCAGTGTATGAGCACGACTATGTATTCTACTGTGTGTAGGCAAGTAGTTTTAATGGGGTATTTGTATAGTATTAATAATTCACAGGAGTGTGTCATAAAGTGAAGCCTGTATTAACATTTGTCATATTTTTTTACTCTTTTTCTCAACTTAACTTTCAAAAATGGAAAAAAAATCTTCACTGCTCTTTTAAATGCTGTTTTCAACCTACACGGACCCCCGGTGGTCACGTCTTCAAGCTACCAAACTGTCTGTTTATGGATGAATTAGGGACAGCCAGTGAGCAAGTCAATTGGACACTCATGCACGCTCACGTGCACGCACACATACACAGACAAGGCCGCCACGGGGCCACGTGAAGTGATTTAAAGCAAGTATTATCAGTGTCTTGTAGGTCATTGTCTAAATGAAGCGTGGTGGAGCAGCGGCAGTCTCATTTCCACCACCTGACCTTTTCTTGCTCGATGCTGGCAGGATGAGCAAGTTACATTGCTGACAGTAATGACCTGCTCTCTCTCCTCCTTCCCTTCCCGTGTTCCGCTCATTTTATCACTCGCCGTCGCTTTGCCTTTTGGGCTGTTTTTCACCAAATGGCCGCATGAACTTGTTAAACATAAATTGGGCGGTTTTTGTCCAACAAATGGGCTTTCTGTGGCTGTGCCGGATTACACAACAATAATAAAACATTTGGTGAGATATAGTAGGTTCATTTTAAAATAGCATGGGAGCTGTTAGCATGTTAGCATTTTATGTAATTGCATAATGTCAATATGCAAATACACACACGACATGATGTAAGGACACTATAGCACTTCTTAGGGGTTTTCGGTACAGAGTGCTATCTTGCGAGGTGCTAGCAAGCTAACTTTTAGCATGTTTACACTGTATCTAATTTATTCATGTCTAAAGGCTAATACAGACATGGCATGATGTAGGGATACTATAGGACTGCCTAGGCATTTTTGTTATTTTTGTTTTTGTTATTTTTGAGTGCTATCTTGCCAGGTGCTAGCATGCTAACTCTTACCATGTTAGCATTTTATCTAATTTCTATTTGGTGATAGCTCTACTCTATGATATTACTTCTGGTTTCAATTTGATGAGCTGTGGTTTAATCTAGATATTATATCGTATATGAATGACTGACTGACAGTATTTTCTTCTTCCAGAACCATTAGCTAATGCTAATGATGCTAACGGTGATACCACCAATAAAGCTGATCCTGCATACCCGGGCCTGCAGTTCTGTCCCAGCCAGTACACAGACCGAGTATATCTCTATGATAAGGTAGACCAGAACTTTCTTTTTCTGTCAGAATTCAGAATGTCTTTGGATTTATCTGATGAGTATTTAACAAATTATCAAATGTAATGAGTGTACCATTAATGTTAGCACTAACCGTGTGGTAGTTTTGTATTTTTCACAGGGAGAGCCAGTTTGAATCATTTAACATTTTACTTTTTCTTAAAGATTGAATGAAAATAATGTGCGAGCTATATTTATGGCATAAATTTAATATTACATCCGCCCTTTCCCAAACTTTCACTGTAATTGCTTGTGTAGTTCTTGCATCGTCGAAAGGTGGGGGTTAATGAGATCAGTTGGACCTAAGAATCTTTAAGCTGGTAAACCAAAGAGCCACTGAGAACTGAAAACGATAAACCAAATCAAGTGTGATATATAATCAGCAATCAGAAGGAGCGACCTTTTAGTATCATTATTTCCTTACAACCGGTGATGTTTTCGTTTAACCACACGGCCACCAAAGAGTGCAAGATCATAGTGTTTTTGTCACTGTGTTATAGCATTGCTTCATGCAGTCTTCAGAAGAAGACAGACTATTATTTAACCCCGGTCTGATGCTGATTACACTCCTGTGCATTCCTAGCACTTGTCTTGAGTGTCACTTGCCAACGGAGACCGGTATCGATCGCTCTTTGATACGCAACCCTTTTGTTTCATTCATGAGGGATCAAATTCCTTCCCTACTAACGTAGATAAGAGATGAGAGGGTTTTACGTAAAGGGGACCAATGTGTTGAACTGAATCACCAATGCTATATTACCGTGACGGCAATAGACAAGTGTCATGTGCGCCTGGCTGAGACGATAAGCTGCCGAGATAAATGTTCCCCGCTGTCGTTTAAATGATAAACTGGAGGAGTTCTGCCTGGAAAGATGTCACATTGGGATAATCCTGGAGCAGGCACACCAAATTCCCATGGGGAGGGAGTTGCTAGATTCACAATCAAAGGAAGATTTATCACTAGGATTTGAGTGAGAAATATTGAGAGTATTAGAAAATTGATGTGCATTTTCGACACATCATAGGGTTATTTTAGTCGCTGCCCCTGCTCTCGGGTGGGTAGTGTGTGAGATGACAGGAACGTTCTATGTCAGGATGACACACATGCGACGCTGAACTTAAAGGGGACCGATTATGCTCATTTTTCGGCCCTTTGTATTGAGTTGTGGACTGCTATAGAGCAGCTACACTCAATAACCAACACAAAATGTGTTATAGACCTTCCAGAATCTGCACCTATTCACCTGTATTTCCTTGGATTTTGTGTCTCTCGTGAAAACGGTCTGTTTTAATGTCCCCCTCTCTGCCGTGGTTGATCACACTCCAGCATGCATAGAAACACTTACGGTTTTTTTGGTTAACTTTATAGGAGTTGAAAATAAACAAGTTGATGACATCTTTTTTTAAAAGTCGGCTTTCAGCATACAGCCATATGTGTAGAATCCCAAATCCGATCCGGAGGTAGAGACTGTACAATCAGAGGTTACTTCAAGATGTCTCTCCATCTGTAACCGAATGTGGCCACTAATTGTGGTGGGAAACGGCTATTCGCAACCCCGCTCCCTGTATGCAAGCACTTTTGTTCCATGACTTACACAAAATAAACACAGTTAGGACACTGATAAGTTGTTAGTTACTGCCTGCTCAGTCCACACGACCAAGTAATGTTGGAAAGGTGTCTGCGAGTACTGGCCCATGAAACACAAAACAATCCAATGCCGTTGACAGGTTACCATTGGTACCAGTTTACCTTGGTACCATCGGACCACGCTGGTGAGATGAAAGGATGCCTACTAACTCATACAAATATGTACATACAATCATTTATCTTTCTGTTAGTAAAATACAGCAAAATGGGCATATTTCAGACATAGTGGCAAATGATGATTAATCATGATCAATTGATGTGAAAACTGTTTAATCATTTGATATATTAAATATGCTAAGACTAAAAAGTGTCACAAAAACTCCACTAGACATAAAGCACCGCTACTTCTTTGACGCTCCCTGAGTTGAGCGTTTGAGCTCTCACACAATCAGCTGACATCTCCATTGTCCATGAAAGTTTTGTGCCACTTTTGTGGCGTATTTGTCCGAACATTTTCCTCAATATCCAAATTAGACGACCTAAAGGACTTTAGACGTAATAGGTTCTACTGTATAGTACATGACTGTCCTTGTCTCAACTCCATAGCTTTCATTTAGCACCTCTACTGCTGAAGCGAGCTAAATTTGTGTGGTTGGCATTGTAGCAGCTTTATGTAGCGAGAGCATCTTACTGCTCAGCGTGCAAATTGGGAGGACAGTGCACATCTTTTTTATCCACCAAAAGTCTAATCCTGCTCCATGCTGCTGCAGCACTATCCGCTCTCTGGCTCGCTGTGCCATTTATTTGACCATAATCCAAGCAAACACATGAGCCACTACACATTGAGGATGCTAAGCAGGAAAAACACCCGAATGCTGATTTGGACCTGAATTCCATGCAGCGTGTTATTAACCTTTGGACTTTATCTTTTCTCCTGTCTGTTGCTGTTCTTACCTCGCTCCACTATCTTCACGTCTGAAGTGGCTTTTGCACCTTAACTCCACTATACGTCCCCTGATTTGTTAAATGCACCCAGCGTTTACCAGCAGCCTTTCCTAACCCTCTCCCAGTCAGGTTCACACGGAGGGTACATTTCAAGAGTCGGCCCTAAAAAGGCAATAAGAGGGTGAAATAAATGAATGCTCATTTTTGTGGTTACTTTTTCCACATCGTTATGCAGTTACCGGTGGACCATGATCACTGTGAGCATAATTCATGTGGCTATATTAATTCCCCCATCTCATTAGTGCACATGGACGCTGTCACAAGAGAAACGTCTTCAGTAGTCCACGTCTATTGGAATAAAAAATGCTACAGAGATATCTAATTGGAATTACCGTGGCAACCGACGAAGAGCAATGTGTCCTCGTGGTCATTAAGTACAAAATGACTTAAACTGACTCTTTCACTCATGGCGGCACTTATCCGTGCATGTTAAAAACCAACAAAGCAGATAATGTTGAGATGTTAGCTCTTACTACAAATGGCAGTGATTTTGTCTTTAATAATGGGTACAAAGATGTGGTCGTAATACTCTTGTAACAAATCATCTTCCCTGAGGCCAAGTCTTTGTCTCCTCATTTGTTAGGATGGTGCTCCGTTAAACTTGAGCTTCGTCCCCCTGGACATCAAACTAACCAACTGGGACGACCTGCCCGAGGACTTCAGCCAGCACCAGGAAAATCGAATACAGGTCTGCCCTTCCCATGAGGCTTCCCGTGTGTGTGTGTGTGTGTCTAGCATGAGCTTTCACATGAATGTGTGTGTGCATGCAAGTGCTCACCCATGGGACACGTGCACACTGCAATTTACTTACCCTGATGTGTCATTTCAGTAAAAGCACCATAAAAAGAAAGTCTGTGTGACTTTCATTCATGCACGTCGGCTTAGCGCATTCAACCATATGCTGATGACTCAGAAAAGAATATTTTCCTCCATAAAAAAAGTGCATTGTTATTTATGTATTAGTAATATAGTCACAGTTACTCCCCAGTTAGTGTGTATTTTGCAGTTTACGTTGAAGAATTACGGCCCTTTTTACTCCGGTTTGTGTACATTTTCTGTTCAGTGTATAATATGGTGTGTGTCTTGCCGAGTTATTAATCCACTGCATGTCTCTGCTATCCTTATCGATCTCAATTGCAAAATAACCCACAATGGAGCCGACCAAATTTGCAAGTGGCAGCATTTACTGAAACTAAAGCCAGTTGGAAACACTACTGAGTTGAAGAAATAACTCGCTTAACGCTTATATTTTACAAACTTTCATTAAGCAAAGAAAAGGTCAGTTTACTTTTGTCAGTAAAGGAAAACTGCACTTTTTTGCATTTTTGCCAATCATTCACATTCGTTATGTAAGACACGAACATGCCGCTGAGAAAGACCACTATTAAGCCCCCCACCCCACCACACATTTTTTTTAAACTTCCAGTGCATAGACGATTGAATGCCCTGAGAATACTTGGTAGCTCATTAAGTTGCATCGAGAACAACAAAGGACCAAGAACAGACCCTTGCGGGACTCCAGTGCTGTTTGCGTGCATATGTGACTTGACCCCATTGATCGTGTCACATTGTTGTCTTCCCTCCAGGTATAATTTGAACCACTCAAGAGCTTCAGGTGACATATTGAATTGATTTAGTTTCAGAAAAATACTATGATTGACAGTTAGATCTAGGAATACTGCCCCACATTTCCTTTATCCAGAGAAGCTTTGACCTTCTCAAGCATATGGTTTGCTATTCCTGTGGAATATTTTTGTTTGAATCCAAACTGCTGTGGATGAAGCAGTTGCTTCAACTGTAAATGTTCCATTAATTGCTCAGCTACGATCTTCTCCAGATCCTTTCAGACAATAGGGAGGATAGCAATGGGCTTCTAATTACTTGATACGTCTTTATCTCCTGATTCATGAACTTGGATAATTATTGCAGTTTTCCAGCACTCTGATTTTGTTTGTATTGACAAGTTCACTAAGCAAGTAATTGGTTCCAACAGAAAACTCAGTAATGTCTTCATGAAGGCAGCATATAAGTTATGTATATGCTTAGACATGGAATCACTTCTGTTAGTAATAATTTTCTGTGCTGGCTTGGAGACCGCTGCTCGGTCATCCTTGAGAATTCACGAGAAGAAATATTTAATCGTGATTAATCTATTATGTCCATAGTTAACTCATAATCAATAGCATTTCATTGCAGTTGAAAATGTTTGGATCTATAATACGTCAGGATGTAAATCTCTTTGTGGTAAACAATTTGATACGCAACTACAACAATACCTACATTAAATATTTTTTAAATACGGGCCATTATTTTATTCAAAAAGTAATACAATCCCACAGCTTTTGCATTTTTAATGAGACCAGCGCTTTGTCCCACTTATTTGACAGTACTTGAACGCACCTTCTGTTGTGATAATTGTGCAGCAAGAGTTCCAGGTGCTTTGCGGATGAAAAAAAGCAGTCATTACTAATAGCAAACTGCAGGTGAGGAAGTAAAGGTTGGCATTGCGTTGTTTTTTTTGTTGTTGTTGTTTTTACTCCACCGTTTGAGGATATTATGCAGTAGCTTGTTAAAACCCCCAAAAAGTATCTTAAAAAGTAGATGGAAGAGATTAAAAAAGGCAATGTTGGAAAATTTCTGCTTAAGAGTGGAGCCAGCCAAACCAGCTGCTGCCATCTTTCCTAAGATCCTCCTGCAGTTATGCACGCTGTGGAATATTATGTGAAATATACTAGGCAAATGCATAAATTAAAACATTTTGAGCATTTTTAGTCGAGCTAGATCATTTACTGCAAGCGAGTGGAGCTGCCTCTTATGTTTCTACAACGTTATTGGACTCACGGTAACGTTACCAGTAGTTGTGAATTGGAGATGACTGCGATGTTTACCACAAGAGGGTCTGCTGACTTAAAGGTCATCCGAAATTCTCAAACAAACAAAGGAAATAGTGCTCATTTTTTTGCATAAAATACATAGAAATTTTGTAGATGTAAGTCAATAGATTTTCAAGATAATAAAGACAAACCCTATTCTCTGTAACCCCCTTAGCTGGGATGTCATACCAGCAAGACGTCCTGCAAGGATGCCTGTCAGCATATTGTTTTCTGTGTAAGGCCTGTAAACATCACAATAATTGTAAGCATATTTTTGGGGAAGTTTTGGAGAAAATGCCAAGACGCTGGAGGGTGCAGTAATGGCACGGCTCACGGTGTTTGTCTTTTTAATTGGACGAAAGATGAAGAAGTTAACGACGAGCTGGACAAAAAAGGTGCCATTGAAGTGCTTGTTGTTATGCTCAGTGCATTCCAATGAAGATTGCTTTGAGGAAGTTTGCAGTGTTGCCAGAGAGCGGGGATACAAACATATACAGACCTGATCAAAGTCTTAAGACCAGTTGAAAAATAGCAAGAATTTTCCTTTTGCGCATTTGGATCTTAATGAGGTTTTAAGTAGAGCTACAATATGCAAAAGCAAGAAGGGGGAGTGTGACAAAAAGCGATTTGAAAAAGTAATTTATTGAAAAGAACAGTTAAACTGAAATGGGCTGTTTATCAGCTGATCAAAAGTTTAAGACTAAAAAAATTCAAAAAACTCCAGAACAAAAAAAATTCTCAGTAGGACTTGGTAAGGTGTAGCTCCTCCACTGTTCTTCTTAAAGGGGACCTACTATGCACATTTTTGTAGTGAGCCTTTGTATTGAGTTGTGGACTCCTACAGAGCAGCTACACACAATAACCCGCACAAGATCTTCCAGAATCTGCACCTATTCCAGCTGTATTTCTTGGATTTGTGCTTCTGCCAAAATTGTTTGAATTTATTTCACCCACGTTCCGCCTCCGGGCACACTCCTTTGTGATTGGTTACACATCCAACGTGCACCTCTGTGACATCACAAAGGGGCAGTTTGACCACACTTTTTGAAAGCACGTGTTTTGAGCCATCCCAAACGTCTTTCAGGTCTCACTTGCAAATCCGCAAACCTTATTATCTGAACATTTGGCATCGTTTAGCCTGAGAATACGATATTCTAACTACATTTATAAGTCAGAAAAGTGGAAAAAGCATAATTGTACATAATAATATCGTATCACTTCCTAAATTCTAATGGACATTTTTCTTAACTTCCCTTGCCATCCATCCCATAATGTTCTCTTTGGGGTTTAAATCAGGGAAATATGTGGGATGGTCCAAAAGAGTGATGTTATTCTCCTTGAAGAAGTCCTTGGTCAATCAACCATGGTGAACTCCAGCGTTGTCCTGTTGAAAAACCCAGCTGTTACCACACAGATGAGGGCCCTCAGTCATGAAAAATGCCCGCTTCAACATCTGCATGTAACTTGCGGCTGTTTGACGACCCTGCACCACCTGAACATCCAGTGTTCCACTGAATGTAAAAGCACCCCAGGTCTTGATGGACCCCCCCCCCCCTCCACTGTGCCGAGTAGAAGACATCTCAGGTGGGATCTCCTTGTCATAGCATTAACGTTGGAAACCATCTTTATCGTCAAGGTTACATTTTTTTCTCATCAGAGAATAGAACTTTTTTCCACCTTTCAATGTCCCGTGTTTGATGCTCCCTGGCAAAGTCTAAACGGGCAGTTTTGAACGGGCCGATGAGGTCTTTTAATTTGTCTCCTGTTTTTGAAACCCTCTTCTAGCAGATGCCGTATGACGGTTATTGTGCTGCAGTCTGCACCATGCACCAATCAGGGACTTCATTTGGGTCGAGGACCGCCCTGTGTCTTGATGGACAGCCAATCGTTGTCAGAATTGTCCTTTCCCCAGTTCCAGAATGTGGGTGATTACCTGATATCTTGTATTCCTTCCATTTTCTAATTTTTCCACCAACAGTGGTCTCTTTCTCAACGAGGTGAGGGTTAGAATTATTGTTGGTTGGCAGGCGATGAAATATTATTATAAATGTCATTAAATGTCTTTTTTTTGGACTGTTTTGTTACAATATTTTTTTGCTTTACGGATTATATTTTTTTCATCACTATTTCTTCACTGATTGGCTTAGATGGATCACACAATTCCATCTGCTTGATAATCAGGAAGGGGTGTTTAAAATGAAAAGAATGTTGAGGAGGCTCATCCAGTACAAGCAGACAGGCAAGGGAGAGAATGCAGTTTTATGAGCGTCATTACAGGAAGACGGATCATTGCCTCAAACGACCCTGGTCGCCAAACGGCTCACAGTGAATCTTGCAATATGCCACAGCGGTAGCGGGGCCACTGACACACTCCCCACCTGTCACATTGTTTATGTACGTTTATAAAGCCAGGGCGTGAGCTGCACCCATTCTCGGGCCCATCATTTACGCCCTGTTTTGCTCTAGTTGTCCACTGAGATCAATACTCGGCAAGCAGTTTAGTGTGGGCTGTAACACGCTGAGGACACAGCCACGCATCAACTCACCCACGCCCTGTTTCGGGGGCAACATATTTCAGGTTAAATATCAGGCATGTCTGTGTGGAGTTTGCATGTTCTCCCCGTGCGTGCATGGGTTTCCTCCCATGTTCCAAAAACATGTTGACTCCAAATTGTCTATAGGTATGAATGTGAGTGTGAATGGTTGTTTGTGTATATGTGCCCTGTGATTGGCTGGCGACCAGTCCAGGTTGTACCCCGCCTCTTACCTGAAGACAGCTGGGATAGGCTCCAGCATGCCCGCAACCCTCATGATGTATAGAAAATGAGTGAATGAATGTCATCTTTCGCAGTTGCGCAATTGCCATTTGTGATTTGGCAATCACAGTATTTTCTGATAGGCGATGTTTACTGTCTGTCAAATGCTTGCACCATTTCCTGAAATCCTGTCTCTTCAGCTCTATTAAAGAGCAGCATTTCTTTCTCTGTGAACACACTCCATTTTGCACTGTTCCTTTGTATATATATACTTTGCCAACCAAATATTTCAGTGAGTGTTGACTGTCAGAATGAAGGCTTTGCATCTCAATGAGTATTTTTTTTTCCCCAGATGGGAAAGCTAGGTCAGGTATTCACCTGACCCAGTTGAGGTGGGCAAGTTTGTTTTGTTGCTTTTTATGTTGCTACCACTTTCGAATACATTTGGTATACTGGCTGATTTGCTTTTATGGGTTCACCTGGCTCATTACTCCCACACAGGGGCTGTGGCATTTGGCTTTGCAAGCATCTTTTACCCTTCTAATTTCTACTCCATTGCACTGCTCCTCATGAGGCTCCACTCTTATGCTGTGTGGATGCTAGCGGCCCCGCCTTCCCCACAGAGACAAAGGAACTGTATGACTGGCGAGAGGTCTCACTCTGTTTTTTGTTGTTCTATGAAATGAGTGAACTCTCTTCCTGCCTGTTCGGAGACGAGAGGCGAGGAACATAGACACGCATGTACATGGCAATATATAGAGCCTGGCATAGTTATTGAGTTAATTTTCATTTATTGTGTGATTAATTTGTATCTTATCGCAAGACAGAGCTGTCCAGGGTGGACCCCGCCTCTCGCGCGAAGACAGCTGGGATAGGCTCCAGCACCCCCGCGACCCTTGTGAGGAAAAGTGGTAGAAAATGAATGAATGAATGAATGTTTATTTATTGTGTGATTAATTTGTATCTTATCACAAGACAGAGCAGTCCAGTCTCAACCAAAGTCGGCTGGGATAGGCTCCAGCATACCCGATTGAGGATAAGCCGCATAGAAAATGAATGGATGGATTATCGCAAGACAATGAGAGATCATATAATTTTAATCTTATGAGATTAAACCCCTATTGAAGATGTTTAAGAAGAAAATGATAACAATTTCATAACCCCATTGGAGTTGCAGAACCCCTGCTGAAGACCTCTGATAGAGATGTTCAGTGGCTCATTGGGTTGGTGGACTGAAGTCTCACAAGATTTGTTGACATTTTGCAGTCTCATTAGAATGTGTAAAGCTGCCTACGTTTGTGATGGTGAACTTGCATAGACATTTACCTGCACTCGCAAGGGTTTGATGGCATAGAATAATATTACCGTCTGTCTACTATTTTGACAGCAGAAGTCCATCTAAGTTATATAACGCGCACAGAATTGTGCATTTGGATTGTGCAGGCTACTTGTTTTTTTCACGTATGAGTTTTCTTTAAAGGTTTTGAAGTCCATACATCACTCCATCTCAGTCTGATGGGTTTTATATAACTGACTTGAAAGTCATCTCCATGCTGATTGTTTTTGAAGAAGCTACTAAGAACTCCTCAAAGATGGCTCAGACGATCAATTTGTTTTCGATATGAAGTCTCTAGCCCCGTCTCGCCCCAACGTCAAACTGAAAGTCATGCCAAGTGTCAATGTCTCACCTACAGCTTCTACGCTTCGTTCAGGAGTGGAGCAGCCTGGCAGCCATGAAGCAGAAGCTGCTCCGACGCAGCCGTCTCCTCTTCCACAGCCCCACCCTTGGCTTGCAGCAGCTGGCCGCCACTCAGCGACCTCACAACAGCACCAAGAGGTCAGAATCTGACTTAAAACCTTCAAGGAGAAACGCTTGTTTGACTTTGAGGAAACTTTAAATAAATGATCTTTTATAATAGTCCTGCAGGAGTTTGGAGGGCTTATTTATGAATCATTTATCATTGAACAATGACACAGACCTCTGCCAAGGCTGAACACAGATACCCACCTTCTGTCAGTAATACTAGGGATGCTCAATATGGCATTCTTAGTGTTGTAGCCTTGTTTGAGCCTGTGTACTGTAAGGGGACTCTTGAGTGTTACATTTCAATCCAGGGTGTCTCTTCATGTAAATACATCAACCAGGATACCATTAATAATCGGGTTATCTCTCAGAGGCTGCCTTCCCGCTAAGCACCAGTAGGGGGTCCTGAAAACATCTGTTGACACCCATTACCTTTTGATGCCGTAGACAGGAGGGCATTAGAAGGGGTTCAGACATAGTTGCAAATGGTGATTAATCATGATTAATACATTTGAAAACTCTGATTATCTTAAAATGTACTCATTTAGTGTGGATAATGATAATGTGGCACATTTCTGATGAGACGAACCAAAAACCTTGGTTGCTATGAAAGCACGGGTGTTCAAAGTGCGGCCCAGGAGCCTTCTGCGGTCCGTGGCTCATTGTTTCTTGAATGAATCAGGTAAAAAACAATTGCCGCTTCTGAAGTGTAACCCTAAGAACGCTAACTACAGGTAATGGTACAGGTGCAGAGTGATGCTTTGTATCTTTGGCTCCAGCTTTTCACACTGTGTCATGTCTGTTTCCTGCTGTTACATTGAAGATGGTGGAAGGATTGAAAAACAAACATTTGTAAGTCACAATCCAGTAGGCGATGTGTGAGATTTCACAGGAAAACAAGCTGATCTGTCAATACTAACTGCCCCCAGGCACCATGGAAGGCAGAAAATAAATTGTGTGTGTGTGTGCGTGTATGTGTGGGTGTTTGTGTGTGGGTGTATCAAAGGCAGTCGACTGAGGCAAGAGAGAGGATCTGATGACTGTTGTACATGTGTATATGTATATTTTTATGGACAAAAACCCACTAATCACAGCTGGGATGGATGGAGCCAGCAGAGTTTGCCAATTATGTGTGTGTTTGTGTGCCTGTTTCTGTGCACACGAGTTTCTCAATTGGAGGAACATGTCTGGGTACGTGAACCTAATCAAGGTATAAGTAGGAGGCAATTGGCCTGGCTGGATGTGATAGCTGTTTGATTTATTCACTAATCACAACCAATCAGGCTCCAGCTCAGGAGCAACACGGCGATCACAGCTCACCTTTGCACCACCGAGACACTCTGCTTTCACCAGCTCCAAATACTGGATAATGCAGTTTGTTCAGGTCGCCAACACTGTTGATACTTAAATCATTAGCCCCTCATGGAGACTCACAGGGATTTTAAGAGGATTTTAATTGCGTTTGCATTGAGTCTGAGCACACCTCATGCTGAAATGACTGGCAACTTTGTCCATAAGTGGTTCATCACTCTAATGCTTACATTGCACACACATACACTAGAAGCGCTACACACAATCTTTTCTGTGCAACCTCTGAATTGTTTGGATTCCGAAAAAGGTCAGGTTGAGTTATGCGTGACGTCTTTGATTTGACATCAGATGCGATGGGACAATTAATACAAAAATCGACATGCTGGTTCTGATGGTTACATTAAATAGTGCTTGCTGGTTGCATTGAAATGTGCCTGACACTCTGAAAAACCTGCTTATGAGGTTTTGGTTACATGTGTGCTCTGTTCGCCTGTCAGCACAGGGTACACTTCGCCTGCACCAAGAATAGACCAGGTTGAAGCTGGTGATCTTTCAGTGCACCTTTGGCGCGCTGTTTTGTTGTGAAATTTTCACAACACCTCCCCTGCTGCGCCACCACGCCCATCTCGGTGCAGCCCAGTCTACCAAATTGGCTGAATGAAATTACCGCTGCGGTCCACGGTCCGCCACCTTGAGCTGTGCCACAAAATTCGAGCCCTTTGACAGCAAGTGTCTCTTCCAGGCAAGTGAACAAATTCCAGAAAGCAAATCCAAAAAACAGGCAGATTGTATCACTTGATCCAATCTCTTGACCCATTTTTTGCTGTTGTGCCTTTCTGACTGTGAGGTTGCAGGTATTGTGGGTTTCTAGTCTTCATTACTATGCTGAAGGATAGTTTCTTCTGTAGCGGTGAGACCTCCATGTCTTCACTACTGGTCATCTGGTGCCAAATGCTTTAATTTCCAAAAAACAGCTTGAGTTTCCTGACAGCTGACCTCAAGTGGAGTGAAGCCGTGGCGGGCCATGCAGGAGAGCAGCATGGCGATTGATCAAAGACGTATTCAGCGGGCACCGGCTGGTGAGGCAGCTCGTTAGCCTGTTTTCACACACCTGAGGTTTCTCAGGTCTGCAGGTATGCCACATGGACCTTAACATTTGGAGGACAACCTTATATGGTTTTTGTAAAAATGGATACATTTTTGTGCAGTAGAATGTGTTGAACTTTCTACATTCTACAGAAAGAGGAGTGGAAGCTGTTCAAACCACATTGTGGGAACTAAGTCCCATTTCCCCTTCCATTAGGTGTAATGGTGAAGTGTCGAAAAGCATTCAAATTAGTAATGAAATAGCAGTTGCTTGGCTGCACTATCCATGCACCTTGCAACATGAAAAGCTGTAAACCCACACAACTCGTCTCTGCCAGAAGCACAGCTGGACTTATTTAGCGTGTGCAGGTTTCCTGTGGTGCGCTGTGACCGTTTGAAGCAAAGGAAGCTCGTCTGTTTGATGGTGATTCACCTTCTTCCTCATCTACCTCCAGTTTTCCACAGAAAGATGGGTCTCCTTCCTCTACCTTCCGTCTCTTATCGTGCCTCATTTTTATTTATTTCATACCTTCTACCTGCATTCCTTCATTCTCCAATCTAAAAAAAACAGAAATACATTGAGATGTCATATGAGAATCTAAAGAGCCAGGTGTTTTTAAACTTAGTCTTCAGTGGCCTTTAATATTTAAGCCATACCAGTTATTGGTTTTATTTCTGAGGTGTCAGTGCAAGCAATAATGTTGATCAAACATGGCTGTCAAAACAAATGTTTGTTCAGCACAACATCAATTATTGATTCATGCCACAACGCCATCTCCTGTGGAAAAAAAACACACACCACCCAGAGGCTAATCTGCTTTTATTTTATTATTGTTCTTTATTTTATACCACCCAGGGGAATTTGGCCACCACAGAGCACTCACCACAATCGCCACTCCAATATATGTCTTTGGAACTGCTCTTTAGTTGTCGGTAGGGGCCTAAATGGTTTGTCTTTCTTTACTTTCGATTACATTTTTTCTCATACATTTGGTGTGGTTCAATAGCAGTTGACCGTTTTATTTACAGTTGGCAGTAATGGGCACATCGGTGCTGATTTGTAAAAATTGAGTGACCGGAGCATGACTATAAACAATAGAGTACGTGCATACAGTGCCTTCCAACTCCTATACAGTTTCACATCACTCCCAATTTACAAACACACTACTTCACTGGCAGTTTTGTAAAGGTTGTTTTTTGTTTTTGCTCCCATAGTTCATGATTCATTCACCACACAGGTATGATGCCGATTAGACTACATGAGAATGGCACAGGTGTGCCTAGGTTGGCCACAATAAAAGGCCAATCCAAGATGAGCATTTTAACTTTATGAGCTGTGGGGTACTTTGCCATATACTGTATAGTTGTTCCCCACAATTTCACGGCATCATTCTATCATGGGATTTTAAAATATTTTCATGAAGCAAATTTTACATGTTTTGCTGAAATTAAGCATTTTCAAGCATAAAGATGGCTAAATTAACATGCACTTCTAAAATGCACTTTTTCCACCATGTTGTCATTTTTTCAGCTTAAAACGTCCCCAAACGTGCTCTCTTCCATTGTGAAGTTGCATTGTGAAGTCACTTCTTTGTGCCTCTCGTGCAAACATAAAAGACGTATAGCAGTCAATTATTTGGTAGTGAATGATTTAATAATAAAAGTTTCATTTTAAAATGTTTCAATATTTAAATTAGTTTGATGATCCAATGCATTTAAGTGTGACAAAGAAATTGAAATGAGGAAGTGGGCAAACATTTTTTTTACACCACGAAAAGGACCTACTGATTTCCCAGCGTTCCTATAAAATCCAGTTTATATCAATTCATAATGAAGAATCCAGACACGTGAATTTCACTCATGGCATCCCGCAGGGTTCCGTGCTAGGAACTGTATTGTTCAACCTTGATATGGTCCCCTTAGGCAACATGATTAGAAAACACTCCATTGACTTTCACTGCTATGAAGAAGACACACAACTCAACTTATCAGTGAAACCTCAAGAACAACAGTTTGGAATCAGCTGCATGTATTGGAATGCCAATATTGCAGATTTCTGATGCTTTTTTCTCTCATTTTAATACCCAGCTATTAACGTATAGTTTTAGTTTTAGCAGCTTCAGTTGGACTTTAATGGAGGAACTCGAGTGTCTTCACTGTACCTGTGCAGGTAGTTTTAAGAAATGTCAAATGGTTATTCATTCACATTGCAGGATTAAGCGGCATAGAAAATGAATGTGCCATTGCTTGTTTTAAAAGACCAACAATGGCAGGTTTCCTTTCACTAGATCAAGCATGTCACATGTATTTTTTTTTTTTTAGTTTTTAATTCACTGTGCCAACACCTCTGCTGTATTTCTTGTCAACTCTGACACGGCCGGGTCATTTTAATTCCTGTCCAGATTGACATGTGGCATTGGGTGCAGTTTTCAACTTGCACACCTTTGCACTGGGATAACAAATTTGGCTGTGGAAAGCAGCGACTAGTGAGATGGAGTAGATTAGATGATTGACGGCCCCTGTGGGGAAAATGAGATTGCTGCACCGGCGAAATGGCCAGAATTCAACAGGGGGAGAGCAGAAGTAGAATAGACACAAATGGAGCAATGAAAATAACCATTTAGAGGAAGAATGTGCGTTGTTATCCACGGTAGTTTTTTTTAATGACATGTATATGTATGCATTGGTACTGTACCATACCGTATAGCTTAAAGAACACCCCGTTTCCCATCACTTTCCCCGCATGTTTTGTGTCCCTTGTTGCTCTTCATAAACAACACTGCTTATGTAAAGTACTCTAACAGCCCCAATGGTTCCATTTTTACAGGTACCTCAGCCGTGACGAGGTGGCCCAAGCGTCACTGAGTAAGGCCCAGCAAGAGGGAGGCAGCGTGCGGCTGGTTGCCAAGGACAACTTCTTCACCAAAAGGAAGTCAGCCTCGTCGCTAAATTCCTCTACCTCAGACAGGTAGGTTCAAAGAACAAGGCCAATGAATGAACATGAAGGTGAAGGGTGTTGTTGTAATTGACACTTGTCACTCAGTCAACTGGGCCTAATTCTTCTCTTTTGGGTGACAGCAGCACCTATAACCACAAGGACTTACTAGCGCCGCAATTCGCACTTCAATGACATCTCTATATATTATATCAATAATCCAACCTATTTTGAGTTAGACAATATCCTAGTGGCAAAACAAACTCATATTTAGTTTTTGTCAGCGCACAAATAGTCACAATTTCCCAATCTGTCAGGAGTATTGCTCAATATCAAAGCAAAAAACACAGAGATGAGGCTTCATCATCTGCCCATTAAGGTGATTTGTCTCATCATGCCCCTTCGTCTTTGCGAGTAAATGTATTTCCCTTCCCTTCGCTGTCTCCATGGAGACCTGCATCCACCTTCTGTGCGAGGCACAAAGGCCCGCTGTGGGTGTTCGTTCAGCAAATACAGACCATAATACAATCTATTGGCTAAGACTCTACAGCAGAGCCTAGGAGCGAGCAGCCGTGGGTACAGAAGCAAACACACACTACACACACACATCAGTGTTTGTGCAAGATGTTTCTCTGTTAAATTGCCACTCACTTGCCACTTGTGCTTTTACTGATAGTGGAACTCTAATACTAAACAGTTATGGATTGTGCCATGGCTGCAAGGTTTGAGACTGTAAGGCGGGCATGTGTTTGTGATGGTGCCTTTTGCTGAAAAATATATTTTTATACATTTTCAAATTTACAATATCCATCCATCCATCCATCTTCTCCCACTTATGCGAGTTTGGCTGGTGGGAACAGCCAAGGCCAGTTGAGAGACATAGTCTCTCCAACGTGTCCTGGATCGGCATCAGTCCTACGGTAGATTTTGTGTTCCATCTTTCCCTCACCGGAAGTTGTTCTCTATGATTTTCCCAGGCTTCTCCCATGTCCCTTGCCCAGATCGCATGAGCTTTTGCTCGGTGAAAGCCAGAGCCGTAAACCGCTGGGCCTGCCGGTACTCGTCAACTACTACCTCTGGGTCCCAAAAAGGCCTGATAGAACTCCTTCAGCTTGACGTCATCCCTTATGGTTTATGCCCACCAATGGGTTCTGGGATTACCGCCACAACAGACACTGACCACCTTATGGCCCAGTTCCGATCAGCTGCCTCCGCAATGGAGGCACGGAACATGGCCCACTTAGACTCACTGTCCACTGCTTCCCTCGGAACATGGTTGAAGTTCTCCCTGATGTGGTAGAGTTTTTGACAGGGGACTCTGCCAGATGTTCCCAGCAGATCCGCACTAGCTCCGTCTGCTCCCTCACTTAGGAGCTGTTTGTCTTGGGTGGCCTGACAACAGCTCTACTGACACACACACCAACACAATAGGTGGATAAAAACAGACAATACACTACCAACGCTAATGCAGAATATTAACCAACTACTATGCGAAATGCCAAGAACAGCCAAGCACTCTGGGAAACAGAAAGTATTCCTAGTTCTTTACACGATATAGATCATGTCTGTTAAGAAAAAAATCTTCACACACACAGAGTTACGTAGTTTATTGTTAAACTATCGTGGGGTTTACAGTGGTTTATTAATCTCCATTCTTCTTTTTTTGCTTTTTGTAAAATGAATGTTAAAATCTTGTCTGGTCTCATTCTCGTGGACCTACAGTATAGGCTCATGCATCGTCTCGTGAGTTGGTGGTCTGTTGAAATGCCGAGTGTGTTTGTGTGTTTTTTTGTCACTGAGAATGCTGAGAGACTCAGCAAACCCCACCCAGCACAACAGGCAGGGGCTCCAATTACCGGAGAGAACCACCGGCCCCACGGGGCGCTGGCAGAACCCAAAACAGTTTCAACCAAAGTTTAAACCATGAAGATATGTGACAGAAAGCTGGAGGCCTTCATCCGCTCGCTGCCATTGTTTGGTGGTAAACAAACCGGTTGTTTGCTGGAGACATAGCATTACTTCTGGGACCTAAGGCCCCTATGCTCGCTTGCACTGTGAATAAACAAGGTTACAGGTAATGTATTTTAAAACCATTACTCAACTTTTGTTCCAATGTTCTGACCACTCTCATTTTATTTGGGCTTATTCTTGACTCACTTTCATCCACAGACATTGCTGGCATCATAATGGTCTCTTGATGCCACCTTTTTGCCATCAACCCAATGTTCCTTTTTTTAGAGAGTTTCTTCTCCATATCAGTGCGCAAATATCTCTCTGTAGTGTTTCTGCCTCTCTATGAAACACAAAACCACGGGAAAAGATTCTCGTCCATCTGTCCCCCTCCAATGTGGCTCCTGCACCCTGCTGGGATAATGTGGCAAACACCCAAATTTACTGTCCTAAAAAAACACATTGGAGCACATTGGAATTTGCCTTGATGATGATAACATAGATTGCTAGATTGTTAATAACTTGACATTATAATTATTGTGGAGGACCAAATGATAGCACACATTATATAATATTTGAAATGAACAATTACAACCAAAATGACTGCTGTAATTGAATGATATTATACTGCGAGAGAGATATTTGTATTCCCACCTCATCATACACGTGAAAAGAGAAGTTAGCCACTGCAAAATAAAAACATGTAGAAGTAAAATACAGTAAAACTACTCAGCCTTACAAGATGCCTGATAGACATAAGAGGGTTTCAAACAGTACAATAGAAGAAATTCTATTTATATTCAATTATTAAAATTAACATTGATATTGTATGTTATTGATATTTGATCATAGTATTGCTAGTATTGAGCAATATACTGAGCTAGATGCTCAGTAGCATTTTTGGTTGTGCAGTTATCATCACAGCAGCTAGAACAGCATGAGTAATGTCCAAATACATCTGAGAAACATCAGATTTATATGACAAACGTTTTCATTCATCCCAGCTTACAGAACATCCAATGCCTGAGTAATGTCTGCTTAAGTATGAGTAATGAATAAAAAGGCTTATCCACATACACACGGTCTGCATCTTACAAAGGGCCAAGCTCCGACACATCTCTACAGTTGGAGCTCCTGGACAAGTTATATTTGGATCACTATTGTCTTGGAATTCTATCATTTTGGAGTACTATCTCGCACACTTTGAGTCCCGTAAGCGACTTACTGCCCTGCAGGAGAGGGAGTCTGACAATTCATTCATTCATTTTCTACAGCTTATCGTCACAAGGGTCGTGGGGGGTGCTGGAGCCTATCCCAGCTGTCTTTGGGCGAGAGGCGGGGTACAGCCAATCACAAGGCACATATAGACAAACAACCATTCACACTCACATTCATACCTATGGACAATTTGGAGTTGCCAATTAACTTAGCATGTTTTTGGAATGTGGGAGGAAACCGGAGTACCCGTAGAAAACCCACGCATGCACGCCGGCTAGCTGTGAGGGTCTACGCACTAACCACTCGAACACCGTGCAGCCCGAGTCTAACAATGAGTTATGAAATATGTCATGGCTGTGAAAACATAAATTTTTAAAATTCAGAAACATTTTGAACATGTCTGAAGTTTGAAACGGTTAGCAACATCAACAAATAAAAATGTCCAAAAAAACATATACTGTTGTTTTTCAGATGGAATTCATAAAACGTCGCAGTGGGACAGAGCCTTTAGATACTCACTGAGGTGAAGTCTCACAAGGTTTGTTGATGCCTTGTGGGAACTACTAAACTAACGTGTGTGTGACTTCTGAAGCATATTTTTCCAGTTCCAGTTTACCATTCACTCTGGAGGTTCCACTGTAACGAAAGAAACGCTAATGTTTGTGGTTGTTTGCCAAGCGCTTAAACGCTGTGTGTCTCTTCGCAGTTCAAGGAAACAAGTTAGTGAGCAGCCATCGTCAGGATTCCTGCAAGCGATGAACAGCCATGGTGTCCCACTGTGTTTATCCTGTCAGAAGGCCTGTTCAACCACCGGTGGGGCCTGGGACACTCGATTTTGTAGCCACAGGTAAAAGTTGCAGTTGTGTGTTCCTCATAGATAATACAGTGGTGTGGAAAAAGTGTTAGCAAAAACATAGCATCGTGGTGAACCTTCCCAAGGGTGGCCATACAACCATAATTACCCCACAACATCCAAACAGAACTGCAGGCCTCACTTGCCTTCGTTAAGGTCAGTGTTCCTGACTCCAAAAGTGGCCTGCGTGGCAGAGTTCCAAGAGTGAGAGTTCCACTGCTGTAGAATAAGAACATAAGGGCTCTTCTCAGTTTTGCCAGAAAACATCTTGATGATCCCCAAGACCTTTGGGAAAAAACTTTGTGGTCTGACAAGACAAAAGATGACATTTTGGGAAAGCGTGTCCCATGAAATCTGACGTAAAAGTAACGCCACATTTCAGAAAAAGAATCATACCAACAGTAAAATATGGTGGTGGTAGTGTAGTCTGGGGTTGTTTTGCTGCTTCAGGACCTGAAAGACTTGCTGTGATAAATGGAACTATGAATTCTGCGTTCTACCAACACATCCTGAAGGAGAATGTCCGGCCATCTGTTGGTGAACTCAAGCTGAAACCAACTTGGGTTCCGCAGCAGGACAATGATCCAAAACACACCAGCAAGTCCATCTCTGAATGGCTCACAAAAAGCAAAATGAAGACTTTGGAGTGGCCTAGTCAAAGTTTTGACCTGAATCCTATTGAGATGCTGACCTTAAAAAGGTTATTAAAAAAACTCAGATGTGGCTGAATTACAACAATTCTGCAAAGTTATCACAAACATTGATTCATTTTCTACCGCTTTTCCTCACGAGGGTCGCGGGGGTGCTGGAGCCTATCCCAGCTGTCTTTGGGCGAGAGGCGGGGTACACCCTGGACTGGTCGCCAGCCAATCACAGGGCACATATAGACAAACAACCATTCACACTCACATTCATACCTATGGACAATTTAGAGTCGCCAATTAACCTAGCATGTTTTTGGAATGTGGGAGGAAACCGGAGTACCCGGAGAAAACCCACGCATGCACGGGGAGAACATGCAAACTCCACACAGAGATGGCCGAGGGTGGAATTGAACCTTGGTCTAACCACTCGACCGCCGTGCCGCCCTTATCACAAACACTTTTCTGTAGAATTTTGTTATCATTGACTAATATTTACATTAGTTTGATGATCTTTAAACATTTAAATGTGACACAAATGAAAAAAAAAAGAAATTGAACACTTTTTCACACTACTGTATGTCTAGTCTATGTGACATAGTGCAGTCAATTCCATATTCTCTGTCCCCTTAGGTGCCAGGAAGAATTCCAGTTGCGCTCCAGTCAGACGTACATGCGCTCCCGCGTGCTGGAGGCAGAACAAGGCATCTGCCAACACTGTGGCCTCCAAGCTCATGACTTGTTTGTGAAGGTTCGCGATGCGCCGCCATCCCAGCGAAAAGAGATGCTGGAGAACACGTGGCTTGCCCAGCTGCCACTCAAACAGGTTGGAATTTGGTAATTAATCTTCTTATGTAGATAAATATAGCTGGCCAGCTAACTACCTTTGTGTTTGTGCAAGCTATAATAACTGATGCACACACACACAAATTGATCTTCCCTCCACGGGGCCAGCTCCCAGTAAATGGATTGGTGGGCCATTGATTTCTCCCCCAGTGCCAGGCCCCGACCAGTAAGCCTATTTGATTTGACTGGCTGTTATCCGCCAAACCTTTCCGCTCCTCAATGCCTCCTCCTTGCACACACACACATTTATATTTATCCCTCCACCCGGCTTTCTAGTGCCGCTGCCGGCGGCAGCATCATGCGGATCGATGCGGTGAGCTTT
Source organism: Doryrhamphus excisus (assembly GCF_037039965.1). NCBI lineage: Eukaryota > Metazoa > Chordata > Actinopteri > Syngnathiformes > Syngnathidae > Doryrhamphus > Doryrhamphus excisus. The sequence goes on along the minus strand of NC_136371.1, from coordinate 7,635,042 downwards.
AGGGGAAACAAACTCAGCCGCATGATAAGACGCCATGGTGGCAGAAAAGCCTTAAGATTAGCGCCTCATTCTTTCATACAGGGAGTCCTATTGTGTGTGCGTGTGTTACTTTGTACACGTCTATATGGTGCTCCATCGGTGCCTTTCAGTCTATTCTGGTTTGTGTATGTGTGTATGGACATTCTTTCTACCCCTCTGTGCTGGCCTCTTTATAGCTTTTATCTTTATATCTTTTGGGATCAATTCCATCTCTCCACCTTAATGTCTGTAAAGTAGCACTCTCAGTGGGAAAATAGATTTTTGGTCTACATCTCCTCATGTCAGGCTTGTCTTCCAATCATCTTTAGTTCTTGATTGATTTGTGCTTGGTATTTTGTGTTTTCACGCTGCTTCATAGTAAATCTCGCTGTGGAAGCCTACTACCATTAGGCAGTGCTGGAATGCTTTCCCGGTGAGGGAATGATGTCATTACTGTGTGCCATCTAGTGGCTTTGGTGCTCACGCTGCTGTTTGCTGTAGTTTGTGTTTCCACTGAACAAAAAACGGATGAAGTGTTGGTTAACTACTGCAGATCAGTTTACAGGAAAGGATCAAAAGGGGGGTAAGAAATCCAATGGCTGGTATTCACACAAGAGATGTCAAGAAGAATATGGCATCTTGCAGAAAAACAACGCCCTGGTGTCAGTTCAGGTCGATATAAAGTTTAAACTTGAACAGAAATGTAGGACATTCATGCCTTGTAGGTGGGTAACGCTATTCCATAATGTCAAAGGTCATCAGCACGGAATTTCAATGATTGTTCTATGTCTCTAGCAGAGAAACCTTGACATAATCGTCTTTCTTTTATTTTCTGCACCATTCATGCACCAAGCTGAGCTGTCAGGAGTGCTCCCTATTTGTTTTTGTCATTGCTTTTTATGAGGCGCATTGCAGATGTGCCCCTAAGGTTCAAGTATTTGTTGAATTCGCGTGTTTCACTATGTGTGTGTGTGTGTGTGTTATAAAAATAAGACTTCAGGCAAGTGTAGCGCTCGGTGAGAGCTAAACACATCACCTCTGTTGGAAAAAATCAGTTAGAGCATAGATGGATGGTTTGGGTGGGTAGTGCAATCACAGCTTGTTTTTGGCAATTTGAGGCGGTATGAGAGAACATCCAAGGGTAGTGTTTCTCTCTTTTTCATTCTGTGTGTGTGTGTGTGTGTATGTGTGTGTGTGTTTGAGCACAGCTAAACGAGATGATCCGCTCTCCGGTGGAAGGTGATTTCTGGCAGGTGGACCACATCCGTCCAGTCTACAGTGGGGGAGGACAGTGCTCTCTGGACAACCTGCAGACACTCTGCACCGTCTGCCACAGAGCTGTAAGTGCATCACTCAGCACCAGGCCAAAAGAAATCTGTCCACCTTTACTTTGTAGCTGCACCTTGGCGAGAGTTATCTTTTATCTTGGTTAAAAGAAAGAGTCATCCCTCACGTTGAGGATCATCTACGGTAGCAGTAATGTGATACATGGTCAGCCTTCTCCTGCCAGTAATAACATCCCAACAGGCAGCTATGTCTTGGTGATGTATAGCATCTGCTGCAAAAGGCCACATGCGTGTGTTGAGGGCTTTTGGTGTGTATCTCATAATCACAGACGATTCCTCAACAGACAGATTAGAGAGCAGGGGATGTCAGAATAAAAGTCTTGTCTTCTGAAATGTGCCTTTGTATCGCACCAGTGTGACTTTTTTTTGTCAAGATGGGACTGCAGCGATGAGCTGAAAAGGGAAACTAGTCACTACTAGTTTACTACACCGAATTCTGTGCCCTGGTACATAAGACCATTCTAATACCAATTCACATTCAGAAAACCATTCAACTTTAACCTTGATTGAAGACAAAAGCAGCAAGATCTATACAGATACCACCTTCATATTTTGCCATGAGTTATTTCAATAGTGTAGTCACTTGCTACTTTATTTGGCTCTATTTGGGTTATTTTTCCGCCGTTATCAATAATAAAAGCAAAAACCTATGGTGTAACTGTGTAGGTTAACAAAGAACAATGACATCAACCGCTGATGACAGCCAGCAACGAAGGTGGGGAACGCTGACTTCTGGTTTCCATGCTAACACGATGCTGACAGGGATGTTTTGTGTTATGGTAATGGTAATGGTAATGGTTTTATTTCATTTGAACATGCATCAGATTACAATTGAGTGCATCACATAATCAGTTCGCAGTTCCACATGTCCAAAAGGAGTAGGAAGAAGCAAAGCTTATTAAATCCTACCCCTCCATCTGGTACTTTTACAATCAGTAACTGTTATATTTGTTCACTTCCTGCTTTCCATAATACTGTTTAAGGTTTTTTGTTTTTGTTTTTTTATTTAAATAATGTACCTCGTACCGAAGTACGAGGTGATATGACCATACAATGACATAATGGGTACCATAGTAAGTGTCGATATAGTGATATTTATAGCACATCATGACTGGTTCAAGACTCTTCATCCTTGTATTTAGCAAACATCAACTGCTTGTATTGTTTCTTGAATTGGCTCATCGTTGTGCATTGTTTGAGGTCCTTACTCAATCCATTCCATAGTTTGATTCCACATACTGAAATGCTATGGCTTTTTAACGTAGTCCTAGCATAGAAGTGTTTCAGATGTAACACTGTAGTTCTTCCCTGAGATCATATTTCTCCTCTCTTGTAGAGAAGTATTGGATGACATTTTTGGGTAATTGGTTATTTTTAGCCTTATGCATAATTTAGCTGTTTGAAGATTAACTATATCAGCAGGTTTAAGTATTTGTGATTTTAGAAATAAGGAGTTACTGTGTTCTTTGTAGGCGGCATTATGAATTATCCTTACTGACCTTTTTTGCAGTGCATTTAGCAAGTGGAGATTGCTTTTATAGTTATTACCCCATATTTCCACACAATAAGTAAGATATGGTAGAACCAGAGAGCAATAAAGAGTGTGGAGTGATTTCTGATTGAGAACAAATTTTGCTTTGTTCAATACTGAAATATTTCTGGCCACCTTATGTTGTATATTTGTAATATGAGGTTTCCAGCTCATAATTTCATCTATTGTGATCCCCAGAAATTTATTTTCGTTCACCCTTTCAATGTCCACACCGTCTATGTGTATTTGCTGGTGCGTGTCCTTGATTTTAGTTTTACTTAGGTTCAAGGACAATCTATTATCATCAAACCATCTTTTTAGTGTGAACGCAGTTGGAATCCCGCAGTGTATTAATAACCCAACACCATATCGCCATATTGTACTCTTAAACAGGAAATGCGTGCTAATAAAAAAATGGAAGCCAAACTGTGGCGTAAATTTTTTACCTAAACCAAAAAACATGCTAACCAAGGTTTTACCCCGCATGTTCTTTGGTTTACAGTTTACAAGTCTCTTTACAAGTGGCTGCAAAATAACAATGGACCACCCAAAGGAGCCAAAGAACGTTGAAAGTGCCGGCGTTTTAATAAAAGTCAGAAACACTACTCAGCAAAACACAAAGGTGGTGTCTGAGTAGATCTTGGCGCCACATTGCTGTCTTTGTCAACAATCCTGTCTTCCATTAAGGTAAAAGTGACCTTGACTGTTCATTTATCTCTTTCTTTTGTCATTTGTATGCATTGTAAGTGTTTTTAAACCATCAAGAGATGAATTGGATTGCCATTATTCCTTGTGGGAAACATTGATTTGGTTAAAGTCTAACCTTCTGAAACGGATGAATGACGCTAACCAAGGTTCCACTGTCTTCAGGTTAGAACTGAGAGACCGGAGAATCTCGCTGAATGTTGTGACCTGCAGAAACTAGATGCAAATAAATCAACAGCGCTCTGCCTTGCAGCAAAGTAGTGCGATCTGTTTCTTCTATGACATTGTGCATGACAGCCATCCAACGTTTTAGTCTTACTCTTAACTGTGCCACTTCCACACTTCATGAGGTCATGATGAAAATGATGATGCTCATTTAAAAAGACATTTGCAGGCTGTTAAGTGCATGTCAGAGCAGTAGATGAACACTACCTCATATCCTACAGGCCACCCTTGCCTGTTGAAGGTCGTATCCTCAACAGACACACTTACAACATTGTTGTACCAAAGAAAAGGAGAACCATTTGAGTAGACTGATATAATAGTGAAGCAACACCAACATGTAACCTTAACAAAACAATGAACAAGAAGCTCAAAGGTTATTTTTCCTCTTCCCGCAGAGGACATCTCAGCAGGCCAAGGAGCGAAGCCAGATGAGGAAGAGTTCCGCGGCTTACAAAGTTGCCTCCGACATCAGCAAATTCTTCATCAAGAAATAATGCTTCCCGCTCACTGGAATCCCTTGTTGAGTCGCAACTGGTACTTTAGAAACAAAAGGCCGAACTCCTTTGTTATCCACACTTTTTGTTCATGTCAACAGCAAACAGGCACAGCAACCAGTTTCCCCTCTCGTCCCCGAACCGTCACAAGTGCACTGGGATATGATTTATGGCAGCCTCCCATTTTGCTTCAGGCGTAAATGGAGCAGGTTGCTTTGGAGATATGATGCTATTTTCAGATTTTGCAAACTTAGTGCAACGTTGCAGGTGAGATGAATAGTTGGTGATTAAGAATGCGTCTTTCGACAAGCAATGGCTTGTTTATGTTGCTTCTCGAAAGATAGATGAGTATCTAGTGGAATAAAAACCCATTTTTATCTACCTTCTTGTTCTTGTAGCGCTAGTTCCACATGTTCATGCACAAGTACACCGGGGCGCCTTGGACCAGCGCCTCAAGTTAGAAACATTATTGTCCATACATCTCGCCGCTCTTCTGCTGTGCTTGATGATGTGAGCAGAGCTGCAGTCAGTCAAGAGGGCTATGTTTAGAGGCACCGAGAGATGAGTTACTATGGAAACAAGGCTCCAGGTTCAGCAATGTCGGGAGCATTGAATGTGTTCTCGTGCAAGTTATACAATGAGCCAGACAGACATCAGCGACTCCGATCAATATCAGCGGGATCCTGTCCAAGTGAGCCACAATTCCACCTGCCCTCTCTCTTCCTCGGCTGCCTGACGGCCACATCCACAAGTCGAAATTCAGCAAAACCTGCCATCATTGCAAAGTGTACAATTTGGGCTGTCAGCCTCAACTTCTCGGTTTGAAACTTTGCAGGAATGTGTGTGTGTGTGTCCCCTAAGGCTGCTCCAGGTCTCCACTTAATAAGGCCGCTGTTCCTCCCCTGTCTAGGGCGACAAGCTTGGTGAGTAATGAACAATGTTGCAGGCACCCGTCCAACAACAGCAGGTTTCAGTGACAACTCCCTGTCAGTGGCTGCAAACTCTGATCGCCTCTTTTATTGCACCCAAAAGTTGCGTGAGCGCAAATGAGCGATGGGTGGAGGGGTTGGGGGGGAGCAATTCATTGACATATATGAATGCATAATGCAGCAGAAAGACGTGGAACGGTGATGTGATGTCATAATGAGGTGAAATCTTCTCCCCCGCAGGGCAAGCTGGGTTAAGAGCATCGCTGCAACCCGTGTTTGACAAGCTGTCGGTGCAGAGGGGAAAAAAACCTGATGACAGTAATAAAGATGGACTCCCAACATCAACCTAGCGACCGCAGAGGTATTTGCGTGCTGTCTCGTCTCCACCTTCCCAGTGAAACAAAGAACTTTTTTCCATCAAAAACAATCAACATAATTGCAGCGGAGAGTTACATGGCAACGCGGCGCTCATTGTGCAACTTAAGCTGAAACAATTACGTAGTTAGGAAGAGCGGCTATGATAACATAATTGAGAAGGAAATTAGAGGAAACTTAAAGAGATGATCAGTCAGGAAACTTGCGTAACCTTGTGGAAGTCTTTAGCGCCCCAGCTAGTGATGCATAACAGTTATATTCTAAACAATTAAACATTGCTTCTTTTGTTTTTGTTATTCTGGAGGTATTTTACTTTCTAGATCATGGGTCTCAAACTCAATTTACCTGGGGGCCACTGGAGCTAGGGTCTGGGCAAGGCTGGGCCGGATCAGGTTTTCCAAAAAAAAAAAACGCATTTATTAAAAACAGAAAAATATACAAACTTTTTCAGTGCTTTGGTTCCGATTTTCTACAATAAAAGCTCTGATAAAACATTCCACTGTTCTCAAATATCTTAATTTTTATTTTTCTGCACAAAATAAGATGAAAAATAAATAAACAAATCAGGAATAAAGAAACTCAATCAGTAATAAATAAATATAATAATAATAATAAAACGGCAAATAATAAAAACTTAAAAAACCACATATAGTTGGTGGGTAGACAAATTATTTTTTCAGATTAAAATTAACAAAGCATTATTAGAGCCCTGTAGACATGACAAAACACGACTATAGTCACATTTATACTCTTTTTATTTACAACATATTGCGCAACTGCAGGGTCTTGAGACACATGCTAACTCGCAAACTAGAGAGCTAGCGACCTAAACGGTAGCCTTCAAGTTATTTCCTTTAAACTTAAATAGCCAAAAATGTACCACTTCCACACGGATAGGGAGGATAACTATTAACAGTTATTTAACCTTTAACATGAACATGAATCAAACGTAATAATTTTTTCTGGGTACATGATACCATACAGCATCCATATCAAACTTGCGCGGGCCGCACTAACATTAAACTTTCATATCAAGGCGGGGGCCTCAAACTCGTCCGCATGTTTGAGACCCCTGTTCTAGATCTTCCAGATTCTGCGCCTCTTTCTGCAGTGTTTCCTTGGATTTTCTGCTTCCCAACCAAACGGTGTGTTTAATTTATTCCACACACTCCGCTGTGATTGGTGACACTCCCAAGCGCTCCCGAGGACTTCCGGATACATAGTTCCACGTTTACTGAGTGCAGGCAATCTGCAGCCCGTATAAGGACGTCCGATCACATTGACATCAGTAAAACATTAAAAAAAACTCACTTCCAAATGTGAACATGTCATTATCTGATGCTTTGGCATCGTTTAAAAGGGAAATTCAACATTGTAACAACATTTATAGGTGAGAACAGTGGAAAAGCATAATAGGTCCCTTTTAAAATTGCAGTAAATCCCCACTGTTCACAGGGGTTGCATTCTGAGTCAGTACCGTATTCCATTACAGTCAGATGCAACTCGTATATCAAAAAATATATTTACAATTTAACAAGTGCTGCCTTTAAGTTAAAGGTGCGTTCTGGTTTTTTTGGCAACAAAGTAGCGGCCATAAAACTCACTGACACGTTTGTGATGCATTTCAGCGCACAAATTGAGCATACCTGACGCTTCACAGCCGGGAGACCCAAGTTCAATTCCACCCTCGGCTATCTCTGTGTGGAGTTTGCATGTTCTCCCCGTGCATGCGTAGGTTTCCTCCCACATTCTAAAAACATGCTAGGTTAATTGGCGACTCCAAATTGTCCATAGGTATGAATGTGAGTGTGAATGGTTGTTTGTCTATGTGTGCCCTGTGATTGGCTGGCGACCAGTCCAGGGTGTAACCAGCCTCTTGCCCGAAGACAGGAAAAAAAAAAAAATGACACTATAGCCTGTATTGACATTTATCATTGTTGTATGATGGGATTTGGTGTGCATAATGCTTTGTACTGACTAAGCATGACACATATTCAAATCCCGACAGTGGACAGCAGTGCTGTTTAACATTTAACGCCTATGTACTGTAAAACAACAGGCACCTTTTTTTATTTTTTATTTTTTGCACAAACCACCTCTAAATGTGTGAATCAGTTGCTCCATTTAGCGTTCGGCGTCTGATTGTAACATAGCATCCTTCTGTGTGCAATGTGATAGAGAAGGTGGGGGTGGGAGATTGGTGCAGACATTACTGTACATGTAAACCATCTAAAAAAATGACAATTGTGTTGTTATTCATATGCAGTATATATTTTACCTGGACTTGACTGGTCCTAAACCCTCCAGCCAACCATCAATCTTCCATTTGTGCACCTTGACTGACCTTTTTTCACCTTTTTTTCACCTTTTTTCCGGTTTGCTGTTCTGTGTAAAAGGCACAGAAGCACACAGAATGTGGTTTGGAGAGTTTTTTGTAATAGTTTGATCAATGGTCTTAAGCTTTTGATCGTTCATTTATTAAATTGTATCAATGCTTTATAAGCGATACCCGTTTAATATGCATGTAAGCATCGATATATGGATTCACACATCACTGTTGTATAATATATGTCACACACAATGCTGGAAGTGACGTGGCTCTGTGCCAGATGTTGTGTTCCAGCTCTGATGTGCTTGTTGTGCAGGATGCATGTGAAAGAGGCAATAGCGTCACAGTGAATATTAGGATTTATGATGATTTCTGGAAAAATAAGGTTCTGCTTGTGTCTTTTTCTTAGACGTGCAAAACTATACAAGTCATTCATAATTCTATAATGATTTGCATTCAGACACCGCTATCCCGTCGGTTATTCCATTCCAAGCTCGTCTGCTCCCATAATCCATTTTGGCCTTTTCAGCCGAGGAGCGCGTTCCTCCAAACCCAATCTTGTGTGACAGGTGTGATGGAGAGAGGCCAATAAAAGCCCTCACCGCCACCTCATCATAGCAATGTTTGATTCCTGGCTGCTGCACTCACCCGTTGTCATCCCTCTGCGGTCCTGCTGGTGTCTGGGCCGCCAAAAGGAAGTAGACATCAGGGGAGGCTCATAGCATTGCTTTACAGCAGAACCTCGTAACAATAAAGGAACCAACCTCCAGTCTGTGTTGTGTTCATACGCTGTTCTTGGCTTTTAAAGCACCGCAGCTGACGACGGTGTTTGTCTTTTATTGTCGCATCGCATCATGTGGTGGGACGCTGATGGGATGATGGATGCTTTTTTGCGCTGGATGAATACTGGCACGGCTCTGCGGGGTGCAGCAAAATGGTATTATGGCTCAGGTAATTGGTGGCAGACCATTGCTCATCAGCACTCAAATTAATCTCATTAAAACACGCTTTCTAGCTTGGTCTTAAGGGCCTCGGCGACTGATAGACGTGGCGTCATTTATGACCGTGGTATAGTCAGTGATGATATTTCATCAGAAAGTGTTCAGCCAGTAAAAGGAAATCAATACAGTTTGATGTAAACCATTCTCGGCTATTCTTCTAGTGTCATCTGGCGTCGTAGGGGAGATCCAGTGGTAAAAGGATGCTTTCTCATTGCTCAGCTGGAGATGGCTTTTGTCAAGTCCAAATTCTATTTATTCAAGATGGCTCCCTGCTTGTCTCCCAAGATGCACGGCGTGCTGTGGATTAGGAGCAAAAAATTGCAATCAATTCACCCAGCAGGAGATGAGAGGAAATAACAGATAAGGTTCTTAGCATAATTCATATAGGCTCCAATCTGGCGTGGATTAATGTACCGTCGGGCATCTCGGTGGCTGCAATGCGACTCATTTGGATGCTACGGCTTCGTGCGGTAGATCATGTTGAGGCTTTGTTTGGAAAAGACTCAGTGTGTCACAAGGTGGCACAGTTGTGTAATGGGAGCCTGAAGCAGACGGACCACAGAGATGTAGAAATATGAGAATTTATCAAAAGTGGCTATTTGGGACCGCGTCATTTGAAAAGCAATCTAGCAGGCAGGCAGGCCCAAAAATGGACGACATGAATGCCCTGACCTCTGCCCTTACGTATGTATGGTTAAGTTCAGTATGACTTCCTGACTAACGAAAGCATACCAGCGCTTTCTAAGTTTTTCAGTTTTTCATGGGCACCATATGCAATGTGAGGAGTCCTCAGTCATGACGAGAAAAAAAAAGCCACACTGAGATTCGGCTTTATCGTCTTGGCCTTTCATGTATTCTGTGGTCAAAAGCTTGAGGTTAAAAAGGAAAAGCTGAACAAAACGCCCTGCACGCTCCTTTTCACAAAAGACATCTTTTCATCTCCTTTCTCCATGCTGAGGCCATTGATCAGACATTTTTCACAGATTGCTTTCAGACATGAATTTGGTCCCGGTGTTGCTGCTCAGCATGTCTTTTTTTCACATTGGCCTAAATCACAAGGTCGAGATTTTAATGTTGACTTTAAAATCATTTTTGTTTTAATCATTGGACTTATACATAGTCTCAGAAGTTGGCCAATGAGGCAAAAACTTTGACTTGTCTCGTTTTCTCCAATATTAGTTTGTTTTTTTCAGCCCCCCCCAAAAAGGTCACGTCAGTGTTGGGATGCGAGTGACAGTAGTGGGGCATCATTACACAGATACTCTGCCTAATTACCTATGGTCACCTCAGAAGAGACCATCCCAATCACGCTGTCGCCGGCCTAATGAGGACAGTCAGCCCTCCGTCTAATGAATCGTAAGCACTCTCTTCCAACAGCATCCCATAATGCTGGAAAGAATATACACGGAGCTGGAAACAGCACTGGTGTCCTCGCAGCAGCCTGAGAAGGTTGTTGGGTTTGTTCTCACCTTCCAGCAACCTCCTACTCACTTACTGTTTTATTACAAGAAGTCCATGAAAAAGCCTCCTTAAATAAAAGTAAGTTAGGAGAGACGTCTCTTAATTAGTCTATCAGAGTAGACCTAATTCTTTAGCACAAAGACAGTCTGGACAATTCTGCGCCTTAGGAGACGCTTTTAATACCCTTATAATCACCTTTACAGTTGCATTCTCCAATATAGTAAGATATAATCCGAGACAATACGCCATTTAAGACATAAATAAAACTTGTTCTTGCGTGGGTTGCAGTGAATGCATTCCTTGTGGAGGACAGGAAGTGACTTCAGGGGTTCAGAGTTGAGTTTTAGCTTCTTGTGGGTCTCATTATGTATTATTTTTATGTTATGATTGTGCCTGTTCTGACCTGAGATATAACGCAGCAAACAATTACTGACACCTTTACCAAAATATAATGAGGACATAGAAGTCGGTGTCTGTGTTTATATAGCGCCATCTTGTTGCTGTTGAGTCTAGGCAAGCATCTGTTGTGTGAAATCTTCATATAATAAACCATGGCGATGGCGGCTAAGTAAATGGAGAACAATTAGGTCAACAGAAAAGAACAAATCTCACTTGTAGTGGCGTTCTCATCTGCAACAGTTGCTTCGCTTGTTTTTCCAGATCTGGGACGTCTGCCATGAAATAATTATCACCTTGTACTTGGAGATGTTTCTTTTTCAAAGTTTCTGGTGCAGGATTGGCAAATAATGTGGTAAAGTTTGAAGTCTTAAAGTGAGGTTATTGAGTCGCTCAGTGTTGGCTTTTTTTTTATTTTATTTTTTTAGCAATTAAAGTTACCTTGGCATTTAGAATTGACGATAAAACAGCCAAGGCTTTTTAAAACTCATCATGGAGGTTTGCTCTCCCAAAATAAAACAAAAGGGAAGTCGAATGCAACACAACAAACGGTCTTTCATCATATGTTCATCGCTAATGCTCCACTTAATCATTTCCATGTCACACATGTCCACTGAAATGTTTTGATAAGGACTTCCACAATTGAGTTAGAGTGGGTAGAATTTGGCCACTCAACTGTGGACATATTCACACCCCCTCTTCTTCTTCTTTTTCTATATTCAGTATTGCCAGTTTCTCAATTACTGTGCGAGTGGGCTGGTGCGAAAGGAGAGGGAGGAAGGGTGAGTTGGATATAGCAACATTCCTCAGCAGCCCACACGGAATTATTCTTTGCGATGATATAAATCTTATTAAATGATGTGATAACGCGCAGGTTGGGTGGCGGGATGAAAGCGACGAAGTGTTCAACGCATACCTGGAGGAGTGTGGAGGGGCTGGACGATTGAACACGCTGCAGATGCACTAGAGTGTAAAAATAGAGCCGTGCCAGTGGTTATATAAGTTCAGAACGTTGGATAATCTAACTGGTTTGGACACGATATGAAGCAGAGAAGGTGTCTCATGCAGGCTACCTGACATCAGCCTACGCAAAACACACACAAGACACAATGAAGTCCTTCTGACAGATGCTTTTAATTGGTTCCAGACCCGACCGTGATAAGTGACTTTCCATAAAGTAGCAATCCTTATTTATACATTGAATACTTTTGCAGTTATAGCATAGAAAACCTGTTTATTCATTCATTCATTTTCTACCGCTTATCTTCATGAGGGTTGCGGGGGTGCTGGAGCCTATCCCAGCTGTCTTCGGGCACATATAGACAAACAACCATTCACACTCACATTCATACCTATGGACAATTTAAAGTCATCAATTAACCTAGCATGTTTTTGGAATGTGGGAGGAAACCGGAGTACCCGGAGAAAACCCACGCATGCACGGGGAGAACATGCAAACTCCACACAGAGATGGCCGATGTTGGGATTGAACTCCAGTCTCCTAGCTGTGAGGTCTGCGCGCTAACCACTCGACCATCGTGCAGCCCAGAAAACCTGTATACCATCTTCTACATACGGTTTTCAACATTATTAGAGCTGTGCAGACATACTATAACACCCCTATAGTAGTGCGGAGAGGCGTGAAAGGCAGGGACGTCTGTCAACATCATGTATGCATTTGTCACTGCTTTCCATATGGGGATGTAATAAGGGGAAATAAGACACATTATAGAGTCACATGTTAGCATTGGTCGGCACGGCGGTCGAGTGGTTAGCGTGCAGACCTCACAGCTAGGAGGACCAGGGTTCGATTCCAGAATCCTGGCGACCAGTCCACAGTGTACCCCACCTCTCGCCCGAAGACAGCTGGGATAGGCTCCAGCACCCCCGCGACCCTCGTGAGGAAAAAGCGGTAGAAAATGAATGAATGAATGTTAGCATTGAGAGAGTTCCTTGTTGTTCTGTTTTTAACTTCCTGTTTTGGACCACTTCCTGCTAGCTACTCTGAGCAATGTCAAATTCCTGACACCTAGTGACCAGTGTAGAACACTACATGTCATTACGTCTTCCAATGTGCTTTCTGAATGCTTTATATTTGTATTGCATGTTTTTGGCTAATAATAGGCTACCATGATTATTATTATTATTATTATTATTAATGGTCATCCTACACTAAACTTGACTTTTATTTGTAGGAATACAATATCAAATGGGGCTGTATGGTGGAGAGTGGTTAGCACGCAGGCCTCGCAGCTAAGAGACCCGAGTTCAATTCCACCCTCTCTGTGTGGAGCTACCATGTTCTCCCCATGCATGCGTGGGTTTTTTCCGGGTACTCCGGTTTCCTCCCACATTCCAAAAACATGCTAGGTTAATTGGCGACTCCAAATTGTTCATAGGTATGAATGTGAGTGTGAATGGTTGTTTGTCTATATGTGCCCTGTGATTGGCTGGCGACCAGTCCAGGGTGCACCCCGCCTCTTGCCCGAAGACAGCTGGGATAGGCTCCAGCACCCCCCTCATGAGGATAAGCGGTAGAAAATGAATGAATGATATCAAGTGCTGATAAGAGTGTCATTTACATAATGCAGCAATTCTCAATCAGTTGTCTTTGCCAAATTGTTGCCACTTGTCATGAAGGGTTGATGACGGGTCCTGCAGCCAAGCCAGTTGTGCAACTGGTATAAAGGAACCGTATCGGCACGGGCAGCTCGGCGGGCCCCTTGGGACACCCCTGGTCTAAATTGTCCATCGTGTGAATAGTGGTGTGTCTATTCGTCGGGTCATTGATGGGCGACCAGTCCAGGCGTATACTGCTCGTCTGTGACCCGGAGTAACCGTTTTCCAGATTAAAAATACTGCCCTGATGCAGAGCATTTCTCTTTGCATTATGCAACACCATCGATTTAAGTCATATGTTATTTTAACAAGGTCTTTAGGGACGTCTGTGTGCCTTCCAGCCAAAAGAGGCTATATGAAGTCATTAAACATATTTGCAACAAATAAAGACCAATCTCAAGTCTTCAGACGCTGTTCAAACTGTCAGGTGCACACTACTGTGGCGCCGAAATGACAGAGTGAAGCTTTAGAAAGTTAATGAGCAGGGAAATGATCCTGTAGAAGGTGTACCTTGGGGATGATTCCCACACACGCACAAGGAGGATTAGCTTTGTTGCACACAGGAAAATACGCACAAAAGGAGTACAACGCTCACGGAAGGCATTACAGATGTTAAACGCTCGTCCTGAGATGTGAGCCCGACTTTTACTGCTGCATCAATCCGAGCTGATGCTGCGAAATATGACTCCGCCAGATACAAACACGAGCGGCTATTTGCATGTTCACCTTAAAATATCAATGAAGTCTTGGCACCGCTTTCGCCCTGACGCTCCGAGCACGGAACAACTGATTGCTATGCTCTGTCGACACAAATCCGGCTTTGGAAAGACTTGACTCCCACCTTTCCAATTCAGCGTTCTCGATAACCAACTCATCCTCCTCCTCACACTCCCACTCGGCCTCGTAATCCATAACGTTTTGTTTCGCCACCGTGCTCGTCATGGATCTCCCACTGAAAGCTGCCGATCCAAGTAACAGCTTCCGCCGTGTTGGGTACATACTGACCTAGAACTTCCCACACCTCCGTTTGGGATTTGAATTGATCAACAAACATCAGCTCGGGTCAAGAAGGCGACGCATTGAGTTGTGCTTTTATATCTTCTGGTTACAGCAACATCAACTTCCTGTGTATTTCTGATGCCTGCACTCACGCTGACCATTCGTGCTCTGCTATTCTGCAGTTTTACTGCAATTTTACTGCAAAACGTACAAATTCCCATGGACAAATGAATGACAAATTAAAATGCAACATTTATCTTCGTTTTGTTGGTGAAGAGCAAAGAGGGAGACACTCAACTTTTTTTGGCCCCATGGAGGGCCTTTTAGCAGTCGTGCTCATGGAAAAAAATGCATGTAGCTACATTTGGGCACTCAATTCCGCGGCATGATACGTTACAGGACAAACGGACTACTTTACGTCATGTTTGATTTAGTTTGCCAAATGAATGTGCCTTACAGTGTACCATAGATTTTTAACATCATTAGAGCCCTCTAGACCAGGGGTCTCAAACACGCGGCCCGCGGGCCACCGCGTGTTTGAGGCCCCCGCCTTGATATGAAAGTTTAATGTTAGTATGGTATCATGTACCCAGAAAAGATTATTACTTTTGATTAATGTTCATGTTAAAGGTTAAATAACTGTTAATAGTTATCCTCCCTATGCATGTGGAAGTGGTAAGTTTTTGGCTATTTAAGTTTAAAGGAAATAACTTGAAGGCTACCGTTTAGGTCGCTAGCTCTCTAGTTTGCGAGTTAGCATGTGTCTCAAGACCCTGCAGTTGCGCAATATGTTGTAAATAAAAAGAGTATAAATGTGACTATAGTCGTGTTTTGTCATGTCTACAGGGCTCTAATAATGCTTTGTTCATTTTAATCTGAAAAAAATAATTTGTCTACCCACCAACTATATGTGGTTTCTTAAGTTTTTATTATTTGCTGTTTTATTATTATTATTATATTTATTTATTACCGATTGATTGATTTTCTTTATTCTTGATTTGTTTATTTTTCATCTTATTTTGTGTAGAAAAATAAAAAGTAAGATATTTGAGAACAGTGCAATGTTTTATCAGAGCTTTTATTGTTAAAAATTGGAACCAAAGCAAAGTTTTTTACATTTTTCTGTTTTTAATAAATGCGTTTTTTTTTTTTTTTGGAAAACCTGATGCGGCCCAGTCTCACCCAGACCCTAGCTCCAGTGGCCCCCAGTAAATTGAATTTGAGACCCCTGCTCTAGAAATTAAATAACAACCCTATAGCCACCTTTACAGTGGTATTACCCAATATAGTGGACATATTGAAATAAGTAAGCCATTTAAGACATAAATAGCATTTGTGCTTGTGTGTGCCATTGTAAGTGTGGTGCGGTGAGCCAGACAGGAAGTGACGTTGGGTTGGCGTTAAAGCTAGTCCAGTCATTCTGACATAAGTAAATGTCAACGCTACCTTACCTTTCATTCTAAATCTCATTAACTTTTCCAGAGTACAGGCTTCTGCTCGTCATGTAAAAAGTACTCCCAATGACTTTGTATACAATTACTTGCAGTAGATATGAGTGATAGTTGATGTACTCCAGGCAACACTTAGAATTCTGATGTGGGCAAGTAAAAACAAATGAAAGCTGTAAATTGTCGACCCCCCCGCCTCCTTTTTCTTCATCCACTTCATAGCAAAATATGAAAGTCTTAAATTATCACACAAGTGTTGTTTAGTGAGCACTGAAGCTCGCTAAACTGTTTTGTTGCTTTTATGGGCTTTAATCTATGAAAGATCCAAAATCCGGTGAGTAAAAATGAACTCTCGCCTCACGGAGCCTTATTTGGTTACTTTTGTTTTAGGTGGAACCAACAATGAGGACCGTAGAACCGCGTTATTTCCCACTGCCCACTCGGCTAAATCAAAATAATCCAATGTTATCTTTTTCTTGGGGTCAAATACTTCATATCAAGTACTACAAAATACTACAAAAAATACAAAAATACCTTCAATCATCAAGGGCGAAGGTCATAAAGAGGTTTTATATGAAAATATATTGATAAACCGGGCTGCACGGCGGTGGGTGGTTAGTGCTCAGACCTCACAGCTAGGAGACCCGAGTTCAATTCCACCCTCGGTCATCTCTGTGTGGAGTTTGCATGCGTGGGTTTTCTCCGGGTACTCCGGTTTCCTCCCACATTCCAAAAACATGCTAGGTTAATTGGCGACTCCAAATTGTCCATAGGTATGAATGTGAGTGTGAATGGTTGTTTGTCTATATGTGCCCTGTGATTGGCTGGCCACCAGTCCAGGGTGTACCCCGCCTCTCGCCCGAAGACAGCTGGGATAGGCTCCAGCACCCCCTGCGACCCTCGTGAGGATAAACGATAAAAAATGAATGAATATTGATAAACGGAGATTGATAAAAAGATGTAACAACTGTTAAAAGTCCACATGAAAGAAGGAACCAGGAGGGGGTCTCCCAGCTGCAAACAATTGGTTTGAAGTAGCCGGGACAGCCAATCGGCAGCAAGGACACACGAAGTGCAGAACAGGAAGTGCAAATGCGGAATGTAAGACTGATTGCATGCAAGAGGTTCTCACATAATCAAGCCGCCCGTTGCGGTGATTGTCACTATGCCGCGGCACACATCAGCGTGCATTCATAAGTCTAATGATGACGCTATCTGGTTAGAGAGGTCAAAGGTCGGCTTTTTGGACAGCAGCACCAACACGTGATGATGATGATGATGATGATGATGCATGTGTTTGTCGTGAAGTGAGTGTTACGGTTGGTGTCTGGGACTACGGCGCTAGCTGCTGTGTTTGGTGTTGTCATGAAACAAAGCAGTGAAGTCGTTCTTATCCACGTAGAATACGTCAGCAGCGGCCTAATTAAAAGCAGAGAGGGTCGACCCCAACAAGCCACACGGGCGGCAACGTGTGTTTGTGGGAGCTGCTGTAGCGCATCATGTTTATGCATGTAGGCCTCCTTGTGTGTGTGTGTGTGTGATTCGGTAAGGGGGGGGTACATTCTATTCATTTAAACGCCATCGCCGTCATCTTCCTGTGCTTCTTCCAGCTTTCATGTGACAGCACCCTGCTCAAATAGACCATCGGTGCTCCATAATTAGTTCAAATGTTCAAGCTAGTGAATTATTGATGACTGGGGACAAGCATGGTGCAAGATATTTTTTATTATTTTTTTTTTTGTGGGGTGACTGTCTCCTTTTAAACGACAGCTGCTGCTCTGCGGGTCCCATCACAAATATGGCCGCAAGAGGATGTTTGAAAGCCGCCATCTAAGAAGAACAGTGT
Source organism: Doryrhamphus excisus (assembly GCF_037039965.1). NCBI lineage: Eukaryota > Metazoa > Chordata > Actinopteri > Syngnathiformes > Syngnathidae > Doryrhamphus > Doryrhamphus excisus. The sequence continues at coordinate 7,617,320 of NC_136371.1, read as the reverse complement.
GTTATTTTACCTCCAGGAAATGAATACCTCAGGTTTGAAAAGCCATTAAAGTCCACATTGAAGACAAAGGGTAATTTGTACCCCTGTCAATCAAGCATCCCCGGCGCTATAATGGCACACCTACTCACGTCTGCACTTCAATAGGCCACACTTTTCCTTACATTTGCATTGAGACGTACATACAGTGTGCTTAGAAAGCTCATTCCCTGCAACACCTCTCACAAACTGCTAATGAGATGGATCCAGTCCAAATGCTTCTAGTGGTGAGGATCACAAAGTGTGCAGAGAGGCACCTTGGATTCATGGCATCAAAAAGCACCCGCGTCCTCTTCAAGGTTATTCAACACTTCGTCTTGTTTGCTTCCCCTCCTATTTTCCTCAAATAAATTCCTGTATAAGTAAAAAAAAAAAAAAAAGATTCGCTGGACAATAGCCGTCCTAGCTAAGAAGCAACACTGCCACCTGGTGGCCACTGGGCGACATGAGGGGAGTCTTTTATTTTGAAGCTGGGCTATTGAGAAAATGTAAAGACAGGACACATTATCGATACTGATCGTGATTATAGACAGTGCAAAGACGTATTTGAGAATAAACAATGTAACTATATATAAAATAATATAAGCTCAATAATACGCTTATTCCATCTTTTTGCGTGTAATTGTGCAACATAACTAACCTACGACAGTATTTGCTCTCATGCTAATCTAAATCCCTCCTGAACAGGTACAGAACACGAGGGTGCACTTCTCATGTTTGGCCACAGGGTGGCGGAGTTGTACTTCTAAAGCTATTTACCGGAATTTAGAGCTGTTAACCATACAACAAATTGGCTTCCCAGAATTAACTACATACAATTATTTTTTCTAATAATGCGAATGCATTGATTTAACATATCTTGAGCGCTTTTTCTGATTTGTTGAGTTTTGTTTTGATCTAAATAATGGTTGAGTGAATTATTTTCATTCACCAGTATAGTTCAATGCCATCATGTGATTTTTATGGCCATATTTATTTGAATTTCATATTTTATCTGAATTTCACAGGTTTTACACAGTTTCACTCAATATTGCACATATTTAACAATTTAATTGTATTTTTTAGTAACAAAAGCACATGTGGGTGGCTTTAAACGCCACTGAATTAAACAATTCAATGATAAAACAGTAGGGGGCAGTGTGATGCTTTTCTTGTACTGTAATAGTGCCGTCCTAAATAAATAATGTAACATGATTAGAACCCAACCTTTTCCGTCAAAATAATTGAGTTATTATGTAAAAAGAAGCTCATTACAATAACACACACAGGCACAATCACTCATCTGCTACACACACACACACACACGCTGTGTGGCCCGTTGCTATGACAACATAGTGGAAGAGGTTGCAGTTCAGCAGAGGTCTTCAGTACGATGAATGCATCCAGGAACATGGGGGAGTTCCTTTTATTCGAGCAGCTTTCATGAAAAACATTGGATAATTTGCACGCTGACTCCATTTAGGCTAGCAAAGCAGGGTCAACACCAGCTCTGAGGGCAAGAATTGTTGTTCCTTAATAGATGACAGCATGCAGGCGGGGCCGCAATGGTACTCTAAGTGTACAGCCAGCACAATATTAAGAAAATATTTACAAAAATAAGTGAAATATTTTACATGCAATGACAAAAAGGTGGAACCTACTGTTAATGTGTAATGTATAATCCTGGCAAATCAAATTCTGTCATCTCCTCCTAAGGGGTGGAGGAGTGAGATTTACTGAACGTATATGTAAGTCATGCCCACCCCCACTCCCCACTTTTGTCGGCCCTCTATGACATCATCACTAGCTGACTCTGTAGGTCTTTGCAAACTATAACACAGTTCCACCATAAGTCTCTGCTTTGTTTATTTCTAATTGAGTCCAGCTGCACAATAACCCACCATGGAGCCAAAAATAGCACTTTGTTAAAAAAGTATAAACATCTTAGTCCTGTGTTTTATTTGGATTCTAATAATAAATGTGTCGGTATTGGCAATTGATATCGTTTAGAAAATCGATACCGATGGTTAACTACGAAGCGGCAGGCTGACCTTCATGCCAGTCCCAATGTTTATCTGCCAGTCAAGATCTGAAAGCAGTCATGAAGCCAAGATAGGCATGTGGAGGCACAGCATCCAAAAAGCACTTCAACACGGCTTCTGTCTCTCTCCAAACCACTAATACTTAGAGATGAGCCGCGCACACGCCAGGAAACCTCCAAGAGAACGATGTAATGATTTGATTAGCCGGGCTCAAGTCCTTAGCGTCTCCTGGAAATGTCAGCAAAATCATCAAAGTGGCCGTCTCCTTCATAAAGCCTTGATGAAAGACATTCCCAGCATTCTGGGCCTTCCATGTTGCCCGCTCACAGGCACAATATCTCGCCATCTGCACAACATTACCACTTTTATGGCGCTTTCATAAGTGGAGACAGACCCAAAACAGGAGTGACATTTCCCCCGCTGAGCTGTACCACCGAGACTGTGCTGCAGAAATGTCTTGCACATAACATAATATTACCCATCCTCATTGTAATTATATGTCGCATGTAGCATTACTGCACATTTAAGTGGATCATCCATGCATATGGAAAAAAATTATATTTGTGCAATGCTACCCCCCAAACCAACTGTAGAATGTCCTACAACTCAATTCTACTCACAATGTCCATACTGTGTTTATTTTGGGTAAGGAATCGAACAAAAGCTGTTGTTTGTGTAGCATTATAGAGTGTGCATTCATGTGTTCCCTGCATTCATGCAAATGTCAAGCTCACCTGGAGTTGCTAATAGCTATTTTCTACCACAATCAATAAGTCTAACAGAGTTTTTTTAACACAAGTAGTTCAGCATTTCCACTACTATGTTACCACTTACTTACCACGGTAAGTCAGGAGTAAAAATGTATTAGAAAGTGGGGTTCAAGAGCTGTCCAGAAGTCCTCGGGAGCACTTGGGAGTGTCAGGAGGCGGGCCCATTCCGCTGTTGGTGGGATAAATTAAAACAGACTATTTTGCCGGGAAGCAATAAATCCAAGGAAACACAATTAGAATAGGTGCAAATTCTGGAAGATCTAGAAAGGTTCCTGTGGATCTGTTCTAAAGGAGTCCACAACTCAATACAACACGAGTAGTTCAGCATTTCCACTACTATGTTACCGCTTACTTACCACGGTAAGTCAGGGGTAAATATGTATTAGAAATTGGGGTTCAAGAGCTATCCAGAAGTCCTCGGGAGTACTTGGGAGTGTCACCAATCACAGCGGAATGGGCCTGCCAGGAGGCGGGCTGTGGGTGGGATAAATTAAAACAGACTATTTTGCCGGGAAGCAGCAAATCCAAGGAAACACAGCTGGAATAGGTGCGGATTCTGGAAGATCTAGAAAGCTTCCTGTGAATCTGCTCTATAGGAGACCACAACTCAATACAAAGTGCCGAAAATGAGCATAATAAGTCCTCTTTAAGTGCCAAAGTGGCAAAATTGCAATTTCAAGCCTTTTGAAATAATCATATGAAAACTCTTCTTTTATAATGTTTATAACTATATAAGTACAAGTACATATAAGTATAAGTACAAAAATACTTGATTTTCACAGAAATTCAACAGAAATTGATTAAATGAACAGCAATAAAGTATTACTGTGCAGTCAAACTTTGGGTTTAGTACCCCGTTTTCATCAGAAATTTTTGATAACATTTTTCCTTATTTTTCCAACATTACTGCCGGCAACAATCTGGTGTGTGGTATCATTCATCGGAATCAAGTGGCCCAAACAAAGCACCGTACAACAGCGTACAATCCAGAAAAATTTCCGGCATCATATCAATATTCCGTTTGACACCAACAAAAATAAGCAAAAAGCTGCACCTTTATCGGAATGCCCAAGAAAATAACAACCTGGTGATGTTTTTGTCATTCTGCAGACCCAATCCATACGTTCTTTCTGCACTCAAACTGACAGATATGATTATTGTCTCTGCATGTGGCTCATTTTGGGATGCTAATGAAGACATCATTTCACGCGCCATTAAGTGCTGAACACGCACACACACAAACCTCCCCGAAGAATCAGGTCATCCCCGATATGATTCATCGTACAGCCTATTAAGCGCACACACACATGAACGCATTTAGTGTGCCTCATTACATCAGTGTGTGTATCCACGCCTGAACAAAGCAAATGACTGATAGGAGGCAACTGGCGCACTTACTGTACTTGAACGCGCCATTGCCTTTCTCCTCAGTGCCACGCCGTGCCCTCTCCGCCCTTCAGCACATTGAGCCCAGGATACGAAGCTAATGGTTTATTAAAAGAAAATGTCATGCGTTAGAAAGCCGGGAAGGGGGGCAGCGGTGGAGGTGGGCGGGGGTTCCAGTCAGTCGTATGCATCAGAAACCTCTGATAAAATAATAAAATATTATTTTGGCTGATGTGATTTAATCTGAAACACACTTTTTTTTTTTTTTTAGCTAGAACATTGAAGTGTCCTTTGATAGGTTACTCATGACAACTGGTGACTTCTCCAACCTGGCCCTTACGTGACCCTCAGTTGGAGAGCACTTCAGGGAACATGAAGAAATATTACTGCTCAAAAGGATGACATTTTCGGGATTTCCATTGCCACATTCCATTGGAACATATCTGTATAATAATTCTAGTGGAGGATTCCTCTTCTACTGACACTTCATGAAGTGTATTATGCTTTTTCAACTTTTCTGTAGTTAGAATGTTGTCTTCTCGTGTTAAACCATGCCAAAGTTTCAGATAATGACATTTGCGCATTTGGAAGTGAGCCCCAAAATAAATTTGGAATGGCTCAAAATGCTCGTTTCCAGAGGGCATTGCAAAACTGTTTCTTACTATGTTACCGCTTACTTACCACGGTGAGTCAGCGGTAAAAATGTATTAGAAAGTGGGGTTCAAGAGCTGTCCAGAAGTCCTCGAGAGCACTTGAAAGTGTCACCAGCGGAATGGGCCTGCCAGGAGGCGAGCTGTGGGTGGGATAAATTAAAACAGACTATTTTGCCGGGAAGCAGCAAATCCAAGGAAACACAGCTGGAATAGGTGCGGATTCTGGAAGATCTAGAAAGCTTCCTGTATATCTGCACCATAGGAGTCCACAACTCAATATAACACGAGTAGTTCATCATTTCCACTACTATGTTACCGCTTACTCACCACGGTAAGTCAGGGGTAAAGATGTATTAGTGGGGTTCAACAGCTGTCCAGAAGTCCACGGGAGTACTTAGGAGTGTGACCAATCACAGCGGAGTCGGCCTGCCAGTATTGTGATGTCACAGAGGAGAGGGCTTCCTTATATGGGCGTGGCTGTAGGCGCGATTCACTCTCTGGCCTCCCCCAAGCTCTGCTTCTCTTGTTTACGATGCTAGAAATGGCTCGTAAGGTGGTTGGAGTTCCTGATTCCCAACCAGCAAACTGAACACGGGCCAGTATGCAGTCGGACTAGCCGACAAACTGTTCTTGAGAAACTTCAGGCTCTTCCGGATCGGATTGAGACGCCAACAGATACAGCTGTATGCTAAAAGCCTGTTTATCAACTCCTACAAAGTTGCGTTCGCAGCTAGCGGTACAACAAGTCCTTTTAAACTCTCTTGAGTGTGACCAACCACAGCGGAGTGGGTGTGCCTGGACACGGGCCGTGGGTGAAATAAATTAAAACAGACTGTCACGGGAAATACAAAATCCAAAGAAATATAGCTGAATAGGTGCAGATTCTGGAAGAACTAGAAAGCTTTATTTGCTGGTTATTGTGTGTAGCTGCTCTATAGGACTCTACAAGTTCATATAAATGGTATAATAGGTCCGCTTTAACATACAAGCTGGCAACATGACAACCGTTTGATGGTTTAAGTGGAATTCAATGGATGTTTAAAGTGGGACACAAGCACATAGCAGCAGATTGTATGACACTTTTACAGCCAATCACAGGGCACATATAGACAAACAACCATTCACACTCACATTCATACCTATGGACAATTTGGAGTCGCCAATTAACCTAGCATGTTTTTGGAATGTGGGAGGAAACCGGAGTACCAGGAGAAAAGCCACGCACGCACCGGAAGAACATGCAAACTCCACATAATTTGACTCGGGTCTCCTAGCTGTGAGGTCTGCATGCTAACCACTTGAACACCGTGCAGCCCGGTTTATCAATATATTTTCATATAAAACCTCTGACCTTTGATTGATTGAGAGTATTTGTAGTATTTTGTAGTATATGAAGTATTTGACCCCAAGAAAAAGATAACATTGGATTATTCTGATTTAGCTGAGTGGGCAGTGGGAAATAACACGGTTCTATGGTCCTCATCGTTGGTTCCACCTAAAACAAAAGTAACCAAATAAGGCTCCGTGAGGCGAGAGTTCATTTTTGTGAGTAAAAATGACTCCACACAGAGATGGCCGAAAGTGGGATTGAACCCCGGTCTCCTAGCTGTGAGGTCTGCGTGCTAACCACTCGTCCGCCGTGCAGCCCCAGATAATATACAATACAAATAATTCCAGGTGTGCTGTTAGAATTATAAGTGTAAAATAGTCTACATGTATCAAATATACAGTCTGCCATTCATCTGTTGACCTTGGACCTGAGAAAGAGGATCTACTAGATTACCATCTCTGCTCAAGTTCAAGAATCTACCAAATGCTGTTTTTTCAAAAAATAATGAAGATTTTCCGATAATTCCTGTTGATGTATTCACCAGGAAGTACCTTAATAGGTTTGTTACAGCCGTTGCATTCCTATCTGGTTCAGTCCTTTCATTAACTGCTGTCGCTAAGCAACCTTGACGGCTGCACTTAAAAGCTTGTGGAGGCGTGGTCGGGAAGAGTTGGCGTTTGTCTGAATCCTCATGCGTATAATGGTTTTATTTCATGTGCTCTACCACCAAATTAAATGCATTTTCCGAATATGTACGGTGCAGCCAATATGTTCCAACTTTGAAGAGAACTATTTACTCTGCACCCTTGATGTTTGTTGGCGTTGTGACTAATCTTTGAGGGAATCCTTCTGTGTGTGTATATGTTGTGTGTGTATATGTTGTGTGTTGTGCGTGCCCTGACAGTAAATGTCACTGCCCTGCTGATTGTATGTACATGGACAGAGACTACTGTGGGGCAGCGGACCCACTGACCTAGACTCGTCACACACCTCAAGCCCTGCTTGGCCCACGGGTAGAAACCACATCACAGCTGGCTTGAATTATTTTATTTGTGACTCATTCGGTTTCTATTGCAACATTTCAGCAAATCCATCTTATCAAGGGCTCCGGGAAGCTCTCGGGAAAAACAACGAGTGTTGTTTGCTACAATGAGAGACATGCTGATAGTTCGTCATTGGAAACTCCAGCCTTGCTGTAGTTTGATTTATTAGCATCCCTTTTTGTATTGATAAGTCTTTTTTTTGGCATGTTAGCTAAAGTCTGCTAAGTGCAACATTGTTGTGTTTTCTTTGACTTTAGAATGCAAACCATTTAAGTAACTTTTGTCAACATTTTATGAGATACTGAAGGTATTAGCTCAATTTTGCTAGCTAAAGATAAAAGCAAATACATTCATTCATTCATTCATTTTCTACCGCTTTTCCTCATGAGGGTCACTGGAGCCTATCCCAGCTGTCTTTGGGCGAGAGGCGGGGTACACCCTGGACTGGTCGCCAGCCAATCACAGGGCACATATAGACAAACAACCATTCACACTCACATTCATACCTATGGACAATTTGGAGTCGCCAATTAACCTAGCATGTTTTTGGAATGTGGGAGGAAACCGGAGTACCCGGAGAAAACCCACGCATGCACGGGGAGAACATGCAAACTCCACACAGAGATGGCCGAGGGTGGAATTGAACCCTGGTCTCCTAGCTGTGAGGTCTGCGCGCTAACCACACGACCGCCGTGCCGCCAAAGCAAATACATAGTCTCACAAATAGAAAAGATACTTATATACACACCCACACAAAAAAGGACTAACGTGACATCTGAGAGTTAAGGTGGAAACATCGAGGAAAAGCAGAATGTTCCAGACGCCTTGATGCCCCAGCAAAGGAAAAAACGCCTTGATGCCCCAGCAAAGGAAAAAACGCCTTGATGCCCCAGCAAACAAACAAAAGGGGAAACACCATGAAAGCGGTTCAAGCAAGGGCAGTGGCGAAAGCTGATTGGTCTAGGACTCCAGCCTCAGGACTCCAGCCTCGAGTGTATAGAAGGCCGGGTAGGGAAAAAAAGGGTGCTTTGTTGCAGCTGTGCTGTAATAAGACCTGCTTACTTGTAGGCATACAGGGACTACAGATAAGCCCGGACGCCTGTATTAGGTATTGTTAGGAATAAACAATCTGGTTCTCATTCTATAATTTGGTTCTTTAAGATTCCCTTATCCTCTATTCAAAACCCACATAGAGTCCTCAGGGGAAGGATTTCTACAATACTGAATTTGGGGTACCAGTCCAGGGTCTACCCCGCCTCTAGCCCAAAGACAGCTGGGATAGACTCCAGCATACCCGAGACCCTAGTGAGGATAAGATAATAATAGAAAATTATGGATGGATTAATTTGTCAGTAAGTGCAACCCTCTGATCCACCCCCCACACACCCGGGGTCCAAAGCATTTATTGTCCATCAAATGATAGTCGAGGCATTGAGCTAAAAGCCTGAGCTGTCAACTCAACGTCCACCATGTTTCTTAAAAGGAAAACTAGCCCATCATCCACAATTATTATGTCAAGTGTTTTAATAGTGGCTTTTATAGGCGGCATTGGATCCCCTTAAATGCATTGCAGTCTATTTTTATCTGTTTTTATATCATTAGAAAAGAGAAAGATGTGTGTTCATGTCACAAGGATTGTGGATGATTGAGGACTAACTCCTTATATTTTGACTAAGCTGTACGGCACATAAGTGGTTAGCGAGCAGGCCTCACAGCTAGGAGACCCGAGTTCAATTCCATAGGCATCTCTCTGTGTGGCCACAAAATTCACTCACACGTTTGTAATGCATTTCAGCACACAAATTGAGCATACCTGACGCTTCACAGCTGGGAGACCCGAGTTCAATTCCACCCTCGGCCATCTCTGTGTGGAGTTTGCATGTTCTCCCTGTGCATGCGTGGGTTTTCTCCGGGTACTCCGGTTTCCTCCCACATTCCAAAAACATGCTAGGTTAATTGGCGACTCCAAATTGTCCATAGGTATGAATGTGAGTGTGAATGGTTGTTTGTCTATATGTGCCCTGTGATTCGCTGGCGACCAGTCCAGGGTGTACCCCGCATCTCGCCCAAGGACTGCTGGGATAGGCTCCAGCACCCCCTGTGACCCTCTTGAGAATAAGCGGTAGAAAATAAATGGATGGAATATTTTGACTATTATGACAATTGATATGCAGATACTAACCACCAAGATGCAACCTCAGCATTTCTGTTCATGCGGTGACGCTCTGTGTCCTCTGCTTGTGTCTTGACTATCGTCCTGTTTGTGTTTGTATATTTGGACGTATATCTGTGGTAACAATAGAGATTCCCATAAGCCAGGACTGTTATTACCCAGGTGGTAAAGCTCTTGCATCAGCTAGAATTTAAATGAGGTCAAAATACACACGTGGTAGATAGATGGCAGCCAGATAGCAGAGTGTCAAATCCCCCACCGTCCCCCAGACTCCTGGCAGCGTCGTGTCCTGCGGGCAGCAGAGCTTCCACTCAACAGACGGGACTCCAACCTCCCAGCCTGCAGGGTGGAACTGTGTCTGTGTAAAAAATGTCACATCGAGAGTCCAGACATTGTGCAGCAGAAGGAAGAACTGATGCAGAACACTGCTGTTTTCTCATTTTTGTAGTATTAGCGCCTTGTAGGAGGAGGAGGGGGGAGTGTGGTAGCCTCAAGGCTATCAGAAGGAGCTTTGGGACCAGAAGTGTCTCTTCAACAGAAAAAGCAGAATGTAACACATTGGCAATTCTGAAGGGGAATTTCTTGTCATGTTAATCACCCTCTTCTAGAAAATAGAAAATGTGTTTTCTCTAAAAGAAAAAAATATTGCCTGTGTGTGTGGTGTGTTGTTGCCAGATAACAAAACAACAATTCTCACAGGAAACTAGAAAGCTGCCTTGAAGACACATACGGAACCTGGGCCTGGGTTCACAGGGTTCAAATATGGACTTCTCAAAGGCAATTTGTGTGTAGCGAGGCAACACGATCAATAACCTGGCTCTCAAGGTTCCACCGGAAAGCAGCTAAAGGGTTCAATCCCAAATGAACAAAACATGTATAAAGCATGTTTCTCTGTAGAAATTTCTCTGTAGATTTCGTTTGTGTTATCACTACTTTTAGATCAATATTATACATTCATTCATTCATTTTTTTTAGATCAATATTATACATTCATTCATTCATTCATTCATTCATTCGCGGGGGGTGCTGAAGCCAGCTGTCTTCGGGGTGAGAGGCGGGGTACACCCTGGACTGGTCGCCAGCCAATCACAGGGCACATATAGACAAACAACCATTCACACTCACATTTGGAGTGGCCAATTAGCCTAGCATGTTTTTGGAATGTGGGAGGAAACTGGAGTACCCGGAGAAAACCCACGCATGCACGGGGAGAACATGCAAATTCCACACAGAGATGGCCGAGGGTGGAATTGAACCCTCGTCTCCTAGCTGTGAGGTCTGCGCGATAACCACTCGACCGCCGTGCAGCCCCCAATATTATACAGTTACAGCATAAATCTAATAAATATGCAGGGTTGACGTGCGCAATTATTAAAGTACACATCTATATATGACACATGCTCATATATACATTATCATGGAAAATCTCAAATTCCACTTTTAATAATCAGGAGATTACGATAAAGCTATTTTTGCGTTAGTGTATGTTTCTCTTCCTTGTATGGTCATATCACCTGATTTTAAAAAAACGTAGACTATTAGCAAAGCAGGAAGTGAACAAATGTAACAGTTACTGATTAGTAAAAGTACCAGATGGAGGGGTAGGATTTAATAAGCTTTGCTTCTTCCTACTCCTTTTGGACATGTGGAACTGTGAACTGATTATGTGATGCATTTAATTGTAATCTAATGCATGTTCAAATGAAATAAAACCATTCCCATTAGCATTGTACTTTATGTAGCGCCAACCAGACGGGGGCGCTATGACGGTCCACTTGCTAAGGCAGTGTGCTTAGCAGAAGGGCCGAGGCAGGGGGAGCCCGCCTTTGATTGGTTCCCGGCGCCCTATAAGAGCGGGTTGGCGTCGCCGCGGTCTGCTAGCAGCAGGCGTAGACATAGAGGAGCGACTAAGAAAGAGGCGGCGTCATCGTCAACATCATCATCATCATCCATTTACAAGCTAACGTTGGACTCTTTTATGTTTATACCCCGACGGGAATCAATGAAGGAAAGACGGTCGTGTCAGAAACTTTCCGTGAAACCCGCCATGGATCCCAGTTCGAGTGTGAAGTGTAAGATCGTGGTGGTGGGAGATAGCCAGTGTGGGAAGACTGCGTTGCTTCACGTGTTCGCCAAGGACTGTTTCCCAGAGGTGAGACCTTATAGCACCATTATGATATCATATTATATTATATTTGTCAACCTGAATGCTCCAGTTAACAATCATGATGCTGACTCTCACAGTACAGTGACGTCTAAATTCAGTGATGTAAGGCTTGCAGTGATTCCCAATAGTTCTTCTTATGCTAACATAAAACTGTGTTTTGGTCCTGGCAGAGTTACGTACCCACTGTTTTTGAAAACTACACAGCCAGTTTTGAAATCGACACACAGAGGATTGAACTCAGCCTTTGGGACACGTCAGGTAAGAACACCATTTATGGCCATGCTTGTGTTCCATTATATTGTTAATCACTGAAACACTAGTCCATCATTTGTTGAGACTGGGGCTTTTGTAGTAAAGACAAAGACAAAGCAAAACACATGTACTACTGTATTTTTCTGTGTTGTTGTGGTCTTAAACCATATGGTATGACCTCGGAGGACCCCACTGTGACACTATGAATAGGAATGGATGAGTTGTCCCTGCATGCATACACAACTATTGCATATAGGTCAAGTTTGGTATTTGTTTTGATGAGATGTTCTCTTTCACCACACATAATAACGTGTACAAAGTCTTGCAACATGCAACTATTTTTTTAAGCTCTTATTTGCTGGACTTTGCATTCGGGGTCTGCAGCATTGTGTTTGTGTGTGTGTGCAAACAACCCCACTCTCACATCCATCAATGCCGTAACAGTGAATAGCACTGCAGTCAGTCCATCAGGCGCAATTGGAGCATATGTTGCATGTGCTATGGGGGGTGGGGGGGGTCCTGGAAGTCCAAATGGGTGAGGCCAAGCCGACAGCCAGCTGTTGCTTTTCTCAGGTTTGGAATTCCTCAGTGGTCTTCAGTCACTTTTTTTTTTTTTAGATCTTAGAATATTCATCTCCCTTTAAATAGACTAGACTACAAACGCAGGCGAATCCCTCTTGAATCAACAAAAGCAGCGTAGGTAGGACATATTTTCAGGAGGGAAACGGGAGAAGAAACATCTGTCAAATATTGCTCACATTTGAAATTCCTTCACGCCCACTGTTTGTGTGACTTGTGAAAGGCGAGGGGAGAAAAGCCAGAAGTATGTTTTACTGCACTGTGTTGGACAGTTGCCGGGAGCCATTTTTCCTTTTGTCTGCTCCATAAAACCATGTTTGCATCTTTTGAATGTGTTCCCTAAACCTGCAGGCAAGCCTGCACAAACTTGCAGGCAGAGCCACAGCCAATCCTATTGATCCATTATGGGCTTCGTCTGGTGTGTGTGTGTGTGTGTGTGTGAGCGAGGGAGACCCCGGTGTGCACTCAAACAAAGACCAGCAGGAACCTAGATATAGAGCATAGTAAAACCTTACTAAAAGCTCTATCTTAGCCTTACTCCCCTTTTAGAAAGCACCTAAACACACACCCCTATGGTAGGGGGTCTTTGTTGTGCCTTAGCAGGCAACCGAATAAATAGTGTGTTTAACACTAGAGTGTGTGATAGGTGTAATTTAAGTCATTGAGGAAGACACCTAACAGTTGCATTGCTTCCATTTGTCCACCCTGCCGTGTTGTGTCAGGACCTCATTTTAGCAGCCTTTATTTATTTTAGTTTGATTAAACACCTGCAGTCTGAGCCCAGGTCCAAGTAGAAGATGAGCCTCCCCACTAAGCATCAAGTATTTCCGGGAACGTGCTCTCTTCGCCTCTCAATAGCCATTGTTTCATTGGATCACATTTCGGGGGTTTAGCAAATTTGAGCTGCATGTTTGGCATTCCTTAGGCTAAAGGTTTCCACATCATTCCAGGACAAAGAAACTCATTGTACCCAGCAGGGTAAATGAAAGACCCAATCTTCAGGGTTTCAGCTAGGATTTTTTTTTTGAAGCGGTGGTGGTGGGCTGCATGGGAAGCAGACGGGCGCTGCTGCAGCAGCACATTTTTTACAATATATTTAATACAACCCACAGTGAATTTAAAATGGACCATACAATCCCTTCACCCTGCAGCATAAATCCAGTCCTTGCCATGACCTTAGACGTGATAAGCAGCATAGACAATGCATGGTTAGATGGATTAATTATTAAAGATGACCTATTATGCTTTTCCACTTTTCTGACCTGTAAACGTTAAAATGTTGTAATCTAGTGTTAAATGATGCCAAAGTTTCAGATAATGAGGTTTGCGCATTTAGAAATTTGGGATAGCTCTGAATGCTCTGTTTCAGAGAGCTTTTTCCAACACTTGCTGTTTGTGATGTCACAGGGAGCCAGGCTTTTTATATGGGCTTGCAGTTGTTTGCTATGGCTGCCAGGAAGTCTTTCTACAAGGCTAGCTCGGGCATCAGTGGTTGGAGTTGGTGATTCCTAGCAAAAGACAAATATTCTGTGTGGGTTATTGTGTGTAGCTGCTCTATAGGAGTCCACAGCTGGATACAAAGGGGTGAAAATGAACACGATAGTTCCCCTTTAAGGATTGACTGTCTATCAACGTGACCTATGGGGATGCATTCTTTTTGGGTCCTGATGGCCCTTTGTGTCTGGAGTTGAACAAGGGCTTATACAGTATAAGCTCCATGGGCTTGGATTGCTTAACATGCCTGTCACTTTTTCCACAGGTGGTTTAACACATCTATATATGTACACACACACACACTTGGACGCGTTTCTTTTCTCAAGTATGTGAGCTATGCAGTAAATCAGCAGGTCTTTCCATACCTCAGCGGTGGCTTAACACAGGATGGCCTGAAACATCTCTGCTGCCAAGTAGGATGTCATAGAATATTTTTGTATTCCAAAGTAGCACTAAAATAAATCAGGACAGTTGAGATAAGATGGTTGTCATTGCGGTTGCTGTGGATGGAAGCAAGCCTGAAAAGAGAGGCAGGGTTGGGTGTGTATCTTCCTTCCAGATTTAGAGGTCCTGTGAGAACAATGACAAGAGCTAATTACATGACCGTCACCTGTGTTTGTTTGTTTGGAGGCTGTCGCACTGTGTACACACACACACACACACACACACACACACCACTATACATGCTTGTTTGCCCAGATGGTTTTGATGATGTACATTGAGGATTTAACACATAAAACAAGTTCTATCAGGTACAAATCTTGGAAATTCACCTCAATACATTTTGGTAATGGTAGTGGTTTAATTTCATTTGAACATGCATCAGATTCAGTTCACAGTTCCACATGTCCAAAAGGAGTAGGAAGAAGCAAAGCTTATTAAATCCTACCCCTCCATCTGGTACTTTTACAATCAGTAACTGTTACATTTGTTCACTTCCTGCTTTCCTAATATAGTTTACGTTTTTTTTTGTTGTTTTTTTTTATCACGTACCGAAGTACGAGGTGATATGACCATACAAGGAAGAGAAACATACACTAACGGAAAAATAAATAGCTTTATCGTAACCTTATTAAAAGTGGAATTTGAGATTTTCCATGATAATGTATATATGATCATGTGTCACATATAGATGTGTACTTTAATAATTGGGCATGTCAACCCTGCATATTTATTACATTTATGCTGTAACTGTATAATATTGATCTAAATGTATTGATAACACAAACGATAAAGAGAATGTTATGCTACATTTTTATATTTAGTTTTAAGTTTTTTGTTCCCCTTTTACTAATATGAATTATTCTTATTCTCACAAAATCTCTAAATCCATATCCAAAAAGCTTCTAGCTGCAGCTCCATATTTTTTCCATTTTCACTTCCTGTAAAGTGTAATGGCCAGACACCAGACAATTTGTATCCCTTGTCTTGTCAAGGTTGTGTGTGTGTATGTGTGTGTGTGTTGTTTGAGTGCTTTGTTCAAAACATTCAATTTTATTGAAGAATGTCAAGCGACTCTGCAGCTGGCCCTTTCAGTCACAGGGTCTTATTTTCCCAATGATTGGTTCCAGCAACTGAGGGATGGAGAGAAAAAAAAACAACAACTTTCATGTGATGTGAGGCGGTTGTGATTGAAAAAGACAGCCATGAAAGATGGGAAATAAATTCCTGCCTAATTCCTCATTGTCATGCAGGGAGAACGATGACGGCTTTTTGCTTAAACACCTATGGATGTCTTCACTGTGCAATCCTCGTGTGGAGAGTTGTTGGAAAATAACAAGGCTGGGCACTCCCATCTGAAACGCATTATGTGGAGAGCAAGACGTGAAAAGAATGTTCTGTTCTGTGTAGTTTCTGGCATGACATTGACCATGTCGGCATTCGCTCGCTCGCTCGCTCTGGGATTCATAATGACTGTGGATTTTGGGACACACAAACATGTTTTCCACCCAGCAGTACTAGTTTGTTGAGGCTGTTTAATTAGTTAAAAAGGTACCAAAGTAACTTTCAGCCGCGATGTCACATATTTAGCGCCCTGATATCAGTATAGAAATACAATATCGGTAATGGATATTTTCCCATCAGTATCGGGAAATGAGTTTTCAGCATACAGTTTTTCGGACTTCTCTAATTTTTTCCCATCAGTATCGGAAAATGAGTTTTCAGCATACAGTTTTTCGGACTTCTCTAATTTTTTCCCATCAGTATCGGAAAATTAGTTTTCAGCATACAGTTTTTCGGACTTCTCTAATTTTTTTCCCATCAGTATCAGAAAATTAGTTTTCAGCCTACAGTTTTTCGGACTTCCCAAATTTTTTTCCATCAGTATCAGAAAATTAGTTTTCAGCATACAGTTTTTCGGACTTCTCTAATTTTTTCCCATCAGTATCGGAAAATTAGTTTTCAGCATACAGTTTTTCGGACTTTGCTAATTTTTATAGAATCAACCTCCCGGATAAACATCTGTGGAAACACTGATACAAGGGAATGCAGGCTTACAATCAGAGTACAGAGTCCCTCAAACAACGGATATCCCCGTAATATTTTATCTTAAACACACACATTCTATGTGTGTCTAACTACTGCCAGGTTTGCACCCTAGACCACAGAGAGATTGATCACAGGGCATATGCAGTACTTCTGTTATAAATACTGTATTGTGGCTCTGCAAATCCCTTTTATGGGGCGCTAAGGATAAAAATGTTTTTTTTGGGACAATTATTTTTAATTAGACCTCTTGCTGCCATTCATACAAGGTTGAAGCCTATCCGTTTCACACGTCTAATCTCACAAGTGGACTCATCCAACACATTTTCCATGACCCTTTTTACATTTTCAACCATTGTGTTGTATCTTTACTTGTGTTGCCAGCTTTATAAGAGAATAATGGCTATGCTTTCAGAAATGTATACTGCTGTACAAGCTGCACTCCCTATTCCAATATGGCTGTCTACATAGGATGTAGTTTGTGGTACATGTAGCCATTGCTACTGCCAGTTTTCCAGTCAAAAACAAATCATTAGTGATTTTGTATCGCACCCAAACAAAAGGCAATGCAGTCCTACCCACATCCCCCCCGTCTCTAGGTGACTTTGGCTCCATCAACGGGTCAGGCTACTTTTATTCGTAAGCCGATGTCAGTGTTTTATTTTGCATGGAAGGAAGCATGAATTGTTGGAAAAAAGTGTGAACCCACCAAGACTGTTTAGATGAAGAGGGCAAGATCTGTGTGTGCATTCCTGACTGTTCAATGTTTGAAAAAGGACCTCCCAGGGGAGCGTTCAGTTCCCCCAAAACAAAATTCCCCAGATTTTTTGGCAGGCGGTTCTGTGTGTGGTCGGCCATTGCTTGTCATCTGATCTTGACTCACCTTGACATTACGCGCATGCCCCCCCACCCCCCCAGCGCTTCCTGACCATGATGTCTTGCCGGGAGATAGGGCGTCGCCTTCTCATATGGCTTCAATTTGAGAAGGGAGTCGTTTCCTTGCTCTGAGGTTCTGTTTCTCTGCAGAAGGATCTTATAGTCAGCACTTTTTTTTTTTTTTGCATTATTTGTTTTGCGCTCCCTGTTGCTATGGAATATGTCATGACAATTTCAAGTGCATTCCTTCATGCATTCATAACTCAAGAATGAACTCAAATGTGTCTGATACCGACTGATTTCCTGCTGCCTTACAACACTGATCTACGTTTGGATAAATATGTAATTATCCTTTTGAGAAATGTGAATATTTTTTTAATTTACTTAGTTATCCATGATAGCAGACCTAATATCTTTGTTTAAGCCAAAACAAGATATTCATACACATTGACTTTGACTTGGGGAAAATAGTGGTGTTTTTTTCTTGTCTTTTCTGATATGTTGCGGACCCAATCACTATCGGCATTTGCTTTATGGTCCAGCTGTGGCCTAACCGAATATGCCATCAGATTAATCGACTCGGTATGATCATGAATGTATTTTTGTGGAAACTAACATTTTAAAATCTTCTATATCTGAGAAAAGAGGCTGAAATTTTAAAATGTTTTTTTAAAACAGAAAAAAATCTAATTAATTAATCAAAATAATTGACAAATTGGTTTTAGTTGCAGCCCTAATTTGTATTCTAGGGAGTTTTAGTCACCCGTTGCAAATGTATCATGAAGAATTATGCAAATTCGCAGATTGCGTGAGTCATTTACCAGGCCCTGCACCCGACTACACCACACATAGATTACAGTCCTGTGTGAATAAAGAATGTGTGTGCTGCAATTGAAGGTGGCCTGCGTGCAGACAGTAAAGCATCCCCACCGTCAGGTTTAATATTCTCTAAAGGATGAATTAAAGGCTGCGTTTACACTTGTTTCCAGAAAATGACACACGCCATTTTTCAGTTCACATTTTGGTGTTTGTTCACTTTGGCATTTTCAACATTGGCTGTGGATAGTTTCACAGCCTGACTGCATTAATAGACAGAACTTCAATTTCCAATATACACAATACAAAGTGTAAGTAAATGTATGTTTGTCTTTCAGGGTCGCCCTACTATGACAATGTCAGGCCTCTTTCGTATCCAGATTCCGACGCCGTGCTCATCTGCTTTGACATCAGTCGCCCGGAAACGCTTGACAGCGTATTGAAGAAGGTCAGTTGACTTTCATTAAAGTGTCTGCTCTTTAAGCCCCTCCAAATGTGTCTTCAATACACGGCCTTTGGGCACGTTTGATGCGCAGTCAAGAAGGCTGCATTCCATTAAACTTGTTCAAAGGTCTGTCAGGTTGCCATGTGACTTCAGTGGCTTTACATGGCTCAAAGAAGGAAGTGACGTGTCCGGACTGAACTTGTGAAGATGCTGTGGTTTATGTCTGCTGATTGTGGATGTTCAAGCTGACGACCACATGTTGATGCTGGCCATCTGACTAGTGGCGTGTCTACTACAGACATTTCTTTAGTGTCTGTGGAAGGTAACATTTCCCACAGTCACAGTCCGTGCTTCAAATGACCTGTGTGTGTGTGTGTGTGTGTGGTAAAAGACTCATTGGGCATTCAAACTTCCTCTTTGGATGTCGGTGAACTTGATCCCCAGCCTGGGTCATGGTGGCCTGAAGCTCTTTCAGCCTCAGATTAAAACCCCTAGAGAATTTCCATCCATCATAGAGCAACTATTGTTGTCAGCAAGGAAACATTGGGATTATTTGTAGAGGAAGTTTCAGTTCTGACCTTTGTACCCCAAAAACCGACCTCAACCTTTCACAAGTAAAAAAGGAGTGGCTATTTCAGATGTCATTTAATCATTTCCATGATGATTGAGAATTTTTTTATTTTGTCCACAGTGGAAAGGGGAGATACTGGAGTTTTGTCCGAACACGAAGATGCTTTTAGTGGGCTGTAAATCAGACCTGCGCACCGACCTGAGCACACTAGTTGAGCTCTCCAACCACCGGCAGACACCAGTGTCTTATGACCAGGTACAGATGCTTTAAATGACACCCCTAACCTAACCCTAGCCTTCTGTCTCTCTGACCTATGTGATCTTCTTCCTCGGCACGCAGGGTAACAACATGGCTAAGCAGATCTCGGCACCATACATCGAGTGCTCTGCTCAGCAATCGGAGAACAGTGTGCGGGACATTTTCCACGTGGCCACGTTGGCCTGTATCAACAAGAACAGCAAAAACGTCAAGCGTAGCAAGACCACCCGCGCCACCAAGAGGATCTCACACATGCCCGGCAGACCCGACTTGGCAGCTGTAGCCTCAGACCTCCGGAAGGACAAGGCCAGAAGTTGCTCTGTCATGTAACTGCTTGGACCGACGGGGATTAGACTGGAAGGAATAAGGACTCAGCACAACGTAAGCAGGAAACGATGGGGCAAGTCTCCTTCCTGCGTGAGAAAGACCCCTTTTTTGTCTGGGGAGGGGATTAATAAGCTTCAATTCATGTACATGTTCACGGAATTCTCTGCACCAATGACAAAAGTAGCATCCCACTCAGCATGGCCCCCTCCCCTGCTGTCGAGGAAGCCATCTGTCAGCATGATACCTGCTCGGGAAGTGGGCTGCTTCCTGTGGGAGAACAAAGCCCACGCAGGCCACGCCCACAGGAAGTAAGCTGAGGAAGTGATGTCACCTGGAAACGCACAACATCTGATATTGTGATGAGGTGATAGGTGGGAGCGGTCGGTGCCCTTGTAGTTTACGCTGCGTTCTTTGCTCAGTGCTTCACAGTAACTCACTTTCAGTGAGGTTCAATTATTGTCCCTCAAGCCATGGCGGGGCCATGATGAACATCTCAGCTCTGCACAAAGTACGTTGTTTGCTCCCCCCACATCCCCCGTCTGCGATATGGTGTCGGTATAATGTGAAGTCACTGGTGTGTATCTGTGTCACTGTCCCACGTTGAGCTGTTTCACAAATTGCATGTCTGCACCAGGGATGGGCGAAGACATTTTTCATATCTTCATTCCAAGAATACATCATATTCGTACAAGCCAGTGGGTGGGCGGTACACCAGACACACTGTGAAGGCTCGTAATGTGTTGAAAAAAATAAAATAAAAATGATTCTGGTGGTTCCAATCCGGGTTACTGAGACTGAACACTTTTTTATCCTGGAATACATTGTCACAAATACATCTGACTTTTATTTCTGCTGGTAATTTGGGACATTACTAACTTTTACCAGTGCTTGTAAATTTGGTGCTCAGCCAAATGTAACGAGCGTAAATGTATCACCTCTGGGATAAAGGGTTCAGACAATGCCAAACCAGTACACTACATCTGGAACAGTTCCAAATTGATATTTATCTTAAAAACATAAAACTTTACTCTGCTCCGTTAGCTGTAAATTGGCTCGTCAAGCAGTTTTGCTCTGATCAGTGAATCAGACGATGGAAAAATGCTGACGTTATTGAGGCAAATTTGAAATCTGATTAAAGAAATAGCCCCGTTGCTAATGTAGTTTAAGGAACATGGGACAGCACTCTTGGTTCTCAAGGTCCTGGGCAGATTAGATTGGCATGGCACATAAAGCTAAAATCTGATTGGATAAAAACATCATAACGTACACATACCCTACTGCGTTCAAGAGAAGAGAATATAGACTGAACAATTAATAAAATGGAACTAATTCTGAAATTTTAAGTAGTAAATGTAGGTCAGTGTTTAGGTCAGCAGAAAGGGCTTTGCTGGCCCTGACTGCACGCCACATCGACATTCCAACAATAGTCTGAGCTAATCCTCTTCACGTTTGAATGGAAAAGCAAAAATACTGCAGTCTGCAGGACCTTCAGTGTTGAAATATGTGCGTGTCAACATGAGAGTTGACCATCTCCCAAAGGTACCAAAGATAAGAGCAAGGGGACCTCCCTACATCTCAGCTGTCAACACACTAGTTGCGTTCGAAGACTGTCAAGTGCAAGTCCAATAAGCCTCCATTTCATCAAGACGTAGCGACTTTTTTAACCTTTTTTAAATGTCATGCTCATCCCTTGCGTGCACCAAATACGCCATGAATCTGTGAGGACAGTTTCATCCATCTACGCATCTGCGATGGGTTCATGAAGTGGCCCGTGTGATACATAGTAACAATCAGGAGACAGATCTTCTGACAAAATACAATTGAACCTTTCAGCCTCAATCAAAAAGCTCTTTGTTTGGGACATGTGAGAACATACACTAAACGACTGTACCTCCCTTCTTAGCCACCATGCAACTATGGAAAGATTGCCAAGCTTTCAGTCAGGTTTAACAGCTTTTTGACTTGAGACAAAAGCCAAACAAAGCTGTTTCCTTTTGGTCTTCTATAGACTATGTCCACTATCCTTAGCAGATTTTGCAATTATTTTTTTGTTGAATATTTTGACCCTACTGTGAAGGCATCACAGGTCAACTTTCCAAGTCAAGGATTAGAGTAGCTGTTCGGTGAATGTTGCCTTAATTTACAGCACGGTTAACTAGGTTATTAGTCAGGATGCATAATCAATTAAAGAAACACTGTTTTGTTCTTGTATCATCTTTGGTTCAAAAGCCCCTCCACCTTCTTAGTCTGTGTCAAAAGGTCAACAAATGTGCTGATGGCCTGTGTTGGAAAAATGCAATTGAAGTAACAGGTAATGACGCACTTATAATGTAACTTTGTGTCTTCAGTTTTATGTTGTTCTCTGACTGTATTTTCATGTTTTTGCCAAGGACGATGTCAATGTTGTTGCCACAATATTTATTGAATTCTATATTTTCCTTTTGAAATAAATGCAAATTAAATTGAAGGGATGAGTCTTTTTATTAAATGGAATCATGTGATGTTCCTAAATGGAACTGTTTAAGCATGAAACGAATCAATCATGACCACTAGTTTCTAATTTTAAGTAAAGAGGGTATTGTAGATTACAAGTAACTGAAAATTTGTGTTTGTTTCATGTATTGGGATTTTTGTGCTTTGGTTATTGGGAGTGGAAAACAATGGTCTGTTACACCCTTAAGTGGACACTAGTCATGTATACATGGACCCAAATATTCCAATTGCATTCGGTTTATTTGCTCAAACGGAAAAAAAGGGAACCTTTGTATATACCTCATTCCAAAAAAAAAGTGCCAATCCGAATTAATATACTATAATCGGATTCACAAAGGTGGAATATTACTTTCCCCAATCAGATTGAGGTATCTTGTAACTGCTTAAACAGAAAGTTGTCAGGGTGTGTTCATGTTTTTCTTCTTCTGCTGTTTATTGGCAGTTGGCAAGCAGCTTTCGTGTGCATTACCGCCACCTGTGGAACAGTTCTATACTTTATTCACAAGTCCAGTTTTATTAAAACATGTCCCGAGTTTAATTATAAAATATTAGCAAGATGGAATTTTATCTTTTCCTGTTTAAATTTATCCCGGGTGCGTTCTTTTAGCGCATGCTCAGATTTGACGTAACATGCAGCTCGAGACATTCTTCAGTTTTAAAAATGGAGGCCAGCAATCGGCACTGGACTGCTGTGGAAAATTTGTTTTTAATCCAAACTATTTTCAAGACTGGACGAACGAAAAATTCACAATTATTCCAACAAGTTAAAAGAAGTCGGTATCACGTGATGTTTACGTTTTACTGTGCATGCCCCATTGACTATTCTGTTTGATTATAGCAGTGCATGTAGACAAGAGATTGGAATATTCCTTTCCGTGTATACCATTGTTTTCGGAAAGGTCATTCGGAAAGAAGAAAAACTCATGTAAACGTGGCTATTGATTGGCTGTCGTGATATTGCGTTTGAGGTTGTTTAGCATTAGCTGGAAGGCTTCCGTTATGTTTGGCAGTGGAATATTAATTCCTCTTGTCACCCACTAAGTCGATCAAAATGATAAAAAAAAAAATACCCCGGTTAAAGAAAAAGTGGAAATCAGTGGACCGGAGGAAGGCCAAAACACTCACAAAAAAAAGAGCGCATCAAATGTTCCTTATATACCCGCCCAGCCCTGCTGATTACTCAGACCTTCAGCTGGGAGTGGACACCACAGGTGCTTCCACTTGCTGCTAACGAACAAGGTGATTCTTGTGAGTAAAAAAAAAAAAAACTCACAAACCATCTAAGAGTTATTTGACATTTCTAAAACACGAGAATAGAGCTATAAAGAAACAAAACAGCAGCATGGTAACTAGTTGGAGCCATAGCTAACATAGTACGGTAAACCTCGGATATATCGGACTCGGATATATCGGAAATTCACTCACAACGGACAGATAAAAAAGAACCGATTTTTCTGTAATGCATTTCCAATAAAAATTCATTGCATATATCGGATTTTTTATAACAGATTTCGCCTATTTCGGACAAAATCTCCAGTCCCGTTCCAATTTCCCTCGCATATATCTGATGGCCGCATCGTGTCTTTCTCCTGGCTCCAGATTTAGGACAAATATAAAAGTGAGTGACGTCAATAATACTAGCACAGCAGTGAATGAGATCTTAACCTCACTATTGGAAATAACGTAGGCCTGACGGGCGTAACAGGGCCTAGCTTAATTAACAATTTGTTATGCTCAGAGTCCAATAAAGTTAAATTCTCATTACCTTACGTCTCTTTTCATTGCCCAGTCCAGGTACATTGGAAACATAGTTTTTATAATGGATAAAATCCGTTTACGCATATACCGGATATAAATCCGATATATGCATAAAACTGACATTTTCCAGTATACGCATATAACGGATTTCGCTTATATCGGACAAAACCAGTGGGAACAATTGAATCCGATATATCCGAGGTTTACTGTAGCTACGTTGATATTCATTTATGTAAGTTTAGCTTCATTGCTAGCAAGGTCCAGTACTAGCAAGACAGCAAACCCAAATGGCGGAAGAGTCGTCCTGAATGTGAACACGTCACTCACCGGTGTAGCTGGTCCCAGTCCCAAGGTTTGGTAAGTGTTGGGGATGAGTTAGGCCGTTGTTTGTCACCTCCAGTGTGTGGCTGCTGGGACCGAAGGTGGCTGCTAGCTAGCAAGCTAATCAGTTAGCCTTAAAGGCATTTCTTCCTAACTTAAAAAGCCAAAAGCGGACAATTTCCAAACAAAATGGGAAGAGAACTGTTTTGATTCATAGTAGACCATAGTCTACCACAACATTGATTAATTTCTGAAAAAGTTTTGTTGTAAAAGTCACTTTCTGTTGAGCGGAATACATTTGACTTCTTAGCAGAAATAACCCATGTAGTCAGTTAGTTCCAAATACAAGGAAATTGCATCCAAACACAGCCATTATATGCACAAACACGTTTTGGTGAAGCGATGCTTTCCACCCACGGTCTCGACTGGCCTTGACAAAGAACCTGCTCATGTCTGAGACTGGAAAATGATTTTTTCACACTGTGACAGTTAAGAATGTTAAAATGTTACTTAAAACACTGCCCGTTCAGTTGTGATGCCAAGAGTTTGATTTAATTCAATTCCAGTTATGGCCTCTGGGAAAATGTGGTTGTAAATCTGAACAAATCAGTGTTTGGCCTGCTCCCAAAGCTGCACTGTCGTTATAGTCGGAGCAGGACCCTCCCTTATACTGTATGCGTTACATCAGTCAACGCTTGGCCTCTGACCAAACAGGCCAAGCCGGGGAGCAGATGGCAAGGAGAGACACAGGAGGTCGGCAGGCCGGGCCGAGACCGCGGTGCAGATCGGACATATGGCAACGCAGGCCCGAGAGAAGAACCCAGTGGTGACATAAGGTTACATGATGATCATCATCAAATTGAAAATGTGTTGGATTATTTTGACCCATTGGTTCATTCTGGGGCGGCACGGTGGTCGTGTGGTTAGCGCGCAGACCTCACAGCTAAGAGACCAGGGTTCAATTCCACCCTCGGCCATCTCTGTGTGGAGTTTGCATGTTCTCCCCGTGCATGCGTGGGTTTTCTCCGGGTACTCCGGTTTCCTCCCACATTCCAAAAACATGCTAGGTTAATTGGCGACTCCAAATTGTCCATAGGTATGAATGTGAGTGTGAATGGTTGTTTGTCTATATGTGCCCTGTGATTGGCTGGCGACCAGTCCAGGGTGTACCCAGCCTCTCGCCCAAAGACAGCTGGGATAGGCTCCAGCACCCCCCGCGTCCCTCGTGAGGAAAAAAGCGGTGGTTCATTCTAACCCCACCATTTCAGTATTTTGTTCGTCAGTGTTTCGTTCAGACTCCTCAAAAAATCTTAACGACCGACACATTTAATAATATTAAACACTTGAAATAATCCAAAAGTCAAACTCACAACAGTTATTATTACGATTATGATTACCATTATTATAGTGCCTGTTGTGAGATAATTGAAACCTGTCTGGATGCATCAGTGGTTTTTCACAGAGCGATTGTGTTTGAGTGCAAATGCTCAATACAGGTTTAGCATGTAGGCACATAGTCAGGAGATCGGGAAGACCTAGGTTAGAATCTCCGCTTGGGCATCTCTGTGTGGAGTTTGCATGTTCTCCCCGTGCAGGTACTTCGGTTTCCTCCCATATTCCAGAAGCATGTATGTTAGGTTAATTGGCGACTCCAAATTGTCCATAGGTATGCGACAATATTCCAGGGTCTCGCCCATTCCCACCTCTCGCCCAAAGACAGCTGGGATTTGGATGGATGGTTGAAAAACGAGCAATGTCCGAAACTGCGTTTATGCGAGGGACCTGGCATCTGTTATACCAGCATTGTACGAATGTGAATACAGCCTAAAAGTAAATGTACTACATAATTTCAAACAATGACTTAATTACTTTCATATAATATGAAATCACCAACCATTCAAGTGTGGGAGTACCAAAAAAAATCAGCATTTATATGAAGCCAAACGTGTCCTGTTCTGCTTGCATGCTTGGCAGCCCTTTTTTCCTCGAGACCTTCATCCATTGTTGTTGTCTCTGTTTTACAGCTGTGCATGACTGATTGCATGTGGCGTGAGGTGGAGGGTTTTTTCTGGGTGGTGGGGGACAACAATGCACCACCGGTTTAGACCCATTGATCGATGCATCCCATCCCAGCTGCTCCGGCAGGGAAATAGCATAATGGGATGGGGGATGTGTACAGATATGAGAGCAGTGACCTCAACAGCTCACTTGAGTTCTCTATCACACTCCGGCTGTGTAATTTCAGCCATATCAAGAGTGATGGATGCTTATTCTCGCGTCTATTGTGTTGTCGCTAGGATCATGCAGGCCAATCTAAACTCATTTATTTTTAATCAGAACACAGCATCTCCTTGGTGCCGCTCTCTCTTTGGTAAGCCTACGAGAGTGGAGTGGAAAGATGAAGACATGTATCGCATTTTTACAACACTGGGAATCCGCTCACTATTGAAACAGTTTATCTCCACATTGAAATGGTTGGGATTTCAGTCAGTGGAAGTGTATGTTGTACAAATCACGGGGAGAGGCGGGGTACACCCTGCACTGGTGGCCAGCCAATCACACTGTGCCGTCTGCATCTGCTGTCGTTTAATAGTACTATGTGAGCTGAGGATGCGTTTGTTGTTGGCAGCACTAATGTCGCTCAGCCCACCCGTGGATGTTCTTTAAGAGTTATGATTGGCTAGATTCCTTACCTATTACGGTATTTAGGTCAGGCGAAGCGTCATTAGAACCCAGCTGCAGAATGCAGACTGAACAAGATTTAAACATGACATGACATTAGAGCATCTGATCCAGTCTTTGGTTCACATCACGATAAAATAATTTTTGTTATGTTTGCAAATGTATGCATTGTTACTCGAGGGTAATAGGATTATGCTTTCCTCTACTTGTATGTAAAGAAACCTCTCTCATGGTCCCATTTGGATATCCGTTTGTTTCCAGACCTCCCAAAATGCAAAACATGCCTGTGCTGCATGTTGACAGTAAAAAATATCCCAACTAGAAATGATGCAATTGCTCTTTCCCAACTGATGAAAGAACAGCAGTTGTTCCTCTCGTCTGTAGCATGTCACATTTTTGAGGCTTTACTGTGGGTGGGGTTAGTTTTAGATGTTCTACATATTGCAAAACTCCTACAAATCCCACTGTGAAGGTGCCAGCGAACACATCATGCACAGGCAATTATCCTAAACCTTGAGAAACCTTGAGGGTGGTAAATGTGGAATTAATATACAGTATGTTAATGGGGGAAAAGCACCCTATGCATTCTTTTTCCAGCCCCTTCCTGACATGCTAATATATCTCAGACCTCATGTATGTGATGAAGTCACTCCGTGAGGTGTCGGCTTTCAGTGTCAGGGAACTTGGCATGCATGCTTGGCATGTGCAGGGGCGTCACTAGGTTCTGAGGACAGGGGGGGCTTAGCCCGCTGGAGATGCACAGGATATGAATGAATGTCATAGACATTCAAAAAAATCAAAATATCTAAAAAAAAACAATTAACGAACAAGAACTGGGATATAACTTTCCCACTTTTCGACATATTTACTCGAGGTACTCGATTTTTTTAGGCCACCATTAAATGTATACAAGTACACACAATCTACACTGCAAAACCGCTGCTCAAGCTCTGCAACCATTCTGTCCAGTGGACAGTGATCAATTGTATAATAGTCATTATTATATTATTAATTAGCCTATTATTATTACTATCATCATTATTCTTCTTCTGATTATTACTACTACTAGTAGTAGTACTAGTAGGCTAGTATTAGCCTGCTTATTGTCTTGCTTATTAGCCTGCTTTTGCCCTATTATATGAAATTTGTCAGATTTTTTTGTAAAAAAATCAATAAAAAATATCAAATTAGTTAGGGGGGCTTAAGAACATTTTAGGGTGGCTAAAGACCCCCTAAAATTACGCCTAATGAAGCCACTGGGCATGTGTATGGAAATCAAACGCTACCTTAAGTACCTCTACTGCACTATTATCACCATAAAGGCAACATTTCTACATTATATTACGCAGGTGTACATAATAAAGAGGTTTGTGGCCATGGGTTTGGATTGTGGAAGTTTGGAATTAATTTGGATATGTGGTCTTGCCGGGAAAATGTTGAATTCAATCCCCACCCAGGAACCATTAAAGTAAGTGGAACTTATCCAAGGACCATTCATGAAAACATGTGACTCCACGCAAGGCTTAAACAAGGCAGCCCCGTTTCTGCACCGGCAATGATCCAGAGCGGCTGAGAGGAGGGGCTTAAACAGTCTGCACCTGCACAATCATGACTACATCGCGCTGGTTTCAGGGAAAAAAAATACTTCCTATTGCAGGGAAAATCCTGAGCTAAATGCATAAAAATAACCAGGCCACCTCCTTTAAGTTTCTAACACATGCCCGATCCCTATTTCTTGTCAGAGTGGAAAAATAGATCCATTAATTGCAATCAGTCGAGTCCAAGTGACTGTTAACGCAAAGCTTAGTCTGCACAATTTAATTCACCTGTCGACCGCCGGTTTTCTTATACATGTAGTTTGGTTAAACAGTCGCCGACCAGAAAAAATATTAATTGCTGTCCTTGTCCTCCTCCTGGTAAATAAAACCACTAAAGTCATCCTCTTCAATATTGGAACTGAACAGCCCTACAGTTCCCTTGACACGACCTGCCAGATTCCGAGGTTAAAAACAGCCCTCGGGCCTGTGCTGTCCTACCCAGTGCACAGCAAACCCGCCGGCAACAGTGGCCCTCCCGACACTGCTTGTCGCTGCCAAGACCTACTGGCAGACTTGAGTCAGACCTGGTCTATTGACCCACTACAACCTGAAAGCTGCATTACAATGCCTATGCAAACTTCCGATTCATTGGTCCTCTTTTCGCTACTCCCCGCTCCTCACCTTGCCCTCCCACCTTTTAGAACGCAAGACCCGGTTTTAATTTACATGCAGTTTAGGTTAGTTTCCCCCTTAGCAACCTTTATTTCACCAGTTTGGGTTCTACTTGGGAGGGGAAACATAACAGTTGGGGGGGCTCATCCGGGATTCTTCATGTTGGTTACTTTGTTCTGAAAATTGAACACTGCATGTACAATGGAGTTCAATTTGTCCTTTGTTGCAACCCCCACTATGAAAAAAATAAATAAATCAAAATTATTGTGTTTAGAGTATTGGCTATTTGAGTTAATGATTTGGTCTGGATATGGTTTTGTACCTGTTCAATCATCTTGAGCCTTTTGGATGCTCCTCTAACATTACGTTTGAGATATTGGAGTGGAAATTGGAGTGTTTTGTATTTGTCAACAATTTTGTTAGATTTGTTGTCTTTTAGGTGCGAGGTGTTATGAGTTTTGTTATGAGTTTTGTTTTGTTTTTTCCCACAAGAATCACCTTGTTCGTTAGGAGCAAGTGGAAGCACCTGTGGTGTCCACTCCCAGCTGAAGGTCTGAGTAATCAGCAGGGCTGGGCGGGTATATAAGGAACATTTGATGCTCACTTTTTCCTTTCTTTTTTTGTGAGTGTGTGAGAGTCAACACCCTTAGTTGACTCTCTTGGTATTTAATGAGAATAAATTGTGCTGTATGGGATTTTGTGTTTTGGCCTTCCCCTGGTCCACTGATTTCCACTTTTCTTTTTTATATACTTAGTGGGTGGCAGGAAGAATCAATATTCCCCTGCTACCGTTTAGAACCCAAGACCCAGTTTTGATTTACATGCAGTTTCCCCCTTAGCAACCTTTATTTCGCAAGTTTGTATTCCACTTGGGAGGGGAAACATAACAGTTTCATAACACTGGGGGTGCTGGAGCCTATCCCAGCTGTCTACATTCATACCTATGGACAATTTGGAGTCACCAATTAAAACCTAGCATGTTTTTGGAATGTGGGAGGAAACCGGAGTACCCGGAGAAAACCCACACATGCACTGGGCGAACATGCAAACTTCACACAGAGGTGAAATTGAACCCAGGTCTCTTAGCTGTGAGGCCTGCATGCTAACCAATCATGCCCCCTAAGACAATTGACTGCTGTATATTGAAAAAGAAGGGTCAGCACTGCAAATATTGACTCTTTGCATAAATGTAATGTAACTGTCAATAATAGCCTTTGCCACGTATAAAATGCTTGTAATTATACTTATAATTCAGTATATAATAGCTAACTTTGTGTCATTCTCATGCTATATGATTAAGCAAATGAATGATCATTGTATGCAATACTGTGTGTTGTCTTAAAGAGTAAACCCCCCCCCTCAATTCTATACCATTGATTGGATGGCAGCATCACTTCAGTGCAATAACAGGAATGAGGACGAGTGAGCATTCAATAGGATTTTATTGACACCATTTCTGTTGTATTTCTTCATGTGTTAGAGACGTGTTAACACATGTTTGACCCCCAGCGCCAGCGTCACGTTATTTACATAGTCTAGCACCATCCTGCACACAAACCCTCTTGCAGAAACACCAGCCAGATCCCTGTTTATTATTGTAGACCGTACTACGGCGGGATGAAACAAAGTTAGCCCGAGTATGATTCCATGACACTCAAAGCAAATAAAGCCCAGTGGACTCTCACAGCCATTTCCATGAGCATGAATCAGCTTTAAGATGTCACGCCAACCACCCGTGGACACTAGGAAACACCCCTAGCACCTCCTCCTAGCTGAACCCCCACCAGTACTGCCAATTCTCCCCTGGTGTGCTGCTGAATCCCCTCTGTGCGGGGGAGGTGGGAGGAGACTTCTCATCACTGTCTTTCTGCTCTTGTTTTCCTCCAATGAGTGTCTAGATAAGAACCCATTAGACACCCGCCGAGGGAAATCAAGATCCTCCACTTCTGAACTTGCCGTATAGTGCTACAAGCCAGGCCTCCCCCTGGTCCCAAACACTGAAGTAAGCTGCTCCACAGCCAGAAGCAATTAGCCCTCCGGGAGGTCATGGAACACTCCAGGTCTTGCAAGGTACCCCCCCCCCCCCAAAAAAAAAGCTGAAATTCAATTAAAAGGAGGGGGAAGTTGCCGCTCTTCTATCACTCTGCAGTAAACTCACAGGATTGCTCCAACCATCTGGAACGTTGTGGAATAACAAGGCTAAAAATCCCGACGGTGTTTCTGAACATCTTGTATCATCCCGTCGGGACACCGCCGAAAGATCGTTTGTGGGTCACCCAAAAAAACACACTTTCAGTTTCATCTAGAGGAAGAGAAACATCATAGAGATAGAAAAACGTTCATCCTGTTCAAAATTGTGCAGCTGCAAAATAATTCAACACCCCCCACCCCAGGCTATGTGCAAGAAATGAGTGTGCTTAACATGTGATAACTGACTTCATATGTCGCCGTGCTCCAGAAACTCCATCGATTTCTTCTAGCGGTCATGCACACACTCACTGTCAATCATAACATGAGGTGACATCAGTGATGTTCATGGCTGGTGAGGCACCATTGTGTGGTTAGTGTGTTTGTCTATATGTGACCTGTGATTGGGTGGCGACCAGTCCAGGGTGTACCCCGCCTCTCCCCCGAAGTCAGCTAGGATAGGCTCCAGCATACCCCCGCGACCCTAGTGAGGATAAGCGGTATAGAAAATGGATGGATGTCAATTCAGTTCACTGAACACACAGACAGCAAGAAATGACAAAGTTAATGTCACTGTTTATACAAATCATCCTTTGGTACCTTGAAGAAATAGTGCCTGAAATGACACTACACAACTTTTTCTACCATGATTACTATTTTATGCTCATTTCCCAGCAAATTTTGAACTGCTCCAATAGTTCAAAAGTGTGGCGATGTTTGACCCAACATGTAAAAGCACTAAAAGCCTCCAAAAGCACAAGTTCACAATCAAATATTGATAGAGTCGTCTTAACTAGTGGACACGGTGAACGTGTTCCGATGTGACGTCCGCAGTCCTCTCAGTACGATCTCAGCTTGCGTCCTCTCACTTCCTTTTCCTCTTCTGTCTCTTCCTGCCCCTCAAACTGCCAGTCAGAGTGGTGCACCCTCAAAGGAAACACAACATCTCCAAGGATCAGGCTTACTTAACATCCTCAAAATAAACTTGATGACGTACTTCGAGCGTCTTATCTGGTATCTTTGATTTATTCATTGTTAGCTTGTACTGAGTCCAGTATACTTTAAATATTACAATCGGGAATATTCCAGATTCCAATCTGCAGGGGCAGGCTGTTATTTTTTAGAGTGTTTTTATTTTATTGTATAAAATCATCCATATTTTAAGGAGCTCAAAACAAGAGTCCCTTATCCTTTCCCAATGCTCACGTACAGTAGACGTCACTCGCCAGTTGTCAATAATCACCACCGCTTTTCTTCATAGAAATGAAGAAAATAACTCAATAACAAGTACAATTGTTCACAAACGTTTGCAGTTATATACGTAGTTCACAATGAAGTAATGCCTATTCAAGTATTGGCCGATATATTTTCACTGATATCGGCCGATACCGTTTGGTGGCCGATCGATCGGAGCATGCCTTGTTGTGAACACATTTGGACCAATACATTCATTCATTTTCTACCGCTTATCCTTATGAGGGTCGTGGGTGTGCTGGAGCCTATCGAGGGCGGGTTACACCCTGGATGGGTCGCCAGCCAATCACAGGGCACATATAGACAAACAACCATTCACACTCACATTCATACCTATGGACAATTTGGAGTGGCCAATTAACCTAGCATGTTTTTGGAATGTGGGAGGAAACCGGAGTACCCGGAGAAAACCCACGCATGCACGGGGAGAACATGAAAACTCCACACAGAGATTGAATCGAGGGTGGAATCGAACTCGGGTCTCGTAGCTGTGTGGCCTGTGCGCTAACCACTTGTTCACCGACTCACACAGTTTATTAATGATACAACAAGATGTGTGCCGTATTGTATGTGAACTGGGAAATGTACACAAATCGAGGCAAATTTTTGGTGAAAATTGTCAACATAAACCAAAAAATACGCTATTAGCATACCGGGATGTATGCCAATTGGGGTTCCAATTGGGGCAACCGGCAGACCGGCATACCAATCCTTCATAGCTTGGGGGAAACCAAGATATAAAGAGAAGAAAGATTCATCACTATGGCCGTGGTGTGATAGGGTCATTTTTAGACCATGCACTCTGTTCTATAAACCCAAATCTACCCCTAAAAATAAGCCAAATGTGTACTTCCTGCATTGGTGGTGCACACAACACATCTCTATAGCACACCTCTATATCTGCATGTCTCCAAAGAGACAACAAAGCCGTGTTGTTTATCAACTTTCCAGGCGAAGTGAAACCGCCAGACAAAGCCGCAACAGCTTGACTCCATGAAACATGACAGCGAGTTGTTGTGGCACCGCTTGGACAAA
The DNA here is from genome assembly GCF_037039965.1 of Doryrhamphus excisus. Classification (NCBI taxonomy): domain Eukaryota; kingdom Metazoa; phylum Chordata; class Actinopteri; order Syngnathiformes; family Syngnathidae; genus Doryrhamphus; species Doryrhamphus excisus. Next base: position 7,583,696 of record NC_136371.1, on the reverse strand, counting down.
TCTGAGACAATTGTTCCACACCGGTGGAGACCCAGATCTGTCACATTGCTGTTGCTTTTTTTTTGGTGGAATGCTTATCTTTTCAAATTCTAAGGCTGCCGAATCGTCTTCAAATGGATGAGCATTTTTCCTCTGCGAAAGATTTCCTTGTCAGGTTGTGTAAGCGTGACATCCTCATTCCCTGTTTGCATGCAATCACACACGCATGGAATGACACGGAACGGCATGGCTTTTATTCAGGTGATGATGTCCAGGTATGACCAGAGACCTCATATCTCAGTAGTTTTCCTTAAAAGTCATCTGGAGGTACAACTGAATTTCCTAAAATCTGTTTATTTATTAGTCTATTATTTCACCTTTGACATTGCAAAGCTTGCAGAGGTGGCTCAACCTGCTTCTCATTCAGGTTTTCAATGAGTAATGTGAGAAGACTACAAAATTAATGCATTGTGAAATACAAAATATGAGTTGAGGATATCAGCGTTTTGGTCATGATCCGGTAAAACAAGCATATTGTTCAAATAAATGTTGCCAGAATGAGTAGCTCTTGGTAGTCTGATAAGAAAAAAAAATTGGTAGCGATATCGGCAATAGTTCATAGTGTTGTATTTGTAAAAACATTTATTTTCATGTAAAACAACCAAGGTTTGAGTAGACATTTTGGATAAATATATATGGCTAAATTAGTGTCAAAGTGAAAGTTATGCTTTTCACAAAAAGCCTTTTTTGTCCCATTTTTTGGTAATTTTGCTGAAACTTTCCTATGTTCTACTGCAGGGGTCTCAAACTCAATTTACTTGGGGGGCCACTGGAGCTAGGGTCTGGGCGAGGCTGGGTCGCATCAGCTTTTCCAAAAAAACACACAAAAAAAACGCATTTATTAAAAACAGAAAAATGAATAAACTTTGCTTTTGTTCCGATTTTCTACAAGACTACTGATAAAACATTCCACTGTTCTCAAATATCTTCATTTTTATTTTTCTACACAAAATAAGATGAAAAATAAATAAACAAATCAAGAATAAAGAAAATCAATCAATCAGCAATAAATAAATATAATAATAAAAACTTAAGAAACCACATATAGTTGGTGGGTAGACAAATTATTTTTTCAGATTAAAATGAACAAAGCATTATTAGAGCCCTGTAGACATGACAAAACACGACTATAGTCACATTTATACTTTTTTATTTACAACATATTGCACAACTGCAGGGTCTTGAGACACATGCTAACTCGCAAACTAGAGAGCTAGCGACCTAAACGGTAGCCTTCAAGTTATTTCCTTTAAACTTAAATAGCCAAAAACTTACCACTTCCACACGGATAGGGAGGATAACTATTAACAGTTATTTAACCTTTAACATGAACATTAATCAAACGTAATAATTTTTTCTGGGTACATGATACCATACAGCATCCATATCAAACTTGCGCGGGCCGCACTAACATTAAACTTTCATATCAAGGCGGGGGCCTCAAACTAGTGTCCTGCGGGCCACATTTGGCCTGCGGGCTGCGTGTTTGAGACCCCTGTTCAACTGCTTACTACTAAAGAACAAAAAAAGGTAAAAACAAACTTTTTTTTCTGATGAAAGATGAGTGTAATCATTCTTTTGGTGTGTATATCATATCTATATATGTCTATATAGTCTTAGAACACAATATTCTGTGTGCCTTAAAAAATCAGCCAAAATCATGAAAAATGTCTGGGATTGAATGAGGTAACAATGTCATAAAAATGTATTCACTCAATAATTGACTTTTGCTGAAACGCGTCATTTTTCTCTGAGTAAGACAAATCAGCTGCAGTCTCATTCCCAAAATGTTAGATTCCCAACCACTGAGTACATTTTAAGCCACAATTGTCAGGAACACTCAACAAAACAATTTCTCCACCCCAGCAGCCTGCCAGCGTTTTGAGCCCAGAAATCCAAATAATGAGCGAGTGTCAAGTTGTGACCCATAAACACAGTGACTGGGGTGGCCGCAGAGGCCACATGTGAGCAGGTGTTGTTGCCGAGCAGGTGGTTAGAGGCGGAATGGTGGCAGGCTGCCGTAGGGAGTCTTGGAGATGATGCGTGTGGACAAAACTGTCGCTGCAGAGTGTCGCATCGCCACAGCCGCCTGTCACGTCCTGTACTCGCCCCGAATACTGATGTAGCATAGCGAGCGTTACTGCTGCATGCACTAATGGCGTAGTCGGAAGGGATGGGGAAAATAACTGATATGAACTGATGCATTGATATGAATACAGATTCCTTTAAATGTCATTACTGTCTTATTCGTGTCCTATAGTTTCACATCAGCTAACACAGTATTGTGCAAAAAAAAAATTGTGTGCATTAATGACCATTAAAAAAAAATTGCAGGCTTAATAACAGAAAGCAATATATGATGAAAGTACATATTTGCATAGGGAGATAATTGAAACCAGCAATAAAAGCCTGTTGTTCCGGCAATCACGTGTGGTGCTTGTGTGTCATGTTTAAATGTATCTTCTGTATTTTAGTTCATTTAGCCATTTTTATGAATGAAAAACCTACTTTAGGCTGCACGGCGGATGAGCGGTTAGCACGTAGGCCTCACAGCGAGAAGACCGAAGTTCGATTCCACCCTCTGTCATCTCTGTGCGGAGTTTGCATGTTCTCCCCGTGCATGTGTTGGTTTTCTGGCTGGCTGTACCTCGCCCGAAGACAGCTGGGATAGGCTCCAGCACACCCGCGACCCTCGTGAGGATAAGCGGTAGAAAATGCATGCATGAATGAATGAATGAAATGAATAATGCCTATTTTAGGGCAGCACGGCGGTCGAGTGGTTAGCGCGCAGACCTCACAGCTAGGAGACCAGGGTCCAATCCCAACCTCGGCCATCTCTGTGTGGAGTTTGCATGTTTTCCCCGTGCATGCGTGGGTTTTCTCCGGGTACTCCGGTTTCCTCCCACATTCCAAAAACATGCTAGGTTAATTAGCGACTCCAAATTGTCCATAGGTATGAATGTGAGTGTGAATGGTTGTTTGTCTATATGTGCCCTGTGATTGGCTGGCGACCAGTCTAGGTTGTACCCCGCCTCTGGCCCCAAGACAGCTGGGATAGGCTCCAGCACCCCCGCGACCCTCGTGAGGATAAGCGGTAGAAAATAATTGAATGAATTAATGCCTACTTTAGCCAAATGTGTCAAAGTTGCATCAATATGCATATTCACCCATAAAACAGCATGATTTTTTTCATATATTTTTTAAAAAATAGAGTGAAAATTTGAAGTGCAAAGTGGAGAGGGATGACTGTAATTGATTTTTTCCTTGAATTTCTGTAATATTCTTCCACTGGTGGCACTTTGCTGATTTAATTAGATTTCTTTTTTCTATCTGCCCCCCCACACCCCCCACCCGACCTCCCATAGTTCAAACCATTAGAGCTGAAAGTGAGCAGCGGTAAAGTCCCCCGGGATTTGACTGTGATGATGGCAAATATAGTCCAATACCCAAACAGTACTTAGTTGTGTCACACGAGTGGTGATTCTGTGGCCTTCAGGTGCCATTGCAGAAGTGCTGAGTGTCACAACAGAATACTCCCCGAATGACACGGAGATCGCTGACGTGTAAAATATGGCTTCTCGGTACCTCATTATGCAGCAATGAGTGTCACTGCTCATGGTGACAGTGTCACTTATGATGATGAGTGTGGCTGTAGCCTCAGGCTATTTACACAGGAAAAATGTGAGGTGCTGCGAAGAAAGCTCATCCTGGGCTGTTTTTTCCGAGTATGTTGACCTAAATAAGGCAATCACTGTGGACGTTATTGTATACACACATACACATTAATAATACCGTAGTATGGCGACAGTATTGAAAGTAGCAAGTGTTTATTTCACGGGCAGTGGAATGACACAACATTCATTTTCTATTGTTTGTCGCAACATCTGCTCATGGTGAGCCGCACCCGAGCCTCATCAGGCGAATGCATCACAGCGTCTGGCTGATTTTCCAGTCACAATGACACCAACGCACGAGAATCTTGGAAGCGCTGCAGATAAAGTCAAGTTATGTTATTACTTTCATGAATCTCCACCAGTGCGTTTGACCTTCATGGAACACAATTGCTGTAACAAGGACAGTGATGTTTGTATGTGTTAACCAATGCTGGATGTTTCGTGGCTTCCTCCTCGAGGAATACGATGCCTTTTAGGGTAGTGATGCTACTATATGAGCATCACTACCACGGTCATTATGTACTACATTATGTACATTAACACAGGTCTTACTTGACCATCATTACACCTGCATGAAATGGATGCGTAATTCATTATTTACTACCATAATTATGTATGTTGTTTCTGCAGTCATGCAATGACAAAATAAGCCACATCTCCGTCGGGGTTGTGGCGTGCACACTATGCGCAAACGTCAACTCGGCTTGTTGTCTCAGTGTCATGGGCGAGTGATGATGAGAGGAGAGAGAGAGACCAGTCAACCCAGCCTTTAACATTTTTTGGAAAAGCACAGTTATGGAGTTATGAGTATATGCAATTACCACCGTAGCTGTAGAGCTATTTTCCAGCAAATTTTTGGTCAAATTCTGAATTGTTCACATCCATGGGTATTAGAGGTTGCACAATATGAGTTTCATTTTATACACAAAACCCTGGCGAGTCTCATTTTCAATAAAACTAAAAAACATTCACTAAACACCTTATCAGGGTTTTATAAGCGGAAGGAGGCCGATATGGAGTTGTTCATTGTTTTTGTGTGTGTGCTATCAACAAAGCACACACACAAGAGCTATTTTCTAGCAAATTTTTGGTCAAATTCTGAATTGTTCACATCCAGGGGTATTAGAGGTTGCACAATAGATGAGTTTCATTTTTATACACAAAACCCTGGCGAGTCTCATTCTCAATAAAACTAAAAAACATTCACTAAACACCTTATCAGGGTTTTATAAGAAGAAGGAGGTCGACATGAAGTTGTTCATCGTTTTTGTTTTTGTGTGCTATCAACAAGTAAAGCACACACATACTGTACCGTATCCCATATGGTGATAATATAAAAATGTCATTGATCATGTCACCAAAAGCATTAACCAAACCAAACTGTGACAAAGTAAACAAAGAAAAAAAAAAAAAAAAGAGGCGTGCACGGCTATCGTGTGCAAGGTCAGGAAAAAAAAAGCCGCAGGGTAATTGAGTGAAGCTCGGCTACAAGCTGCAAATAGGGAAAGACGGCTGGCGAATCCCAACTGTAGCTCTATCAAGTCTGGTGGGGTCGAACACGGGATGGATGCCTGGAATGACTGTTTTTCTATTCCTGCTTGGTGGAAATATATCTACAAGTACAATAGACATAGAGCTAGTCACCAGGTACCAGGTTCCAGGTACCCTCAAATATTGTGTAGGCAAGATGCTGCATCCATTCTTGGCCACAAACCCTCTTTCTGTCCTTCACCATCCTTTTAAAAAACGTGCCGCAAGGCTTTGTAATGCGCCGTCCGAGCCAATTTATCTCAAGAGGCACTGAGCTGTCCATCACGGTGTGCTGAATCCACAACATATGACTTTCCGCCATTGGTACTCTTTCTGGGAAGAATGGGAATTGTGCGTGTCTGGATGGTGAACGGTCATTTGGGGAAGCGACACTTCTAGCTTATCTGACCTTGAGGTCGCCTCTGCTAAATTGCCTCGCCTTTTATTTGTGCATCTTTGCTTTAGCTTATCTCCTGCTCCCATCAGAAGGAGTGCCCCCCCCCCCTTTGAACTACAATGAAGGTCATCCCATCACCATTACTGGCATTGGTCATGGCTTTCTTATTATTATTTAATTATGTTTTATACTTGATTCATTTTGAGATAAAGCTAATTGTCAATTGAGGAGAAGATGTAAGGCCCAAGAAGAAGAATAAGATTAAGGCGGATTAGTTTATTGATTACACAGAAAGCAGTCAGGTGGCCATTGATTGGGCAAACAGACAATTTTTGACCTTAAGGCGCCTGTGATGAGTCAATAAGGACCCAGCAGGAAGAATACATGTTTACGTCCCAGTGTTTGAGTCCGGAAAGTAAGAATATACGTATGCTTGGTGGACGAGTGGTTAGTATGTAAGCCACACAGTCAGGAGATCGGCAAGATGTGGGTTCTCTGCTTGAGCATCTCTGTGTGGAGTCTGGCCATCCGTGGGTTTGCTGTATGCTAGGTTAATTAGGACACAAAATTGTCCATGTGAATGGTTGTTTGTCTACATGTGCTCTGTGATTGGCAGGCGACCAGTTCAGGGTGTACCCCGCCTCTGGCCCGAAGACGGCGTAGTGCCGATGACCATGCAGAATGGATCGAAAGAGTGGCGGTTATTGTGAACTGTAGCGTTGTCCTGTTGAAAAACCCAGTCCTTGGAATGACCCCTGCAAAATCTCCACATAGCAAGCTGCCATTTGACACCCCTGCACAACCTGAAGCTCCATTGTTTGAAGGAAAAAGCACCCCAGATCATGATGGGATCTCCTTGTCTCCAAGCCATCGGGACTTTGGTGCGTTCATGCAAATTCCAAATGGGCAATCAGGCTGGTTCTTATTAAGTTTGATCCAGGAATGTTATGTTGTTGACATAAAATATATATATAATATATATAATAACATAAAATAGGTCACCTTGGAAGACTTTTTTAAAAAGCTAGTTTAATATCACCAGCACCAACTTATCAATATAAGATTACCGTGTGAGTCGTGCGCATAATAAAGGAATTTCCACTTTCCACTCTGTACTGGAAGTAGAAAACCGGATTCATTATAGAAAGAAGTCAGACTACCATTGCTGCATATGCCACCTGACTGGTGATGCTCCTGCCACCTGTCATCCCAAACAGCTGCAGGGGGTATAAAAGAGCAGACAGGCTTCCGACGGGAATGTGACCAGATAAGATATAATGCTTCAAATTAGGTCAGCGCTGCGTGGATGGTTGGTGATGGTCCTGGTCTGAAGGCGGGAGGTCTGCTGTCCTCACCTTGTCTAACTTGCCTCTGTTCCCAAAGAATGGAGTAAGTGTACTTCTTCAACTTGTTTTATCTTAAAGAATAATAATAATAATAATAATAATAACATATTGTGCTTTTTCTTCCTAAACATTTTGTCACTCTGTTGTTTGACCCTCGACCGCTGATTATTGTACTGAAAGGTGTTTTGCCCCCCGGTATGGTATCATACTGGCGTATTTAATCCAAGCGTGAATAGCCGAGTCGGCCCCAGAGGCGCTGGATGTGCTATGAGTCTATATTGGAGCATCTCCAGCTGTCTGATAACATTAAAAGCTTCTACGGTGTAATGACACTGGTCGCATCGCTTCAGGCTGCTTTTTGCGTCATTTACCTCATTTGCATTAAGACACAGTATGGAAACCCAACGTTCTGACTCAGAAATGATTCAAAACCAAAAAAAATCTGAACACCATAAAACAAATGTAATGCACATGAAAAAATGCTGTAATCACCGGAAACACTTCAGAATCAAAATGTAATTTAAAAGAATACTAACTGGGTCAAAAACACACACAAACCTCCAACAAAACAGACGTTAACATGATAACACTACCTTTGTACTCGTGTTTCTCACCATATTATTGGCCCCATGGTGGGTTATTTTGCAGCCCTACTCAATTTAAAAAATTGCAGTGCAACTGAACACCTCTTCATCCCAGGGTCCAAAGTCCTTTATAGCAGAGATCCAATGTCCCTTATTGATATCTGCTGGAGAAGCGTGTGATAAAACAGTCCCTTTCAATTTGGGTCGCCGCTTGCTATTGAACTGTGATAGGGCGTCCTGCAGCCAAACCAAGTGAGAGCCACTGCATTGCTGACTCCTAAAGAGCAGCTACACACAATAACCCACACAGAAAACCATCTAGATCTTCCAGAATCTGCACCTATTCCAGATGGATTTCCTTTGATTTGTGCTTCCTGCCGAAATGACCCGCCTCCGGGCTTGCCCACTGCGCCAAAGTGCTTCCTAACTATGAACCATATAAGAAAGTCCGTCTCTCTGTGACATCACAAAGGGGCAGTTTTTGAAACCGAGCATTTTGAGCCATCCCGAACTTCTTTCAGGGATCCCTTCCAAATGTACAAACCTCATTATCTGAAACTTTGGTATTGTTCAACACGAGAATTCTACATTTATATATTCTAACTACATTTGTGTGTCGGAAAAGTTGAAAAAGCATAATAGGTCCCCTTTAATCCAACATGTTTTTGTTTTCTACTGTAAAATGTGTACAAAAAATTGAACATCTTGTACCTCTATTCTGAGAAGGTAGGAATTAGATTAGGAATAAAGTATCCCCACTATAATGCCTTTTATTAACTGGCTAGGTAAAGTCGTAAGAAATCACTGTCTCATAGACATAAACCACAATATTGGTTTGTAAGCTGCAACTATGTGGTTTTCATTTATGTTTTTTTTTGTTTGTTTGGGGGTTTTTTTTGCGCCTTCTAAGTGCTTCGCCCGTCTATCCTGTAATCCAAACAGACAGCGCATGTGAGACAGTGGCAAGGTTTTACGTGCCTTCAGAAATGTCACAACGCATTGCTTTTGGTCAAACACACTCGTTCTCACATGTCACATGGTATAGCAGTACAGGAAAATGGAAGTTAGTCATGTTCTTTTGGAGGCTTCAGCTCATGGCGTGCAATTTGTCTCACTGGTGAGGTGAAATGTCATCAGGAAGGGTCGGGCGGATAAGGGAAGGGGGATTTGATTCTCCTTGAATTTCTGTTTTGACCTTCAGAGTTTGAATAGCTGTATAGAAATATGAAGTCATTCATATTTAATTGTATTTGTTCATACTTCTGTCGGATAACTCAATTACTGCTCTCTCACCCTTCTGTTGCCGTTACGCCTACATAAGCAGCTCAAACGTCCGCCCTCGTGGAATGACTTTCTACAAGATGTTGGAGTGAGTCTGCATGTGGGAATTTTACTCCATTCATTCATTGATTCATCAGTCCACTGCAGTGTTCCATATATGTGTGAATAAAATGTATTTAATGCCACAATAGATTCACTCGGAGAGCGAGATACTTCAGATAAAGTGCAGCACCCTTGAATGCTTTTAATGTTTTACAAGGATGATTGAAAATAGTTAACTGACATTTGCATCCTTTAACGTTAACGAGGAGAGGGGGGGAAAAAGCTTTCAGAGCACTTTGTCGGCTTGCGTTCATGATGTGCAGCATGTAAAAGTGTGCTGTAATTATCCTCCCAGGAACTACTACTTGTTAGAATGTCAATGACCTCCCCAGTGGTGCTGAGGAGGGTCTTTCAGGTGCCAAACAGCGATCGTGGCAGTAGATTTAGTCGTATTTTTAAAATCTGCCGGTCTGCGAAGAGACCCCCAGAAGCCTGTGATGCATATGCATGATTTGTACAGTGCACGCATACGCATTGCTAGCTCATTAGTGACTGCTAGCCCAAGGCTTCCAACGGGGAGAAGGCCTAATTGCACAGTTCAGCAACTCTGATAGTGCTCCAAGCGTTTTGGACTCCACTACCCTCAGTGAGTGCCAGGTGCAAGCACCTCCGGACATATTTCGTTATTCTGAGCTTTTTTTTTTTAATCACAGCTGTCATAGCCAGACTTGGTGCACAGTTTGTTTCTGAAGCAGAAAAAAATAAGTTAAGTTTATAAGCGGTAGAAAATGAATGAATGAATGAATGAAAGTTAATGAGCATTTGCAAACACTTGAAGAAAATAGTGACATCCTCTGGTTTGGAGGCTAAACTACAGTGGATGTGTGTGTATCTTGGGGTTAACACTCACAAATATCACATTGCTGCTAGTACACTCATAATGTATCTTTTGTTCGCTCCTTGTTGAAATTACCCTAAGATTCATGTTTAGTCAGCAAAAATAAAACAGGAAAGGGACAAATAACTAAAATGTATTTGTTGTGCTTCAGCAAAAATTATAGTGCAGTGTTTCTACATTTTGTACATTTTGCTGCCATCTTGTGGCGACTTTTTAACTGACGCTTGGCGCGGCTCAAACAGCGCATGCGCGTGTGTCCCTATTCGCTTACCGTAGTTGTTATGCGAAAAGTGGATGACGTACAATCTGACAGGTAAGAACAATTTGTACTTTATGGTATCAGATATCAGTTCAAATATAAAACTCCGACCGTTTTAAGAAGCATTTCTGACCCCTACTATGGTTTAGCTTGCGTGGTTCTGAGAGAAAGAAAGAGAAAACGTCAAAGCAAGATCAGCTGATTGACCTTACCATTCCCTTAATACAAACTCACCTATTATGTAATTTTCAAAGTTGTACAATTTCAATTAACTTAAAACTGTCTTATTTCTACTATTTATCCAAAGCAAAGACAATTCTGTCCATCGTGAATTAGTGCCGTAATCATAACATTGCGTCAGCTATTGTGTTGTAACTAGCTTTGGCTAGCTCTTGGCTAGCTAGCTCTAACTTTTACTTCCCAAACAGCTTGGTTGTGTTCCGCTTTACATTAATATTTGTTAATGTTTTCTAACAGGTCAGTGGCTTTAAAGAAGAAGGTAAAGGTGGACTGCCAGTGATGCCCAGCACAGTAAGAGACATTTCTAGCGTCTCCATGTCATGGTTAGCTACCATCCGGTTAGCTAGCATGTTACGTACTCTTGTACGCCGGACCTCGTTCAAAAAACGGCCACTTTAAGGGAACGATGTGAGATTGGGATCTTTAGATATGATAGATTTAAATGCTTTTTAAGTACATCGTCTCGATAGATATACTAAATACATTGAGCCAGTTTTAAGGACCACTGGTACATACGCATTTTGTTGTTATTGTTATGTACGGTCCGGTAATCGGGTTTTTAAATCATGCTTTCTTCCGTTTTGTAGGTGTTGTGTAGTGGAGGCCGGCTTGTCCGTTCCCGGCAGATGTTAGCTGCCCTGAAGGTCTGCAGCGTCAGAACCTTCTCTACTGCAAACCCAGATGAACCTTATATAGCTGTATCACACGCAGACTCGGGTAAATGTTGTATTTAAGTTCAGACCTGTACTAGAAAGTTAACTAACAAGTAATAACATGTACTGCCATGTAGGCCCCAGGACCGTGTGGCCTGATGAGAACATGGGACCTTTTGGCCCTCAGGACCAACGCTTCCAGTTGCCGGGTAATGTTGGCTTTGACAGCCACCTGGAGGGCGTGGAAGAAAAGAGGAAAACTATTGGGGACCGCGTGGTTCCGGATGTACTGACGGCACCATGCAGTGCAGAGAGACACCAGTTCATACTGGCCCAGTTTGTCAATGAGTTCCAGGTAAGAATTCACACCTTTCTGAGACATTTCAATGTCTTGTGGGGCCAGAAATTCTATTTAAACTTGGAACCGTTTTTCAGGGGAAACTGGGTCCCTTATCTAAGCGGGTTCACAAAGCTGAACAGTATTTTAATCAAACGGACACGGATTGTTCCATTAATTCCTGCCCGGAACTGTTAAGAAAAGGTGAGGACTCTTTTGGAGTTGGACTTGCCGTGATTCTCCGTGTGAAGCTAACAATCAAATCTGTGGCTGACAGACCTGGAGCTGTTGTTCCCGACGGCGCCCAACACGTCCATCACCGTTGTAACAGTCTCGCAGAGAAGCGGTCGGCTGGAGGAGACGCAGCCAGACAAAGAGCAGCTGCTCAGCAGAGTAGGTCTCCAGGTGTACAGCGAACCTCTGAACTTGAATGCATCATAGATCGCACAATTTGTATTATATATGTATTATTTTCTGTATTTCATGTCAGTGTTTTCATACGAGAGGTGTGAAGAGACTCTCACTGTGCTTCCCCTTCATTATAGTTTGTGAGCGGCGCAAAGGAGATGTGTTTTGCCCTCTGGACCGCAGGCTACTGGGCCGACTTTATTGACCCGGCAACAGGAGAAGCTGTGAGTTATTTACTTGTACATTTAATATCTAATATCATGGCTGGTTAGGATATTAAGCATTTTGAAGCCAATATTGAAAAATATTCAGGTGGTTGATGTGTGCTCCAATAATTAATCAAAAGGGTAATTTTGGTCAGTTAACAATATTTTACATAACTGCCAACAAGCAACAGTATTAACTAAGCAGTATAGTGGTTTGTTTATTCATTCATTCATTCATTTTCTACCGCTTTTCCTCACGAGGGTCGCGGGGGGTGCTGGAGCCTATCCCAGCTGTCTTCGGGCGAGAGGCACGGTACACCCTGGACTGGTCGCCAGCCAATCACAGGGCACATATAGACAAACAACCATTCACACTCACATTCATACCTATGGACAATTTGGAGTCGCCAATTAACCTAGCATGTTTTTGGAATGTGGGAGGAAACCGGAGTACCCGGAGAAAACCCACGCATGCACGGGGAGAACATGCAAACTCCACACAGAGATGGCCAAGGGTGGAATTAAACCCTGGTCTCCTAGCTGTGAGGTCTGCGCGCTAACCACTTGTTTGTTTAAATTATCGTTATTTATTCTAAATTATTTCAATTATTTATACAAATTACTGTTTACGCTGTACATTGTTCATATTTGATGTAATCTATTTATTCTCCACATTATTATTTATTATTATTATTATACGGGAGCCAGGCAATTATGGCGTTTGTATTGTATGTTGTTATGGTTTCACAGTTATCATTTTGTTCAACTGTTTTTATTTGAACATAAATCATAATTGCTATCTTCATGTTTTCCCAACAGTTCTTTGCGTCCCCAGTAAGTCCAAGTGCGAGACAAACGGGAGAAGAGGAGCCACGGCATTCCGGATTCCGTATCGAGATGTCGGGCACCTGCACGGTTATCCGCCACATTCTGAGAGGAACACCTCTGTTTGTGGGGACTGTTTTCACCAACGCACCAACACACAGCGCCATCATCACGCGACTACAAGGACTTTCACCAGAATTGGACGACGAGGTGGAATAGCGGCATTTTGGGTTCTCCCATGTCAATCCAGTCTCGGCCACAAAGCGTGTGTATGTGTGTGTGTGGTTTGTTTTTGTGTATCTAAAGTAAACGTACCACACTGCAGCAACCTAGTAAAAGGAAGTGGACTGGACTGAACCATGTCGGCACCCTCCCAAGTGCTGACCCTGGACATGCGGCAACGCCCCGCATCCGCACACCTGTACTGTGACAGTTAGCCTTTGAGCGGTCCTCCCCAGAGGATGTCTTAGCAGGTTCCAATTCATCACATGGATCCTGCACTCAGGCAGCTCCAATTGTTAGCAGTTTTAAATATGATCTCACTAAGTCATCTTGGATTCAGCTGCTGAACCAATAAAGTGACTTCCTGTCAGGCTGCACTGAAAAAAAAACATCTTCTGTAATTTCGATTTCTCACAAGAAGCCACAACAGCTACTTCTGAGTTGAGGTCCTGTGTCAGAGCTTCTTGGTGTTGTTAGAAGCCTGCAGCCACATGTGCCCTTGCTCATAGGCCAGAGAAACCTTTGCTGTCTTTTTCTTAAAAAAAGCCCTAACTTTAGTAAAAAAGTCTCTCTTTTTTGGTGCCTTGAGATGATGCCTCATTGCCCGAGCAAGAGCTTCTACGAATACAAGTTGACAGCGTGCCATTGAGCAATACAAACGCTCCTTGGATCCAAACTCCTGACAGAGATCCTTGTAGATGTGAATGTGGAAGTCCCCGATGTTGAGCAACAGGTTAGGGCGTGTTTCTACCACAGCGCTCATGAGATGCGCCAACATCCAATCGATGTCCATCTCCAGCACTGATTTCGAGTTGGAGTGAGCAATATGGTCCGTTAGCTTCCACAGGAACACGGTGCAAAAAGTGTTTTCTTTCTTCGTCCACGTTTCTGCAGGAGTGCGATTGCTAATGTTTTCTGTCCTTGTGCGCACTTTAGCAGGCGTGTGAGTTTTCAAATTTCTTTGCGCCCGGTTTAGCACAGGAGTGGGAAGAGGAGCGACCAAGCCGTTGGTTGTCTCTTCCGATGAATCGCTGTCCACGCATTCCTCTTCACATCCAGCGTCGCCATCTTGCCTCATGGTTTCCAAACAACTCTTTAGTACTGAAATAGTTTGTAAAGCTATTTCCCCGATCTCAGACACTTGGTGCGGAACGTCCGGATGTGGCAAAGGGGTTGGCGGCGAGGAGATATTGGACAGTGCTGTGTTCACCGTATGTGACACCTTCGCGGCGACCATCTCCAGCAGTTGATCTCCACATGGCAACTTAATGTCTCTGGCGTTTATCGTGTCCTTCAGAGCCAGCAGAAGCGAATCCCAAATGCATGCATGAATGTCATCCTCCGTTACGCACGAGTAGTTGAGGGCCCGAATCGGAGTGTCACAACCTTTCCTGAAAAGGGGGGGGGTAAAAAAAAAAAAAAACGTATTAGTACTGAATTCAGAATTCTCTTCAAGGATTGGACTCACTCTATGATCTGGGCGTGCTCTTCCACCTGAGGCACCACAACGACGAGCACTTCCTGGGAGATTTTATACAGGATACTTTGCCACATTTTCAACAGCACCATAAAAGCATTGCGATCAAAATGACCGTATTCTATTAAGTCCCACATCCTGTTGGGGAAGGAAATGAGTCGTTAGCGTCCGACCTTTCTGTTGAATGAATTTTAGGACTGTTTTCTGGTACTTACTCGGTTGTCATGCCATCCAGATGTAACTGTAATTCACTCTTGAAAAACTCGGATGCAAGTAGCGGCATGTTCAAGTTGCTGCATCTCAGGTGTTTGGGTTCAATTGGGGACTGACGTAAAGAAAATAAGGAATGTAAACACCCAAACATGTGTTATGAACACACAATAAAGATATGACATAATATGATTGACATTATCAGATACATATTCATTCTTTCATTTTCTACCGTTTTTCCTCACGAGGGTCGCGGGGGTGCTGGAGCCTATCCCAGCTGTCTTCGGGCGAGAGGCGGGGTACACCCTGGACTGGTCGCCAGCCAATCACAGGGCACATATAGACAAACAACCATTCACACTCACATTCATACCTATGGACAATTTGGAGTCGCCAATTATCCTAGCATGTTTTTGGAATGTGGGAGGAAACCGGAGTACCCGGAGAAAACCCACGCATGCACGGGGAGAACATGCAAACTCCACACAGAGATGGCCAAGGGTGGAATTGAACCCTGGTCTCCTAGCAGATACATATTATTATTGTACTGCTGTGCTGCAGTGATGTAGACCCTCATTGCATCACACTGAGAGGTTATTACGGTAAATGTAATATGGGGGGCCTCAAATGTTTTATTTATTTCAGACATATTACACTAAGAAACATTATTTAATAACATTTAAATACGTTAAAAGTGAATATATTACTGATAAATTACTTCAGAAATAGACGAGTATGATTGACTTACATCATTCTGGGAGTGAACCGATCGACACCTTTGATCGATATTCATGTTTTTGCTTCTATGGAATAGAAATTCATCTAATTTCCTGTCTTAATTAACCCTTTCCAAAAAGAACAGTTCACCGCGTCGTCAAGAAAACAAGTTTGTAGTCCACACTGCCGCTGTGTCATTTGACGCGTTCCACCTTGACATTGGACGTGTTGCGTCGGAACACGACAGTCTTGTCATGTGACGTCATCCAACACTTCGCACACGCGCACTCACTCCACTGTTGTGTTACATTGCAGTGAAAAAAGCATCAAGTCAATACAACAAGTAGTTGTATTATTGACGCACAGGTAAGATGTGTATTGATTTAACAATGAATTCGTTACTTAATACTAATATTAAAACTGTCAACTGGAAAATATCTGTTATGTTTGAACAGAAGTGATGATTACCATATATGCTGGACCTGTACATATACCAAAATGACCTCACTAGGTATCGAATCCTGATCCCCTGCACCATGAACCACTGGTGCTCACATCTCAGCATCATCTAACTATACATCATGTCCAAAAAAAGTCTTACTATAGATCACGTCTAAAACAAAGACTTGTCCAAAAAAATGCAAAAAAGCCTTACTTTAAAAAAAAAACTGCATTTATTAAAAACAGAAAAAAATACATAAAAAACAGTCTTCAATGCTTTTGCTTCCAGCTTATACCCAACACTTTTTCAGTGCTTTGGTTCCGTTTTTTCACAAGAAAAAACATCGATAAAACATTCCACTATGATATATCATATGATATACTATATAAATGAACAAATCAAGAGTAAATAAAATAAATCAGTAATAAATAAATAAAATAATAAGAAAAACTCACAAAACCACATAATATTGATTCTATGGTGGGTAGAGAAATTATTATTTTTCCAATTCAAATCAACAGTATTAACAATTATTTAACCTTTAACATGAACATTAATGAAATGTTATCATTTGACCCAATTAGCAAGTTAGCATCGTACTCCGTTCATCTGGGAGCGGCGTCGTAACTTTAACCACATGTTTGATGAGCTGCTTTATCTTGTGACTTGTAAAGTTTGAGACCCCTGATCTAAAATGATTAATTTGATTAATTTGATTAATTTCCACAACTTTACAAAAATAAATAAAGGACACATCAGTCAATTGACCCTGCAATCATTTTAATGTCTGTTGACATTAATTAATGGACATAAACTATACACAAATACATATATAAAAACCTATAAAAGATATTGTTGTTGATGTTGTTGTTCACCTTTTTATACAAACAGTATTTGTGTCTCATATACATCCTAATGAGAGAACGCTGACGATGATGATGATGATGATATCCCTCAGTGTCCCTGCATGATGTCCTCTGGTCGAGCTCACCAGAGGGGACGTTGAAGAGAAAACAGCAGCGCTCTCGTTTCTGGGAACCAACAGGTTGCAAATATTCCCTTGGCAGCAAGAGGAGCACACCTGACATTTAAATCACACGCATTCCTTTCAACTCTACGCATCTCAAATCACAGCAACACTCAACGTTGAGTTCAATCCTACCAGAGAACCATCTTCAATGACTTCAGCGCAGCCTGTGAACTGACACTCTTCCAGAGTGACACACCGCTTGGTCACGGAGATGCTGTCGCCATGGTGATCCATCATGTGGATGGTGTAGCAGTATCTAGTATCTAAAAGATGTGCCATATGTTACTTTGCAAGAATATCTTCATAACTTCTTCTGGTGTCGTGATTACCTTTCGGACAGTATACATCTGGTGCCCAGCGGTTACACTCGTAGTTATCTGGAGCATCTTGACATGTGAAGCACTTGAATCCTCCGGGATGAGGCGTTGCTGTGGAAACCAGACACACGTGTTATGTTCATTTTTCACACTACCAAGATATTCCATTCAAGGTGTGTGAATGGGTTTACTTCAGAGCAGGGGTCTCAAACACGCGGCCACTAGTTTGAGGCCCCCGCCTTGATATGAAAGATGGATGCTGTATGGTATCATGTACCCAGAAAAAAATATTACGTTTGATTAATATTCATGTTAAAGGTTAAATAACTGTTAATAGTTATCCTCCCTATCCATGTGGAAGTGGTAAGTTTTTTGGATATTTAAGTTTAAAGGAAATAACTTGAAGGCTACCGTTTAGGTCGCTAGCTCTCTAGTTTGCAAGTTAGCATGTGTCTCAAGACCCTGCAGTTGCGCAATATGTTGTAAATAAAAAAAGTATAAATGTGACTATAGTCGTGTTTTGTCATGTCTACAGGGCTCTAATAATGCTTTGTTCATTTTAATCTGAAAAAAATAATTTGTCTACCCACCAACTATATGTGGTTTCTTAAGTTTTTATTATTTGCTGTTTTATTATTATTATTATATTTATTTATTACTGATTGATTGATTTTCTTTATTCTTGATTTGTTTATTTATTTTTCATCTTATTTTGTGAAGAAAAATAAAAAGTAAGATATTTGAGAACAGTGGAATGTTTAATCAGAGCTTTTCTTGTAGAAAATCGGAACAAAAGCAAAGTTTATTCATTTTTCTGTTTTTAATAAATGCGTTTTTTTTGTTTTTTTGGAAAACCTGACAAGCCCAGACCCTAGCTCCAGTGGCCCCCCAAGTAAATTGAGTTTGAGACCCCTGCTATAGAGAGATGCTAGATGCTACTATAGAACACCGCTATAGCGTACTGTACAATATATGCTCCGCCTACTTGAAGGGTGTAGGTGAATGATGTCCTTCCTGGTGAAATCCCGCATCTGCACCATTTGAAGGTTGCTCAGCAGTAGTATCTGGGCCACAGTTGGCCAGGGCTCCATCACTGACCCCAAATATCTTCATGCACTTCAAAATGGAGCCAAGTGAACCCTGAGAAAAAGGAGGGCAAATTATATCCTTTTTTTTTTTTATCCACTGTGCAGAAAAACTGAACTCATTCATTCATTTTATTTGTCCACTTGTACTCTTCATGTCAACAAAAACATTGTAACGATCGTGCCCTCCTATAGAGGTAACGAGGCTACAACGCACTTTCGAAAATGCTCGTTTGCCACCACTACGGCAGTTTAATGACTCCAAACCAAATTTTTGCAATTATTGTGTTTACACTGTTTAGATATAATACATGTAATAAACTGAACATTTTCTGGAAACAAAATGGTCTTTTGATTAAATAGTACGTGATAATAAGATCATCACATGGTTATGTATCTATGATACATAACCATGATACTGACACTTGGGGGCATGATACCTGGCCTGATACCAGACAAACCATGTGATAACGTACATATAATGACGTACGTATATATGGCGTGTGTGTAACTTCCTGTAATTGTTCCCCTTGTACACAGATCATGACAGCAGTTTTCTTACAGCTGAGTCTAATATAATGATGCATTTACGGACCCCCACTACCTCTGCTGATGGACTTGTTCTGTGGCCATTACAACATTACACACCGTCTGACCTGGTTTCACCCCTGAATTGAGATCAGTGTTTATTTAAAGAGGCTTTCAGTTGCCTGGTGCTTCTTTTTGTGTCTTGGATCCTCAGGCCATATATACAGTTCTACGTACCGACTTCTGTACATGCTTGTTTTTCTTTTGCGTTATACATGCTCCAATAAAAATGAAGCCCAGGCAACCTTTCGACTACACGTGACGGATTCTGTGCAGAGAAACACATCAAGTGCCTTCTTAACTTGAGCCGCCGTGCTTTAAACATGAAAGGTTGCTTTGCACGACTGGTACTCTTGAGTCGAGTTCTCCGCAGCGGACCTCAGTTGCACAATATAGGTTAATTTAGCAGGACTCACAGAGATCCATTCGTTAAGCTTCTCAGAGTGGTGGTTAAGCACATCAAGACATTCTGAGTCCTTCTTGACTCGCTGTCTTTGAGCATCCTGACCAATCCCGGGAGTCCTGCATGCCTGGAGTATAAATCTGGTTTGATGAGGGTGGGGGAAGTGGAGTCCCGGTTAAAAGGCTGCTAAGAGAAATGTGTATGGTCGGTTTGGATCTTCTGTTCTCTAGCTGAAACTTGCAGATTAAGAGTGTAAAAGTTGAATTCTGCAGCACGTTACCATTCAGACTTAGCTATTCCAATTATTCCAGCAGCTTAGTTGTCGACTAGACGCATGGCAAGGGCTTAACTTTTGCTGCTTGCATTTCTTGTTGTATGATTCCATAGTATGACACCAGGGTATAATGGACAAAATGTTCAATGCATATTAAACATATGACCCTCATGTATTGTGCAACCAGGCTCTTAATGCATCTCATTAAGTCACATAACTTTGTGTAAATAATTAAAAGATGCCTCATCTGCATGCATCCCATCTTCACTGCTGGCAACCTGAATAATTAAATAGACTATTTATAGGTTTGATGTTGAACAACAGCAAGCCCTATTGCTACATACAGCATATAACATGATAACATCAACTTAAATAGCCTTTACAGACTCTTCATGTATAGCCAGAGATGATAAAAATCGCATAACACATCTTATTCATTAACTATTTAAATAATCAATCAGTGCACTTTACTCACCAAGTCTTTTTTCTAGCACATTCCTCACATTAAGTGATTCAAACACTCCATATGATCAAGACTTACCGTTTAAGAAGCAAAGAAAGACCTCTGGACTGTTCGGAGATAGAACCCAAACTGCTGAGTGCATGTCCTGCTTTAGTGAAAATGAATGAGGGTGGAACAGCGTCACCGTGACGTCACCATTTTGGTTAGAACTGATTGACCGAATTGATTATAATTGTAAAACATTGCCTGTTGTTGAAATATAGAATTGTCCGTTGATGTAAAACATGAGGTGGTATGTTTAATTGAGTGTGAAGAGCTAATTGAATTATAAAAATTAATTTGGAGATCTTCGTGGTGTTAGGGTATAGAAATGCTAATACGTTAGCACAAACAATGAGATAATGCTTATTTGTTCGATAGTGGAAATTGTGTTTATTATATATATATATATAAAGTTATATTCAGTTATATACTATTATCAATATATTAAAATATACAGGAATCGATACATTGTCAAAAAATTGCAAATAACTATTACAAAATGTATAATCAACGACCTTTTACGTAATCACTGAACCAAAACATGGAGCTGCATTGTGTTTCCGGTGTCGAGTTGCGCGCGCATCCATCGCCATATTAAAAAAAAGACTCCTCCACTGCTCGTCAACATTCCTCTCTAAATAAGCACATTTGGACTGGTTTCGCTATATAAAGCCCACACAATGGCTGACCAAAACGGACAGTTACCGAACCCGCAAAGCAACAGCTCACCACAACCCCCCATAAGCAACACCTGCTCCCCGGCAGCAGGCGACGAACAAACACCGACCAACAAAGACAGTCCAGAGGCACCGGCGGCAAAACAAGCCGAGGGAGCCGAGGAGGAAAGCGACGATGCTTCGGCGGCAATGACATTGGACATTTCCAGTTTTAGGAAGCCTGGTGAGAAGACATTCACACAGCGCTGCCGTCTTTTTGTTGCTAATATACCGCTGGATATTCCCGAGGAAGAATTCGTTGGTATGTTCTCAAAATATGGAAACACGGCCGAAGTTTTCATTAACCGAGAGCGAGGGTTTGGCTTTATTCGACTGGTATGTATAACACTCCTCTGTCTGCTCATTAGTGTTCTCCATCTGCCGTGGATCCATGTAGTTGGCAAATGTGCTGTTTTTTTTTTTTTACTTTGTTTTAAGTAGGATGTCCGATACGATCACGTGATCGGAAATCGGGCTCGATCACGTGGTTTCAGACTTGTTTGGTATCTGACATTATCTGGGATATATATAATCAGTTTGTTTGGTATCTGACATTATCTGGGATATATATTTTTATGGGGCGGCACGACGGTCGAGTGGTTAGCGCGCAGACCTCACAGCTAGGAGACCAGGGTTCAATTCCACCCTTGACCCTCGGCCATCTCAGTGTGGAGTTTGCATGTTCTCCCTGTGCATGCGTGGGTTTTCTCCGGGTACTCCGGTTTCCTCCAAAAACATGCTAGGTTAATTGTCGACTCCAAATTGTCCATAGGTATGAATGTGAGTGTGAATGGTTGTTTGTCTATATGTGCCCTGTGATTGGCTGGCCACCAGTCCAGGGTGTACCCCGCCTCTCGCCCGAAGACAGCTGGGATAGGCTCCAGCACCCCTGTGACCCTCGTGAGGAAAAGCGGCAAAAAATGAATGAATGAATATATTTTTATGATATAAAAGTATGGACACTGTTTACTTTCCAGGAGACCCGGACACTTGCAGAGATTGCCAAAGCTGCGCTAGATGGCACGATATTGAACAATCGGCCAATCAGAATCCGCTTTGCTACGCATGGCGCTGCCCTCACTGTGCGGAACCTGCTACCGGTTGTCACAAGTGAGCTTTTGGAACAGGTAAAGGGGACGAACAAAAGTGTTCTCAATTTTATTCCATTGGTGGTGAGTCGGTGTTGTCATAATCATGATGTACCGCACATCTTCTGGTTGCAGGCGTTTTCACAATTCGGCCCAGTGGAACGAGCTATCGTAGTGACGGATGACCGTGGACGGCCCACTGGGAAAGGCATAGTGGAGTTTGCAAACAAAGTGGCTGCTCGTAAAGCCCTGGAATGCTGTACCGAAGGTGCACTGCTGCTAACGACGTACGTTTCACTATGAAACTATGACATTGTCCCCTAAGCTATTCAAAGCTCCTTACATGCTTGCAACAGAAGTATGAACACGTTTGCACCCGTGTCACTTAGCACACCTTGTCCAGCCATTGTGGAACCTGCAGAGCATTTTGACGATGAGGAAGGACTGCCCGAAAAGTTGTTACCAAAGACTCCAAAGTACCTCAAGTGAGTGAAATGAATGATGTATGTTATCACTTTTTAAGTTTTTAAGTTAGTTAAAACTTCATGAATCACCTTGTGATATGAAGTCCAGATGATACCTAATGCCAATGAAATTAAATGTGTCTCTTTCATCAGAGAACGAGCACGACAACCCCATTTCGCCCAGCCAGGAACATTTGACTTTGAATACTCCTCTCGCTGGAAAGCCCTCGATGAGTTGGAGAAACAGCAAAGGGAGCAAGTGGACAAGAGTATCAAAGAAGCCAAAGAGAAGCTGGAGGCTGAGCTGGAGTCAGCCAAACATGAACATCAACTCATGTTAATGAGGCACGGTAGGACGTGTTTGGACTGCTTTAGATGGCTACCTTCATGCTTCCAGCTGGCTTACACTCCTCAATCATCCTCTTCCAGATCTAATGCGACGTCAGGAGGAGTTGAGGCGACTTGAGGAGCTTCGTAACCAGGAGCTGCAGAGACGGAAGCAGATAGAAATGAGGCAATGTTCACTGACATTAGAAAAATAAGTGAGGAGAACACAAAATGTGTATGTTCTCTGAACTTAAGCGTGTTTGCAGGCATGAGGAGGAGAGAAGACGACGGGAGGAAGAGATGATGAGAACACACAGAGAACAAGACGAGCTGAGACGCCAACCAGATGGATTCAAAGTAGGCTACCAGGACAATGTGAGTGCTACCAAGTAAAACAACAACTAATCCACTCACATCTCACATATTTTGCCCAAAACCGAAGTATCTCGCAGTAAATATTTTTGAAATGTTATGAAGGCTTTTTTTCCTTCTCCTTTCAGAGGGAACAGGAAATGAGAGTGGCTGATCCGGGCCCTCGTGGCGCCATTAATATGGCAGGTATGGCCATGTTTGTGCAAACAGCGATCAATGCAAGAATGTGTGGATGATGACCACAAGTGAATAACATTAAGTGTTATACAATGCGTGTACATGTTTTGTTTTTTTTTATTAGCAAGGGTCCCCCTTTATATGCAATATAAAAGCTACACAACCAGAGTTCTATATCCGTGGCAACAACAAAAAAACACTTAAGACAGTTAAGAAGTTAAGAAGGGACACTAACCAATGTTCCCAATGTAAGTACTGTTTGTGTTATTTTGGGTCTAGATGGCTATAATCAGGCCCCAGCCGGGCCCAACACCAACCAGGGTCAAATGATGAGCATGGGTGGAAGGGGAGCAGCCATTGGCCCAGAAGGAACCGCAAACATGGCCACCATGGTTATGTCTGAAAATGCCAACATGGTAATGTATTTGTTATGTCTCCCAAGAATGTTTTTTTTTTTGGACAGGCATGCAACCAAGGTGCCTAACTCATAAGTGATGAATGAATTAGCAAGAAACTAATGGTTTGTTTCTCTCTCTTCCATTTCTCTACCAAAATCTGTGTGTTAATCACATGGATGACACAACCTAATCAACAACTACTTTGGCTGAACGGACACTTTCCTGGTTCCATACAATAGCGAGGAGATAGATATCTGATGGGTGGATCGCTAACGGGGCGAGCAGAAGCGGAGTCACCAAAGCAGCAACAGCAGCAGCCAATACCGCCAGGTCCTCCTGGTGGACCAGCACCAGGATTTGGAAGAGGGAGTCCAGTAGGGGTGTTTGATGGGCCAAATAACAAGCGCCGGCGGTACTGACATATATTTTTACCCATGTGCTGACTACATATTTTTCTATTTTTCCCTGAGATTTATGTATTTCATTATTACTATGCACCGCATAGTGTTTACTGTTTTTTTTTTTTAGTGATTTCAAGTCTACCACATCAGACTTTTGGAACTTGGTCTAGTAACATACATCTACAATAGAAATGTACATGCATTAAGCATGCTGTTTCCCTGCATGTGTTTACTTGAACTCTGGTATCTTATATGGACAACATTGTGATGTTTTGCACTTTTTGTTTGTAAAGAAAAGCATCAATCTGTTGAGATTAATTTTGTTTACATTTGAATGTTGTCTGAATTTTTTTGTACATGATGCAGTGTTGCATCTTGTTCCATTTTTTTGTCAAAATAAAACATTTTGTAGTGAGATGTGTTTCTGCGTTTTATCCCTGTGGCGATCCCACCTTCCACTAGTAGTACAAGCACAACAATTCTTTGTTGATCCTTGGAAGGATTTTGGATCTAAAGAGTTGCATTTCCATTCCATGTATACATGGAATGTATACAATGTATACAATGTACCCAGGGATTCAACATTTTGGTGAGAACCCTAAATGGATCCAAGAAAAAATATGACTGTACTACAAGTAATACAAGTTTTTTACGACTCTATCCTCGGACATGAAAACTTAACTTTTTATTTTCGTAAATTCCCAACTTTGTTCTCGGAAATTAATTTATCGTAATGTTACAAGTTTTTTCTTGTAAATGTACCACTATTGACAACGATTTTTTTCAGTAAGTATTTTTTCAGTAGGCTTAGTAGGTGTGTCCCACTGTGTACATTCTTCGCTGTCTCTTTTTAGCTGTTTTTATATCTTTAGAATGCACAAAATAGAGAGAAACACGATTGTTGATGATAGTATTTTTTTACGTGCAGTTTTCCTTTAAAGTGAATGAGAAAAAAAGTTTTTTGACCAATAACGACTATGCAAGGATTCAGTGTACACTTATTAAAAACTTGTGTAACTAACATTTCCATTGTAATTACCATAATATAGTACGTAATATAACACACAGTTATGTATCAATGATCTTGATATTACCAAAACAGCCTCTCGGTGGAACTGTAGGTCAGACTTCGTCTTCGTAGGTCAGAATCAGTGAACCACGACAGCATGGAATAAATCAATACTTTTTATGAGTGATGTGAGTCAATAGTGGCAAGAGTGAAGGTTGTGTTCCTTTTCTCTGCCGCGCCCAAGGCTGCTCATTATCAACATCATGGAAAGTAATCATTGTAGTGATCCACTTTTAACCGGGCTGATTGTGACCAATTTGGGGAAGGAAGACTTTGTGGCCTCATTTGGCTTTAGCCCAGTTTGTGGCCCACTTCTGTTTTTCTCCTGAAGCAAAATCGATTTTGGGGGCAATAACGCGCTCACATATCTGCTTGTCTGTGTTAAAAATTTCAATCTGGTTATGGGGTCAGAATAATTTGCAAAGGTGAGCCTTGTCAAAATTCTCTGCAATGAAGTTGTTTTCCAGGCTTTAGTTTACATTTGACTGGAACAATAACATCCTAAATCTTATACACTAACTGTGATCACGTAAAGTCACATATCTGTTAAAATTTGTCTTACAAGCTATCTGTCTTGTTTGTATGTGATCTAACAATATAAAACCGAGTTCTAAAAATAGAGCCAACTTTTCCTTGCCTACGTTCTGGCGCCGCCTCTGCTCTGAGCGTCGACGCATTAAGAGGGGGTACAAAAACTGCTAATCCTGACATGAGGCGTGGAGGTGGGTGGGTGTTCTTGCACCTCAACGTTACCCACTGATGCTGCTTTGCTTTGGCCATTTACTAATCACTATCTCGAGCCTAGAGAAAAATAGTGTGTGTTATTTCATCAACCAGCGAATTCCAACACGTGTACGTCCACCCGGATCTCATTAATGGGATTAGATGGTTTGAGGGCAGCTGGACATTGAGCCGCAGGTGTCTGAAGGCCGGATGGACAACATGTCTCCTCAACATCAACAAGACAGACTGAGCCGGAGTACGGGAGACAACGACAACAGACGAGTATAGATTTATTCATATTTTCTATGTTGATATTGTAATTTGTTGCTGTATATTATTATTGTTTTGGATAACAAGGATATTGTCCAACTCTCAATTTCCAATACCGATATGTCTAAAATAAAATGTGGTGTTGTATCCAGCATTTTTAAAAAATATCTGTTTACATGATCGGGCAAAAATCTGTTACGGATATCAACCGATTTTTATGCTCATATCGGGCCGATAATTATCGGTACTGATAATTATACTTGCTCATTTTTGCTCAAAAACATCTTTACACATAACATAAATCGGCAACTAAGCGCTAAACATAACACGTAACTTAAAACTGTTATTTCCAAATGCCCACAAGGCATGCTGGGTACTGTTCACAATATGAACTGTGAACAATAAAACATTGGATATCAAGAGTATGTTAACTCCTCCTTCTTTACTTCTCTGATGGCATAATAATAATTTGTAATCAAGCAAAAATGAGACAAACACGGCAAAATGTTGGGAGGAATGACCACAAGATACCCAGCATGACTTGCGGTGGAAACATATGGTTGTTTTTTTAGGCATGTGTTTGTATGATTGGTTACTTTGAGCGTCGTGTGTGTTGACATGTTTTGTTGTTTGGATTGCTTTTTCATACAAGCCACAAATTGCATGTGACTATTTTGGCAATTCAAAATTAGGACAAAGTCGTATCGTGTCATATTTAGGTTCTAAAGAGTTATACTTGCAAGCAAACAGGTGGTGCCAAGCAATTTGTGTCAGAGCTTTTTTTTCCTGGCACTCACACACATCAGTGACCTGGACACTAAAAGTGTCGTCTTATGTTCAGGTCAATACAGTAATAGAATACAGTAGCGTGTCATACGTATAAATGGGTAGGTTCTTATTCAAGTTCATGCTCATGATGAGATGGGACTGATTCTATAGCCATTGTGGCATCATTTCAATCCAACCACAAGTCCCTCAAATGTGACTTTGTGATCCCTGTGGGGAAATAGGCACAATGTGACTTATTCATTCAGGATTTGGGAACAATGAACGGGGATAAAACAGGGTAACTAGGTCATTATGTAATATAGACGTGTGTTTACGGCAGAAAATGTGTCCAAGTCATCTAAAATCTAGCATTGCATATACCTCTACCTATTTACATATCTACATATTACAGTCAAACCTTACAGTGCCCAAACAAAGCAGCCTTTTTTTGCTAAATAACCTGTCATGGGGCCAAATATAGCTGTGTGTAGTATAGTTCTCTTTTGTTAAAACATTTTTGCGTGAATTGATTTGATGACTCTGCCTCATTGATCACAATTACAGCTTTTGTTGTTAGCTAACAACCTTTGAGACACTTGTTCCATGGCTACATCTGTCCATGTCTCTGGTGTGTACTGTATGTGAGTGACAGGAGGAAAAGCTCTGACTCAACTTGTTTGGTACCACCTGTTTGCTTGCAAGTCAGATGTTTTTCTTATCTGTTGGAATTTTTGCACCCGCCCCACCGACCCTCTTGAGTAACTCCTTTGACCTTGACATTTTCTCGTAGCGGATGAAGTCCCAAAGTGTTCGGCGTCAGTCCGCTCCCTCTTTGGTCATCAGCAGGGCTCTGGCCAGGTCCAAGACACTTTCCAGGTACAATGCTTCACCACCAGATGACCTTGTGGTTTGTTGTCCTTCTCATTCCAGTGAAACATTTTTGGTGTGAATGACCTTTTTGCTGCCAAAAATGTTTACTAATCCGTCCTCCAAACACTTGCCCTGGTTTCTCAGAGGTCTGAAACCATGCTATGAAAGTTAATCCTCCCATAGTCTGACCCGGGAAAGTACAAGTCATGTGAAAAAGGCGCTTGTGGGATGCATTGTGGTCATCTACAAGTTGAAATGAACAATAGTAATTTCGATTGTGGTTTTCCAGAGAGAGTCTCCCAGTTCCGGTATTCCCAGAAACATGCTCCTTGGTCCAATCCTTCCTGAGAGTGCCCGATCGGTCCTTTCTCCTACACGGGCACACTCAGCTGAAGACTGGCATGCAGACTCAGGACAGACACCTCTTCCTGTTCACAGACGTCCTGGTGATTGCTAAAGCCAAGTAAGGAGGACCGCTTGTGTGAACGTTTTTGTATGGGAGTGCATTCATGTTTTGTATCGGCAGGTCAGCCAATCAATTCAAACTGAAGGCCCGAGTGTGTGTGTGTGAAATGTGGACGGCGAGTTGCATGGAGGAGGTGTGTGAGGGAAGCACCTGCCCCGAGAGGAGCTTTGTCTTGGGCTGGCCCACCTGCAACTCCGTGGCTACATTCAGGTGAAGGACTACTAATGAAACCGTTTTAAGTCCACGTGGTATTTACCCTGTGAGTTGTATCCTCTGCTTACTGTGTTCCCTCAGCTCCGCGGAACAAAAAGAACAATGGCTCTCCATCCTCAAAAGGTGAGCTCCTTTAATCACCATTAAAAGGGTGTGTGTCAAAAATTTCTGCGACCATTTCCGCTTTTTTTTACAGTCGCATTAAAGAGGAGAAAGAGAAAGAAGAACCGAAAACCATCCCTCTTAGGGTGTATGGCAAGAGACTCAATACTTATGCCGTGGTAAGCACACATCAGCACTGACAACGTATTTTACCATTGACATTGTGTGCCTTCCGGACCCCAATTAGACCAAGACTTTGCCTGTCAGCAACTCTGATTCCACCACTGAGGTGATTCGACTGGCCTTGCAGCAGTTTAGCATCATTGTGAGCATCAAATCCTATAAAGTGTAATTCACATGGAAATGAATCACATGTGAAAGTGTTCACACTACAGTATGCATCTGCACAACAATGTCATCGTAGCTGACTTGGCATGTTTCTATTCAGGGAAATGTGAAGGACTACCAGCTGTGGATCCTCTCCAAAAGAGACAATACGCCCTATCCTCTTATTGGTCAGTCACTTGATATGTTTTGGTTCTTCTCTTGACACTCTTTGAATGTGACTGGTCTGTTCCATTGGGGAATACCTTGCACAATTCAAGTCTGAAAGACCTTACAGTAATTTCCAGTTTCTTCAGATACAAAGTAAATGTACGTATAGGGAATAATCCATTTTAGGGTAAAACTGTTGATATGTAAATCTAACTAACTGTTATTCAAGTGTAAAAAAACGCTACACTGTTCTAGAAGGGGCGGCACGGCGGTCTAGTGGTTAGCGTGCAGACCTCACAGCTCGGAGATCAAGGTTCAATTCCACCCTCGGCCATCTCTGTGTGGAGTTTGCATGTTCTCCCCGTGCATGCGTGGGTTTTCTCCGGGTACTCCGGTTTCCTCCCACATTCCAAAAACATGCTTAATTGGCGTTAAAACTCCAAATTGTCCATAGGTATGAATGTGAGTGTGAATGGTTGTTTGTCTGTATGTGCCCTGTGATTGGCTGGCGACCAGTCCAGGGTGTACCCCGCCTCTCGCCTAAAGACAGCTGGGATAGGCTCCAGCACCCCCGCGACCCTCGTGAGGAAAAGCGGTAGAAAATGAATGAATGAATGAATGTTCTAGAAGAAAGAAGCGCCCAGTGATTCGATGATGTGATCCTTGCTCCTCGTCCATCCCAGGTCATGAGTTCCCCTTCAGCATCCACATGAGTCATGTAAGACAAGCGCTGTCCCAGAGCTCCACCTCGCCTGAGGACATAGTGAGGGCGATACAGACAGAGCAGCTGCAAGTACGCAAGCGGTGCCAGTTCATCCTGAAGCCCCGCCCAGAGGAAACGCTAAAACCACAGGTGGTGGCAGGTGAGGTCACGTGTAGCGTCAATGAGACTGAGATAGTGCGGTGTACTTTCCAATACAGTACCATCTTCTGTTGTAAGATTTCACCCAGAAACCACTGAGAAGGAGGCGGTCCCTCATCACTTGGGCCTTCTTGCGAGGCTCCTCCCCTTATCTAGGGTTATCCACAGGCAGCGCGCCCCAGGGCTGCTTGTTCGGTCGGACCCTCAGTACTGTGTGTATGGACGACGCTCTACCCAAGCCTGTGATGGTGGGCATGCACACTGAGCCGCACACTGATTTTCTCACACAACACATGTCCCTGAATGGTCTTTCTCCCTTGCCAGGACATGCTGACGTTCCTGTATCACGAGGGCCCGTGGACACGGGGCATTTTTCGGCGGCCGGCAGGTGCTCGTGCCGTCAGGGAGCTAAGGGACTCGTTGGATTCCGGACAGTTTCTTCTCCCATTGACACAGGACCACGTCTTCATCATCGCCGGAGTCTTCAAAGTCAGTGTGAGACCACGCCCTGACTGACCCACATCCATCAGCTGGGCTTTAATCTGCTTCTGCACAGCCACATTAGTGGGACAAAGTGTCCATAATCTGCATTCTAATCCCTGTTATTGTCAATGGATAAACACTCAAGTCTCTCCACATGGTGTTAATGATTTTAAAGACAACATAATTACAGTCCAGAATGTCATCTTTGCTTTCGCCCCTTTCCCTTTGAAACTACGTTTATTAGGACTTCCTGCGCAACATCCCCGGCAGCCTGCTGTGTTGTGAGCTGCATGAAGAGTGGATGGATGCTTTGGAAGATGAAGAGGGGGAGGAGGAACAGGTCCAAGAGATACAAAGGTGTGTTAAGCCAATGAACTTATAATAAAAGGTTCAGATATTGATAACACAGCTGCTACTGTTCCTTATGACACCTAACATACAATACAATACAGTATACTGTATGTCTATCTCAGCTCTCAATTCTTGCAAAACTCAAAAAAGTAGATATTATCCTCCTGCAGAATGATGAGTCGGCTGCCCAAAGACAACGCCCGGTTGCTACGCTACCTGTTGGCAGTGCTGTGCAGTATCCAAGGCAACGCCCAAGAGAACCAGATGACGAGTTTCAATTTAGCGGTGTGCATCGCTCCCAGCATGCTTTGGCCTCCCGGAGCACTGTGTAGCCCAGAGGCAGAGAATGAAGGAACCAGGAAGGTAAATGAGATGGAGGAGGGAATGTAGAAAGATGAATTGTATCGTATACTCTACTGATCTGAACAAAAATCTATTTTCCCACAAATGGGTGTTATGGGGCGGCACGGCGATCGAGTGGTTAACGCGCAGACCTCAATTCCACCCTCGGCCATCTCTATGTGGAGTTTACATGTTCTCCCCGTGCATGCGTGGGTTTTCTCCGGGTACTCTGGTTTCCTCCCACATTCCAAAAACATGCTAGGTTAATTGGCGACTCCAAATGGTCCATAGGTATGAATGTGAGTGTGAATGGTTGTTTGTCTATATGTGCCCTGTGATTGGCTGGCGACCAGTCCAGGGTGTATCCCGCCTCTCGCCCAAAGACAGCTGGGATAGGCTCCAGCACCCCCCACGACCCTCGTGAGGAAAAGCGGTAGAAAATGAATGAATGGGTGTTATGGACAGACTAATGGAAGTTCCGTGTTTTTCTTGATGTGGTCTGCTGCAGGTGTGTGACCTGGTGAAATTCATGATAGAACACTGCCAGCAGATTCTGGGAGAAGACCCCTCCTCTCTGTTCGGAGGTTTGCCACAAAAGCTGTGCACCGAAGAAGAGACAGGATCTGGTACTATGCCACACACTTATGAAATATGTGTCATTATGTATCAGCATAGCATTTAGCAGATGCAGAAAGGGAACATCTCCAGCTGAAGCAGAACATGGCACCATCATGCTGCATTAGATGAAAGGTGTTCTGTCATTGACACAAAACTGTAGATACTAACCATTGTCACCTTTCCCTGGTTTTCAGACAAGTGGCTGTATCCTCTGACAGACTCATCGTACGACAGTCTAGAAAATGAGTTGGACACGAGCAGTGGCGGCTCACCAAGTTTTTGCAGCAGACGTCTCAGGTCCAAACCAGGGAGTCTGGACTCAGTCCTCACCTTCAGTGACTACGACCAGGACACCGATGCCAACACACAGCACACTAACGGGCAGCTGCTGACGGACAGCAGAGGAAGGAGGCTGCACTTGGGAATCTCCTGCCCCAGCCAAGAGGCACCAGCTGTGGACCCCGCCTCAACCCCTGACTCCCTTTCCCCACATAGTGTGCACAGGCAGCGTCGACGCTCAGAACCAGCATTGGTGTATGCGGCCAAGATTCAGTCGTGCTTTTCGGCGAGCACAGATGGCCACACCGGTGAGGATGACAACAACGAAGATGAGTACCCCTCAAAGCCGACCGCCCACGAAGCAGAGGAGGGGCTTCACCAGAGGTGCAGGAGGTCATCGGCAGCCCTGGAAGCCAGCTCCTCTAGCCTGTCGTCTAACCCCACCTCTCCTGCACCAGCACAAACCTACATATTAAACAGACGATACCAAACCAAAGCATGCACTCCCTCCACATCCTTCACCACAAGCTGTGCTCCAACGTCAGGGAGACACGAGGAGCAGGGGACAAGTCGTAAAGAGAGTAAATGGGGGACCTTGAAAAGCTGCAGGAGCCTCCACCCCAATTCTTGGCTGAGGAAAGATCGCCGATTGTCCTTAACTCAGCAAGAAAGCCTGGACAATAACTCTGCCAGTGTACATACAAACACACTCACCAGTGATGAATATTAGCATCTTTGGCAAGTATGTGTGAAACTGTAAGTCACTTGTATACGTAGCTTGAGTATTTTGTTTATATTTTACAACTGTAGACAACTGTCTTTGCTCAGGATAAGTGTATAATAGATTATTGTACAGTTAATGGCCATCAGAATGTGAAAGTTCATCAATGGAATTGAGGTGACTGGTCAACACAGTCAGGAGATCAGGAAGACCTGGGTTGGAAACTCTGCTTAGGCATCTCTGTGTGGAGTTTGCATGTTCTCCCCAATGCGTGCATAGGTTTTTTTCCCCCCCGGGTACTCCGGTTGGGTGTACCCCGCCTCTCAGCCAAAGTCAGCTGAGTTTCAGCATAGCCTCCACAACCCTACTGAGGATAAGCGGCATAGAAAATGAAATGGATGTATAATGTCCCCGAGTGCACATACTAGTATTTCCATTGCATTATCGCTTCTTTTCTGTGCATGCAGATTCATGCATATGGACAAATTCAAAAATGTTTCTTGATGCTCATGTGAATTAAAAATGTATGAAACGTGCAGAGAAGTTGAGTCAGTTTACCGTCAATGTCATTTCTGGTTGTACAACAACATCAAGTTCTCTCTTCCGATGTGTTGAAGAAGAGAAAAACCTTTTTAGGACTTTATTTTTGTCTTTATACAAAACCTTATATAGATTGCGTATCAATGTGCTCTAGCTATTCACAATCACATGGTTACATTAAAGTTGGCATCAAATCATCAGTATATATGATGGCATTAGAATAAAAACATACTTGCATGTCAGTCACAAACCTACCAGGGCCCTTGTATGTCAGTACACTACACGACGTCACGCTAAGAAGCACCGTCTTTACTCTGTCTAATGTCGGCTACACTCTCTGGGACGCGGGCCACCATGCCTTCCAGGGACCTGCTCAGACAGATCTGGCAACCCAGACGCGATCTGCGGTCATGGGGAACACAAAGATACCACACTGAGACCTCTATGGTTGAACACAATCTATAACATGGAGCGGGTTATATTCAGAAAGGGTGTTTTGTGTGTGTGTGTGTGTGTGTGTGTGTGTGTGTGCTTACGTATCAGTGAGGCCGTATGCCAAGTCCAACATGTCCATCTCCTCGTCTGTGACTGGCCCAAGCTTCTTATAGACGTCCTCATCGAAGATCAGATGGCAGGTGGAGCACGCCAGCGTTCCCTCGCATGCTCCTGCAACCAAACAGGCGCTGAATGAGTTCAACGAGATACCCTTTACGTGTCGGACGAATTTGCTTGTTTACAAACCAAAGCCGTCAAAGTCGAGGTCTTCGTTAATGACGACGTCGAGCAGAGAATCCCCTGGAGACCCTTCGACTGTTATCTTCTCGCCATCTCTATTGACGAAATGGACCGTCACCTTGTCACTTGACCTGGTGTGAGAACATGACAAAATCCCTCACTTATTGTGGTTATAAATTGACTTGTTTTCAGTGTATTTCCCTTAAATGTGGTAAATTGTACATTGGAATTAACAGCTACAAGGTTAGTGATAAGAATATTCACTGCATGTTGCATGTCTTCCTGTTTATTTACACACGCACATCATTATAAAGCCATTTTGGTGATGGACGGTGTAGAGACGCGTTTGAGTTGGAGATACATACAGTACTATGTGGTGTGTTCAGGTCAGAATTAAGTTATGAAACAGCATCAGACATTGTGCTCCCTCGGGTGCACATGCTTTAATTACACAAAAAATTCTGTAATTAATTAATCAAATTATTTGCAGCTGTTAATGTGTTATTTTTGACAGTCCTAATTTAAAGACAATGTTTGGTGTTGTTAATTAGTGTCAGCGTTCCAGATTTTTTCTTTTAAAATATTGCTCTTTTTTGATAAATTGTATTTCTACTCCTCTCCACCATCGGCCATCTCTGTGTGGAGTTTGCATGTTCTCCCTGTGCATTTTTGGTTGTTTTGGTTGTTTGTTTTTGGTTGAATGGTTGTTTGTCTATATGTGCCCTGTGATTGGCTGGCGACCAGTCCAGGGTGTACCCCGCCTCTCGTCCGAAGACAGCTGGGACAGGCTCCAGCACCCCCCACGACCCTCGTGAGGATAAACGGTAGAAAATTAATGAATTAATGCATTTCTACTATGTGCTGCACTTTGGACACCTATGCAAAAAAGGCTCAGTTTTTTTTTTACTTCTTACTTTATAATCTTCTTAAATATTCCAATAATCACATCCATATAGCTGGACTCATACTTGTACTACTTGACCTTTTAATGTCCAAGGATTTAGCAGTAAACCACTCCAAACGGCTCAGTGCATGTTGAATCAACACAGCACTTTAAGGGCAGCCTGTTTAACAGAAATGAACCAACTTACATGAATCCCAAATACATGTCCTTGTAGGCACAGAAGGATGGATAGATACAACCTTGTGCACACATGAACGAGCCTGCATTGGACTGGAGACAAGTCTCATTCAAGGTTCCAAGGTTCTTCCCAAATAAACCTGACCAACTGCCTTCACTCACATCACATCACATGCGATAAGATTAAGCAACATTTTTAACACTAGTTCGCACTAGCACTGTGACATTTAATACTTAGTACCAAGTGTTCGCAGATGTACTCACATCTGGTATGAACATTAATAATTAACTGTGATAGAGGAGAGTTGGTAGAATTTAACTATTATAAGAAGGTACATAACGTTGGGATGTGTTGTGAGTGAGTTCAACGACCTACCTCAGTGGCTGCGCCCCGGTGACGAAACCCCTGTGACCGGTCCATCCAGGAGCCCCACAATTTACCGCAATCCTGCGCGTATAGTCACGTAACCCGGCGTGAGCTATTCTCCTGAACGCTGTCAGCACTAACGCCATTCGAACCGCAAATGTTATATCCCACTACACACTTTAAAAGGCACTTATTCAGCTCAACACTACAAGAACTTTCTCTCCCTTCCCTCGATGCCAGCTAGCTAGCTAGCTACTTAAACTAAAAACTACCCAGTCAGTGTCTCTCACACACATTAATTACGCAACGGGCGACTTACAGCAACTGCGCGTTGATGGAAGGGCAGGGCGGACTGGGTCGTGATAAAAGCGTTCGGACAAAAACAACAAAACTCGCTTACAAGGACGACGCTCAAAACGACCTGTACAGTGTCCACAAAATAAATGTTTGACACTGTACACGCATTTCCTGATAAGGCAACGAGCGGTAGGCAGAAACTTCCGGTTATGATCTAACAATAAAGGTCATTACTGTTGTTATTCGAGACACAGCGGCTATAGATTGCCCGTAGCTGGATGTTTACATGCCTTTCTATAAGAATTGGACATGTTTGTAGTATACCAAATTCTCTACACCATGGTTGACAAGTACAAGTGTAGGTGTGCAAAATGCAACCTTTATTTTGAAGACAGAAACATCCATATTCCTATTCCGGCTAATTTGAGCTACTGTGAGTGTTTAATGTAGTACATATTAAAACTTAACACATTAAAAGCCGGGGCTTGTTTTATACAGACTTCATCGTGTCTGGACTAAAATCTCTCTCGTGTTTCGACAAAGTAAATGTAAAACAAACAGAAGAAAAAAACAACACCTTAAAAAACAACACCTTCTACACTTTCACCAACAGAGGTCGCAGCAAACGTAAAACAGGTCGCCATAGCAACCACCACGCCGTCGTCCCAGCTTTCAAAACTTCACCTGTTTACATTAGAGCCTGCGTAAAACACTTATCATATTCTAGTAGCAGAATTTAAAAAAATGCTTTCTAATATTGTTTCTAAATAACATAACTAAGATTTAAAACATATATTTCATCTTATCTTTAGTATTTCAATTGATTGAGATTATTAGTTGGTCCTGTGTCAGCATTGACCTGGCAGGGCAAATTACACAACATATGCAAGATAACCAGTAACCTCATTAAAACCGATACTTTTTATTGGCTGCGTTGGGGTTTACAACCAAGGGGGCCGCCACTATTTATCAGTGGTTGCATGCAATTGGGAGTTGCTCACTGTTCATCAGTGCCACCTCAGGTGAGGAACACATTACTTGAAGGACTAAAGGTCTGCTGCCGTGCAGTTCTTAACACAGCAGAGCATTATGTTTACTTATTTATTTTGGTATTTACAGGATGTTCAAGTTAGTGCTGCCGCTGCTGTTCCTGGCACTGTCAGGTAAGTAAAATGTAATTGTCTCTAAAGATGGTAAAAAGATGGTAAAAGATCCGCTGTGGCGACCCCTTAATCAGGGAAAAAGCTGAAAGAAAGAAAAAAACAAACAAAGCTGCAAGCAAAGGCGAACGAACCTCGCATGACCACAAGATGATGACGGTGTTATCTTTGTCATA
This sequence comes from Doryrhamphus excisus, assembly GCF_037039965.1. Taxonomy (NCBI): domain Eukaryota; kingdom Metazoa; phylum Chordata; class Actinopteri; order Syngnathiformes; family Syngnathidae; genus Doryrhamphus; species Doryrhamphus excisus. The sequence goes on along the minus strand of NC_136371.1, from coordinate 7,546,776 downwards.
ATTATTATTATAGAAGTCTGAACATGTAAAGCCGAGTTATTCGGATTTTGTGTTGCTTTTGTGTTGTGAGTTATCAAAGGTTCCTCCCACATCTTATAGGACAGCCTAAAATCTTTGCAATTCATCATCGCCCATCCATTATCTAGTATCCATGTTTGGATTTGTGCTCATAGAAAAAGTTTGTCTTGGTTTGGTCTTACAAAATTTATTGGCTGATGAATTTGGGGGGGCTGAAATATTAAAAAAATATTAAAAAAACCCAGGCCTGATGTGCTTGCCTTGAAAAATGTGAGGAAAAAAAAAAAAAAGAAAAAAAAAAAGTGAGGAAAGCCAATTTGTGCTTGGTGCTCGGGTCCTAATTCCAAAACGACTGAAGAACATTATGTAACGATAGCAACAAAAGCGCTGATGTCAGCATACAGTCATGTAATCACAGCAATTAACCTCTTGAACTGACTGATTTATTGCACTATTTAATAAAGTTACGGCCCACATGTTCTTGTACCACAATAGGCAATCATTCACCTGGAAAAAAACTATTTAGACAATGTTGACTTGATCTACGTACTTGGTGCGGTTTTCACAGGACTGCAAGCTCTCCCAATTGCACCTATGAGAGGTTTGCCAAAGGAGTCATCTACTTCCGTTCTCTCGGAAAACTCCAACAGCATCAAACTCCTTCCTGAAGGTTTCCAACAAGGCACCGAGCCCTCCAAGAGGTTCTTTGACACCGGATTGGTACAAGACCACATTGGTGAGATGAGCAGGAGGACAGGTGAGTAGAAAGATGCATCCAAGCATGTCTACCCCAAACTGTCCAAAATGTCTTCAACAAATGTCAAATGGGGCCATGGACAAGTTTTTTCAGTTTGGTCTCTCAACTGATTGACTGCCGACTCTCACTACAGGTTTCATCCACAATCTTGTTGAAAATGGTCTGGGAGAAATAGAAACAAAACATTGGTTGGCAGATGAGGGTAAGGAGAAATGTTGACGCTTAATTAGGAAAAATCTATTTGAATTCTGTCAGGTAGAACTGAAATATCGATATCACCAAAAGTGGACGCTATAAAAACAGACCATTCTCTCGTTTCAGTCCCTATTGATGTACCAGCCCAGAAGAATGGAGACGGTTGGGTTCGGGTTGAGGAACCCTCTTCATCTCAACTCCCAGATGGTTTCAGACAGGGAACCGAACCTTTCATGTCGATCCCAGATGGTTTCAAACAGGGAACCGAACCGTCTTTGTCGATCCCAGATGGTTTCAAACAGGGAACCGAACCGTCTTTGTCGATCCCAGATGGTTTCAGACAGGGAACCGAACCTTTCATGTCGATCCTAGATGGTTTCAGACAGGGAACAGAACCATCTTTGTCGATCCCAGATGGTTTCAGACAGGGAACCGAACAGTCTTTGTCTATCCCAGATGGTTTCAGACAGGGAACAGAACCTTTCAAGTCGATCCCAGATGGTTTCAGACAGGGAACCGAACCATTCATGTCAATCCCAGATGGTTTCAGACAGGGAACCGAACCATTCATGTCGATCCCAGATGGTTTCAGACAGGGAACCGAACCTACAATCATTAGCCACAGCAGGAGCTTTAAACAGGATGCTGAGTCCTTTGTTTCCATCCCAGACGGTTTCAGACAGGGAACTGAACCTTTTATGCCAATCCCAGATGGTTTCAGACAAGGAACAGAACCCGTTGTTTCGATACCACATGGTTTCAGACAAGGAACAGAACCCGTTGTTTCGATACCACATGGTTTCAGACAAGGAACAGAACCCGTTGTTTCGATACCACATGGTTTCAGACAAGGAACCGAGCCAACTAAGTACATCCCGCGTGGGTTTAGACAGGGAACGGAACCATCTCTTCTTATCCCAGTTGGCTTTAGGCAGGGAACAGAACCATCGATTAAAAACAAAGAGGGACAGGTCCGTTCCAGTTCCAGGCTCCAAACGCAGGCATGTAAAGGGGAGGTTGTGAATGGAAACTGCTATGAGTTCAACCCAACGCCATTAACCTTCAAAGAAGCACAGGTTACTCTTTATATTCTATACATGTGACTCCATCTGTATGTCTTTGTCTCCATTAATTGTATGCTTTATGTTTAGGATTTATGTCAAACTCTCAACCCACAAGCCGAGCTTGCATCTGTAACAAGCGGAGACCTTCATTCCCGCCTGGTTTCCATGGTTACCAAGGGTGGTCAAATCAGCCCACAGTTGACGTGGCTGGGGGCCGTGGTCAAGGCAAGTCCATTTTATCCACTGGAAAAAGATGAATGCAATATAAACACCTGTCTCCTGTCACAGTTTTTTATTAATGGGACTTAGTGACCCTGAATCCTTCATTCCAAGGGTAGTTCCATCAGATATGTTATCTACTGTTATTCCTACCTTACTCAAACATTGACCCTTAGACTTGAAAGTAAAGCTTTCTGGTGGCGGTGATGTCAGAGAGAGAGACAGGCCAGTATTTCTATTTGCACACCTTATTTGAAATAATATTCATTATATACGGGATTGTTTTGAATTTGCAGAACCAGCAGGGCTCTTGGGTTGATGGGTCAGAGTGGGGCTACAGCGACTGGATGCCGGGTCAGCCCAACATTCACACCAACAAGCCAGTCTGTGTGGAGATGTTCAAGATAGGTGAGACGACACAAGGTTCAATTCATCGCATATTTTTACTCATACTCAAAGTATGATATAAAATATGAGTTGAATTGAAATTCTTTCTTTTTATAATTTTTTTCCCTTAAAAATAATTTATTCCCATAATATTTAGACATTATCTACTTTTTATGCAACCTAATTTCCCCCAAAATACAAATTTATGTTTTGTATTCTCCTACTTTGTTACTAAATTGTTATTTTTCCTATTTATTATTACATTACATTACATTATTATTACTACATTATTCTTGTAAAATTGCCAATTTTTTCAGATAAACTTTTCTCAGAATTATTTGGCTTTACTGCAGATTTTAAAATTATTGCTGTTGTTTTTTTAATGTTATATTATATTTCTAGAATGTGTTGCAGGCCAATAAAAGGAAAAAAACCCTCCTGACTTAATGTGTTAATAAACCTTAATAACTAACTGCCCTACTTGCACTGTTGCATAACAAGACATTGCCGCTTTGATCTGCACTAGTAACCAAACAATTATAAATCAGATAAGATATTTTAAGTAATCTTTGAGAATGCTTTGCACTGTAACATAGTAACAACTGGTGTTGACAAAACAACTCTCTTGCAGATGAAAGCTGGTGGACAGCCGCCGACTGCGACCTGAAGAGAGCGTCAATCTGCTCATATCCAGTCGCGGCGTAAAAAAAACCCCACCCCCACATCTAACGATTAAAACCATAATTGCATCACGCATGTGTCTTGTCACTGTTGTTTACAAGGCTTCAAACACACCACTCCACACTTTTATACACTTGTAGTCTAAATCCAGACAAGACTTTAATGATCATGTTCCACTTGTGTATACAAAGCAAGTATGTACAGTTTAAGGAGCCAATTTAAAACAATTTCTTACTATTTGAGTACCTGGAAAGTGCAAAAAGTACATTTAAAAACATTGAAATAATAAAAAAAAAATCATGCTGTACACTATATATTTAGACTGTTTCATAAATAATCACAGATATACACATATCCATTTTGGTGAGTCACAGAGAATAATGCTAAGATGTCATTTGTCTTAAAGCCACTTCCTCTGTTAATTTAATGCCAGGAACACGACACTATGAGAACCATCCTGGGATAAAGGCACTCCATTTGTTGGAAGTCTTAGAAATCAATGTCAGTGAATAAAACAAAAAGAATCACAGAGGGAAATAGTTGGCGTGTATGACGGACACTTGGGTTTAGTAACGTAAATAGACATCATTACCGACATGTACGACCGACTCATACACACAATCACAATGCAAAAATGTGAATCAGGCAGTCTCCACAGGAGCTTCCCACTGTGGCTTTAAGAGTCCAAATGACTGACAAAAATAACAATTAGTGTAGGTAAGTACCCTGTTTATAGACAGGAATGATTTATAAACCATTTGAGGCAACGACGCACACATATCATCAGGGAACGGTAAGCGGAAGACATAAGGAACATGCAGATGAAATGATGTGAGGCGACAAGAGACAAAAACCAGCACCCAACAAAGTATTGCTATTACTGCTGCTGACATCTGGTGGAGCCCTTGGAGATCTTCCCTAAAGGGTGTTGGAACAGTCTGGGGATGATTGAATTCAACGTGTAATGACAAAATGCTACTCTTCTTATAAATAAAAACGATTTCAAGTAACTTCAAAAGACTGTTATGTCATGTCTACAAGTGTCCCCTGCTGCTATCACATCTCCAAGTTATATTTGCGCTCCAGAAATACCACATGACAAGCCAAGCCAAGCCGCAGGAAGCATGTGTGCATTTGTCGAAAAAACAAAACAGATATGAAAAAGACATGAAAAAAAATTTGGTCTTGCAAGTGATGGGCGTTGTCTTACTGATTGGCAGCTTTGAGGAATATTTCTGCATCTTGTAGTGCTTCTGCATCAAAGTAGCGGGACATAAAGGTCACTTGAAATTATACACACAAACAACATGACGCAGTGTTGATGAAGGCGGCAGCTACTTATGGATGTCAACCACAGCGCCAGCGCCGTACGCTCAGTCCAAAGTAGGAACCAATAAAAGGAGCAGTCCACTTATAATTGACAGGAATGGAGGATGAGCGTGAAGGGGGAAGCATTCAAGGGGGCGGGGGAGAGGGTGGACTTGGGACGGTGGGCATGCTAGATGTTGTAGTCCGATTCCCCCGACGAGATCCTGGTCAGTCTTTTAGTGGAGCCCCACAGCTTCCGTGTGATCTGGCCGGAACGCATCTGCGAGGAGCGGCGGAAAAAGGAAGTAGGATGGAGGAAGGGGGTGTGGTTGAAGGGATGGGTGGGAGTGGGGGTATAAAAGCATGAAGCCAAAAGAAACAGGGAGAGGAAGGGGATATGATTTATGAGTGATTAGTTGGTTGCTATTTCATTGCTGGTAGCAATAACTAAATTAAAAAAATCAAAGTTTGATAAACTTTGGTGTGAAAAGATGAAAAGGCGTGCAATGATTTCCTGCCTGGACCGATGTCTGCTACGTTACTATCCACGATAAAACACTATTTATTCTAGATTAGTGCAATATTATCAGCTTATATGATTAAAAAGTAGCTACTCTATTAATATGGCTTGCCAAAGCAGTGTTTTTAGTGTTGCATGTGACGTGTTTGACGTTATAAAGTAATGACACTTCTGGTAATAAGCCTCAAATGGGGGCAGTCAACTCCCCCACTGTTGAATACAAGGAGCTTTAGATGAGGCGTCAGCACAGGAGAGTATTCATAAGACTAGAGCTGCTACGGTTTCTGGATGACAGAAGTGGAGTCGAACACCAGCTGGTCCCGCTGGTGTAGTAGACGAGTTGGAGAGCGAGCTCGCAGCGGCGCCAACAAGGGTGAGGCCATGAGTGGCGATCCCTCCAGGCTCTGAGCGATGTAGTTCCTCAGAGAGTTCTTTACCTCTGCCGGCTTGCCCACGCCAACGATGATCAATTTGCCATCCTGCAGGCCGACCAGGACGTGACTCTGCTCCTTGGTGACAGACACGCAGCACACGGGCACCCGCATGGCCATGGGCTCCGCACAAAGGGCGAGACTGCGAAAAATACACAATAAAAATTGACTCGTATCCTATCATATCATATCAAATCACACAACACTTGCAAAGCAAACATCAAATAATTTATTTATTTTGATTTTGTGGTGTACTGTGACACTTATGTCCCACTTCCAATTTTAATTTACTGTAATTTGGGGTGTTCTTTGAACACTTGTGTTAAGTTGGTGTATGAGTTCAGTATTTTCCAAAGGAAAAATGTTTTCAAATACAGTCCAACCAACCAGTATAACCTTAAAGATGAAGTGTTATAATTATAGGTTATAACATGGTTTGTTGATCTTATTATCACATACTATTTAATCATGAGCTTATTATCACATTATTTATTTAAAAGACCATTATGTTTCCAGAAAATGTTCAGTTTATTACATGTATTATATCTAAACAGTGTAAACACAACAATTGCAAAAATATTTCAACAATAATATTTTATCAACAGTCTTATCTTATCAATGTCTGACAATTAAAGTTCCATTAATCAAGTTTGGGTTTTTTGGTGACTGGAGAAGCTCTAGGAATATTTATAGTGTGTGTTCACGCTCGTGCGCTGTTCTCTGATTGGTTGTTTCATGGGCACGATACCAGAGCAGCGCGCTCTAAGTGGACAGCTACAGGGGCTGATACTGGACATGGTTAAACTCTATATTTTATCAGTATCACTGCCCTGGGCTTTGACACAGTATCATTTCGGCCTTTTCCCGTATCATTCATGGGCGGTTTCTAGTGTACAGGGCCAATTATTACTGTAGTATGTGATATAACATGAGATCATGTGCTGTGATTTTACCTGTAGAGGTCTCTTATAGATAAATAGCCCTGCTCGCTGCCAATGACCACAAACTCCCCAGAAACACACATGTCAGTCATCTGCTCCTTCAGAGGTTCACTGCAAAGGTGCTTCCCGTTCACAGAGTAAAGGTGGAGGGTGTTTTTATCCTGGAAAAACAAAACAATAATTCATTTCTCACCAGTCATGTTTCAGAGAACACAATTTCTACATTTCTATGAAGTTGTTTTTGGTATTTAGAAACAAATGCCTTCACCTTGAGTGTTGCCTTGCCCTCCAGACTGGTGTGGACCAACAGGTGGCCCTCCCAGGACACGACCAAGTGGAGGATGGACAGCGGCAAGGAACTTTCGCATGGCGGTCGCAAGCAACGCACGTACTGACCCTTGCGCACCGTGTGGATGATCACGACCCCATCCTAATGCACAAGATTAAAAAAAGTGTAATGGTTACATCCGCTAACTTTTGAACGTGTTATAAGCATTATGTCCCTCCGATGTCGCCTCAGGTAACACACAGGAGCCTTTGCTCCTGGTGGTGTCATTGTGAGTTGTAAACAGTCTCTTTAATAAAAAGACATTAAATTGCTGATCATTTTGTTCATTAAATCATATCACAGTTGTGGGAGGAGTAGATCGCTACTTAGCCATGCTAGCAGATAGTGCTGTCTTAAATCATATTAAATGTATGTCAGACCCTAATGAGCTTCCCTTGTTTCAAAGACCAGCAACCAGCACTGGTAGCCAAAGGGTTGGTGCTGTGCCACTGTTTTCAAATGAATATACCATTTAATGTCTTAACATGTTCAACTTAAACATTAGTGTTTTTACTCTCACCCGTGATCCAGACACAGCCATGTCCAGCTCGGTGCTGATACTGACGCTGAGCACCTCATCTGTGTGGCCATATAACACCTGAACAGGTTTAGGATGCAGGCCAACAGGAGCAGCACCCTGCAAGAAGATATGAGAGAGGACACATCAGCCATAGTACAAAAATGGGCAAAAACAACATTTTTAGACCGCAAGGTGGCCAAGGTGCCCTGACCTGTTGCAGGACCTGCCACACCATGCAGGTTGTGTCCCTGGAACCTGACATTAAGTGGATGCCGCAGTGGTCTGTTGACAGGCAGGTTACAATATCTGCAGGAGACATGATATGAGATATGAGACATTGTGGGCTATAATTGAAAATATTGCATAAAGAGTGGAAAAGAGCTGCAAAGATTGGGAATGGGGGGGGTCCATATTGTTTCCACAGTGTACTCTATCTCAATGCTGTGTATTCACCCATGTGTCGGATATGCTGCCCCACAGTCTTGCCCTTGACTAGTGAGGTGACCCGTAGGCTATTGTCCCAATGTCCACCACTGAAGAGCAGCTTTCCATCATGCGAGACAACAAAGAGGCCTGTTGTTACCGCTATGCCAGGAGCGAAGGGTCCTGACAGAAAACGTTGCGTCCTGGAGATAATATTTGGGACATGCGCTTAGTGAAAGCAGCATTTTCAACCAATTGGCTGACATGTTACATGTATGCTGGTAGAAGCAGCATTCTCACTTGGTGTTGGACACTGTGGGGTCCTTAATGAAGGTGAAGTAGTTGGAGATGTTCTTATTGTAAGGCAGCCACCCGTGGGTCCCGAACAGACAGTTCTGACTTACTGTCACCTACAAAAAAACATGCACAGCACAGACATCAAATAAGTCGTGTTTTTATAATGGAATCATTTCCATCACGTAGGAGATGGGTCTCCATGATCAAATGTTTTATTTGGTGCAGATGCAAATTAGGATTGTTAGGAGTCTACCAAAGTGCCATTGAACATTTTCTAGTCAATACCTCATTTCCCAAAAGTCTGAAATAGTATGCTAACCATAGTGTCTGGGCTGCCTTGGCTGATGAAGGAGTGGGACTGATTCTTCGGAACAACAGCTTTAACCAGCGGAACATTGTCACTAATGCCCTGCAGGAACATGGAGGGGAATATCATTGTGAGACACACGGCATATTACGGTCAATATTAGCCTGAGAAAAAGAGGGCTCGAACCTCAACAAAGAAGGATTTAAGGTCGCTGAGGTGTTCGAACATGCTGAGAGGACAGGAGTCCAGCTGAGCCTTCCTCTTCTCCACTTCTTCTTGAGTGAGCCGTATTGGATGGGGCTCCTGCTTTCACACACAACATGCATGAAATGCGGAATTATTATGCTTCTCGATTATTATCTGAATACGTATCACACCGATGGAATGGGACTGTACCTTGAGTAGCTGGCATGGCGTCTGCCCAAAGTTGCTGATCATTCCTTCCAGGGCTTTACGTTCCTTTTCATCTGTTATGGCATCAAGGTCCACTGCCCCTGCAGAGCAAACGCAATGAAGCGTAAAATACTGAAACTGGAATGTATACAGTCTGTATACCAGGGGTCTCAAACACGCGGCCCGTGGGCCAAATGTGACCCGCAGGACACTAGTTTGAGGCCCCCGCCTTGATATGAAAGTTTAATGTTAGTGCGGCCCACGCAAGTTTGATATGGATGCTGTATGGTATCATGTACCCAGAAAAAATTATTACGTTTGATTAATGTTCATGTTAAAGGTTAAATAACTGTTAATAGTTATCCTCCCTATCCGTGTGGAAGTGGTAAGTTTTTGGCTATTTAATTTTAAAGGAAATAACTTGAAGGCTACCGTTTAAGTCGCTAGCTCTCTAGATTGCGAGTTAGCATGTGTCTCAAGACCCTGCAGTTGCGCAATATGTTGTAAATAAAAAGAGTATAAATGTGACTATAGTCGTGTTTTGTCATGTCTACAGGGCTCTAATAATGCTTTGTTAATTTTAATCTGAAAAAAATAATTTGTCTACCCACCAACTATCTGTGGTTTCTTTTTATTATTTGCCGTTTTATTATTATTATTATATTTATTTATTTATTACTGATTGGTTGATTTTCTTTATTCTTGATTTGTTTATTTATTTTTCATCTTATTTTGTGTAGAAAAATAAAAAGTAAGATATTTGAGAACAGTGGAATGTTTTATCAGAGCTTTTCTTGTAGAAAATTGGAACCAAAGTGAAGTTTTTTTAAATTTTTTTGTTTTTAATAAATGCGTTTTTTTTTTTTTTTTTGAAAACCTGATGTGGCCCAGTCTCACCCAGACCCAAGCTCCAGTGGCCCCCAAGTAAATTGAGTTTGAGACCCCTGCTGTATACATACCCACTTGCGCGATACAAAAAAAATCAAGTCTAATCTCTTCTCCATTCTCCAGTGTGTGAAAGTTAAAGATGGTACCCACAATGACTACTCAGGATGTTTTACCTTCATATGTGCAGTAGTAGAAGACGTTGAGGGCCTGCACTGCCGCAGGACCCTTCTGCTTGTAACCGAAGATCAGATCAATCCATTCATTAAGGTGCATTGAGACATACTCAGATTCCTGTCAGAGCAACACATCAACATTTAGCTATAAAAGACATACACATATTTTTTCTATATGGTTTACTTGTAAAATGTACATGTGATATGCTTCTAAGGATCTACAATGACAAAATGCAATAAATAGAATAATAAAGCCGAGAGGAGCAGAAGAACTGGAGCAGAAGCTCACCAGGGCTTTGCGGTGCTTGCAGATGAAGTCCTCAGGAGACTTGGCCCATTTAGGTAGAATGACTTCATTCACTCTTTCTTTGGTTATCTGCCTACGACCGAGGTCAAAGCCTGAGTGACAACAGGACAAAAAAAAGAGCAGAATTAACCCCACGTGTATAACAAGTTGCATTCAGTCCACAGCAAGCCTCACCATTGTGGTTCTCTAGAAACTCTGGGAAGTAGAAGAACTCAGGGATGAGCTCCTTGACATCATTGGGGTTATCCATGAGCGTCTGCCAAGTTGCCGGAATGGAGTGGAACTGGCGGTCGGCGCAGTCAAATCTGAGGATGGCAAGAGATGATACACGTGTGTAGGCTACACGTCAGCTACCAGAGCTAGATATACCCATCCTGCTGTGGGTTAAAAGCTCTGCTTACCGTCCGCTCTGTAGCTGGATGTGCAGGGAGGTGAAGGGCTCCACTCTGATGAGGTAGTGCATTACCCCAGCAGCGCTTGAATAATGGGTACCATAATGGAACTTGTCGATGGTGCCTGTTGGGTCCTCAAAACTTTCATACCTGACAGATATTAAGGCTCAAAATTAGACTGAAAGGTTATGCTGTGCTGCAATAATCTTCAATATATGTTGTTAGCGTTTATACTTTTCTCGAACTGTCTTTGCATTGCGGTTGTTCTGTACTGCCACTGGCTTGGACAAATCCCGAAATACCCGTGGATCCGAAAGGTCCAACTCTTCTGATGTGTAGTCAGCCAAAACCCAGGGAAACTGATAAAGGGACATGGCAACAAATATTTTGACAGGGGTAGCCAACACCGGCAGATCTTTTACAATGTACTTGTATTTAGTGATGCAACATACCACTGGATACTGAGCCAGGTCGTTGTACGTTCTGCCAGCAATTGTGTTCAGTTGCATCAGATAGTCAAAATTGGAAATCTCCCGGTTGACCCATTTCTGTGCATAATTTGACCCAAAAAGCACAACATAATGTAAGGTATGATTTGAAATAATGGGAAGTCTGTACTATAATAATAATAATACATTTTATTTGTATAGCGCTTTTCAAAGTACTCAAAGACACTTTACAGAAGAATGGAGTTCAATAAAAGCAAGTAAACAGAGTAAAAGATACATTAAAATACAACATTCATTCGTTAAGACACAGTTAAAACATGAGAAAAAGCGGGGCGGGGCACACTATAGTTCCTTACCTGTGTAAGTCCAGAGGCCTTTAGGAGCTCCTGTGGAGAACGGGTTCCGTACAGACTGAGGGATCGCAGCACCAACATTCGGTTATACACTTTGTTTCTTGCCTGCAAGTCAGAAAATCCTTATAAGTTTTACTTATCAATAAGCAAGCATCAGACAGAAAAAAAGCTTCCACCTCTTTCTTGAAGTTGAGAAAGTAGTTGGTTTGGTCGATAAGAAAAATTTCCAAAGCGGAGCGTCGCAGGTTATATCGCCGCAGGTGGACCTCACGGATCTGACTCAGAGGCCATTTGAAGTCATGGCCCACACCTTAAGGAAAGCACATTCATCAGGTGTTACATTATATAAAGTAATTCTGCTGTTAGTATAGAGCAATGTAGAGTTAATTTATTTTAAAATGAAAACCTCTGCCAAGATGGTCAGAATTTTATGTGTTGGTTTGTAGGTTACGGTTATGGGGGGAAAAAAACACTTGACATGGGTCAACGAAGGACCTTTTGATGAATGTATGGATGTAACTGCAGATGCAGGATTTGTGTAGTAACCTTGGGCATATTTATGCATTTTACCTCATGGAATTATGTATTTAAGTTGATGACAAAAACTAAACAAACAAAGATGAAAACTTCTAGGGATATCTGGCCTTTGAAGAGGACCGTGATCTACTAACTAAACTTGTAACAGATCCAAAACAACACACCTTCATCCTTCTCTTGGCTGCTGTCATAGAAGTAGATATGTTGGGTGGTTATCTCTAAGCGGCCAGGGACCACGTCGACCACAGTCACCAGCTCACAGTCTTCCCACAACACTAGTTTCTCCTTTTGACCTGCCTCCTCTGCTTCAGTCCTGTAGGAAAACATAGAAATCCCCGTATTAAATTACATTTTTAATAATGTAATTGTTAGTTACTTACTGGTTGTTGGCTGCAGCCGGGTCATCCTCAGGGAGCTCCAAAACATCATCTTCCAAGTTGGTGACTTTGACCTGCTTCACAGCCTCCAGCAGCAGCGATTCTGGGTTTAGCAACTGCTGATGAACACCTGAACAAAGCCACAGATGTTGAAATATTAATACGCAAGTTGTATTATACAGTATATATGTATTGTGCAAAATGTACATTCAAATCCAGGTTATTTTGTGTCATACCAAGGTTGTCTCGCAGAGCGCTGGCCTCCTTATGAGGGTCAAAGTTGTAGTTTTTTACCAGCTTCAACCTCATGCGGGAAAAGTTCTCCGCACTGGATACCCTCCAGTGCATCTTATCCTGCTGCCTGTAACAAAAATGTCAAAGATTCCCCCCTTATGCCGAGTATGTAATGGAGCTGTTAATTTTCATTTAATAACATACTCCTGTAATACGACTGGTCCGCCAAAGAATGACACTGGGATCCACAAAATCCACAGCCTAGCCATCGACCTAGCATCAAGCCTGGTCTGTGCAACTCTTAAGGTGTCACAGAGTGAGGTCTACCAATGTAATTTTGCACAGTTGCACCAGCTGGTATTCGTTTCACTCACCTCCTAAACGTCATTTAAACCGCATACTTTCTCACAACTGCGGCAGCTGCCGTTTGTTAAACACTCTTATCATCAACTACCATGTGATACTTCAGCTCAACATGCAATTAATTGTCATGCTTTCTCGTTGGCTTTTTTGCATCGTGGAATGCTTCCAGTAAATATCAATACCTTTCGGCCCATGGCCCCCTTTCACAAATAAGGCCCCGCCGTGCTGCCTTCCACTGCCTGAGAGAGGCGCCGTATTGACTATGCTGCTGCTTTAACATGCTGTTGTACCGCAGGTTCTCCTGACGACTTCGGCGGGAGAAGGGCTCAACAAACTGTTCCTGAAGCAAACAAGAAACAGCTCATTACTTGCGTAATTCCCAAGTGTAATTTGAATAAAACTGAAAAAATTCAACTAACCTGGAAGCGGATCTTACTCTCCCCCCTCTCTCGTTCTCTTTTATGCAGACTGACCATGAAGGCCTCAAAGCAGTCCTTCCAGTAGAGCGCCATGCTCTCATGTCCTTGACTGAAGGTCTCAATTTCATACTGCTTCATGTATGGGATAATCTGAAAACAAATGGGAGTCACTTTATCAATGCTGTCATCTCATCACCTTAAACGAGTCCCGATATATTATATTTCAGTCTCATACATATTTGTCCAGGTAGACACGCCATTCGGTTGAGTTGCAGTATACTTGGAAGTCCTCAAAGAAAGATGGGCTCCCGTTGGTATCAGGCAATTGGGGAAGGTGCAGCTCCATATAAAGGAGGCGGTGAACTTTGGAGAGGAGTGTTCGCAACAAAGGAACCAGGAAGGTGTATGTTTCTTCCGCCTTCTCTTGAACAGCCCGCCTTAGGATACCCTCGACCTTCCCTAACAAGTAGCAAGCCTCGTCCTGGCTGGATACCTCCTTCATTTGGAGGACAAAATTAAGCTTGGCAGTGGCAATTGCAGACACCTGCAAAGAAAAAAAAATGTTGCAATTAGTGTTGAAACAAAATAAGGTCAACATAATATGTGGTGAGGACAATGTTTCACCTCTGAGTCCTCTTGAGCCATGAAACCCAGCAGCAGTCTCAGTCCTACTTGGGAGAGCTGGAACCACTGGGTACCAGCAGAATACCATACCATGAGGCAGTCCATCAGTGTCACAGACTCCTCCAGTACCTTCTCCGTCCACAGGGCTGGGTTGATGAGACCCTCAGCCTGCAGGAAGTCTTGTACCACATGAAGCAGACGGACGGCGTTCTCCGTGTGTTGAGGCAACGTGGCAGCGGATGCCTCGCGATTGTCACTCACCGCCCATTCCAACATACGTTCCATGAGACTGAAATACGGCATAGGGAAGGGAGGATTAAACCAGTTCTCTCACACCTCATGGAGTTCTGCTCAGATTGAAGGCAGACCTGAGTTTGATTTGGTCAACAGGAAGCAGCAGCTCGTTCGCCGTGCCCAGCTTCGTCAGAGCTGAAAAGACTTGTCCACGCTCCAGCCAGGCCGAATCGTCAGAGCCTTCAACTCCACGCCACATGACACACAACACTATCTCCAGCAACATGCTGCACAGTTCCTCCTCAGCTCGCTGGGTAGCGACAACAGAGAAATGAAAAAGGGTTTTACAAATCTGGGGTTTTTAATTCTTGATTTTATGATCCTCCATCTCACCTCCATGTTATTGAAGGACTCCCCTAGAGAAAGAGTGTCACTGAAAAGGAAGGTGTCTTCAGGCAGTGAGGCATTTGCATCTAAACTCCCGGAGTTCGACGGAAAAGGCTTTGATGTCTCCAGTGGTGAGGGCGTGCTGGGCATGCTGCCGGGTGTCTGGCTGCCACTCTCCAAGCCCTCGTAGGTTTGCAGATGAGAGAGATCCAGCGTTAAGCCCCCAGATTTTCCTACCACCCAGGGCTTGATTTGGGCTTGTGGCTCAGTGGAAGTGGAGGATGACGGAGTGTCCAGCAGTGAGATGACATCGCCGTTCTCCAAGCTGTCCACAGAGCGAGTGTCACCGATGCTGAGCCAGTCGTCCTCTGGGCGGTCCAAGCGGCCAGCACTGCCCACCCTAGTTCTACGATCTAGCGGCAACTCCAGACGGTTATTGTTACTTCCACTGGGTCGGTTTAAGTCCAAGCTGCAGGTGCTGACGTTGTCTGCATTTCGTGATGAGCCTTCTCCTCGCAAGTAGAGTCGTGTCAGAGTGTCCTGCCAGCACTGCTGCCTTGAGATCTGGTAAGCAGCGTCTTGTTGGGATTGTAGCAGCTGGTACACCTAAACACAAAATATTATATTGAAACTTCTTGAAACTCTTCTGGGTAGGCCCCCTACAGGCTTTTGGAGTATGTGTGTTTAAGGGCTTTGCCTAACTTCATTAATGAGGGAGTTAATTGAAAAAAACGGCAGGTTTCCAAGGCAAATAGCAGCAAGTTTTCTCACCCTCTTACAGACAATGAGTCGAACACTGGGTCCCGATCGATGAGTTAACTGAACCAATGCCATCAAGTCCTTGTAGTTCACCACTTGATCTGTGAATTAAAAGCAAGCACATGCACATTACACCATTACACATTACACTTGTGTTTCGTATATCAAAGACGACCACTATTCAGCTAACCTGTGTGGAGGACCTGGTTGAGGACGCAGCGAACGAGTGACGGCGTTATGTGAAGATCGGAGAAAAGAAGCGACAGGCCGCTGTAACCCGCCTCCCTCAATCTCAAACGCTGCTTGTTTTTCTCATAGACACGGTCACATCGCAGCATGCGCTCAAACAGCTGTAAACAGGTAGAGACAAATATGCAAAGCTCAGTGAATTGGGTCAGTTACAAGATGCACGGTGGTAAATGTGTGTTAGCTTACCTTGAAGACGAGCTCTCTGACGCGGTCTGAGTGTTTGCTGTTGAGCAGAAGTGCGTAACAAGAATCAGCAGCTCCGGGCTCAAAGAGGAGCAGGAAGAGTTGGTCTCTGGATGGACTGCTCTGAAGGAGGCTGAGTAACATCTCCAACAGCCCACAAATCTTCACCACAGAAATAAAAAACACAATTATCAAAAATATTCATGCCCCAGACTTAGCAATGTAAATCCATATTATTATTATTATTTGTTGATATATGTACACTGCCGGTCATTCCTACAGGTGCTCCATGTTCTGGAGTTATTACTACCTCCAATGTCTGCATAAAAACACTACTATAGCCTCAGTTGAACAGCATTGTACTGAAGAAAGTCATTTGTTGCTATTTTTTGTTGCTAAATTGTGATAAAAAAGGGAATTAACAATGGAAGAGTGACAGTTAAAAATATAGGTTTTGTAGTGTGTATTGAAATGAATGTTTTTCACTTGCAGAGTGAATAATGACTCAAAATATTAAATCAGGAAGGAGAGAAAAAGGATGCCTGGCGGGAAATGAGCCGGTAACTTCCTGCATGGGCACTGCTGTAGTAATTCTCGTGGGGAACCAGAAAATCGTGTGAGGAAAGGTCATCACATTACCTCAGCCATGGAGGTTATGTTTGCATTACCACTTGCTTGTTATATACTAGTATGTTTGATAATGATTCAACATTTCAGTTCTGGAAAAAGAGATGCAGATACCATATTGTAAACACTTCATACACATTTTTTCTTGTGAAAAATACATGAATCTAATAATTTAGGCTAATAAATTGAGCACCCTGTTGAGCGCATCATGAATAAATGAATATACTAATTAAATGAATTCAACATGTTCATAGTTAATGTAGTGTCAATTCCAGACTGTGCCCTCACCTGATCCTCGTCGCCAATGGCAGCAATATATCCCATAATACTGTGCATCTCTTCCTGTGACATGCCCTTGCTGATGTAGTACTTGACGAGCCCGCAGAGAGACATGCGGATGGTTCGAATGTCGTCCTCACTCAGGTCACTGTCTTTATTACTGGTTTTCCTAAAGTCAAGAGCCGAGTTTGATGTTCTGCCAGGAAACACCTGGTGGACCACAATGTTAAGGAACTGACTCTCACCCATAATAGAGGCGTATGATGTCCAAAAGAAATCGTACACCATATTTTTTCCGGAACTGCTTTCTGTTGTCTTTGATGACAGTAGACATATACAGTATATGACCTTTAAAAGACAAAAACAAAAGAGTCATGTGGAATGTCCAAAACTGCTCATTTGAACTGGTTTGCTGATTTTCTGATCTCACCTATTCGTAAAGGGAAGTCCCCTTTATTCCAGATGTTGAAGTTGAACAGCAGATGCGTATGAAGCTGCTGCAGTAGAGCCTGATTCTTCTCATAGGTCACCTGCTCTATCAGCAGCTGCATAGCCACCAGGACACTGACATCAACGTGACCTGCGGGAAGCTAAAAATACACAGCACAGTTATGCTACACTGTGTACATGAATGTGGAACCCCAAACACTATCCTCACGTCACAAAAACATTGAAATGACAAATGTGTTATTTGAAGATTCAGCATTATGATGACGCATTTTAATCTGCCGCTCAGTGAAGGATTTTTACTTTGCTGTGGTGTAAATGCTGATTCAGTGATATTTCTCGTTCTGACACTCCTTTGTTTCCGTATGACACTGAGGAAACAAGTAGGACAGATGCAAGGAAGTCACTGTCAGGGAGCGCTAAACAGGAATTTAGATGTTGCATTTTGGTATCCACCTCTCAATTTTAGTTGACTCAATTTATTAATTCCTCTTGTCTCAACGTATAATCCACTTAGTACATTAACAGCCACAAGTGGAGATAATTAGTCAGTCATAGTGCAATTTCATTTAGTAATGTTTTGATCACACATGAACTTGAAATTTACCCACAGATGCCATCATTCTTTACTACAGCCAAATCAACATCATTAACATTCATGTGCTAAATTAGCATCAAAACAGACACCTTCTGCAGCAGGGCTCCCAGTGTACCAACACCATGCGAGTGGAGCAGATTCTCCTGGTTTATTGCATGCCGCTGGAGAAAATGTTTCAGCACCAACAGGAAAGTGGCTACCAGATTCTTCTCGAGGCGTGCTTCTGATACAAGATAACATAGAAAAACATTTCACATCCTGCTTGTTAACACACTGTGCTTGGTCTCATATTGCAACAAAATAAACATATTTGCAGGGTGACACCAAACAGACCTGAAGCCCTGTTAGATGGGAGAATGACCCACTCGCCGTCGGCTGGAGTGGTCACATCTGGGGTGATGAAATCGGACCCAGTTGGAACATCAGTAGGCTGTTGATCAGGGGTCACAAGAGCCAACTGCTCGAGTATAGGGAAGAGTACTGGCAACCCACCGACACAATTGATCATATCCTGCCAAAGGTACAATATAAAGTATATTAAGATTCCCAGCACATAATTATTGTGTGAGAGAATTACTGGGCTATTCCTGTCCAACCTTGACGTCCCAGTTAACAACTTTCTTCCCGGTCAGGCGACCATGCAGCTTATTCGGGGACAGATCCAGACAGATTGGGTTTTGACAAGCCTGTTGACAAAAGCGTCATGTTTAGGGTTAGGTGGGACTTGATGGGGAAAAATGAAGAAAAATATAATACCTTTGGTGAGTAATGTAGTAGCAGTTTGCTTGAAAGGTCACCAATTTCTGCTTCCTGGACTTTCAAAGGGGAGATACAGTTTGGACCTGTGTAGAAATAGCCATATTTGAGGTTCTTATTTATTTATTTATTATTCATATTTTTGAAATTTCTCCATCACAATATCATCTCATTCTGCTTACCAGCACTACAGATGGCTTTAATGTGGTTGGGCTGCAGGGCTTCATGGAACACCATAACACTCCCCAACTGACCCTGCAGAGAAGTAGGGCTTCCCCACTCGCTGTCCTGGGTCCCTGCTGAAATGAGCTTAGTCACAGACTCAGGCTTTCCACTCAGTAGTCCTCCCCAGGTCTGAGGAGAAAGGATGCCACCCAACGAGGAGCGTGTGTTGGGTGTGGTGGCTGACAAGAAGGGGGGGTCTGGGATTTGAGATGGTGGAGGAGTAGTGGTCCGGTGGCCTGCTGAGCCGATGCAACAGGAGGTAAAGGGCTGTGGGTGGGAGAGAAGGCATGAGTGGAAGTGAACTAAATCTTGGTACAAGTTGCTGGTTTCAATTATTGTGAGTGATGGTTATACCTCGGTCATTGTGGGGTACTTGAGGGGGGCAGACAATTTCTGCTGTCCGTCCACATAAATGTAGACAAGACTCTGCCCAAATGGCCTTTTTCCTGGTATGTGCACCACACCAATGCTGTGCTGTTAACAGAAATTAGACCCAAGTTAGACCCATTTAACCTTATATTCTCAACACCAGACATTAATGACAATGTAAACAATCTCTGGTATTGACACTACATATTAAGAATTCTCCATGCTTATGAGGGAGACTCTGATTTTCGGACTCTTATTTTAAAATTTTTGAATGTGAAGCTTCTGTTTTTGTGTGGGTGGATATGTGTTACAATCGGTGATGCTGTTCTCTCTGTGGCTTTCTACGACCAATGCAGACGTCATTGTCAATGTGAGTTAGTGCATTAACATATAAGATACATATTTGAAGCATTGACAGCTTCTCAGTGTGTGTGATGTGTTCTTGATGTTCTGATATGATTTCAGTTCGAATGACAGCTGTGTCTGTTTAGTGAACAGCATCTGATGATTTAGCTATTATGACAACCTGCGCATGCTGATAGACGAGTTTAAGTGACATTATATGCAAGTGTAATGTGTTCTGACCGGAACCCCACGGTGCTTAATAATTCCATACACCTGCTTCAGAGTTTAATACTCAACACTACCTGTTAGCCCTCCTAATAAACAGGCAATTAAACATTGCAAAACATTGTAAATTGTGTCATACTTTCATGTGAACAACACGTCACTCGATGAACTCACCCAGAGAGAGTCACAGAAGCAGTTGTCAGGCAGCATGACTGTGACATATTCTTTCTTTGTGCAAACAGCCACCACAAGCACACCAGCAGAGCTAATGAAGGCCTCAAAGCCTGTGCCCCCCGAGGTAAAAAAACTGCACAGGGTGAAATATGAGAAAAGGGTTCATATCAAATTGGTGAACTTCGTGTGAAGCATATGGGACAACAACAAGAAGCCGTCCTTTTAATGAGCATGCCATAATGATGTGTGATACAAACCTGTAGAGCTGCTTCCTTTTGTCTTTGCTGAGTGGACCCAACTGATCCTGGTCCAGGGACAACCAGGCCAGGAAACTGAAGGCAGAGCCTGGCCAGCGCTGCACGATTGGAACGGCAATGCCTGCCATGCTGGGCGACAGATCGAAGTACTGCATGGCACTTTCCAGACCCTGCTTACGTACCATGGCGAGGAGAGCTTTCAGGACAGGACCCACATAGGGGTGAGCTTGGCTTGAATCTGTAGGCCTGAGCAAATGCAGCAGTTGAAGGAGATCCCTGGTGCTCAGTGACTGAGAGCCAAGAGAGCCCACCAATCCCAAAAGGCTCTCCGCACATGTTCTGTGCAGCCTCTGGTGGCACTCCAGGACAGCCAGCGCACGCATGACCATGGCAGCATTGACACAAGTAGCACGCGTCTGTCGGTTGAGGCAGCTTAGGCGGCAGAGCCAGTCAGCAGCGAAAATCTGTAACTCGGATGAGTCCAAATCTGGCAGCCACTGTACCAGCAGCAGCAAAGGCTCCACATTGCTGATTCCCAAGAGACCCACTGAGGTGTGCTCACCCTCCACTGCCTACAAATGCATCCAAACACACACACACACACAACAGATTAAGGAGCATTCAGCAAACCGGAAACACGACTTATGAGAAGCAGCAAAATGGCAAAAGACATCAAAACATCATCACCATGTTCATCAGCTCTTTCAGGAGGTGTCGAGATGGCTGGCCGAGCGAGACGAGGACCTCGTACAAGTGATTGTAACCAATCCTCTCTTTAAACACCTCCTGTGGGATGTTCGAAAAAAATGTGATTGCTTCTACCTCATTTTCTGTACAGCTGACTTTCATCATGGGGCACATACTCCCAACATTCACTCATGTTCAAACCTATGGCCGATTTTGAATCTTCAATTAACCCAGTGGTTCTCAATTATTTTCTATAATTTTTTTTCATTTGAAATACCAGAGAAACTAATATTTATTCATTTACCTGTATTAACTTGAAACCGACTTAACTTGAAACCGAAACCAGGAAAATGCAACAAAACGGGGAGCAGTCAAACTGCATGCTGAATACTATAAATGTGTACATGTTGGCAGGTCTGCACTAACATTACAATACATGATGCCTTTACCTTTGCAGCTGGTGATTTATGCATCACCGTTGTCAGGGCCTTTATGGTTGCTACAGCAAGGGAGTCTAATCGTCCTTGAAACACCTAAAAAATATCAACTATGTCACTCAAACAATACTAGCAACCACTTATTTAATATAGATTTTATATCACTTAAAAAGCATGCATGGTAATATAAAGCCACACATATATAAAAGGTAAAATAAATGTCAAACCACAATGAAATTAAAGAAGATGGAAGTGTGTGTGCAAAACAGAAATGTTTAAGAACTCTGAACGGCAGTAGCCACAGGGATCACAGTGGGTACTGCAGATCTTATTGTGAAAAGATGCGTCTTTGAAAAAGACAATCCACTGAGTTGACAGCATGAGATCTGACAAGAGCGGGAAGCTTACTTGGTTATACAGAAGAAATAAAAAAAAAATACCCACCGCCACACACATACAATACACAGAAAATTGATACACGCAGCCAATCACAAAGGAAGCCTGCTTCTTACATAGACGACATGCAACCCATATCCCAGAAGCAAAACCATAAAAACAAACACTTCACCATCCAGCTCTGTCCTGCTCCTAATGTGTCATGAAAATAAAACATGGAGCTGAGTCTTGGATTGTATGCAAAATGTCACACTTGAGAACACGGAAGCCCAGATCCCCTCACAACCCTGAACTCTGGGAGGACAAACACCACTCCAATGTGAAAGCATTCAGTAAAACCCATAATACGATGAGGAAAACCAGGACGATGGGTGAACGGAGCGAAGAAACTGAAAAATGCATTTCATTAAGTGGGGTTGGCAAAGCAGCATGGGAGGCATAGAGGTCACTCCTCAGCAAGGTTCCAGATTTGCTGTCAAAATAGCTCAAATTTGAGTCAATTTTGTATTTGTTGTTTTGTTTTTCAATAATGCAAATGGCTATACAGCTACATTTGGACACTGAACAGGTAAACATAATAGAAATAACCAAACACGACCAATCATGTGCCTCTGCATTAGGTTACCACTAAGCTACAACAAAGGGACATTGTAGTTGGCCAACTGCGAGGCCATCCGCCAGTCCTCACAGTATCTACATCAATGGAGGGATTACGCCTCTGCAAATGAGGCAATAAGTTGAACAAGGCTCACTGAAGTGCTGTATGTCTTCTTGTTGATGCTCTAAGAGCGCTATATGTTCAGCAATATCGTCATGCTTAAAGCTCAATAAAGTTCATTATTCTGGAAAGGTGAAGGTCTTGCTGTGGAGTGGCCAAATTGGCTCTGGTGAAATTAAGGGAGATGGATGGTGAATGAGGGAGGAGGATGACGTGGGACTTTCTCTGCTGTACCTGAGTGTCTCTGTCTCTTGTCAGTAACCTGTTGTTGGTTATATCTTTCTGGTCCTTGTCTGCTGCCGTGCACCTAGCGTTAACCAGCTGACACACACAACAGGCAAGACGTCAACATAGCTTGTGGTGGGGGAGTGGAGAGAGAGAAGGTGAGAGATCGGGAGAGAGGAAGGGACAAAGGTCGGTGCAGGGAGGGAGGAAGGATGTTGTGAGTAGAGTGGCCAATGAAAGGTGAGAAGACCTGACCCCCCCAGTCAGGGTCAATGTATGGAGGAGTGACGGTGATCCAGCCGAGCTGTAGAGAGTTACCATGCATGACGTGCACGATGTTTTTTCTTACACTAGAAGTTTCCAAAATACATAATCATGATGAAGTTCTACAAGACCAAAATAAATGTTGGAGGCCACAGCCCCATGTGTTACATTTGAAATTGCTGCTAAAAAGAATAAGCTTGTCTGTGTTAACCTCAAGATATGAGAAACCATTTCAGTATCTACATCCTAGGTGATAAGAAATCGTTCTTTGAATGTGCAAGTCACGTACTGTGTCATTACCTTGCTATTCTGTAGCAGTCGTATCAAATGCTCAAAGCAATTACTGTTGAGGAAGATGGCTTGTAGAACTGGTCTGTCTGAACACAGGAACATGTCCCTCATTGTATCTGTAGGACAGTGAGAGGCAGCGACAGGTAAACAAACCCCAGGCACAGAGGACCAATGAATATTTTGTCATGAAAGTATAAATATTCTAAAAACCTAATCAGTAGTTTCAACATGCAACCCATGAATGGGATTCAAATGAAATGAAATTAGGTGAATGCCATACCTAGCATGTGCACTTGCAAAGCCACAAAGCGGCTTTCCCAGTGTCGGCCCAGTGTTGGCACTCGTCCTTTGGCTTGCTGCTGTTGTTGCTGTTGTGCAGCAACCACAGCCGCTGGGTCTGAGTTCAGCAGCTTGAAGTAGTTTTCTAGCACAGAGGCTATTTCCACTTGCCGCTGGTCAGAACTAGCGGCCAGGAGGCACTGCACCACCACCCTCAAACATCCCAGAGTCAGACAGGCCTTCCGATCAGGGGCCTCACTGTCCCAATCTTCGCCTTCATCTGCAGAGCAGCTACCCATGGAGCAGTCCACGAGCACACGCACCAAAACCTCCATGGTGGCTGGAGAGATAGCAAGTACAGCATTCTTCTGCCAGATGGATGAGGAGAGGGGAAAATGATTGTAGAATTATGCTGTATTATGTTTTACTTTTCTTTTATATTAAATATATATAGTATGAATATGTATAAGCAAGTTTAGGATAATGGATCATCTGTATCTTATCCTTGTCTTGTGTAGTGGGGAAAAAGCCTGTTAACTAATTTCATTAAAACATCTGACCTTACCTGGTCACCCGCTACTATGGCACCAAAAAGGTGCAATAGACAACATTTGAGACTCTCCTTCAGATGTTCACTCTCTTGAAAACACTCTAAAAAAAATAACATATACGGACAAATGGGTGGATTAGTGGACCCCAAATCGCACACAGTGAGCACACAATGTGCACAAAACAAGACAGTATTCTGCATCAAGGTGGTCCCGGATAATCCATTAACTCATCTGTCAACAAGAGCTGTGATGTCTTGGAAGTGTCCACAAAGAGGTTGAAATTATGAAAATTTGGTTAAAAATAAATAAAAGCTCAGTTTCATGCTTGAATACAAGACAGTACTTGTTTTAAAAGTGTTTACTATGATCTCATCTGAATGGCTGGCAAACATGACAAGGCCAGCAGAGTACAATCAGCTAAATTGTTACATTACCACTTAAAAAGAGATATGGCATTGATTTTGCTGTGCAGGAGTAGAAACACGAATGGGATGACAAGCAGAGGTGGGGAGCTGAACATGAGAAACTTACGGTAAAAGAAAGGTACAAATTCCACAGTAAGTGGAGCTGCTTTGTACTTCTGCCTACTCCTTTCGACTGTGCCCAAATGCTCCCTGGAAGGAAAAAAATGTGTGTAGGTCACGAGAATTAAAACAATGGCACAGATGCTCCCAATGGCACGCTGCACTTCAGTGCTTAAGGATAGTATGTGTTGGGTGGTATTACCCGCATATTCGAAGCCTCCAGTTGGAATAAGGGTCATAGAGGCTCTCGCAGAATGCCAGTGCATGACGGACAAACTCCTCTGCTTGGCTCTGGTCCACCAACTCCTTCTCTTTGGTCTTGCTCTTCAGCTGGAAGAGCACACATAATTAATTTCATACCTCTTTCATCCATTCATCTTTTACCGTCGGAGTTTGCGCGTCTTGATGATCCTAGGGCTTTTATGCCCCTATTAGGGTTCCCCATGACGAACAGGACAAAGAGTGGCTCAATAGACCCCCAGGATGAAACAAACCATTGGACACCGGGGCCCCCCTCTGGAGCCAAGCCTGGAGGAGGGGCACAATGCCGAGAGTCTGCTGGCCGGGCCTGCACCCATGGGCCCCGGCCGGGCACAGCCCAAAGAGACATGGGTCCGCATCCGACAAAGGGGTCGGATGCAGATTGTGCTGGGTGGCAGCCGGATGCGGAGACCTTGGCGGTCCGATCCTCGGCTACAGAAGCTAGCTCTTGTGGATGCGGAATATCATCTCTAATTTCATACCTCTTTTACAATAGATTTCTAAACTCATGTAGCACAACATTAGGTACAGCCACACAAGCTCAAGTTTCCAAAATATAAAGAGGAACAAGTCAGACCTGTTGAATATAAAGTGTCGTCATGGCAATGATGTGGTTGATATAGGAGCAAGTGCCAATCTCCTCCACGTTAGACAGGTTCCTTTTAGAAGTAATTGGAAACACAAACAAAGCATCACAACATAAAAAACAAAGCCTTCATAGGACATCAGTGACCTTTGAAATGATGTTACCACTGTGTAATAGATATGTTTGTTGTCCTGACCTGCACACAATGATGAGGAACTTGAGTAGCAGCAGTGCCAGGTTTTGCTGCTCGGGCTCCAGGCCGTCAGAGGCCTTTTGGACACACTGCAGCAGCTGGTGGCGCAAAACCTGCAGGATGTTGTCTGGGAGGAGGCTCAATACTGGCGGTGGCTCCTCTGGCCTGCACATACAAGAACACAGATTCAGGGTTCCCAAAATTAAACATTCCTTTGTTGGTCTATCCAAAAGCTCAATATTGGAACAAAGGCCTGTTTATACAGGAATGATCAAGCAGAGACGCAAGCAATGTTCCCTTGCAAAATACAATCCAACCTGACGTGATGTAAATGAAATAAACACTATGCCATTTGCAATGCAACTCAGTGAGTGGCAGGTGACAACAAGCGGAAAAAAATCAGATAATATAATGACCAACACTGTCTAGCCAATGCTAAGAGCAGTCTGTTTGAACATATTTACTTCGACCACTCAGTCTGTTTTGCACGTTAGTGAATAGCTACTGATGCAAGAGAGCTGCGAGAAAGGGCTGCTCTTTCAAACATGCTGCAAAGCCAAAGCCAAAGGGTGGAGTGAATGTGTGGCTTCAGTGTGCATGTTTTACAGCCCTGCTTTTATTTTGATGGCCAGACGTATCAGTTACAGGAAGTGTTATACTGGGGTTGTGTTGCTGAAGGGACCACAAGGGGTAAATTTAATGTATTTTTTTATTTAGACAAATGTGAACATTAGCGATGCAATGATACACAAAATTCATGGTTCGATATGTTTGCGTTACGGTACAATAGTTTTTACAAAAAAAAAATGTCTTTTTTTAATTCAAATGTTATTGAAAATGCCAACATTTTTCTCACCTTAAAAGTCCAGTTCTGCTGTTCAGACTCAGCACCATATAAGGCCATATAAGCTAAGTTTTGTAGAAAATTATCAATACGAGTGTATTCAATATGAGTCACTTTGACCAAGATCACAAATTCATGTCTCAGTTTGTAAGTGCACTTTAAGGCGGAGTTACTTCCTGATGTGCATGCTGGCTACATGCAAAAACAGAGAAAATAACAAAACCCTATTTGGTGGATAAGGGTGAGTTAAAAAAAAATCAACATTTCATACTCTTGAGTGCATACAGAGAGGCGGTAACAGTGACAAAGCAGTCAGTCATACATCGGTGTCCCTGCATTTGAGCTTTGGGAGGAGCACAGACAAGAAAGGAACTATAAAAAAACATCTGATTGGAGTAACTCGTTACCTTGATGGCAGCTTTTCAAAGTCCACATCCAGGCAACGGTCATAGGAGCTGATGAAACTCTCCAGCCATAGCTTCAAGTAGTCTGGGTCCCTCTGAAGTGAAGAGAGGTTAAATTATGAGAACCATTTTTAAGGTTTGATTATGTCGTCATTAAACAGTTGTGTCTAGAAACATTTTCCATTTGTCATATTCTGACAAAAACCTTGAATAAAGCGTGCATTCAGCAAAGTACTCAGGCACATTATACAATTGTGGAAAGATTTATAAAAAAAATCGTATGAGCATACTGAACAAGTAAATCAGTCCGGTATTTCACGTCACAGCTGCACGTAAAGCACGTGAGAGTAAATGCTTCAGGCAGTAGTGCTACTTATCTGCTTTCTTATCTTAGTGTCAGGACACAATATGCACCTGCTGGAGCAGAAAACAAGACAGACTACATTCTGAGGGGGGGCGGCAGAGGTCAGTTTGCAGCCGGCTGATCGACATATCCTAAATTCCTGGAACAAAGCCCAGACAGCGACGGGGTGGCAACTTCAGCCACAGAGAAAGACTGGCCCACAAGGCACAAGTGGAGTGCAGAGAAGATGATGAAATTGTCTGAAAAGATTAACTGAAGCAGGGGTCTCAAACTCAATTTACCTGGGGGCCACTGGAGCTAGGGTCTGGGCAAGGCTGGGCCACATCAGGTTTTCAAAAAAAAAAAAATATATATACATAGTTTTCAGTGCTTTGGTTCCGATTTTCTACAATAAAAGCTCTGATAAAACATTCCACTGTTCTCAAATATCTTAACTTTTATTTTTCTGCACAAAATAAGATGAAAAATAAATTAAAAAATCAAGAATAAAAAAAAATCAATCAATCAGTAATAAATAAATATAATAAAACAAATAATAAAAACTTAAGAAACCACATATAGTTGGTGGGTAGACAAATTATTTTTTTCAGGTTAAAATTAACAAAGCATTATTAGAGCCCTGTAGACATGACAAAACACGACTATAGTCACATTTATACTTTTTTTATTTACAACATATTGTGCAACTGCAGGGTCTTGAGACACATGCTAACTCGCAAACTAGAGAGCTAGCGGCCTAAACGGTAGCCTTCAAGTTATTTCCTTTAAACTTAAATAGCCAAAAACTTACCACTTCCACATGGATAGGGAGGATAACTATTAACAGTTATTTAACCTTTAACATGAACATGAATCAAACGTAATAATTTTTTCTGGGTACATGATACCATACAGCATCCATATCAAACTTGCGCGGGCCACACTAACATTAAACTTTCATATCAAGACGGGGGCCTCAAACTAGTGTCCTGCGGGCCACATTTGGCCCGCGGGCCTCATGTTTGAGACCCCTAAACTAAAGGGTGAGAGTCCACCTGCTAGCAAGCATTGGATAGCAAATGTCAGCATTGTTTATGAACAATTATGTGGGTGATATGTCACAATGTGGATTTTCAATATGCATTTTCTCACAATAGAAAGAACATTAATAAGATGCACAGCTAAGATTAACAAATGAATCGTGTATCATATCTGCCCTGACAGCTCATCTCATGACGGCTGACTGCTTCTGTGTGCCTGCCAGTGTGAGAATCCGCCAAACCGTAGCAGGAAGTGAGCTTGCTGCTTTTCTCATGAAGTCATTGGGACAGGCCTGTGACTATAGAAACACCAGCACTGGCCACGTCGTAAGAATGCGGAGAGGAGAAGATCTGCACTCAAAGTGCACAGCACTTTTGCTCAGGGTTTGTCTTGTGACAAATCAGAAATGTTAAATTGTTTACCCTTAGATCTGGTTAATCTGGTTCTTTCATCAATTATGATGCTACATAATTAGAATCTGCTAGGACAAGTCCAAACGGGGACTTAAAACATCAACATGTTAAATGATGGATTTAAGTTGTTAAATTTAAACCCCTTGTATAATTATGTATGACGTCTACATGTGTGGATTACCACAAACATGCTACAATCCTTGGAACAACACAAAAAAAGGCTGATATACACTTAACCAAAATAGAAAATAGCAAAAACACTTAAGTTTTTGCTCCCATCTTTCATGAATTGAACTCATTCATTCATTTTCTGCCGCTTATCCTCACAAGGGTCGCGGGGGTGCTGGAGCCTATCCCAGCTGTCTTCGGGCATGAGGCGGGGTACACCCTGGACTGGTCGCCAGCCAATCACATGGCACATATAGGCAAACAACCATTCACACTCACATTCATACCTATGGACAATTTGGAGTCGCCAATTAACCTAGCATGTTTTTGGAATATGGGAGGAAACCGGAGTACCCGGAGAAAACAGGGAGAACATGCAAACTCCACACAGAGATGGCCGAGGGTGGGATTGAACTCGGGTCTCCTAGCTGTGAGGTCTGCGTGCTAACCACTCGACCTGAATTGAACTCCAAGATCTAAACCATTTTCTATACAACCAAAAGGCCAATTTCTGTCAAATACCTTCATAAAGAGATGCGGATTAAACAGCATGATTATTGCAAATGTGTGCCTTAGGCTGGACACAATAAAAGGACACTCCAAACTGTGCAGGTTTACTGTATTGGTGATAGCGGGGTGTGTGTGACCAGCATTTGCCTCATGCAGTGTAACACATTTCCTTTGCATAGAGCTTGTCTTGTACATTCAATATGCCAGCAATAAAATGCATCTGTGTTTGTTGTCCATATCATACTCCTGACATCAGCAAAAGGCTCACCCACACAACACCATATACGATGTCTGCCATCTGCCTTGTACAGTGACAACTGGCATTCATCAATGAAGATAACGCCTCTTCTAAGTGCAAAATCCAAATGTGTGCATTTCTGCACTCAACTCAGTTACAACAACAAACTGCAACCAAGTTGAGACCCTATGAGGATGACGAGACTGCCAGTTTGTGCAAATCTTTGGTCATCAAAATAGTGGGAAAATTTGCAATAAATTTGCAATTGCTATGTGATGAAACTGGTCATTATGGTGTGGCCTTTTATTGTGGCCAGTATAGAAGAAAATATGCTGTCTAATACCACATCTGTGAGGTGGATGGTTTATCTATGAAAAATGAGAAATACTCGCTCACACAGATTTGATAAATACAAAAGTGTATATTTTTGTTGCCATACAATGCAAATAAATAAACATAACCTTTTAGCGAGAAGGTAATAACACTTAAAATATAACATGCCCGGTTATTAGTGGAATGAAAATGTGCAATATTTCCATCACTGCCTCTGTTACTACCTCAAACATATTTATTTATTTAACAACCCAATACAATACACTCATATGTGACTTTACTCATCTGTATACACCAGTCATTATTTGCACTAAGACCCATTTATCATTGCACTAAAATTAATATATCTGCAATATGTCTGCCCCTGCATAATATTATGTGTATATTTTGGATATCTTGTATATATCTTGTTAAACTGTCTTTTTTTTTTTTACTTGACTACTACACTGAAAGGAGAAGCTCTCCAATCTCGTTGTACATCTTGTATAATGACAATAAAGGCCATTCCATTCCATTCCATTCCAATATGGTTGGACAAACAAGGCTGTGCATGAATCTAATGCCATAATCAGGGAAATGAGTGCATGCTGACTGAGCTGTCACTGAATTTATTGGCTAAATGCTCAATACTTTCCAGCATGTGATAGTGCAAGCAAGCGGTTTCCCCCCTCTGACTGCAGTGTTTATGTGTGTGTGTGTGTGTGTGTGTAAGAATGTTCTCATTTAGACAGCAGCTTTGGAGGACAGATGCCCATTGAGGGTTTGGGTTGTGGCAGACAGGGACACACCCTACACTGTATAGTCCCTGTTACCCTCTGCCTTCGACACTCGATCCAGACAAACACTTAAGCATGGCCACACAGACAGGCAGGCATATCATGAATGATAGTTATGTATTATATGTGTACATACGTGTCTACCATTATATTAAACCCTATATAAAAGCTATTTGATCACACTCATTGCTATATTAAGAACTTGCTGATCTGTGACATCATGACATCATATCCTGATTTAATAATTGGGAGTTTGCGCTACTGTGGCTCCAGCAAGTGCCCCAACACTCTAGACAGGCGTGGTCTGCCTGCTGCTTTGCTTGGGTGAATGACCCATTATGGTGGAGGTGACATGGATGGAGTCACTGAAACCACAGTATAAAAAAAGCTTGTCTCCGGGGAGAATTTATAGACGGATGTGGTCACAGTGTATGGCTTACAACTCCCACCAACCGTGACGTCACAGTATTTGTGCATTTGAAGAAGTGTGTGGGATGGTGTAGAACCCCACAAGGCATGTCTGACACAAAGACAGTGACGTCAGTGTTATTCCATGGGTTTGCACTGTTCTGAGTGAGTTATAATAATCAGCAGTCAAGGGGGAAAAGCTAGCAACAAACAATTAACTTGTTATTCCTATTCAAGAAAGACCACCCTGAAAAAAGAAGAATATATGGGATATAAGAATATTTTTTTACTTAATAATGTACCTGTATAGTAAGGTGCATATATAAATACAAGTTTTATGATGGCAGCATCCTGACCATAGATGAGATTATTTCTATTCTGGAATAAATTGACTGTATAAATAAATGTAAACAATTAGAAAGTAGCTACAGATCCCATTTACTTCCCTTTTCCATTCACTGTTGAGTTTCCTGCAGCAGCAAGAACTAGGATGTCTACTGAACCACAAACACTAGTAGATGCTGTATGGTGGGAGGGGGGGATGATACCAGCAGCAACCTGCAGCTGCCTCTGTGCAGTGACAACACACAGGCACGAGCCAATGACAGCACCTAAGAGGATCGCTGGTTACGTAATGGTTTTAGCTGTAGCTTGTGACCGCTCATCACTTCACTGCAGTAAGAAGACTGCTGGAGCAACTTTATACACAACACTCCGCTTATCTATATCTTTTCATTTCATGCTCATATATCAGGCATGGTTTTTAAAGTGTGAAATGTCGGCGGCCGTGTGGTTGGTGGTTAGCGCGCAGGCCACACAGCTAGGAGACCCGAGTTCGATTCCACAATCTCTTTATGGAGTTTGCATGTTCTCCCTGTGCATGTGTGGGTTTTCTCCAGAGACTCCGGTTTCCTCCCACATTCCAAAAACATGCTAGGTTAATTGGCGGCTCCAAATTGTCCATAGGTATGAATGTGAGTGTGAATGGTTGTTTATCTATATGTGCCCTGTGATTGGCTGGCGACCGGTCCAGGGTGTACCCCGCCTCTCGCCCGAAGACAGCTGGGATAGGTTCCAGCACAAAATGAATTAAATGTCAAAATGAGACTTAATCAAACTCTCCTCACACAACCTGCCAAGAGACACTCATGGCCAGAATAAATCCATAACTGATGAGATTCATTCTGACAGTGTCATGCTGAGTCAATGCAGACACACTCTTGCTAGTACAAAGGAAACATGTAAATGTGGAAATCTGTGCGGCTACACCACAGACTGAAAAGACTATGCCATCAAGATCATGTGATCAACACTTTGCTTCAACACACAGCTTTGCTTTCATGGGCTACAAACCACTGTGGAGGGGAGTGGGAGTGGGTTGGCGTACTGTGCGTGTTATTGCGGGGGATTACTGTGGGCACTGAGTGTGTTGCTGCAGCTCGACTCATGTGAGGAGAGGCTCAGGGAGGCTCTTTTGATTGGACACGAGGAAATGCTAAGGATTTATTGGCAGGTGAATTAAATGTAGCCAACAGCTGACTCAAGGCGTGCTGTCTCAGCTTGAGAGCCAAGTCATTCATCTCCTCGAGTCGAAACACAGCACCATTCATTGCATCAGTACCCGTATCATCAGAGCCTCCAAGTTTGGACTTTGAAACCTACCATGGCCACCCACTGTAGCACACACTGGGGTGGATGATTCAGTTCTGCTTTGTTGTGTGCAAAGACAGAAATTGTTAAATGTTGACTTGCACCGGGGGTGTCCAAAGCGTGGTGTGTGGGCCACTTTTTGGCACATTTTAAATTTGCACTTTAATTATTAATGACATAGCATATATTCCTACACTAATGCAAAGCAAAGATGTTCATGCTTTATTCAGATCGCTCTCGTGTATCAAAGTGACCCTCGCATCCTTCATTTTTTTGTATGCGGCCCTTGGTGGAAAAAGTTTAGACACCCCTCATTGCAAGTTGAATTAATACTAGGCTCTACACTATTAGTTAGCAAATGACGTCACAACATGAATTAAAATCAGCCACAGTGAAACATGGAGTAATGAGAGCTCACCTTAGTGCAATAGAGCATCCAGACCTCGTATAGTCTCTCACTGGATGCCATAGTGCCCAATAAGTGGCACCCTTGGGCTGCAGGCTCCACCGAGGTCACTTTTCTGGGATCTTCATGGTCATTAAGTCAAGACATCAACCTTGGTTACTGGGGATCAGCATCATGACCGTCCCCGTTGGCGACATATCCCACAAAAAAATCAGTATATATTCCACGAGAAACGTCCCTGGTTGGTGATCGATGGGTATTTAAAATCCGTCAGTCGACATCCGGAATAATGTTGACACTGTCAGAACAGAAGCACAGACTCAGTTACTGTTAAAGTTGTAGCGAAGCGACAAGAACTAGATGCACTTTGAGCTGCCCTGTTAGATCCCAACACAAACAGATGGACATTACGCGGTCAAAAACACACACACAAGGGAAATGCCTGCGTCTCTTGTGTGCTCTACAAGTTAGCTTCAGTTAGCCTCACCTGTCGTATGACAGCTGTGTAACGCCTTCACTCATCTTCCGGCAAAGCGTACAGCATTAGACGACCTTACCTGGTCAGGCTAGCCGCAAGCTAGCTGTCAAAATGTCCATTTCTATTTTCTAGCCTCCCTTTTTCCCCTCCTCCTCCTCCTCCTACTCATGTGACAGAAGCGGTTCGTTTTTACCAAACCTGTCCATTCACAGCGGTCTTACATGTCATAACAACAGTCGTACCTGTTAATGTGGATTTTTGCCGAGAAAGACCGGAAGACTAGTCACCTGGATAGCGAAAAGCACTATCTTTACCACAGTGAGAACGGGTCAAGTTACCCAAAACAACCCGATGCTTGGAACAGAGAGGAGCCTTCTGTTCGATGACGTTTGGGTTGATTTCAAAATAAGATGACTGATTTGCAAGACACCTAAGATCCGGTTTTCATCACAACCATTGTAATCTTTAACGTACAGAGACAATAACGACTATTGTGACTGTTATTGTTGTACAGTTATCTTTTAAAAAAATAATGTATTTATGATGAAACAAGTGTATAACGACAACCTTTTATTTTGACAGCAAACCGGAACCGTAGTCAATACTGTGTCCAACAAACAGGGGGACAATGCGAAAGTAAATGTTTTCAGGCCTAATGTGCAGCCTCAGAGAAATACACTTGCTTCTTTTATGTGACATTTATTACCCTAAAAAAATTGTAAAACTGAAAATGTATTTTTAGTATGTAGAATGCGTTTGATAGTCACGACAGTTTTTCTACTTTACGGTGCCGATGTGGCTCTACGTGGTTGTTAAGGTGGGTGTTATTTTTCATGTTGATATACTGCCCTCTAGTGTAACAAAGCGTGAAGCTGCAGCCAATTTTCAAATATTTGGCATACAATACATTAAATAACGGATTATTTTATACACAAAAGCACAAATACTGTTGACTAGTCGTTTAATGTATATGCATTAAATTAATAAAATTCACCAGGCTAAAAATAAACAAATTCAAACAGAAACCACCTTTTCAGGTCAACCGATTAGTTGCCAGTTCTAGTTGACTGGGGTATGTAATATATCTTACAACCTATTAAAAAAGGAAATGTGCACGAAACTCACAACATTAGACACTAATGCAAAGTATTGTGCAACCATGGAGTGTTGTACAACAGAGGGCAGCACTGACCTGCAAATGAAATAAAATAGCATCACAGCATCACACAGAAAAGCTTGAGAAACCCCCCCATAGCAAGATTATTTTATTCTCAATTATTCTCTGTCATGCCCCCCTAAAAGAAATACACCCCCCACGATTTTAAATACTACTGCATACAAATAAACTGCAATTCATTCATTTATCTGTACTGTACAGACTGAACCAGGGAAATACAAGAAAATGGAGAGCATACAAGCACATTGAGTACTATAAATTTGTACATGTTGGTAGGTCTGCATTGGAATGAAAGCACCCCCCCATCCCCCCTCCCCACTATCTGAGTAGCACTGCTGTAAAGTTCACTGACACACACAAATGCCTTAAATTCTCTCACAACAGACAACAAACTATTGTTGCTGCTGTCACCCACACCCCTGATTTCACTTCCTGTCCACACACCACACAGCTCCTCTAGCAATCACACTTATAGCAATACACACAAGTCTTATTCATGTCTTAAATGGCTTATTTACTTTTACTATGTCAACTATATTGGGTAATACAAGTGTAAAGGTGATTATAGGGGTGTTAGTCCATGTATAGAGGGCTCTAGTTATGTTAAAAAACCTATTTAGATGGTTGTAAACAGGTTTTCTAAGTACGAACATATTTGTATAAATAAACATGAAACTTTGATGTGTTGTCCTTTGGCCTATGTATCAAGTCTAAGAAGACACGCTAATAGTTTTTGCCTTTTTAACTTCTGACAAAATGTCTGCAAAGAAAAGTTACACCCAAATAGGATTTAAAAGCACAGAGTTGCATGAAAACCCTCTAGGCTGCTTTAAGGTTATTTGTGGTGAATAAGAACGTCTCTGCTCCTTTCTTTGCTCTCTGGCAGCCTGTCTCTTTTTCCTTCTCTGTGTGTGTGTGTGTGTCTGTGTGAGTAATTACAGAACAGATGAGGAAAGAGGGGGAAAAAACTTTGCTGAACTTTCTCCTCCTCTTCCTTCCAGCCAGCACAACTTGTGGAGCTCCAACACATAAAGACGAACCCCAACAACTCCTGGATCCAGCTTTCATTCACCTTTTCCAGAGTCCTTTAAGTCTTCACCCGCTCGATACACTTCCTTTTCTGAAGGTAAAAGGAGGGGGGATATACGGTTTCTCTCCGACAATGGAAACTCAATCAGGAAATGGAGAAGGGGTGGCGTGCTCAGCGTCCTCAAGCATCCACTCCCCAGGTCACCGCAGGCCACAGGTAGAAGCATCAGAAGATCCGGTGCTCAAAGAGGACCTGCAAGCAGCTAAGAGGATTGAGAGGTTTGACATCCCGCTTGACAGTCTGAAGAGGATGTTTGAGAAGTCAAGCGTGAGTATATGAAACATTTTTCATAGTCCATTTGATTGGAATTTTTACTTCTTTTTTTTTTAGCATGTCAGCAGAGTGTGAAAAAGTTTGTTGGCTGCCTTGCACTTTTGGGTTGAAAGTGTCAGATAGATGGATGGGGTTCAGGCTTCTTGCATTTCAACAAGGAAGCTGCAAAGATATGTGAAAAATGGATGCCGTAGCCACAAGTAGCTGGCGAAGCATCTGGTAGACAGATCTCTGTGGGGAAATTACATTCTATTGAGATTTATCACCTCCTACAAGTCGATTATGTTTTCTTTTTTTTTTTATATTTTGTTTTTTAGGGAGGAAATAATGAAAAAGTACTTTGCAGCATTTCATAAAATTGGCCTTCATTTATTAAAAGCAATAATATGTGAAGTTTTGATGAAAAAAAAGAAAAAAATCTGTAAGTGAATGGTTGAAAAAATTTGGATTATTGTCTTATTTTGCTCAATTTACTAAAAAAAAATGCTTACAGAGCACATCGGCCCTGCTCAGTTTTTCCATCTCAGCTGGAAGCTACCGAGGAAAATCTAGCAGTCTCACGCAGTTTTTCCTAATGTCTAATGATGACTTAAAGGGGCCAATGCGGTTGCGACATTAACTGCAGAAAAGTTCTGGCATGATCAAGAATGGAAACCTTAACTTATCCAAATCATTTCCTGAAAGCCAAACCCAACCCTGAGCCAGTGCATTATGGGTAATGTAGTCATGCAGCGCAGAGACACAAAGTACACCGCCACCGGGCAGTGACATTCAACACCCTGTTATTTGAGCCTTGCTGAACTTTATGGTTAAGAAGGATTTGAAAATAACCCAGTAATTGGTACATTAGCTTCAGCTGGACTCACATCAAACACCTCTAAAAAAGAGAGTCAACGTGGATCGTTTTGACTCACATCTGGCACAAGAGGTATAAATATCCCACAGATGACTCTGGCTAATGATCTGCATCAAAAGCCACTGAATCAACGACTGCATCTTTGCATGGTCTTTGTTCTACTCAGTGCAGCCGGGATAAGACGGTCTCGTATGACCATGTTTTTGTCTTTAGACCTTTGCTGCCTATAGAAGTCAGAACGATGGGAAGTGATAAGAGCTTTTTGGCTGCACATTGCAGAATGTGTTAGTGACTGTCGACTGCTAGGAATTTTTTTTGCTCTGGTACGACTACTACTACAATTGCTGCTACTGCTACTGGTGGTCCTCAGTTTGTAGCTTTCTGGGTTTTGGCATTTTGTTGTGACATACGCGCATGCGTAAATGAATGTAAAAAAACACATCAAAACATCAGCAAACTCAACAGTCAACCTCCTCCCCACACACAATAATTACTTTAGTCCATCCGTCCGTCCATCCATACGTCCATCCATCCATTCGTCCGTCTGTCCATCCATCGGTCCTTCCGTCTGTCCATCCATCCGTCCGTCCATCGGTCCTTCCGTCTGTCCATCCATCCATCCGTTATTCATCCGTCCATCCATCCGTGCATCCATCCATCCGTCCGTCCATCGGTCCTTCCGTCCGTCCATCCATCTGTCCATTCATCCGTCCGTCCATCCATCCATCCATCCATCCGTCCGTCTGTCCGTCCATCAGTCCTTCTGTCTGTTCGTCCATTCATCCCTCCATTCATCCGTCCATCCATCCATCCATCCATCCATATGTCCATCCATCCGTCCGTCCATCCCTCCATCCGTCCTTCCGTCCATCCATCCGTCCATCCATCCATCCATCCATCCATCCATCCATCCATCGGTCCTTCTGTCCGTCCATCCATTCATCCATCCATCCATCCATCCGTCCGTCCATCCATACGTCCATCCATCTGTCCATCCATCGGTCCTTCCGTCCGTCCTTCCGTCCGTCCATTCATCCATCCGTCCATCGGTCCTTCCGTCCATCCATCCATCCATCCATCCATCCATCCATCCGTCCATCCATCCGTCCATCCATCCGTCCATCCATCCGTCCATCCATCCGTCCATCCATCCATCCATCCATCGGTCCCTCTGTCCGTCCATCCATCCATCCATCCATCCATCCATCCGTCCGTCCATCCATACGTCCATCCATCTGTCCATCCATCGGTCCTTCCGTCCGTCCTTCCGTCCGTCCATTCATCCATCCGTCCATCGGTCCTTCCGTCCATCCATCCATCCATCCGTCCATCCATCCGTCCATCCATCCGTCCATCCATCCGTCCATTCATCCGTCCATCCGTCCATCCATCCGTCCATCCATCCATCCATCCATCCATCCATCCATCCATCCATCCATCCATCCATCTTCATCTTACAATGTGGGGGCAGTACTTCAAGACATGAAGCCCAGGCATCCTTCTCCTTCCCCAGCCGCAAACCGCGGCTCAGCAGCCGCATGCTGCTCTTTAGCGCCGCCCTCGTGGCTTCCTGGAGCTTTTTGAAAAATGTTTGAAATTGAAAAAAGGGGGAGGGAAATATATTTTTTGTTTTAATATAGTTTCTGTAAGAGGACAAATATGACACAAACATTCTTAACGTTTTCCAATGTTGTACAAATGTGTAGAGTAAATATTAAATATCAACATTTCTTCCTACGAAGATTTGCGTCATAACCTGCGACACACGTTTCTATCAGCAGGGCGGGATGCCAGGCAGGTGGCTGTTGTAAACAAACCAGGGGCTGTGTGATGGGCCATGGATCCCACAGGGAAAAGTAGAAAAATAACTGAGGAGAACAGAGCCTTAAACTTTCTTGGACCGACTCATTTACATCCATTCCATTCATCTTACATGCCCGATGTTGAGAAGCTGACCAGTCATGTCCGAAAACAGAAGTCACATTAAACGGGTAAGAACACAACCCTGTCATAGGCACACATTTAGTAACACAGTGGCTATTTTTATGAAGGGATTTCTGATTTTCGTCAGTATATATTTGGAATGACACTTAGAGATATTATTGTGTTTTGTTGCTCGCGTCCGAATTTTACAGGCATTTGCCTTGGACAGCTATGTAGGGTAAACTTGTCTGACCTTTGAACCAGGAAGTTTGTCCGGTGTGAAATGCCTCGGGGCGGGAATGTTAAAATAAAGTTGGTTGGAAGCAACACGTAACATTTTCCTTCTCTGCTGAAGTCAGGTCGCCTTTACTACGGTTCGGAGCGGAATAACACTGACAAGTTAACACGAGGATAGCTACGTTGGTGAGGTAGATACTTTATTCATCTATCTATTTACCCACTTACCTGACAAGTTAACGCCAGGATAGCTACGTTGGTTGCGTGTCAAAAGAGAAGAGGACAGCTGCTGCGTTTTACCCTTGAACTGACTTGCTCAAACTTAAACTGTATTAATTTGATTTTATATACTTTACCTTTTATTTGTATAAATGCAGACTGCGTTTTATTGCACTCTGTCGCCCAGATAAGGGGCGCTTTATGCACGTTCCATATTGCTGTTGTTTTTTCGAATCCTCAAAATAAAAATGACATCAAAAATGTGATTTCTTTATTGCATTTTTTTTAATTTAATCAACGCAATGAAACATAATTTATTAATATTGTAAAGAAGTTACACTTGAGGTGGCATCTGTTTTTAATGTCTACCTTTTTATACCTGACTGCTGTGCCCCGCTTTTACTCTTGTTTTAGCTGTGTATTAATGAATAAATGTTGTACTTTAATGTATCTTTCACTCTGTTTACTTGCTTTTATTCAACTCCATTCTTCTGTAAAGTGTCTTTGAGTATTTTGAAAAGCGCTATACAAATAAAATGTATTATTATTATAATTATTTATCTACAGCAGAGTAATCACATGGTGCGTCATTACCTACAGGATGCGCTGCAGGGAAAATAAACATTTAATCATGAAGGCTCATTATGTATTTGTAGCCAACTTAGTCATTTTGATAGTAGGTTAATATAACTAATATAGATACATAAAGCATGTGTTGCCTTCATTATAAGGCTTTGAATTTTTTGTGGCTCCAGACATATTTGTTTTTTTGGTCCAATATGGCTCTTTCAACATTTTGGGTTGCCGACCCCTCCCCTAGCAGATCTGAGGTGTTCTCAGGCCATCTGAGAGACTTGTCCAATATGTTCCGAGTCTTCCCCAAGGCCTGACGTGCTCTGAAAACCTCCTCATGGAGGCGTCCGGGAGGCACCCCACAGACATAAATCATTTAGGCTGCTTTTACCAGCGATCTTGCCCTTTCCGTCATAACCCGCAGCTCATGGCCATTAGTGAGGGGAGGAATGGAGCTTGACCGGTAAAGCGTTTCGGCTCGGGTCCCTTTTCACCACAACAGACCGATGCATAGAGTGCAGACGCCGCACCAATACAGCTTTTGTATTGGATCAGACTACAATGTGCATGTACCTAATATTGTGGTTTAAGAGTGAACAACCGAGAACTCTTTACATACTGTATTCGGCATCGAGCATGAGTCACTTTTCCCAGGTTTTCCAGCAATGTGCTTCCAAAACACGACCTTGACTCTAACTAAAGAGGAAGCTTAATATTTGATGACTTTTTTTTGCCACAGGTTTCTTGCTGTGCCACCGTTTGAATAATTTAAATGATACTACGCCATTGGCTAGGCAGATTGACACTTGCATGTGGTCGGGGATGAGATTAAAGTCCTCACCGTGGGACTGCAGACCGCTTTCAACAGCCCCTGATGTAAGCAGATGCACATGTTTATCTGCAGTGCAAAGAGGGAGTTTTTGCGAGCAGGATCAGCCTAGGGAGGACACGGGTGTGTGTTTACAGCATTCATCTGACCTTCTGTTCATCACTGTGCACATAAGGAAGCATGCACACATGCTTATTCACATGCTATGTATTTTATGTTCAATGAAGATAATCATGAATATTCAGATTCAGACCTCCAATCATCCATCTATTTCCGATACAGCGTATCCTGATCAGGGTCATAGGGTTTTTTTTCCCCAGTTGACTTTCAAGGAGAGGTATTGAGTGCATGGTATCACTATAGTCCTGTGGGGATAGCTTCATATCTGGATATGTGGATATGGTTGGTCCCAATTTTAAACAATGTTTACCACAACACACACCGCCTGTAGAACAAACATAGCATCTATAAAGCTGGAGTTTGCTGTGGAGATTAAGGAGAAAAAGCTGAATGCCACACAGAATTCTTTGAATTTCCGGAGAGTAGCATTCACTATTAATAAATTGAATATTTTCATAGTTAGAGCATAGAAAACCTGTGTATGACTTTCTAAATATGATTTTTACCATTATTAGAAGTAACACCCCTATAGTCACCTTTTATACTCCCGTTATTCTTTCTTTACACCACATTACGCAGACTACGGGATCACTACTGGGATATAAGACATGAGCGCTTTTTCCTCACGAGGGTCGCGGGGGGTGCTGGAGCCTATCCCAGCTGTCTTCGGGCGAGTGGCGGGGTACACCCTGGACTGGTCGCCAGCCAATCACAGGGCACATATAGACAAACAACCATTCACACTCACATTCATACCTATGGACAATTTGGAGTGGCCAATTAACCTAGCATGTTTTTGGAATGTGGGAGGAAACCGGAGTACCCGGAGAAACTGTGAGGTCTGCGCTCTAACCACTAGACCGCTGTGCCGCCCCTCTGCAATTTACTTATTAAAAAAAAAGAGTACCATTTCCACATGGAATGGGAGGAAAACTTCTTATCACTGCGTCATGTGCCATGGCTGATCCATGCAGTGCATAAGTTATCTAAACTTCTGTCATATCCCATCATTGTAACATTACTGACACCTTGTGGCCAGAATACTACATAAAACCTGTATTTCAATATTTTTGACTATAGTCAACGATGAAACATTCATTCATTCATTCATTTTCTACCGCTTATCCTCACGAGGATCGCGGGGGTTGCTGGAGCCTATCCCAGCTGTATTTGGGCGAGAGGCGGGGTACACCCTGGACTGGTGGCCAGCCAATCACAGGGCACATATAGACAAACAACCACTCACACTCACATTCATACCTATGGACAATTAACCTAGCATGTTTTTGGAATGTGGGAGGAAACCGGAGTACCCGGAGAAAACCCACACATGCACGGGGATAACATGCAAACTCCGAGGGTGGGATTGAACCCTGGTCTCCAAGTTGTGAGGTCTGCGCGCTAACCACTTTACCGCCGTGCAGCCCATGAAACAGGAGTCATTTATTAATTGATTTATTTTTGAAAAACTGTGATAGAGTGAGGCAGTGATGTTTGAACTAGCAAAGGACGTCTGTGTAGTATTCTGGAGTAAAAGCAGGTAAACATTCCAACATTGACCCAAAAATAATTAGGTTTGGAACAACCAAATGAGCGGGGGAGAAAGAACGTCTGGGAAAGACAAAGCAACATTATTTTTCAATTATACTAGTATTCTTTTTGTGCCACAATATCAAGTCAAACTAAATGTAGTGTATTTCTATTGAAGCATGTTGATGTAATGGCGGCTGTTGGCCAGTGGGGGGTAGTGTATCATCGAGGGGCTAAGATGACAGGAAAGCAGTCATCTATAGATATTACTGGTCTGTTCACTGGAATTCACTAGTACAGTCCCTAACATAACTTTTATGTATGCATGCCTGCCAGATGACATAATAAAAACAAGAATGTAAAAGGATTTTGGGAGATCAAGTTCCAAGTAACGTTAAAGGGGATGTTGTCACTTGACTGTGTATCATGACATCATGCGGAGTAAATTTAGAGATGAGAGGGTGGTCTGGAATAACTTGACTCGTCACCACTGAAAGATAGTCCTCTGCTCTCTCTCTCTAGCTTCTTATTTTGAAACAAGCAAGGCCTCTTCAGTTTGTCATTTTTAGCCAAAACATACGCTGAGAGATGGGACAATACGCCCTTCCTGAAGGAATCCATCACCAATGCGTCACTGATCGTATTCTGTTAAATGTTGAATAAACTCAAAGCCACAACATGTCTGTGAGGAATGGCTCCAGCCTTGATGAGGACACTAGTGTCTCCATC
The DNA here is from genome assembly GCF_037039965.1 of Doryrhamphus excisus. Lineage (NCBI taxonomy): Eukaryota > Metazoa > Chordata > Actinopteri > Syngnathiformes > Syngnathidae > Doryrhamphus > Doryrhamphus excisus. Next base: position 7,503,777 of record NC_136371.1, on the reverse strand, counting down.
ATGTCTATTGAGCTCATAAAAATTCCATTAAGTTTTACCAGGCATCTCTCGCGTCTCGCTTTCACAGATTCAAATCTTTTAATGGGGCTGGCAGTGGGGGCCCACTGTGTGTACATTGCTCATCTGTTGTGTGATGATGACTTGTTGCTTTGCTTCCTGGCTCTGGGAATTATTGCACTGATGCATATGAACCAAGATAAGTTGTGTTTAAGGGTGTACTTTGTCAAAAGTACAGATCAAAGTCTAGTTGCACTAATAATCGTTAATGGACAGTGGTTCTCAACTGGTTTACCTGCAAGACCCACCGGGGGACTGCACTTTTTTTGGATTTTTTGATTGTCATCCGGGCGGCACGGCGGTTGAGTGGTTAGCGCGCAGACCTCACAGCTAGGAGACCAGGGTTCAATTCCACCCTGCATGCGTGGGTTTTCTCCGGGTACTCCGGTTTCCTCCCACATTCCAAAAACATGCTAGGTTAATTGGCGACTCCAAATTGTCCATAGGTATGAATGTGAGTGTGAATGGTTGTTTGTCTATATGTGCCCTGTGATTGGCTGGCCACCAGTCCAGGGTGTACCCCGCCTCTCGCCCGAAGACAGCTGGGATAGGCTCCAGCACCCCCGCGACCCTCGTGAGGAAAAGCGGTAGAAAATGAATGAATGAATGAATGATTGTCATCCACAATCCTGATGTGAAACATGAGCACGTATTTAGTTCCCTTTTCTGTGCATTCTAGTGTGACAAAACAAGTTAATATGAGTTAGCTAACAACCGACGTCATGGGAAATACCTATTTTGACTCCATAAAAAGCCAACCGTGTTCCATTTAGATAAGTGACTGACTACCTAGCTCTTAATTCCGCTACAAAGATTCAATAAGATGATCAAAGATTTTGGTAATGTTTAAATCATCAAAATACGGCAAGATACTGCGACTATTATTATGTAATCATCAGTGTACTTGATAATGCATGATCACGTCATGTATATCAAAGCATGCAATGTTTTTTTTTTTTTTTGAGGTCTTAATAGTCAAAATAGGTGTATCCCAATGACATGCATTGTTAACTAGCGGCAGGCAATGGTTTAATTAACTTTTACCTCATGCATGCTCCCACCCCTTGAGGATGCAGCGATACTGCAAGTGAATCCTGTGTGATATTTCTGTTATAGTCTGATTAGCAAGAATAATGACATCACACTTACATTAAAGTCATTAAAGATTCTGTAAAAGGTCATGGTGTATAATAAATGTTTCTGCAACATTATATTACCGCCGACATGCTGACAAACATAAACTAGCAGTTACCATGCACTAACTCAGTGCTGGTAGGTGGGAAACCACGCTCATGGTGGCCTCACCTTAGATTTCTTACCTGGATTTAATCAAATCTGCAAATTCAGTGATTTTTACTTAAGAAAATGTAAAAAAATATATAATCATCCAGAAAATACAATGGACAAATTAATATTTATTCTATACACGCCACTGTAACCCAGTGACCAGTCTGTACCCTCAAAGGTCCAAAGTTCTAGTGTTAAAACGCCAGCATGAATCCAAAGTATATGTTAATCCATTGCTAAAGCTGCATTGCACATACAATGCATATTGTCGTCTTGCCATCCGGTTGCATTATCACTTAGCTTAAGACGTATAAAGGCTTATCATGTATTGTCAACATGTGTCTTTGTCACTGCGGAGGCTCGTTTTGCCATCCCTCATCTCTTCTTGGCATCGCAAAAACAAGGGGAGATTGCGGCCAAGTCGAGCTTTCCAATGAAAACGATTGGCTGCTTATCAAACTCAAACCTCACCATGAGAAAATCTGGGAGAAAGCACAGCTTAGATGCACGCTGAGCAAGAGGTTTGACAACGCTGAGGAGTGACAGCCGTGCAAAGGCCGTGTATGCCGCCCTCTTTGCTCTTTATGCCAGCGGGAATCCATACATGGTGATGCGTAATATGGAACTCTAATCATTTATTGCTGGTATTGATTGAACTATGACAAAATATGACATTTTTTCCACCAACTGTACCAATGTGCAATATTAATAAGGGATTTAAATGCAATATACTAAGTTCTATGTGAAGTATTTCCATAATGCCTCATATTATTGTTATTATTATTATTATTATTATTATTATTATTATTATTATTATTATTAATGCCTCAAAGGTGGCGTTTCCTTGTTCCTCAGTGCCATGCCATGTCTCCCTACTGTGTGTGATTGTGTGCTTGCGTGTGTGTGTGCATGTGTTGGTCTAGTATGGAGGGTGGGAAGGAGGGGCTTTCTTTTGTTTCATTGTTTTTTCCTTTTAATTGTGGAAATTGTATTAATTCTATAAAGCACTTTGTGTTGCATTTCTTTGCAGGAAAAGTGCTATACAAATAAAGTTGATTTGATTTTGATTTGATTAACTCTCTAACAAGATCTCAGTGTATAGACTGGTCATATATCTCATCTCGTTTCATATTATCTACATACTGTATTGTATATAACTCTGGGAAAAACTGTTGATTTTGTTAATACTTGGGTTGTTTATATTGTTTATTTTTCTATATTGTGTATTTTGTACTACTTAATTGACTCTGTACTCTTGCTGCTGTGCAATACAAATTTCCCCACTGAGGGACGAATAAAAGCATATCTTAATCACAAAAAATCATAAAATGAGTTAACATGTCATTTAATATGATCTCAAAAAGAGATGCACTCTTTCTTTCAATACTATGAACTTTTTTGCAATAAGTTGGCCTACTTTTTGGTTCACGGGGCCAGTAGGTGAATCAAAGTTCACGGACCTACGTAAGCTTGTGTGAGGAGTCTGAGAACATCAAGCACCCAATGCGGCATACCAGCCAATGTCAGTTTCTTGGCTTTGGGATCGGCTAAAAACAGAGCCCCGTCCTTAGCCACATTGGAAAACATATAAATAGTCGTGCGTGGTGTTGTGGACACTGACGCCCTCTGAACATCAAGCTAGCAGCACGCATGATGAAAGAGAGTGAAATATCAATGATTTATATTCTGCAAGCATTGAGCCAAAACCTTTTGCAAGACCAGACTCTTGGGGGTGGATGGGAGGGGCATGGGTGATGAGAGATTTAAGATAAAGTAACTCCCACATATAATCTAACACATTAACCTTTTCGCTGCTCTGCATTTGACTACTGTTAAAAATGGCTGTCGAGTGAGTCATTACTGTGATGCTCCCAGCAGTTGTCAGCTGGGGTTGCAGTGGGGGGGTGGTTTCTGGAGGGTAATTATGGTACCGTATCTGCCTTAGTTTGCTGGTCTTGTGGGTTTTTTTTTGTACGTAGGAGCACAGAGGAATGTAGAAATATTAATTGAAGTACAATACATATCACATTACTGATGATACTTGTTAAAAATATCACGTTTTGGCGCAACAACAAAAAGTATGAATGTTAGTATTGCTATTTTTAGCGCTCCTGTCAGACACTGGCTCTGAGTCATCACCCCCCCACCCCCCCTTAAGGCACCTCTGGATGGCGATTACACCTACAGGAGCCAAAAATAAAAAATATGTGAATTGCTGTAAAACGTTTCCATTCTTTCTGGGAAGACGTTCTGCAACATGTTGGAGGTCACTGATGTTGCACTTGAGATAGAGCCACTGATTCCGTAACAAAGTCACGAGAAAACAGACTTCCCTAAACAGTTCCCACAAAGTCGCGTTGAATTGTCCCAAAGGTCTTGGTAAGATGATAACAATAAAACTAACAGGTCATTGATTGAATAATTTATAGCTGGGTGTCAAGGCTTTTGTCCATGTAGTGGGGGGAAACCGCATGCAGAATAATTGAATGAATGATGTGGGGGGGTACTTTCATACATTTTGTGCATTAAAGATACTGAAGATACTGCCCCCACCCTCCTATTCATTACAGCAACCACTCCATGCCTGCTCTGACCTTCCCACCTTCAAAAACAAGTAAAAACCTGTGTTTTGTTTTTACCTCTGCTTGCTATATTTAATGTGCCTTCCTTTTCTGTTTGTCATTTAGCTTTTTATAGTTTTTCATCCTGAAAACTATTCCAAATGCAGAGAAATGCTGAATAAAAGGCATAAATGAACATTTAAGGTCACTTTTAAATTTACTGAAGATTGAAAACTGGGTTCTTTTGAAGCCGTAATCAATAAGAAAATCAGGGACTTGTGGCGTAACTGTGTTAGTTAGAAAAGAACTACAGAGTCAACCACTGACGTACACGCAGTATGGGGACAATGACTTCCAGTTCCGGTTTCTTTGTTCACAGTAACAGGTTGCTAACAAGGACATTTAGTGATAAAAATATGTTACAAACACAGTTGGACTCACAAAGTGTATTAATAATATCCATTAATTATGGGTATGCCTGTAATGCAGGCCCCCAGTGACAGCTGCAAAGCAGCATTTAGCATGTTAACATTTTAGCTAATTTACTTGTGTCTAAACGCAACTACACACATGGCATGATGTAGGGAGACTCAAGAACTGTCTTGTTAGTGCTATCTTGCTAGGTCCTACCATGCTAACTGTTAGCATGTTAGCATTTTGGCTTTTTTACTCCTGTTTAAAGGTCTATATATATATATATATATATATGTGTGACACGATGTAGGAATGCTTTAGGACAGTTTTGCCACTTTTGATGCTAGCATGCTAACTGTTAGCATGTTAGCATTTTAGCTGATTTCCTCATGTTGAACAGCTAATACAGACATGGCGTGATGCAGGGTCATTGTAGAACAGCATTGGCACTTTGGCTATGGAGTGCCATCTTGCTTGGTGCTACCATGCTAACTATTAGCATGTTAGCATTTTGGCTTTTTTTACTCCTGTTTAAAGGTCTATATATATATGTATATATATATATATATATATATATATGACACAATGTAGGAATGTTTTAGGACAGTCTTGCCACTTTTGATGCTAGCATGCTAACTGTTCGCATGTTAGCATTTTAGCTCATTTCCTCATGTTGAACAGCTAATACAGACATGGCGTGATGCAGGGTCATTGTAGAAGAGCATGGCACTTTGGCTATGGAGTTACATCTTGCTTGGTGCTACCATGCTAACTGTTAGCATTTTGGCTTTTTTACTCCTGTTTAAAGATCTATATATATATATACATATATATATGTGACACGATGTAGGAATGCTTTAGGACAGTCTTGCCACTTTTGATGCTAGCATGCTAACTGTTAGCATGTTAGCATGTTTGGCTGAATGTGAGAGTGAATGATTGTTTGTCTATATGTGCCCTGCGATTGGCTGGCCCAAAGACAGCTGGGGTAGGCTCCAGCATACCCGCGACCCTCGTGAGGATAAGCGGCAGAGAAACTAGATGGATGGATAACAAATATAAACAATGTGTAAAAGAAATAGAATAGGTCAGAATCCATTGAAGTGTTTGTAAATGTGACACCGGGGGATTCTGATATTCTGACAGGAGACAACCACAAATGCCACCGAGGGGAGGAAGATTGTGTTGCCTTGTTTTTCCAATACCAAAAAAAAAAAAGATAACTTAAGATTTGATGTGGGGCGTAAAATGAAGCAGCATGTCCATATTGTTCATGCAGCAGGTTACAGTACGACAATCCTCCATCTGTTGCGGCAGATTCCTCCATTTGTTTGTTTGCCGAAATGTGAATCATACATCCCAGTTGGCTTTCTTTGTGTAAGCTTGCTATACCACATGCGCGGCTCCATTCTTTTGTCTGTTTTGCTTTTTGCATCTTTTATCTAGCTTCTAAGTTTATATAATTCCACCATCTTAGTATTTTTCATTCCATTCCATCAGCCTTCCACTCGTCTCCACCGTTCTCTCTTTACTTTGCCTTCTCTGTGCTTGTGTTTGCCCACAAGTGTTGGACATATTTGTGTAGGAATGTCGCATAATAGCTGTATTTATCCATTCTGAGGACAGCTTTGCAGATTTGTGTTGTTGCATGAGATAAAAAAAAAATCTTTTCAGACTTACACTGGCTTTTACAAGAAAGTAGACTGCATGGTACCAAACAAAAACACTTGCAGTGAGAGAAAAACTGTCCAAAGGGGAAGAGGGATGGTATAAAAGCCAGAATGACCTTCAACAGAAGAATTCTCACAGTTGCATAAGAACAACAGAAGGCATGTGATGCTGCAGAGAGGAGTGAAAGTGATTAGCGTTATGCTTTTGGAATTAGTCCACCAGCAAAGAGATGTTCTGGTGTCCATCGCTTTTTCGGTCATGGATGCACGGAGCTTTGTTGAATATTCAGCCTTCATAAAGCGACTTCATACCAACAATATCATAGAAACCTTGACTTAATCAGAGGCCCTTCAGCTTGCTTTTGAAAAACAGAACTCACAATGAGCTTTGGAACACAATGTAACGATCATGCCGAGGCTTGCTCACGGTGCAAAACAAAATAACGGCACAACGCTGAACAGGCAGGTTTAACACACACATGACTAGCATGGTAAAGGCACTCAACGTAACATTAGCATGTAAGTAACAGCTATTTACAATAAGTGTGACAAGACATGCGGAAGAAGGACCACTTCCACACTGAACGGGAGAACTTTTTTTCCACTCTATCTTGTGGAACATGTAGTTACAATGCAATGTAAGTTGGTGTGTCATCAATGTAACATTACTGACACCTAATGACCGGAATGCTCCAAATGACCTGTCAATATTTTTGACTAATAATATGCCTGATCATCCATAAAACAGGGATTATTTGTACAATTTTTATATCTGACTGCTGTGCCCCGCCCCGCTTTTACTCATGTTTTAACTGTGTATTAACCAATGAATGTTGTATTTTGGTGTGTCTTCTATTCTGTTTACTTGCTTTATTCAACTTCATTCTTCTGTAAAGTGTCTTTGAGTATCTTGAAAAGCGCTATACAAATAAAATGTATTATTATTATTAATTTGTGTGTACAATTCTACAATGTTTGTGTTCAGTTTATATTATAACTGAAACCATATACTGTATTTCCGTTAGATGGTTAACTATTTTCAAAACAGTAAAACTTGGACTTAAAAACTTGATGCTTATTATTCTTGGCATTTAGGTGACGACTTTGAGCTGATGATGTGATCGGGTGTAGTGGATCCAAGGCAACTGATTGATTCTCCTGGTCTGCCCAGTGTTTCGTTCACTATACTAGAACTGTGTGGGTGATGTGCGGGCGCTTGTATGCTGAGCCAGAAAAGCCATAAGGCACTTTTCACAGCCAGAGGCACTCAGCCAAAGAACTGTCACAGTGGTTGGGAGCTACTATGTATGCTACTGTATGTATGCAGTGTGCAATGCATTTACAGAGAGGTAGTTTGCGATACTATTTCAAATGAATTTTCTAAATTCTGAGTGACTGATTCTCTTGGCAAGCTTCCCACGCACAGCACATAATCATTTACAAGAATCTCCGGGCATTAGATTAACCATTTCCTTCTTAAGCGTGAGTATATAGTATTTACATCAGATTTAGTTGCATTTCAGAGTCCATCAAAAAGCACTGGAGGAGCTGATCGTCATCTTTTCCCCTGTTGTCCTCTAGATTTTACACACCTGCTTTATTATATGATTTCAAAGACCTCAATCAATCAAGCAATCAACTTTTATTTGTCGAGTCCTTTAACAACACACAAGGTGACCAAAGTGCTTTCTATTAAAATCAACATTAAAACAATTTAAATACAATATAATAACAATAGGCTGCACAGTGGTCGAGTGGTTAACGCGCAGACCTCACAGCTAGGAGACCCGAGTTCAATTCCACCCTCGGCTATCTCTGTGTGGAGTTTGCATGTTCTCCCCGTGCATGCGTGGGTTTTCTCCGGCTACTCCGGTTTCCTCCCACATTCCAAAAACATGCTAGGTTAATTGGCGACTCCAAATTGTCCATAGGTATGAATGTGAGTGTGAATGGTTGTTTGTCTATATGTGCCCTGTGATTGGCTGGCGACCAGTCCAGGATGTACCCCGCCTCTCGCCCAAAGACAGTTGGGATAGGCTCCAGCACCCCCACAAACCTCGTGAGTATAAGCTATAGAAAATGAATGAATGAATGAATAATAACGATACAATACAATTAAAATGGCATTAAAAGTGTCATCATTACTGTATCTGTAAATCATTACTGTATTAAAAGCCAGTAAAGCCAATAAATAGGTTTTGAGCCTAGATTTAAAAAGCCCAAAGTGCTCTGGGGACTTCCAACAAAAGCTGGTTTGCCCTGGTGGGGTTCGGAACCCGCACCTGTTCAGACAAATAGGGAGGGGCAAGGCAATTAAGGCAATTAAAAACAAAGATTAACATTCATTCATTCATTTTCTACCGCTTATCCTCACAAGGGTCGTGAGGCGTGCTGGAGCCTATCCCAGCTGTCTTTGGGCGAGAGGTGGGGTACACCCTGGACTGGTCGCCAGCCAATCACAGGGCACATATAGACAAACAACCATTCACACTCACATTCATACCTATGGACAATTTGGAGTGGCCAATTAACCTAGCATGTTTTTGGAATGTGGGAGGAAACCGGAGTACCCGGAGAAAACCCACGCATGCACGGGGAGAACATGTAAACTCCACACATTCGATTTAAGAATGGTTTTACCTTTGTTAAAACCTGTAACTGATAAAAACTGGCCCCGACCACGCTGTCAATTTGCTTGTCTAATTTTAATTTGAAGATTCCTCACAGTAGATTTCAACTTAAAAGATAGATCACCAGATTGTGCTAAATCACCAAATACAACATATTCGGTTTTATCGTTGTTTAAATGTAGAAAATGTTGTCCTAACAACTTTTTAATACCTTTAAGACCTTTCTAAAATCCACTTATTGAAATCATTTGAGTGTTCAACTAACTGTAATGGTACTCACATTGAATAAATAAACAAACAGACATATTGATGGATTGGTTGAAACAGGTTCAGGAGAAGTATTTCTCCATCTACACAATTGTCCTATTCTTAAATGAGCTCGTTACAAATCAAAACATTTTCAAACCATGAATAATTGCCATTTTAACAGAGAATATGGAAGCTGGCAGGAGAGGATGAGGACAAATGAATTGCAGGTTGACGTGACTCCTTGGAGAACATCAGCGTGCAATAGTATGTCATTAAAAACCTGGTGTGAGCAAAGGTTATTAGTGGAGAACGGAAATGTCAGCGTGTGACACAAGACACAAATACGAGGAAAGTTCCTGCTTGTGTGACAGAAGGACTTATGCGTCTCGCTCATATCGGCAACAGTGCGAAGATCCTATCACACTGTGACATCTCTCTAGGCAATATGATACGTACATCACTGTTACCATGGTTCCCAATGACCTTGCTGTTGGCATATGTCGCATGACATGGTCCCAGTTGAACAGAATTGATTTCATTAGCTGGATTTCTTTTAAGAGGATCCATTTTTTTCCTCCCAGAGTGGATTCTCCACTGTGACAGTCTGTCAGCATTAAGGCAGATTAATAACGTTTAGTTTTAGTGATGATTTTCTCTGTCAATCTTAACCCAGCCAGGAAGGAGTCACACGCCAGTGGACTTTGTAGTGCCGGTCCCAAGCGTGGATGGCGAGGGATGCATTAGCAAAACCTGCAAAACAAATCTTTCCCTACTGGGTTAACGACGACCGCGACTGTCATTGTTAATGGACAGGTGCCAGTAAAAACGATGCTACTGTTGGTCGACAACGAAGACAGCGGTGGGGAAGAGGAACCATAGAGAGATTAGGTAGGAAAGGTAGTAACGCAGCAGTGAGATAGGGACTCTAAACGACGGCACAATGAATAGAAAGAGTAGGTAGCGAGCCGACATTACCGAGGGAAGAAAAATACTGTGCCTAAGAGACCAGATGGAAAGGCAGCAAGGCTAAAAACAATGAAAGAGTTGATGGGAAGAGAAATGAGTATAACGGTAAACGGTCTCATGGCGGTGAGGAGAGCATCAGACGAAGCTATGGTGATGAAGATTGAAACTGGGGGAGTAATGATGAACATTGTTAGTGCCTTGTGAGTTAGAAGAGAAAGACCATTTTTGGAGTATTTCCAGAGGTGAGAGAGTGGTAGTTGGTGAAGGAAATAGAGATGAGGAGGCGTTGGCAGATATGGTATTAAGGACAGGAACATGGAAGGACAGATGGTGGTAGATTTCTAAAAAGGAGAGAGGGGAACACAGAGTCATTAATAGGAGTCAAGGTAGGATCATGCAGGTAGACTACATTTTCTATAGCATATGTAACCCAAAACAAGCTAGTAAAGAACTGGGATAGTAAGATTGTGATGGCAAAGGCTAAGGTTGTACGAGAGACTAGACCAGGGGTGGGCAAACTACGGCCCGGGGGCCACATCCGGCCCGCCAAGTGTTTGAATACGGCCCGCCCAATCTTATCTTAAGTATTTCATTTAAACTCAACATACAACCTGGCATCATGGCCTGAGCCAACCTTTTGATGGTTTTTCAATTTCGTTTTTTGACATGGTCTGTTGTTTACAAAGTGCTCCTGAAAAAAGGGACACAAGCACATAATAATAATAATTATTATTATTATTAGATTAGATTATTATAATTATTATGAGAACTATTATGATTATTATAATTATTATATTAATGCTAATTATTATATTAATTATATATAACATTATTGTTATATTTACATATTTTACATAATAATAATATAATAATTATTATTTTAATTTTATTGTAACTATTATAATATTTTATTATTTTTCAAATATTTAAATATAAATATAAAATAATAAATAATAATAGCAGATTGCATGACAATTTTACAGATACAATAATACCAGGTGGACTGTGTAAAATATATAGGCTGCCCCCCCCCCCCCCCCACCCCCGTAAATTTTGTCATATCAATGCGGCCCGCGAGTCAAAAAGTTTGCCCACCCCTGGACTAGACGGTAAGAAGGGAGAAAATTCATTCATTCATTTTCTACTGCTTTTCCTCACGAGGGTGACTAAATAAACACAACAGTGGTGAACAGTGTAATATGACTCGTTTAAAAAGTAGCCTATCCAGAAAAGTCATTCCAAAACTATTGAAATTGCATTCTTCAGCATCGCATTTAAATATCTTCATAATTCCTTCATCACACACTTTGTCAGCCTCTCTTGCTCTTTTTCATTGTCACTGTGTCACGTTTGTCTCAAAGCCATTAGCCGTATAGCTTACTATTAGCTCATAAAGCTCTTCATCGTGCAATAATCTGGCCTTTTGAAACCCATGAGTGATCATGAATGGTTGACTCTAGTAATTCTACACTTACTTAAGATGTGTCCGATCCCTGCAAAACAATTGGAAACAATAAGACTTCAAAAGTGCTATTAGTTTCCACGTCACTCATTCATGTCACTACTTCCTGAAGCTGCAGTCTAACATTCATTCATTCATTCATTTTCTACCGCTTTTTCCTCACAAGGGTGGCGGGGGTGCTGGAGCCTATCCCAGCTGTCTTCAGGCAAGAGGCGAGGTACACCCTGGACTGGTCGCCAGCCAATCACAGGGCACATATAGACAAACAACCATTCACACTCACATTCATACCTATGGACAATTTGGAGTCGCCAATTAACCTAGCATGTTTTTGGAATGTGGGAGGAAACCGGAGTGCATTTGTAGTGCCTGAACTTCTGTATGTTATACAAACATAAATAACAAAGAGTAGTGGAAATATGATTGTTATAAAAGTCTGGGACATCCTGACCATATGCCCAAGCAACCTGATCTGGCTCCTCTCAATACTATATTTGGTAAGGTGACTATGGGGGTGTTATTTAATGTCTAGAAGGCTCTAATACTGTTAAAAAACAGATTTAGAAAGTCAGGAACAGGTTCTGTATGCTTAATTTTTCTACTTGAAATTCACTTATCACAGCCAGGTCTGTAACCAATTAACTGTGATAAACATGGTATTAATGTAATGATTTTTTTTTTTATTCATTTCATAATTTATATGCATTAACAATTGTTTTATGCACGTACAACTATTATTGTAAAACTATCAAACTGTGTTTTGCGTTAACGTTTTTGAAATTTGTAGCGTAACCGCATTAGTTAGCAAGGATCTATACAATCAACTGCTGATGACATCATAGACGGGCAATGGCGCTGACTTCCTGTTCCTGTTTCCATGCATTAGCAAGCAAAAGGTTGCCAACAAGGGCGTTCATTCATTCATTCATTTTCTACCGTTTTTTCCTCACGAGGGTCGCGGGGGTGCTGCAGCCTACCCCAGCTGTCTTCGGGCGAGAGGCGGGGTACACCCTGGACTGGTCGCCAGCCAATCACAGGGCACACACGTATAGACAAACAACCATTCACACTCACATTCATACCTATGGACAATTTGGAGTCGGCAATTAACCTAGCATGTTTTTGGAATGTGGGAGGAAACCGGAGTACCCGGAGAAAACCCACGCATGCAAGGGGAGAACATGCAAAGTCCACACAGAGATGGCCGAGGGTGGAATTGAACCCTGGTCTCTGGACCACTGTGCCGCCCAGAAGGGAGAAAATGAGCTGGATGTTAATGAACTCACGGGAGGATAGTGTGAGGGCAAAATGGAAAGAATACTTTAAAGAAGTGAAGAATGAGGAATGCTTTAAGACATTTAGCACCTATGGAGGTATGACTTAGGTTTAGGTGAGACAGAACGTTCACTGATGTCTTCGAGAATAAAGGGATGCCTGAGGAATGGAGGGAGAGGGTATTGGTGCCGATCCTTAAGAACAAGGGTGATGCCTCGAGCTCTTGCAAACTGCAGGGGCATAAAGCTGATGAGCTACAAAATGAAGCTGTGGGAAAGAGTAATGGAAGCAAGGCTAAGGAAGTCAGTGTGCCTCAATGTTTCATGCTGAGGAAGAGCACCTCTGATACAATGGTACCTCTGAAATTCCTGATGGACAGAAGGAACTACGTTGTGTCTATGCGGCGGTACAACAGTCACGTATGCTGTAGGTAACACAAATCTGCTTCAGGTGGAGCTTAGAGCGCCTCAAGGATCAACCTTGAGTCCCTTCTTGTTTGCCATGGTGATGGACAGATTGACAGATGAGGTCAGACAGGAGGGTCCATGGATAACGATGGAGGAGAAATGAGCGGGATAGGAATGAAGGTATACTATTTGTGTGTCAATGAAAGGGTATCATGGCAGCACACAGGCCTCACAGCTAGGAGACCCGAGTTCAATTCCACCCTAGGCCATATCTGTGTGGAGTTTGCATGTTCTCCCCGTGCATGCGTGGGTTTTCTCCGGGTACTCCGGTTTCCTCCCACATTCCAAAAACATGCTAGGTTAATTGGCGACTCCAAATTGTCCATAGGTATGAATGTGAGTGTGAATGGTTGTTTGTCTATATGTGCCCTGTGATTGGCTGGCGACCAGTCCAGGGTGTACCCAGCCTCTCGCCCAAAGACAGCTGGGATAGGCTCCAGCAGTAGAAAATGATTGAATGAATGAAAGGGCAATGGCGAGAGTGGAAAAGAGGTGAAGAACTGAGTGTCCTGAGAGTCCTTTCTGACAAAAAGGTGTCTTCAAAAGTGAAGGGAAAGATTTACAAGATGGTAATGAGACCAGCCCTGATGTATGGTCTGCAGACAGGAGCCCTGACCAACACGCCCTGACGGGAGGCAGAGATGGAGGTTGCAGAGTCGAAAATGCTTCGACATTCATTGGGCGGGTAGTATATAATGCAGTATGCTTAGCATTTTTATAGTAGGAGGTAGATCATTTTGACTTGGTCATTTTATGAGTAACTTGCATGCTGACAACATGTGTGCACCAATGCTTTAGATCAAGGGTCTCAAACTCAATTTACCTGGGGGCCACTGGAGCTAGGGTCTGGGCAAGGCTGGTCCAAAAAAAAAGGTTTTCCAAAAAAACAAAAAAACAACCGTTTATTAAAAACAAAAAATATACAAACTTTTTCAGTGCTTTTATTTTCTACAAGAAAAGCTCTGATAAAACATTCCACTGTTCTCAAATATCTTAATTTTGATTTTTCTGCACAAAATAAGATGAAAAATAAATAAACAAATCAAGAATAAAGAAAATCAATCAATCAGTAATAAATAAATATAATAATAATAAAACGGCAAATAATAAAAACTTAAGAAACCACATATAGTTGGTGGGTAGACAAATTATTTTTTTCAGATTAAAATGAACAAAGCATTATTAGAGCCCTGTAGACATGACAAAACACGACTATAGTCACATTTATACTCTTTTTATTTACAACATATTGCGCAACTGCAGGGTCTTGAGACACATGCTAACTCGCAAACTAGAGAGCTAGCGACCTAAACGGCAGCCTTCAAGTTATTTCCTTTAAACTTAAATAGCCAAAAACTTACCACTTCCACACGGATAGGGAGGATAAATATTAACAGTTATTTAACCTTTAACATGAACATTAATCAAACGTAATAATTTTTTCTGGGTACATGATACCATACAGCATCCATATCAAACTTGCGCGGGCTGCACTAACATTAAACTTTCATATCAAGGCGGGGGCCTCAAACTAGTGTCCTGCGGGCCACATTTGGCCCGCGGGCCGCGTGTTTGAGACCCCTGCTTTAGATGCTTACTGGGCAGGAGCTTCATAATATACTGTACGTTGAGGTCTTTATGAGGTTTGCTGAGTTATTATTTGCGTTATGTGATGTTCATGTTTGCCAAATTTTGGTGTGTTCCACCCCGCTGCTGCCAGAATTTGGTTGAACGTTGTATGACCTCAGGAAACAGGAAATAAACAAAACAATTGCACTGTTAATGCTACTAATGCATAAAATTAATCATATAATTAGTAAAAAGTCCGGTGTAGGATTTATAGCCTTTAATGCAATAGAACCTGTCAAGTGGAATGCCCCTGAAGTAAGCACATAAATGTATGTGCATTTAAACCTTTGTGGTTTAATATGGCACACCCACCTATAACACAGTTATTGTTTTCCAGTACCAGGTAATCTAATTCAGTCTATTTCCAACTTCACAGGAGCTGCAAATGTTCTTCTTTGGTGAAGTGGTATAGGGATGTAATAAGGTAACATAGAGAAATAAATGGACTAAATGAGGTCCCGTTTACGGCATGGCGGTGTAGTGGTTAGCGCGCAGACCTCACAGCTAGGAGACTAGGGTTCAATTCCACCCTCGGCCATCTCTGTGTGGAGTTTGCATGTTTTCCCCGTGCATGCGTGGGTTTTCTCCAGGTACTCCGGTTTCCTCCCACATTCCAAAAACATGCTAGGTTAATTGGCGACTCCAAATTGTCCATAGGTATGAATGTGAGTGTGGATGGTTGTTTGTCTATATGTGCCCTGTGATTGGCTGGCGACCAGTCCAGGGTGTACCCCGCCTCTCGCCCAAAGACAGCTGGGATAGGCTCCAGCACTCCCTGCGTGACCCTCGTGAGGAAAAGTGGTAGAAAATGAATGAATGAATGAGGTCCTGTTTAACAGCGGTCAACTTAGTTCTACACTTCTATAAGAAGAACAATACAGACTTTAGAAGTAGAAGAAACTTTCCTTGACCAAGTTGACAATATACAGTAGTATTTATGTGTGCCCGGTTATATTCCCTCTGTAGGGAAGTCCAAAGACATATTTTGTGCAACATGGAGCGCTGCACAGCCAGTTTAGAGGATGTGACAGTGCTTGGTGCAGCTCATTGAGTTCGGTTTCATTCGATGTGAGTACCATTACAGAGAGAGGCAGCATGACGGTGACAGAAAGGGAGAGATTACGAACTCGCCATAGTGGATACAGTATAAGTGTCTAAGAGAAAGGACTATTGTTAGAGAGAATGCAGATTAAAATCCATGTGTTATAGAATGCAAAATGTAAATTTGAGGACAACATTTTATTATTGTCTGACACCTAATAATTGTATAATTTTGCTATGGGCACAGTGTGCATTGCGTGACTGTAGAGACTCTCTGATGACGCCCTGCAAGATGCAATTCAAAGACCGCTACGGGGAAAACATCATTTGCATAAAACAAACACCCATACATTTGCAAACACACAAACACGCATATACAGGATTTGCAAATGGGAAAACATGTTGTGCAGGCAGACTTCTAAGTTCTGACAAAATGCTTGCTGATGAAAAAAACATTCCACCAAGGATGGCGACTTAATGCATGTAGCATGTTCGCCCTCTTTGTGGAGTTGGCGTGTTCTCCCAATGCATGTGTGGGTTTTCTCCAAGGTGCTCCGTTTTCCTCCTGCATTCCAAAAATATGCATGTCTAAATTGTCCATATGTATGAATATGAGTGTGAATGGTTGTTTATATTGTATCAGTGGAATTCAGCTGGGATAGGCTCCAGCATACCCCCCAAGGCCCTCATGAGGAAAGTGGATGGATGGAATTAATTTCAATGAGAGTGCCTCCAATTCAAATTCACCTAAGTGCTCTTTGGGCAGACACTTGAATGCTGATCCATATTTACCTCAACATCGTTAGTGCTTGCATGTGTAGATGATTAGCATTGTCGGGAATACTGAGTTGGTGTTCGTGTGCCAGAGAGCTGCCTTTGATCACATGGATTCCAATCTGAGTCTGTCTTACTTTTGCAATGTTAGACTCTCAATTAAACAATGCACACTCTCGTCACAGTTGAGGGGTATCCGACTGTCATCACGATTGGAGCTACAGTACAAAATGACTAAATGAAAGGAGATGTGTTTTTGGGTTTTATTTATACGACAGGTAACATTTCATTGTACTTTGTTTACAAAGCAGATCTCCATTCACATAGTGTGGGTATTTTTATTTTATGTCATGAGGGTGCTGGAGCCTATCCCAGCTGTCTACCCTACAGGGCACATATAGACAAACAACCATTCACACTCACATTCATACCTATGGACAATTTGGAGTCCCCAATTAACCTAGCATGTTTTTGGAATGTGGGAGTCCACACCGGAGTACCCGGAGAAAACCCATGCATGCACAGGAAGAACATGCAAACTCCACACAGAGATGGCCGAGGGTGGAATTGAACTTTGGTCTCCTGGCTGTGAGGCCTGCGTGCTAACCACTTTTCCGCCATGCAGCAAAATGTGTGAACTAATGCTTGGAAAATGTTATTTGTTTTTTCTGTAAAAGAGCATTATGGATAATAATAACAAACAGGAAATGACCAGCTCATAATTATGGAGAGCACAACATAATTTTGTGTAAATTTGTCATTTAAAAAGAGTCATAATGACTAATTATTTGGTGCTTGACCCTCGGGGGTGAGCTACAAAACATGGCACACAAAGAAATCCATCTACTCTTGTTGGAAGAAAGAAGGCTTCCTCTTTTATGCTTTTATGAGTTTTGCATGTAATATCACTTACTCGCTACTAGGGGTGTCTGATAATATCGGCTGGCCAATATTATTAGCCCATATTATTATATTGGTGTCGGTTTCTCCCACATTAGGGATGACTACATGCTCCACGCAGCAAGAAGATTGCTAGCTCATTATATCCGCCATCTAAAAATTATTGCCAAGTTTCGCTTTCGGATTGTGACGATGCAATTTGGAATGAAAGCATCAGTTTCCCATCTTCCATTAATATGTGTAATCTACTACAGTATCACATCTCAGGAGGAATCAGTCAGAGTCACACACAGCTAGCGTACTGGCAGCAAAATAATAAGCAACAGGATCTTTTCAAGTGTCTGAGCACACACCAAAATGACTTGAGCAATGACTTGAGTGGTTTCAAACCGACGGCAAAGATGACAGTGAAGCTTTCTCTATCCTCAACCTGAGAGATAAGTCATGGTCAATTAACCGTCTGAATATTCCATTTATTTTCCCCACAGTAAATCCACAGTATTTCAGTATGTGGAATCAAATTTTGAGCAAAAAATTCAGACAATGCACCAAAATGAGCGAATTCCAACAATACAAGCAGGTGAGGAAGAAGAGTCGTGAACTTGTTTTGTTATCTTTAACTCTATTCATTATGATTTAATATTTTATAAAATCAAACCACTTCCATTACCAAATTTTTAAAATACATATGGAACTTTTTCTATAACTTATATCGCACTTTGCAGTACAGTACAACTTTGGTTAGCATCCACCCCAGTTAGCATGTTTTTTGGTTCATGTTTTAAGGCACAATTTTGCCTTGTTTTGCGTAGATTATCTGGTTAGCATACAATATGGCGAGTGTCTTGCTGTGTTAACACACTACATGAGTCCAACTGTGGTCTTAATGTATGTTTTTTAATCAAAAAAAACATCCTTGTTAGCATCCTATTAGCAAGCTAAACAAAATGGCAACTGGAAAACGCTAGTGGGCTACCTGACATCTATGACGTCATCAGCAGTTGACTTTCAAACATGCTAACACAATTGTATACTTTTACAATCATAGTTTTGCATGCATAAAACAATTTTAAATCTGTAATGGAAGGATTAAATGAACATTTAAGGTTACGTTTAGTGAGAGCAACACTGATCTCTTTTATGTGTGAAATTGAAACTGTGCTTGAAAGTAGTTAGCTTAGCCAAATGCAATGAGGGTCAATAGAACAGCTTGGAAAAGTCCGAACATCTACACAGGTTGATCTGACAAATCTTTAAGTAAAGTTGATCAATGTATAATTACAAACACTTCTGAAGTAATGGTTGATACTGATAATGGAGCCAATATCAAGCATCAATACTAATTAAAACTGCAAGCAGTGATGAGCGGGCTCGAGCACCCCGGCACGCTCGGGGGTACGCGCGAGTCGGGGGCACGCGCGCGAGTGGACGGGTGCGCGGACATGCTGTACAAAAAGCCGGGGTAATCGGATAAGGCTAAGGGAGTTACGGCACTTACAATTTTCTGCCAGGAAAGGTGGCAATGCGGTCACCTCCCGTCCCGCCATAAAAAAATTTGCGACGCCTACGACCCCTACTTTTGGCCCGAAAATCGCCGCCGCCATCAAAAATGGCCGACTTCCTGTTTGTTTTGCAAAATGGGTTCTTGAGACTTTTTGGTGCATCCTGCCATGACAGACTAACCACCAAGTTTCGTGATGATCGGTGAAACTGGTGGCGGGGGCTAATTTTTTTTTATTTCTAGGTGGCGCTAGAGAGTCAATTTTGGAACATTATATTTGAAACCCATAAAATGTAAAATTTTTCGCCAGACCTGATGCACTTGCCAAATTTGGTGAGTTATCGGGCATGTTAAGGCCCTCAAAATCGCGCTCAGTTCGCAGAATAATAGTAATAATAATAAACATTACGATTACAATAGGGCTTTCGCACTGGTCAGTGCTCGAGCCCTAATTACCCATGTGTAAACAATAGAACCACACAAAACCACTGTACTAACCCTACTTAAAATATGCAAATAGAGTTGCAGATGAGATAAAATGTGTCTGATTTTTCAGAGATACAGTAAAGTCTCGTTATATCGATATCGGTTATAACGAATTACTACTTATTACGATACTATTTTCATTTCCCGGCAAAATTCTAGTCTTTTATGATATAATTAGTTCCGTTAGTACGATACCCGGTTATTATGATAATCCGGTTACTACGATGCCCTTTTCATCTCCCGCCAGCCAATTTGGTCTGCTTATATCGATACAAAAGCAGCTTAAATCAATCTTTGCTTAAGGATTTCAATACCAAAAAAGAACACGGCGAACGGCTGCTTCCAGTCAACTTTATTTTTCACACTTCTACCACCAGAGTGCAGCACACACACCGATTCCCGCACTTCCTGGTTCACAGGTCATGCTCAACCCGCCCCACATAGCTGGCCAAACACATGCCTGCAACAGAAGAACCAACTGACATAGCATACACACCTATTCCAATCGGTGTGTGTGCTGCGCTCTGGTGGTGGAAGTGTGAAAAATAAAGTTGACTGGAAGCAGCCGTTCGCCGTGTTCTTTTTTGGTATTGAAATCCTTAAGCAAAGATTGATTTAAGCTGCTCGACATTGTTCTATACTATAGAACAATGTCAAGTGCATTATTGCCCACTTTTAATGCAGTTCGGCGCAGGATCGGATATATGGATAGTCCGGTTATATTGGTATTTTTTCCGACTCCCGAGAATATCGATATAACGAGACTTTACTGTACTTAAAAAAACCACACAAGAGTCATTATCAGTTGTTCACCATCTTTTAAGAGTTATAAATCAGCAATGGTCCGATTTGCTATCTGTGGTCTTTTCTTTCATAGTAACTGCATTCTTGGGGCCTTTCCGTGTACCCCAGGAAATGAAACTTCATTTCACTTTTATGACATTTTGCGACATGTACATTTAACATCTGTGCACAGCCAGCTGGTGTCTCTAACCTGAAGTGCCACCTCTAATTTGCCACATTGCAAAAGCGCAGGTGTTGTGTTGTGACAACTCTCCCTCTCTTGTTTTCTCTGTGGCCAGGAGCTGACAAGCGTCCATGCATCACCATCCAAGCGAGTGACATCCAGAAATCTTACCTTGCCTGATCAAGCAAAAGAAAAAACAATGGCCTTATCTCAGGATGACACTTTTTGTAAGTATTTCCAATTGGCTGTGTGTGTGTGTGTGATGTATGAGAGGAGAAGAGGAGGTCTAGTGTTCCACACCGGTCCCTCCAACTAACAAGCCCGGCCGTAGAACGTGACAGAAGGCAGCTTGGGAACACTAGATTGTTCTCGCCAGATAAGTCTTCCTGGCACATTTTTAATAGGGAAACTTGGCTCTTCCTAGATAACCGTGTGTTCTAGATAGTGGACCTCCTGACTGTGATAGCAATACCGACGAAGGCACCTCTAGTTTGTTTTCAGCTGACTGCAATAATGGTGTGGACACCTAACTTGCACAGTCCTGAAGGGAGGGCAGGGGAGCAATTTTCTTTGAGGAAATTGACCACAACTTGATCTTTGTGAGGAGAAAATAGAAAACAGATGTCGCCATGTTGTGCAATCACAATTTCAATTTTAATTTCAATATTTTTTTTCAAACACTTATTCCAACAGGAACACCTTCAACAATATTTATGTAGTTAAAAAAAAATGCTTATTCAAAAAAGGACCATCTTCAACATTAGGTGTTATGATGATTTATTATATTTAAGAATAGGCGGTACGGTGTTCGAGTGGTTAGTGCGCAGACCTCACAGCTAGGAGACCAGGGTTCAATTCCACCCTCGGGCATCTCTGTGTGGAGTTTGCATGTTCTCCCCGTGCATGCGTGGGTTTTCTCCGGGTACTCCGGTTTCCTCCCACATTCCAAAAACATGCTAGGTTAATTGGCGACTCCAAATTGTCCATAGGTATGAATGTGAGTGTGAATGGTTGTTTGTCTATATGTGTCCTGTGATTGGCTGGCGACCAGTCCAGGGTGTACCCCGCCTCTCGCCCAAAGACAGCTGGGATAGGCTCCAGCATCTTCCGCGACCCTCGTGAGGAAAAGCGGTAGAAAATGAATGAATGAATGAATATTTAAGAATGTTAAAATAACTCAAAACATTGTATGTATTGTCAATGAAGGCTGACTGATGCTGATTGATCAATATTGATACCAATGTTGAGATCGATATTGTCAATATTTGGATCAAGACTGTTAGAAATACATCTGTGAGGACCAGATAGTTCTTTATTTGACAGGAGCCAATCGTGAGCATTTACAGGAGGTCATAACTCAATATTACAGTGCGACTCATGGTTTTGTCTTACAAATGACATTAAACTCATCACACAGCAACTTAACACTGAAATGGTACCTAGGAAATACACATTACATGTACCAATACGAGTTTAAAATAAGAAGAGCAGTTCATTGGAGGACAAGCAACATAGATGGATGGCGTTGCAATGCTTCCTGTCAATGAGAAAGAGCCAAAGATCCCACAGGGAGGCTGATGTCATTTCAGCACCCCCTTGCTCAGATACAATGCATTATAGGAAAACTTTACAATGTTTTTTTTTTTGCATTTTAAACTTGTATTGGTAGTTGTTTGTATATTTTCATGTTTCATGTTGCTGTGTGATGAATTTAGCGTTGTTCTCAGTAAGATGACACATTGCTTGTTGCGAGTACACTGATAACTCGTGAATGGCTACTGCCAAAGAAAGAGCTACCATTTCCTTACTGAATCGCAAGGGGCACAGTTTTTAAACAATTAGTAGTAGTTTAGTAGAAAAGGAAATATTACAAGATTTTAAATGTAGCCATGAATTAGCTGCACCTATGTACAAACCGAAAAAAATTTAAAATGTAAAACAAGAGCTTTTGTTTTTGCTGACAGGTTATCACTGGTGTCTCACAATCTGCAGGGTCAGATGACCGACACTGGTGACAGGGGAGGTTTGGGAGGAGCCAGAGTGGGCTTTGGAGAGGGGGGGAATCGTCAGGGTCCATTTCCCACAAAGCTGTCAAGTTTAAATAAAGCACAGCAGCGTAGTAACTGCACTTTAAACAGATGCAAAGCTTACATTAAATCTCCCTGCTACTGCGCTCCCTAAGCCCTTGTTTGCTTCTACTTGTGTCACTCACGCTCCACAGGGTGATTTGATGGACCAAGCCTGCCATGAACAGAATAATTCTTCGGTTTATAGGCCTACGTACAAGTACATGGCTTATTATGTGGCTAACCTAACCTAATTTGTCATAAAGGAGAGCATATTACTCCGGTATTGCCTTCCCTTTATTGACGTCCTCTTTGTTTTCATGTACGTACATGCTAAAGTCCTTCTATTTGTTGACTTTCCCGCCAATATACCCATTCGCCACCGCTGAGGTCAGCATCTCCAATGCTTTCATTTGTCTTGAAGACACTCGACAAACCTTTTCAGTTGGAAAAATATTGCATATCAGACTTTCCATAATATAACCAGCACAGACAGCTTTCTAGTTCTTCCAGAATCTGCACCTATTCAGCTGTATTTCATTGGATTTCGTGCTTCCTGCGAAAACGGTCTGTTTTAATGTATTCCACCCCGGCCCGTCACCAAGCACACCCACTCCGGTGTGGGTGTCACTTCCGGTTTGTGCCGCTAGCTACGAACTCAACTTTATAGAAGTTGATAAACGGTATAGGAGTCGATAATAAACGGCCATATATCTTTTTAAAATGTCCGCTTTTAACATCCAGTCATGGTAACAATGGTAAATAGCGTTAGCATTATAGCGTTCTACAGCATCTGTAATGT
Organism: Doryrhamphus excisus; assembly: GCF_037039965.1. NCBI lineage: Eukaryota > Metazoa > Chordata > Actinopteri > Syngnathiformes > Syngnathidae > Doryrhamphus > Doryrhamphus excisus. Next base: position 7,480,573 of record NC_136371.1, on the reverse strand, counting down.
GTTTTATGGCACTACCAATGTTTAAAAAACGTAGGTCGAGCCACTGATAGGGATGGGAAACCGCTAGTACTCTATGTTTTGGTTTACATTAGGATATTTCTTCCCAAACATTTTGATCAGTTTCAGTTATCACTTTCCTAGGTGTGCCATAAATGGCCCCTGGGCTGCAGTTAGGACACCCCTGATCTATTGAATATTGACTAAATGTATGCTACAATTCCCATATACATTAGTATGCCTTATGTGGTGAAAATAAAATGAAATCGTTATTCCTTTTATTTCTACTAAGTCTCTCATTAAGTATTCTGTGGGAGTGTTTGCTTTCCACTTTGGGAACAGGAAATCCATGCGCAATTTCAGTGGGATTATCAGCCGAATGCAGCTTCTCCTCAAGGCCGATAACCACACTTTTCTGTGGTCAATGGGCTGCCAACAGCAGCTCACGGGGTGGGCTCAAGTCAGTAAACACCAATGATCACGGTTAATATCAGAGAAAATAGACATGAATAATTCATGTGAAATGGATTCAGTCTTGTATTGTGGGGAAGGAAAGAGCAGCAGAGAGAATGAAAGAAAGGCTTTGGTCTGAGTTCAGTGGTTTAAGGAAGGATCCTTGCTGATGGTGTACGGCTATGTTTGTTCACAGAAGGGATGAAAGACTTATAGGAAAAGAAGCGGTAAGAAGTCTGTTATGATCTGCTGCTGTGTCTGGGGCATATGTTGGAAGGCCTTATCATTTTAGTACTACCTGAAAATTCCAGCCTACATTTTATAAAGCAATGAATTACCATAAGTGGAGGAAATGAAAAAAAATGCATATTTAAGCAGGTTTTACATTTTTTTTTTACACATTTTCAAGCATAAAAATGGCTAAATGAACAAAAATACAAATCAGAAGACGCATTCAAAGATTCTGTTATATGTAGTATTCCACACCGGTCACTAGGTGTCAGAATTGTTACTGTCATGTTCGGTAAGACACACAGGTTTGAATTATCTTATCTAATTATATTAATAGGCACAATAATACTTCATAAAAATCCACAAAACACGGACTACTGTTGAGGCTATAACGCATCCAAGCTAAAACCCAAGTCTGAACCCCGACATCACATCCTCCCCCACATGACTCCTCTATCACGGGAGCATATTTACAGCAACACACGAGAGCACGAGAGTTATTTATGCCTTACACACCTTTTTGTGTGTTATAATATCTGCTATATTGGGTATTATGAATGTACAGGTGACTATAGGGGTGTTATTTTATGTCTAGAGAGCTCTAATAATAGTGACAAGATTGTAAACAATTTTTTATGCTGTAATTTCAACCATTTGAAACATTAATGTTTCTACTCTAATGTTAAAAACTCTACAAAATAAGTTGTTCACCATTGATTGCCCATCAAAACTTGTGTGTTGAAGTTCTACCCGCTACTTTCCTTAATAATCACTGACAGTATGTAACGTCTGCTGTTGAGGCTGTAACCCATCCAAGCTAAAAGCTAAAACACGAGCTAAAACCCAACTCTGAACCCCCGACGTCACATCCTGCCCCCCCCCCCCACATGACTCTTCTATCACGGGAGCATATTTACAGCAACACACAGGAGCAAGAGTGTTATTTATGCCTTACACACCTTTTTGTGTGTTATACTATCTGCTATATTGGGTATTATGAATGTACAGGTGACTATAGGGGTGTTATTTTTTGTCTAGAGGGCTCTAATAATAGTTCCAAGATTGTAAACAATTTTTTATGCTGTAATTTCGACCATCTGAAACATTAATGTATCTACTCTAATGTTAAAAACTCGAACAAATAAGTTGTTCACCATTGATTGCCCATCAAAACTTGTGTGTTGATGTTCTACCCGCTACATTCATTCGTGACCACTGACAGTATGTAACGTCTGCTGTTGAGGCTGTAACCCATCCAAGCTAAAAGCTAAAACACAAGCTAAAACCCAACTCTGACCTCCCGACATCACATCCTGGCCACCCCCTGCCCCCCCCCACGACTCCTCTATCACGTACATGTACAGGTGACTATAGGGGTGTTATTTTATGTCTAGAGAGCTCTAATAATAGTTACAAGATTGTAAAAAAAATTTTATGCTGTAATTTCGACCATCTGAAACATTAATGTATCTACTCTAATGTTAAAAACTCAAACAAATAAGTTGTTCACCATTGATTGCCCATGAAAACTTGTGTGTTGAAGTTCTACCCGCTACTTTCCTTAGTAACCACTGACAGTATGTAACGTCTGCTGTTGAGGCTGTAACCCATCCAAGCTAAAAGCTAAACCCCAAGCTAAAACCCAACTCTGAACCCCCGACGTCACATCCTGCCCCCCCCCCATGACTCTTCTATCACGGGAGCATATTTACAGCAACACACGGGAGCAAGAGTGTTATTTATGCCTTACAGACCTTTTTGTGTGTTATAATATCTGCTATATTGGGTATTATGAATGTACAGGTGACTATAGGGGTGTTATTTTATGTCTAGAGGGCTCTAATATTAGTTCCAAGATTGTAAACAATTTTTTATGCTGTAATTTCGACCATCTGAAACATTAATGTATCTACTCTAATGTTAAAAACTCGAACAAATAAGTTGTTCACCATTGATTGCCCATCAAAACTTGTGTGTTGATGTTCTACCCGCTACATTCATTCGTGACCACTGACAGTATGTAACGTCTGCTGTTGAGGCTGTAACCCATCCAAGCTAAAAGCTAAAACACAAGCTAAAACCCAACTCTGACCTCCCGACATCACATCCTGGCCACCCCCTGCCCCCCCCCACGACTCCTCTATCATGTACATGTACAGGTGACTATAGGGGTGTTATTTTATGTCTAGAGAGCTCTAATAATAGTTACAAGATTGTAAAAAAAATTTTATGCTGTAATTTCGACCATCTGAAACATTAATGTATCTACTCTAATGTTAAAAACTCTAACAAATAAGTTGTTCACCATTGATTGCCCATGAAAACTTGTGTGTTGATGTTCTACCCGCTACTTTCCTTAGTAACCACTGACAGTATGTAACGTCTGCTGTTGAGGCTGTAACCCATCCAAGCTAAAAGCTAAACCCCAAGCTAAAACCCAACTCTGAACCCCCGACGTCACATCCTGCCCCCCCCCCCATGACTCTTCTATCACGGGAGCATATTTACAGCAACACACGGGAGCAAGAGTGTTATTTATGCCTTACAGACCTTTTTGTGTGTTATAATATCTGCTATATTGGGTATTATGAATGTACAGGTGACTATAGGGGTGTTATTTTATGTCTAGCGGGCTCTAATATTAGTTCCAAGATTGTAAACAATTTTTTATGCTGTCATTTCGACCATCTGAAACATTAATGTATCTACTGTAATGTTAAAAACTCGAACAAATAAGTTGTTCACCATTGATTGCCCATCAAAACTTGTGTGTTGATGTTCTACCCGCTACATTCATTCGTGACCACTGACAGTATGTAACGTCTGCTGTTGAGGCTGTAACCCATCCAAGCTAAAAGCTAAAACACAAGCTAAAACCCAACTCTGAACTCCCGACATCACATCCTGTCCACCCCCTGCCCCCCCCCACGACTCCTCTATCACGTACATGTACAGGTGACTATAGGGGTGTTATTTTATGTCTAGAGAGCTCTAATAATAGTTACAAGATTGTAAAAAAATTTTTATGCTGTAATTTTGACCATCTGAAACATTAATGTATCTACTCTAATGTTAAAAACTCTAACAAATAAGTTGTTCACCATTGATTGCCCATGAAAACTTGTGTGTTGATGTTCTACCCGCTACTTTCCTTAATAACCACTGACAGTATGTAACGTCTGCTGTTGAGGCTGTAACCCATCCAAACTAAAAGCTAAAACCCAACTCTGAACCCCCGACGTCACATCCTGACCCCCCCCACACACATGACTCCTCTATCACGGGAGCATATTTACAGCAACACACGAGAGCATGAGTGTTATTTATGCCTTACACACCTTTTTGTGTGTTATAATATCTGCTATATTGGGTATTATGAATGTACAGGTGATTATAGGGGTGTTATTTTATGTCTAGAGAGCTCTAATAATAGTGACAAGATTGTAAACATTTTTTATGCTGTAATTTCAATCTGAAACATTAATGTTTCTACTCTAATGTTAAAAACTCGAACAAATAAGTTGTTCACCATTGATTGCCCATCAAACCTTGTGTGTTGATGTTCTAACCGCTACTTTTCTTAGTAACCACTGACAGTATGTAACGTCTGCTGTTGAGGCTGTAACCCATCCAAGCTAAAAGCTAAAACTCAACTCTGAACCCCCGACGTCACATCCTGCCCCCCCCCCCCCCCACACACACGACTCCTCTATCACGGGAGCATATTTACAGCAACACACAGGAGCAAGAGAGTTATTTATGCCTTACACACCTTATAATATCTTCTATATTGGGTATTATGAATGTACAGGTGACTATAGGGGTGTTATTTTATGTCTAGAGGGCTCTAATAATAGTTACAAGATTGTAAACAATGTTTTAATGCTGTAATTTCAACCATCTGAATCATTAATGTTTCTACTCTAATGATAAAAAACATTGATTGCTCATCAAAACTTGTGTGTTGATATTCTACCCGCTACTTTCCTTAGTAACAACTGACAGTATGTAACGTCTGCATCCATAACACGTCTGTGACATAAGGTAACCGGCATGCTGGGTACCTCGATACTCGATACTAAAAAAAGGCCAAAGGCGCATGCACCAATCCTATCCTGTAAGTCCATCCTATTTTTTACGAAGGGGGCTTCTAAAATAAAATCAGCTGTCACTGGATGCCGGGGCCTCACTGCTGAGGAACACGCTGCTGGAGCTGGCCTCCACGCTTCGCCGTCGCTCTCCACCAAGGACTTGAACTTCTTTTTCTCCTGAAGTTTTTCTTTTTGGGAGTTGCAAGGTCCTATTCAGTGGAATTCTACTGACATCAGTTGTTAGGTGTGACCTTGGCAGAAGGTAAGCGGTGTCTGTGAATTCTAGACATTACGGCAAGGCAAGCCTCATTTGACATGAGAATGCAGTGGCTGCTTTTTCAAGCTGGTTGCAGTCAAAGACATATTGGAATATAATAAGAGTTCAGAATAAGTGACTTTAATGGGTGGTGTATTAAAAGGAGATTATGTGGTTGGTGTAAAATCAGTAATTGAATTAAGTTGCTCTGCTTTAAGCGGCAAAAAAAAAAGACCATGAAACCCCAAGCATTCACACGTTGACACAAATGCTCCCGGGAGGTAACACTTCCTGTTTTCTCCCGGCTAACGCAACTGGCGATGAGCTCACTGGGGTTTTCCGAGAGGGTAGCGAATGTGAAACAAAGTGCTTATCCGAGCACAAGGAAGCACTCCAGGGCAATCGGGGCTGTGTGTAAAGAAGTGATTCCGATAGATTTGACAACTCAATTATCGCACGAGTTTTGCTTTCATCTGTAAGAAGAAAACCAGGTTGCATGGCTGACAGTTCAATTAGTCTAGCTCATTTGGGGAGCCTCTGTCAAACTGTACCAACCCAAGACTCCGGTCCATTAGAGAAAATGGGGTCGCCTTAGGCTTGCGGTTGTGCAGAGGGGGCCAACAAGGGGGTGTGACACCTCTGTGATTAGTCAGCGGCCTGTACTCACCTCCCTTTGCACCCTTAATCACTGAAATAACTCGTTTTTTTTTTCTCCTCTGTCTCGCCTCAGCAGGACTGCGGATGAGTGAGGAAGGTCATTGGCCTTCAGTTCAGCTCAATATAGCCACTGAGCCCCCCCTCCCAACCCGACACCCATGCCATCATTTGTAGCTGAAATCACACAAAGATAATATAGTGGGTCTTTTAAGGTTAAACACAAGGTTGCGATTATGTCAAATTTCTTGACAATTTGGTCATATTTATTGCTCAACCTTGCTGAAATGTTACGAGTACTGGCCGCCTCTCACGCCCCCCCCCCCTGAAAACTTACCGTACCCTTCACCGGGTGGGGTGTCACAATTTGACAAGCAATGTTGTAAGTAACCTTTTCACAATCTAATCTCTAACATATTAAATTCAGCTCACTTCCTAGGGAATACGACAATGTTGACTTTGCTATATTGTACTGAGCAGCCAGGACAGAGACATGTCATAAAAGGTGCTGAGAATCATGTAATATCTTTTTTTTTATTGTAAAAACTTTTGAAGAATCAAAATGTCATGTAAGCGCGCAGACCTCACAGCTAGGATACCAGGGTTCAATTCCACCCTCGACCATCTCTGTGTGGAGTTTGCATGTTCTCCCTGTGCATGCGTGGGTTTTCTCCGGGTACTCCGGTTTCCTCCCACATTCCAAAAACATGCTAGGTTAATTGGCGACTCCAAATTGTCCATAGGTATGAATGTGAGTGTGAATGGTTGTTTGTCTATCTGTGCCCTGTGATTGGCTGGCGACCAGTCCAGGGTGTACCCCGCCTCACGCCTGAAGACAGCTGGGATAGGCTCCAGCACCCCCCACGACTCTTGTGAGGAAAAGCGGTAGAAAATGAATGAATGAAAATTTTTATGGGCGTCTCAATTACTTGTGTTTATTTGGGATTTAGAATTTTTTGGAGTTTTGGATTCTTTGAACCCTGTGCCTTATACATGTGATAATATGGCTAAAAAAATGTTTTCCTTGATTCTTAGACCGCAGGGCGGCACGGCGGTCGAGTGGTTAGCACGCAGACCTCACAGTTAGGAGACCAGGGTTCAATTCTACCCTCGGCCATCTCTGTGTGGAGTTGGGGTGATTTAATAATAGTGATAACAACATAACATCCTGGGTAGACTTAAATATAGCACATATGGATGACAGCAGTTTCCATTGTGATCCGAGCTTGGAGCATCCTCAGCAATCATTAGTTCATGCCAGTAATAATTAGCCAGCGTGAAAACGTCTTTTGGGAACATGAATGGACATTTGACCTCCTTTTATGTCACTTTCACACAGCGTAGGCCTCCTGCCCTCTATAAATCTTCCCCCGTTACGTGGCGCTGTATAAAAAGGCCTGGTTTATTTTCTCACCCTACGCCTGGTTAGCTCACCTCTGAAGTATGGTGCTTTTGCAGACAACATACCTTTTGTCAGAGGTTGTTGTCACTGCCGTCATGCATCAAAAAGCGGCTCTCCGGCCCCCGTGACAACACCAGACCACGACGTGAACATTCATCTCCGGTGATAAAGGAGGGCATTATCCTTGTGCTCCTGTCGTCGAGCCGGTGTGAGGTTTCAGCGTGGCCTCAGGTGTAGGATATCTGACCTATATTTATAGGGCGGATCCGGTAAAAACCTGTTTATTTTCAGATCCTACTGGCGGCCTATTACTCACCACACACTAACATGCCGCACGTAGCAGAAAGTTTAAACCGGTGTCATGAGGACAGCGTGTTTTTATCACCTCAAGCAAAGACATTAATACCAATGGAAGTCATACACTAGATCTGGGGTGTTCAAACTTTTTCCCAGCGAGGGCTGTATACGGATTACTCATATTTTTCCTTTTTTGTTTGTTTGTGTTTTTAGAATGTGCAGAGATCCAAATAAAACAACATTTGCAGGCCGCAGATTTAGGTAATGATACAGTATGTGGATGTATTGGGACTAGGATAGTAGTATTTATCACTATATATATGGGTGCGCCCCCCAGCTACCACTAATCATTCATTCATTCATTTTCTACCGCTTATCCTCACGAGGGTCGCGGGGGTGCTGGAGCCTATCCCAGCTGTCTTCGGGCGAGAGGCTGGGTACACCCTGGGGCACACCCTGGACTGGTGGCCAGCCAATCACATATAACATATAGACAAACAACCATTCACACTCACATTCATACCTAAGGAGTCGCCAATTAACCTAGCATGTTTTTGCAATGTGGGAGGAAACTGAAGAAAACCCACGCATGCACGGGGAGAACATGCAAACTCCACACAGAGATGGCCGAGGGTGGAATTGAACCCTGGTCTCCGAGCTGTGAGGTCTGCGCGCTAACCACTCGACCTGAATTGACCTCCAAGATCTAAACCATTTTCTATACAACCAAAAGGCCAATTTCTGTCAAATACTTTCATAAATAGATGCTGATGAAACAGCATGATTATTGCAAATGTGTGCCTTAGGCTGGATACAATAAAAGGACACTCCAAACTGTGCAGGTTTACTGTATTGGTGATAGCGGGGTGTGTGTGACCAGCATTTGCCTCATGCAGTGTAACACATTTCCTTTGCATAGAGTTTGTCTTGTACATTCAATATGCCAATAAATATATATTGGCATATTGGAAATTAAACATATGAATGAATTAAAAATGAGAAAAAAGTAAAGCAAAGTGTTTACCTTATAGGACATCTCTGTGTGGAGTATTCACATTCCCCCCATGCTTGTGTGTGTTTTAGGGTCCGCTCGTATTCCCCAAAACATAAAGCCATTATAAACTTCATTTTTCGCCTCCTCTGATGCTGTCTTGATCCTGCTAAGGCTGGTGTTTACCAGAAAGTGAGCACCCACAGCTCTCATTATTTAGCTTCCTGTGAAGCAGTCGTGAACAATGGCGACTGGAGCAATATCCAGGTGGTTGTTGGAGCTGGAACTAATTGAAGTGGAGCATCAGTAACTTTTATTGTATGTGTTGTTCCTAAAATCTGTTTAAAATGGCTCTCGCAGGTGGGGGAAACAGGACAGGGTTACATGTCGGAAATGATATACTACTGTAATAAGAAGCCGACCAATCACAGCATGTCTGCGTTGGTGTTGACGTCGGGTTCTTTTTTTTTGGAAGCACACATCAAGATTTTACTGGAGGTTTTGGAGGGGGTGGAGAAAGCTGGCATGGCTTTCACCTTCACCATGATGTTGTCACATAATAAAGCCTGATTGGTTGTGAATTTGTATATATTATATTTATTTTGAGGCGGCACGGCGGTCGAGTGGTTAGCGCGCAGACCTCACAGCTAGGAGACTAGGGTTCAATTCCACCCTCGGCCATCTATGTGTGGAGTTTGCATGCGTGGGTTTTCTCCGGGTACTCCGGTTTCCTCCCACATTCCAAAAACATGCTAGGTTAATTGGCGACTCCAAATTGTCCATAGGTATGAATGTGAGTGTGAATGGTTGTTTGTCTATATGTGCCCTGTGATTGGCTGGCGATCAGTCCAGGGTGTACCCCGCCTCTCGCCCAAAGACAGCTGGGATAGGCTCCAGCACCCCCGCGACCCTCGTGAGGAAAAAGCGGTAGAAAATTAATGAATATTTATTTTGACAGAGCAGTCGCTCCTGACTCTTAAGTTGCAAGACCAAAAAATTGAAATTGAACTTCATTTTCTACCGCTTATCCTCACAAGGGTTGCGGGGGGTGCTGGAGTCTATCCCAGCTGTCTTCGGCGAGAGGCGGGGTACACCCTGGACTGGTCGCCAGCCAATCACAGGGCACATATAGACAAACAACCATTCACACTCACATTCATACCTATGGACAATTTGGAGTCGCCAATTAACCTAGCATGTTTTTGGAATGTGGGAGGAAACCGGAGTACCCGGAGAAAACCCACGCATGCACGGGGAGAACATGCAAACTCCTCACAGAGATGGCCAAGGGTGGAATTTAACTTCTGTCTCCTAGTTGTGAGGCCTGCGTGCTAACCACTTTCCACCATGCAGCAAAATGGGAACTTATGCTTGGAAAATGTTATTTGTTTTTCTTTAAAAGAGCATTATGGATAATAATAACGAACAGGAAATGATCAGCTCATAATTATGGAGAGTACAAGACGTTGTTCATCGGAATGATCAGGGACAGGATGCATTTTGATAAGATACATTCATTTGAAGAGCTCCCGGCCCTTTGACGTGTATTCTTAGCAGTGGAGGGACTGATTAGGCTCCGTTCACAAGTTCAACTACAAAGAAAGTGATTGCAAGAAGATATTTATTTAATACATACAAAAATTAATTGTATCCTCCAGTTAAGCGAGGCTTTCTAATTAAAGACAAATATAAAATCAGCAATCTTGCTTGTTTTATATTGAAATCCAACCCCGCGTGCTGTTGTGATTGGGAGGGTTTATGTCACATACTGACATCACACCTGTGTTGTTTTATAGTAATATAGTCATATTATTACTTCTACACCAAAAAAAAAATGTAAGCTTTCAGAAAAGTTGCCCCGCCAAGCATAAACATAAGCAAAATACCAAGCATCGCACAGCACCGTCGGGACCTTAATTACACCACAGTGTGCTTTAAAGAAGCAGGTGCTGCTATTCTCCTCAAGAACTTCTAACGACTTTCACTATTTGATGCATACACTGTACCGTTCCCCGTGCAGCAAATATGTAAGCATTTAATGGCAAAAGAGAACAAGGAGTAGGATTTCAAAGTGTGCAAAGGTTGCAGCCTGTGCACATAATGAGAGAAAATCATTTCCATGTAGGTTTTTCCTTCATCCCACCACATTGTTGCCCGCAGAGACAAAACATTCCAAGAGCTAAAAGGTCCAGTGTGGGTGTGTGCCGAGGCTTTCTCTGTTGCTTAATGATGCTTTGTAACACATAAAAGTCAAATGTAGAGTCAATGGTCTCCTCTAATTGGCAGTCCATAGGGATTTGTTTGCACAAAAATGAAGAATCATAATTTAATGCTTGCTTGTGGATGGTGAATGATGATGTTTCTCTTTGGTACAGTTTCTTGCTTATAAATATTCAGCATCATTAGGAAAACGATCTAGTTTACAACAGAGCCAACGGTATGTCTTAATGATGACACTTATACGCACATCTCGTCTTTATGTGTGTTTCTATAACCGCAGGCACAGAAAAAGAGCTCATCCAGGAGAGCCCGACCCCTGATGCTGATGACCGTGAGGCCAGCGAGTCTGTGTCTCTGAAAGAGCGGCTGGCCATGTATCAGGCTGCGGTGTCTCACAAAGAAAGCGGCACTTCCTGCTCTGCAGCGGTAAGGAATAGTTAGACTTCCTGGGATACTCATCATCTGCTTTCAGTGTAGATTTATAGTAGCGGCTTCAGTGTAGGTATTGTATTTATAGGTTATCACATGGCTTGTCTGGTATTAGGCCCGGTATCATGCCCCCAAGTGTCAGTATCAGCCCGAGATACTGACTATTTAATCATGAGCTTATTATCATGTACTATTTAATCAAAAGACCATTTTGTTTCCAGAAAATTTTTATTACATGTATTATATCTAAACAGTGTAAAAATATTTCAACAATAATATTTTATCAACAGTCTTATCTTATCAATGTCTGACAATTAAAGTTCCATTAATCAAGTTTGGGTTTTTTGGTGACTGGAGAAGCACTAGGCACTAAGCACTCGTGTGCTGTTCTCTGATTGGTTGTTTCACGGGCGCGATACCAGAGCAGCGCGCTCTGAGTGGACAGCTACGGGGGCTGATACTGGACATGGTTAAACTCTATATTTTATCAGTATCACTGCCCTGGGCTTTGACACAGTATCATTTCGGCCTTTTCCCGTATCATTCATGGGCGGTTTCTAGGGTACAGGGCCAATTAATACTGTAGTATGTGATAAATTGCCATCTCATGGCCTCTGTAGTAATAAGTCATAAACGCATCATCGGAATGTCACAAAAAGCCAAATTTTTGGTTTAATAATGGGGTTTCATGATTATGCAACTCCGCAAGGACAAACAAAATCAGCATGTTACAGCTCTGAGACCATTTAAATATGTCCCCTAGGGATTGTGACTGAGATAGGAACTTTCCGCTTTGTATGTGCCAAAGTCATTTATTTTTACTCCATAGAATACCAACAATAAAAACAACTTTACCTATACTTATGGAGCAAATGATTCATGATACCACTTGCCATATTGTTACCTGTTAGATTGTAAGTGCGGCATGCAACTGGTATCTGCTAGGTACGCTTCATATAAGGCTGTCATATGTTTGACTCCCTGGGGACGTAAGTGTGTGGGCATGGTACCAGCCTCCCCGAGCCCACTCACTTGCATTGGAACGTGAGTGTACTGGCTTCCTAAAGCACCTACGGCTATCGTAACCAAGAGAACCAGAGTGCACAGCAGGCATTCATGTTGTTTACGCTATGTGCGCAGCCGCCGTGCGTCCATGGACATCAGGAGAACCAGAATGTATAGCTGGATGAGTACGTCACCACAAAAGAAAAGGTGGCTTTTCTTCTCTATGGAAGGACGACAGGGACTTTTAGACCTTCAACTCATTCATTCATTCATTCATTCACTACTGCTTATCCTCACAAGGGTTGCGGGGGTGCTGGAGCCTATCCCAGCTGTCTTCGAGCAAGAAGTGGGGTACAACCTGGACTGGTCGCCAGCCAATCACAGGGCACATATAGACAAACAACCATTCACACTCACATTCATACCTATGGACAATTTCATTCATTCATTCATTCATTCATTTTCTACCACTTTTCCTCCCGAGGGTCGCGGGGGGTGCTGGAGCCTATCCCAGCTGTCTTTGGGCGAGAAGCGGGGTACACCCTGGACTGGTCGCCAGCCAATCACAGGGCACATATAGACAAACAAACATTCACACTCACATTCATACCTATGGACAATTTGGATTTGCGAATTAACCTAGCATGTTTTTGGAATGTGGGAGGAAACCGGAGTACCCGGAGAAAACCCACGCATGCACGGGAGGACCTCCAACTCTTTTGAGTGCTGTTTGGAGTGCTTTTGTAATGGCACTAAAAACACAGCGAAAGCATCTTCTCCATGGGCCTTGGGGGTTGTATACAGTAACTGCCTGTAACACACAATTGAAAACAATGTCCAAAAAGGTACCATAATCTTTTTCCCCGGGTCATATTATAATAATAATAATAATAATAATAGCACTACGACGGCATAACAGATACAGTAGTTTCAATCGGGATTCACCAAATCATTTCCTTGCACTTCACTTCTATTATAGCACACGTTGCACAACCTCAACCTTCCTGACCTCAGTTAATGCACAGTGTCAGAGCTCATGTGGCAGCACTGACAGCTGAGAGTGGGGGGGTGGCTGCCAGACAAAATCTGCATGGGATTTTAGTGTTTTTACCCCCCCCCCCTCTCACTACCTTAGGCAGCTGTCGTCTGCGTGTCCACACAAATGTGACAAGGTGCCTCAGGAAAGTCAGTCCGTCCCATCCATCACCCGACACAAACACGCAGTGCATGTTGAGCCAATGTACATCCAAACATTGTTTATCATCAGGATGATAAGCTTCTAAGTCCATTTTGTGCCGTATATGATTTCATTTCATGCAAATCTGCATAAACATGTAACTACATGTAAACACTGCTAATATTTGTCATTAAACACTTCAATGTAAGGCTGTATTTTAGCTTTAAAAAATGATGTGTTAAATTATATTACACTACATCATCAGTGGATATATTCACATGATTCAAGGGAAATACTAGTACTGTAAAGGCATATGTATGTCATAATACTGCTTTCACATAATACCAAATATGTGCTGAGATTGCTGTGTGGTCAATTATTGATAACAGAGGCTTGCCGGGGCATGTCAGTGACCTAAACCGTTTCTGCCGTCACTTGAAAATTGCTTTGGACTCCTCAATTGTGTATTAAACATACACATGCATGCACACGCACGTGCACTCATTCAAACAGGAGTATTAGTTTATAATGTTTTTAGCTTATTGAATGTAGGAAGCCGCATATAAACTGACAAAACGATACTAAAACACATCACACATCACAAGCAGTGAAGTCTTCTTCTCACCTCCTCTTCTTTGCAAATGAAAAATCTTGTTTTTTTTTGTCATTTGGAACACCTCCTTCCAAGTCCTCATGCAAAGTACTGAGTACTTTTATGTTTTGTTGTATTGACAAACATGAAAAACCTTACTTTCTGTTGTTGACGGACAAGATAGTGGAATGAATATCTGTTGGATCTGTAAGGATGATAGTCAATCCTCATTTTATGTTGTATCATTAAGATTTTTCACTTTACATTGAAACTATACCCTGCCTTGGTGTTCTTTTACCACCCACACTACATCAGGCCCTTTTAAGCCCTCTTAAGGACCCACTTTGTATCCACTGTTAATGTTTAAAAGAACAGCAATCCTGCTGGTGCATGTCAAAAAAGGTGCACATAATCATGTAATATCTTTTTTTTTTATTGTAAAAACTTTTGAAGAATCAAAATGTCCTGTCAAAAATAAGACATTTTTATGGGTGTCTCAATTAATTGTGTTTATTTGGGATTTTTGATTTTTTTTTAGTTTTGGATTCTTTGAACCCTGTGGCTTATACATGTGATAATATGGCTAAAAAAAGTGTGACTGCAGGGCGGCACGGCGGTCGAGTGGTTAGCACGCTAGGAGACCAGGGTTCAATTCCACCCTCGGCCATCTCTGTGTGGAGTTTGCATGTTCTCCCCGTGCATGCGTGGGTTTTCTCCGGGTACTTCGGTTTCCTCCCACATTCCAAAAACATGCTAGGTTGATTAGCGACTCCAAATTGTCCATAGGTATGAATGTGAGTGTGAATGGTTGTTTGTCTATATGTGCCCTGTGATTGGCTGGCGACCAGTCCAGGGTGTACCCCGCCTCTCGCCCGAAGACAGCTGGGATAGGCTCCAGCACCCCCGCGACCCTCGTGAGGAAAAAGCGGTAGAAAATGAATGAATGAATGAATGTTAGACTGCAGCTTCAGGAAGTAGTGACATGAATGAGTGACGTGGAAACTAATAGCACTTTTGAAGTCTTATTGTTTCCAATTGTTTTGCAGGGATCGGACACATCTTAAGTAAGTGTAGAATTACTAGAGTCAACCATTCATGATCACTCATGGGTTTCAAAAGGCCAGATTATTGCACGATGAAGAGCTTTATGTGTAATGGTAAGCTATACGGCTAATGGCTTTGAGACAAACGTGACATAGTGACAATGAAAAAGAGCAAGAGAGGCTGACAAAGTGTGTGATGAAGGAATTATGAAGCTATTTAAATGTGATGCTGAAGAAGATAATTTCAATAGTTTTGGAATGACTTTTCTGCTAGGCTACTTTTTAAACGGGTCATATTACAGACACTGTTCACCACTGTTGTGTTTACTTAATCAGACGTTAAAAAAATGGTGTAAAATCTTTCTGTTTGTTAAGTATCTCATGTTACGACATG
Organism: Doryrhamphus excisus; assembly: GCF_037039965.1. Classification (NCBI taxonomy): domain Eukaryota; kingdom Metazoa; phylum Chordata; class Actinopteri; order Syngnathiformes; family Syngnathidae; genus Doryrhamphus; species Doryrhamphus excisus. Next base: position 7,465,341 of record NC_136371.1, on the reverse strand, counting down.
GCAACCAGCAGCTTCTTGACAGGTATATATGTAAAAAAAAAAAATAAAAATTTTAATCTGGAAATGACTGTAACTCGTATATGTATCCACTTACTCCTCTTCTTCTTGGCATGGCTCAAAAAGTAGAGCGAGTTGTCCAGTAGCCAGAGGGCTCCTGGTTTGAATCTGTCCTTGGGCAAAGACACGTCACACACATTGCCTCCAGGGTCGCTCACACATGGATGCTTCACTGACCAAGATAGAACAGAAGGCCTTTTATTGTGACCATACACATGGGCGATGAGATTTGAGATGCTCCCTGGACAAATTTCACCGTACATTGTGCATGTGACAAAATATTGAGGTAGTCCTTCCACTTCAGGTACATATCCAAAAGATGCTATTCAGGGTGGTCAGAGTTCATTGTTGCACTCTCAGCACTTGGAGTGCTTTGAATGCAACATCCAGTTTGTGCTTTTGTGAACGCTCAAAATGCGAAATGAAACACAGCCTTGGACTTCCCTGATGATGGAAGTGAAGTGATGATGTCATGACATTACATCATAGTGTTTGCTCTAAAGTCATTCTTATACTGCTCACATCTATTGCTGTTTTCTACACGTTATTTGGACTGTTGATGTGTCATAGTACACCGTTTATTGCATATGAACCCTGAAACATCATTTATGCACAACTTGTGAGGAAATATTTAGTTGAGTTATTGTTTTCATGTACTGTGTTTTGGCCGCTAGATAATGGACGAATCAGAGGCCTGTTCACTACCTGGTGGTCTGGCCAGTGTGAAGAAACAGTTTGAGAAGCAGGAGTTTGCCTCCTCATCCTCCCAGTCCAGCAGCACCCAAGTCCATTTTCAGCAAAGATCAGTCCAGGTGAGTTTTTGTCATTTCACTTCATAAATCCTTGGATTTTGGGGAACTTCATTGAGTTACCTTCACTTCCAGTAAGATAATATATTCGTATTTATTTTCATTGTACATCCATTACATCTGAACAACTAAATTAGGAAACGTATCTGAGAGGCGGTGAGTATAAAAATATTTAAAAGGCAGACGCAAACCTAAAATATACATGTTAGAATGTAAACAGACCAGTAATAAATACAATATTGTGCATCTTTGAGGTAGCCCCTTTTAAGGTGAATATTAAAGGAAAACTGCACTATTTTTGGAACTATCATTATCCAAAATCTGTCAGAGACATGAACCCATCTTTCTCTTCTCTGTGCGTTCTAAAGATATACAAACAAATAAAAAGAGACAGCTCATTACTGTAAGTAATGACAAACACACTCGGCCGTATTATTATTATTATTATTATACTGTAGCTGTCAATACATGGTCACAGAATGTTTATATAAAACCATTGTTAGAGGTTTTTTTGAGGTGTTATAATAGTGGTATTTGTAGGCGGCATATGTGTGTCCCATTACGGGCAGTTAGCTGTCTCTTTTTATCTCTTTTTATCTTTTTAGAACTCACAGAAAATACAAAGACGTGTCTTCATAAGGATTGTGAAATTGAGTTTCAATTTTTTTTGTTTTTGGTTATAATCGTGGTATTTGTAGGCGGCATATGTGTGTCCCATTACGGGCAGTTAGCTGTCTCTTTTTATCTCTTTTTATATCTTTAGAACTCACAGAAAATAGAAAGACGTGTCTTGATAAGGATTTTGAAATTGAGTTTTAATTTTTTTTTGCTTTTGATGGACCTGTACCTCCTTCAGAGGGCGACGGGTTGAACAGGTGGTTGTTAGGAAAGAAGTGATCCATAATGATCGCCTTCGCTCTGGGGAGGCGGACTTTGGGTGAGACATAGGAGAACACCCTGGACTGGTCAGCAGCCAATCACAGGGCACGAATAGATAAACAAACATTCACACTCACAATTCAAACTTACGGACAATTTAGAATGGGTTTGAGATATGGGAGGAGGCCAGAGTACCACACCAAAAGATCTGAAACCTTAATCTCCAGACTCTGAGGCTGACATGTGCTCTACAAGGCCTGTGATTATCAACTGGTGGGGCGGGTGGGTCGCAGAACTGTTTTCAGTGGGTAACGTTTAGTTCCCAATCAGACAGAGGTGTCGTCTACAGAATAAATTATTATCATTATTATAAATCTCACTTCTTATCCAGGTGCACATGCAAATACGCTAGAAGATATACCATGTCATGAAAACCTTAAAATACATGTTTTTTTCCATATAATTTTGCAATGTGTGGATGAAAACATATTGCTGCTGAACTGATGAAACTTGTTTTTGCGCTGGCACACCATATTTGTTATTTGGCACTACCTCAAATTTATACTGCACTTTAATGTCTTCAAGGGACTGTTTGTAGCTGACTCAAAATGACACCGCTAGCGCTTTTACCTGAGGTGCAGCTTACATGCTCAGAGCAGGAGGATTATTCCTGAAGAAAAAAAAACCAAGATAATAATGCTTGTTAACACCCTCTCGGCAGGCAAGTAACCATTACAAACAGTGTTTTTACATTTACAATTTAAATGAATACGTTAAGATATGCCTTTATTCGTCCCTCGGTGGGGAAATTTGTATTGCACAGCAGCAAGAGTACAGAGTCAGTTAAGCAGTACAAAATACACAAAAATAGAAAAATAAACAATATTAACAACTCAAGTATTAACAAAAATCAACAGTTTTTCCCATGTATTTTATTCAATAAATAAGATATTTTTGTGGTTTCCTTTCAAAAAAGTTCATGTAAGGGTGATGGTCTGTGCTGCAGCCAAACTATGCAGCTTTACCTTTTGCTAATTAGTTTTCCACGTTAATGCACTAATCGCTACAGATAGCGGAAGTAAAGCTAACGGAAGTGCTGTGACATAACAGTGAAAAGGGTTTACAAGAGGACACGGATCTGACAGTGCTATTCTCAATCAGCCAGTCAAAGAGGTCGTCGTCAGCTTGGTTCGTCAAGCCGTCACTATGCATTAAGAAAATGCCAGAGCATCTTACATCTGCCTGTGCCTGATCTCAGCAAAGTAAGGTCAAATCTGGCCCTCCATTCGCTCTCTCCTCCATCTGTTCAGTGAGACGTAAAGCGGAGTGGATGCACTGAGCGTAAAAGACCTCACCGAATGCTAAATTTTACATCGAGGTGTGTGTGTGTGTGTGGCGAACGTCTGGGTCCGTTTCATCCAGTCAGTGCTCACTCGCCTCAACAGAAAGGCACTTTACAGTCAGCTTCCCCTTGCAAGTGTTATATCCAGGATCCGTGCCATGTTTTAGAGATTGTTCAACATTGGGAAAGATATTATCATCCTGACATAAGTGGTTTCAGGGGCAGAGACTAACTCCATCATCATGTTAACAGCAGTGGAGACAAGCTCAAATATTGTACTTCTTTTTCACCCTGTTCCTTTGCATGATCCTCGGTGCAAGAAATAGATCATTTTACATTATCTTTACGATTCAATGCAATTGTCCTTTCTGTGTCCTTTAAATTCAGCAGTGCGGTAATAAAAAAAATATTTCACCAACCATGTCTCCATCCCCAGCTACTTTTAGCTAGTTATCTCTTGATAATGCCGCTTAATTGGACCTGATTGATAAGTACATTTCTGCAGAATAGGATTCCTTTTTTTTAGAAATGAAATATTCATTCATTCATTTTCTACCGCTTTTTCCTCACGAGGGTCGCGGGGGTGCTGGAGCCTATCCCAGCTGTCTTTGGGTGAGAGGCGGGGTACACCCTGGACTGGTGGCCAGCCAATCACAGGGCACATATAGACAAACAACCATTCACACTCACATTCATACCTATGGACATGTGGGAGGAAACCGGAGTACCCGGAGAAAACCCACGCATGCACGGGGAACATGCAAACTCCACACAGAGATGGCCGAGGGTGGAATTGAACCCTGGTCTCCTAGCTGTGAGGTCTGCGCGCTAACCACATGACCGCCGTGCTGCCGAAATGAAATATTTTCATAGTTAAACCCGTTTCCGACCTTCTAAATTTTTTTTACTCTTGTATTATCCAATAATTATCCACAAGAGTGAATAAACCATTTAAGACATACAGTGAAGAAAATAAGTATTTGAACACCCTGCTATTTTGCTATTTCTCCCACTTAGAAATCATGGAGGGGTCTGAAATTTTCATCGTAGGTGCATGTCCACTGTGAGAGAGATAAACTAAAAAGAAAAATCCAGAAATCACAATGCATGATTTTTTAACAATTTATTTGTGTGATACAGCTGCTAATAAGTATTTGAACACCTGAGAAAATGAATGTTAATATTTGGTACAGTAGCCTTTGTTTGCTATTACAGAGGTCAAACGTTTCCTGTAGTTTTTCACCAGGTTTGCACACACTGCAGGAGGGATCTTGGCCCACTCCTCCACACAGATCTTCTCTAGATCAGTCAGGTTTCTGGGCTGTCGCTGAGAAACACGGAGTTTGAGCTCCCTCCAAAGATTTTCGATTGGGTTCAGGTCTGGAGACTGGCTGGGCCATGCTAGAACCTTGATATGCTTCTTACGGAGCCACTCCTTGGTTTTCCTGGCTGTGTGCTTCGGGTCATTGTCGTGTTGGAAGACCCAGCCACGACCCATCTTCAATGCTCTGACAGAGGGAAGGAGGTTGTTCCCCAAAATCTCACAATACACGGCCCCAGTCATCCTCTCTTTAATGCAGTGCACTCGTCCTGTCCCATGTGCAGAAAAACACCCCCAAAGCATGATGCTACCACCCCCATGCTTCACAGTAGGGATGGTGTTCTTCGGATTGTACTCTTCATTCTTCTTCCTCCAAACACGCTTATTGGAATTATGACCAAAAAGTTCTATTTTGGTCTCATCTGACCATAAAACTTTCTCCCATGACTCCTCTGTATCATCCAAATGGTCATATGCAAACTTAAGACGGGCCTTGACATGTGCTGGTTTAAGCAGGGGAACCTTTCGTGCCATGCATGATTTCACATCATGACGTCTTAGTGTATTACCTACAGTAACCTTGGAAACGGTGGTCCCAGCTCTTTTCAGGTCATTGACCAAGTCCTGTCGTGTAGTTCTGGGCTGATTCCTCACCTTTCTTAGAATCATTGAGACCCCACGAGGTGATATCTTGCATGGGGCTCCACTCCGATTGAGATTGACCGTCATGTTTAGCTTCTTCCATTTTCTAATGATAGCTCCAACAGTGGACCTTTTTTCACCAAGCTGCTTGGTAATTGCTCCGTAGCCCTTTCCAGCCTTGTGGAGGTGTACAATTTTGTCTCTGGTGTCTTTGGACAGCTCTTTGGTCTTCGCCATGTTACAAGTTAAAGTCTTACTGATTGTATGGGGTGGACAGGTGTCTTTATGCAGCTAACGACCTCAAACAGGTGCATCTGATTCAGGATGATACATGGAGTGCAGGTGGACTTCTAATGGGCAGACTAACAGGTCTTTCAGGGTCAGAATTCTAGATGATACACAGGTGTTCAAATACTTATTTGCAGCTGTATCACACAAATAAATTGTTAAAAAATCATGCATTGTGATTTCTGGATTTTTCTTTTTAGTTTATCTCTCTCACAGTGGACATGCACCTACGATGAAAATTTCAGACCCCTCCATGATTTCTAAGTGGGAGAAATAGCAAAATAGCAGGGTGTTCAAATACTTATTTTCTTCACTGTAACTAGTGTGTGTGTGTTACAAATGTGTTCGCCAGAGGAGCTGAGTGGCGGGCAGGCAGGAAGTGATGTCGTGGGTCAGAGTTGACTTTCAGCTTGGTGTGGGTTACTGCAGCAAGAGCAGAGCTTTTGTGAGATCATTGAAAACGGCAATAAAAGCCTGTTCCTTTTTTTGTGTCTCACTGAACATTACAAAAACAGTGATTCACATTGTCTTTGAATGCATCCTCTGAATTGAATGCCTTATATGTGTATAGAGTACGCCCACATTCCAAAAACATCAACATTAGGTTGACAGACGACTGTAAACTGTCCATTGGCATGAATATGAGTGTTATGTTACGCTGTGTGAGACCAAGGCAAATGTAGAAAAAAGTATTTAATAATAAACAAAGGGCGCTCACAGGGGAGGAAAAACAAAGTACAACAAAAGACAGCATTGACAGAAGGTCACAGGGAAGCTAAAACTACAAACAAAACAGTACAAAGTAGCAAATAAGGATTACAAAGTGGCTCAACTACTCGACTAAAGTAGGCAGAAAAATACTTGGCCTAATGGCTGATGGCCAACAGGTGTGCAGACCAGGAGAACAAGGCAGGAGTCTTAGCTGAAGGACAGAGAAGAGACAACAGGGGGCAGCAGACCAAAACAAGTGAAGATCATGACAATGTACCCCGCTTCCACACAGCTGGGATAGGCTCCAGCATACCCTGCGACCCTCGTGGGGACAAGCGATATAGAAAATGGAAAAATGGATGGATTTTTGAGTGAAACTACGAAATTCAGTGTAGAAAATGTTCAATTCCCGTAGTGTAGGACAACATTGCATCATTTATTACTTCCTCTGGCTGTGAATATCAAAACTAAGTATTATTTTGTAAAGGTACAATTCCTAAAATAGCTCATAGGTGTACCTAAGAATGTTATATGAATTCAGTGTGGTTTTTTCTCCATTGGAAGGAGGTGTCCCATTCCTCAGAGGTGACGGTGAGAAGCAGTGTCAGAGAGGTCGCCCCCTCCACCGCCGTCTTTCACAATCTGGAAGGGGTACTTTTTTTTTTTTTTCTTTTTCTCTTGCAAGATGTGCTCTGAATAATGAAAGCATATTAAGCAGTTCGCATAGCGTGGATCAAAAAGGTGCACTTGTTAGCATACTAATGATTTGCCCACTTTCCACAGGTGATTCATCACGAGCGAGCGCACCACAACAATGTGACCACTATTCAAGGAAACCATCACAATGAAACAGGTTCTTCCATTTGTGTCTTCTGTATTGTAATGTGCATGCGTCACACCCTGAATATTAATAAGGAGGTTATTAAGCGTGTGGATGATTGCCTGCTCGGTACATAGCAGTATAGTCAAATATTGCATAGAGGAAACAGAGTAATTGCAGCCACATGGTTCCAGAAAATGAGGACTACTTGCGCTTTTAATGAAATGATTTATTTCGCTTTTCCATCACTCTCACTGTGAATGACTTAATGAAGCAGCCTCCTTCTCCTGTCTAATTCAGTTATGCTCGCCGGAGGAGAGGACCTACCGAAGGTTTCCACACAGGCTTTGAAGCAGCAGTACGAAAAAACCATTGAGGAAGCTACACCGGCCAATGAAATTAAGGTAATGATACCACTTGTTTATCACAATTGGCAAGGGTTTTAAGTATGAAGATGACACCACACATTATGTAAAACTGTGACTAGAAGGCAAACTGAGTAGATAATTGGGCCTTTTGTTGCTACTGTGTGGGAATAACAATAAAAGAAATCTCAATCAGAAATATTATTTATACTATGAATAGATAGCAAAAGTAGCTTTTGGAACGACATGTTAAACCTTTTTAACTGTTTCTTTTACCACGCCTACTTATGAACTACATAGGTCGATGTGGATTTTAACCAGTTTCAGTGGACGCCAGTAAGCAAGTTAACCAAAACGTCAGCTATCACCAGCCAAGAGTCCTCCTCTCGAAAGACCACCGCCTCATCAACGGTTTCATCAGCAGCTCATGAAACAAGTGAATATTTCCCTCCTCCTCCACCTCCGATGAATCTCCTGGAGGTACAGCAGGAGGCCCCCGAGGGCGGGTCCCAACATAAAACCACCGTTAACAGGGAGCAGTACTTCAAACAGAAGAGCATGGCTGAACTCAAGCGCCTCTACAAGCACATTCATCCGGAGGTCCGCAAGAACCTGGAGGACGACTACCTCGGTCAGATTACTGAGGCAGAGCAGGCCTTCTCGGAAAATCAGGAAGTGGTGGGGGATGTTCAGCAGGCGTGCTATATGTTTGAAAACGAAGGCTCGAGTAGGAGTACAAGTCCAGACCGAGAATCTGTAGAGTGGGATGAGATCCTCAAAGGAGAAGTGGAATCCAGGCGTTGGATGTTTGAAAACAAGCCGCTGGATACGATTAAAGATGACAGTCCCAATGAGAACCAGGCTAAGAATATTGCACAGCAGGAAATCATTGCCGGTAAGGATGTTAGATACACAGCATGGATGTTCGAGACTCAACCAATGGATGCTCTCGGGAGTGAGACACAGGATTCTTCTGAGCAGACACAAAAAATGACTGATCTTGCAAGAGGTGACGTCCGTACGGCGACTTGGCTCTTTGAGACGCAGCCACTCGACTATCTGAATAAGATCTACCAAGATGATGAACATGATGCTGAAGCTGTTAGCACAAAAGACATCACCGGAGGAGATGTGAAAACCGCCAGGTATCTCTTTGAGACCCAGCATCTTGATTCCCTGGGCAAAACCGAAACCATCGAGGAGAGTCATTTTCTGAGCCTGAAGTCCGAGCTAGAAGAGTTTAAAGGGGACGTGAAGACAACCACACGCAAATTTGAGACTTTACCCATGTGTGTCATCAGAGGGGATTCTGGAGAGATGCTGGAGATCACTACCATTCGCAGAGAGGAGACCGAGAAAGGAGATGTGAAGACATCACGCTGGATGTTTGAAACCCAGCCCTTGGATACCATTAACAAAGACCTTGCTAACATAAAGCTTATATGCGGTATTTCCATGGAGGACAACTTTCAAGGCGGAGTCAACAAAGGGAAATGGCTTTTCGAAACAAAGACTCTGGACACCATCAAAGACGAGGAATGGGAGAGTTCCAGGAACCAAAAGGAGGAGATCATCGGAGCGGATGTAAGGAAACACTGCCTGGTTTTTGAAACTCAGCCCATGGATCTGCTGAAGGATAACACCAACGCTAGACCTCCTCCCTCTGAGGAGATTGTCGGAGGTGATGTACGCTCTGCAAAACACCTGTTTGAAACCGTGCCCATGGAACATCTCAAAGAACTGATGGAAGTGGGAAAACTTCCAAAAATGATGGCAAACAAAGAAGAGAAAGGTGATGTGAGACATCAAAAGTGGGTATTTGAAAGCCAGCCTTTGGAGAGCATAAGAGAAGAGAAGAAAGAAATTCTGAGAACTGTGAACATTGAAGCTCTGGATCGAGGAGATGTGACAAATTATAAGGAAAAGTTCGAATGTATGGATTTAGGTAAATGTGAAGCGGCACAGAAAATTCAAGTTGAGGGTGTCACGAGTGGCTCCGTGGAATCCAACAGAGTTCTTTTTGAATCCAACCCTCTGTACGCCATGCAAGACAGCTCTGGCCACTATCACCAGGTGAAGACTGTAACTCGAGAGGAGATTGTCAAGGGAGACGTGCGCAGTTGCAGATGGATGTTTGAAACACGACCTATCGATGAGTTCGATGACAGCATCAGAAAGTTTCAGCTCATCAAAGGCATCTCCAAGCAAGAGATCGAATCCGGGGATGTCAAGACGGCCAAATGGTTGTTTGAAACCCAACAACTTGATGCCATTAAACATGTTGACATTGAAGAAAAGGAGATCAAAGAGGAGACTGAAATTGAGAGAGGAGATGTTAAGACCTGCAGGTGGCTCTTCGAGACTCAGCCGATGGATGTTCTCTATGAGAAGGTGGAGAAGACTGAGGCAAATGTTCAGGAGGTGCAGAAAGGTGATGTGAAAACCTGCACTTGGCTCTTTGAGACTCAGAGTCTTGACAACATACGTGACCACACCGAGTTAGAGTCCGAGACCGTTTTGAAAACCTGCACTGTCAATCAAGACGACATCCAAGGAAAAGACGTGCGGCTGGCCCGCTTCCTTTTTGAGACAGAAAATCTGGAAAACATCACTGGCGAGGACAGCGGTTCTTTCAGGAGAGTCACGGAGATTGACGTTCAGTCAGGTGATGTTTCCAAAATGAAGTACATTTTTGAGAATCGCTCATCAGACATTATGACGTCCACCTCGGAGGAAACCATGCAGCGGCTAAAGATGGAGCAAGCCGAGGACATCCAGAAAGGCAACGTCGTCAACTGCACATGGATGTTTGAGAATCACCCGATTGATGCCATCCGTGAGGAATCCAAAGAGGAGAGAGAAATTCGAACGGTCACAGACGTCCAAGGCGGAAACGTTGACAAAGGCCGTTTTATTTTTGAAACATTCTCTCTCGATCAAATCAAGGATGAAACCACGGAATCTGACATTACAAAACTCACAAGCATCTTCAGAGAGGAAGTGGAAAAGGGAGATGTTAAAAACTACACCATGATGTTTGAGACTCAACCCCTCTACGCTATTCGGGACAAAGAAGGCCATTACCACGAAGTCACCACAGTCACCAAGGAGGAGATCATGAGAGGAGATGTGGTGGGAGCCAGATGGCTCTTTGAGACTAAACCTCTGGATTCTATACGAGACTCGGAGGAAGTTTACGTGATAAAAGCTGTTACTGAAGAAGGCATCAACAAAGGAGATGTCAGCTCCGCCAGATGGAGATTCGAAACGCAACCTCTGGATGAAATCACAGAGGAAATCAAAATAAAAGTAAAAACAGTTGCAGACGTCCGAGGAGGTGACGTGAAGACAAACAAGCACATGTTCGAAACGGATGAGATGTCGCAAAAATACATCAGAACGGTCAGTGTCAGTGAGATCCAAAAGGGGGACGTCAGATCGGCTACGTGGATGTTCGAAACCCGTGCCATTGATGAGATTGGCGGTGAAGGAGCGGAGTATGATGGTATGGAGAAAGTGACAAAAGAGGAAGTCATGAAAGGGGATGTCAAGCAGTCGGTTTGGCTTTTTGAGAAGCAGCCTCTTGACAGCATCAAAGATACAGATAGCGCGGAGCCGCTGGTCGAAAAGGAGGAAATCCCACAGGGTGATGTAAAAACAACAACATGGCTCTTTGAAACAACGCCTTTCCACGCATTCAACGAGAGCAGCGTGGAACAAAAAGATATCGTGGGTAAAAGCATTAAAGATACGCTTGAGGAACTCTACAGTCAGAAAATGGTCAACTCACAAGGTGTCCTCATTGAGGCAGATGAAATCGGCGATGTTCGCATGGCCAAGTACAACCTCATGAATCAAAAGACCCCCGAAATCCAAAAAGAAGAAATTATTCATGGGGACCTGAGCAACATCATGATGAACCTCCTGAATCGCAGAGAAACCACAGAGAGGGCGATCGTTGTGGACAAGGAAGAGCGGGGCAACATCAACACCACAGTAGAGCAGCTCTTCAACCAAAAGAAGGGTAGCAACGTTGAAAAAGAGGAAATCCTCCATGGGGACATTCAGGAAGCCATAAATAGCCTGCTTCGGAATGAGAGTTCCTCCAAACGCGGCATTCTGATTCAGGAGGATGAGAAAGGAGACGTGAGGATGACAATCTATTCCTTATTGAATAAAGAGGAACGAGCCGGCATGGAGAAAGAAGATATCATCCAAGGCAATGTTAGCAAAACTCTTCATCGCCTACTCTCCAACTCGGGGACAGAAGACTCGAAAAGGATCAGGGTAGGAGACACCGAACGTGGCAATGTCAGCTTCTACTCCACGTGCATTGAGTCTGGAGCCTTGGAGTACTTGAAGCAGCTTCAGTGTGAAACAGACGAGACGGTTCAAGCAGTGGAAAAGGAGCGCATCATTGGCGGGGATATTGAGGAAACCAAAATCCTGCTTAGGAAGAATCAACAGGAGATAGGCCGCACAGTAGCAAAAGACGATATAGTTCCCGGTGATGTTTGCAGCATCGTTGAAGTCTTCATGATGGAGCCCGCTGTTAGTTTCCGAAACCTACAGAATCAGGATATTGTTAAAGGTGACCTTAATGCGGCCTTGGATTCACTGAGCCAAGCCATCAATCAGAAAGTAGTGATAGAGAAGGAGGAGGTGGTGAAAGGAGACATACCCACCACTTTGAGGTCTCTGGAGGAGGCTCAGTATCAATCCAAAGAAATGGAAAAGCCAGAAATCATCCGCGGAGACATTAAAGGTGCTCTTGAGTCATTGGAGAAGTCTGCAACCGTGAAAACGGAAGTGACTGTTGAAGATTTAGTCCCAGGTGATATCAGAGGAACACTAAAGTCCCTTGAGGAGGCCAAACGAGCGGTGAAGGAAGTTGAACGAGAGGAGATTGTCAAAGGAGACATTCACAGCGCCATGCAATGTCTCCACGAGGCGTCGAGTGACAAAAAAACATACCAGCATCAAGTGAGTGAACAAGGGAATGTTAAAGGCACCATCCAGCTCCTCCTGGAGCCCACGACGAGCCCAAGGATGCAGCGGCGGGGGAGCATTGAAGGAGATGTGAAAACATCCATAAAATCGCTGTATGAAGGACAGGAGTCAACATCTGTGGAAAAAGAAGAAGTCGTTAAAGGGGATGTTCAAGGGGCGATAAAGTGCCTCATGCAAAAAAAACATTATTCAAAGCCAAAACGCATCCATTCTCCCAAGAAAGCAAAGGCGCCGCAGAAAAATCCATTAACTGTAAATCAAGTGGAGCATGAGCGCTTGCGTGAAGAAAAGGGGGCTAGCATAGCAGGCGATTCAGACAGGGCTGTAAAAAATGGCTGTGAGTCACAGAAGCACAATGAAAGCAAACTGGTGAAAACACAGGTGATTACCAACGAGACCTGTATGGCTGGAACCAAAACAGAAAATACCGCCGAGGTCTCTCAACAAAAGAGCATAAAAGACGAAAATCCCAGAGTGCTCCCCCCACAGAAAACACAATCCCTTAAGCCCATTATGATCACGACTAAACAAACAGCCAATTACCAGCAAGCAAAATCTAAATCCGCTGATGTGAATGCAATTAAAGAGGCACACAACTCATCGCAGACAAATACATCAAACAAACAAATACGCCAAACGCAAACAGTCAAACAATTACAGACGACGGTTGTGCAGAAAACGGTCTCTCACAAAGAAAATATCACAATATCCGAACAGAATTCCACATCTACAAATCAAAATCAAAGCCTAAAAAATATAAAGACTGACTCTCGGAACCTTGACATGATGGCGCGGGGCGCAATCAAAAAGGGGAAAGCTGTACTTCACTTCCCTCCACCTCCTTCATCACCACCTCCTTCCTCCGAGTCGGAGCTTTCCCTCCCTCCACCGCCATCTCCCATTTTGGAAAGCCCGGCACCATTGTCGTCGCGACCTTCCACTGTGACACAGGAGGGTGACCTCCCACTACCGCCACCACCGCCTTTTGAGCCCGAATTTTTCCCTCCTCCTCCACCACCACCATCGTCTTGGTCTGGACAAGATTTCCTTCCTCCACCGCCTTCACAGGAAGAACTCAGTGCAATTCCGCAACCTCGTCCCGCAAACCCAGGAAAACCCATTGGCAAGCCTTTGTTTAAAATTCCCAAACAACAAGAAGCACCGAAACCTGTACCGATTAAACCGAAATGGCAAAAAACCCAACAGAATCCTCTGCAGCGACCCACTCAGCTCCGCCTTGAGCAAGAAACAACAACAACATCAGCCGCAACAACACAGAAAACCCAGCAGATTGAAGTAGACACTCATATTCAAACGGACACAAAAAGTCTGTCTTCTGCTGCACTAATGAAAGAAAGTCCACAGCCGCCCAAAAAAATATTCCCCCCGCCCATTAAGTTGCCTCCACCACCCGAACCTGCTCCCGAGCCAAAGCCAAGGCCGTATGCTCGCAAATTTAAAACTCCTTTAATGCTCGCAGAAGAGAAATACCGTCAGCAGAGAATGGAAAAAGAAGAAACAGAGAGAAGTACAGTCACAACTCCCACATCGCCTCCAGTAAATACACAAACCCCCTCCAATATTGACAGTCTGCAGCTTTCTGCATCAAGTAGGACCGAAAAAATCGACACCACAGAAGCGACAAAAGGAAATGCGCACATTTCCAAAGAAGAAACATCAGCACCACACATCCCCACCAAGAAAATCCCATCTCAGATTCCTCCCAGCAAGCCATTGATTTCAGCGGTAAATAGAAATGTTGGTTTGGGATCTTCCAATATTTCCTTGGATAAACAACAAAAAGTCAGGATAAAGGATCAGGCAGCACCGACGCTTAAGAGTCAGCCTTTTTCTATTGAACACAAACCCTCCAATGTAGACGTCCAATCTAATGTTGCCACCTCTTCAGTCGCGGAACAGCAGCGGTTTATTAAGCAGTCCAGGGTCAGTACCGTCTCTGTCACACAGAGTACTGCATTCAAAGAAAATACAAATGTCCAAATTCAGGCTGCAGCCTCACTGAGACCCGAGGATGGGAAAAACGTCAACGTGGCTTTGACAAAAGAAGACAAAATCCCCAACTCTCAACCTACTAAAATTCCAAAGGTAACTCCCAGTTTCAAGGTCAGAACCTTTAAGATGCCACCAGAGAAACATGACATGTCAAGCCAAATGGAGGCAATGAAAAGTGAACTCCACACGAGTAATGTGTCACAGAGGAGTGAAACAAAAGTGACCCAAGAAAGCAGCCAGGTGACATCATCCACAACAGAGGTTAAAGTAACAGAGATACAAAAGAAAGTCCCCATAAAGGAAGAAACTCACACAAAGAGTGGAAAGGTTGCGCCAATGAATGAAGCCAAAGAAAGCCCTGCACCACCATTAACCGTTTTAATGCCTAAAAAGCCTAAGATAACATCTCCAGCAGCATCTGCATCCCATATTCAGCAGAGCAAACTCCAAAGACAACAGGATGTGATGATGACAGAAAGGGTTCTTCAACATGAAGCCGCACATCAAAAGCAAGTTCAGCATCAAACATTAGAAACAAATAAAATGCAGACAGCATCGGGAAAGTCAAAGAACGTATCCACCGAAAAGGAGCCCCATTCAGAGGACGTCCAACAATCGGATAAATGCCAGTACATGAAGATGCTGCTCACTCAATTGGAAGAACTTGAAGGTACACCAAGCAAGATCGACTCCGCTACTGTCAGCACGATTCTTAGTGGTCTACCAGACTGGTTGGTCGGTTCAGATGAGAAAAAGAACTTAAGCGGAGTCGCTAAACAGTCAAATAAGAAAAAGTTGAAAGAGATGCTGGTTTATTTGAAGAATATTATTCAAATTAAGCACAAAAATCTGGAGAAGCTGACAACCGCGGAAGTAACGGAAAAGGAATTGGTGCCAGCACCTCCCAAAGTTCCACCAAAACCAGACAAGAAGGTTTTCAGCGGTGTGACTACAAATATATCAAAAATCAGCATGGGTTCATCCAAAACGGAAAAGAAGAGATCTGAAGAAAACAAGTCGCTCCAAGAGAGAAAAGTTCATGAAGCAGCAGATCAGAGAGTGCACTCCCCACTGGCTAGCATCCGCACCCCCTCCCCCACCTTCATTAGTATTGAATCTAGGAGGATAGAGTCACCGCTCAGAGGCACCCCATCGCCACCGCCTTATAAGTCTATCGGGACGCCGCCGCTTGCGCCTCGTAAGCAGTACACGACCACATCCACCTTCAGGGCCACGCCATCTCCCACCATGAGCCGCTCGGAAAAGCTCATGAAACTGAAAGAGACTACCTCGAAGCTTTCTCGCAACCTCACGCCTCCACCTCCTATGGTGGCGCCGGAGTTGATTGCAACTTCTGAAGCGGTGTCTTCATCTACTGGACTAGGCGCTCCAGTGAAGAACCAACTTGTGGATACAGCAGAAACAGGCGACTCCATGATGACAGTCAAAGACAAAAAGTATTTCTTTGAGGAGGCGCAGAAAGCAGAAGTGAACAAGTTATACCTTCGAAAGGATCCCATTGATATCCCTGAACGACTTGAAGCTGATACCGAGGAGGGTGCAGATATTTTGATTCCAGACATCCCAAAAGATGACCTTCCAAGAGTCGACATGACTAAGCTGGTAAACAGATTTGAATCTCCACAACCGAAAGTCTACACCAGGAAGGAGCCAATTGTCATCACTGAGAGACTGGGCAGCGATAATGAGGACGTAGAGGCCGACCTGCACACGCCGCGAACAGAAGAACTTCCCACGTTCAACGTCAAAGCCATAAAGAACGTGTTCGAAAGCGGCGAGCACAGTTCTCAGGCAGCCCGAGATCTACGAGAACAAATTGAGAAAAGGGAACCGGACTTCCCTCGTGTTACAGTAGTGGGACAGTCTGAATTGACATCAGTCACTGAGCGGTTGTGCAACATTGATGACTTTGGGAACATGATGAGCAGTGAGGTGCATTCTGGGAGCTCTGTGACACGCGGAAACCCTCCGTCCTACGCTGATGTGGTGAGAGGCAGAGTTCCAACTGTTGCCGTGCCCCCTGAAGCCTCCACCGAGGAGCTGCTGAGAAACTTTCAACAGTCTTGGGCCGAGAGCCAAGGGACCTTCCAGAATGTGGGCTTCAGTGTCATGGAACACAGAAGTTCACAGATTGTCACTCATCAACAAGAGACTGTCATGATGGGTAAAGCCAGCAATGCAGCATGAGGACACTAAACTGGCGTGATGGTGTGTTTTGTGTTTTATTGCATTGTGACATGAAAACATGGATTAACATTGCTTTATTATTGCCATGTTCATATTGTTGTTTTGAGCAACTTGCAGGTGTACTACTAGTACTTTCACCCCTTAATATTCACAGCGTCTCTTGTTTGTTTATGCCACTTATGTGTGATTCTAGCAATTACACTAAAATTGAACTAACATTTGTAATAATTAGTTCATTGGAGGTGTTTTCATTGATTAACAAGAAAGAATGACTTACTTGTTGTTTTTGTTTGCACCTAAAATTACACATGCAGGTAAGTGATATTATATTAATTTTCTACCGCTTATCATCATGAGGGTCACAGGGGGTGCTGGGGCCTATCCCAGCTGTCTTGGAGCGAGAGGCGGTGTACTCCCTGGACTGGTCGCCAGCCAATCACAGCACATATAGACAAACAACCATTCACACTCACATTCATACCTATGGACAATTAACCTAGCATGTTTTTGTGTTTAGCATGTTTAGCATGCACGGGGAGAACATGCAAAGAGATGGCCAAGGGTGGAATTGAACTCTGGTCTGCTAGCTGTGAGACCTGCGTGCTAACCACTTGATCACCGTGCAGCCAGTTATCACAATGTATGAATTTTAAAAATACTGAAAAACACCTGATCTCCTTGTTAGCCAAAATCGTGGCATAGGAAAACCGAGGTTCCACCATATACTTCATATACAGTATGATGGTACGCCAGACTAGAGCACTGCTGCCTTTGGGTGTGAGGCAGGGTACGCCCTGGACTGGTCGCCAGCCAATCACAGGGCACATATAGACAAACAACCATTCACATTCACATTCATACCTATGGACAATTAACCTAGCATGTTTTTGTGTTTAGCATGTTTAGCATACACGGGGGGAGAACATGCAAAGAGATGGCCAAGGGTGGAATTGAACTCTGGTCTCCTAGCTGTGAGGCCTGCACGCTAACCACTTGTCCACCGTGCAGCCAGTTATCACAATGTCTGAATTTTAAAAATACAAAAAAACACCTGCTCTCCTTGTTCCACCATATACTTCATATTCAGTATGATGATACGCCAGACTCGATCCCTGCTGCCTTTGTGTGTGAGGCAGGGTACGCCCTGGACTGATCACCAATCAATCACAGGCCTGACACAGAGTAAAGACAACCATTCACACCTCCGTATAATTTAGTGTGTTCAGTGAACCTACCATGCATGTTTCTCCAAACCACACTCTGAGACAACTCTTTATGTTGTGAAGTCTCTGACTCCAGATCAGAAACCAGGGAGTTCTTGCTTGGAGGCAGCAATGAACTGAATACATCAAATAAACTGCAAAACAGATCTGCTGGACCCAGTACTAGCTTTATACAAGACAAATAAGTCGTATTTTGGGGGAAATACTGAACTTGCCTGCACCTATATCTATTCTATATACTGTATATTTTGAATCATTTGGAATTGTTACATTATTGAGCAACTATGACGATAAAATGAATCTTGAGGACATTTGGTCTTTTCTTGATTGATGATTTAAAACTAGACATTGGAAAGAAGCACGGAAAAATCATTGTTGTATTGAGTGGCTATAATATTAATAACTGTAATTACATCCTGTAAAATGATTTGAGTGGAAGTCATTATCTTAATAACAGTAACTGCATCCTGTAAAATGGTTTGTCATTAATGTGTAGTTTGCAAAGTATGCACACACAATTTCTGCTGCACAGATAATATAGTAAAATATAACGCCGGGGGAGTGGTTAGCGCGCAGGCCTCACAGCTAGGAGACCCAAGTTCAATTCCTGTGTGGAGTTTGCATGTTCTCCCCGTGCATGTGTGGATTTTAAAATAAACACCCAATTTCTGCTCCACAGATTATATTGATGAAGTAAAGGAATATCCAATAACGATCGTTACGGCCCAATCAAGAAGCTGGACCATAGATATGGGGCCAAATTACTTCACATGAATAAAACATTAATTTAGTACTGACATAAAAAATGACACTATTTTCCATGAATGTAAAATTGATTGATTGAACACAGTGAGTGGTTGGCACGAAGGCCACACAGCTAGGAGACCCAAGTTCGATTCCAGCCTCAGCCATCTCTGTGTGGAGTTTGCATGTTCTCCCCGTGCATGCGTGGGTTTTTTCCGGGTACTCCGGTTTCCTCCCACATTCCAAAAACATGCTAGGTTAATTGGCGACTCCAAATTGTCCATAGGTATGAATGTGAGTGTGAATGGTTGTTTGTCTATATGTGCCCTGTGATTGGCTGGCGACCAGTCCAGGGTGTACGCCGCCTCTCGCCCAAAGACAGCTGGGATAGGTTCCAGCACCCCCGTGACCCTCATGAGGATAGGTGGTAGAAAATTAATGAATAAAGTATTGGAATTTCATATCCCCCACGTCACATTTTTGCAAGAAACCAGGCTATGTGAATCAAAGGTCATTAGTTGATTATATATTCATATATAAAAATCACGTGGTGTCCAATCATGACAACTATTATCACCCACATGGATATTTTCTCAGTGCAGAATTTTATTGACCACTATTTACACTTTACCGTAACTTTTTATGATGATTTATTATGATTTTTATCATGCAGCGGTGATTGAAGTGCACCTCAACTTTATTGGTGCCTCCCCAATCAGGTTTTTAGTCAGCAGGTTCCGAGAACATGTGATGTAGATATATTTTTAAAATACTGTATTTATGACTCATATTTTTTCCCTATACATGCTCACAGTAAATTGCTATGCAGGCTTCTTACTGAGCACGCTCACATTTGGTCACGGGGCTCTTTGGTTAACTACACTGTTAATCATTATGTCATTGCTGCACTTGTAATGTATGTGACTCTGTGCCCATCGTAACTCAAATCATAAGTATATCTTTTATATATTTTTCCTATAAGTGTGTGATGTAAACTGATTTGGTATCTTTTGTGTGTGTGTGTAGAAGATTCGAGTTCCAGACAACGAACTGTGCAGGGTGTGTCGGAAGAGGGTGTACCCCATGGAATCTCTGATTGCAGACAAGCAAAACTTCCATAAAAGCTGTTTTCGCTGCGAACACTGTAGAGGCAAACTGAGGTGAGTAAGTCACCCCACGGAGCAAAAAAAAAAAATCCACATTTTGCCTCTGTTTTAAGAATTTCAACTGTTCTTTGTGCTCTTTGAATAGTCTTGGCAACTATGCCTCTCTCCATGGACGGATGTACTGCACGCCACACTACAAGCAACTGTTTAAGTCGAAAGGAAATTACGACGATGGCTTTGGACAAAAACCACATAAAGAACAATGGAGCAATAAAAACCAGAAGGATTCAGCTGAAAAGACTAAATTCAAGTCATCGTTGCCTGAGAAGAAATTCAAAGATTCTAAATCCTCCACTCCTCACAGCACATTTATTTATCAGGATTGTGACACAAGCTCAGCCGGGGGTGGAAACACAAAGCCCACGAGTAAGATTTCCGTCGTTTGGCCTCCTCAGACTGATTCGCCAAAGAAATCCTTCACTATTGAGGAGGAGCTGAAGTTGATGAAGCCCTCATGGCCCCCCACAGAGGGTGTAGTCCAAGAAAAAGAACAAATCAATCAGTCAATTAAGCCTGTTTTGAAAAAGGACGACAATCCCGCTGCGGAAGCTCTGGAAGGACCCCAGGAGAACGTACAAGAGAGTGCGTTGTTAACCACGCAGGAGAAAACAAAGAAGGGGACTCCAGAGGAGGAGGAGACTTCAGAAGCTCCTCTGATTCCTCCTACATTAGCTTCACCGGAAACACTAGGTGTGAGTGCTAGTCAGGAAAGTGCCTCGGACTCTGTCATGGAAACGGAAGTTAAAGAGCCAAGTGAAGAAGAGACTGAGGGCGGATTTGTGGAAAGTGTCAATGAAAGACGAGAAGAGAGTGTGCAAAGCGTGGAGGAAGTGATTGAAAGTGACAGGCCGACTGATAATGCAGTCGGTGAAAATGAAGGACACGGGGAGATGGATATAGGGATTAGCAAGGAGGGGGTGAAGGTCACCTTTATAGAGGAGGAGGAGGAGGTGAATGCAAATACCAACAACAATAACAATAGCGGGACGCTGCTTGGTCATCAGGTCCTGCCGCAGGGGCTGATGGAGGTCAAGGAAATCAGCCAACATCCGTCCAACCTTTTTACAAACACAACTAGAAGAGATGTTTTCCAAGCCGGTTACAGTGAAGAATCAAACTGGATGCCAACTGAAGTGCTGCAACTGGCACAGAGGGATGACGCCTTCGTGCCAGCCGGTGCCAAATGTGCTGAGGCCACAGATCGCGGTTCTGACATTTTCACACATTTTCCAGAAGACAAAGCCGAGGGAACACGCTCTTCCAGGAAGGAGGCAACTGAAGCAAAGATTAGCACATCCAGCTTCCTGGAGGACATTTTTGCCGGCCTCAGTACCAGCGGTTCCACTTTACTATCAGATTTCCAATTTGACATATTCGGGAAATCTGCAAGGGAGGCGCCTCCATTGTCAGCGCTTGACGACCTCTTGGATTTGGGTCGAGAGCAAAGAGATCCAGGAGGGGATGTGAGTCGAAAACAGGAGAGCATCGGCGATGCGTCTCTGTGGGCCGATGACAATGACGTCCTGACAGCGGAGGAGCTGATCAAGAGGAACCGATGCTACGATGACGATGACAGCGACGACTATTAAATTCATCTCAACACCAAAATCTGGGAGCATAACCCACACATAATTTTTACACGCACGTCCATGGAGAGATGATGTGCTCTGATTTCATTTACCCAGCTTTGCCTTTTTATTTCTGCAGTTTTTATCCAGTAAGAGCTGTTTTGATGCTGATGGCGTGCACCTGGTGTGCACCTAACATGAATATTTACTCTTATAAAGTACGTTGCACAGAATTCACATCATGCTATTTTAGAAACAGCCTTGACTGAATATATTTGAACAGGTTTTTCCTTTATTGTATGTGTTTTCGGGTGAAATAAAGCTTCATGAACTCAATGGTTTATGACTTTTTAATAAGTATGTCCACACATAAATGAGAGCAGCAGCGGTGCTGGGATGTTTCATACACCGCATCACTTAGTCAAGATGAGATCTCTTTGGAGAGAGAGAGAGGTGTATTGATTTTTTTTTTTACTGCTACAGCAAGTCTTAGCAGGACTTAGCAGCCATCTTAGTTAGAACTTGTTCTTACAGCTCAGAAGATACGGCATTGTTAATTAGAGCAGCACTTTGGTGTCAGAAAAAGCAAATTCCATGTGGGTTGTTCTATATTCTGCTGACAGCTCCCTCATGCAAGACAACCACTGTTGCAGGTTCAATAATTCAGCATCCATTTTCATAAATCGCTGTTTGCTAGCTTTAATTGGGCCATTTATACAAGCAACAACCTGAGTGACAAATTATATGAAATTCCCATTTCATACATTTTTAATCCTTTAACTCTTACACTTAAACACTTAAAAATACAGCGTTTTAACACAAACCCGTTTGTCCTGTTTTTACTGGGCTAGCGGACTAAACCACTTCATGCCCACAGAAACAGAAGACACATTTCAGCATTAGAAAGACAAAACAGAACTTTTCTTTATCTTTCATGTTTTGCATAAAAACTGTGCTTAATTTTGATATAGTATTTGGGAAAAATGTACTTAAATTAACGCTGGTACATGGTTAGCACTGCAACAGGTACAGGTGTTGAAAACAAACTTACCTAAAGTGGTATCCTCTTAATGAGCAAGTAGTATTAATATAAAAAAGTCAGTACCCCACCAGCCAAGGGTTATGGATTAACAGTTTCGTATAATTAAACACTAGACTTATTCGGGGAAAGCCTTATCTGACAAAATATTATGATATAGTACATTTAATATACCCTTCGGCATACCCAACCCCTCACGATGCCATTGTCAGTATCGTCAGGCGCGAGCTCGCTCAGCCCCGCCTCCTCGCTCAGGCTTAACGCTGATTGGCTGATATCGCACCAACTCGGGGGCTTCTTATTGGATGACCGCTGTCCTCTCGCCGGCTTCAGCCTGCCCTCCAAGAGAGTGAGGCGCGGGATGCCGAATCCATCAAAGCAAGCGCCAGCTCGGCGTGGACCTGACACAACCACAATTCCAGCACACACACACGCGGGACACTGACAACAATATCGGTATGTGCTTTGGCATTTTCGCCCATTCGCCTCGGGTTGCTTTTTGTGCGTCTTTCGGCGTTTGCCGAAGGTTGCTGTTGTTTAGAAAGTGATTGTTATTTATCCCTTTGAATGAGCTGCCATTACGATGCCTGCGTGTACGCCGGTGTTGTCAACAAATGGCAATCATTAGTACTTGAATGTCTTGTAGGTTAGTAACAGTTGGAGGTTTACTCTGAGCGTATTAGTTGCTTCTTGTTTCTGGCGTTACTGGTGCTGAATCTACTATCGCTGATGTGCTGGACCCTAAAAGAGACTAAATGTGTCGTTTAAAGAGCATGCCATCATTCAGTGACAAGAAGCCACAGCTTTTGGCGCCTGCATGTATGTATGTGTGTGTGAGAGAGAGAATGGAAGAATGGCAGAGATGGAATAAATCCAGATTAGAGCATTGTGAATCTCATATTATCCTGCTCTTCATATCATAATGACATTACTGTATCTGGCTGCTAATGCACGTTAGTCAAATTCATCATGCGGGTGTTTTAGTAAAGAGGGACGAGGTCAAGCACTGTCAACATTTAGAGTATTTTATAAAAAGCCTTTCTCCACCACAAATGGCTTTTATGAAAATCAATGCAGTTGAAAATGTATGCTACACGTTGTCAAAAACGTGTCAAACCAACAGGTGGCGCCATAACTCAAACCTGCCAACATCTATGTATTGTTTTGTACACAGCACCTGATTATAATGATATGATTTGTTCACAGAACGGACACCTCTAATTACAAATCAACACAAATAACTGTTGTAATTCAATGGATTAGTTCCAGCTGCGGTAACACACTCTTTCTCTCTTTAGTTACCATTGTTTGTTCACTGTGAAGGAAGCCAAAAAACTAAATAGTCGATTGTATTTTGAGTACTATAAAGAAGGGGTGGTGGTTCTTTTCGGGTATGTGGTTGTCTAATGGAGGGATATTGTTGTGTGGAAGTGGTTGTGTGTGTGTGGTCTTGTTGAGTCAACGTACAACAATGGACACTTCATAATCAACAAGTAGGATAAAAACAAACAAAGTGCTATCAGTGCTGAACTAGCTTTTTTTTTTGAAGAATGGTGCATTCATGTGCATTCATAACTCCTCGGGCACAAGTTGCTGCTGTATTCACGTACACTTGGAAATCGCGGTAAAAAGTTCACACACAAAAAAACATGTATGTCAAGCACACAGTAGCCATTTTGTTTCCCACAAGTAGACCTGCACAGCAAATCAACAAGACAACAAACAGTGTCCCTTTCTACTTTTTAAGACAACTCAAGCACAAACTATTCACATGATATTTTAAACATCCAAAGAAAGAACATATACTGTACATGTCTACATAAACAAACACACATATTAAACATAAACCGTGCCATTACCCTCCTAACAGACGTCGGTTAGCTAGCTTACAGTACCATGT
The DNA here is from genome assembly GCF_037039965.1 of Doryrhamphus excisus. Classification (NCBI taxonomy): domain Eukaryota; kingdom Metazoa; phylum Chordata; class Actinopteri; order Syngnathiformes; family Syngnathidae; genus Doryrhamphus; species Doryrhamphus excisus. Next base: position 7,441,236 of record NC_136371.1, on the reverse strand, counting down.
CGCATCTACAACGTGGTACCAAACTATGTTTCAAAGAGTTTCCGCAATCCACCAAACATGCTTAAAAATGCTCACAAGTTGTAGCACAGCAATGAGTACATTTAATGCCTGTGATTTACCTGAAAATGGGGAAATATGTAAATAAGAATGGCCGGACACGTCTCCCTCTGGCATCCTCATCCAGAATGGAGTGCCAGGGCCAAGAGCTCCCCCTTTCGGCCTTCGCAGACAAAGTCAATCGATCCCCGATTAACTGATTCAGACTGCATTGTAAATCAATTATAAATAGACGCGACCCTTTTTAGTGAGCACCTTGCAACACAAACAATATATCACATATGGACATCCTTAACTAACACAATGAGATGAGTTTCCATTTTTGGTTCCAAAATGTCATTGTCAAAGAACCAAGAATACAGATGTAGTTTTGTGTGAAACCATCTCCTTAAAGGGAGGTCATTACATCACTACGTTCCTCATACTTCTTTTCTAGTTTAGAAACTCTAAACTAAAAGAAAACCAAGCCTGTTTAAAACCATAAACCTGCTAATTTCACTCATTAGTGCATGTGTGCTGGCATGGGACCAAGTACGGATCCTGCCTAAAACTGCAAAGTGGGAGTAGGGTTGTCTGTTTTCATTTCTGAACCATCCCACAGGCCTTCCATTCTGTGGTTTCATCTCAATTAGGCAGATAATTGACCTGGCGCACATATGACAGTGATGTAAACTGGTGTAAACAGTTCATGTTGGCCCAAAAAGGGACCAATACAGGGGACGATTCTGCCGTTTTAATAGAAGAAATGTCAGTTTCCAAATGTCAGTCCCTCTATTGGACATCTTGAAGGAACATTGTAAGTCACATATACTGCATGTAACACTTTACATACAGTATTTTTCTGTCTGCTGTGCTGTGAACGGCATGTTATTGACAACCAGTATTGGGATGCAAGCCCCTTGGGTCCGCACCTAATAGGTTAGTTTGAAACTCACTCAACCCTCATGGGGCTTTTTTAACGTGGAGGAGTGCTGCCTGTCAATATCCGGCAAACCTGACACGATGGATAGATTTTTAGCTCAAGGGTTATTTTATTATGGGATTCCATTGCATCAGTCAACCGACCTTAGGCCCAACAGATTTAATACAATGCATTTTTTTTTGTACCGGAAGTGTTTGGAATTCAATGTATCGGTGCCAGACTGCCCTCCCAGATACAATAAAGTGTCTTTGACATTGATGAATGGTGCTTGTAAAGCATATGGGGGAATGTTGTATTTCAAACCAGCAGATTGAATCGCAACGCACGATGTTGATGCACGTTTTTGCCTTTGATGCGTCTTCTCGTGTCAACAATGTTCAAAGAGAAAATCAGTCAGTTTGTTGGTTGTTGCCGTGAACGCTGGCAATGTTGGTGCCTTCAGGGAGCGTTGCAAATGTCAGTGCGGCTTTTGTTAGTCTCCTAGGGAAACTGCATTCAATGAGGGCCTTTTTACATGGCAATTTTGTGTCATCATAGATGTGGAAGCACTATTTTGTCACTGAGACCTGCACAGTAGCAGTAACTGATCCACCCAGATGTTGTCCAACTGGCTGGGGAATTATGGTTAGGTCCCTTAATGGGATTTTTGTCCACTTGTCTTGCAGAACATTTGTGACAGTAAATAAACTCCAGACGGAAACTACAAGAAGCCAGTAGACCACAGTCATTCAGATTGTTTTCCACAGGTCTGTAATCTATTTGTGGCGGTGGGTTTCTGTTATTAGGTGACGCCATCATGTAATTTGCATAATTGACCCTGTAGAAGAAAAGTTTATTTATTTTTTTTTTTTCATGTCTTCAACACCTGGGCGTGTTGGTTATATAGCTGAATGAACGGGTGTGAGTGAATCCTCATGTCAGTCATTCAGTTTCTTTGTGCCAGAGGGTGGAGTCGGGGCTGATCCTGAGTGCTGCAGCCTGCAAGTGAGCAAATATGAATCCACAAAAGCCACGGTTTCTAAGCTGGATGCCACAGCCCCAGTGTGGGAATATTTGGGTTTTAAAGAGAATTAAGCCCATGAACACTGACAAGGCCAATTTGTCGCATTTGTTTGAAAGTACTCCTGAAGAAGACACAACACAAGACGCAACTACCCTGTCCAGTTTTCCGAGGTGGAAGCCTTTTGTCTTGATAGTCATTGCTTACTGACAAAACGGAGCAATATGGTGCACGCTCACAGACAGTGTCGCTCACTGCATGTTAAGTCTTAAGCTTGGCACTAATGTAAGCATGGATGGAACGGCTTAAGAGTTCAGATTTTAAACTTTGCACGCTTGTTTGGCTTTGATTTTTGTCTAAAGTCAGTTTGTGGAAAAAAATATTGGGATATATATCGGACATCGATATTCGGGATATGTGTTTTAGTCCATATCACCCAGACCTAACTACACATCACCTAAAGCAGTTCAGAATCAATATTTATCGAATAAGATGAAACAGTTTTGCTGTGATCAATGGAACAGAAAAATGCCGATGTCACTTTGGGCCAGAAGCGAAGCTGAAATCTGACTGATCTCATGGGCCAGCACTCCTGATTCTGAAGGCAGATTCGATGTACTCACATAATACAATGAAATCTGACATACACAACCAATACTGGAATCAGTAATGCTACTAAATGACGATAATAGACTGTTGGGAATAAACTACAACAATTTAATGGAAAAAATATGAGACATGAAGTTGTACAAGGTCAGTTCTTCTGATTCTGTTTAGGCCAACAGAGAAGGCTTTGCTGGCCCTAACTGCACACCACTGCTCAACTATATGTTGAATAATGGTTTTCCTGCAGGCCAGTGGAAATGTTGTCAGTCTGGAAAACTTAAGCGCTTATTTTCAACTCTATTTTTATGTGAGAATTGTCTGCAATGGTCAGTGTTTGTCAGAAGTCATCAGTCTTACTTTGAGGGGCTATTACTGTATATGGAAAAACACAACAAATCAATGTTTTACTATAATAGGGCAGAATCTGTCAACATGCCTCCAGGGGGTGCCAGGGTTTATAGTTGACCCCGATGGGTGTCAACAAGTCAGAGTATGTTATTTTGCTTGACCTTCTTGCTGAATAATGCCAGGCCAACTGCAATTACAATTCATCCGTGTTCATGTTAACACTGGAAGCGGGTGCTTGTAGGTTTACAATTGTGTCATCTTTTATAAGGTCAGAAGACTTGTGCCACCGTGGCGGTAGTATTTTTATTTGTATGTTTTACTCTCTGAGGGCATTTTTACATTGATGCTCTCTGACATACCGAAAGCTAGTTATTAGTCCCCCCACCCCCCTCCCTCATTTCACAGGAGGTTTATCGGCAAATGTTGTAAATGTTCTGCTGTTTGCAGTAAACGGATCAAACGAAAAATGTCTTTTCCTCCAGTTCATGAATATTCACAGCTTCAGATGTTGGAAGCCCCTCCTTTATATAGCACCAGGGACTCAAGTCAGGCTTCCGTGACTACAGTGGACAGACCAATTCACCAATGCTATCCTTTTTTTTAAATTTTGAATCACCACTAGTCTTTTCAACAACATGAATAAATTAGCGCCTGGGCTGCTTGTATGCAGATTTTTACAAGATTTGACATGGAAAACCACATTGATGCTTACTCTTATACCATGACGATAGGGAAGTAAATAACATGTTGTCATAAACCATCTTGTTCTTGTTTGTGAATCGGAAAATGATATAACAGGTCCGCATAATGTGAATTCACTGATTCCATTTCACCATCACTGCCCTTAATTATGTGACACATTTGTTTTCTAAACAGTTTTTCAGCCTTCAGATTTATGTACCACCAGTCAGATGACTGAGTTTTGATTTTTAAACCAAGATTGGTGATGTTTTGAAAGTGGTTAAGAGAGAGAGAGATGTACACAATATGTTTGAGGCGTGATTGTCTCTGCAGGAGCTGAAGTTGTCATGGGGTTCTGTATGCTGAGATGCATATAATGGAGGAGGCCTGTGTTTGCTTCTCACAGCACCCACAGTGTTGGCATGTTGGGCATTTCATGCACAAGACTCTTAGCATTGGTTTGCCATGGCATTTCTTTAATGCAATCTGCAGTTCTACTTAACTCGGGCATACTTTGCCTTTTCCCTGCCTGCTCTTTGGTCAAATAGATGAGCGTCTTTGACTTATGGTCGTCAGTTAATAAAGAGTCAGAGAAACCAAGGGGCGGCCACCTTATCAGTCTCCAACTCCCCAGGCTGCTCCCGAGGGTAAACAATGAAGCAAACGGCAAGCTACAAACCTAACAAGATGAACACCCAGTCTATATCGATATGAACGATATGGTTGATTTTGATATTGTGCTTAAAATAAATATCAATATTAAAAAAATATGCTAGGTTAATTGGCCGGGGCTCTACATTAAAAACAAAAATTACTTGCCCATGGGGAATCCTTAAGGTGAGAACTACTTGCCCGAACTTGCCCAATGTAAAATGAAAAGACTGCCATAATGATATCATCTAATTTTTGTGGCATCACATGAAAATCTCAAATAATGATGAAATGATTATCATTTCTTGTGGTTGTTTTCCTACATAGATCATGACGTTGCATGGAAATCTGGATTGTCGAGACTTCTAGGCACTTTGCCTTTTATAAGTTGTGCACCACAATGAAACATTATTGAATAGACACATTTGTGTACTAGTAAAGTGTTTTTAATCCAGAAAAAATGCTCAATGGTCAAACAATAATTTGTGAAGCAAAGGTGAGAAAAAATCCACAGAGAAATGGAACCGCTAGATTTTGTAGCTTGTGCAAAATCAGCACTTGGTATTGGATCTAATCGGTGGTGTTTCATTGTGACCACTTCAAATTGTCACAGCAATGTGATTCACTCACCTGTGCCATCATTTGATTTGCTGTTGCTAATAAAATACTCATTTAGGAGGCACTGTTTCATCACTTTTTGGTGTTTTCCTTCAGAAGTTGTTGAAGAATTAGACCATGTTGGCAGGGACGCCATGATAGATGTTTTCAATAGCTGATTGGTTGATCGCGAACAAGAACGGGTGTGGGTAAAACGTGGACTGCGGACCGCAGTCTAAATAAACAATTCTGATTGGTCCATTTCAAGATGGGTTTGCAAATTACCACTGGATTTACGCAGTCTGTGTTTTACCAACACCCAACAAGAACCGCTTTAAAAAAACTCTTGGCAGTATGGCATGCCAAAGTGCACTTGTCCGACGGGAATATCACTGATTGGATTTACTTGCCCCAATTTTGTTTTAACTTGCCCCGGGCCATCGGTACATTGTTATTGTCGAGCCCTTGATTGGCTACTCCAAATTGTCCATAGGTATGAATGTCTATATGTGCCCTGTGATTTTACTGGCGAACAGTCCAGGGTGTACACCACCTCTCACCCAAAAACAGCTGGGATAGGCTCCAGCATATCCCCATGGTGAGGATAAGCGGTACAGAAAATGTATGGTGTGTGGCAATATTTGTGCTTCTGTGTAATTTGTCATTTTAAATGACGGCGCTGTTTAGGTAGCTCATGATGTAGAAGCCCTGTGGCTTATGAAGCACAATAAATACCGCTTTTTCCTCATGTGGGGTGCTGGAGCTTATCCCAGCTGTCTTCGGGCAAGAGGCGGGGTACACTCTGGACTGCCAATCACAGGGCACATATAGACAAACAACCATTCACACTCACATTCATATAGACAATTTGGAGTGGCCACTTAGCATGTTTTTGGAATGTGGGAGGAAACCGGAGTACCCGGAGAAAACCCACGCATGCACAAGGAGAACATGCAAACTCCACACAGAGATGGCCGAGGGTGGGATTGAACCCTGGTCTCCTAGCTGTGAGGTCTGCGCGCTAACCACTTTTCCACCATGCCACACAATAAATACCATCTGTTTCTAAAATCAGACTCAGGTTGAACAATAGATGTAATAGACAGCAGGGTTCAAGGTAGTATATCATGGTGAGGAGTCCATGTCACCCAAAACCCCTGCATCCTAAAATGTGAATCGGAAGTAACCTCGCTGATGTGCAGCTGCTTTCAATCAGCATCTGCTCTCAATAAAGTATGCATCCCTCTGTGGACCCATTTCAGATATGATGTGTTTGACTTCTAGGCCTAATTATACGGCGCGCATTATTATGAGCGCACAACACCACACAGAGCATCATTAATCCTAGCATAATAAGATGTAACAGTTTCTGTTACTAATACTGTTGATGCACGTCTAGGTATTGTTACCCTATGTAAATGCGCCATTAGATCCTCTTCTTTATGTCTGCCGAATGGATTTTTAGTGTGGTCAGGTTAACTATATTGCAATTTATGAACCCCATTTTATCACTGGCAGTTCAATTTATAATAAATGGAGCAGAGGGTGCCTAGCAAACAGCTCAGCGGTTGATCTTGATCTCTACTGCCTCCACCCGTGTTGCTGAATTGAAGGTGCCTCGGGTTACTTTATGCTCACAGTGTGGTGATTTGCTCTCAGCCCGTCTCAGGTTTTAACCCTGAGGAGTTCCAGTAAGAAGCTCAGGATTGGTCATTATTGGCTGTTGAGTGTTGGCTGCTTCTGGGACTTCATTGCCTGCATTTTTCTTGGGTTCTCAATGGTAATTACTGCAAAAGAGGATTAAATGCTACTTCTCTGATTAGGAAGCTGTAAAACAAGAATAATATGAATATTGGGTGTGTTAAGTGCCTTCAAATAAGTCACACTTTTTTTCATAGGTTGGCTGTTCCTGTGACTTATACTCCAGAGCGACTTATAAATGAAAAAACTGTTTATGTTACATAAACACTGGACACCTTTTCTGTTCATGTTTATTGTTTGTGTAGCTGAATAACCATTGTGTTAGCATATCTTACAGCTGTTCTCTATTCTTTTATTGTTAGAACTTATCTCCCAAGATGACATAATGTCTTGTTGTTGTGTTTTGGTCATGTAGTTTGTAAAATAAATTACCCTAAAAAAATGCGACTTATACTCCACAGTGCGACTTATGTATGTTTTTGTTCTACCTAATTATGCATTTTTGGCATTGTGCGACTTATAGGTACTTGCTGTAAAAACAACACTGGGATGTCCTTGGTAGAGTGCCGATGTCAGCCATTTCAATCATTCATCAATTGACAAAATCCGTACAGTGTCCTCCTGCTGTAGACGGAAAACATTTGAGTTTGTCGTCAAAAGATGGATACGACACAAACAGGTGACATTTCAGCTTTTATTTCCAGGTATTTACACCTGGATCGAATGCACCACTTGGAATATAGCACCATTTGTTTGATACTACCCATTTGTCATGTGAACACGGGTATTGACAGGTGTGTTTCGGTGCACATTGCTTATCCGATGAATACATAGCACTGACGCTCAGTTTCAGACTGGCTTGGATAGATTTTGCTTGTGCAGACTGCATTTGAAGACACCGTGAAAACCAGAGAACGCTCTATGGGTGGAAAAACCAGCAATTGTGGATCTGAGAGATGAAAAATCAGTCAGAACCGATGCACAAACATCGGTCGTAGACGCTAGAGGCATTTGAAATAGCCTGCAGAAGAAGGGAAACACTGGTTACAGATGCTGAACAGGCAAACCAGGAAAACATCAGTAGTTGATGACAGGAACTTTGTGAGAGCTGTAAAGAAAAGACCCTAAAAAAATGCATAGGGCATCATTACCTACTGTTCATACTAAAAAAATGGTTAGTTAAATCATTTTTGAGCTACTTCAAGGTTATTTTTGTTAATTTCCAGCATTTATTGCTGCAGTACATCATGGGACAATTTGGCCCAGTTTTCCAAAAACAGATATAGAGTTGCTAACTTTTGTAAATGGTATGACCGCCTCTACACACAAAATCTTCAACAAAATGGAACACTCGTGCTTGTAATTAAGGAAGATGTAGTTTCAGATGCAATTCCAATCGCTTCATTAAAAAAAAGTAAAACGCAGTGTAAACTATGAAAGTTTAATGTTAGTGCGTCCCGCGCAACTTTGATATGGATGCCGTATGGTATCATGTACCCAGAAAAAAATATTACGTTTGATTAATGTTCATGTTAAAGGTTAAATAACTGTTAATAGTTATCCTCCCTATCCGTGTGGAAGTGGTAAGTTTTTGGCTATTTAAGTTTAAAGGAAATAACTTGAAGGCTACCGTTTAGATTGCTAGCTCTCTAGTTTGAAAGTTAGCATGTGTCTCAAGACCCTGCAGTTGCGCAATATGTTGTAACTAAAAAGAGTATAAATGTGACTATAGTCGTGTTTTGTCATGTCTACAGGGCTCTAATAATGCTTTGTTAATTTTAATCTGAAAAAATTTGTCTACCCACCAACTATATGTGGTTTCTTAAGTTTTTATTATTTGCCGTTTTATTATTATTATTATTACATTTATTTATTTATTTATTCCTGATTGATTTTCTTTATTCTTGATTTGTTTATTTATTTTTCATCTTGTTTTGTGTAGAAAAATAAAAAGTAAGATATTTGAGAACAGTGGAATGTTTTATCAGAGCTTTTCTTGTAGAAAATTGGAACCAAAGTGAAGTTTTAAAAAATTTGTTGTTTTTAATAAATGCGTTTTTTTTTCTTTTTGGAAAACCTGATGCGGCCCAGTCTCACCCAGACCCTAGCTCCAGTGGCCCCCAAGTAAATTGAGTTTGAGACCCCTGGTGTAAACAGTCGCAAACACACAACCGCACTAGCATCCACCGTTAAACTAAGTTAACCCAACCAGCTTCCACTCACGCTCCGAGACGAAATTGTCCCTTTTTGTTTGACGGTCCTTGAATGCACCATCTATCATTCTCCCACGGTGCTACTATAAACTACTATACTGTATTTTTCTACATGGGAAGGCTGGCGTATTTTTTATGTGATGCTTCCCAAGTCATTGAAGTAAATGTGATTATTTGTCTGAATCTGTGTTTCATTTGTGCTTACTGTACGAATAAAAAGGGTGTGTCATTTCACCAGTCGAGGAAAGCGATCAGAACTCTCAACCCCCACCCCTGTGCACTCAAAACTGCAATTTGATTGAAGGAAAAACACGCTTTAGGTTTGATTGTTGTCATTTCTTGGAGTGTTTGTTTGAGTGAGTATCAACCGGCAATCATCGTTCCTTCTAGCAAAGCACGGGAACATTTTGTGATAAGAAACTTGCATGTTGCACTGAAATACCTGCAGAAAAAAAATCACCACGGCCTCAAGGTCTAATGGTAAAAGGTGCTCCAGTTACTTCAAGAATGCTTATCTTTGTGAGTTGCCCTTATGGGAAAAAATAATGTAACTGGATTTTGCTAGTGTTTGTTCTGGGGAGATGCTCTGTGTCTTCTTTAATATGTGAAGTCCATGCATTTTTCAGTATGCGGTTGATTACATTCTCTGGATGAGTTTTCATATTTAATCAGCTGCAGGCACTATGGGTTTTACTTGCACACCAGTGGCCATTAATATTCCGTCTCTCTACATGGCACGTATGCATTTACGTGCTTCATGAAGTGCATTTCTTCTTTGGCAGTCTATACGGCCTACACGTCTATGGTTACTAAGCAGCAAATCTTTTATTTTTTCATCATCTAAAGTCTGAAAGGTAAGAAAAATATGGAATCATTGTGATACAAGCTGAACGCCCTTCTGTAATTTGGCTTGATTCATTGAAATACTGAGTGATGTTATGTTTGAATCCCAGCTCAGTAGGGTAGTCTGATATTGGCATTGTCTTTCTTCATTTCTCGCTGCTGCCAGCTCAGTCATGGACCCCGAGTTTACTTTTATACATCACTGACACCATTTTTGAGTCAGTGACACAGTGTTTTATCAACACGAGCATAGAGATGAAGCCATTGTCTGTTGTCTGTTGCGGCCATGACAGTTGTCAGTGAACCCGTGCAGTATTGAATTGCAGGATGAGGCATCTTTGATTTGAGGTTGTAGAATGGCAGCTCCGACTCTCTACAGTTCCTGATGTTTGATTTGCTATGCCACCTGAAGATGCCATCATAGTCGGGCTGCTACAAAGCTGAATACGCAATTAGAATAGAAAGAAAGGAAAAACGACCCTTGAAAATCTCGGTTCCTTTGCACAAATGATGTTGAACAAGTTTATACCAATTGCTGTCATCATCATTCATTATTCTTTTCATGTTGTTGTTTGGCAGCACGGCGGCGGAGTAGTTAGCGCACAGACCTCACAGCTAGGAGGACCAGGGTTCGATTCCACCATCTCTGTGTGGAGTTTGCATGTTCTGTGCATGCGTGGGTTTTCTCCGGGTACTCCGGTTTCCTCCCACATTCCAAAAACATGCTAGGTTAATTGGCGACTCCAAATTGTCCATAGTTAACAATGTGAGTGTGAATGGTTGTTTGTCTATATGTGCCCTGTGATTGGCTGGCGACCAGTCCAGGGTGTACCCTGCCTCTCGCCCGAAGACAGCTGGGATAGGCTCCAGTAGAAAATGAATGAATGAATGTTATTGTTTGATGGGTCGTCATGGGCATCATAATGACAACAAAAGATTGTTATCATTGTCAGTTACTATGCGTATGCCTTTATGAATAATGCTCAGATTTAGAAAAAATATGAGTAAATGATCAGTATAGCTCGTGAGGTAGAGATGCTCGATATCCGACACTCTCCTGCATAATGTCGTATAATGAACACTTTATGCTTCTAATACTGTGATGCTCTTTAGTAAGAAAGTAGTTATTGGCTGTCCTTGAAGTTGCCAGAAGTCTGTCCTTACATGGTTTTTTTTTTTATTAATTTTTTTGATAGCTTGCTGTTTTGGAGCACCAGGTAACAGTATCTCACTTCCATTACATCATTATAGCCTGTGTAGATTTGCCAGGTAGACATTTCAGGAGGCAAATGTAGCGTTTAAGATCCACTTATGCTGTAGGAACACTACAGTGTAGCAATATTTCAGGTCTCAATTCCACTTCATTGTGCCCGGTCACCCTGAAAACCCCCCGCCACCTTTCAGGTCCTATGATGAATGGTCAGCCGCCACCTTAGAATAAAAACAACTCCAAGTCTGTAAGATTTAAATCACATATCCTGGAAGTCGTCCTTCCTCAACTGTAAAATATGAACATCTGTTACGGCATTGCCTGCCAAGCTCACAGCCTCGTCTCTCCCTCCTCCAACGATGGAGCCACCTTACTCGGGTTCATCATCAGCTGCTGCCCTACATGGCTTATTGCCTTTTTCACTCTCAGCTGTCCGCCATGCTGAAAAGGCCTCCCAGGAAGAGATTAGCTTCCCAATAACTCTCTGAGCATCCACCTTAGCAGCCGGTGCTCCCCAGAGTGAATGCTGATGAGAGCAGACAGGACTCTGTAATAAAAGACTAGCAAGTATTTGCCAACAGTGAGGCAGCTTCCCTGAGACTTTAGAGCAAGGGGGCACTCGTTTGAGGCCCCCGCTTTGATATGCAAGTTTAATGTTAGTGCGGCCCGCGTGAGTTTGAAATGGATGCTGAATGTACCATGTATCATGTACCCAAAAAATGACACATTAATGCTGTGTGCACACTGGACACAATTGATGTGATTTTGCCCCGCCCATACGTGAGCGAGCCCGCCTGTTTTGCTTTTTCTTTCATCTTCCATGACTGAGATCACCACCGTCACTGCGCCGTGCTGCTCTGAAAGTCCGAAGTTCCGCTGTCATTTCTGGGTACATGATACCCTCCGGAGGCGCACGGCGCTCAGCTGGTTCCAACGCTTCTTACCGGAGCTCCGCCTGGTCGGCGCGGCTTCCAGCGGTTCTTCAGGCTCAGTTTGAAGGACCTGCTAGCTCGGGTTAGCGCCAGGATTTCCAGGCAGGAAACCAACTCCAGGCGCTTTATTTCAGCTCTGGTTAAAGTTACGACGCTGCTCCCAGATGTATGATGCTAACTTGCTAAGTGGGTCAAATGATAAAATTTCATTAATGTTCATGTTAAAGGTTAAATAACTGTTAATACTGTACATTTGAATCTGAAAAAAAAATTTCTCTACCCGCCAACTATGTGGTTTCTTAAGTTTTTATTATTTGCTGTTTTATATTATTTTATTTATTTATTACTGATTGATTGATATTCTTTCTTTCTTTATTTGTTTATTTTTATTTATCTTATCTTGTGTATCCTTTCATTCATTCATTTTCTGGAGCCTATCCTAGCGGTTTTTGGGCGAGTGGCGGGGTACACCCTGGACTGGTCGCCAGCCAATCACAGGGCACATATAGACAAACAACCATTCACACTCACATTCATACCTATGGACAATTTGGAGTCGCCAATTAACCTAGCATGTTTTTGGAATGTGGGAGGAAACCGGAGGACCCGGAGAAAAATCACGCATGCACAGGGAGAACATGCAAACTCCACACAGAGATGGCAGAGGGTGGAATTGAACCCTAGTCTCCAAGCTGTGACGTCTTGTGTATCTTGTGTAGAAAAATAAAAATTTGTAATTATTATTAGTAATAAAAAAAAAGATATTTGAGAACAGTGGAATGTTTTATCAGAGCTTTTCTTGTGGAACACCGGAACCAAAGCACTGAAAAAGGGTAGGGTATAGCAGAAGCATTGAAGACAGTTTTTTTTTTATTGATTTTTTTCCCTGTTTTTATTAAATGCGTTTTTTTTTTTTTTTTTTACCTGATGCGGCCCAGCCTCACCCAGACCCTAGCTCCAGTGGCCCCCATGTAAATTGAGTTTGAGACCCCTGCTTTAGAGCATATTCACAGGGGAAGTGATCCCAATGTCTATCCTTTATCACCTTGTGTTTGAGAAGACAAACAGACCGTCTGCACTGGCGGATGGCAGGCTGTCATGCAGGCAGACCAATTTCAGGTGCTTAATTAAGCGTTTAAACTCGACTTGACTCACCACCACTGACAGGGGCTGGTCATCTTTGCTGTTATAGGTAATGACTTCTTGTCATCCTGTGGAGGTTTCTCATGTAGTAACGCTGCATCAAATGCATGACTTGGCCGTATTAAACGCCCCCATTTCCCTGCACGAAATGAAAAATACGCACGGCCAACATGACTCCTACTCCGTTCTTAACACGTTATCATGTTTTTCACTCACAAAAGGCACCTAATATGGTGTTTTTCGAAGAAATTACAAAGGCATGACTGATTTATTTGGGTCGTTATAGCCATTCAAGAAAAATCGGTAATTGTTCAAAAGCTGGTTGATTGACTTCCAGACCTGACCGCAGAATGTGAATTTCTGCGAACCAGGATCCAACATTACTAAGTGTAGTATTTACATACAGAGCATAGAAAACTTGTTTATGACTTTCTATATACATAAAAAATGATTAGAGCCCCGTAGACATGAACTAGCACCCCTATAGTTACATTTACACTCCTATTATTCCCAATTTGCACCACATTACTAAAGCCGAGCTGTTGTATCACAGCAGGGTTGTACGACATGACATAAAGTATTTACAAATACTTCCTGTCGTATTTTTCTCCTTCCTCTCATGATGGAGTTCTGCCAACTGGTGGCCGTTTTTATGGCATTAAAATTGCTCTCAATCCTAATCCACTTGTGAGGAGTTGCATCATCACTTCAGATTGGGCGTTTATTAAAACAAATAACTAATAAGTCATCTTTTTCTAAACTGAAAAATGTCAATATTTAACTGATTATCTGTATTTTTTTTATTCCCTAAAGTCAGAAATGTCACTGGCCCTAAAAATTCCATACCCATAAAATATGTCAACAACAACAATATGTGAAACTACCAAAAACCTGTGTTTCATAAACATTTTGTACATAAATTCCTGATCATTCAAGAGTAAATATCATAACCCTCCTGGCCAAACCTCACAAAAGTGCACGCAAAATTAAGCTTCTTTTTATGGAGAACAGAAACGGCATCTCATCCCTATTTTTCATGCATCCCCTCCAGCTTACTTTTGCAGCGTGAGCAGAGAATTTATGTTCTCTGCTCCATTATCATTACTTTGTGATTTCCTCAATTTCACAGGCATGTGTGTTTCACTTTAATGAATCAGTTCCACAGCTCCACAAGGCCATGTAAACTATATAGCAGTACTATGTGAATTGTAGTGGTCTGTATAGCAAGAGCGGATGCGTATCACAAATAATGTTCCATACAATGTATCACAACTTCCCCCCATTATGTACCTTATGTGATTATATGTTGTCCCACAGCCGGACTCATTCATCAGTTTTATAACTATGCACCATACATATGGGTGGAAATAGTAATAGAAGTAGAGACAAGGCAGGGTGAGCTGAATAACAGACACTGATTGAAAGATTGTGTTGTGTAAGATTATGTCTCTGCAGTGGTTGTCAATCATCAACAGGGCCTCAGGTTATATGCCAAATCTGTAAACATCCCATCACTTATCCATGCAAACATACTGTATGTTTTCAAAACCAAGCTAGCAGCTGTCCAAATGATTGAGTACTTCCAATAGCTGTTTTACTGTGTGATGTCTTGACCTCCGAGCGCCTTTGCTTTATAGATTAGGCCTTTAATAATAAATGACCATACACGCTTGTCGGAACAGATTAGGTGGCTAATCTCCAGTGTACAGGCTTTTATAATAGTATAACTCCCAGAAGCAATATAAAGCTAGAGCTTAGTGCGACCGTGGCTAATGTACTTCTTACCATGGAGCAGCATCATTGAGTTTACATCCACAAATTCAGATTATTTGCTAATTTGTGAGTGCCCCGCATAAACAGCCCGGACAACGTTGTGTGACACAGAGAATACCGCATTACCGCGCGTACTCACGAGTTTTGTTTGGTCACGAGTTTGCCATCTGTTGTACTCAGGTCAGTGCAGTGTGCTCTTCATTTAAATGTGCATGTGTTTATTGAAGTGTGAGCATGCAAAATGCTATTAGTCTCACACCGCATGGCTCACTGCCAGCAATGTGTGGTGACGACAGCTGAATAGATGAGGAGCCGCACTCTGTTGGGCATTACTACTCAGTAATTATGACAAATGAACAATTATCATACCTGGACATAAATCCAAATCAGCGTGTGCATGACATGCAATACAGTTTTGTCCTTAGTCATTTGAAATGGTTACAGTTTTGGCACACATGGACAATTATAGTATGTCAATATATATTTTATTGTAAAAAATAGACATGAGACATAAACACAATACAGTGGAACCTTGGTTGGTGTCATCCGTTCCAGAAGGTTCGACTCAAACCAAAACATACCATGGCCGACAAGTGCAAAGCACATTCATAAAAAGCAACCCCAAATTACAGTAAAGTCTCGTTATATCGATATCGGTTAAAACGAATTACTACTTATTACGATACTATTTTCATTTCCCGGCAAATTTCTAGTCTTTTATGATATAATTAGCTCCGTTAGTACGATACACAGTTATTATGATAATCCGGTTACTAGGATGCCCTTTTCATCTCCCGCCAGCCAATTTGGTCTGCTTATATCGATACAAAAGCAGCTTAAATCAATCTTAGCTTAAGGATTTCAATACCAAAAAAGAACACGGCGAACGGCTGCTTCCAGTCAACTTTATTTTTCACACTTCCACCACCAGAGTGCAGCACACACAGCGGAAAACACCCATCCCTTGCGCCTACCCCTCCGGGTGGCAACACCTTCCCTATCGATAGTTCCGGGGTGAATTATGTCCCGGTAACCGGTAATCACTACAGCGTAAGTTTATTTTTATTTACTGTAGTACAAATTTTATTGTAGTACAAAAGCATGCTAGATACGCAATCCATGAACTCAAGGAGAAAATTACATGCCATATCAAAGATCCGCCCACTTTTAATGCAGTTCGGTGCAGGATCGGATATATGGATAGTCCGGTTATATCGGTATTTTTTCCGACTCCAGAGAATATCGATATAACGAGACTTTACTGTACAATTGCAGCACACAAACGGGGAATTGACCAAATCCCAGACTTATAGGAAGTGATAACATTTGGACCAATCAGCTTTTTTGGTTTATGTGTGTAACCGAAAGTCCACACATAACAAAAAGAAAAACTAATGACAATTAGACCACCCAGAAGGGAATTGTACCCCCATTATACCGTCATTAAAATATTTGATGGACTCCTGTCGTACATCTGTTCCTTCCGTCTGGTGTTTGCATGCACATCGAGTTCTGCGTGCACATCGTGGGAGCGCGCACCCTCCGCTAAAACCTAAACTATCAGATGCCATTCAATTTTATTTTTAAGGCACAGTACTCCATGATTATGAGGTGACACTTTTTGTCAGCATCTACTCTTCTATAGTTTGGCCACGGCTCCCAAGTCTCATTTGTAGTGCCGTGATAGTGCGCCACCTGCAGACTGTAGGCTGAACTGAACTTCTGTATGTTATACAAACATAAATAACAAAGAGTAGTGGAAATATGATTGTTATAAAAGTCTGGGACATCCTGACCATATGCCCGAGCAACCTGATCTGGCTCCTCTCAATACTATATTTGGTAATACGGTGTAAAGGTGACTATAGGGGTGTTATTTAATGTCTAGAAGGCTCTAATAATGTTAAAAAACAGATTTAGAAAGTCGGGAACATGTTCTGTATGCTTAATATTTCTACTTGAAATTCACTTATCACGGTCAGGTCTGTAACCAATTAACTGTGATAAACATGGTATTAATGTAATGAAAAAAAATAATTTATTCATTTCATGATTTATATGCATTAACAACTGTTTTATGCACGTACGACTATCAAACTGTGTTTTGCGTTAACGTTTTTGAAATTTGTAGCGTAACCGCATTAGTTAGCAAAGATCTATACAATCAACTGCTGATGACATCATAGACGGGCAATGGCGCTGACTTCCTGTTCCTGTTTCCATGCATTAGCATGCAAAAGGTTGCCAACAAGGGCGTTCATTCATTCATTCATTCATTTTCTACCGTTTTTTTCCTCACGAGGGTCGCGGGGGTGCTGGAGCCAGCCAATCACAGGGCACATATAGACAAACAACCATTCACACTCACATTCATACCTATGGACAATTTGGAGTCGCCAATTAACCTAGCATGTTTTTGGAATGTGGGAGGAAACCGGAGTACCCGGAGAAAACCCACGCATGCACGGGGAGAACATGCAAACTCCATACAGAGAGGGCCGAGGGTGGAATTGAACCCTGGTCTTCTAGCTGTGAGGTCTGCGCGCTAACCACTAGATCGCCGTGCTGGCAACAAAGGCGTTTTATTATAAAAATACAATGCGAACAATACATATATCAATTTTTTGCATATGTTTTTGACATGAACTGAAAACAATGTCTACACTAATTGAGTTTCTGCTATATAAACAATCTATATTAATTCCAGCAGAACTGTCAACATGAGGGAATACTACACCATACATCCTCCATTTTCTCATCATTCCTCGTTGGGTAAAGAATGTTTGCAAAACTTTGTTAGCAACGATCATTAGTGTTCAGCATGCAGTATATCTGATTCATTCCCAAAGTGAGGTCCTTTTTATTAGTGGATCCATTTCCTACAAAGCTAGCTAGACATTTGTGGTATAATTTCAAGCAAAGGCGTGTCTAATACGAGACCATTAGCTTGGTTGTGTCTGCCTTGGAGTCAAGTGTTGGAAGCACCATGTTCTCTCCTTTTTAGAAGCTGAAACAATCTGCATTGTTTAAATCCATCACTCATGTCTCAGCAGTGAATACAAATGTCTTCTTCCATGACATTCCCACTTAGGCTTTGTTTTCTGTGCTTACTTACCTGTCTGTTGAAAGCGATGATGGCCTCGTTCCTTCCTTGTCACCCACTCTGCTTTGTTCAAACTTTTGACAGAGATGACCTGGTTGTTTTTATTATTTTTTTGTAAACATAATATTTATGGAAGTTGCAAGCTTGCTGCGTTTCACCGCTCAGGAAAATGCAGACAATATATATTTTTTTGTGGCGCCTGTGTCTTTCCCACTGATTTATAGCGAGCGGTAGAGGACCTGTGTTGTGGCTTTGATGAAGCTGTTCATACATTTCATTTTATTTCTGCTGGAAAACAACAGCAGTTCATTTTATTGCAAAGGGTCTCCAGGGATATATCACCATAGTCGGTGTTCAGTGCTGTGTGGCATCTTGCCAGTAAGAAATCAAAGGAGACAGATGTGCCAGATAGAAGCGCTACTATTACATGTGGTCAGTGTGCTAATGCTTGCTACATCACTTTGTGTTTGGTTTAATTAATGTAACAATGGATTTTTTGGTCCGATGCTCATAATATTCAATGCACAACAAATAATACACACACAACACAATTACAAGAAATTATGGAAGTATTTATACAATGCAGGGGTCTCAAACTCAGTTTACCTGGGGGCCACTGGAGCTAGGGTCTGGGCGAGGCTGGGCCGCATCAGGTTTTCAAAAAAAAACGCATTTATTAAAAACAGAAAAATGAATAAACTTTGCTTTGGTTCCGATTTTCTACAAAAAAAAGCTCTGATAAAACATTCCACTGTTCTCAGATATCTTAATTTTTATTTTTCTACACAAAATAAGATGAAAAATAAATAAACAAATCAAGAATAAAGAAAATCAATCAGCAATAAATAAATAAATATAATAATAATAAAACGGTAAACAATAAAAACTTAACAAACCACATATAGTTGGTGGGTAGACAAATTATTTTTTTCAGATTAAAATGAACAAAGCATTATTAGAGCCCTGTAGACATGACAAAACACGACTATAGTCACATTTATACTCTTTTTATTTACAACATATTGCACAACTGCAGGGTCTTGAGACACATGCTAACTCGCAAACTAGAGAGCTAGCGACCTAAACGGTAGCCTTCAAGTTATTTCCTTTAAACTTAAATAGCCAAAAACTTACCACTTCCACACGGATAGGGAGGATAACTATTAACAGTTATTTAACATTTTACAAAAACATTAATCAAATGTAATAATTTTTTCTGGGTAATGATACCATACAGCATCCATATCAAACTTATGCGGGCCGCACTTGGCCCGCGGGCCGCGTGTTTGAAACCCCTGATCTAATGGGACCACCCTCTGCACACATGGAAAATATACTCATCCAACACACACAACCACACAAGTGTGCTAAACTACGCTAACCCCACTAGCTTCCATTCACGCTCTGTAAGAGGAGTTTGACCTGTGTTTTAGGTCACCATTTCAACATGCCCAGTTCAGGAGGACGGTTTAGTGTTTGCAATGAGATTCTACCACACTTGAGCCAGCGGCTGGGTAAATACTTCCCCACAGGAACGTTCCTTCTCCTCATGATGACAGTATTTCATTCATATTATGTGAGATCCCGCGTTTAACAGTAAATTCCATTTTTATTGGCCAGTTCTGCAATTCAGTTAATTGTGTTACAGGTAAATATGTTGATTCTGTTAACATAGAGCGCTACTAACACAACACACACTGTTGTCATTGGAAAGTGCTGCAGTACAACAACAACAATACAACATGTAATAAGTTCACCCAGGAAAACAGCATCAACAACATTGATTGACACAATATGGATTACCAACTTTAGTGGTCTCTGACGGTGGTCCCTGACCTTTTTGAGCTCATGGACGGTCTAACAAACAAATTGCATAAAAATACAAGGTGTCATGAGGAGCTGGATACGGCCGGAAGATGCAAAAATATGCAAAACGGAAGTTACTATCTACTATGAAATGGAGCATAGAGCTTGGCTGCAGGGATACAAACAGGAGGAACGCCAGGAGTTCTCACAATACGAGCACACATGGCCGGAATGGGCAGGAACCCTCATGAGCAAATATAAACCGTAAATTAGCTGTAGACTCAGTAGAATTAAAGCGAAACACACATTCCTTTTGCAGATCAATAAAGTATTTCAGTCACGCTGAAAGAAAACAGGAAATGAATGAATCTCCCAAGTAAGGAAATCATAGCAGGAACCCAACTTTAAGTCCAACCTGTCAGCAGATCATAATACAGCTTCTGTTGGCTTAGAGTTGAGCACATTGATTCATTCATATTTAAATCATGCTTTGCTCCTGTAGCGGGTTCCCTTGAGGATACATCAAATAATGCCTTACTGTCGCTTGAAATAGCTACAGACGATTTCAAAAATTAAAGATGGCCTCCAGAACAGCGTTTTGTTACCTGTTACTTTACAGTACAACAGAGATGAAGATCAACCTTCATCAAGACCTCCCGGCATACAGATGAGCTTCATCTGCAAAATGATGAACACTTATCATGCAGATGACAATAATGCCTGGAAATATTTTAATCAAATGGCTTTGGTAATGATTAATTGGACAGCACAATAGGTAAGATACAAATAATCAGGCTACAATGATGCTGTGTAGTGCCATTTGGTGATGCAAGCACAGATGCCGTGGTCATATGTTGGTGAGAGTGCATGATATTCACCAAGAGGCAATTCTGTGAAAGGTGTAATGCAGGGGTCTCAAACACGCGGCCTTAGTGCGGCCCGCGTAAGTTTGATATGGATGCTGTATGGTATCATGTACCCAGAAAAAATTCTTACGTTTGATTAATGTTCATGTCAAAGGTTAAATAACTGTTAATAGTTATCCTCCCTATCCGTGTGGAAGTGGTAAGTTTTTGGCTATTTAAGTTTAAAGGAAATAACTTGAAGGCTGCCGTTTAGGTCGCTAGCTCTCTAGTTTGCGAGTTAGCATGTGTCTCAAGACCCTGCAGTTGCGCAATATGTTGTAAATAAAGAGTATAAATGTGACTATAGTCCTGTTTTGTCATGTCTACAGGGCTCTAATTATGCTTTGTTAATTTTAATCTGAAAAAAATAATTTGTCTACCCACCAACTATATGTGGTTTAAGTTTTTATTATTTGCCGTTTTATTATTATTATTATATTTATTTATTTATCACTGTGATTGATTTTCTTTATTCTTGATTTGTTTATTTATTTTTCATCTTATTTTGTGTAGGAAAATAAAAAGTAAGATTTGAGAACAGTGGAATGTTTTATCAGAGCTTTTCTTGTAGAAAATCGAAACCAAAGCAAAGTTTATTCATTTTTCTGTTTTTCACAAATGTGTTTTTTTTTTTGTTTTTTGGAAAACCTGATGCGGCCCAGTCTCACCCAGACCCAAGCTCCAGTGGCCCCCAAGTAAATTGAGTTTGAGACCCCTGGTGTAAAGTTTAGATTCTGTCAGTCCAGCAAAGCAAACAGTATAAGCCATAATTAATAATTATTGAGTCTGCGAGTAGCTCATTCAATAACAAAGATCTATTTACACTATACAATTTTATAATCCTGAACAAGGTATTTCTACAGTCTTTTAGCTTTTTTTTTTCAGGGGCAAAAAGAGGTGATGATGCAACTCTCCACTAATGCATTTCATTTCATAACAATTTTAAGCCATAAAAACATCCAGAAGGCAGCAGAAGTGCTTTTGAGAGAGCTCGGCAAGTGATCCTGTGAACGGAAAATCACACATGATAGGAAGTGGGAGAGCATGGAGGAGTGTAGTGTGCAGAAGGTTACGCATTTTGTAACGCATTTACACACAGTTAAAAAAAAAAATTGTAGTTATATTTGTAAATTGTTTTTTGATGTAAAAAAAACTTTTTGTGTTCATTAATTCATTTTCTACCGCTTTTCCTCACGAGGGTTGCGGGGGGTGCTGGAGCCTATCCCAGCTGTCTTTGGGCGAGAGGCGGGGTACACCCTGGACTGGTCGCCAGCCAATCACAGGGCACATATAGACAAACAACCATTCACACTCACATTCATACCTATGGACAATTTGGAGTCGCTAATTAACCTAGCATGTTTTTGGAATGTGGGAGGAAACCGGAGTACCCGGAGAAAACCCACGCATGCACGGGGAGAACATGCAAACTCCACACAGAGATGGCCGAGGGTGGAATTGAACCCTGGTCTCCTAGCTGTGAGGTCTGTGCGCTAACCACTAGACCACTGTGCCGCCCTTTGTGTTGTTTATTTAGATATTAAAGCAAAACATATTTGTGTCAAAGCAAAAGTTAAGCTTGAAATATATATATTTTTTTCCTCTCCTTTTTTTGGGTCAGGAATTGATGTTTTCCTTAAACTTTCCATTGTTCTACGTCTCATTACTAAAGAAGGTGAATGTATGTACACTGTATGTTTTGCTCCATGTCATCCACTACATGTTTAAAACCCACAGTGAGATTGTTGTGGAGCTGTAATCTTTCACAAAGGGATATAACAGTGTGAATAGCAAATTGATCAATTCTCGGTATAAAGACATCAATCATTGCTGGGAATGAATAACACAGAAATGATGATGCGATGAGGTCAAAGAAGGAAGGGCGAACGGAGAAGAAATAATCAGCAGAGCTCCGGGTCTAAATTGTGGCAAGGCACAGATCCAGGCAACGCTATAAAAATCTTCTGTGCTTATTGGGCTCCATCCAAGCTACTCTTTGTTGATTAGATGACAGAGAATTGTCACAAGGAAGACAACAATTAGAATTTAGAAAGTAACTGATGAAGGACAGTGTTTGTTGTTTACAGCACTTTTTTTTTCATTGATGTCTACTGTGTCGTGCTGCTTTTATGGCCCAATATTTATGTAGCCCGAAGACGCCAATGCCAACCTGCTTGTAAAGCCCACAGTCGCAACACTTGCCAGATCGATGTTTTGATATAGTCGGATAGAATAAATTGTGCATGAGGTTGGCACATCTGCCTGGTGGTTCTGGGTTTGAATCTCTGCTCTGGAGTTTGCATGCCCTACTTGAGAGGGTTTACTCCGGTTTCTTCTCATAGTTCAAAACAAAGGTGTGAGCGTGATTGGTTAGTTGTTTACTATATTTGACCTCAGTGAGCAAGGGAGGGGCGGGGTTTAAACACAAGCCTTGCAACTTTTTCTGGTGTCATTGTAGAGTTTTCTGGTATTTAGGGACTTAAAAGTGAAAGCACATATTGTTTGTGTTCTTATTGAGCAGCCCTGAGTGGTATTGATTTATTAATTAATATTTTTGGCGGCGCGGCAGTCAAGTGGTTAGCGCGCAGACCTCACAGCTAGGAGACCAAGGTTCAATTCCACCCTCGGAAAATGTATTATTTTGGTTAAAACACAAACATAATAGGTCTGCTTTCATGGATGAGTAAGGGAATTAAAAAATATTCACATTTCACGGGCCGAAATCAGACGATATTTACATTTTTAAATCATTAATTGATGACCAGGGCTGCACGGCGGTCGAGTGGTTAGTGCGCAGACCTCACAGCTAGGAGACCTGTGTTCAATTCCACCCTCGGCCATCTCTGTATGGAGTTTGCATGTTCTCCCCGTGCATGCGTGGGTTTTCTCCGGGTACTCCGGTTTCCTCCCACATTCCAAAAACATGCTAGGTTAATTGGCGACTCCAAATTGTCCATAGGTATGAATGTGAGTGTGAATGGTTGTTTGTCAAAATGTGCCCTGTGATTGGCTGGCGACCAGTCCAGGGTGTACCCCGCCTCTCGCCCGAAGACAGCTGGGATAGGCTCCAGCACCCCCCGCGACCCTTGTGAGGAAAAAGCGAAAAATGAATGAATGAATGAATTAATATCTTTTTATAATCCCATGAGCATGAAATGGCAAAGGTATTTTACATTCCATGCCATACTTTTTTGCCTTCTTGGATGATATTGTTGTACCATGTTTGGTCCACTATTAATCCAGATTAATTAGTTATTAATAATATTGAAGCGCCAAAGAACTGGAGTCTGAGGCGGAGTGTCGAATTTGGGTGAAAACTTAATTTTTCTTGCAAACATTAACTTGCACTCTTTGCTACGTAAGACATGAAAAGCCCCGTCTCTCAACCACAACAGGAAGCGGAAAACCCCCGTCCCTTGCGCCCACCCCTCCGGGTGGCAACCCCTCCCCTATCGATCGTTCCGGGGTGAATTATGTCCCGGTAACCTACCACTACAATATATTATTTTTAGGACCAAATGTTGGAAAAGGCGGCACGGCGTCTAGTGATTAGCGCGCAGACCTCACAGCTAGGAGACCAGGGTTCAATTCCACCCTCGGGCATCTCTGTGTGGAGTTTGCATGTTCTCCCCGTGCATGCGTGGGTTTTCTCCGGGTACTCCGTTTTCCTCCCACATTCCAAAAAAAAAACATGCTAGGTTAATTGGTGACTCCAAATTGTCCATAGGTATGAATGTGAGTATGAATGGTTGTTTGTCTATATGTGCCCTGTGATTGGCTGGTGACCGGAGACAGCTGTGACAGCACCCCCGCAACCCTCGTGAGGAAAAAGCGATAGTGAATGAATAAATGTTGGAGAAATACACAAAACATATCATTGAAGTAGGCTATGCTACAGCACATATGAGCGACTGAAAGATTTTCTGTCTCATTGGAATAAAGAGAGCTCACTGTGTCACTGTGTGGGATTTTCTGCTATCACAATTGAATCTGAATAATAGCTATCGTTTGATAACTTTTCACTTTTATGGCCCATGCCTAATTACAACATTGTTGTTTTACAATGAACAAACTCAGCGTGAATGTGGTGATAAATGGGATGACACACTTTGATTCGTTCAGACTGCATCAAATCATTCCGTTTATAGAGTGACAGAAGTGGTAAAAGGGGAGTCATCCGCACACAAATACATGTGGGCGTTTCTCACTAACGCTCATTTTGCATCAGGGATAACGTTGGATAAGCACTGCGTGCATATTATCTGCCCTCCATGCGCCTGCCACACATTCCCACCGTACCTCATTAGTCATCATGCTCATGAACACATGCTCGCTTTTCATAGCTGCGGCGCATCAACCACCTAGAGGGGTAGATGCCTGGGTGGCATTTTGATGCGCTGTTTGCAGCTGACAGGTTCAGCATAATCACTTCTGGCCTCCCATGAGATTGGTTTATAAGCTCATCGTTAAATGTCAATCTGGATTTACCTTTCGCAAGCAAGGACTGTATCAATGCAAATGGAGTTCTGTCTTTTTAATAATAAGAAAAAAAAATGTATGCCACTCACTTTGATAACTAATATGACAGCCAGGGGTGGGTGCATATCCGCTAAAAATTATACCACATCATGTTGAGGAAATTGTAGTTGAGAATGTGGAGTAGACAAAGAAAACATCCTCTCCCACTTTATTGGGGGGTTGCCTCACCCTCGGCAGGAATCTCCACCCTCCCAGACGGTCAAGGTAATTTAATTTTCTATATAGCACATCAGATGTACACGTCAAGCTACGCAGGAGGGTTTGGAGGGGGATGGGCGAGCCTACGTAGCGTACGGCAGTGCTTCGAAAGATGGAGGATAATCCAGGCTTCACACAGCAGTACCAGTTTCAAGCTCTGCCTGCTGGTGGATCGTAGTAATTATAATCAGGTACAATTGTCTGGTCTACACTGAAGAGTAGGGTTGGTCAGAGGGTTAGTTTGGAACTGGGTAAAAAGCTACTGAGCAGACAGGAGCTTAAATACATCGTGAATCGTACCCCAGGGGTCAATACTGGGACCAACACCATTCAACCTACATGAATGACCATGACAGGTCAAGAATGATCTAAAGCTAGTATTATTTGCAGATGATACTACTATCATACAAGAGTTAATGGAAAAAAGTTACAAATTAATTAAAAGTAAAATATTGCAATATGGGGCGGCACGGCGGTCGTGTGGTTAGCGCGTAGACCTCACAGCTAGGAGACCAGGGTTCAATTCCACCCTCGGCCATGTCTGTGTGGAGTTTGCATGTTCTCCCCGTGCATGTGTGGGTTTTCTCCGGGTACTCCGGTTTCCTCCCACATTCCAAAAACATGCTAGGTTAATTGGTGACTCCAAATTGTCCATAGGTATGAATGTGAGTGTGAATGGTTGTTTGTCTACATGTGCCCTGGGATAGGCTCCAGCACCCCCGCGACCCTCGTGAGGAAAAAGTGGTAGAAAATGAATGAATATTGCAATATGGTTATAGCAAAAAAGATACAAATTGACGGTGTGGACATTGAGACATTACCTTGCATTACATTACCTTCACCCTTCAGCCATGGTATGTCCTACATGAGAGGAAAAAAGTTATCCTCTCATCCAGTGTGGAAGTGGTAAGTGGTTCCTGCATCATACTGCATCATAAGAGTTGTCATGCGATTGTTTAATCCCTAGTTATCCAGCGCAAGAAGGCCCTTGTTCCCTCTTGTAAAAAGCAGGCACACCTTCCGCCTGACTACTCTGTTTAAAGGGTTCCGGTCTCTCCTGTAGAGGGAAGGGAGGTCTCTAAGTCAGGGGCAAGAAATTAATTTAACGTGGTCAGGTGTGGTGACTGCGATCCTCATCTCAAGTAAAGTTGCTGACTTTATTACTGGAGCCTGACAGTTGCACAAAGTTGTAATCCACAGCATCCATCCAGTGTCATAAACAAAGTTTCTCAAAGTACTTCCAGAACATTACATCAAGTACAAAGCCATGTACTGCCTGCCTGCCTTTCATCTAAATCTTTCGCCCGTGGAGTACTCCCATTTCCCTGCAGCTTTTTGCCCACTTTGAGTCTAAATCTATCCCAATTTAAAAAAATAAGCCCATCATGACTCACTGTAATGCACACAGGAAGCCAAGGGAACCAAATGTGGCACGTACTGTACAACACATGCTACTGTCTAGATCAGGGGTCTCAAACTCAATTTACTTGGGGGGCCACTGGAGCTCGGGTCTGGGTGAGACTGGGCTGCATCAGGGTTTCCAAAAAACAACAAAAAAACCGCATTTATTAAAAACAAAAAAATAAAAAAAACTTTGCTTTGGTTCCAATTTTCTACAAGAAAAGCTCTGATAAAACATTCCACTGTTCTCAAATATCTTACTTTTTATTTTTCTACACAAAATAAGATGAAAAATAAATAAACAAATCAAGAATAATGAAAATCAGTAATAAATAAATATAATAATAATAAAAACTTAAGAAACCACATATAGTTTCATTACAATTATTTTTTTCAGATTAAAATGAACAAAGCATTATTAGAGCCCTGTAGACATGACAAAACACGACTATTGTCACATTTATACTCTTTTTATTTACAACATATTGCGCAACTGCAGGGTCTTGAGACACATGCTAACTCGCAAACTAGAGAGCTAGCGACCTAAACGGTAGCCTTCAAGTTATTTCCTTTAAACTTAAATAGCCAAAAACTTACCACTTCCACACGGATAGGGAGGATAACTATTAACAGTTATTTAACCTTTTAACATGAACATTAATCAAACGTAATAATTTTTTCTGGGTACATGATACCATACAGCCTCCATATCAAACTTGCGCGGGCCGCACTAACATTAAACTTTCATATCAAGGCGGGGGCCTCAAACTAGTGTCCTGCGGGCCACATTTGGCCCGCGGGCTGCGTGTTGCTGCTTTCTTTTGACTTGCATTGTGGGTTAGGTCGCAGACAAGCTGCAGGCCTAAGCACCCTGCACAATATCGTTATTTATGTGTATCTTTCTATGCATGGTATTAGTCTTTCATTTCAAAGGGGTCAAAGACAGCTATAATCCAATTGATCCAGACAACTGATCCCACTAAATCCTGTCACATGAGGTTGAGCCTTCTGGCTATGCTGCTGTAGCTGCATCTTTTTGGTGCTCATGTCGAATTTCATTTTATTTCTGCTGCTGAAGGTCTAATCCCATTGATAGTCATGAATGTAATTTCTCCTGCGTAGGTTTGGATTTTGTTTTCAATGTACGGTTAGGATTGTGGACTGACAACGCAAAAATAAACATTCCTAAGCATCAGTGAATGAGTCAGGCTGACATTGAATGCTGGCTTCCCACTCTGCCTCTCGTTATCTCACCCTTCATAGTGGATTCTTGTTGGCTTTGCTCCTGAGTTGCCCTCACACTTGTCCCTGTGTTGAAACCTGCCGTCACCTCTCTCCCTGATACTACTATGTGATGGGCATGTGGTCCCCCTGACCTCACCAACACATATCCGTGCTTGTAAAATAACATTAAGAAGCCTTCACCAAGTACATCACCGCAGCTCATAAAACGCTTTGGCTGTGCTCCTGGTTGCAGGGTACAGTTAAAATGACATCAGTAGATCTTGATGATGATGATACTCTGAGTCCGTCTGTCCTCTACACTATGATGCAATCAACTTTTAAAGACTGCATTTTGAGAGTGAGGGAAGGGGAGGTGCATGTTATTATCATATAATCCGTTGGTCACAGAATAGAATCAAACACATGACCTTGACTTTTGTAAATGGGAGCTCCAGTCAGGTCAGATTCAAATTGTTCTATTTGACTGGCTTCACTATTCATTCATTCATGCGCTGGATAACTAGGGATTGAACAATCACATTGCAACTCTTATGATGCAGGAACCACTTACCACTTCCACACGGAATGAGAGAGCTTTTTTCCTCTCATGTAGGACATGCCATGGCTGAAGGGTGAAGGTAATGTAATGCAAGGTAATGTCTCAATGTCAACGCCGTCAATTTGTATCTTTTTTGCTATAACCATATTGCAATATTTACTTATTCATTCATTCATTTTCTACCGCTTTTTCCTCACAAGGGTCGCAGGGGGTGCTGGAGTCTATCCCAGCTGTCTATGGGTGAGAGGCGGGGTACACCTTGGACTGGTCACCAGCCAATCACAGGGCACATACAGACAAACAACCATTCACACTCACATTCATACCTGTGGACAATTTGGAGTCGCCAATTAACCTAGCATGTTTTTGGAATGTGGGAGGAAACCGGAGTACCCGGAGAAAACCCGGGGAGAACATGCAAACTCCACACAGAGATGGCCGAGGGCGGAGCTTCACTATTCATACACACAGTAATTCAAAGTAGGGTAAAATCACTTCATAAAATCATTCCAGAAATATGAAATTATTCCACAAAATTCCAAAAATCATTCTATAAAAGTAGTCATATGCACAGTTGGAATTGAACATTGCAAAAGTTGAGGATTGTTGCACATCTTCTGGAAGACTGTTCCAGAATTTAGCAGCATAGAACTGTTTAGTCCTGATTCTGGGCACCCACAGGAGACCATTTTCTGACAAGACACAAGCAGAGCTGTTTTAAAGTCTATTGTCTGAGAGACAGAACGCTAGGACTAATACGGTTATATTTCCTGGTTCTAGTCGGGACTCGAGCATCTGAACGGTCCTTGGTCGTTCATACTGTTATCATTTACATCACCATCCGATCTGTACGTCCTTTGGTGGAAAGACGAGCTTGATTGAGGTTTCCCATCCCAAACTGTACTGTGACACCTGAACAAATGTGTACCATTTGTGATGCAATTGCTGTGAAACGGTTATATTCAAAGCCAACACTCATTTATCATCAGCCCTTCATCGATCGCTCATCTGAGGAAAAGTTATTCAGGTTTGCGAGGGTTATTTGTATTCTTTTATTGCAACTAGGGCTTTTGTGCTGTTTTGAAGCTTGTTATTTCCCAGCAGAATGGATTTGCTGGAAGAGAAATGGTAACTTTGAAATGAACACACTTTTTTCATGTAGCCCCGTGATCTTCTCTCACGCTAGTGGAGTTCCGAAAGCATCTTTTTTTTCCTCCTGAGAGGGTGAGAGTCACAGCTTCAGGTGTTTCCCAACCTCCCTAAAAAAAAATGTATATACAGTACGTATTCTTGCACCCCTTATGTTGTGCTGTGCAAGTTTAGCTCACACAATATGAATCCAGTTCATTTAAATTATTTTAGGTGAAAAATTAGAATGAAAGTTGTTTTCAAAAGGGACCTATTATGCTAATTTTCCGGTCCTCTGTATTGAGTGGTGGACTCCTATAGAACAGCTACACACAATAACAATAACATTATTTTTTAAAAAAACCCTTAAACTGTATTATGGAAAGCAGGAAGTGAACAAATGTAACAGTTAGTGATTGTAAAAGTACCAGATGGAGGGGTAGGATTTAATAAGCTTTGCTTCTTCCTACTCCTATTGGACATGTGGAACTGGGAACTGATTATGGGATGCACTCAATTGTAATCTGATGCATGTTCAAACGAAATAAACCATTACCATAACCAGCACAGAAAGCCTTCTAGTTCTTCCAGAATCTGCACCTATTCAGCTGTATTTATTTGGATTTCATGGTTCCCTTGAAAACGGTTTGTTTTAATGCCTTCCACTTACGGCCCACCTCCAGGCACGCCCCCTCTGCCTGTTTTATGATGGCTTCATTGAATAAAACAAAAACACATTTTATGCGAAAAAAAAGTGGTCATGCTCCCCCAATTGAGTTGTTGTGCGCCACGCATGTTACAGAACAAGTTTACCAAGTAACTTTAGATATAAATCAAACTAGTGGTTTGAGTGACTCACCGCTGAGCTCTTCTGTGGCTGCCGATTTCTCGGAAACGGCGAATGGCCAATCACAAGAGCGTGAGGAGTGAATACATAATGAGCATTTTATATAAACACGAATATGGATGACTAAATATACTTGTTTATAACGAGTAATCAGCTCATCCCTTTGTTTGACTTCTAACTGAATTGAATCCAGACGCGACACTCATCTACTCATCTACTCATCTACACATCTACACACATACGTGCTTAAGTGGAAAGACCAAAGGGTTGTTATCTTGTAGATGCCAATTTGTTTGAACATGGAATATGTTTGTGAATATTGTTATCAAGTCAGTTTCAAGTGGTTTCCTAGCTGAGAGTTTTTTTTTTTTTATACCCGTGTTTGTGGTACGGTATAAATAAGCTAATAAAATGCAGTAAACTACGTGTGTGTTTTAAAGGGACTGAATGAACCAACACATTACTTGCATGATATCCTCCCTTGTGCACAATGATAGAAATTTGGCAAAATTTAGCAACTAACATTAGCTATAATTGCGTCGGCAAGACTGTATTTTATTAACTTTATTAACTGTTCCATCATTCATGAAGAACCATGTCTCACCCAGACTCGATGTTGTGTTTTTTTTTGTTCTACAAAATAAAAACTGTCATTCAACAATGTGAAAATCTTTGTGTCAGCTCACTCCATCAAATAATGTGCTGCTAAGTAAAGAGTCTGCCAGGTGGTTTTGTAATGTAAATCACATCCAGTTAAAGTAAATTGGTTTTCTGCTTTTTATAGAGCTTTTCAACAGAATGCGCAGCTTTTAGCAGCACACTGCTAATTTGTCCAAAATGGGAACAATAATGCCTGAGAGCTTAGTCGCACTGCTACATTTCTGCATGCATGTACTTAGTGAAATGTTCTTGTTGCACTTGACTGAACATTTTCCACAACTGGAACTTTAATTAACTCGTGAAGTCTTATCAGTCAATTTGAAGCAAACCTTGGATTTAGCACGATTTGCGTATTGATGTTCAAAATCATTTTAATACAATAGTAAGTTCTAAACTGCAATTTTGGACCTATGGCAACAGATCACTGCAGGATGTTAGAACATTCTGTCCTTGTTTGCAACGTTAACCTCGACCAATTTGCTTGCGGCAACGAGGGAGCCAATCAACTTCCACAGCTCAGCAGCTCCTATTGTCTTTTTCCTCTTGGACTGTGGCACAGAGCACCTGCATAATTTTCATGGTTGCTATCAAGGGCTGTATGATTGTAATTGAACATGTAATAACGCAAGGGAGAGAAAAGTGGGTTTTGGCTCATTGCATTGTTGAAGCGTTGGGTTAGCAACTCGTGTCTTATGGGAAAATAACACAAGCTAGTGTGAGAAAACCACAAACCCCACCATTAAAATATTAGCTCGTCTACTGGGGTCCAGAGGTCATGATAATTCAGTTGTAATTGAATTAATGGTATTCAATAACGCCTTTTCACTTTATTTGGCTGGTTATTTCAGTCACATTATATATATGATTGAATACCTCATTGGGACACGCTTTGCACCAACAACCGCAATCAAGAGTTTGCGATATCATGCAATGGAGGATGTTTTCTTTGCAGAATTGTTGTAATTCCGCCACATTGGAGAGTTTGCCTGCATGATTGGTCTTTTTAAGGTCATGCCACAGCATCTCAACAGGACTCAGGTCAGGACTTTGGGATTTAATAAGTTAATAACTAAATATTCAGACATTACTTTCTGATGAGGTCGGCCATCAAATTTGTGACCTGCTTGCCCTTGACTTAACTTGATTCTCACCACAGTGAATTGGGACTCTAGGGTTATGGCTTGAGACCTTTTGGCTCTCAATTTCACAATTTAAAAAAAAAAATCACAGTTCACAGTGAGGAATGAGCCCCAAGTGCGGAGAAGGCATAATTTCAAGTGGAAGGAAAAAAGCAAGCGCTGATTAAAGGGAGTGTTGAGGCAGGTGGCAGCTTTGTAACGAAGGGCTAGGCTTTTGGTGGCTTTTCGGATCCCTTCATGTGAGCATAAAAAAAGCCTCCAAGAATTGATTTGCTGGGGTGGGTGGACAGAGGGCACCTAGGGGGCTATGAATTTTACTCAAAATCTTAAAAATTGTGATGGCACACCAGCAAAATTGGGTAGCGGTGGTGGATGGAAAGGCTCACTGAGAATAGAAGGCACGCTTTGACAGGGTCAGAGATGTGGAAAGGATACATTGTTTCAAAAAAATCAATGTCCAGTGTAGGCAGTTATAATACAACCAAAGAGGAGGTAATCAATTTTCATTTGAATGTACCGCTGCTGCTTGATCGTCTATGAGATGAGACCTTTCACCTGCAGTACCCATTTCATTTATTTTCTATGCACTCTCTCAGGAAGTTGCCTTCAGTTCAAAACATTCAAAAATCTCACATTTCTCCTTTGGTGAATCGGCAGCACATATTTGATGTTGCCTAGTCAACCAGACCGACCTTGGAATTCCCTTATGATGACTTTGAAATGGTTCTTACTTTAATGATCAGTTTATGGCTTGTCTACACTTTCAGGCATTGGTAGTACTCACAACATAAAAATCATTAGCGCACTTAGTTGTACTTTTGTGCATTCAATTTGTTGATGAATAATGACCTCTTCTGGAATGTGGGGAATCCTGATACGGAGGTAATTAGAACATTTTTCATACTGATTATCACTTGTTGGCTTCTCACACTAATTATTAGTCGACTTGAGCATTTGTCAGATAGAACAATAACAGTGATTGTCCAATATTCTTCAATTTACATTCTTGCTTAGACTGAAAGATCGGTAATCATCATGTATTGAGGTAGTGATACGGAACAGGCTGCTGAAATCCTCACGCCGCACAGTAAAGATGACACTTGGCTGTTGAAGAATGCCTGGAGAGCGTCTCGCTCATTAAACATGATTGCATGGACTCAGAGGTCACTGTGGCGATGCGACCCATTTATTTGTCATGAGAGCAGCTGCTGTCCCTCGAGTCCACAAGGAGGAAGAACGAGTACACGCTCTGTATTCCATTTAACCATTTTGAATGGCCGGCCTGGTGATATTTAATTAATGAGAATACACATCCTTCCATCTTCCTCTGCGTATCCAAGGTTGAGGAAGCAACCAAAGCAGAGGAGCACAGACTTCCGTTTTCCCAGCTGATTTGTCAATTTCCTTCCAGAATCCAGAGATACATGGTCTCGCCAACAAATCTCGAGACCTCCAACTGGTCTCCCAAGAGAGGCGTCCTAACCAGATGCCCGGGCCGCCTCATCTGGCAACTCTACTCCCAGTTTTGTTTCGGATGAGAGAGCTTCTCACCCTGTCTTTTAAGGCAAACCCCAGCCACCCTACAGAGGAAACTCCTTTTAGTCGCTTGTACCTGTGATCTTGTCCTTTGGGTCATTACCCAAAGCTAGGAAGGAAGGGTAGGAACATACATTGACTGGTAAATTGAGAGCTTTGGCTTTCGGCTCAGCTCCCTCTTCACCGCAATGGAGCGATTCTATACCGATCCACCTTTCGATCTCACGTTCTATACTTCCATCGACTCAGAAACAAAACCATGAGGTACTAGGATTAGAGTCCACATCACCAACAAGATGACTAAGAAATAAATCAAGACTGTTGGGTGTGATGTATGATTTCTGTAAATGTGTTTCATAGCTCTTTTCAACCGAATAATAAAGATTATTATAGTTATAAATTGCTGTGTAAAAAAAAAATGACACAACAACAGGCCTTATTATCATTCATTCATTCATTTTTTACCGCTTTTTCCTCACGAGGGTCGCGGGGGTTGCTGGAGCCTATCCCAGCTGTCTTCAGGCGAGAGGCGGGGTACACCCTGGACTGGTCGCCAGCCAATCACAGGGCACATATACACAAACAACCTATTATCATTCAACACATCTTAAAAGTTAACAATTTTGTTCTGAAGCCTTTCTCTTAGTTGATCTCCTCTGCCTTTTCATACAGACTAAATTCCAAAAATCATCATTAGAAGAACGAGCAACATGAGGAAACAAAAGAACGCAGTAAACTCTGCAGTGATTCCTTAACGCCAGTCAAGACTACAAAACTGAATGTCGTTCAAAGTTCAAATGTCAGATTTCTAAGAACCAGCTGCTTTTGAGAAACGCTTGAAAAAAGACCGAAGAAACTGAAACGAAGTTCACCGATACTCTTCCAGAATCAGAATCAAAACTTTATTTATTGACCAAGTTTGCTAAAACTCCCACTGAATTTGTTGCTAGCACAATAAACAGCAAGCTCTTTAGGAAGTTAACAGCTGTTGAAATGTCTACTGTTGGGTCACACTGTTCGATACCGCTTGCCAGAGGGAAGGAGCTGGAAAAAGGTGGTGATCGGGATGGGTTGAGTCTAGGAAAATTTCGCCTGCCCCCGTCTAGGTTGTTATGGTGTACAAGTCCTCAAGAATGGGTAGGCGGATGCCGATGATCCTTTTGGCAGTTCTTACTGTTCTTTGTAGACATGGATTGTAATAGCTTCACCAGACTGTGATGGATTAAAAAAGGACGTTTTTTTCAAAATCTGCATAACTTTGTTTGGCGGTGTTAAACGGTACATAAACCAAAGGCATCCTCCCGAGTCTGAACCATGACCAGTTGCTGTTGAACCTGCGTTATGCCTTCATCTACGCCGCTAACTCGTAGCTGTGCACTTCATATTCATGTTAAAACTCCCAATGGATAATGATTGGCGGTTCTCCTATGGTATTACTTTTTTTTTCAGTTTTCATAGAATATTATCCTATTTTAGACTTTTATGGATGTTGGGAAGGCAGACAGCCCATCCTCCTCCGGCCACAGAACTCACCATACCCAGCATGACAATATTTTGACAATAGGATAAGAAAGTGTGTTTTCACAGCCATGACAAGTTTATATATATATATTTCATGTTGGCAGCACACTTGTCGTCACGCTGTCGGTCCTGCAAGGCAGTAAGTCACTTGCGGGACTGGTTTCTAGCGTAGGACCACTCAGTGTGATAGTACTCCATTCCATGGTAATTATGATGCAAATATTATTTCAAAACGAGAGAGCTTCAACTGTTTGGATGAGGCGATAGGGAGAGCTTGGCCTTTTGTAAGACACAAACTGGATCTTGATAAATATAAGCATTTTTTTACTGACAATTACAGCAACTAAAATGGTCCTGGTCACAATTAGCCACCACGGATAGATGTTACCACAGCACGTTGGTAATATACCGTACCAATTAGTATATCTGTGTATCTGTCAAATGAGCTAATTTGCCAGGTGACTGCTCATCAGCCGCCTCTTCAGAATGTCTGTCTGTGTAGGTTCACAACCGTTGTACGCTCGGGTGCAGTTGAATGTGCTGCCGCTCGCCCTGAGAAACACATTGGGTATGTGAGCAGCTTGTCAATGGATGTGTCTGATTACCGTGGAGCCGAGACGGCGGCTTGATGTGTCGGAAGCCCCCGGTCAGGTGACTGACAGGATGGGGTTGAGGCATGCCACTCAAGCTTCAGGGCAGGAAGGTCTTCCCAATTACGTAGAACACTGCTCTCTGCCTATTAGTGAGAAAGTCACAGTGGTCCGGTCTGACTTTGTACTTGTTGTTTCTGTACTTTCTCTTAGACTGTGATAGGTTCACTTGTTTTTCCAGTCACAATTACAGGCCATAATACCCCAACATAGACCTGTAGATATGTAACACTTGGTCATTATATCCACAGAAAGTGAAAATGGAAAAAATAACCTCCCCAAATTAAACCATTACCATTACCCCTGTGGGTAATTTAGACAATTAATCCACATCACTGGTGAGGTCAGATGTCACTAATGCAAGACAAAAAGGCCTGGATTTGGATCTCTGTGGGTCACCATAAAGGTGTTAGTCGGGGTAAGGTCACGGCTCTGAAGTTCTAAAACATAAAAATTCAGGATATAAGCAGAAAGTCTCAGAATATATTCAGTCAAGTGGCCATTGATCCACTGTGAATGCAATCCAGCGAGCGAAATTAAAGCTTTGATGCTGAATATTTTAATTAGAAGTCATTAATCACATTGTGATGTCAGTGCGGGTGAAATAATTCCAAAACGGCGTATTAAAATGTAGCCACAGCGCCGGCTTTGGAAGTATTTTAGTCGAGTGAGAAACTCCATTTGATATGAATTAATTTTGACCTTTTCACGGCACGAGTGGGTCTTGAATGATAGGTTCTCTGGAAACAATAGATGACTGCACCTCTTCCATCTGTTTGTTGCCGTAGGTAGATAACAACAGTGTATGCAGCATACCGATGAGTTACGGTTGGGAACACGCACGTTGCATGAAATCAGTGTAGCTGTGCGTCCACGGCGGTGGAGAGAATCACGGTGCTCACTGTCTAGAACACGGTAGTACCGTAACATCACGTTGACTACATTTCCACTATCGATGTTGTGCCAAGATTGTCTGCAGTTTGTAAATGCGGCACCGTCACGTCTGGCTTCTGAGCTCCACAGCACGA
The DNA here is from genome assembly GCF_037039965.1 of Doryrhamphus excisus. Classification (NCBI taxonomy): domain Eukaryota; kingdom Metazoa; phylum Chordata; class Actinopteri; order Syngnathiformes; family Syngnathidae; genus Doryrhamphus; species Doryrhamphus excisus. Next base: position 7,404,315 of record NC_136371.1, on the reverse strand, counting down.
GTGGTGCCTCTGACAAAGTGTGTCCGACAATGAGTGCTCTTTCTTGGGCAGGCGAGGTTGGAGGCAGCGCCTTACTTTTTATTTTTTTTACTGACTCGTGTGGATAGACGTTTCATTCCTCCTCTGTTACTTCCTCAATCATATTTCTGTTACTACCTCAATCATATTTATTTATTTAACAACCCAATACAATACACTCATATGTGACTTTACTCATCTGTATACACCAGTCATTATTTGCACTAAGACCCATTTATGCACTATTATTATTGCACTAAAATTAATATATCTGCAATATGTCTGCTCCTGTGCAATACTATGTGTATATTTTGGATATATACATCTTGTACATATCTTGTTAAATTGTCTTTTTTATACTCTACTTTTATATACTTTTCTTTTAAACTTGACTACTGCACTGAAAGGAGAAGCTCTCCAATCTCGTTGTACATCTTGTATCATGACAATAAAGGCCATTCCATTCCATTCCATGCTTGAAATTTCTACTTTATGATATAGTATATCGGTTGTTTTGGCGTAGTTATTCATTTCAATAAAGTGATTGTTGATCACCCACCTCTTGGTCAAAAGCTACACTATTTTATATCAACACAAAAACAACACAATCACCTGGAAGAGTCTGCAGATTACGCATTTCCCAGCATGCTTTGAAGTAGTTAAAATGATCACTTTTGACTGTCTTATGCCTCTTTAAGGTGTTATTTTGTACAGACAGGGTGTTTTTGCTACAGTGCTGCCAATTTTACTCACATACTTATGGTAATGGTAATGGTTTTATTTCATTTGAACATGCATCAGATTACAATTGAATGCATCACATAATCAGTTCACAGTTCCACATGTCCAAAAGGAGTAGGAAGAAGCAAAGCTTATTAAATCCTACCCCTCCATCTGGTACTTTTTACAATCAGTAACTGTTACATTTGTTCACTTCCTGCTTTCCATAATACAGTTTAAGGTTTTGTTTTTTTTTTGTTTTGTTTTTTTTAATAATGTACCGAAGTACAAGGTGATATGACCATACAATGACATAATGGGTACCATAGTAACCGTCAATATAGTGATATATATAGCACATCATGACTGGTTCAAGACTCTTCATCCTTGTATTTAGCAAACATCAACTGCTTGTATTGTTTCTTGAATTGGCTCATCGTTGTGCATTGTTTGAGGTCCTTACTCAATCCATTCCATAGTTTGATTCCACATACTGAAATGCTATGGCTTTTTAACATAGTCCTAGCATATAAGTGTTTCAAATTTAGTACTTCCCTGAGATCATATTTCTCCTCTCTTGTAGAGAAGTATTGGATGACATTTTTTGGTAATTTTTTAGCCTTCTGCATTATTTTAGCTGTTTGAATATGAACTATATCAGCAAGTTTAAGAATTTGTGATTTTAGAACAAAGGAATGCTTAACTTTTGGTCTGAATCTGCCACCCTCATTAAGAATGGTTGTGAATTTCATGCAATATACAATATTGTTTCTACTTTAAAAATTAAAATACCATGTGAGTAGTTTCTACCAGGGAAGTCGCTTAATTATTCAGATCACTGTAAGCACTTTGTTTAATAAGGTCCATGAGGGGGGGGCAACTCAATGCTATTTTTCCAAACAGTTCCACAGGCTGTATGAAATTGCAGCGCTCGCCAGATTTGGCCCCCAAGCTTGATTTTGACACATGTGAAGTATTGCATACAGTAGGCCTACATAGGGGGTGTTTTTTTTAATGCAGCTCATGTATTAAATGCAAGTGTAGAAATGAAATGGTGTCACCCACTGTCCAAGAAGAATAGACTACATTTACAAGTTGAATGCTTGTAATGTATGTCCCCAACGTGTTAATATCTTAAAAGTATTATTTTGCATCGCTTTCTGTGGTATTCCTCTCCTTCCCTGATAGCCTTCATTCTTCTATTCATCGTGTTTGAGCTCCACTGACTCACTCCCTTTTTTTTTTTTTTCCAGGGATGGAGAGCGGGCCCTCTTATTGTGTTGGTTGAGAGCCAGCTCCGATATGCTACACTAACTCCAGCTTCCTGTCAAATTGCTGCTCAGTCAGGGATGTAGCCTATTCCTGGGTTTCAAAGGCACTTCATCATACGGTAAGCAGACCTCGCCTTCTATTGAAAGAAAGCAAAGTTTTGAATTGTTGCCTTTTGGCTTCACAGTTTCAATGTCGATTTTTAATGAAGCAAAGGTTTTGTTGCGCTTCCTGTACATTTATTTCAGGGATTAGCTGAATTCATTCCAAAAACCAAAAAAACATACGATAAACGAGGCATTTTTTCACATTTTTTGCCATAGGAAGTCATATAAATCCACTAAATCTGTTATTAAATGATGACTTATTCTCAATCCAGACTCCCATATATCCAGGCTACATCGAATTCAATCGTGTTTCTCGCCCTCTTCATCAAAATGCTGGCACTCCAGTCATCCCTCGTCTATCACCGTTAATTAGTCTCAGACCTGACCATGAAAATTTAATTTCCGCGATTTGTGACTACTGAATACAGTTTTTAACACAACACGTTTAGAGCCTTCTGGACATGAAATAGCACCCCTATAATCACCTTTGACAACTGATATTGCAGACAAGTTAAGGGAAAATATCATAAATAATACATAAATACGGGCGGCACGGCGGTCGAGTGGTTAGCGTGCAGACCTCACAGCTAGGAGACCAGGGTTCAATTCCACCCTTCACCCTCGGCCATCTCTGTGTTTGCATGTTCTCCCCGTGCATGCGTGGGTTTTCTCCGGGTACTCCGGTTTCCTCCCACATTTCAAAAACATGCTAGGTTAATTGGCGACTCCACATTGTCCATAGGTATGAATGTGAGTGTGAATGGTTGTTTGTCTATATGTGCCCTGTGACTGGCTGGCGACCAGTCCCCGCCTCTCGCCCGAAGACAGCTGGGATAGGCTCCAGCACCCCCGTGACCCCCTCTGAGGAAAAGCGACAGAAAATGAATGAATAAATGAATACATAAATACTACAAATAAGAGTAATACTTGTGTATTATAACTACACACACAGAACAGTTGTTCTCTAACATGCAAAATTACTGGTGATGATGCAACTGCTGATGCTCGATGTTGCCAGGTCTCCCAAGAGAAACGAGTGACTAGCTTCTGAAAACAAGCTCAAAACATGAAGAATATTGGAATTTGCAAGGGATTTTACAAAAAAGTAGCTCAAAGTCGCTTATAATAAGTGAACCTGGCAACACTGATGTGTACCTAAGACTCTGTCTTTGAATATGTGAGTGCAGTATGTCTTCTGAATGCCTTTTATAGTTTTTGTTTTTGTTCATTTGGTCATTTCTCTGCTTAAAACGTTTAATTTAGGCCAAAAAGAAGTAACATTTTCTGAATAGTCCATACCAATAATAGTCTACTGTGAAACGGCAAGAAATGACTTTTTTAATGAATAACCGTACAGAGTGATGAGTTGAATGCAATACTGTTATTTTTTTTAGTTGAATCATTTGAACGTGTGGTTTGTGGTTCATCGCAGTGCTCCGTCGAGTCATTCTTCAACAACAGACGTGTTAATATTACAGCAATGGTTTTTGTAGCTCCTGTTGCTGTGGGTCGTCTATTAATAGTGGATGATGCTGCAGGCTGTTGTCTGTTTCCATTTACAAACGTCTTCAAAAGCAGTGCACAGCCATGATCTGTTTGGAATCATCCCATCTTAGATGTAGAAATAAAAAGCAGAATGAGTTCATGTCAACAGGTACGCCATTAAAATCATTCATTGAGAGATGTTTGGGGATGCACTAAGCCTGGGGTGTCAAACTCAATTCCACAGGAGGTCAAAACTCAAAGCCTACTCAAAGGTTGTGGGCTGAACTGGACATTTTGATGGACTACTTCTTTGTCATTCTGTCAATGTCCAGCAAAAGCTATATTTTATATAAAAATTGCTGTTGTTAAAATGATGACTTTTGACTTTCTTGGGCCTTTTTAAGGTGTTGTATTGTACAGACGGGGTGTAATAGCTAAAGTGCTGCTATTTTACTCATATATCGGTAAATGATGTTGACTTTCGGTCTGACTCTGGCACCCTTATTATGAATGGTTGTGAATTTTGTGTGTTATACAATAGTTTCCACATTTAAAATTAAAATGCCAGTGGAGTAGTTTGTTAAATACGTAGACCACTGTAAGCACTTTGTTTGATAAGGTCCGTACGGCGAGCCAACCCAATGCTATTTCCCAAACGTTTTCGCGGGCTGTATGAAATTGCAGCATGGACGGACTTAGGCCCCCAGGCCTGAGTTTGACACATGTGCACTAAACAATCCCCGGCGTTTGAGATTATTGTGACTTTAAGTGCAAAGATGCAAGTGCAGACAGTGATAAAGGAGTAATAAGTACAAATGTTAAAGAACTTTGATGTTGATACAATACATATGTTTGCCTACAAACCTACAAATATTAAAGCAAATAAAGAGCCGCAGTCTTGATGAAGTAGCCACAGGCAATACACAGCAACTTAGTTATTCAGTGGAATCACTGCGCCCACGCGGTTTTAGAGGCCTGGCACTCTACAGCATCATCATCGTGTGAATGAGGTGACATTATTTAACTGTGCACCCACTCTGCCAACCTTAGAGTCACATGGAGGCTATTCCAGAGTTGGGGTGCAACTGCGAGAACAGAGCAAAAGCCATTTTAAAAGGTCTGCAAAATATATTTGTATTCTTTTTGACCGGGGATTAGTTTAAAGTTTAAAAGCCCAAATGAGTTACCGCATACACAAGATGTTTTTTGTGAGCAGCACGCAGTCACAACAAAGGGCTGACCTGTCATCTATGGAAGCCATAGCCTCGCTTGAGAGAATTATATTACACATTATCGATACATTTATATATCGTAATACAGTATTTAAAAACACATTTTAAAGGAGCCACATTATAATAATGTCAGTTTCAATACAAATTTAAACTAATACAATTTTGTAACATTGTATACAATATAATATACATTTAGAAACACAGAGATGCCCAACAGAGATTTCAACCTGATAATGGTTTTATTTCATTTGAACATGCATCAGATTACAATTGAGTGCATCACATAATCAGTTCACAGTTCCACATGTCCAAAAGGAGTAGGAAGAAGCAAAGCTTATTAAATCCTACCCCTCCATCTGGTACTTTTACAATCAGTAACTGTTACATTTGTTCACTTCCTGCTTTCCATAATACAATTTAAGGTTTTTTTTTTTTAATAATATACCTTGTACCGAAGTACAAGGTGATATGACCATCCAATGACATAATGGGTACCATAGTAAGTGTCAATATAGTGATATATATAGCACATCATGACTGGTTCAAGACTCTTCATCCTTGTATTTAGCAAACATCAACTGCTTGTATTGTTTCTTGAATTCGCTCATCGTTGTGCATTGTACAAAATAATAATTGACTTTTTAGGCTAGATGATGTTATCATAGCAGTTTTCAAATAAATACATATTTCTATTATGAAATTGCTAGGCAGAGTAATTGTAACTCTATGGAAAATTGTGTGTAGGTTCTGATAATGTTGTTACCGATTTGATATGCCCTAAAAAGAAATGAAGTGAGGATTGTACTTGCCAACAACATACATCATAGCAGCAACACCCAGGTTCAATTCCATGCACCCAGAAGGCTGCTATCTTGTGTTTAATGCTGGTCTTTCAGCGTTCACGCAATTATAGATAATTGAATGTATAAAGGCAGCACAGAGGAAAATGTGTTTAGGACGCCGGCTTCACATCCAGGAGGTTATGGGTTTTTATGTTACTCCCTGTGTTGCATGGCTTTTTCTCACCAAAATCCAAAATATGCATGTTAGGTTTATTGGAGACTTTATATCAGGGGTCTCAAACTCTATCTGGAGTTAGAGTCCGGGTGAGGCTGGGCCACATTAGGTATTGTTTGAACCATCTCCACTTTTCTGATCTATATTGTTAGAATGTTGTATTACCGTGTTAAACCATGCTAAAGTTTCAGATAATGAGGTTTTCGCATTTGGAATTGAGCCCTGTAAGAAGTTTGGGATGGCTCAAAACGTTCGGTTTCAGAAGGCGTGGTCAAACTGGCACTTTGTGATGTCACAGGGGGTTGGACTTCCTTATTTGGTTCAGAGTTAGGAAGCACTTTGGGCGTTTGTCCGACCACCATGCCCGGGGGCTGGCCATGGGTGAAATAAATTAAAGCACACCCTTTTGGCAGGAAACACAAATCAAGAAAGGCGGCATCATTGCTGGACAGACTCCGACAATGAGAGGGAATCCGTCATGTTTGATTGCGAAATTGCCCAGCTGTTAAATTCAGATACTGAACATGAGGACTGTGGCGGATTTGTGGGAGAAGATTATTTTTTTACAAATATGGTGTATTGTTACATAGTAGAATAAAGTTACACTGATATGTTATGTATGGGTTAAGTACGAGAATAGACCCTGTAATTGAGACTTCACCTTATGATGCAGAAAATACGGTTCTTTCCTCCAAGTGTGTAAACGTGGTGTGTGTAAAATTAAAAGTCATAATAAATGACTCCTATTGACGTGACCTTCCTATGACCACAGTGATGAGCTAATTGAACAGTACGCGCTAGAGGCCCAGCCTTTGAGGTTATTTGCATAGATAGCGCCATCGTTATTCATCAAGGACATTTAAAAGGGTGCTTTATCATGTCCAGGGATTCTTATTCTGGATGAATATATTCTGCACCCAACTCATACATCTTCTTCCCTATGTCATTATGTCACTGAATAGAGCCGTTGTCCGCACAAAAGTGCAAACACTGCACTTAAATTGTAAAGCTCCATTCCCTTTTGTGTTGTTGGTATGGCTCATCTGATGGCCATAATTCTTTTAGGGTGTTGGAGAGAGTAACTCCACCCACCAATCGAGAAGAAACCATACTCATGGAGGTTTTGTAGGTGAATCACTGCTAAATTCAAGTGGGTCATTAAAAGCATAAACCTTGACAAGTGGCCTCAGTGGGACATTCTTTGTAGTGGAGTGGGAGGTGAAGAGGTGAAAAGCGTGGAATGGGTTGGGCTTGTGGGTTGTCTTGCATCACACGTGGTTTGAATGTTATACAATGGCTTCAAGTGTGTCTGGAAATAGTAACTTATTTCAAAAGAAGAGCTGGACGAGAGCTGTATCAAAAAGAGCTATACACATATTACATACGTTTGAATCAGAATGGGGCGTTCGAGTGGTTAGTGCGCAGACCTCACAGCTAGGAGACCAGGGTTCAATTCCACCCTCGGGCATCTCTGTGTGGAGTTTGCATGTTCTCCCCGTGCATGCGTGGGTTTTCTCCGGGTACTCCGGTTTCCTCCCACATTCCAAAAACATGCTAGGTTAATTGGCAACTCCAAATTGTCCATAGGTATGAATGTGAGTGTGAATGGTTGTTTGTCTATATGTGCCCTGTGATTGGCTGGCGACCAGTCCAGGGTGTACCCCGCCTCTCGCCCGACGACAGCTGGGATAGGCTCCAGCACCCCCGCGACTCTCGTGAGGAAAAGCAGTAGAAAATGAATGAATGAATCAGAATGGCCTCTACTTGCCACTTATACAACGGTACAAGCAAAAAAAACAGGAACAACGGAGGAGAAAATTACTAATTCCAAACTGTGCTCCTTTGGGGGAGTACAGTCTGGGACTGGCCAAAAAAAATAAAAATCAGCAACATAGGCTCATATAAACACACTTCACAACATGAACTTGGAGACTTGCACCAGGGGACAGGGAAAGGGGAGTGGAGGTACTCAGCCAGCCACAGCAAAATGCAACCTATATTTCAGCATGTGTGTGTGTGTGTGTGTAGGCTGGAAAGTTGCTCCGTCAAGCGCTGCCTCAATTCGCAGGATGTCATCGCGGTAACATAGCAGTTGTCATGGAGATGACCGTGACATGGTAACACAGCAGTTGTCATGGAGACGACCGTGACACAGGCCCAGGAAGAGTAAACAATCAACAGATGTCCTTGAAGAAGGGTGAAGGTTCCTGAGCGTCTCACTGGTGGAGACCTTGGTCGAGGCAGATACTGGGCGGGGGGCAAAATGCAGATTAGATTGCGAGTGCGAGTAGCCGCATTCCAATACACTCTGCTGCTCGTTTTTGTTTTGTCCATTCTGGTTTCTCGATTGATCCATCAATCATGACGGGCAGCTGCTGGAATTCTGTGATACACCAGGGCAGCGCCTCATCCCAATCAGCAACAGTCCTTCTGTCAGGGTTCCAAATCGGTTGATGATTTTGATGTCCTCAACAGAAAGAATATTCGCCAGGCACCCTCGACTTAACTGGCGGTGAACTGACTGGTTTCCCCAAATCCAAGCTTCTCATCGAGAAGAGGGAATATAAGCGAAAGGGGAGTGAAAAAAATGCAAACTCTTTTGTTTAGAACTAATTGAACAATAGTGGATTGAATAAAGGTGCGGGTTTGAAACCCAAACTAGACATTGAGAAGAATGACAAGGCCTGGCGATGAGCGTCAGCTTGAGCTAGTGCTTGTTGATTTATGGCAAGCACCAGGGTTCGTATAAGTGCTCTGTTGTATGAAGTGGTGATTAATTCAAGCCTGGAGTTATTTGTCTCAGCTGACACATGAATCAGGACAGCCTCCCTTCAGGACTTTACCTGTCACACTCCGGCTGCTGATCTCCAGTCATATTAGTGATCAACCTGGCTGAAGATCACACGGGGGTCCCATAGTAAATGCAAATGAAGTTTTTGTCAAACTCAACTTGATATTATCTGATGTTCCCGCATCAGCACAGCACTGTTAACGTCATCAAAACTGCCACCCACTATGAGTGCACTGTACAGCCGTTCAATCAGTGTGTATGTATATATCAGTGACGCTAACGCCATTCTTATATATATATATTATCTTACACTTTGTAGATTAATCATTTGGTTATGCAATTTTTTGTACCGCATTTTCCTCACGAGGGTCGCGGGGGTGCTGGAGCCTATCCCAGCTGTCTTGGGGCAAGAGGCGGGGTACACCCTGGACTGGTCGCCAGCCAATCACAGGGCACATATAGACAAACAACCATTCACACTCACATTCATACCTATGGACAATTTGGAGTCGCCAATTAACCTAGCATGTTTTTGCAATGTGGGAGGAAACACTCAACCGCCGTGCAGCCCCAAAAACACAATTTGATACTGTTAAAATAACTCAACTCAGATAACTCAGATCAATTGAGTGTCTGGAAAAGGTTATAATGGCATTTCTAAAGCTTTGGGACTCCAGCAAACTACAGTGAGAGCTATTATCCGCAAATGTCAAAAACATGTGGGAACCTTCAAAGAAACAAAAATACCCCAATTAGCATTTTATGTCATCATGGGTATGAAGTGCAAATATTACTAATTATTCAATCGTGTTAATACTTCATTTGTCAGACAAACAACCATTCACACTCACATTCATACCTATGGACAATTTGGAGTCACCAATTAACCTAGCATGTTTTTGGAATGTGGGAGGAATCTGAAGTACCCGGAGAAAACCCACGCATGTACGGGGAGAACATGCAAACTCCACACAGAGATGGCCAAGGTTGGAATTGAACTCCGGTCTTCTAGCTGTGAGGCCTGCGTGCTAACCACTCGTCCGTCGTGAAGCTAAAAATATATATTTTATAAATAATTTTAAACCCCTACTGGTATTTTTACATTCATTAGCTCCCTTTGGAACGTTAAGTTGCAGAGTGATGATTTTAGCATGCTTTGTAAGATGACACTATGAGTCAGACTATTGTGTTGAATAATGACATCCTGTGAGTTCCAATGGGTTGACAAGCTCGTCATGACTTTTTTCATAGCTCGTGATTTACTCCTGTCAAAGAAAGACCAACGTAAAGAACGTGTCATTTGCTGGGAACAACCATTTACACTCACATTCATACCTATAGACAATTTGGAGTCGCCAATTAACCTAGCATGTTTTTGGAATGTTGGAGGAATCCGGAGAAAAGTCACGCATGCACGGGGAGAACATGCAAACTCCACACAGAGATGGCCAAGGGTGGAATTGAACCCTGGTCTCCTAGCTGTGAGGTCTGCGGAATCTGAATTTATATGTAAATTGTACAGTTAATCCATGTAGATTGGTATCGGCCCATCTCACTCTTGATGCTCAATATTGGAATTGGCAGAATGAAACTCTAATTGGAATATCCCTATTATAAAGTTATTTATATTTGATTGAGATGAAATAAGTATTTGATGCTCAAGAAGAACTTGATGTTGGCAAGCACTGAGCGGGTTCCTTTAGTTGTCCACCACGTTTACCCACATCTTAGGAGGGATTTCAGTCCTCTCCTTTCCTAATACTGCATATCGAGGCTGTTCTTTTGAAATTTTCATCTCCTTTCTCAGATTTTCATTGAGATTAAGGTTCAGAGATTTGAGCTTTAATGTCCTTATTCTTGAGCCAGTCCTTTGTTTTCTTGGCTGTATGTTCACTGCCATGCCAGAAGCCATCCACGGCATATCTTCCATCTGCTCTGGCTGAAGCTAGGAGGTTGTTATCCAAGATTTTAGAAGAAATGGCCCTGTTCAGTGGATCCTCAAAGCAGTGACTTCACTGCACTTCCTGTACCTTAGCTCCAGCTCCAGAGCCGGCGGGTTGCCAACCCCTGGTATAGGCACATCATACCAACATTGAATCCTTTGCTGACTGAAATGAGCTCTATGGGAGTGCACCGTTGGCATGACATGAACTGGGTGGCATATTTTTCACAATATTTCAAATCCAACTACTTTTGAGCTGTTAAAACATCCAGGTACCAATACATTTATTGTTAACTTTGGCGAGCTCAACCAGAGGGCCAGAAAAGTGCTTTGATGAGCTGAACCTTTCATTTCCAACAATATTGGAAATTCACGATTTTCTAGCCTTCAAAAATTTCCTCAACCTACAGTATTACTTTCATGCTGTGCGGCATTGTGTAGTGAGCACAGTTACGTTATTTGATGAGATTTGAAGAGTTGCTGCTTGAGCAGCGAGCGCCGGCCTTGCTGGTCTAAGCATGTCTTGGCAAATATGAGATTCATTTAAAGTGAAGGTTGCAAGCTGCTTTTGTTTTGAAATTGGTGATGTGAAGCCTTTTTTAGTTGTATTCACTTTTGTTGTAGGGAACTAATTATCTTTCAGCAGCATAGTTGGAAAAGATTTATATGAAGAAAAATATCCCCTTGCCAAACATACTAAGATGCATGTCAAATGGTGCCAAGTTTTTTTTTACCCCATTTGTGTAGGCCTCATCTGTAGCAACTGAATGCATAACCAAGCCATTACTGAATTCAATCTCTTTAACTGCCATTTAAATATGTGATAGTGGCCCTTTGTGTTTTCATACCCTCCATACACACACAAATCAAACTGTATAGAATGGCTTTCGTGAACCTATTGCAATGACTTGCCACTTTGTAGTGGCCTTGACATCATCGTACCCTCGTTTTAATGCATAGAATTAGAACTGAGCTCCAAGAGCAAGAATTTTTACTGGTCATTTATCATCTCCACCTCTAACAACAAAGCCATTTTTCATTGAGTCGAAAGTCGAAACCTTAAAAATGAGAGTCTGTTGTGTTTTCTTTTTTTTTTTTTTTAAAGATCTCTGTGAAATCATAAGTCAGGTTGTCACATATATCTTTTGATACTGATACCTGACACTTATGACCTTGAAATGAATTTGACACATTGGTGAAATAAACGATGAACGAGCTGGAGATTTATAGCTCAGTTGAACATGAGATGACCAAGGACAGCACTCTAACAAATAAAGCTAGAATCTACAAGGCCAGAGCCCGGCCACTGGTATGTGATGTCTGATGCCTGGAATGCTTTGCGGTTATTTCCTAAGCAGGGCGCTACATTAAAAACAAAAATGACTTGCCCATGGGGAATCCTTAAGGTGAGAACTACTTGCCCAAACTTGCCCCATGTAAAATGAAAAGACTGCCATAATGATATCATATATCAATATGTATATGCTGATAATTCATCAGATAATAGTACTGATGTATTGTATTTGGAGGAATGTCTGAAAAATTGATGATCTTATTATCACATACTATTTAATCATGAGCTTATTATCACGTACGATTTAATCAAAAGACCATTTTGTTTCCATAAAAGTTTCAGTTTATTACATGTATTATATCTAAACAGTGTAAACACAATAATTGCAAAAATATTTCAACAATAATATGTTGACAGAGCACAGACAGCAGCAAAACAAACGCTGTGTGTTCACGCTCGTGCGCTGTTCTCTGATTGGTTGTTTCACAGGCATGATACCAGAGCAGGGCGCTCTGAGTGGACAGCTACGGGGGCTGATACTGGACATGGTTAAACTCTATATTTTATCAGTATTGGATCTAATCGGTGGTGTTTCATTGTGACCACTTCAAATTGTCACAGCAATGTGATTCACTCACCTGTGCCATCCTTTGATTTGCTGCCGCTAATAAAATACTCATTTAGGAGGCACTGGTTCATCACTTTTTGGTGTTTTCCTTCACAAGTTGTTGAAGAATTAGACCATGTTGGCAGGGATGCCATGATAGATGTTTTCCTAGTCAAACCATCGCTGATTGGTTGATCGCGAACTAGAACGGGTGTGGGTAAAATGCGGACTGTGGATTGCGGACCGCGGTCTAAATAAACGATTCTGATTGGTCCATTTCAAGATTTGCAAGGATTGGTTTGCAAATTACCACCGGAATTACGCAGTCCGTGTTTTACCAACACCCAACAAGAACCGCTTTTAAAAAAACTCTTTGCAGTACGGCATGCCAAAGTGCACTTGCCCGACGGGAATATCACTGATTGGATTTACTTGCCCGAATTTTGTTTTAACTTGCCCCGGGCCATCGGTACATCGTTATTGTCGAGCCCTGCTAAGTATAAAGTATTGATGTTTATTTCACTGTGATGCTGCTAGATGCATTTCACAAATTAATTCAATTCATATTTGCAATACAAAGGTGAAATTTGGAAATAATTCCAGACTACGGACATACATACTAAGCTTGTTGCTCTGTGGAGCACATCATCACTGGCATGCTGATATTATTATTAATACTTTAAATGTGTCTGTCACCAGATCTGGTGAGATTATACCATGACAAGATGTATCCTTTAGAAAGCAAAGGTTTTATGGGTAGTAGGCTTGGGACATTAATTAATTAATAACACAATAAAAGAAAATGAACTAATTTTGCCGGTCTCAATATATTGCCATTGGCATGTCTGTTTTCCGTTTCTATCGCCTCTGAAACAGCTAAAATAATGCATAAGGCTAAAAACAACCAATTACCTAAAAATGTAGTCCAGTACTTCTCTACAAGAGAGGAGAAATATGATCTCAGGGAAGAACTAAATTTGAAACACTTCTATGCTAGGACTATGTTAAAAAGCCATAGCATTTCAGTATGTGGAATCAAACTATGGAATGGATTGAGTAAGGACCTCAAACAACGCAAAACGATGAGCCAATTCAAGAAACAATACAAGCAGTTGATGTTTGCTAAATACAAGGATGAGGAGTCCTGAACCAGTCATGATGTGCTTTATATATCACTATATTGACGGTTACTATGGTAACCATTATGTCATTGGATGGTCATATCACCTTGTACTTCAGTACGAGGTACATTATTAAAAAAAACTGTATTATGGAAAGCAGGAAGTGGACAAATGTAACAGTTACAGTTATTGTAAAAGTACCAGATGGAGGGGTAGGATTTAATAAGCTTTGCTTCTTCCTACTCCTTTTGGACATGTGGAACTGTGAACTGATTATGTGATGCACTCAATTGTAATCTGATGCATGTTCAAATGAAATAATAAAACCATTACCATTACCGAACAGGAAGGAAGAGGTTTCCTTCTGTCTATTGGTTTCAGCACCTTGGCACCTTTCTTCCATAGAACAACAGAACGAAGGGAGCGAGCCCTTTCGTCAGTCTTACAGTCTTTGTCTCATGACACCCCAATCACAGACATAATGTGAGTCAAAATAATTTCGAGATTTCGCACCTTCTCAGTCAGCGATCCATGCTGAGTAACAAGGTCCATTGTGACCTTGTAGAGGGTTTGCACAAAGCCCTGAAAGCTAGGAAATGTCTGCAGCTGTCAAATTCTAGGACAGGACAGCCACATGTGAATCCAGTTTTGTGCACACAAAGGGTATGTTTTTTTTTTTTATCCCTTAATTCCCCAAAGGAGCCCCCCCTCCACCCCCCATCATCACAAGGTTCATCCAGCAACATCATTTCCAGACAGCTCTGCAATTCAGCACGGCCTCTTTCTTTCCTCTCCCTCCCCACTGATCACATCCTCAGCATAATAAGTGTCTGTAGCAGTCACGCCATGGCAGTCTGTGACCCTCTCTGTCATCAGGAGCGTAACCCGTACCTCTGCCTCAGAGCAAGACCAATTTACAACTACCCCCACCCGGTCTAGCAGCCCGTCCACGTTGCGATGCTGCCATTAGCTGTGTTGTTGTTTGTGACCCCTTGCCCTCCAACGAAGGGCATTATGAATACAATTATGCATCCAAACACTTTGGCTCAGAACACTTTTTTTTTATCACCCACTCTTGAGTTATAGAGTGATTATCAAGGTGTTCCAATGTTGGACCACTTGCCTCAAACGGAATGTCTGTTCTCTCCCACTCGCCAAGGCGGGTTCGTCTTTCAAGGGACACCTGAAAATGCGCAGTGCAGCGGGGGCTCCCGCTGCGAGGGCGGCTGTTATTGAAGTGGAAATGACAGTCGGGACTCTGGGGTCCAGGCTGCCAGGCACTGAGACTGAGAAATCGGGGAGAGGAGGCAGCCGTCCTCTCCTGAGGCAGAGTTTTGCGGGGCGGGTTGAATTTTCTCACCTTGACGTGTAATTAGGCTAGAAGCGTAAAGACAACATTAACATGAGTGCGCTTCAAACGGCATAGTTTGATTATTTCATTCCAGTGACATTTGGATATAACTTTTGCAGAAAGTCTCACGTTTTGTCTTGTTTTCAACGTAATCCTTTGCTGAAAGAAAGCACATACGTACATTGAATGAAAAGAAACAGCACTGATAGCACTGATAGCAGTGGGATGTACCTTTGCTATAACCGCCATTGAAAAACTTCTTTTGTGTGTACATGTTGCTTACAAACTTAATCTTTTATGTCATTTTTACTATTTTGCTGTGCAGCCTTGATTAATCCCCTCAGGATTACCCCTAAAATTGCAATGTCATATAAGGCAGAGGTAATGTATTTCAGGATGTTGTGTGTGTGGCACAGTAACACTACACAATCAATTTGCCTTTCCAAGAGCTCAGGCTTGTGATTGGCTCAGCAATCAAGCCTCTTCATTTCCTGTGAATGGTTACAATGGGGCTTCAGTCTGGTGACAGGCTAAGGGGCAGGACCTGGTGTCAAAAACGAAGATGAAGAGATGTTTTCCTCTTTATCAGTGTTATCAATGGGTGCTATTGTATACATGAAATCATGAAATGGTGTTTTTTTTTTTTTTTTACTTTTTACTTGACCTTCAACTTCAGCTGCAGGAACACATGGTTATTGCTGCCACCCCCTGCTTCCTGTCTGTATGCACAGTTTCATTACTGTCTCTCTCTCTCTCTCTCTCCCAAGGCTTTTTAAAAGTGCTATTAATTTAATGCTCAAGAGTGCATTATTACAGAGTGATTTTAAGCAGTGGCTGAGATGAATCATTGCATTTACACAGGAGATCAGCAACCCTGTTAGATTCTTGACTGAACTGTGGCTATGTGATTGACAACAGTGTTATTATAGTTATATAAAGAGATGAAAATAAAATTTAGTGTGTTTGAATAGTATAGTTCAGTAGTACTGACACAACATGATGGAGATGGACAGAAACAATAGTGTTAAAGGGGACCTCGGCTCATTTTTCAATGCATTGTTTTGAGTAGTGGACTCCCATAGAGCAGCTACACACAATAACAGAAAATAAAACTGAAAATATTTTAGATTTTGCAGAATCTGAACCTATTCCAGATGGATTTCTTTTGATTTCTGCTTCCTGCC
This sequence comes from Doryrhamphus excisus, assembly GCF_037039965.1. NCBI lineage: Eukaryota > Metazoa > Chordata > Actinopteri > Syngnathiformes > Syngnathidae > Doryrhamphus > Doryrhamphus excisus. The sequence continues at coordinate 7,388,177 of NC_136371.1, read as the reverse complement.
AAAATGGTCTCTTTTCATTTATGTGATTGGTCACACGCCCAAAGTGCTTCCTATCTACGAACCATTTAAAGAAGTCTGCCATGTGTGACATTGTGACATCACAAAGGAACAGTTTTACCACAACTTTTGAACCGAACATTTTCATCCCAAATTTGTTTCAGGGCTCACTTTCAAATGTGCAAACCTCATTATCTGAAAATTTGCTGTCATACCTGGGAGACTTTATGGCATGTTCTGCTCTTGCAGATATCTGCAGCTGTGTGTCGTACGGAAGGCACGTTAAGTCTCACTCAACTTCTTGCTCAAGCTTGATAAAATTGCCCAGAATCACTTGCCACATAATAGTATTTTTGTATAATATACAGTATAGTATAGTATTACATCAAGTGTAAAATAAACCCAAAGTGAATTTCTTAGAATGCCAATGTTTTAATGATATTTGCAAGAGATAACATTAATAAATTCAATCGACTCATCCTCTGATGTTAGTGGTGACAAAGAAACCCTAAAATAACACCCCATTTAAAATATAATTAAGGATTAAATATTGAACCACTTTGAAATATTCATGAATACGTTATACATTACATCATCTCAGCTACAGTAAAAGCCCTTGATCACAGATGCTTATCATGGATGAACTGAGAGGGGAGGGAGTAAAACTTGGTGTATAACACTATCTCTATAGTGCAGTGCTTGTAGAATCATGTAAGCCATTAATGGGAGCTTGGAATGAACATCTTGTTCATTGAAGCGATGCTGGCCAAATTTGGGATCAGATATCAGAAAAAAAAACGGTATAACCCCTGTGATCCGATACAAAAACTCAAACTATGCTGAGTTTAACGTTGAGTGACAAGCCATCATCTTCTGTGAAACCAGCCAAAGCTTTTCGTTATAAAGACAAGACGATGGAGAGGAAGCCGACAAGGAAGAAAAAAGAAGGGCATCAGGTTTGCGCTGTGCAGCTTCGGGGCTGCTGAATTAACTTGAGATAATGAGTCGTTTAAAAGCGATACATCTCCGACACAGATTAGTGCTGCTGTGGCAAGTTTTGCCAAATTGGCAATGCATTAGTTGGATGTATTGTAAGGAACGTCGGAGGGAACGTGAGCACATTTTTACTTGGTTTCACATACTTTGCATCGATTTAAACAGGTGACCAAGAACAGTGATCAGCCTTTTTTGGTGTGGGTTACATTGGAACCTTGGTTAGTGTCATCAATCCCTTCCAGAAGATCAAACTCAAACCAAAACATTCATTCATTCATTTTCTACCGCTTTTTCCTCACGAGGGTTGCGGAGTGTGCTGGAGCCTATCCCAGCTGTCTTCGGGCGAGAGGCGGGGTACACCCTGGACTGGTCGCCAGCCAATCACAGGGCACATATAGACAAACAACCATTCACACTCACATTCATACCTATGGACAATTTGGAGTCGCCAATTAACCTAGCATGTTTTTGGAATGTAGGAGGAAACCGGAGAAAACCCACGCATGCACAGAACATGCAAACTCTACACAGAGAGAGTGGAATCGAACCCTGGTCCTCCTACCTATGAGGTCTGCGCGCTAACCACTAGACCGCCGTGCCGTCCCCCAAACCAAAACATGATTTATTTAATTTGTGGTGATCAGCGATTGCCCGATACATGTGAAACCGGTTTTATCTACCGAGAAAAATGAATACTTGGAAAACTGCTCAAACTGTTCTCGGTGCAATGTCAAAAATGACATTTCTGTAGTATAAATGTTCAGTATAAGATGAATTAGCTTGCCCTACATGTCCGCTTGATCTCTTTACAGAAGGTAATTAAGAGTCATTAATACATTTTCTGCAAAGGCTTTGTTCATTTTCCATTTCATTACTCCGAAAGTACAATGTTGGGTTGATGGTCACGTGTTTGAACAAGACACTGAAGCCTCATGGGCTTTAGAACATTGTAAGATTATTTATAGGGCAAAGCTTTGAACAAAGATCATTTGTCAGTGGTGCAAATTGATCAGTAAGAACCGGTTCATTGAATTTTCAAAAAGCCACTTGTCATATTCAAAGTAACAGTAAGGGTTTAGTGTTTTTGGATTTTTTTGTGTACACTGCAAAGGCAGTACAGTACAGTATGTACCTTTTTACCATCCAGTGGAAGAGCATTTCATTGTCCTGCCTGTCATGATGGTACACGTAGAGTTGCAGGAAATAAATTATATTTTTCCCCCAATTAGTTGGAAGAATGATCCAATGAGTTGGATCATTTCCTGTCACAGCACACTAATAATTGGGAATCCCATTGTTGACGTGGTAATGGCAGAGATGCTGATCTCCGTGGAGACAAATAATTTTTGAAGGGGACCTGTACTGTTTTTTTTTTCACTTTTCTGACCTATAAATGTAGTTAGAATGTTGTATTCTTGTGTTAAACGATGCCAAAGTTTCAGATAATGATGTTGGCCCATTTGGAAGTGAGCTCTGAAAGAAGTTTGGGATGGCTCAAAACGCTGGGTTTCAGAAGGCGTGGTGAAACTGCCCTTTTGTGATGTCACAGAGGAGTGGACTTCCTTATATGGGCCTGGCTCTAAGCCAGATCTCTGCCCTCCCCCAAGATCTGCTTCCTTCCACCCTTCCCCAAACTGTCCTTCTCTGTTTACGTTGTTATAGCAAAGGCTTGTAGGGGAAAGAAAAATATTTTAATCTGTCAACGGCATTTCACATTGGACTGTTTCGTGAACATGGGCCAATATGCAGCTCGCCGACAAACTCGCTGAAGCCCGACTCTGTTCCAAAGTTACTTGGTTGTGTCAAAGACTAAGTAACAATTCATCAGTGCAGTAGCTGTCTTTATTCTTTGTAAGTCATGGAGCATAATGCTGTGGAAAACCTAATGCTAAAATGCTAAAGCTACTTACCATTGAGAGACGTCTCTTTTCTTGAGAATCTTTGGACTGTCCAGTCTCTACTCCTGGATCGGATTCGTGATCCATGTAACGTTAGCGGTACAAACCAGAATTCCTTCTATGCACTCGGGAGTGTGACCAACCACAGCAGAGTGGGCGTGCCTGGAGGTGAGCTGTGGATGGAATACATTAAAACTGACCGCTTTTGCAGGAATCATGAAAGTCAAAGAAATGCAGCTGAATATGTGTAGATTCAAGAAGCACTAGAAAGCTTTCTGTGCTGGTTATTTTGTGTAGCTGCTCTATGGGAGTCCACAAGTCAATGCAAAGGGGCGAAAAATGGGCATAATAGGTCTCCTTTAAGTTTTTTTCAAGATCAAATTATTATATATCGTCGGTTTAAACGTCTGCCAGTAATTACATGAATACAAAAATGTCTGCCACACATTGGCCTGCAGTGGTCAGCCAGGGGATCAAGGGTTCAAATTGCTATTTGGGCATCTCTGTGTGGTGTGTGCCTATTTTCCCTGTGTAGGTTTTCTTCCTCCCCCATTCCAAAACTATGCATGTTAGGCTAACTGGAGACTTTAAATTGCACGTAGGCGTGAATGTCAATGTTAGTGCTTGTTTGTGAACATGTGCCTTGCGATTGGCTGGTGAACAGTCCAGTGTCTACCCAGCCTTTCGTTTCACTCAGCTGAGATAGGCTCCGGCTTACCCGAATGTCTCTAATGAGGCCAAGTTTTTGTTCAGGATGAGCGGTGTGGTTGGACGGACAGAAGATACCTGAACATTTAAACTAAAATGCACATTCCCATTTTGTGGGTGGTGTCACTCTGAAGGAGAGTTCAAGAGTGCAGCCATCACTCAAACCAAAGTGGAAAGTTCCTTTTTGTGCGCCAAAGTGCCGAAGTTCTTCATGTGTAGGTAAACAGACTATGGTGACTTCCACGCAGGGAATAAGTGCGCTGTCTTCATCCCACGAAAAAACAGATGATTTCTCCTCCGAAGAAACTTTAATAGCCTGCAGTCTGCTACCAATCCCCTGTGACATTAGCAGACATTCCGAGGGTTGATATTTGTGTCTTTCAAAAATCCATTTAAAAAACAAACATACATCACGCTGTGATTGAGATATTTGAGCTCAGGTTTTGTTTTGCGTCTGCCTTTTTTTGCGTGCAATCTGGCCATATTCATTTCAACGTTGACAGTTTGATTTCTGGATATTGTTCCTTTGTGACCGACTGACACAAACTCTTTTTTTTTTCTTTGTATCTGTCAACACGCACAGATTCTGGTTGCCAGTCTGTTTGTTGAAACGTCTGTCACCTGTAAGCGGCGCAGTTCCCATTACGGCTTTTCGCATATTCACTTTGATGTCACCAATATGTCAAGGTGAGTCCAAACCCAGAGGCAGCCACGTGCTCAGACATCCTGAGCTGTTAATGAGCCAAGCACACTCCAAAAACCTGAGTGCTGCGCTACAGGGACACCCGCCTTCAGATATACCCACTCCTGTTTACAACCATGTTTGTACCTTTTTGTGTTTGTATTTTTCTTTCTTTGTTGGGGCTTTTTTTGGAGCAAACCTAGCTAAATTCCCATATCAGATTTTTCAATAATCAGAATTAGAAAAGGGTTTATTGCCAGATATGATCAAACACATACTAGGAATTTTGTTTTGGTGAAGTAGGTGCAGACACATCTATTAAAAAAGAATGAAAAATACAAAATATACACAATACAGTAAAAAATATATGTACACAGTCTGTTTTTTGTTGTTATTCCGGAAGTGCAGCCTGATTGTTTTTCCTAAGAGTCCAAACTGGGCGTTACCTTGGGTGTCCTGAAAGGCGCTTTTAAATAAAATGTATTTTTATTATTATTATTATTAATGTAACGCATATAGTGAAAGTGTCAAAGTGGCAGGATGAGGTAGAGGTGGGGTGTGAAGAGTGTCAGGGGGGGGTTCCGGGCCTTGTTGATGAGGCTGACAGCAGACGGGAAGAAACTGTTCTTGTGACGTGAGGTTTTGGTCCTGATGGACCGCAGCCTCCTGCCATAGGGGAGCGTCTCGAAGAGTCTGCGTCCGGGGTGAGAGGGATCGGCCACAATCCTTTCTGCACGCCTAATATACGTTGTAGCAGTTTTGACACCACATGTTTGCCTTGGCACATTGTGGAATATTGCACTACCATAATGCATAGTAATATTATTAGAGTTTTTAAAATAAGTTAATTGTTATTTTTCTAAATGCCAAAGGGTCTTTCTGCGGTGTGGTGTCATAATATACATAATACATCACAATACATTGCACAGCCTTGCAGATACAGAAAAACTGACACCCACGACTTGAAACATGGCTTTATTCTTTACTTTGGTTCTACAAATGTCAGGATTGCAGAGATGTCTGGTCCATTTCAATACACCCAGCCCCCAGTGACCACTGGAGACATAAACCACCATGAATGAAGCAGCATAGTTGAGAGGACATAGCCTGCAGTGTGTGTTGTCATGAAATCACTCACTAGCTGTTACCCTGGAATGAATATCAGAAATAATTGGCTATTAGTGTATCTGGGGTAAAAGAGCATAATGAATCATGTTTTCAACCAGCGCTGTTGTTTGTCCATCTCAGGTTTTTTTTTTTTTTTTTTTTTCAGCAACACACATAGTGTGTTTGTGTGTTTTGCATTACAAAGTCACATTGACAGTCATTACTATGCAGTAGGCGACCGACATGGTATTAGGTTCCCCTGCAGCAGCGGAGCTCCTCCTCACCTGCTCTTAATAATACTATGAAACGGTTCTGTACATCAAAAAAAATAAAATATAACCTTAATGGGGCTCATTTTATAATATTGATTCATATTTCTTCACATTTACATTTAAATTAATCTGTATCATGAAGTCATTTTTATATGTTGTCATAAGTGTATATTTATATTAGGAGTGAGGACTTCAAATTTGAGGTATTATTGGAACCGTACATTAAGTGCTTATCATATAGTACCTTGCAATCCAAGCTAACAGCGTCAGCGAGTGACAAGTAGATGTTTTTTACATCATAGTTGAACAGCTATGGCGCCTTCTTAATATCCAAGCAGCAGCTGCAGTAATTCTATATTTGATCAAAGTTACTTAGTTACGTAATTTTATCAGATCAAAACACATGGCTGTTCGGAATTCTCTGCGCCTTTAATCACCTTTACGAGGAATTACCATCAACATTAAGAATGGCAATTTGCTCGGAGCATGTGTCTGACTACAGTGCACCATGGCGGCCACAACAAGTGGCTTCCTCCTCTTTGTATTCCTGATCTTCTCGGGCTGCCCGGAGTGTGTGTCTGACATGACGCATATCGGGCTGACCATAACTCTGCTTCTTAACACATCAACTATTGGAAACCAGCATTTCAAGAAATGCTGCAAATGTTCGACAAACAGTATAAATTACCTGTAAAAAAAATACATGTCAAAAGTGCCAATTTTGCGACTTTAAGGAGTGAAAGATGACATTCATTCATTCATTTCCTACCGAGGGTCGCGGGCATGCATTTTAAACGCAATTATATACCATAATTTCGATGTGTATGACATTAGGTTTTATCATAACAGTGGTTTATTTGGTCAATTTAAGAAAGTGTTGAAAATATCTTGCAAATTTATATTTCTGCCTTTGTGTCCACACTGTAAGGACACCCTATACTATATATTTCTGTGTTTTTCCTGTATGGCAGTCAGCCTCCACTCTGATGAAATATACAGTAATTGTCCATTTGGAGCACTCCAGTTGAATGGATCTTGCTAATTGGGCCCACATTGAAAACCACAATTAGAACTGTGGCCACAAGAAAATGCGTTTTACCTCACTGTCTCTCTGTTTTTCCTCTCATTGTTAGTTCTTAATGTATTTTTGTTTTAACCACATTCTGTGCATGTTCAAGCTTTATATCTAACTATTAGTGTCCTCAAATGCATGTCTAATTGGACGATAAATGAATAAATACTCAGTTTGCTGAGTGAAAAGGTACAAGCAACAGTAGATCTGGCTTTTTGTTTCATTCTGCTCAATCTTTTACCTGAAATTTGTGGTTAAGTGCTCAGACAAGCACGCCCCTACATGCTTTTGTCTGTAATGGAAGGCTTGTATGCACAACTTGATTTCTATGTCCTGATCCATTCACATATTAATGTTCTGGACTATTGTTGAAGGAAAATTTTGCGATTTAAAAATTCTACTTTGCTCTTAGAATTAACATGAAGGGAGAGGACTCCCTTTATGCAAATTAATGTCAGTGAGGGTCTGCACTATTCAGCACCTCCTCTGCCTCTTCTGTGTCTAAGGCACATCTTTAATTTCCTCTTCCATTCACCCCACATCAAAGCTCATATTGCAGCAATTATCGCAGGCTTACTGTCAAAACGCAAACTTGCTGGATATTATTTTTGTTATTTTGCTGTAAAGGAACAAATTAATGTACATCATTCTATCAGCCATGTTTTTTTTCCCACTGAGCATGTAAACTCCAAAAATAACAATCAAAAGAACTGATGCAGAACATCTTTGTGAATTAGACTCATCATGTCACTCTTGTACCGCTAAAAATGTACAATGCCAACATCAACTCAGTAAGATGGAACACAAATGCCCCCACAAAGGAAACCATATTCTGCAGATTACAAGCTGCATTTCTGTAACAGCTTCCAGTAACACTTCAGCAGATAGTACAGCTTCGCCCATGTTCACAAACCTGTCTTATATTTGTTCTCTTCCTGGTCAGGAATCTGAAATTCCAACCACGTCTGCCTGATGTTTGCCTCTTTACGCAAGTTCAAATCTGAACAAATATTTCCTGGAAGCCATTAGCATTATGACAATCCTAGAGTTTATACCATCCCAAACTCGCAAACGTCATTATCTGAATCCATCATTCCAACAACATTTATAGGTCATAAAAGTAAGCATAGTAACCCCCCTTTAATAGTCTTATGTTTTGTCCATTTAGCCATTTTTATGATTGAAAATGCCCAATTTAGGCAAAAAAAACATGTGAAAAAACTTAAATATGCATTAACAAATAAATTCATACATTTTGAAAAACCGTGATACGTTGAAGCTACAAATTTTGAACCGGAAATTTTTTGGACGACTTTTTGTGAGGAGGCAATGTACTCTGCTTGTACTGGTAACAACCATTTGACTCATTTTAATCAAGCACCATCAACATTCCCTGCTGGACAACTTTTATAGTTCTTGCCACAGGTGTGTCTTTAATTCCCCCCCCCCCCACACACACACACACAAATAGCTGTCAATACTGTGAGTATTTGAGCAAATAGCAATTAGCCTAATTAAACCGAGACAGATTTTCTGTTAACACTTAACATTGACAATGGGTATTTTAATTAGATGTTGAAGGAGCATCACTTCTTGGATGCTAACAAATAAAACCCTGAATTTATTATGTGTATGGTTGGAGGGAAAATGTGATTGTTTGAACTTGTTATGGTGATATTAATCGTGTTGCGGTGGGATGAAGTACAGTGAAGACTCATTTTAGGTCGCATTATTGTATTGCTCAAGGCATGATCAATACTTTTCAACAAGATTTTAACACGGTGACATAAACATACTGGCCTACACCCGTGTGTAGTTTGCTTTTGTTCCAATACCGAGAGGCTCCATCGTCAGGGAAGGGCCAGAGTTCCACTTTTTCTGTACGCTGTGACCTTTTTCAACAAGATAGAAGTGGTGATTATCGCAACAGAAAACCTTGGTTAGCAACTGGCAATGGCATGCACTTAGAGAAGGCTTTTTTATTGTATGCTTAGCTTTCTTTTTTGCACACTGCAGCGAGTGTGATTTTTCATGGAGAAAAACATTTTGTTCTCTTGCTGATACTATAACACCCACCTTGTCTCACCATGAAGCTGCTCTGATGAACTCTGTTGCAAAAGCGCTTTTAATTTTGTTGTGGTTACAAAATGAGGCAAAGTCATTCCAGGCGCTGCTTAAAATTCAGATGTCAACATCATTTGACTTTGTTTTTACTGAAACTGAAAACACCTGTATGAATAGCAATGTGTATACTTATAGGACAGTCGTGGGCTTTTTTTACACACTGAAAAGAACCCAACATCAGTTAATAGACACTTAAAGGTTCTTTATTATGCAAAATTGACTTTTTAATGTCCCTTGAGCCTGTTTCTGACCGCTGCGTGTAAGGAAACTGAGCTGTATCCTCCCCCTCCCTTGTTTATTCCACTGAGGAACAAACAAGGGACATCATGGCCAAACACTTGAGTAAACACTTGGGTATTCTTATCACTAACACTCATAAATCTCAGAAAATACGCTGAAATTCTAAATTGCGTGGTGTCTTTGAATACAACCCCTCATCACTCATAATAACACGGTTAAAGTGTGATTTAGTAAATGTTTGGCTACTATTGGGAAAAATATAACTTCTTCTTCTTTCTTTTTGGGGCTTTTCCACAGCAAATCAATCTCCTCCATCCAACCCTGTCTTCTGCATCTGTCTCTCTCACACCAACTACCCTCATGTCCTCCTTCACTACATCCATAAAGCTCCTCTTTGGTTTCTTCTCCGCCTCCGACCTGGCAACTCTAAACGCAGCATTCTTCTACCAATATATTCACTATCTCTCCTCTGGACATGTCCGAACTATCTCAGTCTGGCCTCTCTAACTTTATCTCCAAAGATAATGTACTCGTTCCTGATCCTATCTATCCTGGTCACTCCCAATGAGAACCTCAGCTGCCTCATCTCTGCTACCTCCATTTCTGTTTCCTGTCTTTTCTTCTCTTCTTCCGGTTTGCTTGGACCTGTTATATAAATACAACTAACTATATATAATTATGTCTCGTCATTTATCTTTCGGTTACTAAAATCAGGGAAAAATGTTATATTTCAAGTTAAACATAAAAAAAAAAAAAATAATTTTAAACTTGTTTTGCAATGCACTTTTACTGAATATATGTTACACATTAAGACATGCATGTGGACACAAACACACTGTTTGCTGTATCCATCTCACTTCTTTAGTGTTGCAGTGTGACACCAGCAAGCAAAAGCACCATTTAAGGTCATTACCTCTTCCCTGAATACTCCATCTTGACTAGTTTGCTCAGGGTGAGAAATTAAGCTAATTACAGTGTGTGAACCCAACTGAGTGTGACTGATGAGTTAAGCCATGTTTCTACCACAGCATGGTTTGGAATAATAAGCCCTGCTCGGGCTTTCATTTCCACCGTGGGCTTTATAGACAGGCTGTTGATCATGCCCTCCAGCAATACTAAAAGCATGACATCATAAAATAGGAGGACGGCAACATTGGATGCAAATGTAATTTTGCTTGTGAAAAGAGCGGTATGGTACACTTTTGTTATTTTGTACCCTCTTGAACTGAGCCTGTTTTGCTCTCTCTTGTCTGTATTGCTCACTGGAAACAGGGATTTTAATGTGTTTTAATCACAAATCACTTTAAAAATCCTTACCCACTTTTAAGGGCTTGAGACTTACCTGCCCTGATGGGTGGAATATTTTTTTTTACTGAGCAGCATGACCTCTGACCACACCACCTGCTGCCTGGAGGTTGCAGCCTCACCTGCAAGTCCTTGTGACAGCTGGGGGGGGGGGGCGAGTCCAAGGGGGTTATCACGCCATCTTAGCGCTTCTGAGTAGCTAATGTGCTCTTGGTGACTTCGGGAGAGTGTGCACACTTGGAAGGAAGAGCGTGTCAGCGACATGAATATTTATCCACCTTTCGTGGCATCATCTAGCCATCATTTGCATGTATTACTATTATTTATTCATCCTGAGATTTTTTTTTATCCATCAGACAGGCAATATGAATCATATCTCCCTTTGAAGAAGATCTAAGAATGGGAAGTTTTAAATAACCTTGGGTTAAATACCAGGCAGATTTGGGGAGCGATTTAAAGGAAGTGAACAGGAAGTGAACAGTGATTCTAGGGAGGATGGATATCCTGAATTTAAAAAGATAACACAGAGAAGTTATATCAGATTGGTCTACTGGAGGATATGCAATGCTACATCCAGGTGTTCCATACAAAAGCCCAAATTATGTCCAAATAACTTACATGTGGCGGCACGGTGGTCGAGTGGTTAGCACGCAGACCTCACAGCTAGGAGACCAGGGTTCAATTCCACCCTCGGGCATCTCTGTGTGGAGTTTGCATGTTCTCCCCGTGCATGCATGGGTTTTCCGTGGGTACTCCGGTTTCCTCCCACATTCCAAAAACATGCTAGGTTAATTGGTAACTCCAAATTGTCCATAGGTATGAATGTGAGTGTGAATGGTTGTTTGTCTATATGTGCCCTGTGATTGGCTGGTTTGATTGACCAGTCCAGGGTGTACCCCTGGAAAAATGAATGAATGAATAACTTACATGTAGTCCACTAAACTGATACTATAATAGAAAGATATATTAGGTTAATTTAGCAATAATAATCAGCTGAAGGTATATTTGTGATATTTTATAATGAATTTGATCCGTCTAACGAAACAATCTTCAATTCAAATCAGGTCGGTGCCACAGAGGCATCATAACAGCGACATACATACAGCACTTGCAGTAAAAAGACATAAATAAAGATAAAAGATGGACGACAGGACAGGCTGTTAATAAAGACAATCGCTGCTGGGATTAAACCGTCCCTTATCTCTTGGTTCTGCATTTTCTGACCACCAGTCTCTGTCCTGATGCCAGATACTGGAACAGATGGTTCACAGGGTGCAGAGGGTCCTGCATAATCCTAGAGCTGAATCTCCGCAGCTGCTTGGTGTAAAGGGACTCCAAGCTGGCCTGTGACTGTCCAATCCACTTTCCAGAGCATTTGATGAGCTGACTGAGAGCAGTCTTACTTTTTACAGACATTTTCAAACCGAGGCACTAAACAGAAAGATAAAAAATGTGATAAAATGAGATAAAACATTGTCATAAGGCCCAGGTATTTGTACTGGGTCACCCGCTCCACAGTGCCCCCATTGATAGAGATTGGGTCAACACTGTGGTTTTCTTTTCTAAAATCAATCACCAAAGCATACATTATGGTAATGGTAATGGTTTTATTTCATTTGAACATGCATCAGATTACAAATGAATGCATCACATAATCAGTTCACAGTTCCACATGTCCAAAAGGAGTAGGAAGAAGCAAAGCTTATTAAATCCTACCCCTCCATCTGGTACTTTTATAATCAGTAACTGTTACATTTGTTCACTTCCTGCTTTCCATAATACAGTTTAAGTTGTTTTTTTTGTTTTTTTTTAATAATGCACCTTGTACCGAAGTACAAGGTGACATAATGTGTACCATAGTATAGTGATATATATAGCACATCATGACTGGTCCAAGACTCTTCATCCTTGTATTTAGCAAACATCAACTGCTTGTATTGTTTCTTGAATTTGCTCATTGTTGTGCATTGTTTGAGTTCCTTACTCAATCCATTCCATAGTTTGATTCCACATGCTATATATAAAGGACAAAAGGACATTTAATGTCATGGAGCTGTACTGAATAAATAAAGAAGATGATTGTAGCGTAACTGTGTTAGTTCGCAAAGAACTACAGTCACCCGGTGATGACATCATAGAAGGGGGACGGATTATTTCAGGTTCTGGTTTACATTTTGTATTAAAGACACGCTACCAAGACGGTGTCCAAGAAGTGAGGGACAATTTCGGCACAACTTTTCATCAAAAAACGGGGGTGTGAGGTCTGATGGAATTAATTTTTGTCATCTTTTGGTTAGAACATGGTACCCGCTGACTTGTCTTCTCGTCCTCACCTGCTTGAGTAGTACACATTGTGTTCCCCAGCTGGAGGTGCTGAAGCTGCAGGTCGTCAGCTGGAAATGTGTGTGTTCATATATGTGTGTGTGTGTGTGTGAGAGAGAGAGAGAGAGAGAGAGAGACACACAAAATAAGGACGCTGCATGTGGTATCAACTCAGGATCAAAAGCGTAACCAGCAACAGCACAAGCTTGGACAACCAGCTGTGTCGACACTTGTGTGTGTGTGTGTGTGTGTGTGCGCGTCAGGACCTCTGTGAGCATTTCATCCCAAAAAAAGAACAACAGAGGACACCTGAGTGCTGTTTGGGTCGTGCCTGCAGTTTGCATTTCCCTGCTGCGTGACTGTTGCCCCTAGGTTGTACGTTATCTGGACAGGCGTAGTTGTCAGTGCTTGGCTACATAATGGGATGTGTTCAGCCTGTTCATGTCGGTCCTGTCTGCCTGCGCCAAGATGCTGTTCTGATAACTGCTTAATCCTCGATAGCTCAACAGCAGTGCAAAAGTCAGCCAGTAGACAACAGCTTCTGTATGCACATGTGGGCGGGTGTCAACTTGAAAGAAAATGGGTCATTTCTGTCAGTGAGTGACTGTGTTGAATCTACTAGAGGCCCGTTTTAGTGATTTTATTTGGACAAGCAAAACTGCCAATGACAGCAAAGGTCTTTAGTAGGGATGTTGCCAGCATTGAATTGATTGAAATCGGCTGATATCAATCACATACATGGAGTGTAAATGTTTAAATGTAGACAAGAGCTACTCATTTTGGTAACAATAATTATAATATAATAATTAATAATTATAATTAATAACAAGTCTCTATTTCTAGTTCATTCATTCATTTATTTTCTACCGCTTTTCCTCACAAGGGTTGGGGGGGTGCTGGAGCCTATCCCAGCTGTCTTCGGGCGTGAGGCGGGGTACACCCTGGACTGGCCGCCAGCCAATCACAGGGCACATATAGACAAACAACCATTCACACTCACATTCATACCTATGGACAATTTGGAGTCGCCAATTAACCTAGCATGTTTTTGGAATGTGGGAGGAAACCGGAGTACCCGGAGAAAACCCACGCATGCACGGGGAGAACATGCAAACTCCACACAGAGATTGCCGAGGGTGGAATTGAACTTTGGTCTCCTAGCTGTGAGGCCTGTGTGCTAACCACTTGTCCGCCATGCAGCAAAATGGGAACTTATGCTTGTTCCGCTTATCCTCACAAGGGTGAGCTGGAGCCTATCCCAGGGAGCGAGGCGGGGTACACCCTGGACTGGTCGCCAGCCAATCACAGGGCACATATAGACAAACAACCATTCACACTCACATGCATACCTATGGACAATTTGGAGTCGCCAATTTTTTTAGAATGTGGGAGGAAACCGGAGTACCCAGAGAAAACCCACGCATGCACATTGGAGAACATGCAAACTCCACACAGACATGGCCGAGGGTGGAATTGAACCCTGGTCTCCTAGCTGTGAGGTCTGCTCGACCGTGCCGCCCTTTATTTATTTCTAGTTTCTCATGTTATTAACTGTAAAGCTGAATGAAAAGCAGGTTTATCCACCCCGGCTTGGTCCCTCCAGCCGCCTCCGCTGCTTTCTGAAGCACAGATGCAGCCCACTCTGTCTTCTGTACCCGGAGTGGAGACACAATATCAGTGTGATATCAATCTGTATGACAATTGCGAGTTGGGAAGAAGTGACAAACTAAGAAGTTTTTTCTGTCCGTCATATCAGACATGCAATGTCAATGTCGTATGTCATCAATGTAACATTAAAATTTGGGATTGGGTGTTCAGGTGGAAAAACGTATGATTTTGGAAAAAGCACTATGGTGTGAGAGAGCTATGTTCGAACTGTAATCTAGCGAGGGACGACGGTAGGAACATCAGGAAGACGATGACTGTATCCATGTACATTTAACTTAATTGCCTCAGGGAACGCTTTAAACATATTTATAGTCGTACGTTCTCAGTTTTACAGAGGTTATTCTGCATATTGTGTGTTTGATTAGTGTGGTAATCAAATCATTTTATTAATATTCATCACTCTCTTCTCGTTCTTCTCCAAGGCACTAAACTGGCCCCATGCAGATACTTCCTGTAAGGCTGTTAGTTATATTTAGCATGCCTATAAAGATGTACAGTGCCTGGACCTGGGCTGCTTTAGCTTCCCACTGACTAAAGCCCCATGACCTTCCACATCCAGATCAATGGAGGTTATTACCGCCATGTTCCCCACTATTAATCTCAACTGTTCAATACCCTTTCTTCCCTACAGTTTGTGCTTTAGCAGAAATGCGCTACCTACTTTGCTTCTTCTCTTCAAATAGCATCACATAAAGGTAATAACCACATTCATTCTTGGGTGCTGGTCTTGTCCCAGTGGTATTACCATAATTCTACTGCCTACTGGGGGACCTGTCTCCACTTACCGAGCCAGAATATTGTGTAACATATGCGCCAGCCAATGGGACGGTGGAATATATTACCTACATGGATCACATTGTCATTTCCAATTTATGGAGATGCTTAGTATTCAATGTGTAGGTCTACACACGCTGACTAAGCTCCGTCTCCTTCGTCTAACCACCGTATTCTCCACTTGTTTTATACTGAGCCAAGCACCTGATGGGTGGGAGTCTTTTTTTGCAAGTTTATAGAAAACAACTTTAGTTTCAACTTCTATTGTGGATTATGATGCCCTTTGAGGCAACAATCACTTCTGTGAAGTAAAGTTTCTAGAAGCGATGCTTGGCTCCCGACTGATCTGCCCCAGTCAGGTTCGAGCTCAGATGATCACTGAAGTGGAGACGGAGCGTCAGGCCCTTTGTACAGCTGCCAAATTTGTTGCCCGCTATTGATATCCCATTTCCTCTGTCAGTCCTAATCTGCTTTGCATTCTGAAGCTTTGCACTAAGCCCACCGTGTCCAGCCCATGGCCTGTAATGCTTTCTATGCCACTGGCAGCGCTGATCCTCCGTAATAACGGCAGCTGTACCCATTCAAGAAACAAATACCTGCCAGTGTCACAACAATGGCATTTTAATTGTTCCTTACTCATACCCTCACATTAGGAAGGATGCTAACTCGCTTGGCCGTTCCTGTTAAGTTCCTCACAAATTAATTCCTCCTTTGAATGCTCAGAACACGGCACAATGGTTTTAACACTTGGCATAAGATTGGGCCAAAGAGGATCAAACGCTGCACACAGAAACAATGTATTTCCTCCAACCTCCTGTTGACTATTTGCCAAATTTAACAGCAGGGGTCTGAGATAATGCCTGGAATTATAGGCTTGGGCTATTAGATCCATATACAAATTGTTTTACAAAGGTTTACGTTAATTATTTACTGTCATTTACAATGTGTAAACCATTATGTTTTTCTTCAATTTTGAACTTTGAACCACAAGCACAACCATTCATTCATGGTTTTCCTCACACTGCTTTTCCTCACAAGGGTCGCGGGGGGTGCTGGAGCCTATCCCAGCTGTCTTCAGGCGAGAGGCGGGGTACACCCTGGACTGGTGGCCAGCCAATCACAGGGCACATATAGACAAACAACCATTCACACTCACATTCATACCTATGGACAATTTGGAGTCACCAATTAACCTAGCATGTTTTTGGAATGTGGGAGGAAACCGGAGTACCTGGAGAAAACCCACGCATGCACGGGGAGAACATGCAAACTCCACACAGAGATGACCGACGGTGGAGTCGAACCCTGGTCCTCTTATCTGTGAGGTCTGCACGCTAACCACTCGACCACCGTGCCGCCACAACCAAAACTTTAAATAATTTTTATTTATTCAAAATTATTTAAATTATTTGTACAAATTACTGTTTACGCTGTACATATTTGATGAAATCTATTTATTCTCCAGATTATTATTTATAATTTATTATTACACGGGAGCCAGGCAACATTTCGTTGGCAATTTCACTGCTGTGTTATTGTGCAATGACAATAAAGAATATCTATGTCTAATTTGGACATCTCCTTTATCATTTAAAAACGGTGCCACTCAATATAACAGTTATGGTGTCATGAAACTGGCGATTCCAGCCACAAATCATCACCTAACTACGGCTAATACAGCTAAAGTTACCTCTTTTTGGTCACATTTTGTCTCTTTTTTTTTATTAACTTTTGTGGTCTTTTTATATTTCCACGGTTTTGGTTGGGTTGGGTAATACCAAGGATTCAGCGGGGGTGTCGGGGTTACATTACCGAATGATTAAACATGCTACTGTTTTGCCTGCAAATGATATAAATAAAGAAAATGAACAAGATGTTAATGCAAGATTATGTATATTTTTATTAAATCGGAATGATGTGATTATATTCGGGGGATTATATCGGTTGGATCTGATTACTGCGGGGGTCGTGACCCCCTATACCCCCACCGCACCCCACCACTTACTGCCTGGGAAAGAGTGACTTATTTTCTACATTTCCGTATACAACAACAAACAGTTCCCTTTCTCCCGGAGTTATTTTTGTTGTTGTTGAATCATACTGTAATCACAGGTCACATAGAATCATGTATTTGGGTGGAAATTTTCAGCTTTATATAAATCACAAGCCATGAAAACTGCAGTGATGGACGCCCCCACCCATTCCCCCCCAACCCCCTGTTTTCCCCTGCCAGTCATTAAATCTGCAATATTGAACCAGGCAGTGTGGTTGTAAGATGTCAGCCTGGAGTTCACCGCATGATTTATTTACCCTCTGATGCGTCTGTCCTCCACGCTCGTGCACGGTATGCACCAAATGGCATAGACGTTACAATCTATCCAAACACCTCTCTGTTCCTCCCTCTTATGTGCATGCGGCATCATCAGCCCCCCCTGAGCAAGGTCACTCCACACTGTGCTAATGACTGCAATCAATTATGTGGGGCAACATGAGACAAGGCTGAACCTCCCACATCTCTTGTCTCCGCCGTTAAGCTTTTTTCCCGACTTATTGAGGTCACCTGATCACAGTGACAATCGAGCAGAACACTTGGAATGATGGCAAAATCTATAATTGATTTCTGTAATGTGCCATTTCAAGTGATTAATCACTATTGTGCGCTGAATATGGCCCATTGTCTATGAATTGTGTGCTGCGATATTCATTACTATCTATACAGTAATCCCTCATTTATCGCTATTAATTAGTTCCAGACCTGACCGTGATGAATGAATTTCCACAAAGTGGGATTCCTTCTTTATAGAAGAAACATTTAGTATTTATAGCACAGAAAACCTGTTCACGATATTCAAAATAGGGTTTAGTATCATTATTAGAGCCCTCTAGACAGGAAATAACACCCACATAGTCATCTTTACACTTGTATTACCCCCTTTAGTACATATAATTAGAGAAAATAAGCTATTTAAGACATAAATAGAACTCATGCTTGTGTGCGTTGCAGTAAATGTGTGGAAGACAGGAAGTGACTTCAGGGTTTCAGTGGCTTGTCGCCCATGTTGTTATTATTTATGATTATTCATTCATTTTCTACCGCTTTAAACTCGTGAGGGTCGCGGGCATTCTGGAGCCTATCCCAGCTGTCTTCGGGCAAGAGGCGGGGTACACCCTGGACTGGTTGCCAGCCAATCATAAACAAATAACCATTCATTATTATTATGATGATTGTTTTGTTATTACTGTGTTGTAAGCTAATTTAAACCTGCAATGAAAGCTTGATCAAGTCTGGTGCTTGGTTCACCGATCTATTACTGACATTACTGACACCTGTTGACTGATGTAGAATACTACATTCACAATTTTAATTCTTCTTAATGCCTGGTATTTGTACTTTAGTTGATTTAGCCATTGGTATGCTTGTAAATGCCTAATTAAGGGAAACAATAGGTTAGGTCTGCCTTTTATTTTTACTAAGAGGCCATTTTTCACAGCACACAGAATATTATGTTCTGGGACTATATAGACATGATATATACCAAAAGAAAGATTAGACTCTCATCTTTCATCAGTAGTTTGATTCTACCATTTTCCATTCTTTAATAATCAGCAGTAGACCATAGGTCGGTTTCAGCAATCTATCAGTTCTCAACAAAAACAGTGAGGAAAAAAGGCTTTTTGTGAAAAGATACCGTATTTTCTGGACTATAAGTCGCTCCGGAGTATAACTCGCATAATGCCAAAAATGCATAATTAGGTAGAAAAAAACATACATAAGACGCACTGGAGTATAAGTCGCATTTTTTGCAGGTAATTTATTTTATAACCTATAAACTTCTAACAATAAACAATAACAAGAATAGAGAAGAGGTTGAGTAAGATATGCTAACACAATGGTTATTCAGCTGCACAAAAAATAAACATGAACAGAAAAGGTGTCCAGTGTTTATGTAACATAAACAGTTTTTCATTTATAAGTCGCTCTGGAGTATAAGTTGCAGGAACAGCCAACCTATGAAAAAAAGTGCCACTTTTAGTCTTTTAGTCCAGAAAATACGGTACATTTCAAACATTCACATTGACACCAATTTTGCCATATATATTTAGCCACAAAAACACAAAAAGTAGATGGTTTATATGAAAATAGGCTTTTTTTTTAACCAATAAAACACCATGAACGCTTTACAATTTTCACATTTGCAACTGAACTGTGTGCGCACTCTTACATGCATGCATGTGCATGTGTTAAAATTTCCCTTTAATGTGTAACCTAACCCCACCGATCGAGGGCATCGGGTGACATGTCCACTATGCTTGTCCGTAGTGAACCCAAGAACTGGGATGTTTTCAGGAATTGTGATTCTTACAACACAGGGTCATGCATTATCATGCTGCAAAATAAGGTGATGATCGCTAATGAATGGCATAACAATGGGCTTCAAGGTCATGTCATGGTATCTCTGTGCATTCCAAAAAGACCTGTGTACCTTGTCCATCACATAGGCCTACCCATACCATAATCCCACTGTCACCATGGGGCCATCCATCCACAACACAGGTGCATTTTATTGATGGCATTTTGAATGCACAGTGATTTATTGTGACCGCCTTAAGGCACATCTGTGTAATAATCATGCTATCTAATCAGGATCTTGGTATGCCACACCTGGGAGGTGATGATTTATGAATTATGAACGCTTATTTACACAGATGGAGAAGTTACTTTTTTGAAAAAAAAAAAAAAAAGTTTTCTCTTGTCAGCATATTGAGCAGCTTCAAGTATTACATCGTTAATGTTACCTTTGTTGTGAGAATGACTGCTGCCATCAGTTATATTTTGCCTGAAATAACACTTACAGGTATTGTACATAGCAGATGGGACAGCACAAAGTTGTTTTATACGATCTCATTCAATTCTAAAGTGGTCCTATTAATACCGTGAAGAAGAAAAACAACATTGTCCAATAATGATGAGAAATAAGCTTTTACTCAATTATACGGGAGAGCCAGAGGCTTTACACAAAGTCATCACTGAAAAGGGATTGTTGCTTGTTTTTTCTAAAGTTAATGTTGCCGCCTTTGGCCTGCAGCTTTTCATCCAGAACCTCATTGGGGTTGCTGCATGTTTCAGTACTCAAAAAAGACATAAAAGCAGTCACAAATAATGGCAGTGCACTTTGTATTTCCTGTGCCTTTTATCAGTTACACAATTTAATTGTGAAGCTGCGCCACACAAGCATGTCCAGTTTGCATGTACAATAAATATATTATTAGTGTGAACATTTTGCTGTAAATGTCACCACCAACAACCAGCTAGTTTATAGTTTATTACAACTGCAAGCAAAAGGGCATCTGGGCTCAAATTCTATTGTTCATTGCCGAGAGGAAAGGCCATGTTGGGCTGTGCTGCAGAAACCGAAAAGAGCTTGGTGATGATTTAGGATATGACGTCAACCACTGGACTTTAAAATGGAGGTGCACTCTAAAACTGATTACTTTTTGCGGTCTTCAATGATTCGTTCATTCATTTTCTACCGCTTATCATCACGAGGGCGGCGGAGGGCTCTGGAGCCCATCCCAGCCAATCACATGGCACATATAGACAAACAACCATTCACACTCACATTCATACCTATGGACAATTTGGAGTCGCTAATTAACCTAGCATGTTTTTGGAATGTAGGAGGAAACCGGAGTACCCGGAGGAAACCCACGCATGCACGGGGAGAACATGCAAACTCCACACAGAGATGGCCGAGGGTGGAATTGAACTCGGGTCTCCTAGCTGTGAGGTCTGCACGCTAACCATTCGCCCGCCGTGCATCCCCGAAAACACAATTTAATACTGTTAAAATAACTCAGATCAATTGAGGGTCTGGAAAGGGTTATAATGCCATTTCTAAAGCTTTGGGACTCCAGCAAACTACAGTGAGAGCCATTATCCGCAAATGTCAAAAACATGTGGGAACCTTCAAATAACCAAAAATACCCCAAGAGCATTTTATGTCATCATGAGAATGAAGTGCAAATATTACTAATTATTCAATCGTGTTAATACTTCATTTGTCAGGTCAGTGGGGCGGGGCCTCAGAAGGAGTTTTATCACCCCCCATTTCACGGAGGGATTCAATATAAGCTCTAATGGTCAAACCACAAAGCATTTAGTGGGTTTAACTCCCACACAAAAGGAGACGTTCATGAATATTCATGCACGGGGAGAACATGCAAACTCCACACAGAGATGGCTGAGGCTGGAATCGAACTTGGGTCTTTTAGCTGTGTGGCATGCATGCTAATCACTTGTCCAGTGTGTTCAATCAATCAATTGTAAATTCATGGAAAATAGTGACATTTTTATATCAGTACTAAATTAATGTTTTTTTCATGTGGAGTCATTTGGCCCCATATCTATGGTCCAGCTTCTTGATTGGGCAGCAACGATCATTATTGGATGTTCCTTTACTTCATCAATATTATCTGTGGAGCAGAAATTGGGTGTTTATTTGCAAACAGCACATCAACATCAATTGTAAATCATTTTACAGGATGCAATAACTGTAATCCCTCGTTTATCGCTGTTAATTGGATCCAGACCTGACCCTGATAAGTGGAGCTCTGCAAAGTAGGATGTCATGTTTATATATTCAATATATTTTGTATTTAGAGCTTAGAAAACCTGTGTACGACCGTCTAAATATGGGTTTTAATTAGGGCTGTCAATCAATTAAAATATTTGATCATGATTAATTGCATTTTTTGTCCATAGTTAACTCACAATTAATCGCATTTAATCGCAGATGGAAATAAATCTTTATCTATAATAAGTAAGGGGAAATCTCTTTGTGGTAAATGATTCGATGTGTAGCTACAATGATAATTACATCAAATTTTATGTAAAGGGGATATTATTTTGGGAACTTTATTTAAAACCCTTTTTTTTAAAGGTTTTATAATAACGTACACAAAATGATACACTGGAAACTACAGTATCTCATCAAACAAGAAAAGACCAAATGTTATCCAAAAGTCATTTTATCATCATTGTACTTCAAAAATGTAAGATATTCTATGTAAGACATAGAATAGAAGATCCTTGTAAAGATCTCTGCTGGTTGTGAGAACGTATCAAGCAGAGATCAACAGAGAAGTGATCTTCCCTGAAGGCTTTATCAGGGAAACATGCTGGTGGAACATTTATGGAAGATAAAACATTACCAGAAATCATTATTGCTCTTTTCATTCCATCAAAAGAGATTGCAATTTCAGTTCAGCAACATTCTGCTTTGGATACTAGAAAAAAAAAGTCTCAGCTTACTCCAATTAGATTTCAGAGCTTTGTCTTTTTAAATATTCAATATATTTCACTTAAGCCTTAGTTGTAGGCGTCGGCCACTTAGTTTACAAGACTCATTGCTAATGGAGGTGCCCCCCCAGGCTGCTGGGTGACTCCTAATTTCAGTGAAATAAAGCCGGTCCCGAGATTACAGAGAAAGGGGGAATTTTAGGCATGGCGGGCGTTAATGTTTGCTTCCGTTTTTAGTATGTTGATGCCCCTTGTATTCTACAAATGTGCATACCGACACACCGAAGTGATCATGTGGCGTCTTCCTTCAGCGTGAAGCGTAATGGAGCAGCTGCCACTGCAGCAGGGCTCAGCGTGAGCTTGCTAAATTGACTTCCAAGAGTTATGCAGAGAAGGGCTTTACGTTCCAAACAATTCTGCTCTTAATGGTTCATTTCTCATCCTTCACTCTACTGCAGGGGCCTCAAACACGTGGCCCGCCTTGATATGAAAGTTTAATGTTAGTGCAGCCCGCGCAAGTTTGATATGGATGCTGTATGGTATCATGTACCCAGAAAAAATTATTACGTTTGATTAATGTTCATGTTAAAGGTTAAATAACTGTTAATAGTTATCCTCCCTATCCGTGTGGAAGTGGTAAGTTTTTGGCTATTTAAGTTTAAAGGAAATAGCTTGAAGGCTACCGTTTAGGTTGCTAGCTCTCTAGTTTGCGAGTTAGCATGTGTCTCAAGACCCTGCAGTTGCGCAATATGTTGTAAATAAAAAGAGTATAAATGTGACTATAGTCGTGTTTTGTCATGTCTACAGGGCTCTAATAATGCTTTGTTCATTTTAATCTGAAAAAATAATTTGTCTACCCACCAACTATATGTGGTTTCTTAAGTTTTTATTATTTGCCATTTTATTATTATTATTATTATATTTATTTATTACTGATTGATTGATTTTCTTTATTCTTGATTTGTTTATTTATTTTTCATCTTATTTTGTGTTGAAAAATAAAAAGTAAGATATTTTAGAACAGTGGAATGTTTTATCAGAGCTTTTCTTGTAGAAAATTGGAACCAAGGTGAATTTTTTATTTTTAATAAATATGTTTTTTTTGGGTTTTTTTTTTTTTTTTTGAAAACCTGATGCGGCCCAGTCTCACCCAGACCCTAGCTCCAGTGGCCCCCACGTAAATTGAGTTTGAGACCCCTGCTCTACTGGCATGGCAGCACGGTGGATGAGTGGTTAACATGTTGGCGACACACTCAGGAGATCGGGAAGACTTGGGTTCGAATCGCCGCTGTGTGGCGTTTGCTTGTCCTCATGTTCTTTTGGAAATGTGTTTGTCCAGTCATGACACGACTGGAGGATATCAGCTATTCTGGTCTCTTGACAAGTGCTTAGCGCATAATCATTTTGGAGGACGAAAGTAATGCCAGGTTTGGAAGAAATTTACATACCGGAGGAGCGGAGTGAGAGGAAGCAAGGTCAAAGAAAGAAGATAAACATAATGATTTAGCCATTCTGTCGTGGGGGGAATCGTTGCAGGAAGTGGAGATTGGGATTGTCTGAAAAGACTCGTGTCAATAAGTGAGAGTAAAATTTCTGAGCTGGCGGACTCCAAAGGGAGCAAAAACAAGGAATGAGTTGAGTGTGTGAAATGGAATGGCAAACTGGCAAAAAAACAACGAGAGCGAGATTGAGATAAAGATGGAGCGAGAGGTGGTGAAAGACATAAAGACAGCTCAAGCACCAAGTGGTGTGTTGAATGAGCGAGTGATTGAGAAGATGACGAGGAGGTGTGGAAAAGCAGCCCTGATGAGATGAATGCTGCTGGGCCGTGAGATTGAAGACTATGCTTCAGAGAGAAAAGGAGAGCCGGGATGGGGGCAAAGGGAGATAGCAAAAAGAAGGGTGGGGGGGGGGGGGTGGAATAGCATAAAAGTCCTGATGAAAAGAAGCTCCAAGCCCCCACAAGACATGGCAAATTCCTGAGCCTGATGAAATGACGAGCTACTTTTATCTCAGCCCTGCCATCTTCCAGCAGCACGCTAGCAGCATCTTTGCTCATTTCACACACGCAGGATCCCTAATAGGATCTTTATGCTTTTTTTGTACATCATCAAATATAGTTTTCTGTCTTGTGTCCCACAAGTTCAGAAGCTGCCTCGTGCTGTCGCTGAGAAAATAGGTTTTTGTTTGCGTTTGAAGTGTTTTTAACCAAAAATGAGTACAGTAATCCCTCCTTTATTGCTTCCAGGCCCGACCGTGATAAGTATCATTCATTTATTCATTCATCGCTTATCCTCACAAGGGTCGCAGGGGTGCTAGAGCCTATCCAATCACAGGGCACATATAGACAAACAACCATTCACACTCACATTCATACCTATGGAAAATTTGGAGTCACCAATTAACCTAGCATGTTTTTGGAATGTGGGAGGAAACCGGAGTACCTGGAGAAAACCCACGCATGCACGGGGAGAACATGCAAACTCCACACAGAGATCGCCGAGGGTGGAATTGAACTCAGGTTTTTTAGCTGTGAGGCCTGGCGCTAACCACTCTGTTTCCGTGCAGCACAAGTGAATTAAGGATTCCTTATTTGTAAATTGAATATTTTCAATTTAGAGCAAGTTTTAACTTTATTAGAGCCCCCTAGAGATGAACTAACACCCCTATAGTCACCTTTACACTTGTATTACACAATATAGTAGATATTAAAAAATATAGATTAGAATATAGATTTAAAAAAAAACAACAACAAAAATTAAAAAAAAAATAAAAACAAAAAAAAACCTTAAACTGTATTATGGAAAGCAGGAAGTGAACAAATGTAACAGTTACTGATTGTAAAAGTACCAGATGGAGGGGTAGGATTTAATAAGCTTTGCTTCTTCCTACTCCTTTTGGTCATATAAACAAGCCATTTAAGACTTGTGCTTGGGTGTGTTACTATAAATGTGTTCCCCAGGGGAGCTGAGTGGCAGGTGGACAGGAAGTGATGTCAGGGTTTCAAAAGTAGCCCTTTTTATGTTTAAGGATGTTCAAGTGGGATTATTGTTCCTGTTGTGAGTTAATGAAAAGCTGATGATGGTTACAGTGACACCTATTGACGAGTGTAGAATACTACATCTCATTCATCTTTGAACGTGTATTTTGAATGCCTTACATGTATTTTAGTTGACTAGAATAATTAAGTTATCTATTTTATATTTAGCCCCTTTAATACAGGGGGGGGGGGGGGTCTGGCAATGTGTCCAATTAGAGCTGTGATTCTAAAAGTTGCTAAAATTACCACTGCAGCGCCAGTCCGACTAATGAAGCGGCGTCTAATTAAAGCATGTCCACATGCTCGGTGCAATCTGACTTTGAGGTGTGGAAGCGAGGTAGTGAAGATGTGAGACGTGGACTGGGATGGTTTAAACGAGACCAGGGGACTGGAGGAATAATAATCATTTGCCCTATTAGAGACGTTCTTTTTGCCAACTGCCTTAAGTCTTAAGTACGGAGGTTGGAGTTGATGCAAATCAGCTGGTCGTGGAGAGATTTCCATTTCTTTCCACCGCAGAGCACGTAATCACAGGTCGAAAAAAAAAAGTGTCATTGCTTGTATTATATTGTTACAGATTTGGTTGCCGCTGACTGCCTGTTTTTCCTATCTGATTCTAGATGCCGGCAGCCTGGGTGTTGTGAGGAGTAATGGGACGCAGTAAGACCTCGGCCATGATAAGAAATCCCTGCAACGTTTCTTTTCAGTCCCAGCACCAGGTAGTAAAAGAGTCCGTTGTTTAGAATTGATGCCTCCTGCGAGGGGGTCGGGGGCAGCCTCAAGCCGTACCCATGGAGGAGCGGTGTCTGTGTTTTGGATGCTGCCAGCGCTGGTAAATCCACCAAACGTGAACAGAGATGCCTTCTAAGGTCTCCTGTTTGTATTTGCTGACTGTGGTTTGCTGGGCCAGCGCTCTGTGGTACCTGAGTGTGTCCCGCCCGTCCACGTCCTATGTGGGCCAGATGAATATTCCCATACGCAAGTCGCCCAAGCTGAACAAGAACACCACTTTCAGCAACTACCGCACGCGGTCGCTTAATCCGCACGACTTCGGCTACATCATCAATGAAGACAGGAAGTGCCAATCCGAACCGCCGTTCCTTGTCATCCTTATAAGCACCACTCACAAGGAATTCGACGCACGCCAGGCCATCAGAGAAACGTGGGGCGATGAAAGCACTTTTCCGGATGTACGTGTTGTGACGTTGTTCTTGTTAGGGCGCAGCACCGATGGCGTCCTCAACCAGATGGTCGAACAGGAAAGCCAGATCTTTCATGACGTCGTAGTTGAAGATTTCATTGACTCGTACCACAATCTGACGCTGAAGACGCTCATGGGTATGCGTTGGGTGGCCACCTATTGCTCCAAAGCCCAGTATGTTCTCAAGACGGACAGTGACATCTTTGTCAACATGGAGAACCTCATCTACAACCTACTGAAGCCCACCACAAAGCCCCGGAGGAGATATTTCACTGGTTATGTCATCAACGGTGGACCAATCAGAGACATGCGGAGCAAGTGGTACATGCCGAGAGATTTATACCCGGACAGCAAGTACCCGCCGTTTTGTTCGGGAACTGGCTACATCTTCTCCGCAGATGTAGCCGAGCTCATATACCAAACCTCACTGCACACCAGGCTGCTGCACCTGGAGGACGTTTACGTGGGGGTGTGCCTGCGTAAGCTAGGTATCCACCCCTTCCAGAACAGCGGTTTCAACCACTGGAAAATGGCTTACAGCCTGTGCCGCTACCGCCGAGTGGTCACCGTCCACCAGATCTCCCCGGAAGAGATGCACCGTATTTGGAACGACATGACCAGCAAGAAGCACCTTAAATGTTAGCAGGAATCTGCATTAGCACGACTCCGTGAGTCAAGGTGCTATTGATTGACCTTCGCTGTGCTGCTTTTTCCAACGCGGGCAAATATTGTACGGCACAAAGCCGAGTATTGACGGACCATTCAGTGTTTTGTCCAAAAGCTGATTGCTTTGCCCGAGGTTTTATTAGCACAAACCAAAACGTGCTTGTCTGTATCCTCCTTCATTTCAAGTATATATACAATATTCACACACATTATTTACAGTGTTATGACCTTATGGTATAAAGACACTTTTTAAAAATAAGTGCAAAAGCATTTGGGTTGATTTAAAATGAATGTTAATTATGCATACAGTAAAGTATCGTTATATTGATATCGGTTATAACGAATTACTGCTTATTACGATACTATTTTCATTTCCCGGCAAATTTCTAGTCTTTTATGATATAATTAGTTCTGTTAGTACGATACCCGGTTATTATGATAATCCGGTTACTACGATGCCCTTTTCATCTCCCGCCAGCCAATTTGGTCTGCTTATATCGATACAAAGCAGCTTAAATCAATCTTTGCTTAAGGATTTCAATACCAAAAAAGAACACGGCGAACGGCTGCTTCCAGTTAACTTTATTTTTCACACTTCCACCACCAGAGCGCATATTGGTATTGGTATTGAAATCCTTAAGCAAAGATTGATTTAAGCTGCTCGACATTGTTCTATACTATAGAACAATGTCGAGTGCATTATTGCCCACTTTTAATGCAGTTCGGCGCAGGATCGGATATATCGACAGTCCGGTTATATCGATATTTTTTCCGACTCCCGACAATATCAATATAACGAGACTTTACTGTATTTAGTTCTAAAGCCATGTTTCCACCGAGTTTCAGGTTTATCTGTTGAACACTGACTACAACTCAACCGTTTATATACCCATATAACCATGCCATTGATGTCGGTAACCCAAAAAAAAAGGTTATAAGGAACCTCAAAAATAAGTGCAAAAGCATTTGGGTTGATTTAAAATGAATGTTAATTATGCATATTTAGTTCTACGAAAGCCATGTTTCCACCGAGTTTCAGGTTTATCTGTTGACCACTGACTACAACTCAACCGTTTATATACCCAATATAACCACGCCATTGACGTCGGTAACCCAAAAAAAAGGTTATAAGGAACAGAATCGATACTTTTAAATGTAAATGAACCAAACAGAGCTGATTGGTGGAAACAGGGCAGTACAGCAACATGCCTTGTCGTGGGTAAATACATAAAAACCATGTATGAACAAGCCGTTTGCCTATGTATGATGTAAAATATCCAAGCATACATATTTTCTTATCATTGATCAAAGTTTAAAAAAAGAATCTGCTGTGTGAGTCTTATTTGTTTTGTGTCTTGTGCAGCAGAATATGTTCTATTACTTGAACATAAAAAAACAGATGTAGTGTCAAAGCAGTGGAATAGTGTACTAAAAAAGTGCCAGATTGAATAAAATCATTTTATAACACCTTAGATTTGCATGTATTACTTTTAATACAAACAATTTATATGTTGTTTTTAAAAATGCATTTAATACAATGAAATATTATAAAGATGGTGGAATTTAGGTGTTTTTTGCACAATTGTTTGGAGGTGTTTTTTTTTGTTTTTTTTCATTATTATTAACCAAGCTGCTGACAATGTAATCGAACTCGATGCAATTCTCCAGTTGTTGTATTCCAAATAAGCACACACAGCAGTTGTTGCTTTGTACATGTTGTGGACGCTTAATGGGGCAACATTATGGTTTATTACTTCATCATAAAACCGGTCCTGTGTGGCTTCTAAATGCTTAATTTTGTTTATTTCTGCAGCAGTGACATGCGGGGAGGTTCATGACTGGTGAGGCAATGACTCCTTTGGAGTTAATAAAATTAATTTTAATTCATTTTGTTAAAAAAAAAGCATACAGTGGTGTGAAAAAGTGATTTCTTTTTTTTTGCTTTAATGTTTCAAATCATCAAACTAATTGAAATCAATGAAAACACAACTTCATTCATTTTCTACCGCTTTTTCAGGTTGCTGGAGCCTATCCCAGCTGTCTTCGGGCGAGAGGCGGGGTACACCCTGGACTGGTGGCCAGCCAATCACAGGGCACATCTAGACAAACAACCATTCACACTCACATTCATACCTATGGACAATTTGGAGTCGCTTGGAATGTGGGAGGAAACCGGAGTACCCAAAGAAAACCCACGCATGCACGGGGAGAACATGCAAACTCCACACAGAGATAGCTGAGAGTGAAATTGAACTCAGGTCTTTTAGCTGTGAGGCCTGGCGCTAACCACTCTGTTTCCGTGTAGCACAAGTGAATTAAGGATTCCTTATTTGTAAATCGAACATTTTCAAGATAGAGCATAGAAAACCTGTTTAAATATTGTTTTAACATTATTAGAGCCCTCTAAAGATGAACTAACACCCCTATAGCCTAGTAACCTAGCATGTTTTTGGAATGTGGGAGGAAACCGGAGTACCTGGAGAAAACCCACACATGCACGGGGAGAACATGCAAACTCCACACAGAGATAGCCGAGGGTGGAATTGAACTCGGGTCTCCTAGCTGAGAGGTATGCGCGCTAAACACTCGTCCACTGTGCAGCCCCGAAAACACAATTTGATACTGTTAAAAAAACTCAGATCAATTGAGTGTCTGGAAAAGGTTATAATGCCATTTTTAAAGCTTTGGGACTCCAGCAAACTACAGTGAGAGCCATTATCCGCAAATGTCAAAAACATGTGGGAACCTTCAAAGAACCAAAAATACCATGAGTATGAAGTGCAAATATTACTAATTATTAATACTTCATTTGTCAGGTCTGTGGGGCGAGGCCTCAGAAGGAGTTTTATCACCCCCCATTTCACGGAGGGATTCAATATAAGCAGTAAAGTAAAAGGTGCTGAGGATGGTCAAACCACAAAGCATTTAGTGGGTTTAACTCCCACACAAAAGGAGACGTTCATGAATATTCATGACTTTCCTGTAAGCTGCAGCACCTCATAACCAAGCAAGACAGTCAAGTACAGCTGTAAACATTCCCATTCCCAAAAAAGAGCACGGGAATGCAGGGCTTGGATTTCAAACCACAGCATGCTTAAAGGCCCAGGCTAGACCTTGTGTGGCATTGTAACCTAATTAGATTGTAAAGACTAGAGGCATTTTTTAATCCTGCATAATCTGCTGCATCTCCTGAAAAGCACAGTTTTGGAGCCCAGATATTCATATTCTTATGCATATTCTTTCACTAGTAACAAACTCTTTTATGACTTTTTGTTCAACACACAAAGAAATATAGTTATTTTACTGATTCCAAAATAAAAAGGTGTACTCATGCTTGGATTTGGTTTAAAAAGAAGAGAAAGGAGCTTCTGTTACATTCCAGTATATTCTGCCTGGGAAACATCTTTGATGTTCTAGCCCATAGTGATGATTGAAGAGAGTTGGAAATGAGAGTCCTTTTTTATTGGCTCTCATGTTAGGATGTTCTGCATGAAGCACAAAAAAATCCCACTTGTGACGATCTCCAGGCTATGAAGGAACGTTTTCATTCAAGCATGAGGGGCTGAATATTTGAATAATTTCAACACCTGAATTGCTTCACGGTGTCTTCTGATTTCACGTGGTTACGACAACGACGGTTCTACAAAATGTCTTCTGTATGCTGGCTATACAACAGGAAGTCTGATGTTTTGTTTTAAAAATGACGATTTCTGGGATTTTTGACCAATTCCAGAGCTCGTACTTCAAGGAATCTTGTCCTATGTTTTCAACTTTTTAGATTTATTTATGTTTAAAATGTGGTGACACGGAGGTCAAGTGGTTAGCGTGCAGACCTCACAGCTAGGAGGACCAGGGTTCGATTCCACCCTCGGCCATCTCTGTGTGGAGTTTGCATGTTCTCCCCGTGCATGCGTGGGTTTTCTCCGGGTACTCCGGTTTCCTCCCACATTCCAAAAACATGCTAGGTTAATTGGTGACTCCAAATTGTCCATAGGTATGAATGTGAGTGTGAATGGTTGTTTGTCTATATGTGCCCTGTGATTGGCTGGCGACCAGTCCAGGGTGTACCCCGCCTCTCGCCCGAAGACTGCGGGGATAGGCTCCAGCACCCCTGTGACCCTCGTGAGGAAAAAGCGGTAGAAAATGAATGAATGAATGAATGTTGTGCTCTTGTGTGTACTTAAACCAAAGTAAGTTATTAAATATTAGTTTTCCGGGGAACTAAAGACCTGCCTCACCTCATTTTTAGAGTAGAGTAATAATAGGTGAAGTCACAAATTTTTAATCACAGTGGCGAGTGGCAACTGTAGTGCTAAACTGGTTCTGAAAACCAGTCAGTCAGTGCGACCACCAAATACTTGCTGATCCAGAGCCTCCTGGTGATGTGGGAAGAGGAATTCTGTACCAGTTGAAAACTTCCGTAATAGTAGTGACCTATATAGGAAGTTACAAGGGGCTCAAATGAGAATGGCGACAAGAACGTTTGAAGATAGCGATGGGTGGGGACAACCAAGATGGAAGGAGGGAGCCGAGATGAAGATGTTGATAAGGGCTTCAGTTGATTAAAGAGATAAGGATGAAGCCCAAGTTATTAGCCTGAGGTGAGGGCTGCAGTGGGAATGGCATGATAACCAGGAGTCCCCCCCAAACCCCCCCCCCCCTTTTTTTTTCTTGTTGAATATTTCCTCATGTTAGCACGAACCAATGGTTCCAGGTTTGTTCATGAGCATCAGGCAGAAGTGGTTGGAGTTGCCGGTTCCAGGTGAAGCATGGGTGAAGCTGGACTATCCGCCAGACTGTTGCTGAAGCACGATGCCTTTTCCAACGTTACCTGGTCATGTTGCAGAGTCTGAAGCGAAAGCTGGAAGTAACAGTTTCTTTTACAGGTCACTGTAAGTCAAAGTAAGATTAAGATTAAGATTAAGATATGCCTTTTTTGTCTGTGTAGCATTATAGAGTGTGCATACAGGGAGCGTCATACCAACATGCATGCCAATTACAAGCTCACCGATGTGTGGAGTCCCAGGTTTTTGGGTAATGACCACATTTCCACTACAAGACTGTCTTCACTCAATAAAGAAGGTTCGGCAGTAGTCCGGAAGTCCTCAAGAACACTTGGGAGTGTGACCAATCACAGTGGAGTGCTCGGAGGCGAGCTGTGGGTGGAATGAAATAAAACAGGGAAAAATTCTAAGGAAATACACCTGGAATAGGTGCAGATACTGGAAGATCTAGAAAGCTTTGTGTGCTGGTTATTGGACCTAGCTGCTCTA
The DNA here is from genome assembly GCF_037039965.1 of Doryrhamphus excisus. NCBI lineage: Eukaryota > Metazoa > Chordata > Actinopteri > Syngnathiformes > Syngnathidae > Doryrhamphus > Doryrhamphus excisus. The sequence continues at coordinate 7,355,532 of NC_136371.1, read as the reverse complement.
TAGGAGTCCGCAACTCTATTAAAAGGGCTGAAAATGAGCATAATAGGTCTCCTTTAAAAATGGACAATGAGCACTTAGTACACTTAGTACACTCGTCTCAGTACACTCAGAGTGGGCAGCCATATTTACTACTGTTTTTATCACTGCAAGAAACAACCATTTTAGGTCAATAAAGAACAGCCCTTCATTGCTTTTTTTCATTGAGCTGGTGAAATGGATTGACTAGTTCATTTTGCCCATCTCTGAACTTCAACTCGGTGTGCTGCTGCCCCCCCCCTTCTGTTTCCATTCATACAACAAGGCCAGAGACAATCTTTCTGAAAGGCTTGCAGGCTCTGCATTGTCAACACAACATCACTTTGAATAAAGAACTATTTCAGGAAGACCTTGCTGAGACGTAAAGCATGGATTCGTACACAGAACATTCTCTTTGTCCGCAAGAAGGCACTTAAGCATATAAAAAGAGCTTAAAAATATTAAGTCAAACTTTCAGTTGCCTATTGTTAGTCAAAAACTACTGAAAGACAAGTTATATGTAGTATTGTAGTTATGCTAGGTGTCAGTCAGGTTCACCTGAAAAGGATTATCCTCCTCTTCTGTGTGGAAGTGGTACTTTTTTGGCTTCTGACTTCCCCACTTCATTTGAAAACCCTTTCTTAGGTTTACAATAAATAAATTGGAGGCTAACTAGTTACCTCGCTAGCATGCTATGTTTAAAGCTGCAGTCGTCTCTTATGTCCCTGCAGTGATTCCATAGCCTGGGCATTACAGTTGCGCAATGTGTTATAAACAAATAATAATAAGAGTGTAAATGTGACTATAGGGATGCTATTTCATGTCTGCAGGGCTCTAATAATGGTAAAAATCTAGTAAAATTTAGCAAACTTTATGAGCGAGTGGTTAGCATGTTGGCCACATAGTCAAGAGATTGAGAAGACTTGGCTTCCATTCTCCGCTCGGGGATGACTGCTGCTTTAAACATAGTGCTAGCGAGGGGGCGGCACGGCGGTCGAGTGGTTAGCGCTCAGACCTCACAGCTAGGAGACCAGGGTTCAATTCCACCCTCAGCCATCTCTGTGTGGAGTTTGCATGTTCTCCCCGTGCATGCGTGGGTTTTCTCCGGGTACTCCGGTTTCCTCCCACTTTCCAAAAACATGCTAGGTTAATTGGCGAATCCAAATGGGATAGGCTCCATCACCCCCACCACCCCCGCCACCCTTGTGAGGAAAAAGCGGGAGAAAATGAATTAATGAATGCTAGCGAGGTAACTAGTTAGCCTACAATTTATTTATTCTAAAGGGTTTCAAATAAAGTGGGGAAGTCAGAAGCCAAAAATTTACCACTTCCACACAGAATAGGAGGATAATTTCTCTCTGCGTGGGTTTTTCCCGGGTACTACGCCGTCCTCCCACATGCTAGGTTAATTAGCGACTCCAAATTGTCCATGGTCCATAGGTATGAATGTGAGTGTGAATGGTTGTTTGTCTATATGTGCCCTGTGATTGGCTGGCGACCAGTCCAGGGTGTACCCCGCCTCTCGCCTGAAGTCAGATGAGATAGACCCAAGTCAGGATAGAGGCATCGATGATGGATGGGACTTTTTACATCATATTGATACCATTATTATCAGTCGATTTCACAATGTCTCTTATTTCCACGTCTGGCCGCTCCCACTTGGGTCAAGAGAAGTCGGGTAGAATCGCCCCAAAAGGTAACTTCTATTAGTGCCTTTTTCACTTTTACACTGTGCTTTGTAACATAATGGACAATCACAGTTAATGGAGGATATGACAGCACCCGGTTGATGGAAGATAATCATAGGTGCCCATAAGCGCTGCCAAGAGAACGGCTCCGGGTTTCTTTATGGTCGTAATAAAGCTAACCTTGTCTCCGGCTGCAACGTAAGTCAGAAACATTGACACGACGGTTTTGTTTGGCTGTGGTGACTCAAACAGGGACACTCATATACACACCACAAGGGACTCCCACTCGACAGATGACATGCAGGGTAAATGATGCGACCGTCAGCTCGCAAGTCTTCCACTAGTGCACGTACATGCACGTACATGCACGTACATGCACAATCAGGATAACCATGGGCCTCACCTCCAGGGCGATGTACTGTAACAACAAAGCAAGGAAAGTCTCGCTACTCTGCTTTTCCTTTCCCCGTGTGAAGCTTGCCTCATCTTATTATGCTCTTTGAGCTTCGTGGCATGAAGATTGCTTCCCACCAAAGTTCCTTTAGTCTGACTGGCTTTCATTTCACAGTTGCTGCGCATTGTGGGCGGCGTGATGGATGTCACGGCAAGTGGCGAAGGCTGTTAAATAAGGGGCCATTTGCTACAGTCTCATGCTACATTAAGTTCAACTTTTTAAAGCTGATTTTTTAAAATGATTATTTTCCGTTTATGTTTATTAGAATGCAAAATCAGAAGCCTACATCTTAGTCACACCAAATGAGAGTAGAGCCTGCTAGGTGTCAAGCTAACGTGACTCTTAAAGAGCCCGAGGCATAAACTTGACAGTACAGACCATGACTTTTAAAGGGGACCTATTATGCTCATTTTTCAGGCCGTTTGTATTCCGTTGTGGACTCTTATAGAGCAGCTACACACAATAACCGCAACAGAAAGCTTTCTAGTTCTTCCAGAATCTGCACCTATTCAGCCGTATTTCTTTGGATTTCATGTTTTCAACAAAAACGGTCTGTTTTAATGTATTCCACCCACCGCCCTCTTCCAGGCATGCCCACTCTGCCGTGGTTGGTCACACTCCCGAGTGCTTAGAAGGACTTCCGGTTTGCGCCGCTAGCTGAGAACCCAACTTTATAGGAGTTGATAAACGGTACAGTCTTCTAAGAGCTGTGATTGAACAAACAATCCGATTCATTCAGTAAAAAGATCCGTTCATTTCGGTCAGTTGGTCGTTAGCATGTGCATCAGTCCGTTCACTCATGTTCACGCTTGTTCCAACTCCTCAGCGCAATAACATGTGATGACTAGTGGTGTGTCGGCCATGAACGAACGGGCCAAAAGAACTACTTATTTTTTGTGAACGGAATGAATGGGGTCAATGTCTCGGTCTTTCAGTCAGCTAACCCCACCCACCCACAGAGCGAGGCGTGACGATAGGATAAGACAGGCAAGCACGCAGATAGTCCCGCCCTGCAAAAGGAATGGTGAACTGACTCTCCAGCCACTCAAAAAAAAAAAAAGCATTTGCAACTGAACAGACTCAACGAGTATTTTAGGGGCAGTGACCTTGTTCATTCCGTTCACAAAAAAGAACTAGTTCTTTTGTTCGTTCGTGACTGACATGCCACTAAAAAGGAGGAAATACACACTCGTAATGAATGGCCATTTTACTACCAAGCCATGACTGCATTGTTGGCCAGGTACCGCAATGTTTCTACGCTGGGTGGAACTAGTTAGCTCGTCCCTGATGAGGTCCAACACATTACATTACAACATTATCCCTGCACCATCGAGCTGGTAGAATGTTATTAAATCGCTGTTCCCACTCTGGGAACGACCCTGGAAAGGATAAGTGGTATAGAAAATGGTTGCCTGGGTGAGTAGCAGTATGATATTGTTTTTCAACTTCTTTTTGATTCTGCAATAAGCATCAAAAACTTTGGGCAAATGACTTCTGACCGGATTCATTTTGCACACCAGCCTATGAACTGTACTAGTACTCCCACTGGTACACATAAAGCACATGAAAAGGTTACAAGACTGTTGTGTTTTTTTTTGCCACTTGGTTATGATTGGATTTCAGTGAATCTTGAAAGTTTCACATAAAAGCAACCCCGAATCAAAAAAGACCGCAATCATTTCTTTGTGACAAGCAAAGTCAAAGTGCAGCACTTATTCATCAGACGTACCTCAGAACGGGCTGTGTCTCCAGATTGGCTGCCGGTTTTACAGGTTGCTCATCCTCTCCCTGATCGTCGCATCACCTTCCTGCGGCGCCGGCGGTGGTGGCGGCGGCGGCAGCGGCGGCACATTTGGTACAAACAAACAACTTTGATTAAAGCAGCGAGTGCATGCAAATCTTATGCAATAGCAAATGTTAGATTAGCAAGGATTGCTCATTGAACCAGGATACACACCATGCACATTCATCCACTTTCACATCATAGAACCATTTCATTATTATTTTATTTTATTTCTTATGCATAATTGTGATATGAACTGTTAAGGTCACAAATTGTTTGACTACCTTGAGAGCTAACAGTGTTGCGGTATAGAAAATTGATGGGTAGGTGGTGTTTGTATAGCAAAGCTCAGTATTACCATCGTAGTTGGCATTAATTCCTCTACCACTCTTCCAAAACAAGGAATTATGGGATTACTGTTTTCCTTTATGACTCCAGAATTTGGACAATTGACAGATTAAAATGCATTTCTTTTCTTGGTCGGGAATGAGGAACTCCCGTACGAGGCATTGCTTGCAAGTAAACAGAGGAGTATAGTGTGGGGGAGGGCAAAGAGCTTCACTGGTTTACAGACACGCCCATATAAGGAAGTCCATCCTCTGTGACATCACAAAGGGACAGTTTTACCACGCCTTTTGAAACCGAGCTTTTTGAGACATCCCAAACTTCTTTCAGGTCTCACTTCCAAATGTGCAAACCTCATTATCTGAATTGTTTAACACAAGAGTACAACATTTTAACTACATTTGTGGGTCAGAAAAGTGAAAAAAAAAGACCCCTTTAAAATGTTCCCAATTATGGATCCACTTTGCACAATACTTAGAAAGTTGGATTCAGGCTAATTTTAACATGCATTGAACTACTTTGTACAATGCCTGTAGGGTCCGCCAACAACTTTTACAAAGAGACTGTAAAGTAGAAAATCTGTAAAATGTAAAATTAGAAATGAAAACAAGAAATTAAACTCTCAACGTGTCAAACTGACTAATTCAACTTGTAGATGCCTCGGTTCTGCTCTGTACTGACCATAGATTTAGGTTACTTTAAGTATTCTTCATGCTTCAGAAATACCCTGGTACCTTTAAGACCGTTCCACGATGACAGCTCACAGAAGGGCATTGACGATTTAGCGTTCAAAACCCTGCAAATTAGCAGATTTTAAAATTTTTGTGAGAAAGTAAGAATGATCCTGCATAACATGAGCCGATTACTTGAGAACAAAATGTCCTGTAAATATTGTCATTAAATGAATCATTATTACCAATAACATCACAGGGAGCACAGGGGCCCAACTTAGACGCTCTATAATAAATTTAATGTTATTCATTGAAACAACCGTAGATGAAAGGCATGTTTTTTTTCTGCACATCCATCATCAGCTTGAGTTTGCCATTTCTCCAGCCGTAACTCACTGAGAATGAGGAGGGCGGGGGGAGAAAAACAATTGAGAAAAGGCTTTTAAGCAAAGTGCAAAGTTTTGACCAACCATTCAAAAGAGAAGAATTATTGAAAGAAAGATCACATATTCAATATACAGCAAAACATGTCTGTATTTTCAGCATATTCTTTTGAGCAGCAATCGTGCGGCACTTGGATCTGAGCTGTAGGTCAGCATCTTGGTCAGTGACGGATCTAAAGATATATCCGGGCGGCACAACAGCAGCATTGGCTAGGATGGATGAATGGAGGACACGAGATTCGAACGACCGACTCAAGTCATCTCCTGGCTGAAAGCATGACTTCCGTTCTTAGAAGACCACCAGGCAAAAACAAATTGAGCCTGTCGTCCATCATCTTGAGAGCTCCTGAAAGTTGGCCTATTTGTGGAACATCTCCAGGAGGTGTGATAGCCTCCCCACAATCAAGTTACTTCCTGTGGAGACTTGTTATTGTCCAGTAGATGAGGCCAAGCCCTTGACAGTACAAGCAATTATCCTTGTGGGAAGTTAATTATAAGATGCGTCTACCCAAAAACTGCAAGAGCAATACTTGAAGAGTAATACTAGAAGAAGCACCATGCCTCTGTTATTGCCTCAAATACAGTCTACACCGACCTAAAGCATCCCACACATGCTCAATGGCTGACATGTCGGGTGAGTAATCTGGCCTTTCAAGTTTGGAGTCGCCAATTAACCTAGCATGTGGGAGGAAGGCGGAGTACCCGGGAAAACCCACGCAGAGAGAAATTATCCTCCTATTCTGTGTGGAAGTGGTAAATTTTTGGCTTCTGACTTCCCCACTTCATTTGAAACCCTTTCTTAGGTTTAGAATAAATAAATTGTAGGCTAACTAGTTACCTTGCTAGCATGCTATGTTTAAAGCAGCAGTCGTCCCCGAGTGGAGAATGGAACCCAGGTCTTCTCAATCTCCTGACTATGTGGCCAACATGCTAACTACTCGCCCATAAAGGTTGCAAAATTTTACTAGATTTTTACCATTATTAAAGCCCTGCAGACATGAAATAGCATCCCTATAGTCACCTTTACACTCTTATTATTATTTGTTTATAACACATTGCGCAACTGTAATGTCCAGGCTATGGAATCACTGCAGGGACATAAGAGATGACTGCAGCTTTAAACATAGCATGCTAGCGAGGTAACTAGTTAGCCTCCAATTTATTTATTCTAAACCTAAGAAAGGTACACCCTGGACTGGTCGCCAGCCAATCACAGGGCACATACTATAGACAAACAACCACTCACACTCACATTCATACCTATGGATAATTTGGAGTCGCTAATTAACCTAGCATGTTTTTGGAATGTGGGAGGAAACCGAAGTACCCGGAGAAAACCCACGCATGCACGGGGCGAACATGCAAACTCCACACAGAGATCGCCGAGGGTGGAATTGAACCCTGGTCTCCTAGCTGTGAGGTCTGCGCGCTAACCACTCGACCGCTGTGCCACCCCTAGGACTAAATATATTATTTTAATTATATTTAATTTTATTTACGCCCACATACATACAACACTAAAATAAAGTAGTAATATACTTATGTACAGTATGTATGTGTTCATAAACAAACATTCACATAGTCAGTCATCACTCTTGTATTTACAACTTGCAAGTGTACTTACTTAAGCATGTATAATGTCTTTACATTGTGGTACATTTGTCATGTTTGAGATTGGTAATCTGCTGCTAACACCGCCCCTTTTACGTCAACCTGCTCAGACGACAAACTCTGTTATCCACACATCTTCAAAAACAAAGAAGAGATCCTGGTTAGGTTCATCTTAGTAGAACAGGCCTAAGGTTGTTTAGCTTATTCAACACAAATTTGGGTCACACGTGTATTGGACTGAGAGGCACAACATTTCAGCAAAATGGGGATTATCTGTATTAACAGTATGTTAGTTGTCTTTCATTTATTATAGATAGGATTAGGGAAGTCATAGGATTTGAGAGTTTCTCTGTAAATTAAAGCTGCATATTTATTTCTCTTTTCTATGCATCCTAACAAGAGATAACGAGCCAGCTAACATTTTACGTCATCGGTAGGTATGTACCTATTTTGACTTTGAAGCCCTGTAAAAAAACAAAACAAAACAAAAAAAACTCAAAGAACGTTTTGGGATGGCTGTATCTTCCAGCACAGTCCAGTCTTTAGCAAAAAAATGCTGACAGCACACGAGCATCTTATTGAGTCTTCATAGCGAAATTGAGAGCCAGTAGCCCACCCGTCCCGTTGTCAACACTGCTTGAGGCATTGTGATTCGATACCGACACTAGCAGCTAGCGAGCTAGTTACGCCGCCAGATCAACATACTTTTTCCTGTTAGCTGCCACAATAACAATATTGATGTAGCTTGATTTTGTAAGTGGAACACAGTTTCCGTGTTTTTAAGGTTTTTTGTGCATTGTTAGCTAGCTCATGCTAACTTGTTTTCTCTTGTAAGAATGCACAGAAAGAAATATGTGTTAATGTTTCACATAAGGATTGTGAATGATAGGCAACATTAAAGATGCCTCATTGACATTGTGTAATGTGCTGGGTACTCTCAAAGCCACGTACTATATGTTGTCAAGTGAAAATATGTTGCACTACAACATAGATCCATCGTCCTGAAATAATTCAGTAAACATTCTTTCCCACACAAATAAATACCGTAAAGGTGAAGAGTTACTTCCTGATGTTCAGTCAGCTTCCAACGCCTGCAATAACTCAACTCATTACGTTTGTTTCCAATAAGTTCCACTCCCAAAGCTACTAGCTGATTGGCGCTCCAGTGGTAACCAACTTGTAGTAGGCTCCATTCAGGGCCATAAGCTGGTCGTGGGTTCCCTTCTCGATCACATAGCCCCGGGACATGACGGCGATAATATCTGAGTTCTGAATGGTGGACAGACGGTGGGCGATAACGATGCAGGTCCTGCCCTCTCTTGCTCTGTCCAGCGCCGCTTGCACTGTCTGTGGCGGGCGAGGCAAAACAAGTCACACTGGTCATCGGCACAACTTGCGGTATAATTATGTCAATTTGGCAATAATGGAATGATTACTATAATATTGCAGGGGATCACATGCTTATATGTTAAAGACAGTCGCTGAAGCTTAATGACGTTAATGAGGACAACAATGAAATGCTCTTCTTGCAGTCTGCACTCACAGAATATTAAGTAGGTGTCGTGGTCACAGAATAACGCAGATGGATTTATTCATCAAAACAACGTACCTTCTCACTCTCTGTGTCCAGAGCTGAGGTGGCTTCATCCAGGAGCAGGATCTTGGGGTCACGTACGATTGCCCTGGCAATGGCAATGCGCTGCTTTTGACCTCGAGATAACTGAGAACCCTGGGCGCCCACGTTTGTGTCATATTTCTGAGCAAAAAAAATCATTTATTACGGTCAATGTGAGGGAAAAATCTTTTAATTTTTCCATCAAAGGTGCTCTTTTAAGATCAACAGCAATCAAATTGGTTGGTCAATTGATCAGATAATAATTAGTATCAGCTGAAAAAACTGATAAATGATAAATGCCTTTCAAAGGCGATTACAAAAACCGATGGGTGTGTAGCGGCAAACCCTGCATGTGTGCTGTGTCACGTAGGGTTGCCAACACCCGTATTGAGCCGACAAAGAATTAATTTTGTCCCGTATTGGCGGCACGATCAATACTCGTCTGTAAAACCTCAATGGCTTCAGTTTGACACAGGCGATGCCAATCGATGACAGTGTGTTTGATCACTCCCTTATCAAACCTATTGATGCTCAACTTTTCTTGCATCTTTGTTTATACACTTTGCCTGGCGGGAAGTAACTACCTAGCTAGAGTTATCTGTGACTTTCTTATCTGTGACTTTTTACCACAAGGGCATTTTCTTTTTAAAACAAACAAGCAATTAGGTTAGTTTGGAGCTCGTTTTGGTCCCACAGGGGAGTGGATATAACATTTATGAGGTATGTACCTAATTGTATGTCCAACTCGTGTGCTTTGGCAGTTTTAGCTAATAGCCATCGTGAAGGGGGCGAGGATAATCTCGCACATTACATCATTTAGGTCAGGGGTCGGCAACCCAAAATGTTGAAAGAGCCTATTGGACCAAAAAAAAACAAAAACAAATGTCTGGAGCTGCAAAAAATTAAAAACCTTATATAAGCTTAATAATGAAAGCAACATGTGCTGTATGTATCTATATTAGCTATATTATCCTACTATCAAAATGACTAAGTTGGCTAAAAATACACAATTAGCCTTCATGATTAAATGTTTATTTTCCCTGCAGCACTTCCTGTAGGGAATGATGTTCCCTCCCCCCTTTTTTTCCATTTTCAAACATTTTTCAAAAAGATCTAGGGAGCCACTAGGGTGGCGCTAAAGAGCTGCGGGTTGCCGACCCCCTATTTAAGTGAACCACCCCTGCTCCTGTGTAAATATAATGTAGGGTGTTTACTTTAAATCCTGTTTCTCCTGTTTTGTGTAGCGAGGAGGGTAGCTTCTTGTTTTCATTGGTTAGTTTTTGAAGTTGGGTTTTTTTTGTTATTTTTTGAGGACTGAAATGATATGTCATCTTAATAAACAAATGATTTGTCATTGTTGGAAACCTCTCTCAAGAGTTGATATAATGTGTAAGGGCTCCTTGTCTGGGACTTTATTATTCCTGCCTTTGTTTTTCCTCCCGTCTGATATGTTTGCCCTTGTTGATTGATCAGACTTTCATTCAAACAAACTAATCCTTCTGTTTAGCCTCCATGCTGCCATCCACAGCTCTCCTCCTGCAAACATGAACCTACCTCGGGTAGAGACATGACAAAGTCGTGGAGCTGTGATTTCTTGGAAGCGGAGATTACATCATCCATTCCGATGTCCCGTGAGTTGTCACCATACTTGATATTTTCCGCGATGCTGCAGTCAAACAAGATTGGCTCCTGGGACACGATGCCAATCTTGGATCGCAGAAAAGACACGTTGACGAGAGTCGAGTCGCGACCGTCAATCAGCTGTAAGAGGTAATTGATTTTACCATTAGTGTCGGGCGGGGTTATAATCAAAAAGTCGAAATATATTCCTCTTAATTAGCGCTCATGTAATGTCCCTTCTAACCGTGTTCGTTCTTCTCCTAAATCTGACTGAATCAGAACGATCAGGAAGTTCCCACGGCACTTTCAGCTCAATTAAGACCATTCACATCTTGGCAGTCGTTCCTTTCTGGCAGGAAAGTCAACATCCAATCGAGATAAGTGCTCACACACACTGCAAAATTGTCTGACTTTAATGTGAACAAGAAATGGGAGTTTCAAAAATACCTTTTAAGTACCTAAATGTGGTAAATGTCCTGCAGTTGCTGTTTGACTTTGACAGGTTTCATAGACAGTGACACTTGATTTATTTCAAAGTGACATAAATGACATTTTCTAAAAGGTCATCATCATCTGCTGTGACTCTATCGTGTTGACTGCGATATATTTAGACATTTTGTATTTGGGTAAACTACAAAGAGATTACCAAACAGTGCTTATACATACATCTTTCATATGTAGAGGAGCAATGCATTGATTATGCTTTATGTTATATGTTGTGTCCATCTTACCACTCTGCCTTTGTCGGGGTCATAAAACCTCTCCAGAAGCTGCACACTGGTGCTCTTTCCACAGCCGCTGCTACCCACAAAGGCCAACGTCTGGCCGGGCTTTACCGCCACATTAAGCCCATTGAGGACCTGGATGTCTGGTCGGGTGGGGTAAGTGAACTTGCAGTCAATGAACTCAATGTTGCCTTGGAAGTTATCCTGGCCAGGAAGCGTGGAGTTAGAGGGGGGGGGGGGTCAAACAGGAGGGTGGCAAAGGTTTAGTTTTGTTTCAGGAATTATGTCCTGTCAACAAACAGCAGGTTCAACTCAATAACGCACTGAGCATTGGTATCTTTGGAAAGGTTTGATTGCTTGACTATTGAGCTCTTGCATAAAAAGAGGAATAAAAATGGCATACCCATTTATCCCCGTTGTTACTGTAGACGCTAATCTGAGGTATGCGGTCCAGCAGCTGGAAGAAACGTGCAGCAGAAATCTTTGCCTTGGCATAGTCAGGGGTGTAGGAGGAGGCTCTACCCAGGGCGGTGCCACTGGTGACGATGGCAGAAATGACCCTGCACAAGATAAAAACATGCAAGCAAATGATAGTTTCGTAGTCATTTTTAATATTGTCTTTGGACACGCCTCCTCTTTTACCTGAACACCAAGCTGAAATGTAGCCCTTCTTGGCGTACCAAGTAACCCCCGAACCGATAAGAGGCGGAGTTGGTCAAGAAGACTACACATTGGGCGAAACCGTAACAAGCCCCGTAGACGTTAGCCTTCTTCAAGGCTGCCTTGTATGGAGCATCCAGTTGTGCGCTATACATGTCCACAAAATTCCTCTCCTTCCCAAGACCAGCGATGGTGCGAATATTGTTCAGGGCTTCACCTGAAATCTGTAAAGGGTGATATTTAAATCCAGACAATTAATAAGTTGCAGAAAGATGGCGGTGAGCCTGTTTCACCCACTGACACCAGGGCACAGCAAAATGTGCATAGTGATGGAAGCTAAAACTCGGACCTTAAAATCGACTGATCACTCACAGTTATTGTCACTTTTACCTTAAGCAGGATTACTGTCACAGTATAACTTCAATGTGAGGATGTTCCTTGGTTGTGCTATCAATCAACAATTATTAAATATGATGATTCAAGTCGGTCAGTGAAAAATGTGCACAGTTCTGACCCGTCCAGCCGACTCCATAGCTTCCTTGTCCTGCTTGGCAAACCCAGTGAGCATCTTGGCCTGGAAACCACCTGATAGAGCGATGAAGGGCAGGAAGCACAGGATAAGCAGCGTGAGCTTCCAGCTGAAGTAAAAGGACATGAGGATGGCCACCCCGATGTTGGTCAGAGAGTTGACGATCATGCCGATCTGGGAGCCAGTAGCCTTTGGAGAGACATGTATAGCCTGTCATTCTAAATTATGACTTATTATAGTATTATAAGAACTATTTATAAGTATTATTGCATGTACAGTTAAGGTTAAGTTGGTTAAAGTTGTGACATTTTTACTTGGGGAAATATCTATTTCATCCATCCATCCATTTTCTTCCACTTCCACTCTGGGTCCTGGGGGGGTTAGCAGTCTCCAGACACCTTTTCTAACTCTAGGAGTTCCCAGATTAGCTGTGAGACATAATCCCTCCAGTGCATCCTAGATCTGCCCCAGGGCCTGCCCCGAGCTGAACATGCCCGGAACCAGTGAGGCCAGTGAGGCGTCCAGGAGTCATCCGGACTTGATGCCCAAGCCATCTCAATTAGCTTCCCCCAATTGTAAAGGAGCAGTGGTTCTTATCGGAACTCCTCCCGGATGACTTGGCTTTAAGACCAAACAAATCAGTAGTTGACCTACATTCATAACATTACTTTAGAGGTTCCCCCGAATTATATTTGTTTATAGATAATTGTGTGCTTAGTTCTCCTTGACATTAGCTATTGATTTGATGAGCTATATCGACTGTACATCTTCCCATTAATGGGAGGTTTAAAGACTCATATTTGCACTATAATATAAATTATAGTGCAAAACTATAGTATAATGAGTGCATAAGTGCATTCATGTCAGTACCCAGACGTTGCACTCAACAATAGTGACAAATAGTGACGACCTTCATTATCACCACAACTACTGTATGTATCAGATGGAGAGGGACTAACTCAGGGGGTTGAAATTTATCATTAAAATGGTAATGGTAATGGTTTTATTTCATTTGAACATGCATCAGATTACAATTGAATGCATCACATAATCAGTTCACAGTTCCACATGTCCAAAAGGAGTAGGAAGAAGCAAAGCGTATTAAATCCTACCCCTCCATCTGGTACTTTTACAATCCGTAACTGTTACATTTGTTCACTTCCTGCTTTCCATAATACAGTTTAAGGTTGTTTTTTTTATAATGTACCTCGTACTGAAGTACGAGGTGAATGAGGCACATCATGAATTGGCTCCTCGTTGTGCATTGTTTGAGGTCCTTACTCAATCCATTCCATAGTTTGATTCCACATACTGAAATGCTATGGCTTTTTAACGTAGTCCTAGCATATAAGTGTTTCAAATGTAGTTCTTCCCTGAGATCATATTTCTCCTCTCTTGTAGAGAAGTATTGGATTAACTGTATCAGCAAGTTTAAGTATTTGTTATTTTAGAAATAAGGAGTTAGTATGTTCTCTGTAGATGGCAAAAAAGGAGAGAAGTAAGCTAATAAATACACAGCCTACACCTTACCCCTTGTACTTGAGAGGCATCGGTTGCCAGTCGTGTGGTCAGAGCACCAGGACTGTTCCTGTGATCATCAAACCAGCCAATATCCTGGCCCAGCATGGCGTGGAAGCCCAGACGACGTAACCTGCGGGTCAGCAGCTCTCCAGACTTGGAGAAGGCATAACCCTGAAGATAAACATAAACAAAAAATAATGAGGACATGTATACCATACACTTAGACGAAGTGAAAACAGAAGAAAATGTGAAGTCGGTCTATTGTGGAGTGTGGCTGTCGTCTGCTTGTCTGGAGTCTGTTCATTTATGGCTCAGAATGGAGTAAAGAGCAAAGGTCACCGGAAGGTCGTGGTAGAATGAAGGATTACGATTCAGTGGGAAGATTATCGGCAATTCAACGTCATCATAGTGACCTTTAACATAAGGTCCAACCCTACATTATGGATAATGTTTTCCAGTCCAAAATTCTTGTTGAAGCTGACTGATATTCTACCTGCAGCATCTGGGTGAAGAAGGAGATGACGCCCACCATGACAAAAAATAAGCAGATGCTATCAATCTCTTTCCTCTGAGCCACGGGATCTGTAACGGAGAAAGTCTGCACACACACAGAAAGATAAGATTCTATGACTCTATAGATCTGGAGAACATATTGATGGTTTCCAAAGTCTAAACAGGACCTCACCGCTAAGATTTGACTGAACAATAGCGAATAGACGGGGTTGACCCCTCCATTCACAGCAGCCCCAAGAGATCCAAAAAGCATGTAAGGCCATTCAGGCGAGTTGTACTTCAGGATCCGAGCAACAGGTGCTGGCTCCACAGGTTCTTCATCCTCCTCTTCTGAGATGGCGTCCTGAGTATTTAACATTCAGAATGTGAAGAAAATTAACAAAGCTTTTAACTGTGAGATGTGGGAATGCACTCTAAATGCATGAACTGATGGCCTACTCCAAGTACCCACGCATGTAATCGGCGGCCATCACACCCACTCACCTTGGATTTGTCTGCTTGTGACACAGCGTGGGCTCTGGGGCCGAGCTCTCCAACGATGGGAACGGAAGATTCTGGAATCAGGTTAGAGAGCTGCGATCTGGATCTCTGACGGATGGAGGCTCTGCAAGACAATTGTTCCAACACAAGAGGTTCAACGAAATGTGTTCAAGAACATGTTGCTTGGTCAGATTCTACAATCAGCAAAATGTGCTCTCACAAGAATTAGTAGCTGAATAGATGAATGGCTGTGATGACACAAAGAAGTAAAAGTCAGGGATCTGTGAGGTACACTAGCACTACTAGCTCACCCAAAGAAGAAATATAATATAGACAAAAGATGGATGGCCGTATGGAAATTGTGTAGTGGTACCTCAAACTGGCCCGGTAGCTTCCACCCTTGGATAGACTGATCTTCTCTGGCACGTTTTCATTTTCAGCCACTGGTGCAAAAAGAGAGCAATGACAGTTCAAAGCACACGGTGGCTTTGCATGGATCAATAATAATCTAACCCACTTTGCCGAGCCTTCTCATTGAGGGCCTTGTCTCCCTGGCTTTGCAAGGTGACCAGTGTGAAGTAGACACCCTTCCTGTCCAGCAGTTCGCTATGTTTGCCCTTCTCGACCGCCTGGCCATGTTCAAAGCCAACGATCACATCTGCGTTCTTTATGGTGGACAGCCGGTGGGCGATAGAGATGGTGGTCCGTCCCATGCGTACCTTAAGGAATGGAAATCAAATGAAAAAGCTGATCTATTATCAAATAAAATACTTTCACTGGATTGTATTATTTGTAGGGCTGTCAAAAACGGCGATAACTAATTCATTCATTTTCTACCGCTTTTCCTCACGAGGGTCGCGGGGGTGCTGGAGCCTATCCCAGCTGTCTTTGAGCGAGAGGCGGGGTACACCCTGGACTGGTCGCCAGCCAATCACAGGGCACATATAGACAAACAACCATTCACACTCACATTCATACGGCGATAACTAATTAATTTCATTAATTACATAAAATTTCTTTGAGTCATTAAGCATGCACATCAGAGCGACCACGCTTCGGGTCTGCCATCACACACAGTGGGGCATCCTTGCACTGTCACACAGAGCCTGAAAGCTAGCCTTGTGTGCTAGCTTTTAGCTTGATTGACATATTCAGTTCATTTGGAGCTCCTAATACATACATATACAGTATATATCATCATTTAGCTTTCTATTCATTAAATACAGTAAAAATGTGCATATTTCAGGCATAATTAACAGTGATTATTTATGATTAATGGGTGTGATTAATCTGATTCAAATTTTTAATCATTTGACAGCCCTAATTGTTTGTCAATATCTTGTTGACATTCCCTGATTTCACTGAGCGAAACGCTGAAGACCTCACCACTTCTTTTCCTCCTGAGCTGCAGCCAACAACCACCACATTTATCATTTGTGTTTTCGGTGACTACTGTAACAGCTGAGTAAAATTGTTTTCGGACAATTGGGAATGGGAAGATTAACGTCATTTGGTTTGCTCCACTTCTGAGAGTAGAGGCGCTCAACTGGTCAGTTTTGAAGTCCTGTTTTTTTTATAACATCCATCCATCCATTTTCTGGACCACTTATCCTCACGAGGGTCGCAGGCATGCTGGAGCCGCGGGCATGCTGGAGTCTATCCCAGCATCGACATATGGCTAGATGAGGGTGACCAAATTGTGATTACCACAAACCAACACTGGTGCTGGTGTTCTGCCTGGCTGTGCACCCTCATTTCTATTTATTCATATATTTATATTTAATATACATGTATACACTACAAGCTATTAAATAATGACATTGAGGTTTCATTTGATTATGATAGTCATGTGGACATGTCAAAATAATTATATACTAGTTTGATGGTAAAAGTCTCACTACTGTACTAAATAAAACAGGACATTTTCTTCAGTTTCTAAAAAAAACAACAAAAACAGAACTGGATATTAACAACTGGATATTAAAAAAACAACCTGGGAAAACAGGACATACATATATGTAGCGCAGTTTCCTATAAATGATTCATATTGATCCTTCATACTACAAAATAAAGGGATTGAACCAATAGCAGCTCTGCTGCTTGTAGCCAAATAGTGCACTACATTTGGCCTTAAATGGCTTTTCATTTGGCCATCAAACCCTGATCCCTATATCTCCACTCTCCCTTCACACAACATAGTTGTCACGCGGGAAGTGCTGCGTTATGAATAACATTAAACTGATTATTATTATGATTGAAGAAGGGGCCCAGACATACTTTATCCAAGGCCTCTTGGACTACAGCCTCACTTTCGTTGTCCAGTGCAGAGGTGGCCATGTCCAGCAGCAGGATGCGAGGGTTCCTTACCAACGCTCTAGCGATTGCAATACGCTGTTTCTGACCGCCACTCATCTGACCTCCACCCTCGCCTACCAAAGTGTCGAATCTCTGTGGAAACCCATGCAAAGAAAGACTTTTTTAAAATATGTTGTACATCTCTTCTGCAATTCAAATCAGTCTGTTCGTCTCCACCTGTGGCAGATCCATGATGAAGTTGTACGCGTTGGCCTCTTTGGCAGCGGTGATGATGTCATCCATGGAGACGCCGGGACGACCATAGCGTATGTTCTCAGCAATGGTGGTGGCAAACAGCACAGGCTCCTGCTCCACGATGCCGATGAGTGAGCGAAGCCATTGTATGTTCAGCCCGCGGATGTCATGACCGTCTAGAGTCACCTGATAGATGGTGGTACAAAAGTACAATGCCGCTGTAATGCATTTTTCTTTTCTTTTTAAATCCAAATTTAAACAGCAAGAGACCATTTTTCTCTGCCATACCAAAGTGCTATTATAAAAGTGAGGTGTTTAAGTTGAGTAAAATGGGAAAATGAGGCTATTTGGACAAAATGGCAAGATAATGACACAGTTTATCATCTCCAGGGGATGGTTATTTTTAAAATGGCAAGAAAATGTTGAAAGGAAAAGCGAGTTCTGAACATGTCTCAATCTTACCATCCCCTCTTTTGGGTCGTAGAAGCGCTGAATGAGTTGGACAGCTGTGCTCTTTCCGGCGCCACTTGGGCCGACAAAGGCTGTCGTCTCACCTGATTTCACCGCAACACTGAGCTGGTCCAAGATCTGAGTACAAGATGGCACAACAGTACGTACAGCTTGTTAGCTAGTTGGGGTGTTGAGATGAAAACATGACAGTCAGAAGCCAATCAGACTGTGAACGATGGCATCACTACTACAAATGACAATACAGTAATATGTTAAGGGTCTTATACTTGAATTTTGTCATAAGTGAACAATTACATTAGAAGACTAAATAAAAAAGGTGTAGGTTTTGGAGCTGAATCCAACCTAATAATTCCAACTATCACAGAGAAGAGATGAGAAGAACATGAACCTAACATGGAGGCTTTAGGGAAGGCGAGCCGTGTGTCAAAAATAAACAATTGTATAGGTGCATCAATTACTGCTTGTGTTTTTTTTTGCCATTCACTGGTGATCCCAAAAGGCCACCTCTGCGAAAAGTGGGGCTCTAATTTATTGCAATTACAAAGAGAGTCCAATACCTTCACTTCTGGCCTGGAAGGGTAATGAAAGGTCACATTGTGAAACTCAATGTCACCTTTGACTCGATCAAGCTTATATCCTGCTTCAGATAAACAGTCAATCTCAGGTTCCTGACAAAGTAAAAAAAATATATATATATTAACATATTGAGGTCACCATAAACTAACTAGTATGGACCAAACATTTCTTACTCGATCCATGGTTTCAAAGATGATAGTTGCTGCTCCCCGTCCTGCAGCGAATGCTTCCAGACATGGTGATGCTTGACCCAAATTCATGGCTGCAATCAGAACCCCGAAGAAGACCTGCAATTGTAAAAAGAAGGGATTGGGGGCAGGGTTCAATTTCCTCTACACCACTCTCTCTGGTGAAGAGCCCCGATACATTTGTCCTCAGACTATGCTGTTCATCTTGAACCTCGTCATTGCAGTGAACAGGATATTATAATTTAACAGGACCATAAGGAAGCTGTAATGATCCATCTGCTACACAAGCAAGAAGACGATTAAAAAAAAAAAAAAAGTCTACAAGCTACATATTGTCATAAACGCAGCACGGGAGGTTTTACCTGTAGAAGTGTCCCTGGTGAGTACTCCTCTGTGTCCACCACGAGACTGGAGCCATACCAGAAGGCCAAGCCGTAGCACAGGAAGATAATCAGCCACATGTATCCAGTGAAAAAGCCCATGATCAATCCCTTCCTAATGCCCCAACTCTGTGCTGATACCAGATTCTTGTCATAGCTGGAAGGAAAAAGAGGAGCTTGTTTAACTGATGACTTTGATCAACACTCTTATGGGCCTGTTGAACAAGAACAGGTCTGTAACGACACTTTTCTGGTCCAGGAGGTGGGCAAAACCCACCACTCCTTCATCGGGGGTCATTATTGCCCGTTATTCAGGTCCGCGGTTCTCGCAAATTCTCCTTTTTTTAAGGTGTTCAAACGACACTTTTATGATCTAGGAGGTTAACAAAACCCACCACACTTTCATCATGGGTCCTGGCAGGACCCAAAGAACAAAAGATAATCCCATTTTTCTGATGCTTCGATTTTCACCTGTTTTTTAGGTCCACAGCTGTTGCAAATTCAAATTTTTTGAGGTCCTGAAACAACAGTTTTCTGGTCTAGGAGGTGGACAAAACCCACCACATATTCAGCAGGGGTCTTGGCAGGACATGAAGAAGGCAAAAAAAAAATCCCACTTTTCTGACGGTTTGATTTTCGCCCGTTTTTCAGGTCCACTGCTGTTGCTGCTGCTAAATGTGTTAGGAACTCACTTAGCAAACAAAAAGTGTTATGGGTGCACATTTTTAAAATAATTACCTACATTTGCAGCTAAAATATTGGATACACATGAAGAAAAATTATTTTCTTCAGGCAATATGAGGCATATGAGGTATGTACATAATTGACTAAAAGCCAGTATGTAAAATATTATTTTGTTATTGTTATTATTATTAATTGAAAGACATTTTGCATACCGTTGAACCTCTTTTTTCTCTCCACCAAAAGCAGCCACCGTCCTGATGGAGGAGAGGACCTCGTCTGCAACGGCTCCAGCTTTAGCATAGGCCTGCAGCTCCATACCTGTCAGCTTAGCCACAAACTGGACACAAAGCACAGTGAAGATGAAGACTCTTTTCTGTCCACCAGTCTCTACAGTACAGTTCAGCTCAACACTGTTGGATTTGGAAAGGTAAGCCCAAATATGCTATGTGTTTCCACTCAAACTCAAAAGGTGTGGAAGTAAGGAGGAGCAACAGGAAGTCAACATCTCACCAGAGCCATGAGGCCTGCTCCAACACCAAGCAGTGGACTGGCTGCCACGATGACCAGTGTCAGCTTCCATCCTTTCACAAAGCCGACGCAGAAGCCGCACACAAAGGTAGTGAAACGCTGCATAAAAATAGCGACTTGGTCCGCAATGGCGTCGTTGATCTTGTTGATGTCACTGCGATGTGACAGACATGACATGATGTAGTCAACGCAAACTGGATACAGCCCTTTTCCACAGTCATATACACAGTCCCACTCACTCAGACATGCGCGTGTTCAGCTCGCCCACCGAGGTGCAGTCGAACCAGCCAATCTCCATCCTCATCACTTTGCTGAAGTAGATTTTTCTAATAAGCCGAATCTGCTTGGCAGCAGCAGTTACCCACAGAGAGATCTGCCAGACATAAGAGGGCCATGACGTGTATTACTGTGTTCACACCTCAAATCAACCATATTAAAGGCAAAATGTGTGTTTTGATAAAACAGACCAAAGTGTGAAGTCACTAACCTGAAAATATCCCAAAATGAACACAGCTGCTCCAATTCCGACATAATAGAAGGCAAATAAGGTCATTTCATATTCAATGTCAAGGAGCCTGAAAGACATGAAATGTATAACAAACAGGTTTTTAACACAAAGCCAACCTCATGAGTTCCCCCCCTCACGTACCCACATGACCTGTCCCTCAGTGGCGCCAGAATCTCCCAGTCAGAATAGTTGATGGTGCTCCAGTGTGACTGGTTCATGCTTTGCATGAGTGTATCAGTGTAGTTCTTCTTCCACTGGATGGTGTTGTTAACGCATTCCTTCCGCTCATCGCTCAGCTCGTTCAGCTCAATGTCGTACTCGATGAAGGTGTCCGTGAGCAGGCCGAACACCAGCAGCATGAGAGGCTGGGCTGAGCCGTGAAGTATGGCGCACACGCTCCCCACCACCATCATCACCACCTCGTTGCATGTAGCGAAACGGAACTTCAATGCGTATGCAATGAAGGAGGGGGTTTGTATTAGACGAGAGAATAAACACAGACATTGACAATAATTGACTTTCTACCAGCTGAAAGAAGCCAACTCTTATTGCTGGCAGCTCCTTCTTCCCTTGTGCTCTGTTTGGAAAATAATACCAAACCAACGTGTTATTTCATCATTTTTAATAATTTAAATAATGAACTGCTTCACTCACTTGTCATGTTCCTTGGTTGATGTCATGCTCCTGCATGCAAAGAAGATTCTCTGGTCAGTTACTAATACATAAGTTAGAGCCATTATATTTAACATTTACTGTTTTTTTAAGATACTTTTAAACCAGGCGTCTCAAACTCAATTTACTTGGAGGTCACTGGAGCTAGGGTCTGAGTGAGACTGGGCCACATCAGGTTTTCCAAAAAAAAATGCATTTATTAAAAACAGAAAAATAGACAAACTTTTTCAGTGCTTTGGTTACGATTTTCTACAATAAAAGCTCTGATAAAACATTCCACTGTTCTCAAATATCTTAATTTTTATTTTTCTACACAAAATAAGATGAAAAATAAATAAACAAATCAAGAATAAAGAAAATCAATCAATCAGTAATAAATAAATAAATATAATAATAATAAAACGGCAAATAATAAAAACTTAAGAAACCACATATAGTTGGTGGGTAGACAAATTATTTTTTTCAGATTAAAATGAACAAAGCATTATTAGAGCCCTGTAGACATGACAAAACACGACTATAGTCACATTTATACTCTTTTTATTTACAACATATTACGCAACTCCAGGGTCCTGAGACACATGCTAACTCGCAAACTAGAGAGCTAGCGACCTAAACGGTAGCTTCCAAGTTATTTCCTTTAAACTTAAAAAAGCCAAAAACGTACCACTTCCACACGGATAGGGAGGATAACTATTAACAGTTATTTAACCTTTAACATGAACATTAATCAAACGTAATAATTTTTTCTGGGTATGATATATGGTCATGGTGTGTATGATACCATACAGCATCCATATCAAACTTGCGCAGGCCGCACTAACATTAAACTTTCATATCAAGGCGGGGGCCTCAAACTAGTGTCCTGCGTGTTTGAGACCCCTGTTTTAAAATCTTCTCACTTGGTGTCGGAGACTTAAACACCAGTAGTATTATCCCTTATGTGTAAAAGATCAAACATTCTGCAAAAATAACACTCCAAAAGAATGCTAAGCCACATGAGGGAAATATTTGTTAGTATTATTATAGTTTGCAGTAAACCTGTGCTGCATAGAAATAGTTCTATTATGTGCACTGTGCCCAGTGTGTTCATTCTCCAAGATAGCACTTGCATTTTATTACATGATGTTAGATAAGTCGTTCATACTGCTCTGCTTGGTCAGTGAATTTCAAATGGTTGGTGAGTTTTAGAAAAGTTACGTTAAAAATCAAATGAAAGCACCTAAGTAGTATTTCAAAGAGTATACAGTACATACATGTAAGAGCCAGCTGGTTCTGCAAGACATAGAAATTGTGTTAGAGTCAGATTATGATTAGACTAAGATTAGACTGACATCACCAATGAAGATGGATGGATATGATTTACCTTCATCTGAAATATCATAGCCGCGATTCTCCTGTCCAAGCTTTCTGATGCTTCGTAATTTCACTGATCCGGCAGGCATAGTGGCTCATCTATATAAATATATATATATATATATATTAAAAAAATATTATGAATAGTTATTATCAGTCTATGCTCTTATATTTACCAACACAAAATGTCCCTTGTCCGCGTTTGAAACTTATCATGGATCCCAGGAAGACAGCGGTTAGGTATACTGATCCACTTTGATGTTTAAGTCCGGTAACGTGACATTCCCCCCAAAACTGTGTTCTCCGTGAAGTGGCCGCGTGCCACTTGTATATAGGAGGAGGACGCAAGCGTGTACCTTGGAAGAGATTCACGTGCTCATGTTGAGTAGGACCGGACTTGCTTAGAACCTGAGGTCAGAGTGTTTTGTTTAAGGGTAACTGTCCGGTCGGTTTGTGTCCCGTTGATGTAAAGGTCAGTGACCGCACGTGTAAACATTCCACCTGCAGAGGCCATGGACTGTCACCCTTTCCAGGACTGGATTCTTGTAGTATTTGAGCCCAGTGACAGAACCACCACTACTTCATTACTGATACCAACAGATCTTTCCTTAAACTAAAAATACAAAGTATAGAAAAAGTGGCAAAACACTGAGTGATTCTTCTGTGAATCAGTAGTGCACATTACGGCCGTCTCGCTTGCACACAGAGACCAATATTGGCAGAAAAACACAATACTGATATGATCCAATATCTCATTTATATGCCAATATCCGCCGATCCTTACTGCCAACATAACCATGCCTTGAATACTTGGATGGAAAGCTAGTAGGGGTCTGGACACACCAAATTATTACTTTTTTCCCATTACCGGGCATTCAGTGTATCTGCCTCCACTTACTGCTTACTACTTACTAGGATTCCGACAATAACAATGAGTATAACGCCAGAAAATGCGCATTCTCACACTTCTGAAGCCATTGGAATAATTTCTATGGTTTAACACTTATGCTAATTTGACAAGTTTATGGGCCGGATGTGACTCGGTCTTCTCTACATAGTGTAAATGCAAACACACCAAAGTCTAGCCTGAGGTTTTCCTTCCAAACGTGTAGACATACACGATTAAGACAGGAGTACATGTGCACATTATAAACACTGTAGGAAGTGTAGTAGTGTAGCACATGTACAAATACATTTTCCATATAACTATTACATATACTATATCGAGTATTATGTAGCCTCCCCCCTCCTCCAATTTCATACAAGACCTTTCACCTCGTTTCGAAGTTATATTTCTCTGTTTTATCCATAACCACTTTTTAACATTTGATTAAAAAGAAGTATACTACCAGCAAGCTAGGAGACCAGGGTTCAATTCCACCCTTGGCCATCTCTGTGTGGAGTTTGCATGTTTTCCCCGTGCATGCGTGGGTTTTCTCCGGGTACTCCGGTTTCTTCCCACATTCCAAAAACATGCTAGGTTAATTGGCGACTCCAAATTGTCCATAGGTATGAATGTGAGTGTGAATGGTTGTTTGTCTATATGTGCCCTGTGATTGGCTGGCGACCAGTCCAGGGTGTACCCCGCCTCTCGTCCAAAGACAGCTGGGATAGGCTCCAGCACCCACCACGACACTCGTGAGGAAAATGCGGTAGAAAATGAATGAATGAATGAATACTTCCAGCAATCCTGCCATGGTCAGAACGATCTTTGTCTTTGTCGTCAGGTCGTGACAGTGTGAAGAACCTGAAAAGGAAAGCCAAATTTTAGTGGCGATTTTGACTTTTTCAAGCTATGGTCGTTAATTGGCGACTCCAAATGGTCCATAGGTATGAATGTTTGTCTATATGTGCTCTGTGATTGGCTGGCGACCAGCCCAGTGTGTGTGAAATGGATGGATGGAGGCCTGTTTGAGTCAAAAGGATCTAATTTCGTAACTATAAGATATTTGGAAGAGTGAGCTGTAATGTATTCAGACCTATATCTTTAACTCCACCCTTTTCATACAAGTGGCTGCATTCTTCCTCTTTTGAAACAACTGCAGGAAGAAGCTCATTCAGTGCTCTGCTCCGTCACTCACTTCATGTCCTCCTGCTGCCTTCAAGTTCCGTCAGAAACTTCATACGCAGCCACTGTAAAACTACGTCTGCCTGGTTGAACCTATGATGTGATCAAAACTGGAACCATCTCGAGGTATGACAATACTACTTTTGTGTTGTTATATTGGCCCACAGCACATTCTAAAAATATAATTTAGTAAGAGCAAAAATTGACAAATCGGCAGCAATTTTACAAGAATAAAGTGAAAATATTAAGATAAAAAATCTGTAATCTAACTACGAAAAGTTGTAATTTTACAAGAATATAAGGAAAATGAATGTTATTTTAGTAATATCAAGTTTAAATAAAAGAAAAAAGATGTTTTTTTAATAAAAGTCAATTCAAGAAGCAAAAAAAAAAGAAAATAATGTAAATTTGGGAGAATTTGCTTGGGGACAAATCATATTATGGGACTAAAGCCAAAATAATATGAAAAGAAGAAGAAGTAGTTGGAAAATGACTAATTGCAGTAATTGAAAAAATACAGCTGTAATTTTACCAGAATAAAGTCAAAACATTAAGAAAAAGTTGTTGCATTCTATCCATTCATCCATTTTTTTTATGCTGCTTATCCTCATTAGGGTCACGTATGCTGGAGCCTATCCCAGCTGTCTTTGGGCGAGAGGCGGGGTACACCCTGGACTGGTCCGTATTGCATTTTAACGAGAAAAAACTGTTGCATTTGGATCACATCATTTTGGTCTCTTCATTGGGGGAAAACATACCATACCAACAGAGTTAGCCTTAAAATACGTTTGTGTGGTGCAGAAACAACACCCTGTATTTCAGCATACACAAGTACAACAAATACATCTAATGTGTCTGGTAAATTGTAAAAAAATATTTGAAATCATAGCGTCGCAGATATGCTTGTACTTGTTGTAATTATACTCAGGATCAGATCGGAGAGGAAATCGATCCGTCATGCATCATACATCAATACTGAAAAGTCAGGATGTCCGTGAAGTACATCTATGCCGTCATACTGGTGCAAATGTTGTGTGGCTTGAGTGACTTGACTTATGACTTTGGTGCCCAGGGTTAATCAATACCTGTTACACTTGGATGAGAAGATGGATTATACATTATTCCAATCTCTGTGAATGTCGCAGCAAATCATGGTGAAGTGCATTGCTTCCACCTTGTGGTAAAAATGTAAATTGACATGGACATACAGTGTATTGGCAAATATCTGTACAAATTAATTTTAAAAAACTGTTTTGCGCAGGAGCCGTCAAGCAATGCTATACAAATGGTGTATGGTGGTGGGTTTGTTTTACATAATAAATTGGTCAAAATTAATCTGATTAAAGTGGATTGTTAAAGACAGTGTTAAAATATTATTTTTTTAAAAATCACATAACCTACAGTATCTATTTGTAATCTGCCAGTCATACCCTGAAGCGGACATTGATTGGCTGTCATTGCAGTTCAGAGGGCAAGGTGAGGAGCTGCGAGTAGCGGGGAGTAGACATGAAAATGGCAGAGCATGTGACAGTTGTTGTTCCAAATCCAATGAATGGGAAATGAACATTTAAAAGAAACACCACCATTGATCAATGAGTGATGTTCCTTCTTTGTTTACCACCAAAGTACCTCAAGTTTAGCCTTTGTGAAAAATCGCAAAAGTGAAGGATAGATGTCCGAACTGCGAAGTAGCGAGAGACGACTACACCCATCTTGGCACCCCAGCAATTTTTTTTAACCCACGGTGGCTTGCAAGTTGAGCGTTTGCCCACTGGTGCTGTAGATGGTAATTACAATTGCTTAATGCCTTAGTTGTTATTGACCTGAGAATGTCCTTTGCACGCAGGAGCATGAACGCAACCAAGGACCATGGGACGTGAGTAAAGCAGTTCAGCTAAGGTCCTGATCTATCATCTCACTCAATGATATTAAGAAATAATGTACTGGTACTCTTTTTTTCCAAACAGAGCACAAGGGAAGAAGGAGCTAGCAGCAATAAGGGTTGGCTTCTTTCAGCTGGTAGGAAGACCATTTTTTATTGTATGTGTTTGCGTGGTAGATTCCCTTGTCTCATGCAAAGTCCGTCCTGTGTAGTTTCGTTTTGCAACATGCAACGAGGTGGTGATGATGGTGGTGGGGAGCGTGTGCGCCATACTTCACGGCTCAGCCCAGCCTCTCATGCTGCTGGTGTTCGGCCTGCTCACGGACACCTTCATCGAGTACGACATTGAGCTGAAAGAGCTGAGCGATGAGCGGAAGGAATGCGTTAACAACACCATCCAGTGGAAGAAGAACTACACTGATACACTCATGCAAGGCATGAACCAGTCACACTGGAGCACCATCAACTATTCTGACTGGGAGATTCTGGCGCCACTGAGGGACAGGTCATGTGGGTACGTGAGAGGGGGGAACTCATGAGGTTGGCTTTGTGTTAAAAACCTGTTTGTTATACATTTCATGTCTTTCAGGCTCCTTGACATTGAATATGAAATGACCTTATTTGCCTTCTATTATGTCGGAATTGGAGCAGCTGTGTTCATTTTGGGATATTTTCAGGTTAGTGACTTCACACTTTGGTCTGTTTTATCAAAACACACATTTTGCCTTTAATATGGTTGATTTGAGGTGTGAACACAGTAATACACGTCATGGCCCTCTTATGTCTGGCAGATCTCTCTGTGGGTAACTGCTGCTGCCAAGCAGATTCGGCTTATTAGAAAAATCTACTTCAGCAAAGTGATGAGGATGGAGATTGGCTGGTTCGACTGCACCTCGGTGGGCGAGCTGAACACGCGCATGTCTGAGTGAGTGGGACTGTGTATATGACTGTGGAAAAGGGCTGTATCCAGTTTGCGTTGACTACATCATGTCATGTCTGTCACATCGCAGTGACATCAACAAGATCAACGACGCCATTGCGGACCAAGTCGCTATTTTTATGCAGCGTTTCACTACCTTTGTGTGCGGCTTCTGCCTAGGCTTTGTGAAAGGATGGAAGTTGACACTGGTCATCATGGCAGCCAGTCCACTGCTTGGCGTTGGAGCAGGCCTCATGGCTCTGGTGAGATGTTGACTTCCTGTTGCTCCTCCTTACTTCCACACCTTTTGAGTTTGAGTGGAAACACATAGCATATTTGGGCTTACCTTTCCAAATCCAACAGTGTTGAGCTGAACTGTACTGTAGAGACTGGTGGACAGAAAAGAGTCTTCATCTTCACTGTGCTTTGTGTCCAGTTTGTGGCTAAGCTGACAGGTATGGAGCTGGAGGCCTATGCTAAAGCTGGAGCCGTTGCAGACGAGGTCCTCTCCTCCATCAGGACGGTGGCTGCTTTTGGTGGAGAGAAAAAAGAGGTTCAACGGTATGCATTAAGTTTTTCAAAGATAATATCAAGACTATTTTTCTATTGGCCTTTCTTAAAACTATTTCAATTTTGAGACTGTTAAGAAAAATGAATGCTGTTTGGCTGCAGTCATACTTACTATAATATTTTGGCTACACAATTACTTTTTGTGGTGTAATTCTTGTGTGTGGTGCCTAATATTGTGGG
This sequence comes from Doryrhamphus excisus, assembly GCF_037039965.1. Classification (NCBI taxonomy): domain Eukaryota; kingdom Metazoa; phylum Chordata; class Actinopteri; order Syngnathiformes; family Syngnathidae; genus Doryrhamphus; species Doryrhamphus excisus. Next base: position 7,327,327 of record NC_136371.1, on the reverse strand, counting down.
TGTTTTTACTATTCTCATTAGAGACTCTTCTTGCTCCACATACAGGCCTATAAGAATGTTGATCAAAGTTTTCAGTTAAACAAGCTCCTCTTTTTCCTTCCAGCTATGACAAGAATCTGGTATCAGCACAGAGTTGGGGCATTAGGAAGGGATTGGTCATGGGCTTTTTCACTGGATACATGTGGCTGTTTTTCTTCCTGTGCTACGGCCTGGCCTTTTGGTATGGCTCCAGTCTGGTGATAGACACAGAGGATTATACTCCAGGGACAATTCTGCAGGTAAGACCTCCCATGCTGCCAACATTTTTGACAATATGCAACTCATATACATTTTTTATGGTCATCTTGCTTGTGTAGCATATGGATCATTCCAGCTTCCCCATTACAGCATCCCTGTGTATGGCCTTGTTAAACTGGTATATCTTGTTCCGTACAATGATGTTTGCTTCTTAGGTGCACAATACTAAATTTGAGATGTACAGTGTACTACGAGGACAAAGGTATTAGGACATCAATCACGGGTTGACCATAAAAGCATGCTGAATGAGTTTGGTGTGAAGGAACTTGAAAGAACCCTGTCCCCAAGCTCATCTGTAGCAGGTAGGTCCTCTTGCCCAACATTAAAATTGATGTATTTGCCATTCCAGGTCTTCTTTGGTATTCTGATTGCAGCCATTAATTTGGGTCAGGCATCACCATGTCTGGAAGCATTTGCTACAGGCCGAGCAGCTGCCACCATCATCTTTAAAACCATTGACAGAGTAAGAAATGTTTGGTCTATAACATACATCCATAGCAGTTATTAATTGAAATGTGTTTTTTTTACTTTGTCAGGAGCCTGAGATTGACTGTTTATCTGAAGCAGGATATAAGCTTGATCAGGTCAAAGGTGACATTGAGTTTCATAATGTGACCTTTCATTACCCTTCCAGGCCAGAAGTGAAGGTATTTGAGTTTCTTTATAATTGCAAAATAGAGTATTGAGTACATCATTTCTACCGGCCAACGACTTACTGTACTGCTGTGCCATCTTGTGCTCAGATCTTGGACCAGGTCAGTGTTACCATAAAGTCAGGTATGACCACAGCCTTTGTCGGCCCAAGTGGCGCTGGAAAGAGCACGGCTGTCCAACTCATTCAGCGCTTCTACGACCCAAAAGAGGGGATGGTAGGATTCAGAAATGATCACAACTACCTTTGCATGTTGGGACAGAACATCCCTTTTCTTTTCATAATTTTTAACCGCATTTTACATGTTTTTTGTGAACATTAATGTGAAAAATCTGTCAAACTGTTGCTAAAGCCAGAAGCAGCGCGCTCTCGCTTCTGAGCTCCACAGCACCAGCAGTGCCTCTGACAATGTGTGCCCGACAATGAGTGCTCCTCCTCAAGCAGGCGTAGTTGGAGGTTCTCCTGAATTCTACGGCACACAAAGTTGTCGCACACAAAGTGTGTGCGACAATGTGTGCCCCTCCTCCCTGCACTCTCTACACCCTGCCAAGTTCTCGCCCCCAATCCACAGCTTTTTAAAGCACCACCCCATGTAGATGTTTTTTTTAGCACGTTTTGTAGGGTGCAAAACTTGTATCACTCTCACAAAGACAGGAAGTCCCACACATGGTTGTTATGGATGCCACAGTGGAAGCAGAGCTGATTGGCGGATGGGATCAGTTTCATGAAGCAAGTACCGGCCAATATCGATACGCTGATATTTGCAGATCCCAATCAGTATCAGTAGCCGATGGATTTGAGCCCCCCTAATATATATATATATATATATATTTATAGTCCAACTTTTTATTAATTACGTGAAATGTGGTAATGTTTTCTTACAGTTTAGTTGCCAAAATACGTGTGTCGTCGGGTAGTGGTTCTCAATTACTTTCTGTCTCGCCCCCAGTGGGGGGGATACTGATAATATCTACGTATTTATCTGTGCTGTACTGACTGCACTCAAAATTGAAACCAGCAAAATGAAACAGGAGTAGGCAGGTGTGCACTAAAATTGAAAGAAAAAAATCCCTACCTTTTGTACCACCATCCATCAGGTGACTCTAGACGGTCATGACATCCGTGGGCTGAACATACAGTGGCTGCGTTCACTCATCGGCATCGTGGAGCAGGAGCCTGTGCTGTTTGCCACCACCATTGCTGAGAACATATGCTATGGTTGCCCCGGGATCTCCAGAGACGACATCATCACCGCTGCCAAACAGGCCAACGCATACAACTTCATCATGGATCTGCCACAAGTGAGTACAGATAGATTGAACATTTGAATGTTATACGGAATGTGCAACATATTAAAGCCTTTATTTCATGGGGTTTCACAGAAATTCGACACCTTTGTTGGCGAGGGTGGAGGTCAGATGAGTGGTGGTCAGAAACAGCGTATTGCAATCGCGAGAGCGTTGGTAAGGAACCCTCGCATCTTGCTGCTGGACATGGCCACCTCTGCACTGGACAACGAAAGTGAGGCTGTAGTCCAAAAGGCTTTGGCTAAAGTACGTAATGGTAATGGTTTTATTTCATTTGAACATGCATCAGATTACAATTGAGTGCATCCCATAATCAGTTCACAGTTCCACATGTCCAAAAGGAGTAGGAAGAAGCAAAGCTTGTTAAATCCTAACCCTCCATCTGGTACTTTTACAATCAGTAACTGTTGTTCACTTCCTGCTTTCCATAATACAGTTTAAAGTTTTTTTGTTTGTTTTTTTTTTAATAATGTACCTCGTACCGAAGTACAAGGTGATATGACCATACAATGACATAATGGGTACCATAGTAAGTGTCGATATAGTGATATATCATGACTGGTTCAAGAGTCCTTGTATTTAGCAAACATCAACTGCTTGTGTTGTTTCTTGAATTGGCTCATCGTTGTGCATTGTTTGAGGTCCTTACTCAATCCATTCCATAGTTTGATTCCACATACTGAAATGCTATGGCTTTTTAACGTAGTCCTAGCATATAAGTGTTTCAAATGTAGTTCTTCCCTGACATCATATTTCTCCTCTCTTGTAGAGAAGTATTGGATGACATTTTTAGCTAATTGTTGTTTTTAGCCTTATGCATTATTTTAGCTGTTTGAAGATATCTATCTACATATATCAGCAAGTTTAAGTATTTTTGATTTTAGAAATAAGGAGTTAGTATTTTCTCTGTAGGCGGCATTATGAATTATCCTTACTGACCTTTTTTGCAGTACATTTAGCGAGTGAAGATTGCTTTTATAGTTATTACCCCATATTTCCACACAATAAGTAAGATATGGTAGAACCAGAGAGCAATAAAGAGTGTGGAGTGATTTCTGATTGAAAACAAATTTTGCTTTGTTCAATACTGAAATATTTCTGGCCACCTTATGTTGTATATTTGTAATATGAGGTTTCCAGCTCATATTTTCATCTATTGTGATCCCCAGAAATTGATTTTTGTTCACTCTTTCACAAAATACGTATATTATTTATAATACAAGTGCATCACAAAAGTGATTTCCATCAAAACATTAGACCTCATGACTGCAAATACACTCATGATAAAAGTGGTGGTGCAGCTCAGGAGGAAAATAAATGCTGAGTTCTTCAGTGTCTCACTCAGGGAAATCCTAATTGATTTCTGCACTGTCAATCAAATGTTGACATCTATCCAACCAAGTGATTTAGTTATTTTTCCCAGCATACATTTTCATTTGATTGCCCCTTTTAAGGTGAGCACAGGACGAACCACCATCTCTATCGCCCACCGGCTGTCCACGATAAAAAACGCAGATGTGATCATCAACTTTGAACATGGCCAGGCAATGGAGAGGGGCAAGCACAGGGAAATGCTGAAGAGGAAGGGTGTCTACTTCACACTGGTCACCTTGCAAAGCCAGGGAGTCAAGGCCCTCAGTGACAAGACTCGGCACAGTGGGTTCGAGACTCAGTGATCCGCATAAAGACGTGTATTGCTATGTACGATCCTCATTGCTATTTCTTTGCACCAGTTGCTGCAAACATCAGAAAAGTTCAAAGGAAGCTCAGTCTACCCAGGGGAAGCGGCTACCAGGATAGCTTGGGGTACAAATACATACATTGGGAGATTTGAACCCACTAACTACACATTGTAGAAACTGCCAAATTATGGTTAAAAAAAACACATTTCAACAATGACAGAAGTCTATTCTACTCATAGTAGCAGTAACTGGTCCCACAGCTGTCAATCAAATATATACAAGAACAATACTTCATGCTTATGGTCTTCTGGGCTTGTACTCACATGTTGTACAGAGACTCCACTCATCAGGGATCCAAATCGGAGCTGTCCAACCTGATTCTAGAATCTTCTGTTCCCATTGCTGAAGAGCTCGGCCCCAGAGCCCACGCTGTGTTACAAGCAGACAAATCCAAGGTGAGTGGGTGTGATGTCCACCGATCACAAGCACAGGTGCTTGGAGTAGGCAATCAGTTCATGCATTTAGCTTCTACACATCTCACAGTTAAAAACTTTGGTCTTTTTCTCCACATACTTTATTTACTTACAGTATTTACTCACATACTTAGAACGCCATCCAAGAAGAGGAGGATGAAGAACCTGTGGAGCCAGCACCAGTGACTCGGATCCTGAAGTACAACTTGCCTGAATGGCCTTACATGCTTTTTGGATCTCTTGGGGCTGCTGTGAATGGAGGGCTCACCCCTGTGTCTTCGCTGTTGTTCAGTCAAATCTTAGCGGTGAGGTCCTGTTTGACTTTGAAAATCATCAATATGTTCTCCAGATCTATAGAGTCATAGAAGTATTCTTAAAGGGCAAAAAGGCAAGTAGTCAGTCATCTTGTTTCTGTGTGTGTATGCAGACTTTCTCTATTACAGATCCTGTGGCTCAGGGGAAAGAGATTGATAGGATCTGCTTATTCTTTGTTATGATCGGCATCATCTCGTTCTTCACACAGACTTTGCAGGTAGAGTATCAGTCAGCTTTAGCAAGACTAACTGCAAAATGGCACGATTACCTATTTGGCAAAAATAATATCCACGCTTCAGGATTTGCCCTTATGATGAAGGTCACTATCATTGTATTTTTTATCGTATTGTGTCTCATTGACTAAGTCTTTGGACAGATATGTAATCGATCAGGAGTTTGGATTTTTGAGCTCACAAATGAACAGACAGAAATTGCAACAGACAGACACCACAGCCTTGTACATGTACAAAATATGGTGACTGACTTCACATTTTCTGTCCTTATTTTTTTTTGTCTATCTGCCTTCAGTGTTATGCCTATTCCAAATCTGGAGAGCTGCTGACCCGCAGGTTACGTCGTCTGGGCTTCCACGCCATGCTGGGCCAGGAAATTGGCTGGTTTGATGATAACATGAACAGCCCTGGAGCTCTGACCACACGACTGGCAACCGACGCCTCACAAGTACAAGGGGTATGGCATCAGCTCAAATCAAATACTTCGGTCAGTAAACATCAATATGCATACAGATACACCTACAGATGAAGGTGGTTTGTGGATCGTTTATATTTGTGCTGATCATAGAGACAAGGAACAAAAACTGTCTCATTTTGGGATGATGAGCTTTGAAGCTTTTGGAACTCTCATGTCATTGTCATCAATTAATTAGTCATTTATAATTAAAAACAATGAATCTACAGGCTATACATGTCTCTCCAAAGGCTACTGGTTGCCAGATGGGCAGGATGGTGAACTCTATGACCAGCATCGGGGTGGCCATCCTCATGTCCTTTTACTTCAGCTGGAAGCTCACGCTGCTTATCCTGTGCTTCCTGGCCTTCATCGCTCTATCAGGTGGTTTCCAGGCCAAGATGCTCATTGAATTTGCCAAGCAGGACAAGGAAGCTATGGAGTCGGCTGGACGGGTCAGAACTGTGCACATTTGTCATTGAACGACTTGATACATCATATTTAATTATTGTTGATTGATAGCACAACCAAGGAACATCCTCACATTGAAGTTATACTGTGACAGTAATCCTGCTTAAGGTAAAAGTGACAATAACTGTGAGTGATCAGTCATTTTAAAACTCCATGTTTTAGCTCCAAATGCATTACAGTACACACATGACTATATTACTGCTGTATTACTGCTATATTGCTGTCTTTTGGAAAGGTCAAACAAACTTTGAGTTACTCAACGTTACCTTGGTGAGGTGACACAAACAACTGATGTCCTCTTCTAAATTCTGCTGTTCTTCTAACGTACTACATATGCAATTACACCATTCGCAGTCCAGTTGGCTACTATGGGGCGTTAGCCTGAGATAGCTAGCACACAAGAGCCTCTTCGCCGCAAAACCTGTTAACAAGCATTCGGCTCGATTAGCAAGCTAATGCTAATTGAGCAGACAAGGCCGCCTTGACGCTTAACGACTGCGTGCACTTGGCCTAGCTACACCTATAAACAAATAGAGGGTAGCTAACAGGGCTACACTACACGGTACCTGCTCCAAATGAGTGGAATGAGTAATAAGGAAAAAAATGAGCAGTTTGTGGCTAAAGTCACAAGCTAAAAACTATGTCTGTAACGGTTTGTCCTTCAACTGTTGAACAGAGACCCACTATTAGCTCGAACTAGCTTAGCATAGTTCCCACTCAGGAAGAAAGCGAGAAGGAATTGGCGGGAAAGGTCAGCTGTGTTATAGGAGGGGGCATGACAAAAAAAGGCCTACATGTCCACACCAGAAGTATTAAAACCAACATTTTCATGGCTGAGGAAACCTAAGAAGGTAACCAAGACATGAGAAGCAAATTTGATGGTAACTTTTGGGTTTTAGTGTATTTTATAGCTTATTTAATACATGGGTCAAAACTGACATAACATAACATAAGAGATGATACCAGAAAGCTAACACAAGAGGAAGGTTAAACAAAGCCAAAACAGTTAATTCTGTATATCAAATCCAGATAGTATTCATCCATCTGCCTTGTGTGTCTTTATTTTTATCTCATATCACCCTTTACAGATTGCAGGTGAAACTCTGAACAACATTCGCACCATCGCTGGTCTTGGGAAGGAGAGGAATTTTGTGGACATGTATAGCGCACAGCTGGATGCTCCATACAAGGCAGCCTTGAAGAAGGCTAACGTCTACGGGGCTTGTTACGGTTTCGCCCAATGTGTCGTCTTCTTCACGACCGCCGCTTCTTATCGGTTCGGGGGCTACTTAGTACGCCAAGAAGGGCTACATTTCAGTTTGGTGTTCAGGTAAGAGAGGAGGCGTGAGATTAATATGATTTAATATGAACATTAAAAATGATTTGGAAACTCAGTGTGGGCCGTCAGGGCCAGTAAGGCCTTCCCTGCTGAACTAACACTAGACTTAGACTTTCTTTATTGTCATTGCACAATAACACAGCAGTGAAATTGCCAACGAAATGTCCTTTGCCAGGCTCCCCTGAAATAATAAATAATAAATAATAAATAATAAATAATAAATAATAAATAATAAATAATAAATAATAAATAATAAATAATAAATAATAAATAATAAATAATAAATAATAAATAATAAATAATAAATAATAAATAATAAATAATAAATAATAAATAATAAATAATAAATAATAAATAATAGGGATCGGCACGGCGGTCGAGTGGTTAGCATGCATACCTCACAGCTAGGAGACCAGGGTTCAATTCCACCCTCTGCCATCTTTGTGTGGAGTTAGCATGTTCTCCCCGTGCATGTGTGGGTTTTCTCCGGGTACTCCGGTTTCCTCCCACATTCCAAAAACATGCTAGGTTAATTGGCCACTCCAAATTGTCCATAGGTATGAATGTGAGTGTGAATGGTTGTTTGTCTATATGTGCCCTGTGATTGGCTGGCGACCAGTCCAGGGTGTACCCCACCTCTCGCCCGAAGACAGCTGGGATAGGCTCCAGCACCCGCTGCGACCCTCGTGAGGAAAAGCAGTAGAAAATGAATGAATTAAATAAGAAATAAGAAATAAGAAATAAGAAATAAGAAATAAGAAATAAGAAATAAGAAATAAGAAATAAGAAATAAGAAATAAGAAATAAGAAATAAGAAATAAGAAATAAGAAATAAGAAATAAGAAATAAGAAATAATGTGGAGAATAAATAGATGACATAAAATATGAACAATGTACAGCGTAAACAGTAATAAAAGTAGAATAGAACACTATAGAACACTAAATAGAATAGAAATAAAAATAAATAAAAATAGAACAATAAACACTTATAGAAGTACTGACCGACAAGTATTTGTTCCATGAAATTCACAAATAGATAGATAGATAGACTCCCTTTATTGTCATTGCACAAAAACACAGTAGTGAAATTGCCAACGAAATGTCGTTGCCTGGCCTAAAAAAAATCCTATATTTTCTTAATTTTGTAGTGTTTCATTTGTTTTTTTTAATCAGAGTTCAGCTTCCATGTGTTGCCATGTCAATCTAATCTGGGGCTTTCAGAATCAGGAATCTGTCGATAGTGTCCCAGGCACCAACTGCACAGCCTGCTATTGCCCCTTTTGCAGCTGCCATTTTGTCTGTGGAATATGAATGATGATGTATGCTGTATCTTGTGCAGGGTCATTTCTGCCATCATCACCAGTGGCACCGCCCTGGACAGAGCCTCCTCCTACACCCCTGACTATGCCAAGGCCAAGATTTCTGCTGCACGTTTCTTCCAGCTGCTGGACCGCACACCTCAGATTAGCGTCTACAGTGACAAGGGAAATAAATGGGTATGCTTGAATGTACTGTTCATTTTAAAAATGTTTTCAATTTTGTTTAATGTCAGCCATGAAATATATAAAAATGTAAAGCCTCACATTTTTCACAGTATCTTCCTTTAGAAATATAATAATTCCCAGTTTTTTATTTACACTGTCGGAGTGGTATTATAATAAAAATAACTGACTTAGCAATATCTGCATTTTTGTGACTGCAGTTGTGTAGAACTGGAGTGCATAACACTGAAAACAAATTATTTTTTTGCTAAATTTAGCGCTTTGGTTTATACACTGGAAATTACGATATATCTTTTTTTCTGCTGCCCCCAAACCCTTCTCCACGAGGATGACTTCCAAGGCAACATTGAGTTCATTGACTGCACGTTCACTTACCCTGCCCGACCAGACATCCAGGTCCTCAATGGGCTGAATGTGGCGGTGAAGCCCGGCCAGACGTTGGCCTTTGTGGGTAGCAGCGGCTGTGGAAAGACCACCTGTGTGCAGCTTCTGGAGAGGTTTTATGACCTTGACAAAGGCAGAGTGGTAAGATGAACATCTTTAAATGCTGCACATACATTGTCTTCTTTTCATTTAATTCAGGTGACCAAAGTATTTGACTTCAGGTTCCTGTGTTCTGTTTTTAGAATCATTTTTGAGGCAGCTTTTCCTCTCCTGGAATTTGTGTCTTTGGTTATAGATCATTTAATCAGATAATTAGTAAATCAATTAACTGCAACTTGATAATTTCGACAGCCTCTGTAAATGTTTTCCTTTAACGTGTGGGTCACCACGCAAGCACCTTGACAGGAATATATTTCTACTTTTTGATTAAAAGCAAATCAATGGTGAAACCTAAAACCTTGCTTTTTAATGCACGACTAGACACACACAAACTAAAAAAGCACATCTAAAAACCTCAAGGTAGGGCTTAACAAGAAGAAACTGATGTTTGAGTTGGTCACCTGTTCAGACACAGTCTCAAGTTCTTGTTTTTTAATGCACAAGATTAGTCACATGCAATCCAGAAAGTGATATGTAAATGTTACACTTGGGGGGGGGGGGCTAATAAATTGACAATAAAAGCATAAATGCTGCGGATTTCAGAAAACAACAGATGGAATGATACAGCACTCTACAAGAAGCAATGAAGTCTGTAAAATTAAATAATTAATAATAAAAAAATCTAAAAATTGTTACAACTATAATGATGGAAATAGTAATATTAATGATGATTATAATAATGGTGATAATAATAACAATAATAATGGTAATCATGATAAAGATAACGATAATGATAATAATGATAATGATAATAACATGAACATGATTATATCTTGCAAAAACTCCTTTTGGGCTTGTGATCAGATAGTTGAATACAAATGTAAATAATGCAAAGTTATATTTTGATTGATGTAAGAAATGCACTGTAATGTTTCATATATTTGCCCAAATAAAATAAAAAATAAAAAAAATAAAATTACCTCTTACAGCTGATTGATGGCCGAGACTTGACTCTCGTCAACGTGTCTTTCCTGAGATCCAAGATCGGCATCGTGTCCCAGGAGCCAATCCTATTTGACTGCAGCATCGCAGAAAACATTAAGTATGGTGACAACTCACGGGACATCGGCATGGATGAGGTCATCTCTGCTGCCAAGAAATCACAGCTCCACGACTTTGTCGTGTCTCTTCCTGAGGTAGGTTCATGTTTGCAGGAGGAGAGCTGTGGACTCATAAGGATGACTGGGGCTTAGAGGCTAAACACAAGAATTAGTTTGTTTAAATGTTAAGTCTCATCAATCAATATGGGCAAACAAATCAGAATAAGTGTTTCAAATAATAATCATAATCATGTGAAAAACTTAGGGCGGCACGGTCTAGTGGTTAGTGCGCAGACCGGGGTTCAATTCCACCCTCTGGCATCTCTGTGTGGAGTTTGCATGTTCTCCCCGTGCATGCGTGGGTTTTCTCCGGGTACTCCGGTTTCCTCTCACATTCCAAAAACATGCTAGGTTAATTGGCGACTCCAAATTGTTGTTTGTCTATATGTGCCCTGTGATTGGCTGGCGACCAGTCCAGGGTGTACCCCGCCTCTTGCCCGAAGACAACTGGGATAGGCTCCAGCACCCCCACGACCCTTGTGAGGAAAAAGTGGTAGAAAATGAATGAATGTGAAAAACTTCATCTTGTTGAATGTTTTTTACGATCATATACTATAGTCATTCATCTAGTGGTTTCATAGGTGACCACCCAGTCTGAGTGCACCTACATTGAAGAATGAACAGATATGTCCTCACATTGACCGTAATAAATGATTTTTTTTGCTCAGAAATATGACACAAACGTGGGCGCCCAGGGTTCTCAGTTATCTCGAGGCCAAAAGCAGCGCATTGCCATTGCCAGGGCAATCGTACGTGACCCCAAGATCCTGCTCCTGGATGAAGCCACCTCAGCTCTGGACACAGAGAGTGAGAAGGTACGTTGTTTTGATGAATAAATCCATCTGCATTATTCTGTGACCACAACACCTACTTAATATTCTGTGAGTGCAGACTGCAAGAAGAGCATTTCATTGTTGTCCTCATTAACGTCATTAAGCTTCAGCGACTGTCTTTAACATATAAGCATGTGATCCCCTGCAATATTATAGTAATCATTCCATTATTGCCAAATTGATATAATTATACCGCAAGTTGTGTCTCCAAGTTGGAGTGCCGATGACCAGCGTGACATGTTTTGCCTCGCCCGCCACAGACAGTGCAAGCGGCGCTGGACAGAGCAAGAGAGGGCAGGACCTGCATCGTTATCGCCCACCGTCTGTCCACCATTCAGAACTCAGATATTATCGCCGTCATGTCCCGGGGCTATGTGATCGAGAAGGGAACCCACGACCAGCTTATGGCCCTGAATGGAGCCTACTACAAGCTGGTTACCACTGGAGCGCCAGCCAACAAATAGCTTTGGGAGTGTAAATAAATGTTATTGAATGCAACTGTTCACCTTTACGGTATTTATTTGTTTGGAAAAGATTTGGATCTATGCTGTTTGCTGTTTGTTTGGCAAGTCTCTTGCCAACATATAGTGAATGACTTTGGGAGTTCCCAGCTCATTACATTAAAAATGCTGTTTGCATTGGCAAATGATGAATAATCATGAGGAAAGGTTGGTCAAACATCGATTTTTTATGCCACTGTCACCCAGGAGAGAGGAGCCAGATGAGGTGGCTTGGGTGATCTGGTCAGGATGCCTCCCAGACGCCTTCCTGGGGAGGTGTTTAGGGCTTGTTCTCCCCGTGCATGCGTGGGTTTTCTCCGGGTACTCCGGTTTCCTCCCACATTCCAAAAACATGCTAGGTTAATTGGCGACTCCAAATTGTCCATAGGTATGAATGTGAGTGTGAATGGTTGTTTGTCTATATGTGCCCTGTGATTGGCTGGCGACCAGTCCAGGGTGTACCCCACCTCTCGCCCAAAGACAGCTGGGATAGGCTCCAGCACCCCCCGCGACCCTCGTGAGGAAAAAGCGGTAGAAAATGAATGAATGAATGAAACTTTGTGTTGCATGTCTTTGCAGGAAAAGTGCTCTACAAATAAAGTTGATTTGATTTGATTTGATTCACGCAATGCAAAGCAATACACTTGGGTGGTGGTGTTCCTCCAAAAAAGGGGGTTTAGAATATGATTTATTTGGATCAACTTAAATGTGCTCCCAATTTCCCCTTATTTGGCATAGGGGTCATTTGTTCGCTGAGAAACTCTCATAACGGATTATTTGTGTTGCATTCGTGTGGCTGTAATCTCAACTATTCAGGATCAAGGTCTCGCAGTACTTCCCTCTCAACAGCCGGGGGCGCCCTTGTGCAGACATTCTCGACATAACCAAAGCCAGATGAGGGGGTTGTACAGGGGATATTGCACAAGATAAAAGGGGCTGTACATTGAAAGAAAATAAGTGCTTCAGGCTGCTCTGGTCCATCTTTTCTCGACGGGTAAGCATGACCGATTTGCTACTCATATCTATGTATTCTGCAAATATGTTTCTTTTTCCACTCCAAGTATCGTCTTATGTTTACTTAGGTGACTTCTAAGACATTGTTTATTAAAATCATGTGGAATGATGACATAATCTAACAGTTTTCTCATACAACCTTATGCAAGATGTGTCACGAAGTGCAGAACTAAAGCTTTGTGTGGAGTCAAGTTGGGAGTAGGATGGTGGTGAACATTTTTCTGAGCTGGAGGGCAAAGGTCACATCCTGACACATGCTTGTCCAAACACAATGTAGTGTATACTCACACTTGAGTAAGCCACAGAGCAGCTAATCTCTTATCTTATTTCCAGCAGACATGTTCCTGTACATCCTGGGGCTTGTGGTGTTCTATTACCTGTACCGTTGGGTCAGGGAACTACCCAGGGTCTCTGACAAAGGCAGCAAATATGTGTACATTACGGGCTGCGATAGTGGCTTCGGAAACCTCCTGGCTCGCCATCTGGACAAGCTGGGCTTCCGAGTGATCGCCTCATGCTTCACGGAGAAGGGAGAAGAGGAGCTGAGGAAGTCGTGCTCCAGCAACATGACCACAACGCACTTGGATGTTCGATCTGCGGAAAGTGTCGGGAAAGTTGCAGCCATGATCAAGGACAAAGTCGGGCAGCGTGGTGAGTGGTTATTGGGTTCCTGTTGCCCAGACTTTGTTTTTGTGGGAGGAAACAATTATGCAATGTCTTATGCAATGTTTGTTTTTGCATCTGTAGTTGGTAGGGGTGTACAAACTACAAAATTTTTCATATGTCAGCTCATATAATGCGGTGAAGTTAAAAAAAAAAACACTACGAACACTTTATGTAATACAAGCATTGAACACTCAATCACCTGAATTGCTGATTATATTAAACACAGTTGGACGAATCCTCCACCAAAGTCTTACATTTGTTTTTCTGTGTGCATCTTGTCCTGCACAGTGCCTTGTGTGGTGTAATTGGACGCAGCCTGTAAAACCTATGTTAACTCCTTCTAATCTTCCACTATGTTTATGTGCTTGCAGTTCATTGCTATCTACTTGACAAGAACTTTCAACCTGCCGGTGCTCCAATTTCCCCTCACCTCGCCGATACTCACTGTCCCTCACCTTGCCCTCTCAAATACAAATGAAGCCTCATGATATTTATAGGTTATCACATGGTTTGTGTGCCTCAACCTTCGGTCTCGGGCTGATACTGACACTTGGGGGCATGATACTGGGCCTGATACCAGACAAACCATGTGATGATCTTATTATCACATACTATTTAATCATGAGCTTATTATCATGTACTATTTAATCAAAAGACCATTGTTCAAAATGTTCAGTTTATTACATGCATTATATCTAAACAGTGTAAACACAATAATTGCAAAAATATTTCAACAATAATATTTTTTTATTCGATCAAGTCGCTCTCAAAGGGTTTCTTTATGATCAATTCCTATATCGTCTAAATTAGAAAGCGTGGTTCGCCAGCAGTCCGGAAGTCTTCGGGAACGCTTTGGGGTGTGACTAGAGGCGGGCGGTGGGTGGAATAAATTAAAATCTCACCCAAGAGAGCTGGGGTAGGCTCAAGCACCCCCCGCGACCCTCATGAGGAAAAAACGGTAGAAAATGAATGAATGAATGTTTTGGAAATCCCAAGAAAATACAGCTGGAATAGGTGCAGATTCTGGAAGCTCTAGAAAGCTTTATGTGCAGGTTATCGTGCTCTATAGGAGACTACAAGTCAATACAAAGGGACGTAAACTGACCATGATAGGTCCCCTTTAAAATAACTATTTAGAACTACAAGTTTTTTTTCTTTTAGGATAGTACCGCAGAAGTATTTTTTTCTATTATCTATGTAAAGACAGAATTGGTGATACAAGTGTGCCTAATGGTGTGGTATGTTCTTTGTGGTTGTCTCAGGCCTGTGGGCTGTCGTGAACAATGCCGGCGTGTCCGTCCCCACCGGCCCTTGTGACTGGCTGACCATCGAGGACTTCAAGTCAATGCTGGATGTGAACCTCAATGGAGTGATTGCTGTGACTCTCAGTGTCCTGCCGCTCATCAAGCAGGCCAAAGGCAGGGTGGTGAATGTAGCCAGCGTGTTTGGTAGGATCAGTGCCACCGGAGGCCCGTACACCATTTCAAAGTACGGCGTGGAAGCCTTCAACGACTGCCTCAGGTGAAATTGCCAAGTCATTTAAATAACACTCTGTACCAAAATCGGAAACAATCAGTAATTGAAAAAAAATAATTTTCCATCCAGGTTGAACATGGAGCCCTTTGGTGTCAAGGTCCTGTGCATTGAACCAGGTTTCTTCAAGACCAATGTGACCGATACTGCCATTTTGAGCAAGAACGTGAAGTCACTGTGGGACAAGCTGCCCCAGGAGGTCAGAGACGACTATGGACCGGATTACCTTCAGAAATGTAAGCTTGGTGTATTTCTTGTTAATGAATACATCAAGTTATTAATTAACCCTTACGCTCTTCATCCCACAGCATTAGAAATCATATCAGACAAGGTTGCAAAGCTATCAGATGCAGACCTGATGAAGGTGGTCAGCTGTATGGAGCACGCTATATCCGCCATCAGACCCCGGACTCGCTACTCCCCAGGCTGGGATGCAAAGTTGTTTTGGCTACCGCTGTCCTATATGCCATCATGCGTTTCTGACTATATCCTTACAAAACAAGCCATTCCTATTCACAGGTCAATGCAATAAGCATGCTTGCTTTTAACGACGCCTTGGTCTGTATCAGTATGCTTAAACATTTAAAAGCAATCAACATCAAATATATACTTTGATGAAAGCTGTATACTTGTGTCATGTGTGTGGAAGGTTGTGGAAAAACCAAGACTAACTACAATTTCTGTTCAATTGAAAGCAGTGGGTACAAGGACATGTGAGCAATTTTCTGTAAATTAAGGTCTTAAGGTTATCAGCTTGGCTAGTTAGTCTATGTAAAATATAGCCTAAGTCCAAGTTAAACTTTGTTGGACTATAAAAAGACATGCAACAGTTTGCCATTTTACAACTAAGTTCCTAACATAGCTCTTGATTGCCATCTACTGGCCGAAGTAGGTATACAAATTCAACAAGAAAAACAGTTCGACAAGTGTGTATGTGGAAAGATTGCTTTATTCCATAATTTTCCCCAAATGGCGACATTAAATATAACTCCAAGATGACAAGACGGTACATTTGTAATGGACATGTTTTACAAACCAAGTGCTCTAACAGCTGGACCCTTCCTGCTTACGTTTTCCTCATGGATCTCCATTAGTTTGATTGTTCGGATGTTTAGGAGTGTTCCTCGGCCAGTTTCTCAGCCTTCTGGACCACTTCCTCAATGGGGCCCACCATGTAGAACGCCTGCTCAGGAAGGGCATCGTACTCACCTAAGAGGACCGGCAAAAATGTTAACTTGAGTAGTCGCTCATCAAGTCAAAAAGAGAAACATCTGGATGCCCTCACCTCCAAGAATGTTCTTAAAGCCCTTAATGGTCTCCTTCAGGGGCACCAGCTTGCCCATGTGGCCTGTGAAGACTTCAGCCACCTGGAAGGGCTGGGACAAGAATCGCTGGATCTTACGTGCACGGGCGACAGTCAGCTTGTCTTCCTCAGACAACTCATCCATACCCAGGATGGCAATGATATCCTGAAGGGATTTGTAGTCCTGCAGTAGGAAAATATTACAGCTACTTAGCATGGAGGGAAAGCAAAAAGATATTCAAAATTAAACCTCAGACCTGAAGGATTTTCTGCACACCACGAGCAACATCGTAGTGCTCAGCTCCGACAATATTGGGATCCATGATACGCGAGGTCGAGTCCAGAGGGTCGACAGCTGGGTAGATACCCAGCTCAGCGATGGCGCGGGACAACACAGTGGTGGCGTCCAAGTGAGCAAAGGTAGTGGCAGGGGCAGGGTCGGTCAAATCATCAGCAGGCACATAGATGGCCTGATGAGTATGGAGTAACTATTAGACACTACTGTAGATATTTGGCATTTTATTAGAGTAATCCATCTTGAATGTACCTGCACTGATGTGATGGAACCCTTCTTGGTGGTGGTGATCCTCTCCTGCATGGTACCCATGTCTGTGGCCAGAGTGGGCTGGTAACCCACAGCAGAGGGGATACGACCCAGCAGGGCAGACACCTGAGCGGAAATTAAGATCAAATTAAAAATTGCTCCTAGTTTTCATCTACGCTTTAGGAAGCAGCGGACCTCTGAGCCGGCCTGTGTGAAGCGGAAGATGTTGTCGATGAAGAGCAGCACATCCTGACCCTCCTGGTCACGGAAGTACTCTGCCACAGTCAGTCCGGTCAGAGCCACTCTGGCACGAGCACCAGGGGGCTCGTTCATCTGTCCGTACACCAGCGCCACCTAGCAGGAGGAAGAAATTCTCAGTGGAAAAGCCCCTAGCCTTAGACCCGAATTATGTTCTGGTGCCACAACACCGGCATAACAGGCAGAATTGGACAACTTCGTGTGAACAGTTAAAATATGAGCATCTATATAGAATGTTGTGTTGATGCCGCTTCAATGGTTTTTTTTTTTTTACTACGACTACAATGTAAATAGCTTGTCAGACAAGAGGTGTGGTTGCCCACTCATGAAATACTGCTCCTAGTGTTTTGGTGGAGAATTGCATGTCAAGCACTCACCTCCCAGCCCAAGGGCTATTAATGGCACCATATGAAAAGGGCCGGTGTAGTGACACTATTATAATTCAACCATTACTGGCAACAGTCACATTTGCACACCTTGGAGGTGGTGTCCTTCAGGTTGATGACTCCAGACTCGATCATTTCATGGTACAAGTCGTTTCCTTCACGGGTACGTTCACCCACACCAGCAAACACAGAGTAACCACCATGGGCCTTGGCCACATTGTTGATCAGCTCCATGATCAGCACAGTCTTCCCTACACCGGCACCGCCAAACAGCCCTAATGCCAGGAGAAAAGAAAATTGGTTTAAAATATTAATTTATTTAAGACCAACGTAAAAGTGTTCACTTAACACATACCAATTTTTCCTCCCTTAGCATAGGGGGCAAGCAAGTCAACCACCTTAATCCCAGTAACAAGAATCTCCTGCTCCACACTCATGTCAGTGAATTCAGGAGCCTCAGCATGGATGGGCGCAGTCCTGTGAGGAGAATTGAAACACACCAATATATTTAGGGGAAGCAAACCCTTAAAATAAACATCCTCTTCAAATTTAACTTACTGCTTTGTGGAAATAGGGCCCCTCTCATCAATAGGCTCACCAATGACATTCATAATCCTACCCAGGGTCTCGGGACCTACAGGGATTCTAATGGGGGCGCCGGTGTCCAGAACTTTTTGTCCACGGACAAGACCTTCAGTACCATCCATAGCAATAGTACGCACAGTGTTCTCACCTAGACAAAACGGGACTCGTGGTAAAACCCAAGCTTCCGGTGTTCAGTTACAAAAAAGGACATTCATTTCTTACCAAGATGCTGTGCCACCTCCAAGACGAGTCTAGAGTCCCTGCTGGTGACCTCCAGGGCATTGAGAATGGGTGGAAGGCCCTCATCGAACTGGACGTCCACAACAGCACCGATGACTGCTACAATGCGTCCATTGGCAACACTGGCGGCGGCAGCGGGCGCAACATAGTCTCTTCCTATAAGGAACATATTATGGAGACAACTTTTATGCAATGCTGTGCAATCTGCTTTTGACCTTTCGGAACTAAATTTATTAAAATTGTGAATGTCACAAAAGAGCATAATTAAACACAACATTTATATTAGTATGTCATTAAAAACCAATTCATTTAGTGGTATTTAACTGCCAATGACAAATGAATGAACTTGTGCTAAGCTAACAAAGCTAGCGTAAAGAGATACATTTGACAGCTTCATATAGTTTAATTTTATCTCATCATAATACTCCATTCCTTCTCCAAAATTAGATGCTTAAGTAAAATAAAGTTTTAAATAAAGATATCTAAAGAAAGCTAAATGACGGACTCCACAGTGCTGTTGACTAGCAGCCACCGCCACCTCATGTCATTAAAGAAAGGTCATAGATGCTAGCAAAAGAAAACCACTGTGTAGACATATTTATTACACATCGGCCGTCAAGAACTATTATGCACATGCATTGAATGCGTGTTATTAGTGCTCCCAATGAACAAAAACTAATTGTAATTTAGCATTTCAATCTCAAGGCCTGTCATGTCACTCTAAAGGGCAGCCAGCGTGTAGCGAGCTAACAGCTAATGCTAGCAATAGCCTCAGTGGTCCTTTGACAGCCGCACCTTTGCTTCATCGCTTAGTGCTCCAAAAGTCACCATGTTTCAAGGAACTTACGCGAGAGGACAGCTGGGGATCCGACAAGAGTCTTCAAGGGCTGGACCCCAGGCTTCAGAGCCTGCAGGGCCCCGGTGCAGCAACGTCCCACAGCTCCCAACATCGTCAAAATGGCTGAAGGTGGAAAGAGACAGGAGGAACTCGCGGCTTTATAGCAAATACCCACGAACCCGAACTGCGCTTGCGTGCGACGTTCGAGACATGCGCAGTTTACTATACCTTGCTAAAGCACGCATTACTTCAAACCGACCAGCTGATTGACTGTCCTCCACAAATTTCGCATTGGATTTAGTCTGTCAATTTCCAATTATAAGTAAAAGTTTTGCTGAAAAGAAATTCTAATCGTATGTCGTCTAGATATACTTCGTTTAGATGCTTAAATTCCCTGCCTTTGGCTGTGCTACAACACTGTCCTTTTGTACCTTCGTACCTTTAGGTCATTCGATGCACTCCATTCATGAACGAGTCCTACTTTTAATTTATATAGTGTATACTACTTGGTGAAAAGAAATACATATCATATATGTATCTATCGTCATTTTTACCTGACTTTATTATATAGTATTATGGATTTGTAGAGCTCATGAACCTCTGAAGTCTGAAACGCAGCAATGTAGTGTACCTTAAATCCACTAGAGTGCGCCACTGTACCATGGGAAAACGCAGAACCAACTCGAGCCTTTGTATGCATGATGCAGAGGTAATGTATGGCTGCCATGTTTTTCTGCCCTTTCAATCTTAGAGGAAGGCCTCCTTTATATTTATCATGTGTATTCGTCTAAAACAACTGACTGTCAATGGCACGATTTTGTAAAAATAACATGCGGACTGATGTTTTGACTCGTATACCGACTGGAAAAAGACCAATTACTGCTGCTTGTATATGTATATGACTGAACTAGTCAGTAATTGTCTGAGAAAACACAGCACATATTTGGTTTATCTCTTTGGGCACTCCCTTGAGGAAAGTGATGGGTGATGACAGAATATTTGTACTTTCAGGGTTGTAATGAGGACACCCAGAACAAAAAATACCTTAAAATGTGGACTCAGGGGCACAACGTTGAGCTCATTTAGACCCTTAATTCCCGAGTGATTTGAAAGGTTGTTGCTTTCTTTAATTTGCTGTTACCATAGCTACTTCTAGGCGGAGAATCGAGGTGAAATCAGTTCATAACAGAGCAGCTAATACAAGACTCAACATGTTTCCTTCACCAGTCTATGACAAAATGAATATCAAAGACATAACTGCTACCTTCAATAGAGAAGCGTATACAAGACGGAAATAATAGCTATTTTTATTGTCATGCCACACACATAAGAACATTGCCATTTAGAACAACCTTCTTATTATCCATGCACTCATAGCATCACTGTGTATTTACATCATCATGCTCTGTGATATGAAACAAACTTCCATCCCATATTATGCACTAGACACATGGGAGCAAATATTATTCCTCTCTTAGACGGTGTTAAGGACATGCATTCTTGAGTGACAGCTCACCTTTCCCTGCTTTCAGTGAAGTACTTGGCATTAAAAACACAGACTGTCACCACAGAGACAGAATTATGTGATGCCCATCGCTACAGTCTCGCTGGAATCCACTGAGTAAGGACTTTCAATACAGGCAGTCACGTAGGAAGACTTTGTCGACTTTGGTGGTAAAAGGGCAACCACCCCGATCATATAAATAAGAAATACATGTACTTAAAGAGGACCTATTGTGCTTTTCCCACTTTTCCGACATATAAATGTAGTTAAAATGTTGTAATGTTATGTTAAACCATACCAAAGTTTCAGATAATGAGGTTTGCGCATTTGGAAGTGAGCACTGACAGAAGTTTGGGTTGGCTCAAAACGCTCTGTTTCAGGGGGCGTTGCAATACTGTGCCTTTGTGATGTCACAGAGGAGCGTGGCTGTAGGCACAATACACTCTCTGCCCTCCCCCAAGCTCTTGTGGGTGTTGTCGAGGGGAGGGCTTGCGGTCGTGCAGCGTTTGGAGTTGCACGGTTGGCGTCTTCTGTATGTTTACAATACTTCACACAATTAGTTTGCTAGCCATTTTTTCTTAAAGGGCCAGTGGAATAGCAAGGTGACCCACGATGGAGCGAGGGAAGACTCCATTGCCGAATGGGCCAACCGGTTCTGGGTCCTAATGTTGTGGTGAGTACTGTTACAAACATATTTTCACAACAATCGCCAAAGGTACAACTTTTACACGTGAACTGAAAATTATTCAACCCCCGTTGTGCATTGTTAACAACCGTGTCACTACTACAAGTTTGTAAATAAACATAATTAGCAACGAGTGCTGAATCATTTTGAGGCCATCTGTATTCTTCATAGTCGCCACAGGCCTGTTTGCAGTCAATACGTCACCAATGACGGGACTCAATTCCGTTTGGTAAAAGTCTCACATACGTATTACTCCATGTAAAAGGAACACTGCATTCACTGCCTTTTCATGACAAAGATTTTGAGAGGTCTTGAGGTGCCTCTCCACAGCCATGCACCCCTCCCACACTCCAGAAATGGGAGTGAGTGAGCTTAAAAAAGGGTTGGCCTTTCTTTCACTTATACTGCACCTTTTTTTTTTTTTTTTAGAAAGTATCAAATCTGCGTTTGCTTGGTCTTGATCTTGGCCTTGAACAGCACCATTCATCCCTGCGAGAGGACACTGACTTTGATGCTATGGACTTTAAACCAGACAATCTGTGAATGCAGATGATCACCTCCATATTTGCACCTTTTTTCCCATTTCATCTCTTTCAGGGGTACTGATCACCTTTTGAGACTTCTCCACATTGTGAGTTGTACTTGTTAAAGCTTGTTCTTGGAGTGTGTGCAGAGTTTTTTAATGGCTCTCTTTCCACTCAAGGACATCATGCCGCTAATGCCCTCAGCGCACTGGCTTTTGCTCTTGTGGAGGCTGAATGGTCTTTGGGCACAGGACTATAGAGGACACGAAGGAAAGGTGGTGACTTCCAGGAGGAACAACAGGCAATACTCATCCAATTATGTGCCCACTAATGGCCAATGTAAGTCTCAAGCAGCACTATTTCATTTGCATCAATTGGGGATTATTTTTTTTGGCAAGTATGCCTAAAATACGATGGAAAAAATCTTTACTAGTACATTACTACTATAAATGTAACAGTGATGATTACACATTAGTTACTCAAGTTTCTTTTATTCATTTTTTGGACTAGTCTATTATTTCAAAACATGTTTCTCTGCATAATAAGGATGTCTTTATGACTGTAAATACAGTAATCCCTCGTTTATAGCAGTTGATTGGTTCCAGAATGGACTGTGATTTGGGTGGTAGGTGATCAGGATTTGACATGGGGGTTCAAAGTTCACTTTGGTTGACAGTATCCTGTGTAAGGGATTATTGTGTCTTCTGAGATTTAATTCAAATGGACAATAAAATCCTGTTGATCCGGTGTTCAGGTCTGGTGCTTGTGTGTCCCAGTGAACGTTACAGGAGCAAAATACTACGTATCATCACAGCATCTTTTGAAATAAAAATAAAAATAAAAATAAAAATAAAAATAAAAATAAAAATAAAAATAAAAATAAAAATAAAAATAAAAATAAAAATAAAAATAAAAATAAAAATAAAAATAAAAATTTTATTTGTATAGCGCTTTTCAAAATACTCAGACACTTTACAGAAAATGGAGTTGAATAAAAACAAGTAAACAGAGTAAAAGATACGTTACAATACAACATTCATTCATTTATCCACAGTTAAAACATGAGTAAAAGCGGGGCGAGGCACAGCAGTCAGGTATAAAAAGTTAGACATTAAAAACAGATTTAAATGAGGTGGGTTTTTAGTTGTTTTTTGAAACTGGGAAGGTCAGGGCAAGCACTGAGTGAATGGGGGAAAGAGTTCCAGAGGGTGGGGGCAGCGATATCTTCATTCATACATTTTTTAAGTACAATTTGCTAAACAATGCATATTTTTGTCTAATAATAGGCAATAGTAGGCTGCACGGTGGAAAGTGTTTACACAGCTAGGAGACCCGAGTTTGATTCCACTCTCAACTAACTCTGTGTGGAGTTTGCGTGTTCTCCCCATGCATGTGTGGGTTTTCTCCGGGGAGTCCGGTTTCCTGCCATATTCCAAAAATTGGGGACTCCAAATTGTCCATAGGTATGAATGTGAGTGTGAATGGTTGTTTGTCTATATGTGCCCTGTGATTGGCTGGTGACAAGTCCAGGGTGTACCCCGCCTCTCGCCCGAAGACAGCTGGGATAGGCTCCAGCACCCCCATGACCCTCGTGAGGATAAGTGTTAGAAAATGAATGAATGAATAAGCCATAGCCGAAGCAGTTACATTTGAGTGGTGAGGGATTACTATCCTGCATTCTTAATAATGACTTCATCTTACTTAATTTTCTTAGCATTCACAGAGGATGGCTGCAGTTTGGAATTAGCCTTTTTGATTGACAGCTCAGAGAGCGCCAAAGACAACCATGCCCAGGAGAAACGCTTTGCATCTGATGTGACCGAGCTGCTACAGGGTCTCCGCTTGCAGAACGGCCGAAGCCTCATCACCCGCTCTGCCCTCCTTCAGTACAGCAGCCATGTCATCATAGAACGGACCTTCAACCAATGGCAAGGCCCCGACAGCTTCAAGGCCCACATCACCCCCATGACGTACATCGGCCACGGAACCTACATCACCTACGCCATCACCAACCTCACACGCATCTACCAGGAGGAGTCACCTGCCAACAGCGTCAAGGTGGCCATTCTGCTCTTTGACGGCATCTCGCACCCGAGGAACCCAGACATATCAGCGGCCGTGGCTCATGCCAAGAACCAGGGCATTCATTTCTTCACCATTGGCATCACACCTGAAGCTAAGGAGCCCGCCAATATAGCCCAGCTGCGGCTAATTGCTAGCTCACCAGCCTCACGCTACCTCCATAACCTGCAGGATAGAGGGATTGTGGAAACAGTCATCCATGAAATTGTGAGTAAATGAAGAATAATTTATGGAAGCAGGGATTTATTGTTTAGTTTTTCTCTCTACTTTACACACACGTATATTCACATAACTTGGAAGAGGAAGAATTAAGACAGCATTCATTGATTAAGACATACAGTATGTCTCAATCCCTGGATTACATTATTAATGATCTTCTATCCTAAGAGCATTTCTATTACATGGAGAGCATATGCGGCACGTAATAAGGAACAAGGTTTGTTCCATGATCAGCCATTCTAATTGGATGATTACAGGATACTGCGATGCAACATCTGGTAGCTGCAACATATGTTCCCCATTAAATGAAATATCTACGGGAAAAAGCTAGGTGCAACAAGGACAGGAACCAAGCAAGAACTAGCATGCACACAACATATCCTTCAGGAAAAGGACTTCACTCTGAATTTTTTAGGTGGCATAAGGTGGCAAGCATCCAAAGACGGACAAAACTACAGGAGCAGTCTCATCACATATCATTGCACTCTGCATTTTCACATCACTTGGTCACCTAGCAACAAACTTCTTCCTACTTAGCCACATTACTCTCCAGATTAATAACAGTCTGTTAGCGCCCATATTTATCTTTTTTTCCCACTCTGCAGATAACACTGGCAGATGAAGGGGTAAGTCTTTCCACTAATGACTTGATTTGCGTCCTGGATTGCCCCCCCCCCCCCCCCCCGACTGTAACTCTTTCTGTTCTCATTCTGCTCCAAGTGTCCCCTTGTGCAAAGTCTGTGTGCATGCGAGAAGGGCGAGCGGGGAGCAAGCGGCCCGGCTGTAAGTATCACGCTACGACATACAAAGTCTCCCTTTTGACTCTCTTATACACAACAAAGACTTGATATACTGTAATTACAAGGTTTGGGCGGAATCGTGTGAGTTTTCAGACATTCCCTGCAGCAGTGAGAATGCCGCACATTCCTTGTTCACTTTATTGAGAACAGGCCGAAACAGATATTTACATGGGTGCATACATCACAGGAATCCTGTTCTGGCTATTCAAACACATAAGAGCGCAGAATATACACATGTTCACTTGTTTCATCAAGACTTTCTACGTCTGCCAAAGCAATTAACGCTTCTTTGTATCCTGGCAACAGGACATGACATAGAAAATAATAAGAAGAATATTGGTCATGAAAAAAAACACCCAAATGTCCGATGACAGAACACTTCTGTGTCAAAGACTCCTTCTTCCCTGAGCTGCTGTGACGTAGTCCTGATTACCCAAATTACCCAATTACCCAAATAATTATAATAATAATAATAATTACCCAAATTGCTTTGATACAGGTTTAATTTTGCTGTTTGAGTTGTGCATAGATATTATAATATTGAGGTGGCTGTCTGGATCGTACTACCAAGTGATAGCTACACTCGTTTATTGGCACAGTAGCTTTGCAGTTCATATTGATTGATATCACACATGATGAATTCATACGGATCTTCAGGTCAAAGATTGTTGACGTGGTGTGATTCATACCTCATTGTCAGATGTGTAATTATTTTTCCAATATGTTGTATATGAAAATATTATAAAATAGAAAGTGGCTGTAGTAATGACACATAAAATGATTCATGTTCTTTTTCTTGTTCCCATGAACCCAATATTGTTTATCGTGATACGTGACGTGACTTCCTTTTAATATTTTGTCACCGATTTTGTTGGCTTTCAGGGTAAGAAGGGCCGTCCCGGAGAGGATGGCAGCCCAGGACCAAAGGGACAGAAGGTACTGCCCACCCACTGATTTACCTCTTGTTTTTTTATCATACTAAAGAGTTTGTTACCAGTAATGTTTTTGTCCTGATCACAATCTCTATCTCTATTTCTCAGGGTGAAAGTGGGCTTAGTGGACTTCCAGGTCAGGAAGGATCAGAAGTGAGTTCCAAACCCCATCTTTATTATTATTATTAATGCTAATTTTTGGCCCTTCGTATTGAGTTGTGGACTCCCATAGAGCAGCTACACACGATACCCGGCACAGAAAGCTTTCTATATCTTCCAGAATTTGCTCCTAGTCCAACTGTGATTCCATGTATTTCCTGCTTTCCGGCAAAACGGTCTGATTTCATTTATTCCACCCTCGGCCACTCCACTATGATTCCTCCCGAAGACTTCCAGACAGCTGCCGAAACCCACTTTCTAATTTTGTCGCAAATTGATAATAAATAACGCTGATGAATTGTTACTTATAGCTTGCTCTTCTGACTCTTGGACCCAACCAAGTAAGGTTAGAAAGGTGTCGGGTTCCAACAGCAGTTTGGCGAATAGTCCAGCTTGATATAGCCCCAGGTGTGTACCCGTGTGAAATGCAGGTGATGGGTGAGAATATTTTTCTTTTGCTGGCCTCCAACCACTTTGGCCTGATGCTTGCCTTGTACATGCTTACACTAAAAGAAACATTTCCTGAGAGCCATTGCTAACACACGGGGGAGGGCATGCCCATATAAGGAGTCCGGATCACATTGAAGTGCGTTGGAAAAAACTCTCTGAAACTGAGCGTTAGAGCCTTCCCAAACTTTTTTGAGGGCTCACTTCCAAATACGCAATCCGAATTATCTGAAACTTTGGCATGGTTTAACACGATAATAACAACATTCTAACAACATTTATAGGTCAGAAAAGTGGGAAAAAGCACAATAGGTCCCTTTTTAAGCCTGTAAATTCATAAATCAAATATAACATATAACATCAGTTTGTTCTGAGCACGGCTGTTTTGTTCACACAGGGCAAACCAGGATACAAAGGAGAGAAGGTACTGTATAAACATACGATGAAACATTTTAGTCTATTTCTTATCATAGCCTGCAGGAACTAAAGATAATTATTTGCTTCACTTTTCTTGGAATTGAACCAGTATGTCCCTGATTGTATTACCTTCTGGCTCAGGTGTCCAACAACATAGTTTATTTATTACTCTTTGGTGTAATGGCAGTCTATTACATGCCTAAACTGCTTTTGCATTCTCTTTCAGGGAGAGAGAGGAGAGTGTGGCACACCTGGAATAAAGGGAGACAGAGTACGTTATTCTCTGCACGCGTTGTTTATGGCTAATAGAGTTATAATATTACACTATGTTTGAGGACATTTGTTTGGATTATTACATCATTTATTGCACATCAGTCAATCAGTTACAAACATCTATTACTTTTTTGTCTTTCAACAGGGACCTGAAGGGACCATTGGCCACAGAGGGAATCGTGGCCTCCAGGTAATTTCTTAATTATCTTCAGGACAGCATTGGTTGTATCGTGATACTGCAATAAGCTTGATTTCCAGTTTTATCGTTACCATCATTTCACCATTTTTTATTTGCAGTATAATAGTTCTATCATGATGCCATGTAGACCAGGGTTCAATTCCACCCTCGGCCATCTCTGTGTGGAGTTTGCAAGTTCTCCCTGTGCATGTGTGGGTTTTCTCCGGGTACTCCGGTTTCCTCCCACATTCCAAAAACATGCTAGGTTAATTGGCAACTCCAAATTGTCCATAGGTATGAATGTGAGTGTGAATGGTTGTTTGTCTATATGTGCCCTGTGATTGGCTGGCGACCAGTCCAATGTGTACCCCGCCTCTCGCCCGAAGACAGCTGGGATAGGCTCGTGAGGAAAAAGCGTTAGAAAATGAATGAATTAATTAATGAATGAATGATGCCATGTTAAGTTTAATTGTGTTGTTTGGAACTCAATCATGCTAGTTATGACTATATTCACCATGCAGGGTTTGCCTGGACCTCCTGGCGATGTTGGACCTGAAGGTGTGATTGGTAAAAAAGTAAGTCATCCTCAGCATTGATGCTTTATATCAGGGGTCTCAAACAAGCGGCCCGTGGGCCAAATGTGGCCCGCAGGACACTAGTTTGAGGCCCCCGCCTTGATATGAAAGTTTAATGTTAGTGCGGCCCGCGCAAGTTTGATATGGATGCTGTATGGTATCAAGTACCCAGAAAAAATTATTACGTTTGATTAATGTTCATGTTAAAGGTTAGATAACTGTTAATAGTTATCCTCCCTATCTGTGTGGAAGTGGTAAGTTTTTGGCTATTTAAGTTTAAAGGAAATAACTTGAAGGCTACCGTTTAGGTCGCTAGCTCTCTAGTTTGCGAGTTAACATGTGTCTCAAGACCCTGCAGTTGCGCAATATGTTGTAAATAAAAAGAGTATAAATGTGACTATAGTCGTGTTTTGTCATGTCTACAGGGCTCTAATAATGCTTTGTTCATTTTAATCTGAAAAAAATAATTTGTCTACCCACCAACTATATGTGGTTTCTTAAGTTTTTATTATTTGCCATTTTATTATTATTATTATATTATATTTATTTATTACTGATTGATTGATTTTCTTTATTCTTGTTTGTTTATTTATTCTTGATCTTATTTTGTGTAGAAAAATAAAAAGTAAGATATTTGAGAACAGTGGAATGTTTTATCAGAGCTTTTCTTGTAGAAAATTGGAACCAAAGCGAAGTTTTTAAAAATTTTTTGTTTTAATAAATGCTTTGGGGTTTTTTTTTGGTAAACCTGATGCGGCCCAGTCTCACCCAGACCCGAGCTCCAGTGGCCCCCAAGTAAATTGAGTTTGAGACCCCTGATTTATATAGAAACCATTAGGTGTCTTCAGTGGTGCTTGGGAATGATGGAGAGCAGTGGAAGCAGACTTTTTTGTTGTGGAAAGTCAAGTACAGTAATGATCTGACAAAGGCTGATCTGGATTAAATAAAACCAGATTAAAAATCCGGATGACAGTGAACACAGTGAAACATAGCGAGTTAACTAATGAGGGTGCCAAGCCAGCAACAAGGAGACCATGAAGTAGAAATGTGTATTTGCACTGAAAGCCCAGCATGCAAGACACGTCTTCTGCTTGTATTTATCCATTACATCGTGTTATTCCACTCTTTTCCTTCAAGACGGTTAATGAAAGGTGACCTTTAGTTGCAAAACCAGATGGAGTCTTTGAAGTTCTCTTTTCCTGTCTGGGGTACAATTCATTTTCTTCAAAAGTGGAATTAGAGTGTCAGCGTCAGAAGAGTCGCACCATCTGCTATTGTGCTAAAATTGCTAAAATTGTCACACATAACTAATTGCAATGCCATAACTGCTGGTTGAGTTCTGCCAATAGGGATGTATTTTTCATACACAGCCCTTGAAGACGCTTTGCTGCTCTCCATGTACGCATTTTGTTTGAAACCCGGCTTATAGTATATTCCTGTGGGGATGTGCCATTGTACGCTACACCGGCTCACACTTCCCCCTCGAAATCGAACCTTAAGGACGATCATTTCCTGTGATCATTTGCTCACAATAAACTTAAGCTAATAAGCCGGGAGTCGACAACAGTTGTGGTTGCTGACAGTGTTGACCTCACATCAATCACTCAGGAGCGGTCCGTGGCTTGTTTCTTATTGGTATATATTTATATATTTGGTATACTATATATTTATATGTATGGTATATATTTTTATTGGCATATTTTAGAAATCAAACACATTTCTTCAAAGTTGGCAGGTTTCGGACAGGAATGGTGACATTATTGAATGTGCATTGATGACCACTAGGACATACTGTACTACACACCATGTGGACCAAAGTATTGGGACACGTGGTCATGTGGTCACGTGGTCACGTGGTCACGTGGTAAATGGTAGAAAATATGAATTTCCCATGAACGCAGCACTGGACTGATCAATACAATGATTATTAGGTGTGTACTAACACCTTTTCCCCTGTGTTTGCAAGTATTCCATCTGTTATTACCTACCATCTGTCAGCCTATTTGTCTACTGTTGACTTTTGAAGCCCCCCAGCTGTGTTTTATAACCGCCAATTGTGCCACTAGCCTGCCCTGCCCTCACAACTCCTTTACTCTTCACGACTTAATTATTTTGGAAGAATGCGTCTGCCTGTCATCCAGTATCAGCAACAGACTAATGTCGAGATTTAAGCGTTGTCCTGACTTGTCTGGAAGGCCAAAGAAAAATGAAAAAAATAGTTACCGGTATGCATTTGCAAACACCCCCGCGCCTTCTCGATGCCTCTGTTGTCTGATGTGCCCTGCTGTTGTGCACTGTGGCTTAGAGTGAAGGCATTCCTGACTGGAGGCATCAGAGATGACACATCCAATGGCCTTTTCTGGGATATAAATGTTCAGACTGTTCCATAACATTTTCAGCTAAGAGAGTCCACATATCAGAACTTTATGGCGTTCTACTTGTCTTTTTACAGGGGGAACGAGGACTTCCTGGTCCACCTGGTATCCAAGGGGAAACTGGGATTGGTCTTCCTGGACAAAAGGTTAATTTGACACTGTCTTGTCAGAAGTCTGTAAAAAAAGTGGGTGTTGTCGAACAGGAAGTCATTATTAGCTACTTGCATTCTTTTCAATGACCAGCAGGGTGCAAGGACACACACTTCACAGTAGGAAACTGTAATAGAACTGTAAACAGTCTGTTTACAGTTCTACAAGGGCGCTGGAGTCTGTCCCAGATGACTGACCACTTTATTTATATAGCACATTTTATAAACAGAGTTTCCAAAGTGCTGCACAGACTAGTAAAATTAAAAAGTAATAATCCAAAACTAAAAGATCATTTAAGAAATAAAATAGTAAAATAGATATTAAAATATTAAAAACAAGAAACAAAGCAATAAAAGTATAAAAAATAAAACCAATAAAAACGAAGAACTAAAAGACACACACCCATACAACTCACTCCGAGTTAAAAGCCAGAGAATAAAAGTGGGTTTTAAGACGAGACTTAAAGCTTTCGATGTTGGGGGGCCTTTTTTACTTGGGAGAGTTCCATAGTTTGGGGCCAACCACAGAAAAGGCTCGGTCCCCCCCTGGTCTTAAGTCCCGTCTTAGGCACCACAAGTTGTAAATGATGAATGAAAGTGATAACTGAATAGTTAAGGTTATTTTTAGCCAGGGAGTGTAGTGCATTTTTGCCGACTGACCCAAAAGCTGAATATCCCTAACTTTTTGTGAGTAGCCTCGCAGATATCAGAGTCATCAATGAACCTAACATGCATGTCTTGAACTTCACGGACCCGACAAGAACCCGTACAAGCACAGACAGTGCAATCCACTTGCTGTGTCCAATCTTATTTTCAGACAAAATGAGTTTTAAAAGACAAGATTGCAAGAATAGCAAGTTTTAATGTGTGCTTCTGTGGTTATAGGTGTGGCCATTGTGCTAATCTCCTTTATCACATACTACAGTAATAATTGGCCCTGTACCCTAGAAACCGCCCATGAATGATACGGGAAAAGGCCGAAATGATACTGTGTCAAAGCCCAGGGCAGTGATACTGATAAAATATAGAGTTTAACCATGTCCAGTATCAGCCCCCGTAGCTGTCCACTCAGAGCGCGCTGCTCTGGTATCGTGCCCGTGAAACAACCAATCAGAGAACAGCGCACAAGCGTAAACACACAGCGTTTGTTTTGCTGCCGTCTGTGCTCTGTCAACATGTCAGCGGTTGACACTCCCGGCGAAAGACAAATAGGGAAAATAGCAAACAGAATATTAGAAATGGAACGTTTTCTCACCATTAATGAGGAGGACACTCTTGAAATGATCAAAAAAACTAAAAATGCAAATACAATTCGGAAAGCCAAGGGCGACCTCAAGCTTTTTTCTGAATGGCTCATCAACTGCAAGAACGAACAAAGACTGGTAGAAAGTATTCCCCCGCCTGAGTTAGACAAATACGTATCTATGTTTATTTTATCAATCAGAAAAGAAAATGTGGATGAATACGAGCCTGATTCTCTCAAATCACAATTCAACTCTCTGGCAAGTTACATGTAATAAACTGAACATTTTCTGGAAACAAAATGGTCTTTTGATTAAATAGTACGTGATAATAAGCTCATGATTAAATATTATGTGATAATAAGATCATCACATGGTTTGTCTGGTATCAGGCCCGGTATCATGCCCCCAAGTGTCAGTATCAGCTGTTACTATACTGCAATATTTGTTTGTACTCCACAGGGTGATGTCGGTCATCAGGGGCAACCAGGGCCTCCTGGTCAAGTGGGCCTCGGCGAGTCTGGACCACCAGTGAGTAAGATAAATATCTCAGGCCAAAAGTACTTTACGTAAATGATGATTTCATCAACATACATTTGCAATGTCCTGTTTATAGACAACATTTTAGGTACGTATATAAACAGATTTAAGACTATAGGGATGAGCTGATATTATCAGCCAATATTGGCATTTACAAGTTTCATCTTCCGATTGTAAATATGCAACTGTAAAGTGCTGCAAGGGTGGACCGCTGCATTCTAGTCAGGACTCGAGCAGCAGCATTCTGGATGCGTAAACCTCTACGGCTCAGCAAACCATGTCATTGAATTGTGTTCCTCCACAACAGTTAACATTGATTTGTTTTGTGCAGGGGCCTCAAGGGCCACAGGGAATCCAAGGAGAGAGGGGTCCTTTAGGAGAAGGACTCCCTGGCCCGAAGGTATCTAAGCTGACCTCTTGACACTGTCTTTTGAGGTTCACAGTTTTTCCCCTGCTGCTTACTTCGACTCACCTATATTCATTGCACACAAGACCTAGATTCAGAGGTTAATGACAAATATGTTTACAAGCGGTAAATATGCAAAGGCTTTCTGTTTATTCACATTCAGAAGTGCAATATGCCTGACATCCACACCTCATATGATCTGACCCACTAAGTGGAGAATAGCTGTGAAAGCATGGCCCGGCCAAGTGAAAGGAAGTGATGACATCTTCAGACTTGATGTGACGCATGAATGAGACAGAGACGAACGTCGTGCTGTTGTCACACTGACAAGGAAATCAAAATATATAGTGCTTAGACGTGTAGAGATGGTGAGCGTTTTTGCAAGACCACGTGAGATTGTTCCCAAGGTCACTGCTAGTTATTCCCTAAATGAAGAATTGACGGCGGATTCACAGATGGCGTTCTCACTCTAAAGCAATCAGCACATGACGTGTCTGGACAAGCTGCTGATTCACAGCAGCTCGCAGGCAGAATTACCTTTTTTTTTTTTCCACACCACTAAAGCCTCAGGTGGCTTGTCTATATAAGGGGTTCATATTCATCACTTAAAATATCACCGTCTTAGCAACTGCACTTATTCTTTGAAGATAAGCATTAACTCCTTTCACCATTTAATTATCTTACATGCTATTTCATATATTTAACATCCATGGAGTAATTTCTTTGTCATTGCTCACAGGGGGAGCGAGGCTTGGAGGGTCCCCGGGGGAGTAGAGGACCAGCGGGCATTGGAATAAAAGGAGACAAGGTGCAGTAAAAAAAAAGGCCATAAATAAGACTGACCCTGCCTGACAGGGTTTCACAAAGGCATGGAGATAAAGTTGTTGTGAAGATGTCCAAGGGTTGGCATCCACCGCTGAATGCACTGTGGGGTTGTATATGTGGAGACCACAGTGGCCTGTGATGAATGAGCTCAGAGTTTGGACGGTGAAGAAGCATCACTGTTTCAGGTTGATTCATGTGGGAAAGTTAGCCCGCACCAAAAATGACATAATTTATATCCACTATGTATATACAAATATCAGAGGTAAGCCTTATGTTGGCCACAATAAAAGGTCACTCTAAACTACCACATAGCATAATGTTGCCATTGTTAAGGGAGTGTACTTTTGTAGTAGCCAACCAATAGTGTCACTGCAGCAAAGTGGTGTCATGCATCTTGGAAACACTTTTATTCTTACAGGGGGAGTTTGGCCCTCCAGGTCCTGCAGGTCTTGTTGGCCTTCCAGGTGTGGGCATGCAGGGCGAGAAGGCAAGTACCTACACAATGACAATTTTATGTGTTATAATAATATGTTAGGCGGCACGGTCGTCGAGTGGTTAGCGTGCAGACCTCACAGCTAGGAGACCAGGGTTCAATTCCACCCTCGGCCATCTCTGTGTGGAGTTTGCATGTTCTCCCCGTGCATGCGTGGGTTTTCTCCGGGTACTCCGGTTTCCTCCCACATTCCAAAAACATGCTAGGTTAATTGGCGACTCCAAATTGTCCATAGGTATGAATGTGAGTGTGAATGGTTGTTTGTCTATATGTGCCCTGTGATTGGCTGGGCACCGGTCCAGGGTGTACCCCGCCTCTCACCCGAAGACAGCTGGGATAGGCTCCAGCACCCCTGTGACCCTCGTGAGGAAAAGCGGTAGAAAATGAATGAATAATGTGTTATAATCAGATGGTAATCAATATTTCAACTGCACATGCAAAGTAGAATTTAATATTAGTAAATTGAATATTTTCACAGTTAGAGCAAAGAAAATATATTTTTCTTTACCATTATGAGAGCCCTGTAGACATGAAATAACACCCCTATAGTCACCTTTACCCGCCGGTTACCCAATATAGTACATATGCTAAGCGATAATAAGACATAGATATACTACATATTACTAATAATAGGCCTTAGTCAATCACAAAACTGTGATAATTGTTATAGTGAAGATGTATACAAGTGTATATTTAAATTCCACCATTACAGGGCATTGAAGGTCCGAGAGGGCCGCCAGGACTTCGAGGCCCACCAGGAGAAGGCTTACCTGGACCCAAGGTTCGTACAACAAATCAATGCATTATACACTGAATAAAGTAAATAAATGACTTATTTGTCCCCCAAATCAAATGCATTATTGTCACCCAGTGCTGCAACTCTTTACTAAGTTGTGAGGAAATATAGTTTCAAATGTTATATTTTCTTGCCTGGCTCAGGGCGACCAGGGATTCCCGGGTGAGGTTGGCTCTCCGGGAGAAAAAGGAAGTGGGGAACCTGGAGATAAGGTGTGTGAACGCGCTCTCATGGTCAGACTTCATCAGTGATTACAGGAAGTCTTCAGATAAACTAAATGATTTATTTTGTCTTCAGGGTGAGCCAGGATCAACAGGACTCTCTGGGTTGCCAGGTCTGCCGGGGGAAGATGGAGCTCCTGGACAAAAGGTACTGTAGGTAGTCTGTTGCTTGCTAGGAATTACAGCAACTATTATGCTTGGTTACCTCCATTTTATGAAGCTCATTTTGACTCCCATGGACATCACCAAATGCTGAAAAAATTCTTTCTTGGTGATATTTTGCCAGGCTTTCACTGCACTTTCATCATCATCATCATTATCATTATTAGACATTTGTCCATTACCTTTAATACAACACTGCCATTGTCCAATGGAGGATATGCATATGTGCTCCGTGACTTTAGGGCGAGCCGGGAGCTCCAGGCCTGAGGGGGCAAGAAGGGTCACCTGGACTTGGAATCCAAGGCGAAAAGGTAAAAAAAAAAAAGTTCCCTTATCTTGTAGGAGGTGAGCTGTACATGGCTAATGACTGTATTTCCCGTGTAACCTCCAGGGCGACCAAGGTCAAAGAGGAATAAGAGGCCTGACTGGGCCACCTGGCATTAGTGGCCCGTTAGGACCCAAGGTGAGGACTGGGAAATAGATTTATAATGATGGAGGGAGGAATGTCAATCAAAACACTTCTTCCTTTTTGGCTTCATTTAAACCCTCAGGGAGAACCGGGCGCACAAGGCAGGCTGGGTTTACCTGGTCCACCAGGACGTTTTGTTCTGGGACCCAAGGTAAGGCCGTGGAAATACAAATATATTGCTCTCCTTTAAGTCAGTACTTCTCAACTGGTCAAATTGCACCTTGTCAAGACACAGACAAGAATGCGAGGTGCATTCATGGACATTATTGTTTTGTGAAAACAACAAGTGGGTCGCAGTCCACCAGTTGAGAATAAGTGCTTTAAGTCACTGACAAGACTTTTCCTTTTGTTATCATTGCCTTCTCCATGTTCTAGGGTGATGTTGGACCAAGCGGCCCTCCTGGTCCGATTGGGGAGACTGGCTATGGCCTTCCTGGTCCAAAGGTGAGGTCCTCTTTTCTTTTATGCTCAATTTCACCTTAATCACAATTAGACAACTATAGATCTGCATATTGTTATGCTTCCTCTCTCCATTATTGATTTTTTGTCAGTTAAAAAAACATTTCTGCCTGTTTTCCACAGGGTGACCGTGGAGATCTGGGACTTCCAGGTCCATTCGGTCCGAAAGGAGAAGGTTATCCTGGCCCCACTGTAAGGAACTGATTCACACATGGACTTGTCTATTTCTATCGTCTATCTGTTTTCTAACTCA
Source organism: Doryrhamphus excisus (assembly GCF_037039965.1). NCBI lineage: Eukaryota > Metazoa > Chordata > Actinopteri > Syngnathiformes > Syngnathidae > Doryrhamphus > Doryrhamphus excisus. The sequence continues at coordinate 7,291,075 of NC_136371.1, read as the reverse complement.
AGCCAACCTGCGGTCTTTAATTCATCACAGTGTCATTTATTGATTTATGTTTTTGCTATCCCATAAAATGTTGAGCCATTGCTAAGAACATATTTATTATTTCAATGCAACTTACGTAATCACAGTGACGATGCACATCCTTTTTTGTGGTGTAACATCTAATTTCTGTATTAGTGTGTAATACCGCCATGTCATGTATTGGCTAGGGTCCCCCTGGTCTACCTGGGCTTCCAGGAGAACCTGGCCAAGAGGGCGTGGGAATTCCTGGACCAAAGGTGAGAGTTTTTTAAGATGGTAAACAAGGGGACTTTTGACTTTGACCATATAAGCATGCTGTGTAATTCCTAATTACCTATTATGCTCACGTTGCTGCTTTTTGTATTGAGTTATGGACTCCTATAGAGCAGCTCCACACAATAACCCGCATAGAAAGCTTTGTACATCTTGCAGAACCTGCAGTGGTCTCTTTTTGTTTATAATAATATAATAAATTATAATAAATTAATAAAGCCTTTGGAGAGCTACTTGAAAAGTGGTTAGGAGCTACTGGCTGGAGACCCCTGATGTGCTATATGAATATATGAATTCAAAGAGTGGTCATTTCGTTCTGTGTTCCAAGTGCAGACAATCTTGACACAACATTGGTAGTGTAAATTTGGTCATTAAACGTATTCTGTTCAAAAAAATTGTGCAAAAGGCTATTAGCAACTCCAGACATCTGTGAGCTTGTAATTTGCATGCATGCAGGTGAGACACTCCCTGCATGCACACTCTATAATGCTACACAGACAACCGTGCATTTGTTCATCTATCTTCAGTGCATCTCTTTGTTTTAGGGGGATATTGGTTTCCGCGGGTTGCCTGGTTTACCCGGACCTCCAGGTGAAGGCGTCCCAGGACCTCAGGTATATACAGTTAGATTATAAGTGACCTAAAGTACATCCAAGGTCACATTTATTACATTACATTTGAAAACTCACACAACACACAAGCCCCATTTTGCGACATCTAACATCCAAGAATGACATTTTAGCGCCAGTCAGAGCACACGTTAATGTATTCAAGTTATTTGGGTTATGGCTCCCATTCACTGCTTGGCTTTAAAAATCTAACAGATGCCACACCCGTATGTTTTCCATCACATCCAGATGGATTACATCAGCACAGCGAATACAGGACAGTATATAAAAATGTATTGAAAATAAAGTACATTAGATGTCACATTCAAAGAACAGGAAACTGTTAACGCAATAAAGGGAATAATTGAGGGTCTAAAGATTGGCATCATCACTTGTGAGGCTGTATGTTTTGTGCTGCAGGGTCACCCAGGGCGACCTGGCCCCCTGGGACCAGTTGGGCCACCAGGAGTTGGAGTCCAAGGACCAAAGGTAGACTGCCATGGTCATTGACCTACCTGTAAAATACTGTTTGTCAATGTTATTTTGTCTTTTTTAGGGTGAGCAGGGGGTCCAGGGCGTGACAGGACCCAGGGGATCCCCTGGAGAAGGCTTTCCGGGAGCTAAAGTACTTGCCAAAATGGACTTTTAGAATGTAATGTTTCATGCTGGTATTCCGTTGCTGATGTTCTGTTGTTGTCTCTGTGACAGGGAGACCGTGGCACTGCGGGCGAGAGGGGGCAGAAGGGCTTCAAGGGGGACATGGGTGACCCTGGTAATCCAGGGCAACCTGTGAGTATTATTTGTTGAAATGCATAATGAATGGAACCGTTCCATGTATCGGTAATGAAAGATTTATTCTCATCTGAGGGTCGATCTGGTGTCAAAGGAGAAGCAGGCCTCACAGTGAGTGACACTTTTTCCTTCTCGTGCTTCACGGGATGCTGATATTAATCTCGTTGATACGGGTTCTGAATGGTTTGTGTGTTTATTACAGAGAGAGGACATCGTCCGACTGATCAAAGAGATCTGCGGTATGGTATTTCTTTTATTCTGCTTCTTGAGCGATATATGATTATTACTAACTATGGGCTAATTGTTCATTTATTATGCTGGTCTGTTATGATTCCAGGATGTGGGATTAAATGCAAGGAGAGGCCTATGGAACTCGTGTTTGTCATTGACAGCTCAGAGAGCGTTGGTCCAGAGAACTTTGAAATCATTAAAGACTTTGTCAACGCATTGGTGGACCGAGTCACGGTGGGCCGCAACGCCACCCGTATCGGCCTAGTGTTATACAGCCTGGAGGTCAAGCTGGTGTTCAACCTGGCCCGCTATGCAACCAAACAGGACATCAAACAAGCTATTAGGAACATCCCCTACATGGGAGAGGGAACCTACACGGGTACGGCCATCCGCAAAGCTACCCAGGAGGCCTTCTACAGTTCACGCCTGGGAGTCAGCAAAGTGGCCATCGTGATTACCGATGGACAGGCAGACAAAAGAGAGCCGGTGAAGGTGGATATTGCTGTGCGTGAAGCACACGCCGCCAATATCGAGATGTTTGCCCTGGGTATTGTCAATACTTCGGACCCAACGCAGGCAGAGTTTCTACGAGAACTCAATCTGATCGCATCTGACCCGGACACTGAACATATGTTCCTCATTGATGACTTCAACACGTTGCCAGGTGGGAAAACACGGAATGACAGTCAATGCATTAGGCCTTGGAAAATGGACAAGTAGTCCTCAGTTTACGTGTTTTAGCGTTTTGTGGTTATAAAAACATAATTTTGACTTGCTCGAAAACTGGTTGCAGTGCAGTAAACTATGGAAGAATCCTTTACATGATCAATATGGGCTCACAAACATCAATAAGAATAAAAGTTGAATTAGAATGTTCACCTGGATGTTGTAAGGATCACATGGAGATGGTCGATGAACGAAGTCTTGATTGCAAAAGCAAAACAACGCCACACCAAATCATCAGCAAACTCAACTGTCCTCTCTGTTTTACTCGTTCTACTCATAGTCAGAACATGTCACATTCACAGACAGTAGGACATTTAAAGTTCTTCATAATACAGTACACATGAAAGCGACAGTAATAACTATGTATTGTTGGAGTCTTATTATTGTGATGGAGATGGTTGATGGTCCACATCTTTGTCATCCTTACAACATCCGTGTAGAAGTTGAGTAGTGTTGCTTCGTCCATATTGTATTCTTACGTTGTAAGTAGTTCTCGAGCAAATCTCATGTTTACAGGCCAAAATTAAGTAAACACTGTACACTGTACTAAACACCGTAAACTAAGGACCGCTTGTATAATGTCAAGCATTGCGACTGAAAAGTGTAAATCTAACTCATTAGACTCGACCCTTTGGCCACCATGAATGTTTGTCTGGTTTACTTTGGCTGCAAAATCACAAATAACAGCGTGTTTTTATGTTTCAGCTCTGGAATCCAAGTTGGTCAGTCAGTTCTGTGAGGATGAGAACGGAGCCCTGATATACAACAGAATCACTAACGGAAACAATGGCCATAGCAACAGCAGGGATGGTAACAATGGGAGGTATGCAGTCGGCGGCTATGGGTACCAGCCTGCCACTGAATGGGAACTCCTGAACTCCCATCAGACCAACAGCCAGGACCCCAGTGTAAGGGGGGAGGCAAGCCAACATGGCCATAAAGGATCCAGAACAGGACAGGTATGGACGGTCGTTGCAATGCAAATGTGTCCGATTTAGGCATGTGGAGAAAAGATGAACTCTAATCAAGTCTTCTATATTTCACTATTAGCGAGGATACACAGACACGACACAATGGGGGACTGAGCGTGGAGACACTTTTAATCGTGGCGAGTTCCGGCCTATTGCATCTCACAGAGAAAAGCCTGTCCCATCTTCTACCGTTAATGTAACATCATCTGTGCAACCAAGGCCGTCTCCTCCCAAAGGTAGGCCAGACTTTTGCGAATAAGCTTTATAAAACTACTAAAGTGCTTAGTGAAGTTGCTTTCAGAGAACACTTCTAATGAGGAAGGATGCTTTTTTTGTTGTCTTGTGTCTGCAGTCATACACCAACGCGACATAGATTAAAGACAGCATTAAAATCAAAGTAATGAGCACCTGAAATTATGCATACTGTATATGAGAGAAAATGTGTTGCCAGCGCTGGTTCCCTGCTCGGCTCGCTCCCTCAGTCGCACAGCAACTGCCTGTTGGGGGTTTGAATGCATAAATCTCCCAACCCGGATTATAAGACAACCCATGTTTTTCCTAGAAGTCTTGGGTCAGTGGGTGTTTTGGGGTGAGTAAAGCTTGTATGAGGGATGAACCACAACAGAGACCGTGACTCCACCGACTACAACCTATATCACGGTTCGATTATCACTCCCTCGCTATACCGCTTTTTTCAGGAATTAATTCATACATGATGGCTGTTATTACTTGTGGTTATTACATATTGAAATACAAGGGATATGTTGAATCTGGTCACTAGGTGGCAGTTATGCCACTAAACATTGAGACATTAACTTACATTACATTACATTACCTTAACACTGCATGAAGTCATGAATGGCATGAATGGCCATGGCTTTTCCAGCATAATAGAGTGAAAAAAGTTATCCTCCCAGTCCGTGTGGAAGTGGTATTTTTGTTACCTCGCTAGAGTGCTAGCTAGCAGCCATGTCATGTCCCTGCAATAATTCATTCATTCATTTTCTACCGATTTTTCCTCACGAGGGTCGTGGGGGGGGGGCTGCAGCCTATCCCAGCTGTCTTGGGGCGAGAGGCGGGGTACACCCTGGACTGGTCACCAGCCAATCACAGGGCACATATAGACAAACAACCATTCACACTCACATTCATACCTATGGACAATTTGGAGTCGCCAATTAACCTAGCATGTTTTTGGAATGTGGGAGGAAACCGGAGTACCCGGAGAAAATGCACGCATGCACGGGGAGAACATGCAAACCCCACACAGAGATGGCCGAGGGTGGAATTGAACCCTGGTCTCCTAGCTGTGATGTCGTCCCTGCAATAATGCTAATCATAACATACAGTAATAATGAATAAATATAATATCCACTGGGTCGCTGAGTGCTTAGCATGTAGGCCACACAGTCAAGAGATCGGGAAGACCTGGGTTCGAATCTCTTGGGCATCTTTGTGTGGAGTTTGCATGTCCTTCCGTTTCCTCCCACATTCCAAAAACATGCTAGGTTAATTAGCGACTCCAAATTGTCCATAGGTATGAATGTGAGTGTGAATGGTTGTTTGTCTATATGTGCCCTGTGATTGGTTGGCGACCAGTCCCCCACCTCTCACCCAACAACAGCTGGTCGACTCGACTCGACTGGAAAACCACGGTGACATGATGATATAGGCCTCAACCTGAATGACTAAATTCAGGTTCTAGTCAAATAGCATAAAAGTAGCTTTTAAAGGTCAGTTAAGTCCTAGAGATGTATTGACCACAGCCGCCCAGGGGGCCCATTGTGATTTATTTTTTTTTTACATGGGGCCCAGAATTCCTGGCGGTGCCCCTGGCCACAGGGGCGCTGTAGTCGTATAGTTCCTCGACAACGTTGAGCAGAAGAGGGCCCAAGACCTTGCTCTTTGTGTTTGGCCTGTGAGATCCCCATATAAGCGTCTGGAAGAAAATCCAAATTTGGGGGGAAAAAAATCCCAAATGTGTGATGCCCGGTCGATCTATGTTCCCACCCTCACCTATGGTCATGAGCTTTGGGTCATGACCGAAAGAAAAAGATCACGGATACTGGCGGCTGAAATGAGTTTCCTCCGTAGGGTAGCTGAACTCACCCTAACAGATAGGGTGAGGAGCTCAGTCATCGGGGAGGGGCTTCTCCTTCACATCGAGAGGAGTCAGTTGAGGTGGCTCGGGCATCTAGTCCGGATGCTTCTCGGACGCCTCCCTGGTGAGGTGTTCCGGGCATGCCCATCCGGGAAAAGGCCCCAGGGCAGACCTAGGACATGCTGGAGGGACTATGTCTCACAGCTGGCCTGGGAACGCCTTGGTGTCCTCCTGGTGGAGCTGGAGGAGGTGGCCGGGGACCGGGAAGTCTGGGCTTCCCTACTAAGACTGCTGCCCCTGCGACCCGGACCCGGATAAGCGGAGGAAAATGGATGGATGGATGGATGATGCTCATTTCTCATCGCAGTTCTTTTGTCCATATAGTTAGTATAAGCATTTTGTGGTAAAAAGTGAAACCCAAGCCAATCATATCTGAAGTAGAGTCTATCCCATTAAAGCCTTCCTCTCTCAGGTGGGATTAGATAAACAAGCCACGGAAGGGATTCTGCTTTTTTTATTGACCTCTCCGATCATGTTTTTTATGCAGAGATTGCGCCCTCGGACCCTCGCTGCGCCTTGGCTCTAGATCCGGGCTCGTGCCGCGACTATAGCATCCACTGGTACTATGACAAGCAGGCCAACGCCTGTGCCCAGTTCTGGTTCGGAGGCTGCAATGGCAACAAAAATCGTTTCGACACAGAAGAGGAGTGCAAGAGGACTTGTGTGCTAACCACATCTAATGGTACGATCCGTTCTACTGTACAATTCTAGTATTGAAAATGTAGATTTTTTATTGGATGTGTTTCTCTTCTGTTCTCTTGTATAGGAAGCTGAGTGAAGGCATATATATGCTAGATTCTGGTTTTGCTTCAGAATCTGCAACGCTCCTACTCAGGAACAGAGGCTGTGTATTTCTCTCCCCATGGGAACAGAATTTGTTTTCCTACAGTCTCTGAATGACACTGCAAATGACTGTGTTGACTAAACTTCAACCAGCAGCACACTGCAGAAACGTCCATTCTGTCAGTAAATACGAATTAATATTCTATACTATTAACTTTATCAGTATCAGCTTTAGTATTGTTTTGCTATACAATTGGGTTCTATATTAATGACATCCAATACAAGAAGCTGTATCAAAACACTGTAGTAAGATAATACAGTCGTAAACACAATAGTTAGTTTTGATTGACACCCAGTTGTGCTTGTTAATTTACCATGGTAACCACTTGTTGTTAAATGAATACTTTTCTGATTGTGTCAATCAAACATTTGTAAAGGCAGAGTTTTATTGCAGTAGTATCATTGATTGTACTGCAGCACCCCCAACACACACACACACACACACACACACACACAGACAATGCATTGACTGCCCCCTGCTGGGTCATTCACAGCCATGTCAAATTGGTCAGGGATGTAATAGAGGTACTTTATCTTTGAATAGCTAGCTTAATTTTGAGAAGCTGTATGTGTCCATGCTGCTTTTCAAGTGCACTATAAACACCTTGTAAGAAACATGCGGTGCTTGTAATAAATATCTGAACTGAACAAATAATACATTCTTTACCAATTATTTGTCATATGTTATTATTTGACATACTGTGCATGCTATGGTTTTATATCCGGGGCAAATGAAATGATTTTACAACATCAATAGTCTTTGTTTTTCGGAATTAAAAATCCATTTTTAATAACTTACATATGGTCGTTAAATATTCAATGTGACGTGATTGATATTTACACATTTGCATCTTGAACTCCCTGCAGTGCTGTCTCGACTCTTCTCTTCTGCTTAAATTACATATGAGATACTCCTCGACAAGTGGCGTAGTCTGATCTATCTTTAGTACTGCCCACTGGAGAAATGTTACCTAACTCCACACAGTCCTCACACACTTTTCCGGCCAAAGCAAGAAGACAGCAATTCAGGATGCTATCGATCCAGTGAATCGGATCTTGCCATCACAAAAAAAAAAAAAAAATGTCTGAGTTTTGTCTTGTCTGTAGATGAACAGTTGTTGGACAGTAAAACGAAAGGGGCGGGGCTAGCTTAATGGCTTCTTGCATGTGTGCTCTCACCTGTTTGTGTTCACAGCAGCTGCCGCACCCAAATTTCCCTGATCCATTTTTGGAAACCTTTGTAATCATCTGCCTCACCCAAATAATGGTACTTATTAGCCTCTGTGGACTTGAATCGAATGTGCCCTTGTCTTTGTTATACATGAATGTGTTAATTTGAGCGAGCACTATTGGCTTGAATTGATTTTCATGGTCACTCCAGCAGCAAATGATCATTATTACAGATACCGACCTACTAGACACACCTGATCATCAGACTCCACCATAAGAAGACACTGAACAAAAACGTTCCAAAACGAAAACCAATGCTTTATTCATTCATTCATTTTATACCGCTTTTTCTGTGGGGGGTGCTGGAGCCTATCCCAGCTGTCTTCGGGCGAGAGGCGGGGTACACCCTGGACTGGTCGTCAGCCAATCACAGGGCACATATAGACAAACAACCATTCACACTCACATTCATACCTATGGACAATTTGGAGTGGCCAATTAACCTAGCATGTTTTTGGAATGTGGGAGGAAACCGGAGTACCCGGAGAAAACCCACACATGCACGGGGAGAACATGCAAACTACACACAGAGATGGCCGAGGGTGTGAGGTCTATGTGCTAACCACTAGACCACCGTGCTGCCTGCCAATGCTTTATTTATTTATATATTTTACCTTTATTTACCCAGGCAAGCAATTTAAGAACAAATTCTTATTTACAAATGCAGCTTGAACAAAGAGCAAAATCACTTTGAGGGCTCAATGCTGAGCAAAAAGAACTTTAAGGATTGTCTCAATTTTGCCAAAAAAAAAACATCTTGATGATCCCCCAAGACCTTTGGGATATTACTCTAGTATGATCTGATGAGACAAAAGCGGAAAGCTGGAACTTTTTGGAGTGTGTGTCCTATTAGAGTGCTGTAAAAATAATATAATAACAACATCATACTAACAGTAAAATATGGTGGTGGTAGTGTGATGGTCTGAGGCTTTTTTGCTATTCCGTGCCCTGAAAGACCATGAACTCTGCTGCCATCCATAAAGTCCTGTAAGAAAATGTCCGTCCGTCTGTTTGTGACCTCATGCTGAAACCAACTTGGGTTCCGCAGCAGGACAATGATCCATAAAACAGCAGCAAGTCCATCTCTGAATGGCGGAAGAAAAACAAAATGAAGACTTTGGAGTAGTGTAGCCAAAATCTTGACCTGAATCGGCGCTTCACTGTGGCGGAATGACAACAATTCTGCAAAGGTGAGTATAGGCCAAAATTCCTCCAAAGCGCTGTAAGAGACTCATTGTAAGTTATCGCTTGATTGCAGTTGTTACTGTGGTTGTTTTTATATTTAATATACAAGAAACGCGACACGGCGGTCTAGTGGTTAGCGCGCAGACCTCACAGCTAGGAGACCAGGGTTCAATTCCACCCTCGGCCATCTCTGTGTGGAGTTTGCATGTTCTCCCCGTGCATGTGTGGGTTTTCTCCGGGTACTCCGGTTTCCTCCCACATTCCAAAAACATGCTAGGTTAATTGGCCACTCCAAATTGTCCATAGGTATGAATTGGCTGGCGACCAGTCCAGGGTGTACCCCGCCTCTCGCCCAAAGACAGCTGTGATAGACTCCAGCACCCCCGTGACCCTCATGAGGAAAAGCGGTAGAAAATGAATGAACTAATAAATATTTATAGGGTTGCATGGTGGATGAGTGGTTAGCGCGCAGGCCACACAGCTAGGAGACCCGAGTTGGATTCCACCGTGTGGAGTTTTTCATGTTGTCCCCGTGCATTAATTTAGGTTAATTGGTTAATTGGTGACTCCAAATTGTCCATAGGTATGAATGTAAAGGTTCCTAAGTGAAGTTGCGGGGGAATGCTTTAACTGAGACACATAACAGATAGAGGCCGAGTGGTTAGCGCGGAGGCCTCACAGCTAGGAGACCCGAGTTCAATTTTCCTCCCACATTCCAAAAACATGCTAGGTTAATTGGCAACTCCAAATTGTCCATAGGTATGAATGTGAGTGTGAATGGTTGTTTGTCTATATGTGCCCTGTGATTGGCTGGCGACCAGTCTAGGGTGTACCCTGCCTCACGCCCGAAGACAGCTGGGATAGGCTCCAGCACCCCTGCGACCCTCGTGAGGAAAATGAATGAATGAATGAAGATACAAGAAACACTTCCCTTAGGTTTTACATACAGTATTGTGATGTACCACAAATCTTTCTTCAATATATCCATTTGTGAAATATAATAGTATTACTAGTATTAGAGTTACTCTTATTTTGTATGTGACAGTGGTGGCTAAAAATGCCCTCTCATGTCAAGCTATTTATTCCTGGGCTCTGACACCATTGTCTGCTCTAAAGTGGCCTGGTGACACTGAGCTGCATCATGGTCACATATCTTCAGCAGCCAGCTGCTTCTTTCCGTCGGTGACAGCAGCTGTTTGCCAACGTGAGGCCGCTGCTGCACTGTGACTTGGCCTAGGCGGATTCCTGGGGAGATGAGGCAGGCAAGGCCTGCTATATTTAGACAGGGGGGGCTGGATTAAATTGCAAAACCTGCGACCCTTTTCGCTCTACTGCCCTTTCTAGCCAGGACTGACTGCGTGAAGGACCGGTGCTCACCGTCTCCTACGTTTCTGTACACACCATCTCTGCTCGTTCATCATCATGGATCCCAACGCCATCAAGGAGGAGCTACGACTCTTTCAGAGCACCCTGCTCCAGGACGGTCTGAAGGAGCTTCTCAATGAGAACAAGTTTGTTGACTGCACGTTGAAGGTTGGAGATCGCAGCCTGCCTTGCCATCGACTCATCATGGCCGCCTGCAGCCCTTACTTCAGGGAGATCTTCTTCACAGAGGATGGGAAGGAAGTGGAGAACACCAAGGAGGTGGTCCTGGAGGATGTCAACCCCACCATCTTGGACATGATCATTCAGTACCTCTACTCCGCTGAGATTGATCTCACAGATGACAATGTTCAGGATATAATAGCCGTAGCCAACAAATTCCAGATCCCTTCCGTCTTCACTGTCTGCGTCAACTACCTTCAGAAGAAGATCTCAATGGGCAACTGCATGGCCATCTTCAGGATGGGCCTCGTGCTCAGTTGTCCCCGCCTGGCCGTCGCCGCTCGGAACTACATCGCTGACCGCTTTGAGCTCCTGCACAAAGACGAGGAGTTCCTCAAACTGGCTGCTCATGAACTGTTTGCCATTATTGGTGGAGACTCACTCAATGTGGAGAAGGAGGAGATGGTGTTTGAATCGGTCATGGCTTGGGTTCGCTATGACAAGGAGAAGCGTATCAAGGTCCTGAAAGATGCCTTCAACTGTATCCGCTTCCGCCTGTTGCCTGAGAAGTACTTCAAAGAGAAAGTAGAGAGCGACGATATAATCAAGGGGGACCCTGAACTCCAGAAGACAATCCAGGTTATCAGAGATGCCTTCAAGGGGAAACTTCCAGAGACCCCAAAGAAAAAGGAAGGAGACGCAGGGGCGGAGGCGGAGGATAGCCCCTTCCCTGGCTACTTGAACGACAACCGCAGGCACGGTATGTACGTACGGGACTTCATCCTGATGGTGAACGACTCGGCGGCGGTGGCGTACGACGTGAACGAGAACGAGTGTTTCCTGGCGGCCATGTCAGAGCAGGTACCCCGCAACCACGTCAGCCTGATGTCACAGAAGAACCAGCTCTACATCATCGGGGGGCTGTTTGTGGATGAGGAGAACAAGGACGTTCCCCTCCAATGTTATTTCTACTTGGTAAGCAACCAGGGGTCTCAAACTCGCGGCCCGCAGGCCAAATGCGGCCCGTGAGACGCTAGTTTGAGGCCCCCACCTTGATACCAAAGTTTATTGTTGAAATGACAGCTTAAAGCTGTGTGCACATCGGACCCAATTAACATGATTTTTCCCCGCCCATACTGTTACCCTACCCTGTTACCCCGCCCTGTTTTGCTTTGGATTAGCAATGAAGCTAAAGGCTTATGACGCTGGGTACAAATAAATGCAGGAAATGATTTGGAATAAAACGGAAAATCCACGTCAAAATAAAGCATCTCATCAAACATGTTGTTAAAGTTACGACGCTACTCCCAGATGGAACTGAGTACGATGCTAACTTGCTAATTGGGTCAAATTATTAAGTTTCATTAATGTTCATGTTAAAGGTTAAATAACTGTTAATACTGTACATTTGAATCTGAAAAAAATAATTTCTCTACCAACTGTATGTGGTTTCTTACGTTTTTCTTATTTGCTGTTTTATTATTCATTCATTCATTTTCTGCCGCTTTTCCTCACGAGGGTCGCGGGGGTGCTGGAGCCTATCCTAGCTGTCTTCGGGCGAGAGTCGCCAATTAACCTAGCATGTTTTTGGAATGTGGGAGGAAACCGGAGTACCCGGAGAAAACCCACGCATGCACGGGGAGAACATGCAAACTCCACAGAGAGATGACCGAGGGTGGAATTGAACCCTGGTCTCCTAGCTGTGAGGTCTGCGCGCTAACCACTAGACTGCTGTGTTTTATTATTATTTTACTTATTTATTACTGATTGATTGATTTATTGTCTTTATTCTTAATTTGTTTATTTATTTTTTTTAATCTCATTTTGTGTATAGAAAAATAAAAATTAAGATATTTGAGAACAGTGGAATGTTTTATCAGATATTTTGGTGTGGAAAACCGGAACCAAAGTACTGAAAAAGTGTAGGGTATAGGAGAAGCAAAAGCATTGATATTTTTTCCAGTTTTTAAAATGCGTTTTGGGTTTTTTTTTTTGAAAACCTGATGCGGCCCGGCTTCACCCAGAACCTAGCTCCAGTGGCCCCCCAGGTAAATTGAGTTTGAGACCCCTGGTCTATACCGTTTGTAGATTATCAGAGGGAATATGTGGGGTTTTGTTTCTACAACACAGGATGATATGGACAATGGGCCAAATAATCCCTAACACAAGATAATGTTGCATTTGTAACAACAACAAGCTAAACTCAACTCATCTCCCCTGGGAAACATGTTTTATTATGAATGACATAATAGCTCATTTATAGGTTTCAATGGACAGCAACCACCTATTATTCCAACTATGCCCATTTATACTGATTAATTTTGTATTTATTATTATACTGATCAACATATATTATTATCTATTAGGACTATGGAAAAACCTTGATAATTATATTCCCACATTGTTACATTGCCTTATGATTTTCCTATGTATTGACTGCCACCCTCGGCCATCTCTGTGTGGAGTTTGCATGTTCTCCCCGTGCATGCGTGGGTTTTCTCCGGGTACTCCGGTTTCCTCCCACATTCCAAAAACATGCTAGGTTAATTGGCGACTCCAAATTGTCCATAGGTATGAATGTAAGGGTTCCTAAGTGAAGTTGCAAGGGGAATGCTTTAACTGAGACACATAACAGATAGAGGCCGAGTGGTTAGCGCGGAGGCCTCACAGCTAGGAGACCCGAGTTCAATTCTCCGTCTCTGGTTTCCTCCAACATTCCAAAAACATGCTAGGTTAATTGGCGACTCCAAATTGTCCATAGGTATGAATGTGAGTGTGAATGGTTGTTTGTCTTTATGTGCCCTGTGATTGGCTGGCGACCAGTCCAGGGTGTACCCCGCCTCTCGCCCAAAGACAGCTGGGATAGGCTCCAGCACCCCCGCGACCCTCGTGAGGAAAAAACGGTAGAAAATGAATGTATTGACTGGTAAAGACCACATTCGGAATACATGAAGTGAATAAATGTATTGCAGTTGATGTGACACTGATGGGGAGAGGGGGTTAAATAAGCTCTGCTTCTCCCTACTCCTTTTAGACATGTTTAACTGTGAACTGTACTATGTGATGTATTCCATTGTTGTTCCATTGTAACTGGTGTGACATTAGTTCTAGAATGTGTACTAGTCCAGTAATCGGTCAAGAGTCTTACTGCTACAACATATGTGGTTATGGTGGATTACCCCAAGTTGTCTCACCTTGATTTTTCTGCTCCGTCTCACTCTGGGGCAAAGTGAGACATGACCATTTTTAAAAAAAAACTACATTCTGGTGATTTATATTTCGAGAAGACATCCTGAAATAATATTAAATGTGCATATTGTATTGATATATGATCCCAGCTTGCTTACCACTCCTTCCCCTATTGTGTTATTTTTCCCTCTAGCTGGATCCACTTGCCTCCGACTGGGTCGCCCTGCCACCTATGCCCTCTGCCCGATGCCTCTTCAGCATCGGCGAGAGCAACAACCAGCTTTTCGCTGTTGCTGGAAAAGACTTGCAGACTAATGAGTCACTGGATAGCGTCATGTGCTACGACATCGAGTACAAATTATATTTCATCCTTGTTTTACATCTCAAAGTCTTGTTAAGCTTTGTTTTGATTTTTTTTGTATCACATTCCTTTTTCAGGAAGCTGAGATGGAGTGAGACTAAGAAGCTTCCTCTGAAGATCCACGGACATGCAGTTGTGTCCTACAAAGGGCTGGTATATTGCATTGGCGGCAAGACAGACGACAAGTGAGTCAATGTGTGTTTATCGTATGACCCCTCGATGCGACTATCTGGGATTAATAACGTCACAGAAAGTTTACAAAAAGAAGAACATTGATTAACATAACCAGCAGCACTAAAGCCTGAAGATTAAAGCGTGTGTGTGTTCAGCCGTCACAAGAACACAGCGAATGATAAGCAGGCGTGAGTTCCAGGGAAGGGAAAAAAAAAAAACGATGTGTGAAGCATGCATTGCAATGTGACTCCTTTTCAAAGGTGCTTCAAACACCCGCAGGAAACTGCTTGAAGCTAACTCCACAGCTTAAAAGCAACATTTAGTTTGAGGAGAATCTGGAGAAGTACATGTTTTAGTTCTATAGACTCATAGAATGTTATTGCAGAGATGATAGTACAGGAACCAGTGATGAGGGATGCCTTTAATGCCTTTAGGGCCTTTTTGGCTTATGGGACTTCGGAGGCAGTTGATAGGAACCGGCTACCGGTAACGACTACCGAGTGGCTTCGAAGAAATTCTGGACCGCCATTGGCCACAGTAAACACTGCGTATACACTGTGATGGTTTGCTGCTGACCTCAAGTTGAGATGTGGATCGTTGGAAGGAATACTTCAAAGACCTCGTCAATCCCATCGACACGGTGCCTAAAAACTCCACAGTGGGCTCTTCTATGTCGGGGTCTGAGGTTCCAATCCAATCCACTTTATTTATATAGCACATTTTATAAACAGAGTTTCCAACGTGCTGCACAGACTAGTAAAATTAAAAAGTAATAATCCAAAACTAAAAGATCATTTAAGAAATAAAATAGTAAAATAGATATTAAAATATTTTTGTCCAAATTGTCCATAGGAATAAATGTGAGTGTGAATGGTTGTTTGTCTATATGTGCCCTGTGATTGGCTGGCGACCAGTCTCTCGCCCAAAGACAGCTGGGATAGGCTCCAGCACCCCCGTGACCCTCGTGAGGAAAAAGCGGTAGAAAATGAATGAATGAATAATCCAAAACTAAAAGATAGAAATAAAATAGTAAAATAGATACTAAAATATTTTTGTCCAAATTGTCCATAGGTATGAATGTGAGTGTGAATGGTTGTTTGTCTATATGATCATTTAAGAAATAAAATGGTAAAATAGATATTAAAATATTAAAAACAAGAAACAAAGCAAGAAAAGTATAAAAAATAAAACCAATTACAATAAAAACGAAGATCTAAAAGACACAGGACCATACGACTTAATCCGAGTTAAAAGCCAGAGAATAAAAGTGGGTTTTAAGACGAGACTTAAAGCTTTCGATGTTGGGGGCCTTTTTTACTTGGGAGGGGAGAGAATTCCATAGTTTGAGGCCAACCACAGAAAAGGCTCAGTCCCCCCCTGGTCTTAAGTCTCGTCTTAGGCCCCACAAGTTGGAGCTGGCCCTCGGACCTCAGTGACCTCAGTAAATTTGGATGAGGTCCGAGATGTATTTGGGGGCCAGCCCATTCATTCATTCATTCATTCATTTTCTACCGCTTTTTCCTCTCGAGGATCGCGGGGCTGCTGGAGCCTATCCCAGCTGTCATCGGGCGAGAGGCGGGGTACACCCTGGACTGGTGGCCAGCCAATCACAGGGCACATATAGACAAACAACCATTCACACTCACATTCATACCTATGGACAATTTGGAGTCGCCAATTAACCTAGCATGTTTTTGGAATGTGGGAGGAACGGGGAGAACATGCAAACTCCACACATAGATGGCCGAGGGTGGAATTGAACCCTGGTCTCCTAGCTGTGAGGTCTGTGCGCTAACCACTCGACCGCCGTGCCGCCCCCAGCCTATTCAACGCCTTAAAAACAAACAATAAAATCTTAAAATCAATCCTAAAGCGAACAGGCAACCACTGCAGGGGGGTCAGAATTGGGGTGATGTGCTCCCCCTTTTTTGGTTCCTGTTAAAAGCCATGCCGCAGAGCTCTGGACTAACTGTAACCGGGAGAGAGACTTTTGGTTAATTCCAGAGTAAAGTGCATTACAGTAGTCCAGACGTTGTCGGAAAAAGCTCCTTATTGTCAAAAAGCCACCCCAACAGGTCCCCAAATGAGGGATGGCCGTGGTCGTCTAGTGCTAATAAACAATATTCATGTGCAGGATGGTATTTTTCAAACACCAACCATAACATAGCTTAAGCTATAATATTTGATCAGCTGTCGTTGTTTTCTGCAGCAAAGCTATCAGCAAGATGTTTGTGTACAACCACAAGCAGTCCGAGTGGAGGGAGTTGGGGGCCATGAAGACGCCCAGAGCCATGTTTGGCGCTGTCATCCACGATGGCAAAATCGTAGTGGCCGGTGGAGTGAACGAGGGAGGCCTCACTGCTTCCTGTGAATCGTACAACTTTGCAACAAACAAGTATGTTCTACGTTTTAATTATGTGTGGAATTTATTTTTGATTTGACCTTATCCTCCTCGCGTTGCCAGGTGGGAGTCTTTCACAGAATTTCCTCAGGAGAGGAGCTCTGTCAACTTAGTGAGTACCGGCGGCGCACTGTATGCTGTGGGTGGTTTTGCTATGATTGAGATGGAGAACAAGGAGGTGGCTCCCACAGAGGTCACTGATGTCTGGCAGTAAGTCTTCTTGAAAAGCAAGCAGGTTGTGCAAGACGTGATTGCACAGAACTCAAAGACTGTGCTCTCCCTCCAATAGGTATGAGAATGATAAGAAGCAGTGGAGCGGCATGCTGAGGGAGATGCGTTACGCCGCTGGAGCTTCCTGTGTGTCGATGCGTCTCAACGCGGCCAGGATGGCCAAACTGTAGACACAGCTTTCTGTTTTCCTTATGCACCCTCCTCTTTACCCTGCTAGCTCATATTTCATGCATCATATTAATCTTTGACATAGAATGTTTACTGTAAAGACTCCAGCTACCCCCCCCAATCAAAGACTGCACCAAATCCAACAACACCAAGGAAAATACAACTCTAATTACATTATTTTGTAAAATAATCCTTTTTACCGCACGGCGGTCCAGTGGTTAGCGCACAGACCTCACAGCAAGGAGACCAGGGTTCAATTCCACCCTCGGCCATCTCTGTGTGGAGTTTGCATGTTCTCCCCGTGCATGCGTGGGTTTTCTCCGGGTACTCCGGTTTCCTCCCACATTCCAAAAACATGCTAGGTTAATTGGCGACTCCAAATTGTCCATAGGTATGAATGTGAGTGTGAATGGTTGTTTGTCTATACGTATGTGCCCTGTGATTGGCTGGCGACCAGTCCAGGGTGTACCCCGCCTCTCTCACCCGAAGACAGCTGGGATAGGCTCCAGCACCCCCGCGACCCTCGTGAGGAAAAAGCGGTAGAAAATGAACGAATGAATGAATCATTTTTTACATGTTCAGGATTGTGTGACCATAGTTGAACTTTAATAATCAATCTCTCGGACACAAGAAATGATGAAGTGACTCACCTTATTCACTCTTCTGACGTGCCTCAACCCGGCTGTAGCGTTTTTGTACCCTTGTTAAAACATATACCTCTTGTTGTAGTGTTTTACTTCTCCTAGTTTTTCATGAACCGAAGATTCATGGATCATAAAAGTATGATCACTAGTGAACCGTCATGTAGCGAGGGACGCTGCCACAAACCGTCCAGAGAAGTGCGAGTCATTAATGAACCATTCAATACTTGCAGGTTTTTCACTGAGTTGGGATTCGCAGGTATGTATTTTTCTCTATTACATGGTTCACTTACGCACCCCCGCTACCCTTACCAATTAATCTGTATTTTAACGCAATCTTAATACTCGATTTACAACTTGTTGAGCATGTCCAAGGTAGACTCAGACCGCAACCTTCCCAACTAAATGTATTTTATATTAACGTGTATGAAAACTTTTTAGGGACCACCATGTGTGGTACAACAGTACCCCCCCACACACACACGCTTCGATGCCCTGGTGATGTGTCTCACAATAGATTTGATACAGAATGTTTACTGTAAAGACTCCAGCTACCCCCCCATTCAAAGACTGCACCAAATCCAACAACACCAAGGAAAATACAGCTCTAATTACATTATTTTGTAAAATAATCATTTTTACATGTTCAGGATTGTGTGACCATAGTTGAACTTTAATAATTAATCTCTTGGACACAAGAAATGATGAAGTGACTCACCTTATTCACTCCTCTGACGTGTCTCAACCCGGCGCCATTAAGCTGTAGTGTTTTTGTAACCTTGTTAAAACATATTGCTCCTGTTGTAGTGTTTTACTTCTCCTAGTTTTTCATGGATCATAAAAGTATGATCACTAGTGAGCCGTCATGTAGCGAGGAAACACTACATAACTCTGACGCTGCCACAAACCCGTTACATGGTTCACTTACGCACCCCCACTACCCTTACCAATTCATATGTATGTTAACACAAGAAATCTTAACACTCGATTTACAACTTGTTGAGCATATGCGAGGTAGTCTCAGACCGCAACCTTCCCAACGAAATGTATTTTATATTAACTTTTTAGGGACCACCATGTGTGGTACAACAGTACCCCCCCACACACACACTTTGATGCCCTGGTGATGTGTCTCACAATAGATTTGATACAGAATGTTTACTGTAAAGACTCCAGCTACCCCCCCCTCCATTCAAAGACTGCACCAAATCCAACAACACCAAGGAAAATACAGCTCTAATTACATTATTTTGTAAAATAGTCATTTTTACATGTTCAGGATTGTGTGACCATAGTTGAACTTTAATAATTAATCTCTTGGACACAAGAAATGATGAAGTGACTCACCTTATTCACTCCTCTGACGTGTCTCAACCCGGCGCCATTAAGCTGTAGCGTTTTTGTACCCTTGTTAAAACATATTGCTCCTGTTGTAGTGTTTTACTTCTCCTAGTTTTTCATGGATCATAAAAGTATGATCACTAGTGAGCCGTCATGTTGCGAGGAAACACTACATAACTCTGACGCTGCCACAAACCCGTTACATGGTTCACTTACGCACCCCCGCTACCCTTACCAATTCATATGTATGTTAACACAAGAAATCTTAATACTCGATTTACAACTTGTTGAGCATATGCGAGGTAGTCTCAGACCGCAACCTTCCCAACGAAATGTATTTTATATTAACTTTTTAGGGACCACCATGTGTGGTACAACAGTACCCCCCCACACACACACTTTGATGTCCTGGTGATGTGTCTCACAATAGATTTCAGCAACATTCAGGGAAGGAAAGACCTTTATTTTTGGCTTTCACATGACAAACAAGGTAGTATTTTCTATTGTAATTTAAGCAGTTTTTGTATGCATCACATGTTTCGTTGCCATATGTGTAATGACATTTATTCACACAATAATGGCACAGTAGATAGCACCATGTTGACCTGTGAAATAGAAGGAAAATTTGGGCTATACACTAAAAAAATAAATAAATAAATAACGCTATGACAATAGCAATGGGGTGTCACGATCCAATATTGATCACAATGTGTCAATCCGATATCAGAGAATAAGTTGATTTTAAATCAATACAGAAACAAATCTACCACTGAAGTACGCAGAGCCAAACCGCTTTATTTTCAAAGCAAAAATTAGCAAAATTTGCTGCTTCCAACCCAAACCCTCTATGGCGAACTATAAAATATTTAACTGGTGAAAATAATTTGTAAAATAACAATACTTTATGAATTTGAGTAATAATGAGTAGTATATCTCATAACAAGAGTTATCCTCAAAATGTACCAATTTACTCCCAATACCAATAATTCATCTCAGCATTTTTGTTTTCTGAGATCTCACAACGTGCCTGCAATATAAACAATATAAATATATATATTTTTGGAAAACCCATGCTTGTACTCTCATAGTACTTTTCCAACACTTACACAGTGAATCTGTGCATTAGATAGTTCTATTATTTGGAAAACTGCTCAGATTACCCCGGTTCATAAATCAGATAATCCAAGTAACGTCCCCAACTATCGACCAATTTCAATTCTCCTCTAAGGTACTTGATAAAATATGATATAATCAAGCAATCCAATACCATAAAGACAATAAACTGCTTGGTTTAGACGGTTTTGGTCAAGCATGTCAGCATTGCTTTCATTCACTGAACAGATGGGACATATTACTGGAGCTAATCATACGTAGTATTTTGTTGAACAAACTCATTTATTTTCATTTGTCTTCTTCTGCAATAGACATATTTTCATCATATCTAAGAAGCAGATCCCAGCTTGTAAAAATTGGTACAACAATATCGCATGGGGGGTGCCTTAGGGGAGTATTTTAGGACCATTACTCTTCCTGATTTACATTAACGACCTTACATTACCTATAACGACCTGTTATACGTTGTGATGATACTGTGCTTTTTGTGTGTGGTGAAAATATAGACACAACAACAAACTAAACACCGATCTTCAGTGCTTACATCAAAGCTTGCAATATTCTTTTCTTTAATCTTTTTCTGTTTAAATCAAAATAATAAATAGAACTCTGATATAAGCAACACACAAAAAAGTAATAACCAAGAGTGATGTCAAAGTCGGAAAAGAACCCCCCCATGGTGACACAGAACCGGTGTTGCATCCGAAGCAATAGACAATAATAACAACAATGGAGGGGCAGCCGAGCTAATTCTCCAACAGACTCCTCCGGTTCCATTCCCACAGTGAACGCTACAGGACTTCATTCCTTCCAAACGCCAACCAGCTCTACAATACCTAAAAGTGTTACTTGTATTTACTATATTTGTACACACAATTTGTAAATGACATTTATATTTTGCTTTGATTATACTTTATAGATATTGCATTGCATTTTATTTCAGCGTTTTTGTCTTTTTTTTCCTCTGCAATGGAGCTACTGTAACCAAGCAATTTCACTTGTGGATCAATAAAGTCTAAGTCTGAGTCTAAAATAAGTCATAAATGAATTGTACCAATATGGTATTGATTTGATATTGGCATCAGATAATACTCAATTTTTAATACTATGAGCGTAAACCTGTTCTAGGTTGTTCCTGTAATTTCACCCTAATACTCCCTCCTATAAAATTCATTTACACGTATTTTTCAATTATCTGAAAATAATTTAGGGCGGCACGGCGGTCTAGTGGTTAGCGCGCAGACCTCACAGCTAGGGTTCAATTCCACTCTCGGCCATCTCTGTGTGGAGTTTGCATGTTCTCTCCGTGCATGCATGGGTTTCCTCCCACATTCCAAAAACATGCTAGGTTAATTGGCGACTCCAAATTGTCCATAGGTATGAATGTGAGTGTGAATGGTTGTTTGTCTATATGTGCCCTGTGATTGGCTGGCGACCAGTCCAGGGTGTACCCCGCCTCTCGCACGAAGACAGCTGGGATAGGCTCCAGCACCCCCCGCGACACTTATGAGAAAAAAGCGGTAGAAAATGAATGAATGAATGAACAATTTAGGGCGGCACGGCGGTCTAGTGGTTAGCACGCAGACCTCACACCTAGGGTTCAATTCCACTCTCGGCCATCTCTGTGTGGAGTTTGCATGTTCTCCCCGTGCATGCGTGGGTTTTCTCCGGGTACTCCGGTTTCCTCCCACATTCCAAAAACATGCTAGGTTAATTAGCGACTCCAAATTGTCCATAGGTATGAATGTGAGTGTGAATGGTTGTTTGTCTATATGTGCCCTGTGATTGGCTGGCGACCAGTCCAGGGTGTACCCCGCCTCTCGCCCGAAGACAGCTGGGATAGGCTCCAGCACCCCCCGCAACCCTCGTGAGTATAAGCGTGAATGAATGAATGAATGAAAATAATTTAGCTCAATGATCTAAAAGTTGAGTTTCGAGCCTTTGAACACTACCTGTAACGTCTTCTTCTCAGCAGTCAGCAAATATGATCAATCTACTCCCCCGCATTTAATATGCAGACAACACTGGTGCTAATTAAAGCTAATGATTTAGCTGTGATGATAACCTGCTGTAAAAGCACACCAGTGTATTGCTGCAAACCTGGTCACAAATAAAACACCATATATGGTATATATAGTACATACATACATTAGAGGATTTGAATTTTTTTTAGTTTAGGTCCGTTATCAGCCTTTCATTTGTGTAACTTGGACTTTCTTCTATCTGTGTACAGAAAGTTATTATACCCGCGGTGCTGTAATCTCGGAGCAATAATGTACAAAAATCAGTGTGCTACATCACATCAATTGTTTTCCTAATGTGTAAATGTGACACAATGTTTCTCACAGCTTTGGAGCTATTTTTCCATCCCCCCCACCCCAGTTTCTTTTTGGCGAAAAAAAAAAACAAAAAAATTAATCAAGAATATAGTTACATCACAGTATGCTGCATATTTTTATAGACGGGATTTCATCCAAGCTTTGATTGTTGGTCGGAGGAAAGAAAACCTGCAGCCAAGTTTGTTCTTTGATTTTTCTGACCGAGCCACAAAGTAAGCACAATATTCTAATGGTCAACACGGTGCTAGAACATGACACGACACGAGATCTTTAATTTAAAAATGGTCCAAAACTGCAAACATTTGGCTGCGCTCAACACATTTCACAACTGCAGTTCCAAAATAGCCATAAGAAACAAATACATAGAAAATGTTACAATCATAAATATTAAGACACTGTTGAGTAGGCCAACAATTAGAGCTGACAGAATTTGGTAGATGGACAGTAGAAGGAGGAGCGTCTGTGCTGTGACCTCCTCACCATCTCACCACCTGACTGCTGTAGTCCTCTGTTGTGGCGACCACCTTCACCTCCTCTTCCTCCTCCTCGCCTCCAAATCTCAGCAGTTCTGCCAGGTAGGTCCTGTGCAGACGCTGCTTCTCTTGCCGCCGCCGAAGACGCTCCTCTTGATGCTGCTTTTGTCGGTTGTATTGGTAGCGCTGCAGGAAGAGATCTTTGGCATACTCGTAGAGCTCCACATCGAGGGCGTTGAGACCCTCGATGCGCCACTGAACCTTCTCGTTAATTCCCACGCTAGCAGCACGTGTGCTGTTGATCTGCGTGAAGGGCCGGATGAAACGCAGACCGAATGTCCGCTCGAATAAGTGTTGCGTCTTTCGCTGGAACTCGGTCAGACCGTAGAACGCCATGTTGCGAAGGTTGGCCTTGGCGCTGGCAAGCAGCACGCGGCCTCTTTCCAGCTCATTCATGGACGACATATTGTAGCAGCCCACCAGGCTGAGGTCCGCCAGCATGCGCACCTGACGATTGTTGGCCAGGTTGGAGGGGCAGTTCATGAAGTCCACCAGGGGCACACCGGTCCAGTCTTCACCGCTGTAGCAGGCGGGGAGTTCATCCTGAGTGGGAGGGCGGCCGTCACACATGTGGAGAGCGGTTTTCCAAGTGGCGCCGCGCTGTACGTGCTTCCATTCACTGAGGTAGCGCGACACCGGGTCACGGAGCATTGTGATGTAGTAGAAATTCCTGTAGGGGAGAAAAATACAAAAACTGAATAATATTTCCCGTAAGAGAACATAAAAATCCAATTCATGTTTTCCAGATAATCAAAAATATTAACACAAACACACTGGACAGAGAATATTTATGG
This sequence comes from Doryrhamphus excisus, assembly GCF_037039965.1. Classification (NCBI taxonomy): domain Eukaryota; kingdom Metazoa; phylum Chordata; class Actinopteri; order Syngnathiformes; family Syngnathidae; genus Doryrhamphus; species Doryrhamphus excisus. The sequence goes on along the minus strand of NC_136371.1, from coordinate 7,267,207 downwards.
CAGGGGTCTCAAACACAATTTACTTGGGGGCCACTGGAGCTCGGGTCTGGGTGAGACTGGGCCGCATCAGGTTTTCCAAAAAAAAAAAAAAACATTTATTAAAAACAGAAAAAATTCAAAACTTTGCTTTGGTTCCGATTTTCTACAATAAAAGCTCTGATAAAACATTCCACTGTTCTCAAATATCTTAACTTTTATTTTTCTACACAAAATAAGATGAAAAATAAATAAACAAATCAAGAATAAAGAAAATCAATCAATCAGTAATAAATAAATAAATATAATAATAATAATAAAACGGCAAATAATAAAAAACAAAACACGACTATAGTCACATTTATACTCTTTTTATTTACAACATATTACGCAACTGCAGGGTCTTGAGACACATGCTAACTCGCAAACTAGAGAGCTAGCGACCTAAACGGTAGCCTTCAAGTTATTCCCTTTAAACTTAAATAGCCAAAAACTTACCACTTCCACACGGATAGGGAGGATAACTATTAACAGTTATTTAACCTTTAACATGAACATGAATCAAATGTAATAATTTTTTCTGGGTACATGATACCATACAGCATCCATATCAAACTTGCACGGGCCGCACTAACATTAAACTTTCATATCAAGGCGGGGGCCTCAAACTAGTGTCCTGCGGGCCACATTTGGCCCACGGGCCGCGTGTTTGAGACCCCTGATTTATGGTAATGGTAATGACAATGGTTTTATTTCATTTGAACATTACATCAGATTACAATTGAGTGCATCACATGGGTACACCCTGGACTGGTGGCCAGCCAATCACAGGGCACATATAGACAAACAACCATTCACACTCACATTCATACCTATGGACAATTTGGAGTCGCCAATTAATCATAAACCATTAAACATGTTTTTGGAATGTGGGAGGAAACCAGAGTCGGAGAATTGAACTTGGGTCTCCTAGCTGTGAGGCCTGCGCGCTAACCACTCGTCCTCTATCTGTTATGTGTCTCAGTTAAAGAATTCCCCCTGCAACTTCACTTAGGAACCTTTACATTACAATCCTATTGGACCGTCGTATTTAATTGGAAAAAAAGCAAATAGCTTCCTCTGACACTCAGAAATACATACTGCTCTTGAATGCCTCATCAGTGCAGGATAAAGATATGAGTTTTTTGTTGTTTTGTGTGCCTTCTCATCAAACTAAGTTATTTTTCCACGAGTTGGCCTATCATCCACACGAACACGCAGATATTTGATATTAAAAACAAGGACCTCTGGCCAAAATATGGCTTTGGGGGAAAATCTGATTTTGTGTTTGGGTATGAACGCCAAACACATAAATGGATTTGAAAAAAAAATGTCTTCTACAGTATCTGAAGTGAAAGCATGAGCTAGAGTGTCAGGAGCAATGCAACGTGAAGTAATTGTGTTTGTGGAGTTGAATGTCCATGTAGGTTGTTTGTCATTTTCTTCAGCTGATGACACAATCTGCCTCCTCCGGAGTTCATCTCTTTGAAAGATGCACACAGCAAGGCTATTTCGATTTGAAACTCAGCCTCCATTATTCACTTGAGTTCAGTGATTACCAGAGCATTGGTAAGGTGACACAAGGAGTCACCTTTGAGTATTTTTCCAAACAACATCGATAAAAAGGAAATAGAAAGTGTGCCGAGAGATCAGGTAACCTTCTGGTTAGCAAGAGACAGGAAGCAAATAAAAAAGTTGCACATGTTATTCCATGTCATCTTGTATTGATGCAGGTTTCTTCTTGGAAGCATTCCGCCATTTTCTTTTTTATCCGTCTTTCTCTCTTTTAGGGTCATGGTGACTTAGAGCCTATCGCAACTGACTTTGGGGGCGAGTAGGAGTGTACGCCACCGACTGGTTTCTTTCAGGCAATAACAAAAACTCAACACTACGCTGCATAGGACTTAAAAAGCCAGATTAGCTTCCACTTCATTACTTTCTAAAGCTGCACTCTAAGCATTATAGAAAATGTACTTTATAGCCATAAATCAGCTGCATCACTGTACAAGTCCCAGGGTTAAAAGTGTGAGATAAAAGTACTCGTACTCAGACTAGGGTGGGGATTATTCCGATTCTGATTCCATTTTGGATTCTGCTGAATGAGTCAGCTCTTTCTCAATCGTCTTTGGGTCATTTTACTCTTCCATGTCTCTGTGAAAGGAGGTAGATGTAAACTGGAGCGAGTACTGCCAGCCTCTGAGCCTGCCAGACTTTTGTTTCACATCATCATGGTCATCTAAATGTAATGTAACCATAAGGCATTGATTTCATGTGAATAGTTATTCATAAATGGTCTTCACATTTCCAAGTTTGATGATGATGATGCATGATAACCTTACGCAATGTTGGGTTTATTATTGACCTGCAGTATGAACAGCAGTGGACGTGTTAAAGTTGCAGCTGCTGCTGGGTTGAGATTCACTCCAGAGCGGATAGAAGATATTGACAATATTGCCATCAAAATTTGATATCGGGTATCAATATATTTTAGCCAAATCATCACATAATTTCTGCGTTATGAACTGTTTTAATTATTATTCAGGCTGCCAATCGATTAAAACATTTGATCAATTGATTAATCTCACTTTGTCCATGGTTAACTCAAAATTAATCACATTTTATTGCAGATAGAAATACGTTTTTATGTATAATAACTATCTCTTTGTGGTAAACTATTGTATGTGCACACATATTGTATACCTATTGTATACATATAGTATACATATATGTACACATATAGTGCACACATTTTTATGTAAAACATTTGATTAATTGCATTTTTTGCCCACAGTTAACTCAAAATTAATCACATTTAATCACAGATAGAAATACTTTTATCACAATATATTTTTCTGCCAAATCATCAGATCATCTATGCGTTATGAACTGTTTTAATTATGATTTGGGCTGCCCATCGATTAAAACATTTGATCGTGATCAATCACATTTGGGCCACAGTTAACTCAAAATTAATCGCATTTAATCAAGATAGAAATACGTTTTTATCCCTATATATTTTCTGCCAAATCATCAGATCATTTCTGCGTTATGAACTGTTTAAATTATGATGTGGGCTGCCAATCGATTAAAACATTTGATCGTGATTAATCACATTTCGTTCTCAGTTAACTCAAAATTAATCGCATTTAATCGCAGATAGAAATAAGTTTTTATCCCTATATATTTTTCTACCAAATCATCAGACAATTTCTGTGTTATGAACTGTTTTAATTATGATTCGGGCTGCCAATCGATTCAAATTTGATTGCAATTAATCTCATTTTGTCCATGTTAACTCAAGATTAATCACATTGAATTGCAGATAGAAATACGTTTTTATGTATAATAAATATCTCTTTGTAGTAAACTATTGTATGTGCAACGACAACAATCAAATTGAATGTAAAAGGATATCAATACACAATACATTGGCCCTTGTCATCAGCTTCCCGTTCCGACGTCAACCACCCCGCCGACGAATTGCCTCCCTCTCACCCTGCCAACCACCATCAAAAAAAGAGCAGCGGCAACTAACAGCAAAAGATCAATATTTGCCTTGTTAATTCACTCACTAGCATGAAGGACACCATCCATCTCACACTAAAAGCCTAGACCGAAACTCATTTTGCTTATGCTCTTCAAAAAGGGAAATCCAATGTGATGCATCTTGTCAATGTGCTTCTTCACCTGAGCGTAGATGTTTGCAATAATGGGAGATGAACAACAAGACATGTGACAGTGAGGTGATTGATATTCCAATGCAAGCGACACACTTATTAGATAGATAGACAGACAGACAGATAGATACGTTTGGAAAAATAATGTGGTGGAACCTTGGTTAGTGGCCGACTCTAACCAAAACATACACTAACACAAACTAATTTTCCAATAAGAAATAATGTAAATCCATGTTGATCTTGCTGCCACATTGTTTATTTATCTCTTTCATTCATCGTTTATTCATTCATCGGTTATTGACTTTTTGACTTGACTTTATGTACTGTAACCAGAGCACACTCTAACACAATGTTTTCATGATAGTATATCTTCTCAAGGGATAACACTATATAAATAAAACTAGAGTAGTCGATGTACAGCTGTTATTGCAGCATAGATTAATCAATATAGATAGATGTATCAATATTTGGTGCGAGAACTGCCTTAATCCTCTTGGGCATGGACTTCACCAGATTTACACAGGTTGTTACTGGAATCCTTTATGATGACTTCATGGCGGATGGTGGATGTTAGGCACTTCCTCCACCTTGAGAGTGAGAATCCTTCAACTGATCACGTTTGATCTTCAGCTTCCTCGGCAAGACACTTGTCGTTTAGAGGTGAGTTTGGGCTTGTTATCATGCTGTCTTGTATGACAAGGGAGTGGATCATGGTCTGTTTCAAAATAAATGTCACAGTACATGTTGGAATCATGGTTCCTTCAAAGTTCCTCCAGCCCCAGACCAACAATAATAGCTGTGTGTTTGGTCATTTTGTGTGTGTTGTTGTTTATGTGTGTTCACACTTTTCTCTTCTGTGGAACATCACCTAGGTGACCAACATCCCTGAGAGGCATGGAAGCAAAGAGCAAAGCGTCCACTGTCTTCTTCATTCATATCTAATTTGAGGTGCTGTTTTGGACCAGATGGAGAGACCCGCAGAATGACAGAGTCGGCTTCGTGAGGACAGAGTCTGAGCATGTAAGAGTGTGAGGATTTTGCTTTGGTGAAAACGAGGTGACGGACTACATGTGGGAAGGCAGTCAACACAAATTAAATGGTGCCACAGGAAATCTGACAGAATGTGTGCTTAGAGAAAAGGTGTTTTCAAAGTGTTCCCAGAGTTCATCTGCTTTTTGAAATCATTCGACGCATTGCCTTGAGGAAATCTACACTCACACCACACCGGCTTATGTAGCTTGAGAGTCTTAGCCTTAACCTTTGCTTGGAGTTTTAATCTTGCAGCTTTGTGAGGTGTCTGCATATACTGTAGTTATAGGAAGGAGAAATGTCAGGCACTAGTCGGCAAAGGTCTCTTCAGCCTACACAAACTCTAGAGGAATTTCTGAAAGGTTGCAGCAGTGAGGGGGGGGGCTTCCGTGCTGCATCTTCAAAAATCAATTACGGCTCATAACATATCCACAGCTAATACTGTATACTACGATATGCATAGTGTGTGTATATATATAATATATATATAACATTATTTTAAAGAAAGATTGTAAACTTCATTCTACTGCACTGGATTTGTGGATTAATCTCCCTCCCTTGTATAATAAAACCTGTCTTCGAGTGCCCCTAATCCTCCTAAAGAGTGTGGAGATTACTAAGATCTTACATTTCTCACAAGGACTCAAGACGGGGCTCAGTGTCACAAAGCCCGACGGGTATGGTTTGTGTGCGCTTTAATTAGAAATAATGTTTTTAAACTGACCCCATCCATCTTCTTTCGGGTGTTAGTACTTCTTAGTCGGCAACACGTAACCCTAAAATAAAATATTTCATAAGGATTTTTTTACAAGCTCCAATTGCAGACTCATTAGAAGATTCCAGGTTCTTCTTAAGTGTTATTCTATAGGCATCATTGGCAGACTGCTGACAATGAGAAGAGTTCAGTGTACAAAGACATGCATCTATCTAGTATCTATAGGACCTCTCAAAAGTACATGTACTTGTTTGCTCAAAATAACCAGTGGTGTCAGGTACTGTACACCTTTCTACCCACAAAATGTGACTAATAACAACATGAGCTGTAAGCTCCCTCTGAAACTGCAGTGACTAAGAATTAAACTCCAACCTACAGTATATTAGATCGTCCGCCGTTGATGTGAGCCTGTTGGAAAGTAATATTCCATCCAAGTTTAGTTAGACAGGGGGATTCGGTCCATGCATCTCATTTGAAGTTAACACCCTGCACAGTAGTCATATCCTGTTTTGGGATAATTAGTTAAAAATGAGTTGTACTTACTTAGCATCATGAATCCGTTGAGCACCAAAACATACTCTAGTCTAATGCTTCTCAAATAGTGGGACGGGGTCCCCTGGGGGGGACGCAGTGAACTGTCGTGAGGCCGTGAGTACTTTCAATGTTAATGCAGACATTCCAACATGTACACATTTTTAGTACTCAACATGCAATTTGAGTATTTGACTCTTGAATAAATGTGTGTGCTTGTATCATATTGTCCTGGTTTCAGTTTCAAGTACAGTTGTACAGTACAGATAAATCAATAGAGTTTCTTGAGTATTTCAAATCGGGGGGGGGGGGTGCATGAAAACATTTTGGTCCCTTGGAGGGGGTTAGGACGAAATATAATTGAGAACCACTGCTCTGACCTAATCAATTTGTCCCTTAAGAAATTGTGCAAATCCAATGTTACCAACCAAAACTGGGAGAAAAATGACTTACGGTTAAGATCATGCTAACAGGCTGCTAAAAGGGATGTTTTATTCTTAAAAGAAGGTTACAAACACACTTGGACTTATCCTTGTATTAACAACACCAGACATGCACCATATTGTACACTAAGCACAAAATGTAAGATATTTTTTTTTTTTTACATGAACTGAAAAATATGTTAACCAGGGCGTACACTAACCAAGTGCATCCTTGTATTAACAACACCAGACATGCACCATATTGTACACTAAGCACGAAATGTATGATACTTTTTTTTTACATAAACTGAAAAATATGTTAACCAGGGCGTACACTAACCGAGTGCATCCTTGTATTAACAACACCAGACATGCACCATATTGAACACTAAGCACGAAATGTAAGATACCTTTTTTTTTTACATAAACTAAAAAATATGTTAACCAGGGCGTACACTAACCGAGTGCATCCTTGTATTAACAACACCAGACATGCACCATATTGTACACTAAGCACGAAATGTAAGATACATTTTTTTTACATAAACTGAAAAATATGTTAACCAGGGCTTACACTAACCGAGTGCATCCTTGTATTAACAACACCAGACATGCACCATATTGTACACTAAGCACAAAATGTAAGATGCATTTTTTTTACATAAACTGAAAAATATGTTAACCAGGGCGTACACTAACCGAGTGCATCCTTGTATTAACAACACCAGACATGCACCATATTGTACACTAAGCACGAAATGTAAGATGCATTTTTTTTACATAAACTGAAAAATATGTTAACCAGGGCGTACACTAACCGAGTGCTGGGCTTAATACTTTAATGAATGTCAATTTGTCATCTAATGAGGATAGTTTGCCAAAGGTCCTTTTATGCAATGATTGTACATCAACCAGCATACCAGCACACAAGTGAGGACAAGCGGCATAGAAGATGGATGTATGGAAACAACTTGTCTGAACCTTGGCATCAACACCTTCTAACACCTCTGGGTTGAGGTACAACTGTGACCTCTTGAATGACCAAAAAAACCTCCAAACATCCATCTTCTAACACCAAGGACATAAAATTGTGTGAGGTCCGTTTAAGCAATAGTTTTTTACAGCAAAGGTTAATTTGGCCTTAAATTGCATCAAACAGACTAGCTCATTTGTGTCATGATCTTTGTCGTCACCCTGCTACCACTTTGTCTGCTAGTCTGGTGCAAGATCTCTGCAGCAGGAGCATTCCACAACTCTCCCGTCAACGAAGGATGTTGTTGTTTTGCTCCAATAATCCACCCATTTTTAGTGAAGACTCATTTGCATGTTGCTGTGCTGTAAATTAATGAGCTATGACTCTCGTGGATTTGTCATACTGGCCGCTGCAGTTTCTGAGCACATGAGACACTACGGTTTGGCAATGGATTCTGGAAGATATAACATTTTTTTGGTGCGTCCTTTCATTTTTAAATGTTCGGTTTTCTTCTGACTTGTGAGCAAGCTATGGTTCTTATAGGTTATCACATGGTTTGTCTCATATCAGGCCAGGTATCATGCCCCCAAGTGCCAGTATCAGCCCGAGACCAAAGGGGGCATGATACTGGGCCTGATACCAGACAAACCATGTGATGATCTTATTATCACATATTATTTAATCATGAGCTTATTATCACGTACTATTTAATCAAAAGACCATTTTGTTTCCAGAAAATGTTCAGTTTATTACATGTATTATATCTAAACAGTGTAAACACAATAATTGCAAAAATATTTCAACAATAATATTTTATCAACAGTCTTATCTTATCAATGTCTGACAATTAAAGTTCCATTAATCAAGTTTGGGTTTTTTGGTGACTGGAGAAGCACTAGGCACTAAGCACTCATGTGCTGTTCTCTGATTGGTTGTTTCACGGGCACGATACCAGAGCAGCGCGCTCTGAGTGGACAGCTATGGGGGGCTGATACTGGACATAGTTAAACTCTATATTTTATCAGTATCACTGCCCTGGGCTTTGACACAGTATCATTTCGGCCTTTTCCCGTATCATTCATGGGCGGTTTCTAGGGTACAGGGACAATTAATACTGTAGTATGTGATAATATTTGAATATCGTTCCTGGCAAATAAAGAAGCAATTTCATTGGCTTATTTTGAGTGACATCACCGACTTTTCGTAGTAGCTGAAGTAATTACACCTCCAAACTGCCGCTGCGATCGGTCCATGAACATGATTATATTTTATTATTTTGCCCATTCACTTTAATTGGTCCATAAAAGGCTATCACTGGGTCCGTAATCCGAACAGAGGTATAATTTAGTGATGGCTGATATTCAAGATGCAGTAAGTGCATTGCACACTTGTAATAAAAGTGCAGAATCGAGAGTTTTTCTCGAGTAAATCCCAGGCAGGCCACTTAGCGACCTAACCGCCATTTAGAGAACACACAGTACCAGAGCAAATGACTGCTGATTTTGTAGAGTCCATTATGTGAAATTGACAAGTATGACTAATGGGGTGTTGGTTCTTTCTTTATCTAAAAGCGTCAAATTCAATCTAATGGATTGCTGGAAGGTTGGTTAATGGATTCTTGAATGGGAGTATTCCTGAAGACACTGGCTTCCATTGTAGCTCCACTTTAACGCTGAGATAGGAACATATGGAGATTTGCTCTCTGAACCTTTAACACGCAGATGGCACACCTCAAAGCACCCATGCCCTGCTTAAGTGATTTACTTCCTGGGAGTTAGCTCTCTTGCTTCTGTAATTAAAGCAAATTGAAACAGACCTAGGGATGAGCTGGCTTTTCCCAACAGTTTGCTACAAGGCCTGTAGCTCCAGGCGACAATATAAAATGTGGCAAGCGTGTCAACACTGCAGGGTCAGTAGCTCGACACCATGTGTGACATGTCTGGAAGCATGTGCATCTGATAGCAGTGAATTTGATACCAGAATATACATGGACAAAGGGACCCTGTTTTATTGGATTTTTCAGCTAGGGCTACTGATATCGTGTAAAGCAGGGATCTCAAACTCGCGGCTCTACATCATCGGGGGGCTGTTTGTGGATGAGGAGAACAAGGACGTTCCCCTCCAATGTTATTTCTACTTGGTAAGCAACATCTTCTATACCAGGGGTCTCAAACTCGCGACCCATGGGCCAAATGTGGCCCACGAGACGCTAGTTTGAGGCCCCCACCTTGATACCAAAGTTTAATGTAGAAATGACAGCTTAAAGCTGTGTGCACACCGGACACAATTAACATGATTTTGCCCCGCCCATACTGTTACCCTACCCTGTTACCCCGCCCTGTTTTACTTTGGATTAGCAATGAAGCTAAAGGGTTATAACGCTGGGTACAAATAAATGCAGGAAATGATTTGGAATAAATGTTGATAAAGTTACGACGCTGCTCCCAGATGGAACTGAGTACGATGCTAACTTGCTAATTGGGTCAAATTATTAAGTTTCATTAATGTTCATGTTAAAGGTTAAATAACTGTTAATACTGTACATTTGAATCTGAAAAAATAATTTCTCTACCAACTGTGTGTGGTTTCTTACGTTTTTCTTATTTGCTTTTATTATTATTTTACTTATTTATTACTGATTGATTGATTTATTGTCTTTATTCTTAATTTGTTCATTTTTTTTATCTTATTTTGTGCAGGAAAGGGTGGCAAAATTTAAAGATGCCCTGCCATTGGCTGGCGACCAGTCCAGGGTGTACCCCGACAGCTTGGATAGGCTCCAGCATACACACGACCCTAGTGAGAATAAGCGGCATTGAAAATAAAATTAAAAAAATGTTTTTTCAAAATACAATTCCATTGAAAAAAAATAATCGCCTATTAAAATAATCGTTAGTTGCAGCTCTACATGTAAAGAAAATCTTGCACTCACAAAATATCCGTGCCTTTGCTAACAATTGTGATGATTGGACACCACATATTTTTTAGACACTAGTACATAATTAAATGAATAAAGGTTTATTCCCATTGGCCCCATAATTCTTCTTGCTTTACAGCTGGTGTGTGTTTCTAACACATGTCATGGAAGTGGACACAAAAGGTAATGATTGTTATTGTTATTTCCAAAGTTCCTGTACTTTGTCAATATTATCCGTGTAGCACAATTGTGTACGTATTTTGCACCAGCAGGTCAATAATGACATCCACTGAAAATCATTTTAGAGAATGGATTTACAGTTAGGGCCGCACGGTGCTCGAGTGGTTAGCATGCATAGACCACACAGTCAGGATCGGGAAGTTTGAGTCTCTGCTCGGGCGTCTCTGCATCTGTGGGTTTTCTCCTAGTACTTCAGTTTCCTTCCACATTCCGAAACCGTGCATGTTAGGTTAATTGGCAACTCCATATTTTCCATAAGTATGAGTATTTGTCTATATATGTACCTTGCGATTGGCTGGCAACCAGAATACATAAAAATACATAGAATAGAAGGAAAGATGCAGTGAACCTTTCTCTTAAAGGTCAGTCGGGGTTCGCTCCATTTTCACCACGACTGGACACGATAATTGGTGTAGAAAATAGATGGGTGGAGTTCTAGGAACTTTGTGGATAAGTGGGGCATGGATCAAGGAATGACCTATCCATCTAGGACCGAGATCAAATACTGTTTTCAATCATATGAATACATCAGTACTGCATTTTAGAATTTTCTTTACTTTGTCGGTTATTAATGAAAGCATAAATGAAGAATCTAGGCTGTATTTTTACTTGAATTTTAGTGATGAGGTAAGGATGGTGCTATTTAACTTTTGAATTGCTTGTACTTGATGTACTTGAATGCACCTCACCTGTTTCTCTTTTGGGAACTTTTGGGAATCATCACCATTCTCCGCCACAGTGATGTTTTCATTAAAGGCTGCATGGCGATATTTGCATATGGAGGTAGAATGACATAGAGCTCTATCAGGAAGTTTGATTCCCCACTTGGGCATCTCTGTATCTTTATATGTTCTCTCTGTGGGTTTTCTCCTAGTACTTCAGTGTCCTCCCACATTCCGAAACCATGCATGTTAGGTTAACTGGCAACATATATTTGTCTATATATGAATTGAATATGTATTGAATTTTAGTGATGAGGTAAGGATGGTGCTATTTAACTTTTGAATTGCTTGTACTAGGGGCGGCACGGCGGTCCAGTGGTTAGCTAGGAGACCAGGGTTCAATTCCACCCTCGGCCATCTCTGTGTGGAGTTAGCATGTTCTCCCCGTGCATGCGTGGGTTTTCTCCGGGTACTCCGGTTTCCTCCCACATTCCAAAAACATGCTAGGTTAATTGGCGACTCCAAATTGTCCATAGGTATGAATGTGAGTGTGAATGGTTGTTTGTCTATATGTGCCCTATTGGCTGGTGACCAGTCCAGGGTGTACCCCGCCTCTCGCCCAAAGACAGCTGGGATAGGCTCCAGCACCCCCCGCGACCCTCGTGAGGAAAAGCGGTAGAAAATGAATGAATGAATGAATTGCTTGTACTTGATGTACTTGAATGCACCTCACCTCTTTCTCTTTTGGGAACTCTTTTTGTCCCTCTTGTTCATCACCACAGGAACACAGCTCGTAAGTTCGGTCCAGTCCGCGTGCAAGCCGCAACTCCATCCGGTAGAGAATCGTGAGAAGAGCCACGAGTCAGTTTTCCCGGGCCGGTGACACGTGCATTTCCTCTGGCCGGACATGCACTCACATGGCTGCTCTAGCTGGATGTTTTTTACCAAGTGGCGCCCAAACGTGGTTCCTCCGGTCTTTTGGATGTGCAGAAACACCATCACGTCATCTCCTCGGATGTTAAAGTCCACGTGTCTGTCCAGGTCTCGTTCCGTGAAGTTAAACCTGAAGGTGGTCTTTGTGAGGTCCTCGTCCACCTGTCCGGTGTAGTGGGATGACGAGTACTCGAAAAGATCGCTGTCTTCCCGTCGCAAGTAGCAAGTGTTGCTTTCCGCCGGACACACGTACTGGTAGACGATCATGAAGCAGAGCAAGGCTGCGATGGGGATGAAGATGAGTCGACTGAACTTCTCCTCCATGGTGGAACACTCACATCAAGTCGTATTCCGGCTTCCCTGCGTCTCTCATTCCGCAGCTGCGGTTCCGGTTTCGCTGAAGTCCCGCCAGCAGGTGAGTGATGGTCCTGCTCGGCGACAGTTTCACTTGTCAAACTTGACGCCGTCACGCTGAGAGCAAAACGCACACACATCACTCTTCTCCGGGTCAAAGCAGGAAGTGGCGGTGTGCGCGGCCATGTGCGCACCTGACAGCCTGACAGGCGTCCTGCCAAAGTTGACTTGTGGCATTGAGTGCTGCTGGTAGGCAGCGGGTCAGTGTGAGCCGTTGTGAGAGCTGTTGGCAAGCGAAATTGGGTCAACACAAGCTTCCTGTTGGGAACCTTACAAAATAAAATCCCCGCCACTGAAATCGTCCCAGACAGAAAACGAGCTGTTATGTTTAATGTGTTCATTTTGTATTTTTGACATCGCAAACATATGCACTTATGCACGAGTTACGCCCTGTTTTTGCGACAGTTGAATTTGCGACATTTGATCTATTTTTTCCCACTCTCCTTTCCCAACAACTCCTTTCTCCTTTGTTTTTGTTTCACATTTCGACTTCGATCATTTAGAGTGTAATCCATTCTAACGGAAGCACTTTAATCAATATAACCAAATTAGGTCGTTTAAGCTGAAACGCAGCTGTCTACACTTCCTCTCTATGTTAAAGATGACTTGACAATACATCTGTGTCCGTCATCTGTCCTGGCTGCCAAGCTGGTGACGCAACAGCATCTCTAATCACACACAGACACTCTAACACACAACCACAAAGTCTTTTGATTGCCCAAGAATAACTGCAGACATGTGATATCTTGATTTCTATTGTAATGCAAGTAGACGTGTATTCAGGAAATCACAATGAATTCTTTTTTTTTGGGAGGGGGGTGTAATACAGTAAGTGAGAATCATATTTGTTGCTCAGTCACATCCAAGACCTTTTGACCTGTCACTTTTTTTTTTACTTTCAACTTTCTACGTCGTCAGACAAGTAGAAACAAAATCACAGTCAGGCTTGGTGTTTCAGCACCATGGAGAGTTTCCAGCTCTGCGAGTCAATACATTGTGCGTGTGTTGTGGACACAATGGCTCATGAACATGTGACGACTGCACTTATCTACAGCTAGAGTCATTTAGCCTGAGTAATAGCTCAAGTTTAAACCTCTACTGATGAAAAGCTTTTGCTTTTATACCAAAGATTCCTTCCATCAAGTTTTCTGTCATGCACGTTAGACGTACCTAAAAGCACTATATGTCAAATATATTAGTGGGGGATTAAACAAGGGTGCTCTTTGTATTTTTTTCCCATTTTCTACACTGCTGATGCCCCCTGACAATGACTTATCTTTGAATTTTTGCGACATGCCTCATGTGTGTGAGTGAAGTCCACCATCCCTTATAAGAGCAACAGGTTATGAGGAAAATGACAACAATCTGTTAAAGGGAGGATTACTAAAGGTCATGCCCAAGTAACCTATAGGACATCCATTTCTTTTGGCCTTAACACCAGCATGTGCTGTATGTGCTTTATCTCTTCCATGCCATCAAGTCTCATTTGGCAAGAGAATCATTTTCTACAAACATAGCACACACTGCGCCATGCACAATACAACTATTCAATTCAATCCAATTCAAGGGCTGTATCAGAAATGTTGTGTTATGTAGGTACCAGTAACAATGTTCAGTTTTGATTATCACTGCGGAGGCTCCATATTGGCATGTAATGAATACATTATGCTTCTTTTGCATGTCACTGGATGCATTTCACAAATAAACATTGTTTGTGCAAAATGAGACAGATACTGCAATTTGCAGTGTACTGTAAGTTATAGAAAAAGTACCATATTTATAGCAAACAGTTTGTCTAAACAAAATGGCCATTAAAAAGTCAACTAAAATAAAATGGGGGTAGAGTGGTTAGCGCGCATGCCTCACAGCTAGGACACCCAAATTCAATTCCACTCTCCGACATCTCTGTGTGGAGTTTGCATGTTCTCCACGTGCATGCGTGGGTTTTCTCCTGTCTCCTCCCATATTCCAAAAATTGGCGACTCCAAATTGTCCATAGGTATGAATGTGAGTGTGAATGGTTGTTTGTCTATATGTGCCCTGTGATTGGCTGGCGACCAGTCCAGGGTGTGCCCAGCCTCTCACCCAAAAACAGCTGGGATAGGCTCCAGCACCTCCCGCGACCCTTGTGAGGATAAGCGGTAGAAAATGAATGAATGTATGAATAAAATAACATGTTCTCCTTCTATCACAAGCAGCACATTTCTATGTGGCACAAACATGGCGCATATTCAAAGTAAAGTGCAGTGTTACAGTATTCTTGTGTTAAACAATGCCAAAGTATCAGATTTTGAGATATATGAGATGCATGTCCACCCTCGGCCATCTCTGTGTGGAGTTTGCATGTTCTCCCCGTGCATGCGTGGGTTTTCTCCGGGTACTCCGGTTTCCTCCCACATTCCAAAAACATGCTAGGTTAATTGGCGAACTCCAAATTGTCCATAGGTATGAATGTGAGTGTGAATGGTTGTTTGTCTATATGTGCCCTGTGATTGGCTGGCGACCAGTCCAGGGGTGTACCCCGCCTCTTGCCCAAAGACAGCTGGGATAGGCTCCAGCACCCCCGCGACCCTCGTGAGGAAAAAGCGGTAGAAAATGAATGAATGAATGAGCTGCATGTAGCCTCACTAAACATGGGTTTGTGTATCTGGAAGCTGTAAATAATGTAGGCTGTCCTGTAAAATCTACATTTCAAAAACAAATAACTTTGGTCCTATAATGTCACATTTTGTTTGTTCTGCTTCACTTTAGTTAGTTATGTTATGTTTAATTATGTTTTTGAGATATCATCCTGCCATGACGTCAGGGCACACATGAGACACAACCAGGAAGTGTGAGGAAGGCTACGTCAGTAGAGTACTAGCCTTGTTGGTTGCATGCCCTGTGTGTGGAAATAAACCGTAAATGGTAATCAATTATCCAGTGTGTTCCGTACATGTGGAACATTTTATAAATGAATCAATAAATAAAATCAAAAATAAGCTTGTGCAATCTGCAGATGGCAATGCTGTCATAGCAACGACTGCTTCTCGTTTTGGATCCTCCAGCTCCTGTAAAGTCATTTCCCTGTCTATCGTCGCTGTCACGTGCAGACACCTCAATCAGGAACCAGACCAAAGACTCTGTGTGAGTGGGATTCAGTTTAAAGTGTAGAAAAGGTGTAGGAAACATTATTTCGTAAATGGAGTTCATGACACTTGTGGGTTGTCGGTTGGTTTGGAGGAGATTTTAACAATGCATGCGAGCCCCAGTTGTAATGCGTATTACAAACATCTGATCCCAAAAAGCTTGTCCCGTCCATCTAGAGCTCAGCGTGCCCATCCTGTACTATCCTGTACTCTTCAAAATGCACCGTGCATATATGGATTTGATTTCCAAGCATAACAGCAGCACTAATGTAGAGTCTAAGAAGATTGTTCCCTAAGCCTTCAAAGATCATACCTGATAGAAAAGAGATGAATCTGTTTCAGACAGAGCTTAACCGTGAGCCCCTCCTCCCCGCTACAAGACAAGAGGTGCACACCAGAGGTTGGGTTATTCTCTTATCATTGGGGCTAAAGCTCCCTGACAAAGCGCCCCCCTCCCCCTGGCATTTAAAACATATGTCTGCAACACCACCATTGGTTCTGTCCTTTCTCGACCCCCTCCCTCATTGGCCTTCAGAGAGAACATCTGATCATCTCTAAATGTCACGTTAAGTGCTTCTCTTGTCCCACACTGAAAGGAGATGCTTTCTGAATATAAAGAAGGCCCATTCTGGATGACTGCCATGGCTCAGAGAGACAGTTTTCTTTGAGCCCTCCTACATATCTTCATGAGGGATGCCCAAAAGATGGAGGATATTTGGGACATAGCATAACTTATCACCATTTTTAATTATTCTGAAAAATTAGTTAGTACAAAATTGAGAGTATTTAATGAGGAAGGAACATATCAACCATGCATTAGTTCTTTTTTTGTGTCTACTTTATTGTAAAGTGAAACCGGAGAGTAATGACTGACGCAGACATAACAGCTGGTGATGGTGTGTTAACCAGGTATTATTTTTGCTGCCAAGCGTGATTCATAAGTCAGATTTTGCTTCCCATTTGATCATCATCATCACCATTCTCCACCACAGTGATGTTTTCATTAAAGTCTGCATGATGATATTTGCATATGGAGGTAGAATGGCACAGAGCTTGATTCGAGAAGTTTGATTCTCCGCTTGGGCATCTCTGTATCTTTGCATGTTCTCTCTGTGGGTTTTCTCCTAGTACTTCAGTTTCCTTCCACATTCCGAAACCGTGCATGTTAGGTTAATTGGCAACTCCATATTTTCCATAAGTATGAGTATTTGTCTATATATGTACCTTGCGATTGGCTGGCAACCAGAATACATAAAAATACATAGAATAGAAGGAAAGATGCAGAACCTTTCTCTTAAAGGTCAGTCGGGGTTCGCTCCATTTTCACCACGACTGGACACGATAATTGGTATAGAAAATAGATGCGTGGAGTTCTAGGAACTTTGTGGATGAGTGAGGCATGGATCAAGGAATGACCTATCCATCTATGACCGAGATCAAATACTGTTTTCAATCATATGAATACATCAGTACTGCATTTTAGAATTTTCTTTACTTTGTCGGTTATTAATGAAAGCATAAATGAAGAATCTAGGCTGTATTTTTACTTGAATTTTAGTGATGAGGTAAGGATGGTGCTATTTAACTTTTGAATTGCTTGTACTTGATGTACTTGAATGCACCTCACCTGTTTCTCTTTTGGGAACTTTTGGGAATCATCACCATTCTCCGCCACAGTGATGTTTTCATTAAAGGCTGCATGGCGATATTTGCATATGGAGGTAGAATGACATAGAGCTCTATACCAAGACAGGATAATCCTAATTTGGATCAAACCATCACAAGAATTGACTTTAAGAGTCAATATCACGAAAAAAAAAAAAAGATCAGACAATATTTGTGGGTACACCCTGGAATGGTCGCCATCCAATCACTATCGTATATTTTTCATACCGGGCGCTACAGTTTCAGAGCATACGAGACACAGGAAATGAAATGTGGAAATGAAATGTTGAACACCAGACAGCGCTGCATGACCAATCATCTTATTCAGGCCAAATGACAATGTATGCCAATTTTTATGAAGTTAACTTATAATTGAGGAAAATACAGTGGGAAAATGTGGACATTTTTTTTGTACAATCTGTTCTCTTCACCGTCTATAAGCAAACATAAGCTACTTCATCCACATCGACACTCTCCATTAACTACAGTATGTTCAGGCACGTAATTTGCACGGGGGTTGGGGGGGTCATAACCCCCGCAATAATCAGATCCAGCCAATATACCCAACCCCCAACCTCCCCCGCCCCAAATATAAATGATTTAAATGTAAATGATTTGACAAATAAATAAACAGACAAAGATTTTGACCCCCCCCCATGGGTGGACCCAAAGTTCCCATGGCCTATGTTTCCTCTAAAACAAGGGTGTTAAAACTTTTTTACTGAAAAATCATGGATGTTCTTCCCGTGTTCTCCCCGTGCATGCGTGGATTTTTATCCAAGTACTCCGGTTTCCTCCCACATTCCAAAAACATGCTAGGTTAATTAGGTTAATTAGTTAAATTGTCCATAGGTATGAATGTGAGTGTGAATGGTTGTTTGTCTATATGTGCCCTGTGATTGGCTGGCAATCAGTCCAGGGTTTACCTCGCCTCTCGCTCGAAAACAGCTGGGATAGGCTCCAGCATGCTGGAGACCCTCGTGAGGATAAGCGGTATTGAAAATGGATGGAAGTTGCGAGCCCACACTTTGGACACCCCTGCTCTAGATGAACTACTGACCCTTGCAGAAGCTGAGGTAACTCACTCACTCATCTTTTACTTGCCATATTTTATTTCTTCCGTATTATTCACCAGGGACGATGAAAGTATATGTGGGATGGCACTTTTGTCCCACCCCGCCGCCGCTGCACGCTTTCATCACTCCTTCCCACAAAGCTGATTCACCACTTGTGACCCCAGAGACTGCCTTGTTGAAAATAGACAACAAAGAGCCTGAGATGAAACCCAGCAGGCGGTTGTAGGCTTCAACTTGGACCAGCGGTGGCAGGCGAGCCGGCACTTGGCTTTTGTGATATTAGCAAAACTGCATTAGCAAAACCTTTGCTAAATAAGCAGTTGGTGCCTCCAGTCATTTGCTTTACATAAAATCACCCAGAAGTGTCACATTCAATTGATTTGAATGGGTTAAGACTTTTAATTGGAATGTGTCTGATATGTCCTGATGTATACAACTGCGAGTGGCCAGTGGTGGCCATGGCCACCCCACTCACACTCTGGCCACCCCATTGGCCATCCCAATGAAAAAGTTCCATCTCCGCCACTATAGCTGAAGTCTATCCCAGATGACAGTGTGTTACTGGACTGATCAGCAGTAAATCACAGCACTGACAGATGACAATCTTCTATAAATAAAGATAAAATATGCACCTGTAGAACTATGAACTATGATACCAACAAACCCAAAGTGGTGTGAGCTGAAAATGTTGCTACCTGCAGTGTAAAAAAAAAATAGCGTGGGAAATGAACTTGTATATCAAGCAGCAGAGTGGGAGTATGCTTGTGCTTTACCTATTTCAAAGTTCTTTATGTCTTCCTCCTTTTTTCTGTTGTGTGACTAAGTGAGAGAGAGTAAGCATCATCACAGGCCGTTTCCAAAGCTCAAGAAAAACAGATAACTTCCAGACCTGTGCATCAGCATCTTGTCCGATAGCTGAACCTCCTGATATCTCGTTGTGATGCCTCACTTGAGCGCTGCCTGGACACAACCTGGAAGGAGTGTCTCCCTTTTTGCCTCAGGCGACTCTGCTGCTCTTGTCGGCAGGAATTAAAATCCCTATTTATCAACACTCGGTTGAGGCAGTCTGAGGACAGGCTGGGTATAAGACGCACAGTCGGCTTGTTCCAGCTGTGGGAGTCTGATGAAGAGTTCATGTCCTGACAGCATAAGACTTGAAAAGAATAATCTCAGCTTCACTTGTTGTGTTGTGGAGGCTAAATTCTTTTATCTTGTGCTTCTCTATGACCACAGCAAAGCATATGAATTGTCTATTGTATATTGTTTTTGCATGTACATTACATGATACATTTTGCTGAGCATCATTTTGCAGCACTAGACAAAGTATCAAACACAAGCATTAGATTGTACTGACCCCTGCTGGTCATATTTGACATTACAAGTGCTTTTCTCTGACGTGTACTGCAACTTTTTTTTTTAATAATTACATTTATTAATAGAACGATTCTTTACAAAGAGCGAGGGGTAGTTTCTTGCAATGTTCAATGAAAAAGAAACGTCATAAAAAGAAAACAAATGCCAAATTGCATAACATTACACTCTGGGGAAAATGGAGGGAAGTATTCATCATCATCTGGTTTTACTTTGAAGGTACCGGAAGTGCACGAAAATATATACGTCACCCCCAAAATCAGTGGCAAAACTTTGAAAAAAAGGCTATGAATGTAAGTGTAGTGATGCCTGTTGCGTGGCAAACATTAGCAAGCGTTGATACATTTTGAACACTTTCGAAATTGACTTCAGTTTTAGACTTAGACAGTTTAGACAGTTTCGAAACTCACCGCTATTTTGAATTATTATCTACCTAACCGACTTTACCACTCTCTGTTAATGTAATACAAATTTAATACATATTTAAATGTAAATTAGGTTGGTTTTAAGCAAGTACTGACAGTGACTGTCTTAACATAAGTAATAATGAAAAAAATTTACAGCATCTGACTTTAATAAACTTACCGTTTCACGATGTAATTTTTCCCAGTGGTACCTTTAAATGGGTTCGCCTTCAATTAGTATTCTGATTTACTTTGAAGGTACCGGAAGTGACAACGCGAGTCACCCCAAAATTGTTTGGGTCCACAATGGGGGGGAAAACTTTTCCCAAGTCTTTGCATTGATTTATAAACGTCGACTACCACGACTGTAAGTTCTGTCTTTTACTAAGCTTATCGGTGACTGATTAACTCAACTTTTCGTGGTTAGAGGCTTTTTTTAAACATGATGGTCTTCATTGTTGTCCGTGGAAGCGAACTCAAATCTCCGTTATGAAATGGCTGTTTCTCTGTAGTAGCACACAAACAACAAGGCTTGTAATACTTAGCACCTTACGGCTTTGTTGGCGCTCCCTGGGCAAGTTTAAACATGCACTCTATTGTGAATGTGGGAGTCATGCGAGCACTAAACGTAGAATGTAGTATTGTTGTGGAGATTAGCGGTACTTTGAGCAAACTCGACGACCATTTTCGATAAATGTCCTCTGGCATAGCAGGTAAGCTAGCTTTTGTTAACGTGGAATAACGGATGTTATATCTTCACAAAGCTGTGAGATCTGTTCAAAGTCACTCCCACAGGACGCTGTTCAATCGCTGCTGGTGGGGAAACACTGCGGTTGTGTTGTGATAACATTTATCTCCCTTAGGGAAGCTCGTTTCTGTTTCCACGGCAACGCGGCTTCGGCGTTTCTCCTGTTGTCGGCGAGAGGGCGGAACCAGAACGAAACCACGGCTTCTCGATTTATGATCTCCGCGTGGGTCCTCATGATTCGGAGATGGTAAGGAGCACTCGGTTGGACCAGGGAAGCCCCAATAGGTAGATTTAAATGTACGTGCATTATGGCCACGCAAGGCTTTTGTATGCCAGTCGTTAAGATTGTGTGGAGAAAATAGGGCACTTGTGCTATTATGAAGTGTTCGTGTTTGCATGCCTAGCCAGATGTGCCATAAAGGCTGCTGTTTATTGTCTCTTTCAGCCATTTCAGGACGGCGTCTATTACCCCTACAGCAGTGACACCCAGGGGAACCATTCATCCGCGGGGATTCCATCCCTCTTGAATTCCCCTCTTAGCCAATACTCTGCAAGGGGACATCCTGCACCAGGCATGGCTCCATCCAGTGCTACACCCACCATTCTGCCCTTCAGGTTCCGCCAGCGCAGGGAGAGTGTGGACTGGCGGAGGATCCACGCCGTAGATATCGACATGGTGATTAGCCAGCTGGATGTGGATGTCCTACAGGAACACATAAGTACCGTGACCTTCTGCAGTTTGGATGGGGAGCGGTGTCAGCGCTGTCAGAGCCCCGTGGACCGAGCTCTCATCAAGATCCTCCAGTTGGCCCAACTGACGGTGGAATGGCTCCTCCACTGTCAAGAATTTCTGACACTCAACCTGCAAGCTGCAGAGGAGAGGCTAGCGAATGCCAACATGCAGCA
Source organism: Doryrhamphus excisus (assembly GCF_037039965.1). NCBI lineage: Eukaryota > Metazoa > Chordata > Actinopteri > Syngnathiformes > Syngnathidae > Doryrhamphus > Doryrhamphus excisus. The sequence continues at coordinate 7,245,381 of NC_136371.1, read as the reverse complement.
GGAGCAGCTAGTGGCTCAGTTAAAGAAGCAGGAGGAGAGCATGAAGGCGATGACTACCGAGCTCAAGAACAGGAAGAAGATCATACGCAATCAGCAAACTCTCTTTGCACCACAACTCACAAACAGTCAAAAGGTACTGTCGACATGCTACATTGTTTCCATAGGTTTCAATTTTTGGCAATGATGGAGGCAAACCGACAGCTACCGCCATTATTAAATCCCTCCCCCTCTCCCTCCTCCTTTTTCCTCTTCAGCACCCCCAGCTTGTCTATTGTTCCTGAGAGCTTTTCACAACCAGGGCTAGTGTAAATAATAGTATTGAACAGAAATAAGAACCCGTCAGCATGTTTTGTTGTGACTATTAATGAATTATTACTGTTGTTTGGGAATGAGTAAAATAAGCTTCATTTCTGAAACGGGTTACATTTACAGCTACTAGCAGATGGTTGGTTTTGGTGACAATTGGGATTTTAATCTACTTAACACAGGGGTGACAAGTGCTATTGAACCTCCCTCCCTTGCTTAAAACCCCCCATAGTCTTCACCTAACAATATAATTTGTCGCCTACATGAAACTTACTTTATATACTTGTTTATTTGCATAACTTTATATAGCACATAACAGCAAGATGTATTCATTTTTATTAGGATATTTATAGCACAGTCCAAAAAATGCTCCCACCTGTTCCTCAAGGGCCGCCTCTGACCCGGGGCAAGCTGTTGGCAAGGCAACAGATAGTGTCTGTCATGACAGCGTGTGGTTGCTAGGTGTGCAGGAGCAGCTCAGCTAGCACTGCCTTGCTGAATAATTAATAGAGGATATGTGTGTCCTTTGGGCACAGCTGGCATTTGTCGTGTTTGACATATTGTTGTACAGTTTATTTCTAGACTGTTGTGGTTTTTGTGGGAAAATGACATCACTGACAAACATCTCATTTCTGAGACTTGATTAACTTGAACCTTTTTTACTTTTGTGCTCAACTTGTGTCTTAGTGTGCGTTTTGCGAAAAAACCTTCCTCAATCCTACGTTCCTCCAGAGTCACATGCAGCGACGCCACCCTGATGAGAATGACATACGTAAGTCAACCAGTCACATTGGTTCCATCAGCAATTTGAAACAGTAAAAAAAAAAAAGATTTGAATGCACTACCTTGATATTGTGTAATGCTGTTTTTTTTATCAGAGTTGCAATCAAACAGTGAGGAAAAATCTCAGATCCAGGCCCTCAAATTGGAGATGAACACTCTTAAGGAGCAGATTGCTCAGCAGCAACAGATGTTGGAGGCCAAAACAACTGAAGTAAGAGTGTATAGCGGCTGTATTTGAAGTCATTTCTGGGCTACATTGTGAAAACGATTATTCTTCTCCACAGAATCAAAAGTTGCAACGACACATAGAAGAGAATGAGCTACGTGAGTCAGCGTTTTGTGAATATGTACACTACTGTGCCAAAGATTTTTTGCAACAATCATTTTGACACAATATACACTCAAAATACAAAACCGATTTCCACCGGCCATTGTCTCGGGCACAATAACACAACAGGCACAATAATCCCTAACACCAGATACTATGTTGGATAATATGGTGACTATAGGGGTGTTATTTCATGTCTAGTGGGCTCTATTTACAAGGGCTTACACAAGGAATCCTACTTTGCGGAAATTCACTTATCACAGTCTGGAAGCAATTAACCGCACTAAACAAGGGATTAGTGTATCAGTGTGTATCTTTATCCAGATCCTCACCAACAATCATGTGACACACACACACACGTTTGGTGGAAATCAGTTTTCCACCAAACTGCTGTTGAGTTGCTGTCTGGCCTAAACATTTTGCACAGTACTGGATGTGTAAATGCCAAACAAAACAAGTACATCATTTTAAATACCTCCTTTTCAGAGATGAGAGAGAATGAAAAGAAATCCCAGATGGAAAGCCTCAAACTGGAGCTGAAAAACCTCAAGGACATGCTTCAACAACATCACATCCGACAAGCCAGAACAGCGGAGGCATGAAAAAAAAAAAACACGACAAAGATCATCTTGTCTCCATTCTACCTCATACCTATCATGTAATGTATTTTGTACTTTCAGGATGAAAAGCAGCAATCCAAGGACAAAAGCCTGCTACAAGAACTTGAGCATTTTAAAGCATTAGAAGTGGTTCAGATACAAGCCATTCAAAAGCTGGAGCAGCAACAAAAGCAGCAGGTATACATAACCTTTGTATCCTGCATGTGAAATCTTTTACACAGAAATATATCTAAACATCCTTTTCTAGGACAAGAAGTGGGAGTCCAGGCTGGGCAAAATAAAGACTCTTCACGAATCAGAAAAGAATGAGGTACAACATTGTCTGCAGCTTTTTAAAACAGTCCTGGGAGAAACATCCTCCTTGAAAATGTATTGTCCTGTCAGTTGCAGACAGAGTTGAACAGATTACACTTGGCCATGTCGGAGCACCAGGAACACAGCCTGGGGCAGCTGCAGGAGATGCATAGGAGGCTGCAGGAGAAGGAGAAAATCATCCAGACTCAGAAGGAACAGGTTAACAATGTTTTGCATTTATCAGTGTACACTAAAGAGTGTGTAGTGAAGGGGAAGCAGAGTGGAAGCTCTGCCCTTGTTCAGGATATCCTGTATTTGCTCCATGAGCTGAGTGATATGATGATTATACTGTATGGTGGCTTAATCCACAGGAAGTTGATCGTTTTCCTGTAATAGTGCCATTAAAAAAATAATAAATCGTGCATTTGTTAATGTCAGCAGATGTATCAATACTTTTTATTGTGTTTTTGTGATCTTACAGATACACAACATACCCTCAAATCCATCAAATAAAGTAGTGAAAGTCCCAGGTAAAGATAAAGAGCTTATCAGGAAAGGGCCAGTGTGATTCTCAATTCAGTGATCTCATTTTCTGTTTTTCAGTTTTGGCCCATACACCGACTCCAGAGCCTAAAGCAAAGAAAGTTGTACTTGGTGAGTTCTCAACCAAAAAAAGTAATGTAGATAATGTTGGTGCTTGATCACTCCCAGAGTGTCTGAGCATGGCTCTGTTGCATGAAGGATCATTGAAGGAATATAGCAACTCCCTTCCCGTCCCTCTCCTCTTATAACCACTATTTTATCTCCCCAACCTCCAATGTTCTTTTGACCTCATGTGCTGCTCTGTTAGAGGAGCCCACCTCTGTTCCTCAGCTGGATCCTATACAGGAGCTGTCAGAAGAGGAGGAAGGTAAAACAGCACCTGAAACTCTAGCAGAGTTGGTCGACTGCATGCTATCTGCATGGACGCTCAAAATCTGTTCAGCAACCGTTTTTTTCAGCTTTGTTGTGACTGCAACCATCTCTTTGTTTTTACTTCCTGGCCACCTCTAGACCTGAACCGTTAATAAATGAGCAATTCAATCTTTTACAGACTTGACCAGCATCCCTGAGAAGAGACCAGTGGAGAAAAAGCCTCAACCTGTTTCAGAAAAGAAACACACAATGCCCATCAAAAGGAACCCCAACAAGAAGGAAATCAGGCGACATCTTGAACATCTTCTAATGAAGGAGCTAGAGAGTCTAGGAGTAACGCAGGTAAGCCATCGCCCACTTTAGCTGGAGTTAGCTAGCATGACACATCCCAGTGGGTTGCACTCAAACAGACTTAACCTTGCTGAAGGTAACGTATCACAATGTCAAACAGAACTTTATGAAAATGTATTTGTTTCTGTACATCCTTTCTCAGGATCAGAGAAAACTGAAGACCAAGGATCTGAGATCCATCCTGGATAATAGGCGTATGAAGCAGCAGATCTTTGCAAGGGAAATGCCTGACTTTTGGCAGCATCGGGACAGCATCAGCACTTCTGTGGATCAGAAATTGGGCCTTCAAGGGAATAGCAGAGATCCTGAACACCAATCTCCTGGCAGATCCAGACACTCTGTTCAGTGTATGATTAAGTTCTTTAAAATGACATCACCTCTTGTAAAAGTCTTTATGTGACTCAACAAGTCGCACACAAAATGACTCAGCAGCAAGCTTAATCCAGCTATCTTATTTAGCAGTCACTGTGATGGTATTAGTCAAATCTCTGAAAGCATCTCCCAAGCTAAAGACGTAAGTTATTGTCAGTATCATTGTTTGCGTTTCTCTTGTTTTTAGTGTTGCAGTCTCGGCCTCGATCCAGCAGCTTGCCCTCCAGGTCAACACAGGGTATCTGTGAAGGTGTCGCTCGGCAGGCCAAAACACCCCAGCCAGCACCAAGAGTTCGAGCCACCACCCAACCAAAGACATCCACTCCCAGCCAGAAAGCGTCTTTAAGAGACATCCCTCTCAAGTAAATCAAATCCCTTTGACAACCAGAAGTGAACATTTCAAATGATTATCATTAGGGGTGTCACAAGACCTCGCAAGATTACGGAGTCACAAGATTTCACGTTCAGAAAGAATTGTCCTATGGATGCTGGCCAGAGATCATAATAAGTAAATTCATTTCATATTCATTCATTAATCACAGAAAAAAAATGAAAATGAACTTAATAATTTTACCAGCATGAATGCCTGTTTTCCTCATCTGTCGCCTCCTAACAGGCAGGAAGAGAGTTCACTCTCTGCACTGGTTTCAGCACCTTGGTGACTTTGTTCCATAGAACAACGGCATGAACGGAGTGATCCCTTTGGTCAGTCAGACGGTCTCTTTGTCCTGGTGGGTGGAGGCTGATCCACTAGCTTGCCCACAGAGTACAGAACAGTAACCTAATCGAAATTAAATGAATAGATTTCAATATATTGTCATATGTTTGTACATTTGTTCATTGTACTTTTCCTAAATGTAATGTTAAGTCCCGTTCTCGAACTGAGTGTTTCTTGACACCCCTAATTGTTATATTTGCACAATAGTATTTAGTAGCCACATTTTTCACATGTCAATCATAAACATTCATATTCATGTAGGTGTGTGTGATTGGTTGTTCTTTCCAAATGGAACAACAGTAATTGTTTCTTGTTTCTTAGGACTCCGCCTTTCAGTTCCTTAGAGAATTCAGAAGACGAGGACGGGGACATGGAGGAGGATGAGCCTCTTCAACTTAATTGGGGCAAAATGCAGGCCAGAATGAATAAGGAGGAAGGAGTCCAAATCAGTGCAATAAAATCCAATGTGATCCAGGCAAGGCCAGCTCCAGCCAGGCTCTTGCCTTCTAACAAACAGTTTGTTGGTGGTGTGACCAAGACAGCAATTACAAAACTGGATGATGATGATGATGATGATGATGAGGAAGAAGAGGTGTCAGATGTCAGTGAGCTGCAGGAAATTGACCCCAGGCGGCTCCAGAATTTTCAAGACCAGAATGGCAATGTAGAAAAGTCAAACTTTGCTAAAGGTAAGCTGCACCTAATAACCTGTACTTTAATATTTATTTTAAAATGAATACAATGCATTTGTTGTTTATTCAAAAATGGTTCTCCACTGATGCCTTAAATGTATTCACTGTGTGATTTTAGACAACAAAATCAGTGACCTGGCAATGAAAATCGAGAGACAGCTTGCAAATAAAGTGTCAAAGAAACCAGCAGGGGGCGTAAACATCTTACCGGAGAGGAAAGATGAGGTTCAGGAATTTGTGGTGAGACTCCCAGTGAACACCGTTGTGTAATGAGTAATGAGTTCATTGTGGAATATGTGGACAGTCCTCAGATCTAGAAGAGAGCAGTGAGGATGCAGATTCCTTTCTTGAGGAGAAAAAAGGAAAACTTAAAGCGCCTCACAACTCCGGAGCTGCTATAAGGAGCCTTGACTCAGCCAGCACCAGTGTGTGGGACACTTCCACGGGAAGAGACACCTCCCCGGGAAAGGATCCCAGATTAGGTTAGTGCCCCTGCTACCATATTTGGTCAAGCGAAGTGACCGCTGTGCGCTTCACTAGAAGGCTGTGGCACACCATGAATCAAAGGTACCATATATCGTCATTGGAAATATGATAGCAAAAGAGCTACAAAACTAAAAAAAAAAAAAAAAGTAGTTATGAAATGAAGTACAATAAACAAAATTGCAATTTTCATAGAAAAAGAATGAACGCATATTCCACTTTCAATTTCTCACTTTTGATGATGCGTTGTTTTCTTGTGCTTGTTAGGTTTGACTGAAGGCGGAACAGGGAGCACCTTGAAAAGCAGCTTGTGTTACCTCAGTGACATCTGTGACTCGGAGGATTTAAACAATTAGCACAAGTTACACCCATCAGACTCAAGCAACTTCGGTCAAAATGCAAGAGCCACAAACAACAAGCAGCCCGTGGTATTGTTCACATCCCTATCACTGAGCAGCCAAAAACCTAGAACCTCAATGAGAGCATACATTTATTTAAAAAAAAATCCATTGAGAAACAAACACATCTTATCTTAGCTTAGTATTTTCAATATTACCTCACCCCCTGTGCCAACTCTCTGCTTTCATCATGAGTGCATAAGTAACTTAACTTTGTTAAATTAACATGTATTTTTCTATTTAGAGATATTTTTACAAGCAATACATAAGGAAGTGATTCACACTTGTTTTACAAATATTAAAAGAAGCAAGATATTTATTTAGATTTGTATCCATGTATCCATCATGTTTTAGTGGTTGAAAGGGAAAGGGTATTAGGAAGCTATAACTGTTTGTTTCTTTTCTAGACTTTTCTTTTCTCCAGTATATCTGTACTGTTGGTCCTCCAACAATCAGCAGTAGTTGAAGGATTTGTTACAAAGTGGGCAGAAAATGCAAAAAACCACATATTTTAAATAAACCCCCATGTGTATTTTTGATAAATGTCATTTATTTTGCAAACATACAAACCTCAACTTTCACTTTCTGTTGTTGTAAGTAGAAAGGAAGGTTTAATACAGCTAGTGCAACACATCAATCCTTAGTCTTTAGTGGATGGAAGGATTTTACAAATACGACTCATTATTCGTAATCGTGATAACATAATCTCATTATGTCTTCACACAAGGCAACCGCCACTCCATAGACATACAATAGATAGACACCGCATCAAGTTAGGTTGTCCACTGCTGCGATAGGTCAACATCGCTGCCATATGGGATGTGTCAAGGCTGCACTATCAATGAATACTCTGTTTTATGAAAGGAAGTACATTTACTTGTATTCATTTACCACATAGCCTTGACAAATCCAACATGCCGGTAATGTTGATATTGAGTTACTCACATTTCATTACTACATGAAAACTTGAAAATAGATATATATTTCTTGCCACAATGTTTCAACAATGTGTTCTAGCCTTCCTTACTTTGGCCACGTCACTGAGACATGACCACCTATTTCTGGACATTCCAGGTATGTAGCAGTTCTGGAATATGACAGCCATGGAAGATAAGAGCTTCATGGAAGCTTAGCATTTGATTTTTACCAAACTGTTGGTAGCCAATTTGCATACATTTTCCTCAGCATGTTTCTATTTCTAACAAAATGTTTCATGTTCTTACGATGATGCCGTAATATCTCAATTTCAAGGTGCTCTATTTGTCTGAGCTTTTACGATTCTTGACTTTTCAAAGTGCATACAACAAAAATAGAAGCTGATATCAAAAGTCTAAAACCTATTCTTCAAACATAAAACGGCCTGTCACTCCCAAATATTCTATCTCTCACAAGTCTGTCAAAATCTGGTTTAGTGAGTGACCATAATCCAGCCATGTCACAGGTGTGACATATCAAAATGATGATCAGACGGCTGATTATTGCACTGGTGAGGCTTAGGTTGAGCACAATAAATGGCCACTCCAAAATATGCACTGTATGAGGGAAATCCTGTATACACCAATCCAGAGCATCCCAAACATGGGTGATATGTCTGGGGAGTCTGCTGGTCATGCAAGAACTTAGATGTTGACATAACAATGGGCCTTGGGATCTTATCACTGCATTCAAAATGCACCTGTAGTCATCCATAACATACGTATATAATACCTCTCCCCCATATAGTAGTTGTACTGCACATATTGGACTAGCCTTTTATTGTGGCCAGCCAAAGGCAAATCTCAGAAATAATCATGCTGACTTATTTTCTCTTTTGTATCTTTAATATGATTTGGTCCTTGTTCTATATTAGCTTTCCGTGTGTGTTTAAAGTAAACAGTACAAGAACACAATGAAATTAATATTTATTCATTTTCTACCGCTTTTTCTCACAAGGGTCATGGGGGGTGCTGGAGCCTATCCCAGCTGTCTTGGGGCGAGAGGCTGGGTACACCCTGGACTGGTCGCCAGCCAATCACAGGGCACATATAGACAAACAACCATTCACACTCACATTCATACCTATTCATACCAATTAACCTAGCATGTTTTTGGAATGTGGGAGGAAACCGGAGTCCCCGGAGAAAACCCACACATGCACGGGGAGAACATGCAAACTCCACACAGAAATGGCCGAGGGTGGAATTGAACCCTGGTCTCCTAGCTGTGAGGTCTGCGCGCTAACCACTCGATCGCCGTGCCGCCCTGAAATTGATATTTTAGGTGAAAATATTTGTATTATCAAAGACTTATTCTACATATGCTTTATAACCTACATGTTACAAAGTAAGTAAACATTCATTTTGAGACCTGACCTGACTTGTAAATGAAGCAGCCCAAGTCCTGTATTCACCAGGGATGATCTGCACCATCTGTACCTGAAAGGTCTTTTAAAAAGTCTGAATGTCTCTTTTGCTCAGACAAAGTCATCCCTGCTGAAGGTGCGAGTCGTCTTTGTTGGCGGTCTGCTCGGTCGACTATTCCTGCTCTGGTAGAACAGCGGTGGCCCCAATGTTACCCTGGATGAGGTTTGTGGCAGCATGTAGGTCCTTCGGGTCCTAGCTGTGGCGTAAGTGGCTGGTCTCCGTGGCCTTTTTGAGGAACTGTATGTGACAAGAAGTTAACCAAAATAATGTGTCAGCGATCTGCAATTTTATTTTTTATTTTTTGTAAACTGTTAATACGTATTTCTTTTTTACCCAGATGGAAGACCTTCTTTTCCAGAGAAAAAACTCAGCACACTCCCCCCAGTGAGCAAAAGGATGGAGCCCCCCCAGCCGATAAAAACTGCAGCTCCAAGCTCAAATCTGAATTATGAGGTAAATTGAATGTCATGGATCTTTTTCATTCCTGATTTATCATCTTTCTTTTCAAACCATACTCACTTCTGTGCCCTGAAATTTGGGTCTACAAACTCTGTGATGACTTTGTTGGCCCACCACGAATATGTGATCATACCACAGAACCCTGACACAAAAACACCTTGTTCATTTTTTTTTTCAAATGCTGATTGTGAAGTTCAATCGTAGCCAAGCAGTCTTTTTTACCTGAGACAAGATAAGTGATGCCACCTGCGAAGGTCACTCTCGCATTTGCGACCTCTGATCCGCCTATTTTAGTGCACTTCATGCCCACAAGAGTAAGAACCCCTCCAAAGAAGCCGGTGATGACTGCACAGACTGCCAACGCTCTGCAGGCATGCAGGAAAACTGAAAGAAACATGTGATTTAGACCGTATGACGCTGTCCATCACTGAGGTGTTTACAAATAAAGGAAATGGGATTATAGGTGAGTGTCATACCAGGCAGGGCCAGCATGGAGGGGTAGTCTTTGCAGTCAGACACCCCAGTGGTGTCGGAGATGCAGTCCCTCCACAGGTTGGAGTAGTAATTAGAGGTCGTCATCACAATGCTGCCCACCTCAGAGAAAGTCCAGTACTCTGTGGGAAGGGTGGAGCACACCAGGATCCAGCCGCAGAGACAAGACACAAAGCAGCCGATCTCCATGTACATCACCACCGTCCTGTACTTCATGGTGAGTGACACTCAAAAAAACTTAATGAACAAGGTTCTTTCTGTGCCTCCTCTTCCTTCTCTGGCACTGAGGATGTGAAACAGTGTTCACAGTTTGTTTGACGTCTTATCTTTTTGGATAGTTTTGCTCAGTAAGCATCCTTTACTCTCCCAGCACTCACATCCACAAACACTGAGTACTGATGTCATCATTGTTTTGCATGTGAGATAAACCGGACAAACCAGAGTGAAGGAGGCCGCTCTTATCAGGGCTAGTGGTTCCCTAAGTGTGATTTTATATTACGTTTTGTGTTATTCAGTAATGGAATAAAAGAAAAAAAAGAAATGAGGGAGTGAAAACTGACAAACACTGTAATACAGACAAATAAAATAAATAAAAATCCATGCCTTGATTAGATAATCCTAGAGAATTCATTAAGACTAAATAAAGGAGTACAAAACTGACAACATTGTGCAATGACTAAATGTCACTAAAGTGACATTAACATTGCTAATGAGTAAGTAAACAGGATATGGATAATGGTAATGGTTTTATTTCATTTGAACATGCATCAGATTACAATTGAATGCATCACATAATCAGTTCACAGTTCCACATGTCCAAAAGGAGTAGGAAGAAGCAAAGCTTATTAAATCCTACCCCTCCATCTCTAGCTCTTCCCTGAGATCATATTTCTCCTCTCTTGTAGAGCAGTATTGGATGACATTTTTAGGTAATTGGTTATTTTTAGCCTTATGCATTATTTTAGCTGTTTGAAGATGAACTATATCAGCAAGTATTTGTGATTTTAGAAATAAGGAGTTTGTATGTGCTCTGTAGGCGGCATTATGAATTATCCTTACTGACCTTTTTTGCAGTACATTTAGCGAGTCAAGATATGTGATGGAAAGTATTCAATAATATGAAATCTCATTCAATAATTCATAATAATAAGCAGCATTCTGCTTGTTTCATATTAGAAAAGAGGCTAAAATATCAATCACTGTTTTCCAAAGTCAAAGCTGATGTGTTTGAATATCGTGTTTTGGGATGGCTCAAAACGCTCGGTTTCAGAAGGCGTGGTAAAACTGCCCCTTTGTGATGTCACAGAGGAGTGGACTTCCTTATATGGGCGTGGCTGTAAGCCAGATACTAAGTTCTCGGCCCTCCCTCAAGCTCTGTTTCCTGCCTTCCCCAAGCTCTCCTTCTGTGTTTACGTTGCTAGCGATGGCTTGGAAGGGAAAGCCACATTTGCCACCATCAGGCACAAGTGCTTGGAATTCCTGGTTCCTGAGATTGACTACTATAAAGTTAGCGGTCCTTCTATACACTCGGCCAACCCCAATGGAGTAGGGGCGTGCCTGGAGGCGGGCCATGGGTGGAATACATTAAAACAGACCGTTTTTGTGGGAAGCACAAAATCCAAAGAAATACAGTTGAATAGGTGCAGATTCTGGAATAACTAGAAAGCTTCCTTTGCTGGTTAACGTGTATTTGGAAGTATTTTAACTTAGTCTTGTCTGTGGTGTTGGTGACTCTGGATTTATTTTCAAGAGCAATCAAGACCAAAACTACAGGAGCAACCATGCTTGATTTATTGCATTGTATGTCTTTTTTATGTAAATACAATGACTGTGATTGGACGCAACAAATACATTGAAACCATCCATGACTCACACAACACTGACAGTGAACCTTTCTGCTGAGACCTCAAATGTACGAGTTTTTCAGAAAGAATGCTTTCTCAGTCCTTGAGCTTCCTGAAAGCGACGACACCCGACTGCTTCCGCTGCTCGACGCTGACAATGCTGACACACTTGACCTGGACAAGAGGCCCGACTCTGAACCTGACGCTGATGCCGCAGAAGCGGCCGTTCTTTTGGTCCTCGATGGGCGCTCGGACTCCACTGAGCTTCCAGATCTTGATGCTGAGGAGATGGCTGACAAGTCTGAGCGTTCTGATGATAACTCAGAAACAGAAGACACTTTGGTTTTGGAGGTGATTCCTGACACTGAGGAGAGCTCTGTGGTAGACTTGGTCTTAGGGTCCTGTTCTGGGTCTGGTAGTGGTCGGATGATTACTCTGGAATAAATATAATTACTCATGAGTGCCACCAGTTAAGATGTGTCCATGAAGTGTTGGTATGGACTTGACTCACGTTTGTTCTTGTCCACAGAGCGGCTTGCAAGCCGACCACATATAGAAGACACCACCGCTCATTTGAAAAGCAGAGCCGACCCACCCAAGGAACAGTGGAGTACCAAGGTCATACCTAAGGTCGATTGGGGATGGTTTAAAAAGTCATATTCTTTTAAAATCACATTTTCTGTCCGCTGCTACAGCTTGTTGACTTACTTTAGTCCATCAAAGTTTGGGTTGAAGTATTCTCCTGACACGTATTGTGCATAAACAGCATATCCACTCGTGGACAGTAAACCTGCGTATGCACAAATAGAGAAGTCACACACTCACTAAACACACTTATGTACACTATACATGTACAATCTTAGGAGAAGAATTGTGTGGAATAGAACATTCTAACTACATTTATAAGTCAGAAAAGTGGGAAAAGCACAATAGGTCCACTTAAACGTTGTGTAAATATTTTCATTATGCTGTTAATATTATATACTGAAGAAGTTAAATACTAAAATGCCTTTTAATACCAGGCAGCCACAAATTGTTTCATATCAAAACTCAGCACTATTATCTTTGTAAATGTATTTTTTTTTTCATGCAGGTCATGTTTTGAATCTCATGTCTTATACCAGGGGTCTCAAACATGCGGCCCGCGGGCCAAATGTGGCCCGCAGGACACTAGTTTGAGGCCCCCGCCTTGATATGAAAGGTTAATGTTAGTGCGGCCCTCGCAAGTTTGATATGGATGCTGTATGGTATCATGTACCCAGAAAACATTATTACGTTTGATTAATCATGTTAAAGGTTAAATAACTGTTAATAGTTATCCTCCCTATCTGTGTGGAAGTGGTAAGTTTTTGGCTATTTAAGTTTAAAGGAAATAACTTGAAGGCTACCGTTTAGGTCGCTAGCTCTCTAGTTTGCGAGTTAGCATGTGTCTCAAGACCCTGCAGTTGCGCAATATGTTGTAAATAAAAAGAGTATAAATGTGACTATAGTCGTGTTTTGTCATGTCTACAGGGCTCTAATAATGCTTTGTTCATTTTAATCTGAAAAAATAATTTGTCTACCCACCAACTATATGTGGTTTCTTAAGTTTTTATTATTTGCCGTTTTATTTATTTATTACTGATTGATTGATTTTTTTGTTCTTGATTTGTTTATTTATTTTTCATCTTATTTTGTGCAGAAAAATAAAAATTAAGATATTTGAGAACAGTGGAATGTTTTATCAGAGCTTTTATTGTAGAAAATTGGAACCAAAGCACTGAAAAAGTTTGTATATTTTTCTGTTTTTAATAAATGTGTTTTTTTTTTGGAAAACCTGATGCGGCCCAGCCTCGCCCAGACCCTAGCTCCAGTGGCCCCCAGGTAAATTGAGTTTGAGACCCCTGTATTATACAGTTTATCTTCAGATAAGGCCTTACCGCTGATTATGTGGCACCAACCGCCAGTGTAAATCTTCTTATATTTTGACCTGTCTTTTCCCCCAATGAAGGTGCACTCCATGCCCATCAGACTGAGCACAAAGCCCAACATCCCCAGAGAGAGAGCAGCCATCAGCAGGCCTCGCACAATCTGGATGTGGCCTGGAGTAACACAGCAAGGCAAACACATGACTGAGCTATCGGGTTCAAGGTGAGTTTGGTCTTTCTCACATGCAGTGGTACCTACCCTCGACGGACCAGAGCACAGGGTAGTCGTAGCAGTTGCTAACAGCAGTCGAATCTGTAAAACAAGATCTCCACAGACTGGACCAGTACCAGGCCACCTTTAAAATGGAGGAGCCTCCCATTCCTCCCACTGAGGTGATCTTCCAGCCTTCCATGGCCATGGTGCAAGCCACGAAGATCCACCCCATCACAGTCATCAAGAAGCCCCAGATCTGGACCATGCGGATCCGCATTCCTGGTCTTCAGGCGCTTCAGGTCTTCACTGTTTCATCCAAATCCCAACAACTGCTCAGTTTAGGAGTCAAATACAGAGGCGTGAAGTTGTCCTGCAGGTGTTTCTGTGTGTACATGTGGGTGGGAGAGGAGGTTCCCTCAGATTCCCATGGTCACAACCCAGGGTTGTCAGTTTGAATCTGGGCTGAGAGTGCTCATCTAAGCATTCATCTCCAATTACGAAAGACTTGTGGCACACGCTGTACTGCCAGCACAGCAGATACAAGAGATTATGTGAATCTTCTGAATATCGGTTTCACTTTTGCCAAGAACCAAGCACATTTCTGCCACAATGACCTTTTGCGTGTTCCATGCACTATGCAATAAAGTTAAGACTGCTTGTGGCATCAATCCCTACTGCGCCCCCAGGCATAAGGGTGCCTATTAGTTATTTCACCAAGACCTCACCGTGCCAGGGCTTTCATAGTTCCAACACACTGCCATGCAATGTCTTAAGCGGAGGTAGTGTAGACGCTGATTAATGTTCTGTCATCAGCAGTGAATTGGTGAGTGTGACTTTCATGAGCTGGAGTCCAGCACAGTCGGACATTTTGAATGTGACCTGAAGTAGATGCAAGGACAGTCAGTAAGTTCACTCCATATTCGTACGCATTGAAGGCATTACTTCAAGAGACAATCTACTTGTTTAGCATTGTTAAGTTTCATCACTTCTGTTATGTTTCACTGTTCTAATGCTGCTCTCTGGTGGCAGGTCTTCGTTGATGCAATTCAAAGGAAACCCTTTGTCAGCTCTCATTGTATGAGATTGCTTCAGCTACATTAAAGGTGACCTATTATGCCTTTTCCACATTTCTGACCTGTAAATGTTATTAGAATATTGTATTATCGTATTATCATAAACTTTCACATAATGAGGTTTGGAAGTGAGACCTGGAAGACATTTGCGATGGTTCTGAACACTCCGTTTCATACTTTTTTTTTTCTGACACGGTTCACTGTTACACAGTGAACCTTGTGAGAATATAAGCGACCCCGGGTACAAGCTGTAGGCCTACCTACCTACTACATTGGACTGGTCACGCCCGGAGGCGGGTCATGGGTGCAATAAATTAAAACAGACCATTTTGGAAATATACGTAGCTGGAATAGGTGCAGATCCTGGAAGCTCCAAAAGTTGTTCTGTAGGAGTCCACAACTCAATACAAAGGGATGAAACTTAATAACATAATAGGTCTCGTTTTAAGAGAAAATAATCATAACCACAACCATCATCACAGTCTTGTCTGTGTCAATCGAAACCAGTGTTTTGTGTTTCAAACCAAATTAATTGGTGTGACTGAGAAATGAATTAGTGCTAATTACTTTTAAAAAGTAGTAATTAATAATGGAATTACTCCTTCATAATTGTAGTTAGTTACCAGGGAAATAAATCAATTAAAGAGAATAAGCTGAAATATGGATACTTTAGTTAAAAAAAACTTAGTTTAAAATATATCAAATGGTGTTTAAGCCCTTTTCACAATATTAAAAAGTACATAAAATATCAAAAATGATTGACAGCATGTCCTGTGACTGCAAGTGTACTCTTAAGAGTTTAAATCACTTAACTTGTTTCTTATCCTTGTTTTTATATAATTTTAAGTGTGTGCATGGTGAGTTTTGGAAACAATACCACCATTCTGCAAAGAGGTGGACACCTGACACTTGTTTACCAATGCAGCGCAGTCGAACGTGTAGGGCACTGATTGAAGTTCCTACTGATGAAGATAATTCAGAGGTGGAGATGGATGGATGATTGGAGGGAAAACCTCCTGTCAAGTCTCTTGCTTTCTCTCTGGCTTCAAATGTGACCCAGTGACCCGTGGAGGTCAGATCATTCTACATGGAGACAACATGAAAGCCCCCTCATGTAGCCCAACTTTCCGCTTTGAAAGTATTAACAGGAGACACTTTCAAAATAAAAGCACTCTCTCCAACCAGAGTAGACTGATGAGCAGGGCTGCCCCTCCCGACATGCAGGACATGTGCGTAGAGCCTAATGATCCATTGGGGGGGCAATTTTGCATTGCAGTACATTGCTTATGCCGGTCCCCAGTGGTGTAATGGTACAGCTGCTGCCTCTTAAAGCGGAACGGGCAGGCTATTTTGCACTAACAATAATTGATTTGGTTTCCCACGTATTCGTATGACTGCAAAACATGCATCTCAAGTGAGGACGTTATTTTCCTCAAATAATCTTTACAAAAACACTTTCTTTTTGAAGTCATATTCCATTTTTAATTAACACCTCGTAATCAGCACTCTGTGTATTAAAATAACCAGAGTTTAAATGCAGATTTGTGGAAAATACATTTTTCTTGCCTAAAAAAAAAAACCAAAAAACTACAGATGGACCTGTAAATGCCTGCATATTTACAACATTTCTCCTCACAGTAATAATAATTTTAAAATGAAGATGATTTCACACATAGGCGTTCCTTCCAAACTGCCTGCATGGCTGTGGCAGATCTTTTTGAAGGCTGCTGGCTGTCTTGCTGTGTTCGCCACGCGTGTGTGCAAATGCTGCAGTGCCGATCGATGAGTGACGGCCTCTGTAAAAAGCAACAAGTCATCATGATTCATCCTCTATGTACACTTTACCTACTTTAATGCTGGTTTTAAGCTGGAGCCACCAATGAAGAAAAGACATGTCTGTTTTATCATACTCTGTCAAAATTGTCCAGTAAGATCAGGCATATGAATGATAAGTTTTATAGCAATTTCTAACCTGACAGGAACCTTTCTCGTGTCTTTCAAGTGTACACAAATACATTTTCATACAATGGAAAGGCGTGTAAGAAGGATTTAAAGACTAATTTGTTACCTAGAACCGGGTCATATTGTTACTCGCCTGACTCTGGAGCCCTCTGACAGGGAGAGACAGAAAATCAAACCTCCTAGGATGCAAAGCACAGACCCTGACCAGCCAATGAAAAGTGCTGCTCCCAGTTCAAACCTGCCAGGGTGAAATTCAGACGGTCGGAAGTCATGATTGGGCTTAAGGTGACTTACAGTACTTGTGGTTGCCGTGATGACCTACTTCTGGGCAACAAAGAGAGGGTCAAAGAAGTTTGTAGTGATTCTGTGAGCATATATGGAGCAGGCGGTCATGCAGCACAGGCCTGTAGAGGAAAGAGGAAATCCCTTCAACAATTACACCTCATGTTTTTTTTTTTTTCTCAGAAAAAAAATTACCACTGAGGATGAAGTGAAAGCCTGCAAGGACTGCCAGACGAGCCTTGGTGGTCTCCGAGCCTCCGACTTTTGTGCACTTCATTCCGAGGAGGGCAAGTATGGCACCAAAGAATCCAAGACATACTGATGTTATCATCAAGCCCCGGCATACCTGGATGTAAGCTTGCAGCCATAGAGACAGAGGACGGACGTGATGGACGTGACAGACTCGTGCTTATCACCAAATCACCTTCTGCTGTCATAGTGTAAAGATTTTCTTGAAAAAGGTCCTGACAGAATATGAACTCACCATCCAGAGCCAGCATGGAAGGAAAGTCCTTGCAGTTGGACACGCCTGTGGAATCAGTCACGCATGTTTTCCACAGATTGGACCAGAAAGTAGCAGTCGTGATGACTGTCCCGTCCACTGAGGATACCTTCCAGTAGTCAGTAGGCAGGGTGGATGACACCAGAATCCATCCAGAGACAGTCAAGAGAAAGGCAACAATTTCTGTTGCCATATTGCTCATTGCTCCACAGGCTTTGGATGCATAGATCAGATCCGAATGTGAAATTTTTGGAGCTTCTTACAAGTGAGACACTCTTGAAGTGACTGAGCAGCTTCGGGTGGGTTGATCCAGGATGAGGTGCATCAGGGGTTGGCGGACACTTGATGTGGAATGACTTTGAGCCTCTATTGAGGTTGGCTGCGATACAATAAGTAGTCTTATGTCATCGCCGCCAGGCTGCAGGCTTGCCCACGTCTCATCACTCCACACAGCATGCATGGGGTGCGCGAGGGAGAAGGAAGTCATTAACTGACAGGATGTGAGGGGGTCTCTAAGACAGAAAGAGCGCATGATGGCGAAGACAGATAGTTAGCTTTTAGGTCAGTCGTTAACAGCGGTCTCTTCTCAGTATACAGCATAGTAGCACCATCAAGTGGCACTCAAATGATGTGCTCATATACGTAGGCCCAGCTTCCATATAGCTGTGATCAGGATGAAAGAATGATAATACAATACCTGAAGCTATAACATGTGCTGGGGATTTGGAGAATCGCCACAGGAAAATGTCGCCTCAACACTTGTTAAACTTGTTTAAATGACTATTTTAATCTGAACAAATAAGTGCTGAGATTGTATGATGATGGACACATGACTGAATATGTTACGTGTGGAAGTATGGAGTGATGTGGGTTGGACAAACATGAGTTTAGAGTGTTATGGCCTCCAGGGGGCGCCAAAGATCACATTGACTGATGTCTTGTTTTTTTTGCATGTTTGTCACACTTCAATGTTTCAGATTATCAAACAATATTAACCAATAACTAACTAATAATAATGATTAAATACATATTTTTATTATTACAGAAAAAATCTACATTGCCCTGTGTGAAAAAGTGATTGCCTGTGTATATTTACTTATTTGTTCTTTTCTAGGGCTGCACGGCGGACGAGTGGTTAGCGCGCAGACCTCACAGCTAGGAGACCAGGGTTCAATTCCACCCTCGGCCATCTCTGTGTGGAGTTTGCATGTTCTCCCCGTGCATGCGTGGGTTTTCTCCAGGTACTCCGGTTTTCCTCCCACATTCCAAAAACATGCTAGGTTAATTGGCGACTCCAAATTGTCCATAGGTATGAATGTGAGTGTAAATGGTTGTTTGTCTATATGTGCCCTGTGATTGGCTGGTGACCAGTGCACTGGTGTACCCCGCCTCTCGCCCGAAGACAGCTGGGATAGGCTCCAGCAACCCCCGCGAACCTTGTGAGGAAAAAGCGGTAGACAATGAATGAATGAATAAAAATATTATTTTCTATTTGTCTGACACCATTAGAGAACCATAGTTTGTTCTCTGCAGTCTGGAGTATGAAGGAGCCTACTCCAGTAGGCTTTGAACGAAAAATGGCTTCTCCATTCCATTCAACCATTGCCCTTAATCAGGGACCTCGGGATTTGGTTTTAGGACCTCCAGATTACAAGTCAAGCTCTACTATAGCTGAACTATACAGCTTCTACAAGACTTAGTATAATGTGTGTACTAAGTGTACCATATAAAATCTCTACGGTGCTATATTGGACCGGTTCTATGTGAGAATTCAGTGCGGTACAGAACTGAAAAGCAGGAGGGGGTTCTAGTTCAGCTGGGTGTTATCTGCATAGCACTGAAATTTGATCATGAATGTATGTTATGGAGGTGAAGAATGTAGCTCATGAAGAAAAGGTACCCCATGAGAAATAGTAGCGATGGCAGCCGGAGAGCTATGATGTGTGTGTTTGATGCCAGTGCAGGAAAAAAGGGCCAAACTGATAATAATGTGCAAACCAGTCTGGTCCCCAGAGGAGGTTATTTGGGAGTTTTAGTGCTGTTTCTGCACATTGAAGGAGGCCGAAACAGATTGACCCATGTTAATAAATTATTGTAAGGTGGAAAGCAATGATAGTTGGAGGAAAACAATATTAAATATTGGAACAAGGTTGCTGTTAGTTAGCATATACAGGGCATCTGTCTCTCTCACACCAACTACCCTCATGTCCTCCTTCACTACATCCATAAACCTCCTCTTTGGTCCTTCTTTACGCCTCCTACCTGGTAGCTCTAAACGCAGCATTCTTCTATAAATATATTTACTATCTCTCCTCTGGACATGTCCGAACCATCTCAGTCTGGCCTCTCTGACTTTATCTCCAAGGCCTCTAACATGTAATGTCCTTTTGATGTACTTGTTCCTGATCCTATCCATCCTGGTCACTCCCAATGAGAACCTCAGCATCCACATCTGTGTCAGGAAGGGAATCCGATGTAAACATTTTGCCAACACAAATATGAAAATCAAAGAAGGTGACAAAAACAGGAATATGGTGTCAGTGTGGTCTTTCGTTGCCACAGTGTCTCTTTGGGAACAATCAGAGATATGAATATAACATATATACATATATGTGTATATATGAATATATGTATATAACAATAAGATATCCAATTTTTCCCATGTGTGGCAACATTTTCATTATAACTTTTCATTACAGCATGTGGATTGGCTGGCCACCAGTCCAGGGTGTACCCCGCCTCTCGCCCGAAGACAGCTGGGATAGGCTCCAGCATCCCCCGCGACCCTCATGAGGAAAAAGCGGTAGAAAATGAATGAATGAATTATAGCATGTGACCACTTAAGACAAATCGCTTGATGTACGTATTCCTCTTGCTATTTGTGTCACAGATACTGGGATCAAGTCCCGGAGGCCACCAAAGAATTACGGAAAATAATATTGGAACAAGGTTGCTGTTAGTTAGCATATACAGTATTTCTGCTTGGTTCTTTTCACTTGTTGTCTTGCTCGTCCTGCGATTGCCCAGTTCTCGTGTTTCCTCCAAATCCGCTTTCACTCTGCCTCATTGTCCTATTAGTCAGTACCGATAGTTTGCTGCTTTGTGTTCAGTCTAAGATTTAACCCAAAAGCTTTTCCCCATATGAGCGTGAATGCACTTAGTCACATTCACAAAATGACTTTACTTTGCTCCATTCTTATGTTTATTTGAACATTTCCGTATGATTTGGCTTTTGTCAAACATTTCCTACAGAATTTCACCTAAATTTTGCACACTGTATTACTCAGTTGATACATAGGAGCATGACAGCCTTTCATGTGCTGTGTTTTTCAGAGAACCTGTCTGACCTAATTTAACAAGGCCAGAAAACATCTAATCAGCATTCCTGAAGAAGAAAATCCGCAGTTTTACTGCCTGTGAAAAGGTTCTGCCGGTTTGGTAAATCTCTCCCTAGCTCAAGCCTTGTTGGTGCCTACACTTGCCGTTGCTAATCAAGTTTTCCAATTGCTAATCAGTTTTCCTTTGTTTGTTTCTTATATTATTTGTTCTGGAAATAATCTTTTTTTTTTAACTCATTCAATCTGAGTCATTATTTAAAAGCCATCCCTCTCAGTAATGGCCCTTTTTGACCATTTTGATTGATTTTTCAAGGCTGTGTTCTAGGGCTATATGTAGTAAACGTACATTTGGTACACAATGTACCAAAAGAAAGATTAGACTCTCATCTTTCATCAGAAAAACTTTGTTTCTACTTTGTTCTTTAGTAATCTGCAATATAAATAGATAAGCTTTTTGTGAAAAGATACATTTCAAGCATGTTGATACAAACTTAGCCATATACAGTATATTTAGACAAAATATCTAAACAACCATGCCACAACATAACACACGAAAAATGTTGTTTTACATGAAACTAACCATTTTGTTACAAATACAACACCATGAATTATACACAATGTTCACACGCTACAGGCTTTTTGACTATTATATGTATTATTATATGTATTTTCCTAATAATTTGAGGACTTTATTCTCATAAAATTTACAACTTTTCTCTTTGGCCGTAATATTAATGACAATCTCCTAATATTTCATCTTTCATCTATTTTTTTGGCCATAAATGGCGCCTGGGCCACACTTTGGATAACCCTGGTTTGATTTCTGAAGCAACTGCACCCTTTAAAAGCGACCTCAGTTCAATATCTTGATGGAGCCAAGAATCTGGTTGATTTGAGAGTGCAGATAGATGAGTTCCTCGTTGCTCTGTGGAGTGTCACGGTGATTTCCAAAACATCAGGGTCACAGCGCTCCACGAGGCTGAAGGAACACGTTGCCATAGCTGCCTTAACATTGATTGGAGGAGCTTGCTATAATGGTGCCGAGATTCTCTTAACAGTTAACACGCCTGGGAGAGAGAAAAAAAAAATGTCACACCACCGGGCATGCAAAAAGCCTCATGAGAAGAACACTGTCCTTGACATGTAAAAGTGGATGTGATCCAGCTCCAATGTTTATAACTTGGCCCAAGAAGGGAAAAATACCACATTTAGTTAGCTTTTATATTGTGACAATATTGCAAATGGTGGATGGCCTTTCTTCAGCTGCGGCTTGATGTGGCTCTGCTGAACACCCATTTATGCTGAACACTGAAATGTGATCCAACACGACGGAGGCGCCCAGCTAAGAAGTGGGTTACACAGAGCATGTGAGCGTTGTTGGCATTGCAACCAAAACACTTCCCCTTGAAGCCTCTCACATGTTTTCAACCACAGATGGTTCACATTATTTCATCCTTAAACAGAACAAAAAGATTATATAGATGGAGTTAGTGTATATATATATATATATATATGGAAGGTGGCTGTAGTGACAAAGAAGAAATCCAAAGGAGTTCTGGTTATGACCGGTTGGTTCACATGAAAGCACTTATAACTTTATGTAACCACATGCTGGCTTTTCCCCTCCAGTTCTTTCCCCAAGATGTCTTAGCTAAAAATCAACACGTGGGTGTCAGGATAATATTTTACCCCAGTTGCACATGCATTGATTTATCATAAAGTCTCCCATAGAGTGAAGGCAGAGTTTACATTACAAGGTTATGTAATGTCGTGAGACTTTGTCACAGACAACTCACGCTTTACTCACATCGCGGGTGCATGGCACATTTCCTCCTATGGATTGTGACACATTTTGTTATCACGAGACAAGGTTTATAGCTGTTCATAAAAGGAAGTGAAGATTTTGTTGAGTAATTTTGATAAAATTATAACTCGTCGCATCCTGAAATCAGGTCAATTTAACACCTTTAATTAAAATGAGTTTGCCTTTGTCATATTTTGCCTATATATATATATATAATTTAAATAGTAATTTAAATTTAAATAATTTAAATAAACAATAATAATCCACTATATATATATAGTGGATTATTATTGTTTATTCAAAATTATTTAAACTATTTGTACAAATTACTGTTTACGCTGTACATTGTTGTCCATATTTGATGTCATCTATTTATTCTCCACATTATTATTATTATTTATTATTATGCGGGAGCCAGGCAACGACATTTCGTTGGCATTTCACTGCTGTGATATAGTGCAATGACAATAAAGAAAGTCTATCTATCTATCTATCTATCTCGTGAATATTATTATATATATTTAGGAATATTGTAAAATGCATGATACTGCTAATCATGTAGAATGCAGGCCTGTATGAGTCATTTATAATCTTACGAAAGAAAAAAAAGAGTCACATCTTGTCGTCTCCAGTCCTCTTTTCACTGCAATTTTATTTATTTTAATTCGTAATTGTAGAAAATAGACATTTTTGGGGTGTTTCTGGTGTTTTTAATCAACATTTTTTGTACAGTGTGGTACACCATATTGTAATATTTAGCCAGTCGCATACAGTCACTTTAAAATGACTTTTATCAATGACTTTTCAAATGTCCCTGTCATTGAATTTGCTGTTTGTTGGCAGCCAATGACGTGCAAACAGAGTTAAAAGAGTGAGCCAATAGGCGGTCGCTCCTTTCCACCAATCAGGTGCCATTGTGGGCGGAACTAAAAAGACGTCACTTTAGTACAGTAATGATGTAAAAGCAAGGTTTAGTTTACCCTCGCGTACGTAACACACGCAGGGATCAGAGATTATCACAAAACATGTGCCGACATCAACTCTAGCTTTAAATCTTCAGGGCGCGAAGTCGCTGGAAACGCTGATTCCGGGTCGGACACGATGGAAAAAGGCAATAATGTCAAGACGAACCCGGCAGCGTCGGCGAATATCCTGTCCAAGATATTTTTCTGGTAAGAAGGCGAAACACACCGGAGGGCAGACTGGGGGGGTTAATCAGTGTCTCCAACACACTGAAAATCACTTTTAAGTATCTTTAGGTCTTTATGAGTCATATGCAGGTTGGCACCCAAACGTGACGGAAAGTTTCGTAACAATAGGGCGAGTAAACATTTTGGAAACCTTGAGTTTGGTTTCCTGTTGCTGTTGCTGATACACCTACCATACATGCTAACTTTATTTATAAATCCGTAACAGTGCCGCACAACAACGAATATATAAAGTAATAAAATATATAGTTATAAAAGACAAGAAACAATTGTTCTTAAATGTAATAAAACAAACATTTAACCAGTGGTGTTGGTGTCAAAGTCCATTTGTTAAGACATATTGTGATCCTCAGGTGGCTGAATCCTCTCTTCCGTATTGGATACAAGCGCAGGCTGGAGGAGGATGATATGTACCCGGTGTTGGTGGAGGACAGCTCGGAGACATTGGGCCAGGAGCTGCAGAGGTACAATCACAACCACGTTGTTCGTTCATTTTCGACCGCTTTTCCTCACGAGGGTCGCGGAGGGTGCTGGAGCCTATCCCAGCTGTCTTTGGGCGAGAGGCGGGGTACACCCTGGACTGGTCGCCAGCCAATCACAGGGCACATATAGACAAACAACCATTCACACTCACATTCATACCTATGGACAATTTGGAGTCGCTAATTAACCTAGCATGTTTTTGGAATGTGGGAGGAAACCGGAGTACCCGGAGAAAACACACGCATGCACGGGGAGAACATGCAAACTCCACACAGACAGGGTGGAATTGAACCCTGGTCTCTTAGCTGTGAGATCTGCACGCTAACCACTAGACCACCACTTTGTGTTCCAATAAAATAGTAGAAATTGGTTGCAATAACAGTTTAACATTAGTTATTTTCAGAGACTACTATTGAAGCCTACTATTCCATTATCAAAACACATCCATCCAACACATGGCTATTTGCAGTCATGTGAATGCAATATTATTTTGCCACAATCAAATGCATATGCATTCTTTTTAGAGAGTACTGCAATTGCATTGTCTAAGGCAAATTAACAACCCATGTGAGGGTGCAAAGATTGCTACCATGACTGTGCAAATACAGTGTGGTGTAAAATGTGATGTTAAATAGTAAACAGTGTTTGGTTAATGACTCACTTTTAGTCTTGACCATCCCTATTGGAGAACTGTGTTTTATTTCATTCCAGGACACTTTCTAAGTAAAGCCTGTGCACTGTGTGAAGCATTTGATTGCCGTTGTAATGTAATTAGATGTGAAGCTGTTAACCGTGAAGAGCCAGTGCCATAATGTTTATAATTGCAATTCCTCGCCATGTCATAATGACACAAGGCTGCTTGTGTTCTGGTGGCTGTGCAAAAGGGGATTTCTCCACCAATTCATTGTTTGCAGGCGCATTTTAAATGCGTATAAAAGTGTGGTGTCTTGGCTTGCATCAACTGATACTGTAATGTTATTCCACTGCAGATAACCTGAGGGAAAATATGGATTCCGGGTTGTCCGCCTTTGCCACTAGCGTATAGATGTTTTGAGCATACAACACAGGTCACAGTAACAGTATTTTCATTTTCAACATGACCAAAAATCGCTAAAACCCCAATAATAATACAATGGAAAATCCTGTATTTAATAGAGACAAAGAAAGTGGTCAGCATTTTGATAAAGAAGATGACAAAACTCTTTATCTTTCGGGTTTTCCCTTCAGGGGTCGCCACAGCAAATCAATCTCCTCCATTCAACCCTGTCATCTGCACCAACTACCCTCATGTCCTCCTTCAGTACATCCATAAACCTCCTACCTGGCAGCTCTAAACGCATCATTCTTCTACCAATATATTCACTATCTCTCCTCTGGACATGTCCGAACCATCTCAGTCTGGCCTCTCTAACTTTATCTCCAAGGCCTCTAACATGTAATGTCCCTCTGATGTACTCGTTCCTGATCCTATCCATCCTGGTCACTCCCAATGAGAACCTCAGCATCCACATTTCTGTGTCAGGAAGGGCATCCGACGTAAACATTTTGCCAACACAAATATGAAAGTCAAAGGCGGTGACAAAAGACATGACAAAAACAGGAAGATGGTGTCAGTGTGGTGTTTCGTTGCCACATTGTGTCTTTGGGAACAATCAGAGATATGAATATAACATATATACATATATATGAATATATGTATATAACAATATGATATCCTACCTGCCTGGTAGTGTCTCCAGTTCTTCCCATGTGTGGCAATGTTTTCATTATAAATTTTCATTATAGCATGTGACCACATAAGACGAATCGCTTGATTTACCCCTCTTGCTATTTGTGTCACAGATACTGGGATCATGAAGTCCAGGAGGCCACCAAACAGTTACGGAAGCCACAACTCAGTCAGGTCATCATTAGGTGTTACTGGAAGCCATACGCAGTGCTGGGAATCTTCACCCTAATTGAGGTCAGTATTGACTGTTATCCAGCTAAAACTGCTGTAAAATTATTCAGGAAGTATAACTATTGTGAGAAAATAACACCTTTTTACATGTTAAGTAAAGTAAGAGAAAGTTACTGCCTTCACTTTATCTTCATTTCCTTCTCCATGTCAGGAGGTGATAAAAGTGATCCAGCCGGTCATCCTCGGGAAGATGATCCACTACTTTGAGGATTATGACCCAAACGATCAAACAGCCCTTAACAATTCCCTCGGCTACGCAGCCGGGTTGTCGATCTGCACCATCGGCCTGGCGTTGCTGCACCACTTATATTTCTTCCACGTCCAGCGAGTGGGAATGAAGATCAGAGTGGCCATGTGTCACATGATCTATAAAAAAGTGGGTAGGCGCTGTTATGAGAGAATGATGTTTCTAAGCCTGTATGCACAAAGCTCTCAGAAAGCTCCTCACTTTCTGAAAGCAACTCTGAGCAATGAGGGGACAGAATTTGTTTATCTTAGTGAGGAGGTGTGGTTGACCCGGTTGCTAGGTATGACGCAGTCTTCTAAGAGCTGTGATTGGTTGTTACAAAAAGAAGGAAATACACTGAAAGAAAGGAAAAATGTGCTCCACACTCCTTGTAATAAATGGACTGTAAAATCAATATATTATTGATGATATTATTATATTATATATTGTGCTTTGTTATTTTTTTCCTAATCTCAAACGTTTGATCTGTGTTTTTTTCACTAGGCTTTGTGCCTCAGTAGTTCCGCCATGGGAAAGACCACCACAGGCCAGATTGTGAATCTGCTCTCAAATGACGTCAATAAGTTTGATGAGGTATACAAGTCATGAGTTATTAATAGTTACAGGTGTTGACCGTGTGAAAAAGTTTTTGCCCCCTTCCGCATTTTATTTTTGCATGTTTGTCACACTACAATATTGAACTCAAAATGCATATTTTAAAATCAAACTTGTTATTATTAAGGGTGAAAAAAAAATCCAAAGGAGCAGATGGCTACGCGATTGAGACTTAAGCCCGTTTCATACTTGCGGCATCCGCGAGGTCCACACAGTTTCGTGCAGCAAATATTAAGGACCTTGCGGATGCGGCAAGTATGAAACAGGCTTAACAGGCTTAATACAGCCTTACACACATAGAACATTCGATTCCACCCTTCTGCAGTCTGCGCGCCAATTGAGAGACTGATTTATGGTTTATAATAGTTTATTTATTTATAGTAAGAGATTCTGCTCTGACACCAAAGCAGCTGAACTTTTACCTGTAAGTATTGTGTACTTTCTTAAATATTGTGGTCTCTTACTTTGTTGTTGTTCTCTTACTGCTCGTTTGTTTTGGTGAGTTGAATGCTCTCGCTAATTCAAATTAAGGCAGAGATGTCAGCAAATTTGTCCGCACACTCCTCTAGAGTTATGATCACAAGCTATGCTCAGGAATATTCCCGAAAGCATCCTTTCCTTGTGTTCAGTTGTGTCGTCATTGACTAATATTTAAATTTGCTTGCTGATCTGAAGCATTTATGTGTGGCAAACGTGCAATAAAAAAATTCAGGAAGGGGGCAAACAATTTTTCACACCCCTTGTATTATGTAGAGAGATGCTCGTGTGCAGTAACTTTGTTGTTGATACCTAGTATTGTTGTTTGGAACAAAGCCTATGACTAATTGTTTGACTTCACACTGTCTGGATACCTGCATTTTGATCTAATTGGTTGTCTGCAACAGGTGACAATCTTCTTACACTTCCTGTGGGTGGGGCCCCTGCAGGCAGCAGCGGTGGTGGGGCTTCTTTGGCAGGAGATCGGGCCGTCGTGCCTGGCAGGCATGGTGGTCCTCATGTTCCTGATGCCTATGCAGACCTTGTTTGGCAGGCTCTTTTCCAAATTCAGGTAGCAGCTGGGATTTCTTGTTAATTCCACAAAAATACATATATATACAATATACACAATATTGATCAAATTTAAATAAATACACATTTTAAATAATGCAAAAAAATAATACAATAAAATGTTTAAACATAATACTTAAAAGACTAGGGGATTTGGTGAAGATTATTGTGTAGAAGTTATTCTACACAAGATTAAAGGGCAACTCCATATTATAGGAATAAATATAAAATAACAGAATAAAAGGGAACAACAGGAAGTGTATATTATGTTTATTTCTTTTATTTGGTAATTAAATACAAGCTGTCAATTGAGGTCAAGTATCCACTACGCAGTCCAGCAGGAGTGGCGCTCCACCTCCGTACCGCTGTGCAATATAGATCTGAAAGCTGTAAAAACCCCTCCACAGTGCAATCTGAGCAGCAACACAGGCAAGAAAGCAAAGCTTAGCCACACCCCTTCATTGCCTTGCAACACATCGCCTTCCTGGCAAAAGACGCATGGCTGTCCAGGGGGTCCATCTGTGGACCGTGGCTCATTGCAGAATTAAACCAAAACCCAAACATTGTTTTTATTATTATATTATATAATATTATTAGATTATTTTATATTCATATATTATTTTATCATATTTTTTTTATTACAGTATATTATTGTACTTTTTAAGTCCTTCTTTATGCAACCCTGGAGCAGTGACATAGCGACAGCATGACACTGAAACTGATTAAAGGGACTGTCAAAATTGCTTTTTTGTTAAAAACAAAACAAACTAAAAAATATATATATAATAAAATAAATATTTACCACCTTTAACTGTCTGAAAACCAAAAAACTATTTTGTTCACATCTGCACTGGAATTTGCCTTGCTATTTATTCTCACATTATTGTGTGTGTGTGTTTCTGTTTTTTTGATCGTATTTCATTCATTTTCATTCTCCCTCTCATCTGCAGGAGTAAGACGGCCATTCTAACTGACAGCAGGATCCGAACAATGAACGAGGTGGTGTCTGGGATAAGGATAATAAAGATGTATGCCTGGGAGAAACCCTTTGCTGCTCTGGTGTCGGATGTCAGAAGGTAAAGAGAAAAGAACGGTACCTTACAGTTGCTTCTTGCCCAAAGTCAGCTGGAGGCTCCAGCCTACTCCCGTGACCCTAGTGGGGGACAAGCGGCAGAAAACCGGGTTTCGGTAGACAACCCTATCCCTTTGTGTACTCAACCACTACATTCATTACATTTGCACACTCACATGTGATCTAATACAAGAGCTGCATCAAAAAACATCTATGCTAAAACAATAATGTAATATTAAGTGTTATTTTAACAATGTTTATTGCTGTAGGCTTCGCATATTTTGGTTACCAAATGACAATAATGTAATTGCCCGTGACCCTAATAAAGACACGGAGTATAGACAATGGGTGGAATTTCACTTATAGTTCAGTGTAGGCTTCTGTGTGCATTGTGCGAATAACATTGACTTGTCTCAGACCTCGCTAGCCGCATTACAGTCATTTTTCATAGTTTATTATTTTTACCTAAAGTAAACAAAAGGGATTGTTAGACACTCACCACAATTCAATGGCCTGCTTGTATTAAAAAAAAAAAAAAGCAGTTATCGGTCATTGCACGGAACAAAAACAATTAACCACCAAAACAAAACCTTACCACAGATAGCCAACGTCATTTATTATTATTTTAGTAAAGACAGATTTTGTATACAGCTTTTGTATTGGATGAAATTGTGCAAATGTACCCTTCCTTATACAGTCATCCTGTCTCATTACCGTCTTTCAGTTTGAGTCATGTGGCTTTTCATTTCTTTGTTCCTCTTTCCCATCACCATTTTCATTATCATCAGTATCATATTCCTCCATTCTCTGTAGGAAGGAGATCTCCCAGATCATGATGAGCTCGTACTTGCGTGGCCTCAACATGGCCTCCTTCTTCTGTGCCAGCAAGATAATTGTCTTCATCACCTTCACCCTCTATGTCCTGCTGGGGAACAAAATCACAGCCAGTCGTGTCTTTGTGACCGTGTCCCTGTACACAGCAGTGCGTCTCACCGTCTCACTCTTCTTTCCCAATGCCATTGAGAAGCTGTTTGAGGGCCGTGTGAGCATCCGCAGGATCCAGGTCCGTCACTGTTTAACCCTGAATATGTGAATTGTACCCCCAGCCCCAATTTGAGCAGTAAAGTCATTCATGGAGTTCTGTCTGAATTTTAGTTGATAGTGAGAAATTTCAACTGTAACCCTCTACAATATTTGTCTCATATGATTCATCTTTATGGTCTAGGAGTTCTTGTTGCTGGAGGAGATGACAAAGATTAGCACTACTTTACCCATGGCCGAGAAGAAAGATTGCGCCATTGAGATCCAAGACCTGACGTGCTACTGGGAGAAGGTTAGAATTCTCAGCCAGAACGTTTGAACCGCGGCATTGACTCAAATTGTGTGGTTCTACAAACTTGACTACTTCTATTAATGAAATTTATGTAATGAACTATATTTAGGTTTCAAGTGTATTGTTATTGTAAGTTTGAATCTTGGTTTTAGTTTCCATCCACTGTGTACATGATTTCATATTATTCTGTATGCCACAGAGTCTGGATGCTCCATGTCTGCAAAACGTCTCACTCACACTGACTGAAAATCAGCTGTTGGCAGTCATTGGACCAGTAGGAGCAGGAAAGGTAAAGGAATCCACTGGTTGGGTGCAAGGAGGTGTCGTTTTGGTGTAATGGGTGACTTCTCTATCCACCCAGTCCTCTCTACTGAGCTCGATCCTGGGAGAGCTTCCACCTGAAAAGGGGGCGATGAAGGTCAAAGGTCAGCTGACCTACGCTGCCCAGCAGCCCTGGGTGTTTCCCGGAACCATCCGCAGCAACATCCTATTTGGGAAGGAGATGGACCCGCTCATGTACGAGCGAGTCATCAGGGCTTGTGCCCTAAAGCGGGTAAGCAAGTGAAGAGGCTTGTAAACATGTTGAGACACGTTAGAAGGAGCCTCAAAATAGTCTTCCCAACTATGAGAAAAACATTGCGTGTTTGCATTAGTGCACATTTCCTGTGTTTTGCGGCTTTGAGTCAAACACTAAAATACATAATGACTATGTTGATGCTACTTGCTTGTGAAGGATCTCGAGTTGCTCCCAGATGGTGACCTAACGCTCATTGGGGATCGAGGCGCCACACTCAGCGGGGGTCAGAAGGCTCGTGTCAACCTGGCCAGGTATTATTTGTCAAACACAGAAATAATCATTTGTCGTGATTCCCATTGTTACCGCTTCAGAATTCCCTTCAAGTTAAAAAATGTCTACCTATTGTCACCAAAGCTGCAATTCAATGCAATTTGTGCATCTCCAGGGCTGTGTATCAGGATGCTGATATTTACCTCCTGGATGATCCTCTTAGTGCTGTGGATGCTGAAGTTGGAAGGCACCTCTTTGAACAGTAAGAGAGTAAATCAAATGACATGAATTCATGAAATGAATTAACAGCATTAATTAAGTAATGGCATTAATACCCAAATGAGGGATTGTTCAGTCTGTCCCGCTAGTGCTGTCAGGTTTATTTTCATCCACATACTCAGGCCAGTGTGAATATGAAAATGTCGCACTAAAGATGAAAAGCTGATGGAATGTGGTTCAAGTATGACAGGAAGAGGTGCGGCGCTGGCCATGAACCCGCTAACAATAGCTTTTCCTGTCATAAAACAAGTAGAGTTGATTTTGGTGCTGCAGATAAATTAGGTTTTGATCATTACTTGTTGACCCAGGTGCATCTGTGGACTGCTGAAGCGCAAACCTCGCATCCTGGTTACCCACCAACTACAGTACCTGAAGGCAGCAAACCAGATAGTGGTCCTCAAGGAGGTGGGTGCATTCAAATGTAAACAAGAAGTCACAAGTTACACATTGGGAAAGGCTAACTGCTGAAATTTGGTACATTTTGTACTTGTGGATGTACTCCGATACATTGTGTTAACAGGTTAATAAGTCAAGGCAGTAAGTTACCGATAAACTGGGAGGAAAGGCCAGAAAAATATAAGCAAAAGCATAGCGAAGAGTGTAAAACAGATATTAGCGGTCGCCACACTGGCCTTTTTTTTTCCTGTCCTGACATGTATTTGTATGTACAAGTAAATACCTGACACGACACACATACTATATATGTTTATTTAAGGGTCACATGGTGGCCCAGGGGACATATGCAGAGCTACAGCAGTCCGGGGTGGATTTCACCTCACTGCTGAAAAAGGACGAAGAAGAGGAGGCCCAGCATTCTCCCAAAGACCTTTCATCCCGCAAGCGGACTTTGTCCCAGAACTCGGTGTGGTCTCAGACCTCCTCCGTGCACTCACTCCAGGATGGAGAACATTTAGCGGTTTGTACATTGATTGTGTTTGCAGTAAAAGATAAATCTGTGAAATTCTTCATTGGGATGCTGCTCCTTCCCTTCCTAGCCTGAGCCGGTCCAGACACTTGTAGAGGAGAGTCGTGCAGAGGGATCCATTGGAATGAAACTGTACATGAAGTACTTGCGAGCCGGTGCCAGCATTTTCATTCTGCTTGTTCTGTTGCTCCTGAACATTCTAGCTCAGGTAAGCCAACCAATAATTGAATATAATTCATGTGGCCTGCCCATCTACATTTACTAAGTTCAATTATTCTGACTTGGATATAATATGTTTGTTTTCCTGTCCTTGTATTTAACACCAAGCATATTTTCTTTTATGTTATGCTGAGCTGCTGCTATCTTCTTCTCACAGTTGCTTGTCAATACCCTGGTCGCTGCTCCACTTTTTTTTTTTCCAGAGTCAATGCTATGATCTTAACTCAGTTTCCCATCTTGACGCCAGTCCAGTTTCTCCTCTTTAGCTCCTCTTTTCCTTTCGGCAGAATCTCCCAGGTAAATGTATTCATTGATTTCCTCAATCTTGTTACATTTCACAATTAGAGACTCCTGGGGTGCAGGTGGGTTCATCTCTGCGCAACGTACTTTGCTAGCTTCTGCAAGGACGGTCTTTGAACTTCTTTTCCACTTCACTGAGCCATTCTCCAATGACCGCAATGTCATCTGCATCTGTACATTGTCTTGACAGTCTTTTCTTGAAGAAAGTATTTGATTATCAGCTTGTTATTAATTGCAAATCCTTTTTCACCCATTTCATTCCTGAATCCTGATCCAAAGTTTCCAGTGACTTCCTCCTTTCTACCCTTCTTGGATCCAGTCTGTGTGTTGAAGTTACCTATTGCCATGTTGTACTGAGTTCCTTGTATAGTTTGTCTACTTCTTCACCATCAGAAGTTGGCATTGGAGCATAGACCTGGATTATATAAAGGGGTATTTGGGGTTTATTGACATGAAATTGTGTATGACATCCCCATCAGCAGTGTAGTGCATAAACAGTGACTGACCTCCCAGAGTTCTAAAAAATACACTGACTTTGTATTTTGCAGGTGGCATACATTGTGCAGGACTGGTGGCTGGCTTACTGGTAGGTGGGCTCATGTGTGAAGACTTTAAACATTGTGACAAAAAAAGCTTGTCATTTTCATTTACAAAATATTAAATAATAAGTAGTGTTGCAATTAGTAGCTCTGTAATTAGTCACAGAATGTTAGACACTCAACATTGACATAAATTATCAGTTGGAATTTGGCATCTATAAGAGCTCAGTCATTCCAAAACAATGTATACAATGTGCAACATTAGTTATACAACATGTTTACCTGAGATGACTTCATCAGGGCTGATGAGCAAGTCAAACTGGAAACCACTGGCCAGAATGCCACTGGGCAAAATGTTACTGACAAACTGGAGGCAAAAGAACTGGACCTTAACTTCTACTTGGGCATTTACGGAGGTGACGTGGACATTATTTTTACTTCTTGCACATGTGGCCACTCTGCTTTTTGCAATACTACAAAGTGTGACATGTCTCTGCTGATGTTTTGCAGGATTGACAGCAGCCACTGTAATTTTTGGCTTTATGAGGACTTTGCTCATGTTCAACGTGCTGGTGAGATGTACACAGGCACTGCACAACAGCATGTTCACAGCCATCATCCGCACCCATGTGCGCTTCTTTGACGTCAACCCCATTGGTGAGAGTCAATGAAGGAGAGAATGTTTGTCTTGTTTGTGGATGCTATGGAAAGTTTAACATGTTCGTAGCTTTCCTTGACGCTTGAGACATTGGTGGAAATTAGGGGTGAAAGGTATGGATAAATAGCAAAATTGTTGCTGCGATTACTGTATTTTCTGGACTATAGGTCGCCCTGTGACTATATATATAAAAAATATATATATAAATTATATATTATATCATTTTTATTATATTATTATTATATATAAATTATAAATTGTTCTAAATTATATAAATTGTTGCTGTGATTACCGTATTTTCCGGACTATAAGTCGCCCTGTGACTATATATATATAAAAAATATATATATAAATTATATATTATATTATTTTTATTATATTATTATTAGAAATTATAAATAAATTATATATAAATTATAAATTGTTATAAATTATATAAATTGTTGCTGCGATTACCGTATTTTCCGGACTATGAGTCGCCCTGTGACTATATATATAAAATATATATATTATTAAATATAATATATAAATATATATATATATTTATTTATAAATATATATATATATATTGTAAATATATATATATATATATATATATATATATATATATATATAGTCTAGAGGGCTAAAAAAATACAAATAAAAAAAAATATATATATATGTATATATATTTTATTTTTATTTTTTTTGATGAGAGGCGCTCTAGACGTGTTCCAGTTTCTGCTACTCCCATCACTCAAGTTTATTTATAGAGCACTATTCGTACACAAGGTACGGTTATAGTCATAGTAAAAGACATTATTCCCGTGATTTTGGCAATGTTTTCAAGGTAGGAAAAAGCTGATGATGTTATTGATTTTGAAAAATGTGGTAATCGGTTTCGGTAATTGATATGAACCAAATGAGAAACAGTTGGCGGTTTGGTCCACAACATATCATAAAAGTGTCCAAAATGTTGATGATTGTTTCCCAAAGCAGATGTGTGTGAATATCTTGTTTTGCCTAAAACACAAACAGGCCTGCTTTCATTGATGTTGAAGGAAATAAAGAGAGGCTGAATCAGAGGATATTTACATTTTTTTAAAGATGAATACCACAATACTTGCAGAATATTTGGATAATCAATTGTATTTCTTGGTGTAAATATTTTTTTTGCCCTGTTTGACCCCAGGCAGAGTTTTAAACCGGTTTTCCAAGGACATTGGCCAGCTGGATTCCAGCATGCCTTGGACCATTGTGGACTTCATTCAGGTATCATTATTTTCATAGTCTTTTTGTTTTTTTGCGTGTGTAGGTGTGGGGGTTTGTTGTGAATGTTGTCAGGCTGCTCTATCATGCTGATCTACTTTGTTTATCAGTGGTATGTGAGCAATGCTCTCATTTTTGTCAAATGTTTTTGCACACTGTGAATCAGAGCCAAGTGCTGTTGTGTCTACTCGTCGCTAAGTGTTGGTCCGTTTTTTTTTTTCTTTGTCTTTCATTTACTTCTCTATTTTTATTTGCATGTGTTTGATTGTCCAACCCACTGTTTACTGGAATACAAACACCTTAATTTCATTGTTAGGCAACAATGCACAAACTGTTTAAGTAGTTTTTCTAAATATATCGGTGTTTGCGCTTCTCAGGTCTTTCTACAAATCGTTGGTGTGATTGCCGTGGCGGCGGGCGTGATCCCCTGGATCCTCGTCCCTGTGTTTCCGCTCCTCATCGTCTTCCTCTTCCTGCGCCGCTACTTCCTTCAGACCTCCAGAGACATCAAACGACTCGAATCCACGAGTGAGTGTCCACCGTATCTAGTATCCTGGTGGCGTGTGTGCGCTTCTTTGCAAGTTTAAAGTTGTTCTCTCTTCCTGCCTTATAGCTCGGAGTCCAGTTTTCTCGCACCTGTCTTCCTCTCTCCAGGGCCTGTGGACGATCCGAGCTTTTGGGGCGGAGGGTCGCTTCCAAAAGGCCTTCGATGCACATCAAGATCTGCACTCAGGTTGTTAAATGAGTCTGTTTTTGTGTTTCAGTTTGCGTACAGAGCACAAATAATGGCAATTATTACCTACTGTATGTGTCTCAAAAAGCCGCCTGGTTCCTGTTCCTGACCACGTCTCGCTGGTTTGCCGTACGTCTTGACGGCATGTGTTCCATCTTTGTGACAATCACCACATTTGGATGCCTCCTGCTCCGAGACCGTAAGATTAGTTTTGTTTGTTCTGGATCTTTGAGTAGATTAGATGATGGTATTGGTAACATGCGTTTATCCTGTCAGAGCTGGATGCCGGCTCTGTGGGTTTGGCGTTGAGCTATGCGATCACTCTGATGGGCATGTTCCAGTGGGGGGTCCGACAGAGTGCTGAGGTGGAGAACATGGTATGCAAATATTTCAGTAAACACAACCAGTAATGTTGAGCTGGCTCAGACACACTGATATGATATCAACAGATGACGTCAGTGGAGAGGGTGGTGGAGTACACTCAACTGGAAAGTGAAGCCCCTTGGTATACCCAAAAACGTCCTCCCCCCGAGTGGCCCAGAAAAGGACTCGTGACCTTTGACGGAGTCAGCTTCTCCTACAGCAATAATGGTCCCAAAGTTCTGCATAACTTAAAAGTGACTTTCCTACCCAGGGAGAAGGTCAGATGGGTTTCTGGTCATGTATGCCATGATACAAGGTCACTGTTCCTCCAAACATCTTATGTGGAATTTTACTGACATCAGGTGGGCATTGTTGGTCGAACGGGTGCTGGGAAGAGCTCCTTGGTGTCAACACTATTCCGCCTGGCTGAGCCTCAAGGAAACGTCTACATTGACGGAGTGTTGACCTCTGAACTAGGCCTCCATGACGTGCGTCAGAGGATGTCTATCATTCCCCAGGTAAATAACAGATGGCCTCCATGCTGGAACTGTCATGAAGAAGTGATGACCTTAGGTCTTGATTAGCTCTCCGTTTGGAGAATAATCCCATAGAGCAGAGAGAGAGACTTGGAAAGAATACCTTTTAATTCTTCATTAGTAAAGAAAATGATAGCACAACTCTGCCATCTGGTGGACCTTTTGACTCAATTGGGCGGTTCAAGCAATTAAATATAGTAAATATTTGTTCTCATTTTCCTTCCTTTTTCCTTGACACAGCCTTCGAAGCTTGAGGGTTCTTTGATTTGGATAACATTTTCAGGAATTGTCGGAAATGGGATATGGAAGACCTGATTCAATTTAGGGTGTGACCCAATGTTTCTACATTTTCCACTATTACCTACCACTACTTCCACATTTCTCAACCGATACAGACCGTTTCAAAGTCCAAATTCTCAACTCATTATGGACATTTAGCCTTCCCAGTGCATTGCAATATAATGCTTGATGTTAGCATGTTAATATTAACATTGCTGGCATGCTAACACCAGCATTGCTAACATTCGCATACCAGCATTTTTAGCAGTGATCATGGGTAGACACTTAGCACAATCATGTTAGGTGTTAGTATGCTAACATTAGCATGTTAACATTGCTAGCATGTTAACATTGACATTGTATCATTTTTATATTTAGACACAAATATAAAAACTTTACTATCATGCTAGGTGTTAGCATGTTAATATTAACATTGCTGGCATGTTAACACCAGCATTGCTAACATTCGCATACCAGCATTTTTAGCAATGATCATGGGTAGACACTTAGCACAATCATGTTAGGTGTTAGTATGCTAACATTAGCATGTTAACATTGCTAGCATGTTAACATTGACATTGTATCATTTTTATATTTAGACACAAATATAAAAACTACTATCATGCTAGGTGTTAGCATGTTAATATTAACATTGCTGGCATGTTAACACCAGCATTGCTAACATTCGCATACCAGCATTTTTAGCAATGATCATGGGTAGACACTTAGCACAATCATCTTAGGTGTTAGTATGCTAACATTAGCATGTTAACATTGCTAGCATGTTAACATTGACATTGTATCATTTTTATATTTAGACACAAATATAAAAACTTTACTATCATGCTAGGTGTTAGCATGTTAATATTAACATTGCTGGCATGTTAACACCAGCATTGCTAACATTCGCATACCAGCATTTTTTGCGATGGTCATGGGTAGACACTTAGCACAATCATCTTAGGTGTTAGTATGCTAACATTAGCATGTTAACATTGCTAGCATGTTAACATTGACATTGTATCATTTTTATATTTAGACACAAATATAAAAAGTTTACTATCATGCTAAGTGTTAGCATGTTAATATTAACATTGCTGGCATGCTAACACCAGCATTGCTAACATTCGCATACCAGCATTTTTAGCAGTGATCATGGGTAGACACTTAGCACAATCATGTTAGGTGTTAGTATGCTAACATTAGCATGTTAACATTGCTAGCATGTTAACATTGACATTGTATCATTTTTATATTTAGACACAAATATAAAAACTTTACTATCATGCTAGGTGTTAGCATGTTAATATTAACATTGCTGGCATGTTAACACCAGCATTGCTAACATTCGCATACCAGCATTTTTAGCAATGATCATGGGTAGACACTTAGCACAATCATGTTAGGTGTTAGTATGCTAACATTAGCATGTTAACATTGCTAGCATGTTAACATTGACATTGTATCATTTTTATATTTAGACACAAATATAAAAACTACTATCATGCTAGGTGTTAGCATGTTAATATTAACATTGCTGGCATGTTAACACCAGCATTGCTAACATTCGCATACCAGCATTTTTAGCAATGATCATGGGTAGACACTTAGCACAATCATCTTAGGTGTTAGTATGCTAACATTAGCATGTTAACATTGCTAGCATGTTAACATTGACATTGTATCATTTTTATATTTAGACACAAATATAAAAACTTTACTATCATGCTAGGTGTTAGCATGTTAATATTAACATTGCTGGCATGTTAACACCAGCATTGCTAACATTCGCATACCAGCATTTTTTGCGATGGTCATGGGTAGACACTTAGCACAATCATCTTAGGTGTTAGTATGCTAACATTAGCATGTTAACATTGCTAGCATGTTAACATTGACATTGTATCATTTTTATATTTAGACACAAATATAAAAAGTTTACTATCATGCTAAGTGTTAGCATGTTAATATTAACATTGCTGGCATGCTAACACCAGCATTGCTAACATTCGCATACCAGCATTTTTAGCGATGACCATAGGTAGACACTTAGCACAATCATGTTAGGTGTTAGTATGCTAACATTAGCATGTTAACATTGCTAGCATGTTAACATTGACATTGTATCATTTTTATATTTAGACACAAATATAAAAACTTTACTATCATGCTAGGTGTTAGCATGTTAATATTAACATTGCTGGCATGTTAACACCAGCATTGCTAACATTCGCATACCAGCATTTTTTGCGATGGTCATGGGTAGACACTTAGCACAATCATCTTAGGTGTTAGTATGCTAACATTAGCATGTTAACATTGCTGGCATGTTAACATTGACATTTTATCATTTTTATATTTAGACACAAATATAAAAAGTTTACTATCATGCTAGGTGTTAGCATGTTAATATTAACATTGCTGGCATGCTAACACCAGCATTGCTAACATTCGCATACCAGCATTTTTAGCGATGACCATGGGTAGACACTTAGCACAATCATGTTAGGTGTTAGTATGCTAACATTAGCATGTTAACATTGCTAGCATGTTAACATTGCTAGCATGTTAACATTGACATTGTATCATTTTTATATTTAGACACAAATATAAAAACTTTACTATCATGCTAGGTGTTAGCATGTTAATATTAACATTGCTGGCATGTTAACACCAGCATTGCTAACATTCGCATACCAGCATTTTTAGCAATGATCATGGGTAGACACTTAGCACAATCATGTTAGGTGTTAGTATGCTAACATTAGCATGTTAACATTGCTAGCATGTTAACATTGACATTGTATCATTTTTATATTTAGACACAAATATAAAAAGTTTACTATCATGCTAGGTGTTAGCATGCTACCATTAGCATAGTAAATTTTTTTACCAATTTTCATAGGTAGACACAAACGTTTATGCTACCTATTAGCGTGCTAATGTTAAAATTGTTAAGTGATGACCTTAGGTCTTGATTAGCTCTCCGTTGCCAACATGCGCATTTTTATGTGTTGATTAACAAACAAGTGTGAATACATTTGTGTGTGGTGACTTTGTTGTTTGTCACTCTGTTCCACAGGACCCAGTTCTCTTTACAGGCTCCATGAGAAAGAACCTAGACCCTTTCAACCAGCATACAGACGAGGAACTGTGGAACTCTCTGCAAGAGGTAGAAGCAGACACAGTTGTGTAGCATGTCACATTCCAAAGACTGGGCACGTCTTTGGAGAATAATCCCATAGTGTTAAAGTCACAACTGTGGACACATGTGACTGCACAGTGAAGAATTTATTTAAGAATGTTTTGCCCATGTGACCCGCAGGTCCAACTGAAGGGCCTAGTGGAAGAGCTTCCTGGAAAACTGGAAACTGTTCTGGCAGAGTCGGGCTCCAACTTCAGCGTGGGCCAAAGACAGCTGGTGTGTCTGGCCAGAGCTATCCTGAGGAAGAACCGCATCCTCATTATTGACGAGGCCACTGCCAACGTGGACCCAAGGTGCTGGCAAAGCTCGAGTAATGTTCAGTTCAGCTTTGGAGTAAATCTGAAGTTACGATGTTTACTTAGCATCGTCAAGCGTAGCGAAGCATACAACAAAGGGGAGCCATTTTTAGACTCATGACAATGTCAATGCAATGAAATGTTTATCTGAATGACCCACTTTAATAAGCTATGGCATCACGGCCATTGAACATGTTTACAGGACTGACGAGTTGATCCAGAGAACTATTCGAGAAAAGTTCAAGGAATGCACTGTGCTCACCATCGCTCATCGTCTCAACACCATCATCGACAGCGACCGCATACTGGTGCTCCCTTTTTCCACATTCATTCAACTCATATCTACCCATGGTTACATTCAGCACTCATTACTAATTCCAT
Source organism: Doryrhamphus excisus (assembly GCF_037039965.1). Classification (NCBI taxonomy): domain Eukaryota; kingdom Metazoa; phylum Chordata; class Actinopteri; order Syngnathiformes; family Syngnathidae; genus Doryrhamphus; species Doryrhamphus excisus. Next base: position 7,204,150 of record NC_136371.1, on the reverse strand, counting down.
TGCCTGCAGGTCCTAGATGCAGGGCGAATCCATGCCTATGACGAGCCGTACACGTTGCTCCAGGAACCTACGTCAATCTTCTATAAAATGGTGCAACAGACTGGTAAGCAGGAGGCGGCGGCCCTGCTGGACGCTGCTAAAAAGGCAAGTCTGTGTTCATTGTCCATGGCGGGTGCCAGTCCAGTTCCTCTTCATTACAAGGAAAACCTAACACTGCATACTTGCATTGCAGGCTTATGACACCAGAAGTCGACCCAATATTGGTAATGGGCTGATGGAAGGGGACGGAAATGTAGTCGTCTTTGAGACGGCTCTATGAGCTGTTCACTACGTTGCTGTACAAACTATATGATATGCATGTATTTATTTTGCATACTTGTTGATTTTTCACACATTAAATTGTTGCCTTATTTTCAATTTACTGTCACTCTGAATTATTTGTCATTTGTGAGCCAATGGTCAAGGGTATAAGAGTTGCAGAATGAATGCAGGCAGTTGTTGAGCTAGTTTTACAGTAAGTGAACCCGCCACAGATGAACAAAGTGTTAGTGCTTTTGCAGAATAAATGCAGGTAGTTAAACTAGTTTTAAAGTAAGTGAGCGTGTCACACATGAACACACTGGAAACCAGATCCAAACTGGCAATCATTGAATGGCTCATTGCTGGTTGAGCAGAGAGAGAGACTTGGAAAGAATACCTTTTAATTCTTCATTAGTAAAGAAAATGATAGCACAACTCTGCCATCTGGTGGACTTTTTGGGCGGTTCAAGCAATTAAATATAGTAAATATTTGTTCTCCTTTTCCTTCCTTTTTCCTCTACACAGCCTTGGAAGCTTGATGGTTCTTTGATTTGGATAACATTTTCAGGAATTGTTGGAAATGGCATATGGAAGACCTGATTCAATTTGGGGTGTGACCCAAGTTTCTTCCACATTTCTCAACCGATACAGACGGTTTCAAAGTCCAAATTCTCAACTCATTGTGGACATTTAGTGCATTGTGCTATAATTCTTGATGCTAGCATGTTAATTTTAACATTGCTGGCATGCTAACACCAGCATTGCTAACATGCTAACATTCGCATACCAGCATTTTTAGCGATGATCCTGGGTAGATACACTTAGCACGATCATGTTAGGTGTTATTATGCTAACATTAGCATGTTAACATTGTAGTATTTTTATATTTAGACACAAATATAAAAACTTCACTATCATGCTAGGTGTTAGCATGCTAACATTAGCATAGTAAATTTTTTACCAATTTTCATAGGTAGACACAAACGCTTATGCAACCTGTTAGCGTGCTAATGTTAAAATTGTTAACATGCTAACGTTGGCAGGTGTTACATGTTAACATGTTAATGTTAGCATAGCAGCGTTTCTAGCCGTTTTCATAGGTCGACACTTAGCATTATTATGCTATGTGGTAGCATTGCTAGTTTGCTAACATTGGCATAGTAGTATTTTGAACTATTTTCATAGGTAGACTATTATATAAACGTTTAGCACTATCGTCCTAGGTGTTAGCATGCTAATATTAGCTTGTATGGCAGAGGTCTGCACTCTACAATGCTTTTCTAGTTGCAACATATACTGTATTATCTCTGTCCTTAATTGTGTCATATTCTGCTATTATAACATCTAAAAAGGAAAGTGCGCAAAGAGCAGACGTCCTCACAAAGTAGTGTACAAAAATATGGAAATAAAAAGGCTTGCTATAGAGTCCAGCTCATCTCACCATGAGGTAACAAACAATAAAAGAGTCATAACTTTTATTTCACTTTCGGATGAGACTGTATTTACGGTAGTTAGTGCAAGCTACACAGTCATTTCATGAATGTTGATGAGATGTTTGGGAACCCTTTAATCGCACCTTTTGTAGCAGGGCTACAATTCCATTACACAAAGAGTTCAGAAAATTATTAAAAAATTGTGTTCACGGATTGTGAATTTGTCAAATATTGGATCCTCTCTGTGGTTGTGTTAAGAAAACATGAGTGGGAGTTTGGGTGCCTGTTGGAGATATGCATGGCAGGAGGCATACAGTATTTTAAGGACTAAATGCAGCAGGCTGAAGACGGGCATTCAGTATTTGTGCATCCTCCATCACAAGCCTTTACTCCACACCTTTCATGAACTCCAGGAACTCTGTGAACAGAGAGAACACAGGAAATCAAACACTTCATTTCATATTGGTGTGTAATTACTGTACAGTTAAAATAAAGCATTAGTAACTACCAGCGACTGTTCACTTTAAAGCTTTTTGTTCAATATCAATTTTAATACAAAAATGTACACAATTGTGCTCCAAAAAGTCACTTTAAGAATATGTAACAGTAACACAATTAAGCCAAACGTGAATTTAAAAAAAAGAAAAACAATTAGCGACTAACACTCAAAATTACAAGTGCGCCTGAACGCCTCGTAGTGCAAGGAGACAGGGGCAAGTTGGTCCTTGCTCTGTGTGCATCATATCCACAAATAAGTAAGTTTGAATAATTACTTTGTGTATTTCATCGTGAAGATTCCTTTTCTATTGGCGTTCCAGTTAATCCCCGCACGATGTAGAAGTAAGAACCTGTCACTGTGGAGATGTTTTAGATCAGGGGTTTCAAACACGCAGCCCGCACACTAGTTTGAGGCCCCCGCCTTGATATGAAATGTTAATGTTAGTGCGGCCCGCGCAAGTTTGATTAATTTGAAAATTATTATGTTTAATGTTCATGTTAAAGGTTAAATAACTGTTAATAGTTATCCTCCCTATCTGTGTGGAAGTGGTAAGTTTTGGGCTATTTAAGTTTAAAGGAAATAACTTGAAGGCTACCGTTTAGGTCGCTAGCTCTCTAGTTTGCGAGTTAGCATGTGTCTCAAGACCCTGCAGTTGCGCAATATGTTGTAAATAAAAAGAGTATAAATGTGACTATAGTCGTGTTTTGTCATGTCTACAGGGCTCTAATAATGCTTTGTTCATTTTAATCTGAAAAAAATAATTTGTCTACCCACCAACTATATGTGGTTTCTTAAGTTTTTATTATTTTCCGTTTTATTATTATTATTATATTTATTTATTACTGATTGATTGATTTTTTTATTCTTGATTTGTTTATTTATTTTTCATCTTATTTTGTGTAGAAAAATAAAAAGTAAGATATTTGAGAACAGTGGAATGTTTTATCAGAGCTTTTATTGTAGAAAATTGGAACCAAAGCAAAGTTTTTTTTATTTTTTTGTTTTTAATAAATGCGTTTTGGGTTTTTTTTTGGAAAACCTGATGCGGCCCAGTCTCACCCAGACCCGAGCTCCAGTGGCCCCCAAGTAAATTGAGTTTGAGACCCCTGTTTTAGATACTATTAAGAAGGGGGATCACAACGAGCAAACTGCGGTCGGTGCTGCTCAAACTTTTTCTAAAATGGTGCATTCAGGTGCATCACATAACTCCCAGAACACAAAGCACAAGTTGCATTCAGGGATACTTGTAAATCACATCAAACAGTAGGTGATATTTACAAAACCAACCTTTTGCATAGGTGTGTCTTAGGCTGGCCACAATTAAAGGCCACAGTAAAATACAGTTTTACATGTGCAGTGAGTATGAGGGCGAAGCAAGAACTGGGATGTTTTCAACTTCCGGGGAATATATTTTTTTAGATTTCTGACTTTTGAATACAATTTTTGGAAAAGGCCCAAAAATAAAGCATCCATTAAATACTGTACCGTCATAATCTATTTTGCCGTCATTGTTTTTGTCTCCATCTTTCATCAGCTCCTCGATGTCGTCTTCAGTGATGGATTCTCCAGTGGACTCCAGCATGGACTTCAGCTCCTCCAGGTCTATGTAGCCATCTCCATTCCTTAACAGAACATAAACAACTCATATCAGTAACTTTTAATTCCAGATGAGCTACACTGAGGTATATGGTAGTATTTTCTATGGTATTCGTATTTCCTGTTTGTTAAGATCATTTGAAAACATACTTATCAAACATGCGGAAAAGTTCAGCCAACTCCTCTTCTGATTTTCCTTTGCTCTCCTCCTTCATGCAGCGGACCATCATCACCAAGAACTCATCAAAGTCCACTGTACCGCTGCCTGTGATAGACGTATTACATTTAATTTTCATCATCCGAAGAAACTGCAGTATCATCAAAGATACTATTTATACTATACATTAGCATAGTACATTTTTTACCAATTTTCATAGGTAGACACAAACGCTTATGCTACCTATTAGCGGGCCAATGTTAAAATTGTTAACATGCTAACGTTGGCATGGTAGCATTTTTAACCATTTTCAGAGCTAGACACTTGTATAAACACTAAACACACAGGTGTTACATGTTAACATGTTAATGTTAGCATAGCAGCGTTTCTAGAAGTTTTCATAGGTCGACACTTAGCATTATTATGCTATGTGGTAGCATTGCTAGTTTGCTAACATTGGCATAGTAGTGTTTTGAGCTGTTTTCATAGGTAGACTATTATATAAACGTTATAGTCTTTGCAGTATCATGCAAAAACTTTATGTACTATTTGCACTACTATATATGAAGAGCTTGCAACCAAAAGGCGCTAAATCCAATTTTCACTAAGTTGCATGTTTTTCATGAGTTTAATAGACCTCTGTCATGTGTATCCAAATTACATATTTTGGTCTTGAAATCATTTTTAAAAATATGAAAAAAGTGATATGAAATTTATGCTTTCAACCAAAAGGAGCTAAATCCCTTTCTTTATTCTTTATTCTGATTGGCCCAAGTTTCCCATCTATTGATAATCTGACCAATCAGAGAGAAGAATACAATTGGCACTGCACATACAGAAAGCCAGTATCAGTGCGCATCCTGTTTTGTTTGTGTACATTAAGTACACGTATGATAGTTACAGTATGTTATGCAATTCAGGAGAACACAAATTGTGTTTTTACAGTATTCTGTAACATGGAAGTTTTTTTTTTGCCATAAAAGGCATGTCTCTACCTTGACACCTCCAACTTTCATGAGAAACATTATTTTACTTGTACTAAAAAACATACAATGTAAAGAGTTTGTAATGAGATGACTTTTGTCACTGTCACCTTCATGGTGCAGTCAAATATGAAATTTTTATTAATTTAATTAATAATAATTATTCTGTATTGTATGTTGAGAATGGCTTCTGTGTTGTAATTATTTTATTAGCATAGCACATTAAAGCACCTTACATTCTTTTACAACAACGCCATTGAAGAAGTTAAAGGTGACTTCAAATTTATTTCAGCCAAAAGGCGCTAAATCCATCATTTCAGCCAAAAGGCGCTAAATCCGAAAAAAAATAATTAAAAAAAATATATAAAATACACGGTGTGTGCAGGATTTTTATAGCATGCATTTTTATGACCTATATTGATAGCTCTTTCATTTGAAATATAGACTTGATGGCCAAATAGATTAATATGTGCGTAGTTAAAAATCATTGATTTTCTTGAAATCAGTCAAAATGGATTTAGCGCCTTTTGGTTGAAAGCTCTTCATATATATTGTGTACATACCATCTTCATCCACCTCATCAATCATCTCCTGCAGTTCTTCAGGGGTGGGATTTTGCCCCAGCATCCTCATCACCTTCCCCAACTCCTTGGTGCTGATGCAGCCATCCTCTGCATCTTGGATGAAGATGTCGAAGGCAGCTTTGAATTCTGGAAGAAGGGTGCTGATAAGTAGGTGGCAAGTAATTAAGATGATTTTTTTTGTGCAGGAAGAACTTTTGTTGTGTAATTTGAGAGCTTGGCATGTTATTGCAAAGTTACTGCAATACTCATGTTACTTCTATTGTGCACAAACAAGTTTTAATCTGCGATAATCAGAGGGTGCAGGGAGCCACTTTGGGCCTCGGGGCAATAGCAAAAAAAATCAGCCAAGACCCACAAATATCCCCCAGGCCGCACTTTGGACACCCATTCATGTCAGTGGACTGTGTCCTGTGATTTACAGAAAATATTGAATAATTGTCCTAGCATCCGCAAGGCGGACGAGTGGTTAGCGTGCAGACCTCACAGCTAGGAGACCTGAGTTCAATCCCACCCTCGGCCATCTCTGTATGGGGTTTGAATGCGTGGGTTTTCTCCGGGTACTCCGGTTTCCTCCCACATTCCAAAAACATGCTAGGTTAATTGGCGACTCCAAATTGTCCATAGATATGAATGTGAGTGTGAATGGTTGTTTGTCTATATGTGCCCTGTGATTGGCTGGCGACCAGTCCAGGGGTGTACCCCGCCTCTCGCCCGAAGACAGCTGGGATAGGCTCCAGCACCCCCTGCGACACTCGTGAGGATAAGCGGTAGAAAATGAATGAATGAATGAATAATCAGAGGGTGCAGGATCATCAGCCAAGACCCACAAATATCCCCTAGGCCGCACTTTGGACACCCATTCATGTCAGTGGACTGTGTCCTGTGATTGACAGAAAATATTGAATAATTGTCCTAACATCCGCAAGGCGGTCGAGTGGTTAGCGTGCAGACCTCACAGCTAGGAGACCTGAGTTCAATCCCACCCTCGGCCATCTTTGTGTGGAGTTTGCATGTTGCATGCGTGGGTTTTCTCCGGTTTCCTCCCGCATTCCAAAAACATGCTAGGTTAATTGGCAACTCCAAATTGTCCATAGGTATGAATGTGAGTGTGAATGGTTGTTTGTCTATATGTGCCCTGTGATTGGCTGGCAATCAGGCGGGGTGTACCTCACCCGAAGACAGCTGTGATAGGCTCCAGCACCCCTGCGACCCTCGTGAGGATAAGCGGTAGAAAATGAATGAATGAATGTCCTAGCATGCATTATTCTGGCTATAAACCAGTTACTGTTGACACATGCTGTATGCATGCATATGTCTCTCATATGATTGTGGATTTTTTTTTTCAATTATTCACATTTAGTAGGTGTGTGTAGTGATTTTAAACCCACTACTTGTGTACTCCAATGAAAAAGTGTTAGTTGCTTACCATTCTTTTGCTCCTCCGTCAAGTTTTCAACCTAAAGGGAAGAATAATGCAGAAGATCAAACCGTACCGCTACACAATAGACGCTAAGCATTATGAGTGATACTGTATATCACGTAGCTGTCGCCACTTACTATTCCTGTTGTTGGGTGAGTGTGCTGGATTGATTGTTATGGAGTTATGTGTATGTGTATGTATGTGCAAGGGTTAGGAGCGCCATCAGCTGTTCCTTTTATATCTATTGTTGCACAGGGGGGTTTAACCCTGGCTGCCATTTATGTGGTGGCACATATTATAAGGGAAGCAATATTTCTGCAGAAACATCCTTATTTATTCATCTGTAAATCAAATACAGGCACAGCTGGAGTGTCATAAATGTACAGTATGTAAATGTATATCTAAGTATCTCCAACTAATCCAGTATGTGTACTTTTTAACCTATGGCTGTCCACTGACTTGACATTGAAAGGGCCAAACGGTCACAATGGCTCCATGCACTGTACACATAAGATATACACATACACATACACATACACATTCAGTTCAATGCATGCATCACAGGTTTGACTCTCAATGATATACACATACACATACACATACACATTCAGTTCAATGCATGCATCACAGGTTTGACTCTCAATGTGAAGTATTCACAGTATTACCAGTGTGTACTTACGGCTGCTTTATATACGTCATCCATTGCTTCTGGTCCTTGCTGCTGCCTCTGACAAAATGCAGGACTGGTGCAGCCTTCAGCACTTGGACTTCAGGACTATGGCATTAAAAAAAGCGTATGAGCCATCCCACAAAACTGAAGAGTGGTGGGGGGGAGGGGCTGATTGACAGAAACAGAGAGTAAAATAAGGGCCCTATAAATAGGAAACAAAAGAAGCCACCTATCAAAAGGGGGACATTGCAGCCTTGGTGGATTTACATACTGTCTTTGGGTTTGGCTGACATGGTTTTAAGGGTCATATTTACATACTATGCCTGCAAGGGCCATGAGAGAAAATAATATTGTATCTAGGTAATGTCAAGCTAGGGTAGGGGGGGGATTTCAACATCATGGCTGTTACTATATAAATGATAATTACAGTTGAAATTTGAACCCGCTAAAATAGTTTGGAAGTTTAAACTTAATACATCCTTTTTCTATTACTCCTCCCCTTTCACAGGACACATTCATTCATTCATTTTCTACCGTTTTTTCCTCACGAGGGTCGCAGGGGTGCTGGAGCCTATCCCAGCTGTCTTCGGGCGAGAGGCGGGGTACACCCTGGACTGGTCGCCAGCCAATCACAGGACAAACAACCATTCACACTCACATTCATACCTATGGACAATTTGGAGTTGCTAATTAACCTAGCATGTTTTTGGAATGTGGGAGGAAACCGGAGTACCCGGAGAAAACCCACGCATGCACGGGGAGAACATGCAAACTCCACACAGAGATGGCCGAGGGTGGAATTGAACCCTAGTCTCCTAGCTGTGACTTGACCGCCTCGACCGCCGTGCCGCCCAGGACACATTCATTCATTCATTTTCTACCGCTTTTTCCTCATGAGGGTCGCAGGGAGTGCTGGAGCCCATCCCAGCTGTCTGGTCGCCAGCCAATCACAGGGCACATACAGACAAACAACCATTCACACTCACATTCATACCTATGGACAATTTGGAGTCGCCAATTAACCTAGCATGTTTTTGGAATGTGGGAGGAAACCGGAGTACCCGGAGAAAACCCACACATGCACGGGGAGAACATGCAAACTCCACACAGAGATGGTGGAATTGAACCCTGGTGTAGCTGTGAGGTCTGCGCGCTTACCACCCGACCGCCGTCCCGCCCAGGACACATTCATACTCACATAATTAAGAGCAGGGGTTTCAAGGTATCTTTTGTGGCCCCTGACTTGACATCCAAGTTTAGTGAGGCCCAAGCACCCTTTATGACACTGTGAGCTCTGTTGAGTAACGACCCCCTGCCGTTTCCGAGGTGTTTACAAGCTCATTTGGCTGCTGTTTGCCCAAATACCGCAAAGAGCAACTTCCTGTAAAGAAGCTCAAGTGCCTATGCTCACCATTTCTAGCATTTATAACAACACTCGGTGCTAGGAAACTCCCTCAATTTTAAAATCAATAAAGGATGAATTTAAAATTGTAATTCACCAGAATCCCCAGTGAGTGGAGCAACTGTGCTTTTTATCCACTCGCATCAACACATGGACACACTTACTACTAAAACTTTTCATACAGTGAATAGCATAATTAGTGCTGTCAAGAGATTTTTTTTAATGAGAAATTAATTAATCATAATCTGTAGTTAATTAATGTAATTAATCTGTTGTTTTATCCTCCCCTAAAAATTGCAGAGTGAAGCCCTCACTTTGAGATGTTTTCATTTAAATTCATTACTTATTGTGGTGGAACAATATCATAATAATAACCCCCCAAAAAGTGGACTTTTAAAGGCATTTATTGTTTTTAACAGATTTGAACAGATGCATACTATTTACATTGTATTTGAGACGAGTCCAAAGTGCCATTCATTGGACCAACAACTCTCACATTTTTATGTTTCCTCTCCGCTACTCACCGCGCCCTCCCAACTGCAATGCACCTATGACGTGATGCTAAACAAGCCCAAAGACAATGACAGCCAATCAATGTTCACTTCAGAGAGTGACTGTTATATATATGACAAATTTTCTTAGTTCTTATTTTCTTAATCCTGTATATTATTAATATGTCCAAATGCTGGCATTAAAAATAGATCCACAGATGCAGAGAGCTATTTTAAATGTGTCATGTCCTTGACTGGAAATAGTAGTCCTCTGACAGTAGGGTGTAGTAATGTAATCTACATTTAGCCCTGTTTTCGGTGGAAGGATGGTAATGGTTTTATAAATAGTTTAGTCCCATTACACAATTCATGTTCTGCCCTGGTGTTGCATGGGTAGCCCTGTGTCAGCTGAGATATAGGCTCCAGTTCCATCAAGCAATAGAAAATGGATGGATGGATGGTATAAGCCAATGTTATCAATGCATTTACCAAACTACTTCATTATGAAAATGATTAATATACTTGTTATTGATAGTCTTCGATCTTTTGAACATATACCTTTAGGACTCAGGGGAAATGCGGCGGAAAGAAAGGTAATTACACCCTTAAAAGTAAAATATTCCTTAATAATTTGTAATATAGAGTCGTATTATGTACCTGAAAATGTGGTTATTTAAATAAAAAAATCTTCATAGTACCCATTAATAATATTTGATTAAAAATTTCAGTAATATAATCATTAATAGCGGCAGCTTTTTGTTCTAGATCCTGATATTCCCCTGATGTCCAATAGATGGCAGTAATCTTCTTTTAAACTATTTGTTGACAGCCAATTGAATCTGAGGAATGAGAATAGGGGCCAGAAAGAGATAAGTAGTAATAAAGAAAAACATTTTTTAAAGCAAAATTAACAATTCTGAAGCGCTCTTCACGTTCCAAAGCCTTAAAGCTCGTCACAACTTTAAATAGTGTAACAATTGATTTTTAATGTTCACTTTGATTTGGTTTTACTTGTGTATATAAAATAATTGATTTACAAATTATAATGTGTTATTCTTTACATATATTTTTTTCGATATTGTAGGCCTATTGTTTTTGTGAATGTCAATAAAGTTGTATTACTCAAAGAAGAGGCGGAGGATGAGAGCAAAGAATGCAAAGGCTAGGGAGGAAATGAACGTACTGTAAACAGGAAGTACTTTCATTTTATCCTAAAGTCCAGGTGGTGTCTGCTGAAGGGCCTAAAAAGCAGCGAACCAAGCTTCATTCCTGGTAAATAGGCGCCGTACCACAAAGTAAGAGTCTTGCAACGTTTATAATTATTCATCATTATGTAGTAACCCAAAAAGCATTCCTCTGTCCACGAAGAAACCTCGCAAGATGACGTGTCTCGCTAGTTTAGCGTTAGCCGTGTCGGTGTATTTACGGTGTTATAACTCCCTTCGAGCTGCAAAGATGGTTAAATACAATGTTTAGTCAAAGAAGCGAACACAATGCATTCCGGCTATCCACTTGACGTGAAATAACTATTTGCTAGCTTAGTAGCAACGGCTATGTTAGCTTGGATCCGCAACAAACCAACACGCAGGTCACCAGCATGACCAATAAATGCACGATTTTGTATTTTATTCCACTTATTCCACTTTAAAGTGTCTTTTCCGTGAGGTCAGTTGTTGAGTGTTTGTTACATAAAAGCAACTATACTACAACTTTTTTTGCGAACTATATTGTTAGGCCAATTCTGTTAATTGTCTCGGTGCCGTTTATTGCCAGTGCAGTAACACGTATGCATGCTTTACGTTGTGTTATAAAGGTTCTACTTACTGAAAATGTCTTCAGCATTAGGCGAAGGACGTTGGTTGGGTGATGTCGTTGTTGTATGCAGTGATGATTGATTTGATGATTACAGATTGTAACAAAACCCCATATTAAACTGTAATCTGAAAATAAACTGCTAAAACCCCCGTAGACTTTTACTGGTCTCTTAGTTCAACTCCTGAATCACAAAAACTTATGCACAACATTCTGATTCAATGTGGGGGAAACAATAAAGAGGCTAATACCACTCCATTTGTTGTGTTTATTGGTCTAAAGTCCATTACATTAGGGCCCAAACCTCCATTGCCATCACAAGCATTTAAATACAGCAAACGCAAACGTGGAAAGGTGACTATTGTAATAACTCCATTGGTACTGTTGTGTATTGTCACGTGATAATGTGTGTAAAATAAATGTGTATGTGTTCCACTCCTAGTCATAAGGTGGAGCAGAAGACAGCAGGAGTTGCCGTTTTTTGACCTCTTCCTTGTACCATTTGGTCCCTGAGATGACATCACAGCAGCCTCAACTCCACGGTGGGGCTCTTCATCACCAGGTTGCCCACAATGACTCAGCACAGCAAGCCCAGCCTCATTTTCAGGCTCATCCACTTGACTCAAACCAGAGCAGCGCCACGGCTGGCCGTACGGACAACAGAGCTCTTCCACGCCGGCCGGGATGTTCCAATTTGGCGACAACTAGTGGAGTTTCTGCCTGTTTTGTGAACTCCAACGTATCCAGAGGATCAAGGAGTTTTGAGCCTTGGCCTGAGGAGGCGGTGGACAGGTCACATGGTCTGAACTCTCTACACCGCATGTTTGACATAGTTGGAGCCCAACTCACACATCGGGACGTTAGAGTACTGTCTTTTTTGTTTGTGGATGTGATTGATGAGTATGAGCGTGGCGGCATCCGGAGTGGAAGGGATTTCTTGTTGGCCCTGGAGCGCCAGGGTCGCTGTGACGAGACCAACTTTCAACACGTGCTCCAGCTTCTGAGGATTATCACTCGCCATGACCTGTTGCCTTATGTCACGCTTAAGAAACGCCAGGCCGGTGAGTGTACTTTAGTGGTCTTATTTCGCAAATAATCTTGAACAATACCTTTGTGTAATCTTGCTGTGGCGTTGGGGGGTGCTAACTCACATAAACGTATTGATTTATAGGTGTTTGTTCCATTCCATGCAGCTTTAGACGTAAGAATGTGCTAGAGATGAGTGTAATAGTACAGGGAATCCACGATACAGTCCGTGCCAAGGTCATGTTTATTTTATTTTTAGTACAGTTTCTTACCTGAAGTGCAGTCGTGCAAAGAACTCTTCTCATCGCTACTGATGAGGGAGGTAAAGCGATCAAAAACAGATGATCCGCACCTTGACGTCATGGCCACTATGCATGGGTTCCAGCAGGCACTGTAGCTGAAGAAATCCACAGCCGCAGCCAACACATATGGGTGGAGCCGTGCAGCTGTTGTTGCCTATACTGTCTGATATACATTTTGTCCTATGCTCACATTACGTCTAAGGGGGGGGGCTTTTTGCCAGCCTGGGGAGACACCCGCGTGCACACACAAGCTGCACAATGTATTGCAAAAGCGCTACCCATAAAGGTGCTTTGTCCCAAATAGCACACAGTTTTACTGCAACCCGAGTAAGTGCGCCTTAGAACACGCACTGGCGCTTTAAACACATATTCATTGTGCATCTAATATCACACTATTGTGATGAGATGGTGCCTTATAATTACATAATCGATGATTAATCGATCACCCAATTAATTCACTAATATTTTGGTCATCAATTCATTCATTCATTTTCTACCGCTTTTTCCTCACAAGGGTTCCGGGGGCTGCTGGAGCCTATCCCAGCTGTCTTGGGGCAAGAGGCGGGGTACACCCTGGACTGGTCGCCAGCCAATCACAGGGCACATATAGACAAACAACCATTCACACTCACATTCATACCTATGGACAATTTGGTGTCCCCAATTAACCTAGCATGTTTTTGGAATGTGGGAGGAAACCGGAGTACCCGGAGAAAACCCACACATGCACGGGGAGAACATGCAAACTCCACACAGAGATGGCCGAGGGTGGAATTGAACACAGGTCTCCTAGCTGTGAGGTCTGCGCGCTAACCACCATTGATGACCAGGGTGATCAATTAATGATTTAAATATGTAAATATCTTCTGATTTCGGCCTGTGAAATGTGAATATTCTTTAATCCCCTTACTCATCCATGAAAGCAGACCTATTATGTTTGTGTTTTAATCAAAATAATACATTCACACACATCAGCTTTGACTGGAAAAGAGTGATGAGCATTCACATATTTTGAAAGAAAAATCCTTGCATCGGTTAAACTTTTACTTTGGCTTCTTGGGTGAGGTATCCTGCCTAAAAAGCTTATGCACTGTACAAACTAGAGACCACTGGTGGAATGGTAATGGTGGAAAAGAAGCTGAAGAGGGCAGTAGTGACAGATGTAGCAACCCCATGTCGTTCAGTAGTGGAAGCTGGGATTACATTGCTTTATCCCTTCCTTCAATATGACATATTGAGCTTGTATAAATGTAAATGTTGTAGTGTAATGAAACTATTATCAACACCAGTTGTTTGTCAGTGTGCCCAGATCCTGTTGACAAGTACCTGGAAGAGACATCGGTGCGCTACATTTCACCTAGAGGAGCCATGAAGAGCAGGGATAGTGCTCCTCACAGAATGGCAGGTAGGTCTCCGTGTGCACGCACCGCAAGGTTCTGTTTCCATCATCCTCCGAAGAAAAAGAGGCGATTGTGTTCTGTCAGAGACATATTTATTAAGATAAGACATGCCTTTATTAGTCCCACAAGGGGACATTCTCGATTTCAGATGGGTTGGTTTGGTTGTTGTCACAGCCCCCAGTTAGGTCTTTGTTCTGTCCCATCAGGACCCTATGTTGGCCCATCCCGGGTGAAACCAGCTCCTCCTGCACCTAACGGCATGTGGAAGAGAAGCCAGTCTTCGGCCGACTTCAGAGAGAAGCAAACTTGTGGTATGAAGGATCTTTCGCTGTCATTTTTGAAGATGTACAGTTGGTCCCATAGGACATACAGTAGACCTGATCTGTTCCAGGATCAAACCATAGCCATTGTAAGGCCTTCTGGGCCTGCCAGGAGGTAGGCCGTGTGTGGAATAAATTAAAACAGACCGTTTTGGAAATACATCTGGAATAGGTGCAGATTCCGGAAGTTGTAGAAAGAGTTCTATGTGCGTTATTGTGTGTAGCTGCTCTGTAGGAGTCCACAACTCAATACAAAGGGCCAAAAATGAGTATAATAGGTCCCCTTCAACTGTACAAGGTTTTAAGTCACTTCACGATGTGGTGTTGGTGTCCATGGAAGTGAGGAGAAGGCAGCTGACTTCACGCACTATGCTTTTAAACATTCTAATTGTTGCACAACCATTCGGATTTGAAAGCATCGTCTTGTGCGATGTCACAGGACACATCAGCAGATATCATGAGGCTTCAGATTTTTATATGGCATTGTTGAGACTCGACCACAGGACGATACAAGGGATGGAGAAGTGAGGAGAAAGGATGAAAACCATAGAAGTAGAACTACACATACAGTAGCTACATGTAGCATCTGGTCTTGCTGCTCAGCACAATACATGCAATTGATAAAATAATATATGTTTATATTTATACAGTGCAAATGGACTGGCAAATGTTATGTGCAATATTGTCCAAAAACCTAGGTCAAATTTTGGTGAACATTTGAAGAATTGTAATTGGAACTTTGTAACTATCTTCTTCAGATATCCGCTTGCGTGTTCGCGCCGAATACTGCCAGCACGACTCGGCCCTCCAGGGCAACATCTTTTCCAACAAACAAGAAGCGGTGGAGCGACAGTTTGAGCGCTTCAACCAAGCCAACACCATCCTCAAATCTCGTGACTTGGGCTCCATCATCTGTGACATCAAGTTCTCTGAGCTCACCTACCTGGATGCTTTCTGGAGAGACTACATCAATGGATCATTGTTAGAGGCCCTGAAGGGAGTTTTCATCACAGATTCTCTTAAGCAGGCTGTAGGCCACGAGGCGATAAAACTGTTGGTCAACGTGGATGAGGAGGATTACCAGGCGGGCCGACGCAGACTTCTTTGTAATTTAGTGACAAGTGGAGATCCTCCCGGAGGTAGTAAAGTCTGTGTGTCTTAGACATTATCCCAAAGTGGAAGGAATAAAACTGTGCCTCCCCATGGGGAATAGATTTGAGATGAGGACGTTGCACATGAGATGCTTGTCTGAAATGTGTGTATGTGTCTGGAAGTGAAGAAAATGTCCAACAATCCCATTGATTCCTTTAGAGCAATGGCTGGAGGATAGTTGGCACCCCGACGTATAGCATGCAAGGTGACGGGGGACTGCGCCAGCGAGAAGAAGTACAGTAAGTGATGCAAACACTTTAACATTCAATTTAATAGGAATGGGTTCATTTTCTTTGAAAGAAGGAAAATGCATTGTGGTTTTATTCCTGCACAGAAAAAAAGGCTCAATGCTGTCAACTTTTTGCTTTTTTTTCATTTAATTTATTTTTCCAGCTCATATTGGTTGTATTAACCCATTAAGAGCGTGTTTTTGTATGTTCTGTAAAGCACCCATTTTAGTAGCCCCCCAACCCGGCCCCCTTGTTTCCCGTGTGTTTTTATCGCACCTCATCTGTTTATGACCATGTTGTAGTGGATCGTATTTGGCCACTGACCTGTCAATGTCCTTTTTAGATCTTTTATCCTACATAGCAGTCATTCATGACCAGTGTTTTAAATGCATAGAGCCTCGTTTCCAGTAGGACAAAGGATAAGGCCCTTGTTATTAATGCTTGTGATGCAATACAAACAATTGTCAAAGATTCCTTGATCTAATTTGCCATCTAAAATCATTGGACCAGTGCATTAGTCCGCCAAGGTATTTAGTTGGACAGTGGTCCGTTAACCTTTTATGTTTTCCAGTTGAATAAAGTTATTTGATATTATTTGTCATTAGAGTCAAATAGATTCAAAGTTCATTCAAATTGGACTGAAACTAGTAGTGGAAGTGAACATGGTTTCATTAAAATCACAGAATTTTGACAAAGGCATGTGCAGTCATTGGGAATCACCCGAAAGATGGATGCACATGACGGCAAAAGAAATTATGATGTGCAGCGCTAGAAGGCAGGAGACCCCCATCAGTCTTCATTGAGGGAAATATTTAATGTACCGTATTGACTGAGGTTACGTTTTCCCCGTAGTACCGTGTGTGTGACTATTGTTTCAATTCAGGACAAAAAGATAGGAAAATTCCAAGGACCCGAAAAATACAGATGTGGTGACAACTTACCAGGGAGGCTCAGTGTCATTTCTTTTGTTATTTAATTATCTCATAATTTTAAGTAGTGATAATCATTGTGGAGACATATGCACACATGAATGCATTTAGTGAAATTCAGTTTTTATTAAATAATCAAAGCCAAGTATAATTAAAATGTGTACAAAACGTCATTCATTGCTGTTCAAGAAAAAGCATGTATTTCCAAAAACACACTAAAAATATTTTGCCAGGGCTTTATATAGATAAAATATGAACATACATGCTTTTTGTTGGACAGTGACATGACATAATGAAACAACATCAGGATGAATAAAAAAAAAAAAGCCACAGATGAGATGATTTGTCCATCCTAATCCTCATTTATATGACTCTTTGTTCCTTGGCCTGAATAGAAACATTGCAATAGTGCCGTACGTTTGACTCAAATGACAACATTTGATGAATCTTATTTAAAAACACCTGACTTTTCTTGTCAAGTTGACAATATGTTACAAAGATATACAATTTTTCTTACATTAATCAGTGAGTTGTATGAAAATGGAACGGCCTGAAAAAAAATGGTGTGTTTGTATCACACTCGCAATCATAGTTGATTTTTGTTATGAGATGACGATAATTCAAAAGGTGTTTATAAAACATGCATAACTGACACCACATTCATTTGCACTTTTAGTGGCAGATTCCAAATTCCAGTTTTGTTAAACTAATTCATTTGAAGAATAAAAATAAACCAACCTATTCAGTGAATAAATTAAAACATGATTGAAAACATACTTCATTTTTAAATGATCCCATTGGGCATCTTAATAAGAATTCCCCTCAATACAGGTGGTTCTCAGTTTATTGTGTTTTTGTGGTTATGAACGTGCACTCCTAAGAATGAAATCAATATTCTCGCTGGAGAACATGAACTTTTTGCACCAAAGAAAAAGCAAGCCATAAACATAAAAAAGCTGGGAGAGGAAGGAAACTCCAAATAATATTGACCAATCTTTTGGTTACAACTGCTCGACTGTCATGACCATCATTCAGGATAAAGATTATTTAATTTTAGATGGGTAGGCCTGCTTAACCACAAGATAAATTTTGCCGGCATCGATATATTGACGTGCATGCATGTTAGCTTCCTCCACTCCCTCAAACAGGCTGGATGACAAGAGGGTTCACTATGGATGTTTCCCTGAACACCTGGGCGTGTTGGTTTTATAGCAGAAAGAGCAGTGTGAGCGAACGCTCCCGTCAGTCATTCAGTCTCTTTGTCCCAGTGGGTTTAGGTGGCGCTACACGCGAGAGAGTGCACTACTTGCTAGCTGTGTGAGTCATGTGCCAAGCGCTCTAAAATTTATTTATTAATTTCTAATAAATATATTGCCTGTTTGAAAATCAATTTTCGCCTGTTTGCGCATCAACAAAGGCATGGATTAGTCTCTCAATCTTTTTTTATGTGTTAAAAAACTCATGATGTTATTGATATAATTTTATTCAGTTCTAAGTCCATTATTACTTCAAGATTTCTAACCTGTTTCTTAGGTTTCAGAGAAAGAGTCTCTTGAGAAATTACAGTTTATTGCTTTTGATACGGTGTACTTGCATTATTATACCATTAATTATCAATACATTAATGAAAAACAGTCTGAAAATAATGTTGACAAAAAAATCTTTTTGTAGGAAAATAATCAGTCTATCAAAGTTTGTTATCGTGACAGGCCTAAGGAGAGGTCATGGATTCCATGCGCTGTTACAAGGAGCTATGGAAGTAACCTGAGGACCACCTGTATCCGAATATCACGGTAAATGATTGTGAATCTGTAGCGCTTTGGGTACTCCAGTTATTGTGTCGAAATTGTGTAATGCATGGTAGCGGTGGGAGGTGTATGTTGTCCTGTTCACTCAGTGAGGTCACTGAGTAGTACTAATACGCCTGACCAGTCTCCACTTGCAGCAGTCCCAAAACACCTGAGTGGTCGGAGAGCTTCATCCTGCGCTGGCTGGACAGACCCACGTTCTTGGTCAGGCAGTTCATAGCCGCTGGGGGGGGACAAGAGTAGGCAGGGAGTTGAATACTATTCATGACGAAAAATGACCTGTGTTGGAATTCAGTTGGTCATGCAGACTGATTTTTTGACATGAAGTTGTTAACATCAGAAGTGTAGTACATCAACGGTGATTCTGTGAGCCCAGTAAAGAGGTTGGATTCTCAAAACAATATGGATTCAAAAGAGCATCACAAAAACACCTCCTCGAGAAGACCTCACACATGACCAAATACAAATATAAGGCATTCGGAAGACACAGTCAAACACGTAATGATGTATGTAATATGTTATTTTATGCCTTGAGTGCTTTAATAATGTTAAAAGGTTTTAAACTCTTCTGCACTGTGTGTATGCTTCTGGCCCCGCCTCCACCCACTGAGACAAAACCTGTATGATTGACCAAAAGGGCTCACTCCGTTCATGCTGTTGTTCTAGGTGATGAAACCAATGCACAAAATGAACGTGGCAATATATTGAGGCCGGCAAAATTATTTATTATGGTCCCATTCTCGTGCCCACAAGACTTTATAAAAATTAATAAAATATCTGAGGTTTTAATATAGATATCTTATGGCACCCCTATAACTATGAAAATATTCCAATCATAAATAAGGAATCCTACTTGGCGGAAATTCACTTATCACTGTCTGGTCTGAAACCAATTACCCCAAGTAAAAGAGGGATTACGGTATCTCGCTGCACTTTTATCACCAACAACTTCAACGTTTTGGTTTTCACATAAATGACATCAAAGGATGAGTGATTTGATATTCTAGTTCATTTTACCGTACCGTGTTTAGCTTAATATATTAGCTAAAAACAACTAGCTAAACAACGTAATTATTATTTGTTTGCGTCAAGCCTTTTTGCAGGACGTCCGAAACAAAAACCTCCTGAAAGTTGTGACGTAACCAACCAGACATGGAAACGGTAAGTTTAATTAATCATTTTGTTTTTCTTCAACAAACCTAGGCTCACTTAGCATATGTTAGCATTGTGGAAGCTGTAAGTTTAATTAATCATTTTGTTTTTCTTCAACAAACCTAGGCTAACCTAGCATGATGCGATGTAATGTTAGCATTGTAGCTCACATAGTATAGTTTGTATCCTTCTGTCCCACTTCTTAGTGTATTGTTTTATGTGATATATGGCATTTATTACGTTGGCCAAGTGCAGCGTTACATTGTACAGTACAGTTTATGTTAAAAAAAAAAGTGTAAATAGAGTTTATTGGTAGTGACTTATGAATCGATACCGAAATAGCAATTCCACCGAAACCCGTAGCGGTGTGTCTGTCATGAACGAACGGGTCAAAAGAACTAGTTCTTTTTTGTGAACGGAATGAACACACCACTAGTCGTCACGTGTTGTTGTGCTGTTGAGTCGGAACGAACGTGAACATGAGTGAACGGACTGACTCAACACGGCTGACCGAAATGAACAAAATCTTTTTACTGAATGATTCGGTTCACTGAAATGAACGGTTTCTTTATGCTTGATCCACGCGTCAAACGACATATACATGAATACAGACACACAAAGAATGTTCTCAGTCAGGCTTATTAAAACAATAATTCGGTCAGGAGAAGACGACAGCACAATGACGTGAAGACAAGAGGAGAAAATTGACATGAGGAAGAATAATATGAAAGTCAACACTTGTTTGTTTGGAGTGTAAATGAGTCGGAGGTGTTGTTGAGTTGTCTTATTTTGATGTCTGTGAGCGATAGGAAGACACAGCAAAGAGTTACTAACACAGACAGACAGCCCATAATAAGCGAGGGTTTTAGAGAGCTGACACTAATACTCAGCATATTTCTCACATGTTGCTCCTCCCTTGTTTAGCTGCTGATAGCTCACCTTCTTTAACGAAGAGAGGGAGAGCGGCGTTGACAGCAGATGACATGACATGGTGTGTTTGTGTGTGGATAAGAAATGCGCCTCGTTTAGGATGCTTCTGAGCATCTGGTACACAAAAAGGAAAGTGTCACTCAGCACAGAGGAACTCGGAGGAAGAAGAGCATCTATGGGCGGGCGAGTCTGTCAGCCGAGGAGCACTTTGTCAACCTCTGAGGTTTTAGTGAGGCCTTCTAAATGAAGCTTTCCTTTCGCTGTCAGACAGATTTACACCTTAAACCCCTGCTGAGCACTCACACTGAGACTCCTCTGTGTCCACGATGCCGACTCCCAAACACACACACACACACACACACACAGAGCATAGCTATTTTGACAGTATGTTCTTTAATCTGTCAGGTGCTCCTTGAATTAGAAAAAGAGTGAAATGCCTGAAGTAAAGTTAGTTTGCAGGAGGAGAAAGCGGGGGCGGGTGGTCTGAACCCAATATCTTCTAGCAATACAAATATGTAGAGCAGAATGAGTGAATATTAAAGACATCTGGTTATTGGACATGACCTACTTTTTATCAATTGCCCCTATTTTAATTAATAGGGGTCATAGGGTATTAAAAGAAAGCCTCAAAGCTTCATGAAGCATCACACACCCATCTCCATTGTGTTGAGTAAAATGTATCCTGTGCTGCTCGCGAGTCAGTGAGGAAACGGTAGGTCTTTCTTTTTTTTAGAGCACTCAAAACAAGCTTGGCAACCAAGTAGAAAACACAGGAGAAGGTCATTACATACAGTATGAAACAGGAAACATCACACACACTCAACGGGGGCCTGAGAAGCATCCAAAAATGGCAGAAAATGGCAGTGTTTGAGGGCGGGGGTTTTTGACAAAAATCAAAAGTATGTCGTTCTTTTTTCATTTTTTCATTTTTTTCAACTTGCTTCTAACGCATATTTCTGGTCAAAAAACAGAGGAAACCTCACACACACTCAACAGGGGCCCCAGAGACACCCAAAAAGGGCATAAAATGTCAATGTTTGAGGGTGGTAATTTTTGACAAAAAACGTAAGGGGTTAGTATGTTGTTTTTTTTCCCCGTTTTTTTTTAACTTGCTTCTAAAAAAAAACAGAGGAAACCTCAAACACGCTGAACAGGGAACTGAGAAGCATCCAAAAACGGCATAAAATGCCAGTGTTTGAATTTGGTGATTTTTGACAAAAAAACGTAAGGGGTTAGTATGTCGTTTTTTTTAACTTGCTTCTAATGCATATTTCTGGTCAAAAAACAGGGGAAACCTCACACACACTCAACAGGGTCCCCAGATGCACCCAAAAAGGGCATAAAATGCCAATGTTTGAGGGCGGTGATTTTTGACAAAAAAACATACGGGGTTAAGTATGTCGTTTTTTTTCGTTTTTTTTTCAACTTGCTTCTAATGAATATTTCTGGTCAAAAAATAGAGGAAACCTCAAACACGCGGATCAGGGAACTGAGAAGCATCCAAAAACGGCATAAAATGCCAGTGTTTGAATTTGGTGATTTTTGACAAAAAACGTAAGGGGTTAGTATACCGTTTTTTTTCTGTTTTTTTCAACTTGCTTCTATTGCATATTTCTGGTAAAAAAAAAAACAAAACAGAGGAAACCTCAAACACGCTCAGCAGGGAACTGAGAAGCATCCAAAAATGGCATAAAATGCCAGTGTTTGAATTTGGTCATTTTTGAGAAAAAACGTAAGGGGTTAGCATGTCGTTTTTTTCAGTTTTTTTTCAACTTGCTTCTAATGCATGTTTCTGGTCAAAAAACAGGGGAAACCACACACACACTCAACAGGGGCCCCAGATGCATCCAAAAAGGGCATAAAATGCCAATGTTTGAGGGCGGTGATTTTTGACAAAAAAACATACGGGGTTAAGTATGTCGTTTTTTTTCATTTTTTTTTCAACTTGCTTCTAATGAATATTTCTGGTCAAAAAATAGAGGAAACCTCAAACACGCGGATCAGGGAACTGAGAAGCATCCAAAAACGGCATAAAATGCCAGTGTTTGAATTTGGTGATTTTTGACAAAAAACGTAAGGGGTTAGTATGCCGGTTTTTTTTCTGTTTTTTTCAACTTGCTTCTATTGCATATTTCTGGTAAAAAAAAAAAAAACAAAACAGAGGAAACCTCAAACACGCTCAGCAGGGAACTGAGAAGCATCCAAAAATGGCATAAAATGCCAGTGTTTGAATTTGGTCATTTTTGAAAAAAAACGTAAGGGGTTAGCATGTCGTTTTTTTCAGTTTTTTTCAACTTGCTTCTAATGCATGTTTCTGGTCAAAAAACAGGGGAAACCACACACACACTCAACAGGGGCCCCAGAAGTACCCAAAAAGGGCATAAAATGCCAATGTTTAAGGGCGGTGATTTTTGATAAAAAAACGTATGTCGTTTTTTTCATGTTTTTCAACTTGCTTCTAATGCATATTGCTGGTCAAAAAACAGAGTAAACCTCAAACACGCTGAACAGGGAACTGAGAAGCATCCAAAAACGGCATAAAATGCCATTGTTTGAATTTGGTGATTTTTGACAAAAAACGTAAGGGGTTAGTATGTCGTTTTTTTCATTTTTTTTTTTCAACTTGCTTCTAATGCATATTTCTGGTCAAAAAACAGGGGAAACCTCAAACACATTGATTGAACAGGGAACTGAGAAGCATCCAAAAACGGTATAAAATTCCAGTGTTTGAATTTGGTGATTTTTGACAAAAAACGTAAGGGGTTAGTATGTCGTTGTTTTCAGTTTTTTTCAACTTGCTTCTAATGCATATTTCTGGTCAAAAAACAGGGGAAACCTCACACACACTCAACAGGGGCCCCAGAAGCACCCAAAAAGGGCATAAAATGCCAATGTTTGAGGTCGGTGATTTTTGACAAAAACCGTCAGGGGTTAGTGTGTCGTTTTTTTTTTTCATTTTTTTCCGTTTTTTTTAACTTGCTTCTAATGCACTTTTCTGGTCAAAAAACAGAGGAACCCTCAAACACAGGGGTTAGTATGTCGTTTTCATACACAGCTAGTTCACATTGAAAAGGCGTGCCTCCAAAATATACAAACATGTACCAATATGAGTTTTAAATGAAAAATGTTCTTCCAGGATGCATTGCGTCTTAACAATGCATTCATTGGGGAGCTGCAATTATGTCAGCCTCCCTCTGCGCTATGGGTCATCTGGCTCTCTCTGGTGGACAGGGGCAGCACCATCTTCAAATGAAATGCTTTTCTCAAAGGAAATGTCTGAGGTATATCTTTTGCGTGTTAAGTTGCTGTGTGGTGAGCTTAATGTTGTTTGTAAGATGACACCGTGAGTGAAACTGCCAGACTCACAGAATCTGCCTCATTGCGCCAATGAGGGTAGCGACCTACTGGACTACTATAATCGACATGTTGGTGACCCCTGCACTAAACAGGGCTTATGGCCTGTAAGAACTTATGGGCTTGCTCGACCTGTTTTGTCTTAACTTGACTTGGACTTTTATGTCTTGTATGACTGGAGACTGACTGTAAAAAACACAGATCTGGTAATGGTGAAGGTTCTTGCTCTTCTTTTCTTTTACATCACAAAAGCCAGGCACTTTATAGATGTGTCAACTTCCCACTGAAAAAGACGATTCAAATTTGTGACTTAGATTAAACAAAAATCTATTGCCTGTGTGGTAAGTTAATTGCAGTTTATTATTATTACTATTTTATGTTATGTTTTATTATATCATTATTATAATAAAAAAACTTGACAGGGTAAAATTACAGAAAAATCGTGATGTTTAATTCATAAAACCTTAAGTATTCCCAGATATCTTAAATCGTGCAAATAAAACACTACATCGAAGGCAGAAATAAAGTGTCTACGTCGATTATATTGGGTGTCTTGGTTCCTTCTTGCCACTAGATGGCAGTGTATGCTGCGATCTGTTGAAAGCACGTCAATCACAAGGGGTGTCTGACAGTTTGGGCATCATTCACAACAGTCTGAAGATTTCCCGGCACATTAACTTTGAAATAAGCAATGTAAGATGAATATTTAATAATATAAATAATTCAAGAATAATATAAAAACAATCAGTATAATAGTTTCTAGATACATCACTGTATTTCCATGATTGTGTATATAAATGTCTCATTATATAATACAACTACAGGGAATATAAAAATTGTTGACACACCCTTGGAGAAATGCCATAGTTTTTGTAGTGTAAAAAAAAGGAGACCAAAGTAAGCCCTTATAGTACTTTATCAATTTATTGTGTAAATATATATGGATATATGAACAATTTCATGTAAAAGTAAACAAATTTATAGCTTCATGTGTTTGACTACTGATTTCAAGGCTTCATTCCTGCAACAACAGTACTGTATAACTGTACACCAACGCAACACAACGTACAGTGAGAGCATCAGATATGTTTGGTTTGTGTGTCCCTGAGAAATATGATTTACACAAGTCGGGAATGTTTTACACAGTAGAATTATGCTGTGAGAACACATGGAAATGACAACAAAAATGACTAATTAAAGAAAAATGTCTGTTTTTAACACACGGCTTGACTGTTATCCCTCCACGTCTCTCTTCAATTGCCATTGTTCGCCATGAAGGACACTAACAAGCTAAATGCAGACTTGAATCCAGGTTTAAGCTCTCAATATACCTCAGACACTTATTAACGCATTTTAAATGATAAAATATATGCGTACTCGCTGATAGAACAGATGGAATTGGAATCACAGTCTAGACTTGAGCCGGGTCGGCAGGCTAGCGTAGCGCATTACGTCGATCGGGTTGATCATCGAGGATGGAAGGAAACTTTCGTCTTGCTTCAGGCAAGCTTTTATTTATAATGTTGTTGGGCATTTAGCATGTAGATTAGCATGTCTAGCGCTTTTCACTACTGCCTTCCTTACCCACCATAATTCATGACAATTGTCATAAATTTACGACTATATTTTCGAAATCTCAGATTTTTTTCCAATGTGGCCGTAATACTCTGTTGTATATTTAAAAATGTTACATCTTTCATCCGGCGGCACGGCGGACGAGTGGTTAGCGCATAGACCTCACAGCTAGGAGACCAGGGTTCAATTCCGCCCTCGGCCATCTCTGTGTGGAGTTTGCATGTTCTCCCCGTGCATGCGTGGGTTTTCTCCGGGTACTCCGGTTTCCTCCCATATTCCAAAAAACATGCTAGGTTAATTAGCGAGTGTGAGTGAGTGTGAATGGTTGTTTGTCTAAATGTGCCCTGTGATTGGCTGGCGACCAGTCCAGGGTGTACCCCGCCTCTCGCCCGAAGACAGCTGGGATAGGCTCCAGCACAAAAGCTTATCCGAGGTCGGGTTGTGGACTTCCTCCTGGCAGATCCCGAGGTGTCCGCAGGCTAGTTGGGAGACATAGTCTCTCCAACGGGTCCTGGGTCTTCCCCGAGACCTTCTTCCGGTTGGATGTGCCTCCCCAGGGAGGCGTCCGGGAGGCATCTTAATCAGATTCACAAACATCTGGCTCCCCTCAACATCTTTCATTCATTCATACATGTTCAACATACATAAATACGTTAATATGTATAAACAGAGTAAATATATATATTTTCTATGTTTATAGTAGGAGGTAGATCTTCGGGATCACCGCTGGCCTCGCTCTGTCAGGGGTGTTTTTAGTTTTTATAAGCCGAGTCGACATAATCCACACTGCTTGCCTGTCGTAATTCCAGTAACGAGTTACATATATTAACTTGTGTGAGTTCTGAAGCCGTATTGGAAGAAACTTGACCGTAGAAGCTATAGCGCTTAAGATTTATGATCAACTATTTATGTATTTTCTGTGGGAAAACCTGCCTTTATCTAAAATGTGTAAAGTTTGTAAAAACAAACAGACTCAGTAAAGAGGTGTGTCCATTCCACAGAGTCCTGCAAAAACACTCCCTCAACACAGAAGAAATGAAGAAAGAACAAGCCAGAAAACGTCCAAGGATCCAGGATCCCATGGGCATGCACATAAGAAGGCTGCACATCCTTGTGCACAAACGCAACATGAAGAAATGTGAGTGATTACGCACACACACATTATGATACTCCACTACTTATTGTGCCTTCCGTGTCGTGGTGTGTATTTAAGCCCACACATTCAGATGGGTTGAATATTTGCAAACCAGGCTCACACAGACGGCATCACAATGACAAGAGGACGATTAAAAATGAAATAAATACATCTATAGTACATATATAGGAGGAAAAGATGCTTAACCAACGACACTTCCTAAATAGCTAAATGCCCGACTGCATTTTGCCCAAAGCTGGCCCCATCCATCCAACCTAATACTCTTAGAGATCCTGTCAGCAAACACGCGTGTCAAGTTTCATGCTTAGCCAGGACACCAGCAGGACTTACTCTGGCCATACTGGGTGTACTGGTAGCCGACAGCCGCCACAGCCGGATCCACGCTGTAGTTGGTGGTGCTGTACGTCGGGGGACAGTAGGACTGGGAGGACGCCAGGCTGTCCGCCGTCTTAATGGAGGTGTCTGTTGAACGTTGGCTGCTGGGGGCTGACACGGAATTAGACTGAGGGGTTTCCAACATGCCGTGTAGCGGTGACACGGAGAAGTCGTGTTGCGGTTGTGAGGAAACACCGCTGGGGTTACTCAGGATGCTCATCACCTGTGGACGTGAAGAAGAAGGGAAGTTCATTCATTCATTCATTTTCTACTGCTTTTTCCTCACAAGTGGAAAAAGGGGGTGCTGGAGTCTATCCCAGCTGTCTTTTGGGCGAGAGGCGAGGTACACCCTGGACTGGTCGCCAGCCAATCACAGGGCACATATAGACACACAACCATTCACCCAGAGAAAACCCACGCATGTACAGGGAGAACATGCAAACTCCACACAGAGATGGCCGAAGGTGGAAACGCATTTTTCCGTATTTTTCTGCGGAAAAAATGTCTACACCTCTTACTTAGTATTACATGTATGTGACATTGTATTTTAAAAGTGGCTGCACGGTGGATAAGTGGTTAGCCTCACAACTAGGAGACCCGTGTTCAATTCCTCCCTTCGCACTCACATTCATACCTATGGACAATTTGGAGTCACCAATTAACCTAGCATGTTTTTGGAATGTGGGAGGAAACTCTGAGGTCTGTGCGCTAACCACTCGACCACCGTGCCGCCCCAGAAGGGAAGTTCAAGTTCTTTAAATATGGCACTTTTTAACTCACATTGGGTATTGGGTAATATCCTCTTCCATGACTCCTACTATCATATTTTTCTTCATTCATTCATTCATTTTCTACCACTTTTTCCTCACAAGGGTCGCGGGGGTGCTGGAGCCTACCCCAGCTGTCTGCGGGCAAGAGGCGGGGTACACCCTGGACTGGTGGCCAGCCAATCACAGGGCACATATAGACAAACAACCATTCACACTCACATTCATACCTATGGACAATTTGGAGTCGCCAATTAACCTAGCATGTTTTTGGAATGTGGGAGGAAACCGGAGTACCCGGAGAACATGCAAAGAGTGAGATAACCGATGGTGGAATTGAACCCTGCTTTCCTAGCTGTGAGGTCTGCACGCTAACCACTCGTCCGCCGTGCCGGCCCAGAATAGAAGTTCAAGTTCTTTAAATATGGCACTTTTTAACTCACATTGGGTATTGGGTAATATCCTCATCCACGACTCCTACTATCATATTTTTCTTCTTCTTTTGAAAACATCTTACACCAAAGGTGACAACTGTCCTCAAATTCCGAGTTGATTCTTGTGTGTTTCTATTATGGTTTTTCTGAGTTGTGTTATTTTCTGGCACCTAAGCTTGCAGGCATCATGTGTTTGCCATCAACAACCTCTCTCATCTGTCTCAGTACGATGGTCTAAATATATACACTCATCCTTTTTGATTTGTTGACATTGGAGTCTGCCAGTTGACAGTCTGCCCAGTCAAAGGGCTTAAACGCTGCAAATTTTAATAGCAGCTGAGACTAATATTGACACACAGCTTCCCAACACACACTGGAAATGGGGGCTGGAAGAGGATGCGTGCGGAGGGGAAGGAATATTGTATTTTAGTAGGTTCCTTTTTGGGTTAGGATAGGCTCCACCTCTGCAAAAATATAATTTAACATGAAAAAAAATAAACAGTGAAAATATTAAGAGAAAAAATGTAATCTAACAAGAAAGAAATAGCGTTGTAATATTATGAGGGAAAATAACATCATTTTTGTGGCATGAAGTTGAAATACTGAAGAAATAAATGACGATTAAACTTTAAAGAAAAAACAATTTAAATTTAACTAAAAAAATTAAATTAAATAATTTAATTTTAAAACTTAATTTTTTTTAAGTTACAATGTGACAAGAATAAAGTCAAAATATTATGCGAGTGCAGTCACACTATTATGAAAAGAAAACTTAAAAAGAACCTTGTAACTTATAAAATAAAAAAATCAAGTCTTAACATTATTAGGGAAAATAATGTCATTTTAGTAGTATGAATTTGAAATATAAAAAAATCTGTTTTATGTAAGTCAACAAAACAAAATAAAGTTGTAATTGCAGAAAAAGTCATAATTATATGGAAGTAAAATCAAAATATTATGAAAACAAAGTCATAATATAACGAAATGAACATTTACAAAACTTATTTAAGTAGAAAGTTGAAATATTTGGAAAAAGAACAACAAAAATGCGGGAAAAAAGACCAAAGTTCACACTAACAATATACCTTTTTGTCTATAACACAAAGCAGAGATGCAGTTTATGAAAATTGCCCTTGCATCCTTTTATTTACCCTTGGTGGAAAACATTTGGACAACTATTTTCTGCATGCTAGGTTAATTGGCGACTCCAAATTGTCCATAGGTATGAATGTGAGTGTGAATGGTTGTTTGTCTATATGTTCCCTGTGATGGATAATGAGGATAAGCGGTATAGAAAATGGATGGATGGATGTGGAGCAAATTTCCTATGACCAAAATTACCTTGTTTTTTTCTACGTTTGCTTGTTTGTCAGACCGTTTGGAACAAATTAACATTAAAAACCGAGGTAACAATGTTTGTGTTGCTGATTAGTATATTTATACAGTTACTTTCATTGTTGGCAGGTGTACTGACTACTATTTTACAACATTCTTTCTTCAACAGCTAAATCCCAAAATGATAAGAGGAGTTTTCTAATCCTCAAACTTAGCTCAATTAAATGTATTTCATATGATTTTTGCATCGCCCCCCCCCCCCACCCAAAAAAAAAATATATCAAGTTCCTGTTTGGCCATCTTGTATACACTATATAAATATGTGTGGGTGAGCGAGAGAGAGAGAGAGAGACATTTGGGGGAGGGGGGTAATATGTGTGAAGAGGCACCCCCGCACCCCCCCAGCCCACCTTATCTCAGGCCGACAGTTGTCTGGAAACACGAGCAGAGGCCTGAGCTAGCGAGGCAGGCAGGCCTGGGGATATGGATCAAAGAGACAGAACGAGAGAACCAAAGCAGCTCTGATCCCCCAACACTGAAACCAACCCTATTCTAGCCTCACTCGCCTCCTCTCTCGCTCTCCCTCACATCAAATAGCAAGCCAGGGAGCTCTATACCATTCCAATGCAGGCTACTAAATCTTTCTCTCACAACAAACCGGAGAGGAAATGCTCTCTTTTTACTTGCGTAATGCACTGACGTTTTGGGGTCACTGTAGGAAGTCATTGCACCTGCAGTGGCCTGATTTGAAAAAAACCACTCTTATATATAATACTTGTGAAATCCACTTCGAAAGACAAAAAATCACATATGTTTTTTTGTTTGTTCTGATTCTGAAGCTTACTCGTAAAAGATCGCATCGTGTGTTTTTCTTTCCATAAATCTCACAATTGGCAGCGCTCTCCATCTCCACATGAAAGCAAAGCTCCATTTTCCTCTCCGCCAATTCAATTTGTGAAGAGGAAGCTCAAAAATGGACTGTGAAACGCATTTCAGATACGCTGTAGCAGGTTGTATAGACACGTATGTTGCCGCTGTGCCATTCAGAAACGCAGCCCGTCGTGTGACACCATCTCGTGTAAACGCCGAAGAACAAGCGGTGAAAGAGTGGAAATTCCACTGGCAGATGAATAGAACGGGAATGCGTGCAGCCGCATCACACGTTTCAATCCTACGAATAAGCGAATCCCTTTTGAAATTGCTGGCGCTATAGTA
Source organism: Doryrhamphus excisus (assembly GCF_037039965.1). Lineage (NCBI taxonomy): Eukaryota > Metazoa > Chordata > Actinopteri > Syngnathiformes > Syngnathidae > Doryrhamphus > Doryrhamphus excisus. The sequence goes on along the minus strand of NC_136371.1, from coordinate 7,173,343 downwards.
TGCTGATTTTCACACAGGCACGAGTATGACGCTTCACATGTCGTTTCAGTCCTATTAAACTAAGAAAAATACTAACAATAACCCAGGCATTGCAAATCCTAAGCTATAATTATCTTCACATCACCATATATAAAATATGTGGCAGATATTGTAATAACATTGACGTATATGTTGCAACCTTAGCATTAGCATCAGAAGGTCCAACTATAACCGAAATGTACTCAAACTGAAATAATGAAAATCCAATTAATCCATTCCAGAAAGCCACTAATGTTAACTTAAAATACATTTTTATAATTTTTATAACTTTTATCATTTTTATAACTTATCATTTATAGAATTTTTATAATTTTTTATAATTTTTATAATTTTTATAATTTTACACTTAACACTTCGGAATGAATATAAGTGCATATAAATGATGAATGAAAGGTATAAACAATCATTTAACGGAACTTGATTGGTGACAAAGATGGCAGTGGGAGCAACTTGAATGTGGACTTTATGTTTCGCTGAGGTATTTATTGAAATAAATTTCTAAAAATGCGGGCATTTGCAACTTTCTTTGGCTCCATCTTGGCTTATTCTGCAGCCGTAATCAAAAGAAAAGTAGAGACTTGTGGCATAACTGTAATAGTTAGCAAAGAACTACAGACTCAACTGCTGATGACATCATAGCTGGTTGACAGCGCTGACTGACAGTTCCAGTTTTTATGTATTAGCCCGCTGCTAATAAGGACTTTTTGTGGTAAAAAAAAACATTACGAACAGATTTTGAAGAAACCACTGGATATGCTAACCAGAAAATCTATGCTAAATTTGACATAAACAGGTAGGTATAGCAACTGAGGTTCCACTGTGTAGTCCACTCTATCGTCAAACCTTTTAACCAAAACTCAGGTATTGGACACTTTATCTGTTTTTGTACAATATTGCAATTAACAGATGGGCTTTTTAATAAAAAACTATTTTGAAGAAACCACTTGATATGCTAACCGGAACATGTATGCTAATTTTGACATAAACAGGTATAGCAACTGAGGTTCCACTGTGTAGTCCAACCTTTTTACCAAAACTCTATAAAGGTATTGGACACTTTATCTGTTTTTGTACAATATTGCAATTAATAGATGGGCTTTTTATTGTTTTTTTTTACTGCATGTGATTGCTAAATAACCTGCCAGGGGGCCAAAAAAAGTTGTGAGTGTGTCAGAAGGATGCATCAACAATACGTCCATTTTTGCATTGTTTTCTGCACATAAAACAATAATTATTCTCTATAAAATTTATTTTTTTGTTCAAATTTTGGGTTAAATGAAAGTAATTAATTGCATCCTATGGGAAATGTATCATTTATGTACACATTAAGACAGTTATATAGATCATTTAATGCCATTATGCTGTGAAATCGCAAAAACACACTAAGCCACGGCAGAAATATGAATAAAAACAAATATCCGAAGCAAAAAACTCACCTCTGAAAATTTCAGCAATTACTCCAACGCTCCATTTATTTGATTTACAGTTGTTATCTCGTTTTTTTTTTTTAAAGCCGCTTGACTCGCATTCGTCCTGTTTCCGTTGACAAGACAGGCGACGTGAGGATTTCTGACAAAAAAGGGATTTGCTGTTGTTGTAGGAGAGTTGGGGATAACAGAGGTGTCTCTACAGCACGTGTTTAATCGTTTTGTAGGGGCTTAATACGACAAAAAGAACCCCGCATGTATATCAAGAGACACAGCTCCCTTCGTTTAGTAAAATCTCTATCCCTGAAGAACGCAGCCTTGCTTTACACTAGGGATTACCATACAGAGGGGGTGCACTGAATATTGTTATGGTTATTGCTTTACTTCTGAATGCATTGGACTTTTTTGCATTATGGTTGGCTATTAGCGGCTTCACGTGATAAAATGTAACGATTGAACTGCTTGTCAGTCCACCAGGGAATGATCATTAGAATGGATCAAATGATAATTTGGTTATTATATACAAAACGACAGGCCATTCAGATATTTGGACAATTATTTCATTCAAATTTTTGATTTTTTATTAGGTGTCATTACATTAATTGAGCATTTTGATTTATATTTGTTCTGTTTTCCTTATGAATTCATTCCGAACAATATTCCAAACAACAGCACACACTAGACAGGCCTTCAAAGTCATGCTTTATGAACAGTATTTCAGTATATTCAATAGCTGATCATGAATACATATTGACTGTATGAAACAATATAGACATGCTTTATTTACCTGGGGAGAAAGCCCAGCACTGACTGGGTTCACGTGGCTGCTCGGCGCTGCAGATGTCATGAAGGTGTCCGAGTAGCCAGAAAACCCATGTCGATTAGAAGCCAGACCATAGGTGGAGGTGCTGTCATTGCTGGACAGACCACTCTGGTGCATAGTGGATGGAGGTAGCGGTTGGGGGCGGTGAACAGTACCCCCACCATCTGAAGAGAAACAACAGCGGATTGCTGAGTATGTACTTGAATTACTGTATTTTCTTTATTGATGGTGATGCATAGACATGAAACAACCTGTAGTCACCTTTACACTCATATTAGCCAATATGGTAGACATAATAATTGAAAATAATATACATTAGGCATGAAAAAAAAGACATAACGTAGGCTATTGTCTCATCAAATGTTGCTGAAACCTAGTGACCAGTGTAGAAACTGCCACTGTTTTTGGTTAAATAGAGACTTCAACCGCTTTATTACCAAGCAGAGAAGTCATATACAATACAGTGAACATTCACACAGGAGTTGCTGTCAGCCACAACTCAGGCAAGGCACTGCACTCTCCACATTAGCCATGTTTGTTGTCAGCTAATAAAGTTTAGCTATCATTTAATGTATAGCCTATGCTACTCCATCAGTATTTAAACAGCTAAAATAATGCATAAGGCTAAAAACAACTAATTACATAAAAATGTAATTCAATACTTCTCTACAAGAGAGGAGAAATATGATCTCAGGGAAGAACTACATTTGAAACACTGATATGCTAGGACTACGTTAGCGTTAGCATAGCATTTCAGTATGTGGAATCAAACTATGGAATGGATTGAGTAAGGACCTCAAACAATGCACAACGATGAGCCAATTCAAGAAACAATACAAGCAGTTGATGTTTGCTAAATACAAGGATGAAGAGTCTTGAACCAGTCATGATGTGCTATATATATCACTATATTGACGGTTACTATGGTAACCATTATGTCATTGTATGGTCATATCACCTTGTACTTTGGTACGAGGTGCATTATAAAAAAAAAACAAAAAAAAAAAACTTACTGTATTATGGAAAGCAGGAAGTGAACAAATGTAACAGTTACATGTCCTTTTGGACATGTGGAACTGTGAACTGATTATGGGATGCATTCAATTGTAAAATGATTTCTTAGAGGCCTCTCAACAAAACATATTTTGCTCTACCTTGTGACAAAATGTTGGTTGGGTAGCTGGAGTCTGGTAGCTGATACGTAGGAAGCGTTGGCATCCCTGTAGGGGGAAACCCGCTAGGCAACAGGTGGTTGAAAGCAGTGAGCTGATTGGCTCCCGCTTGTTTCCGCCACCTGGCCCTGCGATTGCTGAACCACACCTGTAAATCAAAATAGAAAAGCCACACAGTAGTTTAATTCCTCACCTTTTCCACGCATGCACGGGGAGAATATGCAAACTCCACACAGAGATGGCCGAGGGTGGACTTGAACCCTGGTCTCCTACCTATCATATATACTCCTGATCCAAATTTTAAAACCAGTTTAAAAAATCGCAAGAATTTACTTTTTGCACAGTTGGATCTTAAGGAGGTTCTAAGAAGAGCTTCAAATGGGGGGCCTTCAGTCATGAGCTATAGCCATCTGCCGATTGACGCCCCTGCACAATCTGAAGCTCCATTGTTCCATTGAAGGAAAAAGCACCTCAGATCATTCATTCATTCATTTTCTCCCACTTATCCTCACAAGGGGTGCTGGAGCCTATCCCAGCTGTCTTCGGGTGATGGGCGGGGTACACCCTGGACTGGTGGCCAGCCAATCACAGGGCACATATAGACAAACAACCATTCACACTCACATTCATACCTATGGACAATTTGGAGTCGCCAATTAACCTAGCCTGTTTTTGGAATGTGGGAGAAAACCGGAGTCCCTGAAGAAAACCCACGCATGCACGGGGAGAACATGAGGGTGGAATTTAACTAGGGTCTCCTAGCTGTGAGGCCTGCGTGCTAACCACTCGGCTACCGTGCAGCCCACCTCAGATCATGATGAGTTTTTTTCTCATCAGTGACTAAAACTTTCTGGCATTGAAGGAGGTGAGTTTTTTTGTTCTTAAAACCCTTATCTCGTAGATGCCGTCTGATGATTACTGGTTGCATTCAACACCAGTAAGAACCTTCATTCAGGCCAAGGATGGTCCCGTGTCTTGTTTGCAATTAATTGTTTACTCAAATGTTTGGTTTATTTCGCTCTGCATTTTGATGCTCTCCTTAGTATCACACATTCATTGTCTTAGCTCTACTCCCATTGTCTTACCTGAACCCGGGCCTCAGTGAGTTTGGTCATCTGGGCCAGCTCCTCCCTGGTGTAGATATCAGGGTAGTGGGTTCTTTCGAAAGCCTTCTCCAGTTCTTCCAGTTGCTCGGCTGTAAATGTGGTGCGACTCCTGCGCTGCTTCCTCTTTAAGGGGAGATCAGGCTCCGACTCCACGTCGGACACTTCGTCCATTCGACTTCCTGTTCAAACAATACATTGTATACATTATCTTAAGCAGGGAATATACACTGCTTACAAAAATTAAAGAATTATTTTTATTGGGCCTGGCATGAATTGAATTAAACCTGTCTGATCTTTTTCTGGTTGGTTAAGCAGCTGAGGGCCTCGTTAATCAATTTCAGCTGTATTGGTGTTCATGGAATTAACAACAGGTGCACTTCAGGGGCAACAATTAGAAAACCCTCAAAACAGGACTGGTTTTACATGTGGAGGTCATTTCCAGTTTCTCCCAGTATGAGGCCATTCCTTAACCCTACAGAAGTTGCACAGGTGGTCCAACTTCTCCAGGATGGCACATCCACACGTGCTGCAGCAAGAAGGTTTAATGCAGGGGTCTCAAACATGCGGCCCGTGGGCCAAATGTGGCCCGCAGGACACTAGTTTGAGGCCCCCGCCTTGATATGAAAGTTTAATGTTAGTGCGGCCTGCGCAAGTTTGATATGGATGCTGTATGGTATCATGTACCCAGAAAAAATTATTACGTTTGATTAATGTTCATGTTAAAGGTTAAATGTTAATAGTTATCCTCCCTATCCGTGTGGAAGTGGTAAGTTTTTGGCTATTTAAGTTTAAAGGAAATAACTTGAAGGCTACCGTTTAGGTCGCTAGCTCTCTAGTTTGCGAGTTAGCATGTGTCTCAAGACCCTGCAGTTGCGCAATATGTTGTCAATAAAAAGAGTATAAATGTGACTATAGTCGTGTTTTGTCATGTCTACAGGGCTCTAATAATGCTTTGTTCATTTTAATCTGAAAAAAATAATTTGTGGTTTCTTAAGTTTTTATTATTTGCCGTTTTATTATTATTATTATTATTATATTTATTTATTACTGATTGATTGATTTTCTTTATTCTTGATTTGTTTATTTATTTTTCATCTTATTTTGTGTAGAAAAATAAAAAGTAAGATATTTGAGAACAGTGGAATGTTTTATCAGAGCTTTTATTGTAGAAAATCGGAACCAAAGCGAAATTTATTCATTTTTCTGTTTTTAATAAATGCGTTTTTTGGGGGAGGTTTTAGAAAACCTGATGCGGCCCAGTCTCACCCAGATCGTAGCTCCAGTGGCCCCCAAGTAAATTGAGTTTGAGACCCCTGGTTTAATGTGTCTCCCAGCACAATCTCCAGAACATGGAGTAGATTTCAGGAGACTGGTAGTTATTCTCGGACAGCTGGCCAGGGCCGTAGAAGGTCCTAAACCCCACAGCAGGACCGATACCTGCTCCTTTGTGCAAGGCGGAACAGGCTGAGCACTGCTCGTGCCCTACAGAATGACCTCCAGAGGACCACTGGTGTGAATGTGTTTTTCTTCATTTCTTTTTACTTTTACTGGATGTTACTATACTATTTGTCATTAAACAACATCCTGAGACGGGGAAGTCATTCCTTAAGACAGTGAGACCCAAAAAAACAAAGAAGCATGAGAATTGGACATACAGATGAAAATGGTAAGCATTGTTTTCTTAGATTTGACTGCAGTGTTCAGGCAGCATCAAGAGCATCTCCGTGCTGCATTGTCATGGATCAGCAATGGATCCCTAGCATGAAGTTTGACAGCCCGGTGGATGGGGAGGGGCCTCTGTCTTTTCAAATGATAATAAGAAGCAGAGATTATAGGGAGAATGACGCTTAGAGCAGATAGATAGGCTGAACCTATGATGGGCATGATACGTCTTATCGGGGAAAATGGGAGCACCATGTAGCTTTGCACATTTTTTGCAAATATGCTGGTGCGTAATAATGAACGGTACACACGTGGTGTAAACAACAACAACGAGAATATGATTAGTATAGGAGCACATCCGTGCTTCCTTTCTCTTTATTCAAATCCCTGGCATTGTGTGCAGCTACAAAAACTTGCAAAGCAAATCCAATTCATTTAGAGTTAAGCCATGTATTATACTCTTGTTGTAAAATGGAATATTCCGATTACCTAAAAATGATAATAAATCAATTCCTTCAATTTTGCTGCTACAGTTAACATCGCCAAATCAATTTGCAGTTATGTAATGAGATTCAGAACGAGCACTAAGACAGAGAGAGTCTGTCCCACTGTGGATATAGCTTTTCTTTTCTTTTAATCTCTCCTCATATGGGAGGGCCGAAAGAAACGACACAATATTTGCCAAACTAATGAGGGTGTTTGAGACTTTTTGAGCATATGAAAATGGCGTCATATCAGGATTTCGTCAAGGAGGAATATTAAAACCTATCTTAACTGACGTTAATTGAAATCTATCAATCTGGAAAAGCTAAAAGCCATTTCTAAGGCTTTAGGACACCAGCAAACCACAGTGAGAGCCTTTATTGACAAATGGCGAAAACATGGAACAGTGGTGAACCGTCCAACCAAAATTACCCCAAGAGCGCAGCAACAAATTAATACAAAAGGTCACAAAAGACCCCACAACAACATCCAAAGAACTGCAGGCCTCACTTTCCTCAATTAATTATGTTGTATTTTAACGTATCTTTTACTCTGTTTACTTGTTTTTATTCAACTCCATTTTTCTGTAAAGTGTCTTTGAGTATTTTGAAAAGCGCTATACAAATAAAATGTATTATTATTATTATTATTAATTAAGGCCAGTGTTCATGCCTCCACCATAAGAAAAACACTGGGCAAACACGGCCTGCATGGCAAGTTCTTTTGAGTTCCAAGAACATTTTGCCAGAAAACATCTACAGTACTCTGTGGTCTGACGAGATTAATAAAATAAAAGTTAATAAAAGTTTAACTTTTTGGAGGCTGTTTTTCCCATTACATCTGGCGTAAAAGTAAGATTGCATATGAAAAATATAACTTCATACTAACAGTAAAATATAGTGGTGGCAGTGTGATGGTCTGGGGAGCTGTTTGTTTTTTTTCCAGGACCTGGAAATGTAACCATGAATTCTGCTGTCTACCAAAAACTCCTGAAGGAGAATGTCCGGTCATCTGTTGGTGAACTCAAGCTGAAAGGAACTTGGGTTCTACAGCAGGACAATGATCCAAAACACACCCGAATGCTAGTAAGATGCTGTGGCATGACCTTAAAAAGGTGCTTCATGCTAGAAAACCCTCCAACGAGGCTGAATTACAACAATTCTGCAAAGATGAGTGAGATGCTCCATTGCATAATCAGTGCAGTTGTTAGTCAATCGCCTTTTAACCTCGAAGTTCTGCTTCGTTATCCATTTCATGACTCAAGAGAGGCTGACAAGATTAGGTCTGAGGCCAGGGAAAAGATGGGGGACAATAATGAAGAGGAGCCAAGCTGCGGTGCTTCTGAGGGCTCCTTGGATGCCTCTTGTGGGTCAGTCGCCACAGTTCCACTTAAAAAGAGGGCAGTGAGTGTCCCCCCCAAGCTCCAAGTATTAATAGCAGACACACCTCAGGGGGTTGTCGGACACAAAGACCACAAGCGGCCCTGCAAAACGCTCTGCAGGACCTCAGCAAACGCTTCACTGCCGACTTGCTTGAAGAGGAATGGGGTCACATAATGCCAAGGAATTACATGATGCAAATCGGAATTCAAATTCTTTTTTTTTTTTCATAACTAACACCAGAAACAGTAACCAGGTACATTTTCACTTAGTTCATTTACCTTTTCATATACTTTGTTTACTTCCTTTATGTACAATATCACTGTGACAAACTGCTGTGAAAAAGGTTCTTGAACTCTAACAATAAATGCAGGTTCTTTTTCATCAAGGAGGAATATTACAACATAACCTAACTGAGATAAATGTAAATTTATCAGTCTGGAAAAGGTAAAAAAAAAAAAAAATTTCTAAAGCTTTGGGACACCAGCAAACCACAGCGAGAGCTGTGAGAGCCTCTATGCCATATTGATATTTGCCTCACAAATTTTTCCAAGCTTTCAAATGAGGCCAAAGTTGTCTTATTTATTCACACAAAGCAACTCTCAAGCAACACTTGGCACCAAAAGTCCCTCAGTCAACAAAACCTGCGCCACGTCGCTCTCATTGTTTCTCATCAGCATTGTTCCCGCCTTTGTGTCTGTGCGCCTCTATTTACTCTCAACATATGAAGCAAAAGTGTACACTAAGCAGCACTGTGCAGATTTACACTGATGAGTTCATACTTGCCAACAGATTTAGGAACTTTGTACTGTATTACGGTGATTTGGAAAATCACAACTTTTGTGGGCCTAACTCGTTCAGCGAGCACACAGCTCCTTGAAAAAAGATATGTGTTAAGGCAAATATGAGCACGAAGGATATATATATTATGTTGGAGTGGCATTGAACTAAATCCAGCCCACACAAAGATGCCGGCTTGTTGTGGGCATTATGTCTTAGCAAACTGCTAGTCAATGCAAAGTCTTGATCTCCTTTCCTCCTTGGGCTCTTGCAAGCTCACGTCTTTATTTAGTCGATAAAAATAGCCGTAAACAAAAAAATCGCAGACTATTAATAAATAGTGATATGTATTAAAAGCGTGCCGCAAATATGATAAGAAGAGTACTGCTGAAGATATGCTTGACAAAGCTGCGGGCTTAAAGAAAGCAATTGGAGAAAGTTTTTTAAGAGATATGTTTTCTTTCAATGTGAAAGATTTACAATCACCGATTGGGAATTCAATGATGTGTGCCTGCTGGATTAAACGCTTTGGGATGCGCTTGCTGATACACTAGGAAGGCCACTAAGCCAAAGAAATACATCACGCCAGTCAAGGCAAGAATATATGAGACATTTCATATGCCAAGGGTGGGCAAACTGCGGCCCGCTGGCTACACCAAGCCTGCCGAGCGTCTTAATGGAGCCCGTCGTGCTTTTCCAAATTCCTATTTCTAAAAGGGACCTTTTATGCTTATTTTTGGGGCCCTTTGTATCGAGCTGTGGACTCCTGTAGAAAAGCTACAGCACAGAAAACATTCTAGATCTTCCAGAATCTGCACCTATTCCAGTTGGATTTCCTTTGGATTTCCAAAAAGGTCTGTTTTAATTTACTCCGAGCACACACACTACCCTGTGATTGGTGACACTCTGAAGCGCTCCTAAGTACTGTACTTCCGGACTACTACCGATCCTCACTTTCTAAATTTGTATTTTTTGTTACCTACAATATTGTATGAAAACTAAGGCAAAGTCTTCAAAGAAAACTAAGTAATACCAAAACTGGGGCGTATGAAAACCGAGGTTTGACTGTTAAATTATTTTAGCATTTCCGCATACACCTATCTGGCTCCAACCTTGCCTACCCGAGGAGGAGCACTCATTGTCGGACACACTTTGTCAGGGGAACCATTGGTGCTGTGGAGTTCAGAAGCCGGAAGTGAGGACGCCGCGTAGACGCACACGGTGCTTTAAGTTCTCCCTGATCTTGTTTCGTAAACAGAGTAGCAGAACTTGCGGGAGGGCAGAGAGCTTATCTGGCTTATAACCATGCCCATATAAGGAAGTCTACTCCTCTGTGACATCACAAAGGGGCCGTTTTACCACGCCTTCTACATCCAAATGTTTTGAGCCATCCCAAACTTCTTTAAGCTAAGTGAACCACTGCGCTAAATACAGTACCGTCTTTGAACGAGAGGCGGGGTATACCATGGACTGATCGCCAGCCAATCACAGGGCACATATAGACAAACAACCATTCACACTCACATTTATCCTTATGGACAATTTGGAGTCGCCAATTAACCTAGCATGTTTTGGAATGTGGGAGGAAGCCGGAGAACATGCAAACTCCACACAAAGATGGTTGAGGGTGGAATTGAACACGGGTCTCCTAGCTGTGAGGATAACCACTTGGCCACCGTGCAGCCACTTTCAAAATACAATGTCACATACATGTAATGGACATTCCTCTAAGATGTAGACATTTTTTCCGTAGAAAAATACGGAAATGCGTTTCCACCCTCGGCCATCTCTGTGTGGAGTTTGCATGATCTCCCTGTGCATGTGTGGGTTTTCTCCTGTTGAATGGTTGCTTGTCTATATGTAACCACATGCAATGTGATTGGCTGGTGACCAGTCAAGGGTGTACCACAGCTGGGATAGGCTCCAGCACCACTGCAACCCTCATGAGGATAAGCGGTAGAAACAAGAAAACAGAAAACAAAACTAGTGGTGGCCTTCTACGTTAGTAATTCAACACACACGCACACTAGAAACCACTTTTATTTGATTGATTGATTTTTATATGCTAAAACCACTTGAGTGTAGGCCAAGATCCCCTACTATGTTAAATATAGTTCAATATTGTTGATGTGATATCTTGTTCACACATTCATTATTTCAACTTTTTTCCCTTTTGTGTCAAGCCACTAGCATCTTTGCAGCGGCAATGGAAACCCAAGACATGTACTTGCGTCCAAACAATAAAAGGAGTAGCGAGTGGACACAGCAGGCCCTCCCACTGCAGATGTACATTAATTCCAAGGGGGGGCATTAGAAATGCTGATCAGCTTGGCAGCACCCGGTCTAAGCTTTCCTTTCAGCGTTTTTGCTGTTGTCTACTTCAATCGTGTCAATGTGAGGGTGTCTTTTCAGAGGTATTCATGCATCTGCCTTCAGGCCACAATGCTTGCCACTTTATAAACTGTCAGCCTGCATGCCTCAAGTACGCCTGCCGTATTCTCTTTGCATTGTTTCCTCTTCTTGAATCAACTCCCTCCCGACGGCTAAAGCACACACATAATGCAGCCTGCTATAAGTTGGGATGTACACAATATGTGTCCTCTTGGACATAGAGCAATCTCAACACGCTTGCTTGCCATCGTGCACATCGTCGCAATATATACAGAAAATCACAGATTTCCGAGACCACCAGGGAGTGACAATACACTCATAAAAATATATATTTTTGATACACAATTCACTCGGTCGATGAATAGATGGAATCGGAGTTACTGTAGCCTTTCGCCCGGTTCGTTAGACTAGAACTAGAGGCTAGCATGGTAATATTATAATAACAACATAATATAACAATATAACATAACAATATTATATAATAATATCATTCACATGGTTGGTCGGTTGTAATTCCAGTAGTAATACGAACTTGTGTTCACCTGATTGCAAAGTTTTGAGACCAGATTGACCATCATAGCTAGCGCTTTCTTAGCTAAACAAACTTTTGCATCACACAGCACACAAGTATGGTGCATTCAGGGATCACTGAACAAAGTGCAAAATCTTAACACTTGGCAAAAAAAAAAAAAAAAACATTATCAGTGAAGCATAATGACATTCATTCATTTTCTACCGCTTTTTCCTCACGAGGGTCGCGGGGGGGTGCTGGAGCCTATCTTGGCTGTCTTTGGGCGAGAGGCGGGGTACACCCTGGACTGGTGGCCAGCCAATCACAGGGCACATATAGACAAACAACCATTCACACTCACATTCATACCTATGGACAATTTGGAGTTGCCAATTAACCTAGCATGTTTTTGGAATGTGGGAGGAAACCGGAGAAAACCCACGCATGCACGGGGAGAACATGCAAACTCCACATAGAGGGTGGAATTGAACCCTGGTCTCCTAGCTGGGAGGTCTGCGCGCTAACCACTAGACCGCCGTGCCGCCCGCATAATGACATAAACATGTAAAAAGTGTGGGCTTTCTAACAGTGCAATGTATGCAGTACATTTTATCTGTATTACCACATACAGAGGTACAGTGGAATACGTTCCAAAGGGTCTAAAACTGAAACCAAAGCAATTTTTCCTACATGGAATTATGTAAAACTAGTTCATCCATTCCAAACACCCGAAAGTATCAGTACCAAAACAATACATTTTGTAGAGAATAATTATAGTTTTACATACAGAAAACAATGCGAATATTTTGAGAGTGCACCAACTTTGTACTTTGCCCCATGGCAGATTATTTTGCAGTGACACTCAACAACGTCAACTACTAGTTTGTTACTGGGACATTCCAAAACAAGTTGGATTTCTAAATTCTGACATTCTGACTTATGATGAATTAGATGTGTTTTCTACTGACAAAAAAATGACAAATTTGACAAAAAAATCAGCAAATTTTTCGGGGCTATAAATGCAGAATGGCAAATGTACTGTATATACTCCATATACGTATATAATGTATGCTGTACATTTCATGTACATTTATTCATTGATTATTTCATTTTTAAATGAATTAATCCAGTATTTTTTATGGAGGCTGCGTAGTGATAAGCGTGCAGGCCACACAGCTAGGAGACCCAAGTTCGATTCCACCCTCGGTCATCTCTGTGTGGAGTTTGCATGTTCTCCCCGTGCATGCGTGGGTTTTCTCCGAGTACTCCAGTTTCCTCCCACATTCCAAAAACATGCTAGGTTAATTAGCGACTCCAAATTGTCCATAGGTATGAATGTGAGTGTGAATGGTTGTTTGTCTATATGTGGCCTGTGATTGGCTGGCGACCAGTCCAGGGTGTACCCCGCCTCTTGCCCAAAGACAGCTGGGATAGGCTCCAGCACCCCCCCCACGACCCTCGTGTGGATAAGCGGTAGAAAACAAAACTAGTGGTGGCCTTCTGCGTTAGTAATTCAACACACACACACACTAGAAACATTGTGAAATATATTTAAAGGAAGCTGATGAAAAGACTGAAATGCTTTTTTTTCCGTGGGGAGGAAGTCATTTTGTTGGGAAATGTGTCCTTACATCTCTTATCCTGCAGCTATAGCAATAGAGTTGATGAGCGAGAACAAAAAAAGTGTGTGAATATTGTCTTGCAGGCTCACTGAAGGTAATTTAGCTGGATGAAAGTGGCTCTCTCCATTCCCCCCCCACCCCACATTTGAAGCGGATATTTGAGTCAAGTCACCTCTTTGAAGCTTGATCTTTCTTCACGTATTTTAAAACACTTTCAAACTTTGCGACATTTCCGTGGCACTAAACTCGCATTATGTCCCGTAAGGCCAAGTACACACGAACACGGATATTTTTTCCACCCGGTGTCAACAAAAATGAAATGTGTTTATTAAAATGTAACAGATGCTGTGAAGTGTAGTTCAATTTATCGGGTAGCGTTCAATGTCTCAGTCAAATGCAATCACTATCGTACCGCCATGTAAACATTCCTATGCCATTCTTCCAAAATAACCTTAATAAGCTTGTGAAAGGGCGGCACGGCAGTCTAGTGGTTAGCGCGCAGACCTCACAGCTAGGAGACCAGGGTTCAATTCTACCCTCGGCCGTCTCTGTGTGGAGTTTGCATGTTCTCCCCGTGCATGCGTGGGTTTTCTCCGGGTACTCCGGTTTCCTCCCACATTCCAAAAACATGCTAGGTTAATTGGTGACTCCAAATTGTCCATAGGTATGAATGTGAGTGTGAATGGTTGTTTGTTTATATGTGCCCTGTGATTGGCTGGCGACCAGTCTAGGGTGTACCTCGCCTCTCGCCCAAAGACAGCTGGGATAGGCTCCAGCACCCCCCGCGATCCTCGTGAGGAAAAGCGGAAGAAAATGAATGAATGAATGAAGCTTGTGAAAGTTGGTCAGGTCTTTTCCCGACATTGCTTTTGTTGCCCATAAAGGCACCATTTGTTGGTCAATGTAAAGTGAGAGACAGCGTACGTTTACTCTTATACACACAAAAAGTCATTTCAGTAATGCAGTAATGTCATGTAAAACCGATGTAATGTGGAAATAATAGCAAATAATTGTTACGTCATATGTCAGCCACAAGCGAAAAGCTCTGTTTTGGCCGTCTACATGAATACGTTTTAAAAAATCTAATTTTTTAAGAACAAAAACATCAGTTTGAGTGTCGATGAGAGGCCGAAAATATGAATAAATAAAAAAATCTGTATTCTTTTGGACAGAGCCTAAGATAGGCAGGGCTCGACAATAACGATGTACCGATGGCCGGGGGCAAGTTAAAACAATATTGGGGCAAGTAAATCCAATCAGTGATATTCCCGTCGGGAATAACTGCACTTTGCCATGCCGTACTGCCAAGAGTTTTTTTTTTAAAGCGGTTCTTGTTGGGTGTTGGTAAAACACAGACTGCGTAATTCCGGTGGTAATTTGCAAACCAATCCTTGCAAATCTTGAAATGGACCAATCAGAATCGTTTATTTAGACCGCGGTCCGCATTTTGCCCACACCCGTTCTTGTTCGCGATCAACCAATCAGCGATCGTTTGACTACGAAAACATCTATCATGGCGTCCCTGCCAACATGGTCTAATTCTTCAACAACTCATTTATGACTCATGTCATTTATTATTTAATAAGCACAATGTTTATTCAATCATGAATGTACTTTTATTTATCAAGGCAAAAAGTGCCTAGAAGTCTCTTGACAATCCAGATTTCCATGCAACGTCATGATCTATGTAGGAAAACAACCACAAGAAATGATAATCATTTCATCTTTATTTGAGATTCTCATGTGATGCCACAAAAATGAGATGATATCATTATGGCAGTCTTTTCATTCTACATGGGGCAAGTAGTTCTCACCTTAAGGATTCCCCATAGGCAAGTCATTTTTGTTTTTAATGTAGAGCCCTGATAGGATTTCTGTAAATACACGCATCAAAAGCGTCACACTTGATCTCAGCACTCAGGGACTTCAAGACTCATCGAGGGCTCAATTAATGGCCGACCAAAGTGTTAACTTTTCATTCAGTTAGTCTTGCTATATTGTTGTGTGATTTCTCTCATCGCCATTGTGCTGTGGGCTGTTAATGGGATCCCCGAGGCTGGTGACACCCCTCAAGCCCACTTTGCCTGTCTGCTCTTTGTTCACTGCTCCTCTTTTGTTGTCCGATCAGCCTCCCACCGGGTCTCCGGACAAGATTCATGGCATTTGTCGGCCAAATGAAAGGAGGATTACGGCCGAGCTTGTGAACAGACCCTTCGGCAGGGGTAGATTTTCCGAAACAAGCCCTCTTCCCTCAAGCTCAGCAGCGCCCTTTTTACAAATATTTGTTTTCTAAAAGACATCCCAGATAAGTCCAGTGCATGACCGAAGGGCCATCAACAAGTGGCTCAACCAGACTGCTCATTTCTAGTCAATTGGTCATGTCCAACCATGCATCCATCCATTTCCTGTCCCAGCTGATTTGGGGTAAAAGGGTGGACGACTCCCACCAGTCAAGAACAGGGCACATGCAGAGACAGCCATTGTCACCTTCACTGTGCGCTACATTTCCGCATTGTCACAACAACTGTTTTGTATATCACGTTAAACATCACAGCCGCTTGGAAAAATGCTGTAATTTTTATTTATTTATTCATTTCATCAATCTGGCACATACAATGCAAATTACGAGTGATGTTGCAAAATTCTGTCTCTACTGTACAGCACATATTTTCAGCTTTCAACATGATATATGAAGTATTTACTTTAAACAACACAGCACTGTACGGAACACAACATATGGGTCCTCAAGAGTGTGCACAAAACACCACAGGAGTGGTGCATAAACATGCACAGAACAACATATAGGCACAAAAACCCACATACGGGTTCTCGGGATTGTGTGCACAAAATACCATTTATGCCTTAAGAGTATGCACAAAAACACCACCTAAGTACTAAGCAGTATGCACAAAATAACATATAAGCTTCACAAGACATATGTTCTCGAGAGTGTTCACAAAATAACACATAGATTCTCAAAAGTGGTGCACAAAACAACGTATAGGCCTTAGGAATGTATACATAAGATCTCTCATGGGGGGTGCACAAAATGGAGTGCATGCCGGCCTTAGGATTGTGCACAAAACAACTAAAATCTTGAGTGACTATAGGATTCAAATTGTCTGATTAGTCTAAAGCAAGGGTCTCAAACTCGCAGCCTGCGGGCCAAATGCGGCCCGCGAGACGCTACTTTGAGGCCCCCCACCTTGATACCAAAGTTTAATGTAGAAATGACAGCTTAAAGCTGTGTGCACACCGGACACAATTAACATGATTTTGCCCCGCCCTTCCCTGTTACCCCGCCCTGTTTTGCTTTGGATTAGCAATGAAGCTAAAGGCTTATGACGCTGGGTACAAATAAATGCAGGAAATGATTTGGAATAAAAACAGAAAATCCACGTCAAGATAAAGCATCTCATCAAACATGTTGTTAAAGTTACGACGCTGCTCCCAGATGGAACTGAGTACGATGCTAACTTGCTAATTGAGTCAAATTATTAAGTTTCATTAATGTTCATGTTAAAGGTTAAATAACTGTTAATACTGTACATTTGAATCTGAAAAAAATAATTTCTCTACCAACTGTATGTGGTTTCTTACGGTTTTCTTATTTGCTGTTTT
Organism: Doryrhamphus excisus; assembly: GCF_037039965.1. Lineage (NCBI taxonomy): Eukaryota > Metazoa > Chordata > Actinopteri > Syngnathiformes > Syngnathidae > Doryrhamphus > Doryrhamphus excisus. The sequence continues at coordinate 7,156,327 of NC_136371.1, read as the reverse complement.
ATTATTATTTTACTTATTTATTACTGATTGATTGATTTGTTGTCTTTATTCTTAATTTGTTTATTTATTTTTTTATCTTATTTTGTGTATAGAAAAATAAAAATTAAGATATTTGAGAACAGTGGAATGTTTTATCAGATATTTTGGTGTGGAAAACCGGAACCAAAGTACTGAAAAAGTGTAGGGTATAGCAGAAGCAAAAGCATTAAAATAGTTTTTTTATTTTTTATTTTTTCAGTTTTTAATAAATGCGTTTTATAAATGCAACCTAGCTCCGGTGGCCCCCCAGGTAAATTGAGTTTGAGACCCCTGGTCTATAGTATATAGTATAGTAGCCTATTGTCAAGGGACTAGGCTTGGTGGATGGTCATAAACCGATAAAAGACAAACTACAGGGTGAGGAGCTCAGAGTGGAGACGCTGGTAGCTTGAGCATCTAGTCCGAAAACCTCCTGACCTCCCTGGTGAGGTGTTCCGTGCATGCCCAGTCGGGAGGAGGGCCCCGGAGCAGACCGAAGACACGCTGTAGGGATTATGTCTCACAGCCGGCCTGCATGAAAAAGGCCTCTCTGTCCTGAAAATGTAACATGGGCTCTTCCAAGCCCCAAAGCTGGCCAATTTTAGGATGGAGAATACCTTGGAAAAGTCTACATTTCACAATTGTGTATTTTAAATGCCTTATTCAGCATTTGGTGTGTGTGTGTGTGTGTGTGTTTAAATGTCCCTGTTCTTTGGTGCAAGCCTGTAAGGGGGTTGGGGGGGGGGACAGAGGAGGTTAATCCTAGTTCAATACACTGATGCACAGCCCAGGATGGAGCCTGTGACAATTGTGTTATCTCCAGCCAACATTTGGGTTCCCCCACAATTCCAATCCAGAAGAATAGCTGCAAGTGAGTGCCGTACGAAGTGGAGGAAGCGCATACGCCCGAGGAAACGTGCTATCAATATCTGCAATACTGCCTTTTGCCACCACGGTCATTATATTTGTTTCACGTCTTCATAATATACACAGACTGGCCACATCTTTACGCCTAAATAACTCTAATAGAATTGTGAAAAATGCTGCCTCGTCGGTGACAAGGAAATTTTCAATCGAATATCTGAGCACCTTTGACGTTAGATGTTGTATTCAGAGTGACGCCCAAATGATGCCAGTCACACAAACTGTCGCAGTTGCCTTCAAAAGCCTCAACCACAACCAGCATCAAATATGTATCTTGTTTTTTCCTTGGCCTTTACTGTATTCCAAACTATAAGAAATAGTCATTAAGAGTCTTGCATTATTACTAACATTATTTTTCACTTAGCTGCATAAAACGGTATTGCATATTTGCGATAAAATAACTATTAATACAATTAATAATAATTCATAATTTCATTTATTTATGTTTTTTTTAAGCAATTTTTGACTCACTTACCATCTGATCATGCATCAGCTACATTATTATTTGGTGAATGTTTTTATCAAATGTGTTAGGTATATTTCTGTGGAGTCACTTTTATTGCAAATGTTGATCCCACAAGTTCACTGTTACTCGCCCCTTCATAAGAGGGACAAAAAAAAACATCAATTTTGATTGCTTATAGGGGACATATAGGGATTTCTATGGTAAGTTGTGATGCATAAACCAGTGTTTCAGTCCTTACATCAACTAACAGAATTACACTGCATCCTATATAAACCTGACCCATGGACCAAAACACAAAAAAAACTGAAATAACCATTATAATAATAATAGTTTTAACATTGGAGTATGCAAAATAAAATAATTTCTACACATTTGAGTAAACACCATATGCTCCTCTTCCAACAAACCATTTAAAAACTGGATTTAATATTTGAAAATGCAATCTAAACCTTAAACCCTCATGAATTTTCGCCGCAGGCTTCGCACCATGAAGTGAGCTGCCCAAAGATGAAAGCGAAAAGAAATAAAAAAGCTCAATTTAATCTGCTTTGGAGTCCTGGAAGGGAGCATATGTGCCTGGAAGTGTAAGAGTGAGGGCTGATAGGGGATAAATATATTTCTTACTATGCCTTTGAGCTATTACATCCTTCTCCAACACTGTTGCCTATTCAACACACAACAGTTTCATTAGCAGCTGTAGTCCTACAAATCTTCCAATTATTACAAGACAGGCCTGCATGACACAGAGACGCACAGCCGGGGCTCATCGTTTAACATCTCCATATGTGGAATGGAGATTAGGCTCTATTGTCTGATGAATTCAGAGCAAAGCCGTACATTATTTGTTTTTTATTTCTACTATTTGCATGGAAAAAGTACATTATATACATTAAATCATAGAATTATTAAGGCATTAAAATATATATTGATACTGGCATTGAATGGAAGCTGGGCCTCATGGGCCTGACTCTCATAAATAAGAAATAATGTGCAGTCTGCTGGGAGAGCCAAGCTACAAAAAGGCCACTGGGGTCCAATTTGTTGTAGGAAATGATCCCCCCCCCCACACACACACACCCCACTCACCCCCAATTCAAAGTGGGGCCTACCTTTGTCTCTTAAGATGCCATCGATGCTGTGTTTGGTTTTCTTGTCTTCTTCTTCATCCTTTTTAAAGCAATCCTCCTCCTCTTCGTCATCCTTTTTCCCAAAACGAGCTCTGAGTATTCGACTGATTGAACTCACTGCAAGAACGAGGACATTATTATTATTATTATTATTATTATTATTATTATTATTATTATTATTATTATTATTATTATTATTATTATTATTATTATTATTATTGTTGTTGTTGTTGTTGTTGTTTGCCCAATATTGATACACAATGTATATTTATTTATTTAGGCATTTGTTATTGAGACAGCTTTGCAGGAAATTAGTTAAAATAAGTTTAATTAATTAATTAATTAATTAAATTCATCCCTGTGTGGAGTTTGCATGTTCTCCCCGTGCATGCGTGGGTTTTCTCCGGGTACTCCGGTTTCCTCCCACATTCCAAAAACATGCTAGGTTAATTGGCGACTCCAAATTGTCCATAGGTATGAATGTGAGTGTGAATGGTTGTTTGTCTATATGTGCCCTGTGATTGGCTGGCGACCAGTCCAGGGTGTACCCCGCCTCTCGCCCGAAGACAGCTGGGATAGGCTCCAGCACCCCCCCGCGACCCTCGTGAGGAAAAGCGGTAGAAAATGAATGAATGAATGAATGAATTTAATTAATTAAAAAAATTAAAGAACAATTTAAAAAATGTGACTAAATCACATACATTTGGAAAACATAGCCTCCTGTGTGTATTATTTACATACAAAGCACTCAAAACACTCATTTTTCCTAATACACTTAATTCATAACCTTGCACACACACAGTATATTTAATATACATGGCCCCAAATATATTTATTCCCATGTATAATTAACATTAAGCAGCAATAACGTATTTATTCTCAACGCATTCATAATTGTTTTATCGGATTATTAAAAATTGTTGTGTTTTTTTGTGATGATGTAAAAGCAGCATCCACTAGGCCTATATTATGTTGCAGTCAAATAGTAGTTCTTTTGAGAAGTAAAGGGGTAAAGAATAGAGGCATCTTACCAGAAAGTGTCTCACCTGAAGGGACGGTGCTTCTGTCACAGACGCCGTCTTTGAGTAATTTATCTCGGATTTCCCAGCTGAATATTCCCGGGCTGTCGTTCTTGTATTGTTCGATCCTTTTCTCCACGTCCGGCGTAGCTATTTGCTGCATTGAGCACCGGGATGAAAACATCACGTTTGTTAGGTTTATTTATTTAAAAATATATATTTATATACATACATTATTTTTTAATAAGGCTCACCCTGGGCTTACTGCCTCCTATCGCTCCGGGCCGGATGGAGCCGGTCTCTTGGTAGCGGCACAAGATTTTGGACACGCATCCGTGTGAGACCCGCAGTTGGCGGGAGATGACGCACGGTCGGATGCCGTGGTGGGCCATCTCCACGATCTTGTGCCGGATGTGGTTGGGCAGAGGCCGGCCGTTGATGAAGACTCCCCCCAGCTGATTGACACGTCCCTGGCCTAGAGGAGTGGACACTGGCCAGCACCAGGGAACACTTCATTTATTTCTACGGTAAATCCACGCTTTATTTTTTTATCATCATCCGTATTTTATTTTAGTTTTGGGCCTTCTGGACTTCCATTTGGACACTGTTGTATATTTAACACAAGTTACTTGTTAAAAAACAGTAAACAATTAACCAAAAATATGATTTTATATGAATATTCTATTTGGAAACCCATTGCCTTGCATGTATAAATAAATCAGTGATGTCAAAAGTGCGGCCCGGGGGCCATGAGCAGCCCATGACACATTGTAGAAACATGGAAATGTGGAAAAATAAAGCAGAAAAAATAAAATGTTGATATTAATTTAAAAAAAAATGATACACCCTTGAAATAAATACTGCCGCAGTAGGGACTGAACCCACTTACCTTCCAGAGGGAAGCCGGTCCGTGGGTAGTTCTGTCCAGAAGCTGGGCGCATCATTCGCGGCACCGTTCCTGGTAATGATGTCATTTTTTTTAGCTCCTGTTATTTATGCTTATAAAGAAGTAAAAAAAAAAAAAATCACACACAATAGAAGCAAGAAACCCGTTGGAGGCCAAAGAAAGGTAGAAGCCACTTTGAGAGGTCCAGTGTTGCAGAAGACAGAAGATCATTCAAGGACGCGGAAAGTTGTGGTGGTGATCACAATGGGGTCATGTGTCACACACGCTGTGCAGGATGGGCGACTTTGGGCGGCATGGGTGAACTTGTGGAGGGCGGGCTGGGCTGGTGGAGACCACCGATAGGGTCTTGGAGCCTGTTCTTTTTCAAGAGAAGCTCCAACAAGTTCCGGCAACCAATGGGAGAGAAGGTCTCTTTCTTTTCTCTCTCTCTCTCTCCTCTCTCTCGCTCTATCTTCTAAACACACACAGTTCTACTCCAACCAACAACATCTAGCATGATACAAATAGTCTGATTAAACATTGAAAGTAAGTAATGGTCAGAGGATCGATCCAAATATTGATAATATGGATATCAATATTGTTGAATCGCTATGTGTCGGTCATAATGGTACATTACTCATATTGTTTATAAACACAATACATTCTTAGATACATGATCGGCTTTGGGGGCTTTTGTTTAGATATTTTTGCAGTAACGGTCACTATCTAACAAGAGTTTATGCTTTTTACAAATTTCTGACCTATAAATGTATTTACAATGTAGTATTGTGGTGTTAAATGATGCCAAAGTTTCAGATAATGAGCTTTGTGCATTCGCGGGAACCACAAAATCCGAAGAAATACAGCTGAATAGGTGCAGGTTCTGGAAGATCTATAAAGCTTCATGTGCTGGTTATCGTGTGTAGCTGCTCCACAACTCAATACAAAGGGCTGAAAAATTAACATAATAGGTCAATTTTCATAAGGGGATAATTCTATTTATTTGTTGATATTGTATTATTTGTTGATATTGATATTGTAAATGATAATGGTTTTATTTCAGTTGAACATGCATCAGATTACAATTGAATGCATCACATAATCAGTTCACAGTTCCACATGTCCAAAAGGAGTAGGAAGAAGCAAAGCTTATTAAATCCTACCCCTCCATCTGGTACTTTTACAATCAGTAACTGTTACATTTGTTCACTTCCTGCTTTCCATAATACAGTTTAAGGTTGTTTTTTTTAAATAATGCACCTCGTACCGAAGTACAAGGTGATATGACCATCCAATGACATAATGGGTACCATAGTAAGTGTCAATATAGTGATATATATAGCACATCATGACTGGTTCAAGACTCTTCATCCTTGTATTTAGCAAACATCAACTGCTTGTATTGTTTCTTGAATTGGCTCATCGTTGTGCATTGTTTGAGGTCCTTACTCAATCCATTCCATAGTTTGATTCCACATACTGAAATGCTATGGCTTTTTAACGTAGTCCTAGCATATAAGTGTTTCAAATGTACTTCTTCCCTGAGATCATATTTCTCCTCTCTTGTAGAGAAGTATTGGATGACATTTTTAGGTAATTGGTTGTTTTTAGCCTTATGCATTATTTTAGCTGTTTGAAGATGAACTATATCAGCAAGTTTAAGTATTTGTGATTTTAGAAATGAGGCGTTAGTATGTTCTCTGGCGGCATTATGAATTATCCTTACTTACCTTTTTTGCAGTACATTTAGCGAGTGAAGATTGCTTTTATAGTTTTTATTACCCCATATTTCCACACAATAAGTAAGATATGGTAAGTAACAAATATGTTTGTTGACACTAGGGTTGAGATAGGATATGGACCTTGGCATATATCACAATATGATGATATAAAATTAGAATTCAGCAGAGTCTTGTATAAAAAGCTACATACCTTAATCATATTTTCTGTGCATTATAACACCAGAAAACAAGTTAATATGAGCTAGTTAACAAAGGACGTCATTGGGACACACACCTATTTCGACTATGAAGCCCTCTAAAATAAACTCTCTAACAAAGTTTTATTGTTTTATATACATGCTGGGATTAGTGGTGGGCAAAACCATTCATTTCAGTGAACCGGATCATTCTGGTTCATTCAGTAAAAAGGTCTGTTCATTTCAGTCAATTGGTGGTTAGCCTGTGATCTACATAGACCCGGTCAGCCGTGTCGAGTCAGTCCGTTCACTCATGTTCACGTTCGTTCCGACTCAACAGCACAACAACACGTGATGACTAGTGGTGTGTCGGTCATCAACAAACGGGTCAAAAGAACTAGTTCTTTTTTGTGAACGGAATGAACGAGGTCACCGACAGTGTCGGTCAATCTCTCGGTCTCGGTCTTTCAGTCAGCTAACCCCACCCACCCACAGAGCGAGGCGCGACAATAGGATAAGACAAGCAAGCACGGAGATAGTCCCGCCCTGCAAAAGGAATGGTGAACTGACTCTCGTTGGTGGTGACCTCGTTCACAAAAAAGACCTAGTTCTTTTGACCCGTTCGTTCATGACTGACACACCACTAGCTGGGATCATGCATGAACATTTTAATTTCAGCAATATTTTCTACCGCTTATCCTCACGAGGGTCGCTGGGGGGTGCTGGAGCCTATCCCAGCTGTTTTTGGGCCAGAGGTGGGGTACACCCTGGACTGGTCGCCAGCCAATCACAAGGCACATATAGACAAACAACCATTCACACTCACATTCATACCTATGGACAATTTGGAGTCGCCAATTAACCTAGCATGTTTTTGGAATGTGGGAGGAAACCGGAGTACCCGGAGGAAATGCAAACTCCACTCAGGAATTGAACTCGGGTCTCATAGATGTGAGGCCTGCGCTAACCACTCCACTGCACGGTGGTGCAGCCCCCTTAATATATATTTGTTATTCATTCATTCATTTTCTACCACTTTTTCCTCATGAGGGTTGCGGGGGTGCTGGAGCCTATCCCAGCTGTCTTTGGGCGAGAGGCGGGGTACACCCTGGACTGGTTGGCAGCCAATCACAGGGCACATATAGACAAACAACCATTCACACTCACATTTATACTTATGGACAAACTTACTTAAGTCCATACTTATGGACTTATGCAAACTCCACTCAGGAATTGAACTCGGGTCTCCTAAATGTGAGGCCTGCGCTAACCACTCTTCCACCGTGCAGCCCCCTTATTATATACGTATTTGTGATTATTATTATTACGACTGTTAAATAATTTACTTGACTCCTTTTGTACCACATTGTTATATTTGGAACTGCAATTTGGAATAGCGGCTGTAGTCTGTGTAGTCCGCCTCGCATAGGCTGGATTTGAGTGTGAGTATGGGTTTTATTTTAGTCTGTGCAACACTGACTGTTTTTTTTTCTATCATCTCAAATACATTTTTTTAAACAACAAATACTATAACCAAGTGGCTACACAAACATGAATTAAGCCATATAATGAAGGTACAAAAAAGCTTGTGCCACTATATACTATACATTCAGACCATTAATCTTTGTGTCAGCATTGAAAGCAGCGTAGTGATGAGCCTTTTTCAAATGATTGGACTCATGACTGGAGTCAAAGCAGCTTAGAAGTCTTACTTATTAGCCCTGCTCATGGAAATTACCGTCTAAAAAGTTCTACAATGGAGAAAAAAATACCCTTAATTGAGGGTGAACACACAAACAAATATTACTGTAAATACAAATACTCGCGCATTCATAGATTTCTATAAATGTTACTTGACACCCCAAAGCTGCTTCTGCTTAGTCGCCAGGTCAGTGTGTTTTTCCACTGGCAGTAAACAAGCAAGAAATGACAATCCAGGACGTCCTCAAGTGTCATGCAAATCATGTGAGAGACTCTTTCTGATAATCGGTTAGCTCAGGCTCGCCTTGACGAATGCCTAAAAGAAAACAGTCTGCTTGAACTACATGAAAGCCAGAGGCTTCTTGTCACCGTGCAAATTTTGATTGGTATCACTTAATTGGTGCAAGCCAAGCCATGAAAAGGGGGTCTGATGACCCTATCCCCGCCTCCCAAAAAGACAAGAGTTCCCCACATTGGTCAAGTCTGAGGCCAAAGATGAGACACACACAGATAGACAGTAATGTTGTGTTAGAGGACAAGGATAATTCTATGATTGTTGACACCTCATTGATGGCGGAGTAGTGTCATATAAGTATCTCCAACTCACAAAACTCTAGTCTCTAGTCCTCCTCAGTACGACACTTCGTCATTGTCACGGGACCGGCCACGAGATGCATTCATGGACGCTCTGAAAATCACAATAGCTTTGACTCATGGCTCATAACAACATGGTTAAAGTGTGATTCAGATGAAAGAGACTAATGCTATAGGCAAATACATCTTTTAGCTTGAGTTCATTGGGAGGTGTTATAGTTAATACATATAAATGTGTATGTTATTGGATGCTGTCGTTTTTTTTCATAAAATACGGTAAAAATAGCCATATTTCACACTAGTTGTAAATGGTGATTAATCATGATTAATTACATGGAAAACTGTAATTAATGTGATTTAACCATTGGACCACCCCAATGCAATATGTTTGTTTAGTTTTTTTTTTACTGATATTGGATGGGGTGACCCTGTTTACAGGTTTATTTCAGTGTTTATTCATTCATTCATTTTCTACCGCTTTTCCTCACAAGGGTCGCAGGGGTGCTGGAGCCTATCCCAGCTGTCTTCGGGCGAGAGGCGTGGTACACCCTGGACTGGTCGCCAGCCAATCACAGGGCACATATAGACAAACAACCATTCACACTCACATTCATACCTATGGACAATTTGGAGTCGCCAATTAACCTAGCATGTTTTTGGAATGTGGGAGGAAACCGGAGTACCCGGAGAAAATAGTTGTCCAAATGTTTTCCACCAAGGGTAAATTAAAGGACGCAAGGGCCACTTTCATAAATTGCATCTCTGCTTTGTGTTATAGGCGAAAAGGTATATTGTTAGTGTGAACTTTGTTTTTTTTTCCCCCATTTTTGTTGTTCTTTTTCCAAATATTTCAACTTTCTACTTAAATAAGTTTTGTAAATGTTCATTTCGTTATATTATGACTTTGTTCTCATAATATTTTGATTTTACTTCCATATAATTATGACTTTTTCTGCAATGCAATTTTCCAAAAATTTCAGCTTTTGTTTTGTTGACTTAAAAAAACAGTTCTTTTTTTCTTTAATATTTCAAATTCATACTACTAAAATGACAATATTTTCCCTAATAATGTTAAAACTTGATTTTTTTATTTTACAAGTTACAAGGTTCTTCTTATAAGTTATCTTTTCATAATAGTGTGACTGCATTTGCGTAATATTTTGACTTTATACTTGTCACATTGAAACTTTAAAAAAAAAAAATCCATAAAGTTTTATCATCATTTATTTCTTTAGTATCTCAACTTCATGCCACAAAAATTATGTTATTTTCCCTCATAATATTACAACATTATTTCTTTCTTTCTATTTCTTTCATACCTATGGACAATTTGGAGTCGCCAATTAACCTAGCATGTTTTTGGAATGTGGGAGGAAACCGGAGTACCCGGAGAAAACCCACGCATTCACGGGGAGAACATGCAAACTCCACACGGAGATGGCCGAGGGTGGAATTTCAGTGTTTATTTCAATTAAAAAAACTACACACAGGTTGTAATATTTCAAGAATGCTATAATTTTATGTTTATGATTTGGCTTCTTTGTCTTCATTGAAATGTTGAAATCCAAGACCGTTTGAGTGGTTTCCTAGTTAAAAATGACGGCATCCATGTTCTCGTACATGTATTCCATGGATGTTATAGTGTTACATGTTTGCAAAGCATGCAGATTCCTAAATAAGTGAAACACAAACATCAGATCCAACACTAATCCAATTCCCAATGGAAGTCATTTCTCCTTCCCTTATAATTTCAAACTTTATTTACAAGTTGCGGGGTGCCACCATAGCCAAATGTCAGTAGTCACGATCGGTCGTTGGCTGCACAAACGCGGTGGGGTGGTTTATGAGTGTTTTCACAACTGAACAGTGTTTCCGATAAAACCTGCTGTGTGTGTGTGTGGCATTGGATCATCTTTGTGCCTACATGAGTAAAGACGTGTTATATGCTCCCGTTGTTGATAGTCTTAATTCTCATCAGAAAAAAGAAAGCTATCACTGCGGAAACATATCTAATTTCCTATGCTTTTTTTTTAAAAACTGCCTTTAGTGAGTTGTACGGCGGTTTAAAGCATCACTAACTTGTTTTTTAACGGCCGATTACATCTGGAACAGGGAAGGCTCACAAGGCCAGCAGACCATGGGACTTTCATGCTTCTGAGGGCCACCTCCATGATCAATGTCGCCATTTTCTTGATCAGGCAAAGCACGTCTACCATGCAAGATGCATTTTGTTTGCTAAATAGATGTGTGAAGCGTCTATTCATCGTAAAATTGTTCACAGGAGTGTGAGTGGAGGGCGTCATGGCGACAAAGCCGATGACTAAACGTGTCTCGTCAGCACGAGATACATTTGGTACAATGTTTGCATTATATGGGTTTTATTTTAGTCTGTGCAACACTGATTTGGTTTTTTTTTTATATCATCTCAAATACATTTTTTTTAAACAACAAATACTATAACCAAGTGGCTACACAAACATGAATTAAGCCATATAATGAAGGTACAAAAAAGCTTGTGCCACTATATACTATACATTCAGACCATTAATCTTTGTGTCAGCATTGAAAGCAGCGTAGTGATGAGCCTTTTTCAAATGATTGGACTCATGACTGGAGTCAAAGCAGCTTAGAAGTCTTACTTATTAGCCCTGCTCATGGAAATTACCGTCTAAAAAGTTCTACAATGGAGAAAAAAATACCCTTAATTGAGGGTGAACACACAAACAAATATTACTGTAAATACAAATACTCGCGCATTCATAGATTTCTATAAATGTTACTTGAAAATGATTATTTCCATTCCCCTATTTCTTGCACAATAAAGCTGAATTGAGAGATTAGTTCAAAGCATATCACAGTATGTGTCATAATAAAGAAATCATGGCAAAGTAAACATTTTTCAAGAGGTGGAAAGTCCCAGTCGCAACCTATAAAACACCAGAGGCTCAAAATACTATAAATGTTTCCTTCAACTTGGTACAATTAAGTGTTAGATGTTTGGGTCACTTGTGTGTGAATGGGGTTCTTTGTAGGGATACCAATGACAAAATAGAATGGAAAAAAAAAGCAAATTGTGTAGACTAGACTTGTGTAGACCGCATTCTCCAATAGAAAAGACTGTGTGATGATGTACAACACAGACAGTAATATTGTCATAATAGTATAAAAGTTTGACTTTCCCCACACAATATAAAACATAAGAACAAATACACAAAAAAACATGTTCTCCTTCAGGGATTTTTGGTAGACGGCAGAATTCATGGTTCTATTTATCACGGCAAGTCTTTCAGGCCCTGAAGCAGCCAAACAGCCACAGACCATCATACTACCACCACCATATTTTACTGCTGGTGTGATGTTCTTTTTCCGAAATGCGGGCATTACTTTTACACCAGATGGATTGGGGGGGACAGACCTGCCAAAAAGTTAAACTTTTTGTCTCGTCAAACCAGTGTCATCTTTACTCTCGTATTACCCAATACACTACACATGTTGCTGTAAATGTGTTACGGTGCAAGGGGGAGCTGAGTGGCAGACAGGAAATGACATCGGGGGTTCGACTAGACTTGTGTAGAAATAGAAAAGACTGTGTGATGATACAACACAGACAGGGGCAGTTCTGGCTTGAATGTCACCCAGGGGGGGACTGATGCCCTGACACCCCCCGCAAATTCATAATAGTATAAAAGTTTGACTTTCCCCACACAATATAAAAACATAAGAACAAATACACAAAAAAACATGTTCTCCTTCAGGGATTTTTGGTAGACGGCAGAATTCATGGTTCTATTTATCACGGCAAGTCTTTCAGGCCCTGAAGCAGCCAAACAGCCACAGACCATCATACTACCACCACCATATTTTACTGCTGGTGTGATGTTCTTTTTCCAAAATGCGGGCGTTACTTTTACACCAGATGGATTGGGGGGGGGGGGGGGGGGGGGGGGGACAGACCTGCCAAAAAGTTCAACTTTTTGTCTCGTCAAACCAGTGTCATCTTTACTCTCGTATTACCCAATACACTACACATAATAGTGTGTTGCTGTAAATGTGTTACGGTGCTAGGGGGAGCTGAGTGGGAGACAGGAAATGACATCGGGGGTTCAGAGTTCAACTGATATTTCTCTAAAAAAAAATTTTAAAAATTATATGGATTCAATTCAGTTGTGTCAGAGTGCAATTGTCTTTAATTGTGAACAAATCTCATTTGATATGTGCAATATCATTTCATATTCCCAAGTTTACATACAAGGAGAAATGCAACTTGTCCAATTGTTTTAAATATATATACTGTACACATACATACACACACACACAAAAACAACCCAACCAATGGAATCCCTTCTACTGACAGACGCTGACAGGACAGTAAACTTCCCATCTGTCTGCTAAGCAACCAACTGTGAATGAATACACGACAGACAGGGACAAAGTGGTATCTTTTTAGATTAGCATTGCTATTGGATACTAGCCAATCAATATAAGTTGTCTAATATGTACCAAAAACATAGCAGGGGACATACCTAATTTCCTGTTCTATATGAGCACAAGACTTTCGTCAGTTTCTTGACATACATTTCATGGTGGTAATTCCTCACATAATAAATGAAAATAATCCCTTTCCTTCGCCCTCCCCTTTTGTTCATGTACAAGATCCGTTCCAAACCAGTCACAAATTCTTCAGTTCGTTCACGGCAGTCCATCATTCTTCGTATTGACAGAGCCAAAGTAACAAAAAAGGAGCGCCGCATTCGCCAGCTAAGCTATGACTTATATCACACCTATGTTAAGAGTACCTGATGCGTTTATATTTCAATAAATAAGAATCCCACAGGGTCAGGCTAGGGCAAAATATGTACTAGATATGTTAAATGTTTCTGTGTTGAGTTCCACAGGTGAATGCTGTGTCACCTTTACTTGCTGTGGTGAAGGTACTGTTGGGTGAACATGTTGAGCTCGCTGTCCAGCCAGCCTGCCTTGTTCCTAACACAAGAAAATGCAAAGTTTCAGTATTATTCCTTAGAAGATTTGCTCTAATGGGGTTACATTGGTGTGGGTGTAGACTTTAAATACAGTTGACTTGACCACTAGTATTTGTTGACAAAAACCGTGTCCAAATATTTAATGTTAATAAGCAGAGTGTTTCTTACCGCAGCAACTTAGCTTTGCTCTGCATGGCGTCCAACAGCTCAATCTTGCTGTTCATGTCAGTGATCTCGTCTTCAATATTCTGCCGGGTCACGTCTACCTGCTGGCAGAGCTGAGCAAAAACCCCGGCTAGCTCTCTGATAGTCACAGACACACAAATGAATGGTTAGCAGTAATCCCCAAAGATACTCAAGTGTAGGGTGTAATGTGCAAACGCTCACTGCTGAACTTGGTGGCTGCAGTTGGAGCCCGTGTAGCTGACAATAAGCTGCAACTTCTCGCTGGCGTAGTCGACAAACTGTCTTTTGAACGCACGCTCTTTGGCCCTTGTTGTCCAGGTGAGGCGCTCATAGATGAAGAGAAGACCGTAGAGACCCACGGACAATGCAATCAGACGCCAGCCCACGGCTTTCCAGATCTGCACATACACACACAGACACACACCATGTCAGCAACATTAATTGTTGCGATGAATGTTTGTTTCATTGATTTTATCCGAGACTTTGTCCTCACCACACCGCCAACTACAAGGACACCCATGGAAGTACGGGATGTGACGGAGGCAAGCCCAGTCACCATGGAGACCATCAGCTCCTCCTGGGTCATGGAGTTTTGTGGGAATGGAGGCATGCTGGTGCTGACCGGAGTAAGTGCCAAGGATCTAGGAATCTGCAGGAGGAGAAGGTTATAATTTAACCGTGCAATCCGTCACATGGTCAAAAAGTTTGCCCACCCCTGCTCTGTGTGCACCTAGTGGCAGATATGAATTACTGACTTAACTTAGAACAGGGGTCTCAAACACGCGGCCCGCGGGCCAAATGTGGCCCGCAGGACACTAGTTTGAGGCCCCCGCCTTGATATGAAAGTTTAATGTTAGTGCGGCCTGCGCAAGTTTGATATGGATGCTGTATGGTATCATGTACCCAGAAAAAAATATTACGTTTGATTAATGTTCATGTTAAAGGTTAAATAACTTAATAGTTATCCTCCCTATCCGTGTGGAAGTGGTATGTTTTTGGCTATTTAAGTTTAAAGGAAATAACTTGAAGGCTACCGTTTAGGTCGCTAGCTCTTTAGTTTGCCAGTTAGCATGTGTCTCAAGACCCTGCAGTTGCGCAATATGTTGTAAATAAAAAAAGTATAAATGTGACTATAGTCGTGTTTTGTCATGTCTACAGGGCTCTAATAATGCTTTGTTCATTTTAATCTGAAAAAAATTATTTGTCTACCCACAAACTATATGTGGTTTCTTAAGTTTTTATTATTTGCCGTTTTATTATTATTATTATATTTATTTATTACTGATTGATTTTCTTTATTCTTTATTTGTTTATTTATTTATCATCTTATTTTGTGCAGAAAAATAAAAATTAAGATATTTGAGAACAGTGAAATGTTTCAT
Organism: Doryrhamphus excisus; assembly: GCF_037039965.1. NCBI lineage: Eukaryota > Metazoa > Chordata > Actinopteri > Syngnathiformes > Syngnathidae > Doryrhamphus > Doryrhamphus excisus. The sequence goes on along the minus strand of NC_136371.1, from coordinate 7,141,124 downwards.
CAGAGCTTTTATTGTAGAAAATCGGAACCAAAGCACTGAAAAAGTTTGTATATTTGTCTGTTTTTAATAAACGTGTTTTGTTGTTTTTTTTTTAAACTTGATGCGGCCCAGCCTTGCCCAGACCCTAGCTCCAGTGGCCCCCAAGTAAATTGAGTTTGAGACCCCTGACTTAGAATGTTATTCCAGCAAAGTGGCATATCTTCACTTGGTGATTGTTGCAAAAAAACATCATAAAAACATTGATTACACCTACACTGCCACCCAGTGGGGATTGAACACAGGCAGTTGCTTACTTCATCGGAGTTGTCATGTGCGCCTCCTGCAGGCCAGTCATGATGGGTTGAAAACCTTTACTATTAATGAAGAGCATTTTGCTTCCGCTTACCAGTACCAAAAAATAGTCTGGAGTAGCCTAACATTGTTTTATTGTTAGAATGGCCGTTTTGTGTATGCATCCTCACATGTGAAGATGTAGTTGGGACTTACCTGGTCACTGTAGCCCATGAGGGCCCGTCGAGTGTTCTTGGGCCCAAGAAAGCGGTTGACCAGCATCGTCCAACCCAAGGAGAAGTGGAAGCTGATATCCTCCTGGAAGTCACTGCACAGCTTGTCGCAAGCCAGATCATAATTAAGACTGAAGCACTGGCGGGGAACCAGTTTGTCCACCTGCTCTCTGACTGGGCTGGGAAGAAGAGGCTTCAGACCCTCTGCATGGACACACGGAGACAACACATTTTACTGACTAATCAAAATAAAGTGGACCTTTGAAACTTGAACGTAATCTAGTGGGCAAACAAGAAAAGGTTGAAAAAAAAGCTTAAGTCTGACAAGAGTTGATGAACTTTCACAAGATATGCCGACGTCATCGTTTTAAAAAGGTGCATTTTCTAGGACAGGGGTCTCAAACTCAATTTACTTGGGGGCCACTGGAGTTAGGGTCTGGGCGAGACTGGGCCGCATCAGGTTTTCCAAAAAAAACAAAAAAAAACGCATTTATTAAAAACAGAAAAATTAATAAACTTTGCTTTGGTTTCGATTTTCTACAAGAAAAGCTCTGATAAAACATTCCACTGTTCTCAAATATCTTACTTTTTATTTTTCTACACAAAATAAAATGTAAAATAAATAAACAAATCAAGAATAAATAATAAAAATAATAAAAACTTAAGAAACCACATATAGTTGGTGGGTAGACAAATTATTTTTTGCAGATTAAAATTAACAAAGTATTATTAGAGCCCTGTAGACATGACAAAACACGACTATAGTCACATTTATACTTTTTTTATTTACAACATATTGCGCAACTGCAGGGTCTTGAGACACATGCTAACTCGCAAACTAGAGAGCTAGCGACCAAAACGGTAGCCTTCAAGTTATTTCCTTTAAACTTAAATAGCCAAAAACTTACCACTTCCACACGGATAGGGAGGATAACTATTAACAGTTATTTAACCTTTAACATGAACATTAATCAAACGTAATAATTTTTTCTGGGTACATGATACCATACAGCATCCATATCAAACTTGCGCGGGCCGCATTAACATTAAACTTTCATATCAAGGCGGGGGCCTCAAACTAGTGTCCTGCGGGCCACATTTGGCCTGCGGGCCGCGTGTTTGAGACCCCTGTTCTAGGATATTCCAGGATGCAAACCTTGGGGCTTATCGACAACAACCTCAAACAGTTAACAGTTAGAACTACAATAGAAAAGAGCAAGTTTGATGCAGTTTTAAGCTGAAAAAAAGTGAAAGTGCATTTTATAAGAACTCGGCCTGCATCTCTCCCACTGAAATATATGCTGAATGGCAAACAGGAAGTGAAAAAGCATCTTGCCTTGTTGCGTGAAGTAGGTTATGCATTGAAGGGAAATTTTACACATAGTTCAATTGCAAATGTGAAAATTGTAAATAGTTCATGGTGTATATGTTGCAGCATAATTGTTTAGACATTTTGACTAAATTTATATGACTAAATATGCATCAAAAAGAAAGTTATGGTTGAAATGTCTTAAGCTGAGAACTGATAGTTTGCTGAAACGTATCGACAAGATGAAAGATGAGAGTCCAGCCTTTCTTTTGGTCTATATCATGTCTATATAAGCCTTGAAAAATCAGTCAAAATCATCCAAAATGGCCGGTACCGAAAAGAACGGCTTTTGAAAAATAGAATGACTTAATAGCTAAATTGCCTCCTGTTACCTATCATGTCCACCTGTGTGGCCTGAAGAGCGCTGGTGATTGTAGTGGAGCACCTCTCGGACATGTTCTTGCCCAAACACTCTTCTACGTGGCGATGGAGTTCCTAGCAAAAAAAAAAAAAAAAAGATACATTTATAATGTATTAATTTTCACTGTGTGATTGTTGTGTCAGTTACTGACTAATCAGTCCCCGTCCCAATTCATATTGAACTTGAAATTCCAAGGACGACAATCAAGAACTGTTGGCACTCACTTTTTTGTAGACCTTAAGGACCACTGGGGCTGGGTGGAAGTCCATGTGAAAATCATCCACCAGAATGTGGAGCTTTCTGATTTCTTCTGCCATGCAATTAGACACCTGAGCAAGCAGGGAACATGCATGAAACGTAATGCAACAAATAGTCATTTTTCTTTCTTTCTATCTTTTTTGGGGGGAAAAACATTGACGCAACAGCAGCATTGATAATCACCTGCCTCTCCACCTCCTCTGTGAGCTTCTTGATCTTGGCCTTGCAGTCCATAGTCAGTAGGTCCAACTGTTTGTCTATGAACTCCAGTCGATCCTGGCGGTCTTCTTTGGTCTCAAGACAGTAAACCCTAAAAATGAACATCATAAATGCTAATTACGTTCCCGAATACATGTTTCATGATCAGATAATGCCAAGTAATTTCCTCCAGGCTCACCTTTGCTCTTGTGCAGCAATGTGTACTGCATCCATGATGTGCCGCAAGGCTTCAGAGATTTGCTTGGCCCGCACGGTGTGCTGCTCAAACTTAGTCTTCACTGCCGACTGTGAGATGCACTCCTATGCACACGGATGAGCATGAATGATTGAATACCCAATAATACCAATGCATTTGGAGTTTTACAATTAACACTGGTTTACTCATTATGATACAGATTTCAACCTAGTCTTACATTGATGGGCCCTACATACTAGGCTTAGAAATATAAATAAAACTGCAGGATGCAAGGTTCCTTTGCATGCGCTTAGTCTTACCTCAAATCTCCTCTCGAAGTTCTGGAATTCAAACATTCTAGCTTGAAATCCCTCAGCAAGCGCTCCACCTGAAACAATTCATTGACTAATAAATGAATGGGCTACTATTAGTGCACAAATATTCAAAGATAAAAAGTTACAGTATACTGTATGTTGTATTCTGGCCACTAGTTGTCAGTAGTGTTATATGGATGAGATGTTATTTTATATAACAACTTCTTTTAAATTGCAGTCCAAACCGACGAAGTAGTAGAAAAAAAAATCTCCTCCAATTCCATGTGGAAGTGGTTTTTTGGCTTCTTAAGTTTTTTAACTTCAAAATCTAATCTGAAATGTCACTAAAGCTGAACTTTAATAGGTCAATCAAACTGAATTGTAGGCAATTTCCAAATCCGACCTGTTTCGGGCATTCCTTGAGCTTTCTGCACACGTGCCTGAAGAACTTCCTTGGCAGAGACGAAAAAGATGCGGTCGCTGGCCTGAGCTTGGTCCACAACGCCGAGCTCGTGGACCAGGAAATGGGTACAGCGGTCCATATGCTGTCGCCGCACCTGGCAGTACAAACACGCTTGAGTGATGTGAACAGGTTATATTGTGATTACAGTATTAAGTATTTAATAACACAAGTATCCCCTGACTAACCTCTTCCATGTATTCAGGTTCTGAGGCTGAGGCGTCCCAACGGTTGTTAAGGATGAAGATGTTGGGACTTGAAAGTCTTTCGTTGACTTTGTGAAAAAAAGACTTCTCCTGCACAGGCAATTGTTGCTCAGTCAAGATACTTGCTCAAAAGCTAATCATTAGCATTTCATTGAATGTCATGGCAACATTGTTGTATTCCACACCCGATGTACAAATTTCTCACCGTCTGCATCAGCGTGGACTCAGAGTTTGCCACAAGTACAAATACATCGGCATCCAAGCAGAACTTGTCGATCCAGCTGTCCAATTCGGTGGTCACATCAATACCTGGGCTGTTTTATTTAAAAGAAGAAGTGAGTGAGAATAAGCGGCGTAGAAGATGGATGTTTGCAATAATTGGTATATCTGACCTGTCCAACAAGACCAGATCATCCCTTAGCAAAGCACACTTGGCTTTAGGCCACATAACACAGACCAAGCTGCCTGCATCAAGGTTCTCATCCTGGTGGAGAGCATGGGCCAGCTGGTTCACCGTCTGGAAATTAGACATAACCAGAATATCCTTGAGTGAAGACAATTTCGATATCCCCATGCTTCCCAATGCACTCGGTTTTACCAACCTTAATGCTCTTCCTCTCCTCTGAGCCTTCAGTAAGGATAAAGGCCTCGTTTCCATCTGTTCCCTCCACCCTCAGGAAACAGTTGGTGGTGTGTCCAATTCCGGAAGGCAGCACCTTGTCGCACAACATTGCGTTGATCACGGAGCTTTTCCCATTGCTGGTCCTACAAAACAAAACACAAACATCTATTCAGAGACTAAAGGGACATGAATAGCAAACGCATATTACCGAGAGTGAAGAACCACGGTTGGATTTCAGAAACTGTTTTGACAAACAACTTTGACACATACCTCCCAAAAAACACCACCTTCATATGCCTTCGGGCAAGGACTTCCCCAATCCCAGCTACCTTGGTGAGGTAACTTCGAACCTCCTGGACCTGTTCTTCTGTGGTAACTGGGTCCAGCTCTTCATTTTTGTGAGCATCTAGCAGGAGGAGTGGATTTTATTATTTTTATCCTCACAACGGTCACAGAGGGTGCTGGAGCCGATCCCAGCTGTCTTCGGGCAAGAGGCGGGGTACACCCTGGACTGGTCGCCAGCCAATCACAGGGCACATATAGGCAAACAACCATTCACACTCACATTCATACCTATGGACAATTTGGAGTCGCCAATTAACCTAGCATGTTTTTGGAATGTGGGAGGAAGCCGGAGTATGCACGGGGAGAACATGCAAACTCCACACAGAGACGGCCGCGGGTGGAATTGATCTCAGGTTTTCTAGCTGTGAGGCCTGAGTGCTAACCACCATCTACCGTGCAGCCCCTTATCGTCCTAAAATGAAAAAGCAAACCAAAAGGTTACCTTGCAGAAATGATGAACTCTCCTTAATGTAGGCCCCCAACTGTTCAAAGATGCCATTAATCTTCTTCTTCGCTGTGACAAAATGCTTGAGTGGTGACGCGTTCACCTCCGCCATCAGTCTCTTATCCTTCTTGCCGTGGACTGTGTTAGTGTTTGGCCGGGGGAAAACCAGAGACATGGCACTGGAGGGAGAAAAAGCAATAGAAAAAAACGTATAGTTATGATCATTTGTAATTCATTAATGTAAGCGGTACAGTCAAACATTAAGAGAGCTTGTGGTGTTTTGAGTGTAAATGACATTTGTGGTGTGCCCTCAGAGTTGTGCTGAAAATGCCAACATTTGTCCATCCAAGGCACAAAGCAAAAATGCTGTATGAATGTCAACAAGTAGATACACAAGTGGTACCTTTAATTGCTCTATCACTAGCAATCCATTACTCATAGTACTCACCACTTCGCAGTTCAAATTCCACACTTTCACTCTACCACGGTTTACATGTAATTAATACATTCATATTCATTTTAAAAAATTTACGTGCCTAAACCAAGCATTTTCAAGCATAAAAGTTGACGTAAACTACAAATGCAGTCGTCCCTCCTGTATCACGCTTTGGGGACTTAATACTTTACAAAAGGACTAGTAATGGGAACCATGATTCATTTTGAGACACTCAACTGAAGTAAATCGGGTACCCAATTACATTCGAGTTAACCGTCACAGAAGACATTCGGCTACCGAGATGTAGCTTTTCGGCGAAGTTAGTGAAAGCCAACTCTTCGGTAGGAAAATTAAAAGAGTTGGATTTGAAACAAGAAATAAATCGATTGCTTTTCGACGGGAGTAATTAGTCGATGGAGTAACAAGTTAATGGCATATTATCTGGTTTCGTTGTTTACTTTAACTAGCAGTTAGCAGGGGTGAGTTACAAAAGACGAGTACCCACAATTATCGATTCAGTAGCAAACTTGCGAGTTTTGAACGACTCGTTCATGACTAGCTTATCTGTACTTTTCTGACTGACAAGTTGGCAACAGTGTCTTCTTGCTATAACATTTAAAAAAAGTCCAAATGCTTATATTATGTCAATGATCTCATTTGCTAATTATACAAGAGCTCAAATATATGCAAGGATAGCATACCTTTGAGGAACATGGGTGCCGTATAAGCAGCCAGAGGGCATGGCAATGCCAACTTGAAACAGATATGACAATCAGCGGCTTATAACGTTCGTTCGGGATAAAACTAACCGTCTGCTAAATGAGAATGTAAAAAGACCAGTTTTGATACAGTTCTGTTATTGCGTCATTTACAGTTACTTTCCCACAGGCCAAGCTAGCATGACAGCGCTCTGAGGGCAAGCGGCACCCAGAATGATAGCCGGCAACACCTTGATTTACGTAAGTAGCTGCCTTTGGACTTATTGCTGTTTGGGCTTACCGTGATGGGGCGCTCTCTTCACAAATAATCCTCTTGCATCGTGGTTCCTTTTCAGTGTCTTCTATGTAAGACTACTGCTTAGCCTTAGCTATTTCGCCACAGAATGGAAAACAGGCCCAAACTATTCGCCTCTGTTCACTCTGTCACTAAACATGTATGATGGAGTGGAAAGTAAACTTAAATTCTAATGAACCAGGTTAGACATTAACCCCAATTGCGGAATAATGTCCCTGACTTGCACAGAACATACAGACGCCCCTCTGCCTCTTCCGGTTTGTGGAGCGGTGGTGCTAGTACAAGTATCGCCACCTGCTGGTCCGGAGAAGAAATTGGCAGCCAGGGTCATTGAGTTCATATAGGACAAAATGTGCCCAAACTCCTTTTAAGCAGGGCCACAGGCAGAAAAATCTAAGAATACGCCCCTGACATGTTGACATTTTTGTATTTTTACTTTGTAAAAAAAAATTTATACTTCTGTGCTGTAGTTTTCCAATTTAGGCTCAAAGTGTTTGTTTATCCTGAGACAAGAGCTGGAAAAATCAGCTCATTGTTGAGAGGTTTTGTAGGCAAGTGACACACCCAATCCCAAGGATGCGGTCAAGCATGCTGGCCCAAGGAACCAAAGCAAGAAAGGTCAACGGAAGGGTGTGGGGTCAGACTTTTGTGTGCTATGGCATGAAAATCTCCTGCACAGAAAGCTTTCTAGATCTTCCAGATTCTGCACTGCCCCAGTGGATTTCCTGCTTCCCACATAAACCGTCAAATTTATTCCACCCACGGCCCGCCTCCAGGCGAGCTCATTCGGCTCCGATTGGTCACACGAGGACTTGCGGGTACATAGGCCTGCATTTACAGAGTGTAGGCAATCTGCAGCCCATATAAGGAAATCTGGATCGTATCAGTAGAGCAGGGGTCTCAGACTCAATTTACCTGGGGGCCACTGGAGCTAGGGTCTGGGCAAGGCTGGGCCGCATCAGGTTTTCCAAAAAAAAAAAAACGCATTTATTAAAAACAGAAAAATATACAAACTTTTTTAGTGCTTTGGTTCCGATTTTCTACAATAAAAGCTCTGATAAAATATTCCACTGTTCTCAAATATCTTAATTTTTATTTTTCAGCACTAAATATGAAAAATAAACAAATCAAGAATAAATAAATATAATAATAATAATAAAACGGCAAATAATACAAACTTAAGAAACCACATATAGTTGGTGGGTAGACAAATTATTTTTTTCAGATTAAAATTAAAGCATTATTCGAGCCCTGTAGACATGACAAAACACGACTATAGTCACATTTATACTTTTTTTATTTACAACATATTGCGCAACTGCAGGGTCTTGAGACACATGCTAACTCGCAAACTAGAGAGCTAGCAACCTAAACGGTAGCCTTCAAGTTATTTCCTTTAAACTTAAATAGCCAAAAACTTACCACTTCCACACGGATAGGGAGGATAACTATTGACAGTTATTTAACTTTTAACATGAACATTAATCAAACGTAATAATTTTTTCTGGGTACATGATACCATACAGCATCCATATCAAACTTGCGCCGGCCGCACTAACATTAAACTTTCATATCAAGGCGGGGGCCTCAAACTAGGGTCCTACTAGTGTTTGAGACCCCGGCAGTAGAGCCATACAAACCTTCTTTCAGGACTCCTTTCCAAATGCGTAAACTCGATTCATTCAACCACCTTCCAAAGTTCATGTTCCAAATTAAAACACAACTTCAGAGTAAATCTACACATTTATTTTGCTTTACTTTTAGACAATAAGAACATGACAATTTGCCTTGTTTTCCTGGTCATCAATGCTATGAAGCAATAATGAAAACTAAGAAAAAGTGGATGAGCTTGATTCACAGCAGAAATTAACAGCATTACAGAGAGTATTCGGCACATACAATATGAAATGGTCACAGCGCATACCTGCGCTGCTTCTACTTAGTCATGAAAAGGTAAACGTGTTCAGTTGTTGAAATATCTTTGACTGATCTTTGACCCACAGTGTAACAATATATCATAGGTCACGACAGACACAAAATGATAGGTGAAACCCAAAGTCCTTGCATTACACTGTAGGTACCGTGGTTTTTCACATGTGGGTGGAACACGGATGTATTAAAAAAAAAATATATATATATATATGCACAATGTTCATACTACCATGGCAGGTAATAAGCAATTCTTCCTGCAGCAGAAAACATTGCAGGTATTTTAACACAGCTTCCAGTGTGATCATTCATAACCGCAAAACACACAAGCATGATTGACATCCAACTGAATGACTTTAAATGTATGAGTGTTGAAATGTGTTACCGGTCCTGTTAAAAAGAAGAACATTTTCAATGACCACAAACAAGATTACTGCATTTGTCTGAAAGTATTCTGGTCCTTTATCCGACACAAAAATACTGAAAGTGATCCAGTTAAAGATGTGTGAGACGAGGCAGTGAGGTTCATGAGCTGCCACTTGTGTGCATGAAAAGTACCTGACTACTAGCTGCGTTCCAATGTAACAATTACAGGCTAAAGTGGTACTGACATCAGTAGAACCTGTGCTTGATATTCTGCTATGAGGTACTCTCAAATACTAGAGCTACGATAAACAAATGTAATCAGAGACATTTTCACTGCAGTTAGATAAGCAGTCGCCTCTCGCTTCTGAGGTAGTAAATAAGTAGAAATATCATTAAAAAGGCAAGTACACGCAACAATGCTTGATTCAATGGCGCACACCTCTGATCCGAGTGTACATCCCCCGTCCTTCAAAGTTAACTTTAGTCATTTCAGTGGTAAAATGCCTGTTATCGCTTTATATTGATCTTGCAGAAAGTTATGACAAGAGGTAGAGGTAGAATGTTTAAGTCATTATATCAATGTCTGCCACTATATTAAGAGTTAACTCAAAAGCTACCTTCAAAAGTTTACATCTAAAATGGGCAAAAGTGCCACCATAACTAGGGAGGAGAATAACGAAAAAAAACAGAAACCCTTATTTCTGTATGTTTGAGGTACAAAACATTTTTTTCAGAAATGTCATAAGTGCTTTAACCCTGTCAAGAGATTCTACTCTCTTTGAAAGAGACACAACAGTAGCATTTTGACATTGGTGCAACACTGAGGCTAGTGACAATGCAAGTGGAACAGTCGATCAGCATGACGTTAAAATAAGAGAGCATTCTCTCTTTGCATGCGTTCATTCCAGTATAAACAGTCACTTGAACATGTGAGGGAGTAGGGAGTTTCCACTACTGGGACCCTTTCTTCTTGAAACTGGGACTATGTTATCAAAGGAATGGATAGAAATCATCTGGGATATCCCCCCCCCCCCCGTCCCCTCAGAAAAAAGTCAAATTTGGGTATGGCGTATAAGTCCCAATTTCATTAGAAGCTTTTGATAGCCACAACACACCAACGGAAAATTAGCAGACAGGGTCATTGATAATAATCAGAAAAGGCTACAAATATTCTAATTTTTTTTTTTTGCTGTGCTAAACCAAAAACAGCAAGGTCATAGTTTCTCACATCCAGAAAATCTAAATTATACATTTTTAAAGAAAATCTCTCGGGTCACATCACTCGGTTTAAGCGCCCATGATATGCCTTAGTACATATACAAATGGCAAAAGGGGCTGCTTGATGCCCGCTTCTCACACAAAACTGATATAGTCCCAGTATCTATGCAAGGTCAAAGCTTGTCTCCTTATACTTGCACCCCATTCAACAAATCAGAGTTAATTTCTATGAAAAAATAAGGGGCATAATTCTTTACTCTTCAGAAGACAAATATTCTTGTACGTTTAGAACAGATTAAACAAAACTCTTTAGTTATCTAAATGTCTGCAAGTATACATCTCTAGCTAAAATCAAAAAGTGGGCAAACATTTGTTCTTAATGCTTCGAGGTTACGACAGGCGACATTATAGACGTGTATTGACTCAGCAAATTCAGAAACGCTGAGTTTGACCATAGTCACTTTACAACATGGGCATCCATGCCGCCGCACACTGTTGAGGAACCAACCAAACCAAACCTAAGAAAAATAAAAAATTACATGTTTTATGACTGCAATTGATTTGTTAAGAATTCCATTGTGTTTGACTTCATTTTCACATCAATTCCCGAATGTCTCATCTCATAAACGCGTACTACAAGAAGATTGAGGACTAGTTTGGACTTGTTAGACCAATTATTACTTTATCCCATCCATGTATTGTATTCATCTCCTTAATATAGGACAGGGATATGCAAATCTTCAAAAATAAAACATTTAACCAAAGAGGGCATTTTTTTGTACACTATGAAATACAATTATGTTAATTTTAACGTTTCTTTTTTGAAGAATGAACTTGCATTGTGACCGAAAGCAGGAATGCCAGAATGGCAACTGTGCAATATCTACAGTATGAGGTTATTATTCCACCTGGAAGTAAACTATGCATTTGACTACTTTTAAGTGACAAGTCAGACTCCACAAGGTCAGGCTGCCGATTTGCACCGTAAGGAACTACTGTTCATTGTAAGACATTTTGGCATTTGTAGAGGTTGGATACTACAGCCGAAAACATTTCTCAAGGCCTGATCGGTCAAGGGTACAAAAGGCACAACATCATGGATGCTGACATCTTTATAGACAGTTGGGGGGGGGGGCGATGTCTTATAATTATGGTATTTGGCACCATATGTTTCAGCATCTACATCACGCCAAATCTGTGCCATGGAGGGCCGAGACACTGCAGGTTTACCTTCCAACCAGTTACTAAAGCGGGTGATTTTACTGATCAACACGCGTTGGTTAAAATCACCTGTTTTAGTAACTGGCTGGAAAGAAAACCTGCAGCGTCTCAGCCCTCCATGACACAAATTTGACACCCCCTGTGACAAATAGCTGTTTTACAAATGCTAATGCAGCAGTTTATGAGGCTGGCTCGCCTTTTAGCCACGAAAAAGGTAAGTAATGATGAACTTAAGTGCATTTTTAATTAGCTCTACAGCAACAAACAGTAACAAAAAAAGGTAAAAGCATGTCAGTGGCGTGTGTTTGCCACCGTGGTAGTGTGGCCTCTTGGAACTCGGCTCTTCCACATGGATTCTGAGCTGGTCTGCGACATGACTGAGAATACATGGTACCTACCCTAACCTATTCTATTCTTTTTTTTCCTCCAGATGCTGAATCCGGTTAAGACCACATAGCACCTGTGATAACTACTGTGTCAAGTGCATGAACTGTTGGTTCTAGTGAGAAAGATGTGCATTCAAACTTGCTTTTTTTTTTTTTTTTTTTTTTAAATAACGAGGTAATACTGATGAGGTGATTTGTTGTGTTCAACAAATATCTAAGTTACATTGCTGTATAAATCATAAAGATGCCTTTGACCTTTGACAAAAACAGCATGCACGTGTGAAGGCTAATGTCTGTACACAGAACTGCTTATTGCTGAAAGGCCTGGTAGTAGTGAGGTAAGGAGCTAGAAGTGCTAACAGCAGAAGTGCTGTATGCCTGAGGTAGCTGGCTATGGTTGTGGGTGACGGGGCTTTGAGGCACATGAGCCTGTGGGGGCTGAAAGAAGGTAAAAGGACCTGAAGCCTGGGAGGACAACCCAGTGGAAGAGGTTGGAGAGGAGGCGGCGGCGGTGGTGGTGGCAGGAGGATAACCCATCATTAACCCTCCCATCCCCACATGGGAGCTGTAAGGCGGCAGGCTGAAAGGCAAAAAGCCCAACAGTGGCCCAAGTTCCATGTTAGTGGTGCAGGAAAGCTCTGCTGAGGAGATAGCAGGATTCCTCGGTAGCAGGTGGGGGTCACTGCCAACACCCATCCCTTCACCGAGCATCTCCCTCTGGGGGGAGGTAGATGTAGAGGTAGAAGAGTTGACTGAACTGATATGGGGAGGAGGAGCACTCTGCAGATCCAGCAGGAAACTGTCCACGTCGGTGCGGGGATATGAGGTAGATCCTTGTTGGTACCTGGACATGTTGCTGTACGACTGCTGCTGTGGTGCCGCAAGGGGCTGCAAGTGATGGTGGTGGTTGTGAGGAGATGGGGGCGGCATGTGGCGACCGACACCCATGCTTGAGGGCAAAGAGACCTGCATGAGGCCATGTGGGTGACTCATCCCAGGGACAGGATTGGCAATGGGGTAGGAGTTGAACATATCCCTGGTGAAGGTCTCCACGGGTTCCTTGGAGGAGGATGAGCCCCTGTCAGAAGCTAAAGGGCTGGACTCCTTTGCTGGACACGGAGTGGTTGACGCGGATGTTGTCACTGGAGTACTGGGTGTAACCAGTGGTATTAATCCTGTATCATGCGCGTGGCTCTTCTTCAAGTGACGGGTCAAGTGGTCTCTGCGGCCAAATCGCTGCGCACAGCGAGGACACAGGAAATCACGGCGTCCGGTGTGCACCACGGCATGGCGACGTACATCCTTGCGCGTGTAAAAACGACGGTCACATCGCTCACAGGAATATTTTCTCTCTCTCACAGATACAACAGTATTGTTGTTGCCTTCCGGAGGAGGCCTGTCAATATGGCTGCCACCCAGGTGCTCCAGCAGGGATGGTGCACCCTCCGAACAGGGTAGGCCTGAGCCAGCGTTGTGAGCTTCCACCAGGTGCCGCCTATAACCCAGCTGGGTGTTGTACTGCTTCCCACACTCCTGGCAGTGGAATAGCTGCCTATTGGCAATGTGGCTATCCTGCAGCTGACCCTTCAGTTGCTCCTGCTGGTGGAACATGGTCCCACAGAGGTAGTGTTGGTTGTGCTGCTGCAAAAAAAAATTGAGCCAAGTAGGAGGAGACACAAACAACACTCATGAGGATTCTACAGGTAGCTGGCCATCAGCTTCAGCTTTCTGGTTTTGGGCTGGTTAAGTTATCTCTGTGTGCTTGCAATAATACTAAGTGCAGTTTGTTGACTGTTTAATGGTCCCTTGTGGCAATGATGCGGTGTGGTCTGTCCTGCCTTGGTGGGACAGGCCTGTGTCCAGCGTTTGGTTTCGGTGACAGCACCTGCCATAGCAACCCAATAGGGCTGCAATTATGAGGGCTTTTGGAAGTGGCTCCAACTTTTGTTTTTTTTGGGTCTGAGTCTTTTAGAGTTCAGTAGCACGGCACACCAGTCACAGCAGAATTGCAGAGGAAGCTCAACATCCTAAAGGATCTGAAACATTTCACAAGAAAACAAACACAGCATCATAAGCAAATGACAGGCCTGCAATGGGTTGAGAATAAATAAAAACTAAGTCAATTTTGCTAGCCTTGATATATTAACATGTGCATATGTGCTTCTTTTCCTTCTCTCTCTCTCTATACCAAACAGGCTGCTCTACAAGAGGTTTCAATCTGAGCATCTGTCAACACCTGGGCGCGTTGCTTCTATTGCGGAATGAACAGAGTCTCTTTGTCCCTGTGGGAAGGGGCGGGGCGCCAGAAATAGTGCACTAGTTTACTAAATCAAGTAAAAGTCTAAGTGTTTAGTGTGTGCACTATTGTTATCAAGCATAATGCAATTTAAGCTTCTTTCAATGTTGCCCAGTGAACATAATGATATGTGTATAACATGCTGCCAAGGTGAAGTGAAATGTGATTTTTCTTATTTGGTGCAATTTTGATATTGAATTTAATTTGTGCATTATTTGTTATGTTCTAAATGCCTAAATAAATTCCTAAAATGCAAAAAAAAAAAACAAAACACATGAAAAGAAACTAGCACTCTCACTCAAGGAGAGCTTTAGTCGGAAAATGTGCGTTCTGTACATAGATGTGACCCACATCTGACTGCAGAAAACATTATTATTATTTTTCCCATCATATGACTTGCACGTGCAAAGATGAAGCAATGTCCAAATGATCCACAACCAAAACATCACATAAACCCTAGGTTCCCAAAACGGAGTACGCATACGGCAATTGTCATGGGGGTATGTGAATAATCACAAATACAAGTGCACCTGAAGGCCTCACAGCACAGAGGTCCACAACATTATTAAATCCTGTGAGTACATTATATGAACAAGTAAACAAATTTGATGATTATGTTGTGCGTCAAGCTCATTGAATCTTGAAGATACAATTTATATAGGTGTTTCAATCACCGCACTGTGAAAATCTGTCCAAGTATGTCCCTGTCTGGATGAGAGAGTAGGATTCGGTGGTTGTATTTTAATGGATACTGCTTTATCGCGTTGGTTAATGTTTATCACGTGACTGCTTCTAGATATCTTTGTACGTCAACATTGGAAGTCTTCAACAAATTCACTTTTTCGTCTCTATTGGTGCATCCACGCCACTGGACAATGTTTACTCGAGAGTTTATATTGGTGTTTAGCAGCGTTATTGTTCCAATTTTAACTCATTCACCCAGAAAGGTGACAAAACGAGACGACAGCGCCATCTTGTGGGGCCTCACGCCACGGCGAAAGTATTGCCATAGTTTCCTCCCAAAGAGCTCTCATAGTGTTTAAAACGACATGAAAAACATATTGTGAAGTCTTGATGGTTTGGTTTTTAATTTAAAAAAAAACATTATTAAAGATGGCAGGTGCTTAACTGAAGTGACGAACTTCAAAGTTATAACGACCGTGAGGAAGGACGTGACCACAACTTATGGGACCGGGGGCTAGCCGTGTCTGCTAACCGAACTTGCGTTGCTGAAATTCGGCGGCGGATATGAGTTTTCTTTTGGTCCCCCGGTCATCTCAAATCCGTCAAATCGGTTTTTACAAAATAACATCGTTATCGGGACCGAGGATAACGGGCAAAAGTTGTCCGAGTTACAAGGCTGAATTCAAAACAATAGATGTACGCTTCACTAAGTTGTGTCGGAGTTTGTGTGGCTGGAGCTAACTCTTCTCGATTACTTCTACAAACAGGCTAAAAAAAAGTCCCGCTAGCGTCGCCACGTAGAAGCTGTAGCCTCCTTACCGACTGCCGCACCGCCACGGTCTTCCTCCACGCTCCATTTGGTCTCCACGTGGACATTTTGTCCAGATGAAGCTTTTAAACGATGTTTATTAGAGTCTGGGCCTGGGCTGCTGGCGCCGCGCTGGAAGCCGTGCATTCTGGGAGCATGACGTCACAGCACCGCCACAGTCCCAGTCCCCCGAACCACCAGTAGGAATCATTACTGCTAACTTTACATTACTATTACTGCCACCAACTCTCGCCTCATTGCTGAGCATACACAGTTTATTATTATGATTCGTATACATCATCAATTAGTACTCAGCCCCTCGGTGTGCTTATATTTTATATTTACTGGATGAAACCACCGTGATGCATACGGTCGGTGGATGGATTGTGGTTCTTTTAGAGTTGAGACACTACAGACAGATTCTGGCCAAGAAATTAGTCTAGTAGTCGTTTTTGTATACTGTATGTATACAGTGGTGACTCAGTTTCTGTAAAGAATGGATGGATTGTGGTTCTTTTCGAGTTGGGACACTACAGACAGATTCTGGCCAAGAAATTAGTTTAGTAGTCGTTTTTGTATACAGCTTGTATACAGTGGTGATGACTCAGTTTCTGTAAAGAATGCATGGATTGTGGTTCTTTTAGAGTTGGGACACTACAGACAGATTCTGGCCAAGAAATTAGTTTAGTAGTTGTTTTTGTATACAGTATGTATACAGTGGTGATGACTCAGTTTCTGTAAAGAATGGATGGATTGTGGTCCTTTTAGAGTTGGGACACTACAGACAGATTCTGGCCAAGAAATTAGTTTAGTAGTCGTTTTTGTATACAGTATGTATACAGTGGTGATGACTCAGTTTCTGTTTCATGGCCAAGGAATATTTTGTGTTGTGTTTCATTGAATGCACACTGAAACATGCACTTCTTTATTTAACCAAAGAAACTTGATATATCACACACATCCACACTGCTAACTCGTGGTCATTAGGAGGAATTTGAGACCACACTGATGTACATTAATACGCCACTGAAACATGTATTTAGTGCAGTAGGAAAGTAGGTGAAAAAGTTTCCCAATAATTTAAAACACTTCTAGAAAATGAATAAGCGGAACTGTCACTTCTTTCTTTTGGGTTAACTAAACAAAAAACTCCAAAACTAGAGGCGGGCGATTATTGACAGTTACATTAAGTTTATGGAACATGAAATCAACAGATGAATTGGTATGGCATCTGCAGTGATGCGGACTCTATATCGGTCTGTTGTGGTGAAGAGAGAGCTAAGCCAAAGGTGGTTTGGGCCTCTGGTTAGCATGCCTCCCGGACACGGCCTCCCTGGGGAGGTGTCCAGGGCACGTCCAACCGGTAGAAGGCCTCTGGGAAAAACCTAGAACATGGTGGAAAGACTATGTCTCCCAACTGGCCTGGGAATGCATCTGGATTCGGGAGGAGCTGCCCTACCATGCCTGCTACCTTTCCTAAACAAGCACTGCACTGATGTTGCCCCGATCCCGCAGATAAATCAATTTTCAGAGACAATCCTGACACTTGCTAGACTATCCTCAAAGCTCGCCATGATGTGATAAATGGTTGGTTGAGGTGCAATCTTACGAGCAGCAGTATCCTTGCAGATGAAGCCCTTTTCTGCATGTGTTTTCTTCCAGGTAACCATGGTTAACAGAAGAATAACAAAGATACCAAGCACCACCCTCCTTTGAAAGCTTCCAGTCTGTTATTCTGACTTACTTTACTTTCCACAGTAAGATGTGACCCTCTACTCTTCAAGCCAATAGATTTTCTGCATGAGATTTTTTTATTCAAATAAATAAATGAATCACATGACAAATTTTCTTCTCTTCCTGTATTCAAAATGTAGTCTTTACCAGTTCATACATGGGAATACATGGGAAAGTGATAAAGTAATGTAATAATATAGTAATATAATTGTCAAGGTTTTTCCTCAATCATAATAAATAATTACATGTAATAATTAGTATAATAATAAATAACTATATGATGCAATGTCAGCTGACATTGCATGTGAATACTGAAAAGCTGAAGTGAAGCCGAAACACTTTGAAGAGGAGCGAAAATCAAAATTTAATATGAATATAGGAGCCGTTTGGAAGCTGAAACTGGGCTGAAATGCTGTGGAAATAAGCTAAAACGTAGAAGGAAAATAATGGGAAATTGGTAGTTTGAGCTCAAATCAATATTTGAACCAACCATCTCTGGGTCTGGATGCTTTCAGGATTCACACAATAATCAATATAAATAACTGAACTTGGTTGTAATCATAGGTGAGTACTGACAATGTGTTATACTATACCAGGGGTCGGCAACCTTTACTATGAAAAGAGCCATTTTACCCAATGCCCACTGAAGAAAAATAGCCTGGAGCCGCAAAACATATAGTATGTTTAAAACAACATTGGAGGGAATTTGGGGGTATCAAAGTAGTTCAGATAAGAAAAGACGAGTTGGAGTACTCTTGCTAGTTTTGGAGATAAACTTACATAAATGTATGTGTAAACTACTGTAAACGTAAAAACAAGTTCCCATGCCGCTGTTTTTAAATTATCTCGAATTTATTTTTTAGATTTGTAGGTAAGTATTACTTGTTTTTCTTCATGTACTGAACTGGATAGCAGTCAGAACTCACTCAGGATGCATTCATGGTCTCAGACAAAGTTGGATTTTTTAAAACTCATTACAAAAGACGTGCATTTTCCCCACTTGGGTGTTAAAAATATTCAAGCATCGCAAAGGGAGCCACAATAAAGAGGCTGAAGAGCCACATGCGGCTCTGGAGCCGCAGGTTGCTGACCCCTGTACTATACCTTTCAGTGTTCACACTGTTCATTTTTATTTGTTGCCCGAGACCCTTGTGAGGATAAACGGTAAAGAATGAATTAATGAAAAATGAACTTCATGTTTAATACTTTATCCACTCCATTGTGGTCTTTTATAACCATCATAGACATTTGCTGTTTGTTTCTGTTTTTCTGTTATTTTCCTTGCAATTGTTGTTGCTGTTGTTCATGTCTCTCTTTGTACTGTCCCCTCACTTTTTCAAATTTGCATAACAACAAAACATCAAATACAGCCAAAAAATACTCCATATAACACAGAAGCTGTAGCTTGCATTTTTCCAGGTAGAGCAAATCTGTTTAGCATGTAAGCTGTAAGGGCATTTAGATCAATAATATCTGCCACAATGACTGGATAGGACGGAAAAAAAAGCTCTTCCACTCCCATTTGATGATTTTCCCTTCTTGCTTTTCTTTCCTTCATCACTGCATAGGCTATCTGTTGCCGCACAATATCTATGCTTTTATTTCTGTATTAGAATGCGCTGACACTTAAACAAGGAAAGTGAGCACACTTTTTTAATGACAAAACAGACACATGAATTATTAAGTGTCAACATGTTTAACACAAGATGTGAAGGAATTATCCGTCATAGATATAGAAAAGGGGTATAAACTCTGATTCTACCTACTCCTTTTCAGGCATGTTGATTTGTGTACCTCCAAATAAACCATACATGCACATAATATAATTGGATTTTGATGCAAGGTTTGATATCCTATTAAGACTACTGTGCAGGCAGTATAAATACCTTTGCGACGCATTTCTGAGATGCCAAGGCATTTGTTTTATTACAGTCCTGTGGTGGCGCCGACCTTTGACCTGGTAGTGGCGTTCGGGGAGGCTTGTTCTGCTGCAGCACTCCTGCCTGCCACACTCTACCTCTGCCTTCATGCTGCACCCACACAATGTGTGTTGCGCCTGTGTAGGAAAACGGAGCGACTTTTCACAATAGTGACATACAACAAGACACGGTCGGCGTCGTCAAAGGCAACAGAGATTTTTTTTTAAAAAAAGCACTTGTTTTTATAGTGCTACGTAGCCAACAGAGAGCACAGCTAGCCGCGTTAGCAGGCAGCTAAACCGCCACGGTATTTAGGGCGCTTTGTAGGCACGGCAGGCCAGTGCGGAGGAAATGAAGGACAAACAAAAGAGAAAGAAGGAGCGGACCTGGGCTGAAGCGGCTCGAATGGTAAATCCGTCATTTTGTACCCTTTTTTTGAGCAGTGAAATGATTCATTTGAAACGACGGCAACGCATTTGTTTTTGTCCATTTCCGTCTACACAAGCTGGACATTAGTACGATAGCAGCTAGCCATTGGCGCAGCATCGCTAACGTCTAAAGCAGACTCTTTTCGCTTAAACACCAAAGAGTGGATACTGTTTTACATCTGTGCTATGCATTAAAGTACAGCCAAGAGGATGATATTCAACACTGCATGCTAATTGTAGCTAGCACGCTAGCATTTATGTTTTGAGCCCTTTGTTTTCTAGGCTGCATGCTAGCTTTTGAGCAATGGACGTAGCATCGTATTCGCCCCAGTTGTTTTGAAGATGCAACATGGTCTTGAGAGCATCAAAGACTCGTGGAATGAAAACAATGTTTTAGCACCATAAAGAACCCTCAATACCCTCACCCGTAGCAGCTACATTGGCAACATAAAGACCCCCCCAACCTATTATTGTAGAACGTCGTATTCAAAGCCAACGGTTAACGGACTGTGCTGTGTTGAGCATCCTCATATTGGGAATTCTTATACGCCTTAAAATAACTTATCTGGAATCTACGTCGAATAATCACACCGGGAATAAGCTCTCATTTTTAGTGTAACATTGGGTAACGGTCCACTGATTGCATAGAATTTGAGTCAGGTGTGGCCAGTACACTGGTGTGACACAATAACACTAGACATTGCTATTCCTTCAGAAATGTGAAACAATGAAGTGAATTGAGGACTGTACCACTGGTTAATTCAGGAGAACATCGGATATCAGGCATCTGATTGTGTGCCAAATGTCATAAGTCAGTTTGCAAATTCTTTTAAGCAAGTGTTCTTTTTTTTTTTTTTTACAGGTACTGGAGAACTTCTCTGACGCACCTATGACTCCTAAACAAATACTTCATGTCATCCAGACCAAGGGGCTGAAGGAAATGAGGTCAGAGGCAGACGCGCGTACCCTGGTTGTTTCCTAGTAGATCTGCATGTTTCTGCGGGAAAAAAATATATTTTTTGTTGCTTGAAATTAAGATTTATTTCATCATTAGACTCTTCATTGTTTTGTTCTGATTTCAAGACACAATTCCTCTCAAAATCCTCTCATAATATTAGTACACAATTGCCCATCCATTTGATTATATTTTTAATAACATATGTATTTTTAATAACAAATGGATAACTCGCTGTAAGTCAAGGTCACATGCTGATATTTCAAGGGGAGCTGCACTTTTTTGGAATTTTGCCCATCAATCACAATCCTTGTTCCCCTTTCCGTGTATTCTAACAGGAGAAAATGATTTGGTACAAGCTAGCTAATATTTCCCCTATGAGATGCACCTATTTTGACGCTTAAGCCCTAATGAAAAAAAACATTAATAAACGGCAATTGTGTTCCATTTACATAGCGATATACATAGCAGCTAACATGAAGTACTATATTCGCTGCAGACTAATACAACGCCGCGTTATCGGCATTGAGTGATGTCTCAGCATCACACAGTGCCTCAAACTACACCTTATTATTATTAGGAATGTGTTATTTTGCTAGGTTATGAATGAAATGGATGGAAAAACTGTTTGCTTAGCTTGAAACAAACTACTGTATTTTCTTAGTAGTCTACAGATGTTCACAAATGTATAAATGTGGCCTTAACTCATATTTTCTGTTTCCATTTTTATGGACTGGTTCACCTGGTGATGCACTGAGCAGAAGGTATGTTTGCATATGATGTTTCCTTTAGGGCCTAGTTTTATCTTAGCCAAAATAACCGACAACAACTGCCATGGTCAGATTTGGAGTTGATTTATGTGTTCACATGTTGTCCTCCAGGCATGTTTAAAATCCACGCTAGTGTGAAATGGGCTCACATAAGAAGCTAAGTGTGTTAAATGTTTTTAAACAGCACAAAATTGACATCTTTTAAAAGGGGCAAAACAATCCATAAATAAGTTTTTGGCATGGAATGACTGCTAATACGCACAAAAATACAGTTTTAATCAATATAATAAATTATTTTTGTGGCTCAGTTGGGTAGATGTGAATGTATTGTTTGTTCACCTTAATATTCAGTGCCGAGTGACAAGCTTTTCGTTGTGTATGCACACAGTGGAACAGCACCTTTGGCCTGTCTGGTCACAATGCTTCACTCCCAGGTGAGAGGAGATCGGGTCAAGAACAGCATCTTCTTTAAGTTGCCTGGACGGATGAGCCTTTTCACACTGAAGGTATGTAGACATGAGCCTCCTGTTTTGTAGATATTAGGCAACATAACTGGTACGGTTAAGCATCAATATGCATTAACTGAAAATGTTTTTAATTATGAGGAATCTTTTCTACAATTCATTCAAATTTTTCTTATGTAGTCTGAAATGGAGGATGTCGGTCCTGATTACGTGTCACTAGTTTGGTGGTTATAGTAGTATTTTTTTTGCCATGACTTTTTTTGAAAGCACACCACTTTCCACTGTTCCTTTTCTATTTACTTTGCCGACCAGTAAGTGTTTACTGTCGGGATTTCTGTATTTTGATGTAGTTTTTTTCCTATATGGGAAAATTGGGTTGTGTGGATACGTTCGAGATAGACAAGCACCTTGTTGGCTTTTATGTCGCTGCCACTTTCCAAAAGAATTCTGCATACTGGCTTGTTTGTGTTGATGGGCCCTCCTTGGTTATTATTAATTGTCCCACTGAGGGGCTGTAGAATTTGGCTTTGCAAGCATCTCTTTACCTCCTAATTTATATGTTACCTTGCATTGCTCCTCACAAGGCTCCACTCTTTTGCTGTGTGTATGCTCACGGCCCATCTTCCTCACAGAGACAAAGGTCTCACTCGGTCTGTCACGAGAACAAATTTTGAAATTGTTCTAAAAATTATTGCAGATAAACGATATTGTAAGACCACTTTTTTATTGTCATGGTCCTACATGACATAATACAAGTACTATACTTAATTTTAAGTAAAATAAACAAACAATTAAAATAAAATGCATTGTCTACTCATCTTGTTTTTTTTTTAGCAAAAATTACACTTAACAATCATAAATCATTTTTTACGCTGTTTACATTTAATGATGTGTAATTGGTCCTTGTTTGGTCAAAGTCCAGGTTTTGGATGCAGCAAATATGATATGCTATTGGTTGTCGCTGTGGTCATTAAGCGATGGGCAGTAACAGTATTGCTGGATTGGTGTGGAGTGGGCTAAGAAAAGGAGCTTTCAATGACCCACGTCTGCCTGCTTTTGTAGCAGGGGTTGTGCGCACCGCCTACGAAACCATTCCCTGGTGAGGAAAGAGGCAGCGGTGTTGTCTTTTATCCACGAGACAAGCTGAAGCCCAACTACAGTAGAGAGCCATCATATTGCGGGGGTTTTCAAAGTCTTATAAGGAACCAAACAGCTACCATGCACCACACACTCCGCTTCAACTGAGCCTCTGGGCTTCTGCTCGGGTCTCCTCCCTCATGCCTGCATGCAGGAGGGAGATAGAACGGCAATAGTCTACATCGATATCAACGATATGGTTGGTTTTGATATCGATATTGTTGGATCAAACAGTTTTCACGTTTTTACGAGCCTGTGCAAATTGTGGCCTCAATTTCCTGTTCTTTATCGACAGGAGTGGCACCCGATGTGGTCTTCTGCTGACGTGTTATGCGTTACCTTGGTTGTGACAGGTGGTAATTTGTGTGATTTTTTTTTTTTAAATTTATTTTTTTGATCCCGTCTGGCCATTCTCCTCTGACCTCTGCCATCAACAAGGCATTTTCACCCAGAGGACTGCTGTTTACTGGATATTTTCTCTGTTCTGGAGCATTCTCTATAAACCTCTACATGGTTGTGTGTGGAAAATCCCAGTAAATCAACAGACCAGCCCGTGTCAACTAACAGCCATGCCACGTTCAGTCACTCGAAACGCCGTTTTAACTTTTTCATGTGCAGATTGTCTTGATCATGTCTACATCCCTAAATGCTTTAAGCCGTTTTATTGGCTGATATCATTTGTGTTAACCAGCAGTTCAACTGTGTCCCCAATTAAATGGACAATGATTGTACAGATGTTAAGATTTGAGTTGATGTTATGTTTAAATTTGATGATATGAAGCATGTTACTGAGTTGAGGTAACAGTACCTGTACTTGGATGCCTGTCAGTGATGTATTAAGTGCAAGAACAGGGGCATTTACTTTCCTTTTACTCTCTGTTTGATTTGTAGAAGAATGCCCTGCAGTGGACAAAGACTTCAGAGTCAGAAAATCCAACTGAGCTGGTGAGCAGCACCGCTACCCCGACCTCCAGCAGCTCAACCCTCACAGAGGCTGGCTCCACTGAAGCAACTGAGCAGGAGAGCGGCAACTCCACTGAGACACCTGCTACTGCCAGTGTCTCCAATTTTGGTAACATTACACAGTACAGACTATTGACTTGGGTCTATTAAATGGGAGTTTCTACAAAGAGAAGCCAAGTGTGATTTTGTAGATCAGGTGTCTCAAACACACGACACTAGTTTGAGGCCCCCGCCTTGATATGAAAGTTTAATGTTAGTGCGGCCCGTACAAGTTTGATATGGAGGCTGTATGGTATCATGTACCCAGAAAAAAATATTACGTTTGATTAATGTTCATGTTAAAGGTTAAATAACTTAATACTTATCCTCCCTATCCGTGTGGAAGTGGTAAGTTTTTGGCTATTTAAGTTTAAAGGAAATAACTTGAAGGCTACCATTTTAGGTTGCTAGCTCTCTAGTTTGCGAGTTAGCATGTGTCTCAGGACCCTGCAGTCGCGCAATATGTTGTAAATAAAAAAAGAGTATAAATGTGACTATAGTCGTGTTTTGTCATGTCTACAGGGCTCTAATAATGCTTTGTTAATTTTAATCTGAAAAAAATAATTTGTCTACCCACCAACTATATGTGGTTAAGTTTTTATTATTATTATATTTATTTATTTATTACTGTGATTGATTTTTTTTCTTTATTCTTGATTTGTTTATTTTTCATCTTGTTTTGTGTAGAAAAATAAAAAGTAAGATATTTGAGAACAGTGGAATGTTTTATCAGAGCTTTTCTTGTAGAAAATTGGAACCAAAGCGAGGTTTTTTAAATTTTTTTTGGTTTTTAATAAATGTGTTTTGTTTTTTTGGAAAACCTGATGCGGCCCAGTCTCACCAAGACCCTAGCTCCAGTGGCTCCCAAGTAAATTGAGTTTGAGACCCCTGATGTAGATGTTAAATTGCAAATGTTCACATGCAACACCGTCTGATTGTGACACCATAAATCTGTCTTTTCCTGACCTGCAGCTTTGGCAGATGAAACTTCATCCAGTGTTTCCGGCTCCACAGAGTTGCAGTCTTCTTCCAGCCAGCCTCAGACCCGACTCAGCAGAGCAGCAGGATTGCAGGGACGCACCGACGCTCAGCAGGTCCAGCACGTTCAACACGCCCAGACAAGACTGAGCCGCTCCCGACAGGTCAGTACCATCCTCAAAGACAGAGACATATTTTATATAGTCATTAAAAAAAAAAAAGAGACAAGTTAAAATATTAGTACCAGTTGTGTGTATTTAGAACTGTAGTTGAACGGTGTAGTGTTTCAGCTTTTTGAATGAAGTGCCTTGTGTCCAACTCACCATGTCTGCTTGTTGCCACAGTCGGGGAGACAGCGTAAGAAGGCAGTGATGATGCCACGTGTTGTCCTTACTCCTCTGAAAGTAAATGGAGAGCATGTCCCGTCAGGTAAGCCACCCATCCAGTAATACTTGCACTTCCTGTAGTGAATTATAGAAATATTGATCTGTCGCTATATTAGTAGAGTGGACCACAACAATATCTTCATAATAATTATTTATACTTTTTTTCTGTGGGAACTGTGATTTGGGCTTTTTAGGACCGATGAAGAGGAATCGGGGAGGGGTAGATGTGGACTTTGAAACACCAGGCTCCATTCTTGTCAACACAAACATCAGGGCTCTCATTAACGTGAGAACCTTCTCAGCATTCCCAGCACAGTCCCAGCAGCAGCTATTACAGCTTCTCCCCGAGGTGGACCGCCAGGTAACATACTTTCTGTACCAAGACTTGCCCACCCAATACACAAGTAAAGGGCAATCAAACTAAAATCAGCGCAATCATTCTTATGTTTAGATTTGCCTGTGTTCTGTATAGCAGTATTATTATTTCTTCAAATAATTGTTGATTATATTTGCATTTCTGTCTTTCTATGAAGATTGGACCAGATGGAATGGCCAGACTGAGCAGTTCAGCTCTCAACAATGAGTTCTTTACACATGCTTCCCAGAGCTGGAAAGAGAGGTTAGCTGAGGGTAAGTGTTGCACAGAAAAGGGAAATGATTATGGGTTTATGTTTCACGTAAGGATTGTGGATGATGGACAAAATTCCTCTCTAAGTAAGATTGCCATGAATATATTTAAGCAATTTAACTCCCCATATCTTTGGATACATAGTCATCATGACTTATATTACTGTTGGTAGCTTCAAGTTGGTGAAACACACTATAAAATGAAGATAAGACTGTTGGGAGTAAATTAATATAATTGAATAGAATACTACAATTTAAGTTTGGAATGTAGGTCAGGGCTTCTGGTAGTGGTTAGGCCAGCTGAAAAGGCTTTGCTGGCCCTGACTGCACACCACTGGTTCCTTCATCAAGGAAAACCGACTGGTTTTGTCCGATCACTTAAACATTTTGCTTAGAGTTTGATCATATCAGTATCTGAGCACTGGGAGAGCTTGTACTGTTAACAGCCATAACCATGGTGAAATTCAGGGTACACAAGCTTCTGCTGTAAAAGTACGTAAGGTGACTTGTTGTTTAAACATTCCCATTTGATGTGTTTAGGGGAGTTCACCCATGAGATGCAGGTGCGATTCCGGCAAGAAATGGAGAAAGAAAAGAAAGTTGAAGCGTGGAAGGAAAAGTTTTTTGAGGAGTACCATGGACAAAAGTAAGTTTTAACCTATGTCTTCTCAACATTCATTAGTGTTGTTGAAAGAAGCTTTTATCTTAAAACATTGTATGATTCCCTGCAGGTCTGGCCTGACAAGAGAGGAATCCCTTAAGCTCACAATGGGTGATGCAAGTGAAGTTGCAACAAGTGTCCTGGACAGTGACGTTTCTGTGGTCTCAACTAGCGCCCCCAAGAGGCGCAGTGTGGGTCGGCGGAGGAGAGATGGTAGGATGAGGAGGCGCACCCGAGCTGATCTACGCCGCAGGGCCCGACGCACCCTGTGCAAGACCACCTCTCCGGTGTTGCAGTCTGCAGAAGCTGCCGAGGACATTGATTCTCTGGACACCTCAACAGTCTCCATTGGCTCTCCCATGTCGGAAAGTACAGTTATTCAAGGGGAAGTGGTGCTCCAGGCTGAATGTGATGAGGAGCTCCCATCAGAAGACATCTCCATCGAGCCAAAGTCCCCCACACCTGAGCCAATCCTTTTGCCGGCTCCTACTCCGACTCCCATTCCAAGTCCAGAATCTACCAGTGATGACAAAGACGCAAACATCACGGGCTGTCTGCTTTCAGAAGAAGCTGCACCAGCATTAGCATCCACCTCCTCCCCTTCATCATCATCATCATCATCTTCTTCTTCTGACTTGTCTCCTTCGTCCTCACCTTCCTCAGCTTCTGATAAAGGAGCTTTTACCACCGGCTTGGACTCTTCTTCGTCCTCGTCAGTTTCATCCGGTGCCGCAGTCGCGACGGATCATCTGGATGACACGGCGTCTGTGGTCACCTCCGTCACGGGTGGAACAGCCACCAGCAGCCGTGAGAGCAGCCCTTCGGACAGCCCCGCAGCCACCCCCGTACCCAGCACCCACCACAAGGAACAGAAGAGAAGACCAGATGAGGCACGGGCCTTCTCCAGCTTCCCCGAAAAGAGGCCGCGGCTGAATGATCAGCAGTCCTTTCGTACCACAATTGACAGGGTCCATCCAGAGAAACCGCAGCCGACAACAGAGGAGCCCAAGGTGCCGCCAATCCGGGTAAGAGCCTGCTCCAGCGTCACTGTTAAATTAGCTCTAGATGTACATGTGCAAAAATGCATAAGTTTTCAAATTTCTACTCGGTGATTTATTTATTACTTCTGTACCGCAGATTCAACTGTCCAGAATCAAACCTCCCTGGATCAAAGGGCACCCCACCTACCAGATATGCCCCCGCATCGTGCCCCCTGGAGAGGCCTCGCGGCGGTCGGGGACGGGGGGCGCGCGGACGCTTGCAGACATCAAAGCCCGTGCACAGCAAGCCCGAGCCCAGCGCGAGGCCGCTGCTGCTGTTGCAGCCTCTTCCGAAGGGCCAGGGTCGAACAGGGTCCGGCTGCGGCCTTCGGCTGGGATACAGGATAGCAACAGTGGACAAAGAGCGCAAGAGCACCCAGGGCCGATCGAGCCCGGAGGAGGGAGTGGGAGAAAGGGAGGTGGTGGTGGCACACAGGAGCCAGGATCGTCTTCAGATGCTCATTCGTCTGGAACACAACTACAGCGTCCCGATATAGAGAGCAAAACGCTGCCTTCCCCATCTGCTACCTCAACGTCCGTGTCCTCAGAGCACCCAGAGACTCCAAGCCCTCCTCAAAAATGGGTGGGAAGGCTTCCTGGGCCTGAGGAAGATTTGGCACCAACATCAGCCAATGCCTACGATCCTTCTGACAGGCTTGGCCAAGCAACAAACCTTCCTTCTCAAGAGATTGACACAGTGTCAGGGTCTGTAGTCTCTCCACTAGACAGGCAAAACAAGGTGATGGAGTCTACTTCTCCACCCTCAGAGAGGTTAGACCAGGGAAAGGAAAAACGCTCGCTGGTCCCAACCTCCATACCTGATACTCTTCCCAGGTTTGGGACTCAACGGATGGTTGTTCAGAAGCTGGTCAGATCTACAGCAGCCCAAGAGCTTGAACATGAGAACGAGAAAGCCCCATGTGGTGTCGTTAAAGATTCCCAGGAGACAGACTCGGTCTTGGTTTCAACAGCACAACAAGCAGACGTACCTTCACCTTGTGTGGACTCCGCTGTCCGAGATGATGAGGCTGGGACTCACAGTGATTCCACGGAAACCGCTTCCGATTGCGAGAACGAAAGCCAAGTGGATGATCCACAGCATCAGCCAAACAGCGATTGGTGCTCTCCGATAAGGAGCCACCGAAAAATGCAGCAGATCATTCGTAGTCCTCTGAACCACCAGCCAGTCATCCAGGGTCAGTCTGTTATCCAGCCTTGCTTTCCCAACGGTTTGCCACATCCTCTGCAGAGCCAGCCCCTTTCCCAAGATCACCAGTCTCTTCACACACAGACTCCCAGGGTGAACGACGTTGTTGTCAAAGTTGAGCCTGTAGATGATTGCAGAAGCATCAGACAGAGCTCTGCTGAAGAAGAGTACAATGGCCGTACTAAACCTTGTATCACCCCTCCAAGTGTTTGTGGAGCCTCAAAGAAGCTCTCAACTTCAGCTAGACCAGTATCCAGTGTGGAGGCCAACAACCCGTTGGTGACACAGCTTTTACAGGGCAGCCTCACCCTGGACAAAGTTCTACCCCCACACTCTGCAGACAGGCTAGAGATCAGCCGATTGCCAGGTCCGCAGCGAAGACCCTGTAACAGACCTGAGGTCTCGCTCCAGGTGCCTAGCGCAGAAGGAATTCAAGTCAAGGCTCAGAAAGGCTACCCTGTGTCCTGTTTGATGGAGACCCCGACCACCTCACAGTATCAGTCTCAGCAGGCTTCTGGAGCCGTCCCCGTCATCACGTCCTCTAATTCCACCTCGAACATGTCTAGCCTCAACTCTCATACGTCACTGGCAGACTCGGCAACCTTGAAAGAGTCCCCTCTTTATCAGCCCTCACAGGGGGCCATTCCAGACCGGATCCATCCTGCTCACAGGACCGTACTGAATGGCCCGTCTCCTCCTCATGCAGACCCTTGTCCCGCTGAAGTGGTGCCGAGCGTTAAGATCAACTGGCGATCTCCTCAGCCTCAGATTTCCAACCATCAAGACCCTTCTGCCCCCAACGTCAAGACTGAAGTTGGTGCAAAGCCGTCTTGTCAGGCACTTGCTAAAGCCTCCCCGGCTGCACCCACAGTCGTCACCAAGAAAGAACCTGGGAATTCCATGGATGGGTACCCTAGCGGCGGGGCCATGGAGGGACTCCTCAATATGGAGATGAATTTGGCCCGGATGGCCAAAAATGAGCTCAGCAAAGCTCCATACTCTAGTTATCACTCTGCCCCCTCCTCTCTCTCGTCCCTTCCCTTCCAGATCTATGGAAAAATCTCGAAGCAGGGCGGGAGCGGCGGTGGCGTTAGCTACACAGCCAACGTGTCTGTGATGGACAATAGCAGTTTTACCAGGAATATGACAGACGGTGTACTCCAGCTGCGGCCTCGTCTGGCCTCCAGCCAGGCCACGCTCAGCATCCAGACCTTTAGTGATGGTACAAATGAAGAGGTTTCGCTCAAATGCTCTTGTCGCCTCAAAGCCATGATCATGTGCCAAGGCTGCGGTGCCTTCTGCCATGATGATTGCATTGGGCCTTCGAAACTCTGCGTGTCTTGTTTGGTGGTGAGATAATATGCTGAGGATCAAACGTTCTGACAGTATTTAGTGCACACGAGGTCTGGCAGGAAAGATTTGTATTATATATATATATGGGTTGTTTGTTTTTGTTGCACATTTTGAGATTTTTTTTTTTTAGCTGTAATTATATATTGAGTATTATTACTATTTTGAGGCATGGTTATTTGCTAACAACATTTTGGTTTTGACGCCTCACAAACATTTACCTCATCTTGTTCCACCTGTCATTATTTGGTGGCCATCATTGTTTCTGTTTCATGTTCTCTCTGTGCAAAGAAATATTTTTTTAACCATTAAACAAGTAAAGAACATTATTTTAGCGAGTCATGTTTTTTGAGTCATTACATTTTTTCACCAAACTTTTGTTTTAATGCAAAAAAAAAAAAAAATCCAGCAGTTTAATGGTTTAAACGCTCAAAGCACAATGACTAACAGCCTAACCATCCAAAACATATTCATCTGAGTCGAAGCACATAAAGGCTAGAGCTGCAACTACTGATTATTTTCAAAGTCAATTACACTGAAGCTTGTTTGGGGGCGGGGGAGGGGCATTTCTTCCCCGCTATTTGAGAATAACATGTATCAAAAGTTGCATTTTCAGGTTCAAATTGTTTTTCAAGTTCAAAGCTTCCTGCCATCTAAGAGCCCCGTACCAACTACCCCTGCAACTACATAAGTTGTCCATCTTTGTCAATGAATATACTAGCCTGTTGTTTCACTCCAATCCTGTAGGTGGCGATGGTGATCCAGTGTCCCAGTAACCAAAGATGCTGGACATTAGAAAACCTATATCAAATAACTAATTTATTTAATATCAAATAAATAAGTATTTACAAAATATAACACCTATTTTTGTAATGACTAACACTTATGATAAGACTATAGCATCAACTAATCACACAGAGAAACAAGTAAGCTATAACTAGCAATAACTGACGCTTGCCCACTGTCCTGTTTTACAACAAATAGTGTTATAAATGAACATTTCTATGACAAATATCTTTTTGGGGAACTTCCAAGACCCTTTGAACCGTATATTACACAAATTAAAGACTGAACATTGCGTCGACGACATATTGACAATGTTTTTGGATGCTGCTCACCATCATGGCGCCAGAACTCGCGTAGGGTGTACTAAATCGGTTTATTTACAATTACCAATGTAATACAACATTTTTATGACACATACCTTTCGGGGAACTTGTCACAGAACCTTAGAAGCGTTATTAGACCAGTTAATTGCTGACCACTGTGCCGAGGACATGTCAACGCTTTCAACGGTCCTGGATTCTGCTCACCATCATGGCGACCGGTCCCGCGCACCCTGTACTATAGAAGTGGATGCTGCGTTAAATGTTGGTCAACGTTTATTTTCAAAAACTACCACAGAGAATCCATACACAGTCATCGTCACACGTAGACACAACAAAATGAATATTCACCATCACTGTTTCACACGTCACTTTGTTCATCACCAAATCAGTGCAGTTCTATATTTTCAGTGAATTGCAAAATACCCCAACACATATTGTCAAAAATAATAAAAACAGAAGCATTGATAAATAAATACATAAATAAAAAGTCGTTAGTAAATTATTTCAAAACTTTCATATACAAAATGTTTGCATTTACTGTAAAAAGATTCCAATATTTTAAATAAATAACTTTATAAAACAATTCATAGTTGATATCTTAAAATATGTCCTTTGTTCAACAGTGCTGAGAAAGTTTTTTTTACCCTTCTCTTGTTCATTTGCTTTAGTCTCCTGCTTTAAAATCTTCTCAGGTAACACATTAAAATTAAACCGTGAATAAATAGTTGATAAATAATAGTAGACAAACATAATCATATACACGACATGAATAAATATATTATAATGAGCCAACATTTGCAAATGACGAGTAGTCACACAGCAATAGTAAGAATGAAGCGAGAAAAAGCTAGTCCAGTAGGTGGAACATCACTATGATCTTACAGAATACTACCAACATTATAGAGTGGACATAGGATATGTTCAGTAAGGGAATCTTATCTTCTGCACGTTTCACATGCCAAATGTCACAGTAGCAGTTGGACCGCCATGTGTACGTGTGTTCCCACTCTTCATTGTCCTAAAGCAACATGCAAACAGGAAAAGTATACACAAGAGCAAAGAAATATACAAAGAACAGATGGCAATGTTCCAAATGAGAAGATTCTGCCACAAACTTTTAACTCTTGTCATGTCCTTGTTCCTTGAACGCATCACACCTCGATTCCTTTTACCGCCTGGTTGATGGACTCAAGCAGAGCTCGGTTCTCCGGGTTCTGGTAGCAGTCCTTATTGGTGAACATGTGAGTCAGGGTCTCCACGTAACTGTCGAAGTTGTCCTCTGACAACGGCTCCTGCTGAAAAAACACACACACTCTTATCAAATGCAACCTAGTGGTCGTCTTTATAGCTAAAAATTGCTCTGAAGTGCGGAGTTCGGTCAAAGTAAAATACATAGAAACATGTTAGGATCGAGCCTTTATACTCATATTACCCAATATAGTAGATATAATCAGGGAATTAAATAACACATGTCATGTCAGGGCTCTACATTAAAAACCAAAATGACTTGCCCATAGGGAATCCTTAAGGTGAGAACTACTTGCCCGAACTTGCCCCATGTAAAATGAAAAGACTGCCATAATGATATCATCTCATTTTTGTGGCATCACATGAGAATCGCAAATAAAGATTAAATGATTATCATTTCTTGTGGTTGTTTTCCTACATAGATCATGACGTTGCATGGAAATCTAGATTGTCAAGAGACTTCTAGGCACTTTGCCTTTTATAAGTTGTGCACCACAATGAAACATTATTGAATAGACACATTTGTGTACTAGTAAAGTGTTTTTAATCCAGAAAAAATGCTCAATGGTCAAACAATAATTTGTGAAGCAAAGGTGAGAAAAAATACACATAGAAATGGAAGCGCTAGATTTTGTAGCTTGTGCAAAATCAGCACTTGGTATTGGATCTAATCGGTGGTGTTTCATTGTGACCAATTAAAATTGTCACAGCAATGTGATTCACTCACCTGTGCCATCCTTTGATTTGCTGCCGCTAATAAAATACTCGTTTAGGAGGCACTGTTTGATCACTTTTTGGTGTTTTCCTTCACAAGTTGATGAAAAATTAGACCATGTTGGCAGGGTGTGTTCCTAGTCAAACCATCGCTGATTGGTTGATCGCGAACAAGATCGGGTGTGGGTAAAACGCGGACTGTGGATTACGGACCGCGGTCTAAATAAACGATTCTGATTGGTCCATTTCAAGATTTGCAAGGATTGGTTTGCAAATTACCACCGGAATTACGCAGTCCGTGTTTCACCAACACCCAACAAGAACCGCTTTAAAAAAAAAACTCTTGGCAGTATGGCATGCCAAAGTGCACTTGCCCGACGGGAATATCACTGATTGGATTTACTTGCCCCAATTTTGTTTTAACTTGCCCCGGGCCATCGGTACATCGTTATTGTCGAGCCCTGCATGTAACCATGGACTGACACCAGGTTAGATGAAGAATTGAGTCCTTGCAGGAAAGTTTTTGGGTATCTAAGTGTTATTCTTGGGTCAATTGTTCAAGAGTTTCGCTCACCATGGTCGGCAGACGGACGTTGGCCAGACTCTGGATCAGCGCCTGACTCAGGCCAGACAACTCCAGAAACAAGGCCTCATTTTTCTCCTCAATCTGCTTATTCTCCTCCTCCATGCTCTTCAGGTTCTTCTCCATAGACGAGATCTAGAAGAAAGGTCATATGATAATGCATGTCTCGAGGCAAACAATACACACCGGCATGTAGAGCTACATTGTGGATCATTGTTGGCACCTGTGAAACACAAAGTCACAACAGTCAATACCGGGTAGACGCAGAGTAGGGATGTTGATCCGGGGTCTTGTTCCTGCTCCGTGTTTCCTGTGATGTACGACTCTAGCCCTGGATGCGGTCTATCGTCAACAGAGCCTGTGGTGTTGTGGCGTTCATGTGGGTTTCTGATCGTGGGTTGGGAACAGTCCATATACACCCGGCTGTATCATTGTAGCTCAAAACGGCCTCCACCATACCCATACCCAGCACACGGAGACGTTGTTCACGTGGTAGATGCGGCATGATGCCGTTCACTGGGGGGCCTTTATATAACCAATCGTCAAATTATGCAGACATCCTTTAGGTCCACTTCTGAACAGTGACCAACCCATGTGCAATGAACCGCTTCTACTATTTTGGCAGATTTGTTCCTTCGTATTCCATAAACTTGAAAACTTCAATTTTTCTAGGTCTGAGGGGGCTAACAGAAGAAGTTTGTAATATCTCCCGCAAATTGTGACTCGTCAACAACAAACGGCAAAGATGTTAAGCTCGGAACTATATGAGATAGCAGGTGGGATCATAAAGGTGAGATCATAAAGTAATTGTCCCTTGATAGCTGATCAGCTCAACTAACCTGGGTGTGAAGATTCATCATGTCTGCCTCCATCTCTGAATTGGACTCACTCAGGTCGTTGATCTCTTGATTGAGCTGCTTGATGTCCTCATCGTTGTCCAGAACTTGGTCAAAAGAAAAAACACACATACTTATTCATAAACATGAAGCTTGTAGCAAGAAATTAGTTTAGTAGTCGTTTTTGTATACAGTATGTATACAGTGGTGACTCAGTTTCTGTAAAGAATGGATGGATTGTGGTTCTTTTAGAGTTGGGACACTACAGACAGATTCTGGCCAAGAAATTAATTTAGTAGTCGTTTTTGTATACAGAATGTATACAGTGGTGACTCAGTTTCTGTAAAGAATGGATGGATTGTGGTTCTTTTAGAGTTGGGACACTACAGACAGATTCCGGCCAAGAAATTAGTTTAGTAGTCGTTTTTGTATACGGTATGTATACAGTGGTGATGACTCAGTTTCTGTAAAGAATGGATGAATTGTGGTTCTTTTAGAGTTGGGACACTACAGATTCTGGCCAAGAAATTAATTTAGTAGTCGTTTTTGTATACAGTATGTATACAGTGGTGACTCAGTTTCTGTAAAGAATGGATGGATTGTGGTTCTTTTAGAGTTGGGATACTACAGACAGATTCTGGCCAAGAAATTAGTCTAGTAGTTGTTTTTGTATACAGTATGTATACAGTGGTGACTCAAGTTTCTATAAAGAATGGATGGATTGTGGTTCTTTTCGAGTTGGGACAGACAGATTCTGGCCAAGAAATTAGTTTAGTAGTCGTTTTTGTATACAGTATGTATACAATGGTGATGACTATTGAATTCAAGAGAGAAGTCGTAGCAAAATATGAAGGTATTGTCTGCAACAACAGGATTATAATGCACTTTCGGAATGAATTAATGATGAAAACCAGAGGTTCCACTGTTGAACATTTCTTACCGTCACTCGCCCTGAACTTGGCAGTGATGTACTCATCTCCAGGGAACTTGGCTTTCTTCTTACTGGCCAGTGCTCTAGGACAACCTGACAAACTGGCAAAAGCAGCTTTTTATTTCAAACAGTTACTCTCACTGTGTATACTGACAAAATCATAGATACTGTACCTGCGGTGCGTCAAAAAACTCCCATTGGCATGTCCGGAGCCGTCACAGCCTGGCGTCGGGCAGGTCGGGCCCTCGGTCTTGAAAGTCTTCCACGAGAAGGGAGTTCCATTAAGAACACCTTCCTTCTGTCGACGTGCTGCCAGAGGACAGCCGTAAGCGCTGCGGTGCGTGGCATACTTCCCGCTAATGTGACCGAGACTGTCGCAACCGGGTACAGGACACCTGGAGACATGACCAAGTGAGGGAGGTGAGAAGGTTACATGTTAATTGTCCAAAAATAGCAACTTTGTTTGCTTTCTTATGAAATTACAATTACAATATCAACTTCATGCTTCTAAAACGACATTATTTGTTAATATTTTACATTATTTTTTCTGCATATTACATTATAAAAAAGACACAATACAGTAATAATTTATGGCAGTTTCCAGACCTTGCCATGATAAGTGCATTTCCAAAAAGTAGGATTCCTTATCATAGAAAACCTGTGAGCGACCTTAGAGCCCTCGAGACATTAAATAACACCCCTATAGTCACCTTTACACTGGTATTACCTAATATAGTTGACATACTATGAGTCATAAGCCATTTACAGCATAAATGACTTGTACTCTTGCTGTGAATGTGTTCCCTATGTGTGTCTCTGGGAATATTAGAGTAATATTCTTGACATCTAGTGACCAATGTACAATACTAGAATATGACACATTTTTGAATGAGTCATCTTAGTTTTATTTTAGTTAATTTTGCTGTTTTTATGTTTTCTTTTTTCTCTTGCTCTTATGAATTTATTGTCCTGATATTTTACTTTATTCTCATTAGTGGTTGTCTTGTTTAATTGCATTTTTTACTTATAGTACAGTATATCATTAGTCAGTCCAACTGTGCACGTTGTGTATGTACATCGCTTATTTCTCATTCTCACCGCAATAACTCTGAGTCATCCTTATCATCCTTCGTGGGGTTGGATTTGACTCCACCTTTCTTGGCTCGAGGACATCCGGACAAACTGGAAGAGAGGAAAACAGAGCGTCCGACTAATTAAAAAGCCCCAAAAATAATGAGTGGAGAAGAAGAGTTTCTACCTTCTATGTGAGGCATAGTTTCCTGTGATATGGCCTGATCCATCACAGCCAGGAGTCGGACACCTGAGTCGTAAAATTGAAATGTCTTACTTAAATGCTTTAAGCGTCCATCAAAAACGGCCTACATGTTCTCAAAACGCCTCAATTTGGAACTCAAACCAAATGAATAGGAAATAAACTGAAATGGGAAATTAATTAAAAGAGAAATAAGTAAGCGTTGAGAGAAGTTGAGAAGCAAAAGACATCTCACATACTTAAGTTCAGCTGTGTGGGCAGCCATGAGTGTCCGTAGTGATTTATCTGCAAGAGGACAGCCTGATAGACTGGAAGATTAGAGAGAAACTATCAGAAAACAGAGCAAGATGAGGATGTGGGGCATGGAAGACTGAATGAAGCAGAGCCAGACAAGACATCGAGAAAGACAGCGGTGTTGTGTTGTTCCTGTTTGGACACCAAAGTGCAGCGCAGCAAGAGGTTGATTGAAATATTTATTTGCGTCCATCCTTTCAAGAAATATTAATACAGCTTACAGAGAAATCCTGACATGACTCTCCAGTCTGTGCACGTCTTACCTTCGATGTGATGCATAGTTGCCGGTGATGTGTCCACTACCGTCACAGCCTGGGGTGGGACATCTAGGGAATAATACTACAACTTCATTATCAGAAAAAAACACACTTGGGTAGGTTTTTGTATGTGTCAATTATATGCAGGTAAGACAAAGAGTGCTGTGACTTACACAAGAATGTCTTTTTTACTGTCTTTGGGTGGGAACTTGACCTTGAAGCTGCTGGTAGTAACTTCCCCAGGGTACTTCCTGTCCTCCAAGTTCTCCTGGTCCTCGTCCTCAACATCAGATGAGGTGTATGAGGTAGCTGTATAATCCACCTAGTGACAGCACAAAAACAGAACCCCCATGACTGAACTGATGCGGTGCGTCACTGATCACCGAGTCCACAGAGGTGCACTGTACCTCATCGTGGCCTTCCTCCTTGACACTGCTTGATTTGGTGAAGTCCAGCGGTCCCTCCCACTCGGGTTGAGTGTGGCCCTGAGATAACGCACCTCCTGTGTGCTGAGAAGATGAGGAAGAGGATGATGACGGCTCTGGAGACTGCACGCTCTCTCTCTTGGTCTTCTTTATGCTGAGGTCCAAGGTGCCGTTCTCATCGACTTCAATATCAGGCTCCTATTGGAAGACATAATAGACAACTTCATACTCAAATGTTTATGTACGCCTTCAAACAGGCAAATCAAATCAACTTTATTTGTAGAGCACTTTTCCTGCAGAGACGTGCAACACAAAGTGCTTTACAGAATTAAAAACAATGACCACAATTAAAAAGAAAAACAATTACAAAGAAAGCCCCTCCCTCCATACTAGACACACACACACACACACAATCACACGCAATCACACACAGTAGGGAGACATGGCATGGCACTGAGGATCAAGGAAACGCCACATTTGGGGCCGTCCACACTGGGAGGAGCCGCAAGCCGTGCCATCAGGGGGACCAGCACCCGGGCCCCCACATCCTTTGTAACATTACTGACTAATGTACAATTAAAACGTCACACAGCACCTTTGAATGCGTCTTCTGAAAGCCTTGTAGTTGTATTTTAGTTATTAAGTCATTTTAATGAATAGGCAAAAAACACATGCACATTGTCTGACTAAATATCTGTTTTCACCTTTGATTCAGTCAAATTATGTGGTTATAAAGGGAAGCAATGGGACCACTATCAAGACAATATGAGATTTTTTAGTCCCAAACAGATCATGATGGAATTGAATCCAGCATACCTCGGTGCAGGGCTCCCTGTGATTGTTGCTAAGGGTCTCTGGTCTCTCCCAGCAGCGGGTGGACAGGTTGAGAATGGCTGTTGCGGCCATATGGGCTGCCTCGGCATCTTGACTGCAGTCATACTCATTGGAGGACAAAGTCGTCTTTGAAAGGCCTCCTGATTCTGTCCGGGTTGGGGAAGAGGCCTTGGTGAAGGATTTAGCTGAGCGGGGTAAAGGTAGGGCAAAAGTTACTTTCAACATTGCAAAGTAAAAAGGTAATTATCAGCTTCAGAAAGTGATTCCTTATCATGTAATGTACAGTTGACTATACAGTAACTGGTGTATACATCACAGCTATACCATGTGAACAGGATGAGACTGGCATTAGAGCAATCTCATTGGATGCTAACTGAAAGGCTTTGAATGATGTTATTGTCACATGATGCTTTCCCTGTCCCTTGAATCTTGATGCAGGAAGAAAAACTGTTGCGTTCTTTGTTTATGAGGGAAAAAAGAGTTGTGTGTACCAGTGTGTTAGTGTGTCTCTTACTTTTGAAGGCCTTGGGTGATGTTTCAGTAGCGGTTGTTTTTGGAACAAGCATACGCTTTCCAAACACCTGGACGTCAAAGCTTGCATAGTCAAAAGACACCTTGGAGTATTTCTCCAACTCCTTGGCCAGGTTTGCTCGAGGTGTGGTTGTGACCGTGTTGGGCCTGTACGTGCCATACTGGGGGATCTCCAGCTGTTTTACAAAACACATAGGCCTGGAGGAAATAGTGAAAATGAAAATAACAATCATTGCAGATATGTAAAAGTAATTGGGGATATTGCAATAAACATCTTAAAATCGTGGATATACATGCTAAAAGGTAAAATGTACAACACTGTTTAAAAAAGCCCACGATTTTTCCATGTTTTTACATTTCACCACATGGTTAAAATGCATTGTTACTTGCATTACTCAGAACGTTGGGAGGACAGAAGAAAAGCTTCAAGGCCTGCCTCAAAATGTCCTTCAAAGCTATAGACATCAAAGTCAACACTTAGGAGTCACTTGCTCAGGACCGTCCAGCCTGGCGGACTACATAGGCTCGGAAAAAAAAACGCTTCCCGCACACCTCCACTTCCATCACATGTGTCCCACATGTGGAAGAGCCTTGCAGGCCTGGATTGGTCTTGTCAGCCATCTCCGGAACCACAGCCACAAATTCATTCATTCATTCATTTTCTACCGCTTATCCTCATGAGGGTTGCTGGAGCCTATCCCAGCTGTCTTCGGGCGAGAGGCGGGGTACACCCTGGACTGGTCGCCAGCCAATCACAGGACACATATAGACAAACAACCATTCACACTCACATTCATACCTATGGACAATTTGAAGTCGCCTATTAACCTAGCATGTTTTTGGAATGTGGGAGGAAACCGGAGTACCCGGAGAAAACCCACGCATTCACGGGGAGAACATGCAAACGCCGCACAGAGATGGCCGAGGGTAGAATTCAAAGCCACAAATCTTAAACTTAATTCCAAAGTCATGTTCCTCTTTGTAAACGATGATGGAACAGAAACTAAGAACATAATAGGTATAGTAATACCAAAACTATTGTGGTAATGCCTCACCAAATAGCAATAGTTAGTATATTACTAAACTTGACTTTTGTAAAGCTTTTGCTTACCTGAGCACCCTGTCAGAGTTGGATGTGGGTTCACTGACTGGAGCCTGTAAATGGACCTGCTTATCCTGGTTCTTGTTCAGTTTAGCTGCAGCAGCAATGGGGCAACCGGACAGACTGACAAGATCGACACATTGAAATTTTTAGATTAAACAGAACATTTCTTTATAAATCAGAAATTAGAATGCTGACCATTTCTACAAATTGAAAACAATATTAGTGGGGGAGGTTCTGGACAAAATGGAAACCTCAGAAAGTGAATAAAAATTGTACAGTACTGTACAGTGGTACCTTGCTCTGATACCGATATTGCATTTTTATGCTAACATTGGGCTGATAATTATAATGTCTCTTTTTCATTGAGTGTAACAGCCCAATATCCCATTTTTTATTTTAACATTCACTACGTTTACATGCACTCAATATTCCGTTTTCCGAAACATTCGGAATAACCTTTTAACATGCCTGAGCAAACAAGGTTATCCCTTTATATATGGTAATCGTAAAGGGTAAACGACGCAGCGACGCACGGCAACGCCATGACGCGAAGCGCGTCATTTCCGCTTCTTTTTCCTGTATACAAAAACAAAAACCAGCAAGGCGTATAACAAACAACCCGGTACCGGTAGTACTTGCCTTTCTTAGTGCTACAGTTAGTTTCCTCCTCGGTCCAAAAATATGCCCTTTTGCATGCCGCCATGTTTTCAAATTCAATACTTCCTGTCAAATACCCAAGATTCCTTTCGAATGGAGCATGCGCAGAACACAAATCAGTATTCCTTTCGATGGGGATATCCCGATAGGCGTATAAATGACTCAGTATTCAGGTTAGAAAAGGAATAACTCAGGGGTAATATTCAGGTTTTTAAAGACCGGAATATGAGCATATTAGTGTTTTTCAAAAGGGTTATTTATGTTTCCGGATTATTTCTAATATCCCAGTTACGACATGTTTATTTGACTGCATATAAACGTAGCCAGTGTGTGAACATACGAGTGCATGCTTGTCAGTGTGAGTCCATTATTAACCTGCGGTGTGTGTTGCGGTTACTGTTGACATGGCCTTGGCCGGTGCAGCCAGGTGTGGGGCACTTCAAGACGTTCTCATACATAGCCAGGACTACAGACAGCAGATAGAAATTGGGTCAGTCGGTTTAGATTGCTGGAGACAGTTGACATTGTTAAAGGAGGCAATACTGTAGTAACACACAGCAGTAGTAGTAGTGGAAGAACTAGCAAAGAAACAGTTAGTGGTATTAGTGTGAGTAATAGTAGTACTTTTAATAGCGGTATCGTGGTTATTAAAGTTACTAAAGACAATAGAAAAGAAATAGTTTAGACAAAATATCACCAACTGGGAAAGTTCCTGCAGAATAACCTGTTAAAACAACAGGATTCATTTACAGTGAACTATACATTTGGAGGATTTCTAGCAGAAGAATTGTATGGTTGGATGTACTTACCCTCTGGAGGGATTCTATCCTTGTGAGGACATCCGGATAGACTGCGGTGGTGAGGGTACAGTCCAGTCACGTGACCTGTTCCATCACATCCAGGGGTTGGACACTTGACTTCCTTTTTGTCTGATGAGAAGAAGGATGGACTGATTAGTAGCCATTATTATTGGACATTCACATGGGAAGTAATACCAGAGAAACTCCACACAGAGCGGTTTCATAATTATAGGTTATCACATGGTTTGTCTGGTATCAGGCCCGGTATCATGCCCCCAAGTGTCAGTATCATATATTGGCACGCGGGGTCATGATACTGGGCCTGATACCAGACAAACCATGTGATGATCTTATTATCACATACTACAGTAATAATTGGCCCTGTACCCTAGAAACCGCCCATGAATGATACAGGAAAAGGCCGAAATGATACTGTGTCAAAGCCCAGGGCAGTGATACTGATAAAATATAGAGTTTAACCATGTCCAGTATCAGCCCCCATAGCTGTCCACTCAGAGCGCGCTGCTCTGGTATCATGCCCGTGAAACAACCAATCAGAGAACAGCACACAAGTGCTTAGTGCCTAGTGCTTCTCCAGTCACCAAAAAACCCAAACTTGATTAATGGAACTTTAATTGTCAGACATTGATAAGATAAGACTGTTGATAAAATATTGTTGTTGAAATATTTTTGCAATTATTGTGTTTACACTGTTTAGATATAATACATGTAATAAACTGAACATTTTCTGGAAACAAAATGGTCTTTTGATTAAATAGTACTTTAAATAGTCTTATCTTATCAATGTCTGACAATTAAAGTTCCATAAATCAAGTTTGGGTTTTTTGGTGACTGGAGAAGCACTAGGCACTAAGCACTCGTGCGCTGTTC
The DNA here is from genome assembly GCF_037039965.1 of Doryrhamphus excisus. Taxonomy (NCBI): domain Eukaryota; kingdom Metazoa; phylum Chordata; class Actinopteri; order Syngnathiformes; family Syngnathidae; genus Doryrhamphus; species Doryrhamphus excisus. Next base: position 7,098,343 of record NC_136371.1, on the reverse strand, counting down.
TCTGATTGGTTGTTTCACGGGCACGATACCAGAGCAGCGCGCTCTGAGTGGACAGCTACGGGGGCTGATACTGGACATGGTTAAACTCTATATTTTATCAGTATCACTGCCCTGGGCTTTGACACAGTATCATTTCGGCCTTTTCCCGTATCATTCATGGGCGGTTTCTAGGGTACAGGGCCAATTAATACTGTAGTATGTGTACTGGAAACTGTAGTAATACTGTAGATATCCAGAATGTGGCTGCACAAGCTTTAGAATTTATAAAGAGCAGATTTGTTTCGAGAAGTAAATATGAAAGACTACCTTTGCTGTAGTGAGCACTGCGTCGCAGCACAGCGTCTGAGCTTTTGCTGGGGCTGTTGTACGGTTGGTAGTCCTGGGAGCCCTGAGCCTCCTGACCCTCCTGACCCTCCTTCCCCTCGCCGGCCTTCAAGGCAATTGCTTGCTCCAGCAGCCCAAGGTTGCCTCGAGTCATATCCCAGTTCTCAGAATCATCTGTGATCCCCGAGCCCTCTGAGATGCAGTCATGCTCCTCTCCGTCCTCGTCTTCTTCCTCGTCGTCCTCCTCTTCGGAACGCACCTCGATGACCACAGTGGTCGGAGAGACTTTGCTGGAGCAATGGTCATCAACTTCTTCCTCTTCTTCTTCATCATCATCCTCCTCCTCTGCCTGCACATGCACTCGGCTTGTTTCCTCCTCCTCCTCCTCCTGCTTTTTTGCGTCTTCTCTTTCCTCTGGTGCTTCGTATGCGTCTTCTTCAGTCATAGGAGTGCAGACCTTCTCCTCATCAAGAGATTCCTGAGATGCTTGACTGTGTGGACTCATAGAATAAGGGGTATCAACCTCTTGTTGGATCCTCTCCTCTTCTTCGTCGTCCCCCTCCTCCTCTTCAGGCTCCTCCTCTTTTGCTTCCTTCTTTCTCTGCTCCTCTGCTGACTCGTTGACCTGATGATGGTTGTAGTGTCCAGTGGAGTACTGGTGATCGGAGTTTTCTTGACTTAGTGTCTGTCTTCCTACTGACCTGTCATCAACAAATCTGTTTTCGTCTTCTGCTTCCTCCTCCTCCTCCTCCTCCTCGTCATCCTCTTCTCTTGTATGTTCCACCTCAGTTCTCTCAAAGGCACTTTGAGCGTGCTCTGTTGCCTCTTTATCTTCCATTATATCTGACCCGGTATCTGTTTTCTCTTGATTATCATCTGTCACTTGTTCTGCTCTCGCCGGTTTCTCGTCCTTAGCAGGTTCTTCAGTTACAATTTCATTCTCAGTCTCCACTGTGATGTTGTCGTCATCTTTAGTTGTGGCACAAACAACAGTTTCTGCAACAACGTTGTCTTCTTTCATCAATGGGGAGCAGCTCTCTGTGAATCAAAAGTAGTGTCATTCTGTGATGTCTCAACAAGGGTGTATGATGACATGTATTATGGATAGGGCTGTCAAATGATTAACATTTTGAATCAGATTAATCACCGTGTGTGTTGCTTGTTTTTACTGTATTTTATTGAAACGACAGGGCATGTCGTCATAACCGAGAGTCATAGCTTTCCAAGATGCATGTGCATTAATTACAGGAAAAACTAATGTAATAAATGAAATAAATTAGTTCCCCCCATTAACTTGCATTATGGTTGACAGCCCTAATTATAGATAGATGGGGCCGTACCAAAACAAGACTCTGCATATTTTAAGTTGGTTACATTTTGTAAAGAGTCATCTTCTTTTTACTTACTTGGTATTGATTCTGCTCCGCTGTTTGCTTTACTTTTTTCTTTCTCTTTGAGGTCTTCCTTTTCTTTCTCCTCTTTCTGCTCATTCTCTTCCTCGTCTATGTCATTATGTATTGTGAAGCTTTCTTCTTCTTCCATGACAGCAGACTGACCCTTCTTCTTGGGGGAAGACTGGTTCTCCTCAGCCTCTGCCTCTTCCAGCTTTCTTTTCTTTACAGTTGGACATCCCAGTGCACTGAAAAAAAGCAAGGTGGTACTTATTCCATCCATTCATTTTCTATACTGTTTGTGATCCGGAGCCTACGCCTATCATATGTACCAAGAAGAGCACTGCATGTTCATGGTGGTTATTAACTCCATAACAACACATACCTTCTATGCCTTGAGTATCTTCCACTGACGTGACCTTTGCCATCGCATCCAGGGATGGGACAAGTGCTACTGACAACAAAACCATAACATGTCACCATCATGTATTCCCTGTATGGTAGTAGTGAATATTTGGAAGAATAAAAACACTTACCTCAGCTCATGCTTCATCTCATGTCCGGAGGTTTCTGATAAAACTGCAAATAGGGAGCATGTTTACTATATACACAATTCATATTAGAAAATAAGGACAAACACTGTTATGTTATGTAAAGTCCATCTGTTTTTTTATACCGCTTGTCCTAACGAGGGAATGCAGACTTCAAAGGTCACCACTGCCCTTCTCACCGTGTGTGCATACTGACCTCGAATGCCTTTGGAGCGGGTTCGTGTTCGTGTCTCTGTACTGTCTTGGCTCATCTGAAAGATAAGATACACAGCTTTGTAATATCTAATACTGTATGTAATTAATAATATGTAGAGGTCCACTAAAACGCACACTGTGTGCTGAAAATAGCCCCCTGGCCTCACTTTGGTGATAATATGCCGCCTAGTGGTTGTGAGTAGACCAAACGATGGCATCCAGCAATGCAACTGGACGCTGGGGAACTTCCAGGTGATGCCGTGGCATAATTTCTTGTCACATTACATTATTGCAGAAAATGTCCAATATATACAAACCAAAAAAGGGTTTGGGTAGAAAAAAAACCCAAATATTTACAATTACAAACATTCTTGAATAAGTTTGAACCTGATTGTGCACAGTTAAAACAAGCAGAGAAAACAAATAGAATTGTATTGAAAGTTTGAATGGGCTAGCTTTTAATACAAGTACTTATGACAGCAGGTATTTTAAACAGTACCGACTTCATGTGTACGATTTTGAACGTTTTGACATAAATGACACTACAAATATGAACCTGGCCTACAGAAAAAACGTGTTTGATGACAGCCCAAAACAGGGCCTATCTCGAAGGAGCTATTTCCAGTTATTTTGTACTTATATGCCGGAGAGAAAGGCCAAACCAAAGCGGACCGAGGCGTTCCGTGACATAGTATTTACTCGAATGGGTTTTGGCACGCAGTCGCCATTGTTGCCGCTGCAATTACCATCGGTAGTAATAAATATCATTTGAAAACAGTGGGACTTGGCGTAAAATTACCCAAAAAGCGGATCGCCCCATGCTTGGTGTCAGAACATCTAAAAAGCCGAACCGGGCCTTTCGAAACACAAATAAGTACGCTTCATGCCTTGTCTTTGTCAGAGAGAAATAAAGCCTTACCTTAGGTTCAGACTAATGCCCTCCCCTCCCCCTCCTCGTCGACATCTCCACACAACCAACGTTTAAAAGAGATGTCGAGCTTCTCCTTAAAACTTGGCCTTCATCGCTGACCACCAACACATTGAATGACCGGATCGCTTGGACCAAGTCAACACCTCTGACAGGAAACACTTGATGGACAGTTCTAATTCAACCTTCAGTACCATGGACAGAAGCCTGGCCGATCTATTACCCCCTATAGGTACTCGACGGAACTGCAGGAAAAAACACATTTAAACGACACTTAAAGGGTACAATATGTCAAATGTATGTGGTCATTTTGAAGTTATATTGTCATTTTAAAGTTATATTTTCTTTTTCTGGTGGTTCTTCATTTTTGTAGTGTACATTAGACTTACTAATGAGACGGTATATGATGTTCCAATACTTGACATTACTGAGAAAGGTCCAAATGCCCGGATGTGTTGGAACTCCGCCCGTTTTGTTGTGGCCTAATGGAACACACGCCAATATTTTCAGTCCGTGTAGGAACAACACGTTGTAATATTGGTTCCGTGACCTGCGGAAATGAAGCACTTTGATAGAAATTCACAAATAAAGTGCATTTATATACCTACAAGTCCACGGTTGTGTGTGTGTGTGTGGGGGGGTGTACGTCAAAGGTTGTGGCAATGATAATGACCCCTTTTAAGCTACGTAATCTCAAGGGTGTCCAAAATGTGGCAGCAAAAAAAAGAAACACCAGCAAAAATTATTTATAATATTTATAACTTTTTTAAAGCCTTTTTTTTTTTTTTTTTTTACAAAATTCAATACTTTGAACGCCCCACCCCCACGCTGCCTATTAGAAATAAACATATAAATGTTGTTCAATGTGCATAGTGGAAATACAAAAGACTAGTAGTATAAAAAAATAAAATGACGCATAACCTTTTCAAATGCATCTAAAATCAAAGTGTACCTTTAACATCACCAACACAAACAAATACACCCGCCAAGCATGTCAGACAAACACCTGTGAATAGTCTATGTAGATATTCATCCGTTTCTAGAAGAGGTATTTACAATATATGCACTTATATTCAATGTATTTCGAAAGGACAGAAATTAAACGGGATATAATCGCACATTGTGGCTGATGACAATCAAATTTACAAACATTTTTGGAAAACATTTGTTCATATATTGATGCCGCTTCAACCTCCATTTCATCTCATCAAAAAAAAAAATCACTGGCCCCATGATTGCTATGGGGAGTCCCCAAGACGGAAGGAAATTGTGTTCTGCTTTGAAGACATCACAGGATTAAACGATAGAAGACCCAGGAGGCAAAAACAACCCAGTGGCTGGCCCAGTTAAGATCTGACCATCGCTGAATAGTGTGGATGGCTGCATAACCCTGCAAAACAGGTGAAAACAAGACTTGATAGTATACATATGTATGATTATAGATAGTGAATTGGCCATATGGTGACATCATGATGACATCTCACAATGTAAGATTACAATCAAATGTATACTTTTATTATAAAAGAGGAATAAAGGCACTATATTGTTTGATGTTACTTTTCACATCAGTGGGAAAAGTCAATACCATTTTATTGATTTCATTGGTTTCCATGCCCAAGTAACTGCTATGCCTTAACTGCAGCCTTTGTCGTTGTGGAACTCTTACCTCTTCCACTTCCTCTTCAACACCAGGATCAAACATGGAGCCCAAGTAAGTGAGGTGGAATATAGCCAAAAAAGTGAAACACAGGTTGAGGAGCATCACCCAATACTCCTGCAAACCAAAAGGGACCAAAACAACATTTAAACCATAGCCAGACATACTGAAAATGTAAATAGAATACTTGACATTACACTACAATATATATGTATACACATTGCATACTTATTTCTTAAGGGCAGGAATATTGACAGTGTAAATCAATTTCCTGCACACTTTCACAGTGTTTATCCATCCATCCATCTTCTTTCCTTTACAATTGTGAGTTGCAACCACTCCAATGGTTAGGGTCTCTACTGCACCACACTCATGATGGCACACAGCACTTTGCTGTGCATGTACAGTAGGGTTAACCCTACATGTAGCACTTCTCTGTCTATGTCTATATTGAATGTTAATAAACTCTGGTGGGCTAGTAAAGAGGATTTGTAAGAAATGTAAAGATATAAGCTGTACCTTCTTATGTTGATGGCTGCACTCAGAGGGGCAGGGTCTGGACAGGATACAAGCGCTGAAGATAGCAGCAAGTCGCTTTCGCAGAACTGAGATGAAAGAATGAAAAAAACGTACAGTCATCCTTCATTTATTGTGGTTAATTGGTACCATATTAATACACTCAATATTTTTGCAGTCAGAGCACAGAAAGCCTGTTTAAAAAACCTGTGATAACTTTTTTTCACTCTATCACCATGTAGTGTTAAACGGGACCTATTGTGATCATATTTGGCACTTTGTATTGGGCTGTGGACTCCTATAGAGCAGCTAAAAAATGCTAACCCACACAAAAAGCTTTCTAGATCTTTCAGATTCTGCACCCCTTCCTGCTGTTTCGCCATTGATTTCCTGCTTGCGACCTAAATGGTCTGTTTAATTTACTCCACCCCCAGCCCTCCTTAAGGTACTTCTGGATATGTAGGTCCGCGTTTACGTCTGTAAAACTTGGTGTAAACAAAAAAAAAGTCTTTAAAAACAGAGCGTACAGAGCTACCCAACACTTCTTTCAGGGCTCACTTCCAAATAAACCACATTATGTGATGCTTTGGATATCATTTACCACTAGAATACAAAATGTATAGTTCAGAAAAGTGGAAAAAGCATAATAGGTAATCTAAGGTAATGTCTCAAGTGACCAGAAAGGATAGACTAAAAAAACAAAAGGCATTATTTCACTTTCATTTTTTCCACAATGTGCAAGCAAAAAGACAATTCCTACCATGTTCAACATATGTGATGAAGCCTAAAGAGAGCAGCACAGCGCCGAGGTGGAAACTCAAACCCTAAAGACAACAAAGTATGAGTTAACATTTCCATCAATGGTAACATAACATTAATGGTTTATTTGTTTGGGACACGCTAAACAAGTTATATTGAGGAAACAGTTCAACATGTACGAAAAGGGAAAAGCAGATCTTATTTAAACCTACCGCTTCTTTCTCCAACAATTTCTCAACAATTACTGATTACAGCAATTACAGTTTCTGCAGTTCCTGTGTTTTACATGTTAAATAAATGATTTTACAAAATTCTATAACATGATTGTCAGTATGGTTGCCTATGGGGCCTATAGAAAAATTCCAAAGCAATTTAATTAGTCATTTATGTGCATTTCATATTGTTTTCTGCACCAAAAATATTTCAATTAAGCTCTATCAAATGTGTTTTTGTTCATATTTTTGGGTGTCTGAAATGGAATCGTTGGATTTGCATTATTACTTTGAGGACAAATTGAGTTAAGTTTTTGTAGGACCTTTGGGAACAGATAAATGACTAAAACCAAGGTTCCACTGTAAATGTAATTTCTAAAAGGGGTTGAATAATTTCAAGTTATTTAAAGTGTACTATACTCACATGCAGTAAAGCACTGGCAGTGTATGTGACAAGAAGAGCGGGAAAAGTCCCCAGCTTCATTGCATTTTTGAAAACATCTGAAGAAAGAAAAAAAAAATCAAATTACGTAATAGATGTATGATTCAACAATAAACCTTTATTGTTAACTTTCCAACATTACAAGGCCCAGTGCATACCTAGTATAAAATAATTTCTGTAAAACAACCTACAGCATATATGGGTGGTGTTATCCCCCAACCACCTGTCAACCCTGTGTCAGAGAAGGAGACTTACAGGTTTTAAGCCACCGTGACATGGGAATGTTCCAGGAAGTCACCACTTCAATCATGGAGTGAGGCATTTCCACATTCAGAGGTTTGACCACTTGCATTTCCCTGCAGAATTAGCCCACAAATAAAAACATTTTCAACAGGTATTTCAGTTTTCTGTAGCAAAATGTGTGGAGATGAAATCACACGATGTATTGGAAACAAAAGTGAATGCCAATCACCTGTGGCTTGCAGCCCACAGAGACCCTTTTCGTGCAGAGACGTGTCTTAACCTAACTAATGTCTTTGGCAGTGTCGTCCTCCCACTTCCTCCAAAACAAAAACAATCATGTCTGCCGTGTGGAACCTAACTGCTAAACCAACATTAAATTTTGGTGAAAGTTTTCATCAAAAAATAAATTCTAAGAAAACTGAGGGGTTCAAGAACCAAGGTTTGACTGTACTTTGCTATTTTTAAATGTAATTTTTGCTGTGGGGCGGCACGGTAGTCTAGTGGTTAGCGCGCAGACCTCACAGCTAGGAGACCAGGGTTCAATTCCACCCTCGGCCATCTCTATGTGGAGTTTGCATGTTCTACCCGTGCATGCGTGGGTTTTCTCCGGGTACTCCGGTTTCCTCCCACTTTCCAAAAACATGCTAGGTTAATTGGTGACTCCAAATTGGTTGTTTGTCTATATGTGCCCTGTGATTGGCTGGCAACCAGTCCAGGGTGTACCCCGCCTCTCGCCCAAAGACAACTGGGATAGGCTCCAGCCCCCCCGCGACCCTCGTGAGGAAAAGCGGTAGAAAATTAATGAATGAATGAATTTTTGCTGGGGCGGCACGGCGGTCTGGTGGTTAGCACACAGACCTCACAGCTAGGAGACCGGGGTTCAATTCCACCTTCGGGCATCTCTGTGTGGAGTTTGCATGTTCTCCCTTTGCATGCGTGGGTTTTCTCCGGGTACTCCGGTTTCCTCCCACGTTCCAAAAAAATGCTAGGTTAATTGGCGACTCCAATTGTCCATAGGTATGAATGTGAGTGTGAATGGTTGTTTGTCTATATGTGCCCTGTGATTGGCTGGTGACCAGTCCAGGGTGTACCCCGCCTCTCGCCCGAAGACAGCTGGGATAGGCTCCAGCACCCCCCCACGACCCTCGTGAGGAAAAGCGGTAGAAAATGAATGAATGAATTTTTGCTGTGGTTTCCCAGGGACAAACAAAATGTCCAAACAAAAGCTGACAAAACTCTTTAAAAATTCACTCATCCGTGGATAAACTCACCACCGGATGCTGTCTTTTTCCTCAATATGGCTGGCTCCAGCCAACATACTGCTGCTTTCACTCAGGTAGCCCACAAAGTAGTTACTGAAGTGGAAAGACAATGCATTCTCATACGCATGAAGCCACCTACAAAACACACAAAAAACAAATAAAACCATTAATATTAAATATCTAATACAGAAACAGTACAATACATTATATCTCCTTTATTTAGATGTTAAGTAACTTACATAGTTTTTACAAGAGCTCTTACTTGTCTGTGAAGGCATTTCCATGGATGGGGATGAAGAAAACAAACAGGTAAGGAGCAATGCAAGAGGACACCAACAGGCAAATCTGACTCTTCAGGAGACTGAGAGAGGAACGCCATAGCCATAACCAGCTCTGAGGAGCACAAAAAGGTCTCATCAACTTTTCAGCACAACAAAAATCACAAAATATTTCTCACCAATCTTCTTCCCGCAACAGAAGCCTTGTATGATGAAAAACTGATCCATGGGCCGAAGACTACGTTTCCCACAAAGAGAACATAGCCCAGGAACTCAGTTGGTGTAGGCCAAGCGGTGACTGCTCCTCTGTCCAGGTCAAAGGCCAGAGAAATGGCTTTCATCGCCACCACCATCTGACTGCCTCTCAAACAAACACAAACCCGAGAGCACATATTTCTGTCAACGTTTGACTGGATAAGCGGACTTAATAAATGAATATAATCATGAAAATTATATGATGGAAGTCTACTTTTAATATTTTCTTGGAAAATAATAATACAGGCTACATTAGTCTTAAAGGGGAACTGCACTTTTCGGGGAATTTTGCCCATGTTATAATCAGTGTAAGTGTAAATGCATGATCACAGGTTTTTAGTTTAGAGAGCTTCACAGTGAAAAAGGTGTATCCCAATGACGTGCATTCTTAGCTAGCTCATATTAACTTGTTTTCTTGTGTTATGTAATAAATATGTGCAGATGTTTTACATATGGATTGTGAATGGTGGGCAAAATTCCCCCTTTAAATCTGAACTCTAAAGATACTGGATGGCATTACATCCTGGGTGCCATCCACCATACAAACTTTTGATGATGATAAATTAAATTTACCTCTTATCTTATGCCAGGTCACGGTGTCAATTAAATGTAATTCCCTGAAACACAAAAGTCACAAAATGTTAAATGTATGCTAGGCCTGTCATGGTAAGAAATTTTGGTGAACGATAATTGTTATTGGCGATAATTTATATTATCGTGACAGGCCTACATGTATGTCATAACAACGCCGCCAAAACAGCAGCATACAACTCTGATGAGGTAAGGTGTGATTTTACCTGGTCATGCATTAGAACGCAGTGCTATCAGATGCACTATCATGTGTACATTAAATCGGGGCGGTTTAAAATCATTACAAATTGCATATTTACAATTCAAAAGGCAAAACCTGTAAATAATTCCAAACTGGGGGCACACTAAGCTCGTACATCACTCACATACAATAAAAAAAAAAACAATACCGATATGAACAGATATCTTTTTTTAAAATGCCAAAATCTGCATATAGTCTGCCCCTAGTCTGGACTAGAGGTCTACACGGCTGTGCTTTTCCTTGGCCGCCCCGCCCCACATCCGTGGCACGACAGCCAGAGCCGTCCACAGTCGTGGTGAGATTTGAGCGGCCAGCCGTCAGCCGGCCGAACAAGCGCAAAAATTAAATTACCTCTTTTCAGCTCAAGATAGTATAAATTGTGTGAAAAAGATGATATAAGGAAGGATTATGGACAATATAGGTGACCTTTCAAGAAACAAATGAGGCTATCAATATTAAAGATCATTTTTACAATTCCAGAAGGTGCACCTCAAGTGTCTTCTGCAGCAGTGGCTTGTGCAAAAGTTCTATGCATGTTGAATGTTATATTTAATGGTGAAATGTTAAGACATTCAGTGATTTTTATTATCTACACAAATGTATAAACCATAATTCAATGCACTAAGACATTTGTGAAGAACTATCGCGGAAAGCAAAAATTCTCCACTTTTCCATAGCCGTGGCCATGTTCTTGTGATTTTTTCAGCCCGCCCCGCCCCGTTAGCCGAGGAGTCCGGCCAGCCGTGGGGCCAGCCGCTCCGTGTAGACCTCTACCATGCAGTCCTTAGTCATAATCTAGTGTCAATTGCGTTCTTACCCAATGAGAAGGTAAATGAGAACAGCAGTGGACAGGAAGAGACCTTTGCTACTGGAGTGCCGGCCAAGAAGAAGAATGAGGTAGCAGAGGAGACTGAGCAGCATCACCCACAGCATATGCAGGTCAAAGAAGAGGAAGAGGCTGTACATTCCGGCGAACATTGACACAATGTGATTCACAGACGACACGCCTCCTGAGATCCAACGCACAGAAAAAGGAAGCATGTTTGATTGCAATCACAACTTTAGTGATTCCAATGCAAATGTTCTTATCTGAGGTACCTGACTGAATCAGTGATGCTCACCCAATCTGAAGAGCAGCCTGCTGATAAGACAAATGAGGAGCAGCATCCAAACCTGCTGAATGCCCTGCTGGAGTGTGGTGACTCCACAGCTCTCAGCAAGCTGCATCCACACCAGGAGCCTGCTGGACAAATCCATAGTGGAACTGCACAAACACACACCTGTGAATGCATGTTACCCTGCCATAACAGAACATTCACAGAACTTTTCTCGCTTTTTAGTCACGCCACAACAACAATATTGTCATTTTTGTACCCCAAAATGTTTGGCACTGAACACATACATGTAAAATATTTAGGGTTAGTATAGTTTATACGGTTTACATTCACTTGAATGCCGGAATAATTACGTCATTGTACTGACTTCTTCGCACATACAGTTGAACTTACTCTCGAAACATTTATTCGGCAACTTTTCAGAGGAAAATATTACAGCGGAAAAATCATGAAAACAGTTCTTACGTGTACTTTTGCTGATTGTTGGCTTCGCACCAAAAAGATCAACACGACTGCAATATTTGGAGCTAGCGCCAAAGACAAGCTGGACAAAGCGCCTTAAAATTAAATAGCGCCCACTACAGTATCGGCGTTTATTTGCACCGTGTTGAAAACTCACGTTATTGTTTTCTTTTAAACTTTTGCTTTTTTCTTTTGTAATTGTCGTGATGCTTTGTAGCAAACACTAACAAACCCCAAATTCTACATAAAAACCACAGAAGAAAAAAGAAAAAGAAAAAGAACTGCAAGGGGAGGTTGTGAAGGAGGAGGAGGAGAGCGAGAAGGCGGGGCTTTGAGTGACAAATGAGCCAATGAGAAAGATAGATAAAAAAATATATAGAAAACGCTCGACCAATTAGCTGTCGCGACTATGGCTTCTGCCGTCTGGCCCGTCCCAGCAATGTACTTTTGGCGGCTGCACGGAAAACATGGCGGAAAATTTGAAAGGTAAATTGTGAGAACAAGCATTTGAATTCACTCGATGGTTATGCGTTATTCCTTATGATGAACGATGTCTTGGTTATTCGTACTGCACAGTATCGTTGCGTAACATTTACATGTGTATACAGGAGTGAAGGTAGTCGTGCACGTTAAATGCCATTAAATGTGGTCTACTTTTGATACATTTCTGTCAAGATTACCTGTATAACTATGTCTTGTCTATGTATACGTTTGGCAATACCACTGTCAAAGAACATGTTATGTGCTGTAGACGTAATTGGTGTCGTTGTGTTTAGATTGCTAAAGATAGTTAAACAGGCAAAATACACTCGCGCCAGGTCTTATCTCATCAATGTTGTTAAAGCAAGCATTATGTTTTTCATTTTTCCTCCAAGAAAGCTTCTATCAGCTTGCTTTGCAACGTAATAAGCAAATATCCGTCGGAAATGCACATTTTGAGATAAAATTCCCAACTTCTGCATGCATAAACAGTATGTTGAAAAATAATGGTGTGTGGTATATGCTATAATAATGTCAATTGTAGGTCAAACAGCTAACAATATGAGCACAGTAGAATGCAGACTTCTACTAAAGTACTGGGTATTACTGTATGTTGTGTTATACATATACCATGTACTGTATACAGGTGAAAATGCAAGGTCCTTAAACTGAGGAACAATAAACCAACAAGAGTGCCACCCACCCATCCTAATGTCTGATGGCAGTGCTGTCCATTTATTTGAATCATTCTGCTTTATCAGATTGCAGTGTGCCCAGCAAGCTATCATGGGATGATCTTGAAGCCTTGTGTCGCTCAGAGAGGCTCCACTGTAAAGATTTCGGCATAACCAAAGCTAACGTCAATGATTATGAGGTGGAGTTCCTCTGTGACTACAAGAAGACTAAAGTAAGTTACTGTTATTTTTATTATGCCTCTAATCATCATCTTTCACAGACAACGATTGATTTCTGAGAGATATACTGTTTATGGTTTAGATCAGGGGTCTCAAACTCAATTTACCTGGGGGCCACTGGAGCTAGGGTCTGGGCGAGGCTGGGCCGCATCAGGTTTTCCAAAAAACAAAAACGCATTTATTAAAAACAGAAAAATAAATAAACTTTGCTTTGGTTCCGATTTTCTACAAGAAAAGCTCTGATAAAACATTCCACTGTTCTCAAATATCTTACTTTTTATTTTTATACACAAAATAAGATGAAAAGGCAATTTTTTTTTAGATTAAAATGAACAAAGCATTATTAAAGCCCTGTAGACATGACAAAACACGACTATAGTCACATTTATACTCTTTATTTACAACATATTGCGCAACTGCAGGGTCTTGAGACACATGCTAACTCGCAAACTAGAGAGCTCGCGGCCTAAACGGTAGCCTTCAAGTTATTTTCTTTAAACTTAAAAAGCCAAAAACTTACCACGTCCACATGGATAGGGAGGATAACTATAAACAGTTATTTAACCTTTAACATGAACATTAATCAAACGTAATAATTTTTTGCTGGGTACATGATACCATTCAGCATCCATATCAAACTTGAGCGGGCCGCACTAACTTTAAACTTTCATATCAAGGCGGAGGCCTCAAACTAGTGTCCTGCGGGCCACAATTGGCCCGCGGGCCACGTGTTTGAGACCCCTGGTTTAGCTAAAATCATTATCTTTACTTGAGGTTTAGTCATGTGAGTTCTAAAATTGCTAACAGAGAATGTGTATTTCAGGAAGAGGAGTTTTACCTGGTAAAATGGAGAGGCTTTCCAGAGTCCGTCAACACCTGGGAACCTAAAAGGAACCTCAAATGCCCCAAACTGATGAAGCAGTTCCACCTAGACCTGGATCAGGAGCTGAGACGCCAGAAAAGACGAAACATCCCCAAAAAGCTGGATAAGGAAACCTCAACTTTTTTAGTTTTGAAAGCTAAACTACGTCAGCGACTGGAACGCTGGGGGTTCCAGCTCAACCAAACATGTAACCATCCTGGGCGCATCTTTGTCAGCAACGATGTCGACCTCGAGGGTCCACCTAAGAACTTCACTTACATCAACCACTACAAAGCAGGCCCGGGTATTGTTTTTGATGAAATGGCTGTGGGTTGTGAGTGTAAAAACTGCTTAGAAGAACCTGTGAACGGATGTTGTCCCGGTGCATCCTTGCACCGTCTTGCCTATAATGAACTTGGCCAGGTTCGGATCCGCCCGGGGGAGCCCATATACGAGTGTAACTCTCAGTGCCTTTGTGGCCCAGACTGCCCCAACAGAGTGGTGCAAAAAGGCATTCAGGTTGACTTGTGTATCTTTAAGACTGACAACGGTCGTGGATGGGGAATCCGTACTCTGCAGCACATCAGGAAGAACACATTTGTCATGGAATATGTAGGAGAGGTAAGGAAAACACTAAATCGTTGGAACTTCAAGTTCAATTTCAAGGGTGTTTCAACAGTAATGTTTGAATATTCAGAAGACAAACAGTTCTAAAGTCACTATGAAAATCATCTCACATTCTGCAGTGTTCTGAAGTGTCAACACTTAATTCTTGTTTCTTTCAGATCATCACAACAGACGAAGCAGAGAAACGAGGTCACATATACGACCGCCAAGGCTCTACATACCTATTTGACTTGGACTACGTAGAAGACGTGTACACAGTGGACGCTGCTCATCAAGGAAACGTCTCTCACTTTGTCAACCACAGTGTAGGTGTAGCCAACTGTGCTTTTTGTATGGTTACTATTTGATTTGAAGAATGCATTTTGTGGATATGACTTACCTCACTCGTATCTTTTTCTGGGTTTTCAGTGTAATCCAAACCTACAAGTGTTCAATGTGTTTATTGACAACATCGATGAGCGACTCCCACGAATCGCTTTATTTTCAACACGGGCTATTCGGGCAGGAGAGGAACTCACCTTTGACTATAAGATGAAAAGTAAGTCTCAAGTTTAAACGTGACATACTGTGCTTTTTCCACTTTTCTGACCTATAAATGGGCTATTATATGGTCTGCAAAATGCCTGCACTCCGTAAACGTGGACCTATGTATCTGGAAGTCCTCAGGAATGTGAACCAATCACAGCAGAGTGGCCATACCTAGAGGAGTGCCAGAGGTGGAATAAATTAAACAGATCGTTTTGGGTAAAAAGTAGGAATTCCATGGAAAACAGTGCAGACTAGCTTGTCGTACTATTTGTTATAACTGATATAGCACAGTTAAAATAGTCAAATCTTGTTTTTCACACCCCAATTTCCATATTTTTTTTGTTGAAAACGTTGGACTAAATTAGCCTCATTTTTTGTTCACTGTATCGGTCGTCAAACTAGTCCTTTTGCGCTCTATGGCGCCATTCCGTGAAATCATGTCACCCCATATAGTATATCCTCTAACCCAGGGGTCTCAAACTCAATTTACTTGGGGGCCACTGGAGCTTGGGTCTGGGTGAGACTGGGCCACATCAGGTTTTCCAAAAAACAAAAACGCATTTATTAAAAACAGAAAAATATACAAACTTTTTCAGTGCTTTGGTTCCGATTTTCTACAAGAAAAGCTCTGATAAAACATTCCACTGTTCTCAAATATCTTAATTTTTATTTTTCTACACAAAATAAGATGAAAAATAAACAAATCAAGAATAAAGAAAATCAATCAGTAATAAATATAATAATAATAATAATAAACGGCAAATAATAAAAACTTAAGAAACCACATATAGTTGGTGGGTAGACAAATTATTTTTTCAGATTAAAATGAACAAAGCATTATTAGAGCCCTGTAGACATGACAAAACACGACTATAGTCACATTTATACTTTTTTTATTTACAACATATTGCGCAACTGCAGGGTCTTGAGACATATGCTAACTCGCAAACTAGAGAGCTAGTGACCTAAACGGTAACCATCAAGTTATTTCCTTTAAACTTAAATAGCCAAAAACTTACCACTTCCACACGGATAGGGAGGATAACTATTAACAGTTATTTAACCTTTAACATGAACATTAATCAAACGTAATAATTTTTTATAGGTACATGATACCATACAGCATCCATATCAAACTTGCGCGGGTCGCACTAACATTAAACTTTCATATCAAGACGGGGGCCTCGCCGCGTGTTTGAGACCCCTGCTCTAACCCATATAAGTTCATATCGACGCCAATCAATAGATGAACGTGCTTAGAAATAAGACAAAACAATCTGTCTTACTCTGAAACCTTTGTTTGCTTCCAGTTGATCCAGTAGACACAGAAAGCTCCAAGATGGACTCCAGTTTCACCCTAGCGGGTGTCTCCAGTTCTCCAAAGAAAAGGATTCGAGTGGAGTGTCGCTGCGGATCCGACTCGTGTAGAAAATATCTGTTCTAACATGGGACTGGTGATTAAAAAAAAAACCACTGATTTCTGGACAAAATTTTGTTTAACAAAAGCTCTTTATACATTTCCAACTTCCTAAAAACACAACGTGACACAATCGCCTACAGACGTATAGACAAACAACCATTCACACTCACATTCATACCTATGGACAATTTGGAGTCGCCAATTAACCTAGCATGTTTTTGGAATGTGGGAGGAAACCGGAGTACCCGGAGAAAACCCACGCATTCACGGGGAGAACATGCAAACTCCACACAGAGATGACTGAGGGTGGAATCGAACTCTGGTCTCCTAGGTGTGAGGCCTGTGCGCTAACCACTCGATCGCCGTGCAGCCTAAAACATTTTTCAACCCAAATAAAAAAATCAAAGAACACTACCACTGGCTAGCTGTCTGGTATTCATGTACATGTACATTCATGTATTCAATGACAAACATAACTGCATCCGTGTTACGTGGGATATTCACTCCTGCCGAAAGACCAGCTGAAAATGTTGCACTGTTGAATCTTAAAGAGATTCTAAGTCGAGCTTCAGGTGCTCCCTGCCACAGCCAGTCTTGGGTGTTCTTTGAGTTTACTCAGTTTGACTCCCCGTAACAGGATTCATACTGTGACCACAATGCAGTGAAATAAATATTTTTTATATTTTTTTCTTTCTATGTTTTGGTGACTTTTAAAATAGATATTTAAGCATTTTTGTGAACATGTTTGAGTACAAAGTGTAAATAAATGATTATAAATATGACATATTACTATTTATTTATTTTGGTTGTGTGTAAAGATCTCATTCTAGTAGGACGATAGTAAAACTTTGGGTGCAACCTGCAGACTGTTTGGTATGAGACTCTCCACCATAGTGACGTGGTCAGGTGAGGCAAAGCCTGTCATGATGGAAATTATATGAAAAACAAAATAAATATTAATATTTACCCATTGAGGTTGCACAGCGGTCAAGTGGTTAGCGCGCAGACCTCACAGCTAGGAGACCAGGGTTCAATTCCACTCTCGGCCATCTCTGTGTGGAGTATGCATGTTCTCCCTGTGCATGCGTGGGTTTTCTCCGGGTACTCCGGTTTCCTTCCACATTCCAAAAACATGCTAGGTTAATTGGCGACTCCAAATTGTCCGTAGGTATGAATGTGAGTGTGAATGGTTGTTTGTCTATATGTGCCCTGTGATTGGCTGGCGACCAGTCCAGGGTGTACCTCTCGCCCAAAGACAGCTGGGATAGGTTCCAGCACCCCCGCGACCCTCGTGAGGAAAAAGCGGTAGAAAATGAATGAATGAATGAATGTTTTTAACATTTTCTTCCATAAAAATTGGCTGAATTTGCAGATTTCGGAACGAAACTACAGTGAGGCCAACGTAAGCGCGGCTTCTTGGCTTAGTACGCAATCCCTGCCTACCATCTTAGTTTGGCTCATGGTGCCTACCAGGATGTAATGCAGTAATTAATGTTGCATAAGCATTTATTATACACCATGACTTTGTACAACCTATGTAATGTGTAATGTAAGTGTGAAGGGAAGGAAGTCAAGACGACTGATGTATATTTTCTGTATTTTAATGTAATATTCCAAAGATCGAGGCATCTATCTGGCTAGACCTGGTGTATATTATATATATAAAGCAGAAATAGGTGAGCACTCACGTGGCTGACCATCATGCAGTTTGGGTATGACCAATCACCACCTAATCAGTCCAGGGGGTAGTCATCTACCATAACCCTAAACAGGTGACTTCGGACTTGGCTCGACCTGTCTTGTCTTGGGATATGACCTGAGACTTGCTAAAACACTTGACTTTCTCCCACCTCCCCTTGTTACCATGACAACGTCCTGTCTTCATGTGGTAAAATATGGTCTGCTGGCTAGCCGCATAACCCTGTACGTGTTGAGTCCTGGCCAATCGAAACCTGGTGAAACACCTTTTTTATTGAAGAGGTAAAAATTAAATAGTTGTCTGTCTTGTCTCTCCAGGGAGACCGAGGCACTGTTGAACATTAACTTGCATGGGTATGGGCTCTTGAATACCACTCTGAACACCCTATCCTGAAGGTACTCTAAATGGACGGTTTGATAATTGGATGGAACACTTTTCTCCACTAGCGGTCCAAATTGCTGCATGACCAAAGCACCGTCTGATCCTGCTTTGATTTCATAGAAAGTCATATTCTTGTAAGTGAAAAATCCTATATAAGGAGCTGGGTCAGGTGGTGGTCTGACAGTGAGTTCAGCATCCCTGAATGCACCTTCCACTGCAGGGATGAGATGGCTGTAGACCCTGCTCACTAAATCCTCGTTTGACGGTCTTATTCCGGCCATCAAGATCACCAGTCCCAGTTTAAGTCGTGGCACAAGGGAGAGCGAGGCTGCATAGCCATCCAAGTCTCCATCCTTTCTTACCAAGTCGTACCCCAAGTGCTGGTTGATCTCCCACGGTGTGCCTGTGTAGTTCGCAAAGTAGCCACTCTGGCATTGGAAAAGCGGGGCAAGCATGGTGTTCAGGGTGTCCTTTCGGAGTAACGTCCTGCTGTATGAGCCCAGAAGCGCCATTATAAGTTTGGCCATGTCAGCTGTTGTAGAGAACATTTGACCTGCAGGTCGATACCAGCCCAAATCGTATAGAGGTGCAGGCTGACCGTTGCTATAGACACCCACTGCCATGTGTCTCTGAATCACAGGAGTCACGTCGAAACCAGTGTTCTCCATTCCGAGCTGATCCAAAATATTATGGAAAACCCACTTCTCAAAGTCCATTCCGGTCAGCTTCTGGGCCAGGATGTTGGCCAGTAAGGAAAAGGCGACATTGCTATAGTGGCATCTGTGGGTAAGACACGATATATATATAACCATCAATGTAACCATCAATAAATTCATGGAACCAAAGAGATGTACTGTCTTTAAACTGTCTTACTTTGTTCCAGGATCTGCAACAAGGACATCATCCTGTAACAAATTAAGGGCCGCTTGGGTGTCTCCACTCCAAAGGAGATTAGTTGACCTTAATCTTCGGGGTAATCCTGTTAAAAAAAAAATTATATCACCGACAGAACTATTTCTGTAAATAATTTATTGATTCATGCATAAATGTTATCTCTAATAATAACTTGATCATCCATTTTCAATAGTTTGGCAACAGGGTGGCCATCATTCATCAGAAGCTATTAAAAACTACACTCTAAAAAGTAATTCAGAGTATCTGTTGACACCACTTGATTTAATATATAAATGCAATGTAAAAAAATGTAATTAATTGATTTAGAAGTTGCTAACTTTATTTTTTAAGTTATGTTCACATAATAATGTTGACTATTATTCATTCATTCATTCATTTTCTACCGCTTTTCCTCACGAGGGTCGCGGGGGTATGCTGGAGCCTATCCCAGCTGTCTTTGGGCGAGAGGCGGGGTACACCCTGGACTGGTTGCCAGCCAATCACAGGGCACATATAGACAAACAACCATTCACACTCACATTCATACCTATGGACAATTTGGAGTCGCCAATTAACCTAGCATGTTTTTGGAATGTGGGAGGAAACCGGAGTACCCGGAGAAAACCCACACATGCACGGGGAGAACATGCAAACTCCACACAAAGATGGCCGAGGGTGGAATTGAACCCTGGTCTCCTAGCTGTGAGGTCTGCGTGCTAACCACTCGACCATTAATGGAAACTGTTGATTTTTTTTTGTTGAGGTGAAACATTTATTTTTTGAGTGTATACAAACATTCCCTTAAACAAAGGCGGTTCGCCGTTACCAGAGAGGTGGCTGGCCATCCTTCGCAAGGTAATTGCTGGTAAACGTCTGTTGAAGGTCCTGACTCGGGAGGATGCTGACTCGCCACTCTTTCCAAGAGGGTTCTTGATGGTGAAGTTGTCTGCGTACTTCTCCAGAGAGTCATCCAGGGAGCCTACGAGTCCCTCTTCCCACAGCTTGTACAACATCACAGTCGGAAAGATCTTGGAGAGGCTTGCTATTCTGCAGTGGCAAAGATTCAAATGCATATTTCACGTCCTTATATTATTAAAAAAGGTATTCAACTACATTATTTACTCTACCTATGCAAGGATGTCTTTGAATAACAATCCAGTATATTATTAGTCAAATGTTAATTAAATTAATTTTACATATTTTTTAACTGAATTAAGCATTTTCAACCATTCATTCTCCTCACGAGGGGGTCGCGGGGGTGCTGGAGCCTATCCCAGCTGTCTTCGGGCAAGAGGCGGGGTACACCCTGGACTGGTCGCCAGCCAATCCCAGGGCACATATAGACAAACAACCATTCACACTCACATTCATACCTATGGACAATTTGGAGTGGCCAATTAACCTAGCATGTTTTTGGAATGTGGGAGGAAACCGGAGTACCCGGAGAACATGCAAACTCCAACAGAGATGCCCGAGGGTGGAATTGAACCCTGGTCTCCTAGCTGTGAGGTCTGCGCGCTAACCACTTGACCGCTGTGCCGCCCATTTTCAACCATAATAATGGCAAAATAAAAAAAATCTAATATTAGGTAATGCATTCAAAGACTTTATGATGTGTAGTATTCTACACCGGTCACTAGGTGTCAGTAATGTTACTGTAATATCCAGTGAGACACTCCAGCATCTGACTTGATCACCTACACAAAAGGCTTTTATTGCAAGGTTTGAAGACACAATTATCCCAAGCGATGCCAAGCTAAAACTCCACTCTCAACATCACTTCCTGTCCGTCCTCCACATAACAGCAAGACACACGAGTAAGTCTGATTTATCTGTATTCACCTGTACACTGTGTACTCATTGGGTGCGGTTGATTCCGGGTCACTTATGTTCTTCTTTCCAAAATTACCAATCCAGAGAACAGAGTCATTTAAAACTATAACAGCAGACAGCGCCGGAAGCTTAGTACGATCAACACTGGTCCTCAGAAGAAGATCAACCTGATGGGAAAATGTTTAGAATTAGGACATATAGTACTTAAAGGAATAAATAACTGTAGTAAAATCTGTCCAGTAATAAATACAAAAGAGTCACCTTCTCTAAAGCCACCCTCAATGCTATGATGGGATGTTTGAGGGGCACAGGCTCGGGATAACGTGGGCACATCTCTTCAACTGGTGCTTCTTGTATAGCCACTTAAAAAAAGAGAAATTATGTGTAGGGGGCTCACTCCGTTCATACTATTGTTTTATGGAACAAACACACCACAATATCATTTTTACACAGAAGCTACTGTAGTAAGCCTGTGCCAGATTTGTGTAATCCTGCTGCAGCTTCTGCAAATTAATCATTTTACCAAAAAAACCTTGGTCAACATGTACTTTATAACAACATGTTATACAGCAACTTAAGTTTTGTTACCTGTCTTCAACTTTGGTATCCTGTATTGCCATATGAAGCAGAAGGTCATAACCACAGAGAGCAGGAAAAAAACAACCATGCCCAACATAGTCCATTTTACCTTCATCTTCCTGTTTAAAGCTTGGTTTAGGTATAGTTGTTATATTGTATTTTACTTGTTATATTCCCTGTGAGGTTCAAAAAGACAACAAATACTACAGGTTTGTGTGGAAGCCAATGCGGCCACTTCTCCTTAGTACTGCCCTTT
Organism: Doryrhamphus excisus; assembly: GCF_037039965.1. Taxonomy (NCBI): domain Eukaryota; kingdom Metazoa; phylum Chordata; class Actinopteri; order Syngnathiformes; family Syngnathidae; genus Doryrhamphus; species Doryrhamphus excisus. The sequence continues at coordinate 7,076,448 of NC_136371.1, read as the reverse complement.
CACACAGACTCTACTTCTTTCCAGTTAATCTTGATTGTGATCCCTGTGATGCTCTTTCTACGGTGACATCATAATCTTCAGGAAGCCGCTGAACAGTCAAATCCACTGAGGGCTTGTGGACTGCAGTGCACTACTAGCAAAGAATGTGTTATATGTTGTATGTATGTGGTCAGATATAAAGTAATATTATTAATAATTAATATCAAAATCGTATTTTTCCTGTCTGTATAACAGCCAAGGTAGAGCAATCCTAAACGTGTGTATTTTTACTCCATTCCTGTAGATGGCGGTCATAAGCATTACAAAGTGGGAACTAACAATTAGAAAAACAATTAAAAGAAATAAAATTAAATTAAAACTGCAAGCAGTGATGAGCGGGCTTGAGCACCCTGGCACAGCTCGGGGGTACGGTCAAAAAAAAATGATGCAATCGGATAAGGCGCAAGGGAGATACGACACTGATAATTTTCAACCAGGAGGGGGCGACACCGGTGCCAAGGCGGGTACGTGGTCACGTCCTGTTTGACGGCTCAACCCAACATTAAACATTTTGAGACGATCCGACCGTGCATAAGGAAGTTACGGCAGATATACATTTCCACCAGTTGGTGGCGCTATACAGTCTATGTACACACAGAGTCACAGACTGGAGGGTGACCCAACCTTCCAAAAAAATTTCCGAGACGATCCGACCATGCATAAGGAAGTTACGGCAGATATACATTTCCACCAGTTGGTGGCGCCATACAGTCTATGTACACAGTCACAGACCAGAGGTTGTTTTTTAAAAAATTTCAAGGTGGCGCTAGTGAGTCAATTTTGGAACGTTATATTTGAAACCCATAAAATATCATTTTTTTTGGCCAGACCTCGCCAAATTTGGTGAGTTTTCGGCCATGTTAAGGCCCTCAAAATCGCAATCATTTTGGGAGAATAATAATAATAAACATTACGATTACAATTAATAAATTAATATAGGCGAACGCAGACCAACTAAAGGAGGCGGTGTAGTCTTTTTCACGACAACATCTTTTTAAATCTCTTACACTTATAACAAAATAAGTAGGAACGTGGACGAATAAAATACATTGCGTTTATATTTGGATGTCTTGAATCATTTTAAAATCGCCTCGGTATTATTTTTTAATTAAACCCCGTCTCTCAAAACATTTAGCCAGTTAGCTAGTATTTGATAAAACAGTCGAAGAAGAAGACAGACGCGCTCGTCGAAGAAGAGATGGTTTGTTTTGATCACGTGACAGGAAGTATGAGTTGGAAGTCCAGGTTTTAATATCATGCGACACAAATCTCAAACAATATAAAGGATATAACGATCGCGCCTTCGCGCGGAAAAGCTGTGTTTTCCACGAAAACGTACGCGTTTTATTTTGTATTTTATGTTGTTTTTGTGATGTTTGGTACCGACTGTGAGCCGACAATTTCATCAGGCTACTTTTAGCTAGTTGGTTAGCTTTGTGGACTGCAACCTTGCCCTTTCCACAGCCACCTTGAGTTTGAAGTTGCTTGATATTTCTGTATGTTGTACTTGTATTCTAAATACTGGTTCGTCTTCTGTTCGTGTTTATGACTTGCTGTTGATACAACACTGTCTGTCGTTGTAACCCCGTCTTGGTTTAGTGTGACAAGACGGTGTCACCTTCTAGCAGCGGCATTCGCTGGCATCAATCGTGGACCCAAGGAAGGAGTGATCGATGAAAAGCAACAGATGTCTCTGGTGGTGAGTGACATCACATTGCCATCAAATTAATGCAAGTGATCCGTTATAATACGGTTTGGCAGGGACTAACTTTTGGAGAGACTGGGAGGGAGTGCATACAAATCCAGTCTATTCAATGTGGGCAGCAGTGTTTATATACCCTCCAAAAACCGCAATATCATATCAAAGCAAGAAAAATCCCTAATGGGCAGTTTCTTGTCTAACATTGTTGTACCCTTTGCCTTCTGCTTGTTAGACACAGAGTGCCTTCCCCCCTGAGAGCCGTGCTTTTGCCTACAGCCACATTTCAGGGAGTAGCGGCATCCCTGAACCAACAGAATGTTGGAGGGTCTTGTCGCCTGGGTGTTGAACACATACTTGGGAAAATATGTCAGCAACTTGAACACAGATCAACTCTCCATTGCACTCCTCAAAGGTAATTAATTATACCTACTTGCCCAATTGTGTCTGTTTTTTAACACATAGTTTATGACCAAGAATGACCATGTAGAGCAAAATCTGTTCCTGGTGTCCAAATTACATTTTTATTTAATTAAATAATAAATAAATGTATAGGAAATAATGAGATTGTAATTCATCTTCTTCAGGTGCGGTTGAATTGGAGAACTTGCCTCTTAGGAAAGATGCACTTAAAGAGTTTGATCTGCCTTTTGAAGTCAAAGCAGGTGAGGCTCCTGTTCAAAGGTTGCTATGTAGGTACAACGAGGTGGGGCAATAGTGGGTACATTTGTGTTAATCATTTAAAAGATCTATAACTAATCAACTTGCTTTACTTTGTGGATGCTGGTTTTTCACACTTTGTCAAACTTTTATGGTCTGACAAAATCCTTCTCAAGTCACTGGTCGGCCTCTGATTTGCTGGTTTGTAAATATCACCAATGTTTTGTCATTTATGTTTAACTCGTCCCTGAGCTCTCCAGAGTACCGTAGTCCACACACACACACCACCCAGCCGGGCAGAAGTGCTCATAAGTGGTGTTGAGAGATGCCCGAGCGGGGAATCGAACCCAGATCTCCGAGCTGTGTGTCCATCGTGCAGCCTAAATATATGAAATCATCAAATAAATTTAAATATTAATCAGTATGTGGATCAAAAAGATTCGCTGTAGCAACCCCGTAATCATGGAAAAAGCCGAAAAGAAACAAACAAAAGCACAATTGAAGACAAAAAGCAAAACCACATGGCCCTGCGTGGAAAAAGTGACTGTGCCCCTTTTAAAACATAATTTAAAACATTTGCTCCAGGCTTCATTGGAAAGATTACGCTCCAGATCCCATTCTACCGGCCACACAGTGACCCATGGGTCATCTCCATGTCCCAGCTCAACCTCATCATTGGTCCTGCCCAGCTGCAGGAGTATGATGATGAGAAAGAGAAAGAGGAGCAGAGAGAGCGCAAGAAATATCTCCTCAAGACTCTTGAAGAAAAATTCAAGGTAAGGTGATGAGAATTTTACCTGATGAAAATGTCATTTATTATGATATTTCATGATATTACATACATTATATTACATTATAGTATTATCTTTATATGCATGTATGATATATCTTTGTTCTGCCCTCCAGAGTGAATGTGAACAAAGAGGGGAGTCTTACTGGTACTCTGTCACTGCGTCAGTGGTTACAAGAATTGTGGAAAACATTGAGGTAAAAAGACCAAATGTACAAAACGTGCAATTTTCATTTAAAGTTTGAAATTCCATCATTTGTTTCAATGTACCGCTTACACTGCCGTCACAAAACATTTTTGTGTGTGCAGATTTCTATATTAGCAATAGAAAAGGTTGGATCTGCACCTACAGAAATGAATGAAATGATACTGTTCTTCCTCACATCATACAATATTTGTTGGTATGATATGGTTTAACCCTCAATAACACCCCTATTTTTGTCATTAATGTTTATTTTAGCTAAACATCCAAGATGTGCACCTGAGGTTTGAGGATGACACCTGCAATCCAGATAAGCCCTTCTCATTTGGAGTATGCATCAACAACATTTCTGCTCAGAATCCTTCCAAAGACACGGCAAGTAGTCGACTTGAAACTTGAACTTAGAATGCATTAGTCTAATTGTATGGAATGGAAAAGATTGCTAACTGTTGTGTGAGGTGCACCTTCCGTCGGGTGGTATGTGGTATGTTCAAACCAAAATGGATATATGTCTACGCTCCAGCATACCCGTGACCTTAGAGAGGATAAGCGGCATAGTTCATGTTTGTAAACCGTACTAGAGTGAGGCCGCTATGGTCGAACCGTGATGTAATGAGGCACGACTGTATTCAATGAGGAGCCTCAATTTGGCAACTCAATTAAATGTCCGGGTCATCATTGTGTTTATTTCACACAAAGAATGACATCCACATTTGGAAATAATACATATTTTTCCTTTCTTTAGGCCTGGAATCCTTTTCGACAAAAGCAACTGGAAATCGATGATTTCCGAGTCTACTGGGATACAGAATGTGAAATGCTGGCAAGACTCCCTGTTAATCAGATTCAGGTAGTCTGAAACCCTTCACTACCTGACAGACACACTCCTTTTGATTTGAATCCACAATCCTGACATGAGAGGTTTTGGTGCTAGAGTGGATTTGCTTTCACAAGGCTTTGGTTGGTAGAATGCCAAGGATTAAGGTAGTTCTGGGATCACTGCTTATTCTTAGCCTCAACTAGACACAAAACAACTAACTGAGTCAAAAAGAGCACTTAGTGGGGTGCAAACCTCACCCAAGATTGATTATGTTTGTGTTTGTGGGGAAAAAAATGACAATACTATAATAATTCATTTAAAATTACAGTAAATGTTCATCTTTACAAACAACAATATCAATTGTTTTGTTGTTTTCGGAACGTACAGGAGGCAATGACTCAGTGTATGAAGACTTGGAAGCATCAATATATCTTTGAACCAGTGTGCGCCTCCGTATTGCTCAGAAGAAATGCTTCCAAGGAGCCTCTGAGGTTCCGACACACCCCACGGATTGAAGGCCATGTTCAGCTGGAGACCATGTCCATACGTTTATCTCAGGTCTGTACGAACCCCAATGTGAAAGAGGTTCACAATGACAAACAAAAAGGATCTCTTTATGCTCTCAGTTTTCATCCATCAGAGTATTTGTACTTGAATAAAAACATTAATTAAAAAATATATTGCTTTGTCTTGTTAATTGTGATTGCATATGGGGTTGTGTTTTTTCAGGTCCAGTATCAACAGATCATGGCATTCCTCAAGGAACTATACCGCCGGGAAAGGGAGATGCTTTACCGAAAATGGAGACCCAACTGCCCCATCTCTGGAAAGTAAGACAGATATTAATATGTATGTAAAGTATTCTATATACTGTTTGGGTTTAGACGCTGTATGGCAAAGTATTTCTACCACATCAGCTAGCTATTTTTTGCAATGCAAATATTCATTCATTCATTCATTTTCTACTGCTTTTCCTCACGAGGGTCGCGGGGGTTGCTGGACCCTATCCCAGCTGACTTTGGGCGTGAGGCGGGGTACACCCTGGACTGGTCGCCAGCCGATCACAGGGCACATATAGACAAACAACCATTCACACTCACATTCATACCTATGGACAATTTGGAGTCGCCAATTAACCTAGCATGTTTTTGGAATGTGGGAGGAAACCCGAGTACCCGGAGAAAACCCACGCATGCACAGGGAGAACATGCAAACTACACACAGAGATGACCGATAAAATGACTGCAATAAAATGACTGATTTTTATTTTTATTTCTTTCCAAGCTGCAAACAATGGTGGATGTTTGCCATTCAGGCAAACCTGAGTGAGATCCGGGAACAGAGGCGTAGAGGAAGTTGGTCGTTTGCCCTCCAGCGTGCACGAGATGTTCAGACTTACACCAGCCTGTACTTCAGAAAACTCAAAGGAGTCCCCTTAAGTCCCCAGGAAGAGGTACTAGTTTACTACTAAACTAGAGGTTTAGTACTTCTAGCATGTACAATACACACTGCTGCAGCCAGTACTCCCACAACTCCAAAATGCCTTGTGTATGTTTATATTTTCATATGTTTTTGCCCTTTTCCATTAAGAGTGAGCTTGAGCGAATAGAAGACGAGCAGACTTTGGAGGAACTGCAGAGTCTCAGAGAAATCGTCCATGACTGGTTTCGAAAACAAGAAGAGATTATTGAGGTGATTGTTAGTGGGTGAACAAGCCAATGTTTGGTGAATTCTGCTTCACAATGATACAAAGAGCCGATATTGACGGATCAAAAAGCGAAGTCGCTATGAAAGCTTGGCTTAACGCTAAAACACTTTAGTCTTTAGTCTTGACTGTCTTTACTTTAGTCTTGAGTTGAGTTTGCCGATGTTGTTATGGTGTGCTTCAACTGACAGTAGCCTGTTTTTTTTTGTATTTAAGAGAGTGTTGCTTAACCACCATTAAAGATGGTTTGCCTCCTCACGCAGCATATACGAGATCCAAGCAGTGAGCCGCAGCCCACTACACAGACGACGACATCCATCCCGAAGAGTGGGAGTTCGGGTATGATCCAGTACCTGCAGTCTTGGTTTCCTGGCTGGGGTGGCTGGTATGGAGATTCTCTGGACCCAGACAAAGGCCCAGAGGTGCTTCTGCCCAGCCCGTCTTCCTGGGATATTTTGGGTGAGATGCGAGCTCTTACTTAGAATGTGGTCTTGGATACCAGTGGTTAGTTTGTATGTATAAAGTATGGACACCCTTGGTTTAAGTGGAGCACATCCACCAATAAAAAAAATATATACCATTGAGAATACTGTATAAAGCTATTTTGTTGTTGCTCAGAAAATATGATAATATATTGCAAAAGTTTTCCCTATTACTGAAGGTAAGCATGACTGATGATAGTTTATTTCTCCAGCAGAAACAGATGACTTGTTTGACCCATTAGAGGACTCCCAGACTCTGAATACATTTACCAGGCGAGATTACCTGTTTGCCCGGCTGGAATTCTTGCTGGAGAAAGGTGGAATCACTCTATTTCATCAGGACAGTAGGGATGAGATCCTACATGAGAGTGGAGTTATCCAGCTAGAGGTTTCAGGTAAGAGGTTTTTTTATGCGCTTAACATTGAATCATCTTTTTTATGGATATGGGAGTGATTGAACACTGCAAAAAATAAGCAGGTTTATATTTGGACTCCGGGCGGCACGGCGATCTAGTGGTTAGTGCGCAGACCTCACAGCGAAGAGACCAGGGTTCAATTCCACCCTCTGTGTGGAGTTTCTCCCCGTGCATGCGTGGGTTTTCTCCGGGTACTCCGGTTTCCTCCCACATTCCAAAAACATGCTAGGTTAATTGGTGACTCCAAATTGTCCATAGGTATGAATGTGAGTGTGAATGGTTGTTTGTCTATATGTGCCCTGTGATTGGCTGGCGATCAGTCCAGGGTGTACCCCGCCTCTCGCCCAAAAACAGCTGGGATAGGCTCCAGCACCCCTGCGACCCTTGTGAGGAAAAGCGGTAGAAAATGAATGAATGAATATTTGGACTCCCTTGTCAGGTTTTTAGTCATATAGTGTATGAGCAAAATCAATGATGAACATCCATCCATCTATTTTCTATGCCGCTTATCCTCACCAGGATCACAGGGGTATGGTGGAGCCTATCCCAGCTGACTACAGGCGAAAGGCGGAGTACACCGTGGGCTGGTCGCCAGTCTCAATGACGAACATACTGAACTCATTCATTGTATTTTTATGTGCTGTTTCTTCTTCAGGTGTGAAGGTGGTTGTGGAGTCTTTGCCTCGCTCAGAGTCTTCCCTTTTGTCTGTGAAGCTGGGGGGTTTATTCCTTCGAGATTTGACAACACACGACACCATCTTCCCTGTACTAGTATCTCCGAAATTGGTAAGCGGTGACTGACGGAGGAATCCCAGCAGTACATTAATGTGTTACATTATGTTTTGCAGGACAATGTTGTCATTGCAGTTAACCAAACATCTGGACAGTCCACCAGCAACTCAGGTAAGGTTTTTGTTTTGTAAAATTACTTTGTCACTGTATAATTTTTTCTAACATTTTACTTTGTCAGGATCCAATGCAGAGTGTTTTTCATCACCAGTCTTTGAAATGCTTTATGAGCGGAACCCTGTGAGGTCCAAGTTTGAAAGACGACTGGAAGTGAACACCAGTCCACTTAACATCATCTACAACCCGCAAGCAATCAAAAAAGTAACAGAATTTTTCTACAAAGGACGGGTTCATTCCTCTGGTAAGTTGGCGCTACCTGACATGTATGATCAGGCATAAAGAAACGAGCGTCAAGTGATCTATCTGTGGTAATTTATTGCACAATGCATTTTTTTTCTTCCTAGGTTTTGGTTACCAGTCAGAACTAGAGCTCAAAGTGGCAGAGGCTGCCCGGAGGCAATATGACAAGTTAAAAAGGCAGACAAAAGCAGAAATACGCCAAACTATTGATCAGCTTCTTGTGGGAGAGTTTATTGTAAGTCAAATTCACTGGAACACAAATAGAAAAGAAATGAGTGAAGTCTAATTGTCATTTCTTTGTAGGAAAACAGTAAGCGTTGGACGATGAAGCTGGACATCTGTGCACCGCAGGTCATTTTTCCAGATGATTTCCAGTCAGGAGACCCAATGTTGGTTATCGTGGATTTAGGCAGGATTCTGCTTACGAACTTTCAAGGTAAATTCAACAATATTGTTATGTAAACGCTGTGGAACCTTGGTTAGCGTCATTAATCCAATTCAAACCGAAACAAACTCTTAACTGTAGCATTTTTCCCCAATAAGAAATAATGTAGATCCAATTAATCCAGTCCAGACACCCAAAAATATTCATACAAAGCGCTTTGTATAATTTTTTAATTGTAGTTTTATGTGTAGAAAACAATTTCAAATGAATATAAGCATATATAAAAGATCAATTGTGAACATGACGAGGGGAGAGGATGGAAGAGCCACACAGAATGAAGACAAGCAGCAAGGCAGGACATCACATTTGTGTTTTGCTATTATGTTATTTCTCAAATTCAATAGAGTTTCTCACCTTTAACAAAATACTGTCAGTTACAACTTTCTTGGCCTCCATTGTATGTTATTTTCCAGCTTTGATCAAAAGAAAAGCAGGTGTAACTGTGTTAGTTAGCAAAGATCTACACAGTCAAACACTGATGACATCACAGATAAGCAACAGAGCTGATTCCTGGTTCTGATTTCCATTTTGTTAGAAAGCTAACAAGGATCTGTTATGGTAAACAGTTGGATTCACGCAGTGTATTAATAACACAACAAGACGAACGCCATATTGTACACTCGCCAGAAAATGTACGCAAACCAAGACAAGATGTTGGCTTAAACCAAAACGTATGCTTACCGAGGCTCCACTCTAAACTGTAAAAAACATAAATTTAGTTTTTCTGTTTCTACATGTAATCAATTCCACTTTTCACTTTATAAAAGATGACTCCAAAGACTCAAAAGCTGCTCAACCTCAAAGGGAAGACCTAAGTGATGAGGAGTACCAGACACCCCTTGCCACTCCACCCGAGTCTCCACCTGAGCTTCACATGCCATTGAAAGAATGGCTCAAATGTCCCGAACTTCCCAGCCTTGGCTCCCCTGAAAGTACAAAGGCCTATAGTAGGAAGCTTTATGAAAGATACTCCTTGTCCTTTAAGGATCTGCAGATAATGGTTGGCCGCTACAAGGACAATTGGAAAAACCTTCAAGAGAGTGAAGTGGGTCCCACTCATGTGGTGGAGAAATTCAATGTGTTGTTGCAACTGGAGCAGAGACTGCGCTACACTTCAGACCCCCAGCTTCCAGGGGCAGTGCTCTCAGGAACTCTACCTGATCTTAAGGTCCATATCAACCTTGAGAAGATGACTGCTTTGAGGAGTTGTCTGGCTAGGCTAAGCAGTTCTGCTGTGAATGGAGACAAACTCCACGATAAAGGAGTAAAATCTCCCGACCCGCTTACTCTCCGACATGAAAAGATATTTCAGAGAGAGGACAGTTCCTGGAAAATCCAAGGTTCGGCCAAGAACTTGACACAAAGCGTGATGACATTAGAGCAGCACACAAGAGAAGTTCTGGTGGAGTCCCGCCTACTGCTGGCTGAATTTAACATCAACTATATGCAGCTGGGTGTGGAGAGTGATGGCCGCTACATATCTGTTCTGAAAGTGTTTGGAACCAATGCTCATTTTGTCAAGCGACCTTATGATGCTGAGGTCTCACTTACGGTCCATGGTCTCCTTCTTGTGGATACGCTACAAACCTATGGCTCAGACTTCGACCTCCTGGTGTCATCTCATAAAAACCTCAGTTTTGACATCCCCACTGGCAGTCTCCAAGAGAGCCAGCCATCTTCTCCAATGTCATACGACAGCAGGTCTTCTGAGCATCAGAGCCACCTCAATGAGTCCTCCTCAGGTTTGCGCACGGATCGAATCTCTGGTCTAAGTTCCTTTCTCAAAGATCAAGAGGCTCTGATTAAACTTGAATACCAATTTGTTAGCTCAGATTGTCCTTCCATGAACCTGGACAGTTCCCTTCAGGTGATAAGCATGCAGGTCAACAACTTGGATATTATTCTAAACCCTGAGACCATGGTGGAGCTTCTGAAGTTCCTTCAGAAGTCCTTTCCGAAGGAGGAAAACCCCTGGGCGTCATCATTGCAGCAACCTACAGCACAGCTCTACACCGAGGAAGAAGATGGCACTTTTCAGTCAACATATGACCAGAACAAGGAGCTAACTGTCGAGATTCATCGACTTAACCTCCTTCTCCTTCGAACTGTATCCACGGGTGCTGTCCTGGGTGCTGAAAAGAAAGGTTTGAAGATTGCCACAGCCAGCATCACCGGCACCAAGGTTAATGTCTCCTTAGGCAGTCGAATGGACATCAACGGCACACTTGGTGCCATGCAGTTGGTAGACCTTACCCAGGAAGGAGGCCGTAGTCAGTTTGTAGTGAGCATTGGCAACGCAGAAGACAGCTCCTCAACTTGTGAAGGACTACCATTACTCGACGACAAGGAACTTTCTCCTTCAGAAGCTCTGAATTTCCAACTTCGGGAGAAGTCCCAAGGGGACTGCACGTTACATCTACATATGGCGTCCTTACATTACAACCACTCAGCCAAGTTCTTAATGGAGCTGAGTCTTTCCGCTAATGAGGTGGAGGACAATTTCCGCTCAATGTTGAAAAGTGCTGCCACAAAGGTGTCCACAGTACTTGCCACAAAAACAGCCGAGTACAGCGGTATGTTTTCACTCTTTGAGACGCCCTCGCGAAGAAGTCGAACTCAGAGTCAAAGTTGGGCTTTTCCAATGGAGGATGAGGAGGATATCCCCATGGAGGAACCTGAGTCCACCCTGGATACGTTCTTTGTGAAGTTGACCTTAAATGTAAACATTGAATCACCAGTCGTGTCCATTCCTCGTAAACCTGGACACCCTGAACTACTGGTCGGGCACTTGGGTAGTATAACTATCCAGAATTGTATCACTGGCCAACAGTCGGAAGGAGAGAGGCTGCAGGTGCTTGTTAAAGATATCCGATTGTACTCCCTGAACACCAGTCATTTGGTTCTGAAGAAGATGCAAAGGGGGGAAAAAACTGGCAACGTTCCATCATCCCATAACAGAAGTCAGGATGAACCTCAGTTCACACGCCATGACTTCTTTGAATACCTCAACCAAGGAAAAGGTAAGAATTGTAATTCTCAGTGTACTTCAGTAAACTAACTAAATTTTTTTCCTCAATCCAGCCTTCCATATATTAAAAGACACCACTATGCAGTTCACCCTGGAGAAGTCCCCCATTGATGAAGATATTCAGTTCACCTTTTTGAGTTGTAAAGAGCCGTGCAAGAGCACGGGATTGCTGAGAGTCGAGGGGAAGTTTGTCAAACCTGTTCAGGTATGTACACTAACAAAGTAAATCCATCACTTTGTCTGTTTTATTCTAAGTTATGCAGAATATGCAGTTACAGTGAAGAAAATAAGTATTTGAACACCCTGCTATTTTGCTATTTCTCCCACTTAGAAATCATGGAGGGGTCTGAAATTTTCATCATAGGTGCATGTCCACTGTGAGAGAGATAAACTAAAAAGAAAAATCCAGAAATCACAATGCATGATTTTGTAACAATTTATTTGTGTGATACAGCTGCAAATAAGTATTTGAACACCTGTGTATCATCTAGAATTCTGACCCTGAAAGACCTGTTAGTCTGCCCATTAGAAGTCCACCTGCACTCCATGTATCATCCTGAATCAGATGCACCTGTTTGAGGTCGTTAGCTGCATAAAGACACCTGTCCACCCCATACAATCAGTAAGACTTTAACTTGTAACATGGCGAAGACCAAAGAGCTGTCCAAAGACACCAGAGACAAAATTGTACACCTCCACAAGGCTGGAAAGGGCTACGGAGCAATTACCAAGCAGCTTGGTGAAAAAAGGTCCACTGTTGGAGCTATCATTAGAAAATGGAAGAAGCTAAACATGACGGTCAATCTCAATCGGAGTGGAGCCCCATGCAAGATATCACCTCGTGGGGTCTCAATGATTCTAAGAAAGGTGAGGAATCAGCCCAGAACTACACGACAGGACTTGGTCAATGACCTGAAAAGAGCTGGGACCACCGTTTCCAAGGTTACTGTAGGTAATACACTAAGACGTCATGATGTGAAATCATGCATGGCACGAAAGGTTCCCCTGCTTAAACCAGCACATGTCAAGGCCCGTCTTAAGTTTGCATATGACCATTTGGATGATACAGAGGAGTCATGGGAGAAAGTTTTATGGTCAGATGAGACCAAAATAGAACTTTTTGGTCATAATTCCAATAAGCGTGTTTGGAGGAAGAAGAATGAAGAGTACAATCCGAAGAACACCATCCCTACTGTGAAGCATGGGGGTGGTAGCATCATGCTTTGGGGGTGTTTTTCTGCACATGGGACAGGACGAGTGCACTGCATTAAAGAGAGGATGACTGGGGCCGTGTATTGTGAGATTTTGGGGAACAACCTCCTTCCCTCTGTCAGAGCATTGAAGATGGGTCGTGGCTGGGTCTTCCAACACGACAACGACCCGAAGCACACAGCCAGGAAAACCAAGGAGTGGCTCCGTAAGAAGCATATCAAGGTTCTAGCATGGCCCAGCCAGTCTCCAGACCTGAACCCAATCGAAAATCTTTGGAGGGAGCTCAAACTCCGTGTTTCTCAGCGACAGCCCAGAAACCTGACTGATCTAGAGAAGATCTGTGTGGAGGAGTGGGCCAAGATCCCTCCTGCAGTGTGTGCAAACCTGGTGAAAAACTACAGGAAACGTTTGACCTCTGTAATAGCAAACAAAGGCTACTGTACCAAATATTAACATTCATTTTCTCAGGTGTTCAAATACTTATTTGCAGCTGTATCACACAAATAAATTGTTAAAAAATCATGCATTGTGATTTCTGGATTTTTCTTTTTAGTTTATCTCTCTCACAGTGGACATGCACCTACGATGAAAATTTCAGACCCCTCCATGATTTCTAAGTGGGAGAAATAGCAAAATAGCAGGGTGTTCAAATACTTATTTTCTTCACTGTAAACAGTGGAACTTTGGTTTTTGCCATGAATCTTTTCCAAAATGTCTGATGAAAACTGAATAGATTTTTCTCTGAATGTAAATGTAAAGCCAATTAATCCGTTCCAGACACACAAAAATATTAATACAAAATGCATTTCATAAAGAACAATTATATTTTTATATGCATACAGGGCTTTACATTCAAAACAAAAATTACTTGCCCATGGGGAATCCTTAAGGTGAGAACTACTTGCCCAAACTTGCCCCATGTAAAATGAAAAGACTGCCATAATGATATCATCTCATTTTTATGGCATCACATGAGAATCTTAAATAAAGATTAAATGATTTCTTGTGGTTGTTTTCCAACATAGATCATGACGTTGCATGGAAATCTGGATTGTCAAGAGACTTCTAGGCACTTTGCCTTGATAAATAAAAGTACATTCATGATTGAATAAACATTGTGCTTATTAAATAATAAATGACATGAGTCATAAATGAGTTGTTGAAGAATTAGACGATGTTGGCAGGGACGCCATGATAGAATGTTTTCGTAGTCAAACGATTGCTGATTGGTTGATCGCGAACAAGAACACGTGTGGGTAAAACACGGACTGCAGACCACGGTCTAAATCAGGGATCTCAAACTCAATTTACTTGGGGTCCACTGGAACTAGGGTCTGGGCGAGACTGGGCCGCATCAGGTTTTCCAAAAAAACAAACGCATTTATTAAAAACAAAAAAAATTTAAAAACTTTGCTTTGGTTCCAATTTTCTACAAGAAAAGGTCTGATAAAACATTCCACTGTTCTCAAATATCTTACTTTTTATTTTTCTACACAAAATAAGATGAAAAATAAATAAATCAAGAATAAAGAAATCAATCAGTCGGTAATAATAAATAAATATAATAATAACAATAAAACGGCAAATAATAAAAACTTAAGAAACCACATATAGTTGGTGGGTAGACAAATTATTTTTTTCAGATTAAAATGAACAAAGCATTATTAGAGCCCTGTAGACATGACAAAACACGACAAAAGTCACATTTATACTCTTTTTATTTACAACATATTGCGCAACTGCAGGGTCTTGAGACACATGCTAACTCGCAAACTAGAGAGCTAGCGACCTAAACAGTAGCCTTCAAGTTATTTCCTTTAAACTTAAATAGCCAAAAACTTACCACTTCCACACGGATAGGGAGGATAACTATTAACAGTTATTTAACCTTTAACATGAACATTAATCAAACGTAATAATTTTTTCTGGGTACATGATACCATACAGCATCCATATCAAACTTGCGCGGGCTGCACTAACATTAAACTTTCATATCAAGGCGGGGGCCTCAAACTAGTTTTAACTTGCCCCATCTGTACATCGTTATTGTCGAGCCCTGGCATAAAACTAAGCAAAATACATAAAAATAGTGAATGGTAAACACAGTGACTTGAGAATTCCTGTCATACATGCTGTTCAGTGCATCTATTAATATTTGACATTCTGGTTATAGGTGTTCCTATGCAAGGCTGTGTATGAACAGGTCCTCCAAACGCTGGATAATTTATTTCTCATTGAGGAGCAACGAGTAACGCCCAGTCAACCCCCAACACCCCCACCTCCGACTCCATCCTCCACCAGGCCTCACCGTTTTCCTGACCCCCACGGAGGACTCTTTGCAAAGGATCCTCCCTATATCAGCTTGTCACACTCTTTGCTCTCCTCTCCTCTGCCTCTGCAGTCTCAAAAGCCAAGTCCTCACTCTCCTACGTTCACTCAGTTGAAAGTAACTTTACATGTTGCAGAATTGCAGGTCCAGCTCAGTGCTGACCTGACCCAGGGCTCCCAAGGCTTAGTCAGTCTGCACTTCCGTGACCTGGAGGGAGACATCACCAAAGAGCATCCACATTTATTAGAAGTCCAGCTAATTCTGCGTTCACTGCTCATGGAGGATCTCCTGGAGCAAAATCCTGAGCATAAACATTTAATGGTGTCCCATGGAGCTCCAAAGCCTTCAACATTCAGTCCGAAGGAGTACCTATCTCACAGCTGTCCATCAGCATCCAATGTCCAGTACCCAGATATGCCCCGTTCTCTGCCTTCTCATATGGAAGAAGCCCAGAATGTCTTCCAGCTCTACCAGAGGCACCCTGGTACTCCTTCAGCAAGTCATCGCAAAGCTAAGAAGGATCCAGACTGTCCCAGCACTCCACCACCTTCCCCTACCCATCCTGCATCCTCCCCTGAGCCGACTGCTGAATTTGATGAGTCATTAGTTCACATTAACGTCTTGCTGGTAGACCAGAGCCACCCAGAATTCACAACCCGTTACGGCAGTGTGGGACGAAGCATCGATATTGACTTTAACTGCCTGGATGTTTTAATCACGTTGCAAACCTGGGTGGTCATCCTTGATTTCTTTGGAATTGGCTCCACGGCTAATAATCATGCAATGAAGGTGCCCGACAGCTCCCCTCAGTATGTGCCGGGACATCCTCTCTATGAGTCAGACATCACTGAGCAAGACACAAACGTTAACACCAAACTGGACCTCAAGGTAAAGTGAAGATGAGTCGAAGTACAGACTTTTGATTTGGGTTAGCTTTCTCTCTTTCGCTGCAATTCTGTTCTGAGGTTAAAGTCTCATAGCCAAATCTGTCATTTGTCATCTGTCACAGGTTCATTCATTGTCTGTTGTGTTAAACAAGGAAGGCAATGAGCTCGCCAGAGCCAGTGTGATCAAATTATCTGCACATCTGGAAATGCTGGGTGTGTATGGAAAAACATGGAATGAAAACACCCCTGGATTATAATAGTGTAATAATATTTTAATGTTCACAACTAACATGTCGTTCTATACATTTCAGAAAGCAACCTGGTATTGACAGGCAGTTTGGGAAGTTTGTCCCTCAGTGATTTGACTCCACACGGTGATCTCTTCTGTGAACGCTTCACCACACGTGGAGGGGAGGCTCTCATTTTCAATATTCATAGGTAAGTACATTTTTGTTATACAATGTGTCTGTACATGGGCTGCATGGTGGCTACACAGTCAGGATATCGGGAAGACCTGGGGGGGAATCTCCACTTGGGAATCTGTGTGGAGTTTGCATGTTCTCCTCCAACATTTTGAACACGTGCATGCTATTATTACCTGTTTTCTTTGTCGAAGATGAAGCCCACGGATCATTGTTTGTTTGTTTTTTCTGAGAGCTGGTGTCTTGATGGATGTGAACCTGTGTCCAATGCACAAATATGATTATGATGTATATGAATACGTCATGTGCTAAATAACCAACTGACAATCTTTTTCAAACCCAATAGAAGATATTTAATTTAATGTAGGAGTTGAATGAGTCAAATGAGATTTTCCATTAGAAGTGTTAATGAGAAGGACATCTCTGTGAATGTGGTGCACAAATCCAATGCAGTCCTACTGGTTGAGGTTACTGTATATTCATATGCTGTATAATGACACTTACATGAGGCCCGCTAAGGGTTGCCATAACCAAACACACACCACCCTTAGACTAAAACTACTATAGAGTTGTGGAGGTAACTCTTTTAGCAAATCATTTTATGAGTGTGATGAAATATTTACCTTAAACTGAGCTGTATTAGCTTCCATTTTCTTTTGCTGGTCTGATGCTGATGATGATGGTGAGACTTCCCCAGAGATCACCAACTTTGAGACAATGGAATGATTCGTTATGGACAAATGCTCTCACAAGAAATAACGTTGGAGACCACTGGTATATGACAATATTGTAATATTGTCACAGTATATGGTAGGTTTTCACAAATTACAATGTGGGGTAAAAAGGCTTTTTGCACTTTTCCCTTAACTTTTATAAAATCAAAACCTCTCTGAAAAACATTTGACCTCGTAATTTTCCATAAAACATATAGAAAACTGGAGTGTGCTTATAAATAAGTTAATAGACATGTTTATGGCTGCACGGCGGTCTAGTGGTTAGCGTGCAGACCACCCAGCTAGGAAACCGGAGTTCAATCCCACCCTCGGCCATCTCTGTGTGGATTTTGCATGTTCTCCCCCGTACATGCGTGGGTTTTTTCCGGGTACTCCGGTTTCCTCCCACATTCCAAAAACATGCTAGGTTAATTGCCGAAATCCAAATTGTCCATAGGTATGAATGTGAGTGTGAATGGTTGTTTGTCTATATGTGCCCTACGATTGATTGGTGACCAGTCCATGGTGTAAAAATTGCTGAATGGATGATTGTCTGTCTGTGTAGATCTCATATACTGTACTTAGTGAGCATTGGTAGCATTGGTCACCTTTTGTCTTTTGCTTAATTTCAGGTACGGGCTGCCAGACCCTTACCTTGAACGAGAATATGACATTAAAGTTTGTCTTCTGATGGCCTCAGTGCAGTATGTTCATACTCAACGCTTCCAGGCTGAGGTGGTGGCCTTCATCCAACATTTCACACAGTTACAGGATGTCCTTGGCAGGCAAAGGGCTGCAATGGAGGGTCAAGCTGTAAGTATTGTAGTGTAGTAGTAGTAGTAGTGTAGAGCCTTCTCCATCGCTGCCCCCCATCCTCTGGAATTCTTTGCCCCATTTGTTCCGTGCTTGCCCCTTCTCTTTAAATCTGTTTTTAATGTCTAACTTTTTATACCTCAATGCTATGCCCCGCTTTTATCCATGTTTTAGCTGTGTATAAACAAATGAATGTTGTATTTTAATGTATATTTTACTCTGTTTACTTGCTTTTATTCAACTCCATTTTTTCTGTAAGGCATCTTTGAATATTTTGAAAAGCGCTATACAAATAAAATTTAATATTATTATTAAGTACAACTAACATGGGACAAAGTGAACATATGAAGTGCAATATATACTAGGTGGGTAATGGTACAGTCACACTTGAATGGTACGTTTAGATTTTTTTTTTTGGTTTGATAAAGTTAAAGACAAGACATGGTTCTTGCGTCACACCTTTACAAAAAAACAACAAAACAACAAGCAACCACAAAAGGTGATACAGTAGCTGTGGGAGTGGAGCGAAAAGGTGTACATATCACTTATTAGTTACACACTGATTATTATTATATGTGATTACCATTGTGAAAAACGTAATAATTATCTTACAACACTGTTTTCTATATATTAAAAAATCAGGATGTGAATAAATGTACTGCAACAGATGTTAAATGGATGGGAGGGTAGGATTAAATAAGCACTTTGCACATGTAGAATTATGAGTTGAATTATGTGAAGTATTTCATTGGAATTTGTATGCATGTCCTTCTTACAGATAAGGGACCGCCCACAGCGGGCATCCAGGGTCCTGCTGGATATCGAGGCCGGCGCCCCAGTAATAATCATCCCAGAAAGCTCAAGTTCAACAAGGGTCATTGTAGCAAACCTTGGTCAGCTGAAGCTAGAGAACTGCTTCTTACCCGCTGGGGCTCGTGGCACTTTCTCCTGCCAAGACAAGGTAGAGAAACTCACCATGGCACATGCCTTTTTCCCTACTCTGGTGAGTCATACTCTCCAATCACTGGTCCGAGCATTTCATCTAATAACAACGGTTGACCCTTACTGCATTGTTGTTTCAATGATGGACTTACCAGCATAGAAACTGACTTGCAACTGACTTTCCACAAACAGCATTGCTTGTTTTTGGGTTTTTTTGTGCAACTTGCATGACATTTGTGTGTATTTTTAACCTTTCCTGCTTTTCATTCTTGAATTCTTGATATTATTACTTTGCATTCTAAAGAAGTAATACTATGAAAAGACTGTGCTGGTAACTAAAGATGCATTTGGAAGTTGTGGGTGATATTGAAGAATGACAACCTCAGCAGACAAACTTGTATTGTTGTTTTCTCTCGAAGAAGGAGTCCACACAAGATTCAGCAGGGTGGACTTATGAGCAAAGACAGCCTAAAACCCCTCCCAGCACCCTCAACTTGTGGACTAATGGCAGCCCACAACCTGAAAGAACTCATAACAGAGCAAACCCGATCCCCTCAGGTAAGCGTCCCTAGTTGGTTAGAAGAAAGAACTTCGTTAAGTTAATTGCATTAATTTCCATTCTATGTGCATAATTGTAAACTGCTCTTTTTCCCCTCTATAGAAGACCATGTGTGTCTTTTGGACTGCATTGCTCTGGATCTGCAGCAAATGGATATTTTTGCAGCAGAACGTCTGCCTTGCCCTTCGTGCGACAGAGGCTGCAATTCCACTGAAATCTCAGACATTATTTTCCCGTCTTACTGTATTCGTCGGATGGGTAGAAACCTGCTGAAAGAGTGCTGCCGCCTCCAGCTTAAAGTGGAACGAAACCTGGACAGGTGATTTTTTATTTTATTTTTTACTTTATTTCAATTGCACACTGCCAATAATGACAGTATTTTACTTCTTCTGTTTAGATATCATTGCTGGTGCTGCAATGCACTGTAGTGTGATGACGTTATAGACTTTGGAAATACACTGGAAGGATTTCCTCATCAATTAATATGCATCAATAACTAATCTCCTTGGGGTTTCCAGAGAGCTGAGCCATGCGGTTCCTGATATGACTATCTACGGCAACCTCTCATCAGTACAGTGCGCTCTGGATCCAGAGCACTACCAGCTGATTCGAGGGCTGCTGGAGAACAATCTTGGCGAGCCTGTTGAAGAATTTCTGCGACCCTTCAACCTGCAGGACCCCAGCACCTATGTGAGATAGTGTACTCAAACACACTCAAGCTTAATTAGATTATATTTACTGTAATATGCACAGTTTAGAACTAATGCAAATTCTCATGCAGGAAAAAAAAGATGGGCAAGAGAATGTGGAAAGATAACGATAGACTGTGTTTTTCTGCAGACGGTGTTAAGTGGAGACGTCTATACCAACTTGTCCATCCTGGTCAATATGATGGATGTCAGTCTGGAGCTCATGGAAAGCAGTAAATCCAGTGGACACAAACGCTCACTAGCAAGGTGGCTCCCATTAGAATAAATATATATCTGTAATTATACAGATGCAAGAAAATTAAAATAGTGTTTTCTGATATTTGTATCAGCCCAACTCTGAACACATTGTTTTACAGTTTGTTTGGTTTTTTATATTTTTTTTACATTTTTAAAAGATAAAACGTCACTTTAACACAGTGGAAATGTATTTGTGTACAGACAGACAGGAAAATGAACACATTGTTTTACAGTTTGTTTGTTTTTTTTAATATTTTTTTTACATTTTTAAAAGATAAAAAGTCACTTTAACACAGGGGAAATATATTTGTGTACAGACAGACAGGAAAATGTAATAGAATGCATACAGCATACAATCATAAGTGTATTTAAGGGTCAAATTGCATTTTGAGTGCAATCAATATGTGCATGCTAGCAGTTCAATATGAATAATTTTACTAATTATTCATAACTGAATATGAAAATGTGGATTCCTCTGGATTTTCTGGAGTGTAATCATCAGTCCGTTTGCATTCATAATGGTTTACATCTTTTGAGACATTACTCCAAAATATGATGCTTTTACATGTACTGAATAGTCTTTTCCTGATCTTATTTATTTGCCTCAGGTTTAACTTCATGAAATCCAAACTGCTCTTTGAGAGTTTCTCCAATGGTTCCAAATCGGTCAACCTGGTTTCTCACTCGCTGCTTGCATATGACACTCGATGCACTGGAGAGTACAAGAGCACTGGTGAAGCTGACGGGACCAGGCGTAATGTATTCGACTGCATTCTCCAGCCTTCAAAAACTGGAACAAACCAGGCCTCTCTGCAACTGGAACTACATTACAGGTAAAACTGGAAATTTTTATTTTCACACAGGAACTTTTTGGTAAGATCTTGTCCAACCTCCAACAGATCCACACGAGACTCATCCTGTTTTACGGTGGTCCTGAACAACCTAAGGGTCTTTCTCATCTTTGACTGGCTCCGGCTCGTGCAGGAATTCTTGGAAATGCCAGTGAAAAAGCCATCAGGTGGTGCTGAGAACGTTCAGTGTCCAAGTAACGCCGCTGACTTGGGACCAAACACTGCTGCCATCACCACCGGGGCTGTCATACCTAAGAGGGTCAAGAGTGGTGTGGTCACCAAGAGGTCCACGGTACCCGTTACCCTCAACCGCTGCCTAGAGGTCAAAGTCAATGTTACAGGTCAGACTTTCAAACATGGGACTTTATTAACTAAAAGGGAGATTTTAAGTTTGATGTACTGTAAGTACTACTTGACTAAAACTAATAATAATCTTTGTCACTAAACAACAAACCTCTGTTTTCATCATTAATTTGTTCCAAACTGATGAAAACCAAGGTAAATTTTCCCTTAGGAAATAATGTAAATCAAAGGAATCTGTTCCAGACACCCAAAGATATTCATTCATTCTTTTTCTACCGCTTTTTCCTCACGAGGGTCGCGGGGGTGCTGGAGCCTATCCCAGCTGTCGAGAGGCGGGGTACACCCTGGACTGGTCACCAACCAATCACAGGGCACATATAGGCAAACAACCATTCACACTCACATTCATACCTATGGACAATTTGGAGTCGCCAATTAACCTAGCATGTTTTTGGAATGTGGGAGGAAACCGGAGAAAACCCACGCATGCACGGGGAGAACATGCAAACTCCACACAGAGATGGCCGAGGGTGGAACTGAACCCTGGTGTCCTAGCTGTGAGGTCTGCGCGCTAACCACTCGACCGCCCCCCCAAAGATATTAACAAAAATATTTTTTCTTACATAATAATTGTACTTTTACATGCAGAAACAATGCAAAATAATTACAGATGATAAATGGATGCAACTTACATTTGATAATATCAAATTATCTTTGCATATCCTTAGATTTTTCAGTATCAGGCCTTTGGTGGAACATGGTACGCCCTTGTTGTTCAGTCTTTTTTTTTCGTTCTGTCTTCAGGCACGGAGTTTGTCATAGTAGAAGACTCAAGATGCCTGGATACCAACGCCATCATTCTTAAAGGCACTACTGTCCTCACCTACAAGCCTCGCCTGTTGGACAGACCTTTCTCTGGAAGCCTTGCTGGCATAGAGGTGACATATCTTTCTATACTAGTATTCATCAACAAAACAGGATGATTTATTAATATATTTTTAAAAACATGATAAGAGTGGAGCTGCAAAATTGAAACCACGCAGTGGCATGTGATAGCTGTCTTTGTAAATGGTATAACCGTTTTTTTTTGGAACTGAAGTTGATGAAATCCTGTTTAACAGTGATACAACACCCAAGTGCAAGTATTGCTTAGCTTTAATTCTGAACCATTGTCCTACTCTAGGTGTTCTCGTGCCGTCTTGGCAGTGAGCAGGAAACAGCACTGTCCATCGTTGATCCAGTCAATGTTCAGGTGGAACTGTGTGGCAGCCCCACTTACCAAAGCAGCTCAGGTCTACTAGACGCCTTCAGTGTGGAGGATATCCCACCACTGCTGGAGGTCAGGAATTCGTATACGAATATTGCTTACACATTTTGGAGTGGCCTTTTATTGTGTATCTGTGTAATTGTGTGTTGAATATATTTTGTTATTCAGAGAATAAACAGTTGTACAACTTGGGTTTTATGCCGCATTACATTTTGTTTATGATTTTCTTGCAGATCCAGTTTCCCGTTTTGGACATCCGTCTATCTTACAATGACATTCAGCTCTTCTTGGCCATCGCCAAATCCATCCCTGCTGTAAATGCTCCAGCAGCCTCTGACTCTGATGTTGTCACTTCAGCTCACACTGTGCCAGCGGATGCACCCAAACGCTCTAAGAGAAAAGGTCTTGCTCATATTGGTATGTAAATGTTATCTATACAGTTTGACTGTTTTGGTTATTTTTTAGAATATTTTTCATTTCTTTTTTGTTTAAAAATATGTAGCTATGATATGTATTTTATAGGTTGATACAGTATATGCATACTTTATAGTCAGTGTGTTGCTTAACTGATTTTTGCTTCCATAGAGGGCCAGCTAATTCATTTGCAGGATCTTGGGTTCAGCAAAGAAGACTGTAAAAAGGCCCTCATTCTCTGTAAAGGTGAATTGATGGTCCCTAATATAGCTTTTGGTCAGTCAAAGTACTAAGTTACTACTGTTACTAAGCTTACCCATATTTTTGTCTTGTAGGTCATCTGGATCAGGCTGCCACGTGGTTGCTTGAAAATGCAGAGAACATTGCAGGCCGGTCCAAATCCAACGCTGACTCTGGTTCTTCCAGTCAGGCAGCTGCTCTGTCAGGGATAGAAGTGAAGGCAGAGAGTATCTGCATCTGTTTCATTGATGATTGTCTGGACTGTGACATACCGCTTGCTGAGCTCACCTTCTCTAGTAAGTCTTATCAAGATATGATTCAGTTATCTACAGTACATACTGTATGGTTAAGAAATAGCATATTATTAACCTTAAGAGTTAAAGGCTCTGTCTCAATGAGATTATGTGTGTTATTTCAGGGTTAAATGTGTTGCAGCGTATTGGTTCCACCCAGGAGGGCAACGCCAGCTTTACTCTTTCAGGAGACTACTACAACAGAGAACTGGCAGGTAATAAGATTGGATCTTTACTATCCTTTACTAAAGGGGTCCTAATGTATAGTTACAATTTTTCAGACATATTTTACACTGTTGTTCTACATTTAAAATTGCATTTATAAGGACGTCCGCATGGGCTCTTCTTACAGAGGGGTTTTTGTGACATTGTTGCAATAAGAGAAAAACACAAAGTAGCCAACTATATTTTTGTACAACTATTATCCTGTATATGTTTTAAGGCTAGAAAATGAATGAATGAATGAATGTTTTAAGGCGGTAAAATCCATCACCATAGCTGCCGTGGTCCAAGGAGTCTTTACTATCCTTTACTAAAGGGGTCCTACTGTATATTTACAATTTTTCAGACATATTTACACTGTTGTTCTACATTTAAAATTGCATTTATAAGGACGTCCGCATGGGCTCTTCTTACAGAGGGGTTTTGTAACATTGCTGGAATAAGTGAAATACACAAAGTAGCCAATTATATTTTTGTACAATTATTTTCCTGTATATGTTTTAAGGCTAGAAAATGAATGAATGAATGAATTAGTGTTTTAAGGCGGTAAAATCCATCACCATAGCTGCCGTGGTCCAAGGAGTCCAAACAAAAGCTGTAGTAACTCTGCACTTGATCAAACCTACTTAAGATTTGTCAGTCCAGAACACTATGGCTGTATAAGACTAGACCAATACACTACTTCCTGGAAGAATCATGGTAACTGTAGTTCATTTAGCCATTCATAAGTATGCGGGGACCTCACAGTTAGGAGACCAGGGTTCAATTCCACCCTCAGCCATCTCTGGAGTTTGCATGTTCTCCCCGTGCATGCGTGGGTTTTCTCCGGGTACTCCGGTTTCCTCCCACATTCCAAAAACATGCTAGGTTAATTGGCGACTCCAAATTGTCCATAGGTATGAATGTGAGTGTGAATGGTTGTTTGTCTATATGTGCCCTGTGATTGGCTGGCGACAAGTCCAGGGTGTACCCCGCCTCTCGCCCAAAGACAGCTGGGATAGACTCCAGCACCCCCGCGACCCTCGTGAGGAAAAAGCGGTAGAAAATGAATGAATGAAAGTATGCGGGGTTCAAATAGTTTTGGGGTGGGGGGGATTATCATAGAGGCCGGAATTTATGGAAGAAAACTGAAGGAAACAATATTGTTTGGCTTGGCGCTTTTGTCTGAAATTATTGTTAATCCACATTTAATAATCATGTAGTGTAGTGTACATGCATCGTTATACATTGTTATTAATAATCAACATAAACAACTGCTGATGTAATTTTTATATATCGTCTTTTATGTTTTCTCATACATTTAGTTGACATACAATGCGTATGCCTTGTGTATGTGTGTGACAGGCTGGGAGCCCTTTATCGAGCCCTGGCCATGCTTCCTGTCCTGGCAACAGCAAGCGGCTGGCAGACTCCATCCTCCACGTCTCAAGATGAGTGTAAGAGCCAAGCAGCGACTTGATGTCAACATCACTTCTGTCCTGTTGGGTGAGTAAAAACACGGCCTGCCAGCACACATGCACAGTCCCTTTTGAGTTGCTGAACAATGTTGAACGTGTTTTTGTGTATTTTGTGGTTCATACAGAACAGTACAACACAACCAAGACTTCTTGGATAGCAGACTACTGTAACAAGGATGAACAGACAGATCAGTCTTCACCCACCTTGTCCTGGATAGGTTCCTCGGTTGACCCGCCCTGCTTTGGACAGAGTGAGTCTAGAAAGAGACCCATTCACTGACATGCTATGTAATGAATGTACATGTAAAGTTCATTTTAAGCATCATTGAGAATTCTTAGATGCCCTCTCTGTTCTAAATCAACATGAACCTGTATGAACTGTGCGGAAATGTTGACAAAAACCTGAAAAAACACGCTGACTTTATGTGTGCTACATTTCTCTTTGTTAATGTTCACTTCTATTCCATTCTTTCTCAGGTGCTCCCCTCTCTCATCTTAGAACTCGGAGCACAGCCAGCTTGAACAGTTTTGATCAGCAAATTCCAGACTCCAGAGGTACACCTCATAGTATACTGATCATTTCCACATCATTTCTTGCAGCAGCATACTCCATTTCAAATTTGTTATTGTATCTTGTAATTGTTTTCCACCAAGGGCACTTGATATTTTGTACTGCTGGGAAATACAGTTTACTGAAATAATTACCATTTCTATTTCTAGGAGATGTTAAACTTTCCAAGAAGAGGCAGCCATTTGTTCCATATGCTCTGCGCAACCATACAGGATGCACCATGTGGTTTGCCACTCTGACTACAACTCCAACAAGGTTAGTAGAAATATTGCCATTCACAGTACGGTCGCCCCTCGCTGTTCAAATATCGCTCCCCTCATGCTAGTGCGGCCGTGTGTTATGTCCCTGCAGTGATCGTCTAGCCTGTGCAATGTGATGTAAACAAAGAATAGGAGTGTGAAATGACTATTGGGGTGTTATTTTATGTCTACGGGGCTCTTTTAAATTATATTGGCCTTTTGTGCTTGGCGCTATGAAAATATTCCGTTTATTAATATTGAATCTTGAGATAAACAAGGGACAACTACATAGGACTACATAGCCGCTTCTCCTTCACATCGAGAGGAGTCAGTTGAGGTGGCTCAGGCATCTAGTCCGGATGCCTCCCGGACGCCTCCCTGGTAAGGTGTTCCGGGCATGCCCAGCCGGGAAAAGGCCCCGGGGCAGACCTAGGACATGCTGGAGGGACTATGTCTCACAGCTGGCCTGGGAACACCTTGGTGTCCGCCCGGTGGAGCTGGAGGAGGTGGCTGGGGACCGGGAAGTCTGGGCTTCCCTACTAAGACTGCTGCCCCTGCGACCCGGACCCGGATAAGCGGAGGAAAATGGATGGATGGATGGACTACATAGGATAGAGTAGTATAATGATACCACTAGGAAGGGTTTCACAGAAATACAATAATACAGAATTCAATAATCAGGTGATTTCAAGTCTATATAAGACATGCTATCAAAAGATCCTAATCACTTGTATCACCAGGTAAAGCTACTTGCATTTTTTTTCCTTTTAGGGTAGCACTTTCTCACAGCAGTAGTGCAGACTCCATTGGAGACCTCCACGGTCCTGGGAGTGATGATAGCCACAATGTCAGCCAGTGGCGAGAGGTGTCTCCTGGGGAGGAGATTCCATTTGAATTTGAAGCACGGGAGAAACTTCGCCATAGGTACAACTCTCAACGGCATTTAAACAGTATCACGGCTATTTCAGCATAAATGATGCAATTGTGTTACATTATGTGTTCCTCCTCCAGGCACACTCATGAGTTGAAGCTCCATCAGCTGCTTGTACGAGTGTGTGGATGGGAGCAAGTGAAGCCAGTATCTGTGGACAAAGTTGGGATTTTCTTCCGTTATGCGGCTCCGGACAGAAACAATGCATCCAACATTGTAAGTGAACATTCTAACCTAAAAAATTGCATTCCATTTTGAAAAAAATGCCTCATAATGGTTTGTTTTTTTTTCTTAAATTACAACAGGTCGGCAGTCCAATCAGCAGGACCAACATAATCCACCCACATGTCTATGTAAGTGCATTGTAAGAATTATACACACATCACTTTGCTTCTATATTGTTGAATAATTTTTGGGTATTTCAATACAACTTGGTATGCTTGAGCAAATTCTGAAATTCTGAGGTAGTACTGTAAATATGAACTTAAAGGTTTGTGTCCAGGTGGTCCGTGGGTTAGGTAGTTGTGTTACTACTACTGTGATGTAAATAGGACAAAAATTTAGTTTTTAATTAATTTGGAGGATGTGACCCCGAAATTCCAAAACACTGCAATCCAAGGACCACCTGTACAGTTGAAAGTAAAAAAAAAAAATTTGAATGCTTAGTTTGTGGAACACTAAATCTGAGTCATCGGCAACATCATCACTTTGCTTCTGTATTGTTGAATTATTTTTTGGTATTTCAATACAACTTGGTATGCTTGAGCAAATAGCTGAAATTCTGAGGTAGTACTGTAAATATGAACTTAAAGGTTTGTGTCCAGGTGGTCCGTGGGTTAGGTAGTTGCGTTACTACACTGTGATGTAAATCTGACTAAAATTTAGTTTTGTAATGAATTTGGAGGATGTGACCCCGAAATTCCAAAACACTGTAATCCAAGGACCACCTGTACAGTTGAAAGTAAAAAAAAAAAATAAAAAATTTGAATGCTTAGTTCGTGTGAGTCATTGGCAACATGCGTGTTAACGTTTGCACGATAACTTTTTCTCAGTTCTCAGCGCTGCCTCCGGTCCGAGTGGTCTTCTCCATCACCATGGAGGGAAGTGCCAGAAAGGTTATAACAGTGCGATCTGCCCTCATTCTGAAGAATCAGTTGGATGTCCCCATGGAGATCAGACTTGACAGCCCCTCTGCCCCTGACAGTACGGCACTGCACCACTTTTTCTTATTTTTCTTTCATAATTTTCCCCCCAATTACTTTCTGTAGTTTACAAAAGCTCAAAATATGTTAAACACCAACTGTATCCTTATGTCAACAGAACCAGTGGTGTTGCCTCCCATTTTGCCCAACCAGGGCTTGGCTGTTCCACTACACCTAACGTCATGGCGGTTACAAGCCAGGCCCAAGGGCCTGGGCTTGTTTTTTTGTAAAGTTCCCATCCACTGGACTAGCGTGGAGCGACCTGGAGAAATCAGCAGCAGCAAGAGAGATTGCCAGTCGGCGGACTTTGATGACAACCTCAAGCGTAACTTCAGGTAGAATTAGTCAGCCACATTTTCTTGGTAAATCTCCTTAATCTAATTTGGATGCGTTTTTATAGGTTTTGCGTGGTCATAAAAAAAGAGAACTACCCTGATCAGCGACCTGCCAAAAGAGTTTCAGGTAACACAAATCAGATCTATCGACAGCCAGGCCATACCATTTTTCTACTGCCAACTGTGGTGCTGGCCAACCTGCTACCCTGTGACCTCAACTACTACGTGAAGGGAACTTCCAACAAAGGTTCACTGAAACCAGGAAAAGAAGCTGTGCTTCATTCTGTGGACACGTCACAGAACATGGAGCTAGGTCAGAGAGGCAACAGAACAATGTCATTGGCTGATATATTCCCTTTTTACTCATATGTTTGTCTTTTCAGGTGTTCTCTTGGAGAACTTCCCTGTATGCAAAGAGCTGCTCATTCCTCCTGGAACTCAAAATTATGTAGTACGAATGAGACTATACGACACCAACAAGCGTCTTCTTTGCCTCACCATTCGCATCATTCTGCGGGCACAAGGGGCGCTGAAGATTCTGATTTCTGCCCCCTACTGGCTTATCAACAAGACAGGTTCAACTTTTCATTGATAAAATGCGAAATGAAAAACAAGCAAACTTGCTTATTTGTTAAAATTATTATATATTTTCCAGGCCTTCCACTGATTTTCAGACAAGACAATGGCAAAGTAGATGCAGCGGGTCAGTTTGATGAGCATGAACTAGCCCGAAGCCTCAGTCCATTGCTCTTCTGCTACACTGACAAGGAACAACCTGCTATGTAAGTTTGTATCAGAAACAGAGCACCCAAATTCAAAGCTGAAGCTCATCTCTCAAATCTTGGAAAATTAATGCCTTTCTTTTGTAAAACGCAGGTGTACGATGCGGGTTGGAAAGGGGATCCATCCAGATGGCGTTCCAGGGTGGT
Source organism: Doryrhamphus excisus (assembly GCF_037039965.1). Classification (NCBI taxonomy): domain Eukaryota; kingdom Metazoa; phylum Chordata; class Actinopteri; order Syngnathiformes; family Syngnathidae; genus Doryrhamphus; species Doryrhamphus excisus. The sequence continues at coordinate 7,046,935 of NC_136371.1, read as the reverse complement.
GCCAAGGTTTCTCCCTTGATGGAGGAAGTGGAGTCAGGGCAGTGAAGGTTATCCAGCACGGTAACAGGCCTGGCCTCATCTATAACATTGGCAAGTTCATGTTTTTTTCTCACTTGTACTAATTAGTAACACTTTCCTAAATATATGAAATCCCCAAATTCAGAGCAATGCATCTTTTGCCCAGTAATTCTGAAGCAAATGTAGTTAAATGTCAACATTTCTACAAATGAATTTAACTGGCACAAATATTCAAGAAATACGATAAATAAGCACCGGCACTGAATGGATTAACTTTCTAACCAAAACAGGTATCAGTGTGCGGAATGGAAAGGGTCGCTACCGAGACACTCACATTGTGACCTTTGCCCCTCGCTACCTGCTGGATAACAGCTCCTCACACAAACTTGCCTTTGCTCAGCGAGAGTTTGCTCGGGGAAAGGTAGGCAATGACCTGTTTTGTCGTGTTTTTGTTGTCTTTCATAATGATGTGAATGTCATGCGTTTGTTTGAAGCACCTTATTTTTTTTTTAACTTGAGCTACATACTAAATACAGTAAAGTCTCGTTATATCGATATTGTCGGGAGTCGGAAAAAATATCGATATAACCGGACTGTCGATATATCCGATCCTGCGCCGAACTGCATTAAAAGTGGGCAATAATGCACTCGACATTGTTCTATAGTATAGAACAATGTCGAGCAGCTTAAATCAATCTTTGCTTAAGGATTTCAATACCAAAAAAGAACACGGCGAACGGCTGCTTCCAGTCAACTTTATTTTTCACACTTCCACCACCAGAGCACAGCACACACACCGATTCCCGCACTTCCTGGTTCACAGGTCATGCTCAACCCGCCCCACATAGCTGGCCAAACACATGCCTGCAACAGAAGAACCAACTGCGTTCGTGGTTTCTCTCGTGTGTATAGAATCTATACACACTTAAGCTGCTTTTGTATCGAAATAAGCAGACCAAATTGGCTGGCGGGAGATGAAAAGGGCATTGTAGTAACCGGATTATCATAATAACCGGGTATCGTACTAACGGAACTAAAATTTGCCGGGAAATGAAAATAGTATCGTAATAAGCAGTACTTCGATATAACCGATATCGATATAACGAGACTTCACTGTAGATTGTTTGTACTTAATTTTAGGGTACAGCCAACCCAGAGGGTTACATCTCCACCCTGCCAGGCTCCAGCGTGGTCTTCCACTGGCCCCGAAATGACTATGATCAGTTATTGTGCGTACGCCTCATGGACTCACCGACATGCACCTGGTCAGGAGGGTTTGAAGTCAACAAACCAAAGTCTTTTCATGTCAACATGAGGTGAGAAATTGATATCTATTATAACTATTATAACAATGGAATGTTGACTGTCATAATACCGGAACCTCTCTTTGGTTCTTTTGTTTGATGTCCGTACATGAATTGGTTTTAAAAGGGACACCATGGGGAATTGCTTCTTTCTTCGTACGGAGGTCACCATTAAGGGAGCCACCTACCAGATCTCCTTCACTGACACCGATCAACTGCCCCCACCATTCCGTATCCACAACATCTCTGAGGTATGCGGCTGCTTTAATACCCTTAAGACAGGGGTCTCAAACTCAATTTACCTGGGGGCCACTGGAGCTAGGCTCTGGGCGAGGCTGGATTGCATCAGGTTTTCCAAAAAAAAACCCCAAAAAAAACGCATTTATTAAAAACAGAAAAATGAAACTTTGCTTTGGTTCCGATTTTCTACAAGAAAGGCTCTGATAAAACATTCCACTGTTCTCAAATATCTTCATTTTTTCTACACACAATAAGATCAAGAATAAAGAAAATCAATCAATCAGTAATAAATAAATATAATAATAATAAAACAGCAAATAATTAAAAATTAAGAAACCACATATAGTTGGTGGGTAGACAAATTATTTTTTTCAGATTAAAATTAACAAAGCATTATTAGAGCCCTGTAGACATGACAAAACACGACTATAGTCACATTTATACTCTTTTTATTTACAACATATTGCGCAACTGCAAGGTCTTGAGACACATGCTAACTCGCAAACTAGAGAGCTAGCGACCTAAACGGAAGCCTTCAAGTTATTTCCTTTAAACTTAAATAGCCAAAAACTTACCACTTCCACACGGATAGGGAGGATAACTATTAACAGTTATTTAACCTTTAACATGAACATTAATCAAACGTAATAATTTTTTCTGGGTACATGATACCATACAGCATCCATATCAAACTTGCGCGGGCCGCACTAACATTAAACTTTCATATCAAGGCGGGGGCCTCACACTAGTGTCCTGCGGGCCACATTTGGCTCGCGGGCCGCGTGTTTGAGACCCCTGCCTTAAGTGGTCTCCATGTGTAGTTTTGGAGCAGGGGATACGTTGGTGAGGTGCTCTAGGCCTGCAACATGGATTCAGTGATTTGGAATGAGATTGGGAGCTTGGTGAACTTCCTTACTGGTAACTTGCTTGTTGGACTTGCTGGCTTGTTATGTTAATTTAGCCTTTTCAGCCTCCAAGGTATGTTCTTTATGCTATTGTGTAGCTCTAATGATTGTTAATGTGTCACCTAAGACACCTAATGAGACTTATAGAGTACTTATAATTTGGAAAATATGGTACAAATAATGACTTTCTTCCAATCTCTTCAGGTTCCTATCCAATTCTGGCAGCATGGTGTTGTTGACATCAAGCTGCACACTGAGGTGAAGGCAGAGTCAGAACTGGACTATGCCTGTGACGAACCAACACTGCCGCCATACCTGACTCTCACCGTGAAGGGAGCCGGATCTTCAGAGGTCACAGCTGACATGAACTTCTTCAGAGAATACAACAAGCTGTACTACGAGAATTTCATCTACATTGCAGCCACCCACACCTTCTCACAGTATGGATCACTTACAACATTTCGGAATGTTCAAAAACATTGATATAAGCAGACTTTTTTTTTGTTTTTGATGCAGGAGTGGTGGCAGGAGACCTGTTGGCAAGAAACATCTGGTAACATGTGCTGAATTGGTTCTGGATGTGGACACAAAGACACAGAGGGTCATCTTGAAAAAGAAGGTATTGTAAAAGAAATGGAATATGGGGAGATCAAATAGTGACATTTACGGTCTTCATTCATTCATTTTCTACTGCTTTTTCCTCACGACGGTCACGGGGGTTGCTGGAGCCTATCCCAGCTGTCTTTGGGCAAGAGGCGGGGTACACTCTGGACTGGTCGCCAGCCAATCACAGGGCACATATAGACAAACAACCATTCACACTCACATTCATACACACAGACAATTTGGAGTCGCCAATTAACCTAGCATGTTTTTGGAATGTGGGAGGAAACCGGAGTACCCGGAGAAAACCCACGCATGCACGGGGAGAACATGCAAACTCCACACAGAGATGGCCGAGGGTGGAATTGAACCCTGTTCTCCTAGCTGTGAGGTCTGCACGCTAACCACTAGACCGCCGTGCTGCTCGTACATTTACGGCCTTCTTTTACTAAAATAATCAAGCTAAAATATGTACTGTATTCAGGGGCTATTAATAACTTTTGTTGTTTTGTTTGCAAATATTTGTACTAAACTTACCTACACTTGAAATGGAGGTTCCAAAAATTCTACCTGCCAAGAAGGACTGACCCAAAAATGTCCCCAAACTGGTTCTAGAGTAAATTCAATGTGGTGTAAAAATATACATACTATCTATCTATCTTGATTAATTATTGTTTCCCTGATTGTGAACTAAATTGACTGTATTATTTTGAAAGGCATATAGATCCAATGCGACCAGATCAAAAGGACAGGATCTAAAGATAGAAACATAACTTGTCGGATCACCTTGATCAATTGCAACTATTTACTTCATTAAATGAAATAATAATGTCTCTTCATCGGTAGGAGCCTGGGAAGCGCTCCCAGCTATGGAGAATGACAGGCACTGGTATGCTGTGTCATGAAGGCTCCTCTCCACCGCAAAGCAAGCCTGCTCAACCTCGCCCAATGGACTCCTCTTTGGTTCTGGACATTGCAGGGCTTGCAGCTGTCAGTGATAACAGGTTAGTACTAAGTGCAGCTATATATCGTATATACCAATGGGATTTAAATTAGTAGTTAAGGAAGTCTACAGACACTTTTTTTCACTTGTTGTATTTTCCGCTAGTTTTGAGCCATTGATGCTAAGGAGACCAGACCCTCGTCGCAGCACCACCCAGACATGGCACTTCAGCTCGTGCATGCTGACCTGTGGTCTTCCCCGACTAGTAGTACAGGTGGAAATATGAATCTATTTCCTGTATTCTTTATCTTATTGTTCACTTTATGGCATGTATTGTTGTTTGTCATTTTGTCTTCAAACTATTTCAGTTCAGTTCTAAATGTGTTTTCGGATCTTCGACCTTACATTAAGGGAAAGAGGAATGTGGCAGAATAATTTAAATGATCCTTAATACTCTTGTATATTAGCAAACCAACAGTTTGTGTCATTTTGTGCCTTCAAGGTAAGGGGTGGTTTCGAAGGCCTGTACGATGGAGCAGAGGTGGTGTTGGGACCAGACTCGGGGCTTATGGAACCTGGTCCTGAACAGCAGTTCATCAACCAGAAGATGAGGCCTGGTTCTGGGGTGTTGTCTGTTCAGGTTTTGCCAGATGGGCCCACACGTGTTCTTCAGGTATGAACATCATACTGGCACCTGAGAAAGTGGTCCAAGATAACTACTCACAGTGATTATGTGTGGATTGATCTTCATTCTCCTTTTACAGATCAGTGACTTCAACCAGAGAAGTATCACCCACAAGTCACCAAGCAAAGAGGAAGTGAAAAAGAAAGAAGCTGAACAGGAACTTGAGGTACAAGCGACATGGAGGGGTGGATGAAAAAAAAAACAAAAGAAAAAAAGCCATTTTGTAAGGAAAATATTATAATTATTGGATATTAGCGAACAAAAAAGTCATTCTTACCAGGTGTTGGTGAACTTGGAGGAAGGAATCGGCGTGTCGCTTCTCAACAAGGTTCCTGAGGAACTTGTGTTCGCCACACTATCCGGTATTGATGTCCACCTCACACGCACTGCTGCTAATGAGGTGTTGGAAATGAGCATTAACAACATCCAGGTGAGATCTAAAGGATTACAAATATAAAAAGTTGATATTGCAGTAGTCACATTACAGTGTTATTTATACTGTGCACTTTTCACAAATGTCTTATTGTGGTTTTCAGGTGGACAACCAGCTCCTGGGTACCACCCAGCCTGTGATGCTGTGTGTGACTCCAATTTCTAGTGATAGCACTGTTCTTGACAGTGGGCCGGCCTTGCAAGTCAACTCTGTCAAAGTTCCCAGCAGCCTTATGCTCACTGATATCTTCAAGGTCAGTATCGTACACGTTAGCGTGACTGTTCAGATAGGAGAGTCTTGTGATGGGATGACGTAACCTTGATGTGTCTACAGCACCTCATGGTAACAGCTGGACGCTTCAGTGTTGTCATCGAAGAGAAATTGCTGCTCAAGCTGCTCAGCTTCTTTGGTTATGGACAGACCGAGGCCGGTGAGTTGAACCATGGAATTTGTGTTCATTTTCAGTGAATTACTTTCATTAACATGAATATGGATGTTGTTCCATTAATCCACAGAAATCATTTTATAAGGCCTTTTCATGCCTGGATAGTTAAAACCAAAATACTGCACATCAGGGGTCTCAAACTCAATTTACTTGGGGGCCACTGGAGCCCGGGTCTGGGTGAGACTGGGCCGCATCAAGTTTTCAAAAAAAAAAAAAAACACATTTATTAAAAACAAAAAAATTTTTTAAAACTTCGCTTTGGTTCCAATTTTCTACAAGAAAAGCTCTGATAAAACATTCCACTGTTCTCAAATTTCTACACAAAATAAGATGAAAAATAAATAAACAAATCAAGAATAATGAAAATCAATCAATCAGTAATAAATAAATATAATAATAATAAAACGGCAAATAATAAAAACTTAAGAAACCACATATAGTTTTATTACAATTATTTTTTTCAGATTAAAATGAACAAAGCATTATTAGAGCCCTGTAGACATGACAAAACACGACTATAGTCACATTTATACTCTTTTTATTTACAACATATTGCGCAACTGCAGGGTCTTGAGACACATGCTAACTCGCAAACTAGAGAGCTAGCGACCTAAACGGTAGCCTTCAAGTTATTTCCTTTAAACTTAAATACCCAAAAACTTACCACTTCCACACGGATAGGGAGGATAACTATTAACAGTTATTTAACCTTTAACATGAACATTAATCAAACGTAATAATTTTTTCTGGGTACATGATACCATACAGCATCCATATCAAACTTACATTAAACTTTCATAGCAAGGCGGAGGCCTCAAACTAGTGTCCTGCGGGCCACATTTGGCCCGCGGGCCGCATGCTTCAGACCCCATGCTGTACATGATACAGTCCCAACTGTGTAAAAGGTTTGCATGTGTTTCGATACAAAATTACCCGTTATGGTTGCAGAGCTGGAGAAACTGGATGAAAACCTCCATGAGAGGCCCAATAAGGATGCAGGACCCCCCAAACGCTACTACTTTGAGAACCTGAAGATCAGCCTCCCTCAAGTCAAGCTGAGCGTTTTCACCTCGCACAAGCTGCCTGCCGATCTCAAGGTAACAATAAGCATTCTTTTTTCCACATTGTATCTCTTTGCCCTGCCTCAGAAATGGGCTTTGCATAAAGTTGCTGAGTCATCATTTGTGGTCAATACAGGCTTTGAAAGGTACCTTGGGATTTCCACTGGTTCGCTTTGAGGATGCTGTTGTCAACATGTATCCGTTCACCAGAGTGCACCCCTATGAGACCCAGGAGATCATCATCAACGACATCCTTAAGCATTTCAGAGAGGTAGGAGCGTCAACACTGGCGGCATCATTGAAGATGCAAAATGTACTTTTTATTGCATCATTCCTTAGTAGCAATGTTTTTTTAGGAAATAAGTAGAAGTATTATTCATTCATTCATTCATTTTCTACCGCTTTTTCCTCATGAGGGTCGCGGGGGTGCTGGAGCCTATACCAGCTGTCTTTGGGCGAGAGGCGGGGTACACCCTGGACTGGTCGCCAGCCAATCACAGGGCACAGATAGACAAACAACCATTCACACTCACATTCATACCTATGGACAATTTGAAGTCGCCAATTAACCTAGCATGTTTTTGGAATGTGGGAGGAAACCGGAGTACCCGGAGAAAACCCACGCATGCACGGGGAGAACATGCAAACTCCACACAGAGATGGCCGAGGGTGGAATTGAACCCTGGTCTCCTAGCTGTGAGGTCTGCGCTAGAAGTATTATCTGATATGAAATTTTTATACCAATATCGGCAAGGAAATAGTAGTACTATTCTACTCTTTCTTTCCCTTACTCACTCTGGGTTATGTTTTTGTTTTCTCTACAGGAGCTGATCAGCCAGGCAGCTCAGATCTTGGGCTCTGTGGATTTTCTTGGAAATCCAATAGGACTCCTCAACGACGTCTCGGAGGGTGTGTCTGAGCTCATCAAGTACGGCAACGTGGGTGGCCTCATACGGAATGTGACACACGGCGTGTCTAACTCTGCCGCTAAGGTACCTATTCGCTCAGCGAGTTGTTTTCTCCTTGATTGAGGGAATGTAAAGAACAAGGGTTAACGCTGCACTAGTCACAGAGGGCCCATATATGCATCCATCAGTTTGCAGGAACTTTATCTGATGGGCTTGGGAAGACCATGGACAACCGGCACCAGACGGAGCGAGAGTACATCAGATACCATGGCGCCACCAGTGGAGAACACCTGGTCGCAGGCATCCACGGACTAGCTCATGGTATTATTTCTTAATTATTAGGCTGTATTGTCTGAATTTAAACCTACACGCTCAGTGTAGGTTTAAATGTCTAGTCTGTGTTTGACTGTCAAACAGCAGCGTGAAGCATGTAGTGTTTCATTTTCACATACAGTCTTCCAATCAGCCATACTTTTGCTGAAGAATTTAAAAACCAATAAATGTCAACGCGCTAATTTCCTGTGATCATGATCACCCAGGTATCATAGGAGGCATGACGAGCATCATAACCTCAACTGTCGAGGGGGTGAAGACAGAGGGTGGAGTCAGTGGCTTTTTTTCTGGCCTGGGTAAAGGTCTGGTTGGCACTGTGACCAAACCAGTGGCGGGAGCACTGGACTTTGCTTCAGAGACGGCACAGACGGTCCGAGACATGGCAAGTCTCAGTAACCACAGGTGGGTAAAACTTCTTAAGGGATATTGCGGGACTCTGTATGTGTATCATTCCATCTGATGGCCTCAGGGAGGTGTTATAATAGGGATAATATAATATGTAATGGTAACATTTGTGAACATTTGTTCACTTCCTGCTTTCCATAATACAGTTTAAGTTTTTTTTTGTTTTTTTTTATAATGCACCTTGTACCGAAGTACGAGGTGATATGACCATACAATGACATAATGGGTACCATAGTAACTGTCAATATAGTGATATATCATAACTGGTTCAAGACTCCTTGTATTTAGCAAACATCACCTGCTTGTATTTCTTGAATTGGCTCATTGTTGTGCATTGTTTGAGGTCCTTACTCAATCCATTCCATAGTTTGATTCCACATACTGAAATGCTATGGGATTCCACATACTGAAATGCTATGGCTTTTTAACGTAGTCCTAGCATATAAGTGTTTCAAATTTAGCTCTTCCCTGAGATCATTTCTCATCTCTTGTAGAGAAGTATTGGATGACATTTTTAGGTAATTGGTTATTTTTAGCCTTATGCATTATTTTTATCAGCATTATCAGCAAGTTTACGTATTTGTGATTTTAGAAATAAGGAGTTAGTATGTTCTCTGTAGGCGGCACTATGAATTATCCTTACTGACCTTTTTTGCAGTACATTTAGCAAGTCAAGATTGCTAATATGGATGCATGAATGCGTGGCTGGTAAAATACAAAAGATAAATAAAGTTTTCTTGAACCTGAAACACCCTAGCACATAATATTTTCTTCTCAGTGACACTACATGTACATTTATAAGCCATGCGGTCTTTCTGTGTTGTATAGGCTAAGTGTACAGCGTGTCAGAAAACCCCGCTGCTGCAAAGGACCTCAGGGTCTTCTGCCTCGGTACTCGGCCCTGCAAGCTGATGGTCAGGAGCAGCTCTTCCGCCTCACTGACAACATCCAGTCTGAATTGTAAGTGTGATCTGTTACACTACATTGGCGTTAACGCACCATTTCATCCTTTCACGTGTCTGCTTCCATTTCCTGATGGCAGCTTCATCGCAGTGGAGCCCATCGACAGCTACAGCGTGCTCATCTCCTCCAAAGTGGTCTACTTCCTGAAGCCCGGAGATCACGTGGACCGTGAGGCTATTTTCCTGGAGATCAAGTATGATGACCTCTATCACAGTCTGGTGTCCAAGGATCATGGGAAAGTGTATGTGCAGCTCACCAAGAAAGCCGAAAGCACCAGTAGTGGTGTCGCCATCCCTGGACCTTCTCACCAGAAGCCCATGGTAAGACCACCAAACAGGACATCAATGACTCTACCATCATTTTTATTTAAATTCTAACAACGGGCTGATGTAAAAGACATAAGAAACTACTTCCGCATGTAAACAAACCCACTGGCACCATTTTACATGGCGCCTCCTTAAAAATCTCTTCATTATTTGCGCACACTTGACACGAGCGCTCTGTGTTGCATTCAAGCACATTTCACATCCCTGGCGCCAGAGCTTTAGTACAGTATGCTTGCTTGTGCATATGGACATGCACAGGCACACAACCTACACTTGCCGTGTCAGCAATGTAAATGTTTCTCCCACTGGTTATGAATGATAATTGCCACCTTGCATAATAGAAATGACCAGTATAACTGGCCTGATGTTGTCATCCTGTCTGCTCTACTCCACAGGTCCATGTGAAGAGTGAATCTCTGGCTATCAAAATCTCCCAAGAGATCAACTACGCCAAGAGCCTGTACTACGAGCAACAGCTCATGCTGCCCGCCACTGACAATGAGGACTGCTTATTGCTGGAGTCCTGATCACACACTTATCATGGTTTCTGAAGATGTTTGGATTTATGTGGTGGTTGTTTTTTTTTTTACAATCTTTGGTTAATTACAGAGAAAATTGAATATTCAGACAGCAGTCCCATGCCCTGATTTCAGACAAAGCACATGTGTATAACAGAGTTTTAATTTCAAATGTGTGTATTTATCACTCTAGTTCACTGTGTATGTAGAACCAGATGTACATATCCTGCAAGTCTTCCATACTGTTTGTGAATGGGTAAATATGTAAATATCACAGTATGGATGATATGAATAGAACAACCTTCAGAGTATTTGTGTGTGTGTGTGGTTTTTTTAGTATTATTTTGAGTGGGGTTGAAATATAAAGATTTGCACTGACACATTTGAGGATGGGCTGTACCCCACCCCCATCCACTTTGGAGCTGCCTTCCCCTGTCTGTCTGTCTTCATGCCTGCCATATGTACAACTATAAACTGAGTTCTGACTTCACTGTTATCTGTTCCTTGCTTCGAACTTGTGAGCAAGTCATGGAAAAGTCACTGAAGGGTCAGAACTTTCGGTTTTGTTATTGGATGAGATTCTCCTGCTTGTGTGGCCTATCATGACATTTTGAGGTTTTATAATATGCTGTCAAATGGACATATGCAAATAAAGGGCCCCAGATTCAAACCCACTGTGTATTATTTTATTTCCAGCAGCTTTATGAACTTTTGAGTTCAATAAAGTATACGCAAAGGTGTGAATATGCGCGCAGTATTGTGAAAGTGTCCAAAAAATACGACAAGTAGTATAAATATGATGGTGCGTATGGGCAACAGACCACGTGATGCGGAAGCAGACTGCAGCTTCTTTTGTTCACATCAATCAAAGAGGACACGGACGGAGAGCTGCTGAATCAGGAAATCGCTGGTATATGATTTATTTTACACTCTGAAAATGACAAGTAACCTTTTCGCCAAACTACACGCTCCCGTCTACTCTACATGGGGAAAATATCACGTCTCCAAAATGTTTAGAAAGTTTATTTGTTGCGGCATTGTTTCACGTACATGCTGTCTTTATTGAGTCTGTTAGCTTAACGAGGTAACGTTAGCTTAATTATCGCTTAAAATGGTCGCTGGCGTACTTCGTTAAGAGGACAAAGAGAAGTTGTTAATTCTGTAGCTGCCACTAAACTTTACCAAGGGTGTTTATGTTTAGGCTCGTGATAAAACTTGACGAATTGGCGGCTCGGTTAGCTTGCTAGCCAATCTCCAAGCGAACAAAGAGCGCCAGTGCTTGGCTTCACGAAGCTAGCGGCTACACGTTCACACGCTATATGCTTTGTTACACTGTGTGTCTGTGGGCTTTTTACCATACGTAATAGTGATTGATACAGCCTTTAGGACTCTGACTGCAATCAAACCATTGTGATGGTTGTCGATGGAAGAGACCGGTACAAAGTAAACTTAGTTTAAGTGAAAGTACCAACTCTTATGGACACTTCTTGTGTATAAAAATGAGCAGTCTACTGTAATATACTTGTTCGCTTTTAACCGAGTGTGTTTACCATGGGGTCTTTCATCATGTTTTCGAGATAAAAGTCGCCAATACACTTCGCGAATGACAAGAAAAGTTTGAAGCAGAGTTTAACATTATACTGTCAATTAAGGTAAATGAACACACACATGAAATGTAATACTACATGGATATTAAAGATTGTGTTCATGCATGTCATTGTTGTAGTCCAACTTGACCTCACACATCCAAAACATCATGACATGATCAAAGGACTGCATCAATAGACCAAAACACCAGATAGGATGTCACCAAATGCAACCATAACCCGACAATCCATAGGTACCCCCAATGAAAATTGAATGAAAGTCAACCAAAAAATAAGTATAAGGAGTGTAAATATGATGCTTTCAACATCACACAACGGTCTGGTGAGGTTGTCATAAATGCTGACGGTTTGCAGCACATTTCCGGGAACTTTTTTGCCGCCTTTTATATAATTTATGCCCTCTTTATAACAGCTCAGCTCAAATGTCATGTCGTTTTGTGGGCATGACTTTCATTGGACGACGCACACAAGATAACTTTAGAATACGACTGAGTTTTAACTTGTTCATGACATCTTGGTTTTCCCATAGTTAGTGAGTGACAATGCCACGCAAGAAGGTGACGGATGTTTCCGGAAATGGGGGGATGAAGAAAAAGAGGACGAGTGGCAAAAGAAAAGAGAGAGAGTTCAGCAGCGATGACGAGTTTGACTACGACGAGCAGGAGAACAACAAGAAGCCGGGCAAACCCTCCACAAAGCCTGCTCTACAGCCTGTTACTGTGCTTGATGAAGTGAAAGAGAAAATAGTGCGTTTGTTGCATTCCTTTTGTAATTCATTCCATTTTAAGCCAATTCATGTCATCGTGACACTAAATGGGGTTGTCTTTTTCACAGAAACTTGAATGCCCAAAGGTTAAAGGTCAACTGGTCATATTTGGAGCCACAAACTGGGATTTGATTGGAAGGAAAGAAGTCCCTAAACAACAAGGTAAAATATTTTATTCCCTAGAGTAGGGGTATCCACCGGTGCCGGGAACCACTTTGATACATCTTGTTAAAGTTTGCCACAGGACTGCAATCTTTTTGTGGCGGCGGGTTGCATAATTGGTTATTTACAAAAAGTGGGCGAAAAACATGGAAAGAAACACAAATATGTTACAAACGATAGATAATTTAGATTTAGTCATTGTTGAATGCCAATGAAATAAGATGGGTTTTAAAGTGCTTGAGTGTTGTTGGTTCTGCTCTGATGTGTGTGGGGGGAGTTTCGTTTTGGTACGGCCACAGGAAAGACTCTGTCCCCTCTGGGGGTGAGTCTCAAGTGGGGGGTACACAGGAGCAGGCATTTTAAAAAGAAAGCCAGTGGGGAGTCACCGGCACATGGGTCATGTGGTCCCCGTTGATGACTTCCTGTCAAATAGGTGGGCTGCTGCATTCTGCACTACGGATGTCCCAATTCGGATATTTGATATCTGGATGATATGGACCAAAAAAATATATCATTTATATTGGGTGCCGATATGGCCAGTCCAATACAAGCAGTCGATTCCAGACTCCGCCCCAGCACGTTTATTCAGCAGCGACCAGATGGAGCCTATATGATAACAACAATAGTGTTTGCTTGCATACTATCAAAGTAGCAAGGGCCATGAGAGATGTCGGCCGTGTGGCAGTAAAATTGTTGCGCGTCTTTGCTTGAGACTTGACATGAGATTAAAGCCTTGAGACTTGGGGGGGCGGGGGCATTTGACTTGTTCGCCCACCTGTGATAGACTAAACATGAAGCTGGTGGATGAGCACTGAACGCAATGGTTTGTTGACAAATCAAATTGATGGCTGTTGGTACTGCAACATAAATGAACCTGCTTTGTTCATACACATGATTCTGCAGTGATAGAGAAATGCAATGAAACATTTTGAAATCTTGACTTACAAGTGTTAACCACTGTATGTTAATTACAAAAAACACTAACACTCGATGTTTAGCAACACACAAGTAACTTGAATTTCATTGTATTGTAACACGTGTAAAAACTACAATTTTGACAGCTGACACGGTGTGCATTACCGCCATCCGCAGTCATGTACGGCCGGATAAACTGATACCTAGTGAGGTAAATTTAGGGTGTTTGAGGCACACATGATGATGTTGTATAATTGTTGGTGCTTTGCATATTATTTGTCTTAATCAGCAAATGTTAATAATGAAATCATTTCTTAGCTACACACCTAAGGTATCCCCAAATCTAATGTCATCTAGTTTTTGCGAGGTTAAACAGAGCTGCCAGAACATAAAGTGGGTAGACGTGGTGTTTCTACAAAAGAATAATTAACATCAAAAAGAGCATAAAATGATTTTGAAATGGATTCATTGTGATGCGTGTGGAGCATACCGTTTGTGCCGCACCAATGCCATAACATGAAATGATTGTGACATTAATGTCTATTCATGTGTATGCATATTGTGGACACCCTTCCCCCTTGCAGAAGACTTATTGATGTGTTTGCAGGCGCTGGATTGCCTTGTCTGGCACAGAAAATGTGCTTTGTTGTGATTGGGGTGGGCGGGGGGGTGCTTTTCATTTGGAGCAGCTGCTTAGACAAAGACTTGCGTTTTGGAGGGTTGATACACTGCACTTAGCATTTTTCATTTGCATGTGTCAAAACATGTACCGCATGCACGCATAGTCACACCTCTTATCGATATCTTCCAGTACAGAGGAATGCTAACTCTCCATAATGCACATCATTGTTCTTGTTTTACAAACCTGGTAATTAGACCCTGACAGATATGGGATTTATAAGCTTATATTTTGGGAACTCAACAAACCACCATAGCACATTTTCACCCGAAGGAGGAGGAAAAACGGCCAGCTGCCAACCAGAGTATCATCAAGAAAGCGATTTAACCTGCAATATTAAGGGCTTTAAATGCAATATACTAAGTTCTATGTGAAGTATTTCCATAATGCCTCATATTAACTCTCTAACAAGATCTCAGTGTATAGACTGGTCATATATCTCATCTCGTTTCATATTATCTACATACTGTATTGTATATAACTCTGGGGAAAAACTGTTGATTTTGTTAATACTAGGGTTGTTTATATTGTTTATTTCTCTATATTGTGTATTTTGTACTGCTTAACTGACTCTGTACTCTTTCAAATTTCCCCACTGAGGGACGAATAAAGGCATATCTTAATCTTAGCCCATATTATAAAACACAGGTAACAAACTGACTTACTTCTAATGGGATGAGGAAACAGGAAGTTGTTTACACAGCAATACTGACCAAAAATAGTAATAATATAAAAAAATATATATATATTTAATAGGTGACCTCAATCAGCAATGTGGAGCCGAGAAACATGTTGTAGTCTGTCATATAAGGCTTGCCAATAGATTTCATTGTGAAATACTGTCTTCCAGCGGCTTTCCGTAACCTGGGCCAGAATTTGTGGGGTCCGCACCGCTACGGCTGTCTAAACGACGTTCTGGTCAGCAGTGTGATATCTGGCCCCTGCGCGGCGCACAGTCTTCTCATAACTACTGAGGGCAAGCTGTGGAGCTGGGGTAAGTCACTAGATAATTACTGTAGCTTTGTGCTGCTTATTGCACTACCGTAGACACCTAGACTAGGGATGGGCGTAATAATCCCTTCATTGGAGACAAGACCGGTTAGCGATTGCATATTGGGGCAAAGGAGCTACGGGGCGTTGAGCAATATTCAACATGTTTGGATTCTTTCTGCAGGTCGGAATGACAAAGGCCAGCTGGGCCACGGAGACACCAAACGTCTGGATGCTCCCAAGTTCATCGAGGGCCTGGCTGAGCTTGTGATCGTCGCCGCAGCCTGCGGCCGTAATCACACCATGGCACTCACAGGTATTTGTGCACATCAGCACACATCACAACTGTGCTGAACTACTGATCCCTCTTGCTACGTCATCTTATTCTCGGACAGGCCAGACTGTCTCATTATAATAAGTTTATGACTGAGTGTGATGTGTGGTAAACACTGTAGGTGGGGGGGAGTAATAGATTTTTAGATTCATAGGAATGCAGACATTGATGATTATCAAGTGTAAGATGCTAGCAGAATGGCTGAGCTTGGTCATACAAGCTTCATATATTTTGGGAACTTTCATTCATTCATTTTCTACCGCTTTTCCTCACGAGGGTCGCTGGGGGTGCTGGAGCCTATCCCAGCTGTCTTCGGGCGAGAAGCAGGGTACACCCTGGACTGGTCGCCAGCCAATCACAGGGCACATATAGACAAACAACCATTCACACTCACATTCGTACCTATGGACAATTTGGAGTGGCCAATTAACCTAGGGAACTACTATTTTGGGAACTACTAATGTGAAACCACACAGGTTTTTGTCAGATTCTATGCTTGTGAATATTGGCAGATTTTTGTAATGTTGGTTACTGAGAGGGTGCTCATGGTTAGTTTTATACACGCTGCTATTGGTGTACTTTACTGTTGCTTCTGGTTCTGTGCAATGGGAAATACTTGGTAAGATGTGTCAATCATGAGTACTGCTATTGTCCAAAGTGTTGGAGTTAAAGTGCATTTAAATTGAATGTTTTGAATGATGTTTTGAATGTATTTAGAGGATGGCACCGTATACTCCTTCGGGGAAAACAAGCTGGGTCAGCTTGGGCAAGGCAGCCAGACTGATGCCGTCCTCAGCCCAGCCCCTGTGAGTACCATCTAAGAACACACATGCTAAGAGTACCTCATCTTAAAATGTCACAGTTTTCCCGCTACGCAGTCTAAGATTATTAAGATTAGTGTATTAATAACTCTGTCCAGATTTCATACAATGGCCAACCCTTGGTTAAACTGTCATGTGGGGCAGAGTTCAGCATGGTGTTGGACTGCAAAGGCAACCTCTATTCTTTCGGTTGCCCTGAGTACGGACAGCTTGGTAAGCCTATGAATGGATGTCTTCGCTACGAAGTGGCGTCAGGATGCTTGTGTATCTCTCATACATTTTGTTCCATGTGCACCGCAGGACACAACAGTGATGGTAAGTTCATAGCGCGTGCCCAGCGCATAGAGTTTGACTGCGAGCTAATCCCTCGCCGCGTCGCCATCTTCATCGAGAAGTCCAAAGACGGTCAGATCATGCCTGTGCCCAACGTGGTGGTCCGTGACGTGGTGTGCGGAGCCAACCACACGGTGAGAAGTCGTCGCCTCACAGCTCTACTTTTGTGGATCGCGAGTATTTAGCTGCCGTGTCTCTGGTGACTGCCGCAGCTGGTGTTGGACTCCCAGAAGAGAGTATTCAGCTGGGGTTTTGGAGGTTACGGGCGTCTGGGACACACCGAGCAGAAAGATGAGATGGTTCCCCGCCTGGTCAAACTCTTTGACTTCCCCGGTCGAGGAGCCAGTCAGATCTACACAGGCTACCAATGCTCCTTTGCCGTCAGCGAGATGGGTAACGGCACACTTGCGCGAGTTCTTGTCGCACTTTGTAACGTGTAGACATGCTTAAGTGCAAGACGAAATGAAAATAAATCTTTGTTGTACCTGTAGGTAATCTCTTCTTCTGGGGGGTGACCAACAGTAATAGAGATTCAACAATGTACCCCAAAGCTGTACAGGATCTTTGTGGCTGGAAAATCCGCAGTCTGGCGTGCGGGTAAGTTCTCATGGGACGATCAAACCCCCTTTTTAAAGAGGTGGTTAAATTGCTAATCGTTTGATGCCTGTTATCATTTTAATGGTGAGGTGGATATTTATAGGTTATCACATGGTTTGTCTGGTATCATGCACCCAAGTGTCCTCGGGCTGATACTAGCACGCAGAGGCATGATACTGGGTCTGATACTGGACAAACCATGTGGTGATGTTATTATCACGTACTATTTAATCATGAGCTTATTATCACGTACTATTTAATCAAAAGACCAGTGTAAACACAACAATTGCAAAAATATTTCAACAATAATATTTTATCAACAGTCTTATCTTATCAATGTCTGACAATTAAAGTTCCATTAATCAAGTTTGGGTTTTTTGGTGACTGGAGAAGCACTAGGCACTAAGCACTCGTGCGCTGTTCTCTGATTGGTTGTTTCACGGGCACGATACCAGAGCAGCGCGCTCTGAGTGGACAGCTACAGGGGCTGATACTGGACATGGTTAAACTCTATATTTTATCAGTATCACTGCCCTGGGCTTTGACACAGTATCATTTCGGCCTTTTCCCGTATCATTCATGGGCGGTTTCTAGGGTACAGGGCCAATTAATACTGTAGTATGTGATAAGCATGATTATTTTACACAAAGTTTGACTTGGTGTTTATCTCTGTAGGAAGAGTAGCATCATCATTGCTGCGGATGAGAGTACTATCAGCTGGGGGCCCTCACCCACATTTGGAGAGCTGGTAAGAGGCGGCAGGGATCATGTGACTTTTGTACGCTTTAAATTTAATTTCTTGATTTGATGTGTCCAGGGATATGGAGACAATAAACCTAAATCCTCCACCACCCCCCAGGAAGTCAAGACCCTGGATGGTATTTATATTGAACAGGTACTTAAGACACTGGAGTGCTTGAATATATGTTGGCTTGGATTACTGAGCTTGCCTTGTTTTCCAGGTGGTGATGGGTTACTGTCACTCCATGATCATTGCCAGACAGGACACTCAAGCCGAGCAGGAGAAACTGCAAAAGTTGCCGGAGTACAATCCTAGAACAATTTGATCAGAGCAACACGTCAACCTCTCTTACGAAGAGGCCACAGCAGACCAGAACGACACTTATCAGGGAGCTGGGATGTCTCAATGGGGATGGGTGAGTTCCCTTTTTTTTGGAGAGCTCATCTACCAGTGGCTCTCTTTTTCCATCAATTTGGACACTATGATCCTCAAAAAAAAAGGACTGGAGCTAAAAAAAAAATAAATCCTCAGGATGTTCCAGCAGTTCACAATGAACATTGGAGACCTTCTCACTTGGCCTGTCAAGTGAGAAGTGATCTTAGTTTACGTCAAGCACTTCCACAGGCGTGCTTCCAAAAAAAAAAGCCCTTTTTCTTTCATTATGGTCAAATTTCACGCACTTGTTTCATTGTTGTGTGTCGCAGTATTTGAGAACTAGTCCAAATTCCGGGTGCTTTAGTATAACCCTTTTGTCTCTGAAGGGACCAATGCACCATACGTGTGCCTGTTTTTTCTATGGCTCGCTTATGGAAGTCGTCTCGTAGATGGAACGATATTGTTTTATCTGTGGCAGCTGCCACATGATACAGTTGCAATTTGGAACATGGTGTTCTGATCTTTATTACATTCCTTTATGTTCTTCACAATAGATCAATATTTGACTATTGTCTGGAATTATTTCATTCAAATGACATATTTGTTGGGGGGGCCAATGCTGCACTGCTAATGTATTTGAGCTGGGGAAGGTTTTTTTTTTTCATAAGTGTTTTTCCTCCCACCGTTTACTTTATGGTGTGCATTGCTCTGGTTACATTTTCATTCCAATAAAGATATGTAAACTGAGTTGTTTTTTTTGTGTAGATGAATGTTATTAATCCCCCCCCCCCTCAAAGACTGGAGGCCATTCATGAGCTTAGGAAAAACATCAGCCATGACTGAAAACATTTTAATGTACAAAATCTGACTGAATTTAATCTTCGTCTTCCTCCTCCTCTTCATCCTGGTTGATTTGGAAGTAGCGCAGCTCATAGCTCTCCTTGGTGTTGGCCACCACACGCAACCAGTCACGAAGATTATTCTTCTTCAGGTACTTCTTGGTCAGATACTTAAGATACCTAAAACGACAAACAAGGTCATTTATTTTACACAGGTACACTCAAGGCCACCTAAGGTTAGGTACATAGTGGTTTTTATATTTCACTTTTTACACTGGGGGGGCATTTCTCCCTCCTATTTACAGTGGGGGATAAAAATGGGTCTCCCATTTTCACTTTAACTGCCGAAAGCACTCACATATTAGTAACTCGGACTCTGTCCACACAAACATTACTGCAATTTTTTGTGTCCCTACTGTAATAGTTGCATCCACATGGAAACGGATCACTGGGTGGAGACTAACACACAATACACACCTACTTGTGGCGCTGTAGACTGAACCACTTGACAAGCCAAACTATACAAGAAAGAACAGTCTTCCGTTTGGCCAGCCAGCCCAGACTTTAGTTATCCTCACTGGGGTATGCTGGAGCCTATCCCAGCTGTTTTCGGACGAGAGGCGTGGGAAAACCCTGAACTGCCAATCACAGACAAGCCTTGAGATTATCTTGTGTCTGACTATAAAGGTTGTTAACTCTAAGACTTAAGTGGAATTACTTCAGAGTTAAATTTGAAATACTTCCAACAATACCAATAACCAGAATACACAATATGAACCATGGACAGATGACAAAAACTACAAAAATCCCAGAGAGAGCTTACATACGGACTTAATAATTGAGAACGAGTTCTCAAAACAAACTTGTTTTAATTTATACCTGCCATACTACAATAACTCATCTGCTCTGATAATCATAAATCGCTCAGAGTCCATTTTGGCACCGATTATCGGGACAAATAAGCTCCCACCTCAGAGGGCTACCATATCAGACATTTGCCATGCTTGGTTGGGAAGGAGCAAAATGTGGATGAAAACGGCCCAAATATCCCGATGTGTGTACCCTGCTTCAGCTAACCAAAGAGGTAATTATACATTTTTCTCACAAAAGCGCCAGATCCCAAACACGTATTTATACATCTTTATGCGCTAGAGGCAAAAGGATGTGACGACGCAGGTGCACAATAGAAGCGATCAGATTTAGTGCAATTAAGCCATAAAAATGGTGGCAGAAGTACGTCTGATACTGGAACTAATTGGATTTATGTTATTTCTAATGGCATTAGAAGTCTATATGGTTGTGTCGGACCGCTTATGCGTTACCTCTTAGAGAAGGGCACCTCCGAGGACACGGTAATCTTACTCTTGCTCCTCTCAATGGACACCACACCTCCACCGAGGTTGCCAGCTTTGCCGTTAACCTTGATGCGCTCCTGGAGGAACTGTTCCTGGAAGCAGATGAAGTCATTTGATCCGAGAGTTACTTCTTGACTGCATGGAAGGTGTGCTTTCATGAACAATGCTGTCATCTAGTGGAGGTGAAGGAGAAGGAGAATAAACTTACAAAGTTGGCAGCGTCCATGATGCCATCTTCAACAGGGTGGGTGCAGTCCAAAGTGAATTTCAGGACCTGCTTCTTCTTCTTACCGCCTTTGCCAGTGGTCTGCTTCTTCTGCTTTCGTGGAGAAAACACACATTGTTAGCCCAAAAGGGCAAACACACAAAACACAACGTGCTAGAACTAACCACTTGGAACAATGGTAATGGTAAAGTCATTAATTATCCAACACTAAAGAACAAATACGACAGTTATGGCCGCTAAGTGTGGACCTGCGCCGGAAATGCTAAATGTAACGTAACCCCATAAAGAATAAAGTCATCGTAACATAACCTTAACGCTATTAATCTAACATTCACTCGAAAATTATATCAAATTACATGTTACTAGCAACTATCACCGCTATTTTAAAGCGTGTCTAAACAAGCCCCAGTGACATATGTATTAAAAGGCAAACAGGACTGACGAGTCCAAAACGTGGTTAGCCAGCAGGAAGATGCTAACGTTAGCTACAGGCCGTAAAAATATAGCTACTTATGTGTTCGCTAAGATGCCTTAAATAGAGCACCCAAAAGCGTCTATTTAGGCACGGACAATTGCGAGACAACAACAGCGACAGCCCAATCAATATTTGTTTTTATTCTCACACGGAAAAACTACAAGTTTCATTCGATTGTTGACACGCGATTCTACTTACGATGGGCGCCATGGCGAAGAAGCTAGCAGAGAGACCGAGCCTGTCGTGCGCATGCGTTACAATGACTTACAAAATCAATTGCCGAATCATTGATTCGGATCTCGAGCTGTGCTGTTTCTTACTGTGACGAGTTAACAGAAATGAACACTATAAAATAAGAGTAAAAAATAATAGTAAGAAACAAAAAAAAACATAGTATACTATCCTATACAAACGACCCTCAACTTTATTTACATTTATTTACATAATTACTCGTAAAATGTTAATAAAATAAAATGGATGCAGGATGTCCATAATGCAGCCCTCTTGTAACCTGAGGTTTCAGGCACATTGTACAAATATGTGAAGAAAAAAAATTTTAACATAAAAAATTTACAAAATTCAAAAATATATAACAATCAGTATTTCAGTCAGTTAGGACTACATAGTTGCATGAGATGTACTGTGGGTCACCAAATATATAATGTCTTGAATACCTTTGTTCTTTATTTGTTATTAAAAACTGAAATGTATGTAAATAAATCCCATGACTCCAATTAAAATTTTAAATTTAATAACACAATTAGTGGACATAAATACAACTAAATAAACAAAAATAAAGAACTATTATTTGATAAGGCTAAAAACAAAGACAATTTATCCCAAGCATGTGTGAAAAGTGTTTTTTTTTTTTTTTTAGCCTGAGCGAGGATGATCAAATTCCACCAACAGTCCATTCAGTCACTGACTCCCTGACTATTATCACCATATACTTCAACAGCATTGCTTGGTATGAAGACATCACGAGTGCAATCAGTGCAAAAAATAAAAAATAAAGTTATATCATCCAAGATCTTGTAAACGTTGCTACATACGAGGAGTCTAGATTGAATGTATTGTTTTAATAATAATAAAAAAAACAGTCCTGTAAATAAGAGGGCAGTGGTAAGCATAGTCACTGCAGAGCGTAAGGTAGTCTTTCTTTGCCTGCTGCTTTGATGCCTTCCTGTGTTGGAATTTTGTCACCGTGGTTGTGCTTTCTATTCTCTTGCCTGCAAACACACACACACACACACACACACAGTGGATCCCAGCTTTTCACACGAGTCACATAGTGTAATACTCGCATAAAAAGGTCTATTTTGAACACATGGCTCTCCATCAATTTCACTTGCAATAAAACTGATTGTTGTTATGAGATTAGATTCCCTGCCCCATTTCTCTTCAATATGCATCACACACTTACTGAACACATTTGCCATTATAAAATATAGAGGTACTCGCCACTAATGAATTATACTGTAAGATGACACATGAACAGATGGAATCGGCAGTCAGTCTCGAAGGTATAAGCATCTCACAACAACTAGGGTGTGTTCAAGGACTGCTGAACTTTTTTTTTGTTGTATATTTTACCTGTATTTTGTATTCATACTATATTATTAGCAAATTTGTGAAGCCATGAATACTGCATCACGAATATGCAGGGATCCACTGTATATGTATGTATGGTGCTCACTGGAGAGAATGATCATGTTCCTATATATATATATATATATATATATATACGTATATATAGCCCCTTGTATACAGCCCTTCCAAGCAGATAGTTACAATATAGTAGAAATGAGCCAGCTACAGAGGTAGTAACAGCATCACGTCCACTTTTTTGCGGCGTCCAATCACTATCTGCCTTGATGCTGGAGCAACGTGTGTGTGTGTGTACCCACATCTAGCCGGATGTAATCCATCTTGGATTATCTACCTCACACCAAAAGACAGTTCTAGATCATTTAGATATACATTATTAAATATATTTAATACCGATATGGAATCCCTTTTTTTGTAGCCACCTCGGCTTAAAAATGCTGCTGGACATGTCATGTCATGTCACGTCCCTTTGCAAAGCGAAACCCCTCCACTATAAAGCTGCCATTCACTCTCTTCTGACACCTGCTAATTGTTCAACAAAGCAGCACCTAGCATGATCAGAGCATGCAAATAAAACAAACAAGTGCTACAAGGATACACACAAAAACGGTGAAAGATTTTTGGTCTCTGACTGGATTGTAGCGTTTGGCCAAGTAAAAGAAGTCCACTTTGCTTGCCGCTGTGTCCGCTGTCATGGTGGTCTTTTTCGCGAGCTAGTGAGTCCAGCCCACAGAAGGATTTGTGACCACGTCGACATCAGCTCTGGCCTGCTTTTGGAGTCAAGTCCACTCAAGAGTTGTTTTCTCCTGGGGCTAGTTGATGCGGATGCCTGAGATGAAGGGAAGCCCGGTGGGAACCCGCTTTTTGTACTCTACGTAGTCCTCAGCAAAGAAATTGATGAGGGAAATCTCCTCCTCCTCGATCCGCTCCCGAAAGAACCTCCAGCTGGCTATTGTGTAGCCCAGTGTACATATGGGGTTACACAGCAGGACCTACAATGGACAGGGACCACTTGTTAGCCAACCTTTGACAATTTTAAATACAGTAAATCCTAAATGACCTTGTGTGAAAAAGTGATTGCACCCCCTGTTGAAACATAACAATGCTTATCATCATCCAAGAGGTCACAAAAGACCCCACGACGACATCCAAAGAACTGCAAACCTTACCTGTCTCAGTTAAGGTCAGTGTTCATGACTCCATCCAAAGAAAGACACTAGGTAAAAACCAGTTCCAAAACCAAAACCACCGTTGAACAAAAAGAACATTTAAGCTTGACTCAATTTTTACCAGAAAACATCTTGACACTTGGGAAAATACTCAGCGGTCTGATGTGACAAAGGTTTCCATTACATTTGTCATAAGAGTAATGCTGCATTTCAGAAAAAGAACATCATACTATGAGTAAAATATGGTGGCGGTAGTATGATGGTCTGGGGTTGTTTTGTTGCTTCAGGACTTGGAAGACAAACACTTTTTCACACTTTAGTGGTTCCCATTTATCAGTAACCAACATACATATTTAAGCATGTAAACGATGTCCAGACCTGTGTTCCTATGCTCCAGTAGAACCAGCCCACATAGGACGGGTGTCTAAAGAAAGCATACACCCCACTGGTGACCAGCACGTGACTATAGGCCTTTTCATTCTGGACAATGTGGTTGAAGTTGGACCCGGCTGTCAGCATGGCCGCCTTCCGTAGACCCTCGCCACACAGCACCATGAGCAGACCAATGACGCTCAACCATTTCAGCTGCTTCAGCTCTGAAAGACCAGACAAGGAAGATCATTTTAAAACTTCTTCTTTGGAGTAACTACTGACTTGGGAGTTACTGGGATGAAAAAGTATTTTATTGATACAATATGGTACTCTATGACCTTGAATTCAATTCATCATCAATTTTATTATTGAACTCAAACAACGAGCTGGAAACTTCATATTACAAATATACAACATAAGGTGGCAAGAAATATTTCAATATAGAACAAAGCAAAATTAGTCTTTATTACTCTCTGGTTCTACCATATCTTACTTATTGTGTGGAAATATGGGGTAATAACTATAAAAGCAATCTTCACTCGCTAAATGTACTGCAAAAAAGGTCAGTAAGGGTAATTCATAATGCCGCCTACAGAGAACATACTAACTCCATATTTCTAAAATCACAAATACTTAAACTTGCTGATATAGTTAATCTTCAAACAGCTAAAATAATGCATAAGGCTAAAACAACCAATTATCTAAAAATGTCATCCAATACTTCTCTACAAGAGAGGAGAAATATGATCTCAGGGAAGAACTACATTTGAAACACTTATATGCTAGGACTACGTTAAAAAGCCATAGCATTTCAGTATGTGGAATCAAACTATGGAATGGATTGAGTAAGGACCTCAAACAATGCACAACGATGAGCCAATTCAAGAAACAATACAAGCAGTTGATGTTAAATACAAGGAGTCTTGAACCAGTTATGATATATCACTATATTGACACTTACTATGGTACCCATTATGTAATTGTACAAGGTCATATCACCTCGTACTTCGGTACGTGACAAAAAATAAAAATATTAATTAAAACAAAAAAAACTATATTATGAAAAGCAGGAAGTGAACAAATGTAACAGTTACTGATTGTAAAAGTACCAGATGGAGGGCTGGGATTTAATAAGCTTTGCTTCTTCCTACTCCTTTTGGACATGTGGAACTGTGAACTGATTATGTGATGCATTCAATTGTAATCTGATGCATGTTCAAATGAAATAAAACCATTACCATTACGTACACAGTACCACACATGTGTACTCGCACATATAAACACAGTACCATCATAAGGCCTACATCTCCCTGGGACTATGCATGCATGACATGATGCATCATACATAATCTGCCATACTACATCCTGTCATTCGAGTGAGAAAATGACATTACATTACAACACTACTTCCAGGAACCACGAAGAAGACACCAACCTGGAAAGGTTAGCATTTCCACAGTGAACTCGAGCCATGATGAGACAGCTGCCAGTGTATACTCCATACTGTGGTTGAGCAGGAACGAGTCCAGTGACAGACTGCGAGGGTTAATGATGGCCGTCACCAGGTACTCGGAGTAATGGAAGAATGCCAAGGAGCACATATACCTGCAGAGCGGTGGCAATACAACACACTGTTCAGCTCCAACCAAATAGTTAGTTATATAATATTCATACATTATTAATTGACACACACAAAAAAAGCAAAAATCGTTGATATGAAGTGTTCTAAACTAACTGACACCTGAAAATGATGCAAGTCATTTATTTACATACCAGCCAAAATGTGTCCAAGTGGTTTCAGTGCAGCTTATAATTAAACCACAACCAAAGGTAACTCCTAAAAAGCAGGCTCTCACAGCAACCTAAGACAAAGACACACAACATATTTAACCTTAAAGAACACAAACACACATAGGTTGCTAGTTTCGTGTTCCAACGTTGACTGTTTTTTTTTTAAAATAGAAAATCAACTGGCTATAAACTGGAGTGAATATGAACTAAAGGGAAAAGTTGACTTCTCTTAATATAATTCATGGTGTCTAATAATAACATTTACTGTATCACTCAAGGGCAGCATGGCGGTCAAGTGGTTAGCGCGCAGACCTCACAGCTAGGAGACCAGGGTTCAATTCCACCCTCGGCCATCTCTGTGTGGAGTTTACATGTTCTCCCCGTGCATGCGTGGGTTTTCTCCGGGTACTCCGGTTTCCTCCCACATTCCAAAACCATGCTAGGTTAATTGGCGACTCCAAATTGTCCATAGGTATGAATGTGAGTGTGAATGGTTGTTTGTCTATATGTGCCCTGTGATTGGCTGGTGACCAGTCCAGGGTGTACCCCGCCTCTCGTCCGAAGACGGCTGGGATAGGCTCCAGCAACCCCCGTGACCCTTGTGAGGAAAAAGCGGTAGAAAATGAATGTATCACTCAAGAGTCAGGGCATCCTCATATTTCAGCAACCATGTTTATTATTCTGTATCTGTAAATTATTCATTGTAAATTATCCATTTCCTACCGCTTTTCCTCACGAGGGTTACTGGAGCCTATCCCAGCCGTCCGTCTTCGGGCGAGAGGCGGAGTACACCCCTGGACTGGTCGCCATTAAATCACAGGGCACATATAGACAAACAACCATTCACACTCACATTCATACCTGAATATTTGGAGTCGCCAATTAACCTAGCATGCTTTTGGAATGTGGGAGGATGCACGTGAGAACATGCAAACTCTACACAGAGATGGCCCTGGTCTGTGCACTAACCACTCCTCCACCGTGCAGCCTATCTGTAAATTAGTACCAAGATAATTTTGTCATGCTCACATTCAAGCACAGTGGAGATAGTGTCATGGCTTGGGCGGCATAAGTGCTGCTGGGGAGGAAATGTTGAAGGAAATGTTAAGTGTAACATTTACTGTGGCGTTTTGCAGCAGAGCAAAAATAGTTGGGGATCTATTTGGACGGAAATGGTAGTATATTTTCATAGATATAATTAATGGTTGCCAGAATATGAGTGGTGCGCTTCTGTGAGATATTGTAGGTAGGTTGTCACACTTAACTACACAAGAACAGAATAAGGAAGTGTGTTGATATTCAGTGTAAAGCCACATACAAATCCGCCAAGGGCTTTAAATTAGATTTGGAGGAATGTTTGTAGGTCACAAGGAGCCTAGCATAGCTTGAGGCGATACAGTATTAACACCGGCTTCGTGTTCTTCTTTAGCTAATAGGATTAATGAAGTGGACAGATTTATTAACATTAGGTACGAGTCGAAAATTACACGTAACGCTGGCTTGTATTCGATAGTAGTTATTGACTCGTTAATTGAGTGTAAAAATATAACTAATAAAAAACAAAACAGTAAAGTTCGCTAGCTAGGTTTACGCTTACCTTGTAGAGAGGTCCCCTGCATATTACTAACAAGATGCCATTGATAATAGCAATATGCAAACAAATGGCTATTTTTCCACGAGTTTCCGTCAGGTAATCAAAGACCCAGTCGAGATGTCCGTAACAGGATCTTATCAAAGGAATTATGACCACGCTAAGACCTAAAAGAAAGCTCCTGACACTTACTCTACCTTCTAGTACCAACTTACTGCCTGCCATGATGGAAATGGATTCCACCAAGTATCGCGAGACACTGCGGTGTATTCTGTCTATGTGACCATAGACAGAGACAGACTCATCGAGTGGGTTTTATGGTACAGTACGGTACGTCAACGTCGCCGCCATATTGGACGTGTCGGGCTGCCTTGTAAATTAATACTGTACATGTAAATGTACTTACTTTCATAAAGCGCCTTTCTACAAAGAAATTTAAGTTAATTCCTCTCTTGTATACATTCACACACTCACTAATGTACTAGGGAAAGTTAGCTACAAAAAAAATCACAATCACATTGTATAAAAAATAGTCACTTGCACTGTATGAATGTATTAAAGTTCTTTGCAGAAAGGCGCTTTCTGAAAGCAAGTGCATTTACTTTTACAGACATTTACAGACACATCCAATATGGCGGCGACGTTGACGTAGTGCTCAGCGCTCAATGCGGCGTCCATCTATGCCTGATGCTGCGTTCAGGTCATACTGGGATGTCGGACTACTGATTACTTTAAAGACGCCAGTTAAAGTTGGTTATCCGAATTAAGCCCTTTAGACCCACATTTTTCTGCTGGGCAGATGGAAAAATGAGGGAAAATGATGGAGAAAAACTGTACCACAATTTAGAATGAGGCAACAGCCATTTTGGTACTTAAAATATAAGATCTTTATTTAAGTAAAACTGAACATGAAAAAGGAAAAACATATATACATTAATGTATCATTTTTTTAAAAAATATATATTTAAAAAAATCAGTGAAATCACTTTGATTCGTTGTCGTCGTTTTTCTCAGCAGTAGACCGACCCATCAATTCTCTCAACATCGCTTTGTACTGCTCCTTATGATGAGGGCGGATAATATGGGCAAATCCTTCGGAGGAGAGAAATAAATGTGAATCTAACCATAAAGAATAAAATCACAAACAAACATTCATTTACATGTCATTATGTAGTACGCACTCATTAAAAGGCTGAAGTTTTCATCTTTCTCTGTGAATAAGGACACGGCCGCAGCCACCATATTTTCATAGTTGTCCGTCGCCTTGTAGCTGTAGACAGCTTGACAGAGCTGCGCTGATCCCTCTGGGCCCAGCGCTCTTTTAACATCGATCAGAAAGGAAGCCTGGACGTATCTCGTTGCGTAACAGTCTGGTAAACATGGAGGAGTTTTAATGAGATTAAGATTAAGATATGCCTTTATTCGTCCCTCAGTGGGGAAATTTGTATTGCACAGCAGCAAGAGTACAGAGTCAGTTAAGCAGTACAAAATACACAATATAGAAAAATAAACAATATAAACAACCCAAGTATTAACAGAATCAACAGTTTTTCCCCAGAGTTATATACAATACAGTATGTAGATAATATGAAACGAGATGAGATATATGACCAGTCTATACCCTGAGATCTTGTTATAGAGTTAATATGAGACATTATGGAAATACTTCACATAGAACTTAGTATATTTCATTTAAAGCCCTTAATATTGCACATGGAGGTTGATCAGATATTGCACAGTGAATGGGGTCTGGAGTAACTATACTGACTATAAAAGCAAGTAATGTCTGTATTACTTCTCACTACCATTACAAATGTTTATGAATCGCATACTGTATTTTCATTTACATGCCGTTTTAAACTATGTGACTTACCAGTCTGAGTTTTTTTAGGCCCTCCTTGATTGGGTTTCTCTCCATTTGATTGAGTGCTAGTTGTTGCTACAGCAGAACTGGATGCTGAAATTCCACTGGCTTCCACATCTGATTGAGAATAGTTAAAAAAAAACTCAACAAAACTAACCTGTAACCAATAAAACACAATGAAAGGTGGCCATCTTGACCTACCATTGCTTGGCATCCCTGATTTCCTCTCATCTTTGCCCAGTGAGTGTTCAGGTTTGTATCCACAGCCAGTACCGGTCAGTTCCTGGCATTTCTCATCAAATCTCTTCCTGTGATGTGGCCGTACGAACAGGTACAAACCTGGGACACATTACATGGGTTTGAATCAACATGTTACATTTAGAACAATTGATTTATTTTCTATACCACCTGAAGTCATACCCCAGTCCACTTTGGGAAAGAGGTGGGGTGCAGTACACTTTGGACAGGTCACCAGTCAATCACAGAGCACATATTGACAACCATTCACACTTATACATGAATAACGTTGATTCTTTATTATGTATCCCAAATGTTATAATGTTGCCTCAATGACAGATCTGCTTAATCAATGAGCTGAAAATCAAAGTCAAGTCAATTGTGCTTATATTGTACTTATAATTACTTATAGTATAGCACTTATGTAGTACTTGGTACTTATACAGTACCAGTTAATCACAAAAATGAAAAAGAAAATTTATCCAAGTGGTATGGTGGGGAAGGGAATTAACTTACATAAGGATTAGAGATGTGCTAAGCGCCGCTTGTTCTTACTAGGGTCACAGGGGTATGCTGGAGCCTATCCCAGCCAACTTTGAGCGAGAGGCAGCGTACACCCTGGACTGGTCGCCAGCCAATCACAGGGCACATTTAGACAAACGATCATTCACACTCACATTCATACCTATGGACAATTTAGAGTCGCCAATTAACCTAACAAACCATGAAACGTAGGAGACACCCAGAGTACCCAGAAAAAAAACCTCTAAAAAACATTATTTCCAGGTAAATGACTCACCACGGAACAAACTGTAAGTATGAGGGTCATCGGTTAACAAAGACGTCTCTGACAGCAGGGTGTCCAGGTTGTCGTTTTTCTTGTAGGAATGCAAAGCCAGGCGGATTTTCTCAAAGTTGACTTGGCTCAGGGATGACTTCATTTCTTCCAGGAACTTCCTAGCGATTCTGGATTTCTCATCTCCAGAAACACCCACAGAAACACTTGGCTGCTTTAAAAATAAAATTAAAACATTTACAAAACAATACAATAACAAGTGTAATGTGTGCAGAAAAAATGATTACTCTAGACCTATTTCTTTGGGGTTCTTGCTATATACAAAAATAAATATTTTTGCTCATTTTACCTGTCCTTGGACCAATTTTATTTTGCGTTTCCCTCCACGCATCATCTCATCCATTCTTTTGTCGTATTGAAGTGACAGTGTGGACAAATTGCTTTGCTGAAAGAAGTGCAAGAAAATAAAATGAAATCAAGACAATATATTAATGACAATAACAATTGCTAGCCAATATTATTTACTCGAGTTTACCTATATTTTATTTCAATATAGTGATAAAGTTTGAGCATGCCAGCCACAGTGATAAGGAACTGCTGCGATCACCCGGGCTGCACCGAAGTGGCAACCGAAAGTGTGCTGCTGTGTGTTCAGTGGGTACCGAACCATGACTCCTGTATCAAATATTTGGATACAAATATGTCTATTGTGGCACCCCTAGAAATAAATATATTTATAGTAGAAGGTAGATCTTTGAGTAGATCACCCCAGATCTTGTGTAAAACAACTGGGAATCTTCAACCAGCTAGCAGCTGTAGCTTCATGTTTTTTTTTAGGCTCCCGAACTTGAACTGAATTAATTGACATTGACATACACTGTACATTTACTGTATATAAATTGTGACACATTTTTTGCATTTAAAGCAGGGGTGTCAAACACGCGGGCCAAATGTGGCCCGCAGGACACTAGTTTGAGGTCCCCGCCTTGATATGAAAGTTTAATGTTAGTGCGGCCCGTGCAAGTTTGATATGGATGCTGTATGGTATCATGTACCCAGAAAAAATTATGTTTGATTAATGTTCATGTTAAAGGTTAAATAACTGTTAATAGTTATCCTCTATCCATGTGGAAGTGGTAAGTTTTTGGCTATTTAAGTTTAAAGGAAATAACTTGAAGGCTACCGTTTAGGTCGCTAGCTCTCTAGTTTGCGAGTTAGCATGTGTCCCAAGACCCTGCAGTTGCGCAATATGTTGTATAAGTATAAATGTGACTATAGTGGTGTTTTGTCATGTCTACAGGGCTCTAATAATGCTTTGTTCATTTTAATCTGGAAAAAATAATTTGTCTACCCACAAACTATATGTGGTTTCTTAAGTTTTTATTATTTGCCGTTTTATTATTAGGGCTCGAGCACTGACCAGTGCGAAAGCCCTATTGTAATCGTTCCGTTTTTTATTCTGACGAAAGGACGGCCATTTTGAGGGCCTTAACATGCCCGAAAACTCACCAAATTTTGCAAGCGCGTCAGGTCTGGCGAAAATTTCGATCTGGTGGGGGTCCCGAAAACAATGTTCCAAAATTGACTCTCTAGCGCCACCTTTAATTTTTGAAAAAATTGGCCCCCGCCACCAGTTTCACCTATCGTCACGAAACTTGGTGGAGACGTCTATCGTGACAGGACGGACCAAAAATTCTCAAGAACCCATATTGGAAAACGAACAGGAAGTCGGCCATTTTGGATGGCGGCAGCCTTTTTCGTGCCAGAAGTTGGGGTCGTATCTCGACGAACTCCTCCTAGGGGGTTTGACCAAATGAGTCCGTTGTTGCATCAACGGACACTAGACGGATGGCCGACGTTAAATTGCGAAGGATTTTGGGATATTCCATACGATGTGGGCGTGGCACGCCCCCAAATTTTGCCCATTTTCATATGTCCGGGCCTTGCACGCTGAGCGTAACTGTAGACGTGAATAACTTGGCTCCACGTGGTCAGATCTTCATCATACTTGGTACATGTGATCATGGCCCCGCCCCGAAGGTCCCCGTAGGTCACTTCCTGATTTCGTCGCAGCGCCACCTATTGGCGACAGGCTAAAGGCGTGTCATCTACATGAGGCCTTTTCTGCCAGGAGATTCATCAGATGAACATCAGGGTCACAAGGTCACTGCCTGACAGCCTGGTGAAGCCTGTTGATGGACCATGATGCAGGAAAAGCGCACGTGGTGGGCGTGGCCTGGCGGCGAATGCTCAGGCCTCGCCATTTACATAGAAAAGGTCATCATTCGCCCGCAAAAGGTCGCATGGGCTTGAAAACTCATAGGGGGGGGCAGAATCCAGGCCTGAGCGGCCTGGTGTGGCCCCCATATGAAACCAAGCCAAATTGACTCACTAGCGCCACCTAGAAGTTTTAAAATAAATATCCCTCGCCTCCCGTTGCACGTATCGGCATGATGTTCGGAGGAGACATCACTCGTGACAGGACGCACAAAAAAGTCTCAATAACCCATGTTCTAAAACCAACAGGAAGTCGGCCATTTTAGGTGGCGGCGGCCATTTGGGGGCGGATGTATGGGTCGTATCTTGACGAACTCCTCCTAGGGGGTTTGACCGAATGAGTCCGTTGTTGCATCAACGGACTCTAGACGGATGGCCCACGTTAAATTGCGAAGGATTTTGGGCCGCTCCATAGGATGTGGGCGTGGCACGCCACCAAACTTTGACCATTTCATATCTGGACCTGCCTGGTGTCTGGCCTTGCCTTGAAGCAATGTACATCAAAGTCAATACACAGTTTGACTGACAGACTGATGATGTCAGTTGATGGACTATGATGTGTGTAAAGCACATGTGGGGGGCGTGGCCACGGCGAATGGTCAGCCTTCGCCATTGACCATCAAAAGGTCATCATTTGCCTGCAGAAGGTCACAGGCTGCTGAAATCTTAAACGTGAGGCCTTAATCCAGGCCTGAGCGCCCTGGTGGTGCTCCCATGTGACACCAATCTAAATTGACACACTAGCGCCACCTAGAAGTTTCAATTCATTATCCCTCGCCACCCGTTACACGTATCACTATGATTTTCGGTGGAGACGTCTATCAAGACAGGACGCACTTAACGCTCCAGAAGCCATGTTCTAAACACAGCGCCACCAACTGGTGGAAATGTATATCTGCCGTAACTTCCTGATTCATGGTCAGATTGTCTTGAAATTTTTTTTGGTGTGTTGGGTCAATCTCTGGTCTGTTATACTGTGTGTACATAGACTCTATAGCGCCACCAACTGGTGGAAATGTATATAGCCGTAACTTCCTTCCACATGGTCGGATCAAGCCCAAATTTTTTCTGGTGGTTTGGGGTACCCTCTGGTCTATGACTGTGTGTGTACATAGACTGTATAGCGCCACCAACTGGTGGAAATGTATATAGCCGTAACTTCCTTCCACATGGTCGGATCAGGCCCAAATTTTTTCTGGTGGTCTGGGGTACCCTCTGGTCTATGACTGTGTGTGTACATCGACTGTATAGCGCCACCAACTGGTGGAAATGTATATAGCCGTAACTTCCTTCCACATGGTCGGATCAGGCCCAAATTTTTTCTGGTGGTCTGGGGTACCCTCTGGTCTATGACTGTGTGTGTACATACGCTATAGCGCCACCAACTGGTGGAAATGTATATCTGCCGTAACTTCCTTACGCACGGTCGGATCGGCCCCTAATTTTTTCTGTTGGTTCGGGGTACCCTCCGGTCCGTTACCGTGTGGGCCAACCACTCTATAGCGCCACCCACAGGCGGAAACGTATATCCGCCGCAAGGACCTACCGCGTGGTCCGATCGTCGTGAATTTTTTTATGGCGGTTCGCGGTGTCGGACGGGACGTGACCGCGCACCCGCCTCGCCGCCGCTGTCGCCCCCTCCTGGCGGAAAATTGCAAGTGCCGTGACTCCCTTACCGCTTATCCGCTCGCCGCGGTTTTTCGTACGGCGCGTCCCCGACCCGCGCGTACCCCCGACCCGCGCGTACCCCCGAGCGCGTCGGGGTGCTCGAGCCCGCTCATCACTGCTTGCAGTTTTAATTATTATTATATTTATTTATTACTGATTGATTTTCTTTATTCTTGATTTGTTTATTTATTTTTCATCTTATTTTGTGCAGACAAATAGATATTTGAGAACAGTGGAATGTTTAACAGAGCTTTTATTGTAGAAAATCGTAACCAAAGCACTGAAAAAGATTGTATATTTTTCTGTTTTTAATAAATGCGTTTTTTTTTTTTTTTTGGAAAACCTGATGCGGCCCAGCCTTGCTAAGACCCTAGCTCCAGTGGCCCCCAGGTAAATTGAGTTCGAGACCCCTGATTTAAAGAAATCAACCTACCGTGTGACCTCCCAAAGCACCATTCGTTTCTCTTCGGTTCTCAACTCGCTCCAAGGCATCAAACAGATTGCCTGATTTCATCTTAGTTTTTGTTGTCTGAGACTGGTATTGTTTAAAAATACTTGCAACTCCAGTATCTTCATCTTCAGGGACACAAGATGAAACTAAATCAAAAACAATGCATGGGGATGAGTCAGGCTTTTTAGTTGATGTGACACTCACCAGTTCTCCTCCTTTTAAGAGTGGAAGTGTGCGTGTCCAACATTTTGGCCTTTTGAGTGTAGGAGCTTCGAGAGGCCAAGTTAGAACTGGAGCTGGAGGACTGTGGAAATGCTAACTGAGAATTGCTTGCTGAACACACTGAAGCACCTTCAGGTACAGGATCCTTTGGCAAGAAAGGCCTCTGGAATGTAAAAAAACAACAACAAAACAACTTAATTCATACACATACCACCAGATCACATTCTTTATTATAACCAAGCAATCGTTTATAATAACATTGTATCAGCATTGTTTACATGTACATACCATAACTTACCATTTTCTGTGCAACCCTGAAGAACTGGCACACGTCACGGACTATGTTCCCAAAGTTGTCATAGTGACGAACATAAGGTCTCACCCATGATGGAAGGTGCAACTGGGCATCTTTATTTTTAAACCTGTGGAGAGCTCATGTTATTGTTTTTTTCATTCGTTCATTCATTTTCTACCGCTTATCCTCACGAGGGTCGCGGGGGTACACCCTGGACTGGTGGCCAGCCAATCACAGGGCACATATAGACAAACAACCATTCACACTCACATTCATACCTATGGACAATTTGGAGTCGCCAATTAACCTAGCATGTTTTTGGAATGTGGGAGGAAACCGGAGTACCCGGAGAAAACCCACGCATGCACGGGGAGAACATGCAAACTCCACACAGAGATGGCCGAGGGTGGAATTGAACCCTCGTCTCCTAGCTGTGAGGTCTGCGCGCTAACCACTCGACCGCCGTGCCGCCCTTATTGTTTTTTTTTTTATTTATTCATCATCTGTCTAAAATATAGCGATAATTCAATTCCAAAATGTATTCACTGAAACGAGCAATCTCAGTTACATGCTTTAGAAGAGTTGTTGTATCCAAAAAAAATATCATGAACAGTAATCTGACCTCTGATCACACAGAAAGATGGCGCCGTAGTCATCCTTGTGGCGAATGACTCTTCCAATGGCCTGGTTGACAGCTCTGAAAGCCTGCTCTTTGTACCACTCCCGCCCTGAAAGGAACTACAAAAGGCAGCCTTGATTGGACTCACATCAAACGTCTCACTTGTTTGTCTTCTAGTTCATCTCACCTTCATGCCAGGGATTTTCCTTTGGTTCATTTCATCTAAGAACTGCATCTTCAAGACGACTCGAGGATCCATCTTTGGCGGAAAGGGGAGTCCAGTGATTACGACACCACGACCAAATGTATTGGCAAAATCCAGACCCTCACTAGCCTACAACAGAAATAAATGTTAAGAACTGCTGTGAGATGCAGTGTCCAAAACTATAACGATGTATACAGGTATCAGACTAGATCTTCGTTCATGGATATTCACCTTTCCGCGACACACTGCTGAAAAGATTCCACCTCTGGATTTTGAGTCATTAACTGCAGTGTAGTAACTCCCAATAGCCTGAAAATAGAGAACAAATTCACTCATGCTGATATAGTGACTCTTGTAATGGTACTACTTCATTCCATGGAAATGTTATTGTATAATCATTTGCATTTACCTCAGTAAAGGTTCCTTTCCCTTTAGGTTCAATAAACATTGGCTTTACACTTTCGATGCGATCTGCATGTCCTTTGTCCTTGTGAGAATGAACACATATTTGTCACTTAGATATTTCTACAACAACAATAATAAATCATTTGAAACACCACATATGATAATGATGAATTGTCACTTACTCTCCAGAACTCCAGAGTTTTTTCCATTAAAAAAAAGGACGGAAAAAACAACAGAAGTCCATGTGGTACAATGCGAGTCAGGTTCACTGAGGAGACAATACAACAAAAAATATCAGCATGGACTTCTACTCTAACAGGCTTTTAAGTAAAGAAATTAATTCTACGTTTGAATGAACATGAAGAAAATTCCATGTCGCGTTTGAACTCACCCACTGTGTTTCCTAAGGATGATAGGTTTTCAGGAACAAATCTTTAACAAATAAATACATTTGTTATCAATACTGGAAGAATGAAAATATCTACATATCAACATTATCAATCCAATTTTAAACCTTCACAAGGCACTCTCACAAATACTTGGAAATAAAACATTTTAATGTAGAATCTTCATTCATTTTCTATGCAGCTTATCCTCATTAGGGTCTGTATACTGTATATACACTCTACACACACACCTTCTGTCAAATGCTGAACTTAACAGCACCCCATCTGGGCCCCGTTCAATGACGCTGACAAAGATTTGGTCCCGCTCAATCACATGGCTGTTTTCCAAAGACACTGGAAATTGTCTACACAAAAAGCAATAGTCTTAGTCTAAGTTTATAGTCTTGACACACATGATACTGAAATAGGCTTGAAACAAACGTACATCCTCATCTCTGCGGTAAAGGAATCCAGGGGAGAAAGTGTACCGCTGGTCAGAATGATGCAGCGAACACCTTGATTCACCAGATCCTGCATGCTGAAGCCCGGGGAAAAACACCAGTAACTCAGAATGTTTCCTGCAATGTAGAGGGCATAAGAAAAACATCAAGGGTTATAAATGAAATTCAAGGGGTTCATAAGGTGTTCAGAACTACAACTTTCATGCAATTTGCACTTAAAAAAAGCAAACAAATAAATAGTGTATTTAATGAGTAAAACAAAGTAACATGTCTATATGTGCCCTGTGATTGGCTGGCGACCAGTCCAGGGTGTACCCCGCCTCTCGCCCGAAGACAGCTGGGATAGGCTCCAGCACCCCCGCGACCCTCGTGAGGAAAAAGCGGTAGAAAATGAATGAATGAATGAACAAAGTAACAAAAAAAACTCAATTGACTGAATTTCTCTGTTCAAGAGAAACAGAATAACTATAGAGCAGTATTAAATGATTACCTGTTGATTCACAGCATTTTATAAAGAATATATGCTAAATTAATAACATAAATTAAATGTATTTTTAAAATTATTACCTGCTTTCTTTGTCGAAGATGAAGCCCACGGATCATTGTTTGTTTGTTTTTTCTGAGAGCTGGTGTCTTGATGGATGTGAACCTGTGTCCAACGCACAAATATGATTACGACGTATATGAATACGTCAACTGACAATCTCTTTCAAACCCAATAGAACATATTTAATTTAATGTAGAAGTTGATCAGATGAGATTTTCCATTAGAAGTCTCTGTAGATGTGGTGCGCAAATCCAATGCAGTCCTACTGGTTGAGGTTACTGTATATTCATATGCTGTATAATGACACTTACATGAGGCCCGCTAAGGGTTGCCATAACCAAACACACACCACCCTTGGACTAAAACTACTATAGAGTTGTGGAGGTAACTCTTTTAGCAAATCATTTTATGAGTGTGATGAAATACTTACCTTAAACTGAGCTGTGTTAGCTTCCATTTTCTTTTGCTGGTCTGATGATGATGCTGAGACTTCCCCAGAGAACACCAACTGTGAGACCAAAAAAAAAAAACAGTAAACTTAAATGGAATGATTCGTTATGGACAAATGCTCTCACAAGAAATAACGTTGGAGACCACTGGTATATGACAATATTGTAATATTGTCACAGTATATGGTAGGTTTTCACAAATTACAATGTGGAGTAAAAAGGCTAAACATTTTTTGCGCTTTTCCCTTAACTTTTATAAAATCAAAACCTCTCTGAAAAACATCTGACTTCATAATTTTCCATAAAACATATAGAAAACTGGAGTGTGCTTATAAATAAGTTAATAGACATGTTTATGGCTGCACAGCGGTCGAGTGTTTAGCGCGCAGACCTCCCAGCTAGGAGACCGGAGTTCAATCCCACCCTCGGCCATCTTTGTGTGGAGTTTGCATGTTCTCCCCGTGCATGCGGATACTCCGGTTTCCTCCCACATTCCAAAATAAAACACATGCTAGGTTAATTGGCGAACTCCAAATTGTCCATAGGTATGAATGTGAGTGTGAATGGTTGTTTGTCTATATGTGCCCTGTGATCGGCTGGCGACCAGTCAAGGGTGTACCCCGCCTCTTGCCCGAAGACAGCTGGGATAG
Source organism: Doryrhamphus excisus (assembly GCF_037039965.1). Classification (NCBI taxonomy): domain Eukaryota; kingdom Metazoa; phylum Chordata; class Actinopteri; order Syngnathiformes; family Syngnathidae; genus Doryrhamphus; species Doryrhamphus excisus. The sequence continues at coordinate 7,007,566 of NC_136371.1, read as the reverse complement.
GCTCCAGCACCCTCTTGAGGATAAGCGGTAGAAAATGAATGAATAAATGTGTTTATGTTGTTACTTGATACACGATGTTCCCCAATTCCATCCCATCATCTTCCCTTGACATACAGTACCTGTATAATATCTGCAAGCTTCTGCAGTCCACTCGTATTGAGAAATATCCCCGTTTCTGTGAAAGACATCCGATTCGAGCTTCAGTGGCAAAAAATTGTGCATTAACATTAACACAAAATGTCTGTCTTTGGTGGGTGTGGGGGGGCGTTTCTCCTTTGCATGCTGGATTTGTGTCTTATAAAAATGTGGAAATGCACAAAATGATTCATTCAGCTGTATTTCTAAGAACAGATATGATGAAAAAAAAGACACTTGAGGCAATTGTACAGAAGAAATGTAGTAACTGATTCTATATGTTATCAGCTGGCTATGCAGCCATACTCACGTCCTGCTAAGTATCCAATGATCTGCTCCAGCGCTTCAAACACAGTAGTCTTGTTGTTGTAGTTCAACGTGGCTCTCTCCAATAGCTCATATATGAAGCTGAAAAGTACACATCAGGGTTAATAAGCCCAAATTTGTATAATATGCACACCTCTTTGTCTTAATTGTTTAATGTTTGACCGACTGTGTGTTTCACAGAGACAAAATAAAGTTGAATAAAACCTTCCATAATGCTCAATTAATTAAACTATTGTGCGACCAAACCTTCACTTACATTCCAGGTTTTGTTATGCCTTTGTCAGCTGGAACTTCAAATGAATCAAGAACTGCTTCCAGATTTAGCAAAATCTCTGTAAACAATGATCAATTCATTTTAGGTCAAAATCAGCGTATAAAGTAAATTCATTCATTTGAACACTTACCTTTGATTTTAACAACAGTTTGTATGTCCGTTTTTAAACCTGAAACAAAAAAAGCAAATATAGACATTTATTTACAGTACATATTTGTGTGTGTTTGAATTATAAAATGTTTCAACTCAAGACAAACAGTCATTCTTACCTTGAAAAGAAGACTCTCCAAGGTCGGCTTCTTTAGCCTGGTCACCTAGCAATCTGGTTAAGGCATTAATAGCCGAGGCTACGTCATACGGCGTCATATCGAATGATGTTGACTCTTCGCAGGTCTTCTCCTGCAAACAAATGTTACCCAAGTGAGCCTGAACTGCATGACAAATGTCACCAATAGAACTATATGGAAACTTTAATTAATTAAAACTTTAATTCCATAACATTAACAAATTGTTCAAATAATTGAAAAAAGTTAGAATGAGGCGAGATTAATGAGGTTAGCGTGAGCAAATCAAGCGCTCCTTGTCTGTGATGTGCTGCAAACGGCATGTCATATGCGTGTTGGAGCCTATCCCAGCTGTCTTCGGGCGAGAGGCGGGGTCGCCAGCCAATCACAGTGCACATATAGACAAACAACCATTCACACTCACACCTATGGACAATTATTGTTAGCACAATAAAATTCTCACAAAAATCACTGCGAGTAATAATGCAGACGGCACTCTTACTATGTTATGAGCTTCATCAAAAATGACAACTGAACCAGTCAGTTCGATGCTATGAGCTCTGCGGGTCTGTGGAAAGCAGAACAAGTTTATTTGCTTGAATACAGTCATGAATTTATGAATACAACTACTCTATTCAAATTAAATACTTTAACTGAGATAGATAGACACACATATACATTTTCTATTCAATAATGATAGCTTACCTTTGGATCCAGCAGGTAGTTGTAGGGCATAAAAATCACATCTGCCTGCTGCTTTAAGGCACGTGAGAGGTAATAAGGGCAGGCCCTGCAGAAACAGAAAACTAATTTAAACTACATGAACCAAAAAGAGTCCATTCTATAATACAATTCTATAAGTTGAAATATTTGGGTTGTCAAACAATTACAACTTTTCACCAAATTGATTAATCATGATTAATCACTGTTTGTAATTATGTGGGGAAATATGCTACTTTTGCCAGCCCTAGAAAAAATAAATGCTTTTAGAAGTACAGACAGACAAATTAATCTGGCAAAGATCAATGCATACACAAAGTTTAAATAAAAATAATGTAATCACACCTTTGTTTGTTGCCAAACTTGACCAGGTCTTCAATGTCCACAATATTATTCACCAATTCTGTATCGGTGCTTTTCTCTAATGGGAAAAACAAGATGAGTTAGTTAATTGAGTATCTTCCCTTGAGAAGATATACTGTGTGGACATGTGGTATAGAAACTGGATGGGTGGATGGAAGGGATAGTAGTATTATTTAGCTGTCGGTCATGACTTTTTAATGACTATTTTGTTGAGCCACAATGTTATATGGCACATATGTATATGGCACATATCTCATCTATGACTCATATCGCAGTATTTCTTCTGATATTTACCACAAACAGTGTTATTTGTGAAATACAGTAAATATATAGTATATTGGGTATATGTAGAAAACCAATGGTTTAGTGTATTTCCTTTGTGATATTGCATTTTAGTTGTAAAACATTCACCTTCAACATTGTTGTAGAACACACATGACCTTGTCGATACCTTTCCTCGACACATGTGGACCTAAAAAATTCCACAGGCATTTAGATATAAAGAGTTTTACTACTTTAACAAACAACACCATCCTTTAATACCAGATAAATACTGAACTGTACATCTGTGGTCATGATCTCATTTATGGCAAAAACAAGCACTGACTTGATTCATAATCAAAGATTTAATTGAATACTGTACTTTGACATGGTTGCTTTCCTGACGCATCACTTCTGGATTGATGCACAGCTGTTCTCTTGACCCCAAAATACACACCTTAGGCCTGAAGCACAAAGGAAAAGCCCGTGCGTTTATTAAAAAGGAAAAATGTCAACTTTGTGTTCCATTGTGTGAATTCCTTGGGGTTTTTGTTTAAGTCTTTATCGCAACTTATGAAAAGAACATGTCTTACTTGTATGAAGTGTTCTTTAACTCATTAACAACTTGGGTGAGCTGAGAGTGTGTTCGTGATGCGTATATGATCTTGGGAACATCACTGTGATGCGCTGGAAAACAAAGAGAAGAAAAAGCGGTCCTCAACATTAATATACATATTCTTCCAAGCATATATGCAAAAGACAAACATGTTAGCAACAATGACATGAACATACATGGTGTTGAACCATCTGCGTTAGCTTGCCCCCAAGATGAGAGAGGATTACTAGGGAACATCTCCTTCCCATTCAGCCTTTCTATTATTTTCTGTGCAGAGATAGTGTCTTTGAAATGATCCCTCCAAGCCAAGGTGGCACATAGCAGGCACAATGTTTTCCCAGTGCCAGTAGGACTCTCCAAAACTCCATTAACACCCTGCAAAAAGCACAGTTTTGTACTTTGTATTAGATACACTTTACTTAGATATATATATTTAGATATACTTTGTTTTAGAGCGGATGCAATGTTCGTGTACAAAACGAATGACAAGAAAAATAGTGCAGTTAGCAACACTCACCCTCTGAAGACATTCAATGACTTTCCCCATGTAATCCCTCTGACACTCATAGGGAATGAAAGGAAACTGCACCGTCACTCCGTTTATAGTTATAGTTGTCTGCATGATGTCTCGTTTAAAAACTAGTCTAGCTGTTTGAAAGGGTGGATAACTAATGTAAAAAACTCATTAGTCATGAGAAGCAGCTAAAAAAAAGTTATAGTTATGGTTCGCGGCCACAATCCGTGTCAACAGTGATACACGTTTGCCGCCAGCACATCACTTCCGGAGTCTTGCGCATGCGTATTTTTCTTTTCCCAACTTTCAACTGATGTGCATTGCTGCCACCTTCTGAAATTGTGTGTGGATCGAAATGCTAGCGCCTTCTGAATTATTTTATTCTATATTTATCGAAATTAGCATGATAGTATTTTCATATTTTTCATCATTTACACTTTAGTGGTCAAATTTTAACTTCAACAAAATTCCTCATTACATTTCCTGCAACTCATTTGTGACGCAATTAGGTGTTAGTGCATGCGCATTGTTAACACTCAACATTTTTTTACACACCCGTCATCGAAAATGAACTACAGAAAACGAAGGTGTTTTTACATGTATGCATAAATGGATGTTATGGAGTGTGTGAATAAATTATTTTGTCCAGTCACATACATTTGTGAGGTGAGAGGGTGTCGGTTTACAATATGACCCAAGCAGTTTCCGAGCTAGGCTATTGCACCCCCTGCTGGTGCTTCTGTGCCTGTGTCAATGACTCCATGAGCATGAGCTTGTGTTTTATCTTGGTAATGATTCTTCAACAAAGTGATGAACTGACTAGCTTACAAACTCCAAGTAATTTCACTCCACCCACAAAAAACACATTCCAATGATGCAGACAAATCATTAATTGAAAATATGTTCTGAGGAAAATCATAGTCCACTCATGATTAAAGAATTCAAGAGCTCCTTTATTCTACCATGACATACAACACTAGTGAAATACATTAAGCGGATAGTTGTTGACACTACTCTTCTCCAGCGCTGGGCAGAACGATTTTGTTGGTGTCATAGTAGTTTTCATCTATCAGCGGTAGACCCGCCTTCTCTTTCTGCAGGATGACACGTTCAGCCTCCCTTCTGGCCCATTGGCGCATACTGCAACGAACACAAAAAAGATACAGTTTATAGGCATGTATTCAAGGGCTAAAGTTGTGTTTTATTCACACCAAATGGACTCCAATAAAGCTGTAGAAACATCTCAAGGATGATCAGTGGAAACAAGATGCACTTGCGCTCAATTATGACCTTCTTAGCAAAGGCTGTGAACAGTAATTGTGTACATGCAAATTCATTTTTTTTTTGCAAGCATAAAAAATAACATTTTTCATGTTATTATGGGGCGTTGTGTGTAGAATTTTGAGGGGAAAATAATTTTATTCCATTTTGAAATAAGGCTGTTACATAACAAAATGTGGAAAAAGTCAAGTACATTCTGAATGCACTGTATCCTTAAAATAAAAATAACTTAAAATAACCATTGCAATGAGATTTTGCAATATTCCTTAGACTTATAAAACAGCAAATTTGATACCTTGTGAAGAAAATGTGAAGAACTAACTAAAAAGGGACATACCCGTGGTCTGGTAAGTAGTGAATGAACGTTCCTCCAATGACAATACACACTGAGATGCCAAAGAAGAAGGCCAATCGCATGTTCCATACATCAACCGCAGGGTCATTGGAGAAGCCATGGTAATCTGGATTCTGAAAAGTGAAGAATATAATTAATTAATGAGGGAGGGATGGCAGATGTTGTAGCAAGGTAAAATCCAACGCCAACTCAAGCAAAACGGATCAGAGCTACCATTTGGCAAACCATGGAAAGGGTGTTGCATTCCGGGGAATTTTGGAAGGTCTATGCATTGCTCAAGGGCACTTAAGCAGTGCTTAGGAATGTGGTATCTGTTACTTATAGACCCAGGAATATTTTTTTTACCATAACACTCAATATATACCAAAAAATGTTATGTTTCAGATCAGTCGCCTTCTTAATGTCAACAATTCCTTACTCATATCCAAAATTACAAATTGGTTGCAGAAGAACATCAGACTAGATGTCACTTGGGTTTGCACAGCGCCAAGACTGGCAGTGACATTACCGTACATTAAGTTTTTTTGTAAAAAATATATATTTTATTACAAACTTCAATTGTACAAAACAGTATAAGCAGAATTACAGGAACATAAAAGTGCAATTCTACAGAACAATATCAACATAAATAAGAACAAGTAATATTATAGCTATTTAGATATTGCTTGAAAATAAGAACAACAAAATAAAAACAATAGAAAACATGTCACTTAAGCTTGTTCTTCATATGAATTGTTTTTAGAACGTTCTCCAATGTACGAAAGGTTTTCACTGCTTTTATGTTTTTGATTATCAGCTTCAGTGATTCATATAATATCTTCACTTCAGAAGAAAACCCGTGAATATTTGACTTACATAACATCACTCTGGATTTGTGAATATGGAATTTTCCTAATAAACAAATCAATTTCACAGCATTCTGCAAATCCTTATGAAGGATACATTGTAGAAACAAGACCATTTCCATTTTGATGTCAATGAGTGTATTGAAAGACATAAAAAGTAAAATAGAAACTTTGGTCCACAATGCATGAGAAATGGGACATTTGTAGAATAAGTGCCTTATTAATTCCTCTTCTATTTGGCAAAACGAGCATTGTGACAAGCCCCCCTCCAAGAATATGGCTAGACGTGAGTTGCAAGGGTAAAAATTGTGGATTGTTTTAATGTGAAGTTCTTTCACTTTGTTTGGAATAAAAAACTGATTATGTTCATTCCATATCTTTTCAAAGGGGATGTGAGGGAAGGAGTTTTTCTATAATACAAGAGCAGTGGGAGGGCAATTTCTATCTAAACTGTGTTCCTTATGTGTTTGTTATCACATTTACTGTCAAGAATGTTCCTTCCACCAATCATTAAACTTGGAGAAACTCCTTCCACCAGCCAACCAGGGAAAGATGATTTATAGTTGTATGATGTTACCGTACATTAAGTGATACATGCAAACCAATAACACGGAAGCCATGTTGAATGTGTACAGCGGGTATTAACGACAACTGACCATCTGTGCCATCGTTCACGTCAGATATTAGAATAAAAACAACGTCAACGGGAGAACCCGAGAACTCAAATCAGTCATTTTTCGTGAATATGAAGATATCAATGTACAGTACAGGAACTCACCTTGACATACTGGCTGACCTCACCATGGCTGTCGCTCGGTGCCGCCTGCTGCAGCTCCGTCACGGCACTCGAACCAACAGCACCGTTTGGCTTCGATTGTGACACGCACCGAACCGGTACATTCAAACGTAAGCGGGGCAAAACGAGGCCGAATCGTGCCAGCCGGGTTAACATTTTGCCGTGTTTGTGAAGGATACTGTTGACCCGGAACCGGAAACGGGAGCTTGCGATTCCTTTTTTTTTGCAAATAGGGGTTGTTCGCATTTACTTTGTTGCATTACTGCCTCCTAGTGGAGGCACGTGCTTATTATAAAAATACAGCAAATTGTGCAGGCAGAAAACTACAAAAAATCAATCTCGATGGTCTGTGGGCCATCTTTCAACTATTTTTAAATACAAATGGAAGCAGCTGGGATGCTAGCAGCCTGCCTGGACACTTTGATAACATATATACGTACATACAGGTAAAGTGATGTGAAAGTGTTTGCCCCCTTCCTGATTTCTTCTGCATGTTTGACTGCGGTAAAGTTAGAAAGATATTCACAGATTCGAACTTTTGAGCTCAATAGCTCCCAAACGAATGGTTGTTGTATAGCAAATCCTACCTCTTTCCAACAAAAACGAGCCGTCTTGTGTGCAGTCTGAGTAAATGTCTAGATCTCTGTGAGAAGACGCCAGCAGCCCAGGAACCGTCTACAAATATTTTTTTCTTCTTCGGTATTATTGCATTAATTCAATGTTGCCAACTTCTCAGTAAAAAAAAGTAGGCTGTACAAGAAGTCAAGTAAGATTATGTCATTTGTCACTATGTTATTTTTATTACATGTGCTTGATAATAATTTGGGGGAATTTTTATAATAATCCTAAATAAATTCAATTCTGTAACATGTACGTTCAATCGCATCTATGAAGAGTAGGACAACAATGCTCACCACACACATCAATGTCTCTTTTTCATACTTCAGCAAAGAGTTTGGCAATATGTGCTTTTAAATAGAAGTCTTTCGGCGCCTCTTAGCAGAGGCCTTCCTCAGGCTTTGCTTCTCTACTAGGAAATAATCCACACCTTCTATGACTAAATCTTTTGCTGCTAATTATATGGATGCATTAATTCAACTTTGTAAAAACAATTGAGCCAAAAGGAGTTGCTGAGAATATTTATTCGTGCCCATTATACAATCGTAAAAACAATTGAGCCAAAAGGAGTTGCTGAGAATATTTATTCGTGCCCATTATACAATCATATGAATGGCTAAAAAGTGGAACTGTTACAATTCCGCATGGTAATTAGATAAATGTGTTTTTTTTAATTTACAAATACACATATACAGTAGCTAGATCATAACCCAGCTAGGTACATATTAAAATACTAAATATGATATTTATACATGTAGGAATGGAAGGCAAAGCAAATGTTTGACAAGGAATTTAAAAAAATCTATAGACAAAGGCCTCTCAAAATAAAATATGTAAGCAAAAAACAGTACATTTCAGAAATATGCATTGATTCAAGTAGCTCACTGGGTGTGGTGCGAGGGACATTTTGGCACACAATGTCCACAGTGTGTGTGTGGGGGTGGGGGGGGGGGGGAATTTGGTGTAAAGCAGGACTAGAGATGACACTAAATATTGAAATGAAAATACTTTTCCATTCAATTAACTAGTGAGAAAAAGAAGCAGGCAATGTTATACTCCCATGATACAATAGTAGGTTATACTTTTTTGAATACAGTATATACGTATACTAATACAGTATATGTTGCTACTGATCTGTACTATACAGTTTCAGTGTCAACTCACAAACGATCAACAAAAGCCATATTGCATTTGCTGATGAAACAGTTTTGTTGGCTCATTTGTTCTTGTAATTACCCAGCTAATTTAAATGTTGCTGAAACATGACATGTTTTGTTTATTGAGTCACCCAATAGGGCAGCAGTTTCTACATTGTCAAGATATTTTCAGCACAAATTAAAAAAAAAAAATACACTTGAAGGTTTCTAACACCAGTAAGTGAGGCACTTTTCTAATAATGCAGCATCACGTGCTATTTCGGTTGATACTATTAGTCTCACAGAAGCAAAAATAGCAAAAAACAAAACAAAAAAAAAACATTGGTTACATAGTTGGGACTTATGAGCAGCCTTATCAGCTATGGCAGCTGTCAACACATGGTTTCCCTTGTTCAATACAACAAATTTAAGAAACAGCAAAAAGTGTAAAATTGCTTCAGCTCATTTAATTACATACTGTATATTCCTTGATGACTGATATACTGTGAATTGACTAGAAATAGTATTACAGTACTGTATTTGCATGGGATTGTATTCAATTACTCTGAAAAACAGGGGGAAAGGAGTAAATAACTTAATCCACGCCTTGACCACCCAAATTTAATTTCTTTTGATTTTGTCATATTTCATTAACATGTAATGGAAGATCGTTTAAAGTTGTTGACACATCAGTATGGAAGCTCAAACAAAAACAGGTCATACAGTGAGAGCCTGGGAACTAAAAATATAACTGAATGCACTTGACTTGATCTGATCTGACTTTCCATACCATGTTAATAAAAGTGACAAACTGTATGATATGCGTTAAGTTTAAAGTCCAAAAACCGAAAACCTAAGCAAGCATGCATTGTCCTTATATCTTCAAGTGGGGCCCACAGAAATTAACAATAAATATGATGATGCGTACATGATCAAGCATTCACAGAATTCAATTCAAAGTGGGAGGCTGTCTAAAATAGTCCACACCTCTGTGGGGCTGAGAAGCTCTAGTGAGAATGCAGAGTTAGTGACACTTTGTGTGTATTATGACGAAAGGGACAAGGTTGGTGAAGGAATTGTTGTTGCCAAGTTGTAAGTTGAGTTTTGCGATGAAGACTGAGGGGATGCTAACGGACTATAAATGGGTCGAGCAGAAATGGTTAAAGGCGGGGAGTATTGAGCAGCAGTGACCGATGTCGGGGAGTCTGAACTAACCTCATCCCCTTCTTCCGAGTCCCACACTTCACTCTGCAAGTAGTCTGCAAACAAGGCCTTGGCACGTTGCAGGATCCTGCTCAGGTTGTGGCGCCGTACGAGTCGATCAAAGTGCATGGCGAGCTCATTGTAATCCAGGCTGTTCTTGATGATGTGGTCTCGGTGTTCCAGCAGGATTGACAAGCACAAAAAAAGCATGAAAGGATTGCCTTTTCCGAATTCTTGGGGAGGTGGGAGCGAAAGCGGTTTGATGCTGGCCTCCAGTTTCTGTGAACTGTCCATGTTAACTGTAGCACTTGAGGGTTTGTTGCTTGGAGAAGGGAGGTTGTTGGAGGACGGCCTGGAAATGGGCTGTGAAGAACCCCTTCCAAAAGGCAAAATTGGTGAAGACAGAAAGGATCGATTTTGAGTATGGGAGTTAGACGCAGCTGATGTTTTTAAAGTGGGACTGGTGGTCAAGTTCAACCCTGTACTCCTGAGCAATTGTGCAGAAGATGTGATTACTTTCGGGACAGTTCTTGATAAGGCCTCTCTTCCATTAGTCGTAAATCCAAATGTGGTTTGTGAAGGAGAGTCTGGTGTAGCACCTGACCAACTCGAAGGTAAGGCTGAAGAGGAATGAGACACAGCACCGCTCTTCCAAACTGGTGGACCACTCACAGACGTGGGAGGTGATGATCCAGAAGAAAAGCCATTGTTACAGTATCTTATCAGAGGGGTTCTTTCCCCAGGATCCTCCTCACTGTCAGTGGTGGACTGACGAACTGGAATGCATGGTATTGACTGTGACTCTATCAAACCCTGCTGCGGTTTGACATCCTTCACGTCAAAGCAGTCTTCATTTTGGGCACTATAGTATTTAAAGTCTCCAAAGCTCTCCTCAAGAGAAGGAGAAACACCATGTGCCTTTCCCACGGTTACTTTAGAGACACCGTTATTACTTGCAGATCTAACATCAGGTTCTTCTCTGGAGGGCCGAAGCATATGTTGTCTACGCTGCTTCTCTTTAACTTCCCAGTCTTGCCCAAGGCGATTCTCAGCAGGCTTTTTCTTGTTCATGAAACGTGTAGTTTTATCTGACTGCAATGGCGGTCCAAGGAGCTCCACTTCAGTTTCAGGAGGATCTGGAGGCAAGGAGCTCCAAGTCACCTCAAGCATCCTTAGGGCATCATCAAAGGCAAACTCCCGCTTGAGCTCCAGGAGCAACCAGCGGTAACAGAAGAAGAGGTCATCAGCTCCACGGGAGACCAGATAGGAGTAGAATTCATAATCGGAATACTGCAAAAGCAATTTTAGATGCTGGAACTTAATAGACATCAGTTGTCCGTCAGGTCGGAAGTTCCCCTCCAAGCGTTTCATAATGCCACAGAAGCAAATGAAGGCATGTGCTTCATTGTCCATCACGGCAAGTATCGGCGAGGCGATATCGCTCATCCCTTGACAGTACGAGATCTGAAACATAACAAATATAAATTATAATACATTTAACTGCTGTAATTGTGGGATTTTAAAAGCCTTTTAATAAACCGCTGTAAACACCTGTGGATGTGTGATGGCGAAAGTAGTAAGCAGGTCGGTGAGCGCAGTCAAATGTGGACTGTCTTCTGATCCTGCGTAGTAAGGATGAGCACGATCTGTCCTTAAGACGTCTTTGAGTACATTCCCTCGGATAAATTCAAGATCCTCGTGACTGACGTGGGCCGTCCATTCTTTCTTCAGCTGGTCATACTCTCTCGTCTTCCGCTTCATGTAGTCCATTCTTTCCTGTCCACTCAGTCCGCCTGGATAGACATTAAGGAGGTAGCGCCAAACAACCTAAAAACAGTAGTCATGGAAAAAAATGTATTTTAGCCGAATGGAACATCCTCCTGTTTCCTTGAAAACAAATGAGTCATAGTCATAATAGTCATAGCCACGAGTTTGCAGATATATCATTTTTTTTTGCCAATAGACACCCCTACTTTTGACTATTCATATCTTACACAACCTTATTAGCACGGCGGTCTAGTGGTTAGCGCGCAGACCTCACAGCTAGGAGACCAGGGTTCAATTACACCCTCGGCCATCTCTGTGTGGAGTTTGCATGTTCTCCCCGTGCATGCACGGGTTTCCTCCCACATTCCAAAAACATGCTAGGCTAATTGGCGACTTCAATTTGTCCATGGGTATGAATGTGAGTGTGAATGGTTGTTTGTCTATATGTGCCCTGTGATTGGTTCGCGACTAGTCCAGGGTGTACCCCGCCTCTTGCCCAAAGACAGCTGGGATAGGCTCCAGCACCCCAGCGACCCTCGTGAGGAAAAAGCGGTAGAAAATGAATGAATGAATGAACGATTCCTTATTAGTTGTCAATAATATTTAATGCAACGAAAAGAAACCGCACCTTGCGCAGTGAAGGCTCCACACCGCCATGGTAGATCCGCAGTCTTAATTCCTCAGGCCGTGTCAACTGTCCTTGTCCGTTGAGGTAACTATGAAACTCAGTGTCACTCAGAGGGGGCTTGAAAGGCTTGATCTCCTCCCCATAAGACCAGCTGAAAGCTTGCTGGACTCGAGAGAAGGTCCGACCGACCTAAATCCAAATGTAGAGACCACATGAGCACAGAGACAAAATAAATTGTTTGTCAACAGAGTATGTGGAAGATAAACAATTGAAAGGAACCTGGGACAGTAAGGACTGGGTGAAAGGAAGTGCTGCAGATGCTAAAGATCTAGTCCTTTCTGCAAGAAGCTGCTCAGAGCCAATAACGTCTTTGGGGCTGATGATGTCCCAGTCTTCCATAACGGGACCTGAGATCAAACAGAGAAACACTATAGTAAATGAATCAACATCAGACACCTACCCACTTCATATTATTATAACATAACTATACGATACAACTCTATACTATTTTAAAACAGGCATTTCCCGAGAAAGACTGTTCTTACTGTCTTCTGAAGGTTTCACGTCCATCTTGAGTTGTAGATATGGTTTGGCTGCACTGGCAAATGCAACATCCAAATCACCGTCAGATGTCAAAGACAGGTACATTTCTGCGCCGCTTCCACCTCTAGACATATAACTGATTTCAAAATTCCGCTTCCTAAAAGAAACAAAACAGATTTTGATGGAAATATTGCAAAGGCATTACCTCTGATCCATATAAACTTTAATCATGCAGGAAGATGCTTACCCATTCAAATCAAAGGCTTTTATTAGAATATGCTGCAACACCTCCAATGATGTTATCTGAGGATCTACAGCAAAGGAGCGAAACTCTGCAGGAAGTACTCCATCATATTTCTGAAATGCAATAAAACACAAACTGTAAACAAATAATTACTGTAATTGATATTGATATTTTCAAAGTATTATGTGTTTTTGGTTTGGATCATTTCAGCCACACCAACATTTCTTGTTTATAATATTGGCATAGGTAGGTTATATCTGTTTAAGCTGCGTGGATGAGTGGTTAGCATGTAGGCCACACTGTCAGGAGAAATATGGCCTATGTTTTTTTCTAAAAACATGCAGGTTAGGTTAACTGGCGACTCCAAATTGACCAAAGCTGTGAATGTGAGTCCAGTCCAGGGTGTAGGAATGAATGGTATACAAAGCAATTGGATGGATGGATACGTTTTACCTAGAAAGTTGACGGACACTAGTGATTATAATAACGCTGTTTGCTCTGCTGTGATGCACAAACGCGTGCGCACATCGGTGACGTCATTCCAGACTGCTTTGACGTCTGACTCAAAGTAGGTTGGTTATATTTGGTGTGTGTATTTTTTTTTACATTTTACTGTCAATGTCAGTTTGTGTAAATTTGGATAAAACAGTTTGTCAAAAAAGGAAAGGGAAAGAACGAATGGCCCATAGGCACGACAGCTTCTCAACAACAACAATGGTGACGCTGGAACCACGACAGATTTCGCCGGTAACACAATACATCTATGTTTGTCTGACTGAATAATTACAATAATAAGTATTCTTTACGTGTAGTACGGCAATGTGTACATTAATGTGTACATAGAATAACAGTACGCCAAAACAATTTTGCACAAGATAGCGGAATTGCAAGCTAAATGGCCATCATACCTTTACTTTGACTCGAACCACTCCCCTCTCCTCCTCGCCTGCCATTTTAAGAGGTCCGTTTGAGATCGATGTAGCTCTTTGGAAAATGATCCTTCTTCCATCTACAGCAACATAGAGATCAATAACATGCTGAGGTTAGCCGAGTGGCTCGGCTCGGCTCGGCTCCGCTACTGGTCTTCCTCGGCTTCCCTAGAACTATGGAGGTGTATTATACTACCCTCTACAGGTCATTGTCTGCTATTTTAATATGGTATTTCCGAGTTGAGCTGCAACTACAATGAAGAAATAAGCCATATGACATAAAATCAAATAACTTCACAGCGATAAACTATTATCAAATGAGTTAGACATGTATGTTTGAGTCAATAAAACGAACCATTCCATAATTCCGTGAAACCACTGTCCAACTTTTTTGTCATGAGACTTTTAGCTTTGATGCATGCTGGGAAATGTAGTCTGCATTATTATTTGTGCATTGAATCATTACTGAGTAAAGACTTCAATTCCCATAAACACACTTGTTAATTTTTTTCATTATTGTGTCACTTTTACACTCAAGGAGCCACTCAGTTGTCATTTTTCCCATCTCTGTCGTTGGATAATACCGTTCGCTTCAATCTGGGGCCGGAGGGGACACCTCCGCGATATTTTGTATGAATAATGCATCGCCTTTGACTCGGAGAAAAGGATGGACTCATTGGAGACGAGCTTCTTACCTTGCTAACTAACAAGTAGCTAAATGCTAGCCGATTGGCGCTTACTCCTGTCTTTTGACTACCATGGGGAAAGCCACACTTATGCTAAGTGGCTGCTAAGATAATTGCTGCAAGCTTTTGATGCATTACTACAATTGTGCACGTTGATTGAAACACCGGCGATGGAGGAAGTTGATAAAATCTTGATTCACGCCCTAAAACAAGTCGGCACGTAAGTATTTACTGATGGTTTACCTTTTGAAACAATATTGTTAGATAAAATGTGTTTTACTCAAGTTAGCCAAACTGTGCTTATGCGTGAATGACCATCATATGATGCAACACGTGGGTATAAGAATGTCAGCCTGCAGTAATAAAAATCATCCTAATGCAGTTCTGCCTCTTGCAGAGAGCTGAGTGAGGACATTGACAGCGTCAAAAGTTTCACCAGCGAGCTGATAGTGGAGGCGGTGGTGAGATGTATTCGGGTTATCGATCCTGGGCTTGGCAGCGCATTGCCAACCACGCTCCCTCCCGGCATGTCTGCCCGCTTCAGAGTGGGCATGAGCCTGGCCCAGGCCTGTCAGGTAAGGCACCCCGGAAGCTGCTTTACTTTGAATTTAGTGAGGCAAAGTAGTCTGTAGTAGTAGTTTGTACAGTGGCCGACGGGGGCAAAAGTGCAGCAGCATCACACCAAAAGCAAAAGGCTGCAAATGCCAGAAAACACAATCAAACTAAAAAAAAAAACTGCTTAAGAGAAATGCTGCAAGAAAACGGAAGTTTGTTCGTTACCATGGGAGCCAGACATGACACCTGTCTTTAAAGATGCCCAGAAGATAGTTCATGACTTTTTGAAGATGCAGAAAAAATGACCTGGACGTAACATTTACTAATTTTGTTTTGGATGTTTGTGTATGTTTTTGGCATTTTCTTTGGAATCTGTTTATCTTGCAAGATTGTTGTTCGTGTGTTTTTGGATCGCAGAACATACTCTTTTGACGAAGAAGATGGTGAAAAGAAAGAAAGATATGGAGTGTGGTGCAGAACAAAGATGCATTTAATTATTATTGCTTAGCTTAATAAAACAAAATATGTCACTTCATTTCAAAGATAAACTGGGTCCTGAGTATGTACTGCTGATTTCAGCTTCAGACCACTATAGTACTGTAAAAAAAAAAAAAAAAGAACACCCTGGGAAAATAGGACTGCCATCCCCAAAACTATATCCAATCCATATCTAAAGCTTTTGCCAGGTAGTTGCCAACATGTCTGTTTGTTTGCAGGACATTGGTTACAAAGGTGAGATAGGTTATCAAACCTTTCTGTACAGCAGCGAGACAGAGATTCGTTCACTGCTCATGTTTCTTGTGGAGAAACTGCCTAGAGAAAGCGCCGAGGCCTCTGACCAGCCAACAGGTAATCACATCAAGCACATTGTAAGATCTGCCATTTCTGCCATCTATTAATGCTTTATCATGACAAGGCATTATCAGAAATTGTGCAAACAAAGTCATGTAATGTACGAGTGCATCATGATGAACCAGAGTACCAGTAGTACACAAGCTTGTGATCTGTGTTACATGATGTTATGCATATAATGCAATAAATGCAATGTTCATCCTTACTGACATTTTAAAAAGTAAGCAAATTTTGCTTTTCTTTCCTGTAGGCAAATCCGCAATTCTTCAGAGAGCCATTGCTTCTGCCATTAAAGCTCAGCTGGTTGCACCATGGCTCCCTTCAAACTGCAGGCTGCCACTGCATGGTGAAACACAAGTAAACTCTTAAAAGTTGCACTTTGTTGTTGAGGTAGTGGTTAAAATACACTTTTGATCAAAATTTTAACTTTGGTGAGACAAAAAAATTGCTTGCTCAATGGTGTTTTTTTGTCTTGCTGCCATTTCTTCATTTTGCACTTAGGGTTAGGGTTAGGGTTAGGGTTAGGATTAGGGGTTAGGGTTAGGGTTAGGGTTAGGGCTCTACAAGCTCTACATAGAACCTCAATAAGGCCAAACAGTGAAAAATATAAATTCTTCCACAACTACACTCTTCTCCACCATGCTTGCTACTGTATAGTATGTACAAGAGCACAGCTTCAAAGACGTCAAATGTAATACAAACGCATATGTTCTCATGGCATTCAAATTGTCTTTATCTTAATAAGGAGAACTGGAAGGACTTTGCATGAAATGTTTTCGTTGTCATGTGAGATTTTTCTCTCCGTAGATGTCAGGAGCATTGCACAACTTCCATAGCCAACACCTCAGTTTACCCTACGGTGTTAAAGATCCAGCAAAGAAACCACAGAAAGGTAGGCAGAAGTCTCAATTTGATCAACATCCAAACTATGTAAACTAAAAATGGAAGGGTTTCAAATGTGCTGACCCCCTCTCTGATATGGCTCTTAAGTAGTTAGAAATGCCAACAAGTAACTTGGATAGTTATCTATGTCTATGTTGGAAAAATACATTAAAAAAAGTAAGCTCTGAATCCCAGACTTATATTTATATTTATACAAAAGTAGTCACAGTTGAACTGAAACGCGTGCTATGATTTCAGAGGTAAAGGACTACCAGCGAGATTTTCTACGCCCCGTAACTGCTCAGCTCTCTCATAATGCCTCTTTGGCGGCGTCCATACTGGAGCAGCACACAACTGAGCTCACTGCTGCACAGGAATGGGACAATGAGTGGAACAGCCAGGGACTTCTGTCACGTCTGACACCACAGGTATATGTAGTAATATATATACAGCAGTTTAAACTGCTTTGTAGTTATTTCAGTTTATATGATCAGATGTTTATCTTTACTCTTTATAATCAGGACTACAGGGCCCGAAAACGGACTCGACTGCGTAAACGGATCGAGGAGCAGTTGCGCTCTGCAGCCCTTCCTTCTGCGGAAAGTGCCTTTGGTGCTCTTGGCTCCACCTCTGATTTGTCTGATATATTGCAAGCCTTTAAAGGCGCCACCTCTTCCGACCACATCCTAACAAAGGGCTCGCACTTTACCCACTCCCAGAAATTCACTTTCACACAGGTGCATACTTCTCCTGTTGCAGGCCAAAACAAATGTGTTGGGACTCTATTAATCAGCAACATGTGTATTTGTGTGTATGTGTGTTTTTGTGCGTGATCAGGAAGTGGAAACGGTGGTGTCCGCTGTGCGGCAGGTAGATGTTGATAACCATCAAAGTCAGCAGGAGGAGCTGGCTTCACTGCAACAGCAATTACAGCAACTCTGCATTGACGTGGACCAGCTAACCACCGAACTGAAGCACACGAGTGTCACAAATGCTCAGGTGACACACACACACACACACACACCCATTTGCCTAAATTTAATCCATAATACTTAATAATCAATACATCCGTTTCTATTATATATGTTTCTATTTATCTATAAAGAGCTTGTACATGGTACAGACTTTATTTATAAAAAACCTGTCTCTGCTGTTTGTATATTTAAACTTGTTATCTTTACCTGAAGCTTATTTATATTGTGAGCATATTTTGATTTAGTTCAAATAGACTTATCCGGCACCCATCTGTGTAGGTACTTGATGAGACGAAGCAGCGAGAGCAGCACAACAGTGAGAAGGAGGAAAAGATACAGGTGAAGAAGAAAACCATTGACTTGTTGCCAGATGCTGAGAACAACCTATTGAAGCTGCAGGTGGGTTGAGTGTGGGTTGCCGTTTCTTTAAATATAGCCGAGCTTCCATGTTTCTCTCTCTCTCTCTCTATATATATATATATATATATATATATATATATATATATATTTTTTTTTTTGTCTGTAGGGTCTTGTGGAGGCCAGTGCCAAGCGGGTGGTGAACCTGGCTTCTCAGTGGGAGAAGCACCGTGCTCCACTCATAGACGAACACCGCAGACTGAAAGAAATCTGCAGTAATCAGGATGTAATTATGCTTAGGAAATAAGTATTTATCTATGTGTTTTACTTGGTAATTCATGCGTGTTTTTCTTAGATGGAATCTTCCAGAAAGCTGTCTGAAATCAAGGTTTTACATGACAAAATCCGTGTGTCAACAGAGGAGGCCAAGAAGAAAGAGGAAATGTACAAACAGCTGGTATAAAAAATATATATATACATTTTTTTTTTCACATGACTGCGTGCACCTTTCTGGTGGTCATGTGTGTTTTGTTCTTCAATCCAGGTATCAGAGTTAGAAAATCTGCCCAAGGATGTGTCTCGGGCAGCATACACACAGAGGATTTTGGAGATTGTAAGCAACATTAAGAAACAGAAGGAAGAAATTACCAAGGTAAGATTTGAAATAGGACCAGCATAATTATACATAAGACAAAGCGTCCTAAGACAAAGCGTCATATTGTTTGGGACTAAAGTTTTTTTTTAAAATCAAAATTCTATAAATTGTGTTGTTGCAAAACGCATTTTCTTAGGTATATTGTTCTTATTTTCTCAGGATACCTTTCAGCACAGCATAAAATCACTTGTTGAACTCTTCCAGGAAGGTGCATGTGCTTTTAACAAACCTTTTTGTTTCATTTTTAAACAGATTTTGTCTGACACAAAAGAGTTGCAAAAAGAGATCAACAGCCTCACGGGAAAACTGGACAGGACTTTTGCTGTGACGGATGAACTTGTCTTTAAGGTCCTTTTTTGCTGTCTTTTCTACGTGCTTTACATAGCCGTCACATTTAAGGGGTCCAATTGGAATTGACTCTTATTTATCTACTTTGTCTGTATGAACATTATTCAGTGTTTTATCATTATCGTCACTTGACAGGATGCCAAAAAAGATGAATCTGTCCGCAAGTCCTACAAGTATCTGGCCGCTCTGCACGAAGTACAATAAACATTCTGGATATTCTTGATTTCAATATTTTTTTTTGATTTGCAATGTTATACTCACCTTTGCTCTCTTTTGTAGAACTGCAGTCAGTTGATCCAGACCATTGAGGACACCGGTACAATTCTGAGAGAGATAAGAGATCTGGAAGAGCAGGTAGGATTTGGGTGTTGTACAGTAATTTTTTTTTGATATATATTTACATGTATGCTCTATTTTATCGACAGATTGAGACAGAAAATAGTAACAAAACGGTGGCTAATCTGGAGAGGATTCTAGAAGACTACAAGGCCATAAGACAGGAGAATTCTGCACTTGCTGCCAAGGTTAGAGAGGGCTGACTCTATACTACCTAGTGATGGTCACACTTAAAAACAACTGTTGTTGTTGCTCCTTAATTAGACTGAAACACATCATCGAAAGGTATGATTACAGTCCATTAACACCACTTCATTACCATTGGGTGCTGATTTTCTTTATAAAGATCATCCGATATTTATATCATGGAATCTGAACAAGCATTTTATTATGTAGTAATGATACTCATGTCTGATGCCAGATTTTTCATGTTTAAACACATTTCTGTCCACGCATGCTCAGACTATTTATACCCTAAATTAAGCAGCAGTGGACAGCAGACGCTGCTGCCTGAGCTGCCTTATTGGTTTAAAAAGACCATTGATGTTATTGTTTGAATCATTTTCAGACCGTTTATGGTATTTGAATGTTGTAGACTTGATGTCTAGATCTATTATTAAACTATTGTTTACAAAGTATCTGACTTATAAACTTTATTGCCAAATCTAATTCACAAACAGACACCACTTCAGAAATGTATAGCAATGTGTTCAGCTGCCATCACACATTGATTGTTGCTGTACGTTAAGATCTGTTAACATTTGGTGAGGGGCCTGATTGGTTTCAAGCGGCCTCCTTTTCAGACCATTGGACGGCACCACCTGAGGTCAAATGCCAAGCAGCTGAGATGCTCCTTAAGAAGTCTGTCAGGAAGTCAGCACTTAACAGCTGCTGTTCAGGCACTTGACACTCTTTTTAAGTATTGCAGCTCAGGAACGTGACTCCTGTACTGCTGTAGCACATGAATTTGATACTAAGATGGCTGGAAGCCCTGGATCTCCAGTGTGCCGTTAGACTGAAGGCAGGGAACGTGCTGGGGAGCAGAAACTGGAGATGCAGGGACCCATTGTGGACTCAAGGACCCGGGACTGGAGAGAAGCCAAACTTACACTCTGGACTGCTTACCACTCAATCAAATGGCATAATAGAATGGATAATAACAATCAAAACACAGATTCAATCTTTTGAAAATATTTATTGAACAATATACATTGTCCAGAATAAATGTAAACAACCAAAGCAATTGGTTCCATTATACCAAATTAATTGGTTTATAGTATAGCCATGCATTACCAGACTTTGTCGTTTTGACTTTGTCTCATGTTTCTATAGTTTGGGAAGTACTGCTCAGCAGTATTACAAAAGTACAACAATCAAATGACCAGAATTGTCCCACCCAGAGTGTTTGGTCTTTGATTTGGGAATTGTCATTAATGCTCCATTATTGTTTTGCATTTTTCGGGAATTAGCCTCCATGATTAGCCTTTATTGAAGCTCGTAGCAATGGTGGCTTCCATGGGCAACATAAGCAGGCTGACACTACCCGCCTATGTGTCGTGGTGTGTATATGACAGGACACACACCTTTTTGACACCATGAAGGAACAGAATGTCCTCTTAAATAAATGAATGAGCTGTCAAAAGCACTGGCCAAAACCATCCAGCAGGAAGTGGAAGGGCTGTGTGCAAGAAGCGTGGCTGCTGTTACCGTCCAGCTTGGAAGCACTTTAATGTCCCCCCACATTTCGTTTTTCCCCGCTCATCCAATCAATTCCAATGAATGTGAGGCTCATCGTCATGAATATAAACCCCAGTGCTGTGAAACATGCAGCCTGAAAAACGCCAAAAATGAACAATGTTAGCATGGAATCAAATAATTGACCAATGATGTGCTAAAAGATGAAGAAATCTACCTGGATCTTTGGTCTTGAGTTCATGGGCTCTTGCTCAGTGGGTATGATGCGGATATAGAACAGTCCAGGAAGGATGAAGATCAGACTGGGAGCGGTCGTTGCCCCTGAACATAGAAAAGATGGGCTATATTGATATTTTATTATGGTTCCATATTAATAATGAATGTTTTTTTTAAAGGAAAAATAAATTTTTAATTATGACTTAACTCGGCATCATTAATGTTCTTATACAAAAGTAATTTATTTATATGAGTTAATATGATACCAGTAGGGCGTCACGGTGGTCGAGTGTTTAGCACGCAGACCTCACAGCGAGGAGACCAGGGTTCAATTCCACCCTCGGCCATCTCTGTGTGGAGTTTGCATGTTCTCCCCGTGTATGCGTGGGTTTTCTCCGGGTACTCCGGTTTCCTCCCACATTCCAAAAACATGCTAGGTTAATTGGCGACTCCAAATTGTCCATAGGTATGAATGTGAGTGTGAATGGTTGTTTGTCTATATGTGCCCTGTGATTGGCTGGCGACCAGTCCAGGGTGTACCCCGCCTCTCGCCCGAAGACAGCTGGGATAGGCTCCAGCACCCCTGCGACCCTCGTAAGAAAAAGCGGTAGAAAATGAATGAATGAATGAATGATACCAGTAATGCCGAAGATGTCTCGAATGTTGGGGACAAGGATGACCAGCAAGTTGACGGTAAACAACAGACACAGGGCAATGGCGATGTGACGCAGCCAGTGGAAAGGTTTCCCAGGGAACAGAAGCTGCTGCAAGGCACGGCGGATCTGATGGAAATAGAGACACAATATTGTACGGTAAGCATGTCAGACTTTATTTCTTTCTCATTATTATTTATGTCTTTCTACTCAAAATGACAGTTGCTAACAATCATCTCTCTGTATACTTTTGTGTTTTGTTTCTATTTATGTTACTGTACTGTGAGAGAAATATGCATGTTCATACAGGAAAGAGGACCACTGGGACAGTGAGGGTGACGGCAACCAGGACAGCCAATCGCACACAGAGAATCAGAGTGTCCAGGGTGTCCACCTTACTGTAGGTATGGAGGAGCTCTGCTTCTGTGTTTTCTGTTACAATGAAATATAATTAAAATTTCAGGTCAAACGGAACTAAAGAATATGCTTTGAAAAGAGTTTTGCTCTCACCGTAGAAGGTCAAGTAGCCAAATACTGCAGTTAGGAAGTACATAATGAACATGCCAAGGATGGAAACATTGCCAATATTCTGCATTCTTCTCTTTGTTGGGCTTGAGGGGTACAGATACAATGTAAAATATTGTTATAATATCCTGTAATGAATACTTTTATTGTTAGTGTCCTACCTTCTTAGTTCAGTGTAGATGGGAAGAACCTCAGGGTGACATACAAAAGCGAATGCCAGAATTGGAATAGCATACGCCGTCTGCAAACAAAAAAGACAAATATCTTCACCTCATGTGGGAATCATGTATGCATTCCAATGTGATGGTTAGTGAAAGATAAAGCAAATTTAATCCGTGCTCACCTCTTGATTGATGGTGAAGAACTTGGTGGTACATGCATCCTCTGAAATGTCTGCGCTTACAGAGTAGTTGCCAAACACTTCCAGTGGACACGCAATGTTGAATTTCTTGTAGATGACCTTATGCGACAGAGCAAGAGATGTAATGTACTGCTTTATTACATTGAATTTCTCTGGTATTGATTAAAATAAGATATAGACTTACCACAGAGAGGAAGAACACCATGCAGGAGAGAGAAAAGCCACTTGTGTAACCCAGATAGCCTTAGAAGCACAAAAATATGTAGCATTAATCAAGAAATACTCATTTTTTTCCTGTGTTTCCTTTTATTATTCTTGACCAAAAGCAATTATCTCTGTACATCAGGGCTCTGTAGACCAGGGGTCTTAAACACACAGCCCGCGGGCCAAATGTGGCCCGCAGGACACTAGTTTGAGGCCTCCACCTTTATGAAAGTTTAATGTTTGATATGGATGCTGTATGGTATCATGTACCCAGAAAAAATTATTACGTTTGATTAATGTTCATGTTAAAGGTTAAATAACTGTTAATAGTTATCCTCCCTATCCGTGTGGAAGTGGTAAGTTTTTGGCTATTTAAGTTTAAAGGAAATAACTTGAAGGCTACCGTTTAGGTCGCTAGCTCTCTAGTTTGCGAGTTAGCATGTGTCTCAAGACCGTGCAGTTGCGCAATATGTTGTAAATAAAAAGAGTATAAATGTGACCAGTCGTGTTTTGTCATGTCTACAGGGCTCTAATAATGCTTTGTTAATTTTAATCTGAAAAAATAATTTGTCTACTGTATTCAAATACTGTATGTATAATTGGAAGAAAGCCAAGGTGAAAACATACCTAGGTGCTTCATCAGGGCCAAAGGTAGGATTATGCCAACAGTGACTAGGATGATGAGGTAATTCCCATTCATGAACCATTCACTTTGTGAAGAAGATAAAAAAAAGACAGTAGTTTTGCCACAACATTCGCACTGTAATTGTGGAATGATGTATTATACATCCATATAATTAATACTCAATATATTTGGACAATTATGTAATCAATAACTCAAGTGAGTTGAGTGGATAATGAAAATAGATTTGTTACAATTACCATAATTACCACAATTACATAACTAGTTTCAAAGATAATATTTAAATATTTAGTACTTACTTAGAACGAGATGTTTGGCCTAAAAAAGCCTGGATTACCAGCGGTAATTCTGATTTCACAATAAACAGGTAGCTGGACATAGCTGCAAAAAAAACCAAACATTATTCTGCAACATTCTCTCTTCCAATTACAACAAGTTCCATGAATAATGTTAGCGATATACCTGAATAAACTAAGAAACAGTTTTGACAAAATCTTGGTTAAAAATAGATTGGTTTAAGTTTTAGTTCAGTTGACTTATTGAACTCAGTCCCATGTTTCAGTTTCCATGCCCATTTAATTCCCATGGAATTGAAAGCAACCTTACCGCCAATATTATGCAGCGTGATGACAACAGCTGCTATAATCTTGCCCGGATGACCGAATGCTCTCATACCCAGGTGCTCATAGGCACGAATACCTGGAAAAAAAAAAACAACAAAATCACATAACATATAAGTGAAATAGAAAACAGTGGAAGTCATGTGAAGCAAGTCTTTTTTTGTGTATTTTCTAAATATTTTGAAGCCTTACCCACTACTCCAGCACTACGGAGCAGGAGATGGATGGAGTAACAGGACAGACACGCAATGCATATCAAAAGGACCCTGTTAAAATCACACAGCAACAAGAGATGAGGCCATGTAGAAATTCTCAATCTCATCTAGTGCTGTGTGACATTAAATTTCAGCTCAACATTTGCAATAAAAGTGACTTGTCATAATTATAATCATTAGATTCCACCCTGAATGTCTAGATTTATTCATTTAAGAAAGACAGTGACAGTGCATATCAATCAAAATGTACAGAATCATGTACAGTACAGGCCAAAACTATGAACGAACACATGTGGAATTATGTATTTAAGTAGCAAAACCTGCTGGTGTTGCATGTTTTGACATATTTCTTACAATATACACACACAGGGATTTAAAGTATAAAATGTACAGTCGTCCCTTGCTACATCACTTATTCATATAGCCACTGTATACAAATGATTATACACTCACAAGAAAAGCACAATGCCTGTGTTCGACATCGCGTACGAAAGTCCCAGGATTCCACTGCCCATGATGGCGTTGCTCAGGTTAAAGACAGACATGCCAAACGAGGTCTTACCCTCAAACTGAAAGACAATTAAGAAGCAGTGTTAAGCATAAGAACATAAAAAAAAACATGTTAATTTGTTGTAGTAGTTTGTTGTACTCACATCCGTAAACTGAGGCCTCTTTGATGGTTTGTTATTGTGCTGTAGAAACATTTGTTCCTCTTGTGGGACTCTGGTAGTGGAATATTGTACTTTAAATGTTCACAATAACAATAAAATTCCAGATGTATTAATCATTTGAAAAGAATATAACATACTCTCCGTCCAATGCCACTGCAGCGCCATTGTGTTGATTATCATTTGATAGTTTGTCCATTTCCATATTCAAATGGACTGGAAGTTAAAAGTTCTAAAAAACACAAAAAAACAGCCAATAATTCACAGTTGATTTGTTAAAAATAATTTCGCTCTCCTGGCGACCAGTCCAAAGTCAGCTGGGATAGGCTCCAGCGACCCTTGTGAGGATAAGCGGAATAGAAAATCGAAGGGTGGAATTTCACTGTCTCCAAGCAAGATGCACAATTACGCAATTGGTTATCAGAACATGCTAAAGCAACGCCAAAGGTGAAAAGAGACAACACAATATAAATACAGGGATATGTACGTACATCTATAGAGGAGGATACAATTGTAATTACAAGACTGAAGTTGTGATATACACCAAGGGCCATTAAACCTGCATAAGGATGAGAAGTTTTGAGGACAGTTTTAACACTTCTGGTTAGATGTTGGAACAGACCCAACGTGTCCTGTTGGGTTTGTAGATGTTGGAACAAACCCAACACGTTCTGGTTAGATGTTGGAACAAACCCAACAGGTTCTAGTTAGATGTTGGAACAAACCCGACATGTTCTGTTCTAACAAACATGTTCTGTTGAGTTAAGAACATGTTGGGTTTATGACATGTTGGAACAAACTCAACACGTTCTGGTTAGATGTTTGATCTAGATCAGGGGTGGGCAAACTTTTTGACTCGCGGGCCGCATTGATATGACAAAATTTACGGGGGGGGGGCAGACTATATATTTTACACGTAACAGTCCACCTGGTATTATTGTATCTGTAAAATTGTCATGCAATCTGCTATTATTATTTATTATTTTATATTTAAATATTTTAAAAATAATAAAATATTATAATAATTACAATAAAATTAAAATAATAATTATCAGATTATTATTATGTAAAATATGCAAATATAATAATATTATATATAATTAATATAATAATTAGCATTAATATAATAATTATAATAATCATAATAGTTCTAATAATAGTTATAATAATCTAATAATCTAATAATAATCTAATAATAATAATAATTATTATTATTATTATGTGCTTGTGTCCCATTTTTCAGGAGCACTTTGTAAACAACAGACCATGTCAAAAAACGAAATTGATAAAACCATCAAAAGGTTGGCTCAGGCCATGATGCCAGGTTGTATGTTGAGTTTAAATGAAATACTTTGGAAAGATTGGGCGGGCCGTATTCAAACACTTGGCGGGCCGGATGTGGCCCCCGGGCCGTAGTTTGCCCACCCCTGATCTAGATGTTTTATTTAACCAGAATGTGTTGGGTTTGTTCCAACATTCAACCAGAACATGTTGGGTTTGTTCTGACATCTAACAAATGTGTTCTGTTGGGTTTAGAACATGTTGGGTTTGTTCTAACAGAACATGTTTGCTAGATGTTGGGTTGGTATGTTGGGTTTGTTCCAACATCTAGCAAACATGTTCTGTTGGAACAAACCCAACACGTTCAGGTTAGATGTTGGAACAAACCCAACACGTTCTGGTTAGATGTTGGAACAAACCCAACAGGTTCTTGTTAGATGTTGGAACAAACTCAACACGTTCTGGTTAGATCCAACATCTAACAAACCCAACATGTCCTGTTGGGTTTGTTCCAACATCTAACAAACATGTTCTGTTGCGTTTAGAACATGTTGGGTTTATGAGATGGAACAAACTCAACACGTTCTGGTTAGATGTTTGATCTAACCAGAATGTGTTGGGTTTGTTCCAACATCCAACCAGAACATGTTCTGTTGGGTTTAGAACATGTTGGGTTTGTTCCAACAGAACATGTTTGCTCGATGTTGGAACAAACCTAACATGTTCTGTTTGATGTTGATGTTGGGTTAGATGTTGGATCTAACCAGAACATGTTGGGTTTGTTCCAACATCTAACCAGAAGTGTCAACTTACCCATGGACATATGACCAGTCTCTAGAAAGTTTAAACACTCACTGAATTTTCATAACATGAATACATTTGTCATATATTATTTTTTAATGTTAGATTTACTACTGTTTCTTGTAATTCTTCTTTTTTTTCTTCTTTCAGCGTGGCCTGAACATGTGTTCGTCCAAACAGAAACACTGATAAAAAAAAAAAGTGTGCGTCATTGAGAAAATAACACAAGCAGCACAGACATGTAAGCTGGAGCCCAGCTTATGTCATCCTTTTCAAAGTACACGACTGAGACCATCGAGCCAAAACAAACCTTTCCTCACGTGTCTCTATTTGGTTAAGAAGAGTCAAAGCCGTCTTCATGTCAAGTCAGATTGATCATAGAAGTTATCTGAGGACGCTTCACTTTTTGGTGCAAGTCTATATAAAGTATACTGTGCATTCACTTTCCATTCACTTACCATCAGAAAGCACCTTTGGACATTTTGCAGGAAAATGTACAAGTTTAGTTTAACTAAACTAGTTTTTGTACTATAACACAATGGTGAGGTCAATTATCTGACATTAGGTCACTGTGGCATCCACGAATGAAACTACTGTAAGAATTATGTATCAATTGACATGGACTTAAGACTGTTAAATATTCATTCATCTTATTTTCAGGCTATGCGTTTTTACTGTAATCTAGCAATTAGCAGTAAACTACTATTTCCTATGGTTGCTTAAAAGTGTTTATGTGATTGGAGACTAGCAACCCTGGGGTTAGCTTTGCTAGCTTTGCTAGCTTTGCTAGCTAACAGCCATATGTCCCAACAATTGTTTCCAACTGAAATGTAAGTAATCTACTTATTCTATTATTATTATTATCTATTAGCAATTATTATTATTATGATATATTACATATAAATGTATTATCCATTATGTCATTATCTAGGAAGAAAGACTGAAAAGTGACGATGGTTAGCCAGTAGCTTGTTAGCTCGCTCCTACCTAATATAGTAGACATAAGTGTAAATAAGGCATTTAAGATGTAAATAAGGCTTGTGTTTGGATGTTACTGTAAATGTGTTCCAGCAGAGTGATGGGCAGATAGGAATTAATTGTTTGGAATGGTCACCTTGATCAGTTTCTTTGCCTGTTTTTTTTTTTCTTCTAATGTTACGATTCCAGGATAAAAGACTATAGTGGCTGGATCCTATCCCAGCACACACCCTGTACTGGTCACCAGTGAGGCGGACGTGCTAACCACATTCACCACAGCATGTCCCAGACCAGATGTTTTTTTTTTTTAGCTACATTTTGGCCAACAAGGCTATCAAATATGTGGATATCTGCACTGAGGACCTCAGTAGTGACAGACAACGTGATAAAAGCTGAGAATGACCTCCCTGTTCAAACATGGCAGATCTGCTTTCTCAGGCAGTGACACTTTGTACAAGAGTAGTCACGTGGCTCTTTCTAATAGTGTCCCAACACAAATAGAAACTATAAATGTCTATCCTGTACTGTACTGCCATGCATTACAGTGTATGGTCTCAACTGACCATGGTCCAAAATTAAACATGAATGTACTGTACTAATGGAAGAAGACGTACTGTAAAATAGCCTATTTACCCAATCTAATATGAAAATGTCAGTAAATAATGTAATACTTGGTACAGTTAATATGAACTGTATCTCAATCATATACTGCATTGGAGAACAATACAAAATCTTGATGTTTGCAGTGGAATTGTGGACAAAGACAAATGTTCAATGCACCAAGCAGGTTTTACATTCAATTTCCAGTCTCAAAGTTCACTCGGTTATTTACATGGAATTTAGATTCCCCTCCAAACAAACTGAATATACCGTTTAGAAAAGTCAGATTTACTTCTAAAATATCTCTACCCACCCTGTTTCCCATTTGAAAAAAAAGTCTCCAGCTCTGCTCTCTGGAAAAATCCCAAACTCCAACACATGAGCTTTTTAAAGACTTTCCAAGATGTATATTTCATCTTCATCGCTGTACTATTTTCAGTATTGCAAAAAGGCCTCAGTGTAGTCCTTTTTAGCGACAATCTCACACAGTAATTACTATAACCCTCACATTTCTTTTCTAACCGGATGGTGTTGAGTTATTTACAGTGGATAGTAGTTTCCTTTATAAAGTATTGTCCCTGCAGAATATACGTATATTCTAATAAAAGCGAGGAGTGTATTCACTTTGGGGAGATACAGTATATATACTTTTCCGAAAGGTCCACTGTTGAACAGCTTCCTTTTCCTTTGCTCTTTCTGTCGCTCAGATCACACATTCTAATTGAAAGGCCTGCGTCCAAGCTATGCTTTCACTCATTCACCAAAATCATTATTACAGTTGCATTAATATGGAGAATGTCATCAAATACTTATTTTGGTACTGTATGCACTTGAAATATGCATGAAGAGTACTAGCTCTAGTACTTCAAAAAGCCCAAGGTAGTATCGCGGTTATTTTCAAGTAATGAACCCGACCTACAGTATATGTTTTGAGTGTCTGGCAAGCGACAACATGCTGGGAGCTTTCCTGCTATCATATAGCTGCACAAATTATACACACGTCACATACAAAGACGGCCATTGGTCGCTCATGAATTGCATGAATGTATAAAACGGTATATGTTCAAAATTCAAATTGCATTTGTTGCTTTGTACGATATTGTGCAAATACTGTATAGTACTCTATTGTTTGGTTTGACACTCGTTACTACTGAGCCGACCCAATCCAAAGGCGAGATTTTATACAACCTCCTATGTCAGCGCTTATAGGTAATAACTATATAAATAAATTCAGATTTTTGCCTCCTGGAAGCCATTTGCCTATATTGTCTAATGGGCCAGCTGGCTCTTGTAAGGGCTGTTTACATTTTGCCGCAAAAAAAAACTAAATCCATCTAAGATGTAAATAATAAATAATACCAAATTAAATAAAAGACAGTCAACCGGTCATGCAAAACACAAAGTATTTAAATATAAGTGATAATGCACTTCCATAAATTATATTCTCATATGGTTTTATGGTGGGGGAATTTCACAATGATGACATGGCATCTGCTGCAATTACTGGTTACTGGGTATTCAATTCGCATTGGAGAGTAACAACTTATCTATTGAAACTATTACTACTTCTACTCAGAATTATTATGGTTCGCATTAAATGTAAGTAAGTATTTGAACCATTGGAGGGGAAAGAACCCTCGCATGCACACTGAACGCAACACCAATGCTCTTGAAGAGCGCAGCAGTGTTCTTCTTGGTGAGCAGAACTCCTCAAGAAGTCAAACCACGTGGCAACAGTCAGTCCAGCTCACGGAGCACAGTGTTGGGGCACTTACCTCCTCAAACAAGTCCAGCTGATATCAGAAGCAGGGTGGTCTTGTGCTGTGCAGTCTTGATGCCAGAGCCTTGCTTTGGGCCAAGAAGGTGGAAATACGGGTCTGATTTGGAGCCCTGAATGGAAACAAACTGTGGCTGTGGAATCGGTTTAGAAGAGAGGAACAAATATGGGAACAGGGAGTGAGAAGCAAGGGGGGGAGCTGCTGAAAATGATGGTTTCAAGTTTCTGGTGATGTCACATGTGTAGGCAGGCACTCTGCTTCCTTTCCACAAAAAGAAAACACTTTCAATGTGACTTTTTGTCAGGGTTCTGTTTGTGGATTGGTCTGTGGCAGACTGCCAGGGATACTATGTCCACTTCATACTCATTGACTTGTTTTTCTGGTTAAAGAAGCACTGTCGTCCAGTGCCATGTGGTTAGAGAAGAAGGTAATGATCATGCTTGTTACATAACAGTATGGAGTTGATGACCAGCCATATATGAGAGCCAATGTCGAAAAAGCTGCATTGAAACAATTGTATCCAAAATTTCCCCAAACATTTCCACAATATTTGTAACAAAAAAAAATGTTGCCATTTTTGGAAAATTAGTTTGGAGAAAAAGTGGTAATATTATGAGAATGACAATATATTTTCTTTTATAATATAATATCCCGTATCCGTTTAATTTTACCGTATGCGTCCCTTGCTGGAAAAACTTTGGACACCCCTGATATAAACCAATGATCCCCACAAGAGGCAACCTGAGTCCATGTCATTTAAAATGACAGATGGTCGCGTTAGGAACACTCCCAGGGCTCTGTTTGTGTATTACTTCCACACAGTGTGGGTCTGTGTTTGTTTATGTGTGTGCTCAGAAGAGGGCTCTCCAGTGATTTAGTACGGCACTTAAATAAACTATAAGACACGTAGGAATGTTCCAGAAATACTGTACGTCTGAAGTATGCAGACTTCTTGTCCCCTGTCTGCGTAAAGGCAAATCCTGATAGTAGCAGAGGTGCTATGATACTCGCCTTTTTCTATGAAATAGATAAAAATAAGCTGCGTGTGGCTGTTTTACCCAGACTGCAGAAGGAAAAAAAAACCCACACAAGTCAACAAGTGGTGTTAAAGGGGACCTATTGTACTCATTTTTCGGTCCTTTGTATTGAGTTGTGCAGCTACACACAATAACCAGCACAGAAAGCTTTCTAGTTCTTCCAGAATCTGCACCTATTCAGCTGTATTTGTTTGGATTTCGCACTTCCCGTGAAAACAGTTTGTTTTAACGTATTCCACCCACAGCCCCGCCTCCATACACTCCCACTCCACTGTGGTTGGTCACACTCTCGAGTTAACTTTATAACTTTATAGGAGTTGATAATAAACGGCGATGTATCTTTTTCAAATGGCGGCTTTTAATATACAGCCATATGTGTTGGACCCTGAATCCAATCCAGAAGTAGAGACTGAACAGTCTGAAATCTTTCAAGACAACAGGTTACTCCTGCTTTGTACAGCTATTAGCAACCCTGCTCCCTGTATGCACACTCTATAATGCTACACAGACAAGCGCTTTTCCTCCATGACAAAATAAACACAGGACACTGATTGTTGCTTACCGCTTGCTCTTCTGACTCTTCCGCACAACAAAGTAATGTTGGAAAGGTATCGAGCTTCAGCTACATGCTGGCCCATGTTCACAAAACAGTGTGAAATGCCGTTGACAGATTAAAATGCATTTATTTTGCTAGTAGAAATCAGGAACTCCAACCACTTGTGCCTGATAGTGGCGTCTTTAGGAATTGTAAACAAATGTGCCTTTCCCTTACGAGTCATTGCTAGCAATGTAAACAGAGAAGCAGAACTTGGAGGAGGGCAGAAAGCTTATCTGGCTTAAAGCCACGCCCATATAAGGAAGTCTGCTCCTCTGTGACACAAAGGGGCACAAAGGGGCAGTTTTACCACGTCTTATGAAAACAAGCGTTTTGAGCCATCCCAAACTTCTTTCAGGGCTCACTTCCAAATGCGCAAACATCATTATCTGAAACTTTGGCATCATTTAACACGAGAATACAACATTCTAACTACATTTGTAGGTCAGAAAAGTGGAAAAAACATGATAGGTCCCCTTTAAAGAATAATACAGTATACTGCAAGTTCCTTCTGTTCATATTTGCTGAGTTGTATATTTTCTGAACACATTGCGTACACCATGATACTGGTCTACTTATTTCACATGTCGGTATCACTTCTTCACTCTACTGCAACATTTATGTTGACATGAACAGGGGCCTCTATATAGGTTCTGCCAAGTCAGGCATCTCAAGCGAACTATTATATTTCAAATGAAAACATTAGTCCTTCACTTGATTCCTCTTCTGTCTAACTTTTTTTTTTTTATCTTCAGCAGATGTGCAGAGTCCCAGTATATATGATCCCAGGTCACACTCCATGTCCGTGCAGCAGGCAGCTGTTCTCAATGGAAATGTAGCGATAACTTCACAGTGCACAGCAGCCTGCCAAGCAAAAGCAAACAGGAGGCAGAGGAGAGAAAGTTGGAGTCTAGTTGGGTCAGGTAATTTCACCTTCTGTGGAGCCAGAGCAGAGTTTAATGCAAGGTTAGAGAGCAAAAGTGACCTCTGAAGTGATTAGCAGAGAGGCGGGGACAAATATGATATACTTTACACCCTAAGCTACTTCAATAAGCTTGTGGTAATTATTCAATGTTTTATTTTGAAAACAATTAATGCAGTCACAAATTTTAAACACATTTTTCCAGATTAAGTATATTGTTTTGATTAGTTCGAGCAGCCACATTCCAATAGATCTGCGCGCAGACCTCACAGCTAGGAGACCAGGGTTCAATTCCATGCTCGGCCATCTCTGTGTGGAGTTTGCATGTTCTCCCTGTGCATGTGTGGGTTTTCTCCGGGTACTCCGGTTTCCTCCCACATTCCAAAAAACATGCTAAGTTAATTGGCAAGTCTAAATTGTCCATAGGTATGAATGTGAGTGTGAATGGTTGTTTGTCTATATGTGCCCTGTGATTGGCTGGGGACCAGTCCAGGGTGTACCCCGCCTCTTGCCCGAAGACAGCTGGGATAGGCTCCAGCACCCCCGCCACCCTAGTGAGGAAAAAGCGGTAGAAAATGAATGAATGAATGAATGCTAATAGTGTACATGTGACATGGGCCAGCACTCCTGCTTCTGAAGGCCCTAGGCTGATTATGTTGATATGGTAACACGTAGAAGCTAAAATCCGATTGGACAATAATTCTATCAAAAGTAGAGACGTCTGTACACCCATTCTATATATATATGGTACATACTATATCTTTTAATGTTACAATTAGCTACATTTGCGCTAATCAATTTTTAGCTTCATCATCTGTTTGACTTTGTGTCCACGTGTTTGTTTTCTTGTTTTTCTCCTCTCAGCCAATCAGCACAGTGATCCACCCAGATCCACTTAGGACTGATGTCATTAAGCTGCTCAATGCGGCAGGTGGAACGCAGAGAGAAAGGTTACCATGCATCTTCTTTTAGGACGGCTTCTGCATGCATGAACCACTAAGACTTTGTTTTTCTGTAGACATGTCATAACAATGGATTACTAGAAATTACTTGGGTTATTTTCAAGTGTGGAAGCATCCAAAGAGGCGACATGGAGTGCAGTGGGAAGGTAACTGAAGTGTGAAGAGGCATGAATGGAACACTGAAAATGAAAACGACAGCGTTATGCAATAATAATATACAGTAATTGTATTAATAATTCAATGTTAATAGGTTTAGGAATTTTGTTCAGTTTATCTTTCTACGCTCTTAGTCATTTCTTTGTCGTCTTTGTAGGTAAAGGTTGCGTTGACCACTAATTAGCTTGCACAATAGGACTTCCTGTCAAGAAGCAAGCAACAGAAGATTTGCCCCAGGGTGCATGTTAATAGGGGTCACAAATGTACAACTTTCTTCAGTACTTCAGGGATTAGTTGTCTGAGTTAATTCATGAGCGAACTACCACATTTTGAACGACATTCGACAAATGGTTCTTCTCAGCAGGCGATTTTTTGTAGCAGTTTAATAGTTTGTTATTTGGTTGTCAAAGTCAGATACCTTACTTCACACCATTGTTTCATATTTGGAAACAGTTTTCAAATCCCATGCAGTGGTGCCTCCAGGTTTTGTTTGAATTTGTTCCAAATGGTTCTGTGAAAACAACAGAAATTGTTAAAAGAACATTAAACATCACTTTTACGGCAAGAAAAAAGAGGGGCCAATTTTTTTGGCATGTTATTTAGTAGTGAAATAAAAAAATGGTGCTTTGTTTGGGCACTTAATTCCACAGATTGATATAGTACTAGGCAAATGGACTAGTTTGTTACGTGCTACATTGTACAAAAACTGAGACCGAGTGTATAACAGGCGTAATTTCCATCATGTATTAAATACAAATCAAATAATTCCACTACTCTGTAGTCAAAACTGAGGCAATTACACTGATGAAAACATTACCACAAGATGAGAGTACATTTGGATGCACACTGACTCGCTTGAGTACAGTATGTGTGGTGACTGAGTTGTCTGTAGTAACAGCTGTATACAGTAGTATAGTAAAAAGCTTATCTACTTAAATTAAATGGAGTCGGCTAGACAGTGATCCTTGTGAATTAGTACATGAACAATGGCAAATGGCCAGGGATTGAGTCTCCATCAAGAAGACCATAAAAATAATATGCATTGTATTTTTTTGGGAAAAAAACTTTAAAACTTACTGAACATGTTATTAAATATAAATGATATAATGATATAAATAATAATATATAAATAATTAAATAATATAATGATCTCGATTGTTTAAATAATGTATAAATGTGTTGACTCCTATGTAAACAAGTGCTAAATAACTGTTAAATTGTAATTCATTTAAAACTGAACTGATTTATAACTTTTTCTATGCTAATGAATGAGTAAAACTATACAGTGTATCTCCTAATAGGTGACACCCCACCTGATGATGGCTGTGGGCACAGCTGTGATTGGCTCCCTCCAGTTTGGCTACAACACCGGTGTCATCAATGCTCCTCAAAATGTGAGTATAACGTGAATACAATCTACAATATGTTTTTCTCTGTTAAGTCTTATTAACTGAAGAAACAGTCCTATCCGACATCGCATGCGTGCTAACCCGAATCCCTGAGAGGGTTTAGCTCAAATTTGAAGTGACACGGAGCGGGTTAATAAGATTATACAGTGGTATGTTGGATTCTTAAAGGATAACGGGAGTTGAATGTTAGGCAGGATTAAGCATGTTGTATTTGGACCCCTGTCATTTGGATTGAATGGTAAGAATATAGGAACACCCAATATTAGTGTATATGCAGGTTGCTAGGGTGGTGGAACATTGCACTTCAGGCATGATACCACACAAAACAAGAATCTAGGAACTTTCGAAACCCCTCAATCGAGAGACCCGACTGCTTCCTGACATGAGATACAGTGAGCCTGTGGGATTTGAGCCAAACTTATATGAGGTTGAGAAATGCTGACCTATATACAGCGATGGCCAAAAATATTGGTATGCCAATTTGGCTCGGTATCTACTGTTCATGTTCCACCTCTGGATTTCCTGGGAGGGATGATAAGGTTCTATTGAGATACTCCAATAGACATGTTGGTGACCATCATTGGGCCGTCCTTTTGGAAGTATAGAGGTGTCTGTTGGTACATCTGACACATCGACACCCACAGTCTCAGGTCAGCAACTGACTTTCCGCAAAGTGGGGGAGGATTCTGGACAGACGTGGCAGACCTATACATGTGCTAACAGGGTGTTGAGAACATTTGGTACAGGCTCCACTCCGACAGACATTTAAGTCACACCTACGGGAGAGCTATTTTCACATGATGATGTTCTGGTAGCTTCATGAGCTGTGACCTTCACAGAAGAGTGTGAAGCATCCAGGATCAGGGGTGTATTCAGTCATTTAGGGGGGCCCAAAATGACCTTTCATCCAAGCAGGCTTTGTGACTTCATGCTCAATGACTAGGTCAGTTTAGTTGCATTTGATTGACTGCCGGGCGGCACGGCGGTCGAGTGGTTAGCGCGCAGACCTCACAACTAGGAGGACCAGGGTTCGATTCCACCATCTGTGTGGGTTCTCCCCGTGCATGCGTGGGTTTTCTCCGGTTACTCCGGTTTCCTCCCACATTCCAAAAACATGCTAGGTTAATTGGCTCCAAATTGTCCATAGGTATGAATGTGAGTGTGAATGGTTGTTTGTCTATATGTGATTGGCTAGCGACTAGTCCAGGGTGTACCCTGCCTCTCGCCCGAAGACAGCTGGGATAGGCTCCAGTTCCAGCACCCCCGCGACCCTCATGAGGAAAAGCGGTAGAAAATGAATGAATGAATGATTGACTGCCCTGAAAACAAAAGGATGCGCGTGAATGAGAATATAACACAATAACACAATCAATTGAGCTGTTTGTTAGCGGATTACATCAATCTGTTGTCAATCATTTTTAAATTCAGATCATTGAAAATTTCTACAATGAGACCTGGACCGAGAGGTTTACTGAGCACATCTCCCAGAGCACGTTAACAGCGCTGTGGTCACTTTCAGTGGCTATCTTCTCTGTGGGTGGAATGTTTGGTTCCTTCTCTGTAGGCCTTTTTGTTAACCGTTTTGGCAGGTAAGAATCTTCTGTTCCATCCTAGTCACCTTAAAGTCTTATTCGTAAATGTCAATTGGGGTATCAAATAATCCTAATCACTTGGATTATTCTGAAGGAGAAACTCCATGCTCATGGCCAACGTGTTGGCCCTTACCGCTGCTTTGTTTATGGGCTTCTCCAAGATGGCTGCTTCATTTGAGCTGCTCATCGTCGGACGCTTTGTAGTGGGTCTCTATTCTGGCCTGTCCACTGGCTTTGTGCCCATGTATGTGGAGGAGATCTCCCCGACATCACTCCGGGGAGCAATGGGCACGTTACATCAGCTGGGTGTCGTCATCGGCATCCTTTTGGCTCAGGTACATTTTGTATTCCACAAATAAACATCGGGAATTCTGCCCTCTAATTTAAGAATAATGTATCAGGTTACAAAACTTAGCATGTGTGCTAAAAAATGTCTTATGATGTGTAGGTTTTGGGGATAGAATCCATCATGGGGAACGCCTCACTCTGGCCCCTATTATTGGGGTTCACACTCCTGCCAGCCATTGTGCAATCTGCCCTCTTGCCCTTCTGTCCTGAGAGTCCGAGATACCTCCTCATCAACTGCAATGAGGAGAGCAAAGCCAACAGCGGTGAGACACACTGAAAATACATCAAAATCAATCAATATTTATATGTGATGCAAGTTGTGGGCATCACCTGTAAGTGTAATGGTCCAGCTGCTACGTTTGAGCCCAGCAATTCACTCTTAGTTTGCTATTTTACACAAAAAATAATGAATGGGCGGCACGGCGGTCTAGTTGTTAGCGCGCAGACCTCACAGCTAGGAGACCTGGGTTCAATTCCACCCTCGGCCATCTCTGTGTGGAGTTTGCGTGTTCTCCCCGTGCATGCGTGGGTTTTCTCCAGAGTACCCGGAGTTTCCTCCCACATTCCAAAAACATGCCACTCCAAATTGGTATGAATGTGAGTGTGAATGGTTGTTTGTCTATATGTGCCCTGTGATTGGCTGGCGACCAGTCCAGGGTGTACCCCGCCTCTCGCCTAAAGACAGCTGGGATAGGCTCCAGCACCCCACACGACCCTCATGAGGAAAAGCGGTAGAAAATGAATGAATGAATGAAAATAATGAATGATCCATTTGTTCATTGTGGGTTCGTATTACTCCAAAACATGCAAATGTATCAATTTTCACAATAAACCCAAATAAAGTTATGTTGAAACATTAAAAGGACATAACTGTTTTACAGGTTGATATCATATGCTTCCGTGTATGACTGCACTTCCTTGTTTTGCAGTTTTAGTGAAGTTGCGAGGAACCAATGATGTGAGCGAAGACATGATGGAGATGAAGGAAGAGAGTCAGCAGATGATGACGGAGAAGAAAGTGACCATAGCGGAGCTGCTACGCTCTCCTGTCTATCGCCAGCCCATTGTTGTGGCTGTAATGCTGCAACTGTCACAGCAGCTGTCTGGGATCAATGCCGTAAGTCAGGCAACATCTATTGTCATGTGACCAGAGTATGCTTTATGATGTGAGAGATGAAATGCCCCCCCACCCCCCTCAACAAAACAGAGTAGTGATTGTCGGACATACTGTACATTAGTGTATTTTATTCTAGTAAAATAAGACTTAGCTTTTCCTTACTTTATTGAAATCCTTGACACATTATTGACACTCAAGAGACTGTCTTAATGGGTAAGTTCCACTCCAGCAAGGCAGGTGCGGCTCCATCTGCTGGATCTGGTTGCATAGTGCACCACATGGCCCCAATGCAGTGGACTGTAACAGAGACAAGTGAAAATAAATTCATTCATTCATTTTCTACCGCCTTTTCCTCACGAGGGTTGCGGGGGTGCTGGAGCCTATCCCAGCTGTCTTTGGGCAAGAGGCGGGATACACCCTGGACTCGTCACCAGCCAATCACAGGGCACATATAGACAAACAACCATTCACACTCACATTCATACCTATGGACAATTTGGAGTGGCTAATTAACCTAGCATGTTTTTGGAATGTGGGAGGAAACCGGAGTACCCGGAGAAAACCCACGCATGCACGGGGAGAACATGCAAACTCCACACAGAGATGGCCAAGGGTGGAATTGAACCCTGGTCCCCTAGCTGTGAGGTCTGCGCGCTAACCACTCGACCGCCGTGCCGCCTTGAAAATAAATTGAGACCCATTTTTGTTATTGTCCGTTATGACACAGTTCTTCGTACAACAAGCTAGTATAAACAGCTATTACACACACAATGTATTGACCTACTAATAAAACACAGTCCATGTACAGTGAAGAAAATAAGTATTTGAACACCCTGCTATTTTGCTATTTCTCCCACTTAGAAATCATGGAGGGGTCTGAAATTTTCATCGTAGGTGCATGTCCACTGTGAGAGAGATAAACTAAAAAGAAAAATCCAGAAATCACAATGCATGATTTTTTAACAATTTATTTGTGTGATACAGCTGCTAATAAGTATTTGAACACCTGAGAAAATGAATGTTAATATTTGGTACAGTAGCCTTTGTTTGCTATTACAGAGGTCAAACATTTCCTGTAGTTTTTCACCAGGTTTGCACACACTGCAGGAGGGATCTTAGCCCACTCCTCCACACAGATCTTCTCTAGATCAGTCAGGTTTCTGGGCTGTCGCTGAGAAACACGGAGTTTGAGCTCCCTCCAAAGATTTTCGATTGGGTTCAGGTCTGGAGACTGGCTGGGCCATGCTAGAACCTTGATATGCTTCTTACGGAGCCACTCCTTGGTTTTCCTGGCTGTGTGCTTCGGGTCGTTGTCGTGTTGGAAGACCCAGCCACGACCCATCTTCAATGCTCTGACAGAGGGAAGGAGGTTGTTCCCCAAAATCTCACAATACACGGCCCCAGTCATCCTCT
Organism: Doryrhamphus excisus; assembly: GCF_037039965.1. Classification (NCBI taxonomy): domain Eukaryota; kingdom Metazoa; phylum Chordata; class Actinopteri; order Syngnathiformes; family Syngnathidae; genus Doryrhamphus; species Doryrhamphus excisus. The sequence goes on along the minus strand of NC_136371.1, from coordinate 6,967,293 downwards.
CTTTAATAGAGTGCACTCGTCCTGTCCCATGTGCAGAAAAACACCCCCAAAGCATGATGCTACCACCCCCATGCTTCACAGTAGGGATGGTGTTCTTCGGATTGTACTCTTCATTCTTCTTCCTCCAAACACGCTTATTGGAATTATGACCAAAAAGTTCTATTTTGGTCTCATCTGACCATAAAACTTTCTCCCATGACTCCTCTGTATCATCCAAATGGTCATATGCAAACTTAAGACGGGCCTTGACATGTGCTGGTTTAAGCAGGGGAACCTTTCGTGCCATGCATGATTTCACATCATGACGTCTTAGTGTATTACCTACAGTAACCTTGGAAACGGTGGTCCCAGCTCTTTTCAGGTCATTGACCAAGTCCTGTCGTGTAGTTCTGGGCTGATTCCTCACCCTTCTTAGAATCATTGAGACCCCACGAGGTGATATCTTGCATGGGGCTCCACTCCGATTGAGATTGACCGTCATGTTTAGCTTCTTCCATTTTCTAATGATAGCTCCAACAGTGGACCTTTTTTCACCAAGCTGCTTGGTAATTGCTCCGTAGCCCTTTCCAGCCTTGTGGAGGTGTACAATTTTGTCTCTGGTGTCTTTGGACAGCTCTTTGGTCTTCGCCATGTTACAAGTTAAAGTCTTACTGATTGTATGGGGTGGACAGGTGTCTTTATGCAGCTAACGACCTCAAACAGGTGCATCTGATTCAGGATGATACATGGAGTGCAGGTGGACTTCTAATGGGCAGACTAACAGGTCTTTCAGGGTCAGAATTCTAGATGATACACAGGTGTTCAAATACTTATTTGCAGCTGTATCACACAAATAAATTGTTAAAAAATCATGCATTGTGATTTCTGGATTTTTCTTTTTAGTTTATCTCTCTCACAGTGGACATGCACCTACGATGAAAATTTCAGACCCCTCCATGATTTCTAAGTGGGAGAAATAGCAAAATAGCAGGGTGTTCAAATACTTATTTTCTTCACTGTATATCCTGTTTTAGGTGTTCTACTATTCCACTGGAATTTTTGCAAGAGCGGGTGTTTCCCAGCCAGTCTATGCAACCATTGGAGCAGGAGTCGTAAACACAGCGTTCACGGTTGTTTCTGTAAGTGCCATCAAATGAAAGGAAACAAGTGTTGACTTTGAGGATGCTGGTAACTTTTTGTCTCCTTTGGACAGTTGTTTGTGGTGGAGCGTATGGGTAGAAGGCCGCTCCACCTGATTGGTTTGATGGGGATGGCCATATCTGCAGTTGCTCTAACTATTGCTATGGCGTTGTTGGTAAGTGTATGGAACATTTCTGTTCCATTGGCTGTTTTACGTTATTAACTCAATGAGTCATAGCAACAAATACTGTATATCAATATATATATATATCAAATATATATATATCAATGTGTTGCATCCCTCAGGATCAACACAGTTGGATGTCCTACGTGAGCATCGTGGCCATCCTGAGCTTCGTAGCCTTTTTTGAAATAGGCCCCGGACCCATTCCATGGTTCATTGTGGCAGAGCTCTTCAGTCAGGGGCCCCGACCTGCTGCCATTGCAGTTGCTGGCTTCTGCAACTGGTCTGCCAATTTCTTAATTGGCATGAGCTTCCAGTATGTTGAGGTAAGGCCAAAGTGATCTAAAAGGAGCACAATCGGCAGCGTGTGCTCTGATTAGAGTGAGCAGATACTACCATCTCATGGAACATTCATTTTTTTGTTGAGTTTGGCAGGCAAATCGATACCTCATTCGTATTGTAGCCTTACAAAATTTGATTTTCTCTCCCCACAGCAACTCTGCGGCCCCTATGTCTTCATCATCTTCACTGTTCTTCTGCTGGGCTTCTTTGTCTTCACTTACTTTAAAGTGCCCGAGACCAAAGGTCGCACCTTCGATGAGATTTCAGCAGGCTTCCGCCAGTCGGCTGGTCGGGCTGCTAACAAATACTCGGCCCCGGAAGAGTTCAACACACTCAGAGGGGATGATCCTGACCTTTGACAGCTGCGCTGAAAATTACCCTTGGGGTACACTTTTCAAAAATAACTTCATGAAGTTGATGGGCTCAGTTCCTACTGTGAATTTTTGTCTCGACTCAAGACTGATCCCTTTTTGGGTGCTAAAAATGAGCACGTCACACTCACAGGCCCTTTGTTTTTTGAAGCTGTTCGTGTGCTATATGAAGACATAAGACAAGGACCTAGAATGAGGTATTTCCCAGAAAGGAAGAATGAGGTGGTGCTCCGTAACGGAATTAAGCATCCACATAACACAGACAATTAAACAAACACATTTATTGTGATTTGGAGAATGGGCAACACAAATAAATACTTGGAAAATATTTGCTTACTTTGTTTTGTACTAAGTTCTCACCCGTGACGACACACTTAAGTATAGCTACCATTTAAAAATCCATCCTTTCAAAATGTGCACTTAAAATGCTTATCTCAGCAAATGTAAACTCGAGAAAAACTAAACAAAGCACAGGTTTTTGTTATCCAGTTGGATAAAAACAGGCCAAGGGCACAGGTGCAGTAACATGGAGGAAAGGTTGCTGAAATAAAAATAGTTCACTTTGTTTAAAGATGAAAGCTGTCTTCATTTCCCCACCTTATCTAAAATAGTAACAGTACAAGAAGATCAAATTCCAACAAAAATAGTCTGACAAACATTTTCTTGTAATAGCAGCATTTGCAAATAGTTTAAGGGGTGCTTTTTCCTGTCCTTCAATATTAAAAAAAAATTCATCAGACTATTCTGATTCAAGGAGTGCTGGCTCTGGAGAAGCATCCAGCTGTTCAAACATGTCGTCGATCACCTGCCAAAGGCAGTTCTCTAGTGGGAAATCGTTGTCTACTAGATTGACCAAAAAGTAGTTGTCGTGGATGTATTTGATGATCATTCGAGAAGGTGACTCGTCTTCATACAGTTTGGCCCACTGCTCAATCCACAAGGCAAATGCCTCATCCTGAAGGAGATCAAATCAAATCAACTTTATTTGTATAGCACTTTTCCTGCAAAGACATGCAACACAAAGTGCTTTACAGAATTAAAACAATTTCCACATTTAAAAGGAAAAAAACAAAGAAACAAAAGAAAGCCCCTCCTTACCACCCTCCATACTAGACCCACACACACAATCACACACAGTAGGCAGACATGGCATGGCACTGAGGATCAAGGAAACGCCACCTGGGAGGGGGCCGTCCACACTGGGAGGAGCTGCAGGCCGTGCCATCAGAGGACCAGCAGCCGGGCCCCCCGACTCCGACAGACGGGTGGACCCCCACATTAAAGGGAGGAACCCCCAGCCGGCCGGGTCGAAGGGACCCAAGGATGGCACCCCCTCAGCAGACCCGACACAGCCCCCAGTGTGGAGGACCCCCCCTGAGGAAACACTGGAGTTAAAAGCTGAAGACTAAGAGCATAAAATAGGACTAAAAAGATAAAAACATAACACTGGAGTTAAAAGCCGAAGACCAAGAGCAAAAAATAGGACTAAAAAGATAAAAACATAACACTGGAGTTAAAAGCCGAAGACCAAGAGCAAAAAATAGGACTAAAAAGATAAAAACAAAACACTGGAGTTAAAAGCTGAAGACCAACAGCAAAAACATAGGACTAAAAAGATAAAAACAAAACACTGGAGTTAAAAGCTGAAGATTAAGAGCATAAAATAGGACTAAAAAGATAAAAACATAACACTGGAGCTAAAAGCTGAAGACCAAGAGCAAAAACATAGGACTAAAAAGATAAAAACAAAACACTGGAGTTAAAAGCTGAAGATTAAGAGCATAAAATAGGACTAAAAAGATAAAAACATAACACTACAGTTAAAAGCCGAAGACCAAGAGCAAAAAAATAGGACTAAAAAGATAAAAACAAAACACTGGAGTTAAAAGCTGAAAACTAAGAGCATAAAAAAGGACTAAAAAGATAAAAACATAACACTGGAGTTAAAAGCCGAAGACCAAGAGCAAAAAAATAGGACTAAAAAGATAAAAACATAACACTGGAGTTAAAAGCTGAAGACCAAGAGCAAAAAAATAGGACTAAAAAGATAAAAACAAAACACTGGAGTTAAAAGCTGAAAACTAAGAGCATAAAAAAGGACTAAAAAGATAAAAACATAACACTGGAGTTAAAAGCCGAAGACCAAGAGCAAAAAAATAGGACTAAAAAGATAACAACAAAACACTGGAGTTAAAAGCTGAAGACCAAGAGCAAAAAAATAGGACTAAAAAGATAAAGACAAAACACTGGAGTTAAAAGCTGAAAACTAAGAGCATAAAAAAGGACTAAAAAGATAAAAACATAACACTGGAGTTAAAAGCCGAAGACCAAGAGCAAAAAAATAGGACTAAAAAGATAAAAACATAACACTGGAGTTAAAAGCTGAAGACCAAGAGCAAAAAAATAGGACTAAAAAGATAACAACAAAACACTGGAGTTAAAAGCTGAAGACTAAGAGCATAAAATAGGACTAAAAAGATAAAAACATAAGAAAAGTTTAAAAATATTAGCTAAAAGCCTGATTAAAAAGGTGCGTCTGTAATCTTTTTTTTTTTTAAATATCAACAGTCTCCGCAGTCCTGAGGCCATCCGGCAGGCTGTTCCACAGGTGGAGATATGCTTGAAGTGAGGAAAACATGGACCTGTGCATGTAAATCCAAATACATTTGCGTCTCATTCTTACCTTCCAGAACATAAAGCTGACCGGGTCCACTATGGTGGGCTGAACAATCTCCCTCCCTGGGAATATCCCCCATGTCACAGCATTAGGTTGCATATCAGGAGCGTTGGTGAGGTTATGGCCCTTTGAGGATATAATATTCATAGTTGGGTATTGACCAAAGCAAATCAGGTACGGCTATTAAAACTTGCTATTAAAACTTACGTGCACATTAACAATGTGGTAGTTGACACGTGGTTCATACTTTTTCAGAACTTTAAGAAGGGCGTTCACATTCTCACTGGACGTGAAGAACTCCAGATAAGCCTGTTGAGGCATACCAACATACGCATGACATCGCTGAGGATTACAGCAAACACAAAGTGGTCGTACTTTCTGAAAAACGTAGCCGCCGGGGGGTCCCCAGCCCACTATTGGGTCCGTGGAGGGTTTGGCGTTGATGTTGGGCTGGGAGTTGATGGTGAGGACGCCTCGTCTGTTCACCTTCTCCAGTTCATCCTTCAGTAGGTTGGTTTCTTGGGCCAGAGGCTCGTCATTCCACGGCAAACACATCACCTGCCACAAGTGGATTAGATTATCTAGTGCAGTGATTTTCAACCACTGTCAATTATCCAATATCACTTTTTATAATTAACATTTATTAATCATCATTTGCTTTCTCCGGGTACTCCGGTTTCCTCCCACATTCCAAAAACATGCTAGGTTAATTGGCGACTCCAAATTGTCCATAGGTAGGAATGTGAGTGTGAATGGTTGTTTGTCTATATGTGCCCTGTGATTGGCTGGCGACCAGTCCAGGGTGTACCCCGCCTCTCGCCCGAAGACAGCTGGGATAGGCTCCAGCACCCTCGTGAAGAAAAAGCGGTAGAAAATGAATGAATGAATCATCATTTGCAAATATTATGTCAATAGTATACATGGACCCAAATATTCCAATTGCATTTGGTTTATTTGCTCAAACGGAAAGAATTGAACAGGGATGGAATATTCCTTCAACCAATCCGATTGCGGTATCTTGTGCCCGCTCAAACGGAAAAAGTTGTCAGGGTGCGTTCTTCTTCGTGGTGTTTTTTTTCTTCTGTTGCTTATTGGCGGTTGGTAAGCAGCTTTCGTATGCATTACCGCCATTTGTGGAACAGAATCTAAACCCTTCTATACGCCATTCACAAGTGCGGTTTTATTAAAAAAGAAAATATATATCTATATAAAGCATGTCCTGAGTTTAATTATAAAATATTAGCAAGATTGGATTTGATCTTTTCCTGTTTAAATTTATCCCGGGTGCATTCTTTCAGCGCGTGCTCAGATATGACGTAACACCTTCTTCAGTTTTAAAAATGGAGGCCAGCAATCGGCACTGGACTAAGCAAAGTTTGTTTTTGATTCAAACTAAATTTTAAGACTGGACAAACAAAACTGGCAATACGGAGTTATTCCAACAAGTGAAAGAAAAACTTGGGGAAGCCGGTATCACGTGATGTTGATATTTACGTTTTACTGGGCATGCCCTATTGACTAGATTGGAATATATCATTGTTTCCCGAAAGGTCATTCGGAAAGAGACTTGTCATGTAAAAACATGGCTACTGTGGAGTGTCTGTGGTGTAAAGACTGGCAGAGCAATGTAATATTGGTCCGTGTGGCAACACCTACCTTGTTCCTCCGATAGACTTATTGATGCACGTGTGAGGTCGTGGTGACATTTTGTAACATTTTTGGTTAGTGGTGTGCCACAAGATTTTTCCAATGTAAAAAAACGTGCCGTGGCTCAAAAAAGGTTGAAAATCACTGATCTAGTGATCTGTGAGGAGTCGTTCATTGTAGCCCTTACTTTGGGATGATCCAGCAGGTTATCCAAAGCAGTTTGTTATTTTTCCCCTCAAATAATAATAGTAATAGTCTTCATAAAAGGGACTGACATTTCTACAGGAAACCCTACCTTGTGGCCATTGATGTTTGTCTGGGCAGTGATGTAGCAGGTGAAGACCTCATAGACACTTTGCTCATTCTTCAGCTCCTCGCCCCACATCTGCAGCAGAGCATCTTTGGATGACTTGCTCTTCAAGTAGAACAAGTAGTAGTCATTTAATTCACCAAAGGCCGGAGATGAGGAGTTACCCCTAGTGAGAGAATCGACAACAGCGGGATCTTGAATCCATTTCTTGTGGTAGCTTTAGTTTTTATAGCGTTGACAAAAACCTTACCATCTGCCATTAGGGAACTCGTCCCAATCCTGGGTTCTGTAGATGTAACTCTTGGGTCTGGATGCCCAGAAGATGGGCCGCACATCCTCGACCTTTCGCTTGGGATGTGCACTCACTGCCCATGGAAGGGGCCGTCTGCGAGGATAAGATTAATTAAAAGGATGAGGATAATTCTGACATATTCTCACCAAAATCACAGAAATGACTTACCTGGGGTCCTCTATCCACAGGCCGAGCTGTCTGAGGACTTCCATGGTGGCAACCTCTCTGTTCAGAGTGTAGAAATGCAAACCGGGCACTTTGCCGCTGTGCAGCAACACTTGGCACATCTCCACTGCTTGTTGTATTCCATAATTCCGAATGGCGGCGTCATTGTCTTTGATGGGCTCAATGACTTTCATGATCTCTTCTGGCACCTCCAGTTTTGACAACTTGACAAGCTGACGCAGAGACTGGTAACCCTGCAGAGGGGAACATTGAGTTGGGGTCGAGAACCACTTTTTCCTCAATGGAGCAGTGGTGCCTTACCTGGATAGGGAAGATCCCGGGAAGAATGGGACACGTGATCCCAAGAGCCCGACAATCATCTAGAAATTTCAGGTAAGTTTCTGCCCGGAAGAAGAGTTGCGTGATGACGAAGTTTGCTCCTGCATCCACCTTCTCCTTCAGGTGTCGCAGATCTTCCTCATAGCTTTCTGCCTCAGGGTGGCCAGTGGGATAGCCTGACACACACACACACACACACACATGCAAATCTTTTCAGAGATTAATTGAATTAATGTTTATTAGTATTACTCCTGCATGAGCTGAGTCCACACCTGCGACACATATGTCAAAGTAGTCATCAAACTCTGATCGGATGTGTTTAACAAGGTCGGTAGCGTAGTTGAAGCCCCCTTCTTCCTCCTCCCAATCCGTACCGACTGGGTCTGTGGATATTTTACAGCAACACATATGAGTTGGAATTTGTGGTCACAGCTAATAACACGTGTCCCTCGCCTACCTCCTCTGAGAGCCATGATGTTTTTTAGGCCCAGGTGCTTTGCTTTGGCTAAGTAGCCAGTGATCCTATCTGTGGTCTGGTTGCAGCAAGTGAGGTGGAGGATGCTCTCCAGACCGCAGTAGTTGACTGCAGTGCTGGCAATCATCATGGAGGACGTTTCCTTGTCTGAACCCGGGTCTCCAGCTGGATGCCAGGTAATGTCTATGAAGAGCGGCCCACCAGAACCCATACGGTCAAATCTGAAGACAAAAAAGGAACAAGTTTGACCTAATGGGAGATCATAACTGTTGAGAGCTGTTTAATCCCTATGTGAGACAAGAATAGACTTTGTTCCCTTTCTGTGCGTTATTCAGCAAAAATGGGAGTTTTACCTATGAAGCCCTCTGTAGCGGCTATTTGTCCTTCACAAAATAAACGTAACTTACACTATAATCAAGAGGCCACTGATGCACCAGGCAAAAGAGTCATTGTCCAAACAATCTTGTTCCGTTTCTTCTTATTTCCTTTTATTACCAAGCAAGTAAACAAACAAAAAAGGAACAAGGGCCTTCTCCTGTTGCCTCTCTTGCGCTGGCACAAAAACCATAGGCCCACCCCGGTGCATGCTGGTCTTGTGAGCACTGCCTACCCAAATATATTGCAAGTCGCCAGGGTGTTATCCAATGAAATGAAACCAACAAATTAACTACTAATTAACCCCAACAAAATATGATAGATAACAAATAAATACGCAGACCTCACAGCTAGGAGACCAGGGTTCAATTCCACCCTCGGCCATCTCTGTGTGGAGTTTGCATGTTCTCCCCGTGCATGCGTAGGTTTTCTCCGGGTACTCCGGTTTCCTCCCACATTCCAAAAACATGCTAGGTTAATTGGCGACTCCAAATTGTCCATAGGTATGAATGTGAGTGTGAATGGTTGTTTGTCTATATGTGCCCTGTGATTGGCTGGCGACCAGTCCAGGGTGCACCCCGCCTCTCGCCCAAAGACAGCTGGGATAGGCTCCAGCACCCCCGCGACCCTCGTGAGAAAATGCATGAATGAATGAATGAAACAAATAAATAACTAACAAGAAAATATTATCAAGTAATCCAAACAAAACAACAACAACAAAAAATAAATCAACCAATATTAGAAACCTAGGAACACACTAATAAATAGCTCCTACACCCTCTGAAAATCTACATGAAAATAAATGGGACTCGAGTACCTCGATATGAGATTGACAGCGCCATTAGCCGTCCTCGGAGGGAAGAATTCAAGGGAGAACCAGTGGTCCCCAGACTCCATCCTCCTCCTCATCTTGTCCCGCAGCCTGTCTGAACGATCAGCGTCCAGTACGGGTGTGGAACACCGAGAGCTTTCCTTGGAACTCTCCCCACCGCTGTTTCCTGCCCCGCTGGAATCACTCTTGCATGACTGCCAGCTGCCCTCACCTCGCTGAACCTGGTTGACCATGATGGAAAATGGATCTGACAGAACACAAAGGGAGAATTATTTCAAACAAATCCCAGCTTTAAATACATGTGGGCGATAGTACAAGACGATCCGATACCAAGTAAATGCAGGGCTAGTATCACAGATATTGCTACTTAGATGCAATATACTAAAATACTGGTGTGGTGCACAACAACTAACCAAAAGCAAACTCCATTATTGGCTCTAATTACTTTCTGCCTGAAGGCCCTCTTGTGTCCACAAACTTAGTAACAATATTTTATTTGAACAGCAAAACAGAAAGCACACACGTTTAGGAAAATAAACAGACAGCTCCAAAATATCGATCTCACCATTCTTCAGATACTACCTTTGTATCGACAATATCAATATATGGATCGATCCGCTCACCTCAAAGCGTTAACCCATCATCCTCAAACTAGGTCTTAACTAGGCGAGCATAACTTCGAAGTGCGATTGTTAAACACACGTCAACGTCAGTATTTTATGCGCAATCTGACAACATGTGAAAGTTGACTTTTATGTTGACTCTTAACAGAAAAGTACAAGTTAAAACTGCACACTCCGCCCATCCACGTACAACGGATACAATTAGCTATGTGTAGTGGATCAGCGCGATGAATACATTAAGTCCCTGAACAAGAAATGGCAAGGGTATGCTATTTATTATCAGCATTGTACGCCTTCACTTTAAAGTGTGCACCATTAATGTCTTCCTAGCGGGTGAACTATACAAGTTATCGCAGCTGTGCTAGCAGCTACTTGCAGCTAGCGAATATGACTACGGTAATGACTTCGGTATGAAAACTAAAACAAAAAGGCAACAAGATAAGTCCATGTATATACTAAGTCGCGTCAAAAGAAAATATAAGGTCTCACATTATTTCCAGTCGGCTGACTTTGTGTGTTGCCAGGCGTCCCAGATATTTGTGGGAGGGCAAAAGAGGTTACAGCGTGGTAGAGATGGAGGCACGCTTGTATTCAAATGCAATGCGGAGTCACGTCCATTGGGTGGCGCTGTATGTTTAAGGAGGGGCAGTGCATAAGGAGGTGTTGCCTTCAATAGAATCAGAACTTATGTTTTCACCGTTCAATAATGAATGAAATGAACTTCTGTTTCATCTCGCTTCGTTTTGTAAACCAAACCGACTTACCTATTAACTAAAATGATAACCACTGTCCTGTTTTTGGACATCATGCAAGAGATCTTTACTGGATTTGTAAAAAAAAATCAGTTTGATCAGCGTATATTCATTTGCCTTCTGCTTGATTTGATTGTTTTTGTGTTGAAAGCTCAAAGCATGGTTGACCCCTCCAAGATAAGAGCTGCTACAGAGTGGTCTTTCCAAATATTTTTAATCAATTAACGATTTTTTGGTGTGCTCTGCTAAATAGAGCAATTGTGTTTCAATACAAAAATGTAATGTCCTTACTGTCGACTTCAGCCATAACTTCTTTATAAAACTGAAAAAGTACAAAGTATTTCTTCAAGATCAGATTTGCCAGCGGGCTGTTGGTGTGGCGTATAACAATTTCAATAATAAATTTGATATTACTCATTTAAAAAAAACATTAAATTTACATTTGCAAATGTTTAAATATTTATTTTTCATGAAGCGTGACTATTACTAAACATATTTGTCAATGTGGGGCGTTTACTTAACCATACGTCTTACGTCACTTTGGAACACTGTTTACAAGTCGTGGGAAAAGTAAGAACTAGAACGTTTTACCTTGTGTTTTAGAACAACAGCGAATATCACCGATTTCAAATAAATAGTTTTGTTTTGTTGTTTGTTTATCGGCCATTTATAACATAGTTTTATTGTATATAATGGACTCTGGCACACATCTTTTCCCTATTATTTTGTTTTGTCTAACGGGCATTGAACGCAGCATGACACAACAACGAAGATGGCGTGTTGTGGGAACTGTTTCGGCTGCCGACGTTGTAGCGAAGAGGAGACACGCACGCCAGAGGAATTGGTAGGGAGCTGTTTAATTTGTTCACTACAACAAGTTTACGTGGGAATTTACGAGTGGAATATTTATTCGTTTTTGTATCGAATTGACTCAGAAGTCCTGGTTGGGATGCTCAAGCCCTGTGCTACTGTATTGTTAGCATCAATTGTAACTTATTCACAACCATATAACAAGAACCAATCTATTAACGTCACTGTTATTGTGTCAAGTGAGGATATTGCTTGTCTTAACCTCACACCACTTTTAAAGAAACACTCACCTCCTGCTGCATCATAGTGTGGATTTTGGAAAGCATGCATTTGCACTGATTATTGTGTGTGTGTATGTTTTATTATTATTAGTTGATGCTTATTTCAATAAATCGTTTACCTTATTCTGTCACAGACAATTCTTGGGGAAATCCGAGATGAAGAAGAAGAGATTCTGCCAAGGAAGGACTATGAGGTGAGATAATCATGAATAACGATGGAATGCTTTTATTATTCTGTGTTGAAAACATTGTAAGCCTTTTTTTCTTTGAATAGAGCCTGGATTATGACCGATGTATCAGTGAGCCCTATATGGAGCTCTTGGAGGGGATGGACAGCAAGGTAAGACAAGTTTTAGTGCAACCCGGGAGGGGCATTTGCAGCTTGTGGTTGGATTTTAGTGGCCTGTGACACATAATAAAGTGAAAAATTATAAAAACATTTGTCCCTTGAGATGTGTGTATATTTACATGTTAAGTGTGATGCATTTATGATGCATTGTAGTTGTCCACTACTGCAAACTATACCCGCTGCAATAAACACAACTCAGTCAAAACTGGAGATCATTATCTTTTAGAGGAGCTGTGTGAATCATGTCATGTCATTTTTGCTATTTGTTGTATTTTGAATAGAAAGTCAAAAAGTATGAAGCGCTACGATGGATGATGGTATTTGCTATTGGAGCATCAGTAGGATTGGTATGTGCTTCTGGAATTTTTTATGTATTTTTTTTGTCCTTTAAAGATACCGCTGGTTAATCTCAAATTCCTTTTATTTTTAGGTGGGCCTCTTTGTGGATTTCTTTGTCCGCTTCTTCACCAAGCTCAAGTTTTCTTTGGTGGGTTACTGTATCCTTTTGTAAGCCTACAATGGCTTTGCCGCATCATACGGCATGAAAAAGGGGCTTCGGTGACCAATGATATCCAGTTGTTCTGCTTTACTTTCCATCCTTCAGCTGTAGAGGAGTGCAGTGAGAAAGGTTGCCTCCCTCTTTCTCTACTGGAGCTTCTGGCTTTCAATATGACCTTTGTCTTTATTTCCAGTATGCTAGTCCTTATTGAGGTAAGACTTTTTCAGTTTTGACATTACCATTTCCAAAGGCTGTCACTTGAAAATGGTTAGAGATAAAGGCATACTGTAAATTACAAAAATCATCAGTATGACTCGGAGTTTATGATGCGAGTAGATGTACTCATCTAATTTAAATATTATGACATCACCAGACTCAGAATGTGTCAGATCCCTGTCTCCAGAATACCCAGTCATCAAAATGTCTGATGCACTTGTGATACTTTTGTCATCTCTCAAGCAAACCCAGCCATCATCAAAATGATTTACAGCAGGATCTTGAACACCACTGTTGCCTCAACCGTTACTCCCATTATTACTAAGATAGATACAAAGTATCTATCTATTATGCCTGTGAATATTGTCTTTCACACAGGTTATTGTATTTTCATATTATTTCTATCTATTAGCAGCATATTTTTTGCCAAGGTGTATCCCACGGATCGTAACACAAATGCTGCTATTTCTGTGTTGTTTTTTTTTTAACATTCTCGCTACCTTGTAAAACCACCACGGCTATGACTCAATTCTCAAATCGCTCCTATGAGTTACATTACAGTATTAACTGTGGGGGTGTGGGGTGTTTTTGTGTGTTGTTATTCAGCCTGTAGCTGCAGGTTCGGGGATTCCAGAAATTAAAAGTTACTTGAATGGAGTGAAGATTCCTGGAATCGTACGTTTGCGAACTTTTTTCTGCAAAGCCGTCGGTGTTTTGTTCAGCGTTGCTGGAGGTAAAGTATGTTGATGAAACTCAGGTCAATGTATGCTTCCTGTGTGTATCAATATGTGGGGTATGGTAAAAAAATGGGCTGTCGTGGAGTAAACATGAGCACATCTTATTATATGATATCATCTAAAACAGATGAAATTGTACAAGGATGTCAGAAAATGATAAAATGTGTATACGGTGTTATATTTACACCATAAACAAATCTATGAATGAACACACATGTTAAAACATTAAAATGTGTTTAGATTTTCCAAGTGTCAATATGACAGTGAATGTGTTTGTGTCCACTCAGGTCTTTTTGTGGGCAAAGAAGGTCCAATGATACACAGTGGCGCCATTTTGGGAGCTGGCCTTCCTCAGGTACACAGAAACACATGCCCACATCTGGTGGAAGCCATTTAATTTAAAGCAGGGCCTTTTCTCTCCTTTGCGATTGTTTTTCTACATCTTCTCCCACTTCAATTGTGAATGATGGCGAGCTTATGTGGACGGTTAGACTGTGGAGCCACCAACCATTTTTGAGGGTTGTTTTTATTTGGGTATAAGACGTGTTCTCCTTTCAGTTTCAGAGCATCACTTTTAAGAGAATCAAATTCAACTTTCCCTTCTTCCGAAGTGACAGGTATAGTTTGTTTCTCAATATTAAAATACCGTGTGTGGAGTGCTCCTAAAAGATCTTGTCCTGTTTTTTTTTAACCTCAAGGGACAAGCGAGACTTTGTGTCAGCTGGTGCTGCTGCTGGGGTCGCTGCTGCCTTCGGCGCTCCCATTGGGGGAACCCTCTTCAGCCTGGAGGAGGGTTCCTCTTTCTGGAACCAGGCCCTTACTTGGAAAGTGGTAAGTCTCTCTATTTGAATTTGAAAGGAATCACAATGAAATAATGCTATTATTTCACCAAAGACATGATTTATCTACAACAAAAACACATCTCCTGACCTCGCTGCTACTTTTTACATCTTGTGTTACAGCTCTTTTGCTCAATGTCAGCAACATTTACCCTCAACTTCTTCCGATCTGGTATAAACTTCAATAAATGGGGCTCCTTCCAGCTTCCTGGTTTGCTCAACTTTGGAGAATTTAAGGTAAATTAATTGCAAAATAATCTGATTAACATATATCAATTGTTTTTCTAGTATAATTTAAAATTGTGAGACTTTGCCAACACCCCACATTTGCCAAAAATCACCAGGCACCATACCACCGTTTTTTTTGTTAGTGTCCTGATGGAGATAAAAACTGCCACCTGTGGACTGCAGTCGACCTTGCCTTTTTTGTCTTAATGGGCATAGTGGGTGGACTGCTGGGGGCGCTCTTCAACTGCATGAACAAGAACCTCGCCAAGTACCGAATGAGACACATCCACCCCAAGGCCAAGTTTATCAGGTGATGATGTGACTCTTGCTGCAGGGTGCCGCTGACAGACGCACACACTGTCAAAGAAGTCTATCAGTGACATGTCTTGTTCTATTTCAGCATTTATGTCTTGTCTTTTTAGGGTTATAGAGAGTCTGCTAGTCGCCATGGTGACGTCAGCGGTCGTTTTTTCCGCTTCCATGTTGTTGGGTGAATGCAGAGACTTGTACTCCCCCACCGGTCATAACACCACAGTAAGCATAAGCAATTACATTGCAGAGTATAATCACCTTAATGTGAAGTATTTCGAATGCTCACTGCATTTCCAACCCCTCCCCATTTCAGCTTTCTGCGGGCCAGGATATCAACTCGACCATCCGCCAGTACTTCTGCAGCAATAAGACCTACAATGATATGGCTACACTATTCTTCAACCCACAGGAAGCTGCCATCCATCAGCTTTTCCACCAGGATGGTGAGATTGGAACAGATACACGTGGATTAAATTGTTTTCACTGAAATGTTATCAGTAGAGATGCACAATATTTATTTTTCAAACTAATACAGATACTGATAACTTTCTGCTTCTCAAGACAGATACGGAACTTATTTACCTGCTATTTACAGTGACACCTGAAAGTAGGAAACTCCATGGTGGATAAGAAAAACTGGACCTGTAGATTTGTCCTAGTCAAATATGACATTGCTACTATAACAACAACAAAAAACATTGTTTTAAGTTTCCCCATAAGGTACTGCTTCTGAGCAATGCATACCCTGGGGCGCTGCAATGACGTCAGCCTCCCTCTGGGCTCCAGGCGTTGCCGCACCATCCATCTATGTTGCTTGTCCCCCAATGAACTGCTCTTCTGGCAGTAATGCATTATGGGTAGATGTTAAAAATAGTTGCTTTTTGTTATTTTAAACTTGTATTGGTACATGTAATGTATCCTTGGTACCTTTTGAGTGTTAAGTTACTGTGTGATGAGTTTAATGTTTGTAAAATGACACTGTCATAGCTGGCGTTTCAGGTGGCTGGTAAAGAAGTCACTACCATGATTGTTTACAGTTGAGATCATTTATCGTTTATCTGAGCTATTTTTAATGTTATCATTTTTATCGGTATGACAATAATTATTGTGCACCACTACGTTATAGATTTTTTTTTCCTGTTTATGCTTGATCATAGTAATTTAATATTAACTGACTCTCAATGCTGCTTGCCTCCTGTCCCCACACTCAGGTACCTTCAGCCCTGTGACTCTCTCTGTGTTCTTCCTACTGTACTTCCTGGTGGCCTGTTGGACGTACGGTGTGTCAGTTCCCAGCGGGCTCTTCGTCCCTTCACTGCTCTGTGGGGCTGCTTTTGGACGTTTGGTTGCCAACATCCTTAAAGTGTAAAAGACAAAAACAATCATCTTAATCGTCTGCAGGTTTACATTCGGTATTGACAGGGCAACTTTACTGCTTCCTTTCTTGGGTCTATTTATTTCATGAATCCCTCTGATGAACCCTATACAGCTTTATTTGCATTTAACTTTGAATGTACTCTGCTTTGCGACCTCTCATTCTTATTCCAATGACTGGAGTGATACCGGTTCTAGCTGTGTGTCTATCCTTTGGCAGGAAACTGGGGATCGATATCTATGCTGGAACTTTTGCTCTGATTGGAGCTGCTGCATTCCTCGGAGGAGTGGTCCGGATGACCATCAGCTTGACTGTCATCCTCATTGAATCCACAAATGAAATCACATACGGACTCCCCATCATGATCACCCTCATGGTATGCTTTTTATGGTAATTGTTTTAAAATAAATTATTTCCCGTATCAAGCATCAAATCATTCCATTACTTGCCTTGTTTAACATTTGATCACCAGGTAGCAAAGTGGACAGGAGATCTCTTCAATAAGGGCATCTATGACGTTCACATTCAGCTGAGAGGAGTGCCGCTTCTAGAATGGGAGACTGAAGTTGAGATGGACAAGTACGTATGTTTTATTTCTGTACATTGGACCTACAAACAACTGTCTTCAAAAAACAATTCAGTACTTTCATACAGTCTACATGTAAAAGTGGTGTATCCATTTACACATTTTGACCATAATGGAGAAGTAGAAGCTCGGTTATTGAATTACAGAATCTCATTTGCAGAACCGAGGTCGTGGTTTTTACTGTAAAGTGCTCACATGTTGTGGGTTTATTACATGGAGCCATAAAATGTTTGTCTATCAACCTTCCGACAAGGTGTAGCAACTGATTACTGTACAATAACAATGCACACTATATCAAATGTATGGAAACCAAGGCAAAATTTTAGATTTTCCACTGTAACCAAAAACCGCGCTAATCGTGGTGTTTGGTATCTGAGGTTCCATTGCAATCATTCATTCATTCATTCATTTTCTGCTGCTTATCCTCATGAGGGTCGCGGGGGTGCTGGAGCCTATCCCAGCTGTCTTCGGGCGAAAGGCGGGGTACACCGTAGACTGGTCACCAGCCAATCACAGGGCACATATAGACAACCATTCACACTCACATTCAATTCGGAGTCGCCAATTAATTATTAACCTAGCATGTTGTTGGAATGTGGGAGGAAACCGGAGTACCCGGAGAAAACCCACACATGCACGGGGTGAAAATGCAAACTCCACACAGAGATGGCCGAGGGTGGAATTGAACCCTGGTCTCCTAGCTGTGAGGTCTACGCGCTAACCACTCGACCGCCGTGCCGCCTCCATTGCAATCAGTTTCAGAAAATGAACGATGTAATCAAGTTATTAACAACATGAATATGACGGTTCTTGTTTATTTTCCTCTTATCTCCAAAAGGTTGACAGCCAGCGACATAATGGAGCCCAACCTGACATACGTGTACCCCCACACCCGGGTCCAATCTCTAGTCAGCATCCTGCGTACCACCATTTATCACGCCTTCCCTGTGGTCACAGAAAATCGTCAGAACGAGCGGGACTTCATGAAGGGGAACATCCTAGTCAGCAACAACATCCACTTCAAGGTACTTCCTCTTCCAGATGATTATTAACTGAAAAAATGAGATTTTAAACATAACCCCTATTATTACTTGTATTATAACCCCTCAAAATTGTAATATTATGAAGTATCGAAGTAAGTCTAATCAGGGAAGCCCAGACTTCCCTCTCCTCCAGCTACTTTGTTCAGCTCCTCCCGGTGGATCCCAAAGCATTCCCAGGCCAGATGAGAGACATAGTTTCTCCAATGTGCCTCTTACCGGTCGGACGTGCCCTGAACACCTCCCCAGGGAGGCATCCAGGAGGAATCCTGACCTGAGCCACCTCCTCTGGCCTGGCCACTAGAAGCTCGCCATTGGCTCCAGAGAGAAGGCCTGGGGATGTTCTTTTGTTGCATTAAAGTCTAATGAGCCAGTCTTTTTGTCTGGGTCTTCTCCGAGGACCTGTTTGTCTTAGGAGACCTAACCAGGGGCATGAAAGCCCCCCCAAAAGCTTAGCTCCTAGGATCACTTGGACATGTAAACTTCTATACCACAATAAGGTGCTAGCTCATTAATAAATGTTGAATAACTGTTTAGGGTATTGAAAATAGACATTCATATGGCTGCATCCATTATTTGAAGTGTTTTCGTTTTGAAAAAACTCCAAAGAGCGAGGATCAACTGCAAAAGAAGTTCCTTCATGAACCCCCATCCTCATGCACGGTGAATTGTCATGTAGAAATCCAGCATTGTGTCACGTGCGAGTGAGCAACGACGACGTTGCCAGTCGATGAAGTCATATCCCTCCAGCGAGCTGAGGAACGTTTGTGACGAGCAGCGTGCTGTGGTGGAACCGGCCGAGGAAGGAGAAGATCTCTTACAACAGATGTTGGAGAGAAGGTAGCACACACACACACACACACATATAAGAACATCGTCTTACCTATGGAAATACAAATGACTTCAATTATCATATTGTTTCTGCATTGATATGCCATCTTTAGACATATGCCCTACCCCAACCTGTACCCTGACCAGTCTCCCAGTGAGGAGTGGACAATGGAGGAGCGTTTCAGACCACTCACCTTCCATGGCCTCATTCTGCGCTCTCAGCTGGTCAACCTGCTCACGAGAGGCGTCTGTTACGCTGAAAACCAGTCGGTCAGTAAAAACAGACACTTCAGTCTTCTGGATTATAACCAGTTTCTAATTAGAACACTTTGTGGCAAGACAGATTGGATCAGGACCGCAGCCGGTGTGACCCCCGGGGTTAGCGTTGCTCATGATCTTGAGTTCCACAAGTGGTTAGAAGCACTCTAGTTCACTTAAAGGAAGAGGGTGTATTATTAGACTGGCGGGTATTACTAGAGAGAACATTAACTGCAATCACGGTACAAATGCAAAAATGACACCACAACATGTAACTATGGGGTTGCTACATGCTACAACTCACATTAAACATGCTAATTTAACAACTCTTCCGACGGCTCGGGACCCCCTGTTTAGCAGCTGATCAAAATTTGAAGACCATAGCCTTAAAAAGTCCAAATCCATCTTCTATGTTCTGGTATCTTGCTAACAATGCAAGGGTAACATTCATTCATTCATTTTCTACCGCTTTTCCTCACAAGGGTCGGGGGGGGGGGGGTGCTGGAGCCTATCCCAGCTGTCTTGGGGCAAGAGGCGGGGTACACCCTGGACTGGTCGCCAGCCAATCACAGGGCACATATAGACAAACAACCATTCACACTCACATTCATACCTATGGACAATTTGGAGTCGCCAATTAACCTAGCATGTTTTTGGAATGTGGGAGGAGACCGGAGTACCCGGAGAAAACCCACACATGCACGGGGAGAACATGCAAACTCCACACAGAGATGGCCAAGGGTGAAATCGAACCCTGCGCGCTAACCACTCAACCGCCGTGCCGCCCGCAATGGTAACATGTTTGAAATAATCCTGTTCACAGAGTGCCACTCAGCCCAGATTGACATACGCAGAGATGACAGAAGATTACCCACGTTACCCTGATATCCACGACTTGGACCTCACCCAGCTCAGCCCCCGCATGATTGTGGTACGGTCCATCTCGGCAGCCACTGTTTTAAACAACATTTGTTAGATTCAACACTCACTGTTTTGACAGGATGTCACTCCTTACATGAACCCGAGTCCCTACACGGTGTCACCCAACACCCGCATCTCACAAGTGTTTAACCTGTTCAGAACAATGGGCCTGCGACATTTACCAGTGGTCAACGCAGTTGGAGAAGTGAGTGGGAGTGTTATTTAAACATATTTTGTTTCATATTTATGTCTGACCTTTTTTCATTCTTTTTCCATTCCAGATTGTGGGGATTATCACAAGACATAATTTAACCCACGAATTCCTTGTCGCCAAACTACGACAGCACTACGTCACGATTTAACCTGAGCTGACCATTCCATGTTATGTTCATTCTTGTATATTATTTTCTTTTTTTTTAACCCCAATGGTGTCTTATCGTTGACTAATTATTTGTACACGATACCTTTTGTATAACCTGTGCAATGTTTATTTTTATTTAATTATATTGCTCTGCAATATTAAATGTGTCAAAAATGATGCATTCATGATCCTGACACCTTATTTTGTCATATACACACTTGTCCCATAATAAGGTGTTTTAAAGTTGATTACTATTTATCTATTTATCTAAGTGCACAGAGCTTTATTTATAATTAGGATTTTTATACATGAGGATTTTTATTTTTTTATTTTAGAATTTTTATTTGCAATTGATGTTTCTTTTTCTTTTTGTATCTTTTTTTTCTTTCTTTTTTTTCCCTTGGTACTTTATTGAAAAATTTTACAAGCGCCGATCTACTGGATCAGCATTTAATGTCAAATTTTGTACCAATTTTGAAGTGTTGGAAGTTGTTTCCATAGTTACAATGGACTATGATCACCAGATTGTTGCGATGGGAGGGTGTGCACTTCACCTTAACGGTCTGCAGTGACATACTAAATGTAACTTGACATTGCATTGTCACCGTGCATCACTGTGTGTCGCTGCAACTCACATTAATATCTCCCTTCTGCTGCTTGTCATTTGAATTCACCCAACTGTAATGAATGGATGAATCACTGCCACGTTTCCCCTCATGAATAACGTCAAACGTCTCACTTTGTTTGGACTGGTTGGAATCAAGCATCTTATGATATTACCTTTTAGTCACGGTCTGTCCATCCAAGCGTTGTCGCCGTTTACGTCATTCTGGTTGATTATATTTTTAGATGACAGCACGGTGGTGCATGGGATTTGCACATATGCCTCACAGTCAGTAGGTGTGAATTTTACTTTGAATTGGAGACGGTTGAAGTTGAAGACACTTTTTCTCAAACAATGAACTATGGAAAATATGTTTTTATTAGTATTTTTTGTCTCGGACCACATGCAGTAACAGGGTGTTTTCATACAGCGTACAGTGCCATGATAAACAGAGATGCACACGTGGCATATGCACATTTTAAATACAGAATCTTATATTCAATTTGTCATCTTTGTTGATTATTGAGGAAATACTCCTGCACGTGTCCTACAGGAGTCAGCCTAGCCTGAAAAAAGACAGAGAAGAGATCACATACTGTATGTTCTCAATAGCAGTGTCTTATTTTTACAGTATACGTATAAGTTTTCTTCCTGTTTACAACATATTAGCCTCCAATATTCATTGTTTTGTTGATTAAATAACATGTGATATAATATAATAAAAAAACTATTCAGTGAGGAATGATGGGGAAATATTACAGGATTTAAAAAATAATAATTTTTCTGTTGAAGCAGTTAGAATATAAATTGGT
The DNA here is from genome assembly GCF_037039965.1 of Doryrhamphus excisus. Taxonomy (NCBI): domain Eukaryota; kingdom Metazoa; phylum Chordata; class Actinopteri; order Syngnathiformes; family Syngnathidae; genus Doryrhamphus; species Doryrhamphus excisus. The sequence goes on along the minus strand of NC_136371.1, from coordinate 6,945,731 downwards.
GCCACTGTGCCAAGCGCTCACCTCTGGCATTGTTGCAGCCCAAACCGCTTGCATTCCCAATGCGGTCCATCCTGGCACCAAAGCAGCCTGACGTCCGCTTCCTGGCAGTCAGCAGCAGATCCATTAGACGGTTCCTCTGACTCATAGCCCTGCTCTGGGCTTCGGAGAGTGGCTGGGCTCGGTCCGGTGTCACTGGTTCCTGGTCTCTGTCCTGCTCTGGGTTCCATGCTCGGTTGGTTTGGCTGCGCTCTGGTTCTTGGTTAGCCGTTGCATAGTCCGTGTCAGAGGTGTCTTCCTGGGCTACTTCGGAGAGAGTCTCCTCAAAGCGTTCTAGTAAAGACTGAGATGGAGAATGCATAGTGGCAAGCTTTACACAAGAGAAGATGTCCTCCTGCAGAGTCTTACCTTGAGCTGAGTCAAGTCATCAAGTGAAGAAGTTCTTCCCAAAATGTGACCTCTAACCAGCGTGTATTGACACAGCAGGGGCAGCAGGCCCCACAGGACCACAACCCTCATGTTATCCTTCAATTGCAAGTCACAAAGCCGGAATCATCTTATATAAGCACAGCAGGGCCGTCGATGGCTCATCCTCTTGCATATCGCCTCAAGTGCATTCTAACACTTCTGCATGATAAGGCTGCCGGTCAGATGTACTCTCAAGTGGTGCTCGGAGGTGGCTGCTGTGTGCATGTGTTTGTGTGAGGATACATTTTACATGTCTGTGTACCATCACCCTTCCCGGCAAACAGCGGCATGACCTCAGGAGCCATCTCAAAGCTGTGAGCTCAGACTTGGTGTTTAGTCACAAGAATGCTCACAGCATGCGGGCAAATACCCATAGTAGGAGAAAACAGTTCCTATCCAATGTGGCAACACTCTGCCACAGTTTTTCAAAGATACATGAATTAATAAACCATACCTATTATCAGTTGTACATACTTACTGCCTTTTTCCGGTATAAACATGGCTAAATGAAGTCATTCAAAGACGCTGTGATGCTATGTAGTACTCTACAGTGGTCAATAGGTGAGAAACACAAGCACCAGACTTGATTACCTGCTTTTATTGTAGGTTTGAATCACCTCACAACAGGCACACTAATCCCTAATAAAGATCCCTCGTAAAAACACAGAGCTTTTGTTGTGGTGGTATCCCACACAAAACTAAAAATTCAGCTATAAAACCCTGATATCCCTTCCTGTTTGTGGCACCAGAACACATGGGTGGGCAAACAACGGCCCCCAAGCCACATGAGAACTATTTCCAAATATTTTTTTCAAATCTTTAACATGGAAAGTGTAGCTGGCAACATGACTTGCAGTGCTATTGTGGCACGTTTGAGTCCTCAAAGTAGTCGGATGCGATCTCTAGTGTGTACAAAAAAAGCCTTCCAAACAACACGACCTACTGCACCATGTGGTCATACCCCTTCATTCATTCATTTTCTACCGCATGTCCTCACAAGGGCCGAGGGGGTGCTGGAGCCTATCCCAGCTGTCTTCGGGCGAGAGGCGGGGTACACCCTGGACTGGTCACCAGCCAATCACAGGGCACATATAGACAAACAACCATTCACACTCACATTCATACCTATGGACAATTTGGAGTCACCAATTAACCTAGCATGTTTTTTGGAATGTGGGAGACAAAAAACACACCCATATGTTCCTGCCGCAAGGCATGCTGGGTAACTTGTTGATTTTTACTCATTCATTCATTTTCTACCGCTTTTTCCTCACGAGGGTTGCAGGGGGTGCTGGAGCCTATCCCAGCTGTCTTCAGGCAAGAGGCGGGGTACACCCTGGACTGGTCGCCAGCCAATCACAGGGCACATATAGACAAACAACCATTCACACTCACATTCATACCTATGGACAATTTGGAGTCACCAATTAACCTAGCATGTTTTTTGGAATGTGGGAGACAAAAAACACACCCATATGTTCCTGCCGCAAGGCATGCTGGGTAACTTGTTGATTTTTACTCATTCATTCATTTTCTACCGCTTTTTCCTCACGAGAGTCGCAGGGGGTGCTGGAGCCTATCCCAGCTGTCTTCGGGCAAGAGGCGGGGTACACCCTGGACTGGTCGCCAGCCAATCACAGGGCACATATAGACAAACAACCATTCACACTCACATTCATACCTATGGACAATTTGGAGTCACCAATTAACCGAGCATGTTTATTTGGAATGTGGGAGACAAAAAACACACCCATATGTTCCTGCCGCAAGGCATGCTGGGTAGCTTCTTGATTTTTACTAGTTTGCAAAATATATCGAGGAAGTCGTCAGAGAAGTAAACAAGGATTACTTCTCTATCCAATGTTGATATCCAATGTAAGCCTTTGTGAAATACTGATTCAAAAGTGTGCTATCCGTGGTGCTGAAGTTGATTATTTCGGTTTTAACTTAAACACACAACAATGGAAAATGGCTACAGGAAGATGCAGAAATAAAACATGTGGGTCTTAAGCCGCATTTAGGTAACAATGTGTACACTTTTGTGGCACTTTAACATCTTGTCTGTACTGGTGCTCATTTTTGATAACAAATATACAAAAATAATCTATTGACAAATGTAATATATATAAATATGAGGATGGGATAATGTTCCTGTTGCAGTCAGCTTTTTCTTTGACACAAATTGCTCATTTGATTGACTCAATGATTATGATTAACACTGTTGCATGTTACTCTAAGGTGAGGTAAATACATATGACATATATGACACATATGACATATATTTATGAAGTCTGGTATAAAAAAATAATGTAGCTTTTTTGCTGTTGTAAACATTTATTAAATTACTTTGGGGAAAAAAGCAAGCATGATGGTGTACAGATGTTTAAATAAATATATTCATAAGGCACAAACAAACAATTTTAATAAATATTAGCCAATAAATATCAAATGAATAGAAAATATCTTTTGGTAGAGACATTGCAGTTGCCCAAGGTTATATCATAGATGGTAAGACTTCATCTTGATTTTGAATCTGCAAGAAAAGAGAATGATAAATGTGATAAATACAGCAAATTAGGCAGATTTGAAATTTATATCAAATATACCCCCAGACTTACTGTTTTTGCCAACACTGTTGCAGCCCAGAGAGCTCATGGAACCTACTCGGTCCATACGGCGACCAAAGCAACTAGAATATTTTCTGGAGGTGTCGCTCCGGATGCTCTTCAGGTTTTTAGCTGAGAGGAACTCCCTGACTGAAGGTTCATCCAAAGCATCCAGCGGCAGCTGTGCATTGGCGTTTGTGTTCAGGTTGTCAACAGGGTTCCTCTGCTCCATCTTGGTCTGCATTGGAAGTGACTCCTCTAATTTGTGAAGGAGCACCTACACACACATAATGAGGTACAGTATGTTAGCTTTTAGAGAAGAATTAGCCAGATTTTTAGACCTACCTCTAAGATGTCCATGTCACTGGTGGTCAAACTCGTGCTGACTGGATATGCATTAGGTAGTTGAAGGTGCAAGATGAGAAGAAAGCTGCAGGCGATGATAGAAGAGAGCATCTTTTCTTATATCTAGAAGTTCTTTCAGAGGTGACCTTTTTTTTGGTTTCTTTGCTGAACAGCTTGTGGATTCTTATGAAGCCCATAAGACCAACCTCTAGTCTTTTATACACGAGCTCCATCCATGAAGGTATGCCAGGAATTGGACTGGCATTCCTGACACCTGGTCCTGATAACCCAAGCTGTCGGAAACGACTCCTTTTAAAGGGTTGTCTCTCAGAAGTGGGGCATTCATATGACATAGCGGCATCCATGCACTAGCAGAAACATACCAACACCACCTAACACGGGACCTCCTTGTCACAGGCCAACGGGAAGTAGTAAACCACCGCCCATTATGTGGGTGTGATGTTGCTAAATTAAGGAGTGTGTGTGTGAGAGACTGTTGATGGTTGCCTTCATAAGGACAAACTGGATCCAGACTACCAGTCTGCTAGATGGTTCTTCAGACATCCTATTGGCTTTTATGACACTTCCAAAAATGACCTGAGACCTTCACGTGGCAGGAAGCAGCACAAAACCTGCCATATGTACTTCTCAGTTATTATGTATACTTTTATCATCATCATTGCATTATTCATTCATTCATTCATTTTCTACCGTTTATCCTCACGAGGGTCGCGATTGGGTGCTGGAGTCTATCCCAGCTGTCTTCGGGCGAGAGGCAGGGTACACCTTGGGCTGGTTGCCAGCCAATCACAGGGCACATATAGACAAACAACCATTCACACTCACATTCATACCTATGGACAATTTGGAGTGGCCAATTAACCTAGCATGTTTGTTCAAGAAAAATTGGTAATTTTATGAGGAAAAAATCTGAATATTCCAAGGAGAATTTACATTGACAACTAACTACAAGACAAAAAGCAACTTTATTCCTGGAATTTTTTTTCTAAAAATAAATAAATTTTTTTAAATCTCGAGAATTTTGCACTTTTTCACCTGATTTCACAATTTTTGTCCTACCTTTCACCCTGGACCGGTCGCCAGCCAATCACAGGGCACGTATAGACAAACAACCATTCACACTCACATTCATATCTATGGACAATTTGGAGTCGCCAATTAACCTAGCATGTTTTTGGAATGTGGGAGGAAACCGGAGTACCCGGAGAAAACCCACGCATGCACGGGGAGAACATGCAAACTCCACACAGAGATGGCCAAGGGTGGAATTGAACCCTGGTCTATCATTGCATTATTTTATTATCATTATTGTTGGTGTGGGAGACATCCTATGTTTCTATTGTCATAGTGTCCTTTTACACTAAGCTCATGACCGTAGGTGAGGGTGGGTAAACGGACAGCACCCTAGAATAGACTCTCCCAGGGAGGTTGAGGAGTGTGATCCCCCTATAGTTGGAACACACTATGAAAAGGGGAACCACCACCCGGGTATACATAATATCATAAAGTAATAGATATAATTCAATATATATAGAATTTTTGTATATATTAATATAAATAAGGCTGCACGGCGGACAAGTGGTTAGCGCGCAGACCTCACAGCTAGGAGACCCGAGTTCAATCCCACCCTCGGCCATCTCTGTGTGGAGTTTGCATGTTCTCCCCGTGCATGTGTGGGTTTTCTCCGGGTACTCCGGTTTCCTCCCACATTCCAAAAACATGCTAGGTTAATTGGTGACTCCAAATTGTCCATAGGTATGAATGTGAGTGTGAATGGTTGTTTGTCTATATGTGCCCTGTGATTGGCTGGCGACCAGTCCAGGGTGTCCCCTGCCTCTCGCCCGAAGACCACGACCCTCGTGAGGATAAGCGGTAGAAAATGAATGAATGAATGAATATAAATAATTACCTCCATGTACGTATGTACAGTATATATTAATGTTATTACTTAGATTTGATATACACTAATCTAGTAATTTTAGAGATAAAATAAACATAAATAAATGAATAATATATATGTTGTTCTGTGAATCTTCTCTAGTATGCTCATACAGGAAGTTTAATAGTAGGCATACAGACATAAATACATGACATAAATAAACCAACCACAGATCACTTGTATGCAAATTCCTTTACTACAATATGATATAATACAAGGCAACTGTATTGTTAACAACAAAAATCAATGCAAAAATAATAAATAGCCTACTATCACAATAAGGTATGAAACGGGAGGCTGTACAGTGGTGTGTAGAAACAAAAATAGAGATGTTTTTTTTTTTACGTTGCCGATGGATCTGGATGGCGTATGCCTGGCAAACAGAAAAAAAGATACATTTCTATTATTGCATCATTGCTACTGGTCCCCTATGTGTACTGTAGTAGGCAATATTTTAAGTGTATAGTACAATTAGAACTACTATATTAATCATTTAATTATTTGTAATGTATACAGAATGATGAAATTATTATTATGAATATAATATATGAACATGAAGCTACCGGTACATGACATACATCATTATGTGATTAACCACAAAGCATCGCATCTCTCCGGGGGTTCTTACCCTCAGCATCCCAGTCCGCTGAAAGATCCGATCCTATCCAAGCGGACCCCAAAGCAGCTCCTCAGCCCGGCTTTCTTGTATCGGCTCCAAGAGCGTTTTGAGGTCCGGAACAGGTCTTTGAAAAGACGAGAAATTGTGTCTGTTTTAGCCTCCAGTGCAGAATTACTGGGATCTGAGGAGTCCAAAGGATGCCAGTCTGAATCCCTGTGCTCCGACTTCACTGCGGTGCCTCCTCTGTCTTGCATCTCCTCTGAGGAGTGATGAGATACGTGATTAATCTCTTCTAAAATCTGCTTCACACTCTGGCGGGAAAGGAATTGGAAACATGTTTACAGAGTATCTGCAGTGCAAATGGATGAAAAGCAAAAAGGGAATTGAACTTACCAGTAAATCAGACATGGGTTTGCTTCGAACATAATTCAGCAGTAAAAGCAGATTGAAGCAGCAAAGAGACAAAGTTAGGTTCATTTTCTTTTTTCTTTGTGCTGGAGTACGACTCAGCCTGACTTTCCCTTTGTTGCTTTGGTTCTCAGCATAGCCAGGTGAAGCTTTTATAGTGAGACCTGAGGACGTCACCGGGCCTGGAAAATTAGCGTGCCGTGACTAATGTTGTCACATGTGGGAGTACAAGCACGATTGAGTATGAATATGAGGGCTGGGACACAACTGAGTTTGGACTATTAGGACAGGAATACATTTGTGCATTCCCAGATTATTTTACTGCCATAAATCCAATGAAAAGCAACAGAAGAAGAAGCATGAATGGGAACTTGGAGAAAGAAGTTTTGGTAGCCTTGCCTGTTGTGGTTCAGATGTAGACACCACCTCCAGCACTTCAAAGTGCCCAAACATCTCCTGGATCAGTGATTCCCCAAAGGAATATTTCTAAAATGGCTTTAAAATATTTAATATACAAATATTTTACTTTATTTATTTTTTATTGCTTAGGTGATACAGTGCATGTAACGCAGGGGGTCTCAAACACGCGGCCCAAGTTTGAGGCCCCCGCCTTAATATGAAAGTTTAATGTTAGTGCGACCCGCGCAAGTTTGATATGGAGGCTGTATGGTATCATGTACCCAGAAAAAATTATTACGTTTGATTAATGTTCATGTTAAAGGTTAAATAACTGTTAATAGTTATCCTCCCTATCCGTGTGGAAGTGGTAAGTTTTTGGCTATTTAAGTTTAAAGGAAATAACTTGAAGGCTACCGTTTAGGTCGCTAGATGTCTAGTTTGCGAGTTAGCATGTGTCTCAAGACCCTGAAGTTGTGCAATATGTTGTAAATAAAAAGAGTATAAATGTGACTATAGTCGTGTTTTGTCATGTCTACAGGGCTCTAATAATGCTTTGTTCATTTTAATCTGAAAAAAATAATTTCTTAAGTTTTTTTCTCAAGTTTTTATTATTTGCCGTTTTATTATTATTATTATATTTATTTATTACTGATTGATTGATTTTCTTTATTCTTGATTTGTTTATTTATTTTTCATCTCATTTTGTGAAGAAAAATAAAAAGTAAGATATTTGAGAACAGTGGAATGTTTTATCAGAGCTTTTTTGTAGAAAATTGGAACCAAAGCAAAGTTTTTTTTATTTTTTTGTTTTTAATAAATGCGTTTTGTTTTTTTTTTTGGGAAAACCAGTCTCACCCAAACCCGAGCTCCAGTGGCCCCCAAGTAAATTGAGTTTGAGACCCCTGATGTCACGTCTAAGTAAGGGGTCAGCACAGCCGAATAGGTGCAGATTCTGGAAGAAATGGAAAGCTTTCTGTACTGGTTATTATGTGTAGTTGCTCTATCGGAGTCTGAAAAATGAGCATTAACTGGTTGCCTTTAAACTTTATTAGTGGCGGTGGTTCCGTTCCAAAACTGCACACACATTTCTCTGTCGTTTTTGTCACAAAAGCAACGCAACAATTCACGGCTAGACCGTCACGGTTAGCATATGCATTCACAAAAAGGTTGTTTTTTTGCACATTGGCTGTGTTCTGTGTATCAAGAGGGCTGAATTATTGTAAAGCATCCATGTTGTTTCTTTTAATGCATTCATTGGCTTGGCTTCTTTAGCGCTTGTTTGTGTCTTAGTCAGTTTAGTCAGTTTGCTTAGTACTGTCTGATTGGATCGGAGAGAATGTTATTGCTGTCTACTGTACTTTAATATACTATGCTTCTTGGTAAATATATTGAAAAAAATGGTGCAGTTGATCACTAATCAAAGCAACTAAAGAAGTTTCACCGCTGTATCTGTTGTATTTACGTCCTACATGGACCATCACATCCAGCTGTGAGCCTCAAAGGCTAATTGGAAGAGTGTGTGTGTGCCTTTTTGTGCTTCTTTTAAGTGTTTGACTCACGCCTCCGACTCAACCTCCGTTCACGCAGACTCGTACTAAATGATGAGCGATTAGCCCTGAACCCTGTGAGCCTGAACTGGCTTGTGGAGGTGGATGTCTGCTAATTGACATTTCCCCAGCCGCTCCACTGGAGGGCCATTATGGTAAATTGACTCGGGGCCTCATGGCAGCACTTCCTGCTTCTCATGTTTTTTTATGGGAGAAATCACTCACATTGACATCAAAGTATCAACAATGTTTTTCATGAGCTGGAACCCAAAGTTCTGTCTCAAATTTTGTTCACAAATCTGTCCAAATATGTTAGTGAGCATTCATCATAAGTGTGGCAAATCAAATCAAATTCCTGATGGACTGCATGATTATTGCCTTAGGCTGGCTACAATAAAAGGCCGTTACAAAATGTGTCATTTAACTGTATATTGGGGGGTGTTACGAAAGGGTCTGAAACCCAGCCAGTACCGTCTATGAACAGACACCATTCATTTCCAGACCTGACCCCTACATTTGATAACAAAAAAAAAACCATTAGTTATACTGACTGACATTTAAACCTCTTAACTGTCACTATGATGAAATATGCGCCATTGTCCCTCACACCATTAAAAGCTTTAATTAGTGCTTTAGTGCCTCGTCAATTAAACAATTGCTTGTTGAAGTCTGAAGGGAGTGGGATTCAGGAAATTAAATGTCACAAATACGTCAGTAGTGTTACTAGTGTTACTCCCCCCCCCCCCCCCACCGGGCGTGAATGGTGATTTACTTTTGTGAATGGGTCTCCACATTCATAAAAAGAGTGCAGCCATCAAGTCGGACTGTTCACCAAAGTTACAGCACCAAAATGTTCGTATCGGTCTGATACCAAGTAAATACGTCCAGGACAGTTTGCAAATAATAACACTGATATACTGATACTTTTTATGTGAATATGTGGTCTAGTGGTTAGCGCACAGACCTCACAGCTAGGAGACCAGGGTTCAATTCCACCCTCGGCCATCTCTGTGTGGAGTTTGTGTTCTCCCCGTGCATGCGTGGGTTTTCTCCGGGTACTCCGGTTTCCTCCCACATTCCAAAAACATGCTAGGTTAATTGGTGACTCCAAATTGTCCATAGGTATGAATGACTATGTCTCACAGATGTCCTTGGAACATCTTGGTGTCCCCCGGTGGAGCTGGAGGAGGTGACCGGGGACCAGGAAGTCTGGGATAAGCTTATTCCTATAAGATACTTGCTAACTTAAACTTAGTGTAAAAGGACACCATGACAATAGAAACATGGGATGTATCCCACACCAACAATAATGATAATAAAAAAATGCAATGATTAGACCAGGGTTCAATTCCACCCTCGGCCATCTCTGTGTGGAGTTTGCATGTTCTCCCCCGTGCATGTTTTCTCCGGGTACTCCGGTTTCCTCCCACATTCCAAAAACATGCTAGGTTAATTGCCGACTCCAAATTGTCCATAGGTATGAATGTGAGTGTGAATGGTTGTTTGTCTATATGTGCCCTGTGATTGGCTGGCGACCAGTCCAGGGTGTACCCCGCCTCTCGCCCAAAGACAGCTGGGATAGGCTCCAGCACCCCTTGTGAGGTAGAAAATAAAAAAAATGAATGAATGAATGTTCCATCATCATGAAATGACTTCAGAAAACAAAACATGTTATCATTCATTCCCAAGGTTCTCAGAAAAGTACCAGGGAAACCAAAATGTGCAAAAACAAGAGGCAAGTGGCAATTGACTGGTGCCACACTTGTGCAAAGTTTCATAGAAATCTCTCATGTGGTTTTCGCATAACCAAAACAATGGCAGTTCAAAACAGTACCTCTCCCTCTTGATTATCTAATAAGCTGAGTAAGGTATGGAATTTCTAATCTAGCTACGCAGGCTATCATGCAGGAACTACATTCAAGAAGCAAGCAGTGCAGTGAATCAATGCATCTACTAAGCAGGACGGTCAACAAAGATGAGGCTCTCACTTACTTATGGTTGCTAAATGATGGCATGACAAGCTGACAAGCTTGACGCCAAGAGAGGTGTCATTTCCACTTCCTGGTAATCACTGACAACATTGCTAAATATAGCAACGGGGCAATTGCCTTTATAAACATTGAGTCAGATCAAGTCGGCTTATTGGTAGATACTCGACAGTTGCATGAATTGAGATGATTGTGGGCAAATGTGAAGTGTTAAATAACACATGGATGAATCAGGGCTCAGATACGCATAACACATGTATTGTGCTCAATAATCTTGTCTTAAAGAATATAATAAAAGTTGATGCAAGATGCAAATTCTACGCCATTCACCAGGCCTCTTATCTATTCTTGTCATAGACTGATCCCATGCTCCGTGCTCCCATGCCATTACATCATTCCCTTTGGCCACTGGAAAGACCAGCATATACATGTGACCCTTCCAATGGCACCTTTAAACAGATAAGGCTATTTTCACCCAACAGGGATGTTGTCGCATATATTTAGCGTTAGCTAATGGTATTTTTAACTTGTTTCACCTAAATAAACTCTTATTAAAAACTAGCTGTTCAGCTTCTTATTTACTCATTTTTTTATGTGTGTTAATCATAATGGGGCTGAAAAAACTTAAATACTCTATGAATAGATAGTATACTATGATGAATAGATGGTGGCCAAAAAATGCTCAGTAGAGGACACTTTCCCCATAGGATGAGAGATTTTCGGACATTATTATAAACAAATGTTAGGTGATGGGGGAGTCCTGTCGTAACATTCATTCATTCATTTTCTACCGCTTTTTCCTCACGAGGGTCGCGGGGGGTGCTGGAGCCTATCCCAGCTGTCTTCGGGCGAGAGGCGGGGTACACCCTGGACTGGTCGCCAGACAAACAACCATTCACACTCACATTCATACCTATTGACAATTTGGAGTGGTCAATTAACCTAGCATGTTTTTGGGAGGAAACCGGAGAAAACCCACGCATGCACGGGGAGAACATGCAAACTCCACACAGAGATGTCCGAGGGTGGAATTGAACCCTGGTCTCCTAGCTGTGAGGTCTGCGCGCTAACCATTAGACCGCTGTGCCACCCCCTGTCGTAACATTTCCCACCCAAATTGGTCATTAGCAAGCAGTTTAGGCCAATGACCTATTTTGTAGAAAGGGTCACCAGCTACCCCCAATTGGGATCACCCTCAGCGACCTAAACAGGGAGACTCCACACCTAAAAATTTACAACTGAAGAAGGTGAAACGTCTTCAACAAAGCAGTTGTTGGGAATTTCTGGGAATCTACACAGGAAATAGCAAAAGTAGATGTTTTTGCTGATCTCTGCTATCCTCCTCTGTTATAGACACCTCAGTTCCTGGTCCTGGACAGACACACCTGCAGTCACTCTAGTTAATCACCACGGCTCTTCGGTTCAGCTTCTGTTGTTTTCCATTTGCCAGTTTGTTGCCGACCTTTCATGCCTTAATGCAACCTCCATCAACAGTTTGGAACTTGAATAATTTTGCTAAGCCTATTTCTAAGCTCTCTTTGTTTTATTCTCTCGGCACCTCACCTAGACAACAAGTATCCATTTGTGCAACTCAAAGCGCCATCAGCATAATTCAGTTACAGTCGCTCCAGTGAAAACATACATTATTGCCAATCATCTACTAAAAAAACATGTTCATCCATTACTCAAGGTTGTCAGCACTTGTTCTATTGTTCTGACACTTGTTCTATTAAAAGCAAAGTAATGGCTCTTCATGACAGAGTCTTTGTGCGCTGAAGCGGCATGATGTGGAGATACGGGTTATAAACATGTTTTGCCTGTTTAGATATACACTGTTTCCACAATAGAGTACAAGAGAGCACAGAACAGCAATTGGATGGCAACAATTCATTTTAAGGTCTTTCATGTTCTTTTTACTTTCTTTCATATTTTCCACAATAAGTCAAACTGTGTGTGAAAATAGTACTGAAATGCTCTTTAGGCAACAGACCAAGCCTTCAAGACACAGTTAAGAGGGTCATTAAAAGATCTTTAGCAACATGGCCACCTGCTGGGTTCAGATGTTGTTCAAAGGCATGACCTCAGGCTGCGAAGACCCCCACCATTCACTTCAGAATTATAATAGCATGGACAAAATACTAGAAACCTCTCTCGATATGTTTGTTTTGCACCATTGAAAATGAAAGTGAAATTTAGAAATACAAATATTTTTTGGGGAATATCCTATTCTGATTGAAATCTGGTACCAAAGATGGCTGCACGGTGGATGAGTGGTTATCATGCAGGCCTCACAGCTAGGACACCCTAGTTCGAGTCCACTCTTGGCCATCTCTGTGTGGAGAAGCTCGCCAGCTAGCTTAAATGGCAACTCGTGGAATACCCATAGGTATAACTGTGAGTGTGAATGGTTGTTTGTCTGTATGTGCCCTGTGATTGGCCGGCGACCAGTCCAGGGTGTACCCCGCCTATCGTTCAAAGACAGCTGGGATAGGCTCCAGCACCCCTGCGACCTTCGTGAGGAAAAGCGGTAGAAAATGAATAAATGAATGAATGAATGTGAGTGTGAATGGTTGTTTGTCTATATGTGCCCTGTGATTGGCTGGCGACCAGTCCAGGGTGTACCCCACCTATCGTTCAAAGACAGCTGGGATAGGCTCCAGCACCCCCGCGACCCATAAGCGGTAGAAAATGAATGAATGAATGGTAAAAACAAAGATGATTGACAATAATAATACAGTAATCCCTCATTTATTGCGGCTAATTGTTCCCAGACCCGACTGCGCTAAGTGAATTTCCACAAAGTAGAATTACATTTATAGTATATTTTTATAGCTAGTGCATAAAAACAACACTCTAACACCCCTATAGTCACATTTACACCCTTATTCAGTTCAGTTTCTGTTTATTTTGAACAAGCATACAAAGTTACATAGGAGTACAACATATATACAGCATAATTATAACATTACTCAATATAGTACACATAATAAAAGTAAATAAACAATTTCAGACATAAATAAGACTTGTGCTAATGTGTTTTAATAAAATAATACAATATTACAGAATAAAAGGGTTTTTTTTTGGAGTGAAGGGACTTTACATCTGATGACTTAGCCAAATTAAGTATTTTGTGAACGGTTTTAAGACCTTTTAAGAAGTAATACTGCTGAGTACAAATTTGAGGCTACAATGTTGTTGCAGTCCTAAATTAGGCACACTGAAGTACTGACTGGGTGCTTCAGCAGATCTTTAGGGCACTCTGGTGGACAGTACAAAAACTGTTTAGGAAGAAAAAAATAAATAAATAAATGAGCCCATTCATTTTACTGCAGCGCTTATCATGGTCAGGGTCACAGGTGAGCTGGAACCTATCCTAGCTGACTACAGGCAAAAGGCCAATTAAACTCTGGACTGGTACACACTGACAAATAAACTTTCACACATATTGGTTTTGTAGTTTCCAATGAAGCCAACATGCATGTTTGTGGGAAGCCATTCAAGCAATGAAGGAACATGCAAGAGGCCTGAGCTGAGAGTCAAACCCAGAACCACCGAGCTGTGAGGTAGACTTACTAAACATACCATAACATTAAAACTCCCTTGTTCTGTTAAATATTATCCAGGGCTGACTAACGAGGTTATTGTTATTGTTGTTTTCATAGCCAGGCAAGTCATGTTTGTCTTCTCCATTGCTTCTGGATTGACAAGGCTGAGAGGACTCCGACCTTCCCTGCGGTCCCCCGGTCATGGAGTCTGGGGTATCGACGCTGCTACCTGAAGGCCCCATTTCAACTGTCACGCTCAGGCCTAGCTTATCAGATCGAGGCTGCGGTGGGGTGTGATTGGGCACGGAGGACGGAAGGGAGACTGGGGTGGTGGTGTTTTCGCTGAAGCTCTGCACCGTCACTGATGACTGACACACACACACAGAAATAATACACGGGAAAAATACATGGGAAAAATAAATTTCAGCTTGCTAATGACCGTATTCATATTCTTACTTAACCTCCTGTATTGTTAATTTAAAAATAATAACAGTTATACTCACATTGCCCACAGAAACATCACTGCTTGCCACTGCTTTCTTTTTTCTTGCCTTATTAGGATTCCAATGGCAAACCAGACTGTCGTTCTGGACGCTGTAGTTCTTATGGCCAACCAACCAATAAGTGTTCATTTTGCCTTTACCCTGGCAGGATCAGCAATAGGGATATTTAAGTAGAATGATCACTGGGAGTGTCAGTATTAATGAAAATCACATGAGTGTAGACCCTTGCACCTTAACTTCAATCTCTCCACGAAGCTGCAGTTCGTAGGCGTTGTCTTTGACCAGGGCCAGGTAGGTTTCTGAACTTGTATGGATTCTTTGAGCTGTCACATAAAGAGAAATAATGTTTCTCACGGCTGCAACAATGACCATATAGATGGATGGATGGAGGGATGGATGGATGGATGGATGGATGGATGGATGGATGGATGGATGGATGGATGGATGGATAGATGGATGGGTGGATAGATAGATAGATGGATAGGTGTGATAGATGAGATAGATAGATGGGATAGATAAGATAGATAGATGGATAGGTGGGATAGATGGATAGATGGATAGATGGGATAGATAAAATAGATAGATGGGATAGATGGATAGATGGATAGATGGATAGATGGATAGATGGATAGATGGATAGATGGATAGATGGATAGATGGATAGGTGGATAGATGGATAGATGGATTGATAGATGGGATAGTTAAAATAAATAGATGGGATAGATGGATAGATGGATAGATGGATAGATGGATAGATGGATAGATGGATAGATGGATAGATGGATAGATGGATAGATGGATAGATGGATAGATGGATAGATGGATAGATGGGATAGATGGATAGGTGGATAGATGGATAGATGGATTGATGGATAGATGGATAGATGGATTGATAGATGGGATAGTTAAAATAAATAGATGGGATAGATGGATAGATGGATAGATGGATAGATGGATAGATGGATAGATGGATAGATGGATAGATGGATAGATGGATAGATGGATAGATGGATAGATGGATAGATGGATAGATGGATAGATGGATAGATGGATAGATGGATAGATGGATAGATGGGATAGATAAAATAGATAGATGGGATAGATGGATAGATGGATAGATGGATAGATGGATAGATGGATAGATGGATAGATGGATAGATGGATAGATGGATAGGTGGATAGATGGATAGATGGATTGATAGATGGGATAGTTAAAATAAATAGATGGGATAGATGGATAGATGGATAGATGGATAGATGGATAGATGGATAGATGGATAGATGGATAGATGGATAGATGGATAGATGGATAGATGGATAGATGGATAGATGGATAGATGGATAGATGGATAGATGGGATAGATGGATAGGTGGATAGATGGATAGAAGGATTGATGGATAGATGGATAGATGGATTGATAGATGGGATAGTTAAAATAAATAGATGGGATAGATGGATAGATGGATAGATGGATAGATGGATAGATGGATAGATGGATAGATGGATAGATGGATAGATGGATAGATGGATAGATGGATAGATGGATAGATGGATAGATGGATAGATGGATAGATGGATAGATGGATAGATGGATAGATGGATAGATGGATAGATGGATAGATGGATAGATGGATAGATGGGATAGATAAGATAGATACTATATGGGATAGATAGATAGATAGATAGATAGATAGATAGATAGATAGATAGATAGATAGATAGATAGATAGATAGATAGATAGATAGATAGATAGATAGATAGATAGATAGATAGATAGATAGATAGATAGATAGATAGATGGATGGATGGATGGATGGATGGATGGATGGATGGATGGATGGATGGATGGATGGATGGATGGATGGATGGATGGATGGATGGATGGATGCATGGATGGATGGATGGATGGATGGATGGATGGATGGATGGATGGATGGATGGATGGATGGATGGATGGATGGATGGATGGATGGATGGATGGATGGATGGATGGATGATGGATGATGGATGGATGGATGGATGGATGGATGGATGATGGATGGATGATGGATGATGGATGGATGATGGATGGATGGATGGATGGACTCCCTTTATTGTCATTGCACAATAACACAGCAGTGAAATTGCCAATGAAATGTCTTTACCTGGCTCCCTTATAATAATAATAAATAATAATAATAATGTGGAGAATTGACTATTTGACTATATTCAGAACAGACTATTGAGAGCACCTGAAAGAAGCCACCACCATCCATCCATCTATTTTCTGTACCGCTTATCCTCATTAGGATCGCGGGATACCCCGCTGGGATCGGCTCCATCATGCCCGCGACCCTCGTGAGGACAAGCGGTATAGACAATGGATGGATGTCAATGTAAGAATGACATATTTAAGAAATTTGAGTTGAAAAATTTGTGTCATTGCTTGTCATGAACAGGTGATGGTTTGTCCTGCAGCCAAACCAGTTGAGAACCACTGGATTAAACCTATAAGATTTTATTTGACTTTGCAACTGTGATGCATAAACAGCATTAGACCAACTGGACAGTGTCATTTTGAGCATTCATCTTAGTCAAGAATCAACATACGCAGGCTGGTAGACTCCATTCTAGATGCCGTGTTCACTGTATCCCCAAACAGACAATATCTCGGCATCTTGTAGCCCACTATTCCAGCCACACATGGACCTATGAAGGGAGCAAAACAGGGATCAGCGAGCTATTACTCTGGGAATGTCCGTGTCACGGGATATGCTCCCACCTGTGTGGATTCCAGCTCGAAGCTGCAGCCTCTGGTTGGGCATGTGAGGGATGGATACCTGTCTGACGGCTGCAACCAGATCCAGAGCCATTTTAGCAATCTCATCAGCATGTCTGTCTCCATTCCTTTCAGGAAGACCACTCGCCACCATGTATGCATCACCAATTGTTTCAACCTAGTTTGAAAGGGTATATACAACATCTGTGTACCTCATATACAGTATGTCAATCATCTTGACTATTTCAATGGAATGATTTGATAGATAACATGAGCAGTGGGGGAAATAATGACAAGGGTACCTCCGTTTTTGTTAATGATTCGGTCCATTAGGTTAGACAAAAACACAAACGTATGAAAACCAAGTCATTTTTTCCCCACAGAAAATAATGTCAAACCATTGAACCCGTTCCAGACACCTCCAAAACTAATTTTATACATGCAGGAAACGATGCAAAAATAGGGCTACCTCCATTTTCGTTATTGATTCAGCCATAAGGTTTGACAAAAACCCAAATGTATGAAAACCAAGTCATTTTTCCCCACAAAAAATAATGTCAAACCAATGAACCTGTTCCAGACACCTCCAAAAATAATTTTATACATGCAGGAAACGATGCAAAAATAATTATAAATGACAATTGGATGTGGACTTCCTGTCCATCCTGGCGAAATCAAATTCAATCATGTTTATCTCACCTTATATGTCAAAGTTTTGACACTTCTAACTTTCTTTAGGGGCGGCATAGTGGTCGAGTGGTTAGCGCACAGACCTCACAGCTAGGAGACCAGGGTTCAATTCCACCCTCAGCCATCTCTGTGTGGAGTTTGCATGTTCTCCCCGTGCATGCGTGGGTTTTCTCCGGGTACTCCGGTTTCCTCCCACATTCCAAAAACATGCTAGGTTAATTGGTGACTTCAAATTGTCCATAGGTATGAATGTGAGTGTGAATGGTTGTTTGTCTATATGTGCCCTGTGATTGGCTGGCTTCATCACATTAATTATTTCATTCATTTTCTACCGCTTTTTCCTCGCGGGGGTGATGGAGCCTATCCCAGCTGTCTTCGGGTGAGAGGCAGGGGACACCCTGGACTGGTCGCCAGCCAATCACAGGGCACATATAGACAAACAACCATTCACACTCACATTCATACCTCAGTCACCAATTAACCTAGCATGTTTTTGGAATGTGGGAGGAAACCGGAGTACCCGGAGAAAGCCCACGCATGCACGGGGAGAACATGCAAACTCCACACAGAGATGGCCGAGGGTGGAATTGAACCCTGGTCTCCTAGCTGTGAGGTCTGCGTGCTAACCACTAGACCACCGCGCCGCCCTCACATTAATTCACTCAGACAAAAATCAGATTTTTTTATTACGTCACTGGTAGTGATCCCCTGATATTCTTGTTGTTTTATTATTTAACAATAATTTGTTAGGGTGGCAAGGCGGTCTAGTCTCTACCCTCGTGAGGAAAAGCGGCAGAAAATGAATGAATGAATGAATAAAGTGTTATTCTTGAACGACGGTTTGAAATTACCTTGTACACATCATAAGAGTCGATGCGTGTGTCGAAACACATGTAAAGGTTGTTGAGCATTTCCACCACTTGGAGAGGAGTACAGGATGCTGAGATGGAGGTGAAGCCAACGATGTCTGAGAAAAAAATAGTCACCTACAATACAAAAAAGAGGAGCATCTTTTAAAGAAATCATAAATGAAAACTGCATGTTCTTGTGTTTTAATAAATACTGACTTGACTTTGAGGTTTTTAACATCAGCACACAACAGGCTTGAGGTAGAAAGACACCAAAAATGATTAATCTGTTGCACTATTTTACAAATGAATGTGTCATTTCATAATTCCATATGAGTCTGTATTGGCGGTCAGTCATTTTATTTCACACCATTAACCCCCCCCCCCCCCCCACCCCACCCCACTGCTTTTCGGAGCAGCTGTTAAAACCTTCTTAACAAGCCAGATGCAATTTTCAGCTATCAAACTTGTTTTATCTTCTGATGAATATGGAGCAGGGCAATTATAGGTAATTATGTCGACAATAGCTACAAAGGGAGCAAACACGCAATCACTCAGCATGTCTGCAGACAATGCCTCCTTGCAGCAACCTTCATTTTAAAAAGCTCTGAATATTTTTTTTACAGGGAATCCCATCATTTTTGGAAATGACTATTAAAGCATATGTTAAAATCATAACATGGTTATGTATCATATGCTATGTCCAAATCCTTTCAATTGAGCTCATGAATTACTTTTCATGCAGTGCTGATTTATTTAAGCAGCATAGAACACACATACAGTATACTGTCTATAAACACTATATCAGGGGTCAGCAACCCACGGCTCCAGAGCCGCATGTGGCTCTTCACAATGCCCAAGCATGTCTTTAACACCTGAATGGGAAAGTACGCATCTTTGGAATGAGTTTTTTAAAAATCTGACTTTCTGTGAGACACTGAATGAATCCTGGCAGAGTTCTGACTTGCGATTGGATGAGCTCGAGGAATGGCGGGGAAGCGGGTGTTTACGCTTCACATGTGGCGAGAAACAACAATTGTTGTATTCTGCTGTTAAAAATGGTAAAATCAAGAAAGATTTTGTTTTTAAATCATTATTTTGCAGCTCCAGTCTATTTTCCTTTGGCGAACTTGAGAGTAAAATGGCTCTTTTGATATTAAAGGTTGACGACCCATGCACTGTATAGTATACATGGGGGGGGGGGGCACCCCCCGGCTCTTCTGGTGGACAGAAGTAACTGAATGAATCATCAAAAAATGCATGATGCGAAACCATTAAACTAGTTGTTGTTTTATTCATTCTAAACTCTTATTGATACTTGAATTGTAAATTTCTCACCTACCTTTTCATGGTTAAGTTGCTGTGTGAGGATTTTAGCATTGTTGTTTCATTCATTCTAAACTCTTATTGATACTTGAATTGTAAATTTCTCACCTACCTTTTCATGGTTAAGTTGCTGTGTGATGATTTTAGCATTTTTTTATTAAGAAGACACCGGTAATCAGACTGTTACATTAAGTATTAACCTCCTGTGATTTTTGAAGGGTTGACAAGCTCGTCGTAAGGTTTCTCATAGCTCATGATTGGTCAATATTGGTATATCAGGGGTCGCCGATATTGAGCATCTCTGCTATGAATCACTTGGATGTTTTAATTTAAACTCTAGAGGGAAACTAAGGAGACATGTGATCAATTTGTTTTATCACATTGTCAGCTATATGAGCACTAAAAGGTTCTGACACCAACCTTCTCATAGCTCTCGGCCTCTACGTGTTTGTGCCGGCGAAGCTGTTTGGCTACAGATTTTGGCAACATTTGATGCAGCAGATCTTCAGCTCGCTGTCTCTGATTCCGCAAGTCCTCAGTCTTCTCCTTTAAAGTACGGGCATAGTTTTGGATCCACTCAGTCATCTGCTTAAAGGAGAACATGACCACCGGGTAGCTGAGGCATGCGATGGCCAACAGGCTGATCTTCATACTGATGCTTGAGGACAACGATCGAGACGCCATTCTGAGTATTGGCACTGCACGACCAAACAAACACTTCTGAGTGTCTGTCAGAGCTTGAAGTCCAACGCGGGACCCGGGTAGCTCTTTTCCTGGTGAGAACTCCCACAGGTTTGTGTCAGGGATATGTTTAATACGTTGGCTTGAGTTAAATTTTCGGTCGATGTTCTCCAACCAGCAGTCATTCAGCTGTTCTGTCATAAGTGCAGCAAAGCTCAAGTGCTTTAACAAAAAAAGCCACTTATCCTGGAAGTCAGGTCGATCAGCCATGTGGGGGGAGTCCATCAGCTGGTAGTTGAGCTCTTTGAATATGAGCAGAAGTCTCGCAGCCAGAACATCTCTCCAGTTTGAGTTGCGTTTGGCTTTGCTTAAAGCGTCTTCTACCGTTCCCCACATATCGAGAAGTCCTCCAATGAACACAGATACACTGGTTTCATTGTTATCAAATGAAGCATTAAGTAATCCATGAAGACTCCTCTCTGCCTCCTGACAAAGTGCAGCCACCTCACCGTCGCAGGGGAACCCGTAGCCGTCACTGGGAGGCATTATCTCACCACAGAGATCAAACACGGGAGACAAACCCGCTGATACGTTGGCACCGAATACCTCATTCGCCGTGTCTTTTCTTAACAGGTGGCGCATCATTTGAAGCTTGCCGAGAAGATGCAAGATGGCTACAGCTCTGCATGAAGTCAGCTCTTCATAAGCAGCTTGTGTGGAGTGGAGAAGGTCAAAGTTGGACCCGATGTCAGTGGATACGGAACCAAGCAGGGCCAGGAGAGAGAGCAGGCACGCTGTTAGAATCCGTCGAACCATACGCCCGGTGCCAGATTTGGACAAAATGGAACACCTGGAAGGAAGGAACACGACAGCTAAGTATAAATTTAAGTGATACTTTTTTTTCCCAATTCTTATGGTAATACTTAATAATCAAGTCAAAAAAGTTCTGCTTAATTTATGATTGAATTGAATATACTGAACACTCATTAATTTAATTAAAGGTTTAATGTAAACACACCTTCTTTTACTTTATGTTGACATTTCTACCAAAATTCTTACATTTGTGGAAACTTTGTAAGAAAAAAACAAAACAAAAATGTCATCTTACCTGCACAGCTGACATTCTGTGTTCACATCCTTAGAGTTGGCCCCGGGAGCGACTCTCCTCTTTCTGATAAATCTTCTTTTCAAAGAAGCAGAGGACGGTGTCCTTGATGCAAAACAGTCCTTTTTCATCAATTCCAGTGTTGACATGAGACTTGAGCTGCAAGGTTGACTTTCTCACACTGTTTGCTCTCATCTCAAAGGATGGATGGATGGATGGATGCCAGGCAGTACTGTGTTGCTGTGTTGGTGGACGACAGATGAAGCAAAACCCAGCAATAGCGCATTGTTCATTTCCTCTTTTGTGCTTCAAAATAATAGTATTCATTATAGTCTTCAAATCCTCTTTTAAAATGTGTCCAAAATGCAATATATAAAATGCAATTGACTGTTTAATACTAATATAATATATTATAAGATGGTAAATAATACTGTGTGTTCAAAGGTGAGTACTGTGAGTAGACCTTTTAGTTATAAGAGTGAAAATAATCATATTATGCAGACAGTGAGATGATGCATTCATGTACAGCAGAGCGCCATCATCTAAAACAAGGGAAACAAAATCCTATATATAATAATAGAAGGAAATAACGTTTATTTCTACAATTAAAACCCAAGTATTATGTTACCTATACACTTTGTGTCATAAGGTCAGCTTTAATTTTGAAGGCTCATGCCGGAAGTTGTGCTTAAACATATGTTCGATAGTGCAAAATTTGACATCAAATCGATACCAAGTAACTAAAGCACTGCCGATACAGATACTTATACCGATTTCTTGAAAATTTAATGATTTGTGTTTTTTTTAATTTGTAGAATAAGAACAAGTAAGGCAAAGAAACAAAATAAGGTGGATCAACAACCTAATTTGGGGATAATTTAACGTTTAATACAACACTTATAACACAAAATAACAATAATAACAGAATAACCCAATTTCATCAACATAACAGCCAATATAGTAAATCATAACAATAAAGTAATAAATACGTCAGAAAAGGTACACATATCAATCTAACTAAGCTAGTATCTATCCGATAACGATACTGCTCTGATATCAATACTATCGATATTTGAATCGACCCGCCCACCTCCACCACACAGTGCCTGAACTACAAGAAGTGTTGTGCTTGTGGAGTGTTTAATGAGTTGCCTACATGTTGTATTTTAGTTCGCTTGAAGCTACGAACAATGAGAAGCTATGAAGTGATTTGCTTTTTCGCGTTGGCGGCTGTTTTGGCGGCGGGAGGACGGTGAGTGAATGAAGCGTCGGTCTCAGCACTTGAACAGAACAAAGGGTCTTCTTCGCTCCAAGTCACCATTGTTTTGCCCGGAGAGCGCCTCTTTTTCCAAGTGGTCCAAAGGTGGGTTCGGAAGGGATTAGGAAGCCAACACCTGAGTCCTAGCATCATCTCAAGTGCCACAGCCAACGGAAATGTCGACTTTTAATGCGGTGGAGCTCTTCTGAGACCTCACATGGAACTAGCCAAACCTCGAAAGCCATACATGAGCACCGGTGGGACAGAATGCTAGCTTGTATACTTGTACATTAGTTCCACTCTAAATAAACACAACTGCAACATAGACAAATACATAATATACATGCAATTAAACATATGCTGGGTTTTAGAGCAAAATAACACCCCTCAAAGCTATTCATTGTAATTGTCACTTCCTGGTTGATTCAAAAATCTGAATGAAAATAGTCATGTAAAGCTACAAAAGGTTGTTTTTCCTACTTATGTGTGACTAAAAAGTACTTAAATGCTTTGCAATGCTGCTTGTGTTGGTAGGTGAGGGGCAGCTGGTGCTCCAGTCATGACCCCTGGGAATGGCAACACAAACAGCAGCCAACACAGAGGACAGAGCAAGCCAATCCCAGCCCTAGTTAAATCCCACATCCTGACCCATTTAATAGAGGGCTTTGTTATCCAGGAAGGTGCTGAGCCTTTTCCGGTGAGTATTCTGCACGTGTTTCTCACGTCACTTAACTCGCATACACACAATTTGTAATACACTGTCTCAATAGTGTGTTACACAAAATCTGGCCTGGAGGGTAAGTACTAGCAACACACTGTTTTGTATGTTTTAGTGTTAATGCTAATGAGGTGTGTTCATCCAGCAAAACTATCACGCTTTAAAAAATATATTCATAAACAATGCATGGTTGAATATGGCCTATTCATTCATTTATCAATTTTCTACCGCTTATCCTTATAAGGGTTGCGGGGATGCTGGAGCCTAACCCAGCTGTCTTCGGGCGATAGGCGGGGTACACCCTGGACTGGTCGCCAGCCAATCACAGGGCACATATAGACAAACAA
Organism: Doryrhamphus excisus; assembly: GCF_037039965.1. NCBI lineage: Eukaryota > Metazoa > Chordata > Actinopteri > Syngnathiformes > Syngnathidae > Doryrhamphus > Doryrhamphus excisus. The sequence continues at coordinate 6,921,613 of NC_136371.1, read as the reverse complement.
CCATTCACACTCACATTCATACCTATGGACAATTTGGAGTCGCCAATTAGCCTAGCATGTTTTTGGAATGTGGGAATGTTCATTGTTGAATGTTCAATGTTGGAATGTGCTAGCCACTTGTGTGACGTGTAGCCCTTTGGCCTATTGTTTAGTTAAAAAAACATTTCAGCAAAATTATATATTTTTTTTGCCTAAACGAAGCATTTTCAAGTCATAAAAATGGCAGAATATACTAAAATACGAATATAAGGCTTCAGTTGGCTTTCAAGATGTGATAATATGTAGTACTCTACACTGGTCACTAGGTGTCAGTAATCATACTGTAATGATCGGTGCGACAAACAAGCACCAGACTTGATCCCCAGAACAACAGGCACATTCATTCATTTTCTACCGCTTTTTCTCACGAGGGTCGCGGGGTTGCTGGACCCTATCCCAGCTGCCCAGCTGGGCGTAAGGCGGGGTACACCCTGGACTGGTCGCCAGCCAATCACAGGGCACATATAGACAAACAACCATTCACACTCATATTCATACCTATGGACAATTTGGAGTCACCAATTAACCTAGCATGTTTTTGGAATGTGGGAGGAAATTGAATTATACCCTGGTCTCCTAGCTGTGATGTCTGCGCGTTAACCACTAGACCGCCGTGCCGCCTCAACAGGCACAGTAATCCCTAATAAAAAAAGGAGGTGACTATGTCTTATCACATACTCCGAACCCCCAAACCTCACTTGTGTTCTGTCCCACCGCTCAATTTTCCGAGGGGACACATTTGTAGCAACACACACTCGTCAGACTAGTATTGACATTCAGAAATAATACAGTACACATGGGGCATATTTGGTGATTGATCATGATGAATTAATTTATTAAAACAGATTAATCTGATTAAAATATTATCCTGTCTGCAGGTTGAACGTCCTTCCTTCTCAGTTGATTGCCTCAGGAGAGACACGTCAGACTCAAGGATGAATGGCCTCTCACCAAAGGGTAGAGTGATTGATTGGTTGTCCAGCGTAAACACAGTGCATCTCAGCTGGAAGTCTTGTCTCTGTCATAACCCAGGTTGTTAAAATGATGGAAATCCGTGTGCCTCCCAGCACACCTTTGGGTGTGTCCATCTCATGTTTCTTGAGCTGCGTCCACATTTGGAGCGTAGGAATTCATAGGAATTCAAACCCTGTAATTGTGCTAATGGGGAGAAGAAAGTGGTGCTACATGGTAATATGGTGTTTATGTCTAATTGTTTCATTTCTTTATTGTTTCTCAGATTTCAAGTCTCAGCAAGAGCCCACGCTTACTTGTGAGCTATGTGGCAAGGTGGACTTTGCATATGTCTTCAAAAGATCCAAGAGGTTCTGTTCAACAGTATGTGCTAAACGGTAATATGGAATGCAGAATGATTAATCCACTGTCTGACTTCAGACTAAACATCTTGAGCACTATCTCCAAATACCAATGTGGTTCAGACGATATAATATTGTGTGTGTTTTTGCCATTCCATTGTGGAATGTGTGTGGATAATAGGGACAATTAATCTTTTTTTAGTCGCCTTCCTTCCCTTCTTGCTACTTGGTGTTAAAACCAGTTATTATCCCAACTGTAAACTTTAAATTTAGATGCTTCCTCCAATGGAGGTGGCTGCTTCTAAGTCTCAGGAAACATTACACTAACATTACTGAAACTTAGTGACCAGTGTAGAATACAACATGTCATCCCAGTGATTTTAAGAATAACCTTTTGTGCAAACATTGGTCAATAAAAATGTGACATTTTCCGCATTGTCCTACCTAACTTACTTGGACCCTTGCGGCCCATTTGGGACGTAATATGCTTCCATTATAAATGCATGTTTTTGATATGCAATAATCCTGATGTAGATATTTCATATCTTTCAAGGGATGACTAATCTAAAAAGCACATTTATTGATATTTCTGCAATTTTTTTTCTAGATACAATGTAGGATGCACAAAAAGAATGGGTCTCTTCCCAAACCGCAAATCTACCCTGGAGGACATGAAGAAACAAAGAACTCTGACTGAAAACCACAAAAACTACAATATGGAGTCTAAAAACAAGGTGGGACTTCAGTGTGATGTTTCCTCTGTGTGTCACTTTTGCATTACTTCATGTTAAAGTCATATTTTGCTACATGTTTTTTGTTTTTGTTTTGTTGCCTATGACCCTACTGTGTTTTCAGACATCTTCCTGTGTGCAGAAGTCTGCTGGTCACATGACTCACCCTGCACAGGGAGAATCCAGCCAATGTTCAGACTTGACCAGCTATAATCAAGCCCCATCCCTCGTCTCAGACAACCAGTGGGGGCCTCAAGTGCAAGATTCTGAAGACCACACAACACTCTTCAACTTCCTATCCAGTAACCCCGGCGAGTGGAACGTGGACGATGTTTACGTATTTATCTGCTCTTTGCCAGGTACGCAATGTCAAAATGATTGAGGACACATTGGACCACCGGAGTTCACGGCTGTGCTGTAACCTCCACGTTCTCTTCGCCTACAGGTTGTCTGGAGATTGCTGAGGGTTTTCGTTCTCAAGAGATCGACGGCCAGGCTCTGCTGCTGCTGAAGGAGGACCATCTCGTGGGGGCCATGAACATCAAACTGGGCCCGGCGCTAAAGATTGCTGCCCAAATTAGCATGCTCAAAGACTTATAGCTCATCCCACACACTCTTTGTCTCAGGTCATCCATACGTCCATCTTGCAGCTGTTGAAATTGTCAAACCCTACTTACAGTATATGATTAATAGTACAGAACTAGTAGTACAGAACTACGTTCAAGGAATCTTATTCTCCATGTGCTGTCAACTACTAAAGTGTATCAGGTCAGTGGTATTTACATGAGTTTTTGGAAGAATATTCTGACTTCCTTAACACTTTGAAACACTGAATTGTTTTCATTTAAAAGAGAGTATCAACATGTGTTTGTCTGTTTAGGTTCCTGTGTGTGCTTGTATACTTCCAAAGCCACAATCCTACACTATACCATGTACACTACGCATTTCTTGTTAGCAGGTAGCGATAACATCGCTGCAGGTCATGTTTTGAATCGGTGGCGGAAATATTTTGTGGTTTTGTTGTAGGGGTTTGAGTCAGTGTTCATAATGCAATATGAGAGTTTAACTCTTCAGTTTAAGAAGCGTAAGCGTGTTTTTTTTTATGCATTTTATTAAACAGAATATTTTTGGATTTGTGTGTGAAGTTGTGATACACATTTTATGTACCAATTATTCAAGGGGGGTGTGAGAGGCAGCGAGTGCTTTTAGTGGTTTCTTTCAATGAAAGTCTCCGCTTTTCTTTGTCAGCATTTGATTTAGGTGAGGAACATACAACCTTAAATTGTTTATGCTTTTTATTTGTCATTTATATGCATTTCAAAGTGCTTTATACATGCAAAACTATAAAAACATGTCAAAGAACTACAAGGCAACCGCTGATGACATCATAGACATGGTCGTAGTAACCTAATAGGATACCAAGGACATTTTGTCATAACATGCCATAAGTATTTTTACATTATATGTTTTTTTATCACAAAATGTCCTTCCTTGGTTGCATCCTATTCCTAAACAAAAGGTAAACACATTTTTATAGTTTCACATGTATAAAACAACAAAAAGTGAGGATAAAGCCAAACAAGAGACAAGACCGAGGTGATTTCTTGTTCATTTTAATTGAGTGGATCATTAAAAAAAAACAACACACAGGAAAAGAAATCAATCAAGAGACTTGTAGCAAAGTGGTCAGCAGGTACACAAGTTCTCTACGGACGTCTCAACATGGAGCCATTTTACATAAGACAAATGTCCAACACCTTTGCAGTCGTACACGTTCCTACTTGGCTTGGCAAATCATGTCAGGTTTCTTGGAAGGTGAGTTCAATAATCTTAGTAAACAAAAGTGCCACAGAAAAGAAAATTATATTAGGTAATGGAAACAAATTTAGCTTGCAATACATATGACATCCTGTTCTGGAGGTGTATTAAGAAGGCGAAGACATCAATCAATAACTTCTGGCAGTTGGTTCAATTAATTTGCTAGTTTCTTGAATGTAACGGGCACTTCAGTTCATTTGCAAGTCACATGCTATGATGGATTAAAAATAATTCCAGAGCCTCTTACATGCAAAATCGGATATAACCTGACTTGAAAACACAACAGTTGATTTCCTAACACTAATTGTTCTTTGTACACTGATCCTTAGCATCCAATGATTGTGGTACCATTTCAGATCATTCTTGAGTTTAATGTAAACATAGTTTAATGTTAATGCTGAAATACTGGAAACGGTCCTTTTCAAAAGGAGGGGGTGTTAATATCCAGGTTAGCATTACTGCTGTGAATTTGTCACCTTATGATATTTTGGGATGTACAAAGTGCATTCAAAGAGAGAGCAAACAAAAATAAAATTGATTGTGGGTTGAGCTAAGGAATTGGTGGAGCAAAGAAGGGAAAAGAAGTCAATCTATGCTGCCACCGCCACGCACAAACACACACGCACACACACACACACACAAACAACTTAAAAAAAGATAATTCTGCAATTATTTATCTTCCAGTTCAATTTCATCATACCTTGCTCCTGAAAAGAGGCTTGGCGCCAGGGCCACAGTACTCATTGTAAATGAGTTTGAAGAGAAAAAGGTGAAAGAGTGTGATGAGCGAGGCCACACTGAACCAGAAGAGGAAGGGCAAACCCGGGTACCTGTTAGCCATGTGCTCCTCGTGGGCTAGGATGGCCTTGAGGTGCAAAGTATGGCGCAGGTCCTGCAGGTGGCGTAGGTCCGTAGAGATGTAGAGCAGTGGGGTAATGGGCTGGGTCACCATAACAGGAAATGTGTGACCTTTCACCTCCGATGTCAGCTCTACAGGCTCATTGAGGCAACCCGCCTCACAGGCGTACAGCTTGACGGGCTTCTCCTGCGGCTTGACGGACACATGGAGGAAAGGCTTGCCCTCCACGTCCAACAGAACAGCCAGGCTGATGAGGTCCTGGTTGTAGTGGATCCCCCTCAGGGCGTAGCTGTTGTGCAGCACATCTGGATCAGCCTGGAACTGGAGGTGGTTTTCAGTGAACTGAAGTCCCCCAAAGCTGAGCACCATGCCTTGCATGGCTCCGTGTGCTCCAGCTGCCACCAGCACTTTGCAGCCTCTCTTCTGCAGAGTCAGGGTCCAAAGCGTGACCAGCTGCAGGATCTGAGCTGTGCTGCTCACCCTCTCGGGCCACAGGTTCTCGGCGTGCATGGTGGCGTGGCCGCTGAAGCAGTGGTCGGCATAGTTGAGGCTGGATTCCAGGCGGGCGCGATCTTCACTGCTTAGCCTCCGCTCCAACAAGGGAGCCGTTGACGATGACAGGATGTAGTAGAGCGTGGCATTTACCGTGCGGCTCGATGGCGTGTGCGAGTCGGTGATCTTCCTCATTTCCACACCTGGACAAAGACACTAATTAGGTCAAGCAGCAGCCTTGTCGAACGAACACAATTTCTTTTAGGATGCAGATTTTTTGCTCACCTGAAATGAAGAGATCCATCCAGGCTTGTTGGTGATCTATGACCAGATCATCCACAGAAGCCCTCAACAGCTCTCCCAGCTCTTTTTTGGCACCATCGCAGAGGCTTAAAAAGATCTCCTCCAGCTTTGAGTGCTCAAAGGTCTCCTTTGAGGGCTCGATAGGCTCTGAAGTCCTCACCACAGACACAATATTGTCCGTGTACTCTGAGTTAGGAAAAACCTGGATTCTGTTGTTGAGCTTCTTGGTGACAATCACCACCAGCACCATTCGGTTCTTCTCTAAAGGCACTCTGCCCGAAGAGAGGACGATGTCTTTGTCCTCCACTTTGTCCAACCTGGAGGAGAACTTGCCGAAGTCTATGGGTTTGGAAGAGATCTCAAAGGTGGCTGGCTTGTCTGAAGGGTTGTTGATGTGGATTCTCTGAAAATAGACATTATGACGACTCCTGTGAGCGATAAACTCCTCTCTGATTGTGACACAGCCCCGTGGTGACTGCACGGCCACAGGTGAGGCACAGCGGACTGACAACACAGATCCTTTCCGGAACCACATCATAGTTGCCCGTGCTTCAGTCTGCTTCCCCTCGAGGTGAACGCCAACTATTGGGGAAAACTCTGTCTGATGGACTGGAGCTGAACCGGGCTGCGAAGACGACGCAACCCAGAGTTTGTTAGAGTCAGTGTCAATAAGAATGTGGCCGTTACCTGATACAAAAGGTGTATCAAGTTGTTCCTGAGATGTGCTGTATAAACCCTCCCCACGTTCCATAAGAGACTTCCACCTGTGGATTTCCGCCTGGAGACATAGTCCAACCGCCCCGCCGGGCATACCCGAGCCACTAAAGAACCTCCAACTGCGCTCCGTTCCAAGGTACCAGTAGAAAATGAAGAAGACGAGCAGTCCGATGAGAAGTCTTCTAGCCCAGCTGCTAGACAACAAGCCAGGTAGCCCCTTCAGTCGTTGCTGTAGCCACATTGTTTGTCCAAATGGGTGTCCGAATACTTGAAAGTGACACGTTTATCCAGTTATAAAGTCAATAACTGCTAGCATGTTAACAGATCCAGGATTCTATTCAGGCTACATTTGCTTTGCTGCGTAGTAGGCGCGTAAAGACAAACTGCCAATATTGTGCTTCCTTTCATCTTCTTCACAAAGCTACTAAATACAATCACCGATTAGGTAACATACCAGGTCCTTTGTGTTATGTTTGACTTTCATGTCAAATAAATAATTCTTGACAAACAGCGAGTAGCACCTGACACTTCCGCTTTGAACAACTGTCGTAAAGCTACTAGTCGTAAAGTAACCCGGAAGTTAGTAATTCTAATAGTAAGTATAATGTCGCCACCTAGCGTGTCGGAGATGCGGAGCTGTGATTCCAGCTCCAAAATGATAGGTTTGACAGGAATGTATCCCTTATAAACATTCGTTTGGCAGTGTTGTACAAACCAGGGATAGTATTACGACTGCTGCAGGGATTAGAAACTATAAAAATACTTTTTTTTTTACATCATTATATACATTACATAGCAGCAAAGTGGATAGTAGCAGAACACAAGATTACATATCAAGAAATAAAAAATAACCATGTCCGGCAATGAAAATTAATGTATAAATGAATATGCATGATGAATAATAAATACTATTCAGTAAATGTAGTGTGAATGAATAATAAAGAATACATGTGGAGATGTGAGTGGCAATTGTGCATGTTTAGAACATAGTTATTACACTTATTTTTTAAATCTTATTAACATTTAACAATATGTACTGTAAATACAACAACATAGGACAATGCAACTATATAGTAAATAATGCAAAAGTGTTGATTTACTTGTTTCTTGTAAAAGTGACGATAACATTCTATTCTATTGTAAAGCGTTTCAAAGCAAAACCACAGGCTCTCATATTACTTATTTGGCTATATCAATATCACCACGGTAGTAATCGATATGAGACTGATGCTCCTTTTGGTATCGATGTTGTCGATCTGTGGCTAGATCCACACACCCCTCCTGCGTGTAGAAGCTCACGTTCACCCAACAGCTGGGATTCCACTTTTATATTTACATTGTACATTTGCACTCGCCTCGTAAATCACTGCCTGTTTATTTATCACGACTGTGTAAAATCCCAGTCACCTCGGTGAGCCTTGAATCCATGGCTTTTTGTTTGTTCACAAACATTTGAAAGCGTTTGGTTAGAAAGGGTGAGAGAGGGAAAGAGAGAGAGAGAGGTTGTTGCGTTTGAGGCCACTCGACCTTTACACTCACGAGCCAGTCGGCTGAGGAAGTTCCAGGATTCCACACTCCAACCATCCCGTTAAACGGATATTACAAGTTCCCAAGATGAAACTTTGGCTCTGGTTGCTCCCGGTCCTTGTTGTCTATACGCTCCTTCCACTGAGCGACTGTGACGAGCAACACCTCAAAGAAGGTAAAGCCGCCTTGGTTAGTTAGGGAATGAGTGGCAAACTGTCTCAAAAATCGTGTGGCTTTAAACACACCAGATACTTTTTAATGATACTGTTAGCTTTAGCTGCGTGCTCGAGTTCCTCTGTTTTAATGCGGTTTGTTGTGTTGTGTATTTCACACCGCCGTGTTTCTTCCAAAGAGTTGAGAGAGAAAGGAAATGAGGGAATATACAGTACATTTGCCCCCTCGGGCCGTGAAAGAAAAAGCCAGTCGGTGTCGCTGACGTGGACAGCACTGCTCATGTTTGTTTCCGCCACTTTTTCTTCTCCCCATGGGATTAAACCTTTAGCTAAATTTGACATGAAGACCTGTTGTTGATTTCAACGTGCCGTGTCTCAATTCGAGGACTCCCATACTTAGCATTTTGAGTGTTCATTGTGCGCTCAAAGTTGGAAACGAGTATGGAAGGGCATTGTGTTGTTATTAATTATGAATAAGAACATTTCAGCCTTTGGCAATACATTCTGCTTTAGTTTTTGCTGTATTGTTCCCACTTTTACAGGCGAATATGCGACCGCAAATGGCCACTTTGGACACCCCTGCTCTACATGTATAAAAATAGAGACACGCTCTTGTACACATGTTATGTCACATATATAGATATACTATATACTATAATAAATATATATGTGTATACATATTGGTAGCTCACATGGACAGGATGTGCTGTGACTCGTCTATTTAATAAGTGTCTTAATGAGAAGTGTCATATTAAATTGTCATGGTGAATTCCTCTCCTTCCAGACAAACTTTTGGTTGTGACAGTAGCAACTAAGGAGACCGATGGCTTCAGGCGTTTCTTGAGATCAGCCAAACACTTTAATTACACTGTCAAGGTAGGAAATCAAGGTTTTTTCTGTATTGTTTAAAAGAAAACTGGCATGTTTTTTTTTCATTTCGAAAATATTACCCCTGAGGCACTTCTACTGGGCTCATTGCATTCACACCCTTTCAATATAAGATTTAAATATATCCGTTAAAACATAACTGAGATTAATTGAGATCTATTGGTCCGGAAATGGTTATAAAGTCATTACTAAAGTTTTGGGACTCTGGCAAACCACAGTGAGAGTCATTATCCACACGCAATGAAAACCAAAACCCCTGCTGACCAAAAAGAACATTAAAGGCTTGTCTCAATTTTGCCAGAAAACACCATGACGATCCCCAAAACTTTTGGGGATAAAATTTTAACTTTTTGGAAGGTGTGTGTCTCATTACATCAGGCCTAAAACTAATGCTGCATTTCAGAAAAAGAACATCATCCCAACAGTAAAATGTGGTGGTGGTGGTAGTATGATGGTCTTGACCGTCTACCAAAAAATACTGAAGGACAATGTCCACCTGAAGCTCAATGATCCAAAACGCACTTGGGTTTAGGTTTAGGTTTAAAGTAACATTTTAAATGTTTTCTTAAACACTCCTGTATCTATGAAACATTGTACAGGTTGAGTCGGTAATGATTATTTGTGTTGTGTGTTTACAGGTTCTTGGTCGGGGTCAGAAATGGAAAGGGGGCGACTACTTGTCAACCCCTGGGGGAGGACAAAAATTACGAATTTTAAAAGACGCACTGGAAGACATGAAGGATGAGGATAAACTTATTCTTTTTATTGACAGGTAATGGGGCTGCACACAAAAAATTAAAAAAAAATTGATTTCAATGCACACTAGTTTGCAATCTAATTTCTGCATTTAAAAATTGTACTTAATGAGCTGCATCACAAACAAACGCTTCCATTTTTACTTAAAAACTCAGGCTGCACTGGTGTTGATCAATAACATGCAGCCCTGAAACGTGCATGTGGTATTTTTATTTTTTTTGCTTTTGCTCTGTGACGTCACAAAGGGGCAGTTTTACCACGCCTTTTGAAACCGAACGTTTTGAGACATCCCAAACTTCTTTCAGGGCTCACTTCCAAATGCGCAAACACAACATTCCAACTACATTTATGTGTCAGAAAAGTGTAAAAAGCACAATAGGTCCCCTTTTGTGAGTGTCACATAAAGAAAAAGGCACATCCTCGGATTTATAAGCTGAGGCAGTGTTTGGATTCGTCACTGACCACTGCTGTGTTGGTCTGCAGCAACATTTCAGAACTTTCCTTCTTGTGTTACACAGCTATGATGTGATTTTCGCCTCAAGTCCCAAAGAACTGATAAAGAAGTTTGTGCAGGCCAAACACAAGGTGGTTTTCTCGTCTGAGAGCTTGATTTGGCCTGACAGACACTTGGAGGATAAGCATCCACACGTCCGTGAGGGCAACAGGTTCCTCGGCTCAGGAGGTATAAACTCATTTTGTTATGTTTGAATAGTCACTCGGTTATTATTCATGCAAAGATATTTTATCTTCAGGGACTTTGACATACAGTACTGTAGGGCTCAATAATGCAGGTAGATTGTTTATCCACACACAAACACTTTGCCTCTGTTCTATCAATCATCTGAGATTTTAGTCTAAGCAGAGATGGTTTTGTTTCAGCAGAAGTTTAATGCATGTAGTTACTGTAGCTGGTAGCTGAAAGACCACCTCTGTGGAACAAGAACATTTACATGAAGTAAGCACATGGCAGAGGCCATAAAAAGTAAACTCGGTGGTTATAATGAAAGCTTTTTGCATGTCAACTAACTCAAGTTTACTGCTTTCCTCAGGCTTCATTGGCTACCTGCCCAACATCAAGGAAATGGTTGCTGACTGGGCGGGAGCAGACAACGACAGCGATCAGCTCTTTTTTACCAAGATTTATATCAATCCAGATAAAAGAGTAAGACTTGGGACACTACTGATTTGACCTGGTGCTTTATTGTTTCATTAATATATTAAATATCTTTCAGAAATCTATAAATATCACACTGGACAGCAAATGCAGATTGTTTCAGAACCTTCATGGAGCCTTAGGTGAGTGAAATCATAATTTTCAAGATTATAATTAATATTTGTAATTTTTTAAAATATTTAATCATTTGTTTTGTACATTTTCTTATAATAGTCATCATTATTTTAATACCATAATTATTTTTAATCATAATTATTTTAATATTCATAATTATTTTAATATTCATATTCATAAATACAAATAAAATGTATTTCTCTCGTGGTATTTATTGTATATCACAATGAAATACAGTAGGTTGCAGCTGCCTAGACGGGGATGGCATGTTTAAACATGAGCTGCGCAATGCAGTTTCCAAGAAAGGAATTTGTTAGGTCTACGTGAGGCTGGAGTGTTAAAGCTCTCATAGGTAACATCCTTCTGAGCCAAACGATGAAAACTTCAGACTTGCGATTTCTAAAGAAACAGGGGACAACACCCTACAGTAGCTCTCTTTCTGCACACAGCAGTCGATGAGTGAAAATCACTAGTGAATATCGTGCATATATGTGTGTGTTGCGTTTGCAGATGAGGTGGTGTTAAAATTTGAGGATGGGCACGTGCGAGCCAGAAATTTGCTGTATGATACTCTACCTGTCATCATCCACGGGAATGGACCGACCAAGGTACTTACTAGTTATGACTTTAGTGATGACTTTATATTTGGATCCTATTTTGGCACCAAATTGATATCGTAAGAAAGTAATTTATAAGAGAAAATGCTATTTTGCTGGATATTTGAGATGCGATGATCTACAAGAAGACTTTGTTTTTCAGCTTCAGATTAACTACCTCGGTAACTACATACCAAACACGTGGACATTTGAGACTGGCTGCACCATGTGCCACGAGGATCTACGCCCACTTGCGTCTCTAAAGGTTTGTTACAACTCTGTCTTACCAGCTTTAAGTTTATTTTTGATGTTAATAGATGATCACTTTTTCCTCACAATCAATATTCCCCCTCCATCAGGAAGATGAATATCCTTTGGTGGTGATTGGCGTCTTCATTCAGCAGCCCACCCCTTTTGTCGCTGTGTTTTTTGAACGCCTGGTGAAGCTCCAGTATCCCAAGAATAGACTCCAACTCTTTGTTTTCAACAAGGTAAAAGGACAAGTTTACTACACCAGTTTTATTTGTTGTTGTTTTATCACTTCACTGCTGGCGTGTACAATGGCCTCATCAATAAGTGGACACAGTTGGATATGTCTATGACACACCCCTAAAACAAGTCAAAATGTCTGATCTACTTATCGGGACTGATTTTCATGTTATTATTTTTAGGGTTAAGTGCCTGAGATCAAAGGGACAATATTGTGGAATTGGAATAATTATTGGACAAAAGATGGAATAGGCTTCTTCTGGGTAGGATTTTGTTTTGGCGGATGTCTCTGGACAAAAATATGCTGATGTTATTGTGTAAATGGAACAAATACTAGAATAAATGTCAGTCAGTGTTTCTGTGTGTTCAGTGTTTAGTCCAGCAGAGACGGACTTGCTGGCCCTGATGGCGCACCACTGGTTCTATTAAATTTGTATTAGGGATGGCCGGTACTGCTAATTACAAGCCAAGCCCGATATCAAACTAAAATGATATGTGATAAGTGATATCGGTCCATATTGGTATCAGATTTTTTTCCCTATCATGAAAAACAATATTTTTTAACGCTGTATACAACACATATGTAGGTGTTCATTCCATCACAGGAGATATGATCGGAAATTAAGACGTGGACAACATCGACATATTGGACATCCCTAATATTTATAATATCTTTATTTTTGTAGGAACTTCACCATGAGCGTGAGGTTAGTTCCTTCCTCCAGGATTATGGAAATCTTTATCTGGATGTCAAGTTCATTGGGCCTGAAGAAGGGTTGGATGGAGCAACTGCACGCAACATGGGCTTGTGAGTCAACAAGTCACAGCACATTTTCTAGTGAATTGACTCAGCCTATATTTTAACCTATGTCATTGTTTGTGGTTTTTACATTTTCCTCTTACAGTGATATGTGCAGGAAGCAGGCAAACTGTGACTATTTCTTCAACTTGGACGTTGAAGTTGTTTTGAAGAATGAGAACACTCTTAAAACTCTAATTGAACAAAACCTGCAAGTATCAAATGTTTACTACTAAATTCCACCAACTGTATTCAGAGAGCTATAGAATTCTAATAACACTTCAATTGCTTTTTAGTCCTATTGTGGCACCGATGTTGACCCGTAGTGGCCGATTGTGGAGCAACTTCTGGGGAGCCCTCAGCGCAGATGGTTACTATGCCAGGTCTGAGGACTACGTGGACATCGTTCAAGGACACAGGACGTAGGTTACTTAAATGTTTTTTTTATCGAAAATGTTCTTATTTTATCATTATACGATGAAACCTTGGCTAGTTCACCTCTAACCAAAACATATGCTAACTGAATCAGTTTTTTATTTAATGTTGTGCATATAACATAACTGAACCTCAACCTGGCCAACTGAAGCAATCCCAGATCATAATGTTGGTCCAGTTGTGAGAGCGTGTTAATAATCTGGGTGTATATAAAATGTCTAACGTTGTGCTGGTTTCAGGGGGATATGGAATGTCCCATATATAACCAGTGTGTACCTGATGAAGGCCGACCTCCTCCGCTCAGAGCTCTCAGACAGCGATCTATTTCACTCGCAGTCCTTGGACTCTGACATGGCTTTCTGTCAACACGTTAGAAATAAGGTGACTGAAACATAAGAGAGAAATTCTCATAAATGAGAAGCAAATTGGATTGCACCTATATGAAATACATAATAAATGTAAAATGCCTTGCCTTTCTTCTCAGGGTGTTTTCATGTATGTAACCAACATGCAAACATTTGGACGGATCCTATCAACAGAAAACTACCAGACCAGTCATCTGCATAATGATCTGTGGCAGATGCTTGAAAATCCTGAGGTGGGAAACATAGATAATCAGCTTTATTGTGTTGTTTGAATGTCAGAGTTATTATCTTTTGTGTGTTATTTCAGGATTGGCAGGAGCGCTACATTCATGAGAACTACACTCGCATCATGAAAGATAAACTCATTTTAACCGTAAGTTCAGATGAAGAAGTTTTGAATTGTAATAATTTTCTCTTAAAGGGGACCTATTGTGCTCATTTTCCGACCCTTTTGCATTGAGTTGTGAACTCCTACAGAGCAGCTACACATAATAACCCGCTACTTCAGCTTATGGAGTGAGTGGTACGACACTCAATTTGCTTGTTTTTTATCATTTTCCTTTCAGAAGTTTCAACAAAACTAAGGTGCACAGTTAGTAAAAGATACTGATCTCACTGCAGCAGACAATTAATGCATTCATTAGAAGATACCAGTAGAAGGTCCAGAATCCTGAGTCTCAGTCTCCCAATCCGGTCAAACAAGGGATCCCACTTCTGATAGCATGTTTTTAGTAGCAAACCCTGTTGGCAGCAATACATGAGATATTGTGTTGAGGGTTTGGGGGAGGGGAGTGGCCAGGAATCGGCAGCAGTATGTACTGCTAAATTATCAGTACCACTAATCAGTACCACAAGGTATCATTGGCTATCGCCATGAGTGCAAAGACAACAGAGTGAGAGTGAATGTCAACAGGACACACATGCACAAAATAACTAAAATAATAAAATATCAACACAGACCTCACAGCTAGGAGACCAGGGTTCAATTCCACCCTCGGCCATCTCTGTGTGGAGTTTGCATGTTCATCCCGTGCATGCGTTTGTTTTCTCTGGGTACTCCGGTTTCCTCCCACAATCCAAAAACATGCTTAAGGTTAATTAGCGACTCCAAATTGCCCATAGGTATGAATGTGAGTGTGAATGGTTGTTTGTCTATATGTGCCCTGTGATTGGCTGGCGACCAGTCCAGGGGTGTACCCCGCTTCTCGCCCGAAGACCGCTGGGATAGGCTCCAGCACCCCCGCGACCCTCGTGAGGAAAAGCGGTAGAAAATGAATGAATGGATGAATAAAATATCAATATAACATGTTTGTGGTGTGACTTCAATAGTCTTTTGTATGGTCAATTTATACACAGTAGATTAAACCCCTTAAACCTTGCTCTGTCATTTCTGCTTGGCAGCCTTGCCCTGATGTATACTGGTTTCCAATTTTCTCCGATGTCGCTTGCAACCACCTGGTTGAAGAAATGGAAAACTTTGGGAAGTGGTCAGGAGGCGGTAATGTGGTAAGGTTACCCTCCTACATTTATGTGAGAATATAATGACAAATATCAACTTTTTTCAATCAAGGGTGATAAAATAATCAGTACATGTTGTTGTCCTTCTCTAATGAGTGACTGATGCATTTGATGTATTCAGGACACTAGAATTCAAGGTGGCTATGAGAATGTCCCCACCATCGACATTCACATGAATCAGATCAACTTTGACAAGGAATGGCAACAGTTTTTACTGGAGTACATTGCGCCAATAACAGAGAAAATGTATCCTGGTTACTACACCAAGGTAAGACAAGTTGCACATTTATGCAAGAGATGTGGGACTTAATCTTCCGTTTATATTCCAGAGACTTAGATTCTGCAGCTGATATGCTTATATGTTACTTTTGGAACCAGAACTTCCCTCCCATTGTTGCTCTGTTTCGTCTTCTGCTGACAAACCTCTTCTTACAGTGTTCTACCCCCTTGAACTTTGTGGTGAGGTACAAACCGGACGAGCAACCCCTGCTCGAGCCTCACCATGATGCCTCCACATTCACTATAAACATTGCTCTCAACAGCAAAGAAGTTGACTACCAGGTAAACAGGGGAGAAGCAGGCCGGTAATAGAAGCTTCAGGAACTGATGATGCGGGTGATGTGCACCACTCTCTGCTTTGTTCTCCTCCATCTGTGGGCCTGAATGTTGGATGTGGAAGCAGGCTGATGCTTGTCTTTTGTTAAGCAGGAACCGCGCCGCCGTACACGCGTTGGCAAACACTCTCTGTGCGGCCACTCCAGCAGTCTCCATGTGAATGCTTGCATGACTTTCCTCCTTTCTTGTGTGTTTGCAGGCTCAGTTTGACTTGGCCTTTGTAGTTAGATATAAGCCAGATGAGCAGCCATTTTTGAGGCCACATCACGACGCCTCCACATTCACTATAAACATAGCACTCAATCAGAGGGGCCTTGATTACCAGGTGAGTGGCCATTACATGTTGAATAAAACATTGCAAAAAATATTGGAACAGTCAGTTTCTGCTGATTTATATGCAGTTCATCAGTCTATGGGATGGGAGGGTAAACACATCAGAGCATTTTCATATTGCTGTCAAGTACTATAGTACAAAAGGCAAGCTTTATCCTCATTAAAAGTGCATCGCTTTGACTGGCATGTACATTACATTCCTGGTGTTTCACATGTTTCCATTTCATTTTTTGTCGAATCTGCATTTGTAAGTTTGTCCCCTTTTGCATGAGTCATGAATCTAAATGCTAAGACCTTTTATTCTTGTTGCATCCATGTCATTTCCCTGCATCTTCAATACACTGGGCTAATCACAGGATCACACTGCTCGATGCTGATGTTGTTCTATATTTTGGGACTGTACTACCTTTTAGTTTTCGTTATGAGCTCCTAAAGGTCAGATGAAAACCGAAAAGCACAAAAACCAAGGACATTTTTCTCATAGGAAATCATGTAAAGTCAATTAATCATTTCCAAAATGACATTCTATGGAGAATTCTCATTTTACATCATTCTTTTTGCCGCCATAACAGGTTATTTAGCAGTCATACGCAATAAAAAGTACATTAACAGTGAGTTGGCCAAAATCGAGTCATATGAAAACCAAAGTTTGACTGTATATTTCTTTTTATAATCTTCAAATGACAAGTTCAGACACATATCCTTTTATATTTTGAAAAATAAACAGAAAACATCCATGGTAAGCAATCATAAATCACTATTAAATTTTTTTGAATTAAAAGCTATTAGGGTGATAAAAGAACTGCACATACTTCAAATCGTAGCCTTCACGTTTCATTGTAGGCTCCACAAATGTGATTTCCTTTTTAATATGACTTTGTGGTACATGTGGTTCACAATGCCTGATGAGCACACATGGCATCTGTAAAGCTGACATTTAAAGTGGAGTAAAGCAGTAGGTCAACCCCTCAGAGTATGACAGGATTTGTTAAAAAAAAAAAGTCACAGCCACATTAAGGAAAGTCAACATTACAGTTAAAAGCCCTACATCTTTTTGTCAATATATTAATAAATATAAGTGTACAAATACCACAGAAACTATTATGAACAAACAGGAAGCACCGTGGCATATTTCTGTTGGTAATATCTTAATGTCTAATTGTGACCTTAGGGTGGTGGATGCCGGTTCCTTCGCTATGACTGCGCCATCGATGCCCCACGTAAAGGCTGGGCCCTCATGCACCCGGGGCGTCTCACCCACTACCACGAAGGTTTGCCCACCACAGCCGGTGTCCGCTATATTGCAGTGTCATTTGTGGACCCCTGAACGAGCACACGCGTCACCCAAGGACACATACACACTGGCTGTATATTTAAAATAGATAAGTCACACTGAGTGTTGACTGCCGCTTCACTTGTTTCAATGTGACATATATATTCTGTCCAACAATGAGTGGACAGACCTACAAAAAAGGGTACTGGCGCCAGTAAATTGTTTCAAAAAGGTCAACTTCAAATGTACTGTCAAAACTTTACATATTTATTTTTTCATATAGTGTGAATGATGCTACCGAAAAGCCTAGTATTTTGTGCCCGTAGCTGGTAGTATGTGGGGTATGCCTCAAACCCTGGTTGGTACGAAACATTTACTACTCCAGTTCGTGTAAAAACAGGTCAGCGCAATAAATAACCTTTACCGTCAACACTGATTTTTATTGTCCTTTCATTTTGTTCCAGGGTACTAGTACATAGGCTTGTGGCTTAAATAGCAAGTCTATGTAAAAGTCAGGCACATTCAAAACGAACTATGATACATTTCCTGTACGTGTCAAAACAGCATTGCAAACACCAGGGTGAATCTTGTTTTGTGACTTTATTTTACATTTAAAATAAAAAAAAAAGTGAGTAATGAGGGAATTTTGAAGTTACAGCTAAAAGCCATCAAGTAAAACACTCACTAAATAGAATAAAGACTTTATAACAAAAAAGACAAAACGAAGAAAAAACAGGCAAAGTGATTATAAGCGGAAGCGGTCAGAAAAGTTGGGTGATTTGGGAACAGTCAGTGGAGCGTCGCTCTTCTTCACTTCCACAGTCTTGTAGTGGCGGATGGGTTGTGCCTTGTGGACCTGCAGCGGAGGGCATAAAAAGGTGATGCAGCAGCAATGTTAAGTTAGCTGATACAGTACTGTATATTCCACTTTTAGGAATGTATAACCACAGTAAGGGTGTTGAACTCCTATTACGCATGTAACTGACTGAAGAGGACTAAAGCGGTAAAACATTAAAATGGATGTGTTGTTTTAGGCACGCACTTGTTCTTGTCGTAGTTTGACAATCTCCTTTTTCTGTTTCTCCTCCTCCTCGCGTCGATGTTGCTCTTCCATGTGCGCAGAAAGAGCCTCTTTCTGACAAAGTAGCTGCTGAAACTCATTGCGTTCTCGAGCACGTTGCTCTGTTGCCAGCTCAAAGGCCTCCACTGCTATGGAAAAAGTAAAAGGCATCAAGACTGTACACTGATGCAGCGCCGTTAACCTTCAGCCTTCTTACAATTGCACAATTAAAATTATCAGGTAAAGTCGGAAAGCCTTACCCACTGCGGTCCGGTCTTCCTTTTTGGGCTGGAAAGGTTCTTTGTGGGTGACTTTGTTTGGCCTGGCTTTGAAAGTTGCAGCCTCTTTAATTCTCTTCTGCTCCTCTTTCACCTAAATGCCAAGTAATAAATAAATCCCATTTTTTTTTTAAAGTAAGGTACAGTAAATGCAATACAAATGTTTTCACTTAGCCCACTGTATTATGGTTCTGTCAATCAAGTCTGGTGTTTGTGTATCACTGAACATTACTCACAACCAGTGACCAAAGTAGAATTCTACATAGCGGCAATATTTTTGAGTGAGTCTTCTGAATGCTCACAGGCTGTAGGAACGATGTGTGTTTTGTATATGAGGTTGCCTACCATCTGTTCCCAGCGGTCATTCTTGACAGAGCCACGTTGGTCTGCCAGCAGTCTGAAGGGTTCAGGCTTTGTGGGCTCCAGCTTCTTCCTCTCAGGAAGGACCACCGTGTCAAAGTCTGGCAATGGCTGAGCTTTAAATGTTGGAACCTGGGAGAAAGGAGATTCAGAGAAAAAAAATTGTTGGAAGAGAGGTGTGTAAACAGACTGTCCAAAGACTTGTGTCGAGACGGCACCTCTTCCTTTTGCTCCCTTGTCTCCTTCTGCTTCCTCTTCTCTTGCTCCCTCTGCTCAAAAGAGAAAGGACACACCTCGGTGTGTCGCTTCTCCGGCAGCATGGGCTGGAAAGGGACTCCAAAGTGAGGAACTGGGGGAGGCTTGATAGGCGAGGGGGGTTTCACCTGAAAAGAGTGTTCAACATCAGGAGGGATTTTAACTATTTCACATTGAACCCAATAATAACAAAAAGGTGGTCCTGTTTACAACACTCCCATAAATTACCTATTATTTTTATTCCACATCTATTATTTTTTTTACATAAATGTTTTATCGTGTTAAATGATGCCAAAGTTTCAGATAATGAGGTTTATTCTAACATTGGCTATTTGTGATGTCAGTGGGCCTTGTGAGAAGTCACCCACACCATCCAGCCGGTGACTTCCTTATATGGGCATGCCCAAGTAAAAGCAGAGTGGGACCAATCCTGGACTGGGTGTGACACGGGTGGAATAAACTAAATTAGACAGTTTTGAAAATCTAAGGAAATACAGCTGGAATAGGTACAGATTCTGGAAGATCTACAAAGGTTTCTGTGTGGTTTATTGTGTGTAGCTGCTCTATAGGAGTCCACAAATCAATACGAAAATAAGCATAATAATAGGTCCTCTTTAGGTTCCCATTTACACTTAAATCGACTTGCGCCATATTCGGAACAGAACTCAGTCGTAAACGGCGGACCTCCTCTACACACGTCCTTACCTCCTCAACTTTCATGTCAATGCGAGTTCTCTTGGAGAGGATGAATGCTGGGGACTGTGGCACCGTTGGGTGCTTGACTTTCTTATCTGGAACTCCCTGTTGATTGGGAAATCCCAGTCACATTCACTTGAAATGATCTTTTATACTTTGGCTTGAAACGTTCCCGACGAGTAAACTCACCACGACTCCTTCGAGGATCTTCCTGGGCAGATCGTGCGCTTTGAAAGTGGCCTGCATCTCCTCCTGGGATTTGGTTGCTTGCCTCTCCTGGAGTCTCTTTTCAATGTGCATGCTGAACGCCTCTTGTACAGTGGGTGCCTTCACCTCAGGCTTCTTCAATAACTCTTGTTGCTCCAGAATTTTTTTGTTCAGCTGTTGGGCCTTGAAATTGAATCTATTTGGAATATAAACAGTTTAGATAAGACGCAACAGAGATTATAGTCAATTAGATTTGTCAAATCTTACTTATGAAGCTCATCTGCCTCTTCGGCCTCCAGTTCAGCACTGCTCTTCACAGTAGGGGGTCGGCTCCTCAGTCTTTTTGAGAAATTAGGGGATTGAGGCCGAGTGAGCTGCAGGCGCTGACCCTGTGCTTTGGGTGGACCTGGTGAAAGGATTGTATCACAACAATGTCAACCTAGGAATTTCTCAGATCTCATGCAAGCAAAAAAAATAAAACCCACCTCGCTCTATTGCCTGCCGACTGAGTTGATGGAACCGTTGAGGTGTTCGCTTCTGTAACTGCATTATGTGCTGGGCCACTGGCACATAGGGGTCTTTGGTCAGCTTCTTCTTGGTGCTCATTGAAGGTTTCACAGGTCTGGGCACAGCGAACCGGCCTACATTTGACTAACAGGAAAAAACAAAACAATGGTTAAAAAATAAAAACACCCATTCAGTGTGCATCCATCAACAATGTCAAGCATCATATTGGCCTCCCACCAGCTATGTTCCTTCAGTGGTCAAAATGACAGTGTGTTTGCGGCATAGACAAAACTATCATCCTAAATGTATTACATCACAAACTAATTGAGACCTAATTAAAGTAAACAGCAGAAAGTTTGTTTTTTTTTTGCAAGAACTACTTACTGAGAAAGAATGTTCTTTATGGCTCTCAGATGGAGTAGCTTCAGGTTCTCCCTCTTCATTGTGGCCTTTACTGACTTGCGCCTCATCACTGTTGGAGTTCAACAAATATAAAAGTGTTACATCTCAAGTACTGGAGGGACAATTTTAAACATCAAATAGAAATTTGGAATAAATTTCCAACTAAATATTCCAAGTAAAGCATATATGCAAGAGCCCATAATCAGAGCATGTTCATTCACATACAGTACATGCATAAGAAGTGTGAAGGCACCATTAGATGAGTATGAAGCTTACTTTGTGGTAGGTTTAGCACGAGTCACACTCCGGGTCCTTGGCCGTATGCGCTTGCGCTGCATCAAAGTGGATTTTTGAGTTGACTGCTGAACAGGACTCCTTTAAAATAAATACATAAATGAAACATAAGTCTTTCCAGCACACGTTTACTGCTAAATGTAGCGATGAGAAAATGAAAAAAACAGCACTTACTTTTTATACTTTTTGAGTGGTTGGGAAGATGAATTGCATCCATGTCCTTTACGTTTTGAAACCCTACACAAATAAAGTTTACATCATGAAAATGACTAATATTTGGAAGAAAAAACACAAAGGTTCCCCAAGTGTACCTGCGCGGTTGGGTGCTGGTCTTTGGTATTGCTCCGCCATTGGATGTTTGCTCAGAGCCAGCAGCGCTGGAATCTGTAATAACAGTCACACGTGCAATGTTTATATTAACATAAAGGACTAAACTAACTCCCATTTGCCGATGGAGCGCAACAAACACCGCTAACCAGCATCTGTGACTGCAGTAGTCATTGGAGTCACACTGGCTCTGGGTATGGTCGTTCCATCATGTGGTTTGAGAAGCTGTACAGCTTTGTCAGCACACACATCTTGTCCAATGGCCTGTTGATCTGCACAATATATCATTAAACATTATTAATCATTACTAATCAAGTCAATATATAATCATCTATTCCACCTTAGGGGGAAAAATACACCTAGCATTTCAATGAGCATGGAAACTATGGAAGAGGGGTTACACCCTTTTGCTGTAACCCCTCTTCCAACACAATTTTGGCGTTAAACTATTAATCCAAAACGCATTATGGTAAAATATCATTAACAAGTCAAACTGAGCCACCTACCAAACCATGAATCATCGCAAGGCTCGTTTTCCAGTTGCTTGAAGTCGACAACATGAGACGGGGCATCGTACTCGTACATGCCCGCCTCTTCGGCCATTTCAGCAACTTTTCTTTATCGGCTAGTCTGAAAAAATGACCAAATATCAGCTTATATATGGCAGATGCATTGTTGTAAACCTGCTTAAGGTTTTATACGCGTAACCATCGTGAATGAAGCGGACGGTTGCACTTCAATACGCGTATACAGTTAAAACACACAATAAAGCAGCATATAGTCTCCAGTTTAAACATTTAGTGTCGGGGTTTCTGAGTTGACCCAACATAATAATTAAATGTCACATATATATAAAGTATATGAGGTAATACATACCGTGTGTGAGCGCGAGAGACTGAGTGCAACAGAGTAACAGTGAAGTTGTTCAGTTATGGCGGAGCTTTTTAAACTGTCCAATCGCTGGCCGTGTCCTCTCCGCCTTGAAAGCTTATTGGCCCGTATGAAGTCAGGTTGACCGCGAGGGCAGACACTCACAGAATTTCGACCGGAACTTCACAGGACAAAAATATCCAAAACAAAACACCAAAAATTGACTGAGAACGTTTATTCAATTGTATTTGAGGAGGCGCACATTTTCAACTATAACGGTTTGATAGTTATGACTCGTTGCTTTGAAACCATACCAGGAAACGAGTATGACGCTGTTTTAATAATCGCAGGAAAACCATTTTCGTGTTTTACTTCCACCGACTGTGAAGTGAAAATTAACCATTATATTCTTTCACTGGTAATTGCGCACCAAACTACAAAATGAAGCCCATCCGCAATCTTGACGTGGACGTATTGGAGGCGGGGTTTGCCTGTGACAACATCAGCGCTCATTGGCTGAAAGTATGCATGTTCATGACGCAACCTTCCAACACTGAGGAACTGGTCGCTCCGACAGGAAAACCAAAGAAAGGCGAGTACTTCGATCTAAACTGTAGGTGTATTTTACTTCACGTCTATGTATAACTTCTTTATTGGTTTCGTGGCCCTGGAAATATATATCTATACATATGATACACCGCTAGAAATTACAGAAGAAAACCTTAGCTTGACAAGTGGCAGCTGTCAAATCAAGCTAACCATTAGCATGCTAGGCGCTGTCTTCCTGTTTGCTACAACATAGCTAGCTAACATGCTACTTGGTAAAAACAGAGGCCGTATTATAACTGTCACTGTTTAGTGAGTTAAATTATGATGGAACGTTAGGGCAAATTGACTGCTATGCCGTGGTTTCTATCAATCAGCTTGACATTTACTTAATGGGCCTTAGTGAGAGGAATATCCTGTACTTCTCACTCCTCCCAGGAAATTAATGCATTGCTACAACGCGATGCAAACATAGTCATGCTGATTATTAACACATATACATATGTGTGTATTTCTTTTGAAGGTCTTTAAACTGTTTGCTTTCGGGATGTGTTGAAAAACTGGTTCTACACTTCCTTGTTTCTGTAAATGGCAAGAAAAAACAAGAACGCCCGCCTATCCAATCAGCAACACGGTTCCTGTGATGCTTCCGCTCACAAACATATAGTTACACCATGACATATTCCTTACGAAATGCAGGAATATCATAACCCGATTTACAGTCATACGATTTACAGCCCGATTTACAGTTTGTTTTTAATTGGCAATCCTTATTTTAACTTCTTCTACACTATTATCCTGGCTGAATGTTCTGTCACTAATCATGGACTATGGATGAGAAATGTTCTTTTTGTTCAGTAGTGATGCGGTTTTGCAGAGGGGGAAATGTATTAGTCAGGCCTTTGTCAGGAAAAAGTAATGCCCTATTGTTGTCTGCTTCTTTTCTTTTAGATGGCTACAATCCGAAAGAAACTAGTGATAGTTGGAGATGGGGCATGCGGCAAAACATGCCTCCTCATAGTGTTCAGCAAGGATCAGTTCCCTGAGGTGTATGTGCCAACAGTGTTTGAAAACTATGTGGCTGACATTGAAGTGGATGGTAAACAGGTACAGTATGTCTGACAGTTTTTTGTCATAGTTACAGAAATTAACAAATAGTAGACTTTTTAATGTTCATGTCTCACATAAGGGTTGTGGATGATGGTCAAAATATTTTTGTGCAGTTTTCCTTTACATAGTATATCGTGTGGTGTACCGCAGGGGTCAATACTGGGACCAAAATAGTTCAACCTATACATTATTGACATCTGTAACCATGTAATGCTAGTATTATTTGCAGACTAGATTCTGGAGAAAGCATATGAGCTAATGAAAAAAATCACAGCTGATATGACTATATTAAAATATGGTTTGATTAAAAACAGATTATCCTGAACCTAAGTGATACTAAAATAATACTATTTGGTAATAGTGTAAGAGATACTCCTGTGCGAGTACAATTTGAAGGCCTGGACATTGGCAGGGTGATTGCTCTGAGGTATTACCATATATAATTTATTGTGTGGAGTTAAGAGGGAATGACTATGCTACAAAAAACAGCTAGGATAGTCCATAATTCCACAATTAAAAAAAAATTGTTGATGTAGTAATTTTTCAAAAAGCTTAAATTACCCTGCTAAATATTTGTGGTAATCGGCTGTCATGCTGCAGGTGGAGCTGGCTCTTTGGGACACAGCGGGCCAGGAAGACTATGACCGCCTGCGACCTCTCTCTTATCCAGATACAGACGTCATCCTCATGTGCTTCTCCGTGGATAATCCTGATAGTTTAGGTGAGGTTTCGCTCTTGGGTATTATTACATTTTTTTTCCTCTGCTCTTGATGTCCAACACAAAGTTTTTTATTTGTGTGTGATGCAGAAAACATCCCTGAGAAGTGGACACCCGAGGTGAAACACTTTTGTCCCAATGTGCCCATTATTCTGGTGGGAAACAAGAAGGATCTGCGTAATGATGAGCTCACACGCCGAGAGCTGGCAAAGATGAAACAGGTGACGGAGAGGGATATCATGGTTGTATGACTTACTATTGTGTACATGCACATCACTAGTCTAAACCACCTTATAGCTGATGTTTGTTCTTGGCATGTACTTAACACAAACCGGTGAGAATAACAGTTGAATGCATCAAAACAAAGTACTATTGGAAGTTGACTTCAGTCATTTTTGACTTATTCGCACAAGAGGCAAAAAGATGTGATGACGCAACTCCATAATCGGGGAGAGCACGTTTGGTGCAGTTTTAAGCCAGTAAAACAGCCACAAGGTGACAGAAGTGCATTTTATAAGAACTCTGCCTGCAATTTTCCCATGGAAATACACACCCAGCAACCAGGAAGTGGTTGTAGATTATCCCGTCAACAGGAAATTGCGCACACATGCACATACAGTTCAGTTCCAACTGTGAATTTTGTAAATACTACATGGTGTTATATTTGTAAATAAATGGTGTGTATGTTGTGGCATAGCTGTTTATATATTTTGGCTAAATTGATATTTTGTGCGTGTAGTTTCCATGTCTGATTATTTTGTCATTCTATATTAACAGGAACCTGTGAAGTCAGAGGAAGGGAGGGAAATGGCAAACCGCATTTGTGCCTTTGGCTACCTGGAGTGCTCGGCGAAGACCAAGGACGGTGTGAGGGAGGTGTTTGAAATGGCCACCAGGGCAGCACTGCAGGCCAAGAGACGGGGTAAAAGGGGCACATGCCTTCTTCTATAGAGTGTCAGATCACACAGGGTGAAAAGTAGAAGGGCAACAAAACCAAGCCAAGCAAATGCCATCATTTTGATACTTTTTTTTTAACCACAATGGGCCAAATTAGTATACTTGCCATTAGAAAGTGGTATATACATTCATGTCTGATATTGTAATCGGTATATTTTCAGTACAAGTAAACTGTTTTGTTCTACAAGAATGTATTATTTGGCCATTGGGTATTAAATTATCCTTAGTGCAACATTTTGTATGAATTTCAATGTCAAATAATAGTTAAATCCACAGATATGACATTGGTTTGTAATAAGGGGAATAGTGTCTGTCATTGCCATGGTGACTGTTGATAGCCTACTTTAGCAATATTAATGGGCCAATTGGGTGTGTTAATGCTTGCGTCGACTTTTGCGTCACAATTGAAGCACACCATTTAGCTTTGACACTCAAGTTGGCGAGGTTGTTTTGCTTTTTTTCTTTTTTTAAATTTACCGCACAAATTAATTTGCCTTCTTGTTTAGCTTGGGACAAAGATGACTAACAAATGCACAGTTGAACTATTTACTATTAAGTGGCTTAAAGCTAAATTGCTCGGGAATAAAGACCCGTATGTGCTGCTGCGCCAAAGTACTCTACAGAGCAGAATGACTGTTACAGTGAGCTATTGTGGACCTCCAAATACACTTTACGTCAGTAATGACTTGTGTCTGTTGTGCAAAAGAAATTGCAGTACAAAAAAAACACAAACATTTGAATCCTAATTAGCAACTGTCAGGTAGCTATAATGCGAGAGAATCGTGTCGTTAGTTTTAGGTCCCTACCTCTGCTTTGTGTGATTGGAGGCTATCGTATTTGTTCCACATTGCCAGAAAGAGTGCAGTCAAGTGCCTTGAGACGTGTTTGTCTTTAGTCATCCACTGACTTGGGGCTCATCTTTTTAAGATCACACATGGGGATCTGTAGACATTTTATATCCACTGTGGTGGCTAAATATGTAAATGACTCAATGAAAAGTATTGAGAATCATGAGCAATAAAAGAATGACTTTTTATGAAACGTATACAGGTGGTTCTCTGGTTACGAACGAGTTCCTTTCCTAGACTGTCATGTTTTAGTGTAAGTCAGAATTGAGAACTAAATAAGTCACTCACGCTGTACACAGAAAACATAAAGGATGTATAAATACAGTGATAAAAATATTAAATACAGAATTCAGTGAAACGTTGATAAATAATAATCTCTGTGGTTCTCCTAGGCTGAAAAGATAACCTCATCTCATTTTTGATAATTTTCACTCCCATGGTGATAGCTTTCCTTTTCATTGGTGCACCTGGGGATAAAATGAAGTGTAGAAAGTTGACTAATAATCAATGATATTCCATCTCATGTTGTACACTGTATTCTTCCGCTCAGCATTCTTGTGCTGTGAATTTAATTCATTTTTGGGAATGTGTTGCTAACCCGGGAACGTCAGAAGCCGAGGACCACCTGTATGCAGCCTCAACTAGCTCTCTTCTACATATATGTATTTGAGCAGAGGAGCCTTGTGCCACACAATTTAAATTTACAATTTAAAGAATCCTGTTTTACAGTTTGCTTAATTGTCATATTGTGTTATGTCCTTCCGAGTAAAATAAGTAACTAAGAAACTTAAAACAGGCACTGTATGTTTACTCATTCAGGTGTATTGGGATAAGTCTAGCATTAACGCGGGATTAGCCTATTTTTCCGTGATTGTCTTGACAAGGTATGTGTCTGCTTTCTGATTTAACTTGTTTGGTGATCAGTGACCACATTAACATAACTTTATTATACCTGCCTTGCTACTGTGTTGAGAATGTCCTTAGATGCAATACTGTGTTTTGTATTTTTGCTCCAATTTTAATCATTTTATCTTAACTACTGTTTTTTTTTAAGTCACACACTATTAAATGTGTGATAAAACACACCTTTTAATGGTAAATGGTGGGGAAATTAGTATGTAGCAGAATAAGTAAGTAAGTATATAGTCACACTTTTTCTTCCTTTTTAAAATATGTGGTTGGTTGAGGTCTCTGCACAGTGAACAGCGACTATAAACACACCAGTAGAGTCATTTGGCCTCGATGGTAAACAATGTGCAACTTTATGTGACTGAATGACAGGACTGAGCAAATTCTAGCATTTGTTTTCCTTATAAGACACAATTTGCCAGCTTTTACATGAGGAAGTACAGTCTGTGAAAATGTTTAAGTCTCTCATGTTTTCCATGTCATATTCTATCTTGCTTAGATTACCTCCAATCCACAGAATTTACAAAAAAAAAGCTCATTGTGATAAAAGATCATTTTCAAGTTGTGAAATGGGATGCATTGTTAATGAATTAGAGATCCCAATGTCTTTTTTTCATGTTTATCAAACAACCTCAACAATAACCCAATGAATACATTATACTGGTGTAATAAAAGTTTCGACCTCACTACATGTGTTATTCAATGATGCAGCAAATGTAGTACATTCCCATTCGATGTGGATACAATTGAGTCTCATTATTTCTCCACTATATCAAGTGATATGCAATGACGCTCTACTATACCGGCATATTCTCAATTTTAACTCTGCATAATTTGTTAACTTCAGTAATAAGTAAGACAACATGATCAGGCAATTTAATAGAGCTTTAATGTGCTGGTACAACATTTAGATTTTTAACTAGTTCAACATTGATGTGTGAGTAAAATGGGTTTTTGTGTTTTTTTTCTTTTTTTTAACAATCCTGCTGTTTGATTTCTATCAATGCCGTTGGCCTTAAATGGTGGAGACGTGTTCTATAACGCTTGATGGAGTCCGGATACAAAATCTTGGTAAAATGGCTCTGAGTAGGAAAAATTCAAAAGAGTTGAGTCACAAACAATAAATCGATACACACAGGTGCAGCTTAATAAATTAGAATATCTCTGAAAAGTACATTTGAGTATTTCATATAGTTTTTTTCATTTTTAGCCAATAACCATAGGTATGAATGTGAGTGGGAATGGTTGTTTGTCTATATGTGCCCTGGGATTGGCTGGCCACCAGTCCAGGGGGGACCCCACCTCTCGCCCAAGACAGCTGGGATAGGCTCCAGCACCCCCCGCGACCCTTGTGAGGATAAGTGATAGAAAATGAATGAATGAATGAACCCACAAATTTCATGAAATGTGAAAAGCTGTACCAAAATCATGCTATCAGCAAATTCATTCATTTTCTACCGCTTTTTCCTCATGAGGGTCGCAGAGGGGTGCTGGAGCCTATCCCAGCTGTCTGTGGGCGAGAGGCGGGGTACACCCTGGACTGGTCGCCAGCCAATCAGAGGGCTGTTATCAGCAAATGAACTGGAAAAAAAGTCCAGAGTCTTTAATATTGCTCAAGTTAAATTTAACTCCTATCTTATCACCTTTGCACAATACTGTAATTTATTGAGCTTCACCTGTATATTGTAGAACGTGACTCACCTTTGTCAGGCTCAATAAATGAATGTCTAATGAGAAAGTCCAGCACCACCATAGCACAGTTTGGTTTGAAATCTTCAGTGGCCAGAAGTTCCTTCACCTGAAACCGAGCCTTTATAATAATTATTTGGAAGTTGAAGCATGTCATACATGATTATGTGAACTCGCCTCATCTATGGGCAGAAGGTAGAAGTCCTGCACTTCTCCATCGCCGACTCTGGGATTGAAGGAGGGTGGAAGTTCCAAATCAAAGACAAACTGGCTTTCTGCAAACACCCCTTGTCCATCTTCATATGTGTAGCTGCAGAACAATTGTAATAGATGTAATGTGGTTAGAACAACGTTAATTTACATGCTCGGTGTTAAGATGGACACGTACCTTACAGTGGACACAGGGCGGGCCTTCTCTGCAAGGGCTTGTGGGATACATGCTTCTTCCTGACATTCTTTCACTAGTGTGTGCTTGATGCTCATGCCAGCAGCCAGACCGCCTGCTGCCTTCAAAGACACAACGTCTAGTGCAGGGGTCTCAAAACACGCGGCTCGTGGGCCATATGTGGCCCGCAGGACACTAGTTTGAGGCCCCCGCCTTGATATGAAAGTTTAATGTCAGTGCGGCCCGCGCAAGTTTGATATGGATGCTGTATGGTATCATGTACCCAGAAAAAATACCCAGAAAAAATTATTACGTTTGATTAATGTTCATGTTAAAGGTTAAATAACTGTTAATAGTTACTATTAACTCCCTATCCGTGTGGAAGTGGTAAGTTTTTGGCTATTTAAGTTTAATGGAAATAACTTGAAGGCTACCGTTTAGGTCGCTAGCTCTCTAGTTTGCGAGTTAGCATGTGTCTCCAGACCCTGCAGTTGCGCAATATGTTGTAAATAAAAAGACTATAAATGTGACTATAGTCGTGTTTTGTCATGTCTACAGGGCTCTAATAATGCTTTGTTAATTTTAATTATTATTATTATATTTATTTATTACTGATTGATTTTCTTTATTCTTGATTTGTTTATTTATTTTTCATCTTATTTTGTGCAGAAAAATAAAAATTAAGATATTTATATCTATTTATATTTGAGAACAGTGGAATGTTTTATCAGAGCTTTTATTGTAGAAAATCGGAACCAAAGCACTGAAAAAGTTTGCAAAAATTTTTCTGTTTTTAATAAATGCGTTTTTTTTTTTAAACCTGATGCGGCCCAGCCTTGCCCAGACCCTAGCTCCAGTGGCCCCCAGGTAAATTGAGTTTGAGACCCCTGGTCTAGTGGATCTCACCAACTATTAGAGTCAATTTGTACTCACTATATTGTCCAGTAGTCCAGGATAGGTCTGTTTTGTGGGGGAACGCCGTGCAAGCCACATGCTGACCTCCCCATTCTCATGAACGGTGTATCCATTGATGTGGACTCCATAGCGCTTGATGCCAAAAAGACCTGTTGAACAGTAGAAGAGGCAGTAGACAGGCCACAAGCATTAAAAAGGTGCATATTGGGTGACTTACTGGTAGCTGCTCTTTCCATCCACATCACAGGTGAGTCTGAGAATTTGTCCATAACGCTGTACCTCTGATAGAACACAATGAATGAGTGTAAATGTGTTGGAAAGTTGTTTTTAGGTCACACTGAACTGTTCTTAAAATAAACAGGATGCAATATTCATTCATTCATTTTCTACCGCTTTTTTCCTCACGAGGGTTGCGGGGGTGCTGGAGCCTATTCCAGCTGTCTTTGGGCGAGAGGCGGGGTACACCCTGGACTGGTCGCCAGCCAATCACAGGGCACATATAGACAAACAACCATTCACACTCACATTCATACCTCAGTCGCCAATTAACCTAGCATGTTTTTGGAATGTGGGAGGAAACCGGAGTACCCGGAGAAAACCCACGCATGCACGGGGAGAACATGCAAACTCCACACAGAGATGGCCGAGGGTGGAATTTAACCCTGGTCTCCTAGCTGTGAGGTCTGCACGCTAACCACTAGACTGCCATGCCGCCCTCAGGATGCAAGATGCAATATACCATCAATATTATATCATTTCCACTACATTACACCCTGTTGGAACATGGCGCACCTCATCTCTCCATCCTTTCAGGCAGTGCAATGAATGATCTTGTCTAAGAACCGACAGGACATCATCCACCGCCTCTGATCTTTTCGTGTACGAATCCAAGCTCTCGCACAGGGACACGGCGCCCCCTTGTGTTGATTTGAACACATCTCCATAGCCTGTCAACAGTGAAGCGACGTGCGGGAGGATCCAACCAACTTTGCTTCCGTTCACCTCAAAACGCAGGCAACTTGCACGACAAGAACCTGTGGACATGAATTCATGAGTGAATCGCATTCCAGAAAAGTTACATGTATCCTGTTTGTCATTTACCTGGTAAATAAAAGTTATTCATTCGGTGGAGCAGCTGGAGTACTTTATCTGACCAGGCAGCGTTAGCCATTAAGGATGCAATGTGTCTGGACGAAATGAAGTGAAATGAAACAATTTGGAAGAAAGGTTGCTGTTGTAAGAGGTGATTTACATTTGTGTCAATGACTTCCTTGTCTAGAATTGATTTCTTCTTTTCTGCCAGCAAAAACTGTTTTTAAGTAGAATACTGCCACCTAGTGGAGGGTGGACCAGACGACGTACGCTTCAAATGCATGCACGTACACATCTTTGTCAGTAGGTGGCGATGGTCACTGATAATGTTTGGTCTGAAATCGCAAAGGGATACAGAATAAGAAGCATCAGCTCCGTAGTGTGAAATGTAAATGAAGGAAGTCAGAGGAAGATGGAAATTTGTTGGCCAAGTTGCGTATTTATGTTTCATGTTGAATGGAATCGAGTCGATGCTTGTCATCTGTTGTTTCTGAATAAATCGTAAAGTTTAGCTAGCATTAGCAATCATTTTGCTAACGTCAGCGGTCATTCGGCTCAGCTTGGCTAGCAGGCTAACAACAGTGACAGAAGGTAAGATTTCTTTTTACCTACAGAGTCTAACATTAATAAACTGACTAATTTCGTTTATGTTTATTCATGTAAATCTCCAATTTTTTTGGCTTGTACATTGCTTTGTATTTTCACTGCAAAGTATCTCCAGCAAAAATCAGTAAAAACATAAATGGCACCCCCTTGATTTCTTTGAATTCTTAGCGTGCGGCCCACGGTGGAAAAAGTTTGGACACACCTGGTCTAGAAAATGGGCCGACCCGATCCAGTATTGGCATCGAGTTCTGATACCATCTGGAGAGATTTACGATCCGTTAGCCACGTCGGTGCTTTAATGTTGTCTGCTCGTTGGTTGACTTGTTTATTTATTCAGCTTTGAAACAATCAAGTCTGACTCAGCATACATGTTATTCAGCAGGTTTCTGCCCTGCAGAACACATACATCATCAAACAGGGTAAAAACGGTAAACAGGAAGTCTACTGAAACAATCACAATCTGTGAGCACAGCAGTAGCTGTCCTTCAGAACCTAGCCAAAAGAGTATCAGAGTATCGAATATATGTTTACACATTTCAATTCAACTTCTCTCACTGCCATCACTGTTCTAATCAACCATATTGTTATTGCAAACTCCAGTTGTGCACCATGGCTTCCCCCGAGGTGAAAATGCAGGAAATGAATGAGGTCGTCATCGTCACAGTGTCCGAGGAGGCCAGTGGGAACCTCACGTCTGTGGTGGAGGACAAAACGGTGCTGGTGACGGCACAGCTCAGCCATCAGCCAGGGTTTGTACCATCACACCAAAGAAACACATTTAAGGGTGATATGAGCATCTGTGACAGATCCAGTAGCACATCATGTGTTTTTGTTTTTGTGTAAATTTCCAGTGAGGAAGTCCTTACAGTCACTCAGGTTGAAACAGATGATCAGAGTAAAACAGATGGCCTGTCCAGTGAAGAAGATGTAATTGGTAAATTGCTTCATTATATACATCAATTGTAAGAGAATTTTAACTTTGAGATATAATGACTAAAGCACTGCTTTCATGTTGGCTTGGAATTTTTTTTGCTCAGTTAAAAGAGAATTTGGTCTCGTCGGCTTTGATTGTTGTCTTTTTTGTCTGCAGTGAAGTTAACAGAGGAGGTGGATGTGGAAGCTGATGTCTTCTACCCCATCACGTGTGGAGACGCCAAAGCCACACTGGTGTGGAAGAAGTTTGTCTGCCCTGGGATTAATGTGAAATGTGTCCAGGTAAAGTCTAGGGTTGACAAAGCAGTACTAATGAATCAGAAACTCTTGGTTCATTATTCCATTCCCATAAGGCATTGCCTTTGACCAATGTATTCATTTGGGCGCTGCAATGACATCAGCTTCTCTCTGGGCTTTGGCCTCCTAGTCCTCTGACTCTCTCTTTGTGTTTTGTATTTTATTAGTTCAATGATCAGCTCATCAGCCCAAAGGAGTTTGTCTGCTTAGCAGGCAAGTCCACCCTGAAGGACTGGAAAAGAGCCATCCGATTCAACGGCACCATGCTCAGGTTTGGATCAAATACTCTATTGTAATCAATGACTTAGATTATTTAGCTTAGTGAAGTTGTTAATTATCTGGCTATTAGCAGTTTGTCCTATTGCTAAATCAGTGTTTACCAACCTTTATTGAGCCGATGCATATATTAGACCAGGGGTCTCAAACACGCGGCCCACGGGCCAAATGTGGCCCGCAGGACAATAGTTTGAGGCCCCCACCTTGATATGAAAGTTTAATGTTAGTGCGGCCCGTGCAAGTTTGATATGGATGAAAAAATTATTACGTTTGATTAATGTTCATGTTAAAGGTTAGGTAACTGTTAATAGTTAACCTCCCTATCCGTGTGGAAGTGGTAAGTTTTTGGCTTTTTAAGTTTAAAGGAAATAACTTGAAGGCTACCGTTTAGGTTGCTAGCTCTCTAGTTTGCGAGTTAGCATGTGTCTCAAGACCCTGCAGTTGCGCAATATGTTGTAAATAAAAAAAGTATGAATGTGACTATAGTTGTGTTTTGTCGTGTCTACAGGGCTCTAATAATGCTTTGTTCATTTTAATCTGAAAAAAATTGTCTACCCACCAACTATATGTGGTTTCTTAAGTTTTTATTTGCCGTTTTATTATTATTATTATATTTATTTATTACTGATTGATTGATTTTCTTTATTCTTGATTTGTTTATTTAGTTTTCATCTTATTTTGTGCAGAAAAATAAAAATTAAGATATTTGAGAACAGTGGAATGTTTTATCAGAGCTTTTATTGTAGAAAATCAAAACCAAAGCAAAGTTTATTCATTTTTCTGTTTTTAATAAATGCGTTTTTTTTTTGGAAAACCTGATGTGGCCCAGTCTCGCCCAGACCCTAGCTCCAGTGGCCCCCCAAGTAAATTGAGTTTGAGATCCCTGTCATTAAAATGTTACTATGTATAAAAAAACAGCCGCTTCTATCTACCTGAAGTATTTATTCTTCTGTATGTTACAGAATTTAGTAAACATTTCTATTATTGTGTCGTTTTATACCATCCAAAACAAACATGTCACCATAAGCTATTTCTCAGGAAGATCATGGACTCAGGCGAGCTGGACTTCTACCTACACGCAAAGGTCTGCTCCAACACCTGCCGCAGCACCAAGATTGACGTGGTGGGAAACAAAGTGGCCGTCAGCTCTGATCAGTCTGCTGATTTGGCTGGTGCTGCTTCATCCAGTGCTTACTGTGAGTAGACCAGACCTCAATGATGAATGAATGAATGTGCTAGCGTATCTTCTGTCCTCGCTGACATTCATAATGGGACATCTTGGAAAAACATCACAATTGCTATTTTACCGATATTAAACCAATATCAGCATGAGTCACATATGCTTCTATTACTTATTTAGTGGTGTGGAATGCTGGAAAAGGATAGGTCAAGTGAAGCCGTTTTCCCATCTACTGTCTTCATCAAAATGTTTTTCTAATACTAATGATATACATGTCCAGAAAGTGGACATCAGTGTATATATTTTTTTTAAATGTTGTAAACAGTTCAGCCTCGGTGAAGGTCTATGCGTCATACTCCTCCCCAGAAACTGGGTAAGGAGTTTTCCCATGACCCTGCTAACATCACATAGACAAAGTAAGGTTATATATATACTTTTGTTAAAATTGTTGTCCTTGAATGAGTTCTACTCTCTGCGTAATCATGTTATTTCATTTTTTTTTTTTTGTGGCCTGGTACATAAAACGTCCTTCGGCTTCTTGAAAGACGATATACAAAGGCATTTCAATAAGTTTGAATAGCAGTGCTGTTCAGAAAAATGATCATCCGTGGCTCGTGCTATTACAGCCCGTAGAGATGCTTTTTTGTCATGTATGGAACTTCAAAACGACAGCCAACTTCAGTCGTTAAAACTGGCCTGTATGTGCATAAGAGACAGACTAAACAAAAACCCGAAAAATGGAAATTAACATAAAAAAATGTGTTGTTTGCATTGTAGTGAATGGAGGATCCCTTACAGAGTCACCCGAGGAACCTTCAGAATGGGTCACAGCCATTAGAGGTGATTCTGAGTCTGCACACACCAAATATGTTTAACATTGAGAAGCTGTGGTTGTCACACTGTTTTGTCTTCTTGTGTGTCTCCAGAGGACTCGATAACATTCTGGCATGCAGTGAAGGAGGCAGGGCTGCTGGAGGAGGTGATTGAGGACTTCCAGAAAGAGCTCCAAGAAGTGCTGAAGGGCCTGCAAAAAAGAGTGTCTGAACCACCACTGCAGGTTAAAGGTTAGAACCCCAAACTGTGATGGTGTCCGATGCTTTACATGGCTGTTAACATGGGCTCATTTGTTTTGTCAGATGCCGTTTTGCTCAATAACATTGCGCAAAACTTTGGGATGCTGGATCTGGTGAAAAAGGTTTTGACTAGTCATAAGAGCCAGATGGATCATTACAGAGAGCAGTACACCAACAGCCTCGCTGGTCAGTCTTTTTTTGAGGATGGTGCCACATATACAGCAAAGCTAGCTATTGATTGTATTATATTCCACGTTATGTGTATGACTTGGTTTTAGTATTGATGAGATGTTGTGTTGCTCCACAGCTCTGGAGCAGCAGTGTGATCAGCACAGGAAGCGAGCCAAGGAGCTGAAGAGTAAATCTCAGCACCTAAACAACGTCCTGATGAACCTCACCCCGGCACCAGCAACCCCACCACGAAAACGTGCCCGAGTCAGCCACGCCACTACCACCCCAGCCACAATCAGCCCGGCGCCCACACAGGTCACGCTGCCTCTCAGCCAGCTCAGCGGCGTAGCGCTCGGCAAGCTGCTTACTGTGGCGGGAGCTCCCGCCGCCACCAACTTGGGCGGATACACTCTACTGACCTCGCCGCTCAACGGCTCGGAGCTGGTGGCCGACGCGTCCAACCTTACGGTGCTTTCCACCGTGGCAGGTCAAGAAGTGACATCCGCCGAGAGCAGCTCTACCGTCTCTTTTGTCAAAATGGTCAGCCCTCAGTTCCAGTTGGTAACTCTGCCAGCCACGTTACAGGGTCTGGCCGCCACTCAAAGCACCACCATCGCACAGCCGGTCGGAAGCATCACAGTGGTGGATGCCACGGCGACCAGCGCAGACATTTTTCTACAGGGAGTTCAAACTGGTGAGGATGAAGAAGGTCAGCCCAAAGAGGTGAGGGGCGATGACATGCAGCAGCTGGCCGAGCAGCAGTGATGGAAAATTAGCATTCCGTTTGTTCAGGGATACATCCTTAGTTTTGCTTTTTTTTTAAAGTGCAACTTTTGCCGTAGCAGTATTGAAGATGTTCTCATATTAATTTAGAGCAAGTCATAAGATAGCTGAGGAAATGGTGCACACCTTAACTAGTCAGGTTTAGGATTACTTGGCTTCTACTCTCGTCTCAGTCCTTGCTGTGTGTGTACATGGTTTATATATATATATATATATATATAGACACAAAATGTAGTATATAAAACATTCTAGAATGTATGATGAATGTTGTGGGGGAAAATGAATAATGGCACATTATCTGTACATGCTGTGTTTGTTTTTTGGACAACATTGGGAAAGGGGAAGAACAGTGTTTTTCCTAAAACTTGGAGTAAACGATCGCACACCAATGTCTTCTTCTGCCTCGTTCTGCTTTGCATTTGAGTTTCTAATCATCCAGGTGTGTTAGGCCGTTTACACCAATGAACAAAATGTACCAGTTTTCTTTGCTGATGTATAAACTGCTCGTAATAATATGTTGTATCTTAATTTCTTGTAACTGATCGACATGAAAAAGGACATTTTTATTTATGATTTTTTTTGTGTTTTCCATGTGACATGTTGCTGCTCTTCTAACAAACCCGGTTAGACTATGGCTTTGCACTAATGCACACTATTACATATAAACCTAAGTCTAAATTACAGAGTAGTTTATAAAATACATAATGCACTGTATAGCTGTATTTAATTCATGTTGGAAAATCCTGTACTTTGCGTTCACATAATGTAAGATGATACATAAGCACAGCAAATTATTCTGCCATTGGGTGAAGATATGATCGTGGTATAATTGAACAGGGTGGAAGTGGTTTCATTCTACCAGTGGGGCACCTTCGTACCTCTTGCCGGGGATGGAACCTGCCTCCGCACATCCCAGCTGAATGAGAATGAAGTTGAACAGCACTAGACAATGAGCTCAAGGCCCAGTGCAGCTCTTAAGGGGTCGGAGAGTCTCCAGTATCTTGGCCTGCACTTGAGTGGTT
Source organism: Doryrhamphus excisus (assembly GCF_037039965.1). Lineage (NCBI taxonomy): Eukaryota > Metazoa > Chordata > Actinopteri > Syngnathiformes > Syngnathidae > Doryrhamphus > Doryrhamphus excisus. The sequence goes on along the minus strand of NC_136371.1, from coordinate 6,883,520 downwards.
TAAATAAAAAAAATGTAATAAAAGCTAGTAATATCAAAGTGGCCCCCACTGTCCAGTATTTTTTCTCGGTGGGGTAAGTTTTGACACCCCTTTCTTCGTCTGATATGATGTACAAAACAAACCTACATGCCAATGAAAGCAACGGGAATATATTCCTTGGCCACAAGGGGGCGTGAAAGTATACACTACAAGTGCATTAAATTAGACTGATGCTAAGCCTCAGTAGTTTACATTACTGAACGTTTTTACAATATTTGGAATTTTACGATACTGGATTTGAGGCTATAATAAAACTACTATACATTATTTAAATACTTCCCAGTAAAAATGTAACTATTTGGTGAGAGGAATAATATATTAATGTGACTATTTTTCCACTTTAAAATTGTTTTTGGAGACAGGGCTTCGCTTAAATACGACATTCTCAGTGCAGCGTGTATGAATTAATTCATTTTCAATTAATCTACGTTGAGAAATAACCAACACAACAAAGTTGAAATACATCTCGGACATCACTGGCAACAAAAACGTTTGCGTTTTTATTTGCTTCTGTGGACAAAAGTTGTAGTCTTGGTTTGGTTGATGATTTTATTAAACAAGCAGTGGTGGGCAGCAGACAAACTATTAAACACACAAAAAAGCGGTCGAGCATAGCAGGCGTGGTTTCGCCGTATTTTTTTGGTTCATCTTACTTCCTGACTCAGGTGGTCGTAGTTTGAGAAGAAAGGCTCCTCGACGGAGCGCGTTGACATCTTGAAATGACGACGCAGGAAGCCTCCATAGCGTTTGTCCCACTTGATGTTGTTCAGTTTGGGTCGGATCCTCCTCATGAAGCCCCCGTAACGCTTCTGCAGCTCGCCGATCTGCTCCTCGGCGTCGCTTCTCTTCGTCTTGGGTCCGAATTTGCGTAAAAAGCCACCGTAACGTTTAACGAGGTCATAGCCGCGGAGCGTGTGGTCCTCTGCGGAACTCTCGACTTCTTCACCCGGCTTCTTCAACAAGTCGCGGTGGCTCCACCAGGGAGAAGCAAACGGGTGCGTATCGGTTTTGTCAAGCCTCTTAATCAACTCCACTTCTGATTGTTTGCTTAGCTCTTCCTCCTCGTCTTGTTCCTCTGCATCTGTCACGTCCTCCAAGCCCGGAGCGTCCTCACACAGCCCCGCTTCATCCTGACACAACACCCCGCACCACTGCAACACACCCACGGAGGAAAGTGAATCACCCGGAACGAACGAGTCATTAGAGTTCGATTCATTTATCGATGTACCAGAGTCATCAGTTTAACCACAAATTACTCTTTTCTTTTCTTCGTGTGTGTGTGTGTGTGTGTGTTTTTCACATTTATTGTTGCCAAACTGTATTTTTACATTTAGTTATTTTGCTCTATATGTAATCAAATGGAAATTGATTGATTTAATATTTTTTTTTATATATTGTTACTATATCATTTGTACATTGTTAGATTGATCACAAATATTTTTATTTCTCTTAAATATTTACCCTGTGTATTCTGATTAAAATAATGGTCGACAAAAAAATGTTCAAGTAAAAAGTATCAGCAGTACTGATACCGATACATGTAGACATTATATATGTATATATAAATAATATAAATAGGAATGAAGAGAACAGTTGTATTATACAGTAATATATTTTACAACCTAGTCAATATACATACTAAAATGATGCAAACACTATGAGATCACGTATAAAACTGTTACAAATTGTGTAGTTTTTCAAAATATTACACATAAGTAAAAACAAACATGCCATATATATGTATATTTTTTTAAAAAGGGTAATTGAATAAAATGTTCTCACCAGACTACTGAAGGCGCCATTGGGCTTTAGAATGTGCTGCAAGCATTTGTGACACTGTGAGGAACAATGTGTATGCATGGATGGGGGCAAGCTCAGCATCAGCACCAGAACATACCACTCCATTCTTCAATCGATTCCTGACAACACATATAAGCATAAGTTAGGTCTGGGTGGTAGTGATCATATATCTCATGTTGATGTCCAACTAAAGAAAGCTTAAAATTCAAAGGCGGAAGCTATAATTTCCAAATGTACAATTTTCATTGAGCTCCAAGATGGAGAAAAGTTTGTTAGAGACCGACGAAGTGTACCTGTATGTACTTCCAGCCAAGTGAAGATGTGCAGAGTTGCATCCACCATCAAACGTCTCTGTCCTCCCTCTGACTCTCAATGCTTGTTTTCTCCTCCTCTTTGCCGTCTCTTTTTATTACGGGAATTATGACGGTGTCACTGCATGCGTATCACCGCAGCATCCCAGTGCACCAATGGGAGAGATCCAGAATGCGTGAACATGCTTGGGGAGTTTCTGACAAAAACACCCACACACAGGGGGCACAAGGCACCGAGAAGACGTATAAGGGAGACCACGCACTTAGTCCTCACAAACATAATAATAGTCTCTAATTATGTACAGACCTGATCAAAATCTTAAGATCAGTTGAAAAATTGCAAGAATTTTCCTTTTAATGAGGTTTTAAGTAGAACAACAACAATTAAATAGAAATAGGTTGTTTATCAGCTGATTAAAAGTTTAAGACCATCACTCAAAATACCACTTTTTCCTCACGAGGGTCGCGGGGGGTGCTGGAGCCTATCCCAGGTGTCTTGGGGCAAGAGGCGGGGTACACCCTGGACTGGTCGCCAGCCAATCACAGGGCACATATAGACAAACAACCATTCACACTCACATTCATACCTATGGATAATTTGGAGTCGCCAATTAACCTAGCATGTTTTTGGAATGTGGGAGGAAACCGGAGTACCCGGAGAAAAAACCCACGCGTGCACAGGGAGAACATGCAAACTCCACACAGAGATGGCCGAGGGTGGAATTGAACCCTGGTCTCCTAGCTGTGAGGTTTGCGCGCTAACCACTAGATCGCCGTGCCGCCCTTCACTCAAAATTATTACAAAAAAAACCTCTCCAAACCAGGACCAAATAAAATTCTCAATGATTAACTCCACCGTTCTTGTTAATCACCTGAAAAATTGTTTGATGCTAGAGGCTATTGGGAACATTGCCGGAAGCCGTTTGACGACCCTGCACCACCTGACGCTCCAGTGTTCCATTGAATGAAAAAGCACCCCAGATCATGATGGACACCCCCACTGTTGAACACATCTTAGGTGGGATCTCCTTGTCATGCCAGTAACGTTGGAAGCCATCAGAACCTTCAAGGTTACATATTTTCATATATCAGCAAAACCTTTTTCCACCTTAATAATGTAAAAAGATGAGAAACAATATTGTGTACTGTTTTGCATTAACATTTTTCAGAGTCAGGTGCTGATGACATCATAGGCAGGTAACATAACTTCCGGTGTTGCCAACTCTGCGATTTTGTTGTTATACCTGGCAACATTCCAACATTCTCCTCTGTGACATCACAAAGGCGTGGTTTTACCACGCCTTCTGATATCAAGTGTTTTGAGCCACCCCAAACGTCTTTCAGAGCTCACTTCCAAATGCGCAAACCTCTTTATCTGAAACTTTGGCCTTGTTTAACATGAGAATACAACATTCTAACTACATTTATAGGTCAGAAAAGTAGAAAAGGTATAAAAGGACCCCTTTAAAATACTGTCTTAAAAGGAAATCTGCACTTGTGTTGAATTTTGCCCATCATTCACAATCCTTATGTATAACATGAACACATTTATTTCTTTTTTATGTACATTCTGATCAATGAAAGCATGTTGGTATCAGCAAGCTAACAAGGCACATCATTTGGAGGCACCTATTTTGACTCTATATTCCCTCTATAAAAACCTCTAACAACATTGTATTGTTTGATATATATGCTATATATCATGCATTAACAAGTATATTGATGATAACATGTAATACTTACAATACCATTATTTGTTAACTCATATTGGGATGGCTGTGTCTTCCAGCACGAGAGCTGTGCTCCAGTCCTCAGGTAAAAAATGCTAACTGCAACATGAAATTGTTAGTGAGAGGCGGGGTACACCCTGGACTGGTCGCCAGCCAATCACAGGGCACATATAGACAAACAACCATTCACACTCACATTCATACCTATGGACAATTTGGAGTCGCCAATTAACCTAGCATGTTTTTGGAATGTGGGAGGAAACCGGAGTACCCGGAGAAAACCCACGCATGCACAGGGAGAACATGCAAACTCCACACAGAGATGGCCAAGGGTGGAATTGAACCCTGGTCTGCTAGTTGCGAGGTCTGCGCGCTAACCACTCGACCGCTGTGCCGTCCTTCACTCAAAATTATGTTTTCTGTGAGTGCCCGCGGAGACGAGTGGCAACCGAGGCGTCTTGTCATTTTGCCAGATACATATATTATTTTGTACAATAACAATATTGCTGTAGCTTGCTTAATATACAAGTCACTTATGTGAATGGATACACACTCCGGAGCTGTGAGTTTGATTATTTTGTTTTTTTTTCCAAGCTAATCTAGCATGTTAGCATTGCAGCTCACATAGCTATGCTAGTGTCGCTAATGTTTATGTACTCCCCCCCGCTCCTTCATGTTACATTGTTTTATATGACAGAGTTACAGTGTACATGTAAAAAGTGCGTAAAAAGTACACATTAGCGTGTAGTGTCGGAGACAACACAGCTCATTTGCAGTAAAGCTACAGACACACAAAACAGCGCGTTACAATTAGCTGCTTATTAGCTTACCTATATTCCAGCATCACGGACAAGCACAATGCCAATACACTATCATGGGACCTCTGAGACTTATTTGAAATAGTTGAAAAATACTACACCACGTAATTTCCCAACAAAACGATAGTCTAGTGCCAGTAGTCCAATGGTGACATGAGGACAACTGCTGTATTGTCAGCGATTCCAGCTGGGATGAAAACACTTCTCCGCAAGATGTTTTCAATCACGTAATAGAACCCTTCCCAGCATATTCCTTCATGAGAAAATAATGAAATCCTCAATACATTGTGTCTATGAATGGACACTAAAGGATGAGGTGAGAATCCTTCCCGTGGTCTTGACATAATGAATCATACAAAGGAAGACACCGGTGCATTCGCTCTCCCCTTAAGGGTTTTCATTTTATTCCAGTCACTCTCATGAAAAGTGATGCTCTGTACAGAGAGAGACCCTGCCAGGTAGCATCCTTAAATTATAACATTCTTGGCTGCAACCACCGGTGGTTCTGCGGCAGCTACTCTACTCTCGACTCTCTCGACCATCACTAAGGATAAAATAGTATTGCAACATCAACCAGGATGTTGTAAGGATGAGGTGGAAGTGGTTGATTTGGTGAAAAAACAAAATATATTTTTTTTTATCAAGCCTCTTTTATTTGCTAAATAAAATTATTTATTGTGGCGGAACGGCGATCGAGTGGTTAGCGTGCCGACCTCACAGCTAGGAGACCAGGGTTCAATTCCACCCTCGGCTATCTCTGTGTGGAGTTTGCATGTTCTCCCCGTGCATGCGTGGGTTTTCTCCGGGTACTCCAGTTTCCTCCCACATTCCAAAAACATGCTAGGTTAATTGGCGACTCCAAATTGTCCATAGGTATGAATGTGAGTGTGAATGGTTGTTTGTCTATTGGTGCCCTGTGATTGGCTGGCGACCAGTCCAGGGTGTACCCCGCCTCTCGCCCGAAGACAGCTGGGATAGGCTCCAGCACCTTGTGAGGAAAAGCGGTAGAAAATGAATAGTCAATAGTCTTTTGTATGGTCAATTTATACACAGTAGATTAAATCCCAAATAAATAAAATAATTCATTCATTCATTTTCTACCGCTTTTTCCTCATGAGGGTTGCGGGGGTGCTGGAGCCTATCCCAGCTGTCTTCGGGCGAGAGGCAGGGTACACCCTGGACTGGTCGCCAGCCAATCACAGGGCACATATAGACAAACAACCATTCACACTCACATTCATACCTATGGACAATTTGAAGTCGCCAATTAACCTAGCATGTTTTTGGAATGTGGGAGGAAACCGGAGTACCTGGAGAAAACCCACGCATGCACGGGGAGAACATGCAAACTCCACACAGAGATGGCCGAGGGTGGAATTGAACCCTGGTCTCCTAGCTGTGAGGTCTGCGCGCTAACCACTAGACCGCCGTGCCAAATGAATTATTTATTTATTTGCTTTATTTTAAGTTTCCTTGGCAACCTGTTGTGGGATTTCTCTCTTGTTGTCATGTCTTAACCTGAACGTTGGTGGAGCTGGCAAATATTTAGAAGCTCCACCTGTCTTACACATATAAGTATATAAGTATATAAGTATATAAGTATATAAGTATATAAGTATATAAGTATATAAGTATATAAGTATATAAGTATATAAGTATATAAGTATATAAAGTACATACCCTGCTGCCCTTTGCCATCCCTGCTGCTCACCTGGCATTTGATGAATGTGATGTATATGAGCCAGTCAACTGTAGAGTGGAGTTTATGTTATTTATACTATGATGCACACCTTAAATATTGTTTGAAATATAAAATGGTAATATTTATTTTAATCAATTGTCATTGCTGTTTTTGTTTCAAATAATGGTGCTGCCTATTATAAAAACTCCATTCAGGTGTGCGGCCACGCACATGTTGGGAGAGGTGCTGTGTCACACGGTGAAGTGGAAGCTTTGTCTGATTTCTCGAGTTATCTTTTTTTGAACAATTAACCTTTTTGTCATAACATTCTATAAAATAAAACCTTTTATTTTTGCAAATATATGTAGATCTCATCGATTGGACACAAGTAAACCAGGGCCTCACACAGAGGTGTCAATCTGCACCTACATGATGTACAATACATCTTTGCACTAAACTGACTATAAGAATATCTCACCTCTGCTTTTGAGGCCTAACATCCACCCATTCTGCCCTTTAAAAATAATGAGAGAAATTATCCTTACTTTGATCTATTTCTAATGTAATACCGTTATTCAATTATGAGCAACCCCTCATCTTTGCTGCTAATGGACATGCTCAAGATTTCACACAATACACACACAGCTAAAATGCAGCTAATAGTACACAGCACTAAACATTTTGTTCACAACGGAGCTTCTTCACACATCATGAATCAATGTTATCCCTTTGAGTTGTCTCCATAAGGAGCATACCTTTAAAAACACCATTAGAGCAGCAGTAGCAGCAGCAGCAGCAGCAAAGAAATAAAATATATTTCATTTACTTCGGGGATAAAGAGATTGAAAGTGACAGTACTGATGCACATAGCCTTGGAAAACCTTGGCTAGAACCGGTACCCGGTGTGGGCTGACTATCTGCCTCAAGAAGGAGATGACCTGGAGCATTTTGCAGGCCCTTAATGGTTTGATCTGTCAATCCCAAAACGCAACATACTTGTTTTTGGACTTTATGAGGAAGCTGGAGAAAACCTACACAAAAGGAGCTTCTGACCATTATTTGCGATGGCGACTGGTTTTCTTAAAGGGGTCCCTATTATGCTAATTTTTCGGCCCTTGTATTGAGTAGACTCCTATGGAGCAGCAATGCATGATAACTTGCATAGAAAGCTTTCTCGTTCTTCCAGAATCTACACCTATCCCAGTTGTATTTCTTTGGATTTCATGCTTCCCGCAAAAACGGACAGTTTTCAGCAAATTTCAGCAAGTTTGTCGGCTAGTCCAGGTACATACTGGCCCATGTACACAAAACAGTTCAGTGTGAATTCAGATTAAAATGCATTTATTTTGCTAGTCGGGAATCAGGAACTCCAACCACTTGTGCCTGATGGTGGCGTCTTTAGGAATCGTAAATAACGAGTCATTGCTAGCAACTTAAACACATAAGAAGATCTTGGGGGATGACAGAGAGCTTATTTGGCATACAGCCACGCCTATATAAGGAAGATAAGGCCACACCCTTTGTGACATCACAAAGGGTCACTTTTACCACGCCTTCTGAAACTGAATGTTTTGAGCCATTCGGAACTTCTTTCAGGGCTCACTTCCAAATGAATCTGAAACTTTGAAAACGTTTAACACAAGAATACAACAAATTAACTACATTAATAGGTCAATAGGTTTAAATGTACAATTGATGTCTCTCCTATTTTATTTTTTAATAGACATACGTATGCGTACATATCAACACAATAGCAAAATCTCAGCCACGACCAAATACGGTAATGTGTCATTTGTACCGCATCCACTCATCAACACATCACATTTGTTTGCATTTACATTCCCCAGTAACCTGGAGACAACTGCATTTCACCTCCATCATTAGCTTACTACTCCCACATACTGTAAAAACACACCACACACACACACACACACCCCCTGAAGCCTTATGTTCATCATAGTTTTTTGTCTCAAATTCAGCAGCAATTCATTATTTTATTTTGAGTGCAGTATTGTTTTTTTCTTTTATTCGGTAACAGGGATATTTCCTCCCATAAATTACATAAATATATATATTGGATTGTACCTCACACATCGATTAGTAAGGTCTGTTGTGGCAAGTGGCATTAGCTTCCGCATCTGTTGCGTAAGTAACCATAGCAGCTGTTAAGAAATGCCTCCATGTGCACCATAAATAACCCTTCTTGAGTGAATCATAAACTAAGAGCGACCTCCAAAGGTACAGAAAACTTGTCATTGCCGTCATTAGCATCAGACTACAGTAAGCAGCTAATTTCGGCATGAAAGGCGACATCTTTACATGTTAAAAAGCGAAATTGTTTAAATAAAAAAATGGTTGGTTTTCCAGTTTAGCCTGTAAACCTGTTTGAGTCACCGCAATAGAAGGCTAAATTTGACCTTGTCAGTGAATGCCTCCTAGACAAACAATCAAGACAGAAAGATAAACACAACAAATACAGTCCTATGAAAATTAAATACCTCCATTGGAGATTTAAACAAGCAAACCAGTATTGCAGACAGATATGTATGTATTTCACAGTACAGTTACTTCCATTTACAATATGTACCTCTCTGTGCAATGTGCAGTAATACAAATAAATGACTCTTAGACAGTATCAATCTGACTCCAGTCCACCTTTTTGACAATGTTTTCCACAACTATGTTCCAGTTTTCAACATATAAAGTGATGCAAACGCTGCGCTACAACAAATACAACTCCTTCCTTGAAGCCACCAGTGGGCCACCTCTGCACAGGTCATATTGAACACATTAATCAAGCTCTCTTTGTATACTTATGCACCCATCACCACCCACCAGATCCACCACTCCACATGACCTTTTCCCATTGTTGCAGAGGTCAGTCATTATGGTCCGGAGAGGAGACGTTCGTGAATGAGCTGTGATTTTCGATCTAGATCTTTGAAGTGAACAGCAGGAGCTGGTGTCATCACGAGCTACATCCTGTGGATTTCACTATCAAGCTAATGTGTAAGAAGTTAATGCTACATACAGTCATGAAAACAATTTTCAGAATTATTGTTCATTTTAATGACTGGTACAACTAAAGATACATTTTTGGTCATATATAATAGCTTTATCTTAAAACTTGATATATAACTATTTCCATGGTTTTCTTGATAATAACCACAATCACTAGCTACGGCATTGTACTTTTAACTGCAGCTGTGATGCTGACTTTATTGTGAAATATATACCTTTATTTTGAAATGTACCAAACAGGAACTTGTACCGTTACCTACGTAATATTAACAACAGATACGGCTCTTCGGTAGCACACACACACTTGTGAAGAGGAATAATAATATAATAATATAACATTATAAGAGGTTAAAGACTGTAAAGTAAAAAACACTGTAAAGTACAGCGTTACATGAAGTCACACTCGCCGTTGATTGAGAAGCATGCTAAAGTGGTCAGTGCTATTCATATTCAATGTTAGCTTCCATGCTAATACAGTGCTGTTGTCTTAATTGCTGTATAATTTGTCATTTTTTAAATTATGTACTTTGTTTTTTTTATTTACATTTACTCCTGTACATTCAGGAGTGTGTGTGTGACTAATGAAAGATTGTTGGTTGGATTCTTGGCCTTGTGTGTGAGTTTTCATAGTGTAGCAAAAGGTTGCGTAAGGTCATATTACATTGTGCCAGTAGGACCCAAAGGTTCCACGGACCTCCCACACTCAGTGAGGGGTCCTGGCAGAAAACACCACTTTTCCCAGGAGTCCATTGTACATATTGTAAAGCATATGTATTGCATTATCAAAGTAATGTATAATCTACCCATTCTGTGAATAGATCTAAATAACCCCTTACAAAATGTAATATACTGTATAACCCATCAAGTACTCCTCCTGGTGCTGCCTACACTGCCTTCTTTGTGTGCAGCATGTTCCCATAAGAACAAATGTCATTGTCTGGCTGCATCTGCTGACTTGCACGTTTGTATGAATTACACTTTGAGTCTACTGGTAAGCTATTATTGATTTTCTCATCCGAGGGCAATCTGTGAACAAGGTGAAATATTGCAGTATTTAATTCCAAAGCCTTCCTGCTGTCAAGACTGTTCGGCCAGTTATATTCAATCTTCTTTATCTCGTTAAGATTGTGAGAAGTACTTGAAAGTATTATTTTGCATTATACAGTCAGACCACTAAGGTAATTATAAGTTCTGGGGGTGAAGTGTTCTAATTGGTTGATAGGGTTCTATGAGCTCTTTCAGATATACTGGTGCCTGACCGTGTAGCGTTTTATATGTAAGAAGGAGAATTTTTAAATAAATTCTAAATTTGACAGGTAGCCAGTGTCGTGAAGCTAATACAGTCTAACAGAAAGTTACAATAATCCATCTGGAGGTCACAAAAACTTGAGTTTTTATTACTCTGGGGGGTGAGTGTACGCCCATTTAGGTCAGTAATATAACTTGCAATCTTGTCTCTGAAGTGCTGGGAACCAAGGACTATGATTTCAGTCTTATCTGAGTTTAATAGTAAAAAGTTTGAGGTCATCCAGTTCGGACAGGTTCCAGTCCAGTTCAGTATCATTAGGACACGCCTGGAATTTGGACAGCTGACTAGTTTGGTTAGGTTTTATTGACAAGTACAGTTGTATGTTATCTGCATAGTAGTGGAAGCTAATTAAGATTAAGAATAAGATATGCCTTTATTTGTCCCTCAGTGGGGAAATTTGCAATTTAATGGAGTGTTTTCTAATGATATTGCCATAGGAGAACATATAAAGACTGAACAATACAGGTCCTAGTACAGAACCCTGTGGGATGCCATTCATTATTACTAATGGATACAAACTTCAGGCTGAAAGAACTCACATAGGTGGTTGTTTTGAAGGAAATGGTGAGTGGTAATTACTTTCTTTTCTTCAAAGCAATTCAATGACCACAATTGCTCCCTGGAGTTCGTAGTTTGTTGACGTTTACATATTGGGAGAAAAAATTTTTTTCCCGTGGACATTACACACTAGTCAAACTAGCCAAAATAACAGCACAAAAGCGCAACAATTATTCCTTACTGACTATTGCACTGTTATTTTTATTTTCCTTACTTCATTTGTCTTTGCTTTTAAAAAGTAAATGTTACCCCTTAAAATGTATGATATTGCATTCATTCCATTATAGCAAAAACCAAAAAATGTATGCATCTATATAAATGAACACATCAATAACAGAACTGCATTTTGCGCCAAATCAGATACAAGACATATGACACTCACGAAGACAAATCACGACACCTCAAGGAGGCTTTTTTTTTGTTGTGGATGCAGATGCGTTGCATGATCTACAAAGGGACTGACACTAATAATCATATCCCCGTCTATTCACCTCTACATGGCAGTATTGGCCTTCAGGTTACCGTGGTAACGCTCGCCGTGGAGCTGTGGTTGTGAGCGTCTGAGTCAGAACCTGAAGTGTGTGTCCCTGAAACTTGTGAAAGATATTTATCCCCAAGCATAATAATAAAGGCAGAGCTGAGCTCTGGCATAGAACCTCTGCAGGCAGGCAAACAAAAAGTATTGTGCAAGGTCATAGACACACACACACACACACACACACACAAGCACACACACTGAGCTTGAGCGTGAATGGAGCATGAATATGCTCCTCAAGTTGACCAAAGTGTTGTTCTTTTGAACCCACGAACACACAATTTCAAATTTCACACGGGTGTTGCAAGGATGATCAAGATGTCTGTTATTATTATCTGGGTCTATGCATGGGTCACCATAGTCTATTTTTTTGAATAGTGCACATCCAAATCATGGTTCATCTCTTTGGTTCATTCCTTCCTTCTTAGGCATAGTCATTCCGAGCTAGAAAATAACTGTAAAAAACCTACATACTGTATATATTAGTATATAAATTAGCTCCCATTGTTACAAATCATTATACGCCAAATGTACTTAAATCCAGTGCAAATTAAGCGGCAGTGCAATTGAATTAAGCATAGTATGCAAGGCACAATCACTGAATTTAGTACACAAACGCATATCATAGCAGTCACCAGTTGGGGGTCTTAAATGAGAAAGGTAATGTGAAAAAAAAAAAACAAGCTGTGCATTTTACGGTTAATTAATACAGGAAAATGTTTAGACACATAACATCAGCGTGTATGCATATCTCTAATGCGTACACGCTAATATTGTACAGCAGGAATGAATGGCAAGGCCACATCATGTTGAATGGTTTTACTGCTATGCCTTATTGTCACACCAGATGAATTATTCATGCAGCAGTAAATCATTCATAATCTCTGCGAAAATACCAAGGGAGCTGTTTTTTCCAGTTTCAACCACAAGAGGTCAGGAGTACAACATTTTCAACATTGTTAGAAGTGGTCTGCAACCTCTGTTGTGGTTAAAGTATGTATAATGTATCTAATTGCATTTTAACAGAGACATTTTGGTGGGGTACAGACAAGTTAACTTAACACAGCAACAAAAACTGGTCGAGGATGGGCCGTATTAAGTATTCCACAAAATATATGAAACCTAAATATGAAAATACATAATATAGTTTAGGTTTCCTGAGAGTGATTTCAGCCACCCAGCATGCCTTGTGGCACTTGTTTTGTATGAAGTTGCTAAGGTCTAGCGGTACCATAGGGACGAGTCTGTTATAAATGAGTCTCTGTTACGGACAATGCATTTTTTTCGTCATTAGCCGTATTCGTGTTTAAAGAAAATTGAAAACTTTGCTTCTAGTACTGAACGCTGTGTTCAGAAAATACAGTGAACAAGACTGACAGATGATTCCCCTGTTTGTCATCACTGCATGTTTGCATGAATCACCAACTCCACACAAATGATAACTAAAAAAAAATTTAAATAATAAGTCTTACAGGTCATCTGCAAGTTTAAATATTAAATGTGGAGTACCCCAGGGGTCAATATTGGGACCAAAACTGTTCAACTTGTATGTCACTAACATCTGTTACGTGACAAAAGACTTAAAGTCGGTATTATTTGCGGATGATACTACTGCCTGTTGTTCTGGGGAAAGCACACAAGTTAATTTAAGAAGTCAAATGAAATCACTACATTAAAAAGATGTTTTGACAGAAACCTAAGTAAAACTAAACTAATGGTATTTGGTAATAGCAGAAAGAACACGTACAAGCAAATACAAATAAATGGAGGGAAGATTGAAAGGGTGAACAAAATTAAATTTTTGAGGTTACAATAGATTTTTAAAAAATCACAATTATAGGTATTATATGCACAATATTACCTATTACAGCTCTGGAGGCACACACATGCTCCAAAAAGAAATGCTGTGCATCATTTGTGTTCCTTCTGATTGCAGTGCAGTGGCGGTGGTGATGAGCCGAACAAATAAATCATTGCTGGCCACTGAGCAATGACAATAGACAGTCTGCTCTTGTACGTCCCGTCAGCATGGTATGCAGTACAATGAATGATGCACAGTGGAGTGTTGGAATTACACCCTGCTGGTAAAAACAAAGGCATCCAAGGGGAACAGATACACACCAATGAAGGTTAATTTTTTTTTAACATGTTAGTCCTCTTGCCAACACATCATAGCCACTGTACCGTGACATCATTGTTTTTAGCTGATCCCGATGCATTGTGCTTATGACTGGACTTTTTACTCTTTACTTTTCACATTTATTATCCAGTGAGAAGTAATGCTATTAATTTGATAATAAGTCCTGCTGTAAGTTAACAAAATACTGTAATTGTCAACATGTAAAAGTTACGGTGTGAATTAAATATCAGTATAGACATGGAAAAGGGGTAGGATTAATTAAAAAGATAAAAGTAAAATAAAATGGTTACATTAGTAATAGCAAAGAGTGAGAGTTGATAACTAATATGTAAATAGTAAGTAAAGGGATTAAAGATTAATTAAGTAAATAGGACATCATATTAAGATATAAATATAAATAATAAAGAAATATATAAATATGAATTATAAAGAAATATATACATATAAATTATAAAGAAATATATAAATATAAATTATAAAGAAATATATAAATATAAATTATAAAGAAATGATGAATGCAAGCTATAACTGATTGATAATGGTCAGTGACTGGACTACATTTGATTAGGTGTTCATAAAGTTGTAACCCATGTAATGTCAACATGTAAAAGTTACCGTGTGAATTAAATATCAGTATAGACATGGAAAAGGGGTAGGATTAATTAAAACGATAAAAGTAAAATAAAAATGGTTACATTAGTAATAGCAAAGAGTGACTTGATAACTAATATGTAATTAGTAAGTAGAGGGATTAAAGATTAATTAAGTAAATAGGACATCATATTAAGATATAAATATAAATTATAAAGAAATATATAAATATAAATTATAAAGAAATGATGAATGCAAGCTATAACTTATTGATAATGGTCAGTGACTGGACTACATCTGATTAGGTGTTCATAAAGTTGTAACCCATGTAATGTCAACATGTAAAAGTTACCGTGTGAATTAAATATCAGTATAGACATGGAAAAAGGGGTAGGATTAATTAAAAATATAAAAGTAAAATAAAATGGTTACATTAGTAATAGCAAAGAGTGAGAGTTAATAACTAATATGTAAATAGTAAGTAAAGGGATTAAAGATTAATTGAGTAAATAGGACGTCATATAAAGATATAAATATAAATTATAAAGAAATGATGAATGCAAGCTTTAACTTATTGATAATGATCAGTGACTGGACTACATTTGATGAGGAGTTCATAAAGTTGAAATCCATGCTATTATGGTACATACTTGTGCTATTATGGTACATAAAATGAATAAAATAAAACTAAATTATATTCTGGTATTGTATGGATTGTGAGTATAGTGTTCAATATATTCATAATAATCATTGCCGCACAACTGCATGATGCAGTGTTGTGAATGGGTGGGACACCATGCTTCTGTGCACGTGCTTGCTCTCGTGTTTTCCCACGCTGCCACCGAGATGAATGGGGAAAGGCGACGAAAAGGACTGAGGTAGTCGGCGACATACCTAATTCAGAATTTTTTACTCGCGTAAACCTTTTAGCAGTTGTAACAATCATAAATTCGCACTAGCCTTCGACTTGGGGTGTATTTGTAAATCAAAACAAATGTGTTGTCCCCCATTGTGGAGGCGGAATCACTGCAAGCTAGCTTAAGTCTGTCAACCAATCAGCGCCGGTTTTAGATTCTACGTCGGCAGCAAACCACACCCCATGTTCTGGACGTGAGCTGGAACATTTTGTTTTTGAAGCCAATTTAGTTCCCTGCTCTTCTTCTGGTAGCAGTAATACGCTGACTTTGTTCCATTCTATACACAGTCAGTATTGACAATATACGTGACGTTAAAGTCTGTTACAGGATTTAGGCGTGAAGACGTCAAATTTGATTAGTTTGGAGCTAAAGTAATGCAATGTAAACACGCCCCCCATCCATGCTCATTTTCAAGAAAAAGTAAACCATGGATGTCTGCGACGGGAAAAAGAGAAAGGTAAGCGGGAGGTTGCGGGCTTGCAGGAGGAATGTGGCGAAACGAGAGACGGACAAAGTCCTCCGCTCCCTCAAGGTGGAGGACAATAACAACCACTCGGAGTCCATGGAAGAAGAGGACGATGAATACTGCTTCTCTATTAGCTTCCTCCGGGCAGGCAGGCCCGAGCCTTCCTTACCGGTGCCTCCCCGGTACACCTTGATCCGAGAGGTGGGCCGGGGGAGCTATGGGGTGGTGTACGAGGCCGTAGCCAGGAAAACCGGAGCCAGGTTTGCTGTGAAAAGGCTCCAGTGCGACGCCCCGGAAAACGTCGAACTGGCTTTGGCCGAGTTTTGGGCCCTGACGAGCCTGGAGAACCGACACCAGAATGTGGTCCAGCTGGAGGAGTGTGTCTTGCAGAGGAACGGATTGGCCCAGAAGATGAGCCATGGCAACAAGAGATCTAAACAATACCTGCGACTGGTGGAGACGTCACTCAAAGGTACACAAGCACACTTCACTTTCATTACAAACACTATAACACAAAAGACACTTATATGGGTAGCATGAGTTGCATTCAAATCCAGGAGGAAATCATAACTATGAAAAAGTCACTGTCAATGTAATTTACTAAAATGTGTTCATTCACATGGAAACAAGCATTTTCTTGTTTGGCTTTCCCCCATGAACTAAGCAGTGAATCATATCTATACATAAAATAAACATAAGCATACATAGTGGGTACAAAGAGAACACTGTTTTCCTCAGGTCTCGGAAGAAACCAGTGTATCCTGAACTCTGCAGTTTCACATTTTAAATTGGGTCACTTTATTTTGTATAGGTTGTATGTTATCAGATTTGACCCACTTCTCTCTTTTGTTGTGGCTAAGCATACCCTGAACGGAGACAGCTAATGTATTTGTCCGGCTGTCGTATTAGAAATGATAATCACATGATCAGTTATGCCTATTGTGCGTATTTTAACCTAGCTCTTTTGTAAGCGTCGGTTTATGGGTACTGCATGGAAAAAGGTGAGTATTTTGTTTTCATAACGCAGTCCCTTGCCATTTCGTACTTCATCTTCTGTGGCTTCACTGTTATCGTAATTGTATCGAAATAAATTATCAACATTTTGTGGCTGATTACAGCCTGTTATTAGTAAAAAAAAAACAACTATGCACATTTTATGTATGCTTATTCTAAATTCTATGCTGGTCACTACAACTATCAGTAATGTTACATTGATGAGGCCACCGCAGGAAGTATGTTGTCTGTCCACATCTTTACCACAAGATTCACAGTGCTAAAGGGTAATAATATAAGCGCAATATTGTACGATATGTGAAACTGTACGAGATCAGAGGCCAGAAAAACTGTTGTTGAAAACTGAATCATACACTGGGGTACACAAAAATTGGGGTGAAAATCGAGTTCTGACTATGTTTTTGAAAATGCGCTATTTGTATTAATTTATATTCATTTTCTGCCTGTACAGGGGAACGCATTCTCGGTCATCCAGAGGAGCCATGTTACCTCTGGTTTGTCATGGAGTTTTGTGAAGGTGGAGACCTCAACCAGTACATCTTGTCTCGTCGGCCCGACCCCCAGACAAACAGGAGTTTTATGCGCCAACTGACGAGTGCTGTAGCTTTCCTGCACAAGAACAACATTGTTCATCGGGATCTGAAGCCGGACAATATTCTCATCTCACAAAAATCGGGTGCACCTGTTGTCAAAGTTGCTGACTTTGGCCTAAGTAAAGTTTGTGCAGGCGTGAGTCCCAAGAACACTGAGGTGTTGCCCACAGCAGGCAGAGGCAGCCACCAGGACAACATTGTCAACATTAACAAGTTATGGCTGTCTTCAGCTTGTGGGTCAGACTTTTACATGGCCCCTGAGGTATGGGAGGGCCACTACACAGCTAAGGCGGACATTTTTGCCTTGGGCATCATCATCTGGGCAATGATAGAGCGGATCACATTTATTGACGCAGAGTCCAAACGAGAGCTGCTGGGCACATATATACGACAAGGCTCAGAGATTGTGCCGGTCGGTGAAGCGTTATTGGAGAACCCCAAGATGGTCCTCCACATTCCTCAGAAGGCCAGGAGCTCTATGTCTGAAGGGGTAAAGAATCTCCTCCAGGACATGCTTGCATTCAACCCCCAGGAGCGACCAGACGCCTGCCAGCTGGAGGTGCTGATGGACCGGGTCACGTGTGCCGCGTGACTACCCTACCTTCTCAACACTTCCCCTCTTTCTGGTTTTCCAGGTAAGATCAGCTTCCTCCCTGATTCACTTCATATTGTTTCATCTTTGACAATGGTTCTAAAGCCGACCATCGTGTCTGTCTACTTCCGGCTTTGACCGGCTGGACGTTTTGGATCTGTTTGTGTGCGGTGGTTTAAAACTTCTGGATCAGACAGGCTTTGTGGTGTGAATAAATTCGCCCTCATTGTTGAACATGTGAGTGTTGGACAGCCTCCAGTTTCTGCTGAATTAGCTGCAAAGCCTCTCATTGGGTTGCTATTAGAGCAGTTCACACTGCATTAACCCAATACAGCACATGTCATCTGTCATTAAGTCTGAAAGTTCTAATACCTATCAGGCAGTGTTAAGTATTGATTTGACTGAGGGGTATCGCTTTACTTGAATGGTATCAATGGACAGGTGGAATTAGAAGACGACCCATCATCGTCCGAGAGTCACAGTCCTGTAAGCAAGGCTACATCCAGTACATACAAACTGTCTAACCTTAGAGGAGAAGCCATCAGTGAAACAAGGTGCTGGCATGATTAGTGAGAATTAAAACCTGCAGTCTTCTGGCTTAAAGAGAACGGTGACGCTTGTAACCGGGTTTTTGAAAACAGCTAATCTACCTTTCAGCAGGCCAACCTGGCATCATCAGTAGTTCCATGACCTGGTCACCAGCTCAAAAGACCCTGGATGATGAATAAATTAAAGTTCAATGCTTTTGATACAATGTACCCACATTATTATGCCCCATAATATCATTACATTAATGGAAAAAATAGATAGTATTACATACCTATGTTATTACATTAATGAGGAAATGGTCCATTATTGGGAATAATTTCTAGGACAATTATCTTCCGGCAAAATTTGTTATCATGACAGGCCTAGTGGTTACCACGGTTTACATGATTATGATGCCAGTTTTTAGTACACGTCCCTATTTAGCACAAAATAATAGAAGTAACTAATTGTTTGAAGAGGTTTGTAGTTTTAATAGGTGTCACAGTCATATTTGCTATTTACCAAAGTGGATTACATCCATCAATTACTATGTTAAAATTATTTATTATTATTGTAATCTCAAACATAACCTTGTGAGTGTGAATTACAGTGTGCCAGCTATGGCACAGCAAAGGCACATTGTGAATTTAAATTTTGACAAAATTATCATTTTAGATAATATAAAAAATAAAGAAGAATATTTATTCATGGTAAAAAAAAAATGGTATTCCTTGCACTTGTTTCGCGTCCCTTTCAATAAAATCGCACACAGTAGGAATAGTCTGTCATAGAGAGTTATCCCCTCCCGATTAACGTCACAGTGTGCTATGTGGAGCAGAAAGTCTGTTGGCCACATGCTCAGTGACCCCCAAAAATCAGTTTGTTTAAACTTAAACCTTATATTGGCAAAAGCCATGTTTGTGTTTGATAGCTCTCAGCTCATGCAACCATCTCCTTTTTTTGAAATACCCACAGACCTTGTGACATAACACCTCTCAACTCTATCCGAGCGATTGCTGATGCACTCTGAGCACGCCATTGTGCGCTGGTAGATACTAGCTGCTCCAGATTAGTTCTCTCGCAGTATGATGAGAAAGCATGTTACGCAACAGGCCGGCATAGCGGCGACTGGCCCTGCAGTGGTCCACAGAGAAAGAGATTAGCGCAGTAACAGAGGCAGGTCAGATGTTTAGGGCACCTGGTGGTATTTATGTCACATGTAGGTTAACTCTGGGCATAGCTGACATCAGCACAGTTAACATTCACAGACCAGTAATGGGATTTAAGACTAATGGAAAGGAAATCTTAAAAGCTGTAGTTGTCGGCATAGTTTCTTCATTGGTTAAGGCTGCTCTTCATGGCGGCTGACTGACTGCAATATAGTAAGACTGGACGCAGTACACATCACAATACAGTGATTATATTATAATGGATGTTGGCAAAAACATTGATGAGATACTATCATAATATATTCTCAAGGGAAAATACTATAGAAACGAAACATAGATTTAACTTACTGTAGGTTCACATATCACTCAACCTAGCCATTATTGTCTGAAACAAGTGGGTACCATGTGTCATGGTCCGTGGCTGAATGAGTGCTGCCCCCACTGGGGAGACACGGTTCATTGAGGGAAATATGAATTCCAACATCCGCTTTGACATTTTGAAGAAGAGCATGATAAAACTGGGCCGCATGGCAGTTGTCCAACATAATAAAGTGCTCTCATACACCACCAAAATGGCAAGTGTCTTGCTGAGGAAGGTGATGGAGTGGTCAAGTATTGAGCACCCATGGTGCGTCCTTAAGTGCACTGAGGTGCGAGTGCAACTCCACCATGTCATCATGGAAGAGTGGAAGAAACAACCTTTGCAACTCTGATTAATTCCATTCCCAAGAAGCTTAAGCGAGTGTCGCATGCCAATTAAGTGGTGCTCACACCACATATTGATAATTTTGGATACAATTTGGACATAATTTGTGTTGCCAGCTTTTTAAACAATAAAGATAGAGATGCTACGATCATGCTTTTATGCTTCCCAATTCTCAGAGCTTACCTTTAATGTAGACAAAAACGTATTTGGCATAGTTTTCAAAAGAACATCTGAGAGGATGAGATGCCTTCTTTAACGAAACTTTGGATGTCATACTGTCATACCAAGTTTCATTCATACGATTTATGAGTTATCAGGGCTCGACAATAACGATGTACCGATGGCCCGGGGCAAGTTAAAACAAAATTCGGGCAAGTAAATCTAATCAGTGATATTCCCGTCGGGCAAGTGCACTTTGGCATGCCATACTACCAAGAGTTTTTTTTTTTAAGCGGTTCTTGTTGGGTGTTGGTAAAACACGGACTGCGTAATTCCGGTGGTAATTTGCAAAGCAATCCTTGCAAATCTTGAAATGGACCAATCAGAATCGTTTATTTAGACCACGGTCCGTAATCCACAGTCCGCCTTTTACCCACACCCGTTGTTCGCGATCAACCAATCAGCGATCGTTTCACTACGAAAACATCCATCATGGCGTCGCTGCCAACATCGTCTAATTCTGAAGGAAACAGCAAAAAGTGATGAACCAGTGCCTCCTAAACAAGTATTTTATTAGCGGCAGCAAATCAAATGATGGCACAGGTGAGTGAATCACATTGCTGTGACAATTTGAAGTGGTCACAATGAAACACCACCGATTTAGATCCAATACCAAGTGCTGATTTTGCACAAGCTACAAAATCTAGCGCTTCCATTTCTCTGTGGATTTTTCTCACCTTTGCTTCACAAATTATTGTTTGACCATTGAGCTTTTTTTCTGGATCAAAAACACATAACTAGTACACAAATGTGTCTATTCAATAATGTTTCATTGTGGTGCACAACTTATAAATATCACTGCTTACTACGACTACGATGTGTAAGGTATTATTTATTTTATTATTTTATTTATTTGAGATTCTCATGTGATGCCACAAAAAATTACATGATATCATTATGGCAGTCTTTTCATTTTACATGGGGCAAGTTCGGGCAACTAGTTCTCACCTTAAGGATTCCCTATGGGGAAGTCATTTTGGTTTTTAATGTAGAGCCCTGGTTATAATGAAATGGGTGCTGAAATGTGATTGGTGTACTCGGTTTTCACACAAACCTCTCAAAACACACAAACTTTGTAATGTTATCAGTGAATTCCCTTATGTTCAACAAAAGCAATTGTATAATGGTGAATTTACCCGTGATTTTGACTTGTGCGCATCAATCAGACTCATGTGTCAGCATAATAATAGGCAAAAGCGTAAACACACCTGCGTTTTTAAAAGGAATGTGAAATGAAGCCTGATTGATTTAATGCATGTTTAGACGAAACACTCCCTTATACATGGCTCATCAGACGGATACGCCCTTACATGACGTCTTTCCCTTTTCACCATGTGTTATAGATTGTGGAAATTAGCCCATAATTGTGTACAGTGAAGAGCAATTTCCCTCGGGACTTGGCTTAGAATGGGCAGATGCTAAAGAGTGAATGCCAACGATTGACATTTGGAAATCCTTTTACAGACCGGAGTGTTAAATCATGACCACATGTACGTCTGGTGTACTTGGTAGACTCGTTTATCCTCCGCCACCCCTCCTCCTTGGACAGTGACAGTGCCGCATATTGTTGCACAGCTTATGGGGGGCTTGTGTCTGGGACACTTTGTGCCCCTGCTGCCCGCCAGTTGTATGCCTTCTCATTCTAAATAAGCCCAGGGACACATTTAAGCTCAAGCTGTCCACGTGTATGGGCTTTCTTACTTGGGAATCCTCTATAAATTCACAGACATCAGGAAAAAAACAACAACAATGAATGCCAAGTTCAGGCATCTTTAGGTTCATTGTTTCTTTGAGGTTTTTTCACCATCTGGTTGCCATACTCCCAACACCATGCCTTTTAATAAAGTCAGCAGGGATAGAGAAAATAGTCTTTTGGTCTACAGGAAATTAAGTTGTTTTGACAAATCTGAAGGCAGGACACATACTGTACACGCAAACGGTGTGTTATGTAATGGCGTTCTCACTAGGGGTGATTATTACTCTGAGACTGAAAAGTGCCCCATAAAAATAGCTTTACTACATTTACAAGATTTGGGGAGTAGGTGTGATGGACGTCAGCTCATTGACATTGTTATGCAACAATGCAAAACACAATGTGGGTGAAAGATGGCAGCACTATCAAGAATTGTCTTGACATAGCTCCTTTGTTTGTTCCGTGTTCATGATTTCAACACAAATAAAGAACACAATGAAGTATAGTCAATTGAGAAAATGTGTCATTATCACTTCCAATACCCGGCAATAAAAAGCCATGTACACTTTGTTCCACTTGTAGCCCTCATTCACGGTGGCTGTGATGTACCATAATAATCCCCCCATTGTCTATGAATCAGTCGTACACGGTCCCCTTGGTACTGTTGTAATGTTCTATGCATTGCAGATAGGATTCATTTTGGTATTTGAATTATTGATGAAAAGAGGTGTGGTCACCATCTGTTTCTTGAGAACAAAAATGGAGCTTCTCTCTTCAGTTCCAAATATATTGTGATATGTGGTTTTCTTCTAATATAATGAATGATAAGATTGAAGTTAGTGCTTCTGTAGCCAAACACGCTTGATGAAAAACATTAGCAGTGAAGCAGTAAGACATAAAAACGTGGGATTTATAACCGTGGTGCATGTATGCTTTACATTTTACCTGTATTATCATGTAGTACTAAACTATGACCGACTTATGGTGAATGCAGGTAGCCATTAATTTTGCACATGTGCAGCAGTAACTCAATATTATAATCTTAACACTAAAAATCTAAATTTTCTCAACCCTCCTTAGATCTATTACTACTGATAGGACCCAATGAAAACAAATATATGCGCCTCATAAAAACAGCTATTACACACATAAAATGTGTGTGGAAATTGCTTGTCAGCTTCAATGATTCTATTTGATATATGATCAGATTGACAGTTGCATGAACAATTAAGAAGGATGAACTAAACTTGGTTTTTAACCCGACGATCTGTTGAGAATGTCTCCATGGTAATTTTCCTGCTGGAGCTTAGTAAAGTATGTAAAGTCCAGGCTACATTCAGACACGATAACCCCATTTTATTCCATTATTGATTTTCTTAGCTTGGAATCAGTCAGTCGGAAGATAGCTGGCAATCACACTTTATTAGTAACAGGTAATCATCATATTAGGTCCATTGATAATCCTCGCATGCACGCACACACCTCCACTTACATAATAGAAAGTTAATGAGAGCAGCATCCTTAAGGAATGTGTTTCTCTGCATGCCACACACCTCAAGCTTGTAAAAAGCTTGTAAGCTTGTAAAAAAACCCAGAGCTCTCTGCTCTATCCAGTAATCACTGACAGTCTCACAGTGTTTTGGGCCTACAGGAAACCAGCCCCCCACAACTTACACCCAAAATACCGGTCTCAACTGGTTTTTATAATGTTTACTTTGGGTTATGCAACAACAAATAGTTGACAGAAGACCTCACTTGCTACAAGTTGGAAACTTTATCCCTTTTCCTTTCTTTTTATATATTAATTTTATTTGTTAATGTTGCTATATAAAAAAAAACACAGTAGCACATATCATAAAATCAACACTCACACATCTGTCTTTGTATGGAATCGATAACGTCATTGGACTGTTGCATTTATTTAACATTCAATCATTTTCTACCGCTTATCCTCACGAGGGTCGCGGGGGTGCTGGAGCCTATCCCAGCTATCTTTGGACAATAGTCGGGGTACACCCTGGACAATTTGGAGTCGCCAATTAACCTAGCATGTTTTTGTTTAACCGAGCATGCGTGGGGAGAACATGCAAACTCCACACAGAGATGGGAGAAGGTGGAATCGAACTCGGGTCTCTTAGCTGTGTGGCCTGCGCGCTAACCACTTGTAAAAGAAGCCCTGATCATCCTTGTATCTTTGTACTCCATTTTTGTTCTCAGGTGGTTACTTGAATACAAAAAAACAATTGGTGCAAACCCATGGAGTTGACTGTTATGGGATACTCACTTTAATTACACTGAAACCGAAAATAAAATACCAACTAAACAGTGTTGTTAAAATACTCTGTGATTGACTGGTGACCAGTTCGGGGTGCAACTCGCTTAGCTGGGATAGGCTCAAGCTCACTCGTGAAGTGTTAAAATACATGAATGTACGTATTTTATTCACATTTTGAATAGCGTGTTGCCTTTCACGGCATCAAAATGGCTCTACCTCAGTGGTGACGTAAACACTTTTCCATGTCTCTGCATCAGCAAGATGCGTGTGTGCCGCTAAGCTGACCCACTTGTGTTCATACCATGTGCTGTGCTGTGGCGTTATGCAACCTAAGAGAAGAGTGACACACCACTGCCTGAGCTGTGCCCTGCTAGCTGCTATTCTTAGAGCACTGAACACAACACATTATGGTTACACCAGTCTGCAACTTGGCCATGTTCTTCCCATTGTTTACAACTATGATAATGCCAACCAATGGGTTGGATATGTACACTATACAGACAAAAATACTGAAGGGGATCTATTATGCAAATTTTTCGGCCCTTTGTGTTGAGTTATGGACTCCTACAGAGCAGCTACACACAATAACCTGCACAGAAAGCTTTTCTAGAGCTTCCAGAATCTGCACCTAATGCAGCTGTATTTCTTTGGATTTCCAAAATGTTCTGTTTTAATTTATTCCACCCACGGTCCGCCTCCAAGCACGCCTACTCGGCAATGTATGGTCACCTTCCCAAGCGCTCCTAACTACTTCCGGACTACTACTTTTGAATTTTGTGGGTATAGGAGTTGATAATAGTTGAGTAAATCCTTTGGAGAGCTGCTTGGAAAGGGGTCAGGAGCTATCCCGAGGAGGAGCACTCATTGTCGGATACACTTTGTCAGAGGCACCACTGGTGCCTTGGAGCTCAGAAGCCGGACATAAGGGCTCTGTGTTTACTAACGGCAGACAATGTTACATACAATGACAATATAATTACAATTGTAATTATACATCACAATTCAAATGAAAAAACTGCTTATAAAATGCTTATAGTGTGAGTGTTGGGGGAGGCTAATCAGTGAAGTGCCTGTGTTATGGATCATGTCATTTTCACATGCACAAATGGCTTTTAGAGCCGTTTATTTGCACTCACTAATTGGTGACCAGCCCCCCAAAACCTTGACGGAGTAAAGGTCCATCGTATTGTAATTATTTAGAGTGCTATTGTGAAGTGCCATTCCTAAAGCTAACCTTGTATCATTTGTTTTGTCTGCAGATTTGTTTACCGCATGGATGTGGACCGCGAGAGAAAGAAACTCTTGACATTTTGAAACTGTGAAGAACACAACCTTTATTTGGTACAAATGTGTTCAGATGCATGTGGATTCCAAGACACTGGGATGGAAGCAATATGCAAAGGATTCTTCCAGCATCAACAATGATGACTAATTCACTGATAGATACAGTGATGGTCAATGTGTTTGGGATGCGGTAGCCAGGGGTCCAGCTCCTTTTCCTTCATTTTTTTGCCCGCTTTCTCTCTTTTTATTGTGGTGCACCCAGCAGTAGCACAGTATCTTATGCAACCGGTGCCCTGAGGTGGTTGCTTCCCCCTGTGGTGTTTTTTGGGGCGAATAACTATGGTTAGGCCATCAGTTTCCCAATGTTGTGCCTTAAAGAGGGTATTCCTAACCATGTAACACATAGTCACTAAAGAGTCATCTTCCCTTTCAGTGTGAATTAGCTTCCCACCTAGTGGACGGGAGAGTACAAAGAAGGGACGGGAAGGAAAGGTAGAAACGGTAGGTAAACAATGCCTGCATTTGTTGCCTTGCAAACTTATCATCATGGTTTCCTTGCACACATCTGAACTGAACAATTTAATGTTGTAATTGTTTTATTTGACATGCTTTTAAGTGCGGTCTTTCAAGATATAGCACGGTATTATGAAACAGGAATATCAGTAGCACTGAATGTTTTTCCATTTAGGATGGGCATTATATCCCAAGCCAGGCAAACATAACTGGGCTAAAGGCCTGACTATTTGGCACTATCACATGTAACGGTGGCAAGATGACCAAAGACGGACGCAAAACAAGCAATTAGCGACCAGCGGTGCACATATTTTTAATTTACAGTCACCCCTCGTTTATTGTGTTAGTTGGTTCCAGACTCCACCGTGATTAGTGAATTTCCACAAAGAAGGATTCAGTATTAATAAACAAGAATATTTCCGTAGTTAGAGCATAGAAACCTGTTTCTAAATGTTATAAATATAGACATGAAATAACACACATAGTCAACGTCACACTTTTTATTCTTTGTTAACACCACATCTCTAATGCACAGGCTACTGAGCTAGCTAGTTAGCCTCCCCAATTTAATTATTCGACACTTAAGAAAGTGTTTCAAAAGGAGTGGGAAAGAATGACAAATTCATTAATTCATTTTCTACCGCTTTTTCCTCACTCGCGGGGGTGCTGGAGCCTATACCAGCTGTCTTTGGGCGTGAGGCGGGGTACACCCTGGACTGGTCGCCAGCCAATCACAGGGCACATATAGACAAACAACCATTCACACTCACATTCATACCTATGGACAATTTGGAGTTGGCAATTAACCTAGCATGTTTTTGGAATGTGGGAGGAAACCGGAGTACCCGGAGAAAACCCACGCATGCACAGGGAGAACATGCAAACTTCACACAGATATGGCTCAGGGTGGAATTGAACCCTGGTCTCCTAACTGTGAGGTCTGCGCGCTAACAACTAGACTGCCGTGCCGCCAGAATGACAAATTAAGAAACCAAAAATTACCACTTCCGCACGGAATGGGAGAATACTTTTTTCATTCTGTCGTGACGGCTGACTCCATACCGTTTGAAAGTAATGGACTATAAGGTCTTGTCTCGTCAATGTAATATTACTGATACCTTGTGACCAGAATACTACATAAAACTTGTCTTTCAATATTTTTGGACTAATACTGTAATTATGTACATGGATTAATTATCACGTTGTTGAGTGAGGGAACGATTTTTAAACCGCGATATAGCGAGGGGTGACTGTATTTAATGTGCCATACAATTCTTACCACAATAGAGTAGGCAAAAGGTGGCACTGCCGAAAAAAAATTGTTTTCCAGCAATCTGGGTGCCCCGTGGCTCCTTGCTGCTCCTATCAGGTCAGTCCAGATACTGTTTAGTCAATTGATAGTAATGCCTAACTTTTTGTCAATAGTATGTTTTTTTCCTCCTTTTTCAATCTTAGTTAAGGGAAACAAACTTAAGCTGTATTGAGCCATCTGGATGTAAAGGTTCTCCAGATCAACTTAACATTTCCTACATTCTTTATTGAAGAGCTTCATATGTTTTTACGTAGGGTGGCTACTCAATACCGTACTCGAATACCAGTCTAACCCCTTCATGGTTTATAACCAATTCATAATGCAAAGTTCAAATGCAGGGTGATAATCTGTAGTAGTCTTTTGTACGGATAAAGGTTTGGTTAGTAAACATATAGAGAGCGCTCACTAACCTTCACTCTATGCACCTGACCAAAGTATGACTTAGCATTTAATTTCAGTCACTCAGCAGTAGTAGTCGTGTATGTGGTGTGGAGCTACCTCACTTTGAACCTCGCTACCTTTAAACACTCATGTTTCTCACAAATCTCCTCAGGTTCTTGGCAAATTATTCAATACTGAACTAGCATATGAGTCGTATTCTTTGTTGTGTGCTATTAAAAGGACTGGATGCAGCTTGTGCCAACATTTTTTAAAAAACACAAATAATGAACACCACCGCTAGCCAGCATATATTACCAATAGGGTCTTATTACCAACAAAAATTTGCAATTATTCATATTTGGTGTCATTGTGTGGTTAATGATATACACTCAGCATTCAATGATTGCCGATATTGATAGCTAAACTTTGCCAAATTGCTATCATTAGCTGACAACACACGCTTTGCATGTGTTCCAATGTTGGCACCCTTTAAATGGAGTACATCGCTGCATACAGTCCCTTTTAAGACCAGCAAAACAACTTAGACAAGATGTAGGACTCACTAACTTCTTCTCCTCAGTGCAGTCACCTTTTTGTCGCCTCGTACCTGTAATGTGTTGTTGGAAAGTTTTACCCGCTTTTTAGACAATCACAAATCAAAATGGAACTACAGTGGTGTGTAAGTGTTCCCCTTGTCCAGATTTCTTTTTTGTTTTGCATATTTGCCACACTTATATGTTTCGGATCACCAAATAAATGTAAATATTTGTCAATGACAACTTTTTATTAATAAGTGCAGCAATAACAAGCCTTAATGTTATTATTGTTCAACAGTGATTTTTGTTGTGAAACGTAGTTGCCCAGTGTCTTTCTTATGGTGGAGTCATGAACACCGACCTGAATTGAGGCAAGTAAGGCCTGCAGTTGTTTGGATGTTGTTATGGGGTCTTTTGTGACCTCTTGGGTGAGTCGTCTCTGTGCTCTTGGGATAAATTTGGTGGGCCGGCCACTCCTTGGACTGTTCACCACTGTTCCATGTTTTTGCCTTTTGTGGATAATGGCTCTCACTGTGGTTTACTGGAGTCCCAAAGCTTTAGAAATGGCTTTATAACCTTTTCCAGACTATTACTGGGGTTACCTTTTGACACAATGTTTGTTTTGACACATGTAGGTTTGAATTTTGTTTCTCCCTTAATGATAAAGTTGTGTTGTCATTGACTAATATTTAAATGTGTTTGATGATCTAAAACAGTTAAGTGCGCCATACATGCAAAACAAAAAAAATGGAAGGGGGCAAACACCTGCTACCATTAAACAATTTAAATCCCACATCCACTGCACAATAACATTTCCACAAAAATGGATTAGTTTAAAGTCACTATGTGGAATCACTGCTTTATACACTATATTTAAATTGTAGATTGTATAAGTGTATCATCCATTTGATATGCTGGATCTATGTGTCGTACAGCAATGTTCACAAGTGAAGCAGTTAAATGTTTTTGACTTGTAGTGCTCAAGCTTATTATGTGATTAAGGAACTTAAAAATTAAGCTTTTTCATTCACACTGAGCATCTTTAGACTGGTTCCACTTGAAAAAAAAAACACACTTCACACTATGCAAAATGTTTCACTGCCTCTCTGGGAACAATTTACATGTATACACTGTTTGTGTGTTTCCACCATGTAGTGAAATGTGTGTTTATTATATTATGTAAATAAGTCATTTTGTTACTTAAGTTGAAAGAAGCCATTTAGATGTTTGTGGGCTTTTTTTTCTCCTGAAAATGTGTTGGACAGGGTTTCTTGAAATAAAGCATTCCAGGTTGAATGACAATGTTTGCTTGTTTTTTTTATTCTGATTCAATATACAAAGTGAGTTTTATCATAATAATAATAATAGAAAAAAGCGCAATATAAAGAGAAGATGCTGTAATGTTGATACCGACTAATCACAAAGCTTTAATGGATCGTTTCTTTATTGTGTTGATATTTCAGTATCCTGTAGACTCAAGTTCTACATAGTAAAGTCTTAGACTTACTCATTTGTTTTTGAATGCTCTCACATCTATGAACTACCAGTAGCTTGAGGCATCTTCAGACAGACTTTATTTTTGCAGGAACAATAACAACAACAAAAAAATTAAGAATTAATGATCAGTTAACTGGTCAGCAGTGGCTCAGTCTGCAAGACGTCCGGAGCGGAAACTGGGAGCATCAACCCCTATAACCACGGAGGACCATGAAGCTGAAGAGCCAGGGAGATGTTCTGTGGACACTTCACAACATGTCTGTTGCTTCAATTGAACGACCACAAATTCAACACATGACCCTGTGGAATATAATGCCACTGGCATGACCTAAATAATGATGTTTACTGGGGCACATAGACACTGAAGCTAAAGCAGCTTCATTTGTACTGAAGCATAATGATGATAATAAAGAACATGGAGCAAAAGCATCATTTTCTTGGTGCATTGTGACTGTTTTGTTAAAAATAATATTTTGTTTGCAACATGAAAAAAGCCAACTTCTGAAGAGAAATATTTGCATGGCTATGTAGATATGCAGGACAAAACATTTGGAACATGATGTCCCAGCATTATGGTTTTTTTTTTTTGCATGCCAGCCGTTTGCAAGTTGTCATGAACAGCACCGTTTATTGAGATGGAACACTGCTGCACCCTGTCGGTTAGCAACAGGACTACAGCCCTCGGCGGCCTTTTTTTTGCGGAGGGGGAAAAGTGCAGGTCGGTAACGATTTTTGACATTGTTGAACATTACATTTCAATATTATTATTATTAGTCACACACAAGCTGCATAGTAGCTACTAGTATGTTAGCCTTTTAGATATTTTACCCACTTAAAATCGAAGGTGTGCCATCTTGGTGCTAGCTAACTAGCTAGCAAGCTAACTGCTAGGATCTTAGCTTTTTCACTATTATACTGATATTAATAAATCATTATTACTGATAATATGCAAAAATATGAAATACTGAGTTATAATACTTTATTATAAATTCTATTATTAATTCTGTTTAATATAATTCAACATATAATTTTTTTTGCATGTCAGCCGTTGGCAAGTTGTCATGAACAGCACCGTTTATTGAGATGGAACACTGCTGCATCCTGTCGGTTAGCAACAGGACTACAGCCCTCGACGGCCTTTTTTTTGCGGAGGGGGAAAAGTGCAGGTCGGTAACGATTTTTGACATTGTTGAACAATACATTTCAATATTATTATTATTAGTCACACACAAGCTACATAGTAGCTACTAGTATGTTAGCCTTTTAGATATTTTACCCACTTAAAATCGAAGGTGTGCCATCTTGGTGCTAGCTAACCAGCCAGCAAGCTAACTGCTAGGATCTTAGCTTTTTCACTATTATACTGATATTAATAAATCATTATTACTCATAATATGCAAAAATATGAAATACTGAGTTATATTATTTTATTAAAAATTCTAACTGTTTAATATAATTCAACAACAGCAATAATAATAATGGATTTCCAAAAGTCAACAGGTTTTGATCAGTGCTAAAGTCCTTTAAAATGTAAAAGAGGTCATCTTCAAAAGAAAAAAAGATCAACAACATCAGCATTTTTTACGTGCTTTATTTAAAGAAGACTTTTTTTAAAAAAAGACTAATTTCCGGAGCTTTGTATTGAGTGCAGTGGTTGGTTTGACCGAGAATTAAGCTGCAGTTAAAGGCTGCCCTCTTGTGGTAACAATGCATATTACCAAACGACGGACTCTGCAAAGTGGATCCTGTTTGGAATGTATCCCTCAATTAGCCAGTAGTTAGAAATCATTTCATTTATCGATCTTAATTAGGCTACATCCATTGTATGATGTATGATGTCAGGAATATGACATGAAATGAGCTTTTGTTGGCTTTACCCTATTAAAACACTTCAGCAGCCACAGTGTCATACTCAGAATAAGTCGTGGGATACAATGGCCAACAGAACTACTGTATATCAAACAATGAAACCTTCATAAGTCCAGATCATAAATTCTGCCTTTATCCTTAAATCCAGCATGTGTTAACCTTCACCTCGCAGCAAATCAAACGATATCTTAGATGCATCTGGAGAGATAGGAAGCTGTTGTGATTTAGGTTGTGACAAATCTCTGCAGCACTAAAACCACTCCCATTGCTGTATCATTTTAGCCAAGGGATAACAGAATATGGAGTGCACCTAATACTTTTGATTGGATTTTCTATAAATAGATGCTCTTGGACATCCATCCTTGATCCTGAATCCCAAACAAGGGTCTTATGTGGACTGGTGTAACACCAATTTGTGTTCACCTCATGGGATGTTAAGTCATCAATGCCATAAACAAAAAGAACACAATCCTCACCTGTTTTAGTGTTGCAATTGCAAAGTGCCTTGAGATAGCTTCTGTTGTAAACTTGACATGCATCATATAAAGCAGAGGTACAGCAACACAACACAACACAAGGTCTATACGGCTAATAAGTGTCTTGCATGTCAAAGACGAGGGCACCTTGGCAAGCTCAAGTGCGTCAAGCTGCTGATTAGACCAGTAGCAGAGACTGATCAGCCGGTCTGCAGGACATGAGAGGAGGTCTGATAAGAAGAGATAATGGCAAACAAAGCATGAAGGCAGCAGTGAGATGATAATTGCAGCTCAGATGATGAAATGGGACCTTCAAGGCTCAAGAATTAGCTTATGATTGGGGAAAAACCTGATTGCGTGAAATACATTTAACCTATTGAACAATATGAACAAATATGATTTGCATTACAAAGTGATGTCAGTAACACAGGACAGTTGGGTGGTTGCTTGATCCTGTGTCCTTGAGCAAGACATTGCACTATTTGTAGTTCCGACGTCAGTCTGCGTTAGAAGTGTGATGCAAAATGAAACATGTCGTCTACTTACCATACATCATGTCATGCTAGAGACGAGGCATAGACGCGGTTTTGTTTACACTGGGTTTAAATTGTCCTCTTATTGCCTGTAAAAGACCAAAACAAGGTTAGAAGGGAAAGGTCATGTGAGTGGTGGTTCTAAATGGAAGATTATTTCCACTAGTCACATCAACTAAACACTTTATGATATATGTGTTGAGTGTAGAGCTGCAACAATTAATCGTTAATCGATTATCCAATTAATCTACAACTTTTTTGGTCGTGATTAATAGTTTTTTTATTTTAGCCTCTCAAATGTGATTTTTTTTATTTCTCGAGTCATCTATGAAAGCAGACCTATTATCTTTGGCAAAACAGATATTCACACACATTAGCTTTTACTTTGGAAAACGGTGATGTACATTTTTGCCTATTTTCTGTTATGTAGCGAACCACAAACTATTTGTGTCTGGTTCATACTGATTTGGTCCATCGAGGGTCACCAGACTTTTTCTATCGAGGGCCTCGTAATGAAAAATCAAAGGATTCTACACTTCGAAGAAAATCCATCTGAATTGTTACACTTTATTGTGAAGAATTAAAGCGGAAGTGATTACCGTGAACACTAACAGTGACCTTCTATGAGCAAAACATTGAATATTTCCGTCCACTTTCCGGTCAGGCTAACAGTAAACTAGCGATGGACCCACGAGGAACCATTCCCACGCACACCAGCGATGTTGAGCCGGATAAAACATCGGGAGCCGTGGGTGTGGATGCCGCGGTTCTTCTGTTGGGAGCAGGAATGACAGCTGTCACGCACCCGCTGCTTTATGTGAAGCTGCTAATACAGGTAACCTATGCTAATGTGGCTAGCGCATAGTCACGTGACCAGACCCTGTTGTCGCTATTACATACAACTAGCACCTCGGGTTTAATTAAATACAAACGTGTGGTGTTTTGGTATTGAAAATCTTAGTAGGGAGAACAATTATTTATACAGTGCATATAATGAGTAAGCTACACTACCTCCTTTTACGGTATAATGTACTTTCCTCCTTCCAGTAGTTAAAACCATAAACAGCACATACTGCACTGTACTACATTAGCAGTATGCTACCTTGTATTTCCGGGTAGAGGGCTCACAATGAAAGAAACACCAAAGAAGGCTATTGCTATTGTATTGTTAAAAGGTGATGTGGCATGAAATTAATACATTTCTACATTTTGCTGTGGATCCAAGAATTTGTCATATTGGTTGTCAATCACGTTATGCACATTACTGCCACCCACAGGCCTGTAATGCAAGGGCTGTTACACTAGTTAATAAGCTTGGAGGAGGAGGGAAAGTGTGTCTTAAATTCTCGTTCTTATTATTCTCAGCAGTCACTTCTTTCCTTGCCTTTAAGGTGGGTCATGAGCCTCTTCCCCCAACTGTGGGCACTACGATGTTCGGAAGGAGGGTTTTATACCTTCCTGGTTTTTTCTCTTACGGTGAGTGGACTTATTGATCAGTGTCTCCAGTGTCACGATGCATTAGTTCATTACAGGGTGCAGCACATGTGGTTTGTTTGCAGCACAGCACATTGTAAAAGTGGATGGAAAAAGGGGACTGTTCCGTGGCTTGTCACCACGTATGGTGTCTATCGCCATCTCCACTGTGATCAGGACCAAAGTTAAAACGGTAAAGACGTTTTTTTTGTACAGCACATCAACTCATTCAACATTCAGACATTTTTTCAAATTCTGGACATTTTAGACAATTTTGACAGATTTTTCGAGGCACACCGTGGCTATACAAATGTGGAACCTTTCAAAAGACTAGACTGTCGTCTTTAATCAGAAAAAAATGTTTCTTTCTACCCTTCTCTATTCTTTCGTTCTTCAGTAATCAGCAGTAGAACATAAGTACAAGTACATATCATGTCATGATGTGCTATATATATATCACTATATGGACAGTTACTATGGTACACATTACGTCATTGTATGGTCATATCACCTCATGTGACAAAATAAAAAAAAAAATAAAAACACAAACAAAAAAATAAAAAACTTAAACTATATTAGGAAAGCAGGAAGTGAACAAATGTAACAGTTACTGATTGTAAAAGTACCAGATGGAGGGGTAGGATTTAATAAGCTTTGCTTCTTCCTACTCCTTTTGGATATGTGGAACTGTTAACTGATTATGTGATGCATTCAAATGTAATCTGATGCATGTTCAAATGAAATAAAACCATTACCATAAGTAAGTTTCAGTTTATGACTAAAAGGGGGAGAAAAGATGCATAACCTTTTACAGAATTTTGACATTTGACTCATATCTAATTGATCACATGGCCAATATTCTTGTGTCTATAAAACATTCTATAGACCTTGTATCAAATTCACTGTCATGCTGGTCATGCATTTCTAATTGTTCTTCATCAACAGGCAGAGCTGGTATCCAAGAAAGAAGACATGCAAACATCTCTGAGGAAAGTAATGAAAGAGGTAAGATCAGTCACTTGGAGACAAAATGGTTCTACATCTTTGATATACTGTACAGCAAGGGGTCATCAACCTGTGGATCGTGAGAATATTTTCACCCAGTGGCGTCATTAGGCCTATTTTAGGGGAGCTTCAAAGATGATAGAAGACACCATCACATTAATACAGTAGATATGCCAGCCATGACCCTGGAGACCACCGTTACTGTGACTGAATGTTGACGACATGGCTGCAGTTTTTTTTTCCACCCACTGCTTTTGCTCCTTTATGGTCTGTGAGAAAGATGTGAAGGTCTGTGTTTGTCTTCATGTTCTTGCTTCTACTGTAGACTTCCAATGAGATGGTCATCCAGTGCCTGTCTAGAATAGCCACTCATCCTTTTCATGGTAAGCGTTTATGACAAGTGCTTGTGTATCAAGGAAAACGCACACCACATTTCCATGCCTTCGTGCTTGTGATCATTTTGTTATGTGTGTGGATTATACAACTTGAACCATTCCAATTGTCAATATAATTCTTATATTTCAATGTGTTTATGGCGCAAGTAACCTAATTAAATGAAGTCAAGAGAGGAAAACTCAAGAGCTTGGGATACTTTGACATCACAACATATCATAACAATCCCCAGAGTCCTTGTAGGTGTGCCTTTAGGGCTGCGAGCAGACACCTAGCCCAGTCATAGAGTGACTGAAATATATACGATTACCGCCAATAGAAATAGACTCCAAATAATCTTATCTAACAACTTCAACGACATCCATGCACGTAATAACGCCCTGTAAAGATTAATTAAGAAAATTAACGCAGTAGCTCTACGTACAGTATGCATGTGCGTATACCTCTTCTATATGTACAGCCATCCTTAAAGGACTTGGTAATGGTTTTATTTCATTTGAACATGCATCAGATTACAATTGAATGCATCCCATAATCAGTTCACAGTTCCACATGTCCAAAAGGAGTAGGAAGAAGCAAAACTTATTAAATCCTACCCCTCCATCTGGTACTTTTACAATCAGTAACTGTTACATTTGTTCACTTCCTGCTTTCCATAATACAGTTTAAGGTTTTTTTTTTTAATAATGCACCTCGTACCGAAGTACAAGGTGATATGACCATCCAATGACATAATGGGTACCATAGTAAGTGTCAATATAGTGATATATATAGCACATCATGACTGGTTCAAGACTCTTCATCCTTGTATTTAGCAAACATCAACTGCTTGTATTGTTTCTTGAATTGGCTCATCGTTGTGCATTGTTTGAGGTCCTTACTCAATCCATTCCATAGTTTGATTCCACATACTGAAATGCTATGGCTTTTTAACGTAGTCCTAGCATATAAGTGTTTCAAATGTAGTTCTTCCCTGAGATCATATTTCTCCTCTCTTGTAGAGAAGTATTGGATGACATTTTTAGGTAATTGGTTATTTTTAGCCTTATGCATTATTTTTAGCTGTTTGAAGATGAACTATATCAGCAAGTTTAAGTATTTGTGATTTTAAAAATAAGGAGTTAGTATGTTCTCTGTAGGCGGCATTATGAATTATCCTTACTGACCTTTTTTGCAGTACATTTAGCGAGTGAAGATTGCTTTTATAGTTATTACCCCATATTTCCACACAATAAGTAAGATATGGTAGAACCAGAGAGTAATAAAGAGTCTGTGTGGGTTTTGATTTGGAGCTATATTGTCGGGTGATCCCCCAATATATCCAATATTGTAATGGGATGCAAAATCATACCATCATTACTCTTCTGTCCTCAGTCTCTTCTGTGTGGTTGCAGAAATTGTCCATTATTTTGAGGAAAATAATCCCTCACTCGTTTTGCACAGGACATTTCTAATTCAAAGATACTTTTAAAATTGAGTTTATATAATAATCACATTTTCTGTGACACTGAATTTAGTCTCAATTGCATAAATACGTTGCATGACCTCATCATTACTTGTTAGCAAGATTGATGTGATGATAACCGTAGAAGTTAATGTGGCCCAGGAAGCCATGTACTCTCTCTTCTGTCTGTCTTGGCTGCTCAGTGACATTAAGCCAGACTTTGGAGTGGATTATTATTATTATTATTATTTAGTAGTCTTGAACTACAAACAAATTGGATGTTCAGTATCCTGGAAGGTGGTTGACTCTCCTTTTTTTTTTTGTTTTGGCAGTTTTGTCAGTGCGTTGTATGGCCCAGTTTGTTGGCAGAGAGGTCCAGTACAGGTAGGACCGAAGTTTCTACTTATTTCCATTCATGGGATACCATAATCAGTAAGTGTGTGTACTAATATTTAAATGTGCTTCTCCTGTCTTTACAGTGGAATTTTCAGTGGTATGGTCCGGATCTTTAAGGAAGAAGGAGTCAGCGGGTTCTATGCGTGAGGCATTATTTTTATTCTTTACTTGTAATGATTGTAATTCATATTAATGTGCTAAGCAACCGAGCTCTGTGAATTATGATGATGATGATTATTATTATTGTGTCTGCAGTGGTCTAATGCCGCATGTGCTGGGAGAAGTCCTCTTCCTGTGGTGTTGCAACTTGCTGGCTCACTTCATCAACACCTACGCTGTTGATGACAGTGTAAGTTTAATGTACGGGGGGGCGGGGGCGGGGGGGATAATGAAAAATGTCAATGTGAGAAACAACACTCAAATAGTGCTGCATCTGATCTGATGCCTGCTGGATTGCATCCTTGGGGAGGCGTTTGGGGCACAGTGGGAGAGACTATGTTGGAGAGACATTGTCTCTCAACTGGCCCGGGAGAGGGAAGTCTGGGCTTCCCACCTTAGACTGCTGCCCCCGCAACCCGACATTGAATGAGCTGGAGAAAATGGCTGTTTGGATGGATATATATATGTACATTTAAACAGTATACACTGAATCTTTTTTGTCTGCAGTTTAGCCAGGCCTCAGCAGTGCGGAGTTACACAAAGTTTGTCATGGGTGTAAGTTGATCTTTGCTGCTTTTCACTGAAATATTGCTATTCAGTGCTGCAAATTGCCATGAAAGTGTTTTTTTTTTGTTTCCTTCAGTTTGCAGTGAGCATACTTACATATCCATTCATGCTGGTGGCTGACGTCATGGCCGTCAACAACTGTGGGTGGGTTGCTCGAGCGCACACATCTTAGCCATATTCCAGAATGAGACACCTTAAATCAGGGGTCTCAAACTCAATTTACCTGGGGGCCACTGGAGCTAGGGTCTGGGCAAGGCTGGGCCGCATCAGATTTTCAAAAAAAAAAAACAAAACTCATTCATTAAAAACAGAAAAATACACAAACTTTTTCAGTGCTTTGGTTCCGATTTTTTACAAGAAAAGCTCTGATAAAACATTCCACTGTTCTCAAATATCTTAATTTTTAATTTGTCTGCACAAAATAAGATGAAAAATAAATAAACAAATCAAGAATAAAGAAAATCAATCAATCAGTAATAAATAAATATAGTAATAATAATAAAACATCAAATAATAAAAACTTAAGAAACCACATATAGTTGGTGGGTAGACAAATTATTTTTTCAGATTAAAATGAACAAAGCATTATTAGAGCCCTGTGGACATGACAAAACACGACTATAGTCACATTTATACTCTTTTTATTTACAACATATTGCGCAACTGCAGGGTCTTGAGACACATGCTAACTCGCTAACTAGAGAGCTAGCGACCTAAACGGTAGCCTTCAGGTTATTTCATTTAAACTTAAATAGCCAAAAACTTACCACTTCCACACGGATAGGGAGGATAACTATTAACAGTTATTTAACCTTTAACATGAACATGAATCAAATGTAATAATTTTTTCTGGGTACATGATACCATACAGCATCCATATCAAACTTGCGCGGGCCGCACTAACATTAAACTTTCATATCAAGGCGGGGGCCTCAAACTAGTGTCCTGCGGGCCACATTTGGCCCGCGGGCCGCGTGTTTGAGACCCCTGCCTTAAATCAAAACAGGAATATATTATGAATGAACCTATTTTTGAAAACCTGTGATAGTGAAGCCGCACGCCACAACGTTCTACTATGACTGACCTTGTTATTTTTAGTTTGATTGCAGGTCTTCCTCCTCACTCGCCCATATTCACGTCATGGATGCACTGCTG
Organism: Doryrhamphus excisus; assembly: GCF_037039965.1. Taxonomy (NCBI): domain Eukaryota; kingdom Metazoa; phylum Chordata; class Actinopteri; order Syngnathiformes; family Syngnathidae; genus Doryrhamphus; species Doryrhamphus excisus. The sequence continues at coordinate 6,843,822 of NC_136371.1, read as the reverse complement.
GCGTTACCTCAGCCAGAAGGTAGTCTACTCTTCCATAGTTAGCAGGTTACGTCCGACACAAGTCGAGTAGTAGATGGATAAATCAGTGGGTTCTCTCCCATCAGGGTCTCCTGTTCAGAGGATCCAGCTTCTTTTCTCGCCGTGTGCCTGTGACCTCTATGCCCTCCATCAACGATTGACCATCATCATCATTATCATCAAATCCTGGACTGCACATCGTCCTCCTGTTCGGTGTTATATTCCTGTTGCTGACACCCCGATAGAGGAGGTGAGGAGGGGCGAGCGACTGTTCTTCGGCAGTGCAAAGATGGAACTGGTCAGAAATGTTCAACAGTTTAACCTTGAGGAACACTTGTGACAGCAGTGTTTGGGAATCAAACCAGCGGCCCTTCCTTCACAGGTCGCGTCATTCATTCCAACTGCTGTACCAACAACAGCATCATCAACCGTAAAGCACTTATGTTACAAGAATTTTTTTGTAAAAAAAAAAAAATACATTGTGTTCTTTACTAGTTTTGAACTTTTCAACATCTACCAATGCAAGAATCTACCAATCCAAGTTTGGAATCTTGCTTGTGGAAAACATCAACTGTGCTCAGGGATCAGAAGCACTTCACCAACCATTCCGGAAGGAACGCAGATTAATGAGACTATAATTTGAACCATTGTACTAGTGCGGTGTCTATGTCCGTCAATGATTGACAGGTGATTTGATCAGTTCAAGGGTGCATGTCATCTTCACTCTCAAGTCAGGTGTGATAGACTCTGGCTTACCTGTGACAAAAATGGTGTAACCAACATGAAAACATGAGTTGATTAAATGTTCCATATTAGTGCCAGGAATGAAAGACCTCCTGTTCACAGTATGGAAATTAAAAATACATTCATATTGTGTTCGGTGTCAAAACAGTTATGACGTCTTGGTCTTAAATATAATTTGTGCTTTTTTTTCAAGCCGGAAAGTATGATACATTCCGGAACACTAATGTCTTAATATAATTTATTTTTTCTGTGATGGCATTGAACGCACCGACCTGCTTAATACAAGATCTTGTACACGAGTTCTGCACACGCCCCAATATGGTACACTACTGACACCTTGTGGTCATTACACGAATTGCATCAATAACATTAAAAAGGATCTATTATGCTCCGGTATTGGATGGTATTCACGTTGATTTCCGAAGCACCTATGCAAGCTGATGAACAATTTGCTAGCTAACGTCAGTGCGTTAAATTAGCTGGCAACATACATACTACTGCGCATGCGTGTTAAACAGGAAGTAAGTTCAAAAGTTGGCGCGCTTGTGTTCGGCCCGTAAACAAGGTAGACGGCACGTGAGGGATTCATCTCATCGGGTTATCTTATCGCTCATTCTAGTGGTGTAGTTAAGGAGACAACACATTAAGTGCAGAGTAATTCATTGTCAAATAGCAGAACAATACAAAACAGCCGCACGCTGTGAAAAGAGAAGTGGTTTAAATAAAAATAATGTACATCCCACCTTCCCAACCAACCCCCCCCCTGCAACTCACACTTCTAGATGACGACAGACGCAAAACATACACATTTGTGACAACACACACATCTTGTCATTCCAACATGTACTCTAGATTGCTTTTTAAAGGCGACTAAGATTACAGTAACAGATGAAAGAAAATGTACCCTGCCACATTAAAAGGAAAATGTCCACTGAAAGCGTCTGAATATTACGGTGTGCTCAGCTTCATCATACAAAGTCTTAATTATAGACAACAAACCTTCACACTACTGTAGATATGGAAGCTCATTTGTCCTCATAAAAAACAGATTACACGGTTCATGTAAAAAAAGGCAATGTGAAACTTCATGCTAAAGTGTATTGTTAGCTTCAAAGTGGACTTAATTGACCTTTAAGTCATTTAAAAAGAAAAGCTCAGTGTTAAAAGTGGCACAATGGCATTGCTTTGATTACACCATTTTGCATAGCCTTCTTGTCTACTGCTTTGTCCACACGCTAGGGTACGCTGCAGGTACGCTGGAGCCTATCCCAGCTGATTCGGGGCAAAAGGCGGGGGTACACCCTGGACTGGTCGCCAGCCAATCACAGGGCACATATAGACAAACAACCATTCACACTCACATTCATACCTATGGACAATTTAGATTCACCAATTAACCCAACATGCATGTTTTTTGGAATGTGGGAGGAAAAAAAAACCCACGCATGCAAACTCCACACAGAGATCTGATATTCTAGATCTTCGGACTGTGTGGCCAACATGCTCCATTTTGCATATCTTCTACAAAAAAAAAATTGTAAAATGAAATCACTGTTCATTACAATGCATACTGTGTCATCCATCCATGTCAAAGCTGCTATGGAGCAAACACGCTAACATAGTTGTAGCTTACATTCAGACAATCAGCATTTGGAATTATTGGAGAGAAAATAAAGTTACACCTTAAAACTCGCTTTACATTCATTTAAAAAAAAAAAAAAAAGACAGCATGTTGGATATTGTGGACGATGGACAGCTTTAGCCATCTGCTGGAACTGGAGATGCAAACTAGTATCAAGGGCAAGCAGTTGCAGCGGGTTGATTCCATTCCTTTAAAAAAATGTGCGCTCCCATCACCTTGTGGGGACTACTTAGGACAATTGGGTTAATCTGACTCCATGCATTACCTCGATTCCTTTGGTGTGAACTGTAGGCCATAAAAAAAATAAAAAAAAAACCTTGAATGAGTCCATGACGACGCTGGCCTGACTAACATCACATAAGGTGCTAAAGGCAGCTCATGGCCGGTGTAACAATATTGCAATATTACTTAATTCCCTCTTGTCATCAAGCTAGTTTAGTGTACAAGCACCACTGGTAATTATTACATTGAGAAGGGGGGGGGGTTCTTGATCCAGTCTTTGGTTGGACACCATTCAGCAGCACTTCTGAGACGGGAGCTCTTGCAGCAAACATTTGGAAAAAATAAATCCCTGAAGAGCACTTGATTCCCATCAAGCGCCTACCCAATGTGTACAACCTGTGAGTGAAGAAGTGAGGGGTGGGGGGGGGGGCAAATGAGAGCCCGCTGGTTTCAAAGAGGGAATGTGATGATGCTGGTATCAGAGTTTTAAAAAATATATTTTTTTTCCCCAATTTGCCACTTCCACTGGAGTCTGGTGTGCATGAGCAGAAAGAAGGAAGGTGGCCCCTGGAAGCATCAAAGTGAAGGTGGAAAGAAATGAAGGCAGCAGTTCCTACTGTGGAAAAAAGCAACTGTCCCCACGTCCACTCGTGGGAGACATCAAGTGTTTAGGCAAGGACTTTGTTTGTGGTCTGCAGCTTCATCTCTTGGTGGACTTCATGTAGGATGGTATCGCTCCTCGAGCGGTGAGGCCTTCAAAGCGTTTGTAGGTGTAGTTGATGAACACCCAGTCCTTATTCTTCAGGTCGGCGTCTGAGTGGTTGGACACCTGAGTGGCTGGACGAAGATGGAGCACAGTTGAACGCAGGAGAGATTAGTTGACATTTTGGACTCTGACCCCTTTAAGACTAAGACAATTAGTCCAGTCTAGTACACTTGCATATTTATACTATATAAACTATGTATTTAGTTCCTGAGGGTACAACTTTTGATGGTGTAGTGTCATCCATAGTGGTGTGTATTGGCAAGAATCTGGCAATATGATACGATATATCACGATACTGTTAACAAGGCGATATTTTTTTTGTTTTTCTTGTAGTTAAAGATTATTTCCTGGAAAAACTGAATTACACCAGCAATATGCACTTACTAAACACATTTTTATTCCATTAGAACAGTATGTTATGCTGTATCACAAACTTTCCTCTGTAAAAACTCAAAGTGTAGCATTTGGATAAATAAAGCTTTAACATCCAGTTTTAAATTTACACAAAAAAAAAAACATAAAAAACAAATAAATTAAATTATGTCTCAAGATCCTGCTCAAATGTTCACATTCTATTAGCTGTGAAAAAATACAGATTATACAGTCCCTGACTTATCCACCATCAGAAGAGTATTTTTGTGGAACAAAGTAACTAACATCAGTAAATAGTCATTTTAGGATGCTTGAAATAACCATTATTTAACTAAAGAGTGATAACAAAATACCTGCAATATCACAGTACTACTTTTGTGGTATACAAAAGGACCTTGGCATTGCTTGCTAGCGGCAGGTCCTCATGGGGTCTCGCTAAGTGGACTCGCAGATTTGTCATGTTTCCCCGAATACTTTATTCAGGCATGACACATTTTACAAACAGCATGGGTTTTGTCAATGTTTGCACACCCTACTTTGTGTAGAAATCCAAAATGTGTCCACATTTCAGCCTTGTACGCCGCAGGGGTCACTGTTATGTGCCAAATTGACTACATAAGTGCTGAAACGATCGGATTTTTAAATGTTTAATATTTAAAATCGGAAATGCACCTTTGCCGTGTCTGCACTTGAATAAATACCATATACATTCTATGATAAATGCCTAAAAATATAGATATACTTTTTAATATCAATACAGTATCGTGGAATGAATCGCCAAAACTATATTTTCTTACACCCCTAGTCATCCAGAATCAATCACAGGGATGACTGTCCATGAGAAGAGGAATGTAAACATACCTGTTGGTGTGAGGATATCTGAATCTGGGAATTCGTCAAAGTTGGAGGTGTCATCAATGCTTTTGATCTCAATGGGGATGGCTGCAGGTCTCTCTCTGCACGACAAGCAGGAAGAGGAAGAGCATGTTCCATCATTTGGCATTATCATTTGCAACTCGGACGAACCACAGTATGTATCCAACATGCTGCAGTTAGGCGCAAAGCACAGTGCAGTTGTCTGTGCTACTTTTTGTGTGGTGTCTAAATAGCAGTACCCGCTGGGTGTGTTAGCCATAAAAGGAGGTGTGGTCAGCCGCACTGCCACCACATTCCGATGTAGACTAAAGATGAGAATCACACACTTGCTTTGGTGTTTTGCTGCATTCACTTGCATGTACAGAGATACACAACCATGACAATGTTGCCAGGTATTTGGTACTATATCGACTGTATTATGAATATAATGAGGAGAATACAAAGTAAGTCTTGTCATTGTTTGTTGCTTTGTCATTGCAGTGAACTGATCTTTTCTGCATGTTTTATATGTGAAATAACTGAAAAAAATACATGGTGGGAGTGCTACCTTATATGGTCATAGTCCACACCCTCAAAGAATGGATTGGACTTGATTTCCTCCACACCAACAGCACCTGTCCTGTGTTCCTCTTCACAGCAGAACCTGCACACAATGTTTATGTTTACCATCACACACAAATGTCATGTCTCGGCAACTCCATGTGTGTGTGTGTGTTGCTACCTGAGGATGAGGTCTTTGGCCTTCTCTGAAATAGGCACTTCTGGAGGAAAGATGAGCGTCTCCCGCCAGTTCATGACTTTTCTGTACGTCTCTTGAGGGGTCTCCGAACAGAAAGGGGGATAACCTGAAGACACATGCATGTATTAGCAGCAATGGTACGGAGTCTGGCTAGAATGTGTGCATAAGATGATAACGTACCTATTAGCATCTCATACATGATGACACCCAGACTCCACCAGTCACACAGCTTGTTGTATCCGTTTTGCATGAAAACCTCAGGAGCGATGTAGTCTGGTGTTCCCACAGTGGAGAAGGCCTGGAATACGATAGGATATACGTACTTAAATTCCCAAGACATTGAATGTGATTTATAGGCAGTTTTCATCATGGACATCATGCAGAGTGATCAAATGGAAGCTGCTGATGAACATGGGTGATGTTTTGGAGCTTTTTACAGATATGTAGTATATAAGATCAGGGAGGTGATGCATGCAGAGTTCATACCAGCTGCCTCCGATTTCTCTTCCAGGTCTCTGCTTTCCTCTTGGAGTTCATGTTCTGGAAAGCTGTGAAGAGGAAAATATGTCCGTATCATAATGCTGTTATGGCTGACTTATGCAAGTACTCAATATTACAATACTATTCCAATATCAGACAAAAACAGTATCAGATCATACTGGCCTGAATGTAAAATCTCAGATACAAGCAATTCATTACAGACTCACTCCATTCTAGGCACGTCTATTCAGCATGCAGAGCCCATGTGATCATAACACTGTGTGCTAGCATGTTTAGCAAGGAGTAGTAGTGTTGTCGGCCGTGTGGCAGTAGTTTTCATTAAAGCCTGAAAAGGATGTTGTAGCTATGTGCCACGTCCCGTAGTGGCAAAGAACTGCGGAACTAACAAACTGCATTGTGCATTTGAAGCAGGACTACTGCACGGCTTCCTGAAACATCCACCATAAATAAAACTACACACAAAATGCATAAAGAAGTGAATGGGTTAATTTTCAGTAGACAAAAATGCTGTGTAATCAAAGTATATTGGAATCAAAAGGGAAGATGTTGCCTGACTTTGCTTACTGAGGTCACTGGGCAAGCTGTGGTTCAGGTTCTTGTAGAAATCTGTCCGATGTGCTCTCTTAAGTCCCGTGCACAATCCAAAATCAGACAGCTTCACATGACCCTGAAATAACAACACAGTCAGTACTTACATGACCTCCTCATGCAACAGTACTCAGCTGTTACGCTTTGGATACGTTTACAGTTGAAAATGTATGGAATTGTTACACACTACTTAGTAAAATTACAATGTAGGCATTGTTTATCTGCAGCTCTGTCCACATGTTAAGCAAGTATCATAATTCACCCTGGAGTCCAGTAATAAGTTGTCTGGCTTGATGTCTCTGTGAATGAAGCCGAGCTGGTGGATGGAATCAATGGCCAGGACCGTCTCTGCTATGTAAAACTGAGTGGCCTCTTCTGTCAGAGTGTCCTTCTTCATTAAAAGGGTCATCATGTCTCCTATGGGAATAAGAGCAATGTTATCTTCACGTTTTAATGGTTACATGCCAGTTAAAGTCAACAGTGTGGCTTGTACCCCCTGGGAGAAACTCCATGATGAGGTAGAGGTTCATCTTGTCCTGGAAACTGTAGAACATCTTGACCACCCACAGGCTGTCTGCCTCCACGAGGATGTCCCGCTCAGCACGTATGTGACCCACCTTACACAAACAAGATGACAATTAAATGGGAGTAACACCAGATTTAGAGCAGCACTCCATCGCCTCCATCATCATCTTGGCCTCACTTGTTCTTTCTCCAGCATGTCAGCTTTGCGAAGGATCTTCATGGCATAGACATGGCCAGTGTCCTTCTTCTGTACCAGACGCACCTTCGAGAAAGCAGGAAGATAAAACACTGCTGGAACTGACTGATGTGATTTTATGTGGCCTCAGTGGTTTGAACCGCTAAATCATGTGTCGGCGGTACAGTGGTGTGAAAAAGTGTTTGCCCTCCTCTCAAACAAAAAAAATCACTTAATTAGGACCTGTCTAATCAAGGTAAGGTAGACCAAAAAAATCCTCAAAAGTTACACATCATGCTGAGATCTAAAGAAATTCAGGAACAAATGAGAAAGAATCTATCAGTCTGGAAAAGGTTATAAAGCCATTTCTAAAGCTTTGGGACTCCAGCAAAACATAGTGAGAGCCATTATCCACAAATGGTGACCCTTCCCAGGAGTGGCCTCCCAACCAAAATTACCCCAAGAGTGCAGTGACAACTCATCCAAGAGGTCACAAAAGACCACACAACAACATCTGAAGAACTTCAGGCCTCACTTGCCTCAGTTAAGGTCAGTGTTCATGACTCTACCATAAGAAAGACACTGGGCAAAAACGGCCTGCATGGCAGAGCTCCACAACCAAAACCACTGCTGAACAAAAAGAACAGTGTTTGATGAGCTGAAACATTTAAGTGTGACAAACATAACTAAAGGAAGAAAGAAACAAGGAAGGGGGCAAACAATTTTTCACACCATTGCTAGTCTTCAGCCATCTAAAACTTGTGACTTTACCTCTCCAAAAGCTCCACGGCCGATCACCTTCAGCGACTCAAAGTCTTCCAGACCGAGTCTGGTCCGCTTGAGGCGAAGGAATTCAGTTTCTTTCCTTGCATGTTGAGAACGGCGAATGCGTTTCTGCAGGCACATTACCATTATTAAATAAAGTCACACATTACCAGTAAGACCAGTACAATAACAAATAAAACCTGATATTACTTGCTTAGGTAAGAATGGAATTCCAACCAGGAATTATGTAAACACATACTCACATTATTTGATAGAACAGTAGATCTTACAAAATGTATAGTGTTATGCCTAACACATGATAATATAATTTTTTAGCCCATATTACACACAGGTGATCTATTACTCAACCACAAATCTAATAGATTACTTGATTGTGGAAATTAGCAGGGTGTGATTAGTGTCAGTGGTCTTGGTTGCCAGTATAATGTATAGTTTTACGCTCATGATTCATTTTACCAAGAATAATCTCCAACGCACATGATCTTCATTGCATTCTAATAATTCCATTCTTATTTGCACAGAATTGAACCTCACCTCTTCATCAGCCAAGCCTTCTTGATCCATCACTTTCTCCAGTTTCTGTTGCCTGAGCAGAAAATGTTACACTTTAATGGGGGTGTCGCCATACACTCTTCTCACGAGACAATATATTGGGTTCAAGAGAACGACACAAGACTATATTTTAACATTACATCGAAGAAAACAATAATGTCAAAATATACATTACAAGCAGGACCTAAGCATGATGCATTTAAATGTTGAACATTTATCCACAAACTGAGGAAAATAAATATTACACATTTGTCCTTTTTAAAGATTGTTTTTACTGAATTGTATGGCTAATCTGAAATAGTTCAGTCGCTTAAAATGTTTCAGTATTTCAACACAACAGCAGACTCCAACTAGAGCTCATGCCTAATATACAATAAAAATAATCGTAATTGACATAAATAAAATCATGACGGGTAGAGGATAATGTCACATTTTGTATGAATAAATAAGATTTGCACATGCATGACATTGTGAAGTTATTTTGGAACTCAATATAAATATAATTCAATTTTTGGTTGCTTAGTCCAGGTAGCCCAAAGTGAGAGTTGCCATTACCTCATCTCTCGCTCCTCGTGCTGGGCAATAAGGTTGCTGTAGAAGTTCTCCAAGGTCACCTTGGCCATGGTGACCCGTTCCTTGGTGTGGTTACTCATAGAGGAGCATGAGCTCTGGCCCGTCATTGCCATGCTTTACCTGAACAGACACACACACACAGATAGGCATTCATTCATCCTGTGATGCATTACTAAACATAAATAACACTGCTGCAGACAAAACGTACTACTAAATCAGCTCTTACCGTATCGAGCCAAAGAAAACTACAGATTATGATATCATATGAAGACCGATGAATAAAGAGGAAGGAAAGCAAGAGGCATTGTGACAGCAGAGTTCTGAAGAAACAATAAGGAAATGTGCAAGATCAAGGTGGAGTCACACTGAGAGCATAGTTTTAGGTCACAATAACATGTCCAATTATGTCCATGTCTGTAATGATTTTAGAGTGACACTTGTGGGTGCTAACAAAGCCATTTCACAACCAATTTTATCATCGTATTAAGTGGGTGTTCATTTTATGTGCAAACACGGTTGTATAGGATAATTACACAAAGTGTGCTACTTTACATGGTGTTTATTAAGTGTTTTTATACAGTTTAGAATTCACAGTTGCAGGTTTAAGGAATATAGTATGTCACATTTCTATTCTTTAACTCACCCCAATGGGAGCTTTTTCAAATAAGACAAGTGAGTCTAGAACAAATGGAAAGGCATTTCCTGGTCTAGCCAAGAGTACAATACAATACAGTATGTTCATACAGTAACATTAGTTGCTACATTCATACAGATACCATAAGGAAGTATAACACCATGGGTCAAATATGGTAGTTTGTCGTTTGAAACATGGTTACTCATTTTATTAATTTATCATATCGACAGCATCAAAATAGAAACTTTGTGTAACAAAGCAAATAGAAGTAGATATGTTTTCTCCTGTGAATATTAAATTGACCAAATTCATCTTGTAGACATTCACAGAGATGTTCATGAGTTTACTGTGAAATGTACACGTCAGGCTGTAATATGGGAAGAGTAAAAAAAAAAAACGAACAGCTGTGATTACATATTCCAGAATATTTGGAAAGACACAACATTGCGAATTTAGCATACTGCCACGTAAAAATGACACTTGTAGTGACGTGACATTACGTTTGTATGACTTAATGCAACGCGACTGAAATAAAGAGCAGTACGACACGTAGCGTCGACCACGACGTCGAAGGGAGTGGAGGAAAAGTAAAAAAAAGGACACGAACTAAAACTATAATTAAATTGTGAATAATGGCCACGTAAACAATTTCCCCTAATAGGCACAACACAGGCAAATCCACATAGCATTTGATGCAAATGCCTCCAACGTAAACGTTACCTGCTAACGTTAGCCGGTTAGCTTCTAAAGTTCCCAGACAGCGTCAAGTTTTGAAGAGTAACACAGGGTGGTCCACAAAATGCAAGTTTATCATTTTATAGGACTGGTGGTTTTACTGCTCGTTCGGCGCAAAAACGTTTGGTTAAAAAGTTGTGTTAACTCGTGTATAAACCACCTTGACAGTAGTTAGCTAACTCACATTAGCCACTTATTTGCTAAAGAACATCGAGAGGTATGGTGAGTGGAGACACTTGAGACAACACTATCAACATTTACAGCAGAGATTAATACACTTTGTACGCATACTCAAAATATTTATCTTTGATCAACATTGAAAGGTTGTTCTTTGATCATCTATTACCTTTATCGAAGGTGTTGTGTCTGCCCTTTCTTCCTCTACTGAACAGCGCCCAATGTGTCATCAACATTCGAAGTCAGTGGGACACCTAGTGACCAGAACTTGAAGCCACAGTAGAAACTCTACTTTTCCAAGGTATATTTGTCGTATTACCGTTTACCGTCATATTTTGACTCGTATAATCAAACTTTAATTGAATAACCTTTTCAATAATATTATTTATATACCAGAGAGCCAGTGATGTAGAGCACAGGGCCCCTGGCCAAATTGGGGGCCTACGCAGAATTTTATTTGGAACCCTACCATTACAAAATTACGCAAATTCTGGGCCCCCATGAGAAAGATCACACTGATTTCACACTGAGCAGCTGTAGTCACCACATATCTAGGCCCTAAATGATATTTTTATACTATATTCACATGAACCAAAATGTAGTGTAACACAAGAAACTAATTGTTCAACTAATTCTTTTTGGGCAAAATCAATTAACCCATCAATTTTTCAAAAGTCGTCCCTCAGTATGTTTTTGCATTAGAATAACTTTCAATTTGACACTAATTTAGCCATATTTTTGGGGGCAAATATAACACCATGAACTATTTACAATTTTTACATTTGCAACTGAAGTATGTGCGCACACGTAAAAATTTCCCTTCAATGCGTAACCTCCTTCACGCAATACAGCGAGATGCCTTTTCACTTCCTGGTTCCTGCAGAGCATGTATTTCAATAGGAAATATGCAGACCTAGCTCTTAAAAGTGCACCCCTGCCACCCTGTGGACGTTTTTTTTGCCTTAATATTGCACCAAATGTGCTCTTTTCTATTGTGGAGTTGCATCATCACCTATTTGTGACTCTTGCGCAAAAAAATGTACAATGGGAGCAAGCGGTCGTGTTGAAAAAAAAACATATCAATACAGCTTTAGTAGCGAATGAGTTAACACAATTGAAACCACACACTCTACATTAAAAGGCAGCAGCTGTACCATTACACTACCAAGGATTGACAAGTGAATGGGTAACTTGTGGCATTTTATTCTTATTCTGCTGAATGCTGTCAATCATTTTTTTCTCTCCTGCCTCATCCTGCTGTATGTCTCACGGTAGCAATGCGCGACCTTTGCGCATTTGTTGGGAATGCACCCCCTTGCTGTATGTAGGGAGTGTCAGCCCTGATTGATCTTGAGCAGATAGCTTTATGAATTGTTTTTATTTTACCAGCCAAACAGCACAGTATTAGACATCCTTGGATGAAAAGGATGAATTCCAACAGTATCAAAACACAAAAACCCAGGGAAGGTTGTGGTCATAGGTCATTGTACCTGACATTTTATCCATGAATCAACTGCTGAAAAAGTTGAATGTGGAATCAGAATGCAGCCACAGAAGGTCCCATGTTCAGTTCCCCCAGACTGATGAAAGAGCAGAAAGTATCACTGGTGTTTCTTTGAAACTGTGAGAATGTTTCTGCTTGTGGTGGTTGTGACTTTATGCTGCAGTGCTCTCATTTCCTGTACATTTTGCTGTTCACAGTCTGTGTTGTCACGTAAGCAAGTTAACCGCATTTTATTTAGTTGTCAACAATAACCACATATCTACTCATACTTTGTGAGAAATCATCTGGAGTACCATATGTTCTTAAGTCACAGGGCCCAAAGTACCTTTGCATTACAGACAATTTAAGTGTCTAGTTGTGCCATAGCTTTGGGAGAATTTAATGTTTGTATATTATATATATATATATATATATATGTAGATGTAGCTTAAAAAAGTAGTCTTTATTTGAAATAATTTCCTGCTCACCAGCAACAGACTGTAAACCAGTGTTTTGACATAGTAGCAGCAAAAATAGCAATACAGTATATGTCGCACTTCGGTACATCATTAACAGAAAATTACAAAATAAAAAGTGCAACATTGGCATGTATTCCTATGTTCCTATATACACTTCGGACTGCATGCAAAGAACTAGTGTTTCTTTGTCTTTTCCTTTTTCTTTTTTTCCTGGTATTCCACAATCTTTTTGTGAAATATTCCTACAAAGGAAAACAGAAAGTGAAATTAATGTGCTAGTCAGGATGTGACTATCCTGAGATTCTTAATGAATATATACGTGAAGCTATGGCTTATTGAAAACCAATGTTCCCAGTCCTCACCCTGCTGGGGTCCAGTCTGCTGTTGCTCCACCTCCTGGATGAACAGATCAAACATCTGCGTCTGGATAAACTTCTTGACAAAGTGGCGTGTGGTCTTTGACTCGATGGCCTTGTAGAAGCTCCTCTTCTCAAATACCCTCTGCTTTCCAGCAGGACCGCTTTTCACATATGACATATAATGGCCAACTGTTTTCACAAAAAACAGAAGGAAGGCCTCCGACACCACACGGTTCAGATCTTCTGTTGCTGAAATATAGATTTTCGTGGTAAATGCACAGAGTCTTTATTTTATGCATTGTTTTTGCACTTGTCCTACATGATGCTTTCTTTCTCTGACCGAGTGCCTCTTGGATTTCACTTTGGAGTTTGGGGGGCAGAATAGAGCGCTCGTCACCAATCTGTAAGAAGGTAAATTCAGAACTTTTAATTACAGGTAAATTGGTGACAACAATGCTTTCCACTATTATGTCATGCAAACCTCCAATGACTTACTGAAACAATGAAGGTTTCCTTTTTGTTCTCTGATAGATCCACCAACAGCAGCTGTGTGACAAAGAGAAATGTCATGTCGCCATCATTGTACTGATACCATTTGAAAACACCAACACTGTGCCTCTTAGATTTTTGTCATTAATCCATTTGAAAAAGTCACACAAAAACCAAAACATGGAAACAAACTACATTTTGCCCATAAAAATAATGCAAATGCAATCAACCTGTTCCACCCACAAAAATATAAACACAAAACACTATGTGTTATGTTTACATTACAATCCCATTGTAACAGACACTACCTTTGTACTTTAGTCCAGGTTCTTTCTTAAATTCCAGAGTGTTTCTCACTTTTATCAAAGTTCTGGCACTTCCAAATTTTTTTGCAGCCATCCGAAATATATATTTTAAAAAAACTGTCTGGCCATATTACAACTTACAGTGTGCAATGATTTTTCATCCAAAAACTAATCCTACCAATCCTATTAGGGGCATCCAAAAACCGAGGTTCCACTGTATCTAAAACTTGATTGTACTTACATCATTTTGGTCGGTGACCTGGTCTAGCAGCCGCTTCTGTACCCCCAGCAGATATGGGGTGGGAGCCATCACGACATCAATTAGGATCTCTGGAACTATGGAAATCAAGGTGTGCTGCCAGGTAAAAGGATAAAGAAGGGCTGCAACTGCATGAATCACCTGAGATAGCGTGCTGGAGAGACACAATATGGTAGAAAACACTATTAGTCCTCAAAAGGACACTGGTGAAAAAGGTACTCATGACAAGGATGGATTACAGTGTAATGTATGCATCTAGTGTATTTCTTCAGCATTCAATTTTTCTGCATATCTTGTCATGTGCTAGTGGCAATGCCCTATAGCCAGGAATTAGCTGACAGCTGAATTATTGACAGCTTGAACAATGACATTTTTGATATAGTGTTACATGACTTATTTAAGAGTACAAATTGCCAAGCTTCTGCATATGTCCCGTCAGTATTGTGCCAATGCCCTAAAGCACAGGATTATACTCGTTAAACAGCGGCATAAAACCTTTCTGTGTGTGTGTGTGTGTGTGCGTGTATATACAGTATACACACCCACATGTTGGCCCATTATCAGTACATAACACAGTGCTAACATGTGTGAGTCCTCCTCCATGATTTTTGAGGACTGTTGGCGTATGTTTCCCCCACCTGTGATTTTCAGACATAAAAACTGGAAAAACCTGTTTTTCTGGTTGGTCTGTTACTCCAAGGCAAAGAGAACTAGTCTGTTTGGTAAAATATACAAATAGGCTAACCGAGGGAGGGTGTAAGGTGTTTTCTGGCACGTTCAATTGGGATGTGTCTCCGTGAGTTGAACCCTGTCATGTTGCAATTTTAACAGTTGGCCAGGGAAGGCTTTGCTATCCAGCCGGGGGGAGGAGGTAGCGATGGACAGGGAAGTCTGGGTTTCCCTATTTAGACTAATGCGTCAGCAAAGTTTATAATTAAATAATTGTCATGTACAATGATCATTTTACATTTTCTGTATTGAGGATATTCTCAACTATTTCCCTTTTTGACTCAAAAAAACAAAAAAAACAATAATTCAAATTTCCCCCTGACCTTTTCCAGTATACCTCATAGGCATGTGCACTTGTATGAGGTGAGTATGTATTACCCCAACTCATCAGCAATGAAAATGATGCGTCTCTCTAGGACAGCAGCTGCAAACACCAGTAGCACCTCCTCATCTGTAAGGCAGCTGAACAGCACTTCAAAGTTGACATGTTCCAGCCAGGAGTCCAGCGGCCGCGTCAGCCTGATGATCTAATAAGAGAGATACCACACAAACACTGGATGTCACTAGTACTCATAGCAGAACATCACGCAAATGTTGTTTTGCCTTAAGGCCTTGTTTATTCTAATAAAAGCAAAGTAGCAGGTTTTTTTTAATTACCACATTCATCCACTGACAAGCTACTCTTGAGGGCTGACTGAACCAACTATAGTGCAGACCGTGGCAGGCATGACTGAATAACTGCAGCGAGTATGAGTCACTAAAACATGGTATGTAGCCTCATGCTCTGAGGGCCGGGTTGAGCAATGTAGGACAGGTTGAGACATCACTCCAAACAAACACACCCACACTGAAGGATGAGGACTCTCTAGTCATGATAACATAAATGCACAGTGCCGTTTGTTTCAAGCTTGCCCTTTCTTTTGATGTGAAATTGACACGTGTACATTTTTAAGACTTAACATAAACAGTATTTTTTTTTTAGTGACAGATTTTTGCACCCCAAAAAAACTGATGCATAAAACAAATCTACCCTGATGTAATAGTTACTTCAGTGTGCAACTTTCTTGAACAACTTAGACACACATCTAGTGTTTTGAAGACAAGCCATCAGTATCATAATGATTACAAGAGAGCAAGGTTAGAATATGATAACCACTTCTTGCTCGCCCGTGATCTAGCCAGTTACCTACCACCAGAGAGGCAGTGTAAATGGTTAAAAGACACCAGAAAGTCGATGAGATTGAAACGCGAGCCTTTGCATGCGACAAGCTGTCGTCAATTTTATTAGCATGATAATTAGGAACACAGTGACAACACAAGACTTGAGCGAAGCAATGCGAGTCCCGCGACATGAGCAAGTGAAGACACGGCAGACAAGCGATTTCGTTGCATGTTTTTCCAAAATAAAGGTGAAATATTTTTATTTTATTTATTTTATTTTAAACTGTTTTCAAACTAATTGTGGTCAATATATGCGTAAATAATAAGCTATATAGCATATGACATATATACTGTACATTTATACAATATATGTATTACTCAACATTGTTTTCAAGTTGCAATTTTAGGTCCTAATGTTAAGACACTCACCTCCCAGGCACATAGTAATCTACCTCTCTGCCTGTTCGTTATGTATCTTTCATGCATCATCTGAGTTAGAGATGGTAAAACATTTTTTTGATTTTTTTTACTTGCTTATGAACGTTAAAAAGCACACTACATGAAGACTACAGATTTTCTACACTTCCGTAAATAGTTGTATTTTATTTGTGGAATTGTTTCAAAATATGAACAAATCTAAGCGCCCCGGTACTGACTGTTTACAACTACCGGACTACACTATATTATGATATAATGCAAAAATCATGTAAGTTATTTTAAGACATATTTATACAGTACACAACTCTGCCAAGCGGAGGGATAGGTTTGCACTAACCTCAGTGCCCGACTCAGGAATGAAGCTTTTAATCTCCACAGTGTTTCCAGGAGCTGGGAAGGGAGCCTCCCGCAGTTTCTGCATGAATGGATAAATCATAGCCATGGAGATCTGCCGCCTCTTCTCGACCTCATCAAAAATCTGTTCACACAGGAAAAAAAAAAAAACGAGTCACAAGATACTTAACCAAAAAAAGATATCATTCAATAGCAATATATTTGGCTGAGAAGAATGGTATGGACTCCAAACTCATAAGTTTTAAATCACCTTGGAAAACAGGCCAAAACAAGCCAGGCTGCTGATGATACAGTATGCCTCAGGTGGACGAGCCCCCTTCCCGCCAGGCTGCAGGTTGGAAAGTTAAGGTGAGGTCAGGCTATATTAGTTATCACGTCACACAATAGGCTCACTAACCAGCAGTCTCCTGCAGTATCCATTTCTGCGACTACCGTCAATCTCCGTCAGCACAAAGGAAAAGGTCTCGCTGTAAACATATAGGGGAAAACTATGACTGTGGGATGTGGAAGACCACTCAAAGCATAAATAAATGTTATGAAAGTAATCATCAGAAGTCATGCGTATCCAATTGTACCTATGATATTCCGTCAAAGGTGCCCATTTGATACCCTCAGGGAAGCAGAATAGCGTGAGCGCCTTTAATGTACGCTCCTCT
This sequence comes from Doryrhamphus excisus, assembly GCF_037039965.1. Lineage (NCBI taxonomy): Eukaryota > Metazoa > Chordata > Actinopteri > Syngnathiformes > Syngnathidae > Doryrhamphus > Doryrhamphus excisus. The sequence goes on along the minus strand of NC_136371.1, from coordinate 6,826,485 downwards.
TCCTCCTTTTGAAATCTCGCCATCCCATCTCTCTGAAAGCATACACATAGAAAGAGTTTTCTTACTGGGGTCTATAATGGTGTTTTTCCTGTGTCAGTGGGGACTTTGCATTAAATTTGTTTTACATTATTAACCACATCAGCAGATGGGCACATATGCAGTCAAAATTCCTGTATTTCAATGCAATATGTGCTTTAACTGCTTTGGTACTAAAACAAGAGTTAAAAACAAACCTTAGGAAATTGGTAGGTGATCTGAGGTTCATAGTTGCTGCCATTCTTGTTTTTCTTAAGACTGACCACCACCAGGTACTCAAAAAAGTATTGACCACTGACAAAACGTAGTTGCCTGGTTGCTTTCTCTTCCAAAATTGGGCCTGGCTCTGGAGGATCTTGGTCTTTCACTCCTTCAGAGAAATGTGAAAATGACATTTATCATAATCACACTTAAGTAAATGTATTTTTAGTTTTGGAGACATTTTACATGACATTTATGTTTGCATTTACTACCTATATTCTTTATTTATTTTTATCCTATATTTTTATGTGATTATATTATATTGCATTGATTCAAGAGTGTGTCTTTTTCTTCTGCAATTAACCTACTGTAAACAAGCAATTTATCTTGTGGATCAACAAAGTCTGCGTCAGAACAGTGTGGCCATTCAATTGACTGCAGCGAGTCGTGTCAAGCTCCACCCTACTTTCATATTGAGTGCTCTAAACATTACCATTAACATGAATTACCATTAACATGATGGAAAAAACTTACTATCTCTTTTGCCTTTGCGGAAGGAAGACCACATAGCACTTAGCCTCTTGAGGGCTTTCGGTCGTCCACCCCCATCTTCACCTGGGATGGTGCCTGTTTAGCACAATGATAGCATTTCACTCAAAATAATAATGGAAACATTTGCAAATCAATATGAGCTTTTTCATAATTGTAAAATGCTATGTACAGAGATGCTCAATATTGGCTTTGTTATATCTGATATTGTCCAACATGTTATTACTGATCCATCGAACTGGCGTGTTCTCAACTGGATGCATTTCAGAAAATAAACAATACAAATACTGCAATATGCAATCCAGCATGACAGGTTGGGCTTTTGCTCATTTTGGTTTTCTGTTTCCTGTTTGGTATGATGTGCAGCTGCTTTGTGGAAGCTGGAACGCACGTGCAGCGGTACCTGTTTCTTATTTGTAATCAGTGTGACTATTTAGGGAGAGCTGCACTACGCACAAAGAGTAAAACATTTTACAGTCACTGCAATGTAATTATTTACTATCCAAAAGCAAAATTTGAAAATAACTCCACATTGCAAACATACCGAGGTAGCGGTCCTGTCGCTGTGTGGAGGATGGTGCAGTTTGAGGGGGTTTCAGTCATGCACCAATATAAATATCCACAGAAAAAACGACACGCTAGGATCCGGTATCTCAATTATTGCCAATATTAACCGATAATATCAGACACCCCTAGTCACTAGCAGCTTTTCAGCAGAAACTAACAACAATTAATACATCTAAAAAAAAAAAAAGCCAAACATATCATTAAAAAAAGCCAAACATATTCAATTATTAAAGTTGAAATGAATCTTACAATGAATGACTTCCTAACATCAGTTCATTGAAAACGTATAGTGCTGCTAGATGTGCACAAAAATAGACAGAATTGCTGATAAAATACTGAAAAACAGACAAATCAAAGGATTGTTCAGACCAAAATGATTAAGAAAAAAAACACTTGTTGGACTTACCACCAGAGATCAAGCCGCTTTTAGGCGGTTCACCTGGAAAACAGAGAGTTTATAGTTTTTGTAACGTCATTGCTAAGATACAACCAAGCATTAGTTGTACTTATCAGCATCCCAACACAGCTGAGCAATGTAATACTGTCATGCCCTTTCAACTGAATGCAGTTCTTTACAATTTACAATACCTACTGACACCTTACTATCCAAAGGTAAATGTAACTTATGTTGTCCTTATACTTTAAAAGAGAGCCGTTATATAGTAGAAAGGGAACAAATCAACTGAAGACTGTAGATGTGTGTGTTGGTATAAAAGCATGATTTTGCACCATTGCTGTACTTTCTGTGTACCATAAGGTATTTTGTTAAAGCCATACAGTACAGCGGTTAGAATTATACATTTTTAAATTGTGTTTTTCTGTGTCCTGGCAGCATTGTATTGTGCTAGACAGTGCTAATAATTCTTAGAGCATACTGCATCGCTGACAAGCTGCTGAGAGACATTTGTTTACTGCAGACTCCAGGGAAAGAATTTTCATACTTGTGCTGCATTCACAACCAAAGGACAAAACAACGTTCAAAAGTAAAACTCTTTCAAAGGCAAAAAGGATAGGAGAGCCAAAAAATAAGTTATACTGTCATTAGATTTATACACAACAAGTGTTAGAAGTTTTTGTTAGTTCTAAAATAAAAATAATAGATTACCATAGAGTTTTCATTCTGATAGTGTTTACAGCCAACTCGAGTGCATGGAGAAACAAAACTCCACAAGAATGTCCCCTAAAATGTGGATGGAAATGGAAAAAATTTGGAAATGGGTCACTTGAATCATGCCGCTAATGTATTTATGTGTGAAGTAAAATATGAATCTAACACATTAAATCTGTTGGATACAACCCAAAGAACTTACTGCTGCAGTAGATGAATAGTTCAATGTGAATGCTTTCATTTGCAATCTTTACTAAGCCCAACTTTGCCAAATCAAACTGACAGTGTCAAACAACATAGACAACAATGTCTAGTATAATATATTGTTGATAATAGTCTCAATACAGATAGCATGTCTTAAGCCTACGCTCACTACAGTCAGTTAAAAATAAGTCCTCTTTTAACAGCCTCATGCCCGGAGGCTCCTGAACATGTCACAACAGTATGCTGTCAATTCAAAAGAAAAGGGAATGGTGCAGTCCAAGGAAAAAAGTCTGCCATATAAAAAAGACTAAAGCCCATTGGTATGCTGGTATTTAATTCCTATTTAACTTCTCAGGCCAAAAACTAGCTTTCATGACATCCTCAGAAGAGCATAGCACTTACAAAGCATCCAATCAGATGATTCTGGTGTAATGCTAATTTTCATCCAAACTTGTCATTGTAATTTATTATGTGTTTTTTTTCCCTGTGGCATTTTTGCACAGTAACATAATTTCTCTGCATTCAAACTACATTCTTTCCAAAGATTTCCAAAAAGTTTACTTTCACACAAATAAATTCAATTAATTATATTAATTATGCATTTTCACTCGATAGCCTGCTTTTTTGGTGCGTTGTCACACAAACAGACATTTCCTAAAAATCCCCGCTCCAAAATCCCCCATGAAACTCTACTGACTTTCACTTTTTCTTGTATTAATTTAATATAACTTAACATGACACACGATATAGGCCACAAACAGAACTATGAAGATGCTAAAAACGTTACACACTAAATGCGAGTCGAGCTCTGACACCTGACGTGGGATTCAAGCACCGTTGTTGCACATAGTGAACACAGACGCAAGCATCGACAGGTGGGTGAATATGTCGTCGATAAACATTCTGGTGTTCAACATTCGACATTTTTGTTTCTAGCAATGGTTTTTATCGAACAAGTGAAACCAAATATCGACTGTATCAGTTGCCAAAAACTTACTCCATCTGCTTTTCAAGTTCGCCAGACGTCGTCCTGTTCGTCTCTTCGTCACAAGTTCAGTCATCGCTGCCTTATTACGGCTTAAAAATCAGGTTTTAAAAATGTTTGTAGTAGGAAAGGGACTAAAAAAACACCAAAGATACGGCATGATTTCCACTCCAGCTCATATCAAAGTCCACCATCATGGTGTGTGCCTGTGTCTCACCGCCCTCGCCTCGTGCTACACTGACACTCAGGGCTCGAGCCGTGCTGCCTTCAGTTCCTACCTGCTGCTGTGGGATTTCTCATACACAGACTAAACTAAACAAGGTCGCAGTTGTCGCCTTTACCGTACCTCCCACCTGTTGTCATTTCAAAGCAGAAGTTCAGTAGCTGTTTCGGTTAGAGTTCCGACTTAAGCGAAAAATTACAGTACCTTCACAGTGCAAAATGCAGCCAAAGAGCTGAATAAAACTTTCCTGAAATGTCCATCTGTCACTACATAATTGAAGGCAATTTATTGGTTGAAATTAGTTGTATCAGTCAAAAAATTGTGCCGTGAGAAATCGGTCAGGTGTGCTGTGAGGAATTATTCAATATCACTTCTTTTAATTAACATGTATTAATAATTTTCTGCAAATATTATGTAATTGTCGGTGTCAGTGGTGTAAAGACTGGCAGAGTAATGTAATATTCGTCCGTGTGGCAACACGTAGCTGATTGCCTCGTTCCTCTAATAGATTTAGTGATGCACGTGAGAGGTAGTGGTAACATTTTGTAACATTGTTGGTTAAATCAGTATGCGGATCAAAAGGATCTGCTGTGGCGAGTTCGTAATCAGGAAAAAGCTGAAAGAAGCAAATAAGCTAAATTTTTCCGACGTAAAAAAAAGTGCAGTGGCTCAAAAAAGGTTAAAAAAAACACTGACTTAGGACATCACAACTTCTGGGGCACAAGTTGCCGCTGCATTCAGGGACAATTGTAAACCACAGCAAACACACCCACAAATGCACATGCAGCCCAAAGTGGTGATATTTACAAAAGCAAAACACTTGTTGCTCATACAACAATAAGACAATGTTACAAAAAATGTTCTACTTATAACAGACATTAATGTTAAACACATTTGTGGATGGATACTGCTTCATTATGATTGTTAAATGTACCCCTTCAATTTGCAGACCAAAACCATTGTCATCCTGGGTGGAGAAACAAGTGAAGCTTAAATGGATTCAGGTGAAATGTCTGAAGAGGTATGTGACTGTAAAATGTTTAGGAATTAGAATTTTAGTCTACCTTTTGCTGTACCTGTTTTGTTGGTCTGGACCTCAATGCTGTGTCGGCGGGCAACAGAGGCAGCGTCTTCCTTTGGAAATGCTTCTGTGAGAATATTATGGGATGAAATTGGAGGTGAGCTGAATGGACTTGTCTTTATATGACTTTGATAGAACTCATACATTGTAGTAATGATGACGTTTACCCCTTCTTGAGAACTCTCTGGCTGATGAAAAAGACCATGCGCTCCTGTGCTTGGAGAAACCATCCTCTTCACAATTGTTGTTGGTTTCTGCACACAAGGAGTTACCATCAGATGAAAGGAGACACTGGCCATCTCCATCACCTTGTTATAAAATGACCTGTACAGTCTGTGGCTCCTTCAAAGCTCACTTTTAATGCGCAAAGATGAAAAGCTGAAGCTCCTCCTCGAGTTTTGGGACAGTTGCGTCCCTGTACCCTGTAAAAAAAAATCAAAACAAAGACAAAAATAAGAGATGAATTAGTAATGAAAGTAAATGTAATGGTAGTTTAATTTCAATTTAGAGAGGGAACACCTTGGAAGAGGTGGGTGGGGAAGTCTGGGCTGCTGCCCCTTTAACCCCATGATGAATCCTAAATCATGGAATTGTGTTTATTGTGGTCAGGTCAGGAATCAATGAACCGCTATACTAAATGAGGGACGACTGTACTTTCACACAACCAGAGTGGCTGGCACCCGTTACGTTTGTATGCAACACAGCACCAGTATTACGTCCACTAATTACACAACATTTAAACTGTAATGAAAAGCTTTACATTTTCATTAAATTCACATTTTTTACATAGTCAATGCCTTTTTTAATTTACAATGTGAAAACTATTGAATTAGTTATATTAAATTACATTATTATTATTTTTATCTGTGTTATTATTTTACATGTCACTCACTATCACTCCTATTGCAACACAGGACATTTCACTGGTTAAAATGTGTTCAATTCCAATTTACCAGAATATTAAGTTTAAATACAAAATAAATCACATTTAGGGCAGCTGATACTGACTGCAATATGAATGTATATCACTTACGTCCTGTGTGTCATTGTCCATGCTTGAGCAGCTCAAGAAAAGTCTTCATCAAGTGGATCTAAATGGTACAGGATTTCATACAATGAAAAATGATTAAAAACACGGACTACAGTGAGTGCTCTTTCCCACAACATACGCTGTGAAACTGGCAATGACAGTTATGAGGAAGTGCACTTGTTGAAGTGCTGACGGATTTCAGTCTCTGCTGGGATTTCCTCTTTTACTGCCAAGCCAAAATACAGCGATATCATGATATGGCATGTGTTTGTGTGTTAAAAGGTGTCAGAAGTTAATGTAGTCATGTAAAGATGTAGGATGAGTGCAGGTCTTTATCATACAAAGCAAAAGTGTTGATAAAAACAAACAGGTATTAAAAGCAATGGTCAGAAAGAGGTGAGGCCACTCAAAGGAGGTGCGGTTGGAGTTTGTTGTCAAACTGGTTCTACTGATGAGAGGGACATAATGAACTGGCCCAGTGGAAATATATGAAAGGTCGACAGTTGGCACACCTGTAACTTGACAGGAAAATTTACCTCCCAAGACACTTTTTTCATCCATGACTACAGAAGCAATTTGATTTCATTTTGGAAATAGACATAAATTGGTGACCTCCAGAAATTAGCTTGAGACCACTATGGGAGCTTTCAACCGCAGATACTGTTGGTAATCAGTATCTTAGAAACCAGCAGGACTAGGTCCGACCACAGCAGAAACTCCACTGCATATAAAATCACAGGACACTGGCAATACAACAACTTGACATAAAATTTGTCAATGTCAATCGATGTCAATCGAAAAACATGCTAACCAAGACATTGATATTGGATCAATACTAAAATGTAGTATCGACCACACCTAAAGAATAAACAAACCCACTGAAAACCCAGAGCTTATTCAATATCTATAAATATAAATAAAGTGCGGTAGATACTGTCTAAAAGCGGTACTTTGCATCTGGAATATAAAGTATCAGTCCTCTCACTATCTTGCCATGATGATATCAAATCTCAGTGACGTGCAGAACTGGGTTATAGTTTAACTTTGCCCAGCACAGGGCAGCATAGAGCTGCATTGGAATCACATGCACTGTGATGATTTTGTTTCCATTTATTTATTTTTTTTTCTTATCTCTGTTCCAAGTCTGTCACAGAATGACAGATTGAGATTTTTTTTTCAAGTGTAAGAGTGATGCTTACATCAAGATTGCTTACATCAGCAAGATACATATGGAAGAATGTGGATAATTGTTCTTGTATCATGTAGTAATGTTCTTTTATAGATCAGTTATTCTTAACTGATTGAAGTGAGTGGAGTCTTAATCTTATGCTTTTATTCTGAAGGGGATTTTTTTATACAGCAGCATTTACTCTAAGTAGGATTTACTATTCATACTTCAAATATTTTTGTACTTAGAGCACTACTTTTAACATTATTAGAGCCCTGTGGACATGAACTAACACCCCTATAGTCACGTTTACACTTGTATTGTATAATCACTATATGAAATAAGCCATTTAAGACATAAATAAGATTTTTGTATTGCAATGAATGTGATTGTGCGGTATAAAAATTGATGGAAGAATCTATTTTTTTTGTTTTGCCAAAGTATTGATATCAGTAATGGTGTTGCCAAAAGCAAACACTTGTCTTTGTAAGGATAAAATAATCTGAGCTTTTTAGAGTTTTGAGTTAAGGTATCATCACTTAACTGTTTATAGAAAGACAGCGATTAAGGTGTATTTTTCTACCAAAATCAATAAAATAAAACTGATGACCTGTGAATGAATAATCATTGCAAACAATATACAATAGCATCCTTTTTTGTATTCATAAAAAAAAATGTGTTGTCTTGTTTTAACTTCAATGTTGATAATATTACATTTTGTTCACTTATCTCAAAACAAAAACACAACACAAAACCGTGTTGTCTGTCGCCCCGGTCTGTTCTGTAATACAGGACAATGGGCGTACTGATTGAGCATTGGAGCCACACAATCTGGACCTCAGAGAAAGAGGTCACTAACAACATAGGACGAGTAACTGGCATCTAATCACAAAGTCCTTGTCCCACATGTTCAATTTATCTGTGACGTGCACAATTGTTGTTGTGATTTTAGACTAATGATGAAAGACTGTTCTCAACAGTTCCAACGTGGACTTTCGGACAACCCCCGGATTGCGCAAACCATCCATCCATCCATTTTTTGCACCACTTGTCCTCACTAGTCTCCAGTTAACCTTACATACATGTTTTTGGAATGTGGGAGGAAACCGGAGTACCTGTAGAGAAGGACATGCATAAAGGCTGGAGTTGATTCACATTCATAGAATTATCATTTTTCTTCTGAGCCACGTTAAATTCAGTCATTCATTCATTCATTCATTTTCTAGCGCTTATCCTCACAAGGGTCGCAGGGGTGCTGGAGCCTATCCCAGCTGTCTTCAGGCGAGAGGCGGGGTACACCCTGGACTGGTCGCCAGCCAATCACAGGGCACATATAGACAAACAACCATTCACACTCACATTCATACCTATGGACAATTTGAAGTCACCAATTAGCAAAGACAAATTGAAAAAAAAATGCTAAAGTAATGAGATTACAAAGTAATCAAATTACTAATGCAAACAGATTACAATAGTAATCAAATTACTATTGTAATCCGATTACTGAGGAAATCAGATTACAATGGTAATTTGATTACCTTTGTAATCTGATTACTTCGGTAATCAGATTACAATTACTGATTACATCATCTTACAATAGTAACAATATTGTAATCTATTGTAACAATAGTAACAATAGTAATTTGATACTATCGTGCATTTTTTTATGAATGTGAAATTCGAAAAATGACATGACGGAAAAAAATGACAAAAAAGTCAAAAACGGGAAAAATGAGAAAAAAAGAGAAAAAATGAAAAACGAGAAAAATTGAAAAATTATAAAAGTAATCTGATTACTTTTGTAATCTGATTACTTTTGTAATTACTTTTGTGATCAGATTACAATAGTAATCAGATTACTTTTGTAATCAGATTACAATACTAATCAGATTACTTTTGTAATCAGATTACTTTTATAATCGGATTACAATAATAATCAGATTTTTTTTGTAATTTTTTCAATTTTTCTTGTTTTTCATTTCTTCTTTTTTCTCATTTTTCCTGTTTTTGTCTCATTTTTGTGAAATTTGAAAAATGACATAACTGAAAAAAATGAGAAAAAAGACAAAAATGGGAAATATGAGAAAAAAAGAAAAATGAAAAACAAGAAAAATTGAATTTTTTTTTAAAAATTACAAAAAATTAAAAAAGTAATCTGATTACAAAAGTAATCTGATTGCAAAAGTAATCAGATTACTTTTGTAATCAGATTACTTTTATAATCAGATTACTTTTGTAATCGGATTACTTTTATAATCAGATTACTTTTGTAATCGTATTACTTTTGTAATCAGATTACTTTTGTAATCAGATTACAATAGTAATCAGATTACTTTTGTATTCGGATTACTTTTATAATCAGATTACTTTTGTAATCGATTACTTTTGTAATCGGATTACTTTTGTAATTTTTTGGTAATTTTTTGGTAATTTTTTGGTAATTTTTTGGTAATTTTTTGGTAATTTTTTGGTAATTTTTTGGTAATTTTTTGGTAATTTTTTGGTAATTTTTTTCAATTTTTCTTGTTTTTCGTTTTTTTCTCTTTTTTTCCTAATGTTTCCTGAAAAACAAGAAAAAATGAAAAACAAGAAAAATTGAAAAAAATTCCAAAAAAATCCCCAAAAATTACAAAAGTAATTCGATTACAAAAGTAATCGGATTATTTTTGTAATCAGATTACAATAGTAATCAGATTACTTTTGTAATTGGATTACTTTTGTAATCAGATTACAATAGTAATCAGATTACTTTTGTAATCTGATTATTTTTGTAATCGGATTACCTTTGTAATCAGATTACAATAGTAATCAGATTACTTTTGTAATTGGATTACTTTTGTAATCAGATTACTTTTGTAATCAGATTATTTTTGTAATCAGATTACTTTTGTAATCGGATTACTTTTGTAATCAGATTACAATAGTAATCAGATTACTTTTGTAATCAGATTACTTTTGTAATCAGATTACTTTTGTAATCGGATTACTTTTGTAATCGGATTACTTTTGTAATTGGATTACTTTTGTAATCGGATTACTTTTGTAATCAGATTACAATAGTAATCAGAGTACTTTTGTAATCGATTACTTTTATAATCAGATTACTTTTGTAATCGGATTACTTTTGTAATTTTTTTGTAATTTTTTTGTAATTTTTTTCAATTTTTCTTGTTTTTCATTTTTTTCTCTTTTTTCCTCATTTTCCCTGAAAAACAAGAAAAAATGAAAAACAAGAAAAATTGAAAAAAATTCCAAAAAAATCCAAAAAATTACAAAAGTAATCCGATTACAAAAGTAATCTGATTACAAAAGTAATTGGATTATTTTTGTAATCAGATTACTTTTGTAATCAGATTACTTTTGTAATCAGATTACAATAGTAATCAGATTACTTTTGTAATCAGATTATTTTTGTAATCGGATTACTTTTGTAATCAGATTACAATAGTAATCAGATTACTTTTGTAATCAGATTATTTTTGTAATCGGATTACTTTTGTAATCAGATTACAATAGTAATCAGATTACTTTTGTAATTGGATTACTTTTGTAATCAGATTACAATAGTAATCAGATTACTTTTGTAATCAGATTACAATAGTAATCAGATTACTTTTGTAATCGGATTACTTTTGTAATCAGATTACTTTTGTAATCGGATTACTTTTGTAATCAGATTACAATAGTAATTAGATTACTTTTGTAATCGGATTACTTTTATATCGGATTACTTTTGTAATCGGATTACTTTTGTAATCAGATTACAATAGTAATCAGAGTACTTTTGTAATCGATTACTTTTATAATCAGATTACTTTTGTAATCTGATTACTTTTGTAATTTTTTTGTAATTTTTTTGTAATTTTTTTCAATTTTTCTTGTTTTTCATTTTTTTCTCTTTTTTCCTCATTTTCCCTGAAAAACAAGAAAAAATGAAAAACAAGAAAAATTGAAAAAAATTCTAAAAAAATCCAAAAAATTACAAAAGTAATCCGATTACAAAAGTACTCTGATTACTATTGTAATCTGATTACAAAAGTAATCCGATTACAAAAGTAATCCGATTACAAAAGTAATCCGATATAAAAGTAATCCGATTACAAAAGTAATCTAATTACTATTGTAATCAGATTACAATAGTAATCAGATTACTTTTGTAATTGGATTACTTTTGTAATCAGATTACAATAGTAATCAGATTACTTTTGTAATCAGATTACAATAGTAATCAGATTACTTTTGTAATCGGATTACTTTTGTAATCAGATTACTTTTGTAATCGGATTACTTTTGTAATCAGATTACAATAGTAATTAGATTACTTTTGTAATCGGATTACTTTTATATCGGATTACTTTTGTAATCGGATTACTTTTGTAATCGGATTACTTTTGTAATCAGATTACAATAGTAATCAGAGTACTTTTGTAATCGATTACTTTTATAATCAGATTACTTTTGTAATCTGATTACTTTTGTAATTTTTTTGTAATTTTTTTGTATTTTTTTTCAATTTTTCTTGTTTTTCATTTTTTTCTCTTTTTTCCTCATTTTCCCTGAAAAACAAGAAAAAATGAAAAACAAGAAAAATTGAAAAAAATTCTAAAAAAATCCAAAAAATTACAAAAGTAATCCGATTACAAAAGTAATCTGATTACAAAAGTAATTGGATTATTTTTGTAATCAGATTACTTTTGTAATCAGATTACAATAGTAATCAGATTACTTTTTTAATTGGATTACTTTTGTAATCAGATTACAATAGTAATCAGATTACTTTTGTAATCAGATTACTTTTGTAATCAGATTATTTTTGTAATCAGATTACTTTTGAAATCGGATTACAATAGTAATCAGATTACTTTTGTAATCAGATTACTTTTGTAATCAGATTACTTTTGTAATCAGATTACTTTGTAATCAGATTACTTTTATAATCGGATCACTTTTGTAATTTTTTTGTAATTTTTAATTTTTTTCCATTTTTCTTGTTTTTCATTTTTTCTTTTTTTCTCATTTTCCCTGTTTTTGTCTTCTTTCCTCATTTTTTTCAGTCTTGTCATTTTTCAAATTTCACAAATAGTAATCAATAGTAGTAATCAAATTACTATTGTTACTATTGTTAGAATAGATTACGATATTGTTACTATTGTAATCTGATATCATCAGTAATTGTAATCCGATTACTGAAGTAATCAGATTACAATAGTAATTTGATTACTATTGTAATCTGTTTGCATTAGTAATTTGATTACTTTTGTAATCTGATTACTTCAGTAATTTTTTTCAATTTTTCTTGTTTTTCTTTTTTTTTCAATTTTTTTCTCATTTTTCCCGTTATTGTCTTTTTTCTCATTTTTTCAGTCAGTCATTTTTCCCATTTTTCGAAATTTTCTCGTTGCCTCATTGGTTCCTATGTTTTCACCAAAAGAAATAGGTTCTAGCTAAAACAGTGTGGCCAAGAGGAAAAGTTTTTGCAAAAAAAAAATTTCTTTCAGCCTCCAACACTCTAGCATTAGAGTGAGAGCCAAGGTGGATTTCAGCCATGCGCACACCTCCTTCTGACGAAGATAAAGCCAAAACTAAACATTCAATGAAATAACTAATTTGCCACAGAGATGAGAAGTTTGTCTAGAAAATGATTACTATTGTAATCTGATTACTTCAGTAATCGGATTACAATTACTGATTACATCGGATTACAATAGTAACAATATTGTAATCTATTGTAACAATAGTAACAATAGTAATTTGATTACTCTTGTGAATTTTTTCACTATTGTGAAATTCGAAAAATGACATGACTGAAAAAAATGAGAAAAAAGACAAAAACGGGAAAAAAAAGAAAAAAAGAGAAAAAAAGAAAAATCAGTAAGTAATCGGATTACAAAGGTTATCAACTTACTAATGCAAACAGATTACAATAGTAATCAAATTACTATTGTAATCCGATTACTGAGGTAATCGGATTACAATAGTAATTTGATTACCTCTGTATCCTGATTACTTCAGTAATGTTTTTCAATTTTTCTTGTTTTTCATTTTTTCTCTTTTTTTCTCATTTTTCCCGTTTTTGTCTTTTTTCTCATTTTTTTAAGTCATGTCATTTTTGAAATTTTTTGAATTTTTCTCGTTGCCTCTTTGGTTCCTATGTTTTCACCCAAAGAACCCAACAGTGTGGCCAGGAGGAGTTGTTAGCAAAAAAAAATTGTCCAGCGCACTTTGCAAATTTCGTTAGCAGCACAGTATGGCGCTGCGCTGCGCACCCACACCTCCATTTGCCACCTCCTAGTGGCATAAAGGGAGGAGTGAAGGCGTGAGAGGGGTTAACACAGCCAAGTCATTAACCAGTCATTGCCTTTAAATGCGCATCAGAGGAAAACCACAATGCGCGTCATCGCCAAATAGGATAACCTTTGATGGTATATTCACGGTATCTCCTCCTCATCCTCCTTGAGAAAAAATGAACAGTAAATAAATATATCCTACTGACAGATTTTAACAACCAATATTTTATTAGTCATTGTTTTTAATTGTTAATTATTAGTTGTCTTATGGGTCACTTTCTCTGTTTCCACAAAGTCCACGCTGCGTGTTGGCTCATTTCTCCCACACATGCACGGGGAGAACATGCAAACTCCACACAGAGATGGCCGAGGGTGGAATTGAACTCAGGTCTCCCAGCTGTGAGGTCTGTGCGATAAAAAGTACTTTGATGTGTTTGCCACAGAAATGCATACTCAGTGGCAGAGCCAGTTTTTTCACTGGGTTGGCCAATATGAGACCATTGCCCACATCGGGGGGGGGGCAATATGTTGATACCAGTAATGTCTTGATGGCTGGAGAGCCAGCAGTTTTTTTTTTACCTTGTTGGATTATTTTTGTTGTCAGTTATTCATTAAAGACTGTATTTTTGATTGGACAAATCATTACACTTGCTGGATGTTTTCAGACTTGGTTTTATCCACTTCATGTCAGCAGTTGGGGGCGCCGGTATCCTACATGTAGAGGATGCTAATGAGTATATAAATGAGTATTAATTTCTTTCCCCCACTCATCCTTGCACCGCTGCGTAGGGCAATTACACAACTACATCGAGGACCACTCAAATGTTTTTACTTTGTTGCAGGATCAATACAAAACAAAAATGAGCAGGTGGTCGGAGGTTGGTTTTTTTTCCCACTGGCTGAATTATTTGTGTAATCTGCAGATAAGGCATCTCAGTGCTTCACGACAGACATGACACACGTGGATGAGTACACTCTAGCCTCACTGTCAGGAACAAAATGTGAAAAGCAAATGAAAGTTGAATTGTTGGCTTTGCACATGCCATTGTGCCAGAACGTGTCCTTGATGCCGCTGGAGACATTTTAAGCAGCTCGTCCACAATTTTAAAACACGGCAGTAGGACCAACTCGGGGCTCAGTACCTTATTCAAGCACTCCACCACAAGGGGACCATGCAAATATTGCAACTATAACTCAAATAATGTCATAAACAGTGGACAGTGCCACTACTATATATATGCAGTATTCATATGAGAATGAAGAGGGGTCACAGAATGACATTATCTCGCTGTGACGCAAGCAACCACAAGGAGACAAGATCTGGCTTCTGGCCTTATTAAAGCAACAGTGAACATCTGTTACTTTGTTGTGCACTCCAAACGCCAAAAAATACAATTTGAATGTAATCACTCTTAAGTATATCTGGATATGTAGGTTTGGATTCAGACATGATATGGTCCACATGGCACAGGAAGTGAAATGAAAGTCAAATCTTTGCAGACATGCATATAGTATTTATTCATTGTTTTGTTTATTTGCACTGAAAATACAACTGGGATAGGCTCCAGCATACCCTCGAACCTAGTGAGGATAAGCAGCATAGAAAATGGAGGGATGCATAATATGTTATTTCCTGACGTTTACCTCTAAACCTCAGAATTGTGAAGTATACACTCTCACTATGAGGTAAAATGTAAAAGTACGGAGTATGGAAATTAAGAAATAATGTAAATCAAATTTATCTGCTCCACATGCAAACATATGAACAAAACATACATTTCAAAAATAATAATTATAGGTTTACATGCATAAAACAATGTAATTACAAATATATAGAACTTATTGATTATGCTATTACTGCATTCAAGAGTTTCTTTTGCACTGGCAACTTTTTGGACCCGTGGCAGGTTGTTAAACAGTCACACTCAGTAAAAATAATAATAAAAAATAATAAAAATAATTTGTTGGGTCTGTGATTGGCTGGCGACCAGTCCAGGGTGTACCCCGCCTCTCGCCCATAGACAGCTGGGATAGGCTCCAGCACCGCCGCGACCCTCGTGAGGAAAAAGCGGTAGAAAATGAATGAATGAATGAATGAATTTGTTGGGTGTTTTGTTAGGGCACTGGATTTTGCGGAACAACATAAAACAGGGCAAATGGACTAGTCTGTTATGTGCAATATTATATATCATATATATCATCTTTTTGTGGCACCCCCAGGAAGCTACGGTGTCCTTAGAATATGTCTATATTGCTTAATAGGCTGGCCGGCTTTATTGTGGAGGATTATGGGAAATCTTATGAATGCAATTAATTGTTTTAATCGCGTACAAAAGACATTTAGCAGTTGTACCCTTTAATAACCTGGAATTGTTGAATCTTCAGGACAAAACGCAGATAAGCCAATCCCAATTCCATTATTTAGGTAATATCTGTATTTCCCAAAACAATGAATTTATTCTGCGATGACCTTCTGAAGTGTTGCAAAGGGACAAGATAACTTCACACTTGTTGCTATAATATGAATCATCTGTTTTCTGTGTCACTCGGGCTCAACGTCAAAACATCAGGTCAAGTTGTGGTAAACAATATTGCGTTGAATTGTTGGTGAAATAGAAATTAACTTTACGGTGTGTAGTGCACAAAATAATCCCTCAATCATGTCTGCGCATTCACTATTTTGATAATAAAATGTTTTATTACTTAAAAAAAAAACATCAGTCATCTCAATTAATCTCCACTTAAATGGTACATTGTCATACAAATAAATAGTCAACGATACTGGACAATGAATTTACAAATAATTTACAAACAAAATGAAAATACTACTGAGGTTTTGCTTATTAATGAAAGTTATGAAAGTGCATGGAATATTATTGTCTATCAATACTTGAAAGACAGTAAGAAATGAGCTTTAAATACACAGTAAGTGTTGAATCCGAATAATCCAGCACTTAGAAAACTATTCACAGAAAAAAAAAAAGATATAATACAGAATGTGGCACATGCTGCTGATACTAGAATAAATAAAATAACACTCATGCAAAACATACAGTGTACAGAGTTGGGCGAAACAGCTGTTTGGAGAATAAATATATTAATGGTATCAATGGACCATGTTTAAAATGAACTCGTGGGTGCAAAATATGAAAGAAACAGCAGCTTTTTTGAGGAGTACAAGCCAGTCATTGGCCGACAGACTCATTAGCACGTTCTGAAGAAGTCAAATAATTAAAAGGATAATATCCTTGTAGTGGTTCTTGAGGGAGGTCCACTTGTTGTGTGCTGCAGCTTCACCTTCATTCTGCGTGTGGATGAAACTTTGCTTTTCTTTGGGAATGAAGGCTTTGTTTTTTTCCTATAAGCCTCTCTCTTTGGACTGTTGGGAGGACCCAGGTGTTCTATGAGTCTTTTGTGGAATACCGCCTGGAACTGATTGGCCTGCAAGAAACAGATAAGCGTTTCAAGGACTTGGTAAGCACTCCATCTCGCCACATCAGCTGACCTTGGTGTGTTGTTTTACCTACAGGGATTTGCCGCGTGGACACCTGTTTGGCATATGCATTTTTTTTTACTATAATATCAATCTTGTAAATGTAACAAAACATATATGATGAATGAGTAAATAGCTATAAAATCCTTATTGGATGTGTTTTTATGGCAACGGGGTCTGAGTCACGGGCCTCTTTACACCTTTGTCAGTCTCATAATGAAACAGTGTTGGGGGATTACTATTTCATATGTTTTATTCTCCCATCCTTGGCCACCCGGTTTCCTCCCACATTCCAAAAAACATGCTAGGTTAATTGGTGACTCCAAATTGTCCATATGAATGTGAGTGTGAATGGTTGTTTGTCTATATGTGCCCTGTGATTGGCTGGCGACCAGTCCAGGGTGTACCCCGCCTCTCGCCCGAGTGAGGATAAGCCCCCTGCGACCCTTGTGAGGATAAGCGGTAGAAAATGAATGAATGAATGTTTTATTCTACTAAAGCAGGGGTCTCAAACATGCGTCCCGCGGGCCAAATGTGGCCCGCAGGACACTAGTTTGAGGCCCCCGCCTTGATATGAAAGTTTAATGTTAGTGCGGCCCGCGCAAGTTTGATATGGATGCTGTATGGTATCATGTACCCAGAAAAAATTATTACGTTTGATTAATGTTCATGTTAAAGGTTAAATAACTGTTAATAGTTATCCTCCCTATCCGTGTGGAAGTGGTAAGTTTTTGGCTATTTAAGTTTAAAGGAAATAACTTGAAGGCTACCGTTTAGGTCGCTAGCTCTCTAGTTTGCGAGTTAGCATGTGTCTCAAGAGCCTGCTGTTGCGCAATATGTTGTAAATAATAAAAGTATATATGTGACTATAGTTGTTTTGTCATGTCTACAGGGCTCTAATAATGCTTTGCTCATTTTAATCTGAAAAAATAATTTGTCTACCCACCAACTATATGTGGTTTCTTAAGTTTTTATTAGTTTCCGTTTCATTATTATTATTATATTTATTTATTACTGATTGATTGATTTTCTTTATTCTTGATTTGTTTATTTATTTTTCATCTTATTTTGTGTAGAAAAATAAAAAGTAAGATATTTGAGAACAGTGGAATGTTTTATCAGAGCTTTTATTGTAGAAAATCAGAACCAAAGCACTGAAAAAGTTTGTATATTTTTCTGTTTTTAATAAATGCGTTTTTTTTTTTTTTTTTTTTTGGAAAACCTGATGCGGCCCAGCTTTGCCCAGACCCTAGCTCCAGTGGCCCCCAGATAAAAATTGAGTTTGAGACCCCTGTACTACAGGAAACACAGGGCCAGCCCTGGTCCAATTGGGGCCCTAAACAGACTGTGTATAATGCGGAGCCATTATAAAAAAGACTATATCATGAACAGGGGCACCAACAGTACTGTATATACTGAGGAAAGGACCATGTTTACATAAAAAAGCGTATTTCTTACCACGTCTGTTTGTTTTGTGGTGTGGGGTTCTGTACTTGTGCTTGGCCACGCTGTAGTCGGCTGTTGCTTCTTTGGCTTAGCACAGTAGACCTCCAGATGATGGAGATCACAGCCATTCGACCTGCAACATTTGTCCACGATCCCCTTGCCTCTCGGCCGGGAACCATAACCAGGCCGTGTACCTTTACCTGCCACGAGACACAAACCCACCATTAGGATCTTTTAGAAATAATCCCATGTCCAGACTTGTATTTGTATACAGTTTTTGACATGACATTGGAAAATATTGTAATTGTTCTTCTCATGCTGATCTAATCGGCTCTGTGTGCTTCAAAGGTACACACAAGCTTCAGGAACAGGGTTCAAGCAAGGTCACGGGGGAAAACGTGAACTGGATTCTCAGTGATGTTGGTGTTATCTACTGTACATAAAACATAAATTGGATAATGATATAACGATGCACTGAAGGGGCTCTCACTACTATGTTGATTGGCGACTCTAAATTGTCCATATGTATGAATGTGAGTGTGGATGGTTATTTGTATATACAGTATGTGCCCTGCGAGTGACAGCTGGGATAGGCTCCACAGCATTTTATTTTTATTATTAAGGTGATTAAGAATATTTTAAAATACACTTAATTACGCACAGGTCAACATTGCGAGAATATTAGACAACATTAGCGTGAACTTGCTCTGTTCCCTTGCATTACTCTACTTTTTTTTTTTTTTTTTTAAACAAAGCTGTTCTCAGAGATGAGAGCAAGTGTTGCGACATGCTATCACACAATGTGGCACAGTGTTCTTGTGGGTGTGCACCCATTTTGATGGACTACCACCACTTTGATACCAGATGGAGACAGCGGCCTTGGTCTGAACAGGAGAAAGGTAATCAGGTGAAAGGTCACCTATGAGTGACTTGTAATAAATGTTCAAATGAACGTGGGAAGCGATAAAATATTTACTCCCTAATAATATAATATTGCAATAAAGCTATCTTTATCCAACTTGCTGAAAATATCACATAATAAATAGTTGTATGAACATTCAAAGAATGCTATGACATGATGACCATGTCCATATCTTTCTTTATCTTCTGCAGTATGGCAATCATTACCACAAACAGAAAAAAACAAAGCAGACAATATTTGGCAGTTCTCGTTGCAGTATCAAAAAATGTGTAATAGATAAATAGCTAGATAATTTATATGGTTCACAAAAATTATTTAAAAAAAGCTGTGATTGCCAGTGATTTTGTTCCAAGTGGTACCAGTCCTTGGCATCCCGTAAACTCTACTAATACAAATATTATGTATATTATATATTATTCTCTTTTCTTTGCAGCCACCGTAAAACAACACAAAGCATGAGGACTGTCATACCAAAATAGATCCCGCGATCGCCACATACAAATAGAAGGTCATTGAGGAGGTCGGTGCCGCAACGGAGCTTGGCTGCTTCTGAGTAGAGAGGCCAGTTGAGCAGGCACATGGTAGAGTAGAACATGCACAACACCTGAGGACCAGTGGACACACATTTTTTTACTGTAAAACATACAAACTTTGCCAAGAAAAAGAATCAGAACTACATTTTACTTCAGTTGGGAAGTTTGGTGATGAAATCATAGTGATTTGTTTTGTAGTTGTAGTTCTATATGTAGCCTTAGTAGTTGTCTTTTTCCATATAAAAGCACTTATTGGATACCAATAGTTAGCACATCTGACATACACATACATGCTCTAATGGAGAGCTCAAATGTCAAGTACTGTCGCTTGCTTTTCCATCACCGAGCATACAGTATATGCATCTGTCAACATTATTCAGCATCTTGGCAAATGTTTTAAAAATAGTGTATGCCAGCTCCATCATATGGCTCCAGAACATTTGCATGAATTTTAACAAACACCACCAGAATGTCAATATAAGGCTAATATCAACAATTTATGAAAAAAAAAACATTTATATCGAGAATAAAAAAAATGGTTCTGAGTTTCAACAGTTGAGTTTTTACTTTAGGTGGCAACTAGACAGTGTCCTGAAAAATAGCTTCCTATATAGTTGGTATGCACTGGACAGCACCACTGTCTTTACACAAGAATACTATTAAATAAAACAAATAGTGTAAAATAGTACAAGATAGTACAAGATCTTTACCTTCAATGTCCAAGATCGTTCGGAAGGGCATGGTGAGGCATTCATCCTGACTGTGCGATGTGACTTTTGCACACCTTCAGTATTATATTATCTGCAGGCGAAGGAGGGAGGACCATACCCCAGAGATGGCCTCCCTATGCTCGTTGCCGCTCTTTCATGCTCAAATCTTAAAGCGATTTTCTTATCAGATGATTCAATATTCTGTTACAGTGGCTGAACTTGTTCGAAAAATGTTCCTACTTTGTTTGTCACACGATATCCATCATGTGCGATAAGATGATACAGTGAATATAAATGGTCTATATGTCTATGCTAAATAGCTTTTGTCACACTTGATTCATTGCTGTAAATTCTGAAAGAACAATAAAGAGGAATATTTTTTACTTGGAAAAAAAAATGATGTAGTTGTCCCTCGCCACTTTGGCTTTGAATTTCTTGGCTTCGCTTTATTTTCGCTATTATATATATTAATATTAATTAATTAATTAATATATATTAATTATGCTTTTTGTGGCTGAATATGGCTTAGTCAAATCATATGCATATTGCAGAAAATTAATTTTTCCCCCTAAATAAGCATTTTTTAAGCAGATAAATGAATTAAACTACAAATACAAGGTATTCAAAAGACGCATTTAAAGATGTAATATTCTACACTGGCACTAGGTGTCAGTAATGTTACTGTTTTGTTCCCATATGTTTGTTATGACATTCACCACTAGGTTTGAATTTTCTCACAACAGGCACATCCATCCATTTATTTTCTTTACTGCTTATCCTCAGTAGGGTCGCAGGGGGTATGCTGGAGCCTATCCCAGCTGACTTCGGCTGGTCGCCAGCCAATCACAGAGCACATATAGACAATTAAGAGTTGGGAATTAACCTAAAATACTCCCTAATAAAACACAGCTTATAATAATATAATAAGCAATAGCTTATTTACTCTAGTTATGTGTACTATGTTGGGTAATACAGGTGTAAACGTGACTATAGGGGTGTTATTTTATATCTAGAGGGCTCTAATATTGTTACAAACTGTTGTGAACAAGTTTCTGTGCTATAAATACAAAAAAATACAGTACAACTACAAAACCTCACTATGTGGAGATCTGGTTTTGAATTGCCATTGGGAGTTTGCACAATCTTCTTGTGTGTGCAAAGGAGATTGTAAATTGTCCATTGAGTGTTAATGTGAGTGTCCTGTATGACACTTCTTGAAGTTAGCTGGAATGGGCTTTAGCTCACCTGTAACCCAAATGAGGAAAGGTGGTATTAAAAATAGACAGATGTATTAAAATTTGAGTGATAAATTGTAAATAATAGTAGTATCCTCATTCTCAAAGTATACTTCATCCACTCACCTCAAACATCCTCCATAAAGGTGCAAACTTTTGGACTTACAGTACATGTCTGAAGGGTACTTTTCCTGTTTCATCCGCTGTGACACTGTGTGCAAAACAGATCCAAGCACTTCAGTAGTGTTTTCATATGGTTTGATGGAGCTCCACCACCATGTGGATTATTTTAGTACTTCATCTATTTTTAAACCCAGAAGTTTGATGAATCAGCCAAGATAAATTTACAATTTTTTCACAAAAAAAAACATGTACCACATAATCCAAATATAAAATGCTACATATTCTCCTTTTCTCCGATTGTGTTCATTTTGGAGTATGCAGGCTGTAGAGTGCGGCCTTGTTCTGTTTTAATTTGGCCTTTATCTGAGCAATCTTTTCCCGTTGCTCAAGTTCATTAAAATCAAAGTCCTCTTTCTGTGTTGAGCAAAAGTCTGAGTCCAGAGTCACACTTGTGTTCCATTTCTGGTTGTCATTTGGATCGGCATCCCAGTCTTCTCGAAGTTCATCAGCAGTTTGAGATGATGACCAATCAGTTTCTTTGTCAATAAAATCTTCTACTTTGTCGCCACGTGTGTCCTCACATGTAATGTGCTGCTCCACAGGTTCACTGTCATTAAGCTTTTTTTTTGCAAGAAAAGAAAATGATACATTTGAATTAATTGAAGTAAACAGTTTAACAGTTTCAACGGAATGTTCTATTATTAGTTTTCCGTCAATACCAGTGATCACACATAGATCAAATACTGCATGCCTCAAAAGAGATTGTCCACTTACCTCCGTCTGTCTTTCAGCTGATGATGCTGAATGAGCGATGATGGGCTGCTGGGCTTTACATGTCACCCGTTGGCTCGGTTTGACGTTTCTCATCATCAGGTAAAGTTGTTCATTGTAAATGATGATAAAATCATCAGAGCTGTCAAGTACCACTTCTGGAGACAAGAGGGCAGTATGAGGGGGTCGGGTCGCACCCTTCCCGTATGCATTGTCCTTCAACACATTATAAGCTTCCACGCTAGAAGAGACAAAGGCAATTTTCAAAGGACTCCGGGCAAGCTGAAACTCAGCTGTTAGAAGTGAGGATGCATTTCGTTGTGCTGATCCATGGCCTTTGCTTCGCAAGACTGCCGGACAAATCCATATGCCTATTGGGGAATCTGCAATCATGTCTATGCCTTTGGGGTCCATGGTAGGGAGGCCGATTGCTCTGATCATTGAGGATGGTAAACTCCAAATTGCTATGCTCTTCACTTGAGCCTCCTCTGGGATGAACATTTCTAATCCATCGAGGACATTCATCTTTCCTGAAGACACAGAAAATTTTCATCAGGGTGTTTGCTTACCATATTTTGCAACAGTGAAGGAAGTCGACAATATTCTGAGAAAAATAGTCATACATTTAGAGTTCAACCCACTTCATGCATGTTGTCACCCAATGCTTCATCAGAGCTCAGTTCAGCAAGGGTCAAATGATACAGTCTGTGTGTACTTTGATTATCATCTGTTCAAGATTGCTATTTATCCTAACAGATTGCTTAATTCAAAAAAATGAATAACTTTGTTACTTTACTGTCATTCATTCATTCATTTTCGACCGCTTATCCTCACGAGGGTCGCGGGGCTATATATAAATATGAGAACACGTGACACAACCAGGAAGTGCGACGAAGGCTATACCATTTGAATTCACAAGGCTGGTTCGCAGCTGGAGGAAGAGCATATGAACGTCTGGCCTTCGTAGACTAGTGGCCTAGTGGGATGCAGACCCCGAAGTCAACCTAAACCACATTCTCAAGCTAATACATAACTACAGCAAAGCCTCCTCCTCCTCAAATGACGTCACAGCTCCACACCAACTTTATGAAAAACACCAACTTTGAAATGAAATTGATTGAGTTTCCCGCGGAAATTAAAAATAATCCTGTTTGGGATTACCAAAATGTCTAATACAAACCGACCCCATGGCTTTCAACATGACCCAGCGAGTAACTTTAAGTGCCGTTGTAAACAAAGTAGGAGAAAATGGCTTCTGAGTAAGTTCGGTACCTTTTATTGCACCTGGCCATTACTTAAAGTCGTCGAAACACAAATTTTATGTCGGCCAAACGTTAAAGAAACAAAGACGACGTGCCGCTCTTACTATATGGTTGTCGAAAGGCGTCTTCTTTATCCTCGTCCGACATCACAGCATGGCTGGTGTTGATTTCGCCTGGAGTTTTGTCAAACGATTATTCACATGTGCGTATCTAAACATTCACTTCTTACGCGTATTATTATTTCACTCTTCTGACGACCAAAGCACATATCAGCTGTAATAAAGCGACAGCTTCCGATGAACTTCGTCAAAGAGTTTACAACAGTAAACGGAAGTAGAGATTGGCAAGGCACGGAGACACCAAAACAGATGTTTTGTAAAAATGCTTGATGCTCTTTTTGATTATACTTACTGTTTTCTGGAATAACCTATACCACAGTCACAAAATACATTTACAAGCTACGGATTTTCCGTTTTTGAGCACTTAGAATTCGGTTGTGTTTAAACCTGAATGACTAAATCTCTTATTTAAGAACATTTCTGTCTTCAAATCGCGTTTATTTTTCCTATCGTGACAGATGTAATTACAACACAATATGCGTCGAATGGTGTTGACAACTAGTTTTTATTGTATAAATTTAACAATGTTATAAAGTCATAGATGTTGTAAAATGACTAAACAAGTCATAGCTCTTAAACACACAAGTTAAAAGTGCAGTAAAAATCTTAACAGTATGCACTCACAACGAAATTGTCAGTGTTGACGCTTGCGCAGTAGAGGCCTGGCTGGTTCACTAACAGTACAGACCAGTAAAGACCTTAGGTTGCCATGACAGTGATTATTCACTATTTTTTTTACAAGGCAGTGTATAGGACTTTCCAAATTCATATTCTAACGTAAACAACACAATGTTATAACAGTTATTAAAACAGACTAAAGTTTACCTGTTAAAATATACCTTCATGAATATCTATATAATTACAGTTATACCTTGTTTTTCCTATTTTCAGCAGACAAGTTCTCTATAATTGGTTATTGTACAATATTGCTTGTGACAAACTGTTGTATTTTACCCCTCCTGTGGAATTAATAAAGATGTGGATAAACTATTCACTGCATTGCTTCTTTATTCAGTCGCAAACCCACCAACTTTTTTTTTTACTTGGTGAAGAATGAAGTTCCAAGAAAATAAATAATGCAGGACTTGAGCACTTGGAAATAATTTGTTGGTAATTAAATTCTTTTGTTTGATTTTAGTTTTTGTTGGCGTCCACCACTTTTACTCATGTGGTCCTTTGTCCATGGCAACCTCTCTGGCTCCTCTACCCTCAGGCTGGACTTTGCTGTCCGACCCGGACTACCTGGTACACAACATGGACACATTGTGCGCTTCCTGGCCCTTCCCATTCTACTTGTATTTGTAGGAATACTGTTGAGGGTCTGGATATCTGAGTCCTGAGAGTTATTTTCTTCTATGCTGGAGAGATCATCGTCATCTATTGGCTCCACTAAGCCCACCAATGGCTCTGTATCCAGATAATGTGCGTGAGGACTTAAAGTAACAATAACTCCAGGCAAAATACCATCTGCGGAACGTTTTGTTTTTTTAACACTTGTGCTGGCCGGGCCTTGAGGAGTGTAACAGTACTGCACATGAAGTTCCTTGTCTTTCAACGAGTTTGTGGGTTCCCGAGGCTCTTTGAATCCAGCCTCAGATGATGCTGGATTAATCCTCTGCAGGCAAATTTTCACATCCGCTATAATCCCAAAGATTTTCCTTATATGGAGGTCGGTCATCTGGTTTGTGGGAGATGATCTGTTAACTGTCAGTGCATTTGTAGACATCTGCAAGAAAAAGTTACGCTTTAGTTGTGGCCTCACATAAAAAGACTCTTCCTTATCATATTAGGCTACAGCAGTGGTTAATTATTTACTGTCAGGACCCCACTGGGGGACAGACTCCTCCTTCGAACCTTTGTATTGAGTTGTTTAAAGTAAATGTATGGGTCAAAAAGTAGAAAAAGCACAATAGGTCCCTTTTAAGAAAAGTACGATGAAAAAATATTTTTAAAGGACAATACATATATTGTGATCTACTAATCTAATTTCTACTACACTCTTCCGGCCCTGCTAATAACAGACGTAAGGGCTCACTCCGATCATGCCGTTGTTCTATGGAACAAACACCAAGGTGCTGAAACCAATGCACAGATTGAAACCTCTTCCTGTTAGAGGAGGGAGATGAGGAAATCATACATACTGTAGATGCACATGGCAATGTATTGAGACCAGTCAAATTGTTGAGCTTATTACCCATCCATCAATTTTCTATGCCGCTTACCCCACTAGGGTCGGGCTGGAGCCTATCCCAGCTGTCTTCGTACACCCTCGACTGGTCGCCAGCCAATCAGGGCACATGTCGATAAACTAGCGTTCACACTTACATTCATACCTATGGACAATTTGGAGTCACCAATTAAACCAACATGCATGTTTTTGGAATGTGGGAGGAAACCGGAGTATCGGAGAAAAGCGACATAAACACAGAGTGAACATGCTTATGTCATATAAATTCTTCAAATGAAAGTGTGTATCAACAGGGAGATACTAACAATATAAAAAGTTAGGAGGAAAGAGGAGACCCAAACCCACTTGGAACACATTAGCAGTGTCCTCACCTTCAGTTTATCTGTGGCTTCCCCTTTGTTGTGGTCTGAAACACTGGAATCGGACAGTCTTGTCATTTCTAAGGAAAGCTGCAAGTCGTCAGACTGTTGTTCAGTGCTCCGTTGGCTGTTTATGACTGCGTCCATATTGTTATCTGTTAGTGCTGCAACCCTTGTGTTTGGGCTTTCACATGTTAGCTGATCATGGACAGTATCAGAACATCTGAGGGTTGTCTTGTTATGTTCAGTCACACTTCCCGGGTTCCTTGTGGTTTCATTCTCAAGTGACTCTGCTACCAGACATTGGGTTGGGGTGGATTCCGATTTTGGAGGAATGTATGACACAAATATGACGTTATCTTCATCCAAAGAAGCGGTCAATCGTGTTGTTTGACATAAATCCTCTTCATTGTCGTCATTGCAAAGGTCTATCACTTCATGTGGCGCCTCTGAAACTACTACTGGGACTTTTGCTTCTGCAGTGGGCAAAACTGTTTCCTTGCTCCCTTTCGGAAGTGAAAAGCTGCACTTATTGGCAGCAAAAAACAGCCTGCCATCACACATGATCAACTCTTTTCGATGATCACTCTCACTCCTGGAGCTTCTGGTCAAGAGTGTTGGAGAAACTGGTTTCACTCTTTCCACGACTTCCATGTTTTTGTTGCCCTTTTTCGCTGTCTGAACAGACTTGAGACGAACTGAATGTGAATCGTCAAGAGATGATTCGTTAGAATTAACCTCTTCAATCACCCACTTCATCGGACTGTTGAACCGATGAGAAACCTTTGGAGTTAACGTCAAATCTGCTTTGGATACTCCCAATGACGGTGAAGTTTTCGGCGGTGTTGAGCAAATATACCCAGCTTCTGAATTATTTGTAAGTGCACTGCTTTGTTGTGTTGTCATTGACAAGCCGTTGGTCCTATTTGTCGAACATGATAAGGTGTTGGCTGATGGGGAGGGAGGTTCAGAAGCTGGAGCTGCTCGCACCAGAACTCTGGGGAGCACTTTCTGTACAACAATCCTTCGTGAATAGGTATTTGATGACATACCAAGCGCCAGTCCTTGATTTGCTGTACCAAGTGCATCAGGTAAGGCATTCACAAAGGGAA
The DNA here is from genome assembly GCF_037039965.1 of Doryrhamphus excisus. Taxonomy (NCBI): domain Eukaryota; kingdom Metazoa; phylum Chordata; class Actinopteri; order Syngnathiformes; family Syngnathidae; genus Doryrhamphus; species Doryrhamphus excisus. The sequence continues at coordinate 6,798,773 of NC_136371.1, read as the reverse complement.
CCTGCACGTTGCCTGGTTGTTGGGTGGGTAAAGAAGTCAAGGCTGCCTTTCTTCCACCGGGAATAGGTGCGGCTGCACCTGCTACTGGTATAAACTTGCATGTTGGAGGATGTGTTTGCGGTTTGACTATTTGAGTATGGACAAATTTCCCATTGACCAATTGAACAGGAATCAACGTCATGATCTTCTTTCCGTCAGATCCCACCCCAGGTATGGCTTGGTAGAAGACACCAGTCCCTCTGAGGAAAAATAAATAAATTAGCTATTATAAATAGTATTATAACCATGGAGGAAAATGAAATTCTAATTCCGTATATTTTACGATTTATATTTTCCTAAAAATTATTCATACCCTTGTGAATATTTGAATGGCGAAATGGATGCAAAAGAACAATACACAATTTCTTAATTTCACTGCTTAAATATTGGATATTTTGCCCTTCTCGTGTAGCTAACCAGGATATTATAAATGTAATGCTACCATAAATGGAAATGCACATTCACAATATTAGAAACACCTGAGTATCCTACCCACATAGTACAAACAAAGGACAAATACAATGGCTGCCGACTGTACCTTTGAGCTGCACGGTCATCTCGACGTGGGGAATACATGATTCCCTCAAATAAGTTGGTCCTATTCCACCGGTGGAGGCTCACCAACACCAACTTGAAAGAGGCATGCTAATTCCAGGAACAAGCAAACGATGGCAGGCTAGCAAGCCAGTAAACAAAGTCGGCGTTTCTTCATCCATCGTTGCTTCTGGTAAAAGATCTACACAGCCTGCCTAAAATTATACATTAACCACCACGTACATTAAAGTTTCATTCCGACCTACGGTTTTCCCTCTGATGTGGTTGTGCTTTAATTTCCGGTTACTTCCGGAAGTGGTTCCCCCTTCTTCCTTTAGTGTTGATGTAGCTACAATAACCTTATGGTATCAATACTGACCCCCTCTGGTTACTAGCGTCTACTATTAGTTCATAGTGTTATATTTGTTAAAACATTTTTTTCATGTAAAACAACCATTTTTAATGTTATATTGTGGCGTGGTTATTTAGACATTTTGGCTAGATATATATGGCTACAATTGTGTCAAAGTGAAGGTTATGCTTGAAATGTAGCTTTTCACAAAAAGCTTTTAGCAGATGCTAAACAAGGTTTCACTGGACTTTCTTTCGTGCAAATATGGAAACAATCACAATATTGGATTTGGGTATTTAGTTAATAACAATGTCATGGATATTATGAAGAAAAAAAACATATTACTATGAATGTATGATTTTAAGTTGTATTGTGTTGCTCACGTTCTCTCCTTGGCAAAGTTAATTGTGGTCTTACATGCAGCATATACAGTATGTATTTTTTATTAACCGTTACAAACAATGCTGAATACCAGTTGTCCCCCTTTAAGTGACTCCTCAGGAGTGTTTTATATCATAAAATTCTATAATTGTGCAACTGAAGATGCTAAAAAAAAAGATGCTGGCTTTTTGGATGTGCTCCCTTTCATTGTAAAACATAATGGCGAGAAAGGTCACTCCGTGTTCTTCAGGAGATCATCCAGAATACTCTCACACATATACAGGCAGCGAGGCACATGGAAGGGTCCTGAAGAGTTGAGAAGAGAGACACAATGATCTACAAGCAATTATCCAACACTGAAAATCCCCCCAAAAAATGCTCCGGATCTATACTGTTCTTACCTTTAAAGGGTCCTCCTTTAAAATCTAGAACAACTTTTCCATCTTGTGATAAATAGCCAAACCATTCACCATTCTGGGCATCAGGAAACTACACACAGTCAAAGCACATGGAAATAGTTAAATAGAGAAATATAATGTAAACAAGTATTGACAGTGAGTAGAAGGAACATCCACAGTTCCTCATTAAAATGTCAGCTTTCTATGTCACATTATATTGTTGTACATTATATTGTTTTGTTGTACAAAAAGTGGAAAGTATATACTGTATAAAGTTTTAAAGGTTATAAAATGTTAACAAATAACTGTTGGCTTTTCTGAACAAATATTTATCTACATTAATGTGAACCTGTTTCTCCCTTGTCAACCAAATACAAATACAAACTTGTTGACATTATCAGGGAAGAGAACTGAGCTGACCACCACTTCAACTGATCATGTGTGATGGTACCAATTATTATTTCTGAAAATTTGTAATTCAGTATTCAAGAGTATAGATGTGTACCTAAATGTCGTGGGTCATGGGTGTGGATCATTCAAAAGGCTGTACTTAGAACACATACAGTGACAAAATGATCGATTGGACAGATATTGATACTCACATGGCTAAACGTGTATTCATAAACTTGAGAGAATCTCTCCAGCAGTTGGGGTCTTTTGGTTTGGCTGTAGGCCATGAGGAAGGCGATAAGAGCTTCACAGTGAGGCCACCACAGCTTCATATTCCACTCCAACTGCTCAAACACAAGAACGTCTGATGAAGTAAATTTTTTGACATATGAACACCAGTCATATGGGCTCCTGCGGCCAGTCTACCTGCAAACAGTGAATTACCTGTGTGGGACAGTGGCCATCCACATCCAGAAAGTAGAGAAGACCACCATGCTCTTTATCCCAGCCATATTGAAAGGGTAAGTCCACAAATTTATCGACGGCTGTCTGTTGCAGCTCCATGTCCCCCCATTCCTTACTATACTGAAGCAGAAACCAGCCTGCTTCCAGGGCATGGCCTGAGTAGGAGACCAAAAGGTGAACATAAAATGGAATACGAGGAGGATAATAGAAGAGCTTTGCTGGAGATGAGCCAAGCACCAACCATTTGGTCTTGAACTTAGCAAACAGTGAAAGGTAGGGCTGGGCGATATGGACCAAAAAGTCATATTTAGGTTGAACATCAACATCCTGATATTTTTTTCCACAAAGTCAGTTGAGACAAACAAAAAGCCAAAATCCTCAGCTAATAACAAATGAACTAAATATGAAGGAGTGCCTGGTTTAAGAGGACATTTAAAAAATGTCAGCAACTCAAAAAAAAAAATGTAAACAGTAGCATTTTTTTGGTAAACATTTTTAGAAAACAAGTATTTCCTTGTTCTCGCCCGAAGACAGCTGGGATAGGCTCCAGCACCCCCTGCGACCCTCATGAGGAAAAAGCGGTAGAAAATGAATGAATGAATGAATATTTCCTTGTATTTTTTGACAGGAATACCAACGTGTCAACTGCATCAGACTTAGCAACTCTGGATTCGAAGTACCTCCATACTACTGAGTTACTGCTTATTCCTTGCTGATATCTTCCACTGAAGACGTGGTAGCCTGTTTGCTGAGCCTCAGGGGTTCTGCTCCGCCCCTCCTACAGATACAGCGCAAATCCAGTCTATATTGATATCAACGATATGGTTGGTTTTGATATATCGTACTTAAAGTAAATATCTCTATTTTTAAAAATATCAATATATTGCCCAGCCCTAATGGGGGGTTTACCTGGATTCTGCACCCTGCCTTGACAACCTGGCAACTCTGTTCCTTCCAATGTCACATTTTCTAAGATAGCTGTGCCACCTCTCTGTAATAGGAAGATAAATATGATTTTGGACATGAATGTTGTGCTGCTGTGGGATGATGGCATGTTCATACCTGGATATGTTGGAGAATCTGCTGTACACACCAGCTGCCCAGCTTCTTGTACTTCAGGACTACCTCCTGCTCTCGGCCTTCCGTGAGTTGATGCACTAAACACAGTAGCATCATCGGAACAGCCATGCTGTTGGTGGGTGTGTCTCCAGGCAGCTTGGGTCGGCCCAGACCTGTCGGGTCAACCTGAACCCAGAAAATGAGCTGCGCCATCATCTGTTCAGCTTCTTCCTGTGGGGGGAAACGAGGCACACAGTTTTCTTTTCAGCGCTCTCAGCGCTCTCTCAATTTTCGAACATCTTCTTCAAATGTATTGCCCATGAGAAGGTCTGCCACAGTAACCCATAAATCATTCATTCATTCATTCACTATCGCTAGAAAATGAATGAATGAATGTTGAAATACAGGTGATGTAATATTCTGGTCATTAAATTACCTTACATTACATTACCTTTACTACATGAAGTCATGTCTGACATGATAAAGTTCTATGCTGTGTAGAAGTGCTAGGTTTTTAGCTTCTTTTGTTTAGAAAAGCTTGCTTGCTTTATAGCGAGTAGCCGTTTGAGTCACTTCAGCAAAAGAGTTGTGTAATGTCATAAATAATGAATTATAGGCGTGTATAGGTGCCTATAGGGGTACTAGTTCATGTCTAGAGAGCTCTAATAATGTTAAAAAAAACACATTTAGAAGGTTCAATCATTCATTCATTTTATCCTCACGAGGGTCGCGGGGGTGCTGGAGCCTATCCCAGCTGTCTTGGGGCGAGAGGCGGGGTACACCCTGGACTGGTCGCCAGCCAATCACAGGGCACATACGTATAGACAAACAACACTCACATTCATACCTATGGACAATTTGGAGTCGCCAATTTTTGGAATGTGGGAGGAAACCGGAGTACCCAGATGTTAGAATAAAATGTAAATTAAATTATTATAGTGTTAGTTATCACCCTTATATCCGTTTGCTTAGACAATAGACAATAGTCTTGAGTGTTTTGAAGCAGCATTCCCAGACACTGACCAGCTACTCCCAACACCACTAATCTTGCGGGTGCCTGGGAATGCCAGCAGCAACCTTGAAGAAGTTTCATCATGCAAAATGTGCCAAGATAAGAACACATGCACAAAAAGTAATTATTCTCACATCCACACACACACATAGACAACAAGTACAGCTTGTGCAACTGCTTGCTTGCTTCCCCCTCCCCTTATAGTTGCACGACCATGTATTAGGGACCTCCTAAAGAAAATAAAAAGAGAGGAGCATGAATGGCATACTCAGAGTGGAGCGGCATGTCACTGGGTATGTTGTTTCACTCTCCTCGCTGCGAGAAACTTTGAATATTGTTGTCTGTCTCTTCTGTATTTCTGTATTTAAGTGTTTTTACAAGTGTCACAGGAGTTTGAACCTGACACCGGAGAAAACCCACGCATGCACGGGGAGAACATGCAAACTCTATACAGAGATGGCAGAGGATGGAATTGAACCCTGGTCTCCTAGCTGTGAGGTCTGCGCGCTAACCACTCGCCCACCGTGACATCAATTAACTGCAAATTTGATAATTTTGCTGCCCTCTATATGTTGACATGTGCTTTTATTCCTCTTCTCTTTCTCCACCAAACAAGCCTGTCATTCATTGACCCTAATGAGGATAAGCAATAATCATGAGCATCTGATGATGGAGAATGAGCCTGTTACTGTCATAATCTCAATCTGTGACACCACAATGACATTTGCTTGTTACACTTTGTACCTGCATGTCCTTGTCTCCGGTGACTCTGCTGAGTTCATCTAAGGCCATGATGTAGAAACACTCGCTGAATATGGTCCTCTGTACTTTCACTGCTTTACCATCTCGTGTTAAGCAGAAAGCACACTTCATCTGACCGCTGCTGCTGGAAACACGGGCAAACTTCCTGAGGAAAGTCCCTCCTGAAATGTAAGGTAATGTATTTGTTAATATGGACAGCTAAACAGCAGCTATGTACTGTAGCTTGAAGAAACATCTTCAATTACAGCAAAAATAACCAATATTGTTTGTTATGTAATATTTGACAGCCTAAGAAGCTGCCACATGCATTTTTGAGACATCAAGGATGCAGAGTAAAGATATGCCAGATGCTGAACACACACAGGGCGCCGCCATTTTGCATTGTTCGGTATGTATGCTGTACAATCTATGCATTATTATTACAGCGGAACCTTGGTTAGCGTGTTTTTCGGTTAATAGGTCACTGATACTGATCACAGTGGCGATCATGTCAATATTTGTCTTCGTGATGACTTGCTTGTTTCAGTAACTATCAACATGATGAGGTTTGTTACGACACTGATGGGGCGGATACAATCAGACGAAAAATCCGATCACTGAAGACAGTGATTCATCTCTTTTGTCTCATTGCTGTTTTACTGGCCAAATGTCAGATAGTGGTACAATTCCCTCCTCCTAGTTGATTGATTGGTCCAGCCTCTCAGGTGATCTATCAATAAACCATACCGACTGTACTTGACATGACATGAGCAGACATACCAGCTTTGGCTGCTTCAAGGACTTCAGGCCTGTGGAACCGCTGCATTGTTCTGTACAGACGGCAGTACATCCACACCTTGGAAAAAACAAAGTTGCAAAGAGAAATCAGACAGATGATAGCAAAGTGTGCGTGTCTTTCTTGATACATCCACCACAGATTCTTACCTGTCTACCCTGCAACCAGACATACTTCAGTTCATCATAAATCTCCCCGTTCTTTCCAATGCAATTAAAGAAGCCCCTGAAACATAATCCAGACTGTAATCCTGATGACTACTAAATTAAATCTATTTCACATAACAATTGACACAACTACAGTACCCATAAACGGTGTCATGTGAGTATTTGAGCCAGAAGTCCACGACGTTGTTCAGCTCTTTGCGGATCTTCTCCCGACACTCCTCTAGCTTCACCATAGACATGATTCCTTGCTGAGGAAAACAGAAGAATGACTCACAAGTATACTTAATTCAGATGGATTAACTCATCTGAAGTTAACTTGAATCCATCCATCCATCTTTGCGAGTATGCTGGAGCCTATCCCAGGTGGATTAGTGGTTAGCATGTAAGCCACACAGTCAGCAGATCCGGAAGACGTGGGACGATTCTCCCCCCACATTCTCAAAAAAACATGCATGTTAATTGGCAACTCCAAATTGTCCATATGTGTACCAGTGTACCCCGCGTCCCGCCCAAGGATAGCTGGGATAGGCTCCAACTCCACCAGAGGATAAATGGTATACAAAATGGATGGATGGAAGATGAGTCAGAGCTTTGTATTCAATTTTACAAAACGTAGTAGTAAACAAAACAGCGCCATCTGGTGTTTGCCACTACAGATTTATATTTTTATCACGTTATTATGGACCTCTACATAGAAGTTAAGTGAGCATTAATGCAGACTTATCCATGCACGCATGTGCTAATTCTGCTTCTAGCACCATTTTGCCCACTATATATATATATATATATATATATATATAGATAGATATAGCTCACTCCACATTTTGTTTTGCACACACACAAATGCGTTCGACAACAAAGCCATTAAATGTACGATACGCGATGCTGTTTGAAGTTAACTGTTAATCCAACTAGGTCCCGCTTAAACTGGACCAAAAAAAAAAAAAAGACAAACACACTTGGACAAACCACACAATAAGAGAGTAGTTACCTGTCCGGACTGCAGGAGTAGCAGCGAAGTGTGCGTACCTGCCTGCCTTCTTGCACTAGGACTGAGCAGTCACATGATTTCGCAACAAACTGCGCGAGGAAGACGATAGAAAGCGGAAAGCCTCCTGTGACGTCATCACTGGAACGTGACACTGACGTAAAAGTTCAGGAAGTGCCTCTCCCGACCAGTCTATCTACAGCTCACTGTGTGTATTACTTTCCCATTTCATCTTATTCTCTCTGTAATTTACTTTATTTAATTTACGTTATTATGTTACAGGCATAGGATTGATGTCATAATAAAGGATGTTAGGTCAACAACTAAGCAGTTTTGTTACCTGGCTCAAAGGAAGGTAGCAAATGGCAACTCGTCCCAGTTTTTTTCTAGTCCCGACACTTTTATCCAAGTTGTATGAAATGATCTGCTGCAGAGATAACTATGGGCGCCAGGTAAATACAATTGTACTGAATTACCTGTATATATTTCTCTAAGCATCCAGGTAGTCACATAAGTTTGCGTATTTATGACATGTAGCAGCAGCACATAGTATAATTCCATACATAAACCAACTATTCTCTTTTAATGTTGATAAAACAATTTTGGTGTCTCCACAATAGGGTACACAAAATACAGTAGTTACTGAGGAACTAATGAATAATGCACATACAGTAAATTTACAGTAGTTACTGCTTGGAACCAAGGCACATGAATTTAGAGTAGTGTTTTCCTATTAAATGATATCTTCAAGATGAAACACTCACATGCACACAGAGCATGTAACAATTTGCTAAGCTGTGTCCTTCCTGCTGCCATCTCCGTGCACTTTGAGGCGTTGAGCTCATGAACGAATAATGTGCCAGAATTAAATTATTCTGAGCTCTAATACTAATGTTCCTTTGAGGATTGTATTGTTTAGGACCATATGTGCTGACCACTCTTACTGAATAGAGCAGGGGTCGGGAACCTTTTTGGCAAAGAGAGCCATGAAGGCCAGATATTTTAAAATGTATACCTGTGAGAGCCATATACATTTTTTAAAACATTGAATGCAATAAAATGTGTGCATTTTTATGTAAGACCAACAGTTTTAGATAATGGGCTCTAATTACATAGACCAGGCACACTACCCCACGCCAATGGGGTGTGGCCAGCACACTTTCGTGAGCAGCGCAGTGTCTAATAATAAATCAAATACTTGTTGCCATTAATACAACTTCTGCTGCTGCATAGTTTTGCACCGTACTCCGTAGACGTATTTCATTCTTTTGGCCATCTTCGTCAGAAGGCTTGGTTCTGCAGCTTTAGCTATTCGACTAAAGGAGGGAAGTTTACATTTACATGTTTTTTTGACATCTCAATGACCGAGGTAGACTACAGCATTACCCAGTAATAATCAAGTTTTGGTGTTTGACCTGGAAAACATCATCAGGAAAGATAGATATGGTTGGCCGTATTGCAGCAGAATATAGATGGACGAATTAAAATGCTTAAGAAAGTTGTTGATTTTGAATATTATTTTTAACAGTCATTTCTGTGATGGTTTACTTTAAAATGTTAGCAAAAATAATTTTTTATTGTGGTAAGAAATGCTTGAGAGCCAGATACAGTCATCAAAAGAGCCCTACCTGGCTCCCGAGCCATAGGTTCCCTACCTCTGGAATAGAGCATAAAATATTCAACGTTGAACATTTCGCTTCCTGTTTTGTGCCAATTGCAGCTGACATTGCAGAAATGGTTTGCTCACTCCCTCCTCTTGTCTGTAATCTTCAACTCAAGATCAGTTGTTGAGTAGACAAAAATACACAATATTTTAAAAATATAAACTGGTCACTTTGTGGTTTGACTGTACAGCCATATTGCTATTCCGACTGTAAAAAATGGTCACATTAAACTCTGATGTGTTCGATTAGATGGAAATAAAGAAGTGAGTTAAAATCAAACAATCTCCTGTCACCATTACCACTCAAGTAAAGCACAACTGAACTGTTTAGTTGTCTAGTAGACATTTGTAGTGACATGAAAAAAATAGTGTACTTTCCGTAAATTTGTATTGTATTACCGTGTATTCCTTCAATAATGACAAGTCGTCGTGGATTGCTTCATAACTGTAATTGTAATTATCAAACAATTCTTTCGGTATTATCACTGACTGATGCAATCAAACTAATTATATTTTGATTAAAATAAAAAAAAACCCCACATGATTTCAACATCATATTTCTCTGTGTCATACCGGTGGTTTGGTAGAGACAACTGCGGGATGGAAAATATTCATGTCTTTACATGTTTGCCGAGGACAGCATTGCAGGCAGGCATGTTTAAAAAAAATAGTCCACCAACACTGCGTGTGTCTCATCTTCTAGCTGTAGTTCCTCAGGTATACTAGTTTGTGAGGCTGGAACTTCTCACGACACAGGGGACATTCCGCCTGTAAGAAGTCATGCCAATAACAGACACACAGTACATGATGGAACAACTGTATGCAGCTCAAAACATGTAAACAGCACATTCTGATTACCTTAAACAACGGTGTGCTGATCCTGACATGAGCCTTACCTTGGTGTTGCACCACTCTGTGATACACTCCCAGCAGAAAAGATGTCCACAGGGAGTAGAGGTCGGGTGTCTGCGCCCTTCTAGGCAGAGGATGCAGCGAGCAGCCCTGGATGTCTGGGTTTGCTGTGGGCTAAAAACAAAAAAAAAGGGTGTTAAAAACAGTGAAAGGTGTCCATCTTGACCATGTATACCATGGTTTATTTGAACATGTACACCCATAGGTGATACGGAAGAGTTTCTCATCACCACATACTTAACTCACCTGCCACTAAGGTTTCTGTAGCACTTCCACTCCTGCCTGGCTCGTTGTCTCTGTCTGAAGTTATTGAGCTGCAAACACAACGTAAGCAGCAGCTGGATGAGGGACACGGCTCCCAGCAGCCTGTAACTGCTCCTGATGGTCCTGTCATCGCTCCTCAGCCCTGAGACACAAAGCTGCACACACAAGCTTGTACTAATTAATAAATACATACTATATGTATATATTAGGGTTGTCATTATGTGTACACTGCTGTTACATTTTTTGTGTAATTAACACATGATGGCAGATGATGGCAGACGAAGGTACAATATAGAATCCCCACAAAGACACACGTGGTCCTAAACTCTTATAACTTTTTCTGACCTGAACACATTAACAGACTTACATAGCTGATTCCAGCAGTCCTCTTGGACAGGTGATAGAAAATGCCACTGATGTAAAAAAGAGCCACATGGAATCTGTGCAGGAGGCTCAGGGTCTGCTGGAGGACAAACACAGCCGGCACACACTTTCTCCTCTGGGGCTCTGACAACACTCCCACTGCCCTCTGAATGCATTTTCTCAGGCAAAGCTCCAGGCTCCACGGTCCTGATGCCACCTGCCGCCGTCTGATTCCGGAGCCAGGTTCCTGTCCACCTTCTAGCTCGTTTTCCAAACACACCAAGACCTTGTCGAAGAGGTAGGGCAGGAATGTGTGACAGAAGACAAAGAGGCCTCGTCTGGCTGCCGTGGGGATTCGTCTTCGACTGGGGTCAACTTGGATGATGTTGACATACTCCTCACCCAGGGTTTGGTAGCCTGACAAGGATGGATGGTTACAAATACTAAATTCAGATCAGCATCAAAGTATTGTATCCAGTGAGCACAGCACAACTATACTGCATATGAAATCATATGAAGTTGGTAACATTTATTTCTAATGTGAAGTAGTTGCTGCAGTGCCACTTGAATTAATCATTTAATTTTATCAAGAGGTGAATACATTCAGAGATACAGTCACAGACGGCAGGTGAACATGGTCCTGCAGATTTACTTTGTCACTGTACCAAGTGGATGCAAAAAATTTTCACCAGCTAAACAAAGACAGTGTTATTAGTCACCCTGAGACCCTGAGACTATCATCTGATATCATGTAATAATGGACTCAGATCGGACTTTAACCAGCCACATTAAATCAATAACATAAGCTGCTTTTTACACCCCCCCCCCAAAACATTGCCAAAATCATGGAAATAGTGTCTAGGCCAGATTTAGTGAAACTAATCCATGCCTTTGTGTCCAGCAGGCTAGACTACTGTAACAACCTTCTCACCAGGCTTGCGACACAAGCTGTAAAAAAAGCTGCAGTACATTAAAAATGCTGCTGCTGCAGTTCTGGTTAGAAGCAGGAACTGTGACCGTATTAGTCCAGTGCTCAGATCCCCGCACAGGCTTCCTGTCAGCACATAAAACAGGTGACACACAGACATTTTATGTTGGTTTGGGCAACCTACCTATGAGTGTTGTCAAACCAAAATAGGCCACGTCTGAAAGCAGCTCGACTTCTTTCCTCCAGTCCAACCATCTTTTTGATCCTAGAATAAAACAATAATAATAATAATACGGGTAAGTTAAAGAGACTAATGGGGACACATTGATGGGAAACAAAACTGCCTGTAAACTATTGATTGAGAAGTTTGTTTATACGTGGGAAGTTCAGAAATCGGTGAATTGACAATTCAAAGATTCAGACAATTCACATAGCATTTAACGAATACAACTTTGGGTTCAGCCAAAATAACAGACAGATTAACCCTCGGACTTAAAGACCTGCGTGGATTTGGCAAAAAAACCTCACCCGTAAGCGTTTGAAAAGCTTCATTTGCGTTGTTTCTGAGGAAGGTTTGATAATATTCATCCTTCTGACTGGATCGAATTAGCTGAGACTGGTTAGCAGGGGCGAGGGGCATCGCGATTTACATTGAATGGGTGCTAACAGGCTACTGCTACATATATCCAACTTGCTACGAGGCGCCGGCAAAAAATGAAAGCAACGGGATGCTTAATATTACCGCTAGCCTGCCTACACGATACATTTACTAATTTGTCGGTGTTGCTATGCTAACGGTTCATGTTTTTTGTGTGTGGCGCAAGTTGATGACGACAAACAATGCGGAAGTGGGCGATATGTAAACAAACACCAGACTGGGAAAATCAAGGTTCACAATGTCACAGTGCCATCTAGAGGTTATTTTAGGCATTGCAATCAAGTAAGTCTATTACATCTATGACATTACCATGTTCTATGTCGATATACAGAAGTTTTCCACTGTTGGCTTTCTGAGCAAATATCATTTTTTGTTTTAAAAATATATCAAGTAATCATTTAGAATTTTCATACATAGAAAAACATATTTCTTACAATTACAGCATTCTCAAATCATAATACCTGTATACAATAATTAACTATTATCGAATTTTGTCATGTAGGCCACAAAGTCAGGAGATCACATCTTCGCTCGGGCATCTCTGTGTGGAGTTTGCATGTTCTTCCCGTGCGTGTGTGGGTTTTCTCCGGGTACTCCGGTTTCCTTCCACATTCCAAAAACATGCTAAGTTAATTGTCCATAGGTATGAATGTGAGTGTGAATGGTTGTTTGTCTACCCTGTGATTGGCTGGCAACCAGTCCAGGGTGTACTCTCTTGCCCAAAGACAGCGGGGTTAGGCTCCAGCACCCCCGCGACCCTCATGAGGAAAAGCGGTGGAAAATGATGAAAATGAATGATAAGCACTAATAAAGGACGTACTGGAGCCTGAGAACATTTATCAAAGAAATATTAAAGTATCCTGACTATGTACAGTGGTGTCACTTATTACTTAAGGCAACCTGTTCAGCATCACAGTTTCAAATATCGTCCTCTCTATTTGACGACTATCTGATGACATCATGTCAGCTTTTACAATGTGCCACAATAAACTGAGAAAATAGGTCAAGAGCATTCATTCATTCATTCACAAAAGTTCTGCTGCGATCGGTCCGAAAAGTTGCAGAACCAGTTTCTTTGTCTCCCCCTGAGCCAGTAAGGTGTACTGTATCTGCCAAAGAGGACTTCCCATTATAAGCCCATTCCAGTGCTTTCACTGAGTCTTTCCATATGCAGTCCTAACAACCCTTGGACAATCTGTTCGCCATCCTGCTTACCAGGAAGTTGAACTTTGCTTTCATTTGTGAAAGGAGGAGCCGGAACGTGTTTTCCCCTCTCTTGACTTCAAGTCAACCATTATAATTTGTTTCAAGCAGAAAAGGGATGCTGTGGGGAGCAGTGTGGTGTTTGGATGTAAAATCAGGTAAGATGCAACCTGACCAACCTGTGTTTGTGGATTTACCGAATTGCAAAATTTTATTCTAAAGGATTTGTAAAGTTGTATATAGGTCAACTATGGCATCTCACTCTCTTGAGCAGACTTTCCCTGTCTTGGAATATGTTTTTTTGTTGTTATATGAGATTGTACTTGCTTTAAAACAACACAAACGTTAAACCAAGTCAATCAACGCTGCGGTGGAGATCTGATCACAATACCAGATAAACATCACAATGGATGCTTGTGTTCTTTGCTTAGCCATTTTTACGAGCCTCCTTTTTGAACACCAGTGTTATTGCCAGAGACAATCTCATACTTTTATTGCAAATTGCTTTCTCTCAGAAGATCTGATGTTATTGGTTTTTGTCTGTATGGAATTTTCCATGTCTTTTATGCATCTTTTTTTTTGTTTGACAACAATGGTTCATTATCCACAGTTTGTTACAAAATGGCAAATTTGATCCGGTTGTGTCATCTGGTAATGCTTTGTGTATTATCTTCAACGATAAAGTATTGTGATACAGTAATTATGTGATAATCTCCAAACATATCCACAATACATCATGACATCCATGTACAGTAACTATGTCTTCTTGTACACAAAATAATTGAATAATTGAAATAGATACCAGACTCCGGACAGTTGTATGAATTATGACTGATAAGCAAAAGTTCCTACATTTTTGAATGCCCTGCAAAGACATCATAGTTGATTTATTGTGGTTTCATAGAGGCTCTTTTAGGGCTAGACAATATCAGTATAAGTCTTAAAATAAAATAAAATTGACAAAGTGTCTAAACACACACACACACACACGCACACAACCCCCCCCATACATTTGTGTTTGATGGTAAAGGACAAGCCCTGACCTGCAGATGAAGCAATCTGCCGACCAACCTCTTACAAACAGTTCTCAACATGTTCTCCTGTCTGCCCACCACATCTACCAAACCCCTCCTCCATCACACACACACATTCATTGTGTGGATCTGCTTTAAACACTAAAGGTTTAAAGCAGAATTCTGGGGCATCTCATCTTTTCATGAGTCAGATCATAGCCCAAAGACTGAATGGTAAGTAAAGCAAAGCTATAGTGTGAGTTGTCATGCTGTATATTCATTCTCTTTTCATTGGTTAAAGCGGTTTTGAACCTGGGTGTTTCAATGGAATTCTGTGTTCTGTGTTTCAGTTTCAATTCGGCACAATAGAATTTGGAAGATGGGGTTTTGAAAGATGTTGTAAACTCTGTGGGGTGTGATGACTGCTGTTCGTTACCTTTTGTCGGTTTTTCTTGAAAGAAGAAAATGGATATATGGATGCTCTGCTTCTGTCCACCAGAGGGAGCCAGAGCATCTCAGAGACTAGAGGGAGGCTGACATCATTGCATCACCCTAGCAGGCACCAAAGAATGCTTTGCATGCATGCATGCAATGCATTAAGGGAACATGTTAAAATAGTTTTTTGTCCTTGGTGGCTTTTGAGTGTTAAGTTGTTGTGTGATGAGTTTAGCGATATTTGCAAGATTGACACCGTGAGTCAGGCTGTTATATTGAGTAATGACTTCCTGTGATTTCCAATGGGCTGATGAGCTCAGCAAGCTTGAAGTTGCTGTTCGTTGCCTTTTGTCGCTTTTTCTTGAAAAAAGAAAATAGATATATGGATGCTCTGCTTCTGTCCACCAGAGGGAGCCAGAGCATCCCAGAGACTAGAGGGAGGCTGATATCATTGCATCACCCTAGCAGGCACCAAAGAATGCTTTGCACGCATGCAATGCATTAAGGGAACATGTTAAAATAGTCTTTTGTCCTTGGTGGCTTTTGAGTATTAAGTTGTTGTGTGATGAGTTTAGCAATATTTGCAAGATTGACACCGTGAGTCAGGCTGTTATATTGAGTAATGACTTCCTGTGATTTCCAATGGGCTGACGAGCTCAGCAAGCTTGAAGTTGCTGCTTGTAGGCATACCATCAGTCTCGGTAGTGTCTGAGACCTGTGAAACACAATCACCCCTGTTAGCCATACTCTTTTGTTGTCAGTATTTGGTCACGTAGCAGGAAAATTTTATATTAAGAACCCTTTCAGTCATTAATTCGATTGATATTTTACATACTACTCTTGGTTTTCACTGTAATACGGGACAAAGTGCACCTTTCAGTTCAATGAAGGACAGTTGTCAAGCCTAAGCAGTGAGTGATATACAGTATTTATAGTCGTTTGTGTTTGTTCTGAGTGATATGAGATCATATGTTTCACTCGTGCTTCCAATACAGTACACTCTTTTTATGCCTCTCCCTCTGGCTCTGCTTGTAGGTGAGTGACTGGAGCAGCTTGAAGACCAGCCATTTGAATCAAGCTTCTTTGCTGGAAAACTCCAACTCCTGAGAATCTTATTCATTGTTCATCAAGGAAAGCCAAAACGGAACAGAATTTGGAACACTCTTGCCACGATGGATGGCAGTTGACAATATGCTTCATAAAGTTGCCATGCTACTGTAGCTAAACTCAATATTTTCAAATTCAGCGGATCTTTTTTAACCATTCTGTACATGGGATAAAATTTTTTTTAATTCCTGGCATAGTACAGACAGATTGGATTATAGAGGAGTGACGTAGACGCAGAAGAACACACAAAGAACAGTCAACATTGTTTTACATAGCCATCATTAATAACTTCGATGGAGCCTGTTGGATTCAGAACGGGGATAAAGACTGAATCACCAAACATGTCGCTAAGAACAAGGACTATCGATGGTGACTCCTTCCTGGGCACAACCAGCCTCCCATGCAGTCACTTCCTGTCAGCCAATGTCATCAATGTTGGTAAGTGTTATCTCTATTATCCGTGAAAGCTGGATGCTGATTGGATGTTTGGCAAGCTATTGAGTACAGTAAGCACGTGAAGCACTTGATCATTTCTAGAGCAGTGGTATTAATTAAAAAAGTGGTTATTATTTTGGTAATATTGTGGAGATGTGAAGTTGAGCCATCACTAATGACAAGCGATCAAGGAACGAAATTAATATGTTGTTTTAGAAATTAGATTTTTAGCATTTGGATTATCCATTTTATTTTTAAATAATGAAATTGGGCGGCACGGCGGTAGAGTGGTTAGCGCGCAGACCTCACAGCTAGGAGACCAGGGTTCAATTCCACACTCGGCCATCTCTGTGTGGAGTTTGCATGTTCTCCCCGTGCATGCGTGGGTTTTCTCCGGGTACTCCGGTTTCCTCCCACATTCCAAAAACATGCTAGGTTAATTGGCGACTCCAAATTGTCCATAGGTATGAATGTGAGTGTGAATGGTTGTTTGTCTATATGTGCCCTGTGATTGGCTGGCGACCAGTCCAGGATGTACCCCGCCTCTCGCCCGAAGACAGCTGGGATAGGCTCCAGCACCCCCGCGACCCTCGTGAGGAAAAGCGGTAGAAAATGAATGAATAATGAAATTTTGCTGTTTTAATATTGTTATGGAATCCACAGTGCTTGAGATGTTGGAATTTTAGTGTTGATTGCTGATCAGTGGTTTGTTAAAAGCACTAGTTTGGAATGACCATGTTGCACGGTGTTATACAGTTGAGACGTCTACCGTGTATTGGTTTAGGAATCTTTTGCACTGAGGGATTGAACACTCCCGCTTACAAAACCCCAAAACTCTCTGAACTCTACATCATTCTTTCTCTAGTTACCTTCCTAAACCTGCTGTTGGCAAAAATAGCACAAAACACATCAGTTTAATATGGTAATGGTAATGGTAATGGTTTTATTTCATTTGAACATGCATCAGATTACAATTGAATGCATCACATAATCAGTTCACAGTTCCACATGTCCAAAAGGAGTAGGAAGAAGCAAAGCTTATTAAATCCTACCCCTCCATCTGGTACTTTTACAATCAGTAACTGTTACATTTGTTCAATATCGTTTGATTAATCTAGGATTAATTAAAGGGTTTAGTTTATTTCCATGTTCTCAATACAATTGAGCAAGCCGCACGGTGGTCTAGTGGTTAACACACAAGTGACGGGAAGATTGTCTAATCAGGGAAACAAAAGGGATTTTGTCACTACAGTACAGTATAGATACATACGCTGATTTCCTTCATCTGAATGACCTTTGTTACGCGTTAGGCTTTATTCTTATGCGCATAATTTCATTTGCATTAATTTATGGCCATTGTGCACTTTCATATTTCATAGTAGATTGTTTATCTTTTTTTTGCGGCTGTAAAATTTACATTTACACATACAGTACAATGTGTGGAAGTGTCTTGTTATATCGAGTGGGCTTGTTGAAACCGTAAGGACCTCATTTGATCGTGATTTTGTTGTAGGTCAAGGAGACAATTAATCACTTGTCCTTGAGGTGAGAAGAGATCTAACCTGCTGGGGATTCCCAGAAAACCGGATATGGTTTTGTTGAGTACACACACTTTGTATACACATTGCTTACTGCGAGGATATGGTAATGCATCCCTTTGCTGAGTAAAATCATGAAAATGTTCCCGAGCTGCTCTGCATCCAAGTCATCTCCGTTGACATAAACATAGACTTTCTTTATTGTCATTGCACAATAAAACAGCAATGAAATTGCCAAACGAAATGTAGTTGCCTGGCTCCCGTGTAATAATAAATAATAAATAATAAATAATAAATAATAAATAATAAATAATAAATAATAAATAGATTACATCAAATATGAACAATGTACAGCGTAAACAGTAATTTGTACAAATAATTAAAATAATTTAGAATAAATAATAATTTAAAGTTTTGGTTATGCGTGTGGGCAGGTAGAGGGGCTTATTTGGCATTGAGCAGTCCATGAGGTGTTTCACTTCCTCCCCTGTAAGCCATAAGTTCGTTGTTGTCCTGAATGAGGCCCACAACTGTTGTGTCGTCCGCGTACTTCAGGATGTGGTTGCTGCTGTATCTGGGGCGACAGTCATGGGTCATCAGGGTAAACAACAGGGGGCTGAGAACACATCCCTGGGGTGAGCCGGTGTTCAGGGAGATGACACTAGATGTGTTGTTGCCCACTCTGACATACTGGGTTCTATTCGTGACCACAACATTTCCACCCGCAAGCACGTGCTTTACCAGAGGGAGTACGAAATGAGTTGTCACAACTTTCATTTATGATGAAAAGGTATTAAAATCACATTTCTAAACAAATCATTTCTTTTTTAATTTACTCTAGCTTCCAGTTGAGTAATCACTAATGTAGATTGTTGGCACGTACAAGTTAATAACTTGCTAGACCTAATTAAATATGACTTAATTAATGTATGTAGAAATGCATTTTATTGATAGGATGCGTAAGATTTTGATTACGGTTTCACTTTGCAGTCGTTAAAGTGGAATACTGTAAATGGTATAATGAACTAAAATTAACAATACCGTGTAATTTGATCATTTGATGTGTAGACACATTCTGTTCAGTTCTGCTTCTAAAAGTGCACCCCCCTCCCAAGGGACAGAAATGCTGGAGAAACTGATAATATCTGTTTATGTATCTGTACCTTACTGAAAAGCCAAAAGAGTCAAATTGCATGTTGAGTACTATTAATTTGTACATGTTGGTAGGTCAACATAGTATTTTATTTTTTCAAAGTATATATATATTTTCATTTGAATATGCATGTATGCTCCACAACTCTCCTTTTTTTTTTGCATTTTCCTGCTTTTAGTTTTGAGTTCAGTCTGTACTGTATAGATAAATAAATAGCCAATATCAGTTTCTCAATCATATTTCAAATCAGGGGAGTGTGCATACATGTCTGAACCCTGGGGGGCATTCCAGAAAGTAATTGACAGACACTGAATTAGATGCAACATCTGCAGTGTGTAAATTATCCAAGGGCTCCAGCACCAGCAAAGCAAAGAACACAACAAATGTGCATCAACACCTAAATGTGAATCACAAAAAGGTCCTTATGTCCTTGTTGAGTGTTACCAACTAAAGTTCCTTATTTTAATTTAACAGTCTTCTTCTGCTACTTTGTGTTGAATCATAACAAAATATGTTCATGTACAGTATATATCCTGTGGATATCAGTGCTCTTATTTAATGAATTGATCTATAATTTATATATTAGCCGATCAGATATTGTCTTTTTTCAGCCCGCATTGTCCCCAAAATCCTGTATCGGTCAACATCAACAATAGACACAAGTGGAGTTGCAACACTATTAGCAAAGAAAAACCTTTATAAAGAAATTAAAAAATGATGTTTGTGATATGTAAGGCCAGTTCAATTTGAACAGTCCCAGAGGGTCCAAGTGTACAATTCATGCAGCGTGACACATTTCTGCTGGTGACCCATATCCACTGAGCTGTGAAAGTCTTAGATAAGTACCTCTGCAGTGGTGTTTTTCAAATTTGCATACACATTCCTTTTAGGTTTTTAACATAGGGTGATTGCATTATGATTACTGAAAAACCAGGGAATAAACCTGACAATGAGATACTCAAAGCTCACTAAAAGATGGCTTATTGTTTTCAGAACAGCCTTTTCGTGGAAGCCATTCATCCATCCAGTTTCGATGTCGCTTGTCCTCATTAGTTGAAATTTGTGTACCCCGCCTCTTGCCAGCCAATCCCTGATCATGGAAAACACAAATGCACACAATGCATCTTTCAATCTAGCATCTTTTGCTCAGGTCTGGTAGTAGAGCACTCATTCATTCATTCATTTTCTACCGCTTTTCCTCACGAGGGTCGCGGTGGGTGCTGGAGCCTATCCCAGCTGTCTTCGGGCGAGAGGCGGGGTACACCCTGGACTGGTCGCCAGCCAATCACAGGGCACATATAGACAAACAACCATTCACACTCACATTCATACCTATGGACAATTTGGAGTCGCCAATTAACATGCAAACTCCACACAGAGATAGCCGAGTGTGGAATTGAACCCTGGTCTCCTAGCTGTGAGGTCTGCGCGCTAACCACTAGACCGCCGTGCCGCCCCGCAGTAGAGCACTGTCAAAAAAAATCTATCACCAATGAGTTATGACAGGTTGGACTACAGAACGAGCTCAAGGGCTAATTTGCTTCACGATGAAAGTGACATTGAAAGACAATGACTGACAAAGCGGCATTTCGAAGGAATTATGAGGTTGTTCAAATCTGACACTGAAGAAGATGACTTGAGTGGTTTTAGTGCGAAGGAGGAAGATGAATGATGACAGCAATGAATTACGACTAGATAAGGAGTAGCCTACCAGAAAAGGTATCACAAAGCATTGATTCATTTTATTTTTAAATTCCATAACATATTTCAATGGTACTGTATGTTCTGCTGTAATTGTGCTGTTTATTTACTAGAATGTTATTCTGTTTAATTGATCCACTTGACAAAAACCCAAATGAACAGATGCAGGTATTAGTTTGACAGACAGCTCTTCATACACCGCGGGACTAAGCAGATGGCTTTGTATTACTTTTGAAAGCACCATCAGTCTGCTGCTAAGCCTAAATTGGAAGGTTGTGAGAATTAGGTAAAAAAGTAGCTTTTTGTCCTCCCCCATTCAGCTTCCTATAGCTGCAGATTGGTACATTTTAATAAAAGGGGGGGTTTTGCCTCAGTTTAGGACTCGTTTCAGGACACCAAATGTGGCTTTTAGCATTCCTTTGGTATTTCCAGTCTATATGTTGCCAATGTACAAGTGCAAGCTTCTTTTTCATTCACATAAAAGCAAAACAAGTTAACAGAAATATGACATGTTTATGACCTTCTAAATATGGTTTTTAACTTTGTTAGGTTAAGATGCTTAATTTATGGCAAAAATATGTGAAACTTGCTTCAATATGCATATTGTTTTACTAATAATATGAAATATGATCTCAGGGAAGAACTACATTTGAAACACTTATATGCTAGGACTACGTTAAAAAGCCATAGCATTTCAGTATGTGGAATCAAACTATGGAATGGATTGAGTAAGGACCTCAAACAATGCACAACGATGAGCCAATTCAAGAAACAATACAAGCAGTTGATGTTTGCTAAATACAAGGATGAAGAGTCTTGAACCAGTCATGATGTGCTATATACAGTGAAGAAAATAAGTATTTGAACACCCTGCTATTTTGCTATTTCTCCCACTTAGAAATCATGGAGGGGTCTGAAATTTTCATCGTAGGTGCATGTCCACTGTGAGAGAGATAAACTAAAAAGAAAAATCCAGAAATCACAATGCATGATTTTTTAACAATTTATTTGTGTGATACAGCTGCAAATAAGTATTTGAACACCTGTGTATCATCTAGAATTCTGACCCTGAAAGACCTGTTAGTCTGCCCATTAGAAGTCCACCTGCACTCCATGTATCATCCTGAATCAGATGCACCTGTTTGAGGTCGTTAGCTGCATAAAGACACCTGTCCACCCCATACAATCAGTAAGACTTTAACTTGTAACATGGCGAAGACCAAAGAGCTGTCCAAAGACACCAGAGACAAAATTGTACACCTCCACAAGGCTGGAAAGGGCTACGGAGCAATTACCAAGCAGCTTGGTGAAAAAAGGTCCACTGTTGGAGCTATCATTAGAAAATGGAAGAAGCTAAACATGACGGTCAATCTCAATCGGAGTGGAGCCCCATGCAAGATATCACCTCGTGGGGTCTCAATGATTCTAAGAAAGGTGAGGAATCAGCCCAGAACTACACGACAGGACTTGGTCAATGACCTGAAAAGAGCTGGGACCACCGTTTCCAAGGTTACTGTAGGTAATACACTAAGACGTCATGATGTGAAATCATGCATGGCACGAAAGGTTCCCCTGCTTAAACCAGCACATGTCAAGGCCCGTCTTAAGTTTGCATATGACCATTTGGATGATACAGAGGAGTCATGGGAGAAAGTTTTATGGTCAGATGAGACCAAAATAGAACTTTTTGGTCATAATTCCAATAAGCGTGTTTGGAGGAAGAAGAATGAAGAGTACAATCCGAAGAACACCATCCCTACTGTGAAGCATGGGGGTGGTAGCATCATGCTTTGGGGGTGTTTTTCTGCACATGGGACAGGACGAGTGCACTGCATTAAAGAGAGGATGACTGGGGCCGTGTATTGTGAGATTTTGGGGAACAACCTCCTTCCCTCTGTCAGAGCATTGAAGATGGGTCGTGGCTGGGTCTTCCAACACGACAACGACCCGAAGCACACAGCCAGGAAAACCAAGGAGTGGCTCCGTAAGAAGCATATCAAGGTTCTAGCATGGCCCAGCCAGTCTCCAGACCTGAACCCAATCGAAAATCTTTGGAGGGAGCTCAAACTCCGTGTTTCTCAGCGACAGCCCAGAAACCTGACTGATCTAGAGAAGATCTGTGTGGAGGAGTGGGCCAAGATCCCTCCTGCAGTGTGTGCAAACCTGGTGAAAAACTACAGGAAACGTTTGACCTCTGTAATAGCAAACAAAGGCTACTGTACCAAATATTAACATTCATTTTCTCAGGTGTTCAAATACTTATTAGCAGCTGTATCACACAAATAAATTGTTAAAAAATCATGCATTGTGATTTCTGGATTTTTCTTTTTAGTTTATCTCTCTCACAGTGGACATGCACCTACGATGAAAATTTCAGACCCCTCCATGATTTCTAAGTGGGAGAAATAGCAAAATAGCAGGGTGTTCAAATACTTATTTTCTTCACTGTATATCACTATATTGACACTTACTATGGTACCCATTATGTCATTGGATGGTCATATCACCTCGTACTTCGGTACGAGGTGCATTATTAAAAAAAACAAAAAAACAACTGTATTATGGAAAGCAGGAAGTGAACAAATGTAACAGTTACTGATTGTAAAAGTACCAGATGGAGGGGTAGGATTTAATAAGCTTTGCTTCTTCCTACTCCTTTTGGACATGTGGAACTGTGAACTGATTATGTGATGCATTCAATTGTAATCTGATGCATGTTCAAATGAAATAAAACCATTACCATTACCAATAATAAGCCGCATTCAGCCATGAAACTGCATCATTTATTCATAAATACATCTTTGACAAACTGAAGTGGCGAGGGATGACTGTTCTCCTCTGTGTACTTTCATTCTGGGCTCTTCCTCGATGTTTGCTCTGATTTATTTAATAGAATTTGAAATAATAATAGTTTTCAAATTGGTTTCACCTTTGTTGTCCTGATGCTTGTGTCTCCACTAATCAACTGTCAGTCTGTGAGTTCCTTATTTTTATTCAGTCTTTTGTGGGTAGTGTCATTTCAGTCTGCCATTGCTGATCTGTAATCCCCCCCCCCCAGGTGTTTCAGAGCTTTTGTTTTGTTGCAAATTAACCTTTTTTGAGCTTCACCACGCTGCTCTCTTCACTTCCTGCATTTTGGCTCCCGAGCCTCTGCCTCATATCACAGTCTGTGACACATGAAATGAGTTTTTATTGCACATCTGTGTGCCCCTTCACAAACATTCCAATTTCAATCGCACAGGCGAAGGAAAGACTATGTTCCTTCACAGGGTGAGCTATTTCCTTCACTCTTATAATAACCAGAGGGGGGCAGTGTAATGCTCTTACTGAATTCAGAACTGAAGTGCTTGTTTCCACACATGTACCAAGTCTCAGTGTAGATGTTTCCACATCAGATAGTGACCCATGTATTGCCACAGTTTGTCAGCATGATGCCACTAATATAATTTTGCTGAGAAATATATCATACACCATGACTTTCTACAGCCCATGAAGTATTCTAACATAATTGTGACATTTTCTTGTTAAATCGGACAAAGAAATGGCACGCAAGTTATGTGTACAGGAGTTGGAAGGTGCTTGTCACTGCTGTCCTTCCAACATTTTTTTTTTACCATAACAAAAACAAGGCAAATGCATAGTATTTTTATGTTCTGCTGAATTTAACTTCCAAGATGAACGATTATATACAGTAAAAAAAATAAAAAATCCCCTGGGAAAAGTTAATCTTCAAACAGCTAAAATAATGCATAAGGCTAAAAATAATCAATTACCTAAAAATGTCATCCAATACTTCTCTACAAGAGAGGAGAAATAATGGTACCCATTATGTCATTGGATGGTCATATCACCTTGTACTTCGGTACGAGGTACATTATTAAAAAAAACAAAAAAAACAACCTTAAACTGTACAATGGAAAGCAGGAAGTGAACAAATGTAACGGTTACTGATTGTAAAAGTACCAGATGGAGGGGTAGGATTTAATAAGCTTTGCTTCTTCCTACTCCTTTTGGACATGTGGAACTGTGAACTGATTATGTGATGCATTCAATTGTAATCTGATGCATGTTCAAATGAAATAAAACCATTACCATTACCAAAAAACGGGGGACAGAACAATAAACAATCCTCAAAACCAGCTGTGAAAAAAAAAACCCAAAACACACTAGCAAACATAGTATTGACACTACAAAATCTACACAAGCCACTCTAGGCAAACATCACATAATGATAACAAAATGGCACGCCTGTTTTGGTCACGCACACACAGATAATTGAGAGGGAGAAAGTGATGTGCTTGCTGTCTGCTTCTTTGATATCAGCTCCACCTGATTGCCAGTCATCCCCACCTGGGATGCACCTTCCAGGTGTATCCCATGTCTCATCCAAAGTCAGATGGACCCTCATGACGAAAAGCGCTATACAAAATGGATTGTCTTTTCATTGTTTGCCATTGACAGGAGAATAATTACATTTTGATTAAGACGGTCAGATGACTAAAATTGGCTGAATAGTCGGTTGACTGAATAAATCCGATCTACATATAGTATCGGCAATATACATTATACAATATCTTAATATTTGGTTATAGTCTCACTGTTAACTAAGCTGTTTAGCGCAAATGTTAGTGAAAAAAAAAATCCAACATTATGTGGCTGCGCCTACTAGCACTGCGATTCATCCACACCCCTCCCTACCCCTGAGGATGCTCCCCTTACATTGATGCTCATTATCATCGATATCCAAAGCAATTAGCACCAATGGCGCCTTCCATCTTGCCGTGGCTCCACTGCTACCATCTGCCAGCCGCCACATGCAAGCCTAATGAATTATATAGCAGAGCACAATTGCAAAATACCTTTTATGTGCATAATGTGGAGTTATTCTTGTGTGGTGAGTTGCGAGCCCAAACTGAGGCGACCTGGGAGTATAATGACGATATCATGCAATATTGAAGAGCATGAAAAGACAGAGGGGGTGATGATCTTACCTACATACAACTACTATCTTCGTGAGGCTTTTGTTTACTGGGAAATCAAGGAACGTGTTCGTGGAAATGAATGTATTAATTTGAAGTCTTGTGAAGGATCACTGAAGATTTTTTTCCATCTTAATTTTCTTTCAAGTTAGAGCATAATAGATTTTTTTTTGGTAGTTAAACCAAAGAAAACCAATTTATGACCTTCTAAATATAATTTTAATAGATTTTTTTTGGTAGTTAAACCAAAGAAAACCAATTTATGACCTTCTAAATATAATGATAATAGATTTTTTTTTTTGGTAGTTAAACCAAAGAAAACCAATTTATGACCTTCTAAATATAATTTTAATAGATTATTTTTTTGGTAGTTAAACCAAAGAAAACCAATTTATGACCTTCTAAATATAATGATAATAGATTTTTTTTGGTAGTTAAACCAAAGAAAACCAATTTATGACCTTCTAAATATAATTTTAATAGATTTTTTTTGTAGTTAAACCAAAGAAAACCAATTTATGGCCTTCTAAATATAATTTTAATATATATTTTTTGGTAGTTAAACCAAAGAAAACCAATTTATGACCTTCTAAATATATTTTTAATTGATTTTTTTGGTAGTTAAACCAAAGAAAACCAATTTATGACCTTCTAAATATAATTTTAATAGTTTTTTTTTGGTAGTTAAACCAAAGAAAACCAATTTATGACCTTCTAAATATATTTTTAATCAATTTTTTTGGGTAGTTAAACCAAAGAAAACCAATTTATGACCTTCTAAATATAATTTTAATATATTTTTTGGTAGTTAAACCAAAGAAAACCAATTTATGACCTTCTAACTATTATTTTAATAGATTTTTTTTGGTAGTTAAACCAAAGAAAACCAATTTATGACCTTCTAAATATAATTTTCACCCCTGTACACCAATATTGTCCCATTTACGCTGAATATAGTGGACATAGTAGTAGAAACTCAGACGTCAGCATTGACAGCGTACTTCCTGGTAGCCATTGTCTCATCAATGTAATGTGACTGACACCCAGAGAGCTGTGATCACACATCCCTGGACCCGTTTCACACAACATACGTACACACAAGTCACAGATATCCTTTACACTTCATATCACGTGTTTTGAATGCCTTTTGTATTTTTGTGCATTTAAAAATGCTTAATTTAGGCCATGAATACATACAATTTGCTTGAATATGCATTCCTCTCCCCCCATATTCAACAACAAAACAGTAATCA
This sequence comes from Doryrhamphus excisus, assembly GCF_037039965.1. Lineage (NCBI taxonomy): Eukaryota > Metazoa > Chordata > Actinopteri > Syngnathiformes > Syngnathidae > Doryrhamphus > Doryrhamphus excisus. The sequence continues at coordinate 6,771,846 of NC_136371.1, read as the reverse complement.
TCTATGAATTAATTTTGAACGACTGTGATGGGACAATTTTCCAACCACAATAGTAGTAGTGAGGATTGTACTGCGTTGAACAAGTGGCTTGTTGAATAGTTTCACTACCTTATTTTATGTCTGACTGTTTGCTTTCATCACTGCCTGTCATTTCTCCATTATGAGGGGCAGTGGATCCCTCCGCCCCAGGTTACCAAGGAAACCGTTTTTTTTTTTCAGGGGGTGGGGGCATTGGAGCATAAATGACCTGGGAAAAGAACTAGAGCAAAATGTTTTATTTTATTACCAAGGGTAAGATTTTTGTTGTTTATTCCTGGTATGTAGCCAATCCAGGCGCTTGATGCCCAACCATTTTCTTTCTGGATAAAAATGTCATGCAAATGAATGATTTCTACAAAAAAACAAATAAACATCCACATAGACTCAAGAGACACAGCACAGATTCCCTTTTTCTGTACCTCAGCTGAGCTCAGGCACAGAAAATGTACCATCACATTAACACTGGTTTCCACCCCTGCTCATTTAAATGGCGATGTGTCCGGAACATTTTGATGATCCATTTTACATGTGGGACTCCTCACCGCCTTGTAATGCAAAAATGTACATCTTTTCCAGACACTTTTCTCTGTAAGAATACAGAAGGATGACCGATAAAAAGACATTAGGAAAGCAGAAGGCTATGAAATATGAAACGGACATGAGAGAGCGGCAGAGACAACATGTACGACAGTGAGGAAGTGGAGGAGCGCGGAAGAGGTCTCGGTATAGCTGGGGCGGGGGGATGGGATGTGCAGCATCTGCAATTGGAGCGGAGGAAAGAGAATCATCCTCAGATGCACCATTGCTTTTATGAAACCCGGAATGCAACAGCAGACAGCAAACCCTGATTCCTATGCATGTGGGGGAACATTTAAGTATGTCTTCATAGTTATTTAACAAAAAAAAAAAAGAATACATTGGATAATAGGGTACAAAGCCACTTCGGGGTTCAAATGTGAAGCCTTCACTCTATCACACTTTTTCAAACTAAATTAATAAACCATTGCTGTTTCATAATTTACTTCGCCCTCTTACAAGTCCAAAAACGTGTGTTTAAGCAAATAAGCAAAGTAAATGGGACCTATTATGCTATCTTCCACTTTTCTGATCTATAAAATGTTATATTCTTGTGTTAAACGATGCAAAAGTTTCAGATAATGAGGTTTGCGCATTTGAAAGTGAACCCTGAAAGAAGTTTGGGATGGCTCAAAATGCTCTGTTTGAAAAGGCGTGGTCAAACCGTTCCTTTGTGACATCATAGAGGGTAGACTTCCTTATATGGTTCATAGTTAGGAAGCACTTTGGCTCTTTAGCATTTCTGTCTCTCTTTTTTCTTGCTTCGTTTCTTTCTTTTTCACATTCGACCTGATTCCTGTTAGTATACTTAGTATACTTAGCATACTAGTATACTATTTCACATTTCACTTCCAGCAACAAATCTGTGACAAAACTTGTGATACTGCACAACCCTCCCTTCCTGTATTGTTTCATTGTTTCACCTTCTCATCTATGTTGTAAATATCTAGCTTATATGATTATCATGGTTGTGAATACACACTTAAAAAAATGAAATTAAAAAATATAAATAAATGAATAAATATGTAAATATATAAATACATAACTAAGGAAGCACTTTAGGTGTGTGACCAATCACAGCGGAGGCGGGCCATGGGTGGAATAAATTAAAACAGTTTTGGCAGGAAGCTCAACTCAAAGGAAACACAACTGGAATAGGTGCAGATTCCGGAAGATCTAGAATGTTTTCTGTGTGGGTTATTGTGTGTAGCTGCTTTATAGGAGACCACAACTCAATACAATGGGTCGAAAAATTTGCATAATTGGTCCTATTTAACCAACACATGTATGAGGCATTCATAGGAAGCAATCAAGGACACAAACGTTTTAGAACACCCCAATTTTTCCAGTCATTCAAGCCCAATGAATAGCTAGAAATGGTACAAAGATATGTAGTGAGGTGCCGGAGGTAAAACAAAAAAAAAAGGTAATCTCCGTCAATAATGCAGGTGTAGCTCCATACATTTTTCTTTGAGTTTGTAAAATAATATAAAAACAAAAATGAACTGCACTACAGTGTTTATTGTTGCTTTTGCAAAGCAACCAGTTCTCTTTTCACGCATTGTTTCGATGTGTTGCATATTTATTTCCTGCAATTAGGAGTGTCAAGCAACTCCACCTGTTAGTTGGACATTTTTATGTCAGAAACTGTGTAGACAATAAATGTCCAAGAAAAAATTACAATGCATTGTTTTTGTAATCCAGACCAATTAAATGGGCATGTAAGGTAAACGTGTAACACATCACTCTTAGAAACACATTACCCTCCATCTGCTCTTTGCAGATAAGCTTGCCGTGTATCATTGTTTGTTGTTCCGGGGTTGTACTTATGTGTAATCACTTGCAGCTTATCCAGACTAACAAAAGGCTGACATACAGTGTTTCTATCCAGTATAATGCAGTGTTTACTTCAGGTGTTAGATAGCATGACGGGTGTTTCAAGTGCTTTATCTGATTTACGATTAGTGAATACGGTTTTAATTACGTTTAACACTTTGAGTACAACGATACACAAAATTCATGGTTCAATACTTTTTTTCGATACCCAAAAATATACCTTGATCATCAGGCTGTGACTTTCAGCGTTTACTGGCGCAGTTTGCAGCTGAGTGTGAAGGTTCTGTGATGAAACTCAGATTTCACAGTGCTGGTTGGGAGTGAGGTCTTGTCCCGGGTGGAGGAGCTCAAGTATGACTGAGGGAAGGTAGGAGAACAAGGATTGGCTCAGCATGTGCAGTAAATATGGTAACATTTTACAATAAGCTAAACAAACAGTAGTTAATGAGGATTTAACTTACCTAACTCTAACCACCACTCAATAGTTAATCAATAACTACAAAATTTATGTGTATGTTATTATAAAGTGAGACCGCGGTCACAAGTAGTAGTAATAACTTTTTCCAAAAACCCGACTTGAATGATTTCCACATGCGAGAACAGCAAACATATGCAGCATTTCCGATCAGACTTCCCTGAGCCATTAATGACTACAACTGGACATGACGTGATGTCATTATTTTGTTTTTTGTGTGAGGACGGCGGTCAAGTGGTTAGCGCGCAGCTAGGAGACGAGGGTTCAATTCCACCCTCGGCCATCTCTGTGTGGATGTGTGAGTTTGCATGCGGGTACTCCGGTTTCCTCCCACATTCCAAAAACATGCTAGGTTAATTGGCGACTCCAAATTGTCCATAGGTATGAATGTGAGTGTGAATGGTTGTTTGTCTATATGTGCCCTGTGATTGGCTGGCGACCAGCCCAGGGTGTACCCCGCCTCTCGCCCGAAGACAGCTGGGATAGGCTCCAGCCCTCCCGCGACCCTCGTGAAGAAAAAGTGGTAGAAAATGAATGAATGAATGAAAAGAAGTGTGACTGTGGTTGGTGGGTGGTTCTGGGTCATGATGCTTCCTCCTCTCTCCAGTGAGTCAGTCAATGCTTCTAATGGGCCCGCCTCGCTCTACATCTCTCTATGCTCAATAAGAGCAAGTGTTAATCAATAGAACCCTGCCTTAAAACCAGTAAGCCACTTTAATTTAATCGGTAATTCCAACAAGTTGTCTAATCGAGATTAACTTCTAAATAAGCATAAGAAAACAAAAACATAATTATATTATAATATAAGAATTTGTGCCTTAAACAGTGGCATACACCAATTGGGTGACTCCAAATTAAACAAATAAACAAATTTTGTGTGTTTTTATGCTTTTAATACTGAATCCCATTTCACCCCGTTATAAAAATACAACTGCAGCGGTGCATATCCAATGTAGATCTAAATATGAAGAGAGTCCATTTTCATAATGGCATGAATATCCACTTATTCATCACAGTGGAGTAGTTTTCCAGCATGTAATGTGCAGGGCAGTGGTGAAGGGATTTCTGCGCATCAGGCCAACAATGAAAATGACATTCAATTAGGGATACGGTCCACATTACATTACATTACATTTGTACTATTGTTCTCTGCTTTTGATGGAAGAGGTGAGTGTGAATGGTTATTTGCCAATACAGTATGTGACCATATTATGAAATTGGTAGCTGTATTGAGGGATATGTTGTGATCCGAGGATCTTTCGAATGCTTGATTCCTGGTATGCAGAGACAAATGAGGGGAAAAAAAAGAGTGCAATAAGAATATTATAATAAAAAGTAACAAAAGAATACAAACAAGGTGCGCTATGAAAATGTACCAGACATAAGCAACACTAACTAGTTCCGGTGACAGCACAGGCCAGGAGAATCGAACAATGAGCAGGGACGATGCTGGGCTTTTAAGCCCCACTAATTGTAATTGCAGCCAGCTGTGCACAATACCACTGGGGTAAAGCGGCTGCAACTTCCCCCCCAAGCAGGAAGTACAGCACTCAAAAATTGGAGCACAGAACAGGAAGTGTTATACTGTATCCTGACCTGCAAAACATGACACTATCGGGATGATAAAATGAATCCTAGATATTTGAGAAAAAAGGACACAAAAACTTACAATGATTTGCAGTGACAGTCATTTTTTATGTGCTGTTGTGTATTTTTCAGTTATTTATCGGAAGAAATCCACCTGGCAGACCCTCCATTGGATTTTGCACTGCTTCTGTAGAGCTGTAGAGCCATGCACTGACCACATCTTGAGATAATATTTTGGCATTTGATGCCATTTTTGGGTGCTCCTGGGGCCCCTGTTGAGTGTGTGTGAGGTTTCCCCTGTTTTTTTGGACCCGAAAAGTGCACTAAAAGCAAGTTGAAAAAAAATTTTTAAAATGAAAAAAACGACAACCCCTTATATTTTTTGTCAAAAATTGACGCCCTAAAATTTTGTCATTTTATGCAATTTTTGGGTGCTCCTGGGGCCCCTGTTGAGTGTGTGCGAGGTTTCCCCTGTTTTTTTGGACCCGAAAAGTGCATTAAAAGCAAGTTGAAAAAATAAAAAAAACTGAAAAAAACGACATACTAACCTCTTACGTTTTTTGTCAAAAATTGACGCCCTAAAATTTTGGCATTTTATGCCATTTTTGGGTGCTCGTGGGGCCCCTGTTGAGTGTGTGTGAGGTTTCCCCTGTTTTTTTGGACTCGAAAAGTGCATTAAAAGCAAGTTGAAAAAAATTGAAAAATTGACGCCCTAAAATTTTGGCATTTTATGCAATTTTTGGGTGCTCCTGGGGCCCCTGTTGAGTGTGTGTGAGGTTTCCTCTGTTTTTTTTTATCTGAAAAGTGCATTAAAAGCAAGTTGAAAAAAATTGAAAAAAACTGAAAAAACTCACGTTTTTTGTCAAAAATTGACGCCCTAAAATTTCTGCATTTTATGCAATTTTTGGGTGCTCCTGGGGCCCCTGTTGAGTATGTGTGAGGTTTCCCTTGTTTTTTTGGACCCAAAAAGTGCACTAAAAGCAAGTTGAAAAAAATGAAAAAAACGACAACCCCTTATGTTTTTTGTCAAAAATTGACGCCCTAAAATTTTGGCATTTTATGCCATTTTTGGGTGCTCTTGGGGCCCCTGTTGAGTGTGAGTGAGGGTTCCCCTGTTTTTTTAGTATAGTAATTATTATATATTATATATCATATAGTAATATTGAATGCAACATTAACTCTGTTGTCAGTCGGCTCTGATGCTTGTCGAGGTCAAGTCTTATTGACTAAAAACAGTGGTGGGCTTGAAATGGCTCATTTGCTCATTTTCTCACAGCCCCTTAATGTCAGTTGATAGGCTTCATTAACCACGACGTCGATTCTTCTAGCCTCATTCCACCGGTGAAGTTTCTGCATTGAGTAAGAAAGCTTCCACGGTGGATTTAGAGTGACACCCTCATCAGTTCCAGTGTGGACTGGGCAAGCAAGTTCCGTATGGACTGTTGCTTCATTTCATTAAGGCACCATTGTTCCTGTTGTAAAATCGGTGCATAAAAATGTCAAAACAGCACGTTATTGCAAACAGTTAGACTTCACCCCTCTGTCTTCATCACTCAAGTTCACAGTCAAGTTTTATTTAGACTTATGAAGTCACACACCTGCGCCCTCGGGCCGGTTATTTCTCAAATTCTGTTGGAGGCCAGTTCTCCTGACAATTATGTCTATAAATGATGAATCACCATCACACTGTTTGTGTCGTGTATTGGACGTCTTGCTGTTCATAGACAACATGGTTGTCAACACCGGCGTTTTCTACTCTCAGATGTAATCATGATGCTTCGTCTGTTTGTTTACTTGTTTGCATGACTTGCTTTTTATCACTTTGTCACACCCACAAATCAACAAAAACACTGTTGATGCTCACAGTGTAAGTTTAAGAGGTTAGTTGTTCACGGTTAAAAGTTTCTAGGTCAAAGTCAAAGATGGTAGACAAACATTCTACACACACACACACACACACACACACACACACACAAAATCGTTTGTTCATTCATTCATTCATTCATTCATTCATTCATTCATTCATTCATTCATTCATTTGTTCATTCGTTCATTCGTTCATTCATTCATTCATTCATTTTCTACAACTTGTCCTCATGAGGGTGTTGGAGCCTATCCCAGCTGTCTTCAGGCGAGAGGCGGGGTACACCCTGGACTGGTGGCCAGCCAATCACAGGGCACATATAGACAAACAACCATTCATTCATCACTGTCGTCTTCAGTTATGAGCAGCGTGCATACAGCTCGCTGATGACTATCACTGCCATTGAAATTAACATATACTCCTTACAACACTTTAAGTTGTAAATGTAGGTCAGTGCTCCTGAAAGTGTTTAGGGCAGCAGAGAAGGCTTTACTGGCCCTGTCTGAACAATAGTGTGTTCCATTAGAGGTGCAAACTCATAGATAAAGCGCTGGTAGCCAGTGGAGTAATGTTTAGCTTACCTGCTTTTTAACTCATGTTCTTACAAGTCAATTTCAGGTACGACAAAAATCTCAAAATGCACAAATTGTGAGAAATAATTAATTGTAAGACTAGAGAATAGAGAATTGTAAGACTAAAAAATAACCCCTTTAAAGTGTGGTGAAGGGTGATTGCAACTCCCAGCTGTGGAGTGAGTGCAGTTGTCAGCAACTAGCCTATTCTAGCACAGTGTAATATCTGGTAGTTAACCTTACATAAAAAAACATGCAAACTGACTTGAAAAAAACAAGTTAATGTAATTTTAAAGCCATAGTTGACCACAATGACGTGCATTGTTAGCTAGCTCATACTATTAACTTGTTTTCCTCCGCTATTATGTACAGAAAAATGCAAGAAATCCTTACGTTTCACGTAAGGATTGTAAATGATGGGCAACATTCACCAAAAAGTGCATTTCCTTTTTAAGAGGCTCTCATGTTGATGACACCGGCTTTGTTCGAAACCGCATTCTACCTACTACTCATACTAACTCTTTGAGTATGCAGTGTGTCTACACTGGCAGTATGCGATTTTTGAGTAGGCAAGAAGTTTTTGTATGAGAAAAGTAAGGGGGTGTTTTATTTTTTGAAAATAACTTCGGCTAGCATAATTTTTTAGCCTTATGCATTATTTTAGCTGTTTGAAGATGAACTATATCAGCAAGTTTAAGTATTTGTGATTTTAGAAATAAGGAGTTAGTATGTTCTCTGTGGGCGGCATTATGAATTATCCTTACTGACCTTTTTTGCAGTACATTTAGCGAGTGAAGATTGCTTTTATAGTTATTACCCCATATTTCCACACAATAAGTAACATATGGTAGAACCAGAGAGCAATAAAGAGTGTGGAGTGATTTCTGATTGAGAACAAGTTTTGCTTTGTTCAATACTGAAAGGTTTCTTGCCACCTTATGTTGTATATTTGTAATATAAGGTTTCCAGCAGTATGGTAATGGAAGTATGTAGTAGTAAGTATGCGGTTTCGAACCCAGCCACCGACTTTAACACATGCATAAAAGAGTTCATGTGATCTTAACTCTGGCTATACTTGCACTACTTTCCGCACGTGCAATGTACTTCACCCATGTCTGGTGTGCATGGCAACCAAGGTTGCTGTAATTGTGTATTAGTGTGTGTGTGTGTGAGAGAGACACAGTAAGAGCGACAAAGCACCGATGTAGAGGTATACAAGATGGGAGAGATAGCAGCAAAAGAATAAAAGTCTGTAAGAGAGAGAGAGAGGCGTAGACAGACAAGAGGAAAGGAGAGACAAGAGCGAGCGAGGCAACCTAGTCGTCCTCCGCCTCTCGCTCTCTTTGCTATCACTTGCGTTTGCAACTCAGCAGCAGGCAGCATGGAGCGGGAACCTCCGAGATTCAGTATGTAATTCTCTTACTCTCACTATCACTATCACAAGCTACTACTCTTTGACTGGACATGATTATCGATATAACCGATTTAACAGATTGGGTTGCATTATTTGGAGATTGTGTGCTTGCATCAATTGTGTGTTTTCCCAAAAGTTGGACATCATCTTCTGATGTGATGGATTGTCGAACCTGTAAACATCTGGACTGTTTACTTAATGTATTTCAAATATGCATGCTTTTATGTGTGCAATATATTGATATTAATTTATAATATACAGCGAATTTATGACAATTAGGGGTTTTTTTTGCATTAAAAAGAAAAAAAGTAGAAAATTGCAATTTAAATACATCCTAAAATGATTTTCCAAGACCTGTTGAATCAGTTACCTCCTTCAAGGTTCTTATCTTGCATCCTGCAGTGTTTCATTTTGGTCAAGCCCTTTTTTTTTTGGTGCATTATGGGTGAAGCCTTTCAATCTGGTAGTCAGTGCGGGTGTGATGTTTTTTTTTTCTTTTTGGCCATAATTTGTGTCACTGGACCCCCCACTGGACCAATTGACATTAGCCCATGACTAATGGTGTGCTGAAATACACATTTCATGACATTTGGAATTCTTTTCATTGACACCGAAAAGGATTGCAATATGATTTATGGGAAATGTGCAAATGAAATTTTGTGTTCCCATCACTTTGATGCTCTCCACCATGTAGGAGATGTATTTCAGCAGTGCTGTTTTGATACAATTAGTGCAGTTGTTGGACGTTTTGACGAACACTGACATTATTTGTACCTACACAATATGACTTGAGACTGCATTGCATGTTGCTTGCATTGAAGTGGAGTAGGTGTGGTGATTGTGTTTGTGATTACAAACACAAAATTCTTATTTTAAGATGTGTGTGTGGGTTTTCTCCGGGGACTCCGGTTTCCTCCTACATTCCAAGAACATGCTAGGTTAATTAGCGACTCCAAATTGTCCAGAGGGTATGAATGTGAGTGTGAATGGTTGTCTATATGTGGCCAGCGATTGGCGATTGGCTGGCAACCAGTCCAAGGTGTTATACGCTTCTCATCTAAAGTCATCTGAATAGGCTCCAGCATACTCCACCTGAACCTTCTCTCTTCAATTGCCATTGTTCACTAGTAGTAGAAGCTAACAAGCTAAATGCACAATCCGGGTTTAAGTCCTAAATATGCATCACACACTAGTTAAACACATTTTAATGTCATCCTTTTTTCATTGTTTGACTCGACAGGTGATAACTCAGTTATTAAAATATATACTGTATGTAAATTAACATGTTTTTAATTATTCATTAATGCTGGAGCCTATCCCAGCTGTCTTTGGGTGAGAGGTGGGGTATGTTAAATTAAGTTATTATAAATGAATTTATATTAAATTAAATGAATTAATTAAAGGGCTGCACGGCGGTGTAGTGGTTAGCACGCAGACCTCAAAGCTAGGAGACCAGGGTTCAATTCCACCCTCGGCCATCTCTGTGTGGAGTTTGCATGTTCTCCCCGTGCATGTGTGGGTTTTCTCCGGGTACTCCGGTTTCCTCCCACATTCCAAAAACATGCTAGGTTAATTGGTGACTCCAAATTGTCCATAGGTATGAATGTGAGTGTGAATGGTTGTTTGTCTATATGTGCCCTGTGATTGGCTGGCGACCAGTCCAGGGTGTACCCCGCCTCTCGCCCGAAGACAGCTGGGATAGGCTCCAGCACCCCTGAGACCCTTGTGAGGAAAAGCGGTAGAAAATGAATGAATGAATAATTAATTAAATTAACATGTCTTAATTCATACTGACATTCCATGCCCCAACAACCAGATTTGGCCGCCGACTTCCAGGTTGCCCAGCCAGCCGCCCTCAACCACCACCCAAAGCGGCAAAAGAATGAGATTATGGATACAAGCGGCTGAAATAAATTTCCTCCATAGGGTGGCTGGACTCACTCTAAGAGAGAGGGTGAGGAGTTCAGTCATGGGAGGGGCTCCGAGTAGAGCTGCTGCTCCTTCACATCGAGAGGAGCCGGTTGAGATACAGTAGCTGGGGCATCTTGTCTGGATGCCACCCGGACGCCTTGCTGGTGAGGTGTTCCGGGCATGCGCAGCCGGGAGAAAGCCCCGAGGCAGACCAAGGACATGCTGGAGGGATTATGGTCTGGCCTTGGTGTCCTCCTAGTGGCGCTGGCCAGCGATCGGGAAGTCTGGTCTTTCCTACTGAGACTGCAGAGGAGAATGGAATGGAATTCATAGTGACAAAGGAATGGACATGACCATCAATGGCCATGGGAGGCTCTAGACATGTACAAACTACAGTATATTCTGTTCCTATTTGATTTAGTGATGTGCTGTGAGATCGGGATCTTGGTGAAATTGCTCACTGGTAACTTGCTTGTCGAACTCGCTGGCTTGTTATGTCAATTTAGCTTATTCAGCCTCACAGGTATGTTCTTTATGCAGCTTTGCAGAGGAATAACTGTCAATGTGTTACATTAACATACCATACTCCTATGACTCTTCCAGTTTAAGGCCAGGGATATTTTTCAAAAATGCACATTTGCCCCTCTGCGGTATAAAAAAAACATTGACAATAAATGACTGGTATTGAATCCAAACCAAAGCAAGGAAACTACTTGACTGACACAAACAACAAAAATACCAAAGTAAAAAAAAAAAAAGGCTCAGAGGAGCTGTGGGGATGGCATGCTGAGCATTGCTTCATGTCGGATCATTTACGTCGTCACTAAAAGCCAAAAATATAATTGCTTTTTAATATATGCTCATGACTGTGCAATGAACTGAATGGTTATCATAGCCTAAACTACTTTTTTACATTTACTTCATGTGGAAAGAGCAGATCAAAACTGGGATGGCACATTTAGAAAAGTGAGTGATATTGTACAGTCAAAACTCGGTACATTCACAACGACCTCATGTTTTTCTTGAAGCGTGTCCTCAATTGAAAAACAACTAATCAAAAGAGAAGAATAGTTGGTACTACCAACAGAATGGGGCATCTTATTTCATAGATGGACAATAGAGTTTAATAACAGGATGATAAGACGTGACAAAATGGTAATCATAGTATTAAGAATGAATCTGAAATTATAATAACAGACTGACAAATGTTGGGCACATGGGAGAAAAATACAAGTTAAGCTGTGTAGAAACCAAGCAAATAGACTGTAATCCAATCTAATGATAAGAAAAACAAAAAAACTCAAACCCCTTCCTGTCTGACACAGCATCACAAAATTCTTCAGATAATCCAACCTCAATGTCAGGACCCCAAAAAGCAGCTTTGCGCAAAAAAAAAATTGTCCTCCCACACTTTCTTCTTTTATCTGTGTGGACTTTAAATTAAAATAAAACTAACACATACACAAAAATCCAAGCTAAAGAAGTTAAGATTGTTTTAAAAAGAGATTTTAAACCACTGATCATGCTGGAATAGTGCTGTAGTTATGGGTTCCGAATGTCCCAGTGGGCGGTGGTAAAAGTGGGCCTCGTCTGTGTTCTAGTAGTGTTTAGTATGACAAATGTGAGCAGTTGATGGAATTGTATGTTGTGCATGAGCAGTGATGCTTGGCTCATTCAATAACTCCACATTAACGTATGCAACATCAAATATGGATGCGTATTCATTCGGACAAAAGCTACCAAGCTTTTTTAGTTTCATGTTGGGATCTTTTTGAGATTAAAAAGACTAAAGACACTTTTTTAATCAGGCTTTTAACTAATATTTTTAAACTTTTCTTACGTTTTTATCTTTTTAATCCTATTTTATGCTTTTAGTCTTTAGCTTTTAACTCCAGTGTTTCCTCAGTGGGGGTCCTCCACACTGGGGGCTGTGTCGGGTCTGCTGAGGTGGTGCCATCCTTGGGTCCCTTCGACCCGGCCGGCTGGGGGTTCCTCCCTTTGATGTGGGGGTCCGCCCGTCTGTTGGCGTCAGGGGGCCCGGGTGCTGGTCCCCTGATGGCACGGCGTGCGGCTCCTCCCAGTGTGGACGGCCCCAAAGGTGGCGTTTCCTTGATCCTCAGTGCCATGCCATGTCTCCCTATTGTGTGTGATTGTGTGTGTGTGTGTGTGTGTGTCTAGTATGGAGGGCGGGAGGGAGGGGCTTTCTTTGTAATTGTTTTTCCTTTTAATTGTGGTAATTGTTTTTAATTCTGTAAAGCACTTTGTGTTGCATGTCTTTGCAGGAAAAGTGCTATACAAATAAAGTTGATTTGATTTGTGCACAGTGTGTGTCTAACTTTCAGACCATGTTGTGAATTTATTTTTCACTACCTTTTTATCCAGCTAAAACATTGAATCATACCCCTTGAGGCAGAATGTTTTTTTTCTTTGATTTGGAAAATGAATAAATTAAATCTTCAATCATGATTTCATGAGGAACTGGATACCCTTGGCTACCAAAAAACAATTTCAAGCCATTTAATACTTCTGAAATACCATTTCTACATCTTGTGACATCTCCTTTACTTCAGAACTACTTCTAAGCGTTTGAGTACCGTGCCAGTTGGGAGTCAGTGAGGTAACGGTAGCTCTATCTTTGGCGGAAGCCAATCACAAGCTATAAGTGAAGTCACGACGAGGTTGGAAACCTTTTGGAAATCACAAAGGACTCTGTACAACATTTTGACTCATGATGTCATGTTACAAAGAGCGCTAAATTCATCACACAGCACCTTAACACTAAAAAAGCTTTCTAAGAAATACACAAGTACAAATTTTCTACTACGCAATCCATCCATGGTGACTGTCATTGTGTGTAGACGCCCCCTTTTCATCTTGCTGCAAAAAAAAGGTTTGAGAACCAATGCTGTAAATTGGCAGTTCCATAGCATCACAGTCATTATGTATACAGTATAGTCATGCAATACTTATTGTTTTAGGACCACCATCAGTTTAAATTAAACCAAAAATTTTACGATGCTTGTCAAATGCTTCATTGCGTCCTGGTGTTATTGTGCAATGTGAATACATTTTTTTACATACATACAGACTCTATATAGTACCTAGTTTCTATAATAACTACTGTGTCTTTATCGGCCCTTGTTCATTCAGTGCAGTGCAGTGACTTACATGTTCCTAGCATTCAACTAATCTATGGTATTGAATGTTAGAACGTCACTGGAGGAAGTCAAACTGACAAAACCACAGAATGATGTTTACAGTCGCATTGATTTTCAGTCTCTTTCTTTTTGATTTCACTGACCTGTGACTCCTTCACAAACATTACTTGGAGACACTTCATATGAAGTACGAAAGGAAAGAAAATAATTGTGTTTTTCTTTGTTAATTCATACATACCCACACTCTGTGGAGATGAATTTAGTTAGGGCGTACCCAGAGGTGATAGGTCGGCTTTGGTGTTCACAAAATTTAACACAAAAAAAAAATAAATGAAGAAAAGCACATTGGATTCACGTTCCAAAATGTTCCAGTCTGTAGTTGTGTATCATGTATCATCCTAAAATTAAATTTCTCATCTCCTCAACTAATAAAAAGGATTCTTCTTCTCCTAAATACTTCCTGGCTTGTGTAAGATGAGCAAAGCCAGTACAGTAATTACCTTAGCAACAATCTGTATTCAAGCAACTGTGCATAACATATACAAGACAATATGAGCACATCCCTCATATTTCATTTATGTTTTTTTATTACAGTATATCTTCTCTGAGGTCAATAATGTCAAATGAAACTATACGAATACTAGAACTATATTCTGGTGTTCTTCTAGAGAAGCATGACTGTGAGCACATTCTGTCAAATTGTCCTCTGTACTGCTAAACGCTTAGTTTGATTACAGTTGCACTTAGTATACTTATCAATTTTTCATGATGCTATGTTCTTGTTCATTGATTTCTTGTGTCTCTGTGCTCATCAGTGATCAATGTGGTCTGTCGTCTGTTTGTCGTGCCTCACCTGTTGTTTTTTTTCCACTACCCTGTGTCTCCTCAAATATCAAATATACGTAGAAAAGTCTCTTTTCTTGTATAATTACTTGAGTTCCTTTGTTTCTGTTCAATGTTTGGCCCATTGATGGTCTTGTCTTCCCTAGTTTCTTTGTGCTTTTCTGTTTTGAATGGTTTTTAATTAAGTATTATTGCCTGCTTGTGCTATATTTTTTTTTTATTTGGGTCTTCCTGCCAGCACCATGCTACAATTACGATTTTTTAACATATGCACAGCAGGTACACACCAACATGCAAACTTTATGAATAGTTGTATTTATGATTTTACTGTAAATCGTTTCTTAACAAAAAAACCCACACAGGTCTGTGATGGAATACATACATAGAAAATAGGCTATTTAAACATTTAATCAGACTCAGATGCACGGTGTATTTTGTACATATGAACAATCGCATGCGGTAAAGCCTCATCCACGGTAGTTTTAAGCATTATTTCCACGTTTCATAAGCATATTTTTTGTTAGTTGGATGGCATTTAATAACCTCATTTTGCAGCTCCTGATTAGGCTGCATTATTTATTACTGTACCTTGTTTTTTGGGTGGAGTCATTTATTATCTTATTCATTTTACAGCTGTTAAAGTGCATACCTTTGCAATAAAAGGAGGCACAGCAGATGAATAAAAAAAACAAGGCAGGGGGAACATAATCAGCCTTTGTGTGTGTCCTGCTGACTCAAAACTGCAGTATTATGCAGTACTAAGTAGCATATTGTAGCATGTCTCCCTGTCGCCAGAAGTGTTTTTATAGTGACTCCCACGAGAAGTCGTAGTAAATGAAGTTGTTCCTCTGAAGTGTGAAGGCTGACTTCTTGTGGCGGATCATTGACAAGCTAATACAATGCTTGACAGATGCTCCACGAGCATTTTGGAAGCAAGAGAAGCTTGTTTTCCCGGAGACAGGCAAATGAAGATAAAGGTGCACGAGTAAGGTGCATAGATAGGAAATAAATGTCACGCTCTTTCTTCTCCAACTTAGGGTGTCCAAACTGTCTGATGGTTTTAAAGATGTATGTTTCCTGTCAAGTTTGGGAATGACTGCAAGGAAACGTATGATGGATGATGAAACGTGCATGATGGATGCTAACCGGCCACTAGGGATATAACATGAGAAAACCATGTACCGTTCAGCCCTCATCTCCATGTATTGTCTGATTTCCTGTCAGGCTCGAGGTGATCATTGTGGGTGGATCCGTGGATGCAAACATGAGAACGAGTCAATCAGTTTGAGTAGTTTTAATAGAGATGCATCACAGGAAAAAACAACATAAGGGTGCAAAAACAGGGGAGGCATCATGGAAAAAACAGAAGACAAAAATACTAACAATAAAACCATGAGAACTGAATAGGTAACTGGGTTGCAGGACAGCAGAAGAAGACTACTCGCTGGGGTAAGTCAAACAGTAGCAGGCTAACAAATGGTTAGCATGACAAGCGAAAGAGAATAATCTAACGCTGGCTATCTGGCTATCTGAGGTGATTATGAATATGAGGAACAGCTGCAGGGGTCCAGTCGCCTTCACCAGCTCAGGAGGAGAAATCTTTCTGGATCTTCCAGAATCTCACCCATTCATTACAACTGTATTTCTTCGGATTTCGCGCTTCCCGCGAAAACAGTATTTTTTAAAATTTATTCCACCCACGGTTGTTCCACCTCCAGGCACGCCCACTCCGCTGTGGTTGGTCACTTGGTTACTTCAAGATGTCGCTTAATAGTAAGCAGCTTTGGCATTTTAGGGTTAGGTTTTCTACAGTATCGAACAACAGCCTTTGTTTTGTGACTTACACAAAATAAACACAGTTAGGACACTGATTAATTGTTACTTACTGCTTGCTCAGCAAGAGTTTGTCGGCTAGTCCAGTTGCATACTGGCCCATGTTCACGAAACGGTCCATTGGGAAATGCCGTTGACAGGGAATCAGGAACTCCAACCACTTGGAGTTACATTAACTTTATTTAAATAAGTTGCATAGGTTGCACGGTGGACACATGGTTAGCACGCAAGCCTCACAGCTAGGAGACCCGAGTTCAATTCCACCCTTGGCCATCTCTGTGTGGAGTTTGCATCTTTTCCCCGTGCATTTGTGGGTTTTCTCCGTGTACTCCGGTTTCCTCCCACATTCCAAAAACATGCTAGCTTAATTGGTGACTCTAAATTATCCATAGGTATGAATGTGAGTGTGAATGGTTGTTTGTCTATATGTGTCCTGTGATTGGCTGGCAACCAGTCCAGAGTGTACCCTGCCTCTTGCCTGAAGACAGCTGGGATAGGCTCCAGCACCTCCGCGAAATGAATGAATAAATAAGATGCTAAAAATGAATACAGTCTAATAGGCCACAGTGTCATATTACATCATGGTCCTTGCAAATTGATGGTGGTGAAGTAGCTGTGGTACTTTAAGGGTATTCTTCAATTAGACCCAAGTTCCCACCTGTGTAAACTGTATAATATTATGACATGGAGCACATATATGCATCGCATTCACACCGTCATTGACATCCGAATCGTGCTTGTGAAGAGCTGTGGCAATTGGCCCCCTGCTGTAAGTATAGCACACAAAAATGAAAGCAGGGAAATCACACTTGGAGGCTCTAATGTGCTCAGGGAGACAAAGACAAACACAAACATCCGAGTCTGAGGTGCAGCGAGGCAGTTTGATGCGCTTCAGGGAGGAAATTGTTGTTCGTCGCTTCCTTGTGGCTCAGCACAGTACACGGTACGTATGCCATGAGGCTCTTTAGGCAATCACTGTCACCCAGGTAGCAGTGTTATTGTGAACCATAATGTTATTCCGTGGCATGTCAGGGGATTAACCCTGACAATATAAGGAGCGTGCTGGCTATGTTGTCAAAATTCTAGTGCATAGGGGGCAAAAGTGTGCACTTGTATGACATAAAAATCACATTTTGGTGCAGAAAATGTCCAAAAAAAAACATGTCCTCCATGCCAAGTAACGGCCATTAATGGAAAAACTCTAAAAAAGCTAAGAATGCAATAGAACGGCTCTGCAAAAATATCCTGTAATGAGATTTTTAAAAAAAAGGCCTTGTTACCAGGATTGTTACCGGACTCTCTGATCACCCCCACATTCTATTTCGATATGGATTTTTGCAGTGTGGGCAATGACCCAAACATCACTGTAAATTGATGAGGTACACTCCACGGTGGGTTCAGTCCACACGCTGGGTTACAGCCCTAATTGGCAAGGTCTCTTGGGGGGCAGCGAGCCAACAGCGTTTTATTTGTGATTCGGCAGTCCCTTCACTCCCCCCCCCCCTCCCCAGCCAATGCCTTACTAAGATCCCAAATGAATTCAGACAGAGATCTGCTCTTAGAAAAGTCCTGTTATCCCCCGGCGACGAGGAGGAAGACTTAATTGGAAGTCTATCTGTGAGCTCCGTCCACCATGTTCTGCACTGATTCACACCCAGTAAAGTCCAAATTTTCTGCACAGAAGTGACTGTTCCAAAGTCCTAATACAGCATAAGGGTGTTCGATGTCATCTCCGCTGCAGCTGTGCACCACCGCAGAGTAGTACATCTTCACACGGTGCATTTGTGCAATAGCGCTTGTTTGCAAGTCGTGGAAACATTCAGATTCACCGAGCCGGTGAATTAAATCAGAGCAAACCATGACCAGTGATTTTTGACTGTTGAACGTTTTAACCCTATAGAAGGCGCTCATAGAAATGAATGCAAATTTGACAAAGTTTTGACTCCTCAACTGTGAATATTTAGCACTTTATGCTGATGCATGACCTCAATTCCGACTTGAACGTGATGTTGCATGTGGTTATAAATATTGCACATATTGCACAAGTCCCACCTCACATTATGCATATTTTTTTCTCCCAAACTTACACACAGTAGACCTGCCTACTCCCCCCTACTTACATTTTATCATTGCAGAATCTTCCTTCCGCTCTCGCAGGTGCCATTAGGGAGCCTCCTGCTTCCACTCAGTGTCAGCTTGTCCGGTAGGGAAAGCTGAACATGTGTTGTGGGAGTGGGAAAGGTGCCATACCTGTCTCACATGATTACTCTCTGCTTACATCATGGGAAATGTCTCACCGCTTGGTGTAGCTAATTGCTGCCACTCACTGAATGGCATGAGAAGTGTTTGGGACTGGCAAAGAAACATTTTAGATTTTTTGCTTGAGGCTGTCAGCGGCTCTGTTGCTTTGCCTTCCAGGTGTTTTTTACACTGAGAATGTTACCCCGCTGTGGCTGCTGGTCTTGCTGCTTGGAGTTAACTGCACAGAGATGGAACCTCACAGATTTGAGCTTTTTGTGGTTGGATGGGTCAGTAATTGAAGAAAGTTGGACTCTGTCAGGAGGTAATGGCAGAGAAGGGGACAGATCTAACAGACCGATGCTATTTGGGACATTTTCTTCCTCCGTGGGTAATGTTGGTTGAAAAGTTTAAAGTAGTTTGAATGACAAAACATGCACAGATTGTCTATTTCAGGGTAGATGTTACTGTGCTTTTGCTTTTCTCTGTGTCATCATGGAGGTTGTTGGTATTCACAGCTCTATCAGGGAAGGCACTGGCTTTGGAATGGGACCGGAAAAGAAAAAGAAGGTGATGTTTGGAGTGTCACATTCATTACAGGCCAGTCAGAGCAGCAAGTAGAACGTCAACACTCGGCACCAGTGAGCCGTTTTGTTTTTTGCGCTGTTAAAAGTTGTAAATCAAGTACTCCCCACACAATCTCATTGATTGCTATTGAAAGGTCACTTTGCAGGGTGTGGTGAGTTTGAGGCTCGGGATGTGATCATCCGTCAAACAGCGGCTCAAGCCCTGGTCCTAACCCGGTGTACTTGCAAGTGTGGGCGAAATTTGGGGATGAGTACCACCTAAGTAAGGATTTGGGAGCATGCAGAAACTATGAAGCACTTTCGTTCGTTATGTACGGGCCTGTGTTGAACTCCAGATGATGTGTCACGCATGACTATTGTGACGAGTGAGCGATCGCGGCACGCTTGAAACGGCCTTTGTTCACACTAATATTGTATCTCCTCCTTGGGCACAGAAGAAGGCAGCGGATGTGGCTGGACGGACCCGGCAGAGGAGGATAAACCAGGTTTTCAGTTTATAATGTGAGAAGATGTGAAATAAGATATGCCTTTATTCGTCCCTCAGTGGGGAAATTTGTATAATGTCAATTCCCTGACCGGGAATCGAACTCAGGCTGCAGCGGTGAAAGCGCCAAATCCTAGCCACTAGACCACCAAATAAATGCATTCACTTTAAGCAAGTCACAAATCCAAGTAAACATACAGCTGGAATAGGTGCAGATTCAGAAGATCTGGAAAGTTTTCTGTGCGGGTTATTGTGTATAATTGCTCTATAGGAGTCCACAACTCAATACATAATTGGTCCCCTTTAAAAGCTTTAAAAGTCCAACGATTCGGACAGAACCAGTCGTCTTTCTCTCTTCTGGCTCACTGCAAAAAGCAACATGGCCTCCAGTGTAATATTAAACTATGAGGATTATTCTCTCTAATCTTTTCATATGCATTTATTCATTTAGATCTTCATACTGTTCAACATATTACCCACATTTACTGTTCAATAAGAATAAATGTGTCCATCTATCTATCTAATAAGACAAGCCAGTGCAATTAATGTGTGGAAGCAGAGCAAGAGTTGGGCGCGAAGATGAAAGCTGGTCCACTTTCAGGGTGCTGAGGAGGAAAATAAGGTGGGAGAAGGACAAAAGGTGTCAGAGACACTTTGTATATCAGGCATGCTCATCAACATTTAATATGGACCCTTGAGATAGAACACTGGTGCCACAGTGTACATGTATATGTGTGTGTGTGGTGATAGGGGTCATAATTAATTATACAATAAATAATTGATAATTGACTCATTTGGTTCATGAGAATAGTGAGCGCACAAAGTTAAAATGCTGGGCCATGTCTCGACAAGGTCTACGACGTACCATGTAGACCAGGGGTCTCAAACTCGCAGCCCGCGAGCCAAATGCGGCCCGTGAGACGCTAGTTTGAGGCCCCCACCTTGATACCAAAGTTTAATGTTGAAATGACAGCTTAAAGCTGTGTGCACACCGGACACAATTAACATGATTTTGCCCCGCCCTTCCCTGTTACCCCGCCCTGTTTTGCTTTGGATTAGCAATGAAGCTAAAGGCTTATGACGCTGGGTACAAATAAATGCAGGAAATGATTTGGAATAAAACGGAAAATCCACGTCAAGATAAAGCATCTCATCAAACATGTTGTTAAAGTTACGACGCTGCTCCCAGATGGAACTGAGTACGATGCTAACTTGCTAATTGGGTCAAATTATTAAGTTTCATTAATGTTCATGTTAAAGGTTAAATAACTGTTAATACTGTACATTTGAATCTGAAAAAAATAATTTCTCTACCAACTGTATGTGGTTTCTTACGGTTTTCTTATTTGCTGTTTTATTATTATTTTACTTATTTATTACTGATTGATTGATTTATTGTCTTTATTCTTAATTTGTTTATTATTTTTTTTATCTTATTTTGTGTATAGAAAAATAAAAATTAAGATATTTGAGAACAGTGGAATGTTTTATCAGATATTTTGGTGTGGAAAACCGGAACCAAAGTACTGAAAAAGTGTATAGATTATTGATTTTTTTAATAAATGCGTTTTGGGTTTTTTTGAAAACCTGATGCGGCCCGGCTTCACCCAGAACCTAGCTCCGGTGGCCCCCAGGTAAATTGAGTTTGAGACCCCTGATGTAGACTCTACGGGGTTGTTACGCTAGGCAGTTAAGCTAAGCAGTTAAATATAATTAAAGAAACAAACAGCCTACATTTCAGTTTTCTATTATAGTTGATACTGCACATATTTTATTAGTGTTATACATTAGAACATTGACAATGTTACATCAGTAACTGTTTAAGTGAGCCAGTAAAAAACAAGGTACCGGTCGCAAATGGACCCCGAGACAGACTTTGAACACCCCTGCTCAAGAATACACTAAAAGTATCTAAAAGATCTTTTACAGTTGATTTTACAGTTGGTTAGTTGGGTTAAGCGAATATGTGTAAATATGCTTCATTTGTCTTCTTACTCTTATATAGTACATACAATAAATATTATGTATCGTCTCAGCTGGCATATACCACATGGCAAAGCCTCATGGGATATGGGTTCACTTGCCAATAATCATGCTACAAAGCTACACAATGTGCAGCTGCACTCGCTGATAGAGCGCTGACTAGCAATATTATCAGATGGATGACTATTCTCTGTGACGTTAAGTGCTGAAATACGTTTTCTCTGGAAGTCTGCTCCAAATTCCCGCAAGACGTGCATTGTTGTGCATTTACTCATCAACAAAGGGTCACAAGAGGCTGGCAGCTGAAGCGCGCCTCCACAAAAGTCTGCTGTGGAAGCCTGCCAGATTATGCCATGAAAACACGGCATGGACACACTTATTTGTTAACCCTCCCCCACCTGTAAACCGTAAACCCCCACATGTAAACCGGGGATGTCCAAATTTTACATAATTTTTTTTTTCTACATTTACTTACTACTAAGGTACTTATAAAATTGCACTTCTGGTTGGATGCTAACTGCATTTTGTTGCCCTGTACCAGTGACATGAGCAATAACAATAAAGTTGAATCTAATCTAATCTAATCTAATCTAATCTAATCTAATCTAATCTAAAAGAACATAAAAGTGGAAAAAAGAAACAAAAAAGCATAAAGAAACAAGAAAAACTGAAAAAAAATGAGAAAAGCAATGTTGATTTTGCCCAAACCTGACACCAACAAATGTGCAAAAGACACTTACGTCAGTAATGTAATATCGCATATCTTAGGCATATCTTAATGTCAGTCATGTCATGTGACTGTGTGTCTTTGCACATGTGTGTACATGATGTAGAAACCGACCATTTTCGCAGGAAGCACAAAATCCAAAGAAATACAGCTGAATAGGTGCAAATTCTGGAAGAACTCGAAAGTTATCTGCGCTGGTTATTGTGTGTAGCTGCTCTATAGGAGTCCACGACTCAATATAAAAGGCAGAAAAATGAACATAATAGGGTCCCCTTCAAGTAACACTAGGTGCATTGCGTTTATTCTGCTTAATCTGGTGCAAAAGAGTCACATTTGTTTACTGTGTAGGAAGAGGGTGTATTTTGGATTCAAAGCAGGCTGTCAGTACGCCACAAGGAGATGTGCAGCAACTTGACAGAAAGCTTGACATGCGGCCGAATATTGATCTCATCCATCATATATACCTGCCTCAAATGAAGCTTGTGAATAAAGTCAATACGATTACATGCATTAACCTTGACAGCTGACGGCAACAAAAGGAATGTAAATTTTTCTGCTCTTGTTAGCTTTTTAAATTGTATTCTATTGTCATTCCGCACGGGCTGTTTATTGCACAGATGTGACAAATATATACAATATTATATGCAGGTGCGTTCTTATGCTTGGGTGCATAAGAGGTTAAAGGGGACATGTTATGCTCATTTTCTGGCCCTTTATTGAGTTGTGTACTCCTATAGAGCAGCTATACGATAACCTGCACAGATCTTCCAGAATCTGTACCTATTCTGCTGTATTTCCTTGGATTTTCAAAATGATCTGTTTTAATTTATTCTACCTCTGGGCATGCCCACTCTGCTGTGATTGATCACACTTCCAAGTGCTCCCGAGGACTTTCGGACTACTGCCGGAACACTGACATTTTTTTTACTTACAGTTTGTTCCCCCTCTAACTCATCAAAACAATGCCATATTTTTCTCTTGCAATATTATATGCAGGAGCGTTCTTATGCTTGGGTGGATAAGAGGTTAAAGGGGACATGTTATGCTCATTTTCCAGCCCTTTATTGAGTTGTGTACTCCTATAGAGCAGCTATACGATACCCTGCACAGATCTTCCAGAATCTGTACCTATTCTAGTTGTATTTCCTTGGGTTTTCAAAATGATCTGTTTTAATTTATTCCACCCACGGCCCACCTCTGGGCATGCCCACTCTGCTGTGATTGGTCACACTTCCAAGTGCTCCCAAGGACTTTCGGACTACTGCCAGAACACTGACATTTTTTTTTACTTACAGCTTGCTCGCCCTCTAACTCATCAAAACAATGCCATATTTTTCTCTTGCAATATTATATGCAGGAGCGTTCTTATGCTTGGGTGGATAAGAGGTTAAAGGGGACATGTTATGCTCATTTTCCGGCCCTTTATTGAGTTGTGTACTCCTATAGAGCAGCTACACGATACCCTGCACAGATCTTCCAGAATCTGTACCTATTCTAGTTATATTTCCTTGGATTTTCAAAATGATCTGTTTTAATTTATTCCACCCACGGCCCACCTCTGCTGTGATTGGTCACACTACCAAGTGCTCCCGAGGACTTTCGGACTACTGCCGGAACACTGACATTTTTTTTTTACTTACAGCTTGCTCCCCCTCTAACTCATCAAAACAATGCCATATTTTTCTCTTGCTGGCCGGGGCAACTTCAGCCACTTTGGTCCTCAATTGTTTTACAAATTGTCATGCCAGTCTCCTGCTGCCCTTCCACCTGCCTCCTATTTATTCCCTCTGGTACCTCCTTTTAGTTGCAAGTTTGTTGTACTACCATGTCACGTCCTTGCCTTGCCTGGTTTTTGATCCTTGTTTGTTTTTCGACCCCCCGTTCTGCCTGCCGTTTTTAGATACGTTTGCCTTATTGGACTGACTTCTTGTGTACTGACCTCTGCTCGGTATTGAACCTTACCTCGTGAGGTGCGTGCCAACTCTGCCTTTGAGTCCTCCTCTTTACGTCGAGTCTCGATATAAATTTAGAATTTCTTTATATGTTGATATATTTTCAATTTTGTGAACTGATTTTTTTACATGAAATTATGTTAAAAATTTGATTGAGTACAAATCCATTACCATTTTTTTTCTTTAAATACAGTTTAAAGTACAGAAAATTCAGTTGATGAAAAATCTGTGTAAATAGTGTAAATTAAAAACATATATTGTTTTGAATCGGATATCCTTGTATTAAAGTTCATTATCCAAATGATAGCTTTTTACTGCTGCCAAGAAACCGTGATGAAATTCAATCTAATATTTAACACCCCTGTCTCCCACTGATGTACAATAATACAACAAACATCACAGTATTCAATTAAATTTGACCCAATTAAAGTCCAGATCAAAGACTTGAAGTTAAAATATGTATCATATATGGCTACCAGAAAAGTGCACATTGTGGTCCAAAGATAATGAACACTTGACCCATTTTCATGCTTTCATAGCTTCAAGTAAACACTCAATATTTAAATTATAGAACATGCATAATTAGCATACGGCTCAAAGAAAGTCAAACAAAGCCAACTTGTAACTGAATGAATTCCATCCAGACTACTTTTTGTATTCTGTGATTGAATTCGGGTGGTTCACTTCCTGTGAACTTTGTTTTTATGCATTGAATTTGAAGGTGCATCCAGGGCGTTGAGGGGTGGTGGCAGGATGGGGGTCTCTGCTTTATATCGTGGATATGGTCCTGCTGGCTTCATCCAGTGGATGGGTTGGAAGGAAGGAAGTGTGAAGGAACTGGGATGTGAAGCAGATGGGATGACAATCAACGTTTCCATAGTTCATAGTTCTGTCCCGGAAAGGGTCAGTGGCAAGTCAAACATCTCAATGTTGAGATGGGGCGGCAAGGCGCTCTAGTGGTTAGCGCACAGACCTCACAGCTAGGAGACCAGGGTTCAATTCCACCCTCGGCCATCTCTGTGTGGAGTTTGCATGTTCTCCCTGTGCATGCGTGGGTTTTCTCCGGGTACTCCGGTTTCCTCCCACATTCCAAAAACATGCTAGGTTAATTGGCGACTCCAAATTGTCCATAGGTATGAATGTGAGTGTGAATGGTTGTTTGTCTATATGTGCCCTGGGATTGGCTGGCGACCAGGGTACAGGGTGTACCCCGCCTCTCGCCCGAAGACAGCTGGGATAGGCTCCAGCACCCCCGCGACCCTCGTGAGGAAAAGCGGAAGAAAACGAATGAATGAATGAATGTTGAGATGGACAGGATCCACTTTTTAGTTCAAGACGTCGTCAACACCTTAATGGAGCAACCATGATTTTCTGTCAATCAAGATTTTTGTTGAATGACACCGCCTTTGAAGCAATTCTTTACATTTCACCGCAAGATTGATATTCACAAGCACGATCGAAACTGAGCAAAAAAAAGAAGGAAACATTTGTCAATGTCACAGCTGCTCTGAGGAGCACAACAGGGGCTAAAAATCGAATCAAGACGAGCGTTCCACCGACGACACTAATTGATCCTATTTCAACAAGCTTTTGATGTTGACACAGGTCCTACTCTGTATTCCCATTGAGAGTCAGGTGCACGAGTGCAGGAATGGATTCTCTGCTCTGCTTCAATGGCGTCACTGGTAAATCTGATATTGTACGTTTAATAAACCCTGGCTTGTTTTTCCGATGGTTCTTTTATATTGTGTAAACAAGTGAGTGCTGTGATCCAATCTTGCTTTTTCCACTTGAGACAGTTGGCTAAGGTAAAAACTTATCTTCCTGTTGACGTCTTTGAATTTTTTGTATTGTGGTTTGGACCAGTCAACCATACATCTTCTCCAGCTGCTTACCTGGTAACCGGTACCAAGAGACATGAACATATAACCCCAATCCTGGCCTCTTTGCACTGAATAGGCTGGCTCCCTCATACTTATCTGACTTATTGACTATTTATCTTCCTACCAGAACTATGAGGTCTGGCTCACAACTTCTTTAAACCATGCCTAGGTCTAATCGTAAATCTGGGGGTCTTCGGGACTTCTCTGTCAGGCCACATCTGCACAATCAGTGGAGCATTTTAAATCCTTATTGAATGTTTCTATGATGTTATATTATTTGGAGACATGCTGACAAACGAATGCAATGATCCAACTCAGTGGTTCCTTATTCCTTAAATTCCACAGACAGTGATTTTGAATGCAGTGAATGGAAAAAATTTACTGTATTTACAGTATATTTACGTAATATACTGTATTTTTCACGAGTCAAGGCATCTCCAGTTAATAAAAGACAGGATTATAACTCACTATAACGATGTTTCCATTTCTTTCATCCATTTATTTACTACACTGTAAACCTGAATGTTCGAAGTACTTCATTAAATGAAGTTATGCATACTCCAAGTTCTTAAAAAAGTTCCAATAACTTAATTATGTCAAGCTTTTTTTAACATGTTGTTCCATTTTGAGTACTATTAACTAATATGTTTTGATTAAATTGAACTATGGCTATATTTAGTAAGATTAACTTAAAAACATAGTATACATACAATTTAAGACACTTTAAATCCGAATGCTCAAAATAATTAATTGGTATAAGTATAGTTAACTTAAAATTTTCTTAAAAGTTCTACTTATAAATGTTGATTGCCAGTTGCATTATCTGTCTTTTCAGTTTATTTAACCTGTCATTTTTTATTAATATGAATATGAAGAATTCAAAGTTACTTATAAAAAAAAGTACCTATTAAACATGAATAAATCAAACCAAGAATCAATTCAGAATAAATCCATTGCATCAGATAGATTTGTACAGTGTAGGTTACACATGCACACCGTCTTCCTATGGAAACAGTTGAAATGAGAACGAAAATGAAAGAATGGAGAATGCATGGCAGCGAGAATGCGAAAAAGAATGCTTTTTCTGTCTTAACCCCCAAATTAAAAAAGTATATCTAATATCAACTCCAAATATTAAAGCTCTGATATACTCAAATGTTTGAGTTTATGAACTCAAAAAAAAATGTGGCAACTGATTGCCTCACTTTTTTTGAGTTCTGCTAACTTATTCGGGTTTACAGTGTATAACGTGTATAAATTACATAATAAATGTATGTCCCCCATTAGGGTCACGGGTGATCAGCAGCCTATGCTGGCTGACTTGAGGCCAGAAGTCTGCTATCAAGAAGCGAAATCCACTCTGTACTTGTCAGAAACCAATTGCAGGCCACATATAAACAAAGAACCATTCACATTCATATTGATACCTATGGACTATTTAAAGCAGTTTATTTAATAGGATCCCAGTGTTGCTGCTGTGTTAACGATCTCATAGCAAGCTAGGATTGTAAATATGGTAGAGGTTATAAATACTATAAAGTAGTGTCAGCAGAGGTGTGCCCTGTTTGTGCCTGTAGGTGTGACAGAAAAGTCATTAAAGACAATTGATGACATCCAGTACAGTAATAACGGTGGATTAGGTGAGGCAAAGTCGGGATGTGTGATTTAACTGTTATTTAACCACACAGAAGCAGCCTGAACACTAGATCAGTGATTTTCAACCTTTTTTGAGCCACGGCAAGTTTTTTTTACATTGGAAAAATCTTGTGGCACACGGACCAATATTACATTGCTCTGCCAGTCTTTACACCACAGACACTCCACAGTAGCCACGTTTTTACATGACCAGTTTTTCTCTTTCCGAATGACCTTTCGGGAAACAATGGTATCCATAGAAAGGAATATTCCAATCTAGTCAATAGGGCATGCCCAGTAAAACGTAAACATCAACATCACGTGATACCGGCTTCCCCAAGTTTTTCTTTCACTTGTTGGAATAACTCCGTATTGCCAGTTTTTCGTCTGTCCAGTCTTGAAATTTAGTTTGAATCAAAAACAAACTTTGCTTAGTCCAGTGCCGATTGCTGGCCTCCATTTTTAAAACTGAAGAACGTCTGGATCTGCGTGTTACGTCATATCTGAGCACGCGCTGAAAGAAAGCACCCGGGATAAATTTAAACAGGAAAAGATCAAATCCAATCTTGCTAATATTTTATAATTAAACTCAGGACATGCTTTATATAGATATATATTTTCTTTTTTTAATAAAACTGCACTTGTGAATTATAATATATGAAGTATAAAAGGGTTTAGATTCTGTTTCACAGATGGCGCTAATGCATACGAAAGCTGCTTGCCAACCGCCAATAAACAACAGAAGAAGAAAAACACCACGAAGAAGAACGCACCCTGACAACTTTTTCCGTTTGAGCGGACACAAGATACCGCAATCGGATTGGTTGAAGGAATATTCCATCCCGGTTCAATTCTTTCCGTTTGAGCAAATAAACCAAATGAAATTGGAATATTTGGGTCCATGTATACTATTGACATAATATTTGCAAATGATGATTCATAAATGTTAATTATAAAAAGTGATATTGGATAATTCCTCACGGCACACCTGACGGTTTCTCAAGGTACACTATTGTTGAAAATCACTGCACTAGATCATGTTTGGCAATGTAAAGAACACTTTATGGGACCTCTGTGTAATCTGCATGACTGAAGTTTGAAGCCGACTGCAATGTATTTAATCAGTCCAAAGCCCAAGATAAATGATAAATATTAGCAGATGATTTCTCACCTTCGGAGATTTAAAATGTCATCTTGGTAACAAAAACCTGATAAGCTGATGGCCGGTGCAATTTGCAGTTGTCAGCCAGCTCTAGCCAGCAGTCATTGGATGTGCACAAGGGACCCTCTAGCAACACTGATTAGTCTCTTTTATGCCAATGAGAATAAAACACCTTTTAAACTACCTGTGCTGCATTTGAGATGTTCCCTGTAAATGATATTGACACAGAAAATGGGAGCAAAGTCGTTCAGGAGATTGGAGGTATCAAAGCAGTAACAGAGGTGGGACAATGCGATGTAATGGAATGTCATCAAATCAAGCGTGAACGTTAGAAAATGTAATATAACATCTGTGATCAATATTGTAATGTGTCTTATATAAGATCCAGATTGCATCTTGTTCATTTGTGATGTGACAAATCATTAAGTACGGTCTATGGTATGTTTTCATATGCAAACATCATCATGTTCTTTCATGATATCTCACAGAAATAAAAATGTATGGCTTACTTGTCTTTGTGAGCCTCCAGTCAGGGCCCAAAATTGATGTCAGGAGGTCAGCTTTTGTCACTGGGAAACTGTCTCTGCTGAGTTTTCCATGATGAAAAAGAAATCAATGGATACCAGGGAAGGAGAAGTGGTTGTCAGCTGACACAGAGCTCTACCCAAAAGGAACAACTTTATTCTGCTTGTTTTGACGGGGAAGATACTGTAGTATTTCATTGGAGTCTACATTATGTAATGCTAGGAGTCCACTGGGCCGGCGCCAGTTGGTGCCAAAGATTATGTGATTGACGCATAGTGACTCGCTGTGGCGCCGAATTAATGTTACATTAAACATTAATTTAATTAATGTTAAATTAACAATTAATGTTACACTAAACACTAACGTGTTTAACTAAACGCGCCAATCACATAATCTTTGGCGCGAACTGGCACCAACTGGCGCCGGCCCAGTGGACTCCTAGCATCATTGGCTCGCGCCATTACATTCCAGTGGATTCCAATAGGCGGATTGTTTGTGACATTTGGTTCCAGTTGGTGGACACTTTGTGCCACTTGCATCAAGCAATCGGAAGATTGTAAACATTTTGAAATTTTCTTGCCGCCAAACTCAATTTCTGCCGCCGTTACAGGCCACCACAAGCCAGTTTGGAGACAGTTTGAGCCACTGCATGCCACTAGGCACCTTATTGGCGACACTTGGCGCCACAGCAAATTGCATTGGCGCGAACTGGCACCAACTGGCACTGGCCCAGTGGAATCATAGCATCATTGCCGCAACTTGGCTCGCGCCATTACATTCCAGTGGATTCCAATAGGCGGATTGTTTGTGACATTTGGTTCCAGTTGGTGGACACTTTGTGCCACTTGCATCAAGCAATCGGAAGATTGTAAACATTTTGAAATTTTCTTGCCGCCAAACTCAATTTCTGCCGCCGTTACAGGCCACCACAAGCCAGTTTGGAGACAGTTTGAGCCACTGCATGCCACTAGGCACCTTATTGGCGACACTTGGCGCCACAGCAAATTGCATTGGCGCGAACTGGCACCAACTGGCCCCAGCCCAGTGGACTCTTAGCATTAATCTCAAACACTGTAGTTTATTAGCCGGATCGTGTCAGAGTAAAGCACATTATTGTTACAGTGTTCTCCTTCATGTTTCAACATAATAAGGAAATGATGAAATCATCTATGTTGTTTTTATATGGAGAACTTGAGTGATGCTGACCTCATATCATGGAACTTGGAATTGTGTGTCAACTGGTGTGTTTGCTGTGGTAATGTGTTTCGGTTCATGCTCGTATGCTGAGATCAAAGTTTTTAACTGGCATGAAACCAAAGGCATGCTGGGATACACTAGGATGATTGGAAACCCACCACATTAACATATTGATTAATTTATAATGGGAGGATAAATTGAGTCATTTTCAGCCAGCTGTATGAAAATCTCGATATGGATTGGTTTGTGTGTGTGTGTGTGTGCCGTTATAACAGGTCATAGTCAGGGACATACATTCAGGTGAGGCAGGTGAAGCAAAGCTTCCATTTTTTTGTATAATTCACATAGTTTTTAGCATTATTTTAAATAAAAAGGGCTGAATTTCCTTATCAAATCCTGAGATGGGCGGCACGGCGGTCGAGTGGTTAGCGCGCAGACCACACAGCTAGGAGACCAGGGTTCAATTCCACCCTCGGCCATCTCTGTGTGGAGTTTGCATGTTCTCCCTGTGCATGCGTGGGTTTTCTCCGGGTACTCCGGTTTCCTCCCACATTCCAAAAACATGCTAGGTTAATTAGCGACTCCAAATTGTCCATAGGTATGAATGTGAGTGTGAATGGTTGTTTGTCTATATGTGCCCTGTGATTGGCTGGCGACCAGTCCAGGGAACCTCTTTGAGGCTGACTGAAAGCTCTCTTTCTTTTTGTGCACTGTAAACCCGAATGTTAAAAGTACTTAATTAAATGAAGTTATGCATACTCAAAGTTCTTAAAAAAGTTCCAATAACTTAATTATGTCAAGTTTTTTTTAACATGTTGTTCCATTTTGAGTACTTTTATGTCTTGATTAAATTGACTTATGGCTATATTAAGTATGATTAACTTAAAAACATAGTTTACATACAACTTAAGACACTGTAAATCCGAATGCTCAAAATAATTAATTGGTATAAGTATAGTTAACTTAAAATTTTCTTAAAAATTCTACTTATAAATGTTGATTGCCAGTTGCATTATCTGTCTCTTCAATTTATTTAACCATTTTTGTACTGTGTAGGTTACACGTACACACCTTCTTCCTATGGAAAGAGTTGAAATGAGAACAAACTGCTTCAACATTCTGGGGCGTCTGAAGCTTTGCTAGAACCTCTTTGAGGCTGACTGAAAGCTCTCTTTTCGTGCACACAACAATAATATCTACTGTATGCTGTTGTAGCGAGTGACTGTCTGTTTAATGACTGTCTGTTTAATGACTGTCTGTTTAATGACAGCAGGAAACAGTGAAAAGCTTTCGTCGTATCATCTCTTCATTTCTTGTCATTGGCTGATCTTTCACAAGCAAATTAAGCAGCTAATGAGCATGTAAAATCATTCAAATGAATGTGATCAATCTTCACTTGCCATCGCCTACCCACCACTGTATATGCAATATTCTGCATAGCGGATAAAACAAAACTTTTTTGCATATGTGGTTGTGGTTTCCAAACGCCTGGAAATGCATAGTTCAGTACAATTATAATGAGAATATATGACAGGGAGTGTCTATTAATAATGTTATTTTATAGTGATCTCTTTTGTATGAGTAACCCAATAAAGTGAATGGTGTTTCATACTATATTTAGCACATGAACATACAGTATATTTTTGGTCCTATCTTCACAAGAGATATGTCATTAGCATAGTCAGGCAAGAAGACACGATAAAAGAATTCAAATTCAGTATCCGGTTCAGACTGTGGAGAAATTTGTGCAGTTCTGAAACTTCTCTTGGCACACATGACAAAATATCATTTTTCATTTAATGAGCTGCTGTAAGAGGACACACTTGGATGCCTTCTAGAAAAAGTGTGACTGTGTCGTTTTGATAGTAAACTCCACCAGAACAAGAATAATACTCTTGAGCTCTTTTTTTTTTCTGTGTGTGTCATTTCTTGCACACTTTCAGGGATACTAGTACAGAGATGTCATCTTCGGCAAGAGGAGTGAATTGATGAGATTTTCAGTTGGAGACCAACCATGTCTGCTGCATTTCAATAGAGGGAGCACTTGGTCAATCAAGCTTCAAAGTGAACCGCTACTCTCTTTCTCTCTTTTCTCTTTTTCACCTTCTGTTGATTTTAAGTTAAGTAATGCATTTTATTTTAGTCAACAGCGACTGTGACTGACAGTACAGTACGTCATGTTGTGATGTTGGGATTTAAATTTACCATAAGAATATTTCTTTTCTTACTCACCTGTCTCACTTCATCAATCTTTAACGTGCAGTATGATTTCCAAGCCAGGTCATTATAATTATAATAATAGCTCCAAGGGCTGTTCATCCAGAGACACCCCTCCCTACACACAGAACACGCACTGTGCATTGGGCCCCACGATCCATGGGGGGCGGGGGGGCGCGAATCTTGGCAAATGTGGAAAGGATGCGCATCGCTGCTGTGAGGCATGGAACACCAAGTCAGTCTCAGGCAGGAGAGAAAAACTCAGCATGCGGCAAAATAAGAGAATAAAATTCAGAATTCACCTGTTTACCTTGCTGGTGTAATAGTACAGCTGCTGCCTTTTAAGACATCGAGGCAGTACATAATGTAAATGTTATTAAATAAAGTTTCACCTCATTTTGTGTTATTCACATTTTGTAGTAACTTTTTAAATATTACAAAAGTGATTCATAAATGCAGATTATTACAACACGCGGTGTGGAGCAGTTGGAAATGTATTACATTGTTACATAATGCACCATTATCACTAGTTGACGGTGGTAACTAATTCACCTGCTTACCTTGCTGGTGTAATAGTACAGCTGCTGCCTTTTAAGACATTGAGGCCATACATTATGTAAATGTTATGTAATAAAGTTTCACCTCATTTTGTGTTATTCACATTTTGTAATAACTTTTTAAATATTGCAAAAGTGATTCATAAATGCAGATTATTACAACACGCGGTGTTGAGCAGTTGTATTACATTGTTACATAATGCACCGTTATCATTAGTTGACGATGGTAACTAATTAGTTTATTTACACCTCTCTGTTACTATGGCAGCAGCAACTTTATTCTGACCTTAACACATCAACAGCAATCCAATTCTAACATCATATACAGTATGTATCTCTACCTCACAAAGCCAAATATAGTCCGTTTGACATTGGAACAGCACTTCCTCATTGTCACTTGAAGATAGTGTTAGGTGTTAGGGTCCTCTTGGGGGTACTACTGGATGGTTGGATGACCTGCAGCACGTGCGGTGGCTAGGACATCAGATGTGATTTAAGACACAGCTGCCAACTAAACAGTCTCTCCTATTCCTTCTCCACACAGGGAGCATGCTTTAGGACTCCACCCCCCCATTTTGACTTGATTTGGTAGTTTTTGTTCACTTCAGGTTTACACTTTTCAACATACATATACTTTTCCAGGCCTTCAAACCCTACACTTGTACATTGTACGGATTGTTTTATTATTTATGTAATATTTGTCTGTGAAATGAATTCACAGACACTCCGAAAATCGTGTATGTGTGGTCTAAATAAACAGCAATACAAATAATATAAATAATTGAATATTGTTGTTAGTACTTTGTAACTCTTAACGCGGACGTACAATTTGCTGCATTTAAGTGCTCGGAAATCCCAGACAACACACTTAAAACTTATGAATTCATTTAAATGATGTCTCGCCGAAATGACGTGTGTTTGATTGCTCATAATAACACAGTTAAAGTGTGATTCAAATGTTTTGCTACTTTTAAGGTAGCATTATTGGGTAAATACATTTTCAGACGTTTTTAGTTAGACATGGTTGCAAATTGTGATTAATCACAATT
The DNA here is from genome assembly GCF_037039965.1 of Doryrhamphus excisus. NCBI lineage: Eukaryota > Metazoa > Chordata > Actinopteri > Syngnathiformes > Syngnathidae > Doryrhamphus > Doryrhamphus excisus. The sequence goes on along the minus strand of NC_136371.1, from coordinate 6,737,542 downwards.
TAGTCTAAGCAAAACATGATTAATCACAATTAATTACATTGAATCATGATTAATTATTGGCTGCTGGGTTTTCTCCGGGTACTCTGGCTTCCTCCAACATTCCAAAAACATGCTAGGCTAATTGGCGACTCCAAATTGTCCATAGGTATGAATGTGAGTGTGAATGGTTGTTTGTCTATATGTGCCCTGTGATTGGCTGGTGACCAGTCCAGGGTGTACCCTGCCTCTTGTCCGAAGACAGCTGGGATAGGCTGCAGCACCCCCGCGACCTTTGTGAGGAAAAAAGGAGTAGAAAATGAATGAATGAATGATTATTCATGATTAATTTAGTTTAATTTGATCATGATCAATTGTGAAAAATTGTGTTTAATCTGATTTTGTAATCATTTTATTAATTTTTTAATCAATAATTAATCATTTTAATTACTTATCACATAATTTAATATTTAATATTTTATTACACATAATTATTTCACCATTTTGTTAATGTCAAGGGATTTAGAAACTATGATATCACCTATTCTCAACCACAGCTTTTCTTTCTTGTAATAAAGAGAATAACCCTAAATGCAAGATATCCTTGCCACATGTTTACTGTGCCATGCCCATTAAATGGAGAACCGAAATGCGCCCCTTGGCGAAAATGAAGCACAAGAAGTACTGACACATGAAAAGGGAAAAGGACATTGTAAAGATGGGTTCAATAAATGTTTGTGAGGCAGTTACCTCTTCTGTGGTTTGGGTTAGAGATCTGATAAACATTTGAGCATCAAGTTGAATCTACAGCTCCGGAGTGTATTGAATTGCAAACAATAAAGAGGGGATGATGAAACCTCTTGGCCTATGGGCGGCCTGTTGTGCAGTTTAGTAGACGGACAATTCATCCGAGCTGGTGCTTGTGTCATGATGGGTGAATTAATGTAGTGTGGATTAATAGTGATGTCTTACAGGGGAGGTGAATCTGCATATTCACACTGTGTAATGTCGGTTTGAGGATGTACATACTTCAATTATTCATCTGGGAAAATTGATTGAAAGTAGTTGGTGGAAACAGTTTTGTGGAGGGTGTAAGCTGTAACTGTAAGGAGCTCCTCCACAGGGAAGCCGATTCACAAGTCTTGAAGAGCAGAGTCGGCGATTAATAGAACCTCAGACGCACAAGATACAAAGTGGTTTCTGGACCAGTTCACAGAGACTTATGGATGAGTATCAACAGCTCTAAATGGGAGGCTATGGCTGTCATTCAGGGGTGAATTGCCTCTCCGGGTTCAGAGAAAGGTTGTGGTTTGGGTGTAGGAATTTAAGTATATAGTGGTCTTGCTCAAGAGTGAAGGAAGGGGTGGATTGTGAAATTGACAGACAGATTGGTAACAGGTCCACAGTAATGGGGTCACTTCATCCGACTGTTGTGGTGAAAAGCGAGCTAAGGCAAAAAACAAAGCTCTCAATTTACCAGTCGATCTGTATTCCCACCATCAACTGCAGTCAAAAGCTTTGTCTTGTCACCAGTTGGAAAAGGCCATGGGTCCAAGCGACTGAGATTTCTTTGCCGTGTGGAGAGATCTGGGCGAGGGGAACCAGCTGGAATTGCTAATAGCCTTTTTCCACCACAATCAGTGGGTTTTTTAAACACAGGCAGCCCTGTGTAACTTCTAACGACCACATTTTCACTATACCAACAACATTAGAAAGTGGGGTTCGGCAGTAGTCTGGAAGTTCTCAGGAGCGCTTGGTAGTATTACCAATCATTGGTGTTACCAATCACCAATCAGTGGATCTACCCAAGTTTTTTTAAACACAGGCAGCCCTGTGTAACTTCTAACAACCACATTTTCACTATACCAACAACATTAGAAAGTGGGGTTCGGCAGTAGTCTGGAAGTTCTCAGGAGTGCTTGGTAGTATTACCAATCACCAATCAGTGGATCTACCCAAGTTTTTTTAAACACAGGCAGCCCTGTGTAACTTCTAACGACCACATTTTCACTATCAATGTTTTGCCAAGATTGCCTGCAATCAGGAAATGCAGATCTACGTTACCACTCCTTGAGTTCATACATGGTAAGTCAGGGGTCGCCAATCAGTAGCTAATGAGCTACAAGTCGCACCTAACCACTTTTTCACCAATTAGCTCTCTAAAGGGTTTAGTCATTGATTATCAACTCCTATACCAACAAGATTAAAAAGTGGGGTTCGGCAGTCGTCTGGAAGTTCTCAGGAGCGCTTGGTAGTGTTACCAGTCATTGGTGTTACCAATCACCAATCAGTGAATCTACCCAAGTTTTTTAAACAAAGGGTTTATTCATTGATTATCAACTCCTAGATTAGAAGGTGGGGTTCGGCAGTAGTCCGGAAGTTCTCAGGAGCGCTTGGTAGTGTTACCAATCACAGCGGAGGGGGCGTGCCTGGAGGCGGGCCATGGGTGGAATAAATTTAATAGACCCCTTTGGCAGGAAGCAGCAAATCAAAGGAAACATAGCTGGAATAGGTGCAGATTCTGGAAGAAAGCTTTCTGTGTGGCTTATCGTGTGTTGCAAAGGGCCAAAAATAAGCATAATAAGTCAGTTTTAATACTACTACTTTTCTGTTAATCTTACCAACAAGATGGCAAGGCATTTATCATGCCCGTAAAGAAACTAACTAACAGGAATACAGTCCCTAACTAACTTAAACTAGTAGTAAATAGTTTTCATTATTACTTCTTTGTCTAACTTTACCACATGTTTTGATCTCAAGTTTGCCTGTTATGTTGAATAATATAGATACTCCTCTCAGTGTAACTTCATTTTATCCCGAGGGGAATTATTCAAATTTGGTATCTAAAGATACACACACATTTGCATAACACTGTGGTGCAATGCTTCAGTGTTACAAGATCTTACATAACCCAAAAATACACACACTGAATATAAAGTTGCATGATCTTTATACATCTTCATTGCTGTTGCCAGGACTTGTCACTGTTGGCACGAGTGCTGACCCCTGCTGTGCGGATTGTAAACGCCTCAGTGGAATTTGTAACTGTAGGGAATTGCAGTTTGTTGTGTTGATGATCCAGTTTTTTGGAAGGCTAGTAATATTAATTCCTTTCCATTTATAACAATATTTTCTTAAACCTGCCAACATTTGTGTATAGCCATGTCATCATGTCTTGATTATAGAAAAGAAAATACCAAAAATGACAAAAGCCACCATCCTCTGGTCTACAGTATTACATATTAGGCAAGGCGAGCAGAGCTGCAGTGTGATCTTTCAAATGAAATATTGCAGAATTTCCTTAACATTGAATCATATGCATGGCTAACATGTGTGGGTGCGTGTGTGATTTATTGCTCTACATCTAATCAGGGGGCTGAGAGGGGTATTTATTTTATTCTACTACTACTCTACTTTTCATATTTATATACTATATGTATTCCAAGGATAAGCAGTATAGAAAATGTACTAATATGTATGCCATACACAGATATATTTATTGTTAAATAGTAGCAAACACCATGAAAATGGATGGATGGATAGTAGCAAACAAATGACAGCCTGAAAATATTTACAACATAGGTTAGGAAGACTAATCCAGCTATGCTGCAGTGTGTAAGTCATTTTTTATGCTTTAGTGTAGTTTAGTCACTACACCGACCCTTTTGGCGATGTCTTCATCCTGTTAGACTTATGATTCTCTGCAGTATTGGGGCAGGGAACATACAGGTATGTTTCAAAATTTTGGGTGATTTCCCACCCATGAATTGCACCACATCTGGCAATCCTAACACAACCAATTAAAACAACCAATCCTAAAACAAGCAATTACCTGAAAATGTCATCCAATACTTCTCTACAAGAGAGGAGAAATATGATCTCAGGGAAGAACTACATTTGAAACACTTATATGCTAGGACTACGTTAAAAAGCCATAGCATTTCAGTATGTGGAATCAAACTATGGAATGGATTGAGTAAGGACCTCAAACAATGCACAACGATGAGCCAATTCAAGAAACAATACAAGCAGTTGATGTTTGCTAAATACAAGGATGAAGAGTCTTGAACCAGTCATGATGTGCTATATATATCACTATATTGACACTTACTATGGTACCCATTATGTCATTGTATGGTCATATCACCTCGTACTTCAGTAAGAAAAAAAAAAACCAACAACCTTAAATTGTATTATGGAAAGCAGGAAGTGAACAAATGTAACAGTTACTGATTGTAAAAGTACCAGATGGAGGGGCTGAGAAAGGTTGTGACAATTGAGCATAGCCTCCTTTAATAGACGATACAGTATGTCAGCTGCAATGACGTGTAGTGAGGTTCATGGCTGGTGTTGCGGGGGTATGCTGGAGCCTATCCCAGCTGACTTCGAGTGAGAGTCGGGGTACACCCTGGTCGTCAGCCAATCACATCACAATCACAAACAACCATTCATACTCACGTTTGTACATTTTGAAGTCACCAATTCACCAGTTAATTCATTTACTTTCTACCGCTTTTCCTCACGAGGGTCACCGGGTGTGCTGGAGCCTATCCCAGCTGTCTTCGGGCGAGAGGCGGGGTACACCTTGGACTGGTCGCCAGCCAATCACAGGGCACATATAGACAAACAACCATTCACACTCACATTCATACCTATGGACAATTTGGAGTCGCCAATTAACCTAGCATGTTTTTGGAATGTGGGAGGAAACCGGAGTACCCGGAGAAAACCCACGCATGCACGGGGAGAACATGCAAACTCCACTGTGTGGCCTACACACTCACTGCTCATGTGGCCCGTTACCATTCATTCATTAATTAATTTTCTACCTCTTTTTCCTCACGAGGGTCGCGGGGGTGCTGGAGCCTATCCCAGCTGTCTTCGGGCGAGAGGCAGGGTACACCCTGGACTCGTCACCAGCCAATCACAGGGCACATATAGACAAACAACCATTCACACTCACATTCATACCTATGGACAATTTGGGGTCACCAATTAACCTAGCATGTTTTTGGAATGTGGGAGGAAACCGGAGTACCCGGAGAAAACCCACGCATGCACGGGGAGAACATGCAAACTCCACACAGAGATGGCCGAGGGTGGAATTGAACCCTGGTCTCCTATTATTCAGTTTATTATTTTTCAGCATAACAGGCTCTGCTTATTTAGGACTGATGTCTTTCATGTGTTAAACAGTCAAATATTCATATATAAGTGGCGGACATCCACCTTGGTATTCCAGAGAGAGAGTAAAACGGTGTCTTAATTTGAATGAGCCTGGTCCATTGAGCTACCGGACCCACCGGTCGATAGTCCTGAAAGAGCCAGTCTTTTTGTATGACACCCTTGACACAAGACAGGACATGCAGTCCTTGTAGTGAGTTAAGTGCTCTCCTTCATGTCGATATGATATACACACCGTTTTTGGGGTGATGTGTCCTCGCTTGAACTAAATCCGTGAGTCCCTAGTGAAGTGGTGCCAATTAACTGCTGATGATCAGGCCAGTAGATCAATCTGTTGCTGTTGTAGAATCTTTTTAGCGGGAAGAAAATAATGACATGCCTCTCAGCAGGGGGCGAAATTAAAATAATGCTTCCACATCAGGCAGGCAATCACAAGTTCTTTATTTGCAGGGCATTGCGGCGGGATGTGTTACGAGCACTTAAGAACAGCAATTTACTGGTGGTATCATTTGTCAAAGTGTCAGTTTAAGCCGCGTGGGGATTTAAATCAGTGTTTTACAATGACTAAACCTCTCCTTGTAAGTATATTTTTAATCATGCTTTTTCATGAATGCATAAGTGGTTAAAAAAATGAAAAAAAATGAGAACGAATCATAGAAGGGCTCTATTTCTGTGGATTTTCAAGGTTTAGTCATACAGTTTAAGGTGTTTAGTTCTTGAATTCTCAAACAGTGTGCATACTGTAACATAAATGCAGACTTTGAAAACAAAAACAAATTAAATGGCTACTCTGTTCAGAATTTTAGTCGAGTCTGATGGAAAGCATGTTGCATTTAATGAACGACGACATGCTCAACACTCTTAAAGCTGCAGCACATTAACTTTACAACAGTGAGATCTATTCATTAGGTCATGAAATATCTCATATTGATCAGTGCAGTTAAATGGTCAATTAGCCTAATTTGCATGCAAGCAGATGCTGGCAGCCACTGTATGCTTACATAAGGTGTACAATCAGGGCATGAAATGTGTTCATAGCTGTCCAAACATATTAAACATATTACCATGTCTACTACAGCTGTCACATTTCTGGTCCACGCCACTTGAAATGTGTTTGACAGATTTGCCTATCAGCCAGTTATCAGGCCACGGTAGCCACACACACACACACACACACACAAACACACACATAAATGCACAAAGACAGAAAGAAACACACATTCCATCCCAACTTGTCCCTGCATGTGTTTCCAGGGAACGTTCCCCTTTTTGACAAGATGCATATGGACTAGTAATGTTCCGATCAAGATTTTATGCCGCTGATACAGATTCCGATAATTGAAATCGACCGATACCAATATCGATCACATACATGCAGTGTAAAGGTTTTTTTTTTATGAGAACTATTCATTTCTTTTCATACTTATTTCAAGCCAAACAATGCTTGTTTTACCAGAACATTAACAACATGCTGGTATCCACAGCTCACATTTTGTATTTTACAATGCATTTATGTATTTCTAGTCTTCTCACAACCTGAATGAAAAGCAGTTTTATTGGTAATGGTAATGGTTTTATTTCATTTGAACATGCATTAGGTTACAATTGAGTGCATCACATAATCAGTGCAAAATGTCCAAAAAGGAATAGGAAGAAGCAAAGCTTATTAAATCCTACCCCTCCATCTGGTACTTTTACAATCAGTAACTGTTACATTTGTTCACTTCCTGCTTTTCTAATATAGTTTAAGTTTTAATTTTTTGGCATTTTTTATTTATTTATATTTCTTTTTATTTTATCCACCTTGGTCCGACTGGGTCCCTCCAGCTGCAAATGCAAACGCTCACTCGTCATGCCCGTCATGCATCATACACCATCCGGGGTCTGACACAGGCCCGCACACAACAAAGGTTCCTCCTGCACTGAAAGTGTTATATAGTGTCTGCATGCTCCCATACCTTACTACCTCAAACTCGCCGCACCAATCTTAAGCTTTTCAAAGCGCCACCTCGGTGAAATATTTTTTTGAGAGTATATCACAGGAAGTCCCACACACGTCACAGCTTGTTTGGACTGTGAATAAATGCATTGTGAAATACAAAAGTTGAGTAGTGGATAACAGCATTTTGTTAATGTTCTTATATTATGTTCTTAAACGAGCATATGGGCTTTGTTTTGCTGTTTGAACCCATGTGACGCTCGTTCCAGAGTTTAAACACACATTTCTTTTTCTTTTAGCCTTAGGCTACCTTCACCCTATAAACACAAACATACACCCCTTTGAAAATACTAACGTTTTTAAAAAGAAAACTGGCCAGCTGTGGTTATTAACTTCAAGTTTATTTCATCTCATAACAAACTCTGCAACTTTAAGGCAACTTTAATGTCAATAGCAGTTTTAAAGAATGCCTTGTTTTTAGTCGACAGTTTCACATTCAAGCTAGTAATAGCTGGATGGACAGGCATACATGTCGTAAATAACATTTAAATTGCTAGTTTGAAATTGACATGGATTGATCAAAAGGTGCTATATTTATTGTTTATTATTCAGCTATATGTGCACTACATATGTGTGTAAGTGATCTGTACAACTCTGTTTTTTCTTAGTTACTTTATGCTTTTTTTATTGTTATTTTAGATTTAGTTTTTACAATGTGTCTTACACAGGATGCCTAGTTTACATATTTGACTGGGAGGGGGGGAGTGTTAAGAAATGAGTGTGTCCATGCTGTGTTTTTATAGCACTGTCACTAAATGACCCATGGTAAAAGGAAAAGCTGGTGGCAGTCCGCCACAGTGGTGCACACACTGGGAGGTGCACGCTAGCGGTAAAACTGTGAAGATTTCACATAAATGAATGACGAAAGAATCTTTGTGGAGTTTGCATGTTCTCCCTGTGCAAGCGTGGGTTTTCTCCGGGTACTCCGGTTTCCTTCCACATTCCAAAAACATGCTAGGACTCCAAATTGTCCATAGGTATGAATGTGAGTCTGAAGGATTATTTTTCTATATGCCTTCCAAATTCACTCACTCATGTCGTTGCACTTGGTTGTATTTTGCAGCCATGGTTTAGATCAGTAAAAAGTTCTGCTTCACTCTCTTGCCTCAAATAAGTATTCTTCAGGGAGTCCGGGCAGACAAAGGGGTAATTTCCACTGACCAGTGCACACAGCACACTTGCTCTGCGCTAACCTCTTACTGTGTCACAAATGTCATCAGGCCCCACAGGTCCCGCTGATATTGTGACGCGGTGGACATGTAATGTTCTCAAAGCTCATTCAAGCAGCAGGAGGTGTTGCACACCAACAGAAAATACACTGTGAAATAAATGAAGTGTGACTTTCGGTGCAAGTGTAGGCTTCTGGATCACACTAAGAAACGGCTTAGAGCAGCATTTGAAGATCTGTCTTTCTGCCTTATAAAACATGCATGAGGTAAGACAATTCACAAGGCGTATTATCCATGCATTTGCTGAAAGTTGATGAATATATTGTACATTTTGTTTGTTGGTGGTGTAGCAGGGGCTTTAAATAGCTCTCCCACGACCCCCACGACTCTGTAAAGGTAATTGAGTGCCTTCATAGATGAGCTTGCAATGCTCTGTTGCACTTCATTCAATAACGAAACCGCAGGTCGGCGCTTTAAAGGATAATCGTTTCAGGTTAGAGGCATCATTGACCACTAATGTATGCGTTAATTGAATGATGCATTTATCTGACAAAGCCACCATTTATCAATGCTCTTTGAATGAGCACATTACAATATTATAATATTATTATAATGGTAGGTTTCGGTATGTCAGTAAAGTAAGTGTCTCCACATTAGCTCCATTGGCTGTACATTAATGGCGGAAATGGTGGCTAGAGTCACAGCAGTGACTCAGACAAAAATTACATTTTTATAGTTATTTTTTTCAGATTTTTCCAATAAAGCCAATGTTATGATACATGCACAACATTCATTCATTCTCTACCACTTATCCTCACAAGGGTCCCGGGGGGTGCTGGAGCCTATCCCAGCTGTCTTCGGGCGAGAGGCGGGGTACACCCTGGACTGGTCGCCGGCCCATCACAGGGCACATATAGACAAACAACCATTCACACTCACATTCATACCTATGGACAATTTGGAGTCGCCAATTAACCTAGCATGTTTTTGGAATGTGAGAGGAAACCTGGAGAAAACCCACAAACGCACCGGGAGAACATGCAAACTCCACACAGAGATGGCCGAGGGTGGAACTGAACTGGCGCACTAACCACTTGTCCGCCGTGCAGCCACATGCAAAACAATGAATACAAATATCTTAATATATATGCTAATATATGCAAAATCGATGAAATGTGCCTGTGTTTGTTGTCCACAACATACGCCTGCCCATACTGTAACCCCCCCCCCCCCCACCACCACCGTGGACCACTTCACCCACAACATAGACTCCTGAGATTTAGACAGATTTGTGAGGAATTTGGAAAAATTTAAATAAAAAAAAATAAAAAGTCATTTTTTTACTTAGTAAAAGTTTTTCTTTTCTTGGTGTTTTTCTCGGCACGGCGGTTGAGTGGTTAGCGCGCAGACCTCACAGCTCACAGCTAGGAGACCAGGGTTCAATTCCACCCTCGAGCATCTCTGTGTGGAGTTTGCATGTTCTCCCCGTGCATGCGTGGGTTTTCTCCGGGTACTCCGGTTTCCTCCCACATTCCAAAAACATGCTAGGTTAATTGGTGACTCCAAATTGTCCATAGGTATGAATGTGAGTGTGAATGGTTGTTTGTCTATATGTGCCCTGTGATTGGCTGGCGACCAGTCCAGGGTGTACCCCGCCTCTCGCCCGAAGACAGCTGGGATAGGCTCCAGCACCCCCCGCGACCCTCGTGAGGAACAGCGGTAGAAATTAAATGAATGAATGAATGAATATTTTTGCACAGTAGGGAGTGGTTAGCACGCAGGCCTCACAGCTAGGAGACCCGAGTTCAATTCCACCCTCGGCCATCTCTGTGTGGAGTTTGCATGTTCTCCCCGTGCATGCGTGAGTTTTCCCCAGATTTCCTCCCACATTCCAAAAACATGCTAGGTTAATTGGCAACTCCAAATTGTCCATAGGTATGAATGTGAGTGTGAATGGTTGTTTGTCTATATGTGCCCTGTGATTGGCTGGCGACCAGTCCAGGGTATACCCCGCCTCTCGCCCGAAGACCGCTGGGATAGGCTCCAGCGGTAGAAAATGAATGAATGAATGAATGAATGAATGGTGTTTTTCTATGCAAATTCATTTTCACTGCTTTTGGGGTCACTAAAAAAAAAGATACATGGATCTACACTGCCTTTATACTCGCGAACAGAGTTGACAGAATGCGTGACAAAGTCATCTGCTGTTACTTTTTTGAGGCTTCGGTTATACTAAAAGGGGAACGGCCTGCAAATGCGTGCAGACAGATGTACTTAAAACAATATTTTTAACACTCCAGTGAGGAAACTAGAGTATATGGAGACGGAGTCTTTCCCTAAAAGTTTTATGGAGGCTTTTTGTCATGATGAACCCAGTCGTCATACAAGCAGAGTTCTTTGCCATGGTAGCCCTTCCTATTGTCTGTCTTTGGTGGACTGCTAGGACAAACCCATCCATGCTTGGCTGCTCTTCTCCCTCAGCATCCTTCCGTCTTGAATAAAACATGTGTGCCACACACACCGCTGCTCTTCCTTACTTGCAAATAACAGCCACCTTGCTTCTTTCACGCTTCTGGCATCGCTCTTCTCCCTCTCCCCTCTTTTTATCTCAGATACATTTCGGTCCATTTCCTCTCCCATATCTTACTCCTCCTTCTTTGCCTCTATTCCTTCGCCGTTTCTCCCCTCCCTCCCTCCCCTCCTCATGCATCTAATAGCGCTCGCTCTCCCAGGTGATCAGCGTTGAACTGAGCGCTTCCCCCTCACTGCAAGAGCTGTGAGTGGTTGACTGTTCTCAGCGCGCTTCCAAAGCTCTCCAGGCAAGCCCTCCCCACGCGCACACACACACACACACACACACACAAACACACACAGACCATCCACTCTGTGCTGGAGAGGCAGAAGTGTGGGGCCATACTATTGCCTTTGCTGCTAAATTAGACATCATGCAAGACGAGAGGAAAGACTGTGAGAGAATAGTAGCATAGAAAGAAGGGAGGACAGGTGAGTTCCCCCCCCCCAAAAAAGCATCTCCAATCTCACTCTGGATAATGACACCCGCGGGGCGAGACAGTACCTGTCACAGCAGTCTTCCACATGGTAGCTAAGGTGAAGAGAGCTCCACCATCCCTGTTTTGGCAGCACATGGAGCATTGTCTTTTTGGGGGAATACAGCAATGGATGATTCCGGCAATATTCGCAGCCTGAGCCGTGAGCAAGGTAAGACAAGCAAAACAGCCCACAATCGGCACTCTTCTCACACGCAGCTTTTAAGAAGTAGGCCAGCTCAAGACTCTTGTTTCGGGGGTGGGAGAGGAGAGAATGATGAGAGAAGCAGCATCTCCACTCTACTTCCCAGCTCTGCTTCCTCATCCCTTCTGTCAACAAATTCAGCACGTCACTTATAGTTCACGTCTTATTTTGGTTCATAAACTCATAATAGCGCAGCTTATTGTCATCCTATGCTTCTGCTGTGGTTTCTTCTCCATGTTTGCAACTTTGTGGCTCTTTTGTTGGCAATTTTGTTTTCTTTTGTTGAACTCAAGTTGGTACTTAGACATTTGCCAAGCCCAGCCAGGTTTTTAATGTTCAGTGCTGACACACTCATAATAAAAGTCAGTTCCCTGAGTCCCATTTTGGCTTTGACAGCAATGGCTGTGGGAGAGGAGGCATCAAACGCAAGCAAAAAGCAGAACAGCAGAAAAATCAATGGAAAAATGAAGTGGCCTATCTTTCACAACTTACAAACTCCGTCAGGGTTTACCACACCTACAACATCTCACACCTCCATCCCTACTTACAAGCATTCCCACAAGCCCTAGTAACCATAGCACGAGTCATTAGTGTTGGTTCACTCTGGCTCTCGGGAGCAGAGCAACTACAGAAGCAGAATAGAGCTCCATAATCACACTTTCACAAATCTATACAATGCCTACACTGCTGCTCCTCTGAGGTGTGCATGATTACAAGCATTGTCAGTTATACTTGTGTGTGCTAAACTTGTGTGTTCTATTTAATAAACATAGCGAGTGCACATATAGGATGTAAAAAAATTAATACAGTACAGTAAGATTGAGCCTTTCTTCTGTTACATGTTTGAGTGTAACATTAAGATTAGGATGACCATAGTTTGATTAGCAAAAACTATGACACTGGGCCGGCAATGAGATATTGAAATGATGCTTTCTCAAAGGTTCACGGCTGGTGAGGCACTGACTCCTTATTAATTTTAATAATAATAATAATAACACATTTTATTTTTATAGCGCTTTTCTAAATACTCAAAGACACTTTACAGAAGAATGGAGTTGAATAAAGCAAGTAAACAGAATAGAAGACACACCAAAATACAACATTCATTGGTAAATACACAGTTAAAACAGTAAAAGCGGGGCATATCGATATAATAACAATTAATTAAAGGCATTACACAGGCTGAGTCATGTTAGGAACGCTTCTGGAACGTTATATGATTGGCAACATGATCCAACTTAGTGCACTCAGTAAGTGCACTAGTAGGGCAGGGCTTGTGTACTAACCTGAGAACAGATTAGGTTTCTGTCCGCTATTTGCTGAAGTAAATTCAGCAATTACGGAAATTTGGAAATTTTCTGTCTGCACGGATGTTGAGTGATTAGCGCGCAGGCCTCACAGCTAGGAGACCCGAGTTCAATTCCACCCTCGGCTATCTCTGTGTGGAGTTTGCATGTTCTGCGTGGGTTTGCATGGGTCTTCTCCAGGGACTCCGGTTTCCTCCCACATTCCAAAAACATGCTAGGTTTAATTGTCAACTCCAAATTGTCCATAGGTATGAATGTGAGTGTGTTTTGCACCTCAAAACTAACAGTAGACATCTTGTGTCAAATACTGTAACATAGAAGTAAATGGTTAAACCATTACACCAAAGAATGCGGGTCGGCTTAACCTCTCATGTCTGATTTCATGAGAAACCACTTCACGGGCCATTGAACAACTCGCCTGCAGAATTATTGATCATCTATAGTATCCATCTGTGAAATTCACTTTCTGCCTTCCTCGACAGGTTCAGCATATGGCATTGTCATTATTGACAATCCCAATTAACAGAGTATATGATGCCATACCATCATTCACATTGCAATGGAGGCAAGCTGTGTCCAAGACCATTGGGATGATATTAAGAACTCTATACTGCTGATAACACAAACTGGGATATTTCTGCTGTTTAATGAATAAGCTTCCATCGCCTTTTGTCAGTCATAGGTTGTGTCTCCGGATGTGAGTATTCCTGTGGCTTCACTTTAATAAGGCTCATATTGTGGATGAAGCTATTGGATGATCATGTTAATGACTTTGCAATGCTTCATACGTATTTCACCAAAAAGCCCCTAAGGCATGTTCCTCTGCCACGGTTAGCAAAATCTGCTCCTGATGGCAGCAGGCATGAAGAGCCTCAGAACACTGAGCAAGATTTTGACCTTAAAATGTCCATCTTTACAGCAGAAAATAAAAATAAAAATACTAACATCTACCGATATCACATTTTTATGACAATGTCATTATCGGACATCACTAAAATTTCCCCATAGAAGGTGGAAATGAAAGCGACACGGCGCTCGAGTGGTTAGCGCGCAGCTAGGAGGACCAGGGTTCGATTCCGGTTTCCTCCCACATTCCAAAAACATGTTAGGTTAATTGGCCACTCCAAATTATCCATAGGTATGAATGTGAGTGTGAATGGTTGTTTAATTGGCTGGCGACCAGTCCAGGGTGTACCCTGCCTCTCGCCCGAAGACAGCTGAAATAGGCTCCAGCACCCCTGTGACCCTCGTGAGGAAAAAGCGGTAGAAAATGAATGAATGAATGAATGAAAGGTGGGAATGATTGAATGGAAATTGATGACTGCATACATAAAACTTATTAACTGTACATGCATTCCCTACTGCTTATAATAACTTTTTGATGAAGCAGAAACTGTCACCCCTCGACACCATATGCAATCATCCCCATGTGCAAATCTGCACACGCTCCACGTGTACACCTGTCTGATGCAACAGACACTCAAGCCTATAAATTCAAGCAGAGTGGTAAAGTAGGCCTCAACATATGGTGCTACAAATAGTATCATTACATACCACATCAAAAGCAAAAAAAAAATGACCGGCAAAGAAATTTGTATCAAAGAATCAGACATCAGAGTTGATCTTAGTACAGCGCCACGATTTCAAAAAGCAGCACATTTACTGTACATCTTCCTCTGCAGTCCCAGCTTTGAACTTTGGCGTTGCGCCAGAAGAAGAGGGCGCAAACTGATGCAATCATAGTCAACTTCTTGTCTGCTGTTTTTAACTCAGAGAACAAAATGATCTTCTTATGAATATACCTTTCGTGTGAGTAGTGAGTAGTGAAGACAGCTGGGATAGGCTCCAGCACACCTCGTGACCCTTGTGAGGAACAGCGGTAGAAAATAAATGAATGAATGAATGAGTATTTTTGCACAATGGAGAGTGGTTAGCACGCAGGCCTCACAGCTAGGAGACCCGAGTTCAATTCCACCCTCTGCCATCTCTGTGTGAAGTTTGCATGTTCTCCCCGTGCATGCGTGGGTTTTCTCCGGTTTCCTTCCACATTCCAAAAACATGCTAGGTTAATTAGCGACTCCAAATTGTCCATAAGTATGAATGTGAGTGTGAATGGTTGTTTGTCTATATGTGCTTTGTGATTGGCTGGCGACCAGTCCAGGGTCTACCCCGCATCTCACCCGAAGACTGCTAGGATAGGCTCCAGCAACCCTCATGAGGATAAGCGGTAGAAAATGAATGAATGAATTAATATTTTTGTATATATTTGCATTTCGTACTTTGGTTAAAATCAATTTCTTTTGCTGATAGGGAGTCAGGAAGTCCAACAACTTGTGCTTGATGGTGGAGGCTTCTTTAGGATTTGTAAACAAATGTGGAGTTCCTTTTCGAGACATTGCTTGGGGGGGAGCAGAGCTTGGGGGAGAACAGGGGGTTTATATATATAAGGAAGTCCGTCCCTCTGTGATGTCACAAAGGAACGATTTAACCACGCCTTTTCAAACCAAGCGTTTTGAGCCATCCCAAAATTCTTCTCAGGCTCAATTCCAAATGCGCAAACCTCATTATCTGAAACTTTGGCATCGTTTAACACGAGAATACAACATTCTAATAACATTTATAAGTCAGAAAAGTGCAAAAAGCATAATAGATCCCCTTTAAGTGTTTAAGTTTATTATGACATTTTTGCAGACCTATTGGAAATGTGAATTGCTCTTGAAGGTGAATAAAGCATCTATCAATCTACCTACGTTTCAACAGCCCTCTCGTCCTTGCAATGAGTTTGTCAGTTTGTCAAAAGTCTTTTCAAACCTGTATGGCTCTCTGTCTCAATGCTGTGTTCCTTTATGTCTTTCTTGGAAAACACAGCAATTTGCTTTAAGCCGGTTAAGATATAAAAGGACATGTAATAGAATTACCTAAATGGCATCTTGTATACTAGATGTCTTGAGCACTGGTCATTGGAGAGAAAGAGACCACCAGTCCGCTCACTGGCCACAACATTAGGTACACCTCCATAATGTTCATTTTGACACACTGTATTATTATTATTATTATTATTATTATTATTACAGTATGTTTTTGATGATTGGGACGAGAGTTGTCATTTACATATGATTTTTTTGTAATATATACACAATACACTACCAACGTATAATGTAGAACATTCATCAACTAATCTGTGCGCTCTAAGCATGTGCTTTCCACCCATTCACAAAAAAACTACAATTGTTGTATAAAATAATATATATGATAGACTACACAAATTGGGCGAGTTTAGATGGTAGCCATCCTTTTAGGTCGCAACATGTACTCGAATAAAGCACTGCATCACCGCTTTTTGTGCATTTCAAACTGGCACAGTGAACATGCACCATCTGCGTCATCGGTGGCATTGTGCTGTGTGATAAAAATGCACATTTTGGAGTGGCCTTTTGTTGTGGCCAGCCTAAGGCACACCTGTACAGTAATCATGCTGTGTAATCAGCATCTGGATATGCCATATTTGTGGGTTGGATGGATGGATTATCTCAGTAAAGGAATTGGAAATTTTAGACCGTTCAGTTCAGTTTAGTTCTACAAGTTACAAGTTAGTTCTACTGCAGTAAATGTGAGAAAACAAGTTCAGGCGTTTACTCATTCAGTATGAGTGAGCTCCATAAGCCTCTGCACACATTAGTGTTTCATTAGTAACTATGTGACAGGAATGCCTCAGTAGAATATGAGACATGTTTTGTGTCCTGGACTGCAACACTGTTCAAAGGAGTAAGGCAAACAGCTTAGTCTTATTAAAACGTTTCCATCTGGGTGGGTTGTCCTGACACCTTGGTGGTATCAAATACAATAAGTGGCCACACGTCTCTGACTGTGCTGTCCTACGCTAAGAGAAAACGCCAAGATCACACTCACAAGGATTACATGATGGCAAGCAGCGCTCACTCAGGTAAGGGTGTGAGTCCACCCTTTGGGGAAGATTGTATTATTGATCTAAATGCCCTTACAAGTGTAAGCTCCACCTTCCCCGTTATATAAAGCATTATTTGGCTTTATTTGATGTATGTTATGCATACTGTGCAGTGCAAAAATATCATAAAAAAACGCTAAATGGTTCCTTTACTCCTTTTATTAAAAGACACATTTTCACTTCCTTCTCCTCCATGATCGGACATCTATGGAAGTTAATGTCAAAACATTCCTTTTGTCATTAGCAATGTGACTGAAGGGCCTTCAGGCAGAAGGAAGGACCGTTAGCTTGTAATGAGTTGTAAATTGATTGATGCATGGGTAAATGAAATTTGCCATTGCATGCAATTTGTTGTATGTGTGAAAAAAAAAAAACTCAAATCAGAGCAGAAGGACAGCACTCACACATGACTTCATGTCCCTGTTCATGACACATCTCGGTGGCCTTCGACTCCGCAGCTTTGCCTTCTTTAACATCCTGCTGACTTCGCAGTGGTGACAAGGTTACTCACTTGGGTGTCAAATAAAACATGCAAAACATAATTATCATAATTATTCCTTGCAGTCAAGGGAGGCATGATAAAAAATCGAATAATACATATTAATATTTGTCCATTAAACTGTTATAAATATGTTGTCTGCATGTTTCCAATCATTTTTTTACATTTTCTGAAGTAATAATTGTTGAATTTGCAGATTCATAATAATATGTTTAAAAATAAATTTACAATAATATAATGTTGCAGAGACATATAGTGTATTATACACCATGACTTTCTGCAGCCTGTACAGTGTATTTAATGTAAGCGTAGCAGGCAGTACATGCTGGAAGGTGCTTGTCACTGCCGTTCTTCCATAGAGAGGAAAAGCCAGCATTTCAAATGCATTAAATATATTTTCATCCTCTGCTAAATGAATGAATGAATTTGACTACCAAGGTAGGATTTTATAACCATGAGAACTTTTCATGGCGAAGGATAGAACACGGCTGTTTGAGTGCACACATAAACGACCTGAACATTCACTTGGATGTCTGTGAGCACCATCAGATGTGCACACATAATATTGCACCTGTCCAAAAGCTATGTGTTCATTTTATTTACAGTTTAGGTTGGATTTAATTTTTTTTTTTTTTTTGCGTTGCTTGGACTTGCTGGTTGCTGAGAAAACTGAAGCAGTGCATGATTGTGCACATTGTCTTAAGGTATGCTGGAGGCAGGGTTTGAGTCCCTCAAATTTGAAGCACAATGTGGCAATTACTGTATATAGTATTGTTGTATTGTGAATTATCTTATTTTGTTGGCAAAATATTATAATGGAAAAAAGGATAGGAAAATAATAATATGATTGAAAAGATATATGGAGGTTTATTTCTGTATATTTTCTGTCTTGCTGTATCTCTCCGACTAAAACTCAATATATGCCCAAATTGACATCCAGTGGGACATTGACATCTTTTTGTTGTTCATGATAATGCTACTTTTTGTTCTTTTTTCATTGGTGTCAATGTCTAAATGCAAACCTTCACATTATAGACATGCCTAGAAACTGTCAACATCCCACTAATTGAATTCACGTATAATTGATGGTATTTCAACTCAAATTTTGAAATGGAAAGTGTGCACCTGATTGCTGCTATTGTGTTCATCGTGTCCATGCTGATTAATGGCGCTCCATTCTGACTGAGAAGTGCTTTTAAAGTTGTCGTCATGGAGGAATTTTCTACAGCAATTTTAAAAATCTCCCATTGAATCAGACGTCAGACCCCGCCTCCCCCTCATGTCACCTTCAGTCAAACTTCACAAGCTATTAAACCTAATAAAGGAATCATCCACCAAATGTAACCTGGCTGACCTTGCACACATTATTAAACAGCAATAGATGCTTTTGATTACCAACGAGGAAATATCCTGTCTCCTACAACATGAGACAGTATGAGGGAATTCTGCAGAAGTTAATCTTTGAATTCACAATCAACACACACAGACACACACATGACACAAGCTGGGATCACCCCCCCCCTGCAGAGCCAAGCAGCAGGCCTCGGCCTTCTCTGCACCACGATGCCATCTGGCAGCTTCACATGGTTTGGTAACGGCACACACGGTTACTCTCATTCAGGGAGACGACATCCACTGGAACAATAGAAACAAGTTCTACACTAAACCCAATGAAAACACGGCACAGTTGTAACTGGTAAGGGAGAACTAGGACTATATTTTCTCACCTTTTTACACGCATTATACAGCTACAGCAATTGTAAATGGCAGTTAACGAACAATTATGTGAAAAGACTGTTGACATTATCTTCTGTAATTCTCAGTAAAGCCAGTTATTCTTTATAGTATGGTATTACCCATTCCAAATCATGTGTTTAGAGAAGTATTTTATTGCCGTAGACTGAGCTGGTCTGCCCCTGATATGTCCTGCATTCATGCAGAGGTTGATGTAATGTCCTGCCCCATTTATTTATAGCTGCCAAGAGGGAGTTCATCACTCTCTCTCTTTCCCAAAACGCACATACTCTCGCTCTCATCTTTTCCCCGTTCCTTTGTGCTCCATTACACTAAGAATATTCATCTGTTTAAAGATGCACTCTCTACAGTTTGGTGCATTTTTCACTTTGCAGGATTTCATAAGACTGAGAATAAGTTCCTTCTTCCATCGTCATACATGGTTCTGGTACACCATTCGATATCGAGGTTGTTGTACTTGAATTCAATGTTTGTGGGATATGTCAGATGTTGCGATGGCTGTGATGCACCTCTTTGTGAGATTCGGTTCCTTCACAGGGGAAACATTCAACATTCAGTCAGTGGAATAGCGAGGACATTCCACACATTATGTTATCTCTACAAGAAAAGAATACATACACGACACATCCTTGACTCCATCCACTTGCTCATCAACTGTAATCAGCCTTGGAGGTTGACCATGTAGCCACTTTAATGGCCAAGTGTTCATGCCCTCACTGAGTGACCTACTCTGCAGAAAATAACTGCCAGCAAATAAGACAACACAATGGAGGCAGCGAAATTAATCTAGTGGGCTTTGGCCTACTTTAGTGTTACTTTTACCTTATTGATTCACTCTTCTTTTCTTTACTTGTGTACACTCATGTAATGTATAAAAACTGAGAAAAAAAACACATAATTATATACGCTTTTTAAACTTTGTTGTATGTGACATTCATTTCTTTTGTACTATTTATGTAGTTCAGGGTCACAGGTGTGCTGGAGCGTATCCCAGCTGACTCCGGGTACAAAGGCTGGTTGCTAGTTAATTATAGGTCAACACTGTACATAATACAATATGAAAAATGAAAAACATTATTTTAATAATATGTTTTTAATTGTGAGTGCAATTTTCCAGTGCAGATTGAACCTTCGGCAAAATAGGTCTTAGGTTTAGATCTTTCTTTGCATGTTTTGCAGGGGATAATAGATTTTTCCTTGCTATTAAAATAATCATGTATAATAGGTGAAGTTAATATGTTTTCCTTTTCATATTTTGCAAGGGATAATTGATTTTTCCTTGCAATTAAAATAATCATGTATAGTAGGTTACGTGAATATGAGTGGGATTGGTTGACTGTGGCAGTGCGGTGCAGCTTTGGTTAGCAGCCTTTTTTTTGAGATCCAGATTTGAATCGCCTTAATGGTTCCTCTGTGTTGCGGTATAGAATATAAGCGTGTGTCCCTCAGTTAACCATTATACTCTATTACCACCACTGGACATGATGCTGTGACGTTCGAAACTACTGCAAAATACCATAATCATATTGACATCGTGTTTTGAATTTTGAAGAATTATTAATACAGCTGTTGTAGTTGTTGTAAGAGTGTGACTATAACTATTTTAGAGATAAACATTTCAAATACTTAACAATCTGGCTGAATTATGTACTGTTGAAGTATAGTTTTATCTTAGTGTTTTATTTACCCGTGCATACCTGAATGCGACATAGGTGTGAATGAATGGTAAGTTTCTGAGTGATGACGTAATTGAGAGTTTAGCGCCATCCGGACTCAACGTAATTCCACCTTGTTGTGATCATTCAAAATGGCACCACTTCATAACTTGCAAGAGTCGACGCATCACTGGTTTTACAATGACAAACCTTCGAAAATTCACATTTACTTGACTTGGTCTAAAGTCCGAAGACTGCATGTGAAGCCGCTTTGTGGCCTACTGTTTGAAAACAGCGTTTCTAAATATCGCCTTGGAAACAACAAAAAAAGCTGAGCCTCTTGGTCACGGTGTGTCGTTGTTTATTTGTCATCTTAGTTTCCTATAATGAATGCAAATCAGTGTTAGCAACAATCGTTTTTAAATAAAAATCATGAAATTACATTCAACTATACTGTTTAATAATAATTGCGTGAATATTATAGTTGCACAAGTAGCTAAAGAAAACATGACAGCTAGAGCTGAAGTGACATGTCGGAGCCTACGAGTGTCCTGAACCGGATCAGTCCACGCTATTTCAGGTCAAGTCCTCTCTTTAATTATAGATAACACAGTGGGAAGGTAAAGCCTTGTTCGGCACTAGCTGGTGACAGGATCTTTAATTGGACGTGCTTGTGGCCTCAGTAGTGGGCTGATCACATTAGTGTTACAGAGGTGATCTAATGGTGGTTATGTCCTCCTTCCACACAAATACTCACATAAATATTTGCAGTACACACGCAGTTGCGTGCTTGAATTGAATGATGTTATCATACTCTTCTTATGACACTTATATTATGAAAGATATATATACAAGAACAAACTCTTTATGTTACACTCAATACTTGCTATGCTGGTTTTGAAGCTGCAAATTATTTATATCAACGTTTCAACTTTGTGCCATTCAATAGACTGTACAGTGCGTGGTTTTAATGTGTGTCTCATAAGAACATATCTAGCAGCTTGTGTGGGCAAAGATTCAGCTATGTGAGGTAATAGGCTGACACAGGGTTCATTTTTTATTGGCCCGCTGCACATTCAATCACTAATAGAAATGTCAAAGGGCCCCCCCCTGCCCTGTACTGCATTGTTATGTGATTCCAAGTGACCAAAACAAAGTCCACAGTTATTGACTGCAACTTCTAAATAACCCACCATGGGGCCAGAGAAAGTTGCGAGTGCCAGCAATTTGATAAAGAAGGGGAGAAACACTATTGAAATTGATCTCTTTAAAAGAAGTTCCATCCATTTTTAATTGTTTTCTGTATGTAAGAGTAATTATTCTCAGGGAATTTATTTCTTATCCATGGGAAAAGTTGCCTCGGTTTTCATCAAACCTTTTGGAAGTTCCATTGTATTTAGTTTTTGTATGTATTGGTGCAGCTCAGTAAATTAATATCAGTTCAGAAAGTGAAACTGTTGTATTGATTCATGATATATTCATTCATTCATTTTCTTCTGTTTATCCTCACGAGGGTCGCGGCGGGTGATGGAGCCTATCCCAGCAGTCTTCAGTCGAGAGGCGGGGTCCACCCTGAACTGGGCGCCAGCCAATCACAGGGCACATATAGGCAAACAACCTGATTCATGATATAGTGTGATATAATTCAATCATGTTTTTCTTAACTCATTTTTATGATTATATGTTATCACATCCATTCATATTATGTACCGCTTATCCTCATGAGGGTCGCGAGCATGCTGGAGCCTCTCAGCTGTCTTCGGGCGAGAGGCAGGGTACACCCCAGACTGGTTGCCAGCCAATCACAAGGCACATAGACAAACAACCATTCACACTCACATTCATACCTATGGACAATTTGGAGTAGCATGTTTTTGGAATGTGGGAGGAAACCGGAGTACCCGGAAAAAAACACACGCATGCACGGGGAGAACATGCAAACTCCACACAGAGATACCCGAGCAGGGAATCGAACCTGGGTTTATATTACCGTATTTTCTGGACTATAAGTCGCACTGGAGTATAAGTCGCATTTTTTGTGGGTAATTTATTTTACAAACTACTTGACCAAACCCAACATTACATCCTCTTGGAAGGCAAGTTCTAACAATAAAAGAATAGAGAACAGGCTGAATAGGTGTAAGATATGCTAACACAATGGTTATTCAGCTACACAAAAAATAAACAAACAGAAAAGGTGTCCAGTGTTTATGTAACACAAACAGTTTTTTCATTTATAAGTCGCTCTGGAGTATAAGTCGCAGGAACAGCCAACCTATTAAAAAAAGTGTGACTTATAGTCTGGAAAATACGGTATATATTTATAGCTAATAAAAAAAAACAAAATTCCGTGTCTCAAAACTTTGATGAAGTTCAATTTTGTGAACTTTAAAAATTCCCTGAAACTTTAATTGGTCCCGTAGTCCGAAGTGAACTCCTGAAATCCAATCCTTTTCCATAATATTCTAATGTACTGAGAGACACCTGTATGAGTGTTAAAATTAACTTTAATTGGTGTGAGCTAGCCTGGCCGTTCCCGAGCCCCTCTCACATTCATTCAGATAGATGATGAAGTGCGGAGTAGTCATCTGCCAGGTCAACTGTGCTTGGACTTCGATTGCCGACTTAAATTCCTTCCTTCCCTTCTCTTTGGAGGGTCTTCTCTGGTGAGATCATGGCCATTAGAAAGTCTAAGTCATCTCATTTTGCCCTCTTTTTGCAGTGTCCCAGTGGAAATTATGCTGAAGGTTCTCCACCAGGGGTCAACACAAACACACAACATACGACATTTTTGTCATCTGCAATCACATAGTGTAGTGTGAGATTAATTAAGAATCATTTTAAAGCCAAAAAGGGTGTGTCTGTTTAAAGGGTTTGCAGCTATGTAGGCATGGATTAATAATTTAGAGGAGTGGCTGCTCTGGATGTGATTTAAGATGGGACAGCAAAAATAATTTTCATGGTTGATTATGTAAATAAGTCAGCTAATGAATGCAGAGGACATTGTGTCGATTCTGCTGGATTTTTGTTCTGAAGTAGTTAAATGTGTGAGTGAACAACTTTCATCTTTTGACTTTATAATTCTAATTCTTCTATTTTAAGTTCATATGTCAGACCGTGCTTATTCTGCCATGTTGTGTGGTCGTCTTCCTCCAGAGGTCTAATATCTTTTGACACTTTTCAACGTGCTCAGACTACCACATTGCAACCTGACCTGTTTCAGTCAACATTTGATGCTTGTGGCACAATGTGTGTGTTGTGGTGGTTGGAGATGCCAAGACGCATAAACACGAAAGTAGTGAACTTTATGAACAATGTCATTGACAACACTGAACTAACACCTTACAAACATTTTGTCAAAGTCCAGAACAAATATTTTTATGAATAAATATGAGGCCACAGCAGAGGTTAAAAGGAATATGCACAGGTAGAAATGTGTAGTTGGTAATAGAGCTGAGCATGAAGCTGTTTTCATCAGGGGTTATTTATTTCAGACCTGCCTCTTTACCTCCCTTTTTTTGTGGGTCATTACGTCTCACTCCGCACATTTAGCAAATCTGCTCGACCAGGATTACAGCTCCAAAGGGATTTAGGATTTCCACTCGCAGCACACATGTTGCAGTTACAGTTTGCGAGTCGTGCTTCCACGTCTCCTCTTACCTGCTTAACACTTTTGCCACTTTCAGAAGACCTCAGCTTTTTCTGCACTCGGCGCTGATGGATGATGAAAAAAGAAATGAATGTGCAGAGTGGAGATAAATTGCAGATTTGAAAACAAACTGCTGCTTCTGTTTTTTTTTTTTTATGCGGGTCTTTGCAATGGAGCAATATTGAGGAGATAGCGGTGCAATAAGCAGGTTTGCTGCAACAACATTACAGGATTATTGACCAACTGTTGATTCCACACAAACTGTGAAAGGAAAGGGAAGTCTTTCTTTTTTCTCTCTCTCTTTGGAATTTACATTAAAGATGGGAATCAGCCAGCAAGTGATACGTTTGATGACAAACAAGGCATTGATCGTGCAATCCCAATAAAACCCTCCTTGAACCCGACTGACGACTGAGTCGATCAAATTCAGTCAACTGAGGACTGAATATCAGTTATTTGCAATGAGTGCTCACAAGAAGAGACACTTTTTGTCCATCGGCCCAGTTTCATCGGCCCTGCTGTGTTCAGCTGCTCTGGCCACTGCTGACGTGCCTGGACCTCCGGCTAAAGGAGCTTTTATCTCTGAAGGCTTGAAAGACAAAGAGAAGGAGAAAAAGAAGGTGGTAGCAAAATGTAACAGCCAGACACAAACATCTCCATCCCGTGTGGTGGAGGAGTTCTTCTGGATAGGCAACAGCATTGTGGCCTTCTCAAAGTGGAGACTTGGCTATATAGGTAAGATGTGGATTCCGCAATGGATGGTGATGATTATTAAGTGTCTTCTGTCAATGTGATGGTGTGAGTGTATCGATTGAATAGTTACATTGTTGTTAGCTATAGTTACTAGAGAGTTTGTAATGATTTCTGATTGATATATAAGCGTTGTTGATGCTGCTGCTGATGCTAATGTTCCAATGTTGTCACACCAGTAAGACTGTTATGATCATAAGTCTGTTTGGCGTTACTACTCAAATAAGGGCAGTGACCATAAGCGTTTTATGTAGATCTCTTTCATGGCATAAACATTTGCATCACACTCACTGGCCATTTGTCACTGTGTCTCACTGTTGCGTACTTCAATAGTCTTTCTGTTTTAACATCAGCAAATTACTATCTGGGCGACAAAGTCACCTGCGTGTGTGTGTGTGCGTATTGGGTCAGCGCCATATGGCTTGTTTACAATCCCTGGTGCTTAACCTGGTGCCCTAGAGTAGAGTAACTTAACCTGGCATATTTGGTCCATATTGAGGGCAGTCATCCATGCCGTCGTTAAATCACAGTGGGAACCCAGACTGGAGCCTGACCGATTTATCGGCAGGCCGATTAATCAGACTTATAATAATGTATCACTGATTAATCAAAATTGGTGAATATGTAAGCGATATATTAAGATCTTTTGATTTTGTAACTCCATTCTTGTGTGCTTTAGTACACAGAAATATGTTCTTTCTAATCTTAAATTAATGCTTTTGTTCAGACTGTGTGTAATTTGGCTAGTTTAAAAATGTACCTTATTTTCCATTGTATTTAAGCTCGCAAAGGGTACATTTGGAAAATAGGAAATTAAATCGCAATTGAAAACGGATATGGGTCACAAACATTGAACTGTGAAATGTACTGTGATGTATGAAACCAGTACAGCTGTCAATTTTCTGTATCCATTAGGGAAATCCTCATTGTTTTTGTATATTGTTCTGTAGTTGATTGGAATAAAGTTTATTAAAAATAATAAATGGATAATATATTCACTATTTACCCGCTGTGACATCTGGTGTAGGTCCCGCCCATCCCGAGTACTGATTTGGATACAGATCATTTTGATGGGTATACAGATACAGATAGTGGTGTACTCGTTCATCCTTAGTCAACACAGCCTCAAATGTTCTCAAAGACCCAGTTGGTAACCACTGCAGTATAATAAACATGGTCAGAACCATTCAGATTGATCAAAATCATCCAAAGATTGGCTGTGCTTTTTGTACTGTTTATGGTATGGTGACGGACTTTCTCAGACCTGCATCAGCAATGGGATCTTTTAACAGCATCTTTTTTTACGAGTTAGTTGTAGTTAGCTTTTAATAGCAGTTTGATCAGATTGAAATTGCTAATGCACTGGTAGAAACGAGTAGAAACAAAAATCACCTTAACGTGCTCATCACTGCCGGCTGTTTGCTAATCAGCTTATAGTCGCTTAGTCTTCAGAATCCTGTTGGTTTCCTTTAAATGTTGGTAAAGCCAACGCGCAGTGGGAGACTGACGGTTTGGTCCAGCCGCCTGTTCAATATTGGTGTAGCCCCTGTGATTGGTGTTGGTGGTGGGCACGTCATGTTTACCGGATGGGTTTAGACATGCACATCAGTGTCAGCTGGGAGTTTTAGGGAATGTGGCTTTCTCACTCTCAACTAGGCCACACCTACATATTCCCATCCCAACCAAATAGACACAGGCTCATTTCATGGATTACTGCCCACTCTCTCTTGCTGAAAGAGTGAACATCTTTAGCTGTGTTACAGCCTCTGAACATGGGGAGTAGCAGTCAGCCAGCAGCTACAACACGGAGGGAAATCAATGTTAATCTCCCCACCAATGTTGTATTTCTCTCATATGACAGATCCCACACTATAATCATTGTGGTGTAGTTGGTTATCGAATATGCCGCTTCATCCTTCAACATTACTTTGGAAGTAATCCCACATAGCACACAAAGCTGCTTTCTGTTTTTTAGTCAGTTTTTTGTTGCTTTTGCACTTGGAAGTTGCTTTGTTTTTATTCTTATCTGTTTAGGCATCAAACCTGTTATTAGAATGAATTGCAGGGAACCAGGAATTAAACCTGCAATATTCAATTGAGAGACAACTATATATAAAGTATTGTGTGTGGCACTGATGTGGGGTGAGATTTATGGCTGGTGAGTCAGGTGGAGGTATGCCCCTTTCTGGGGCTTCTTCACGTTTTTTCTCTGCAGTTTATCTATGTCATTATGTCACACACTTACATTGAAGAACTTTGGATTTCTACCCGATATTTCATTTAAAAAAAAGCACAAATTCAAAAATTTTTACTCAAGAAATTATTAAAAGCTATTATTATTATTATTAAAATTTTTCATCATCCAGCGCGAAGCTCTGCCTCCCCTGAACGAGTGTTGCTGGTGTGTGTGTTTCTTGGTTCATGTCACAGTGTTGGCACGCTGTATGTGAGTGAACAAGGCTGCATGCGGACTCGCTTGGCACCCTGTAATGAATTAGCCTTGGGCACTGGGGTAGCTTCAGTGTTAATTCTCTCAAAAAGGCTCTGTGGTTGTGCCAGCCAATGTAACAGGGGAGTCTGAGGTCACATCAGCACTTCTCTACCAGACAATTTACTATAACCAGGACAGGTAACTGAAGCTTCATTTAAGGGTGTTCCGACATTTTAGATAATATCGCAAACTTTTTTTTTTTTTGCTTATATCTGATGGTATTTAGGGCCCCATGAAATCAGTTTATTTTTTTTTCCCCCAAATTTTGTTTTTTCTCTTATTCTGAAGGACAGTCACTGGAGCATGTTCTACTGTATGTGGAGAATGTATTTTTATGGCTAAGATGAGTTGCGTTCAAAAATAAAAGTGATTCCCGTATGTTTTCACTCATAACGTTCATGTTGTCATCTGCATTGTAAAACGTTCCTTACACAGTCTCACACACACACATACCACACAAATGTGCTAAACTAAGCTAGCCCCCGCTAGCTTCCAGTTACGCTCTGTGGTTAGTTTGGAAGGGGGCTGTTTAGAAATTTTTTTTGCCACAATTGAGCCATCCGCCGGGGGAATACTCGTCATTACACACGTTTCTTCTCCTCACGACAACAACATTCATTCACATTAGCCTGAGTCACACACACACAATCACACAAGCATGCTAAACTAAGCTAACCCTCACTAGCTTCCGTGAGGTGATTTGGCCAACTTTTGCTGGTCTTTATCACAATTTCAAACTCTTCAAAATTCATTCAAGATTCCGAGTTAAACACATTTTGTTTTTTGTGCCGGCCACAATCCTTTTTTTATAAGAAAGATGGATTTTATTTGTAGAAATCCATCCTTAATCACACTTGTATGAAATATCTATTGATGTTGTCTAAGTAAGACATGCCCCAACCTGTGATTGTGTGGCATAATAAATCATTGATATCGACAGGCTGTGGCCTGAGTGAAAGCCCCCCCCTGGGGTATTGTTAATGCTCTCCCCCACGCCCCCATCGCTTCTCCTTTGTTTAAAACACCCAACTCCAAAATACAGTTACCAGGTTATTGTTTAAAGGTCACCTATTGTGCTTGTTCCATTTTTCTGACCTATAATTGTGTTCAACGATGCCATAGTTGCAGATAATTAGGTTTGCGCGTTTGGAAGTGAGCCCTGAAAAAGTTTGGGATGGCTCAAAATGCTCAATTTTAGGAGGCGTGGTAAAATTGCCCCTTTGTGATGTCAAAGAGGAGCGAACTTCCTTATATGGGCTTGGCTGTAAACCAGATAAGCTCTCTGCCCTCCCCCAAGCGCCCCCAAATTGAAATGGTGTAAATGAACTTTTTTGGATCCATATATCCAGCCAGGAAGCGAGGTACACGCTGGACTGGTTGCCAGCTGCAGGGTACATATAGACAAACAGTCATTCACGCTCACATTTATACTTTCTATATATTCTATACATCATGCATCTAAACACAGGAAGTGTACAAATGTATTGTAAAATATTTGAAAAATATTGGGGAAGGATCGAATAAACTTTGCTTCTCCCTGCTCCTTTTTAGACATGTTGAACTGTGAATTGTACTATGTGATGTGTTCCAATGTTACTTGTATGCATGTTCAAAATAAATTAATCCACTGACCTCTGTGGCTGAATGCCACATCATTAGCTTCCTGTGGAGTTTCTGACAATTTAATCAAAAATAATGTCACACATGCTCTATTTCCTGTGTGGCTGTTGACTTTTATTGTGATGGATTGACAAAATAGCGAGTTGGGTTTATTGTTTTTTTTCCCCCTGTGGGATTAAGCTGGGTGAAGTGTTGTTGATATCATAGAAAATTATCGTCTCACTTCATTTCTTGTTCAGATGGCCCAATGAAAATGCTGCAGACTTCAAATATCACATGCAATATGCACCTTATTTAAAGTTGACAACTTTTCCAACCTTTTCAACATTCTATTTTGTGTGTTTTTGTTTCTCCAGTGGAGAAATGTATGACCTCCATGCAGATGGGTACCCAGATGGTGAAACTCCGTGGCAGCTCCAAGGGACTGGTGCGGTTCTTCTATCTGGATGAACACAAGTCCTGTATCCGCTGGAGGCCGTCGCGCAAGAATGAAAAGGCCAAGAGTGAGTGTTGTCTGCCCTCTAGTCACAAAGGAACATCATTTCAATTCTGTTTTGGTATTGCAGTCTAATGTATTCTTGCTGCACATATATACGTAAGAGCAAAACTGTAATTAGACTTTTGTATTTCAAAGTATATTTCCATTTGTTTCATATGCCAGTCCTAGAATGTTTGACATTTCATCTAATCTAGAAGAATAGAGATACTGCAAAGGTAATTTCATGACCTCTTTTTTTTCTACAAAGAAAATAAACATGTGCCAGCTATTTTTGCTACAGGTTTACAGTTTTTGATCATAATGAGAAGTGACAGTTGAGCGTATTGCAAGCCTGCTTCTTCTAACATCTTGCTTTATTGTGTGGGTTGGAGATTGGAAAGACATGTGATAGTGAAGGTAGCATTAAAGTTGTTTACTAATCCATCCATTCATCCATCTTCTATGCCACTTATCAGGTCGCAGGGGTATGCTGGCGCCTATCCCAGCTGACTTTGGGCGAGAGGCAGGGAACCCTGTTCTGGTTGCCAGTAACAGACAGTAATTAAGAGTAATGTTTAGTAAATTAAATACAGTATTTGGTAGGGATCTCTTAATGTGGATCTGCTGGAAATATGGTAACTATATTGCAACAATACAAAATGCACAAAATGAAACCTGCTATATTCTGTATGGGAGGGTTTCTTCAGACTGCAAGGCATATTCCACAATGCAAGTTTTTATTCACAACCTCAAGCAACTACGACCTTTGGGTCAGCTCAGCAACACTTGGGAAGCCTTGGCGCACTGCAGCCTGCAGCTGGGAAATTTACGCCTTCAAAATAAAGCATAACATTAACACGGTTACACCTCAGAACCAACTTCTGTGCTAAATATGGTTTAAAAACACGAGATAATGTTTCACATTTTTTATGACACAAACCAAAAAGCTGTGTCCAATTCTGCAAATTAGACAATAGTGTCAACCCACCACCACAATTAAAGAGTGGAATACTGTACTTTCTGTTCCCTGGGTACTGCAAAGGCTGCATTCGGTTGCTTGTTTTTATAATTCACAACTTTCATTCACATTCACAATCTCAGTCAGTGCTGATTATATTCGTAATGCACTGTCTTTGACGTTCCGCTTCATTTGATAACACAGTGCATCCATTGTGCCTTTTCAGGCTTTCACATGCCATATCAAATAACATGGCAGTCAGGGTGTGAGTCTAGAGACACCTGTCATCTACAGTGGCACTAAGCAAAGCTCTAAGTGTCAACAAAAGTTATGTCTCATTCACATTATTCTCTGGTGACCAATAGAGTCTTCACCTTAGACCCTGTTGCGACTGATCAAAATCACCCTACTTCACAGTTACCTTGTGTATATCATTGCATTATTTATGAGCTGCACTGAAGACAAACACTCCAGAGATATAGTGAAAACCACATGGGAGAATACAAGATAGAGCAGCAGTATCTCAAGTGTCAAGAGCATATCATGCTCTGGTATAGTTAGTTGACATTTTCCTCTGGTGCGGTGCATAGTTCAATCATTCATATTCATAGTAAGTGTAGTACCAAGTACGCATACCAAGTATGTTATATGTATGACAGTTCGAGCTTTTGGACCATTTGGGCTTTACTGGGTGCTGGTCCAAAATGTTTGCTAAATTTGAGGTGTTTTTGTTCTGTTTACTGTTTTCACAAAATAATGTAAAATACTGTATATATTCGGGTTGCAACTAACGATTATTTACTTAGTTGATTCAGCTAAAGCTTGTTTCAATTAATCAAGTCATTGGTTTGGCCATAGACGTACAAAATATATGAATCAAACAAACAGTTCCACAACATATTCGGAAACAGGCAAAAATGTTGATCATGGTTTTCCAAAGGCGAAGTCTGTGACTACTTTGTTTTGCCTAAAACACAAAAGTAATAGCTCTGCTTTCATGGAAAACTAAGGAAATGACAAAACATTCACATTTCAGAGGCAAAGGTTACTTAGATTTGCAAATATAAAAAGAAGTAGTTGTCAATTAATTGGATAATTCATTAATTCATCGCTTAATGGTTGCAGCTCTAGTATAAATATACTGTATATATAAGACTGGACATTTGATAAAACGTAATATCTTAAGATGCCGGAATATCGCACAGAAACCATGCTCCAATCTCCTAGATACATAAATTCATACTCTCTTCTTCCTACACCAGTCTCTATAGATTCCATCCGGGAAGTGTGCGAGGGTAAGCAGTCTGAGATCTTCCAGCGTTATGCTGAGGGCAGCTTTGACCCCAACTGTTGCTTCAGTTTATACTACGGAGAGCACATGGAGTCCCTGGATCTTGTGTCTGGTACCGGTGAGGAAGCACGAACCTGGATCACCGGCCTCAAATACCTGATGGCTGGCATCAGTGACGAGGACAGCCTGGCCAAGAGGCAGCGTACCCGAGACCAATATCCTTTGTTACTTATTGGTGCATGTGGCTTTTAATTTAGTAAACTGATAATCATCATCTTACTCATCTTATTCTAAAGAATTGATCAATATCAATATATTTACCTGCTCTTTTTATCTTTATGTTAACTTTCTTTAACACCACTGGATATCACATGGCTCAAACAGACTTTCGCAGAGGCTGATAAGAACGGAGATGGGAGTTTAAGCATTAGTGAGGTCCTCCAGCTCCTACATAAACTCAACGTCAACCTACCCCGACAGAAGGTCAAACAGATGTTCAAGGTACAATAGCAACGTCAAATTTCACAAGTTTTAACTAGCATTGTTATTCATTATTTTTTTAAATGTTTATAAATAATTTTTCCAATGCACCAAACATCTCACTTCTCACCAGGTAAAATTCACAATTGCCATTTGAGCTAACCTGACCTACATAACCCCTTTAAATCAATGCTATATTAAACTATAGTGGTTGGTACCTCGTTGGAACAGTAATAACAAGTGCAATGGTAAAGTTATCTTGATACCTTTTCCATAGCGTAGTGTATCCAACATAAATGCACACTGCCAGCGTTTTCTCCTGCTGTACACTGTGATTCTGCTGTATAGGAAGCCCGTACATCCATCTTTCAATGGAAGTGAGTGGGAGGCACGAGCCTCCTACGATACCCACACATGTATGAGCCCGATGAATGAAACATACCACAATCTTACATGAAGCGTACCTAATGCGAGTAACCCTGACTATACCCTAATTCCGCTGCGTGCTGGCCATAAACAGCACATTTCCACAAGGTTGCAGAGTCCATGTGTGTGAACATTGAACATTATCTTAACTACAGTATAATGTCAAATGAGAAAATAGAAGTAAGATGTCACAAAACATTCTAATATGATAATATGATATGGATTGGGAACCGCACATTAAGTGGCTAGCAATGCTTACCTGCACACGGTGTTCCTGTTCCCGAGATTTTTCCCTCCTTTTGCCCTCCTTTGAGTACAAACTAAACACACATGCAAGATAATAAATTGATGATTTGTATGACATTTAAGGCATATTTTGGCTCCAAATTTTGGTGAAACTCCAAGCATTAAGCCATAAATTGAGACTCTGCTGTGCATAAATATGAGCACAGCAGTTTGGCTGTCAGCTGCATAAAACTGAGTAGGTATAGCATAAGTAGGGTCTATCTGCACGCCACTATTTGTGAATAAGCACTGTTGACAGTTTGATTGATGGGAAACATCTGTAGTGGCAAACGCATGACTCGGTCACTAACTCTTCTCATCACAGGGATTAGCACAGTGCAGAGTTAAGCTCTATGTTATAGCTTTCGGCTCATACAGCAGTACTAGTCTGCTTACTGGAATAAGTTCAGCACCCCGGTGACGGGCACCCATATGGTGCTGTTGTGACACAGATGGCTTCTAGTGTAATGCAAGGTGAACACACAAGAGACCAATCTGTTCCGGTGTGTTTTTAAGATTGATGAAGATTTGTGTGTTGACAATCTGTCTGCTCATTTGTCGGATTAGCCTACTTGCAGTCAAGCACCTGTGATGTTGACTCACTTCAGAGTACACGATGCATATTTTGCACATTAAGATCAAAACATCATTGACATCCCCGTCCTAACACCCGTCGCACATAAACGATGCACCAAACAGCCTCATGATTGGACTAATGGGACCACAGCAACCTTCCAAAAGTCAGATACATTAAAATGTTTATGTTGTATTAAACATCGTATGAGTCTGGTGGTTTTGGTACATTCACTAATGTTGGCTAAGACTTTCGCCTGAGGTATTGCCGTATTCTAAATGGAAGCAAAAGCTTCCCCACAGATGCTTCCCTCTCAATGATTTATCACGACAACGACTTGTTGATGTAGCTGAGAAGGAAAAGCTCTGTTGGAAGACGAAGCTACAGCAATTCTTACTAATGAAATAATCTATATTAGCTGTTGAGCTAAAATGCTGAGCACAAGTCTGCTAACAAGTTAAGTGCCTGGTTCATTCATAATTAATTGGAAAGGCTAGATTGCTGTCCAATAAACTTAGTTCTCCAGCTGTGTTTTTTGCTACATTGTTAGCCGTGGAAGACGTGCTACTTCTTCTGAAAAAGAGTTCCTCCACCTCAGACACATACAATTTATGCAAGGTATTGCAGCAGTGGTTTGTTTTGATAGTTTGTAAGAATGTGCAATGCATTCACACAGTGAGCGCATGCACACAAATGCAAGGCAAACATGTAAAAGGCAAATGGTTTGTTTTCTTTTGCAGGAAGCGGACACAGATGACAAGCAAGGAACCCTGGGCTTTGAAGAGTTCTGCTCCTTCTACAAGATGATGTCCACTCGCAGAGACCTGTACCTCCTGATGCTCACATACAGCAACCACAAAGACCACCTTGACGCTGATGACCTGACCCGCTTCCTGGAGACGGAGCAGAAGGTACCCTCACATTAGTTGTATTTGAAGCTGAACTAGTGATGTCACATATTCATGTTCAACTTTGACAGGAGTTACAGCCAGTGCTGTGGTCCCTCATTTATTTTCAAATGGACACACTTTTCTGTGTCATTACTGCAGCATTTGGCTGAATATGGACACATGCCATATGATCTGCCATATGAACTACCTTTGTCAGCAGTCAGGAATAAGCACCAAGTGACCCAATTTTGAAATTGCTTGCATGATAACACCACCTTCACTGCATGCATTTGACAGGTTTGGAAAATGAGCCCTTGTCTTTCCTTTCCATCTCTCTGCATTTGTTTTAGAGTGAATGCTGTCTTAACTTTGGAGCGATTATTATGCTGGACTAGGGTAGAATTCATTAGAATTACATTGCTGAAGGGGTGCTTATTGTGCTGGGGGAAGTAGACACCTTTGGGTCCAACACGGACATTTTCAATACCCTCGCAACGCTTGAGATGAATTTGTAAGAGCTTGTTCTATTCACTAACAATACTATAACACTGAAAAAGAAAAATGAGATAATGAGCGTGACTTGAAGTCGCTCTTTAAACAGCCAGTGTGTGCTTGTTCTGCCAATTAGTGTCAGTTTTAGGGGAGAAGGGCTGTTTAGATGGCGGATGTCGGCGCTCCAATTGGGGATATAGTCTGAAGATTATACTCAGCATCTGATCATGAAATAGAAGTTATTTCAAAATAATTGAATCGGTTTTGTGAAGTGATTTGTTTGATGTAGTTCTGCAATGCAGCACGGTTGTCTCCATCTAGTATGTCATTACAGTTTTTGTCTGCCCTCGAAAAAGGAAATGAGCATCTTTGCATCAGTATGTGACTGATGTCACATCTGAGCTTGTGTTACTGACACAAAGGCACCCTGCAAATCATCATATGTTGGGATGTCATGTGATACCCAAACAGAAATATACTGTATTATCTGTACTATTAGTCGCTCCGGAGTATAAGTCGCACAAGGCCAAAAATGCATCAATAGGTAGAAAAAAACATACATGTCGCACTGGAGTATAAGTCGCATTTTTTGAAGGTCATTTATTTTACAAACTACTTGACCAAAACAGACATTACGTCATCTTGGAAGGCAAATTCTAACAATAGAGAACAATAGAGAACAAGCTGAATAGGTGTAAGATATGCTAACACGATGGTTATTCAGCTACACCAAAAATAAACATGAACATAAAAGGTGCCCAGTGTTTATGTAACACAAACAGTTTTTTCGTTTATAAGTCGCTCTGGAGTGTAAGTCGCAGGAACAGCCAACCTATGAAAAAAAGTGTGACTTATAGTCCGGAAAATACGGTACTATACATTAGGAAAACACAGGGAAACATAGGCAGGCTATAATTATTATACCAAACAAGTCTATCATACCTGTACAACTGAATGATATGGTTCATATAAATTTTGGTAATAGTTATCTTAACTATTTTGTCATATTATTGACACTAGGCAGTGTAATATATTAATTAATTCATTCATTTTCTACCGCTTATCCTCACGAGAGTCACAGGAGGTGCTGGAGCCTATCCCAGCTGTCTTTGGGCGAGAGGCGGGGTACATACACCCTGGACTGGTCGCCAGCCAATCACAATTAGCCTAGCATGTTTTTGTAATGTGAGAGGAAGCCGGAGTACCTGGAGAAAACCCACGCATGCACGGGGAGAACATGCAAACTCCACACAGAGATGGCCGAGGGCGGAATTGAACTCGATTCTCCTAGCTGTGAGGCCTGCATGTTAACCACTAGGCAGCCGCAGCCGCAGTGTAATATATGTGAATAATATAAACTGAAAGAAACAAATTTGGTATATTGTTCCAACTATTTGTATTACAGTATATCTCCAACATAGAGATGAAGTACAGTACAATATCTTGCAAAGGGTTGGTATTTCCATTCGTTATACTTTCTCAAGGGACAATACTTTCGCTGTATATGCTGTAAGTAGCAGTTAATAGCTTGAAAAGTAACTCGGCACATATGCAGCCATTATTAACTGGCAACAACAGTGAACGTCTAAAGTGTATTTTGTGTGAGCACCATTGTTGCCTATCACCTTCTTAATTCATATTCTTATTACGGAGCTGATGGATAACAACCTTGCATTCCTACATCGGCTTGATAATTGTTGATAGTTTCAGGTTGCAGACTTGGACGCTCCATCACTTTCAACTTCAGCTTCCTCGGCAAGGCCATTGTTGTCTTATCATGTTGGAATATCTAAATGTGGCCCGGTTTTCCCAAGAGAGGGGTCCATGATCTGTGCTTCAGAATGTCATGGCACAGTAAAAGTTTAATTTCGATTGTATTGTCCCCAGAGAGGATACAATCAAATAGTTGCTCAAATGGGAGCGGTATGCTCACTTTGTGCTCCTATCATGTGTACCTCCAAGGCACAGCCTGTCAAAAGTGGACACAGTGACTGACCGAGCATTGCTCTGCCCCCCTTTGAAACATCAATACAGATGGTCATTTCACTCTTTGGAATAGCACCCGCGGAGAGAACTGGACCTTGTAGTGTCATTTTGGCTTGCTCATAACATAACAAAGCAAACCGCTTCAGTGTAATACATATTATATTAATATACTATACATTCAAGAGGCATTGCTTGATATGGATTCCTGTACTTTATAGATGACCAAAGTGAGCAAGGACCACTGCCTGGAGATTATCAAGAAGTTTGAGCCATGTTCGGAGAATCAGAAGCAAGAAGTTTTGGGAATTGATGGTAAGTGTGCTTGTATTCATTACCTTTAAGCTCATGTGTTAGTTAAGTTTGTTGATTTCTTACTTTATTTAATGGAATTTAGCAATATGATCAGGCTGTAACATACATATGTATGCTCTTCTTACATCTCTGGTGAAAACTGCATTACACTCGGAACATTTTTTTTAAACAAGCCGCAATAATACTAATCGTCTTAAATACAAGGAACAGTTCTCTATGTCTACTGCTGCTGCGATTGTCATGAAGATAATTATAGAATGATATTCCCACAAAAAAGATAATATAAAAAATGCCATTTTGTTTTCTTTTTGCTTACTGTAATAGTAATAATTGAATCACTCCCAATTTAATGGTCGCTTTTCAACTTGTGATACAATAATATGCAATTGTACTCGGTTCCCCCCATCACATCTTCCCCTTAATTAAAGCAGTGTTTTACATAGCCAGAAGAGGAACATTTGCTAGAAACAACAAGGGTTGTTTTTTTTTTCTTCCTCTCCTAAGGCTGGAGAGTCCCAGCACAAGTTAATAATAGTTTTATTATGATTTTCATGCTTATCAGGAAAACTCATCTGATGTGGCTAATAAGGTGTATCTGAGGCAGGAGAATGTGCAAATGATTCTGATTGGGGGGAGGCATCTATCTGCAGCTCTCCAACACCGTAGATGCGAAAAATACCCAGAAATTGAATTTGTTATTCGAACAAATGTTTTTCAAGCTCATACAAACAGACAAAGATGAAAACAAATCCACCAAACTGAGGCTCCGAGACTTATTGTATGTGTGATTACTAGACTGTACTTCAGAAAAGGTGCCTGAAAACAAAACCTAGATCAGCCTAGTTCTTAACAACACTTTAATCTTCTTTCAGGGTTTACTAATTACATGCGCAGCCCTGCAGGGGATATCTTCAACCCAGATCACTACAACGTGAACCAGGACATGAGCCAGCCGCTGTGTAACTACTTCATCGCTTCCTCACACAACACGTACTTGATGGGAGACCAGCTCATGTCCCAATCCAGGGTGGACATGTATGCCTGGGTGCTGCAGGCTGGCTGCCGCTGCGTTGAGGGTACTGTAATCCCCCTCACTTGTCATACTGAAGAACAAAATAAGACAGTAAACGTCATCACAAAAGCAATTACTGTAATACATTTCTGTTGCTTGTCGCAGTAAAAGTTAAAATATGAGTCGTATGTTCAGCTGATATACATTTTTAATATGCAGTTGCTCAACTGTATGCTGTGTGGTTATTATATTATAGTGATAATGTGGTTTTCTTTTTTAGTTCCTTCCAGAAGGTCTGCTGAAAACTGAAATATACAAAAACGGAAGCAATTTTTTCCCATAGGAAATCCATCTATTTTCCATAGCGCTTATCCTCATTAGGGTCACAGGCAAGGGTATGCTGGAGCCGAGGAGATGATGTAAATCCCAATTATCTTTTCCAGATGCGCAAAAATAAAAAAAAATACTTGTATAACTTTTGATTACCATATATTTGTGCTTGCATGTACTTACAGCAAATACTTACAAAGTGCATTCTTAGAGAATTTGATCACAATGTTATAAAAATGAGGATGTTTTCGTGAGGAAGAGAAATGGTGGGTGCCTGGCATTCCATTCTTGGAAAAGGTCACCACCCACTCCTTGATTTTGTTTGTCCGAGGATTTAGGCCAACACCGATCATAGTCTGTGCAGCTGTCAGGTATTTTACACAGGCAACATTTGATAAAGGACAAAAATCTTCGAGAAAGAATAACTGCAGTCGGGAGTGGAGTTATCGGAGCTATAGAGGCTTGCTATGGCCAGACATTGTACTTTGTGGGAGATCTTTCAATGGAATCAAGGACATTTGGTACTGCAGGGTTTTCATCACCGAACTTAATGCCTTACGCTTTGGTTCATGTCTCTTGTTTCCAGTGGACTGCTGGGATGGTCAAGATGGTGAACCTATTGTTCATCACGGCTACACTCTGACCTCCAAGATACTCTTCAAAGATGTTATTGAAACCATCAACAAATATGCCTTCGTGAAGAATGAGTATGTTATAATATATATATGTACACACTTCCACTGTTGTATTTGCTATATTTTTGGAAAACCTTCTACATATTCATGCATTTGTTACTTTTTCTGGTAATACATGGATTACACAACAGACGTCAAAACAGTAACATCGCAATTATTCGGGTTTATTAATACTCACACACTATTTATTGTCCTCATGCATTGTATGCCCGTATATCCCAGTGAATGAGTGTGTGTATGCATAATATATGAAAATTACAATTATTCAGATTTTGTGCTGGTGCATTGAAAGTAGAGCATCCAAATGCAAAAAGATTCTTTAGGAGTAAGCGAAACAAAATGAAGTCAAAAGTTGATTTAAACTCGCATAGGTTTATCAAAGATTTAAGACCATTGCCTTAAATGTCAGAATCGGAGATATAATCTGCCTTTCAGGACATATTGGCAGATCCTGGACCCAAATTAAGGCCCTTATTGATGCTGACTGCAGCCCTGTAACAATATAACGGCTAGACATGGAGTCTCAGGTTCAGTTGGGAGCTGGTTAGGACTTTATCTTAAGATTTTGATCAGATTGTAGATTCTGGTCAAATACAGCGGTTGTGATAATAAGTGTTTTGGACGCCTTTGAGAATAGCTTCAATTTTGAAAGATCAAGCAATGAAAACTCCTGTGAAAGTAATTAATTGTCATTAGTGGCCAGGGGGTTCTTGGACCTGCAGGAGAAAATGTCTGTTTTTTTGAGGGTCAAACCCAAGTCCTTAATAACCTTGGAACAAACAAGAAGTTCAAAATAAATATGCAATAACAAAAGATGACTGTTGTATTTAACAGCAGTGAAGTTATCTTTAAAGGCCATTGTTTTTCAAATGCATCAAAAAATATAAAGTATCATAGATTCTCAAAAGATGGAGCGGAAGAGCATCATTCCAGATGGTTATCTGTGTTTTGGTGTTATGGTGGCGGTGATGCGTGCTTATTAACACATTAACATCATTCGTTTCCCATGGGTGTTTAGTTTGTTAGGTTGTTGTGACTGTGAAGCCAATGGCTCATGAATGACATAACTTTCACACTTATCCATCATGCCACAGAAGCACCCAAGTTTTGCTACAACTTCTTACCATCTGTATGCACACATCTTCTATAAACATACTGTATACTAATGTATAGTTGTAATTATTTATACTCGCACATAGATAAGAAAACATGGAAGCACAGACATCCCACCTCTTTCAAGCAGGCTGCATCAGGAGGTGATAATCCAATCTACATGCACACAGTCTGGAGGATGCACAGAAAATATCTATTTTTAGAGCAGAGCTCTTGAAGGAAATTGAGCAGGAATACTCCATTTGGGGTACTTTTCATCCTTTTGTGTTTTTTTGGAAACATTGCGAACACAATATTCTACCTAAAATCGGTCAAAAGGAGTCGGATGAAAGGATCCATTCAGTATCAAAGGACAATCACATTTTCCGGTGACTAGATGAAAGATGGTTCTGCTGAGGGCTGACATGGGCGAATTGGAATGAAAAGCTGCCGTCTGACTTGTGAAGAGTCGCAGACAGTGAGCGGTCTATTTTTGGATGTACCAGTAACTCCTTTTTTTAAAATAACCAATACCTCAGGCATTAAAAGCAATCATTATTTGTCCAGATAATAACAGAAAGAGACCAACTGAATTTTTAGAGAAATCAGTAGAGGTGTGACGAGTAAAACGTGACAATATTTGTTGTTTCGAGAAGAGCTGTTTCACAAGAACAGGGGAGCCGGAAGCCATGGCATCTCTACTCTAATTGATAATACACTTAATATGACAGTACAAGCAGGGTTGGAAGCACAAATTAAGAGCCCTATGCAAAGTATACCATACACCTTGCAGTCCAACCTACGTCGGTGTTCCCATCATGTCTCCAGATCTAAACCCCAATTATGATGATAGATTTTTTTACATTGCGCTCTGAGGAACAATGTATTGTATTGTGTGTTTTTTCCCCACTATTTCAGTCTCATAACTCCACTCTTCTGTGTCATTTTCTGGGTACAACTAGCTATCCGGTTATCCTGTCCATAGAGAACCACTGCAGTGTCCCTCAACAAAAGAAGATGGCCGAGTACCTCATTGATATTCTAGGGGACAAACTGGATGTTTCGAACATCAAAGCTGAAGACTCCGGACGGCTACCTTCACCAGAGAACCTTAAGGGAAAGATTCTTGTTAAGGTAAAGTCTACATTGAGCTGTAACCTACTTCAATATAAGTACCGTGTTAGAGCTTGCTGTTTCAAGCTCAAACAACAGACTTCAAAGGTAGGAGATGTCTGAGCAGATTGAAGTGGTGGAAATTGGATGTTGCATGAAAAGATAACTATAACATATATATAAAAACAATCTATTTGTGTTAATTGACTGTCTAGTGCTTTATTTGGTCTGCATTAATATAAAAAAAAATCCCTGCAGACACAGTTAAGTAGTTATAATCACTTGATAGCTGTTGGCCAGGAGCCCTTGTGGAGTTAAACATAAAATAAAACATCAGCTGTACCTACTTATTTGTACCATTTTAGTTCATTCATTTTCTACCGCTTATCCTCACAAGGATCGTCTATCCCAGCTGTCTTCGGGTGTGAGATTGGTACACCCTGGACTTGTCGCCAACCAATCACAGGGCACATATAGACAAACAACCATTCACACTCACATTCATACTTATGGACAATTTGGAGTCGCCAATTAACCTAGCATGTTTTTGGAATGTTGGAGGAAACCGGAGTACCCGGAGAAAACCCATGCATGCATAGGGAGAACATGCAAACTCCACACAGAGATGGCCCAGAGTGGAATTGAACTCGGGTTTCCTAGCTGTGAGGCCTGTGCGCTAACCACTTTCTACCGTGCAGCCCATTTTAGTTCATTTAACTAAAAATTATTTTACTTAAGGGTATTTATTTAAAGTCAGCCTTTGAAATTGTGCATGAGCAACATTTTCCTATATCTTCAGTGCTCAACAACGTATTTAAATACTCCCCAATCAATACTTATTCTGCACCCGATCGTGTGGTAAATGTTTTAAATGACTATGCTGGAAATACTGTACAAATATGGTACCCAAAAATTGAATGAATGCAAATTGCTGCCTTTATTTTTTTTGTCTCTTCATTCAATTTAGTCATCAAATCGACTGTACATCAAATACATCACGTACATCACGTAGCTGTGTTGGAGTCAAGGAATGACACCAAATGCTTTCACAGCCCAGTGGCATTAGCTGACATAACATACACCCCCCACGCCCCACAAATCACATCCAAGAGGTCACAAAAGACCCCACAACAACATCCAAAGAGCTGCACTTGCCTAAGTTAAGGTCAATGTTCATGAGTCCACCATCAGAAATTAAACTTTGTGTCCCATTACATGTGGCGTAAAAGTAACACAATTCACAAAAGAACAACAAATTTGTGAGCTTCCATAGCTTAGAATAAGCTGCAGAGACAACGTAATGTGTTCATTTGTATTTACCCCATTGAATTAAACATGAATTACCACTGACAACTACAGATCTTATTCTTATTCTTAATTCTAACATGTTCAAGTATTTTTTTTTCCCATCAGGGTAAAAAATTGCCACCAAACATTGACGAGAATGCCGAGGAGGGAGACGTGTCAGACGAAGACAGTGCAGACGAGATGGAGGATGACTGCAAGTTGATGAATGGAGATGTATGTATGCTTATTATTGTGTATTACTGAATCTAACAATTACTAAAAAAA
Source organism: Doryrhamphus excisus (assembly GCF_037039965.1). NCBI lineage: Eukaryota > Metazoa > Chordata > Actinopteri > Syngnathiformes > Syngnathidae > Doryrhamphus > Doryrhamphus excisus. Next base: position 6,694,286 of record NC_136371.1, on the reverse strand, counting down.
AACGTTTTCTTGTTTAATTATTATTTTTTTAATGTGCTTCTGTAAAATGGTAGGTGTAGAACCACTCGAGCCATTCCATGTTTTCTATTTCCGTCTGTGCTATTTTTACCATCAGCTTGCATCAATCTGTAGTTTATAGGTGGTTAAATAACTCTGAAGACAAACATATAGAATGGGACTGAAATTTTAATCATGCACATTCTAGATTGGAATTAGTAAAATATGAGACAACTGTGACTTTACTCACTCATCTGATGAGTCTTGAATTGCAGTGTTTGCCCAGTGAAAGTGTTGTTTCTTATTAACTGTGGAGCTAATGTATTTGGGGATAGCGGGCACCAACAAATTATTAAAAATTGGATCTATACAAAAGCAACCAGAGAACAGTGATGAAGGACCTCCTCTCTGAAGTGGTAGTGAGTCAGTTCGGTGATAAACGCTGCCATCTGGTGGCTATAATAAGCATGAGCATATTTAATTAAGGCATCCAACGGTGAGGTTTAATATATGGGCAAAGATTGCACATTGAGATCTGTGTATTAATCTGTATATTTCTGTACAAATAATTCCAATACATAAATAAATATATGTTTAGTCTATACTTTTATTTTTAGTCTATACTTTTATTTTTCTATATATTTTTAAATTATTTTAAATTCTTTTCATTTGTTTCCCTGCAGATGTCAGCCAACAGGAAGCAGATTGAGAACATGGCCAAGAAAAAGCTAGACAACTTGATGAAGGAGTCCAAGATTCGAGACAGAGAAGACCCAGATAGTTTCACCATCGCTGCCCTTCCACCTGCTGGAGATTCCGATAAGACTGCTTCAAAGGTATTTTGACTTTTTAATGGAGTTACACATTCTGTGAACAATAACATTAAGGTTATATTTACTTTTCCATGACTTTAATGAACACTGTGTCTCGCCTCTTTTTTTTTTCAGACTAAAGGGCAAGATGGCGTCGTCACATCAGATGAGGCTAACACCAGCAGCAATAAACGCACAAGCCACTCGTTTATGGGGAGTTTCTCAAAACGCAAGGTTTGTTTGTTTTTGTCTACTTTTTTTTATTCCCTTAGACAAAACAAAAAAAGAAGAAGGGTTATTGTATGGTTTTTTTTTTTGCTCGTTGTTTTGTAGCAGCCGGTGGCTACTGGCTATCTGCTTTCTTGTGTGCGGGGGTTTTGTTCAGAAACTCCAGCTTCCTCCCACATTCCAAAAATATTCATGTTGGGCTAATTGGAGACTCTAAAAGGTGTGAAAGTGACTTTGAATTGTTGTGTGTCTATACTGTTTCTGCCTTGTGATTGGCTGCCAACCTCTCTCCTGGAGTCAACTGGCATAGGCTCCAGTTTAATTATGACCTGGAGCCTGCTCTTAAAAGCATGAAGATTCCCTGTAGCCCTGAGTTTCCCTGGCAAGCTGTTCCATACACGGGGGCCATAATACCAAAAAAAGATCCCCCCTCATGAGTGTATGTGCCCTGAATTTAAGAACAATAAGCAGACTAGTGCTGGAGGATCTCAGTGTCTCCACAAGAGTTTCTCAGGTAAATGCAGATCTGAAAGAAGAAGCCCCAAGTCCATTTCTAAACCAGAATAAGAACCTTAAAATCCATCATGAAACACACCAGGCGCCATTATGGTGATTCTAAAAACAGTACAATGTGGGCTTGCCTTCTGGCGAGGACACATGCACCTCAATTTTGGAGTAATTGTAAAATGAATTTCTCCTTTTTGGAACACCAGAAAGCAGTGCATTACAGGATTCTATGCCAGCAGTGATAAAAGCATGCATTAGTGCCTCAGTGTTCCCTTGAGAGACAATAGGGAGAAGTCTGGCTGTATTTTTAACATGATAAAAATCACCAAATGGAAAATGACGTTCAGCTTTTTCACTTAAAATAATGAAGTTAAGGATAATGCCTGTAGTTTAGGTATGTGTTTTCCACAGGCGTTACTAGGTTCTGAGGACAGGGGGGGCTTAGTCCCCTGTAGATGCACAGGATATGAATGAATGTAGTAGACATTAAAAAATAAAAATAAAAAATAAATAAAACAAATAACAAACAAGAACCGGCATATAACTTTCCCACTTTTGGACAGATTTAGTAGAGATATTGAGTTGTTTTAGGCCACCATTAAATTTACACAAGTACACACAATCTATGCTGCAAAACCGCTGCTCAAGCTCTGCAGTCTAGTGGACAGTGATCAATTATATAATAATAATGATTATATAATTAATTAGCCTATTATTATTACTATCATCATTATTATTCTTCTGATTATTACTACTAGTAGTAGTAGGCTAGTATTAGCCTGCTTATTGACTTGCTTATTATCCTGCTTTTGCCCTAAAAAATCTATAAAAAATAATAAAAAATCTATAAAAAATATAAAATTATTTAGGGGGGCTTAAAATATTGTAGGGGGGCTGAAGTCCCTCTAAAATAGGCCTAATGATGCCACTGGTGTTTTCCCTCTCAGAGCCTCAGATTGAATAGATGGAAGTCAATACAACTGCCACTTAGTGTAATAATGCCATCTGGCCATCTCAGCTAATAATTGCATACAAGCAATATTAAGATTCATAATTAATAATGTGTCAAGTGAGTGTCTATGCAACTTGAACATAGTACATATGTTTTTGATAAAGAACATTCACCCATTGCTCCTTTGCTGTTATCCGAAACAGAAAAAAACAATGAAGCTGAAGAAGACCTCAAGCTTGGAAGACACCGATACGGACCAAGAGAGCACCAGCAGTGCGTCTCGAGCACCCCTACATCACAACAAGTAAGAGACACAACATAAACATGACAAATATCTTTGTTGCGATACAGCAATAGTACACTCGGCAATATGTGAGCTTACTTGTTCAGTCACTTGTGTGCTTAAATGTATCTGATTTTGAATGATACTTCCCAATTTCAACTGACCAGAAAGAAGAAAACAATGAAGTTATCCAGAGCTCTGTCTGACCTGGTCAAATACACATGCTCGGTGGGCCTCTATGACATTGAAGCACAAGGTGTGTACATGTCTTCACAGCTCTGAGCCATTTTGTTCACTTCTGGATTATGATGTCATTAACCCAAGTTGAACCAATCAAATGTCATGTCATTTCACACAAGGAGTGTATTTGCTAGTGAACAGTAAACAGTTTTACTACATCTCATTCACAGTGTCTTTGAATGTACTATATCTTCTGAATACTTTGTATTTTAGTTGATTTAGCAATTTTTATGGTAATGGTAATGGTTTTATTTTATTTGAACATGCATCAGATTACAATTGAGTGCATCACATAATCAGTTCACAGTTCCACATGTCCAAAAGAAATAGGAAGAAGCAAAGCTCAGTAACTGTTACATTTGTTCACTTCCTGCTTTCCTAATATAATTTAAGTTTTTTTAATTTTTTTTGTTTATTTTGTTAGTTTTTTTTTATTTGTTATTTTTTTACGTTTATTTTTGTCACGTACCGAAGTACAAGGTGTTATGACCATACACTTGGAAATGCTTGGAAATGTTTAATTTAGACAAGACAATATTTATTTGCTAATAATGGGCTGTATTATGGAAAACCGGGACAATGAAGGAACGACTGTATGCAAAATAATGCTTATACAAAACATTCAGTCTTCTAAATGTGCATGATTGATTGCTTTATTGTTCAGAACATGTCTCTCAAAAAATCTAAATATACACGTCAATAACTGTGCATTGAAATATTGTTGGGTTTTGGTTGGTTTTCAACACACAAAGAGGCGCCTTGGGCTATAGGTCTTGTCAGCTATCATTTCTGTTCAGCTGCTGTCTCTTTTTGTTATGTCATTTATACGTCGTACTGTTTTGGGTGGTTGCAAACAGGTGCCTCAGGCAGCAGGTCTGTCAACTCACTTCTGTTGAAGCTGCTTTGTCTTTTTTTGTTATGCCTGACAATACTTGTTAGTGTTTTTGTCATTTTGTAAATTGTTTGGAAATTCATTTGAACATTCTTGTTTGTCATCAATGGCAGCCAACTGCACCTGGCAAGTGTCTTCCCTGAGTGAAACCAAAGCCCACCAGGTGATGCAGCAAAAAGCCAGCGTGTTCATCCATTTTAACCAACGACAGCTCTCACGCATCTACCCGTCTTCTTATCGCGTGGACTCCTCAAACTTCAACCCTCAGCCATTCTGGAATGCTGGTTGCCAACTTGGTATGCCCCACAGTCAGAGTCCTTTTCTACTGATGCTCTGTATTCCATTTTGTAGCTGCTGGCTATTTTCTCTTCCGGAATTGATGAATTTGTTTTCTTCCTACATTGTTTGTCACTGTGTCCTTGTCAGTTGCGATGACCGTAGTAATGGAGTGGCTTTAATTGCAGTTGCACTCAACTATCAGTCAGAGGGTCGAGTCCTTCAGCTCAACAGAGCCAAGTTCTACAGCAATGGCAACTGTGGCTACATCATCAAACCCAACTGCATGTGTGAAGGTGAGCACACTGAAAATAATATACACTACTCACAAAAACTTTGGGATCTTTGGTTTGCAGGTGAAATTTCAGGATGAACATAAAATGCACTATAACGTTTACAATTCTTAATATTCTAGCAGCTATGAAAATAAACATTATTGTAAATTGAGGATGGAAGCATTAGTTTGAATGCCAGGTTGTTTTAGACAAGTGAATAACATTTCAACATCAATTTCAGGTGCCTTTAATCCAAATTTGGAGGATCCAATCCCAGGTCAGATGAAGAAGCAACTGGTGTTGAAGATCATCAGTGGACAGCAGCTGCCTAAACCCAAAGATTCGATGCTGGGCGACAGAGGAGAGGTAGAATACATCATCATGCTTACGAACTTAACTTGCAACAACAGGATCAATAGCATAATGGGTTTTATTGAAATTTGTCACTTCACTGAAATTGCATCCCACTCCTTATTTCCCTGTGTCAGATCATTGATCCCTTCGTGGAAGTGGAGATCATTGGCCTCCCAGTGGACTGCTCCAAGGAGCAAACCCGAGTAGTGGATGATAACGGTGAGTGTTTGGGGAGTAGATGTATTTGCCTTATCTTTCAACAGATATTTAATTCTCACATGTCAACTCCCATTGTATGTATCCTGTAATCCTGTTATGGATAATGATTAGTTGGGGAAGTTGAATTTAGCCAACTCGTTAGCATGACGACGAGTCATCAGCATGTTGAAATCAACCTAGTGGAAATCACAGGAGGTCATTATATATACCAGCACAACAACATAGTCTGACTCACTCATGTCTTTCAAAGAACACTTTACTATCGACACAAAATTCATCACCCAGCAACCTATCACTCAAAAGGTGTATAGGTGTACAGATATTCAAACAATGTAAAAAAACAACAACAATGTTTTCAAGTTTTCCCATAAGCCATTGCATCACACCCTTTGTGTGTACAATTCTCGTCCTCCTCCGTCTTGGCAGCATACAAATATCTTGAATACATTTGACTTTCACAAAAAATATCGTTTTTTTTGCCTCTATGAAAGAAGGGTAGTGACAAGCACCTTCCAGCTCATGCATGCCCCAACCTCTTCAGGATGCATCAGTGCCTCCTGTATGACTTTTCTATTTATTTTATTGTCCAGTTAGCAAGGATGATGGTGTTACGCCTACATTAAACACATTATACACGCTGTAGAAAGTCATGCTGAATAATAAATGTTTCTGTGACTTTATATTATTGGCGAGATGCTGACAAACACAAAATGGCGGGCACAATGATCCAACTCGCAACAGCCTCACTTGATCAGGAAACGTCTAGGTCTCTTTTTTTTTTAAGTGCAACTTTCCTGTTACAAAAATGTTAAATGACAAGAAAACAATGACTACTTATTATTTTCACTATATTGTGACCAAAGTGAAAGGTACCTCATTGGGTTAGTCGCACGGTTTTTCATGTATAATTGATAAGCTGAATGCAAGGAGACCTGCCCATGCAGCACCTCTGTCTGCACGCAAACACACACAATCTAAATAATTGATTACCACTGAGCTGAGTGTTCGCTCAAACTCTCCGGACTATACTTTCTCGGTCTTCTGTCTCTGTCACTTTATTTCTTACCTTTCCTCTCATTCGCTCTTGTTGTCTTTCCTCTTGATTCCTCCTTCCGTCCATCTTTTCCCCAAAACTCATCCCTTCTACTTTCTTGTTCTTCAACCAAATATTTCTTGGGATGATTCTGCAGGTTTCAACCCGATGTGGGAGGAGACTCTGGTATTTACAGTTCACATGCCAGAGCTGGCCCTTGTGCGTTTCCTCGTGTGGGACCATGACCCCATTGGTCAAGATTTCATTGGCCAGAGGACTATTGCCTTCAACAGTATGATGCCAGGTAAGACTTGCTCAATACCTGATTGTTGATGGAACTAGTACTTGTCCTCTGAAGTTAGGCTACATAATGTCTGATCTCGATGTGTTGAGCTCGATGCCACATTGTGACTGAGATGGCCCTTAATTGATCTTGTCATTTATACAGTACAAGCAAAACTGTGCAATCATCCGTCCATACATATCCAACATACTATACAATAAGACAAGCGTTGGACAGGACAGGACAGGATAACTGGGCAATGAAGGACGGGGGCAAAGGGCAACGACAAGAGGAGAGGCAAATGGGAAAAATGCAATTCCTAACTGTGTCTTTGGTAACAATCATGTCTCCAATGACGGATAAAGTAACAATAATGTCTCCCTTTCATCATTTATATGCATTTCGGGTTGTTTTCCGCATGAAAAATTTAATTGCAAAACTATAAAAACTCTTGTTTTTTTTCTCCCAATTTTTGGCTTTTTGGAACAGACTAATGGGAATTACATGATTTTGTATGGGAAAATTTGTTTTGGGTAGAGTGGCACCTTGTGGAATGGATTAATGACATCATGACAAGCTTAACTTAGGGGCCATCCATAATTTTCAACATTTTCACGAGCGTACAAACCGTACTCTTTTGAGCACCCCCCCCCTTCCCCTAAAAAGAGTACAATCCCAAATGAAAAATGTTGTTAGGTCCATGACCAACTGACCCAATACAGCCAGGAAATTCGAACATATCCAATCCAATAGTGTTCTCTGGCTGTATTTTGGGACTCTGCCACAACTGTTTTGAAAAGGCTTAACAATCACACCTATAGTCTAGTCAGTGTATCACAGGAAGTGAAAATCACATTGATTGTTACTGCACTGTCCACAAAGTCAAATTCACCACCACAGAGTCATTCAGAAAATGGCAATCACAACGGCACTTCGGAACAAATCCGCCCTGCTCGATTCCTTCGATTTGGAACCTTTCCAAGCCGCCTGGCCTTCCGAACGCACAAAGCAGTAAACATTGATGTATTGTTCGTATGCATTGCTCGGTGAGCGATGAATGGCAGCAATTCTCTTTTTGATGAACGAAAATAGGTAATCGAAATCACCGGGGTCGGCCATTGTCTGATTGTTGTGTTGGGATGCGAAGCACGCAGAGCTACATGGAGTATCGCGTGGACTGGTACGCTGTCGCGCTCGCATACGACGACAAGGGACCAGTCTATTCGCGCTAAAATTTGACTGCGTCCCGCGGTTCGAACATACAGACATCGACATTTTCTGGTTTTCAAAAAAGCGTACGTTGATGTCTTAACCCCCTCCCCCCCTCGTACGGTTTGTACGCTCGTGAAAATGTTGAAAATTAGATGGCCCCTTAAGCTTTTTTTAAAAAGTGCATTAAAAATATCAAAAACTACGTTGTAATCCACTAATATACGTAATGTACTGCATTACACTCTCCTGCACTTTGTGTGCATTTTACTGGCCTTGCCTCCACCCATGGAGGCAAAAAGACTGACAAATGGGCTCACTTCATTCTTGCCGTTGTTCTGAAACAAACACGTCAAGGTGCTGAAACCAATACCATGAGTGAACTCTCTTCCTGCTTGTTAGGAGGCGAGACAAGGGAAACATATATGCATGCACATGACAATGTACTGAGGCTAGCAAAATGTGCAAAGTCATTTTCATTTATTGTGTGAGGAATTCGTTTTTTATCACCTCAGCTCTAGTCCCCATGAGAAATCTTGTCACATTTAAATCTGCGTTTTTGTGTGCAGGTTATCGCCACGTGTACTTAGAAGGTATGGAGGAGGCTTCCATCTTTGTTCATGTAGCTGTGCATGACATAACTGGTAAGGTAGGTACTGCTGTGGAAGACATATGGATTACAGTGTTAACGCATTCAGCGCTTTTCCTTTTAAATACTGTATGTTGCTCATGTTGTCCTTGTTTTGAACCCTGTCTTTCTCAGCTGCTTTGTGTCTCCTGTTGTGATCTCTGTTTCTTTTGTGACTCCCCATCACACGCGTTTGAGCTCTTTTTCCATCTGTGCCTGTCTGATTTTCTCTTTCTCTTTTTTCTCCCCATCTCTGCCTTTGTCTGTGTGTGATTCCAGTCGGCCCCTTTATTCCCAAATGATTCATTTAAAAAACGGACATTTTTAGGAACGTTGAAGCTGCCACTGACAACTCAGGTGTAGTGACACCCAGTCAGCATCTTGCATGAGCCTATTTGACACCCTCCCTCCCCCTGCACATACCCCACTTGTCAGCTAAATGCACTGTAAACGAGCAACTCATGCAGTGCATGAGTTATTGAAGGCTTGTCCTATCTGTACCTTCAGTAATCCACCAAGTAGATCCAATGTCTTTAATTTCAACATTCAGAAATGAATCATCTGAAGTACTCTGCCACTATATTAAAAAATACTAACAAATAAAAGAAACATATGTAATCTCAACATAGTATTAAATTTTAAAAATTTTTATACAAATTAATTTATTTTTTAATGATTAAACTAAGAAACATATTTCCACCGTTTCCCTGCTTTAGCACTGTGTACACATTTCATCCTCCTGTGCTATGTTCCCTGATTATGTGAGAAAAAAAAATATTTGGTAAATTGTACAGTGTTTTTATGAAAGAAGCTATAATCTTAAATGTCGTAGTCATCATATGGAGGGTTGTCTTGAACCTTAGTCGTTTGCATAGGTCGCTTACCTCATTTGGTTTTGGCACTGTTGTCTTTAGACTACTTGGATCTACTTCTCTCACAATGTTTATTAGCAGAAACTGTAAAGTGTTTCATTCCATACTCATCGTCCCATTTGGTTTGGCTTTTTCTTTGGAATGGTTCAAGTGCTTTAATGTTGGACATTGTCTCATACGATAACCTTCACTATCATCACATTGTCTCTACCTGGCATTGTCATTGTCGCTTTGTCGTGCGTCTAATAAAGCCACAGAAAAAATACACACCTGTACATTGCACTGTTATACATACAATTTAAGACAAATTGAAGCAGAGGTAGAGTACAATTTCTACTATTGTGCTCGTGTCATTTTTTTGCTGCTCAATACAAATGTGCTGCAGCTCAGAGTTAGTAACTCATTTTATCATTTCAATGTGATGACGCATGAAATCGTACTGAAAAATGATCACACTATTCATGTGTATAACGTGATAGTCTATGTACACATGTGGATATTTTAAGTTCTCAGTTATTACTTAAGCATGGTGGCTCTTCTAAACCTGTGTGTTATTGCAATAATGCAGACTGTACCAGTGTTGTCTGCATTATGGCAGCACTTATTTTTGGTGTAACCTCTTTGACTCATTTTTATTTTGACCTGGTAATTCACCATGTGTTTGACAGTTTGTTTGTTGTGTTTTCCATCAGGCCAGAGCGGTCAGCGGTATAAAAGGGTTCTTTCACAGAAACCCAAAGCAAGCTTCCCTGGACAGCCATGCTGTTGCACAGCACAGTCGTAAGCAACCATTCGGTGCCCACCTCCTGCGGCGCACCGCCAGTGCACCAACCAAAGGTCAGCCCAAAGTCAAGAAGGGCCTTCCTGAGATCGCCATCAACACCAAAGACTGTAGCTCAGAGGGCACAAGTGAGGACAGAGAGTCTGAGGACAAGGCCTCTGCTTCCTCCTCTCACCAGCCCACACCACCACAACTCCGCAATGGAGATTCACTGGCATCCCACCAAGCCAAAGGCCCATGGGAACACCCTGACACCAATGGGACTTTTCACGCTGAGGGTAAAGGTAAGAGCCTTCGTTTTGCTCCTCAGCGTCCTATGAGTGAGCCTCTTAAACGGGCCAACCGGCTACGCTTTCATGATCCAGAAATGAAACCAGGGGTTTTTGCCCGAGTGGCACTTAACAGCTCAGGCAGGGTGGGAATGTCTTCCAACTGTATAACATGTGTAATTGGCTCCAAGGAAAGTCCAGAATCCGAAAGAAAGGGTTGTGCTGAGGAAGGGCAGGGATCAAAGTCAAAAATGACAGAAGAACAAGAAAGGAGGAATTACTCAGCCAAGAAAAGAGGTCACTCAGAACCTGCAGCTCATCGGCAGCCAAAAGCTTCTCAGCCAGAATCTCAGTCGCTTCCTCACTCTAGGGAGGCCCAATTTCAGTACTCATCCCAGGCTTTTCTTCGACCTAAGCCCTTCCCCAGATCCAAAGCCAGGCAAAGCCTGGCTGCCCAGCACATCCAAACACTGCCCAATGCCTCACAAAGGAATGCCCTGTCTTGCAACATTCCCCGTAGACGCTTTCCCAACACTGTCACACCTGTGCACAGCCTCACACCTGATTGCAGGACCAATCTCCGTTGGCACCAGGCAACAGTACCCAAATACGGTACCGTGTGCGGCCCGGCATTTATGCCATTCACAAATGGTGATATGAATCAGTGTTTCTCACTGAGCGATGACAGCAGTAGCTGTGACAGCTTTGACAGCTTGAGCAGCTTTGACTCACCCCCAGTGCTGCCTCTGAGTTCTGTCCTCGACAGCCGTAAGAGAGCGGTAGGCACTCTTCAACGGGAGATGAATGCCCTGTTCGCCCAAAAAATGGAGGAGTTACGTCAAAAGTCGCCTCTATTCTTTGCTGGTAAGATGCCCACAAGGCATACAAAGCACCTGGCTGTTTTATAGTGGTTATAGATCACTTGTAGTTGTAGTTGTTTTTTTTAAAACTCGATCCCAAACCGTTTAGACGACCACTTATGTTAAATAAGATTCCTCCTGCTATATCCATTCATAGACATCACAAACCCCAGAATCTTTTGTGTCCCTAATGTAGTGTTTTTAATGTAATGATGAGCAGTTGGGAGTCCAAATTGATGGTACCCCACTAGAATCACAGAAATCACTGGGAACTGACAAAAGTAATAACACAGAACAAGAAAATACTTAAAACAGAGTAGTTAGTGAGTAATTTAATTCAAGATTACTACACTATAACACTTACATCACAGTCTAGCAATGGAACTAAGCCAACTGTAGTCCAGTCTACCGTGAATGTTTGTGAATGAAACCTTTATATATATATATATATATGTATATATGTGTGTGTGTGTGTATATATACATATATATATATATATATATACTGTAGTCTTGAGATTTCATTGTATCCTGCACAGATTATCTCTGTGTTTCACAGTGGGTAAGCTGTTTAGAGTTTATGTTTCTATGCCACTTATCCTCAATGTGGTCATGGGTATGCTGGAGCCTATTCCAGCTGGCAAGAGGCTAGGGTACACCCTGAGAATCAAACCCAGGTCTTCCCGATCTCCCGACTGTGTGGCCCATTTCGGCAAATTGCAGTATATATTTTTGAAATTCTTACTTTTGTCAGTTCAAGTTATTTCAGTGACTATTGTGATGTTTAACAGCTCAGGGTACCAACAATTTTAACCACATCTATAGCCATCCCTAAACAGTATTAAGTAACTAAATTCCTCTTCTTTCTACACATATTTGATTTAAACTGTGCTTGTCTTTTTCCAAAATACGCAATCAATCTCCCTACTTGACCAGCAGATGACAAAACTGGTAAGTTTTGAAATAGAATTTGCTTATGGACGAAACAATTCATATTTGGGTCGTGAAACTGTTTTATTGTGTTTTATCATTCCAGTGGTTTTGAGGTACTTTCAACTTATAGAAAACTTGCATTAATAAAGAACACAGACTCAGTATATTCACGTAACAGTCTCATGTTAGGTTCTGGTGTGTATTAGTTGTGTAGAAGACACAATACTGTATGTTCCTCAACACATTGAATGAAATGATGCCATCCATCCATTTTCTATACTGCTTATCCTCATTAGTCTCACAGGGGTATGCTGGAGCCTATCCCAGGTTACTTTTGCGAGGCAGGGTAGACCCTGGACTGGTCGCCACCCAATCGCAGGATGTAATGATGTCACAATGTGTCTCAGTTAAAACGTTCTCCCTGTAAACTATGCTATTATAACAGAATTCTAGCTTCAAAATGTTTATTAATTTAGGAAAAATCAACCAATCAATGTATTTTCAAGAGGTCCGTCCATAATCGTTAACAGATGTTTTTGTCTTGAAGCTGTCTCCGAGCGCTCCAATCTCCTTCTCTTTCCAGTTTTTGCTGAACTCCTTTTTCCTGTTTTTCCCTTTGCACGCTCTCTCTGTTCCTAGTGCAGAATTGCGGGGATGACCAGATTCAGGTAAACCTCCATGTGTGCAACCTTTAAATATATATTCCGTGCACCTTAATTTCACCCATCACTCTCTCCATCTCACCTGCCTGATTTTCACCTGTCCGACGTTCACTGCTGTGTCTCTCTGGGTGCTTTTACTGTATATATCAAGGTTCATTTAGATTGCAGATAATTTATTTTTACATACTGAATGTTGAAAAACTTCAGGAAACATTCACTCTAATATTTTTCATTGTAATTTGATTTGTTTGTAGGGACAATGTTAGTATTTGCATATGTGCCATTTCTCCAGAACTATCTTGAGAAGGTTGCTTATGTCTGAAACTCAACAGGGTAGAGCAGTGGTGCTCTATATAGTATATCTTAAACCCTTCATGTTATAGTCAAAAGTATAAGCAAGGTTTTTCGTATGACCTCCAAATATTGTAGCTTTTAATAAATACAGTACTAAAGCTTGGAATATGTATTTTCCATAGTATAAGTCGCTCAGAGTCTCACAGTACAATCAAAAAATGTGTCATGAAGAGGACTTTATAGTTCCACATAGTCGCATTGACGGTATTTAGGTGACATTAGGTGTCACAAAGAAGCCAACCACCACCAAACATGAACTTAAAAGCTGTATATGTTCAATTATACATCATATACATACATATTACACATACATATATTTTCCGGAGGTTGGCTGTTCCTGCGATTTATACTCCAGACTGGCTTATAAATGAAAAAACTGTTTATTTTACATAAACACTGGACACCTTTTCAGTTCATGTTAATTTGTGTGTAGCTGAATAACCATTGTGTTCGCATATCTTACACCTATTCAGCCTGTTCTCTATTCTTTTATTGTTAGAACTTGCCTTCCAAGAGGACGTAATGTCAGTTTTGGCAGTTTGTAAAATAAATTACCCACAAAAAAAGCGACTTACATTTACTCCAGTGCGACTTATGTATGGTTTTTTTTGGACCTAATTGGTCTTGTGCGACTTATAGTCCAGAAAATACGGTATACGTAAGTCGCAGGCACAGCCAAACTATGAAAAAAATGATAATCCACATAATCACTAATGTGATTGAGTCAAATGTAAACAGCTCATAGCGTCTTTCTTTCCACAGACTGTTCCGTAGCACAGAGTCCACCTGCACTGCTTCCATTTCCTGCACTAAATCACTCTGGGGATTCTAAGAACACACACATCATCTGCTCTGTCACCATTCCAGAGGACTGCCTTTCTACACATCGTCCCTCATCATTCCCGCGGTCTCCAAACAGCCCAGTACATACTGAATCCCAGTTCGCAGTTAATTCAAATCAATTGCTGGACAGTCCAAGTAGAGTGAGTGTAAACAACAAAGAGCTCAATACACTTACAAAAACAATGCCCCTCTCAGCGAAGTCAGCGGCTGAACAAAGCATCCTAGGTTCCCAAACCCAAAGTACTAACTTGACCTTTGAGCACACCCAAAACCAGAGGGAACACCTTGAAACGCGAACAGACAAGAAAAATAACAAAAACCATAGACTGGAGATTTCTGAAGCTCGTCCAGTCCTTGCACAACAAACAGCCAAGGCCCAGAGAGCGATCGGCACTCTGTCATCACACATACCGGTAAGAAGAACGAAGAGCGTGGGCCATGTTCAAGCAGCTGCAGACTCAAGGGCTCACTCCGTTCCTGAAGTATGCACAGATGCTACCACGACTGACCGCCTTTGGAGCAAGCTTGAGCCGGTCAGCCATAGAGACAGTATGTCCTCCTCCTCTAGCATTTCTTCAAGTGACACGGTCATTGACGTTTCCCAAAGCAACCTGGCCAAAAAGAGTCTTATTGGAACAAGCGTCACCTGTGACCCCCCCTGCGCCAGCTGCCACCATTCAGCATTTGTTTCCTTCGACAGACTGCAAGTTAACAGAAGCAAATCAAACCCCAATCTTCAACAGCGGGACTGTTCCACAGATCACCTGGAATCGCCCGTAGACCGAACCAACAGACTTACTCAAAGAAGGCACACTTGGAGCAGACTCTTCATGGAAGGGCTTAAGCAGTCATCAGCCAGCAGGCCGCCATCAGCATCTCCATCCAGAATGCCAGCGTCCATATCCAAAAGCCTTGGGGACCTTACATCAGATGATATTTCCTGTAACTTTGACAGCAAGTACCGCAGCATCAGCCGTAGCTTCATTGTTAGACCAACCAGGGATCAGCTACTAAAGGGCAGCTTGGCAAAAACTCACCCTAGCAATGACCTGACAGAGCAGCTACGGAAGCTGACCGATGTGGAGCCCCTGAATGCGAGTGACTTTGCACCTGAAAATAGACCGAGAGAATCTGAAGAGGAATCTGTAGAAGAGCATCTCATTAGGAGGACATCCTCCAGGAGCCAAAGCAGGGTGCGTTATATTGCAAACCGGGCCAAGAAGGCCCAAGAAAGGCAAAGGCTGCAGAGCTTGATGCAAGGCAATACGAGCTTCGGCTGTACCAATAACATGGGTGGAAGCAGTGCTTGCCCCATTGAGGAGCGGGGGAATCCTGAAGGAGCGTGTTGTATCGCTGGAAGTCCCTGTGCTAGCCCAAACATGCTATGTCCAGCCACATATTTAGGATCCCCCTTAAGACCGTCCCCTCCCTCCAAAAGCCCTGCAAACAGTGACGTCCATTTTATGCTTAGACTTTAAGTGGAGTGGCAGGTTTGAGTAAGTAAAGTCCATTTTTTTGTTGTTTTTCTTTCCAAGAAAAACTATTTTATTCTTCAGAAATTATAGCATAGTTCAGCAGAATATTTCAGAGGACCAGATTCATAAAAATGATCCTGAAAAACATTTCTTCTCAAGGCAACTTAGCCAGCCCTGTAAATTTGTTAGATACAATGTATTGAAAGAAAACTGCCATTTTTAATGTTGACTATGATCTAATGTTATGTTGAAGTATTTTAGGATTTACGGCATTCAGTAGCAGTTTGAACCCTTGTAATTGTATAATCATAGTTGAAATTAAAAACAAAATGTCAAGATATTATTTTTAGCCCATCCATTAAGCAATATACGAGTGATGGCATTGTTATGTGCAAAATAATGTGCAGTTTTATGCTAAAAGATGAGCTTTCCTGAGAAAATGAACTCTCCCCACAATGCAAGGTAAACGTTTTAATTCATATACTGCTTTGTGTAGTGCTTACATGTAAATGCAACCGAGCTGCCAATCGTCTGCGAATGATACTGATCTGCAGCATGTCACAGCACTGAGAGAACTACTAGTAGTTCTTCTTTTTGGAATATTTTAGTTGACTGCATGTGTTATATGCACTGTATTTACCCCTTGACTGGGTTTTATTTTACTAACTCTTTTATATCAACATGTTCAATGTCACAACCTGTTTTGTAGGACAGTTTGATGGCGCTCCTAAGAGCGTCACGGTGTAGTTTTTATGTTCTCAGTAGTCCATGGTACTAAAAACAAAACAAAGCACGTTTGTCAGCCTGCTGCATTGTTTGTACTGCCATGCCAGATGTTTGTGCAAAAAAAAAAGAGAGACGATATTTAAACAAAAATGTGTAATTATGACTTTAATAAATTCAATCAATAATGCACGGTTTGACTCTTTGTTTTCAATGGATAAAAATATATAAATACATTTGTTATTGAAAGAGTTAATGGAGGAACTGAATTGAATTGAGTTGTCACCAAGGAAACCAATCTGAAATTAGTCTCCTGAGCTATTATGTTATTAAATTTTGACTTTTTTTTTTTAATCAGACAAGCAAAAGCTGGAAGAATTCTACCATTTATGAAACTTGAGATCTTTTAGATGAGAATGCTATCGCTTCATTCACTTCTTTCTGAATCTGCACTCTAAGTATCATAGCAACTGTAACGCCTTTAGCCGCATTATTGTTTATGCTGCAGGGAAAAATACAAATGTGTATTTGTGTGCTCATTAATATTGTAACATTCAGCTATTATATTAGTAATTGAGTAATCTGTCTTTTTTTTTGAGTAAGCAGATAAAATACAGCAAGAGCTGAAGTCTCGTAAACATTACATGTGTGATTTCCGTGGCATATTTTGTCAAACTTTAGAGGTTCTACACTAAATTGAGTCTTATACAAACTGACATGTGGAAGCATTTGACCTTAATTTTGGCAGAGTGTGCTTTCTTTTCTAATTATGAACTCTTCTTTGGT
The DNA here is from genome assembly GCF_037039965.1 of Doryrhamphus excisus. Classification (NCBI taxonomy): domain Eukaryota; kingdom Metazoa; phylum Chordata; class Actinopteri; order Syngnathiformes; family Syngnathidae; genus Doryrhamphus; species Doryrhamphus excisus. The sequence continues at coordinate 6,677,541 of NC_136371.1, read as the reverse complement.
CTGTGTTTAGACTCGGTCACCTTTGGCCAAAACCCAGCAGACCCCCGACAGGCATGGCCGATGTTTTCTTAACTAAGACATCAGGCTGCACAAGGCTGCACAACAACTTCAACCATGGCCCACTGTTGTTTCCTGAGCTTCTAAAGGAGTGACTGTTAAAAAGAAATCATAGGACGGTCGGCGATCTTTTACAAGGGCAGATGAACAGACATGGAGTGGTATTTCATGTAAACACTTAATCTTAGCTTCAAACTGATAATGTATAATCACAATTGGCATTAACCGAGATGTTACACAGCAGTAAGTTAAACCTATCCTTAAATTTCAAACCTTACATTTTCCCATCCCAAAATGCATGGAGCCACTTCATGCTTTCTCACGACACTGATTCTTCAAAGCCTTGTCCATTGTCTGTACTTTCCAAAGCTGACAGCCTCCCCTGGCGAGCTGTCACATTCTGCCGGGCCTCTTCTTCAGCTCTGAGAGACTTTGTGAAGCACGACATGCTTGTTTTAGCGCCACAGACTCCATTCCACCCAGCAAAGCAATACAAAAGACAGCTTCATTAGGATTCTAAGAAAATCCCACAGACTCTTTTAAGGCGGTATTTATCTGGACAGCTTGGCACAACTTTTTTCTCTCAATTGAGGCCGAACAGAATGTTTTGTCTCCAAAACTGAATGCGACCCCTTCCTCCTTGATGAAGTCACTGCTTCTTTTTACACGTACATTCATTTGTTGGACTCTGCCAAAACCCACAGCAAAAACAAGACAGCTTGTATCAACCATTAAAAAACACTAAGGTTGACTTTGACTATGCATTGTTTGACTGTGCATTATTATACAATTAAGACTGTTAGACACTTTTTACATGCAGTTTAGTATTTATAATGGAACAAAAGCAGGATGCCAACATTTTTCAAGAAACTAGAATGGTTGACAAAGAAATTCTATTCCCTTTCCAAATCCTAAAACCTGCACACTTAACACCGACATCTGCAGTGGCATCGTGTTCAGCCTCTGTATGGACAATCATGTTTTAGGTTTAGGCCCTCCCTCTATCCTCCCACATTTAAACTCACCCACGACTGTCTGCTTTACACAACACTTTGCACTTGCAAGTTTTGTTGTCAATACTTTTAGGTTCTTGTGAGATTTTTAAATCTGCATATCACCAAAGGTGAGTACATTAATATTATATTGTTACGCTGTGACACCACAAATGTATCACCCAGCATAGAACTAATGTTATTTTTTTTAGTCATCATGATGTTATGCATATGTTTATGAAATCTTAATTTGACACAATGCTATCATTTTCAGGCTGTTGGCAGAATGAAAGTCTGCATAGCTTTTGTCTTGAGTGTGGCGGCCCTGAATAGATGGGCGTTTGCTGCAGGTAAGATGCATGATTCTCAGTCAAGGTCAATGCAAAAGAGCAAGACTGTTACTTGTTAGTGCCGATTAATTAATAACAGGTTTTCAGGTGGCAATACTGGCATATTAATACAATTCAAACTGAAGAGTGGATAGACACATTTTATTTTTTTAGTTTTTTTTTTCTTCATTGGAGACCTTACGCATAGTGTGCAACAGCACGGCATCAAAAGCTTTTTGTCGTATTTTAGCAGTGAGTGCGGTGAAGTTCATAGCTGGTGAAGCAGTTAGTCTTTGGAAGTCTGTTCATTTATTTTCATTTTTTATTAACAGAAAATCATTTGTACTCTAAGCTTTCATTTCAAGCTTTCATTGAGAAGGCTCTGCAGCATCCGCTGTAGAACAACCAGGTTTAGAGACAGCTACTTCCCCCTGGCCATCAGACTGCTGAATGCCACATAAGCCCTTCTACCTGCCCACACGCACAACCAAAACTAAAATAAATTATTGTTATTTATTCTAAATTATTTGTACAAATTACTGTTTACGCTGTACATTGGTCATATTTGATGTCATCTATTTATTCTCCACATTATTATTATTTATTATTACACGGGAGCCAGGCAATGACATTTCGTTGGCAATTTCACTGCTGTGTTATTGTGCAATGACAATAAAGAAAGTCTATATCGATATGAAGTACACCCAACCTATCTTTCCTTCTGATGCTTTGTTGGAAAAGAAAAGTCAGATCAATATTTACAGTATTTTATAAATTCATTCATTCATGCAGTTTTACAGTATTTATGTTACAAAAAAAAAACACCAACATTCCCTCTTGGCAAGCATCTTCTATCTTATGCACGCCTCTTATCCCTAAAGGACGAGGCAAGTACTGCAGTGCCTTTGTGTGTATTTTATTGTCCTGTTAGCAAGGATAATGCCACACCTTACACTAAAGACATGACATGGGCTGTGGAAAGTCATAGTGTATAATACATCTTTCTGCAACATGACATTATTGACGATATACTGTCAGGCACCATGATCCAACTCAGACAGTAGGTCAAAAAAAAGGTCATTACAACCACATATTGTTAAAAATAATAGCTCCAAACTGTATGGTTATTTTTGAAAAGGCAGGGTTGTTTACATTGTTCTGCAATTGGATACATTCCAGTTCGGCTTCATGTCTTTGTGAGAAGTCTATATCCACAGCGATCAGCATATACTCTATGTCCAACTCTCCACATCACAAACATCAGACTGTGGATGACCTTTTGGAAATAGGTCACGCTCCCCAACAGTTTTTGTAAATCCGATTTACCCCCAGCGGACCCCGCTAGGCAGCAGGAGTCCTATCAAAGCACAATCCAATCGGGCTGCATCCTATTTCTCACCAGTGGAGGGGCTCATGTCGTGCTGGGGTCTAGAAAGCACTGCGATAAATCAATTAGCCCACACTCTGCAGGCAGGCAGGCGGTGAACTGACAGGCATCTCCGCTGATCATAGCTCCTACAATCCTCTCTGGGGGGATGCTGACAAGGGTGTCATGAGCCTCGTATGACCCAGCCGGACTGGCTTTTGTTGTTGCATGAAATTATGAGGAACTTGCACCCCCAGCACCTCCTGATCCCCACTACTCTTCTCTGGCCGACCTTGGCAGGGCATGTTAGGTCTTTGAGACATGCTGGGAGAGCCATTGGTCACACTTTGGACAGACAGAAAACAAGTTTGGTGCCATGAGTATTAGGGCAGGAATTCCGCTGCCCTTGCACTTCATGACACAGTGAAAAGAGGGGGGTGAAATGGCCCCCACACCACTATGTACATCTGTGCAATACTTGCTTTTATAGTCAGTATAGTTACTCCAGACCCCATTCACTGTGCAATATCTGATCAACCTCCATGTGCAATATTAAGGGCTTTAAATGCAATATACTAAGTTCTATATGAAGTATTTCCATAATGCCTCATATTAACTCTCTAACAAAGATCTCAGTGTATAGACTGGTCATATATTTCATCTCGTTTCATATTATCTACATCCTGTATTGTATATAACTCTGGGAAAAACTGTTGATTTTGTTAATACTTGGGTTGTTTATATTGTTTATTTTTCTATATAGTATATTTTGTACTGCTTAACTGACCCTGTACTCTTGCTGCTGTGCAATACAAATTTCCCCACTGAGGGACGAATAAAGGCATATCTTAATCTCTTAATCTTAAATGCATCCTTACGTAGGATCCCTTTGCTTTGATTCCCACATAGCCTGATGTTGTAAGTTGCACTTACAACACAACACTTCCATTGTCCTCCAGTGCTGCTCAGCTTATTTACTGCTGTTGTGGAACAAAAGCAAAGAGGACACAAAGCACCAATAGCATTCTTCAGGATTTCTATAGCTTGTAGGCATCCAACCAAAGTATCTTTGAACACACCCAGTGACTTAATGTAATGCTGTTTTCCCCCATTACAGGCCCAAAAGAGTTATCCATCACTACTATAATGGTATTCTGTTTTTTACTACAGTATTATAACACTTCTCTAAGAGTATTTTGTTGTCAAGTTATCTGTGTTTCACAGCAAGACCCGTACACAATGACCAAAGGCTCTGAAGGGGAGCTGGAAGGCTACTGTATTGACTTCATCTCTGAGCTCAGCGAGAAACTTGGCTTCAGTTACAAACTGCAGCTGGTGAAGGACGGCCGCTATGGATCCATGGACTCCAGCGGGAACTGGAATGGAATGATCGGTGAAGTCATCAGAGGGGTATGTTCCCTGGGAACGGAAGTATTGGTCCCACTTTGTGGCTAAGAACACTTCAGAACATGAATTTTTTACATTAGGATGCCGATCTGGCTGTGGCCCCACTGACACTCACCGCCATCCGAGAGCAGTATGTGGACATGACCACGCCCTTCATGCAAACGGGAATAGGTTTCATTCTCCACAAAGATGTGGCAGGTGATGAGAACGCTTTCAGCCTCCTGGCACCATTCTCCACTGAGATGTGGGTGGGCATCGCCATTGCGTTCCTGCTAACTGGTCTCTGCATGTTCCTGATGGGCAGGTATGTTCAAAATAAAAGTACAATATTTGTACGTGTATGAAATTATTGCTTGATGTATTTCGCAACAGATACCTCGGCTTCTTTTGGTCCTCCATTTAACTTATTTTACAGTATTTTCCTTTACTTGCAAGTTTCTTGGCGATGTTAGCATTGCATTTTTTTCTCTTCCTGTGTGAAGCCCGGTCACCACGCCGTTTTTAATGCACCAGGACTGTTCCAAATCATCAATCTTCCACATCGTTTCCGATATAATGCAATCCTTCAGTTTGCATCCTCAAGGCATCCACTTTCTCTTCCAGCCCAACAATGTCCCTACGGCTCCCTAAGGAGTAAACATTTCAGCCGCTCGTATCCGTGGTCTCGTTGTTTCAGCCACAACGTAAAGCTCATGACCATGGGTGAGGGTGGGAACATATACCTGCCGCTAATTGACAGCTTCAGGCTCAGCTCTGGTTCGAGTACAGCCACCTCATTACTGGGAGATGCTGCCCTGATCCACCTGCCGATCCCAGGCTCCGGGGCCTTCATGAGTGACGGCACTCATGAACACCAAGATACTTAAAATCCGTATTCACCCATATTCAACTCTTGTTCTTCTGTTCCCACATACTTTATTTTTTTTTTTAGATGTGATGATGACATATATTTCTTAGCAACATTGCAGATAATGTTTATGTGACTGAGGCCAAAAGTCCTAATCCTGAAGGCCCTGGGCAGATTACATTTATATGGCAACACATACTTGTAGAAGCTGAAGTACAAAGCTGGAAGGCACATAATACAAAATACACTACTGAAAGCACTGCAGTCGAGAAAAATATTGGATATAATTTTAGGGTTTTCTCATATCAACAGTAAAAGTATGTAATATGAGTAATATTAGTATGTAAATAAATGTACGTATGTATGATTAATGTGGGGCTGCACAGTGGACTAGTGGTTTGCACGCAGGCATCACAGTTAGGAGACCTGAGTTCAATTCAGGTCGAGGGGGTATGTTGGAGCCCATCCCAGCTGATTTGGGGCGTGAGGCGGGGTACACCCTGGACTGGTCTGAACTGTGAACTGAATGATGTAATACTTAATACATGTCCAAATACAATTAAACCATTACTATTACCCATTACAGCTGCACGGTGGACCAGTGGTTAGTGCGCAGGCCTCACAGCTAAGAGACCCAAGTTCAATTCCACCATTGGCCATCTCTGTGTTGAGTTTGCATGTTCTCCCCGTGCATGCGTGGGTACTCCGGTTTCCTCCAACATTCCAAAAACATGCTAGGTTAATCGGCCACTCCAAATTGTCCATAGGTATGAATGTGAGTGTGAATGGTTGTTTGTCTATATGTGCCCTGTGATTGGCTGGCCACCAGTCCAGGGTGTACCCCGCCTCTCGCCCAAAGACAGCTGGGATAGGCTCCAGTAGAAAATAAATGAATGAATGATTAATGTGGATATCCAATCAATATCGGTATCGGATGAAATTCAAGACAATGCAATATCAATATTGTATCAGAACACCCCTTTATAAATGGTTGTTCACTTGTATCACTTGTATCACGCTTTTCCAACAGGAGAGGTGTTGGACTTAATTCCACTGTATAACAAATATTCCTTGTCATACCCCATCACTGTCCATAACATGTTACAGATGTTTTTTTATGTATCTCAACACTTGTATGTACTGTCACTTGTACATTTTTATTTGACTGCCTTCACAGGATCAGTCCGGGTGAATGGGCCAAGCCCGACACAGAAGAGCACAGATTTACTTTACTGCACAGCTACTGGTACATTACGGGAGCTCTCACACTGCAAGGTAACCCAGCAACCAGCTAGACCGAAACACACAAACCGCCACACCCTGCTACAAGAAGTCTATTCCTTTTTCTGTCTGAACGTTCTGAACATTCTTGTTCTGTGCAACTTTAATGCAAATTGCTTCTGGCAGAAAGGTAGCACGTACTGAAAGCAGTGCAGTGTAAGCTACAAAATGAAGATAATACAGAATTGGATAATACAACTGTTGGACCTGGGACTATTGACTACATAGTGGTGACTACTAACTATGCGTGCATAGATTTCATTAGGCAGGATTCCAGCAAATTCAACTGATTGTTTCATGAAGAAGTGTCGGTAAAAAGTGTAACTTTCCTCCATCCTCAAGTAGAATTCCTGCTCTGAGTGGTTTCTCAATTTTCAGTCATCAAACTGCTTTCCTCTGCAGCCTGTCTAATAGCATCAGTGCTGTGGTGCCTGTTATACTCCAAATATGAGAAGCATATTCCATAAGTAATCGTATGGATCCCTTGTAGATGGTGATTAGTGCTCTGAGAAGGAGGAGGAGGTTTTTAGTACATTCCAGGATGTAGTTTTTTTTTAGCAAGTCCTTTGATGCAAGGAGTACTTGTTAGTATGCTGGTAGCGAGGACCCCTAGTAATGCTTTGCTTGGGGATCATGTTCAATTTTTTTTTGCTGAAGACTACTTGCAAATATGTGTCCGAGTTTAGGGTTTTTGATGGTAATTTGAAGCGTTGGATCATCATACAAAACAGGTGGAGGTCATTCATTGTTATACATACATCAGGAATAATAACGGACCAAGTATGGTCCCTTGGGGCACACCGAAAGATACAGGTAATGCTGACGAAGTAAATCCTGCCAGAACAACACGCTGTAGTCTAAAGAAAGATGAAACCCAGCCATGTAGGTCTCCTTGAATACCAAATGAAGTCCGACATTATTATTATTTATATATTCATTTAGGCGTGTCTGGATATGTTTGACTTGTACTAGTATACTGTACTGTATGTCCTGAAATCCAAATCCAAAACCAGTAACTTCTTTAAAATAAAAAAAAAATCCCCAGAAAAATAAAGAATCAACAATTACAATAAATATGAATAATAGAGGTATTACTGCATTATAATCATAATTGGGCTATGCTGGGTGGTAGTGACCTACTTGGTAAATACATGCTGTTTGTCTCAGGTGCTGGTCCTCACCCTAAAGCTGTTTCTGGAAAAGTGGTGAGCGCCATCTGGTGGGTGTTTGTTGTAGTACTGCTCGCCTGCTACTTTGCCAACTTCCACTCCATGATGCACTTCAACAAGAAACACATCTCCATCATGAACTTTGAGGACCTCGCCAAACAGGATGTTATTGAGTATGGCACAGTGGACGGTGGCTCCACCACGCTTTTCTTTAAGGTGTGTTCAAAAGCAACACGGTATCTTCATCATGTTCTCCATCGAAATAAAAATGTGATGATGCCTTCTTTCTTTATTGTCCTAGAATTCCAACAATGCTGTCTACAGACGCATCTACCAGCACATGGAGCGTAAGAAGAGCTATGTAGTAAACATGGAGGAAGGTGTTCGCCGTGCCCAGGAGGGAAACTTTGCCTTCATCGGTGAGGCCGTGTCCTTGGATCTCGCTGTGGCTCGCTACTGTACACTGACCCGCTCACAGGAAGTTGTCGCCATGAGAGCCTATAGCATTGCTGCACGTCAGGGTGAGTCTGGATGGATTCCTTTTGTGAGCAGTCCTTACAAGGCAAGACTGGAAAGTTCATTCTTCTCCAGGTTCCCCTATGGTAAGAAACCTCAGCATGGCCATTCTTCAGCTGAGCGAATCTGGCGAGCTGACTTATCTGCGGGACAAGTGGTGGGCCAGCAGTTGCGTGGGAGCCGATGGCGCCCCCAACTCAGAAACCCTCCATCCTCATGACCTGCGGGGTCTCTTCCTCCTGCTTGGCCTTGGCCTGGGTGTCGGCCTCCTTCTTGCTCTGCTGGAACTCCTCGCCAAAGCTCGCAGTCAGGCAATTGAAGAAAAGGTATGAATGGAAGCAAGCTCAGATGTAAATAATCTGTTACAGTGTCAAACTGTCTTCCATCATAAAACCTTTAGTAAGTATATATGTTAGCAATAAGTCACAAATGAGATAACTAAAATAAGTACTAAAATACCCCACCTTGGATGCCAGAGATGGTTAGAAAGCAGTTGCCTTTGTGTGTTATACTATATATTTTATGCTATAATTACTACTACTACTAGACAAAGTCACTGTTAAAAGTGTAAAAAGAAGTCAACTGCTCCATATTAGATATATTAGTAATTAAAAACATTAGTAATTATATTTGTTGCCTTGCACTGACACTGAGATGTGTTCTGTGTCTAGTTCTATGGTCATCATTACACTTTCCCTATACAGAAATCCCTCGTTAATTATGGTTAATTGGTTGCAGACCCCACCGTGACAAGTAAATTTCCTTACTTATAATAATGATGATGATGATGATGATGATGATGATGTAGCCCTTTATTCTTGTCACTTATACAGGAGTACAAGCGAAATTGTGTAATCATCCCTCCGTACATATACAACATCCTATGCAGTGAGACAAGGGGTGACAGGACGGGATGATTGGGCGATGAAGGGGTGGAAGAAGTGGGACAACACTAGGAGAGGGGAGGGGAAAAAATTAATAATTGTCGTAGATTGAAAAATTAGAGTATAGAAAACCTGTTTACGACCTTTAATGTGTTTTAACATAACATAACATTAGAGACTTTATACTCGTATATACCCAATATAGTCAACATGAAATAAGACACTATAGAGACTATAGCATTCTACTGTGAATGATACTACAGCAATATGGAATTGAGGACTTGTCTGCACCCTTGATCACAAGCAGTTCTATTGACGCTCATTGCATTTAGGCTTAAGGGCAACTTCCAATAATCACCAATCATCGTTTCCGTTTCATAACAGACCCTGTCTTGACAATTTAACAAGTCCTTTCTCTGCTTTGCGTTGCAAAATGTTACACTTTTCTGATTCTTCCTCTCTGCTACAGAAATCCTGCTGCTCGGTGTTGACATCAGAGCTGAATCAGCGCTTTGGCAGTGGAGGAGAGGTCACAGAGCAAGACGCCACAGACAAAAGCAAAGCCTAATTCTTCCACTTTCGTATATATATAAAAAAAAACAAAAAACAACAACATTGTGTCGGTACATTCAAACACTCACTTGTAATGTTCCCATAGTAACAGTTTGGGGTTGAGTGGCCATGAAACACATCAACAGAGTTTAATACTGCAAATGCTAATCAGTACTTACAAGGGTCGTCCATTAGAAATAGTCGTTATGTACTAACAGTTTATATTGCTTGTGTCATCCAAATAAATGTACCAAGGTTCCACATTGTTTTACTTCAATGTGCATGTAGCTCGGAAGGTTTTAATTCCATATTAAATCAATCACGACATGAAAGACAAACAAGACATTTTTAGTAGAAAAGTATGAATTTAACTTTCAAAGTGGACCCCAAAAATCCTAGTGGCACTGGAAAGCTTTGCAGTACGTATCTTAATTATACAATCTTTTGTTGTTGCTTAATTGGCTTTCAGCCACATTTGGAAGAAAGCAAAATGTCATTGAAGATTCTGGACTACAGTAAGTCTCATTTTGGCAGCTGGAATCTCTGACTGCATTCATTTGGAAAGAAAAGTATCCTCTTTGTTCTTGTTTGTTTGTTTTTTTCTTCTTCTTTGAAGCATCATATCTTCCTATTCCATCCAAAAATCACTGCAGCACCATCACAAAGTCTTAATGTGTGTAAATAGCCTGTAAACCCCATTAAAAATAAATAAATGACCTGCTATTTGTGCCTTTATAACTACTTTCAATAGTTGAGTGAGACAGAGCCCCATTGGACTTTGCAACCTACTCAGCCCACGCTGTTTTTGATGTACAGTATGTATGTATGTACCTATTCTGAGCTCACAATTGAGCTTCATGCAGATTATCTGTGCATGGAGGTCAGGTAGATGCATGGCCTGAATCAGCATCCACAAAGTCACTGCATCCCTTGTTGGCTTTTCAACAAGGAAAGACGCAATACCCTTCAATTCTCACATCTTCGCCAGTGCAAGCATCTGCAAAAATGACGGCATCATCTGCAAAGTGAAGAGCGGTAACTGTCTCACAACCAAACACCAATGCATACATACGTAGGTACTTCTCTGGTGGATCCCGCTAACTAAATGTTCATTTTTCATGTTCTTTCCTCACTCTGGTGTCTCTCCTTGCAAGGCGGTGTGTGTGATCTGATTCTCTGTGGTGAGCAACATGTATAGACAGCAAAGTATAAGTGAATTACTCATGAAACATTACAGTTGGTGTAATTCCTTTAAACAATGTATGAAATTAGTGTATTGACAGTTTGCCCCTTTTATGGTAAACATGTATTTTAGTGACTGCTGTAGAGCAGGGGTATCAAACTCATGTTTATTGAGGGCCACATCACAGTTATGGCAAACTCAAACTTGGGCCTCAAGCACCAACTACAGGGCCGCAAAAAACTGCTATGCTACTGTATGTTATCCACTAGACGCTCAGTTGCAGTGCAGCTTCCGACCACATGGTGGCGGTAATGTATCAGTCAGTTGTTTAACAAGCTCACAGATGATCAGAAGAAGACATTCAACTACAACTAGCAATGGAGAAGTTTTTAAACTGAAAAAAAATTAAGATAAAACTGGTGCCAGTCCCCCCAAAAGACTCGGTTTTTACGTAAGTACAATCCTGACTTCAAGTACGGCTTTTAAAATTGAGGTAGTGAGGCTGAGCCGCGAGCCCAGTGTGTGGAGTGCTTTAAAAGTAAAATTTCAATCTTTTTTTATTATTATTAATAAGCCTGACTTAAGCCTTCACATGTTTTTCTTGCTTGATTTGTTCCATGAATTATTAGCAAAAGTTAAGATAGGTTTAATACAAGTTGAAAACAAACGAAATGAAACCAAATTAATGAAAACATATACAGTGTTAATATTTAATGGTCACCGGGCCACAAAAATCGGGCCTACACGTCAAAAGGTTAAGAACCCCTGGATTAGGGTACACTTACAAAAATCAGCAGATTTTAACATTATGCAATTCATGCTTACTCACTACAAAACAGTAATCCGCCTTGTTTGTGCGCGTTCTGTGCATGCATTTTATACTCATCCACTCATTCGGTACTTTTCCTGTTGTTGTTCGGCAGTTTCACCACTTGGGTACGCTGTTGGAATTGTTTTGGCAGTAAGTGCACCGTTCATAGTGTATTGAAGTCTTACAGGAAAGCATGGCACACTGTGTAAAGTTTAATCAACACTCCTGGTGCTTAACTTTTAAATCATATACTTTTATATATAAACATATATTACCACTGTGGTACACAGTCAGAAGCTAAAGAACAAATATGAATCAACAATGTATTTTGGTTGGTGAACAAATATGTAATGATTAACACTATTTGACTTATTACTAGGCTTCATGCGAGAGGTGTCGCCAGCCAATCACAGGTATTAAAACCTTGATATCAAAACTTCATTTTGAATGTTTTCACATTTCTGTCACTTGGCAACTTTTTTTGCAGTTGTATTAATTTTTATATTTTTTTAAAGGCACAGACTCATCCAACAGAGAAATATGCAGTGCTCTTGAACACCTCACCACACTAGGCGCTGTGTTTATTAGCAGAAGAAAGGAGACAAGGAGGTACAAGTTATTCATTGTTCTGTGTGTGTTCCATGTACACAAACCACACACATAATAAGGATGATTAAAGGATTGCTTGCCCATAATCTGTTTATAGTGTCCCAAATCTAAAAGAAAAAACACTATCCGGTCTTCACAAATGCTGAGTCGCTAATGCATGGATGCTTTGCTTGGGTACTCGACTCGTGTGTTAGACACACTGTTTGGCCGTACAACAAAAGCGACTGTGTACGAAAAACCCATACATCGTAATCCTTTTCGACAAAAACCCAATGCAAGAAAATTGAAAGTGGAAAGTCTGTTAGATTACTGCAGTGCAATACAAAAGAGATACAGCACTGTACTTTGCATAGTGAGATTTGAGTCTTTTTGTATATTCTTATATAAATATATCTATAAAAGCATTCCTTTGCATTCCTCCATTCATCTCCAACACTCTTGTGACAATAACCAGTATGTTCATGAGTGTAAATGTCCTCTGGCTGTGTGAAACGACCTGCGAGTGAACCTGCTAATCAGCTACAGGACTCATTGATTTAGTGTCAGCAGGAGCAGCTGACAGGATGAGTCTGAGGAGACAGGAATAGAACAGGATAGGTTTCAACCATGAGAGAGAGAGAGAGTCTGTATGTGAGAGGTAGAGTAGAAAAAGACAAGTATTGATTTGGTGGCAGGCAGCTCCTGACAGCTGTGCTAAGATAGCACACACTCCCTCTGCCACAGTCTGCAGCTCAGCCGACAGGGAAGTGCCGAAGAAGATTAAGCTGTAAATCCCACAGATTTCCTGCCGCCCCCTCGGTGCCTCAAACTCCCGCCATCCCCATCCCCCCCACCAGCCAGCACGTGATCCCGTTTCTCACAATTATAACCTGGAACACCACCCAATGGAGCACAGACCTCTGCCAAGGCCAAAAAATTCTATACATGTCTGTCTATTAAGATGGGTTGGGCAGCACTGTAGTACTATTCCACTCCAGTCCTGTAGGTGGCAGCAATGCATAATACAAAGATGGTGCCCGATGTTGCCAGATCATTGATAATTATCATGTTTATGCAGTCATTTCAGTACTTCTGTACAATCAATAATACCTCAAATCCCATTGTATGCACTAATTTGAACTTTTCAATACATTGGTATTAACTTTTTATTCGCCATAGCGCCATCTATTGCATATGGTGTGTCACTGCTTCACTTGGCCCCAATGCACGCTGACCATAATGCCAGGAAGTGAAAATACATATATTTCAAGATCCAAGTGCCTGATATGCGGTCAGTAATGTACCATCCACTATCCTGGTAGGGGTGTAGGGCTGGTCCAGTGTTCCGGGACTGGGATGAAAGCCACATTGTACCTCATATCGTCGAGGTTCAAATAACAACCGTACCCTCCTTTCCAGCACCCAGGAATAAACCTTGCTATGGAGGCTGAGAACTGTGATCCCCCTATAGTTGGAACACACTTCTCGAAAAGGTTGGCCGCCACCCCGGTCTACCAATCCAGACTACTGTACCCGACTTCCAAGAGAGATATATCAGCCAGTCCCTCAACATCCAGAGCCTTGAGGGATTCTAGGCGAAACTTGTCCAACCCCGGAGCTTTGCCACTGGGGAGCATTTTGACTACACCCGATATGGAACTGTCCGCATACGTATCCAGACTGCTTCCTGTATGGAACGATTGAGACGGGCCTCAAAGTATTCCTTCCACCTTCTCACTATATCCTCAGACAAGGTCAGCAGGCCCCCATCCCCACTGTAAATGGTATTGACTGTAAATAATTTTCTAAAACCGAATCCTACAAAAACCGAGGCATATAAAAAATCGTAGGTATGACTGTATTGATGCAATAAATAGAATGGTATGCTTGCTTGTGATTCCTCATTTCACTGCCTCTACTGCATTGCCACGCCTGTCAATGAGCTGAGAATTAGAAATTCTAACAGGCATGTCACCACTTTGAACTATGGGCTTGAGGAGCTTTGAGTCTGCAGCTCCCTTGGTTGCCGCAGCCCAAGTCTGCACATTGATCTTTCTGACTTTGACACTCCTTTTTACTCTGTCATTCCTACTCTTGCCGGTGGCATGCGGTTTTACTCCGTCTTATTTTTTTCTGGCCTCCACACTCTGTTTGAGGGGTTGCAGTTGGACGAGATGGATATGTGTCAATCACACACACCCCAGCATAGATGGGTCATGTGCTTTTAGTTTTCATGTATCTAACTCTCCAGGCACTCTACTGTACACTCCATACAGTACGTGTGAGTAATAATGCTGAGTCGAAACAGGCTAAAAGTGGAATTGTCACTGACCTTGTAGTAGCTGTGTCTGGAGGTTTTGGGGCAGCACAAAACAAAATCATGGCCAGCATTGGTACGTTGCACACATCCATCAATTCATGAGATGTTCTCCCTCTTGACACAGCGCCAACCTTACAAGAAAGATTCACCACCAAAGTAAACGAACAACAGTTCCCATGATGATTAGAGTGCTGAAAGAGTGCATTTCCACAATAGTAGCTAATATTATGTTTTGCACTGTTTACATCTGACAATTCTTAAATAGGTTTGATCAAGTGTAGAATTAAAACAGCTTCTGCTCAGACTGCTTAATACCGCAGTAGTGGAGACCTCCCGTACGACATCTCGCCAGAGCTAATGAATGATGCTGGGAACACTGATTTTAAATAGAATTGCAAGGTTTATAGTGTATCCTTTTTAAATATCTCATGTGACAATGTGGACACCTGGGGCTGATAATCATGGCTGAATTGTAGGCTACTGCTGTCATCCCTGAGTGTTCATCTTGTCTCTTTCCTGCTCTTACAATAATTGTGCGGAGCAGAGACTGCATACATAACATGGGAAATCACCCAAATCAGCTATCTTTAGCCTTAGATGGATGGATGCCTTCTCAACCATAGTGAAGGCACTATTAGTTTTTTTATTTAATTAGGAAATGGAGTAGCGGAGTAGGCATGGTGTCCCAAACGAGACACAGGTTTTCCTCCTTGTTATCTACAATCTTTTTTTTTTTTTGCAAAACAGGGCACTTCATTGTCTTGATATACGAGTTCACATTTGAACTGGTGAAGACACCTCACCGCAAATCCTCCTTGGCCATGTTATAGTGACATCCATAAATCTGTATTTATAGTCACACCCAGCTTGCACATTCAAGGAATATTTACTCTCCCAGTTCAGACAATGCGCCAAAGTGACAGATGGTTGCTTTATCTCGATGGGAATCATCATTGGCTCCATAACACCATAGCCTGAAACGCAGATACTAGTTTGTGGGCCCTGGTACAGTAAAAAAAAGGTGTTTTATGTGAAGTATGTCCAAAGTGCACAGGGATTTGACACAGTCAACAGTGATTTGCCCTTGTGACTGAGATAATACAGCAACGATACACAACCTTTTAAAGTACTCCAACTGGGGGTCTTATGTTGGTAGGTTCACCATTTGAGGGCACCAACAGAGACTTTTGATCTGTGAACGTTTTCCTTCCATTCGTTCTGGCGCACCAATTGCTTGTTCTCCTGGTTTTATACACCATGGGTGCAGTGACTTCAAGACTTGACTCGGGTCTTCCTATGTAGAGTTTGCATGTTTTCCGTATGCTTGTGTTGGTTTTCTCATTGAAGATTGACAACTGTGTGAATAGCTTTCAAAATTGGGACTGGTGATCCATTTTTCGCTTTAAAGCCGCTATGAAAGGCTGAGTTTCCTTAAGAAATGAAACATAAGTCAATATGTTCAACTGATCTGCTCAATTGGAACTTGAGATTGTTTCTTTGCATTTTAGGCTTCAGTACATCAGTAAACCTTGAACTTGAACCTTGTCGCATGGCGACTGGAAGATGTTGAGAGATGCCAGTTCCCCAGTAATGTGCAATCAAGGAAGGCTGGTTGAGGCAGACACAGTCATCATGAAATGAAATCAAGATTACATAAAAATAGTAATATTTGTCCACTCATTTTGGTTGAAAATGTAGAATATTATTTTTTTTCCTTGTCCTGGGTTTGATAGTATTATTCATCAAAATGCCCTTACATGCGTAACAGATTTGCTTTACCAGGGAAAAGTACAATCTACACCTTCTCTGTTATTATTATTGGCTTTATTTCATGTTTTGTTGTTATGCAAATTTGGAGCATCCAGACAAGAGCAGGAGGGGATGGAAAAGAAGAAAAACAAAAAAAGGGCAACAATACAAAGCGACAAATACAACAATTGCAATTTCAATAACAGAACAACAAAAACAAACAGGACCACAACAAGACGGCAAATGTCGATGATGGTGGTTATAAAAGACCTTAATGGAAAGGACAAAGTATTATAAACAGCCACGGACAGTACTACTTCTGAAATTAAACAGTCAAACACATTAGTGTAAATGTGAATTTAAAGGAATGAGAATGAACCTCAATCCACATCACAGCAGTCCTCTTTTCAAAACTTTGTGATTCAACTTTGCGTGGGCCTGATCTCGTTTCTTAAACATTTTTGGGGGAAAAAAAAAATAAGAATTGAAAATCAAAGATGTCAAGTCCAAGAGTGACGGTGTACTTATTTTCACTCTTTTGGCCTCTCTTTGGTTAATACACATGTCGTGGGAGGCCTCTTGCTCTTTTTGTTCATCATACCAACCAACAGACAGCCAGAGAATAAGAACGATGAGGCGGCACCATTTGTTGTTGCCCCTTTTGTAAGGGAGGCAACAGTGAGAGTGGGATCGTGCTGACACCAAAGGCACCCCATGGCGATGACCTTGGGACTCCCCCAGACCCCCTGCCTCACTAACTGAAGTCTGCAGATGTGCCTGCCTGCATGATAATGGCCTTCTCAGGAGGAAACCCCAACAGTGTCCGTTTATAAATCACACAGAGGACGCAGAGCTGACTGAGTCTTCAGCATTAAGATCAGCCTGCCGACTTGAAAAAACAGCAGAAAATCGAATCGTCAGAAAAGTGGTATTTTTTCCTTCTTTAGGTCCAGCCGGGATGAATGTTTGGTGGGGTTTGTCCACCTCCCGGACTGGAAAGGTGTCATTTAAATAGCTAAAAAAAAGTAGAAAAAAACGACAGCCGCGGACTTGAAAGGATATTTTAATTATATTTTAAAAATTCATTCATTCATTCATTTTCTACCGCTTTTTTCTCACGAGGGTCGCGGGGGATGCTGGAGCCTATCCCAGCGGTCTTCGGGTGAGAGGCGGGGTACACCCTGGACTGGTCGCCAGCCAATCACAGGGCACATATAGACAAACAACCATTCACACTCACATTCATACTTATGGACAATTTGGAGTCGCCAATTAACCTGGTCTCGTAGCTGTGAGATCTGCGCGCTAACCTCTCGTCCGCCGTGCCACCCCATTTAAAAAATTTTATTACTATTTTTGCACTTGAAGGAGACCCGAGTTCGATTCCACCCTCGGCCATCTCTGTGTGGAGTTTGCATGTTCTCCCCGTGCATGCGTGGGTTTTCTCCGGGTACTCCGGTTTCCTCCCACATTCCAAAAACATGCTAGGTTAATTAGCGACTCCAAATTGTCCATAGGTATGAATGTGAGTGTGAATGGTTGTTTGTCTGTATGTGCCCTGTGATTGGCTGGCGACCAGTCCAGTAGAGGAATGCAATTGCGAGTGACCTTGATCGCAGGTGTGCAAACACTTCTAGGGTGAAAGAGTTACAAAAAGACAGAATTCGAATTTCCCAGCTGGTGGGTGTGTTTAGCTTTTAGCAATTTAGCATAAACAGGTCTCACTGCAGGCAGACTTGTTTTCCATTTAATGCTCACACAAAATCAGATATTTCTGTTTACAATCTGTTGAAATCCTTTTTGCAGACTTGACAAGAAAGACAGACAATTCTAGAGTGCATTCTGATCCATGGGATGTGTTCAGAGCAGAATGGGGGCAGTAACAGGATTATATTTTAGGCGGCGACACAGCTGTCATGTCTGAAAAGCCAAGAGAAAACAGCAATACAGACAAACTGGCATGAGAAATGTTTTGTAAAGTGATATTGTCATTGCCTTTTTGTCACCAATAATCATGACGAACGCGTAGGAGCTCCAAGGTTGGCCGACAATCAAATTGGTGTCCACGCACTCCTGACATATACATTTTCTTAGTACTACTCAAAAATTCTGAAGCATTGAATTTGTGCTAGTGTGGGCAAGCAGAACTGTACCAATCCAGTGATCTGTAAATCCGCAATGAACGCAATGAGGGTAAAGCGTGAATCCAATTGAAATACTTCTGTCATTTCCATATGCAAATCCTGAACTGGCGTCATGTATGACGATGTCTGGATGACAGCTCCGTGGATATCCTTGGCTATCTTCAGCAGGCAGGCAGAGACAGGTTGCTTCCATGCCAGCTGACACTATTCATCCCCACAAAGCAATGTGAAGATTTGCAATTGAGGTTTCTTCTCAGCACTTGCGGGTCGAAATTCCCAATCCACCCTCTTGATTATTTCCCCATCGTGAAGCGTTCACACCTTTTCTGATTTACAATCAATAGGCGTCATTCTTAAGTCCCTCTCGCATATCTTTTAAGAAGAAAGTGGCATTTAACAATGTGTTTAATCAATTTCCTCAAAGACACTCTCTCAAAATTCATACACATTGCATTTCTAATTCTACAGGTTTACAGAATTAAAAATTGAATTATATTTATGTATTATATGTTATAGTGACGTTGATGCACCAATGTGTTTCTCCACACTCTTTATTGCTCTCTGGTTCTACCATATCTTACTTATTGTGTGGAAATATGGGGTAATAACTATAAAAGCAATCTTCACTCGCTAAATGTACTGCAAAAAAGGTCAGTAAGGATAATTCATAATGCCGCCTACAGAGAACATACTAACTCCTTATTTCTAAAATCACAAATACTTAAATACTTGCTGATGTAGTTCATCTTCAAACAGCTAAAACAATGTATAAGGCTAAAAATAACCAATTACCTAAAAATGTCATCCAATACTTCTCTACAAGAGAGGAGAAATATGAACTCAGGGAAGAACTACATTTGAAACACTTTTATGCTAGGACTACGTTAAAAAGCCATAGCATTTCAGTATGTGGAATCAAACTATGGAATGGATTGAGTAAGGACCTCAAACAATGCACAACGATGAGCCAATTCAAGAAACAATACAAGCAGTTGATGTTTGCTAAATACAAGGATGAAGAGTCTTGAACCAGTCATGATGTGCTATATATATCACTATATTGACACTTACTATGGTACCCATTATGTCATTGGATTGTCATATCACCTCGTACTTTGGTACGAGGTGCATTATTAAAAAAAACAAAAAAAACAAACCTTAAACTGTATTATGGAAAGCAGGAAGTGAACAAATGTAACAGTTACTGATTGTAAAAGTACCAGATGGAGGGGTAGGATTTAATAAGCTTTGCTTCTTCCTACTCCTTTTGGACATGTGGAACTGTGAACTGATTATGTGATGCATTCAATTGTAATCTGATGCATGTTCAAATGAAATAAAAACATTACCATTACATTTTTCTTAGGTCTGCTGTTAAGACCGTTTATTAAGAAAAGTAAATGTAGGGTAACAGAAACATCCTCAACTGTATTATTTGCACTTGTGTTAAAGTGGACCTATTATGTCTTTTCCACTTTTCTGACCTATAAATGTAGTTACAATGTTGTATTGTTGTGTTAAACCATGCCAACTTTTCAGATAATGAGGTTTGTGCATTTAGAAGTGAGCCATGAAAGAAGTCCAATATAACATTTGGATGTAGCCTGTCGACCAATGCAGAGAACTGTCACCACAATCATCAACATGGCTAATTTGGTGTAGTTGAATTTGTGTGTCTTCTGTCGTCAGGCCAGGGCAGAATCAGTCCTGGACAACGTCCAAGACATCACTTCCATCCTTGCTGTTCCACCTGTCTTATACAAAGCTCTTTCATTACTAATCAAGACCATTTTCTCTTTCTCTCTGCACCAAAACCACAATTCCAATCCCTTTTTTGTACAGTATAATAAGTACCAAGTCACACACTCATTAGCAGCCCTTGACGACTTGTATAGAATGATTGGTTCAAAGCTTTTTTGTGTGGAAAAGACAGCTTTTTCTGGCTCTCCCTTGCCAGTTTGTGCTCTCAGTGCCCTGAAGGTTATACGATTAACATACAACATCAGATGTGGGTATTCACAAGCATCCAGGAGGCTGTTCAGGTCCCAACTCATGCATATGTTGCACAAGAGCCATTAGCATGCATGACAGATACACCATCTGCTTGATAAAATGGGTCATGTCATGTCAAGTCATGTTATTTTACACTGTGCAGTGTTATGAAGGTATCAGTTTATTATACAGTGTGTAACTGACAGCGGCAATCACTGGGTGTGATGTCGCTCATGTAAGATACAAAGTTTACTCGGAGAAAACTCTGACTAAAATGTAGTCACGCATCTTTCTAAAGCATCGTTTAGACTTACATGTACTTTGTCCCGGTAGTGGTATGCAGTTTTTTATGCCAATGGCATCCCCATGAGTCGCAAATGAATGTGAAGTATGTGTAAATTTTATAGTGTTGAGTGCCAGTGTGCAAAAAAAAAATTGGAAATGTTCAAAATATGTGGCAAACATCATTTCTGTGAACCAGTCGTGAGTATCAAAGTGTTTTTTTTCCCTGTAGACTCTTAGATATTTCTAATCGATTTCTGTTTATTACTGATCACTGTCCCCAGAGCATGAAAAGCTTCTAAAATATACTTTTATAGAGCGCAGTTGCAGTGTAGTAGAGAAAGAAGCAGCAGTGACAAGAAATTGAAGATCTGCAAGTAAAGTTTTAGTCACATCCATGTTGACACCAAGAGATACGCTCCATACTGATCCATTTGGCAAGAGTATTTTCCTTTGGAGTGAAACAATCATGTTTGAAAAGAATGCGAGATTTCCTTTGATAATGTTGCACATGTTTAAATCACTCTTTAAATCATCAAAGCAATCTTCACTCGCTAAATGTAAGATATGCCTTTATTCGTCCCTCAGTGGGGAAATTTGTATTATACTGCAAAAAAAGGTCAGTAAGGATAATTCATAATGCCGCCTACAGAGAACATACTAACACCTTATTTCTAAAATCACAAATACTTAAACTTGCTGATATAGTTCATCTTCCAACAGCTAAAATAATGCATAAGGCTAAAAACAACCAATTCCCTAAAAATGTCATCCAATACTTCTCTACAAGAGAGGAGAAATATGATCTCAGGGAAGAACTACATTTGAAACACTTATATGCTAGGACTACGTTAAAAAGCCATAGCATTTCAGTATGTGGAATCAAACTATGGAATGGATTGAGTAAGGACCTCAAACAATGCACAACGATGAGCCAATTCAAGAAACAATACAAGCAGTTGATGTTTGCTAAATACAAGGATGAAGAGTCTTGAACCAGTCATGATGTGCTATATATATCACTATACCGTATCGTATATCGTACTTTGGTACGAGGTGCATTATTTAAAAAAAAAAACCTTAAACTGTATTATGGAAAGCAGGAAGTGAACAAATGTAACAGTTACTGATTGTAAAAGTACCAGATGGAGGGGTAGGATTTAATAAGCTTTGCTTCTTCCTACTCCTTTTGGACATATGGAACTGTGAACTGATTATGTGATGCACTCAATTGTAATCTGATGCATGTTCAAATGAAATAAAACCATTACCATTACTCTCCATAATAAATCTGTAATGTTGTGCACATTTAAACAAAAAAGCATTCAAACTTGTATGGATCTGTTGGGTCTCTTCAATACTCTAAAAACAGAATTAATTGAGCAGAACAGACAGGTGATATAGACTGTGTTTTTTTTTTTTTTTTTATAAGCGGAGGTGATTGTCCCTGTGTGGAAGAGTGCTGATTAATTAGCAGTGTCTGGGGGTGGACGGGTTGTCTCCCTGGCTGCAGCAGTCATTATTGCAGCAGATGTCACTGCTGCCAGAACCCAATTTGGGCAATTTACACTACTGTCAGTTCTGTGCATGTTCAAATGAGCCACCACATACAATATCGGACTTAGACTGTTCAGAACTGTTCATTACTAAACTCTGCAGTTAAAAAGAAAAAAAATATGATTTTATGTGTATTTATGCATGCATATGGTGCACACAGTACAATGTTAGCATATGTCTTCCTTGGAATGTTTAATTATAATACATAGAAGGAGTTAGTTTACCCCCTGACTATGTCTGGTAAAAATGGTATACTATTACTACTCGTGTGCCCTGTGATTGGCTGGCGACCAGTCCAGGGTGTACCCCGCCTCTCGCCTGAAGACAGCTGGGATAGGCTCCAGCACCCACGCGACCCTCGTGAGGAAAAGTGGTAGAAAATGAATGAATATTACTACTCGTACTAGAGTGATATGGCATGTTTTATTTGTATCAAACCTTAACAAGTTAACATTAGAAGGTTACATTTGCACAATTCAACACGTCTGAAAAGGAGTAGGAAGAAGCAGAATTCCATCAATTCAAATCAGTACTTCCACAAACCGCCACACAGATGTCACATCAGTGCCCTTGACAAAACCCTCCCCTGTCCTCCTGCTCAATGACCTCCTTCCCTGCTGTCCTCCAGAGGCCTCACCTTTCAGCATTAGAAGTTGGAGATGTCTGGATGGATGGTCAGCCAAAGCCAAATCCATCCAGGCATTCTGATCTGTCTCCCAACCACTCCCACCTCATCCTCTCCTGTTACTGCCACGATTCAAACTTCCCCGAGGATTATCAATAATGTAACATGGAGCTCCTCAAGCGATACATGCATGAAGACACACACATATACACACAGTAGATCCACCTATACAGCCATACTGTATATATGCACAGTGCTGACTTCTAACTGCAATCAGTACAAATACTGAGAAAGCATGAGAAAGAGGACCTCTCAGATTAGTGCAGTAGCAGCAGTACCAAAAATCCACTGAACCCCTACCGGAGGTATAACAAGTCGTACTTGGTATCAAAATGTTCGTTAGAACCTCTACTTTTCAGAACTGGTGTTGTACTTTGAAAAAGTTGTGTATAACATAGTCAATTAACCCCTTTATTGCCGAAACACGCAAAAAAACGACACTTCCTCATACCTTCAATTTATTCAACCCAGGCACTATAAAACTTTGTTTGATGCCACTACAATGCTATTTCTTTATTAACAGAGGTCTGTGGATATCATCTGGACATCAGTGGTGGTGTAAAAATCCCAAGGGGGGTAGTCTGGGGCCCCAAAATGGGGATTTTAGCCCCTTTTTCTACTTTTTCTTCAGGAAAACACCCCTTGTGAGCCCAATTTCAACTCAGATAAGGAGTGTTTGGTATCAAAATGTTCGTTGGAACCTCTTCTTTTCAGAACTGGTGTTGTACTTTGAGAAAAATTTGTGTAACATGGTCAATTAACCCCTTTATTTCAGAAACACATTAAAAACGAAACTTCCGTACACCTTCAATTTCTTCGACCCAGTCACTATAAAACTTTGTTTGATACCACTACAAGACTATTTCTTTATTAGTAGAGGTCTGTGGATATCATCTAGTGAGCTTGTGAATATCTCAAGTGGGAAAATTGCCACAAAACCGGTTGTGCAGTCCCTGACAACGATTCCAGGAAAGGGAAAAGGCATACTGGATAATTTCATTGCCCAGCGACTTGTGGATGGTGGAGAGAAAGACTTTTGGGATGCAGTACCCAAGTCTGTGGCCACAACATTCGAGAGCATGAAGAAATCTCTATCGTTTGATAAAGCCAAGAAGCTGTTACTTGACCCAGAGGTGTTGTTCCGTCGATTGCTTTGTGTTGCAAGACACAGAGAAATCAACCTGAAGGATGTCTTGTCGTATGAGCTGACCCCAGTACCGCCAGCATTATTCCATGACGATGGTGCCATGCGAAAGGTGACTAAATCAGACCTTGCTAGCAAGCTTGAAGAACGTTGCCAGAAGGAAACAGTTCTGAAATCAGAAGCCTACACACGAACTGCATACATAATTGATGGAATGAGTCTTGTACAAAGTGTGAATGAAACACACTTCCAGACATTCGATGATTTAGGACAGATCATCTTGAAAAGACTGACCAGACTATTGAAAAATCCAGACTTGCATATTGAAGTCGAAACGGTGGTCTTTGACCGTTATGATGTAGATGCAAGCTTGAACATCAAGGGAGGAGAAAGACAACGACGTGGGGACAGTCATGAACATAGAGCTTCCCACAAGGTAATTGGGAATAGGAAAGTTCCTAACTACAAACAGTTTCTCAAGTCCGGAAAGAATAAAGCAGAACTGATATATTTTCTTAGTCAATATATAGAGGCGAGAGCACCTGACATGATTGCACCAGACAAAACACTGGTGATTGCTGGGGGTTACCCGAACCCAGAGACAGTGAAACAAATATCTGCTGAAGGACCTTGTACGATGGAGAACCTGGCTTCGACACAAGCTGAAGCCGACACAAGAATTGTGTTACATGCAACACACTCAGCTTCCTTTCCACGGACCATCGTCAGATGCGATGACACTGATGTCCTTGTGTTGCTGTTGCATTACCAGAGTGGAGGAATGTTGAGTCGGGAGGTCTACATGCACGCAGGTCATGCCGGAAAATTCACCACAAAAGAGAGATTCATTCCAGTGACTAAGATTGCTGAAGAAGTAGGGCCATTACTCTGCTCCATTTTGCCAGCAATGCACGCCCTTTCAGGATGTGACACTACTAGCGGATTTTTCAAAATAGGGAAACGAACTGCATTCAATGCGCTTCAAAAGCATCAAGATGAGTTGAAAGGCCTTTCTGAATTCAACAGTCCTGGACCAGAGGTGGGAATGGATTCTGCAAGAAAATTCGGTATCCTCATTTACAAAGGTCGTAAGGACAGACATTGCAAAACTTTGGATGAATTGCGTCTCATCCACTCATCAACAACCGACAAGCCAGTGGTGTCACTCCCTCCTACAGAGGATGCTTTTCAACAGCACGCACTCCGGGCAAAATATCAGACCATGGTATGGTGCAGCAGCCACATAGCAAAACCTGAAGTTGGGGACCCCTGTGCATATGGCTGGACCAAGAGTGGAGAAAACCTTGTGTGCATTCGAACTTTGAAGGAATCGGCTCCCAGTGATCTGAGGAACCTCACTCATCTGTACTGTCAAGATTCAAGCTGTATTGATGGAGCGAAATGTCCATGTCTCCAGGTTGGACTTCCGTGCATCGAAGCATGCAAATGCAGTGACTGCCCGAATACTGTCCGTGTTGAGCAAGATAATGGGGATGGGGATGGGGATGGCAGAAGCGATGAAAACTAGCATTGGTCTCATTGGTCAATATTTGGTAGCAGGCACTTTTTTACTGGTAAAGAAAATACTGCTAAGCTGTTTCAAACAGGTAAACGAGTTTTGAAGTGACCTTCAGAGTCCGAGTACAGTTACAAATTCACTGGTGTTTGCAACAGGATCTTTTTCCCGAAAAAAAGTAGAAAAAAGGGGCTAAGATAAAAGTTTTGGGGGCCCAAGACTAGCCCCCTGGGATTTTTACTGCACCACTGGTGTACAGATTGTTTCTTCAGACATTTGCTAAAAAGAAATAAAGCACTTTATCGAGATCAAACAAAGTTTTATAGTGACTGGGTCGAAGAAATTGAAGGTGTACGGAAGTTTCGTTTTTAATGTGTTTCTGAAATAAAGGGGTTAATTGACCATGTTACACAAATTTTTCTCAAAGTACAACACCAGTTCTGAAAAGAAGAGGTTCCAACGAACATTTTGATACCAAACACTCCTTATCTGAGTTGAAATTGGGCTCACAAGGGGTGTTTTCCTGAAGAAAAAGTAGAAAAAGGGGCTAAAATCCCCATTTTGGGGCCCCAGACTACCCCCCTTGGGATTTTTACACCACCACTGATGTCCAGATGATATCCACAGACCTCTGTTAATAAAGAAATAGCATTGTAGTGGCATCAAACAAAGTTTTATAGTGCCTGGGTTGAATAAATTGAAGGTATGAGGAAGTGTCGTTTTTTTGCGTGTTTCGGCAATAAAGGGGTTAATTGACTATGTTATACACAACTTTTTCAAAGTACAACACCAGTTCTGAAAAGTAGAGGTTCTAACGAACATTTTGATACCAAGTACGACTTGTTATACCTCCGGTAGGGGTATCTCGAAAACTAGAGCACTTTTTGGCCACCTGCTACTCCCCTAGATGACAATCATGGACTTGTAGAGAAAGCAGAACAACAATTTCTCAAGTGAAGTCTGTATTTACAAACATCAACACACACAGTGTACGGACCACACCTGGCTTGCCATCATTCCATAATAAATCCTATAACATTCATAAGTCTTCCTTTTCTCATAAACATCAAATTGCCTTTAGTTAAGTGGCTTTCAGGTTGTCATCCAGCCTTTGATGGTGAGAAGGATTAAAAGCTCTGGAGGACCATCATATACCTCCGTCACATTAGCA
Organism: Doryrhamphus excisus; assembly: GCF_037039965.1. Taxonomy (NCBI): domain Eukaryota; kingdom Metazoa; phylum Chordata; class Actinopteri; order Syngnathiformes; family Syngnathidae; genus Doryrhamphus; species Doryrhamphus excisus. Next base: position 6,650,999 of record NC_136371.1, on the reverse strand, counting down.
TGTGCGGTGTCTAAATGGAGCTGCGTTTGCAAGAAGAGGTTGACTGGCTCCTCGCAGTTTGTGTGGGAGTCTGGAAGCTGATCAGTCAGCCCAAAGCTCGCAGGCGGACGAACCGCCACCTCCAGCTACCTGGACGCTGGAATGAGATTACGATGCACATGGAGGCAAGCCCTTTAGTCACGCACACTGACTCATACACAAGAGGCGAGAACAACTCACCCTCTATTTTTCTTTTATTAATTATGGAATTCTGCTAAATGGTTATCTTAGCCTAACCGTAAACCTGCATACAAGGCATATAGGCTATCAAAAAGTTATTAGGATCACCTAACAGATCTTTGGGAGTGGTAGTTGATCCCATACAAGTGCAGTGAAGTGTTTTTTTTTCATTTTTATGAGTGTTTCAGATCATAAAACAAATGTAATTAAAACTGCAAGCAGTGATGAGCGGGCTCGAGCACCCCGACGCGCTCGGGGGTACGCGCGGGTCGGGGGTACGCGCGGGTCGGGGTCGCGCACGCGACCGGATGGGCGCGCGGACGCGCCGTACGAAAAACCGTGGCGAGCGGATAAGCGGTAAGGGAGTCACGGCACTTGCAATTTTCCGCCAGGAGGGGGCGACAGCGGCGGCGAGGCGGGTGCGCGGTCACGTCCCGTCCGACACCGCGAACCGCCATAAAAAAATTCACGACGATCGGACCACGCGGTAGGTCCTTGCGGCGGATATACGTTTCCGCCTGTGGGTGGCGCTATAGAGTGGTTGGCCCACACGGTAACGGACCGGAGGGTACCCCGAACCAACAGAAAAAATTAGGGGCCGATCCGACCGTGCGTAAGGAAGTTACGGCAGATATACATTTCCACCAGTTGGTGGCGCTATAGCGTATGTACACACACAGTCATAGACCAGAGGGTACCCCAGACCACCAGAAAAAATTTGGGCCTGATCCGACCATGTGGAAGGAAGTTACGGCTATATACATTTCCACCAGTTGGTGGCGCTATACAGTCGATGTACACACACACAGTCATAGACCGGAGGGTACCCCAGACCACCAGAAAAAATTTGGGCCTGATCCGACCATGTGGAAGGAAGTTACGGCTATATACATTTCCACCAGTTGGTGGCGCTATACAGTCTATGTACACACACAGTCATAGACCAGAGGGTACCCCAAACCACCAGAAAAAATTTGGGCTTGATCCGACCATGTGGATGGAAGTTACGGCTATATACATTTCCACCAGTTGGTGGCGCTATACAGTGTATGTACACACACAGTCATAGACCAGAGGGTACCCCAAACCACCAGAAAAAATTTGGGCTTGATCCGACCATGTGGATGGAAGTTACGGCTATATACATTTCCACCAGTTGGTGGCGCTATAGAGTCTATGTACACACAGTATAACAGACCAGAGATTGCCCCAACACACCAAAAAAAATTTCAAGACAATCTGACCATGAATCAGGAAGTTACGGCAGATATACATTTCCACCAGTTGGTGGCGCTGTGTTTAGAACATGGCTTCTGGAGCATTAGGTGCGTCCTGTCATGATAGACGTCTCCACCGAAAATCATAGTGATACGTGTAACGGGTGGCGAGGGATAATGAATTGAAACTTCTAGGTGGCGCTAGTGTGTCAATTTAGATTGGTGTCACATGGGAGCACCACCAGGGCGCTCAGGCCTGGATTAAGGCCTCACGTTTAAGATTTCAGCAGCCTGTGACCTTCTGCAGGCAAATGATGACCTTTTGATGGTCAATGGCGAAGGCTGACCATTCGCCGTGGCCACGCCCCCCACATGTGCTTTACACACATCATAGTCCATCAACTGACATCATCAGTCTGTCAGTCAAACTGTGTATTGACTTTGATGTACATTGCTTCAAGGCAAGGCCAGACACCAGGCAGGGCCAGATATGAAATGGTCAAAGTTTGGTGGCGTGCCACGCCCACATCCTATGGAGCGGCCCAAAATCCTTCGCAATTTAACGTGGGCCATCCGTCTAGTGTCCGTTGATGCAACAACGGACTCATTCGGTCAAACCCCCTAGGAGGAGTTCGTCGAGATACGACCCATACATCCGCCCCCAAATGGCCGCCGCCACCTAAAATGGCCGACTTCCTGTTGGTTTTAGAACATGGGTTATTGAGACTTTTTTGTGCGTCCTGTCACGAGTGATGTCTCCTCCGAAAATCATGCCGATACGTGCAACGGGAGGCGAGGGATAATTATTTTAAAACTTCTAGGTGGCGCTAGTGAGTCAATTTGGCTTGGTTTCATATGGTGGCCACACCAGGCCGCTCAGGCCTGGATTCTGACCCCCCCTATGAGTTTTCAAGCCCATGCGACCTTTTGCGGGCGAATGATGACCTTTTCTATGTAAATGGCGAGGCCTGAGCATTCGCCGCCAGGCCACGCCCACCACGTGCGCTTTTCCTGCATCATGGTCCATCAACAGGCTTCACCAGGCTGTCAGGCAGTGACCTTGTGACCCCGATGTTCATCTGATGAATCTCCTGGCAGAAAAGGCCTCATGTAGATGACACGCCTTTAGCCTGTCGCCAATAAGTGGCGCTGCGACGAAATCAGGAAGTGACCTACGGGGACCTTCGGGGCGGGGCCATGATCACATGTACCAAGTATGATGAAGATCTGACCACGTGGAGCCAAGTTATTCACGTCTACAGTTACGCTCAGCGTGCAAGGCCCGGACATATGAAAATGGGCAAAATTTGGGGGCGTGCCACGCCCACATCGTATGGAATATCCCAAAATCCTTCGCAATTTAACGTCGGCCATCCGTCTAGTGTCCGTTGATGCAACAACGGACTCATTTGGTCAAACCCCCTAGGAGGAGTTCGTCGAGATACGACCCCAACTTCTGGCAGGAAAAAGGCCGCCGCCATCCAAAATGGCCGACTTCCTGTTCGTTTTCCAATATGGGTTCTTGAGACTTTTTGGTCCGTCCTGTCACGATAGACGTCTCCACCAAGTTTCGTGACGATAGGTGAAACTGGTGGCGGGGGCCAATTTTTTCAAAAATTAAAGGTGGCGCTAGAGAGTCAATTTTGGAACATTGTTTTCGGGACCCCCACCAGATCGAAATTTTCGCCAGACCTGACGCGCTTGCAAAATTTGGTGAGTTTTCGGGCATGTTGAGGCCCTCAAAATGGCCGTCCTTTCGTCAGAATAAAAAACGGAACGATTACAATAGGGCTTTCGCACTGGTCAGTGCTCGAGCCCTAAATATTAGTCAATGACAACACAACTAAACACAATATGCAGTTTCCATCCACTTTCTATGCCGCTTATCCTCACTAGGGTCACAGGCATGCTGGAACCTATCCCAGCTGTCTTCGGGTGAGAGGCGGGGTACACACTGGACTGGTCGCCAGCCAATCACAGTGCACATACAGACAAACAACCATTCACACTCACATTCATACCTATGGACAATTTGGAGTCGCTAGTTAACACACAGGTAGAACATGCAAACGTTACACAGAGTGGAGAATCAAACCCAGGTCTTCCTGATCTCCTGACCGTGTGGCCTACATGTGAACCACTCGACCACCGTGCGGCCCAAAATGCAGTTTTTAAATTAAACATTTTTTAAACCTATCATACATATTGTAAGACCAGGGTTAAATTCCACCCTCGGCCATCTCTGTGTGGAGTTTGCATGTTCTCTCTGTGCATGCGTGGGTTTTCTCTGGGTACTTCAGTTTCCTCCCACATTCCAAAAACATGCTAGGTTAATTGGCGACTCTAAATTGTCCATAGATATGAATGTGAGTGTGAATGGTTGTTTGTCTATATGTGCCCTGTGATTGGTTGGCGACCAGTCCAGGGTGTACCCCAGCTGGGATAGGCTCCAGCACCCCCCGCGACCCTCGTGAGGATAAGCGGTAGAAAATGAATGAATGAATGAATGAATACATATTGTTCACATATACTGTATATTATGTCCTGCTAATGAGTTTTTCTAATTGATTTAGTAGACAAGGAACTACAAAAACTAAAATTACTGGGACAAAGACAAATGACCAATATCATTAATAACTTTTATATGCTACTGTAAACGTCTGCTGGCAGGTTAATGATGATTTAACATCTGTATGCACCCCTCCTCCGCTATTCCTCATCTTCGTCTGAACTTGTCGTTAGCCCGCCTCAGACAATTAGTGTGCTGAGGATCAGAGACTGTTTAATATTTCATCTAGAAATCTATTAAAGAAATAAGGAGCGCAGCGCTGCTATCTCAAGCACCTCCTGTTGTGAATGTTAATAATGATGCAGTACTGAAAGCAGTTACTGTTTTCTTAAAGAGTGCCGGTTATCCCCAAGGATGCAGAAAAATGCAAAGATTTCTCCATCAGACTAGAATTCCTGGCTGCAGCCATGCTATTGGCTATATAATAACATTAAAAATCACCTTTGTTTAAAAAAAAGTTTTAGAAGAGGACATTGTACATCACTCATCATTCTCAGGATGTCTTCTTGAAGGAGACTTTTGATTATATAAAGATCCAAATGTCATCATCCACTTTTGTATTTCATATCATGAGCCACGTCCCCCCCCCCACTTCCTTATCTCAACCAACCGAACCACGACTACAGACCTCCATCCAGGGATACCGCCAAGAATTCTGGGCCCCTTGAGAGAAAAAAATGACATTGGTCCCCCCCTCGGATAACAGTTGTCACAACGTCTCTATTTTTTGGGGCCCCTGTCAGTCAGACGCCTTGGAATAGTCCTGAATGACACCCCTCCCTCACTCCCCACTCCCTCCCCCACATGCAGCGCTCCGTCTCACTTCCATGAAACAGCTCTCACAGAAACTTACCAGGGAAGAAAAACTTGCTTGAAGTATTTATTTTTTTGTGTGTTATTACAATTGGCCAACCGGAGAATATGAAACATTACTGACAATAATGTTATTGACCAAAACCTACGTGCAATAAGATAGGATAGGATAGAGCACTTGCTGTTTTCTTCTATTTTTTTACTACTAACTAAAAAAAGTCAGACAAACTGACATTGAACAGAACATAATGTAGGGACTGTAAGAAGTGTACGGATGTGTAGGCAACATTATTAAAGAAGTGATGGCGACATCTGTGAACTGAACTGTGAACTGATTATGGGATGCACTCAATTGTAAAAGTGAAATAAAACCAAAACAAAAACATTGTTAAGATGAGGTGGTCAATCAATAATCTCTATTACCAAAGCAATAGTTATGGTTTCTAAATACTCTTGTATTTAGGGTTTATGTTACTGCATTTTCTGTCCTCCATGTGTTCCGTTTACGGTGTTAAATTAGACATGAGTTCTGATCTACACTACAATTTAACTTAACATTGGGGGTTAAACTGAATCTTACTATAGCATGCAGTTTAATTTATTTCCTTTGCTTATTTAGTAGCGCACTACATGCAGTTGCAATTCCTCTCTTCGTGTGTGTGTGTGTGTGTCATCTTCACAGCCAGGGTGCGTCCTGCAGGAGTGCTGCTTCATCAAGTCTGCTCGTGGGTAGCAAAGGGCATCATCATCAGATTAGCCTATGATCTCTCTCCCTAAGTAATTATCCTCCTGCACATGCTTCCACAGCAAGCAGACATAATTGATTTAATGGAGTGTGTACTCACTCACTCTGTCTGTCTACATCTTTGTCTGGTCACTTCTAAGCATGTATGATGTTTGAATGCAAGTGGCTCATACACTTGATATTAGGCTCCTACTCCATGTGTAATTTTGTTTAATTGTGGTTGTGTGATAAGACCATTCAACTAAATTCTTTGCAGTCCAGAACTAAGGAGATGGTCAATGCAACAAAACATTCAGGTTGTGAAATATTCCTATTTTGCACTAAGGTTGTATAAATACATTAAACAGCATTGGTTCAACAACAATAAACATTCCACTAAGGATTTATGAGGTCACCTATTTATTGAGTGCAGATGTTACACCTAGAAATATAAATCAAAGCCAATGAAGCTGTCGACACCCTTTGCGTTCATCTATCCAATCCATAAATGTGAGGAAAAAAGTCAACATTTGACGACAAAAACAGATTTGTATGAAGCCACAGTGTTACAATTTAGTTTTGGGTGTGTAGATGGTATGGAGGTAACCGTTTCTCCGCTCGGGATGAGTTACAGATAATGCCGGATATGAAATGAAAGGAGTACATTTCATCATTATCTGTATTCATGTAAAATGCTTATTATGTATTCACTCTTCACCTCTCCCTGGGATTGGAACCACACATTAAGTGCTTTACACAGTCTATAAATTCAGCCTGCACTTGATTTTTTGCAGCATCACTCCGTCGCGACATGTGGGTTTTTATCAGCGTCCAAGCAAAAGCTGTAGTATTTCTATAACTGATCAAATGTACTTAAGATTTGTCAGATCCAAAAAAAAAGATTTTTTGCAGCATCACTCCGTCGCGACATGTGGGTTTTCATCAGCGTCCAAGCAAAAGCTGTAGTATTTCTATAACTGATCAAATGTACTTAAGATTTGTCAGATCCAAAAAAAAGATTTTTTGCAGCATCAATCCGTCGCGACATGTGGGTTTTTATCAGCGTCCAAGCAAAAGCTGTAGTATTTCTATAACTGATCAAATGTACTTAAGATTTGTCAGATCCAAAAAAAAAGATTTTTTGCAGCATCACTCCGTCGCAACATGTGGGTTTTCATCAGCGTCCAAGCAAAAGCTGTAGTATTTCTATAACTGATCAAATTTACTTAAGATTTGTCATATCAAAAAAAAAGATTTTTTGCAACATCACTCGGTCGCGACATGTGGGTTTTCATCAGTGTCCAAGCAAAAGCTGTAGTATTTCTACAACTGATCAAATTTACTTAACATTTGTCAGATCAAAAAAAAAAAAAAACACGATCGCTGCATAACTCTTCCTGGTTCAGCTTTCTAAGAATCATGAGTATACCGATTTTTGTTTTCTTTTCACCTCATGTTTGGCCAAAAATTTTGATACTACGTGAGAACACATAAAGTTAAGATTTGATGACATGACAAACTCCAGGCTCGTACTGGTGGATGGTGAATCTGTATTCAATGCTTTTAAATTTGATGTATGTGCTGCTTCTTTTTACATTTTTGTCTTCAGTCAGGGTGAGCTACGAAGAATGTGCGCAAACCTTTTCGCCAGGTCCTCATGTTCTTTAAGAGATGCACTGTCAACCGGTTGTTGGTCTCTCAAAACCCAGTGCAGGACACAATGGCTTAATCTAAGAATTTATGACTGATTGTTATAGGTACCGATGCTACTCGTTTGTCAAACCACATATTCATTGGTGAATCGTTCACAACCCTAAGTAGTAGCAGCAAATACACCTGGAGCAAATATACCTGCATGGTCTGTTTGTCCAGTCCTATATTTTATCACATACTACAGTATTAATTGGCCCTGTACCCTAGAAACCGCCCATGAATGATACGGGAAAAGGCCGAAATGATACTGTGTCGAAGCCCAGGGCAGTGATACTGATAAAATATAGAGTTTAACCATGTCCAGTATCAGCCCCCGTAGCTGTCCACTCAGAGCGCGCTGCTCTGGTATCGCGCCCGTGAAACAACCAATCAGAGAACAGCACACGAGTGCTTAGTGCCTAGTGCTTCTCCAGTCAGCAGAAAACCCAAACTTGATTAATGGAACTTTAATTGTCAGACATTGATAAGATAAGACTGTTGATAAAATATTATTGTTGAAATATTTTTGCAATTATTGTGTTTACACTGTTTAGATATAATACATGTAATAAAATGAACATTTTCTGGAAACAAAATGGTCTTTTGATTAAATAGTACGTGATAATAAGCTCATGATTAAATAGTATGTGATAATAAGATCATCACATGGTTTGTCTGGTATCAGGCCCAGTATCATGCCCCCGCGTGCTAGTATCAACCTATAAGTATCATTGGGGTGAAGTCAAAATATCGCCTCATCTTGTGTGTCTATCCCATATTTTCGATACAATAGCATTGCAGTTGCTACCCCAAAATGTGAAAACAACGGTATAGATGAGGTATTTCTTCATAATAAAAAACAGATTGAAGTGCACTGTGTTAATTGAAAGAAAATATCATTGTGCACTATGTATTATGCATTACATCAACATCTAGGTAGCTGATGACATAACCTTTCATGTGGATTGTTTGAAGATGATCTCTCCTGAACAGCAGATCAGAATCAGAATAGGTTTATTGCCAGGTATGATCAAACACATACTAGGAATTTGTTTTGGTATAGTAGGTGCAGACACATCTATTAAAAAAGAATGAAAAATACAAAATATTAAAAAAAGAATGAAAAATACAAAATATACAGAATAACAGTATAAATATATGTACACAGTTTTTTGATGTCAGGCAAAATGATTTTAGCAGCCAATAAAACATGGAATCAGGGTACTATATGACGGTCCACACTTATTTTGGTCCAAGATTGCCAAACTAGACTGCTCCATGAGTTTACACCAAGTCTGAAAAGTGTACAAACACCCTGTAGAGCACAGCAGTGACTTCTCTTGTAATTAAATGTAAAAAACGCACATAACATAAACAAGCCTGAAAATTGGCATGATCTCCAACATTAATCCTCATGGCCATTTCCACACTCACTTGCTCAGCTAGATCAACTAATGAGGCCGCAGTGCAATTACTGGAATCAGGTAGGCAGGTTTGGGCATATTAAGCCCCGCATGGCATATGCTTGCTAACATGATGTGCTAATTGCTTGATGCACCAAGATACACAGAGACAAGGACATCCTGAGGGAACGGATTGAGACAACCCCTGCAGGGCTAGTCACATAAAGACTGGCGGCAATAACCTCCACGTCAATACTTTTATGACTAAGGACAGAATGGGTGCTAGCAGGCAGCGCTTCATTTAAAAATTAATGTACCGTAGGATTTTTATACCACTTAAGACACTTAAGTCACGGTGTGGTTACCTCCTGTCTTGTCCTCTCTTTCCCCCTCCCGCCCCACCTTTACAGCTCTTCACGTGGCTGAGGATCTGCAGACGTTGCAGTAAATGCATGGGCCATTTGATTAGCTACTGTCATGTCATGTCCTTGCAACTGGTGAGACAGGGATCAAGATCAAGAAGTTTATGATGCTTCTGCGTGGTAAAGAGCCTCAAATACATTTCATTTAAATGGAGTGTAGCCAGCTTTCACGACACAAACACAGAGTCAGCAACTAAGAACCGGGGATGTCATCAAAGTCCATCTTTAAGAAAATACATTTTGGCGTTTCGTTAGTGTACACACTTAAACATACTTATTAAAATAAAATAGCTCTGGATTTGAGGCGGCGGCACGGCGGTCTAGTGGTTAGCGCGCAGACCTCACAGCTAGGAGACCAGGGTTCAATTCCACCCTCAGCCATCTCTGTGTGGAGTTTGCATGTTCTCCCCGTGCATGCGTGGGTTTTCTCCCACATTCCAAAAACATGCTAGGTTAATTGCAGACTCCAAATTGTCCATAGGTATGAATGTGAGTGTGAATGGTTGTTTGTCTATATGTGCCCTGTGATGCATGTAAATCAAAACTGTGTTTTGGGTTCTAAAAGGTGGCAGGGTGATATTAATTCTTCCTGTCACCCATTAAGTCTATCAAAGCGATAGAACAAAAAAACAAACCCAGTTAAAGAAAAGAGTAGAAATTAGTTATTAATTATCAGGGGAAGGCCAAAACACATAATTCCACACAGCGCAGATTAGTCTCACTAAATACAATACAATAAAATACAATACAATAAAATACAATGCAAACAAACAACCCAGATTTTGATTGATGTAAGAAATACACTGCAATGTTTCATATATTTGCCCAAATAAAATTTAAAAAGACCAAGTGAGTCAACTGAGGGTCACAACAAGCTCACAAAAAAATAAAAAAGTGAGCATCAAATGCTCCTTATATACCCGCCCAGCCCTGCTGATTACTCAGACCTTCAGCTGGGCGTGGACACCACAGGTGCTTCCACTTGCTCCTAACGAACAAGGTGATTCTTGTGGGAAAAAAAACACCAAAACAAAACTCATAACATTCAGTAATATGCCACAAGCCAACCACCTTCTCTCTAGTGCTCTAGTGAGGATAAGCGGCATAGAAAATGGATGGATGGATAAACCTTTTGAGGCACCCTCCGCTCTTTCAACAAAATACACAATTATCAAATTGAATCCTTCAATTGCCCTTTCATACCATGTTGTTCAGTGTACAGTGCAAATGCAGTGATAACAAGATGCTGGCAGGAGTAATAATAATAATAACATCTTCCAATGCTGTACGTGAAGGTAAATGCGGTGCTCATGTGGATGAAAAAGCGCCTGCTGTCTTCGGCCTCCATCAGCTCTCCTCGAAAGAAAGGTTGTCGGTCCTGCTTTGATGCTGTTACATGTCAACAGTCTACTAGTCATGTCATTACATATGGATTCAGTTAATTTGATATTAACTGGTATTAATCTGTATTTTGACAATGAAAGAATTAGACACGCTGTGCACTGCTTAGTTGTCTATACTTTCATCTCAACATGACAAAATGGGAGCAATGGTAAATGCTCTCCTGCAGGAAGGAAACCTGATTAATATCCTCTCAATTTTACAAAAATGTAAAATCACATGTATACACTATGCTAAGTGGTGAATAACAAGTCATTTAACAAATTGATCTTATGTAACCAAAATGGTACAAAAATGCTACCCTTTATGATCATTTTTCGAACCTTTGTATTGAGTTGTGGACTCCTATAGAGCAGTTCCACACAATAACCCGCAGAGAAAACTTTTTAGATTTTGCAGAATCTGCACCTATTCCATCTGTATTTCCTTTCATTTGTGTTTCCTGCCAAAACGGTCTGTTTTATGTAATTTATTCCACCCACGCCCACTCCTCTGTGATTGGTCACACGCCCAAAGTGCTTCCTAACAATGAACCATATATGGAAGTCTGCGCCTCTGTTACACTGTCACTTCCAAATGCGCAAACCTCAGTATCTGAAACTTTGGCATCGTTTAACATGATAATACAACATTCTAACTACATTTTTAGGTCACAAATGTGGAAAAAAAGCATAATAGGTGCCCTTTAAATACTAAAGTCACGAAAGCCAAACCAATGCAATTCAACTTCTTTTTCAAGATACGCAAATCGTTGATGGAGGGGGTGCCATTTACCATCCCGCCTAGGACGGCACTTTAGGTATTGTATCCATGCAATAATTTTGTAAACTCTTTTGGTTAAAATATTTCTACACTTGTATGTAAATAATGACTGAAACCTGCATTCCAACAACCTGAATTCTTGTAAGACATTCATATATGAAAGCGGTGGTCGTTGAAGAATTTATGATGAAGACATTTTTTTTTTTATCGTTACAAATGACTGAATTCATGGTGGCCCAAACATCAGTCTGGTTGTTCACATTTTGCCCTAATGACAAATCCGTTCCTGTTCTGTTCCTCAGAATGACAGCGACAATGTGTTCTTATTTTATGCAGCTAACATTATAGGCATCCAATTATGGGGTTTATCCTAATTATAATGGATTTTGTCCTTCGGCAGCAATTGCACAAATTATCATGAACCTTTGGGAATATGGCCAATTATGCAAAAAAGGTTAAGTAAACCCAGATTTGACAAAAGACATGCATAGTTACATTGTGGGATAACACCACCCTCCTACAGTGTGAGACTGTTCAAAAAGCCCCATGGCACAGCCCACTGTTTCACCCACCAAAGAATAGTGCATAGAGATGCCAGGTGTGCGATCCACACACACAAAAAACCCTAAAACTAAACCTAAAATGACATCAGTTGAATATATGCTTTCCATTTAAAAAGCCCTACCAGGAGGCAACCCTATAAAAAAACTGAGTTACTTGTGTTGAATTAAAAGTTTTATTTGACACAAGTTAATTAGACATGTTCATCTCTTTCATCACGACCACCTTTCTGTGCTAAGTTTCCATAATTCGATCTGGCATTATGGCAACACACAGGAGTTTTGGCTCCGGCGTCAATCAATGACACTGCTCTGTGTTCACTTAGTCCTTTTGTTGCACATTTACATTCAGTAGCCTTCCTTCTTGTAAAGCAACACAAAAAGGTTCCCCAAATTAATTGGATCAACGATTAAGTGACAGTCATGCTGCCCTACTGAGCAGAGACAATGGCAGAAGAAAGGGTCAACACAGGCGTTGGCCTAAAATTGACACTTGAATTAGATAATGAAGAATAAAAAGCAGGAGAAAAGGGAGGGTGGGGGGGGGGGCAATCGCTGTGAGGTCCTCTCAGAGGTTCACACTGAAAAACTTTAGTACAAGAGTTTTGTTGATGATGGTTGCTTGGCAGCCATTTCTCAAGCAAATATGAATAGCAATATTTCACTTGATACTACCATGCAGGATTTCCAGGCTATGTAACATAAAATGTAGTTTAGTCCCTTGTGTTATGCTTTTTACTTTTCTAACCTATAAATGTTGCTACAAATGTCAGATAATGAGGTTTGTGCAATTGGAAGTGAGACCTGAAAGAAGTTTTGCATGGTTCTGCATGCTCGGAACACAAAGTTCTACTGGTATCAATGTGATGCGGACGTCCTTATATGGGCTGCAGAGGCGGGCCGTGGGTGGAATAAATTAAAACAGACCCGTTTTGGGAATCCAGGAAATACAGCTGGAATAGGTGCAGATTCTGGAAGGTTTAGAAAGCTTTCTGTGCGGGGTAATTGTGTGTAGCTGCTCTATAGAAGTCCACAACTCAACACAAAGCGCTGAAAATGAGCATAATAGGTCCTCTTTAAGTCTGGTAATGTGATGCATGTTGAATTACTTATTATTTTGCTTGTAGTTAACGTTTTTTCCACTTGTTTGCTTCAGCATTTGTTTTCAGCAAATACTAAGTGGCTGCAGATAGACATTTCAATAGCTAGTAAATATGACTCATTGATATTGGTGAGGCGTTTTTGTGAATATGCATCCATTTTCATCCATTTCTCTCTCTTTTATAGACACATCATGTATTGTTGAAAAACAGATGCCTGTTTATTATCATTTTAAGCCCAATGCAGCCATTTGTTTTTATTTTAAAATGCTGAACTATAGTACAGTATCAGACTCAGTGCTAATGAGCAAACGAGCAAAATGCACTAAATATATATATTTTCATTTGACAGGCAGAAGCGAAGACTTTAGATTGTCCTTGTCCTTGAACCTAAGTAAAACTAAAATCATGCTGTTTGGTAACAGCAGAAAGGACACGTACCAGCAAATACAAATAGATGGTGTGGACATTGAAAGGGTGAACGAAAAAACATTTCTGGGGATCACGATAGATCAAAATATGACCTGGAAACCTCATATTACAAATATACAACATAAAGTGGCCAGAAATATTTCAATATTGAACAAAGCAAAATTTGTTCTCAATCAGAAATCACTCCACACTCTTTATTACTCTCTGGTTCTACCATATGTTACTTATTGTGTGGAAATATGGGGTAATAACTATAAAAGCAATCTTCACTCGCTAAATGTACTGCAAAAAAGGTCAGTAAGGATAATTCATAATGCCGCCTACAGAGAACATACTAACTCCTTATTTCTAAAATCACAAATACTTCAACTTACTGATATAGTTAATCTTCAGACAGCTAAAATAATGCATAAGGCTAAAACAACAATTACCTAAAAATGTCATCCAATACTTCTCTACAAGAGAGGAGAAATATGATCTCAGGGAAGAACTACATTTGAAACACTTATATGCTAGGACTACGTTAAAAAGCCATAGCATTTCAGTATGTGGAATCAAACTATGGAATGGATTGAGTAAGGACCTCAAACAATGCACAACGATGAGCCAATTCAAGAAACAATACAAGCAGTTGATGTTTGCTAAATACAAGGATGAAGAGTCTTGAACCAGTCATGATGTGCTATATATATCACTATATCGACACTTACTATGGTACCCATTATGTCATTGGATGGTCATATCACCTTGTACTTCGGTACGAGGTGCATTATTAAAAAAAAAAAAAAAAAACTTAAACTGTATTATGGAAAGCAGGAAGTGAACAAATGTAACAGTTACTGATTGTAAAAGTACCAGATAGAGGGGTAGGATTTAATAAGCTTTGCTTCTTCCTACTCCTTTTGGACATGTGGAACTGTGAACTGATTATGGGATGCATTCAATTGTAATCTGATGCATGTTCAAGTGAAATAAAACCATTACATTACCATTATTGACAAATTTGTGGTAACATGTCAACGTAAACCACAAAGAAGCATGTAAGAAAAATGTTTTCAATTTTAATAACATACACATTTAAAATGCCAAGGTCATTTTTTTGTATCGCACCATATCACAAACATATATACATCAAACCTAAATTGGAGAGATGAGATTAAGGAACTCTACTAAAACAACTCCGCTACTAAAACACTTTTTGTTCTGAATACCTCCATTGTCATGTAACAGGGAACGGCTTGCATGCATATGGTCCAGTCGGAGGGTGTAAACATACTGTACATTATATAGGCACATTGCACTGCTCCATAAAGACACTTCAACCATTCGGACAGAAAAAGGGGCAGGTGGAGTAGCTACAAGAGTCCTTCAGCAGTGTATGATCCTACTTGAACTTACTTGTGTGTGTGGCCTCTAAGTATAGTACAGTGTTGATGCATTTAGGGGTTCTCCACAAAGAAAAGTCAGACACAACTATGCCTTTGTAATAAGTGGTGATCATTCTGAATTAGGTAAGCTCCTTTTGTAATTTCTGAGCCTAAATTATCCTTAGACTTGAATGACACTAAAGGCTAAAAGTCTAAAATTGACAAAATATTAAGTATATTAAAAAGATTACGCAAAAAGATATTCAGTTTATACATATATCAACTGGAACGGAGGCCTTAGAACTCATTTATTCATTCACATATAGACAAACAACCATTCACACTCACATTCATACCTATGGACAATTTGGAGTGGCCAATTAACCTAGCATGATTTTGGAATGTGGGAGGAAACCGGAGTACCCGGAGAAAACCCACACATGCACGGGGAGAACCTGCAAACTCCACACAGAGATGGCCGAGGGTAGAATTGCTGTGAGAGGTCTGCGCGTTAACCACTAGACCGCCGTGCCTTAGAACTCTTAAAGTGTAAACACCGACAATCTTGGTGTTCAAACTGCAGTGTTCTCATGCATGAGATCACATAAGACGTCTCATTTTTTCAGTTTCTTTGGATGTTATGTGGTCTCAACAAGGATATCATCCTTTGTCAAAATTGTATTGGTTTTTATATCTTAGCACAATGGTTAAGTTGCTTTTGTGAAACAGCGAGACACTTGAATGCGTCTCCGATGCTTTTAAGCAATGTATGTCAGAGATCATTCAAGAGAGTTCTTCTTACTGCAAGAGAAAAATAACAATCACTTTTTATGAGTGGACTGTTATCCAACACCGTCCCTTAACTTTCGCTCAGAAGGCGGGCATTGATCAGTTATGTCATTGATGGTTCTGGTGGCTGCTATGCAATCAAATTCAAGGTTTTTTACTTGCGGTTTCTCTTTGTGTTTGTGTAACACACACACAAGGTCGAGCCGAGACAAGGAAGGACATTTTCTACTATTTTTCTCAGACCTCTTCAGGTCTGTGGTGAATAGTTTGTCTCACTGTGTAGCCGCCCATCTTCCCCCTCGAGCCCAGACCTCGGTATTTTCCAAAGGAACCCATGAAGACGACAGCTCCATCTTGGACCTCCGGGGGTTGTTTGAGATGGAGAGGCCGTCCTTGTCATTTAGTAAAAAGAGAAGGGCCAGCAGGGGGTTGGCTATATTTTCTGGGCCTCCTCATGTATGTGTATACAAAACACACACACACTCATTCTACAATTCGTTTTCCCTGGCTTTCATGCTTTCCGGAATGTGCAGGAATTTCAGGTGATCAACTCGGGTGTTCTAAATCCCTCAGTTTTTTGTTTTGTTTTCGTTTTAGGGACACTTTTCTTCATGAAAAAAAAAAAAATCTCGGCTGTGCTGTATAATTCAGGCAAAGATCTTGTCCCTCTTACATGTTTTGAAAGACGGCGCAGGTTGAAACCCTTTTGTCTGCCCCCCCCTACTTTGCTGGCTTTTCCTGAAAAGGCCCTCCAGCAGTGCCATGGTTCTTTGAAAAGACGGTGAGAGGGAAAGAGAGAGATGTGACACACTGAAAAGCGGCGCTTGGTGTATAGGACGTAGCCACAGAGAACATTATGGGAGAGTCAAATTAATGGCATCAGACAGCCTTGTGACAGGAGAGGCCATTACGTGATGGTAGCACAAAGCCTTAAAGATAGCGTTCCGAAAATGAAAAAAAAAAAAAAACACAATCAAACTAAACGCAAAAACACCCCCTCCCTATCCAATCCTGTAACCCTTCTTACAAAAAATGGCCTCTGTGAGGTACTTTTGGTAACCCACGTAATCCATCATTTTAAGCTTATAATCTTGACTTTATTTCTTTATTTGTGGCTGCATGAAAATAATATTTATACAATGTATCAGTTACATACAGGAAGACAATAAAGTGTGAGACAACATAGCAACAACAACACAATCCCCTCAAAATTCCCAGTTTATGCTACTGACTGGACAGAACTGGAAACTAAACAGCGGAGGAGCACCCGAGGAGTCCCAACACAGAACAAGGATGAGGCAAATAAAGTCACCTTGACACTTACGCACATTTTGTTCTCACAGTGGTGTGCAGTTTTATCGTAAGCGAACAATACTGTCACAACCAGTGAGCGAGCATGTGGCCCGCAGGACACTAGTTTGAGGCCCCCGCCTTGATATGAAAGTTTAATGTTAGTGCGGCCCGCTTAAGTTTGATATGGATGCTGTATGGTATCATGTACCCAGAAAAAATTATTACGTTTGATTAATGTTCATGTTAAAGGTTAAATAACTGTTAATAGTTATCCTCCCTATCCGTGTGGAAGTGGTAAGTTTTTGGCTATTTAAGTTTAAAGGAATAACTTGAAGGTTACCGTTTAGGTCGCTAGCTCTCTAGTTTGTGAGTTAGCATGTGTCTCAAGACCCTGCAGTTGCACAATATGTTGTAAATAAAAAAAGAGTATAAATGTGACTATAGTCGTGTTTTGTCATGTCTACAGGGCTCTAATAATGCTTTGTTCATTTTAATCTGAAAAAAATAATTTGTCTACCCACCAACTATATGTGCTTTCTTAAGTTTGTATTATTTGCCGTTTTATTATTATTATATTTATTTATTACTGATTGATTGATTTTCTTTATTCTTGAGTTGTTTATTTATTTTTCATCTTATTTTGTGCAGAAAAATTAAAATTAAGATATTTGAGAACAGTGGAATGTTTTATCAGAACTTTTATTGTAGAAAATCGGAACCAAAGCACTGAAAAAGTTTGTATATTTTTCTGTTTTTAATAAATGCATTTGTTTTTTTTTGGAAAACCTGATGCGGCCCAGCCTTGCCCAGACCCTAGCTCCAGTGGCCCCCAGGTAAATTGAGTTTGAGACTCCTGTTGTATACTAACCGTAAACAGACATAAGTCGTGCCGTAGCGTAGCTTTTCGTGCCTTTGTTGATCATAAATTGTGTGTCAAGTACATAACGTATGCTTTAACAGATTGCAAACTGTGTGCAAACTCGTCTTCACGCTTTCAAGCGTAGCATCTATAATGACACGCATTGCCAAGGCAAATTGTGTCAGGAAACAAAGAGGTTTGTTCAAAACTGATTTGTCATGAACGATGGCAGCAATTGAATGTAATTAGAGAATCAACATGGACGACTCGGCTGTACGGGTGGTTAGCGCGCAGGCCACACACCTAGGAGACTCGAGTTGATTCCACCCTCTCCCATCATGTGGAGTTTGCATGTTCTCCCCGTGCATGTGTGGGTTTTCTCTGAAGAGAAAAACATGCTAGGTTAATTGGTCACTCCAAATTGTCCATAGGTATGAATGTGAGTGTGAATGGTTGTTTGTCTATGTGTGCCCTGTGATTGGCTGGTGACCAGTCCAGGGTGTACCCCGCCTCTTGCCCAAAGACAGATGGGATAGACTCCAGCACCCCCACAACCCTCGTGAGGAAAAGCGGTAGAAAATGAATGAATGAATGAACATGGAGGACTCTGATTCAACAAGTTGGAAATAAACGTCTTGAAGAGATATTTAGGTGATTATCATATCTATTTTTTCACAGCAATTCTTTTGACACAGTAAAAAACAGTAATCAAAATAGGCAGGATTCAAATTCAACAAAAAATACAAAACCAATTTTTTTTGGAGAATGACCCCACATGGTGACACATCCATCAAGCAATTCAAATGTGGTTTGGTCATATTGCTAAAAACCTGCAAGCTACAATTGTCATTTTCTGTCTCACAACATCCTTTCTCACACCTCTTTTCATTTCAGACAAAGCATGGGGTCGTTTTTTGTTGTTTTTTTTTACAAGCAACTCAAAGAAAACGGCTCTGGAGGGTAAGGGCGTGAGACCAGGTACTGTTTCCTTCAAACATAATATTCTGTCCTCCTCTTGGGAGCTAGGTCTTACATCCAACAAAAATCAAGTTAGCGTATGTTAAGTTAAAAGGTAGAAAATAGTGTAATCACATATGCCTCTTTCCAGCTGAACCTTGGAGGGGGACATTTCAACAGAGCAAGCAGGAATAACAGACAACTGTCCAACAACAATTTCTTCTCAGCACTTCCTTCCTCTCCCCGCTGAATTCGGGGCATATCCAGCCCACATACTGAATGACGTATGTAAAGCAGATATGAGCAATTGGTGGCTTGCAGGCCGGATATGGGATCAGTCAAGTCCTCGGATTCATCAGAATCAGAATCAGAATCAGAATCAGAATCAGAATCAGAATCAGAATCAGAAAAGGGTTTATTGCCAGGTAGGATCAAACACATACTAGGAATTTGTTTTGGTATAGTAGGTGCAGACACATCTATTAAAAAAGAATGAAAAATACAAAATATACAGAATAACAGTATAAATATATGTACACAGTCTGTTTTTTGTTTGTTATTCCGGAAGTGCAGTCTGATTGTTTTCCTAAAAGTCCAAACTGGGCATTAATGTAACGCATTACATTAAAACGCATTCATTTAAAATTTTTAAAAATTTGTTAAATAAATAAATAAATAAAAAGTCATTGTAATTGCTATCACCCACCAGTAGGGGGAGCTTATAACTTGTAATATTGTGCGAAGCCTGGATTATCCTAGTATAAACTAAACCCTGTGTGAGTACACCTGTAAAAAAAAAAAATCCAACCTGGAAAGACTGTGATTGGTCGGCTTGTGTTACGTAATTCCCTTTATGCAACTCATTGAGATTATTTTTACTGTCTTGAGTGTTTATATGTCACTCACTGAATTGAATCGGGTACTCGATTCATTTGTTACCAGGTGCATGCACAGAATCCCAGATTTAAACTAATGACTTTTAAACCATTGCCATTGTCAATTGTGCAATATTAAAATAATATTTTAATAAAAAGAACTATGTAAATAAAGAAACTACCAAATTAACCCCGTCCTCTTCAATAATAAAGCCTGTTCACAAACTGACATTCAGGAAAACAAGTCATGAATGATGTCCATGACTCACATCCTCAGCTCAGCGGTTGAGGAGTGCTCATGCTCTAGATGCTCATCCAACACTCATGACTCAGTGAAGCTTGCGGTCTTCCTTGAGCACCTGTGAGTCAGTGAAGACCGGCCCTTGTTCAAGGGTCAGTGACATTTGACTGACCCCCGTCATCACAGAAGATACCAATCCCCGATGTAAAGTCTTGGAGTGTAATGAGTGACTATAGGTTCTGCAGAAATATTCCGATACTGGATGTTGATCTTTTGTGGAATTCCTTCCGTGCAGTCATCTAGAGCTTTCTCTCTGAAAACGTTTCCTCTCCCACAGTGCACAGACAGTATTTGGCAGTGAGTGTTTTCTCTGTAATTCAACAAGCATGCTCTTTGGAAGCAGAGGTACTATGGTGGGAAAGATAAAATGTACTTTTGTGCTTTGTACAATGGAAATGTTCCAGCGCTTTCCAGATGTTGTAATGCTGTCAAATCAAATTGTGTTGTCATCAGCAAATAAGGTTGGTCTTTTAGGTATTAGGTGATGTGCGATACATTGGGCTCTATTTTCGCGGGCCGGTTGCAGGCGTGGTGCAGGGCAGGTGCCGATGTTGTGTGGTCACTGCACTCCCATCGGCGCAAGTGGCAAAGACGAAGGAGAGAAGGCGTGAAAGGGTTTAATCTTAACCAATCAAATACCTCCAATTGCCTTTAAATGCACAGGGCCCAATGGACTGCACATCAGAGGCACATCACAGAGCGCCTCATGCACCGTACACCACCTCGTGGAACACTGTTCCTCACAGTTACATTAAACACAGCAGCAGGCTAAGCCTCATCCTCCTTGAGAAAACCAGTAAAAAAATTTTTTTTTAAATTTTAACAACGGATACAGATACAAATAATTTGAATGGGTGAACAAATACAGGTACAGATATTGGTGTACTCGCTCAAAAACAACATACATTAGTTGTTTTTATTGGCATGCAAAAGTCTTTTCTGCCCGCTGGTCCGAGGTCTGAGCCATGGTTGTTTATCAATTTGCAAAACGACATGCTGAGCTTTCATTAGCAGTCACCCAATCACATTTGGTAAAGATCTATATTTTGTTAGCATCACATGATTCTTATTTTACTTTTTTTCTTCTCTTAAGTCGCACGGTTTGTACTAAATTCTCCAGGTGTAAATTCCCAACATATACAGCAGGACCGCAAAGTCCTAGACAGTATTTCAAGTAACATTTTAAAATTTGTAATTGTCACACAAGTGTAAACAAAAAGCATGTGCATGGCCCAACTTCGGAAAGTCAGGAGTTAATTTGAATATCATAAAAGAAGAGGTATTTCTTTGACGACAACAACGTCCATATTCTGAATAGGATGACTGCTTGTTTGAAATGAAAGCAAGGTATGCAGGTTTGGTATGAAAGAAGCCATATACAGTAGGTCAAATAAAGGCCCTCACTGAAAAGAAGAGGTTTGACTAGAAAGACTAGAAATAAATGCATAAAAAAGTTGATTTATGGATATCAGCATTTTGTTAACGTTCTGGTAAAACAAGCATATTGGTTTGCATGGCTTGAAATAAGCTGTAAAAATTCATTCATTCATTTTCTACCACTAATCCTCACAAGGCGGGGTACACCCTGGACTGGTCGCCAGCCAATCACAGAGCACATATAGACAAACAACCATTCACACTCACATTCATACCTATGGATAATTTGGAGTCGCTAATTAACCTAGCATGTTTTTGGAATGTGGGAGGAAACCGGAGAAAACCCACACATGCACAGGAAGAACATGGGTGGAATTGAACTCGGGTTTCCTAGCTGTGAGGCCTGCACACTAACCACTCCTCCACTGTGCAGCCTGATCAGCCCATAAACATATATTTATTCATTCATTCATTTTCTACCCCTTTTTCCTCACGAGGGTCGCGGGGGTGCTGGAGCCTATCCCAGCTGTCTTTGGGCGAGAGGCGGGGTACACCCTGGACTGGTCGCCAGCCAATCACAGGGCACATATGGACAAACAACCATTCACACTCACATTCATACCTATGGATAATTTGGAGTCGCCAATTAACCTAGCATGTTTTTGGAATGTGGGAGGAAACCGGAGAAAACCCACGCATGCACAGGGAGAACATGGGTGGAATTGAACTCGGGTCTCCTAGCTGTGAGGCCTGCACACTAACCACTCGTCCACCGTACATAACCGTACCATAAACATATATTTCTTCGTATTTTTCTTCCTGTGCTGTATTTCTCTGATGCGCTCATGTCCCATTTCAGAATTACACCACAGTTCTTAGAAACACCAAGTCCCAGGGATCACAATAAAATCCCCCATGCCACACCAAGCCTCCACAATGCCAGAGTGCAAGCCCTAATTTAATTATCTCCCACAGTCTGAGAGAGTTTCTGCATGTGCTGGCTGCCATCCCTGCATTACATTAAACATACATACATCCACAGTTCACACACACCCCCATGCACGCACGCACACACAGATCCATTGGGGAAAAACGCACAGGCCACGGAGGATAGCCTCACAGAAATGACAAAGGCTTATAAGAATGTGATCGCATGCACAAACAGCGGTAAATCCCTCCTGTGCAGGTGAGAGCTGCACAGATGCTCACTCAGTCTGTAGGAAAAATAAGCCCCTAATTACCAGCCAGTCTGTCTGTGCCTTATTCTCTTCCCTCCCCCGTCTTCCACTTCTTTTTCACACTGCACTGCGGTTGTGGTGCTTGCCTCAAGGCTGGTGATTGCGGCGTGGGGCTCCGCCGAGAGTCTTCCCTTGTTATTATCCTTAAACAAGCAATTATAGACGAGCCCCTGAGTGGAGCAAAATACTGTGGAGAAGGCGCACCCACAGAAAAGCTCTTGGTTCTATAGACAAACGAATAGCAAAGGTCTTCAAAGCTATTTTGTATTTCATTTTGGCTTCATACGCCGACTAATTGTGTGATGACAGAAGAAATGTGCAAAAGAAAACAGACGCACGGGAGAGACTAAAAATGTAAATAGAACCACAACAAGAAAAGTTTATAAATTTTCTTTTGGATGGTTACGAA
Source organism: Doryrhamphus excisus (assembly GCF_037039965.1). Lineage (NCBI taxonomy): Eukaryota > Metazoa > Chordata > Actinopteri > Syngnathiformes > Syngnathidae > Doryrhamphus > Doryrhamphus excisus. Next base: position 6,628,220 of record NC_136371.1, on the reverse strand, counting down.
ACTCATTTGACTATTTTTGCAATGGCATAGTAATTTTGTTGCTTTGGGTTTTGTGGGAGAGTAAATAAGCAAGCAGACCAGACCAAGAGAGGCAGCTCCAACTGTGTTCTCCTAATTTTTTCTAATTCAAAATGTATGTATGTATATACAGTATATGTGACCATGCAACAGAAGATGAATTACCGTCAGTTAATGATCTGCAGACATATCAGTATTATGATTATGGCTCAAAAATAAGTCTTCACTAGTGACGTAATGGTAATGGTTTTATTTCATTTGAACATGCATCAGATTACAATTGAATGCATCACATAATCAGTTCACAGTTCCACATGTCCAAAAGGAGTAGGAAGAAGCAAAGCTTATGAAATCCTACCCCTCCATCTGGTACTTTTACAATCAGTAACTGTTACATTTGTTCACTTCCTGCTTTCCTAATATAGTTTAAGTTTTTTTTTTTTATTTGGGCTGCATGGCGGTTGCGTGGCTAGCGCGCAGACCTCACAGCTAGGAAGACCAGGGTTTGACTCCGCCCTCCACCCTCCCCGTTCTCCCCGTGCATGCGTGGGTTTTCTCCGGGTACTCCGGTTTCCTCCCACATTCCAAAAACATGCTAGGTTAATTGGCGACTCCAAATTGTCCATAGGTATGAATGTGAGTGTGAATGGTTGTTTGTCTATATGTGCCCTGTGATTGGCTGGCGACCAGTTCAGGGTGTACCCCGCCTCTCGCCCGAAGACAGCTGGGATAGGCTCCAGCACCCCCGTGACCCTCGTGAGGAAAAGCGGTAGAAAATGAATGAATGAATGCATCAGATTATTATTATTAGTTTATTAAAGGTACTTTTACATTTGTTACATTTGTTCACTTCCTGCTTTCCTAATATAGTTTAAGTTTTATTTATTATTATTATTTTTTTTTTATTTTAGTCACGTACCAAAGTACGAGGTGATATGAATGTGTGGTGAGGTTTGTGGCTGGTGAGACGTTTTGGGTTTTTTTTAATAGAAGAGAATAAATCACTTTGCTCCATTTATTCAACCATTTATTAACTGAAAAACATTTGTGTTCTTACCTTTTATCTGTATATGAATGACAAGACCGGCTTTTCTTTGCCACAATTATGGGTGACATCAGCACCTTCCAGCTCACACACACCTAATCCCTTTAGGATGCTATCCTCAGATACTTCAAGTGTCTCCCATATAACATTTCTGTGTATTTTATTGTCCGATTAGCAAGAATAAAGATGTCACATTTACATTTAAGACTTTACAGACTGCAGGAAGTTTATAGGCAGCACAATGTTGAACGAATGTTGAAGAAAACCAGGGGACACGTGGAAAGCACTGAGATCCTTTTAAGAGAAAACGAAGCTCAGCCACTGGTTAAGAGACTTGAATGTGGTTCAAGATCAAAGCATTTGGAGCAACTCTTTTACTAGGCGTGTAAACTTTCACTGATTAGTATCTGCTCTTTAACTCCCAGCAATCCATTGAGTTGTCACAACCACAGACTAGAAGACAGAGCTCATATTCATCCTGGAGGTTATCACCGCATCACTTTGTCAAATCTAAAAAAGCGGTGAAATGCATAGAAGCTTAGCAATGGAGATACCAAGCAACGAACAAAAGTATTGCACACAGAAGAGACGGAATCTTAGGTAAATCAGGAACATTTCTTTAAAAATGTCACGGCGGACTAGTGGTTAGTGCACAGACCTCACAGCTAGGAGACCAGGGTTCAATTCCACCCTCGGCCATCTCTGTGTGGAGTTTGCATGTTCTCCCCGTGCATGCGTGGGTTTTCTCCGGGTACTCCGGTTTCCTCCCACATTCCAAAAACATGCTAGGTTAATTGGCGACTCCAAATTGTCCATAGGTATGAATGTGAGTGTGAATGGTTGTTTGTCTATATGTGCCCTGTGATTGGCTGGCGACCAGTCCAGGGTGTACCCCGCCTTTCACCCGAAGACAACTGGGATAGGCTCCAGCAACCCTTGTGAGGAAAAGTGGTAGAAAATGAATGAATGAATGCATCAGATTATTATTATTAGCTTATTAGAGGTACTTTTACATTTGTTACATTTGTTCACTTCCTGCTTTCCTAATATAGTTTAAGTTTTTTTATTATTATTTTATTTTAATCACGTAGCGGTAGAAAATGAATGAATGAATGAAGATTCTGAACATCAAGGATCAGTGGATTGAAAGCCGATTGACGGAAGCCATCTTTCATCTCTCGTTGACTACTGTCTCGCACCATAAACTTGCCATACACTGCATGAATAACACTTATTTAAACCCTGATGATTTTTGCATCAGTGCCTGAGACTCAGGCTTGGCAGTCTGCCTTGACCAGTTAGGCTGAGAAAGTACGGAGAATGAGAGATGGATATGAAAACATATATCAGGTTCAGTCTCTTTAAAGGAGTACTGCAAGTACTATTGAAAGTTTTTATTTTATAACCAATTTTCATATTAAAGGTACAAACACTCACATTCATACCTATGGACAATTTGGAGTCCAATTAACCTAGCATGTTTTTGGAATGTGGGAGGAAACCGGAGTACCCATGCATGCACGGGGACAACATGCAAACTCCACATGGTGGAATCCAACTCCTGTCTCCTAGCTGTGTGGCCTGCGCGCTAACCACTTGTCTGCCATGCAACCCTATAAATAAAATCATTCATTCGTTCATTCATTTTCTACCGCTTTTCCTCATAAGGGTCGCGGGGGGTGTTGGAGTCTATCCCAGCTGTCTTTGGGCGAGAGACGGGGTACACCCTGGACTGGTGGCCAGCCAATCACAGGGCACATATAGACAAACAACCATTCACACTCACATTCATACCTATGGACAATTTGGAGTCACCAATTAACCTAGCATGTTTTTGGAATGTGGGAGGAAACCAGAGTACCCGGAGAAAACCCACGCATGCACGGGGAGAACATGCAAACTCCACATGGTGGAATCCAACTCGGGTCTCTTAGCTGTGTGGCTTGCACGCTAACCACTCATCTGCCATGCAACCCTATAAATAAAACCGTTTATGAAAATAGTAGTGTACATGTGAATGTGTGCGATATCTGGCGGCTTTCATGATTTGTACTAAATACATCATTCCAATCCTCCCTTTGGCTTCTTTAAAATCTCAATAGGACTCCGAGGATTTCATCATCCATTCCCCAACACAACTGCTACAAAACAGGTGATAAAGCCGGTTCCAAGCACGACTACGTGAATGTGTGGGCCTCCGGATTATTATCCCTATTAAATCCTCTGGATTAACCTTGTTTAAAATAGCTACATGAATGCAATCTAGAAGTATTCACAGAGGATTTTATAGCAATGTTACACATTAATTTCCCTTTAAGGGGCTAATAAGACATCAGGAATGCTGCTCAGCAAGCATTTGGGCACAAAATGTATTTTTTTGTTGAATGACTTTGTGTTCAATTTGAAGACATCACATCGAACTCTAAATGAGTTTTACCGAAATATATATCATCACTTACTCTGCCGTACAGATCAGCTCCTTTAGCAAGGCAGTGGTGGTCTTGGAGGTGTGTTTGGGGTGCTTAGCACGTTGGAGTACTCCTCTGTGGCTAAGGAAGGGCCTTGTGTTCTTCTTCAGGATGTCACAATACATGATGGTAATTTACGTGTAATTTACATCAACTACTTGTTCTCACAGTCTTATGTGAATGTGTTTTTTTTTAATTGCTGTACTTGACATACGTATATTTGAGTCAGACATCTGAGTTATGACAATAATACATCCATTGTAAACAATAAATGTACACTTCAATGGAGCAATATTATCCAGCTCATTATCTTATCAGCACACACACACACACACACACACACACACATCAGCAGCCCTGTGCTCTGCTACTTGTGAATGGGTGTAACATAATAAGGCATGCACGCCTATCTAGAAAGGGTGCTTGTCTTCATCCATAAAAAGGCTGTTTTCTGTTGTACAAATGAGTGGGCAAAATTCCGTACTTCATTCATTCATTCATTTTCTACCGCCTTTCCTCACGAGGGTCGCGGGAGGAGCCTATCCCAGCTGTCTTCGGGCGAGAGGTGGGGTACACCCTGGACTGGTCGCCAGCCAATCACAGGGCACATATAGACAAACAACCATTCACACTCACATTCAGGATTCAGGAAACTCGAGTACCCGGAGAAAAACCATGCATGCACAGGGAAAACATGCAAACTCCACACAGAGATGGGTGGAAAATTCCATACTTGCATATTATTATAAGTTTTTAGTGTAAAAAGGACACACAACTTTTGTCAATATAGTCCTGGCTTATTGACATGTCAGCCTTATGTCAAGCTGACGAGATGGTGAGGGATTTCTTGATTTCTGCAGAAAGCCCTGAGTCTTGACTGGGCAAGGCATGGAACGAGAGAACTGTGCAACTTGGATCCGGCAGGAAGAGGAGCAGTACTGTGCTCCTTCACCTGTTGCAGCGACCCGTGCGTCTTGGCCTGCTGGAGCGAGAGAAGACCACATCCCCCAACAGGCAGCCTCTCACCCAAAGACAGCTGGGATAGACTCCAGCATACCTGTGATCATTTTAACCATGGCCCATTCCACAGATGCAAACACTTTCGGGTTACACAGCTCACGGATTGTGCTCGTTTTGTGTTGATATAAAATACTGTAGCTTTACCCGGACATTGAGAGAATAATGAGGAGGAGGTTGATCAACAATCATCAATTCCAAAACATCCATAGTTGTATATCCACAGACTAGGCTTTGAGTTTTGACCCCCCCTTAGCGATGGAGTTTGACACCCATGATCTAGAAGATGCATCCCTGCATAATGATAAATGATCTGATCTGATTTTTTTTTTGCTCTCATGGCAGCTCCGCCTCTGGCCAATGCCGGGTTAAACTTGCAGCGGCTGGTATGCTCGCAGCAGGAAGGCAAAGGCCAGGACTGGGCAGGCCTCCAAACAGATGTTGGTTTGTTTCAGGGCTGTGGTTGAATAGTTGGATGGTGTTCTAGCACACAGGGGAAGAGAAGAGGGAATTAGAACCGAGAGGATTCCAGCTGCACAGACAGGAAGAAAGCAGGAGGATGGAGAGAGCAAGAGAGTGAAAGACTGAAGATGGAGACAAACTGAGAAGCATTGATGCAGCACTAAATAAAATGGATGGTAAGCTGCATGACCTCCAGTGCTTCATCACCATATTGCAAAGCACTAACAGACACAGGAATTAATTATACTGTCAGAAAATGGAAATTGTATGCTTAATTTCCTTTTAGTGCAAGGCGCTCACTGTAGTATGTTGTGTCCCTTTCAGCCCACCCACGGGCAAATCCAGTATTGTCTAACTTGTTCTTTTTATATTGCCTTTCAGACTTCCAGATGCATTGAAGCAGTTGGAAAGTTGTACAGGGTCAGGCAAAAACATCTGACATATTTGTAGGTTAAATAAAAGGCAAATAAAGTAAAGAAAAGTACATACTATAATGCCGTTTTGCTTTGGTTCTTTATAATGCCATTGTTTTTTGTATCTTTTTCAGTTGCTGCCATGAATTGGACTGGTGAGCTTTGCGCTTTTATTGTGGAAACGTTTATCAAAACAAACAAATCTGTAACTGCAACACAACGAGCGTTCCGTTCAATCTTGGTAGACATGATCCCGTATCAGTTCAAAAAATAGCGATCTTGTTAAGGGTTACAAACTTCAGAGCTACTGGATCTGCACTGCAAGAACTGATTAATTTATTATTTTTTTTAATTTAACATAATGAAACATAATGGGGCGGCACGGCGGTCTAGTGGTTAGCGCACAGACCTCACAGCTAGGAGGACCAGGGTTCAATTCCACCCTCGGCCATCTCTGTGTGGAGTTTGCATGTTCTCCCTGTGCATGTGTGGGTTTTCTCCGGGTACTCCGATTTCCTCCCACATTCCAAAAACATGCTAGGTTAATTAGCGACTCCAAATTGTCCATAGGTATGAATGTGAGTGTGAATGGTTGTTTGTCTATATGTGCCCTGTGATTGGCTGGCGACCAGTCCAGGGTGTACCCCGCCTCTCGCCCGAAGACAGCTGGGATAGGCTCCTGTACTCCTCGTGAGGATAAGCGGTAGAAAATGAATGAATGAATGAAACATAATGGGTTTTCTCCGGGTACTCCGGTTTCCTCCCACATTCCAAAAACATGCTAGGTTAATTGGCGACTCCAAATTGTCCACAGGCTCGAGAGTTCAATTCCACCCTCGGCCATCTCTGTGTGGAGTTTGCATGTTCTCCCTGTTCATGCGTGGGTTTTCTCGGGTTTCCTCCCACATTCCAAAAACATGCTAGGGTAATTAGCGACTTCAAATTCTCCATAGGTATGAATGTGAGTGTGAATGGGTGTTTGTCTATATGTGCCCTGTGATTGGCTGGTGACCAGTCCAGGATGAACCCCACCTCTCGTCCAATGTCAGCTGGGATAGGCTCCAGCATTCCCATGACCACAAGCAATATAAAAAATATTTTCAGCTGCTACAATGAAAAACAGCCACACTATTTCTATAGTATATAGAATAGAAACTAAAATACTATTATAGTATGTACCCCGCCTCTTGCCCAAAGACAGCTGGGATAGGCTCCAGCACCCTCCGCGAACCTAGTAAGGAAAACACGGTAGAAAATGAATGAATGAAACAGAATGGCATTATATGTACTTTTCGAAAAGAAAAACACTTTTTTGTTTCTTTACTTTATTTGCCTTTTATTTAACCTACAAATGTGTCAGATCATTTTGCCTGACCGTGTACAATTATATTATATATCAAATATTGTATGAACATGATTTCAAATCAGTCATGGTTTACTAAACCTTTCAAGGAAAGATGCACTTTTTGCCCAATTTTGCCGATCATCCAAAAGCCTTATGTGAGACATGCATGTCATTCTCATTTCTGTGCATTGGAACGACTAACAGCTAAAAACAGGCGGCTAATTAATGCCCATAATGGGACGCACCTATCGCACCACTCGCTATTAAAACATCTCCTAAAACCTCCAAGAATGTTTTATGGTTTTATCTTGGGGCTGTCAAAAATGACGTGTTCATGGCGGTCAACTAATTTATTTCATTAATTCCATCAATTTTTGCTGAAATTGCCTTATTCCATCCTTTGTGGGTTTTCCCACCCCATCAAACTTCCATTATATATCAATCGTGCTAATCCATTCTCAGTGTATATTAATTTGTTTCATACACAAAGTTCATTTATGCACCAAATTAGATTATGGAAGGACAATATACTTGGATGTAGAGATGATACAGAAAAAGTGCTGTTCTTCTGACGTTTGTGGAATTATAGATTTATGTATTCCTAAAAAGAACATATGCCTCCAGGGGCAGGAAAACCACCACGTTTAGCATAAATAGCACTTTGAAGTCAGGAATGGCTGGATGGGGTGGTGGGAGGGAAAGGGAGGAGGAGTGTAGAAGAAAGAATAAGTCAAAGAAAGAAGAAAAAAAAAGGAAGAACGAGTGTCTGAATACGAGAGAGGCTCTGCGTCAAAACTTTTTCCAAGTGCAGCTCTTGCTAAATATGTTTTCCTCGACCCTCAGGGGCCTCTCGGCTATACTTGCAAACTTTGTGTTACACCTCTTCTCTCATCTCACCTTCTCTCTGATCTCTCTGAGGCCTCCATTGAAACGGCAGATATTGGCTCAACTTGACTACACACGTACAGGTGGTCCTTGATTGAAATTAGGGTTGGATATTCATTCATTCATTCATTTTCTACCGCTTTTTCCTCACGAGAGTCGCGGGGGGGGGTGCTGGAGCCGATCCCAGCTGTCTTCGGGCGAGAGGCGGGGTACACCCTGGACTGGTCGCCAGCCAATCACAGGGCACATATAGAAAAACAAGCCACAATGTCGGAGGCCTGCCCCATCCTCTACTTTTGTTGACATTTAGGAGCATGTAAGCGGTTTCTCTCCTTGCAAAATGAACACAAAATGAAAACAATACAGAGTTATGCAATACATAGTTCTTCAACGCAGCATTTCTTGCAGTCATGAGTAAAACAGTACTATAAAAAGATTATAGTATACTATTATAGTATAGTATACTATAGTATACTATAATAGTATACTATTTCTATAGTATATAGAAATAGTGTGGCTGTTTTTCATTGGAGCAGCTGAAAATATTTTTTATATTGCTTGTGGTCATGGGAATGCTGGAGCCTATCCCAGCTGACATTGGACAAGAGGCGGGGTACACCCTGGACTGGTCGCCAGCCAATCACAGGGCACATATAGACAAACAACCATTCACATTCACTCACATTCATACCTATGGACAATTTGGAGGACGGGGAGAACATGCAAACTCCACACAGAGATGGCCGAGGGTGGAATTGAACCCTGGTCTCCAAGCTGTGAGGTCTGTGTGCTAACCACTCGTCCACCGTGCAGCCCTAGGGTTGGATATCACTTGCAATTTTTTGAACAATTTGAACAATTTCACTTCCGATTCCTTGTTTTGATTCCTGTTCCGAGCAATTCTCGATTGTGATGCTTTTTAGAGGTAGGGTCATAAAAGTTTGAATCGTTTAAATGAGAGCCAGAAGTTTGTTGTGTGGTTTGAGAAGGTATTGCTAACAGAGACGCATGAAAAAAACATGCTTAGCCATAGCTCCCTTCTCTTTTTTTACACTAAACGTCCACATCAGCCAGGATCCTGAAACTCTCAGTTATTATTGGCATGAGACAGACGTCCTTCTGACTGCTTACAGGAAGTCTGACATCGCACATCAAAGATGAGATACTGATATTTCTACATCATGAATGTCTAGACCAGGGGTGGGCAAACTTTTTGACTCGTGTCCGGGGAGCCAGAACATACATATAACACACATACACAAATTTATCTATAAAATTGTCACTAATTAAAATATCAGCTGTATGTTCTCATGTCCCTTTTTTTCAGGAGCACTTTAAACATTGGACAAAAACTACGAATTTGAATCTTACAGTTTTGTTGCATTTTTTTTACTGAATAAGACATCCGACTTGAAAGTCATGTTACCAGTTTGTATGTTAAAAGTTGAATACTTTAAAGCAGGGGTCTCAAACATGCAGCCCGCGGGCCAAATGTGGCCCACAGGACACTAGTTTGAGGCCCCCGCCTTGATATGAAAGTTTAATGTTCGTGTGGCCCCGCAAGTTTGATATGGATGCTGTATGGTATCATGTACCCAGAAAAAATTATTACGTTTGATTAATGTTCATGTTAAAGGTTAAATAACTGTTAATAGTTATCCTCCCTATCCGTGTGGAAGTGGTAAGTTTTTAGCTATTTAAGTTTAAAGGAAATAACTTGAAGGCTACCGTTTAGGTCGCTAGCTCTCTAGTTTGCGAGTTAGCATGTGTCTCAAGACCCTGCAGTTGCGGAATATGTTGTAAATAAAAAGAGTATAAATGTGACTATAGTCGTGTTTTGTCATGTCTACAGGGCTCTAATAATTCCTGTGTTAATTTTAATCTGAAAAAAATAATTTGTCTACCCACCAACTATATGTGGTTTCTTAATTTTTTATTATTTGCCGTTTTATTATTATTATTATATTTATTTAATTAATACTGATTGATTTTCTTTATTCTTGATTTGTTTATTTATTTTTCATCTTATTTTGTGAAGAAAAATAAAAAGTAAAATATTTGAGAACAGTGGAATGTTTTATCAGAGCTTATCTTGTAGAAAATTGGAACCAAAGCGAAGTTTTTAAAGAAAATTTGTTTTTAATAAATGCGTTTTTTTTTGGGGGGGGGGGGGGGATCTGATGCGGCCCAGTCTCACCCAGACCCTAGCTCCAGTGGCCCCCAAGTAAATTGAGTTTGAGACCCCTGCTTTAAAGCAACTGGTGGGCCGGATTAAAACACTTGGTGGACCGCATGTGGACCCCGGGCCGTAGTTTGCCCACCCCTTGTTTAGACATTAATCATGTTGATTGTGCACTCTCCTTTGCCTGATATAGTAATTGTTTTGCAAATACTGCACTGAACCCGCCGCTCTTTTATATGAAGTAAAGCCAAACTTTTTAGCTGCACCGTCTTTACTGATGCACGGCGGTTCTCTTCTTCATTGGTATTCATGGCTATTTCTTCAAAACTATGAATGAAAGGATCCAGTATGAATGGGAATGTTAGTCCCACATCCCATCAATGCTGGAAACTCAATGCCTGACCCCAATTGTTTTGTATTGTAGTGTAGTCTGTAGTGTCCATTTCTCTTTGAACTGGATAGCGGTGGTACACGGCTCCACTGTGTAGCCAGCCGCTGGGTAATCCCAGATGGTAACATTATTGACTGTATCTACACAGGATATCGCCATCATCATGCGTGTGTGCATGCGTGAGTGTATGTAATGTGATGGAATGCAACATAGATTCATAAAAAGGAGCCCCCGAGGCTGGAAAAAATTTTTGGTAAACAGGACTCAGGTTCGATACTTGCTGTCTCTGCTCCAGCTACAAGTGTTGTAGTCATATCAGGAAATGAAAACCGCATGTTGATGTACTTTTTTAGTGGCTCTGCTTGTGTCTTACAATTGTGGTCTCAGAAAGACCAAGCCAAAGATTACACTCACAGCAATACAACAACCTGCCAAGACAGACATTGAATCACTCTGCAAAACAATGGTGTTTCATCGCCAAATATTTCCTCACGGTCTTGTGAAATCAGTGTTGTATGGACCTAGTTTTTTTTTTTATTTTTTGGGTGCGATACAACATGACAAATGTTCAACATTTCATGCAAAACTGCTGATCGTGGCTGGGTGCGGTTTTTCACATCTGCAGATTCATCAGAACCAAATCTCTGCCACTCATTATCCATCAATGTGTCATTTAGCCAACGTTTTCACATCTTTATGCGCAGTAAAGGCTTTGCAGATGGAAGTAAAAAAAAAAAAAAAAAGCATGACAGCTTTAGGTTACAGAGTCTAGTGTAGCAATGTTTATATATATGGTCCAAGTTAGCAAAATGATGTATGGAAAGTTAAGTGTGTCCCATAGTAACTTTAGAATTTGCTCACAAACTTATATAAGCAAACCTTTATTTATACAGCGACCAACACAGATGATAAAAACACAGGATAATAACCTTTTTAAAATATTTGTTCTACTAAAATACAGATAGATATAATATTATTCTGAAAAAAATGTATTACTTAACATTTCAAATAAGCCTTTTAAACTCTCTATATGTACTGTAAGCTGTCATAATATTGAAAGAACTGTGATGGCTTTCTGATGTACAGATTTTCAAGGCATTTTTCCTCCTTTAATGTGACCTACATCCAGTATAAGTCATTCATTCATTCATTCATTCATTCATTTTCTACTGCTTTTTGCTCACGAGGGTCGCGGGGGTGCTGGAGCCTATCCCAGCTGTCTTTGGGCGAGAGGCGGGGTACACCCTGGACTGGTCGCCAGCCAATCACAGGGCACATATAGACAAACAACCACTCACACTCACATTCATACCTATCACATATTAACCTAGCATGTTTTTGGAGTACCCGGAGAAAACCCACGCATGCACGGGGAGAACATGCAAACTCCACACAGAGATGGCCGAGAGTGGAATTGAACCCTGGTCTCCTAGCTGTGAGGTCTGCGCATTAACCACTCGTCCGCCATGCCGCCCCCAGTATAAGTCAATTGAAAGAAAATAATTTTACTAATTAAATAAGAAATAAAAAGTGAAAAACATACGATAACTTGGTTGCATAAACATGCACATTAATCAGCGTGGTCCAGCCAGCCTCACATTGGACTAACTGCAAAATGATGTCCATCCTGAGTCCTAATTTGTCACTGAGTGAGGTTTACCAATGTACTTTTTGCACAGCTGCACCAGCTGGCATCTGTCACACAAACACTCCAACTTATACTTTGTTGCAGCACCTTGGACTCTGTATTTTGGCTTAAGAGTCTATCAGTGTGGCACATTTTGATGTGGTATCACATACTCTTTTTTGAAAAAAAATAAAAATGCTCCAAATCTGTCAGATTTGTTCTTTAGATCACCCCACAGATGTATGATCGGATTCAGATTTGGACTCTGGCTGGGCCATTCCAAAACCTTAATCTTCGTCTGGTGAAGCCGTTCTTTTGTTGATATGAATGTGTGCTTTGGGTTATTGTCATGCTGAAGGCTGAAAGATCTCCGGCAGAATCCTGAAGGTTTTGTGCTAAGACTTTGTATTTGAGACCCCACTTCCAGCTGAAGAAAAGCAGCCCCAAACAATGTTGCTCTAAGCTAGGTGCGTGAACAGTCGCGTGCTGCTCCCACGTTGTCAGCACAAAAGAAATCCATGCAGAGCAAACAATAAAAATCCAACCTAAACTGTAAATAAAATACATTTTAAAATATCATTTATTCTGCATCATTTTGCAGTGCAACTCCGTGATGGACAGGAGACAACAAGCGGTACCATTGTGAAAAACTATGACGAGCACTGTCCAGTCGGGGTGCCATGAGACACCCCAATTCATGAGACGACACAAGATTGGGTCAACACTACTTTTAAGAAAAGTATAATTTAAAAAAATAAAGGGTGAGCCAAAAGTAGGGTTACAGTTTCCATATCCATCCATCCATTTTTTATATCGCTTGTCCCCACAAGGGTCGCGGTCATGCTGGAGCCTATCCCAGCTATCTCCAAGTGAGAGGCCGCACGGTGCACGAGTGGTTAGCACCCAGGCCACACAGCTAGGAGACCTGGGTTTGATTCTCCACTCTGGCCTCTCTGTGTGGAGTTTGCATGTTTTTCCCGTGCGTCCAAAAACATGCTAGGTTAATCGGTGACTCCAAATTTTCCATAGGTATGAATGTGAGTGTGAATGGTTGTTTGTCTACATGTGCCCTGTGATTGGCTGGCGACCAGTCCAGGATGAACCCCGCCTCTCGTCCAATGTCAGCTGGGATAGGCTCCAGCATTACCATGACCACAAGCAATATAAAAAATATTTTCAGCTGCTACAATGAAAAACAGCCACACTATTTCTATATACTATAAAAATAGTACACTATTATAGTATACTATACTATAATAGTATACAATAATCTTTTTATAGTACTGTTTTACTCATGACTGCAATGGACTTTGGACTAAGAAATGCTGCGTTGAAGAACTATGTATTGCATAACTATGTATTGTTTCCATTTTGTGTTCATTTTGTAAAGAGAGAAACCGCTTACATGCTCCTAAATGTCAACAAAAGAAGAGGATGGGGCAGGCCTCTGACATTGTGGCTTACATTAAGGCATGAGCTTGGCAAAGGCTACCAGGATGGTCTAGTCCAGGGAGAGACAAGGGTGTATCGTGATGTCCACATCACCACATGATTAGAACAACTGAGACGAAGAAAAAATAAATGTCTGACAAAATGTAAATCAAACAATTGGATATTAATGGACATAGTGGAAATACTGCCAAAATCTGCACAAATTGCTGCAGCAAGACTAGAAAACAGCAAAAGCTGCCAGAATCGTCCAAATCAGTCACTATCCACAATTTGGCAGATACCCACAACACTGCATTTGCATTGAATTTGTATTTGATTTGGTGAAGCTTTAATGGTAATCTATCAAAGACTTTTGAGACTTGCCCTCCTACCGCCTCCTCTCCTCCCCTTCATATCACGTTCTTACTTCTTAAGGAGCCTTAACGTGATCCAATGCCTAATTAAGCTGGTAGCGATGGCACGGGCTTCGACGCTGCAAAGAGCCCGAGATGAAAGCTTCATTAATGAAGCACAATACTGTGACTGCACTGATAATTATTACCTCCATGGGCAAAAAAGATAACAGATGAGATTTAAGAAAGAACTATTGTAGTCTTAATCAGCTGAAGAATACCCAAGTCGGATGCTTTTTTTTTTTTTTTTTGGTACAAAATGTGACATGCAAGTAAATGCAACACATATTATTGCAGTTATTTTGACATACATTGTGAAAAATACTTCAAATACATAAAGAAAAATTATAAAATCCATTTGGATAAGATGTTCATAACAAGAAATCGAGTGAGGTTTCTCTTTCAAGCTGAGTTGAATGTACACCCAGTGCCTGTAGTGCTTCAATATCTACGGTACAGTGTGTACATTTTAAGATCCGAGTTCACAAACACTGATAATTAGTTGGCTGGAAATAAAAAATGTATGCGTATTCTCAGATACTACATTTTCTATTCAGGGAGAATGAATATGTCATTTTTAATGATGTAACTAAATATTTTATTGGAACTCACACAAAATATTCAAAGGAGTATTTCTGTATGACTTACCACATGCCTTCGGAATTATTCTATTCATTCTTTGTGACTCCATTTCATAACGAATATCTGGTAATGGGTAATATTCATTCAATCATTCATTCATTTTATAACGAGGGTTGCGAGGGGATGCTGGAGCCTATCCCAGCTGTCTTCGGGCAAAGGCGGGGTACACCCTGGATTGGTCGCCAGCCAATCACAGGGCACATATAGACAAACAACCATTCACACTCACATTCATACCTATGGACAATTTGGAGTCGCTAATTAACCTAGCATGTTTTTGGAATGTGGGAGGAAACCGGAGTACCCGGAGAAAACCCACGCATGCACGGGGAGAACATGCAAACCGAGGGTGGAATTGAACTCGGGTCTTCTAGCTGTGAGGCCTGTTTGCTACCCACTCGATCACCGTGCAGCCGTAATGGGTAATAGTAATGGTTTAATTGTATTTGGACATGCATTAAGTTACAAGTTACATCACATAATTCGGTTCACAGTTCAGACCAGTTCAGACCAGTCCAGACCAGTCCGCCTCACGCCCCAAATCGGCTGGGATAGGCGCCAGCATACCCCCTCGACCCTAGTGAGAAAAAGCTGCATAGAAAATGAATGGGTGGACGGAGTATAATCCAAAAGGAGTATAGGAAGAATCTAATTTTATTTAATCCTATTTTAATCCTCATCTGATTCATATCCAAGCAGTACATTTATTCACTTCATTCACTGTGCTGAAAAATACCAAAAAAGGTTGACTTAAAAAGGGACAAAATCTGTAACTCACTGCAAAGTTTATCCAAATCCTTCCCCAAGTGAAAGTGAAACACTGACGCAAGAATGTATGGAGAATGTGACATCACAACTTATGTACGACAGATACTGACAAACTTGGTTTGTGAGAACACAAATTTAGTCATATCATCTTTTATCTTTTATTTGAAAACCTCACAAAACTAACTTCACTGGACATTTTTCCCACCACACTCAGGTCAGCTTGGTTGGACTCCCACTGTCATATAATAGCAGGGATTATGAAATCAGCCCGCGTTGCATAGACATAACATGTGGGTCTGTTTACATTCTTGCAGCGCAGGCAGGATACGCTGGTGTCACGGCCCACGCCACTATCTGTTCAGTGAGGCAAGAGAGATGTCATGCTAACTAGCAAAGAAATCAGGATGTGCCAAATACAACATGCCTCCTTTGACTGTACAGGTGCTATGAACAATGGGATCATAGTTTTTTTTGCGGAGGATATTTTTAGCATTACTTTTCTTCCCACTAAAGCTATTGTCTATGTGTGCCTGGTAGATAACTTAGCATGAGTTGAGAGAAGATTTATGTCCTGCAAGTGTCGTGGCCCAACTTGATAGAGCACAATACAGTATAGAGCATAATGCAGAACGGATGCAACAACTGAGCTTAATATCGCTACAGTTTACAAAAACTGTTGATTCTCATAAAGTACCATATTTTCCAGAATATTAGTCACACTTTTTTTAATAGGTTGGCTGTTCCTGCGACTTATAGTCCAGAGCTACTTATAAATTAAAAAAACTGTTTATGTTACATAAACACCTCTTCTGTTCATGTTTATTTTTTGTGTACCCGAATAACCATTGTGTTAGCATATCTTACACCTATTCAGCCTGTTCTCTATTGTTTTATTTCTAGAACTTGCCTTCCAAGTGGATGTAATGTCTGTTTGGGTCAAGTACCGTATTTTCTGGACTATAACTCACACTTTTTTTTCTTAATATCTTAATATCTCTACATTTTGCAAAAAATAGATAAGTGTTGATTCTCATAAAGTACCGTATTTTCCGGACTATAAGTCGCACATTTTTTCATAGGTTGGCTGTTCCTGCGACTTATACTCCAGAGCGACTTATAAATGAAAAAAACTGTTTATGTTACTGTTTATGTTACATCAACACCTTTTCTGTTCATGTTTATTTTTTGTGTACCCGAATAACCATTGTGTTAGCATATCTTACACCTATTCAGCCTGTTCTCTATTGTTTTATTTTTAGAACTTGCCTTCCAAGTGGACATAATGTCTGTTTGGGTCAAGTACCGTAGTTTCCGAACTATAAGTCACACTCTTTTTCTTAACATCTTAATATCTCAACATTTTACAAAAAATAGATAACTGTTGATTCTCATAAAGTACCGTATTTTCCAGACTATAAGTCGCACATTTTTTCATAGGTTGGCCGTTCCTGCAACTTATACTCCAAAGCGACTTATAAATGAAAAACCTATTTATGTTACATAAACACTGTACACCGTTTCTGTTTATTTTTTGTATAGCCAAATAACCATTGTGTTAGCATATTTTACACCTATTCAGCCTGTTCTCTATTCTTTTATTATTGTTTGCACTTGCCTTCCAAGAGGACGTAATGTCTGTTTTGGTCAAATAAATTACCCAAAAAAAATGCAACTTATGTATGTTTTTTTCTCCATAATTATGCATTTTTGGCCTTGTGCGACTTATACTCCGGAGCGACTTATAGTCCAGAAAATACGGTAGTTGGTAAAATAAATTACCCACAAAAAATGCAACTTATACTCCAGTGCGACTTATGTATTTATTTTTTTTTAAATTCTGCATTTTTGGTCTTGTGCGACTTTTACAACGGAGCGACTTATAGTCCAGAAAATACGGTAGTTGGTAAAATAAATTACCCACAAAAAATGCAACTTATACTCCAGTGCGACTTATGTTTGTTTTTTTTAATTATGCATTTTTGGCCTTGTGCGACTTATACACCAGAGCGACTTATAGTCCAGAAAATACGGTAGTTGGTAAAATAAATTACCCACAAAAAATGCGACTTATACTCCAGTGCAACTTACGTATTTTTTTGTACCTAATTTTTTGGTCTTGTGCAATTTATACACGGAGCGATTTATAGTCCAGAAAATACGGTAATTGTCATTCAAACGACTTGATCTGAACATGTTCATGGATGTTATCATTCTACCCATATACAGTATCATAAACCCTGCTGGAATACTTTATAGTCATCTACAAACAGGCATTTCCTGTTATCTTTTGCTTTATTTTTGTAATCAATTTTAGACGCAAGTGCACAGGCTTGTGCACAGTTGAATGTTTTTTAGCAACTCCTTCTATAGTTGGTGATTGTACGCTTCTCTCCAAGTGGAAATGCCTCTGTTGTGTCATTTTACGCCAATACTCCAGACACCAGATATTATTGTTTCTGTTGCGGTGCACCGCTAATTATAGCCTGCGTTGACATTCCTTTTAGATGCCTTCAAGTTACAGTAGCTGATCTGAAATCAGTTTCTCATTTTGTCCAGATACGCCTTCCATACAAATGAGTTCCTTCTGTGCTCATGTATGCAGCCACAAGACACAAATAACTAGATGCAGCTCCCTGTAATGACATGTACCGGACGGAAAAGGCTTCTATTATAGAGGAGGGGAAAAAAAAATCACTACTTTTATCTTGCCTGCTGGGGATGTTGTGCACTTTCTTACAAGGCCACTGGTCTGGAATTTAAACTTGTTGGTACATACGCCAGTGGCGGAATTGAACATATGAGAACCCAAAAACATAAATACACAAGAACAAGTCCTCCAGTATCCTGTGGCTATCTCACAGGGGGTTGGTTGGTCTTTTTTTAAACCATCAATTTCGAGTGTTTTAACCTCAGGGACTTACGGCATTTAATGTAATTACTACTGTATGATTCCGATTTAACCGGTGGAGAGGAATGTTGAAGAACGACGTTCAAGGGAACCTTTTATGACTTATAAATGTACTTAGAATGTTGTATTACCTCGTTGAACTATGCCAAAGTTTCAGATAATGAGGTCTGCACATTTGGAACTGAGCCCTGAAAGAAGTTTGGGGCTCTGAACGTTCGGTTTCAAAAGCGTGACGTCACAGAGGGGCGGACTTCCTTATATCTAAACTCGGTACCCTCCCCCAAGCTGTCCTTCTCTATTTACGAAACAAGCTATGGCAGAAGTTATTGTAATCGGTGATTCCCAGCAAGAGAGAAAGCGGCTGCTGTGTGCAATTGGCCAATCACAGAGCACGAAGGGTGAATACATAATGAGCATTTCGGTGAATCTGTTCGACTTTTTTTTTAAACGGTTAGGTGGAATTAACGTGTAAGCTACCAGTAGCTCCTAACCACTTTTCAAGCTCTACAAAGGCTTTATTCATTCATTACTCCTATATCAACAAAATTGGAAAGTGGGGTTCAGCAGTAGTCCTATGGTACGTTCGGGAGTGTGACTAATCACACTCTGGAATAGGTGCAGATTCCGGAAGATCTGGAAAGCTTTCTGTGTGGATTATCATGTGTAGACACAAAACAAAACGAAGGGGCGAGGGTGAGAACATGGAAACTCCATACAGAGAGATGGCCGAGGGTGGAATTGAACCCTGGTCTCCTAGCTGTGAGGTCTGCATGCTAACCACTCGACCGCCGTGCCGATACTTGCTGATAACCATAACTTTTTCTACCTTTTCTTGACATTAATATATATGGGTTAAAATTGACCCAAACACCATAGATGTTTCTTTAGTGATTAATACTAAAATGAGAAAATAAATAAAACTAATTGATTTAAGAGACATGTTCTATATCCCTCAGTAATAGCCAGGTAACAAAATAATCTTTCATTTATTAATATGATTCTTTTGAGGTTCATTTTACCATTTTTGGAAATTGAAATCGAGGTGTATAGTGACAAAAAAAGGCCTACATGCCCACACCAGAAGTATTAAAACCAATATTTTCATTGCATTGTTTTATTACCTTAGTAATAAACTCCTTCAGCCTATAATACTGCACACCATGCATATACATATATATATATCCACATATATATATACGTATATATCCACAGCAAATGTCCAAATAATTTATTGATAAGTCTATGTAGAAGGCCTTTATCATGTCAGGTTCATAACCACCTTAACTTCTAGTAGTAGATTCGCCTCAGGGCATCGTACCGCAGCGTATATTTCAGTCACAAGGAAGTAATAATCAGATTTCGACCTTGGCAATAGAGTTCCTAAGGAGCTTCTCGAAGGGATCTCCCGTCACAGGTAAGATCCAGTATATGGAACACATGAGACACAACAAGGCCAAAAGCAACAATATGTTTTATAGGGGACAGTAATATCTGACATCTTTCACTGTTTTTAATGATGCTAAATAAGTGTAATGAAGTTAGCCATGCATGGATACGGTATAGCTAAGATATCCAGTTCATATACAATTTCCATTCATATTTGAAAGAGGCCTGAGGATATCTATACACTGTCATGACCCCCATCAAAATTTGGCCACATGAGAATAAAACCTTTACACAAGCTATTTGAAAAACAAGTCTGTATCTGTATTTATTTCATGCTTTTAATTTGATGTTGTTCCTGTCATAGTTACACAATACATACACAATACATAATACTTGCGGTTGGCGGATCAATTATCAGTATCATTAAATGATAATGGTAATGTTTTTATTTCATTTGAACATGCATCAGATTACAATTGAATGCATCACATAATCAGTTCACAGTTCCACATGTTCAAAAGGAGTAGGAAGAAGCAAAGCTTATTAAATCCTACCCCTCCATCTGGTACTTTTACAATCAGTAACTGTTACATTTGTTCACTTCCTGCTTTTGTAATATAGTTAAAGTTTTATTTTTTATTGTTTTTTATTTTTTTGTCACGTACCAAAGTATGAGGTGATATGACCATACAACAGGGGTCTCAAACTCAATTTACCTGGGGGCCACTGGAGCTAGGGTCTGGGCGAGGTTGGGCTGCATCAGGTTTTCCAAAAAAAAAAAAAGCATTTATTAAAAACAGAAAAATGAATAAACTTTGCTCTGATAAAACATTCCAGTGTTCTCAAATATCTTCATTTTTATTTTTCTACACAAAATAAGATCACGAATAAAGAAAATCAATCAATCAGTAATAAATAAATATAATATATAATAATAATAATAAAAATAATAAAACGGCAAATAATTAAAAATATAGTTGGTGGGTAGACAAATTATTTTTTTCAGATTAAAATGAACAAAGCATTATTAGAGCCCTGTAGACATGACAAAACACGACTATAGTCACATTAATACTTTTATGTACAACATATTGCGCAACTGCAGGGTCTTGAGACACATGCCAACTCGCAAACTAGAGAGCTAGCGACCTAAACGGTAGCCTTCAAGTTATTTCCTTTAAAAAAGACAAAAACTTACCACTTCCACACGGATAGGGAGGATGAATCGGCTTGAATTGTAAAAACTCAATCCATTCCATAGTTTGATTCCACATACTTAAATGCTATGGCTTTTTAACGGTGTCCTAGCATATAAATAAAATAAAAATAAATATATTAGTAGTATTATTTTGAATTAAACCCCTTTAATGCAGTGTCCAAACAATGCTGTCCACATGTCATCTTTCACCCTTAAATGAAAGACATTAATACCGCAAGACCCGAAATGCGCTGCTGGGTTTGCTTCTCTCCCTGTAGTGCTTAAGCATAGAGCTGTCAGCTCCAGCAAAAGGCTTTGGCCTTTATTCTCCGCTCGTCTCACTGCTCGTTAGCTTTAATCTGTCCTCTTGAACAAACCTGGGTCAAAACTGCTTCCTTAGAGACCGGAAATAATTCCTTCTCAGACAAGTGGGATTTTTAGTCAGCAATACTCTGACATCACCTTGAGACAAAGAAATGAGCCAACTCCCTGGCCTCCTTGCACCGAGGAACATGAGGTTAATGAGGAAGGTGGGCTTCTGCAACGCTCCGCTGTCTAGCAAGAGCTCTCGTTCCTCTAGAGACATTTCCAAGGCTATATGCTATGAACTAGTTATACTGTACCTTAAGCACAATGACCTTTAAAGTGTCGGTTTCTCAGCTGGACTGATACGTCGGTGGTGTTTTTACTTGGTGCCCACACTTAAAAAATAAATGTTTAGCCTCAACAAAAAAAATCAACGCAACAATTTCCATTAGTCTTTCTTAGTTATGACAACTTAATTTGAAATTGCTTTGAACCAACAAACAATATTGCATTGCACGAATTAGCTTTTCCTCTTCACTCAAAGCTTATTTTAAGTAATGCTTACTGAATAATTGTTGTCATAGGGACAAGTTTTTAAGTTCGTAACTCAAAGAAATATGTTAAGTCAACTGACTTAATCATTTTATTCAAAGTAGTTTAATTTGCTGTCTACTTAATTATAATGACAATGCACACAGCTTTTTAAGTAGCACTAACTTAATATATATACTATATATATAGTGTGTGTGTGTGTGTGTGTGTGTATTATGTTACCAAGCTAATTTTATTAAGTCATGGCAACTTGAATTTTGTTCTAAGCTTACCAACAATAAAATTTGAGTGTATATGACATGCTAAATTAAGTTCATGTAATAGCCAACATTATTATTTGACTACTTAGAAAGTTTATCTAAATCAATTAATTATATTTCTTACATTGCATGTATGTATTAAATCAAGTGGTGTCAACAGATACTCTGAAATACTTTTTAGAGTGCAGATGGGGGACACCATTATTGTGAACAGAAGAGGGCAGTCAAAAGTATTATAACGTGCCTTTTCAGTTAGCACTTTTAAAAGGTGCAAGTAAGCGATGCAATGATTAGGCTGTGTGCTTTTGTGGGGCATGGATGAAAGATTCCTTGTGGAAATGATTATCTCCGCTTTAGCTTATAGACCTGGGGCTGAGGCACGGGTGGGTGAGGGCTGATAGGTTGCCGCATCTGAGAACAGGGGGCTAATTAATTACACATCAGCGTGTGGGAATATTAAGCCGAAATAAATGCCAGTCAGCTCCCTGCGAGGCAACACACTTAACAAGTTAGAAACACACATGATGTAAAGCATTTGTACTGTCAACAATAAAACCAATACATTATTTTAGATTGATTCCCGGCCACTTCACAGTTTGAATTTCACTGGATCGCGGTTTTTCATTCATTCATTTTCTGGTGCTGGAGCCTATCCCAGCTTCAGTGTTAAGTTCAGTGTTAAGTTGCTGTGTGATGAGTTTAGCATTCTTTATAAGATGACACCATAAGTCAATGAGGCTCTTTTTTTGGCAGGAACCAATCAAGAGCAATAAGGGAACTCAGTTAATGTAGTTGTTTCTGTTTAAAACATGTATTATTACATGTAATGTATATTCTTAGCTGCCTTTCAGTGTTAAGTTGCTGTGTGATGAGTTTAGTGTGCTTTGTAAGATGACACCATGAGTCAACTGTTATATTGAGCAATGACCTCCCGCCATTTCCAATGGGTTGACAAACTTCTTTTCAGTTTTTTCATAGCTCCTGACTGTCGAATATACCTGGGCCTCACGGATACATGTGTGACAAGTGGGTGTGGCTTAAACGCTGGTGCATCTTATACAGCAGAAATTACAGTATTTTTATATTTCAAAAGAAAACTGACTTAAAATATTTATTCATTCATTCATTTTCTCCCGCTTATCCTCATGAGAGTCACGGGGTGTGCTGGAGCCTATCCCAGCTGTTTTCAGACGAGAGGCGGGGTACACCCTGGACTGGTCACCAGCCAAACACAGGGCACATATAGACAAACAACCATTCACACTCACATTCATACCTATGGACAATTTGGAGTCGCCAATTAACCTAGCATGTTTTTGGAATGTGGGAGGAAACCGGAGTACCCGGAGAAAACCCACGCATGCACGGGGAGAACATGCAAACTCCACACAGAGATGGCCAAGGGTGGAATTGAACCCTAGTTTCCGAGCTGTGAGGTCCGCGCGCTAACCACTCGACCGCCGTGCCGCCTTCATTTATTCCACACAGCTGAAAAATCAGATGTTTCACCCGGTATCGGTTGTGTGATGTCAGCGATGGCACTTAGATAGCCGCAAGTAGATATTCTGTTCATGTTTATGTTAGATATGGTGTCGTCTCCAAGCACCAGGGTGTCTTTGACCTTGACCTTGACACTTGGCACAGTTTTTTTTGTCTGTATGCTTCTTTGTTCCGACTTCATGATGCTAGTTTTTTTTTTCGTTAGACTCATATTTGGCTCTAACAGTAGTTAAAAATCAGTCAGTTACAATTAAATCATTGTGAACTACTGAGGACTGGATTTGGGGTTATATTTGATCATCTTCCGAACAGTTCGGAATGCGGTTCAGATTTGGAACACGGCCTCGGTCAACTCCTGGACAGTTTACGATGGTGGATGCAATGATGTCCCAGAGGTGCTCAACTGTATCCAGGTCTGGGTATAACAGGTGGGCCAGTCAATGACATCAGAAAGCACAAAGGATCAGAGCGTAGCGTTGCTGTTTGTTTTTACTGCCCTCATACACCGCCTGGTGTGCTGGCCCGTCTCCCAGTATCTCCTCCACACTCAAACATAACAAGCCCTCATATGGATGCGCCTTCCTGGAGGAGTTGCCCTGCCTGTGCAACCTCTGTGGGCTGCAGATAATGCCTTATTCTACCAGGATTTAGGGCACTGGAAAATGCAAAGCGAGCCAGGAATCACAGGGAAGGATAGCAGGAAGTGGAGTTTACAGTCTGAGGGCCACCAGCGGCAAAAAAACTTTTCTTAATTGTCTTGCTAATTACTTTTCCTTCCTCCATTTGCAGAACACTAGGTGAAATTAATTCATGATCATTGTTGTGTGAACATGTACTTCCCATTTTTGTGGGAATTTTTTTATTTCCTCAAATAGTGCTTCCGAGTAGACACCATATCTCAATTAGTCACCGGGTGAGTCATCTACTTGAATGAATAAACACCCGAAATTACCGTACTTTACCCTCGGGAAAAACAAGTAACTTTGTATCTTTGTTTTCCGGCTTAGCCAAGACAAACAATGACAATGTGGGATACGTAGTACAAAGCTGGATAAATCCTTCAATAGGCAGGATTTTATTTAGCACTTTACTCAGGAAAAATAAAATATTATATGAAAAGTTAAAAGAAATAAACAAATGAAATAAGATAAGGACACACAATGTCAAATGGAACGGAGCTGAGAACAGATTATTGATATCCATCCATTTTCCATGCCGCTTACCCTCACTAGGATTGTGGGGGGGTGCTGGAGCCCTGGACTTGTCATCAGCCAATTGTCAGCTAGGATAGGTTCCAGCATACCCCCCAATGAGGATAAGGAGCATAGAAAATGGATGGATGGATATTCATTCATTCATTCATTTTCTACCGCTTTTTCCTGACGAGGGTCGCGGGGGTGCTGGAGCCTATCCCAGCTGATTTTGGGCTAGAGGCGGGGTACACCCTGGACTGGTCATCAGCCAATCGTCAGCTAGGATAGGTTCCAGCATACGCCCCAATGAGGATAAGCAGCAAAGAAAATAGATGGATGGATGGATGGATATTCATTCATTCATTCATTTTCTACCGCTTTTTCCTCACGAGGGTCGCGGGGGTGCTGGAGCCTATCCCAGCTATCTTAGGGCGAGAGATGGGGTACACCCTGGACTGGTCGCCAGCCAATCACAGGGCACATATAGACAAACAACCATTCACACTCACATTCATACCTATGGACAATTTGGAGTGGCCAATTAACCTAGCATGTTTTTGGAATGTGGGAGGAAACCGGAGTACCCGGAGAAAACCCACACGCCCGAGGGTGGAATTGAACCCTAGTCTCCTCGCCATGCAGCCCTGTATGGATATTGCTTTAAATAAAAGTAAAACTATTATTGGCTGACAACCAGTCCAGGGTGTACCCCACCATTCGCCTGAATTCAGCTTAGATAGGATCCAGCATACCCCCACGACCCTAGTGAGAATAAGCGGTATATCAAATGGATGCATTGATGGATTCACACATTGATTAATTACGATTATTCTTTTCCACAGAAGTTCAATTCCCATTCTATTGACACAGTTTCAGGAACAACCGGTTGGTTTACTGTGTTCTTTATAGAAACGTTCATGTAACTTTTGTGTATTTTTATACTTTGAATTGCCTAGTATTCATTTTCTACTGCTTATCCTCACGAGGGTTGCAGGGGATTCTGAAGCCTATCCCAGCTGTCTTTGGGCAAGAGGCGAGAGAACACCCTGGACTGGCCGCCAGCCAATCACAGGGCACATATAGACAACAAACAATCATTCCCACCACACTCAGTTGTGCTATACAAATAAATTTGCCTTGCCCTTCACTCAAAACTGAGAAGTAAACATAAGATTTCAAATGTGTATTTTATAGAATTATGTATGATGGTGTGTTTATGAGCTCTTAGATATGAGCTGTAGATATTATGACAGTGGCCAAAACATTTGAGATAAGTTCTTTTAATGTTGTTTTTCAATGAGATGAGTCATCGCAACGCAATTCAAACTAATTATAACAATAATTCAAGAATAAGTGTTGATTACTGCCTCACACTTCTCGCTCTGCCACCCACATCAAGGCCTACAACAAGCTGTCCTGTGTTATCAGAAGTCCTTTGTGTGTGGGTGGCACATTGTGTGCGTGTGCGTGCATGTGTGTGTGTGTCTGTTGGTAACCCAGCCAAATTATGGAGGGCTCTCTGTGAGTGACCTCCCCTCCACTAGAATACTCTTTCTGCGTCTCCTCAGCTTGTTGTGTGTCCAATCCGCACTGATGCCAATCGTACTCTACCCCACTACCCCACTCTACCTCATACAGAAACTTTCTGCTACCCTGAGCCCCAGCACCTGACTAACTTAGATGTAGTGTTTGAGTATTTGTCTACATGGTAAATTACAGTATGTGCTTTAGTTCCTAGTGATGTTGTTGTATTTACATGTTTATGCATGTGTTTATCTTGCAATTCTTGTATAGTAACATGCATATCAGGAGGAAAATGTCAATGAAAAATCCAATGGAGAAAACTGGCACATCTCTTCAGAAAGAAGTCCAATATGGTCTGAGCACAGATTGGCACCATATGCTGTTTCAGTCCTTTTATTTTTGAACTGAGGAACTGTACACGGTGCCTCACATGAAGCACGGAAGCAAAGGTACATACACGGCACTCATACTGTAACAGACAAAGGTGTTCATCTGTGTATTGAAATACAGTATGTAACCCTATACTATTTCATTGTTTGTTTTTAAGGCTTTGAATGGACTGGCGCCTCCACACATCTTGGACCTGATTCAAACCGTAAGACCATTGGAGACCATTTACACCCCTGTTTATTAAAGTTGATAAAAGTCTATATTGTATCTTGATGAGGAAGTTTGGAGTACTACATACTTCTGAAATAGCACATTGCACATGTCTTGTTATCTGTGTCTGGTTGGACACCTGCCTTGCTAAGATAAGACGGTACTGCCACATTTTCAAGAAAGGGATGTTCAATTCATCGGAGCAAAAAATATGAGAATATGTTGAAAAAGATAAAATTAATTTCTAGCAGGTAGAGGAAGTGCCAAAGGGACAAAAACAGGATTTCTTGTCACAGACAAAATGAAACCATTATATTGATTCGTTACACATAAAGTGAAATATTTTAAATCTCAAGTTGTTTTGATGGCGACCGTGCAATAAGAGAACTCGGTTAATGTAGTTTCTGTTTAAAACATGTATTTGTACATGTAATGTATATTTCTTAGCTACCCTTCAGTGTTAAGTTGCTGTGTGATGAGTTTAGCGTTCTTTATAAGATGACAAGTGAAATATTTCAAATCTCAAGTTGTTTTGATGGTGGCCTTGGAGTCATGTGGAGTCATGTGATGTCTCATCTTCCTATGAGTTCGGGTCAGGCAGGTTTCATTGTTTCATTGTGACATCTCATTTATTTGACAACTACGAATAATCATTTAAATACTGTACCACTGTCAAGTCAATGAGGCTCTTTTTTTGGCAGGAACCAATGAAGAGCAATAAGGGAACTCAGTTAATGTAGTTGTTTCTGTTTAAAACATGTCTTGGTACATGTAATGTATATTTCTTAGCTACCTTTCAGTGTTAAGTTGCTGTGTGATGAGTTTAGCGTTCTTTGTAAGATGACACCATGAGTCAATTAGGCTCTTTTTTTGGCAGGAACCAATCAAGAGCAATAAGGGAACTCAGTTAATGTAGTTGTTTCTGTTTAAAACATGTATTGGTACATGTAATGTATATTTCCTAGCTACCTTTCAGTGTTAAGTTGCTGTGTGATGAGTTTAGCAGTCTTTGTAAGATGACACCATGAGTCAACTGTTAGTATATTGAGCAATGACCTCCTGCCATTTCCAATGGGTTGACAAGCTTCTTTTCAGTTTTTTCATAGCTCCTGACTGTCGAATATACCTGGGCCTCACGGACGCGGGTGTGGCTTAAATGCTGGTGCATCTGATACAGCAGAAATTACAGTATTTGTGTATTTCAAAATAAGACTGACTTAAAATATAATATATAAAAATAATAAATATAAATAATAATAAATATAAAAATAATAAATATAAATATAATATTTATTTACAGCAGTTTTTGAGAAACTCTGCCATTTCGTTGTGTGTGTAAAGTAAAAAAAATAGTTTTTCAATAAAAAACATTGGTTACCAAATTACGTCTTGCCTATATTTTATGGTATATCTTTATATCTGCAACTGAAGTGAATTAAATTGTTGTGGTTCGTATCAGACAAGCTAAACGGACATTCTGGGTTGAATACATTTTGCCGAGTGCTCTCCTCCTCCATATACAACTGTGGAGATTATAAGTATATAGAGCTGGAAATGACTATAATCGTCCCTCTTTAATGGACCTAAAATGAATGTGAGCACAGGCTAAAATAAAATACGAGACTTTCCATCCTTTTGCAGCGTTCCCATCTGGCCCCTCAGAACATGGCAGAGATTGTGACTGTAGATCCATCTGATGGCAACGGGCCTTGCCCAGCAGGACTTTGTAACAGACGTGGCCCAGTCTCGCTTTGTCTGACCCACAATTCACTGCCCCAGAGACGATCATATCCCTGCTAGGGGAGATGAAATACGTTGCAAAGCAAGTGTAGCTTTTAAATGAAAAGAAGGGCTGTGGAGTTGTGCCATGAATATTTACATAATTTTTTACACATTTGTTACCACTATAGTAACAGTGTTGTGAAAAAGTGTTTGCCGTACGGATGATCCGATCAGAGTGAAATCGGCCGATACCAATAATCATCACATACATACAGGGTAAATATTTAATGTACTACTGGCTACCAAATGAAAGTGGATTGCACATACAGTGCATTTATTCTATTCTTCTCACATTATTAACAGAAAACATGAAAAGCAAGTTTGCCCGCCTCTGCTGGGCCCCTCCAGCCGCATCCGCTGCCTTCTGAACCGCAGATGCTGCACTCCCTAATGAATTTTTGGAAAATCAGGCTATAGCAAGGGAGCGATAATCAAACTGTGATGTTGTGACTTCAATCCGAGTCTCTGTACTTTGCGATGCAGCGTAGAAGAAGACACTGCATGGCTTCACAAGAGTCGAAACTTCTGACATGGCTTCCAGTCAGCCTCTGAGGAAGTCTCATGGTTTCTCCAATGGGATTTACTGTATCTGGACCCCTCAGACCCACTTAGTATCTTGAGGGCAATCCTTTTCATGTTCCACATTCCTCCCACTCGTCCCTCTGCTCTACCCGTTATTAGCATAAAGCCACAAAAAAGGTTCATGCTGACCTTAAGACAGAAAATACCCAACAATGTCTAGATTCAACTACCAAAGGACCAAATTTGAAGCAAATGCCAGGAATAGACGTTTGATTTCCAAACTGGACGGCTTTATTTCCCCTTCTTAAACGAATATGAAATAAGTACATCCGAAAATTGGAAAAACACTAATCAGTCACAGCACACATAAGTCGTAAGATTTGAGTCGTAAGTCATAAGAAGAGTCGTAAGATTCAGAAAAAACAAAATGAATGACTGAGCTAAGCTCAACCAATCCAAAACAAGAACATATATGCAATTTTTGGGGCATGGCTCAGCTGGTAGAATGGTTGTCTCCCAA
Organism: Doryrhamphus excisus; assembly: GCF_037039965.1. NCBI lineage: Eukaryota > Metazoa > Chordata > Actinopteri > Syngnathiformes > Syngnathidae > Doryrhamphus > Doryrhamphus excisus. The sequence continues at coordinate 6,598,862 of NC_136371.1, read as the reverse complement.
ACTGAAGGTTGTAGGATCGATCCTCCGTCCTGCCGTGATCATGTTGACGTACCCTTGGGCAAGACTTACTCATTTACAAAGTCAGTTTGATCTATTATATATTCTGCTTTTATTTACTCATGATACAATGTTTGTCATATTTTTTACTGTCGTGTTTATTCTGAATGTATTTTCTATAGTTATCTCATCAAGGTATTATTTAATCCTTCTTAGTGATTGGTCATTTGCCTGACATTCTACAGGAAAACACACGCAACTGTTTGTTTTGGGTTGGTTTTTTTTGCTGGGTAGCAATGTGGAAGCTCAATATAAAAACATACACCTGCAGTTTAAATAAATAATTGCCATATTTGCAAACATCTTACTAAACAAACTGTTTGCCTAAGCAGTCGGCTAACAGATAATTATGTTACCCCTCCAGGTCCTTCTTGCTCCTCTGCAAAGCGACTGAGAATTTGACTCGGGGAATCTCCCTTTGCCCTGTGAAGGTGGCACACTTATTATATATCGAAAAGAATTTCTATGAAGAAATCAATCCCATATAGAGTACACGCAGCCAGCAAGCAAGTGCTTGAAGCCTGTATGTGAGGAAGACGTGGAGGCCACCTCCTGTAAATCAGCACAGCAGATATAATTTGTGGCCAAGATTTATGACCACGATATATTGGACAGCATTTATCAGGCTCTTGGGTTCCAGGCTGATTGGGAGGATGGTTAGTGCATGGAAGAAGAGGGTCATGGCAGTAGACCAATGAAGAGTCCTAAAAATAGAATATTTTTCAAAGCTTTAGCCACTGCATTATTATTATTATTATTATTTCAATTAATTGATACATTATCACAAATGGCTACAAATGGGAGAGCGATTTTGGAATGACTACAAAAGGTTCAGTGGATACAAACTCAACTCAAGTACAGCTGCTAGCGTTGAAACCATACGTAAACCATTTGGTGTAAGAAAATAATTGTTCATAAAAATATCATATATATATATGTGATACATACATATATGCAAAAACTCAAATAAATAATGTACCTCTTTCTGCAAGGAGAGTCAAGGAAAGAGCCAGTCGAATGACAGCAAACATCACCAGTAAACGCTAAAAGTCTACTGGGCCGGCGCCAGTTGGTGCCAGTTCGCGGCAATGCAATTTGCTGTGGCGCTAATAAGGTGCCTAGTGGCGTACAGTGGCTCAGACTGCCTCCTAACTGGCTCGTGGTGGCCCATAAAATTTCAAAATGTTTAAAATCTTTGTTGCGCTACTTGCATCAAGCAATCAGCGTAAATTGTCTGCCAAGTGGAACCAAATGTCGCAAACAATCCGCCTATTGGAATCGACTGGAATGTAATGGCGCGAGCCAAGTCGCGCCAATGATGCTGGTGCCAGTTTGCACTAAAGATTATGTGATTGGCGTTTAGTGGTTCGCTGTGGTGCTAAATAACGGCAACATGCTGAGCGAACATTAATTCGGCACCACAACGAGCCACTACACGCCAATCACATAATCTTTGGTGTGAACTGACACTAAGTGGTGCCGGCCCAGTGGACTCATAGCATCATTGGCGCGACTTGGCTCGTGCCATTACATTCCAGTGGATTCCAATAGGCGATTAGGATTGTTTGTAACATTTGATTCCACTTGGTGGTTCCACTTACGCCGATTGCTTGATGCAAGTGGCCTAACGAAGATTTTAAACATTTGAAAATTTCTTGCCGGCACACTCAATTTTTGCCGCTTTTACGGGCCACCACGAGCCAGTTAGGAGGCAGTTTGAGCCACTGCACACAAACTAGGCACCTTATTGGCGACACTAGGCGCCACAGCAAATTGCATTGCCGCGAAATGGCACCAACTGGCGCCGGCCCAGTAGACTTTTAGCGTTTACTGGTGATGCCCAGTGGACTTCTAGCATTAGCGACATTAATTGAGCCCAAGTACTATATTTTCCAGACTATAAGTATTTTTTGTCATAGTTTGACTGGTCCCAGGACTTGTACTCTGGACTGAAAACGGCAAAGTATTTTATCGTTGCAGCCTCTCATCCAAACAAAAGCGGTGTTCTGGGTGACCTGAAATGGTATTTCTCGAAAAACAGCGGCTTGACCTTTGCTGTGTAGGTCCTTTTAGACTTTGCAATTTTGCAATTTGTAAGAACAGTTGATGAATAGAGTTCATTATTTTTCTATCTTGGTTAAATGAACGCTGAATGAGACTTCTTCTTTGGCTTAGCTTTCAAGTTGCTGGTCATTGCTGGTCAATATACTTCTTTCTCCTACAAATCAAACCAAAAAAAAAGGCAGGTTATTAGCTGTGGTTTCCCAAAATCTATTGTGACCTGTGGATGTTGTAGTACAAAGCTCATGAGTACCGTGTGTATCGTGTTTTCAGTTATAAAATAATACAGTGAAATTGTGTCAGTGTGTCAATCACTGTTCCACCTTGCATACTTAACATTTGGAAAAATACTGAATTGCAGGAATGAGAACTATGACTACTAAGTGTCGGTTCTGCAAAAGTTTACACAGTAATAGAATGATATTTCCAGCCAGCAAACATTTAACTTTTTTTTTTTTTTTTACTCAAATATGATTTTTGGAGCGCCGACACGGGAAATAAAAGACCCTCGAGTAATTCATATTTTGGAATATCAAATTAAAGTCCTCCTTTTAGCTGCCCCCATATGTTTGACTTAATCTTTTTCTAAGGAAAATGAAAGTGAATATCATCCACGGGAGAGCACACATCATCAGACACACAGCAATTTCATATACTCCGCAGCTCCACCTAATTACACTGCTGCACAGAGGAGCACTTAAATTCTGTCCAAAATGAGCACAGACTAAATGTAGCGAGAAAACTGCACATTTTTGAGCTCACAAGTTTTATAGACTACATGTTAGCCTGACACTAATGAGAAATGCGTTTCCATTGGAAAAGAACACTGAGATACAGGAAGTATTGACGTAACTCCTCAATTTGTCAACCTCAATTTGACTGCATGGCCCGGCGGTTATTTACCCCTTTTTGCCTCCAAGAGACATTTGAACTCGAGGTGACCTTTTTGTCAGAGGAAGAATAAATGAACAGCAGAATAAATGAATATGTTCCTCACATAACCAGTGAGCTGACTGGAAAGAAAGACAAGATGGACAATCTTAAGCCAAAAGGTAAAGAGAAGCTTGACAGGCGAAGGAGAAAAGAGACAGAAAAAGATGAGGGTAACACGGAGGGGGGGGGGAACTTTGAACTTCACAAGGTCAACTGCTTTCATCTTTCGTATCGATGCACAGGTTCCTAAAACACCCTCAAGTACTTCGGTCAAGCATGCAGAGATGAGGCCGCGTCCCATTTCGGGAAGCGGGTCTGTTGACGCCCTGAGGTACAGCGTCCTTCTGCGCTTCCATTAGACAAGGGCCCTGCATTAATCATGTGTAACATGATCGTCCCGGCCCTCCTCTGGGATGTCGGTCCCTAAACACACTGACAGCGGGGCCTCAGCACACCTGTAGTCTTTGCGTGTACTGAACTACAGAAAAGGAATGAGAGACGTGATCACATTGTTTAAAAATGGATCGCTAGTAGCTTCTCTGTTTACGTATCCATCAGATGTAATGAAAACAAAATGAAAACATGTAGGTTGGCTGCACGGTGGACGAGTGGTTCGTGCGCAGACCTCGCAGCTAGGAAACCCGAGTTCAATTTCCTCCCGCATTCCAAAAACATGCTAGGTTAATTAACGACTCCAAATTGTCCATAGGTATGAATGTGAGTGTGAATGGTTGTTTGTCTATATGTGCCCTGTGATTGGCTGGCGACCAGTCCAGGGTGTACTCCGCCTCTCTCGCCCGAAGTCAGCTGGGATAAGCTCCGGCACCCCCTGCGTCCCTCATGAGGAAAAAGCGGTGAATGAATGAAATTAATGGTCTCACCCTCAACCCCTTCATTTTGTTTTGTGTCTACACATGATAATCCACACAGAAAGCTTTCGAGATCTTCCGGAATCTGCACCTATTCCAGAGTGTGATTAGTCACACTCCCGAACATACCCTAGGACTACTGCTGAACCCCACTTTCCTATTTAGTTGATATAGGAGTTGATAATAAATGATGTGATTGGCTGGCGACCAGTCCAGGGTGTACCCCGCCTCTTGCACGAAGTCAGCTGGGATAGGCTCCAGCACCCCCTGCGACCCTCGTGAGGAAAAAGCGGTAGAAAATGAATGAATGAATGAAATTAATGGTCTCACCCTCGACCCCTTCATTTTGTTTTGTGTCTACACATAATAATCCACACAAAAAGCTTTCGAGATCTTCCGGAATCTGCACCTATTCCAGAGTGTGATTAGTCACACTCCCGAACGTACCCTAGGACTACTGCTGAACCCCACTTTCCAATTTTGTTGATATAGGAGTTGATAATAAATGATGTGATTGGCTGGTGACCAGTCGGGAATCAGAATCAGAATCAGAATCAGAATCAGAAAAGGGTTTATTGCCAGGTATGATCAAACACACACTAGGAATTTGTTTTGGTGAAGTAGGTGCAGACACATCTATTAAAAAAGTTGTACCCCGCTCTCTCCCGAAGTCAGCTGGGATAGGCTCCAGCACCCCTCACGACCCTCATGAAGATAAGCGGTAGAAAATGAATGTAGGCTGTCATTGCAATACTGTAATAGGATTTTAGGTGTAAATATGATTTCATGGTAACATTCTTCCAAGAATACTTTGAAGGTCAAAGTTAATGAAATGGCACAAAAGTTGAGAAACTAGATTTAGTAAAAGAATGTCTAACCTTTATCGACTTTATCGACTTTTTCCTTCATTTTTCATTTTCTAATCCCAGAAGTTAAATCTGGAAAATTCACTGACACCGTGTAAAAATTCCCCATTCACCAAAGTGCCTTGAGATCTATATGTGCCCTGCTGGGATAGGCTCCAGCATACCTCCAACCTGTTGATTATAAGCGACATAAAAAATGGATGGATGGATATGTTTTAAAATGAAAATAACTAAGAATGAAAAGAACTTTCAAACAACTTAACATCACAATGTAGATCTAGTAGTGTGGGTGTGACTCTGTCTTTTTTTTTCCCTTCTTTTACAGTGTGTAGAACATTTGCCTTTTGACTCAGCCTCAGTCTCTCAGTGTGGGTGGATGAGTGGAATGGTCCTCCTGTCCATAACTTTTAGTCACTCACTCATCAAGAGTCTGTTAAAAGGCACCAGAGGGGCAGCGAGTGGGTGAACCAACACGTGTCCAACACTCTTTCGAGCTGCTCCACTTACCACTCACTAAGCCTACTTAATGACTCGCTCTGTCAAACACTGATACCACACTTGGTCGCCTACACACGGACACACAAAGAATGACACACACTGACCCAGTCCGCTTGCCCAAACAACACCGCATTGATTGGGACTCTGTGATAGATCCGTAAGTCAGCGTTTCTCACATATTTTCTGTCTTGCCCCCCCCCCTCCAGGGGACAAACATTTTCACACTACGGAAAAATACCTGTTCAGTCCATTCATTCATTCATTTTCAACTGCTTTTTCCTCACGAGGGTCGTGGGGGTGCTGGAGCCTATCCCAGCCAATCACAGAGCACATATAGACAAACAACCATTCACACTCACATTTATACCTATGGACAATTTGGAGTCGCCAATTAACCTAGCATGTTTTTGGAATGTGGGAGGAAACCGGAATACCCGGAGAAAACCCACGCATGCACAGGGAGAACATGCAAAGCCGAGGGTGGAATTGAACCCTGGTCTCCTAGATGTCAGGTCTGCGTGCAAAAATGCTTTTTTTGGATTGGCTGGAGAGTCAGTTCACCGTTCCTTTTGCAGAACGGGACTATCTGTGTGCTTGCCTGTCTTATCCTTATCGTCACGCCTCGCTTTTTGGGTGGGTGGGGTTAGCTGACTGAAAGACCGAGACCGAGAGATTGACCGACACTGTCGGTGACCTCGTTTATTCCGTTCACAAAAAATAACAAATTTGTTGATGGCCGACACACCACTAGTCATCTCGTGTTGTTGCGCTGTTGAGTCGGAACGAACGTGAACATGAGTGAACGGACTGACTCGACAGGGGAGAGATCACAGGCTAACGACTAATTCACCGAAATGAACGGATCTTTTTACTGAATATACCGGAATGATCCGTTTCACTGAAATGAACGGTTTTGCCCACCACTAAACCTGATGTTATTTATCTGTACAAACCACCGTATGACTTGCTGACATCAGCATTCAGCATACAATAACCTAATGATCAAAACAGAATAAAAAAAGGAGGTGAGAATAACGTGTGATGCTGAAAATGAAGAAAAAGTCCAAATGAATCAAACATTTGACTTTCCTCGTTTCCTACTATATTCACGGTAACTCCAAGTGCTACAGTACTTTGTCGTATTTCCTTGTCTCAGCATGTTCTCCAGTAGGACAGCTTCTCTTGCTCCCATAAATGTCCGAAACGTGACTGAAGACGTGCTAACTTGGTTTGCTTGTAACTTCATTCCGTCCCCAACTCATTGAAGTACACATATAGCCACAAATGTTGTATTAGTTGCCTTTTGTGGGCGTTTTCGTCATTTTTGTGTGTCTTGTCTGCAGCAGACTGCTACCCCACACCAGCCTCCTCTGCAGCAGCCTGCTCCTCCATAGTTGCTCCTTCTGTGGCAGCATCCTCTTCACAAGTGGTCTGTTGTGTGGAAGCGTACTCTTCCTCTTTTGACCACGCTTCGGCCTTGCTCATCAAGTTCCCACCACAGTTTTTGTGTCTTCTACTTTTCAGAAATGTCTCTTCATGGTGGCTCTGATGCCTTTTGTGTGGAAGGCTCTTCACCATCTTGTGAAGTAGCATCTTCAGCAGTAAGGCATGGAATAATGCAGGACGCTGATGAGTTGCTGCGGCTCACTTGAAGTGTCACTTCCTCTATTGGGAGCGGGCCTCTCGGAGCCAGACTGCGGTGTTGTTGGGACCATCGGGAACTCTGAGAAGGCACCTCATTTGTGTCTGAGTGATTCTGGTGAACATCGAAACCAATAGAGAAGTCAGTGATGCACTTGGTTCCGTGTTTCCTTAGCATTCCTGATGCTTGCAGTCGGCTGAATCATGTGACCTGAATGCAGCATCCCTAGTTTTGGGAAGAGATTACCTCTCTGCATTCCTCTCTCAAAGCAGCTTCCCCCAACACGTTAACTCTTAACAGTCAAATTTGACATGCTAGCCTGACTTTTTTTGGGTATGTTCAATTATATTGCACCATATTCCTGTAGGGGACTCCCGGTTTAGGCTTCAGTATGCAGTTGACTTCTCCATCCAAGCAGCTCCAGCTAATGATCGCAGCTGCCAGAGACACATTGATCCCCCCCCCCCTTTTCCTCCCTCCTCCCTCCAATGGCCCAGAGGCGGCTGGTCCCTGTCCTTCAAATGTAGCATGATAGTCCAGAGCCACTGTGCTGCCTGGAGAGGTCCGCTGTCACAGCCAGTGCTCAGAGACCGTCTGACGAATTCTCCTGTCACTTTAATTATGCAAGCATTCACTCACTGACTCCCTTTTGTCTGCGTGTCCGCAATTGACAGATAGAGGGCAGCACTGGCAGATGGGAACTGGAGTGTCTGGAATTACCTTGTTAGAAGACTGCTCTTCTTGAATTTTGGTGGGGTCATTGTCCATACGGTTTCTATTCAAACTAAAACTACATAGATTATGGATTACAAGATTGATGATATAGATCCCCTAAGTAAGGATCAAATGTGCTAAAAACTGATAAAGTTGACATAAACTAATAAAACAAGAATTCCATTACAATGAAAGTTGAGTCCTGGGTTGTTTAGTACTTTTTTAATGACTTTGCTTTTGGGGAAAACAACTAAATTGGGAGTAATAATGGAAGACAGAAACCACACAATACGTATGTATTGGCAGGCTAAATGATATGACACATTTGTAGGTTCATTCATTCATTCATTCATTTTCTACCTCACGAGGGTCGCGAGGGTTAAGAGACATGTTCTATATCCCTCAGTAATAGCCAGGTAACAAAATAATCTTTCATTTATTAATATGATTCTTTTGAGGTTCAGTTTACCATTTTTGGAAATTGAAATCGAGGTGTATCGTGACAAAAAAAGGCCTACATGCCCACACCAGAAGTATTAAAACCAATATTTTCATGGATGAGGAAGCCTAAGAAGGTAACCAAGAGAAGCAATTTTGATGGTAAATTATTGTTTTTAGTGTATTTTATAGTTGATTTAATACATGGGTCAAAACCGACCCGTTAAGAGATGATACCAGAAAGCTAACACAAGAGGAAGTGGGTAAACTACCAAACAAACTACCATTCATTCATTTTCCTCACAAGGGTCGCGGGGGGTGCTGGAGCCTATCGCAGCTGTCTTTTGGGCGAGAAGCGGGGTACACCCTGGACTAGCTGGTCGCCAGCCAATCACAGGGCACATATAGACAAACAACCATTCACACTCACATTCATACCTATGGACAATTTGGAGTCGCCAATTAACCTAGCATGTTTTTGGAATGTGGGAGGAAACCGGAGTACCTGGAGAAAACCCACACATGCACGGGGAGAACATGCAAACTCCACATAGAGATGGCATGAGGGTGGAATTGAACCCTGGTCTCCTAGCTGTGAGGTCTGCGCGCTAACCACTCGACCACCGTGCCGCCATTTGTAGGTTCAATAAAAGGCAAATAAAGTAAAGAAACAAAAAAATGTTTTTATTTTTGAAAAGTACATATAATGCCATTCTGTTTTATTATGTTTTAAAAATTAAATCAGTTCCGGCGGTGCAAGGTCGGCAGGTTGATTTTCGTTTCAATGCAGATCCAGTAGCTCTGAAGTCAGTAACCCATAACAAGATCGCTTTTTTTTTTAGCTGGTACGAAATCATGCCTACCAAGATGGAAGTGTAAACAGAACGCTTGTTATGTTGCAGTTACAAATTTGTTTGTTTTGATAAACGTTTTCACAATAAAAGCGCGATGCTCACCAGTACAATTCATGGCAGCGACAGAAAAAGAAACAAAAAACTATGGCATCATAAAGAAACAAAGCAAAATGGCATTATTTGTACTTTTCACAAATTTTACTTTACTTTATTTGCCTTTTATTTAACCTATTTGCCTGACCTTGTACATTTAGTAATTAAATTCATTAAACGTGGATGAAAAAGTGAACAGGAACTGGTGAAAAAAAGACATCCTTGGAACTTGGTTGGTATCAGCAGACCATCAGCAGAAAACTACATTTAGCAAAAGGTCCCAGGCGGCAAATTATGGTAATACGACTAATTTCTTTTAATATCTCAAACCCATACCACTGCATTGTGTTTGTGTGAGTGTGTTGGAGAGTGTAAATATGTAGAGTGGAAGAACGGTTGGCTGTTGGGACTTCCAAGGCTTGAGCCAACAAGGTCGAGTGGGCCGCCATCACATGCGTACAGTACGAGTCCTAAAACGCATCACGGATGTGTGTGTGTATTTGGGTATTTTACAGCATGCAGCAACCACGCTCTGCAGGACTAGACGACAAACTGCTGGTGTGGGTGTAAGGCTGAAATGAAAAAGACAGGGATGAGAGGAGGGGTGGGGGGGGTGATAAAAAGAGAAGTAGGACGAGAGCGGGGACGTGATGAACTGGCTGCGTTCCTCCTTCTCATCCTCATCCTCCTCCTCCTCCTCCCACCGTCTTTTCTGACTGTCTCGGAGGAGATGGAGGAACACTAGCGCAGGCAAGCCTTTTCGTAAAAAGAAGCATCTCAGCATCTCCCGCCAATACTTTGTTGCACTCTTGTCATTTTTATACAACTTTTGTGTGTGTGTGGGGGGGGGGGGGGGGGCAACAGAGACCAATGCACTGCAAGACAAAAAACAATATAACACAAACGTCATGGACAGGTAAATGGAGGTCAGAGACACAAGCAGGTGATTTCATTGATGAGGTCAGGTGTTGATAATGTTGATAATGTTGAGGCGTCTCAGTCATCCTTGGCATGAGTTTGACACCCCTTGGAGTAGCGCATGTTGGTTTACATGCAGAAACAAGGGAGAGGAAAGGTGTGGTAGATCTATTGACTTTTTCAATGAGGGGAGGCAGAGGAGGAGGGGGGGGAGACACATAAAAAGGCAGAGGAGGAGAAAGCACCGTGCTTGTGCTGCAGGGGTCTATTAAAAAATGAATCAAAGGCCTACTGGCATTCCCAGTATAAAAAAAAAAAAAAAAAACAGAACTCTGCAGCCAGCTCTTCTACTGAGAAGGAAAAACAGAAGAAGCCATTGTAGTTATGGTGACCGGGTGACTCACAGATGTCCCACACACCTCCCATAAACACACACACACACTATCCATGCAATCTAACTTAATGAAAATATATTTCTATACTATACATGGAAGCGCACATGCTAATTAACCTGTCATTCACTCCCTGTGAGCTCCGCTCTCTGATCTGAATCACAATCAGAATTGTTCAATATATTTCAAGAATTGAAAGGGCATATAAATAATACAATAATAAAGCTTTCCACTGAAATCAATGTAACTTTCCATTTTCAGGGTACAGGTGCACAGTTTTTGATACATACAGGTTAATGCTGCTTTGTCTCTCAGCAACTTAGTTGGATGCATCTCAGATGGAATCGAACATTATAGCCATGACTGAAGATACCGTACTATCTTACAACTCCATATGAGAATGTCATTCACAAGCTTGTTTGAAATAGTCATGTGATATTAAGTAAAGTGCATTGTGCACCCTGATTGTTGCCGTTTTTTTTCTTCATATGTGACCTAGTTTTCATCACAAAATTATTTTTAATAAATTGTCAGTGAAGCGGCTCACATCACCCACAATGCATGACTCTGCAGTAAGCTGTCCTTCACATCCAGGGGCTTTAATTGGATGTTTTGTGTTAGTGAAAGGTACAAAGGCAAGGGGTCGGTCATTGCAAGGGAGTGTCTCTGAAACTTTTTTTTGGTGATACCAAAGGGTTTCTGAGGGGTGTGTAGTTGGCGAGAGAGACAATTGGATTTTCACAATAATTCAATGTTCATATGCTCATCATTGACATGAATGGTATGTCAATTTTGTGCCGTTTCCAGGGTGGAATGACTGAATCCAAACAGCAGAGATGAGGTGTCGAGGCACTAGCACAGGGGTGTCAAACTCATGCCAAGGACGGCCGAGACACTACAGGTTTTCTTTTCCAACCACTTTCAACCAACCGACATGCACTAGCATGAAAACAACTCTGCATCTTCCTGCTGTAACGTCTGGTTAAAGTAGACCTAATTGCCAATTTGCCACAAGTGTGTCTCCTTTGCCACGCCCCCCTACTCAGCACACAGGTGATCTGGGCGTACACACAATGAATGCACAGAGACCAGCAACCACGCAAAGTCCAAACAAACCCAACACACAGAACATAACAGTTGTCCTCCTCTGCCATCAGCTGCCCTGACATAAGGCCTGAGTGTAATGTGAAGCCCGGTCACAATCACGTCATTCATAGCAGTGCTTTACTCCAATTCATCTATTCTGCACATCATCTGTGGTATATGTGATCCTTTATCATTTAGTTTCTTTAACACAGAACTACATGAGTTTGAGACCCCCACCTTGATATGAAAGTTTAATGTTAGTACGGTCCGTGCGAGTTTGATAAGAAAACCTTAAACCTGCATGCACACCGGACACAATTGACAGCTTGATTTTGCAAGTTATGACGCTGACTTGCTAATTAGGTAAAATTGTTATGTTTCATTAATGTTCATGTTAGAGGTTAAATAACTGTTAATACTGTTAATTTGAATGTGAAAAAAAATAATTTCTCTACCCAGCTACCTAACTATATGTGGTTTATTAAGTTTTTCCTTTTTGTTGTTTTCTTATTATTATTATCATTTTTTATTACAGCACTATTTTTATTATGATTATTAATTTATTTATTACTGAATTATTTTATTTTTTTATTTTTTTATTTAATTTGTGTAGTAAATAAAAATTAAGATATTAAGATACAATTAAGAACAGTGGTATGTTTTATCAGCGCTTTTCTTGTGTAAAACCGGAACCAAACCACTGAAAAAGTGAAGGGTATAGCAGAAGCAAAGGCATTGAACACAGGTTTTTTATTTACATTTTTTTCTGTTTTTCATTCATTCATTCATTTTCTACCACTTTTCCTCACAAGGGTCGCGGGGGTGCTGGAGCCTATCCCAGCTGTCTTCAGGCGAGAGGCAGGGTACACCCTGGACTGGTTGCCAGCCAATCACAGGGCACATATAGACAAACAACCATTCACACTCACATTCATACCTATGGACAATTTGGAGTCGCCAATTAACCTAGCGTGTTTTTGGAATGTGGGAGGAAACTGGAGAAAACCAACACGTGCACGGGGAGAACATGCAAACTCCACACAGAGATGGCCGAGGGTGGAATTGAACCCTGGTCTCCTAGCTGTGAGGTCTGCGCGCTAACCACTAGACCGCCGTGCAGCCCCCTTTTTCTGTTTTTAATAAATGATAATAAACCTGATGCGGCCCAGCCTCACCCAGACCCTAGCTCCAGTGACCCCCAGGTAAATTGAGTTTGAGACCCCTTGCTTTAACACATCCACATTTTAATAATAATAATAATACATTTTATTTGTATAACGCTTTTCAAAATACTCAAAGACACTTTACAGAAGAATGGAGTTGAATAAAAGCAAGTAAACAGAGTAGAAGACGCACCAAAATACAACATTCATTCGTTAATACACAGTTAAAACATGAGAAAAAGCGGGGCGGGGGACATTTTCTTTATAATTCTTCAAGTGTTTCGTTACGTATTGCATGTGGTCATGCTGTTTAGCTCCCTGATCCTTCATGTCATTGAACATTATCATTAGTATCGCTGTAGAGTATCTGGTTCCTGGCCCTTTTCTACTTCATCTTCTGCATTCAAAGTCTACATTTCAACATCCACAAGAATGACACAAGAATGTTGCTTTTGCATTTTGCACTGGCACAATTTTAGACAAAGACAAAAGACCTACACTTTCACTTTTCACCAACTTCCAAGATCAAATTTCATTGAATCAAGTCTGAATGACCCACGACTTGACTAATTATTGCACACCGAGCATGAAGGTTTCCGTTTCCACCATTATTGATGTTTTTACATAGACTCCCCCCCATTGATAAACGACCTCAGTATAAATCACAGCTGACACTCAGTTGTGTAATTGTCTCGTAAAGCTAGCTCGTTATTGAAAAATCACAGCTTGATATAACTTGACAGTGGGCACCGCAAAAGGGAAGTGGCCTCTATGATCAAATTTGAAGGCGGGACGTAGTCAAACCTTCCTCTTGTCTAATGGTACACTTCTGTACACACTTTTTTTCCTCACTTTTTTGTGGATGCATTGTCCAAAGGGCCTGAGGGCGCTTCGACTCTCTCAATCAATATTTCAGCGCGCCGAGGCGTCGCTCAGCCTCCTTCAAACCTGGAGCACTGCCAACATCCAGATTCACTTCTAGCAGCAGCCAGCAGTGCATGGCTTCTGCCTACACATACATCCACAGGAGCATTAGCAGTCAGAAACGCAGCAGTTCACAGAGCCTTGTTCTGCCTTGCCAGGTGGAATCATAAATAATAATAAGCCACAGCCTGTGGCTTGATATAGTTTGAAAAATGTTTTGTAAAAAAATACATTCATTTAAAGGAGATTTATTATGCTTTTTTCATTTTTCTGACCTATAAATGTTGTTAAAATGTTGTATTCTCATTTTAAACGATGCCGATGTTTCAGATAATGACGTTTGCACTATTGGAAGTGAGCCATGAAAGAAGTTTGGGATGGTTCTGAACGATCGGTTTCAGGGAGTTATTCTAACACTGGCCTCCTGTGATGTCACAAAGGAGCAGGCTTCCTTATATGGTCATGTGCTGTAGGCCAGATACGCTGTAGGATTTCCCTCCCCACAGCTCTGCTTTGTTCTGTTCACGGTTGTGAACTAGGAAATCTACCAGGAAATCTTTTCACGAGGCAAGCTCAGGTGCACAGCGGTCGAGTGGTTAGCGCGCAGACCTCACAGCTTGGAGACCTGAGTTCAAATCCATCCTCGGTCATCTCTGTGTGGAGTTTGCATGTTCTCTCCGGGAACTTCCTCCAGCTTCCTCCCACATTCCAAAAACATGCTAGGTTAATTGGCGACTCCAAATTGTCCATAGGTATGAATGTGAGTGTGAATGGTTGTTTGTCTATATGTGCCCTGTGATTGGCTGGTGACCAGTCCAAAGACAGATGGGATAGGCTCCAGCACCCCCTGCGACCCCAATGAGGATAAGCGGAAGAAAATGAATGAATGAATGAAAGCGCTCAGTGGTCGGAGTCGGTGAGTCCCAGCAAGAGAAAAACTGTCAAGGGCATTTCACACAGGACTGTTTTTCTTTTTTGTGAACATGAATGTGAAATATCTACCAAACGAACCTACATTACCACTCTTTGAGTTCAAGGGTCTCATGATCTACCAGTAGCTCCTAACCACTTTTCAATTAGCTCTTCAAAGGCTTTATTCACTTATTATCAACTCCTATACCCACAAATTTAGAAAGTGGGGTTCAACAGTAAGGTACTTAGGAGCGCTTGGGAGTGTGACCAATCCCAGCAAAGTGGGTGTGGCCTTTTGCCTTCCGTTGTCTCCTGCTTCTCCCAAGAAATGAAACCGTGTCACAAATCAGTTGATTTCTGAGGTTAGCTTGTGTACATCTTCTTTTGGCGCTCTTGTTATATTTGGTAAACATTTTGATGGCTCTGGATACATACTGTATGTACATACTGTGTATACAGTACATATTGTACATGATTGGCGTTTCTCCTTACCACCCATGAGCCAGTTTAGTGACACTTCCCCTCATCTCGTTTTGCCTGTTAATTTGCCAATACAAGGCCAAAGAACACATAACTAGTTTGTCATTACATCCAGCTAATAGCTTAGGATGGAGAAACCTGCTGATGGCCAAAAGGCAGACACTTCCTGCAGAGCCGACAGTGACAGCCACTGACATGATTTACGCGACAGCCGGTTTGACAGGCAGCACGCTGAGATGCTGATCATTTTTGTCATGCTGAGATGGCAAAATACCGCAGCGACCCATAAATATTGAACCTGCCTTGTGGGAGGGAAATGACCTGCAATGGATGATTGGTTAGTGTCTATTCACAGGGTCTGTTGTAAAGTATGAGGAACACATTTGGAAATCATCGGCGTTGACAAATTTTGTCGGTAAATCTGATGACATTCCTAGCGACAAATCTAGCGACCTTTTTCTGGGTTGGTTTGGGAATTTAGACTTAAAAATGAAAGCACATATTTTCATTCATTTTGATAGGTCCGCCCCGCCCAAAGATGGCCCAGTCAGCTTCCGAGTCGCGATGCAGTGAAGGGTGGAGCTCAAAAACGCTAATGTTTCATAATCTTCTGTTAGCCTGGATAAATCATTCATTCATTCATTTTCTACCGCTTTTTCCTCACAAGGGTCGCAGGGGTGCTGGAGCCTATCCCAGCTGTCTTTGGGTGAGAAGCGGGACTGGTCGGCAGCCAATCACAGGGCACATATAGACAAACAACCATTCATACTCACAATTTGGAGTCGCCAATTAACCTAGCATGTTTTTTGGAACGTGGGAGGAAACCAGAGTACGCGGAAAAAACCCATGCATGCACGGGGAGAACATGCAAACTCCACACAGAGATGGGGTGGAATTGAACCCTGGTCTCCTAGCTGTGAGGTTCTTGAGACACATGCTAACTCGCAAACTAGAGAGCTAGCGACCTAAACGGTAGCCTTCAAGTTATTTCCTTTAAACTTAAATAGCCAAAAACTTACCACTTCCACACGGATAGGGAGGATAACTATTAACAGTTATTTAACCTTTAACATGAACATTAATCAAACGTAATAATTTTTTCTGGGTACATGATACCATACAGCATCCATATCAAACTTTAACATTAAACTTGCATATCAAGGCGGGGGCCACATTTGGCCGCCGTGCCAACCCTGGATAAATCAATGTACTGTACATACAGCATTTCATCATAGTTCATAACTTTCATAACTTTCATCTCATTATACGATTGCGGTAATTACTGGTGCAGTAGAAATAACAGTACTCTATTTGATTTTCGTGTGATCAGTGCCCCCTAAAATAACATTTCATCAGAACTTTGGTGATTTTTGTCAATCATATTAATTTATTGGGTCAAAGTCTATAAATAAAATCCATTTGGAGAACCTGCCAAGGGATTCACAATCAAGGCCTTGGAAAAATGTCATGTGAGGTCATGGATAGGTGAAGGAGTTTAAACAGCCTTTTTCCATCCTCCATCTTGAATGTAACGCACCAAAGTTTCAGCAGCTTCCAATTGGTTCATGCTATGTGTCTGTTACGCAACATACTCAACTAAAACTGTATACTGTCTGTATTTTTGGACATGTTGGACATCCCTGTTCTATGGTAACGTTATTGGATTGGCGATGTGTTCCCTGGTTTTGTCATCGCTTCACTTGGAAGACGCCTTGATATCAAAACACTCGTGTGTTTGCTGTCAGCTCACTTCCTGATTCCGTTCCATGAGACAATTATGGAATCTGTGGTTTTGGCGCTATTGTTATATTAGATACTTTTCCTTTTTTTGTCGTCTATTTCTTCTTTGGTTATTGGTTAATTGGTTCCAGACCCGAACGTGAACATGAATTTTGAAGTGGGATTTCTTATTTATTAATGGAATATTTTCATAATTCATAGAAAATCATAATTCATCGAAAACTTGTCATCTACCCTCGTTTTTTTACCATTTTTAGAGCCCTCTAGACATAAAATAGCATCCCTATAGTCATTATTAACAATTTGTGAATATAATCAGATAAAATAAAGACATAAATAAGGTGTATGTGATGACAACGCTAGCATAGTGTGCAACAACACATCCAGTGCCATCTCCCTGAACACCGGCTCACCCCAGGGATGTGTTCTCAGCCCCCTGTTGTTTACTCTGATGACCCATGACTGTCGCAGCAGCAACCACATCCTAAAGTACGCGGACGACACAACAGTTGTGGGCCTCATTCAGGACAACAACGAACTGGCTTACAGGGGAGGAAGTGAAACACCTCGTGGATTGGTGCAAGGCCAACAACCTGGTCCTGAACGTTGACAAAACAAAAGAGATCATCGTCGACTTCAGGAGATCCAGGCCCAGTCACATTCCACGTCTGCATCAACGACACAGCCGTAGAAGTTCAAAATTATTTAAATTATTTGTACAATTTACTGTCTACGCTGTACATTGTTAATATTTATTCTCCACATTATTATTTATTATTATGGGAGCCAGGCAACGACATTTCATAGGCAATTTCACTGCTGTGTTATTGTGCAATGACAATAAATAAAGTCTATGTTTATGTCTATGTAAACAAGATGGTAGTGACACTTGCAAGGTATTTTTGTGATGGAACTGTATTACTCTTTTGAACCAATATTGTTTTGAGAAGCCAATCTTAAGTAACTAAGCAGCAACTAACCAGAACTATGGTTCTCATCACACAAATCCGACCAGAACTGGGCTCAAAGAACTGATGTCATACAATTTCATGTATGCAACATGTCGAGGGACAGGGTGGAATTGAACTACAACAGATGCAAGCCAGCAGGCCTTCTCCCAATGTTTTTCTTCCAGACTCGACACTCCAACATTCTGTAGCAAGTCTTACCATACGAGCGAACGGTTCAAGCAAAAATGTGTTGAAATAATAAAAAAAAAAACCTTCAAATGTTTTATAATGAAATAAACATGACTTGTTAATTGACCGTACATTACAAACCAGCAGGAGACGTGGATACCGAGGAAGACTGAGAGCTGCAGAGAGACTCGAGAGACTAATGAGCTCACTGCGGGGTGTTCTTCCTCATGTGACTGCTGTAATTGGGTCAGTCAATAGACCTGTGCTGCTGCTGCTGATGATGATGATGATGATTGAGGGGGGCCTCTCTACTGTCTGGTGGTCTGGCCGACTCTGTTGGCTCGCTGGATGGTTGCATAGGTGAGCGTGCGTTATCCTTGACTCCCCCCCAAAATAGGTTAAATATAGTCCACATTGTCAGTCTCAACCTCGGCCATCTCTGTGTGGCGTTTGCATGTTCTCCCCGTGCATGCGTGGGTTTTTTCCGGGTACTCTGGTTTCCTCCCACATTCCAAAAACATGCTAGGTTAATTGGCGACTCCAAATTGTCCATAGGTATGAATGTGAGTGTGAATGGTTGTTTGTCTATATGTGCCCTGTGATTGGCTGGTACCCCGCCTCTCGGCCCGAAGACAGCTGGGATAGACTCCAGCACCCTCGTGAGGATAAGCGATAGAAAATGAATGAATAGTCCACATTGACCAAAACGTAAACGTCCATATTTGCTAACCACTTCCTTATACAGCATTCATTCATTCATTCATTTTCTACCGCTTTTTCCTCACCAGGGTCGCGGGTATGCTGGAGCCTATCCCAGCTGTCTTTGGGGCAAGAGGCGGGGTACACCCTGGACTGGTCACCAGCCAATCACAGGGCACATATAGACAAACAACCATTCACACTCACATTCATACCTATGGACAATTTGGAGTCACCAATTAACCTAGCATGTTTTTGGAATGTGGGAGGAAACCGGAGTACCTGGGGAAAACCCACGCATGCACAGGGAGAACATGCAAACTCCACAAAGAGATGGCCGAGGGTGGAATTGAACCCTGGTCTCCTAGCTGTGAGGTCTACGCGCTAACCACTCATATACAGCAGTGGTTCCCAAAGAACATCCAGACCAGGTACACCAATATTCCACATGCCGCAATCAATAACTTGATCAAGGCTTTTTCTTGTGCTGCACATTGTGCACACATTCCACATGGTTGTTGTCATGGTGCTCTGCAAGAGCTCAAATGGACAAGATGGCTTTAGGGTACCTGATGTTCCTCCCTTTGGTGAAAGGCTACAGTGATCCTTTTGGTTTGGACATTTTCTCCTGCTTCTGGATTCCACAATATTGCTTTTTTTTAATGCATACATATGGTAGGCCTCAAGCAACCCAAGGGGGTCACTTTTAGTCTCTTGAAAATGTTCAGCTCAAAGTCCCAAGGCACCAGCTCTCATATATAGTAGCTAGGTTGCTAAGAAACCACACACACACACACAATTCGATATTTTTAACATTAGCCATGTCATTTTTCTACTTGGGCGTCGTACATTTTTTCGCTTCAAATTTCCCCCCCAAAAGTATAATCATTCATTTTCCATCAAGTATAAATTTCACAGGAATATCATGCTAACTCGAGCTTGTTTGGCATCCACTTCTGAGGTTCTTGTCATCCGCATCCGCTACGAAGGCATAACATCACTTCTACGTGTGTACACTAATGAACGTTTACATCAGATGCTGTCAGGCTGAGTGGGCGTTAACGCCAGACCTCGTGTACATCCTAGTCTAAGCCTTCGCAAAAGAGCTTCTTTTTTTAGATAGTGTACAGTAATTATGGAGCTTTTTTCTCGGGCACATGCCCTCAAACCATATGTTTGCATGAAATCTGTTGAAAGAACTCGGGAGTTGAATCGTGTCTTGCTTATTATGACGGCCGACATCGCACTGCGGCATTTTAGTACGATGCCTTCATATGGAAAAATGCATCCGTGTTTCCATGTCGTCTATGAAGCTCAACTATCAAGTGCTAAACAAGCTTTGAAATATGATTCATCATAACGAGGAATGCGTTTGGAAAGATAAAGTGGACTTCTAAGAACTTAAATGTCACACTTGAATATGAGAAAGATGGAAGGGCAGCTATGCCTCACCGTATATCAGGACGCCATAGCCCAGACATCCAATATGATATATGAAAGGAACACTTCCTTGAATCCATCCAATCCGTGCTGCATTTTTAAAGCCTTATCTCATCTGTTATTATGTGTAGAAAAAAAAAAGGAAAAAAAATGGGGGATTTGAACCTCAGGACTCTCAGAGTTCATTCCGTTCAGGCCATTGTTCTACGGAGGAAATGCTGAACCCACTTCCTGCCCATTTGAATGCAAGAAACGAGGAAAACAGACACACATTTTCATTTATTGTAGGATGAATTTAGTTATTGATTGACAGGTGACTAACATCAATGAGTCCTTTTTTGACAATTTGGGGGAATTTGTTTTTTTTTTAGTTTCACTTCCATTTCCTCTTCCATTTCCTCATTTTGATGCTCTACTTAGAGCTACTTTTTCAGTACCCAGTTAGGGCCACCATTAACAGTTTCACTGCTTTGTGGTTTACTATAGCATTGGCAGCATAACCAATGAAAAGATCCGAATAAGGTCTTACACCCGGGAACCCTAGGATCCCCATAACCTTTGCCCCCTGGAGAGGTCACTCCAGTGTCGCTGTCATAGCAACAGAAAGAGGCGGGGTACACCTTGGACTGGTCGCCAGCCAATCACAGGGCACATATAGACAAACAACCATTCACACTCACATTCATACCTATGGACAATTTGGAGTCGCCAATTAACCTAGCATGTTTTTGGAATGTGGGAGGAAACCGGAGTACCTGGAGAAAGATGGCGCGGCCCTCGAGAGATGGCAGAGGGTGGAATTGAACTCTGGTCTCCTCGCTGTGCTGCCAATGCTATAGTAAACCACAAGGCAGTGGAACTCGCTGGTCTCCAGTAGTGTGGTGACATTAGTGTAAGAATTATTATGTCGTATTCTACTATTAGATGTCCTCCATTACAACATTCATTCATTCATTCATTTTCTACCACTTTTTCCTCACGAGGGTTGTGGGGGGTGCTGGAGCCTATCCCAGCTGTCTTGTTGGACAATTTGGAGTCACCAATTAACCTAGCATGTTTTTGGAATGTGGGAGGAAACCGGAGTACCCGGAGAAAACCCGCGCATGCACGGGAAGAACATGCAAACTCAGAGAAGGCCGAGGGTGGAATTGAACCCTGGTCTCCTAGCTGTGAGGTCTGTGCACTAACCACTAGACCGCCATGCTGCCCCCGTTACATTACATACATACTTATATGGAAACCGGAGTAAACACGGGGAGAACATGCAAATTCCACACAGAGATGGCCGAGCATGGAATTGAACTCGGGTTTCCTAGCTGTGAGGCCTGCGTGCTAACCACTCGGCTGCCGTCAACTCCAGTTGTTGAATCAAACATATTATGTTCCTTGCTGTCGTTAGTCAATGTGTTGATCATTGTATCATCTCAAAGTTGTGATAAACCTCAGACTTCCTCGCCGATGTAAAAGACAATTGACGATCGTAACTCATTAGATGGCAAGAACGGTAGCTAGTAAACGAAACTGCATTCATCAGCAAAGACGAATTAGCAGCAGAAACCCCTCGGTGTGCAGTATTTGCGGGCTAATTAGTATCTAAGGGGTTATCTAAATAGGCAGCCAAGAAAAGTGGGTCATGCGATCTGGACAAACAACTTTATTTCTGGTAATGCATCTATACACTGTACATTCAGTCACTGTAGTATATAAGCATAGCTATCTTCAAACATAATCTCATAAAGTCCTTTACTTTACAATATAGTCAGTGTCGTGCGAGAGGATGGAAGGGTTGAAAAAGACGAAGGGGAAACATGAGTAGGCCGAGCTTTTCATACTGCATATGTGGCGTTAAGAAATGGGAATGCTGACTTTTAACTCTTACATAAAAAATATGTTACCTTTTTATAAGTATTAGCAGCAGCAAAGGGCTAAATAGATACGTACATGTGGATGATGAATAGGGGCGGGGGGGGATCTTTATGATGTCTGCTTGCTGATACCGGACATACAATTAAAAACGTATATGAACTGGTGAAAAAAATGCAGTACAAAGACTTTACAGTAAAAAAAAAAAGAATAATGAACTTTTTTATGTGGGAAATACTCTCTTATACACTGCATGAACTGTTTTTCAAACAAAATGCAAATAGAAAATAAACAATGAAACCATACAGCTATTGTAAGAAAAGGTTTCATTTTGCAAAAAGGAAACACCATGTACATATATTATACAATATTGTCAATGGAAAAAAATATATACAGTTTTGAAATTTCTATTTAAATTGTCACACTTGGCATGTATTTGTTTATTAACTATGGACTGTTATTGCTGGTGTAGCAAAAAATCCTTTAGAAAAACAACACATTTGCTTTTTTTTTTTTTTTTTTTACCAGGAAAACCAGGAGCCGATGTCATTATCATCGCTCTTCATTTGTAGAAAACCATGCGTAAAGAAAATTACACACAGGCTAGCAACTTTTTAGAGTGTAAAAAGAAGTGTAAAAATGTACCAATTTATAGGATTGCCAAAATGGCAGATGTCAGTCATGTTGTATTAGATGCAACCTATCAGTAATAATCATTTTTTTTTATTATCCTCCACATGCACGCCTTGCGACCAAAAGTCCACAAAGTCTTTATGTAAAAACCCAAGCAAGTAGCTTTTTTTTTTTTTAAAGATCTTCTATAAAATATCTTGTACATGCAGGCTGATTTAAAATGAATAAAAAGCACAATTATTGGAGGCAATTATTCTCTGCATTGAAAAAGGAAACTGGTTGGGAATGGGATTGCAGATTATAAAAAAGAACTGGTGAGAAATGGAGGGGTTTTATTCATGGATGCATTTATTTAATAAAGTATTTGACCCCTGCCCCATACTGCTTCAACTTCTTTTTCTGGAAACCTTTTTTTTTTTTTTTTTGCCCGTGTCAGGCACTTGGGGTTGTCCAGCATTGTATTGAATAAATGTACTGTAAATATTTTTTTGTGTGTATACAGTTTGTTGCTTTTAATGACCTTTTCCTCCTTGATAAGACAAATTGCATAACACAATAAACCCCTTATATGTACAGTATATAAAAAAAACTGACAATATGAATGGCAAACTTTTTCTCAAATTTCATGCATGAAATTAATTTTCTATCCAAAAAAAAAAAAAAAAAAGAGTGAACATAACAGACAAGCAATAAAATATCTCCACGGTTAAAACATTAACAATCAAAAGGAAAAATAGCATTAACATCATGTACATTCTGATTGCATTGTACCCACTGCCATTTGTTTTTAAATAAAATCCAATTTATAAAAATTGATTGTTTGTGCAGGCTCTTTGCTTTTTTTCTTTTTTTTTAAGTTTGAGAAATCACCCCACTGACATACAGACCGGTGACAAATGAATGGAAAAAAAACAACACCAAAAACACTGTCCTGGTTTAGATGATTGATGGTAAACGCGCTGTTTCACCAACACGACCCACAAAGGTGGGCTTCGACTCTGAAGGCCACAAAACATTCCTTGACTCGTTCATTCAACTTTCCTTCTTGATTTGTCATCTGTTTGCATGTTTTGGTGAACTCATTTGATTCCTATCTGTTTTTTTTTTTTTTTTTTTGTTAATTTTTTTTGCATTCCAACAATCCCACACTACATCAGCCAGGAACAGGTAGAGCCTTGTTTTACTTTCGGTTTATTTACAATACTTTGCCTTACGTAAACATAACAATATTTCATAGAGAAAGCAACAAAATGTTAACTGGATTTATACGGTAGCATTCATGTATAAGATTATGTTTTCAAAGTAAGATAGTGGGAGTACAATATCATAAAAACAGTATTTTGTTAGGACAAAGTGCGATTCATTATTGTTAAGTCCAAAAAAAAAAAAAAATCCCAAAAAACAAAATCATATTTACATACCTTAATTTAATTAACATGAACATTTGATACTTGCCAAGGGTGCCTCAAACAGTCGAAAAGTTTGATGATTAACCGGAGAAAAATAAATGTCAGCTTTCATCAAACAAGGCCACGCTCATATGCGGAATATGAAATCTTTACAAGATTAAACACCTTTGGGTTTTGACCCAAAATACGGCCCCCGTGACCCCACCCCGTGTTCATAGGACTTAGTGTGAGCAACACCAGATGGATTATTCAAAATCAAGTGCTCACTCCCGGAAGGTGTTGTCACCGAAGCGTTTGCCCCCACAACCAGAACTCCGTCAAAAAAAAAAAAAGGTTTACATGATGAGTTTGTGAGCGTTGTTTGAAGAAAACAATCAAAAACAAGAACAAAAAAAAAAAAAAACATGGCGGCACATGTGGATAGTTTATATTGTTCATCTTCAGATGTATTTGCATGTATGTTTCGTTACATATCGCTATGTAGTCCGTGTAGCTTATGATGTTCTTCAAAAATGGAGGGACAAAGACGGAGGATTTTGCAGGAAACACCTCCCTCACTGACTGTAATACAATATGATCGTCTTTTAGCATTTATTATCTCAGACTGTCTAAAGGTCCGGCATCCTTTTTCTGATCAGAACACAGGCACAACCACATTGGGTGCAATTAGCTTTCCCTCTTGTCATCCGCTTTTCACTTCTGCAAAGCGTGCAGGTGCGAGTCCGAGTCGAAGATGACGTGCTTCCTCGTCCTTGTTGTCACTTTCCTCCATCTCAGGTTAAGAGTTTTAAATGTCATAATCGAGGGTAAGGATGAAAATGGGGGGGGGGGGGGGTGTCGGGGAGTTAGCTACTGGGGGTTACTTTTTTGACTGCACGTCCTTGTCCTTGGTTGTCGAGTCTTTGTCGCTGGCGGATTTGGGCCAAAGTTGTTGCTGTAGCTCCTTCACCACCCTCTCCAAGTGCTCCCTGGCCTCCCGCTCCTGCAGTAAATCGGCTCGGAGCTGCTCCCGGTCGGCTTCGGCATGCTGGAGCTTCAATTGGAGGTCTTCGATCTGGAAAAGCACATCACGGGGACATGGATGAAATCACACACCAGAGCAATATCTGACTCTGAGAGCAATGATCTAATTACTGACCCCGTTAACCCCCCCCCCACACACAGATTGATACACACGGACCAAATGAGACAAGACAGGACAGACAGATGAACTGAGACAAAACAGACAAAAGTAGACCGAGAAAGACAATCCAGAAGATATCTAATGGATTAAGACAGGAAACAAAATAAAAGACTAACAATTTTGGGGGCATTTCCATCCTAAAAGGTCCCAACCCAAAGCGTCCCACTTTGCCAACCCGTCCATCGACCACTCAATCTTTGGGACTTACCCGATATATCACTGATCTATCACTAAAACATCATTATATTTATGATCATGCACCTTGCAGGACAGTTTCAGGTCTTTCTTCGGACCAATGACACATTGTAGCCATCCGGCTCACATACAATCTTATTAGGAAAAACAAATGCATGATCACATCAGTTCCTGTGACCGACAACCCCACACACCGAGCCCTGAGTGTAAAAAAAACTAATTTTTTTTACTTTCCACTGTCTGAAACGATGCTTTTTAAAGACCAGCTCCCACAGCAGACGACAGCGTCTACAGGGAGGCAGGCACAGCTGGAGAGCACAACCTCCCTCTTGTTTTGTCTAATCTGCATTTCCCATGATGCCTGAGGGAAGTCGGCGTCTCTTCCTGTTTCCTTTCCAAGGGGGGGATTTGAACATACGGCTGTTCATTTTGGGTGACACCTATTTATTTTAGACTGGGGAAACGGAAATGTCTTTTTTTTTTCTTTTTCTTGTCTTGAACCAGTCATGATGTGCTATATATATCACTATATTGACACTTACTATGGTACCCATTATGTCATTGGATGGTCATATCACCTCGTACTTCGGTACATGACACAAAAAAAATGAAAATAAAAAAAACTTAAATTATATTAGGAAAGCAGGAAGTGAACAAATGTAACAAATGTAAAAGTACCAGATGGAGGGGTAGGATTTAATAAGCTAATAATAATCTGATGCATTCATTCATTCATTTATTCATTTTCTACCGCTTTTCCTCACGGAGGTCGCGGGGGTGCTGGAGCCTATCCCAGCTGTCTGGGATAGGCTAGAGGCGGGGTACACCCTGGACTGGTCGCCAGCCAATCACAGGGCACATATAGACAAACAACCATTCACACTCACATTCATATCTATGGACAATTTGGAGTCGCCAATTAACCTAGCATGTTTTTGGAATGTGGGAGGAAACCGGAGTACCCGGAGAAAACCCACGCATGCACGGGGAGAACATGCAAACTCCACATAGAAATGGCCGAGGGTGGAGTCAAACCCTGGTCCTCCTAGCTGTGCGGGCTGCGGCTAACCACTCGACATCAGCAAATTAAAAAACAAACAAACAAAAAAAAACCTTAAACTATATTAGGAAAGCAGGAAGTGAACAAATGTAACAGTTACTGATTGTAAAAGTACCAGATGGAGGGGTAGGATTTAATAAGCTTTGCTTCTTCCTACTCCTTTTGGACATGTGGAACTGTGAACTGATTATGTGATGCATTCAATTGTAATCTGATGTTCAAATGAAATAAAACCATTACCATTTTATTTCCCTTCTTCTATGCTGACCTTGGTGGGTTTGAAACATTGCAATGACTAAAAAAAAAAACATGTGGTCTCCAACTACTGGAGTTTGCATGATGACTAACCTGTGCCGAATATTTTGCACGCAGACGTCCGGCCTCGCAGCCCTTGTCGCAGACCCTTAACTGCCGGGCTTGTTCGAGCTCTCGCTTCAGACGAATCCGCGACTCGTTGGCTTCCTTCATCTTCTTCTCACTCTCGGCTCGCAGACGCTCGATTTCCTTCCTCAAATTGCGCTTGGCCTCGGTTGCTTCCCGCAGCTTCTCTTTCTTTGCGACCCGCAAGAACTCCAGCTCCTGGCAAAAAAAGACCATTTTTTTTGTTGGTATGCAAATGTTGATATTAACCAAATGTATAAAGATTGCAATATTTAAATATCTCAGCGAGAAAATGCAGCTTCTCTACTTTTTAAAGCAAATGACGTCTGCCTGCTTTTAATGCTGACACTAAGTACGCTCCGGTGTTTTCTTTACCAAATGTCGAGGGTTAGGGCAAAGTTTAGGTTAACTGGAGTGAGGTTTCCTTCCTCTGAATTGTTGTGTATGTGTTTAGTAGTAACCATAGTTTGCTCATGGGACCCTCACACGTTAGACAAATACTTGCCGCCTCCTCAGAGCACTGACTCAAAGTGAGAGTGGAATGTCGTTGCACTAGAGTAAGCTTTGGGTTTGCTCGAGATATATTTTTCTGCTGCACACACACAAACACACACACACACACACACAAACACACACACACACACAGAGGCTCCTTCAACTGCATTTTCTTGTTCCCCGTCCAAGACCAAATATAAAAATGGAAGTCTGGCCTTTCCTTTTACAGCAACATCCGTTCTCATTGTTGTCTCTTGCCAACTCATGCTAAGCTTTGCAGGCAGTGGTGATGATTTGTAATCCAATTCTGTATTCTGATACTCAACATGTGTGACCTTTTACAACTTGTTTTACTACAAAAATAGACAGATTTTAATTTCAGTCACTCAGTAGTAGATATTATTTACATTAATATATTAGTGATGCTGCTAGCTTGGCAACAGTGGCGACATTCATTTATTCATTTTCTACTGCTTATCCTCACAAGGGTCGCAGGGGGTGCTGGAGCCTATCCCAGCTGTCTTCGGGCGAGAGGCGGGGTACACCCTGGACTGGTCGCCAGCCAATCACAGGGCACACATAGACAAACAACCATTCACACTCACATTCATACCTATGGACAATTTGGAGTTGGCAATTAACCTAGCATGTTTTTGGAATGTGGGAGGAAACCAGAGTACCCGGAGAAAGACGGCGAGGCCCTTGAGAGATGGCCGAGGGTGGAATTGAACTCGGGTCTCCTTGCTGTGAGGCCACTAGTGGTCCAGTGGTGTGGTGACATTAGTGTCACAATTATTACGTATTATTCTACTATTAGATGTCCTCCATTACAACATATTAGGTGCAAAATTAGTTAATTAATTCCAAAGTCCCTGACTGCCATGCCCCCCCCCCAAAAAAGTAATTACTATTAATTATTATTATTGATTGTTTATGTATTAATTGATTTGGATAGATATGCATAGCACGCTACCTGCTGGAGGCTGCGCTTGGCCTGCAGAGCAGATCCCAACTTCTCCTCCTGCTTCACCCTCATCTTTACAATCTCATGCAGGAACTTCTCCTTGGACTCTTTGGAATCCAGTCCGTTGTCCAGCGCTTGCCTCAAGCTCTCCAGCTCTGACTCCAGCCCCAGTTCTGGAGGGGTCACAGGGGCTGAGATGGGAGCAGCTGCAGGGGTGGTGGCCTCAGCAGGGACACCAGCGCAGGTAGGCCCGAGGGCACCTGGTGAACTCAGGTCCTTGGCTGAGCTGGAGGAGGTGAACGATGGTGACGACAGCGAGGATAAAGACGAAGTGACTGTTGGGAGGAACGAGAGACACAAGAGGGTGTGTAGTCACGTCGTATATATTCTATGTATGCTGCTGGGATCAAGTTCTTAGCTTACACTCATCGCGGCTCTCGACTTCAATCTCCACCTCGGAGTCTTTGTCATCTTGAGGTGGTGGGTGCTTGCTGCCAGTGGAGGTCAAAGGGCTAGCGTCTTCAGCTGCTGAAGTTTGGAGATCCCCTGTGGCTCTTCTCTTGCGAGGTCTCAAACTGGCATTGGCGCCCTCCCCTGGGGGCTCTCCTGTGCTCGGGTGTGATGTGCTGGGGACTGACGGGGACATTGGATGCACCTTTCCCAGGGGTAGTGGTGTGAGGGCGACATTAGGGGCCACGGCATTCTCCAGGCTCTTGTAGTTGTAGAAGCTAAAGTGACACCACAACAACCAGATTATTTAGTTCAGGGTCTTTCCAATTTAAGGGGCTGTATGCAAGTTGCCCCACTAGTAAACAATATTGTTGACATATTGCTTTGTCAACAGTTTATACCAAAAATATCATTGCCCACTTCATCTTAATATTGAGAATCCGGGATAGATCTACAGAGATGTTACAGACAGTATTGGCAGCACCATGCAAAGTGGGTACTGGCAGTACGAGTGCCAAATGTCTATTTATGTGGACGTGTGGGATGTTGTGGTACAGTCAGACCATGCTGGGAGTTCAGAAGATCCAGCAGAAGCCAATATTTTTCACAGTAAATATGTCAATTCTGAGAATATCAAGAGTCTTTTTTTTATGTTTATTGACTCACTTGTCTCTGAGCAGAGCCAGGGGGTGACTGGACGGTTCCTTGTCACCAGCAGAGATGTGTGGGGACCACGGTCTAAAAGCTGATGGCCTCTGTCTCGGCTGAATGCAATTGAGCCCCTGGGGGAGGAAAAAAATGGACTTCATGAATGTTGTGGATGAGAAATTAACTGGAGAATGAGGTGTGCTTCCAGATGGGTTATGTGAACAAAAAAATTAAAAACATTAGCAACCAACGCAAAGAGTTACGTAATGCACTCGAACGCCTCATGTGAACTGCAACTACGCAGTGCAGGGAGAAGGAACAGTGCAGAAGAAGGGAGACCGAGCAGGAAGTTGTTCATTATTATTACTTGTGTCTCAAGTTTATTTTTTCCAGCTTATATTAGGAAGCACTTTGGGCGTGCGACCAATCACAGCAGAGTAAGCATGCCCATGGGTGGAATACATTAAAACAGACCGTTTTGGCAGGAAGCACAAATCAAAGAAAATACAGCTGGAATAGGTGCAGATTCTAGAAGATCTAGAAGGTTTTCTGTATGGGTTATTGTGTGTAGATGCTCTATAGGAGACCACAACTCAATACAAAGGGTCGAAAAATGACGTATGTCCTCTTTAATGTTAAATTGGCACATTTATGGACATAATAAGAAACTAAATGAAACAAACTCAAATGTTTTATTGTGTTGTTATTGTGATTTATGTTTTATAATTCTTTATTAATTGTTGTATTTGCAAGGGACCTAAAAGATGTTGAACTACAGAGAAGAAGCTCTCATAACAGTGCAGAAGAAGGGAGACCGAACAGGAAGTTGTTCATTATTTGTGTGTGATATATAAACAAATTTTGTTTCTCAAGTTAATTTTTTCCCAGCTTATACTTAGGAAGCACTTTGGGCGTGCGACCAATCACAGCAGAGTAAGCATGCCCATGGGTGGGAATACATTAAAACAGACCGTTTTGGCAGGAAGCAAGAATCAAAAAAATTACAGCTGGAATAGGTGCATATTCTAGAAGATCTAGAAGGTTTTCTGTGTGGGTTATTGTGTGTAGCTGCTCTATAGGAGACCACAACTCAATACAAACGATCGAAAAATGACATATGTAGGTCCTCTTTAATGTTAAATTGGCACATTTATGGACATAATAAGAAACTAAATGAAACAAACTAAAATGTTTTATTGTGTTGTTATTGTGATTTATGTTTTATAATTGTTTATTAATTGTTGTATTTGCAAGGGACCTAAAAGATGTTGAACTACAGAGAAGAAGCTCTCATAACAGTGCAGAAGAAGGGAGACAGAGCAGGAAGTTGCTTATTATTTGTGTGTGATATATAAACAAATTTTGTGTCTTATGTTTTATTTGTTCCAGCTTATATTTAGGAAGCACTTTGGGTGTGCGACCAATCACAGCGGAGTAAGCATGCCCATGGGTGGAATACATTAAAACAGACAGGAAGCACGAATCAAAGAAAATACAGCTGGAATAGGTGCAGATTCTAGAAGATCTAGAAGGTTTTTTGTGTGGGTTATTGTGTGTAGCTGCTCTATAGGAGACCATAACTCAATACAAGGGGTCGAAAAAGGGTCGAAATGTTAAATTGGCACATTTACGGACATAATAAGAAACTAAATGAAACAAACTAAAATGTTTTATTGTGTTGTTATTGTGATTTATGTTTTATAATTGTTTATTAATTGTTGTATTTGCAAGGGACCTAAAAGATGTTGAACTACAGAGAAGAAGCTCTCATTACAGTGCAGAAAGAGAATGCGGAATGCAGGAAAAAGGCAAATTGCAGACGAGAAGACATTCTTTTGGGCATTATGATCACTTATTAACAGAAAAGTGAAGATCCAAGAGGCTCCAGAAATTACTCAAGAATTCCTCCCGACTTGCTCCAACATGCGGTGGAAATGTTTACCTATTTAAGGGAATGAGACACGCTTTGATACACGCCGCCCGCATAGTGTGGGCAAAGATGTTCATCTTCTGTTCACAACTACTGGTATTTTCCCTAAAAGCTGGGTGTAATTATATGTCAAATATAAATAGATTGTTGGTCATTTCCACAGTACAATTACTGTATTGAACAAGAGTTTGATGCAAGCGATAAATGACGTTTTCTAGAACCTGAAAGGTGGCCAGTACTTAACTCCCCTAAGACAGTGTAAAGAAGGGTTAAGAGATTATCACTATTTAAATATTAGTGTTATAAATGCTTGAGGGTGCAGTCGTTATAAGTTACAACATGTACTCTTTTCATGTGAACTAACCTTATTGGAGTTGGAAAGCGACTGCAGCCAGTCATGCTGCTTCTCCTTGTCAGCCAGCGGCGATTGTAATGGGACGTCTTCATGTTTGGGCTTTTTGATTGGAAGAGGATCTGAAACCTTGAAACAAAGAACATTGATTGAGTATGATACAAATCATGTAGTCTTTAAAGTATATAATATTGACATGAATTCTTGAAATAATGATCAGGACTTCCATCCATGTTCTTTTCTGACATCATGTAAAGGCCCACCAGGTTCCCCACTTGGCATCCAATCAAGATCTGTTGTACTAAAAAGGTCAATGAACTGCAAAGGTACTATATATTGTGCCAGAAAAACCAACCACTTTGCATGTGTGTACAAGGATGGCCGATAGAGGAGTGCCAGAGGAGGCTACTGATAACTGGAAGTGGCAGTGTGTTTAAATTTGGAAGTGGTATTGACTTTGTGTGTGTGTGTGTGTGTGTGTGTGTGTGTGTGTGTTGCTTAAAAGTCACCTACAGATACACATAGTCCAGACGATGTGTCACACTGTTGTCACACAACCCAATCAGGCGAGGCATGTTTGCAGTGACTGGAGCCATGTGTGTGTCTGTCACACACAGACACACCCACGCAAGAAGACAAGTATGGTTTTGTGTTGTTTTTTTTTTATTCTGTTAGGCTGGCTTTGTTGCACTTATCCAAGGACGGGGATGTCACTAGCTGCCACAGCAACACACACATTTAAAATTAAAAAAATGCACAAATACTGAACGGCCATGAACCCCTTTTTGTGTGATTTATGTATTTAGTTTTAGTTCATTAGCCTCAGTCCTGAGTCCTGTTGGTTGTTGTATGTCCTACATATCAGGCTAAAGTGCTAAAGGCGAGTGCCTCCAGATCAGCCTAGAATGTGGCCAACCACACTCATGCACATTAGGCTGCAGTCTGGGCCATGTCTCTGTGCCACGTGCCCATCCTTGTCTCGTGGATTGTGGGTTGCCAGTGGTGCTGCAGCAGGAGGGGGTGACCAGTTGGCAGCAGAACACATGGGGCTTAGTTGAGGGGGTGTGCCTTTGTGGGGGGGCTAGCATGTTTAGACTACCTTTGAGGCACTTCCAGTTGGAATTTTTTCCATTTTCAAAATCTTCATGAAGGTAACAATCAAGGAACCTTTAGGGTGGTTCCCAAAGACTCTGTATGTGATTCTTTCAACGCTGGGCCCATGAGTATATAAGGTACAGTTTGGATTAGGTGTTGCGAGGAAGTAGAGAGGTACTCATATGTGTGTGTGTGTGTGTGTGTGTGAAAGCATGTGTCCGTGCACTTAGCAGCCCGACCCTTTTATGATTCGGTGTGGATTACAGAGCAAAGACAGGATGTCACACTTCTCAGATAAGGGTTCCCGATTAGCTGAGCGTGTGTTAGACATTCCTATTCTGCACCGTCTGCCGAGTTTCAACACCTCATACTGACAACATGACACCTGACTATATATACATGCATGTGTATCCTCTTTTCATTAAAAGTTTGAATTTATCGCAGTGCCTAAAAGTGTATCGTTAAGTCTCAAGTAACTCTCACATCTTGAGTGTCGATTTAAAATCTCAAGTAAAGACATGCAAGTCCAAGTCAAGTCTGAAGTCATAGGCTTCAACTTTGAGTCATTACAAGTCATAAGCACTGTTTTAGTGTCTCTCAAAGAAAATGCAATTTTACCACTGTCACAACCTACACGAGGGGTGCTCATTATGTCGATCGTAAACATAATTTTGTAGATGTCATATGACATCAGTCGGCTGACATTAAGCTCCCCTATTGATTCGCAGCGTTTCAAGCTAAAAGACTGTGACTTTCATCTGTATTATTCTGATAGACAGACAGTAGATCTTTAGGAACTTGGTCGTTTTAAAGTTTTATAAATATATATATAATAAGACCAATGTGACAAGACGTGGTCACAGAAAGAGTGCCGACATAAGGTTTGTTTGTCCTTAAAAGTGATTGGACGCCATTGGTTACATTCAATGAGGCAGCTTCAAAGGGGAAACATGTTGTCTTGCTGGAATTTACATAATAACGATCAAGGTTAGTTGAATACTTTGAATGGGGACACATTTTACTCAACACATTCACTGTAAATCACAAGCATTTTTCAAGTCAAGCCGGTTTCAAAGTCATTAAACTTCTGACAAGAGTCTGAAATTCTGTCCCTTTGGGGGGTCAAGACAGAAACAGAATTGTGAACCACTGCTATTTATGAAATGCTACCACACACACACACACACACACACTCACACACACATACATATATATATATACACATTACAGCTCTTATCGCCTGCAGTGTACAAAGCCTCAAGCACACGTATGTGGACAAAACCTAAAGCGGTAACCATGCCTTAGCTGCCAGTGGGGCCCGCGCGGTGTCTCCTGTGTGTGCACGTGTCTGGGCAAGTATGTCTGTTAGTATGTCTCTGTGTGTGTGTGAGACAGGATGGGTGGGGTGATAACAGACTTCTCGGTTAGAAGACTGTCTGCCTGTTCCGAAACCCTCACAGTTTCAGAGCACTTCCTTTGTCTGCAAACCACTGTTTGACTAAAGATGGCCTACTCAGATAATGTCGGTACTAAGTCATAAGGGCAAGTTATGTCTTAAATACTATTCTGGAACAGTGACCACTTTTGCAAAACACTGTTATAAAAAAAATTCCCCCCCTTATTGTCCTTTTAGAATATATGAATGGTAATTTATTATCAGTCACATATGCATTAGTTATGTTTTTCTACTTGCAGACAAATGCTTTATCTTCTATTCATGTTCCACTTGATCAGAGTCCCTTCGGTTTATCAGAAACAAACTTGTAGTAAAGGTTACATCCGTTCAACTCTCCTGGAAAGACGCCAAAAAGGCCTGCAAGGAGCTTCCTGTTTTCTGGAAGGATTTCTGAAAACTTGATCTTGGGGAATAAGCCCGC
Source organism: Doryrhamphus excisus (assembly GCF_037039965.1). NCBI lineage: Eukaryota > Metazoa > Chordata > Actinopteri > Syngnathiformes > Syngnathidae > Doryrhamphus > Doryrhamphus excisus. Next base: position 6,564,409 of record NC_136371.1, on the reverse strand, counting down.
GGCTGAGGTGAAACTTGCCTTAGGAAAACTTTTTGAGTGAGGACTTTGCGGACAGTCCAAAGTGTCATGTTAGAAGAATGACATCAAATCCTACAGGCTTTAACAATTTCTCTTCACATTTTTGCTTTTAATGAGGTAATGCATAATCTATTTCTTGACATAATCTGTCATCTGTCGTCCCACAACTCGTTTCATAGTTTTCATGGTCTGCCATCACCCCCCCCACCCCCCACCCAGTTGTATTTCCTGTGTCATAGATTACAGGCTGTCCTTTACAAACAAACAAGATTCCTTGCTGCCAACAACGTAACACCATCTTAAAAAAACCTACATATATTTTCTATTTTTGTGCCTTTAGAAACAATCTGCGGTTGCTGGTTCTGTTATCTGGGTTACAAAAATAAATGATCTTAAGAAAGCTGTTAACAGTGACACTAAAAGCCAGTTTAAAATGTAGTCCAACTATGCAGACCATGGATATTCTAGAAAATGCCACTGACCACAGTTCGCCATTTCCTTCAACAGGAAACAAATCTTGCTTTGACCACATAATATGACTTAAGACTGCCAGACTGTAAGAGACAAACAGTCTTTTCTGGTATGGTGCTAAACTGGTTGCTGAGCTCAACTTCCCCCCATTTCTAGGCTAAAATGAAAAGGGCCAAAATACCTGTTTTCTTTGCTCTTTCTTAACCCAGAAGGGCAAATGGAGCCGCACCCTGCCTGTGACCTGACATTGGCCTCTGCTTGACTGAGGCGGGATTGAGGGGGGCCCCATAGTGCTGAAATGGGAGGCGCCCTCTGTGTAGATAAAGGGAGCGCTCAACTCACCTCTTGCAGCCTGGACCACATACCTGTGCATTGATAAACACATACAACATGTAGTTCCGGAGCAAGTCAATGAGGTTTGCTAGGGACCACAAGGTCAAACAAAAACACAAACACTGTATGCAACTTTCAGGTTTCCTGTTGAGGACCGACCAGTTGTGCTAAAGCTGCAATAGAGAGAGATTTTTTTTGGAGTGTGCCCTTGAGAACAGTGCCTCTGTATTTAATAAAGTATACAGCAGAAACAGTGTGTAGTCCGCATAAGCTGCAATGTGAAGGATCATTTATTCATTTTCTACTGCGTATTCTCACGAGGGTCGCGTGCATGCTGGAGCCTATCCCAGCTGTCTTCTGTCATATAGTATAACCCATCATTTTTCCCATTATTAGGGAAACACATCCTACATTCTCTGTTGCTTGAAAGAAACCCACAACAAACAGAAATATGTCATTATTGTGACAAACCAACCGAGAATCCTTCCCATACCTCGGTGTCTTTTCCTGGTGGGACATTATAAACCTAGAAACAGAATGTCCATCTCTTTCGTGTTTAAACATGTGTTTTTTTTTTCCCCCACATCCTTTGTTCCCAGTACATTTTTACAGCAGTGGGTCTGCTGTTTTTCAGCAGCCTCTACTTCCAGGAAGAGTCCAGAGAGGATAGCAGACAAAACAGAAGAGAAACCAGAGTCGCTGCCACAAGCTGGGCTAAAGGGTAAAAGATTGGTGATAAAAATAAGATGTCGGATCGAGAGTACTGACTGTATGTTCCAAAATCCTTGGTAACAGTTTTCACTGTCCGATCTAATAAACACACAAGCACAAGCATCAGTGAAGCAAATGAGAGGACAAGCTAAATAGGTCCCCTGATCCCAAAAGGAAGGGAAGTTCAAATCTCTCCGCCGCATTAGTGAAAACAGAAAAGAGAAAAAGGGAAGTAAAGAGGTCACAAGGGGTGGAAAAAAAAGACAAAGTAAAGAGTGGAAAGGAAGCGAGTCTCGGTAGTGTGTACAAGTCACACAGAAAAACAGCTCTTTTTCGAAAATTCTGCTTACTGTACAAAGATTTCCAAGAAAGTGGTTACATCATTACATGTCTACTTATCTAACATGTTCTTTCTTAAAACCATAATTGCTTGCAAAATGCTCAGAGTTTCCACTCATGAAGAATCATTCCATATTCCTCTCTTAAATGGGAAAATGTGGAAATTTCATATCATAAGGCATAATGTAATGTCATAAAAGAGTGAGCAGCCATAGAACCACAGGCTTGTAAAAAAAAAACGTATGACACACAAGAGAAGGGACGGGAAGAGATTGGGAGGTTTGGAAAGACTGCAGGGTCTCCATTTCCTCTCGCCAAATTTGCTTTGGCAACTGTTTCCGTGGGAATGGTGAGAGACTGGCTGTCCTCAGACGGATCCGCCTACCAAGGAGAGGGAACGCTCAAAGACGAAAAATAAAGACAGAGAGAAGCAGGGGTTAGAGAGTAAGTAAATACAGCTGGACTTTTCCAGCCCTTTAACTCAAGTGACAGGATGTGGTTCCATACACTTTTTGGCTTTACTGTCTTACAGAGTGATCACAAGCGCCAATGTGGGAAATTAGTATCTTCAACAAGAGAAAAACAAGTTCTAAAGATGAATTTAGTGTATTTTATATTTTATATTATATATTTATTTATATTATATTATGTTTTTTGTCTGCAACTAATGATTATTTTAATAATAATTAATCAGTTAATTAGGTTTTAAATTAATCCATGAGTCAGATTTATTTTTTTTAATCCGCCTCCTAGCAGCAATCTCTTTTAAAAATGCATGAATGAACTTTTTCCTTCTACAAAATCATAGCAAAGACGGTGAGGAAGAAGAATTTCCAAAAAAGTATAAACAATGAACAAAATAGATTAATTGTGTAATCAATTAATCATCAAATCGATAATTGTTGCACCTCTGATGCATGTGTGTCAAACCTCACACAAAGATATGACTAATATCCTATATATATAATATTTTTTGTGTAATTTTTCCTGATCATCGCAGTATCAATATGAGCACTTTTTAATTCCGGTTAACCGACAGCTCGCGATAAACTCATGAATGAAGAGATGATGAGTTCCATTGTTTACAGCCCTTATAAAAGTTGTAGAAGGTTGTGGAGGAAGCATGTGGTGAGGAATATAAGCTGCCCTCATTTAAAGGAGGCCAGATGTGAATTACGGTTAACAAGGGAAGGAATGTGTCTGTGTATGTGCAATATGGGGAAATGTGGGACACGGGGCATAATTCTGCTCGACGTGTAACGTGCCCTAAGGTGGAGGTTGCTACTGAAAGGGTTAAGTCGCATGGCTGAGCAAATACACAAATCAAATAGCAGTGGGGAATGTGTGTGGGTATGAACGCTACTGCTGGGAGAGGACATGCATGCACATGCAAAGCGGCAGTTTGATTTCCAATTATGACTTAAGGGGTACAAGATGCAACACCCGCACAAACTCGGTTCGGACAAGTCTTCACGTGTGAAAAAAACATAGCGTACTGAGAAAAAACACAGATGCACACACTTTGGGTTTTTATTCTAAAATATGCACTCATGTATGGTACACACAAATATTCTGTCCCTTGGAGTACACCACACATGGAGTGAAATTGAATTTTGAATGCACCTAATTTCACTAACCTTATCTAATACGTTTATGTAGTTTTAGTGGAACAGTATATGTGTGGAAAATGTCCTAAACTGGAACAGACCAATAGCGGGTAATAACGGTTTGCCTTTCTGTGAGCGCATAGTGTGTCCTTCCACTGGCAACTCGCCTTGCATGAATCTTCCTGTCAGAGTAGAGGATGAAGGGGATTTAAGCAAGGGTGGGGGGCTTGCAGTTAAATCCCTTCTCATCTTACAGGCATCATGATGCATGCCCGAGCCTTCTCCGTAGCGCTTTCCACTAACAGGGACCCGAGACACACCACCAATTACAGCTTTAACCTCTCTTGCACTTTCCTTCTTAACGCCACCGACACCTGTACTTGGAGTCTTTCCCCATTAATGATCCCTGTTGTAGTTTTAAAACTACTGCAACACAAGTCTATAACCATCTCTGTGATTGACTGGTGTTTAATCCAGGGTTTTCCCAGACTCTTGCACAAAGTCAGTCCACCTATGACCCTGAATAAGCAGAATACCCGATGTGGAGTCCAGTATATGTTTCAGTACGCACCTACAACTCCAATAAAATAGTATACTAAAGGGTGTGTGTATGGCAATTCACAGATGGCATGCTCTGCCATAACTCCCGTGAATGAATAAACAAACCTAAGACTTTAACACTTGAGACAGATAATGGAAGGTGATGATGTTTCTAGTACAGGGGGCCCAAGTGTGATCAGCTTTAAGGTGTGTCTGATCAAACTGTTGGGGCAGGATGTAGTTAGAGGGATTGACACCAGAGAAGGTCCAGCACTAGAGAAGAAATAGTAAAGTCCCCTCTTTACTGTCCCCTCAAGCCTTTTGATGAAAGTCACATAGAATAGTGTAATCTCGTGGCCTTTTGCTTTTAAACATCAAGCTATAATAATGTGATTGCAAAGTCAACGTTCTGACCGCATGAACCCAGATCACTTCTAAAAACAAGTTTGAGACAGATGGTCACCAGTGCCGCAAACACAACTTTATCGCAACATTTTGTTGTACATGTTTAAAACATTGTGTAGCTGTCCTCTTCACTCTTGCGGGTGTCTAAATTATAGTCCAGGATCAGATCATCTTCTGAAAATATTTCAATAAAACAACCTCAAAACAACATCCCTTCCTTCCAAAAAAAACAGTCTTAGATGGATGTAAGAATGTGCAATGACCAACCACTTGGTGTACACAAAACAAGCAGTCTTCCAAAGGCCAGAGATCAGATGGCTAGAGGTTGCAGTCTCTTTCCTTCCTGTCTGTGTGGAATAGGATTAGTTCTGTCTGTCAGCTGTTTCAGACACCACGGCTAGCCACTCTCCTGACTGGGCTTCTCGTATGACAGACCCTGCCACTCAGCTCTGGCGACTTTGTAGGACAAACCACTGAGCACACTGGGCCCTCACAAATAGACAGTGACTCCCTATATGCTGCATAGAAAGGTGGTTGTGTGTCCACTGATGGTTGTGTTTGTTGTACGTGGGTATTAAGTGGGCCAAGCATAGCTGCACTAATGCATTTGTAGACATGGCTGGTCAATACAAGAGCCATCATTTAACATATGGAGAAAATACTTTAGGCATTAGATGCACTTTGAGTATTCGAGAACAAAAAATATATCGCTAAAAAGATATTGCAGATATGTTGTAGAAATACTCAATAGCTTTAGAATGGTCCTCCGGAAATTGAATATTGTCTGTCATACAGTCAAACGCTCAAATTAAATTCAGATATTATATCATATAGCCTACATTTCAATCAAACAACATTCACTGTATTTGTTTTTCCGCACTTTCTGGGCGGAAAAGTAAGAATGCCATCGTGGTTAGTGGTGGCCTTGTCGTTAAAGATGGCAGCTTAAAAGTAGTTATGCTTTCCATTGCCCCTCACACCTACATCAGACTACATTTGCTAGACTTTCACAAGAGTTACTGCCAGCCTCTGACAATGAGCTATTCATAGAACAGTACTTGTGCCACCAATGTAGACCTGAGTGGCATCGGGATAAACATTTCTTTCAAACTTGTGGGCCGAAGGAAAGATTTGCTATGTAGTTCTCGAAGAGATTCAACTTCAATCAAATCTTACTTGTTTTCACTGAAAAAGAGATGAAGTAATGTGACGAATGCCAACTATTTGTAATTCAGTGCCTGTCAAAAGATAAAAGTTCATGAAAAAGGCACATTCCTACGATGCTTTGCAAGTACAGCAATCAAACAACAAATGAGCCTATAATTTGCCAGCGATTTCATGACACACCGACTGTCCAGGAAGAATCTCACAACATTGGAGAAGTCTCTTGATTGACTGGACTAAGGCGACAGAGAATGTCTGTCTCTACATGCGCAATGTGTGCTGAAGTCCCATCCCAATGTCTGCAGGGCGCTGTCTGCTGGCTTTCTCTGGGAGATGAGGCATAATGGTCTGGGTTGTTAGTGAGCACTCCAGTTGCACTGTGATGAGAATGTTTTCGACAGCTTTTAGACACTTGGCACTAATGATGTTCTGCATGCCCTGTGGCCAGCCGGGAGTTTTTTTTTTCTTCTTCTTATACATCCAATCAGAGTGCTGAACAGTTACCACCAGTCATGCAAACTATGCTGAGCTCAGACAAATTTGGTAAATCTGTTAAAATAATTGTTCCAAATCAAAATATTTGCACAATTTCCATCTTGGTCAAATCATGTTTTTCTGTGTTTCCATCATTGCAGAATAATATATAGAAAAACAAAAAACTACAAATGAACTAACAAATACCTTATCATGTAGGGGGGCTAGTCAGTAAAACATTTAATATCTGCAATGCCACAGCATGATAGGTGAAACCCTAGTTAGAGTGGAGCGGACAGGGGGGAACGAATCAATGAGCACCAGAAATTCCCAGAGGCCCAGTGAAGAGGAGGGGAGGGTTATAGTAAATCAATTGTCGGCCAATTCATTTCCATTGATAGCATCAGAATAATGGCATTGTGTAATAAAATGGTAATCACGGCCTTTAACTGCAGGCATTGGAGGGTCGTTTGGCAGTCTGTGCTGGAGGGGAAATGGCAGTGGCCCACATTCTTTGCTTGTGCAACGCTCAACATGTGCGCACTTATTTCTGTGCGTGCGCCGACAGTATGTGCGCGATAGAATGTGTCATTTGTTTTTGTTGTGGCTGGATAAGTGTGTGTGTGTATGTGTGTGGCTCACTGTGTCCAAGTGTGCATGAGAACAACACACGTGCCGCACAGCCTCTTGATTTAATCCCAGAGATATGCAATACAACATCAGCGGCAGATGGCTCAGTGCGCAGATTAAAATCTCAGCAGCTATCCCCATGCCAAAACAGACAAACTTTAAGTAAGAGGAGCTTAGACAATTACTGCACATTTGCATGCAAAAGTTAGAAAGAAGGAACTAGAAATTTAAGAAACACTTTTGATTGCATCCAAAATCAGTGGAAGAGATATTAAAGCCAATAATGGGCTGTGTGTCAAACCTTGTGACTCGGCATTAATTAATTTTATGGGTTTTTTTTCATGCAAAAAGGCACTCATTCAATCATAGTGAGAGCAAAAGGATAGGACGACACCAACAAGCTTCCTGCTTCCAGTTTTAACTCCATACCTCCACCCATAAATCACACTCAACTGATGTGCCAACCTCTATATAGCAAATCACCTTGGCAAATATTTAAATTAAGAAGTTATTGGGGAAACCCAATTTGGCAATTATCAACTGTGGGATATTCAAACATGCAAGTTTGTGGGTCGATTTGTGATATTCCATTATACAGTATATTAGCTGGAATTATGATGTTAAGACGCTATTGTTGACAAAACAGTTGATGCGTTACACAATTAGGGAGAAAAGAAAAATGGGCATGGTAGATGTAAATTAAAAAATGTAGTCCTACTAAAGTCATCATAAGGGCAGGCTGGGCGGGGTGAAGTTGGGGTCGTGTTGTTTTTTTTACTCCTTCAAGAGGGGACAGTGGTGTCTGTCCCGTGAGTTCACACAGAGGTGACCAAGCAGACCCATGCCGTAAACAAGTCTGAAGTTTATAGCCACTATTTGGATTTGTTTTTCTGTTTTCCATTCTGGCGACTAACGGCTCGTCAAGTGTGTGTGTGTGTTGTGGAAGGGAGGGGTAGCAAAAGGGACAAGAAATACAGGGACACCGTAAAACACAAAGGGAAGTTTGTCTCACAGGGAGGTCAACTGACCACTAAAATCGAGGGTCATCCAGGGTGCAGCGTTTAGATTGTAGTCTGTTGGTCAGTATGGCTGCCATTTTATTTTTTAGTTCTTCCTCTGGCTGTCAGTCGATTTTAATTCTGCTGTACAGCATTTTACAGTGTGTCATTTACTGTTAGTATACGCCTAGAATTAAAAAAAAAAAAACAAAAGTGAAGGAACAACTCAAAATAAGGAATGGAAAAATTCAACAAATGTATGTGTGTTTATGTTTGGAATTGGTAGAAGCCTGTGCAGCTTCCATCTTAAACAAAAAGTATTGGTTTTATAGTGAATGTGTTTTGTCCAAAATGGGCCTGTCGCACTACACCCACTGAAGTTTGGATACTTTAAATAGTGTTTAATTAAAAGTACATGAAAACAATGTTCTGCCAATTTTGCAATGTATAGAAATTATTTACTGCATGTCGCACATGGAACGAGGGAATTTCATACACCTATATAATGCCAAGATTAATTTTGGTACTGTTAATTCGTATCACAGCTAAAATGAGTTGCATGCTGGAGTGACACAGCCTGTTTTTTCATTTATTTTTCCGTTTACTTGCTGATGATGCTCGATAAATGAAAAGCCGCTTGAATGATGAACACATGGTTGACCCTGGAAACAACTCACTGTACCGTCCTTCAGCCCTTGTTGACACCACAAACCGTGTTCTGATGTCAGTGGGCCAGCGTCCAGCTTCCGTCTACGGTAACTGGAATGCCGGATTGACTGCCGTCTCATCAATCAAGGATTGTCTGGCGGCATGTGTCAACTGCCATGCCTTCCTCAGACACCACATGCCCTCATACAGATACACACACCTGCCTTTGTGACCGGCAGACGGCTCGGAAGTCACACTAGATTAGCTTTAAAACCTCCTGGGATGCCTCGAGCCTGGAAATACTACATGACTGACCGTCTGACTGACAACCTCGAACCAAAGAACCATATAATCATTTAACCTTTAATATGTTAGAGAGCACAGCTGGTTCTGATAAGGCAAAAATTGATACATACCACATAGTACTTACTCTATATACAGTACATTTCTATTTATTTTATTTTTCACATAAGCCAGAAGCCAACTGTGTGCATTTCAGTCACACTCCTATTACAATATTGCTTGGAGGGCTTCCCATCGTATTGGGTATTTTTAAAGGATGAGGTTGGGGGTGCTGGGATGCTTGTAGAAAAGCTAGGGTGGATTATAGGGGGCAAAAGTCTGAGAGGTCAGGCGAGGGTCAAGGAAAAGCTAGCACCACCCGAAGGGCACTTTATTGTAGTTGCAATAAAAGTCCATAGTCAACCAAGATAAGCCCAGGCCTGCCTTGTGGCTGGGGTCAAGGCAGTCCTCCATGGATTGAGCACTTCCACCTTATAGGCAATGCATGATGGAAGCATGGAACCAGCCTCTAAACCAGTATTGTTACCTAGGCAACTGTTAAGACCATTGCTTTTGTGAATTATAGACCTAACTGGAGATATAGAGTCAACACAGAGCATAGCGTATGTGACCCTACATAAACGATTCACCTCACAGAGAAACTGGCCACAATGGGGAGAAGGGATCACTGTGACCGACGAGCAAAGAGTTCCGTACTGTTGTTGCTTTGTTGATATTTTTCGCGGTCAAAGTGACATCTGTTTGCTCATGGATTTGGCTAAATTTCTAATGTGTGTAGGCTGACATGCTGAACACACACAGAGGGCCAAAAAGGCTGCAAGTGACTCACCTCCCCTGTTTGCAGACAGTCAACACTAGCCATGACAAGTGTCAATGTGCTTGCACGTGAGCATCGTGCATTTCTCTGCCTTTTGTTTGTGAATGCTGCAGCGCTCAGTAAACTGCTCTCCGATGTGCCAAAACGCCTGGCACAGAGGGTATATAGGGGCTCTTTACTGTTAGTAAGCTGCATTCCATAAGGCACGCTGAAGATGCACTGATAACAGACAAGAAGGTAGGGGCTTGAAAGGCATACTGATACCAACTGGTTTTATGCAGCTGCAAGTTAAACTGCCAGAAAAAGAAACCAGAGCACTTTGATTTAGTCGAAACATTTCTTTTTTACCCAGCTGCGGGCATACACTGCCCGTCTGACACACTCCCCGCACAGTAATTAAGGAAATGGCAAAGTAGAAACAGCAGCCACTCACTTGCAGCTGACCTTCCACTCACTTCAATCTGGTAAGTAAAATGCATCCCATCAATCCAAACGTTGTTCCTGCTAACATACCCCATCTCTCCTTTATCCACACGCACACACACACACACAATCAATCAGGCGTCAGAGTGCGCTAATGCACCACATCTTTCATTCATGGACAGGAAACCAATGAATAAGCAACAACTCTTTTTCACACCGAAAAGTGGGATTAGCGGCGTTAACAGATCGAAATTTCACAGAATATCTGAATGGCCTATTTAAAAAAAGCTGTGGGATTCCATTCACTGCAAGGGCCTCCATTTTATTATTATTAGTTTTTAATCACAGCATGGACTACAACCAGGCCTAAGGCAAGCCATTTTAGGATGCCAAAGATTTCAGGTTATAGGGTAACGTCCTCGTCTTTTCCTTCACACTGCATAAGTGTGCCAAACCAAAAACAATCATGTCTGCCATTTGGAGCTTAACTGCCAACACATGCCCTAAAAAACTATACTGCGGCGTAGCATGTTTAACGGCTTTAATTTAATAAGGCACTTGAAGAACAAACACTAGACGGTGTGTGAGAGGTTTTCAAGGCTCACAGTGTGATCGTCGGTCAAATAGCAGCTAACGCAGCCATGTGGGACAACACTCTCCCTCGACAGTAACAAGGATAAGCGATGCAACAAGCGGTTAGAGCGGCACTTCACATGGTAGCGCACCGCACCATGACGCAGCAGTCCGGGTACAGTGACGGGTAACTACCACTGTAGCTACGGTAGACCACAGACATGTCTGCACGGTGGTGTTGTGTTTTCTTCTTCTTGAGGGTGATGGAAAACCAGTTTTTATTACCACACCTACCATGTTGGAGTTTGGACCTTTGTTATGAACGTTATACGGAAACCGGGTGGTCCCGATCGTGTAGTTTCCGAATACAGCGGATCGGCAACTGATACCGATCCTAAAGATCAATTCGGGACTTCCCTGCCTCTGACTAGATTCCTGTGCTATTCAAGCTCTCTACAACAGTAACAAAGTTGCTAAGTTGGCAACATTGATCCCTCCTGCTAGATCTTCTTATTTGGAAACCGGGTGGTCCCAATCTTGTAGCTTCCGAATACAGCGGATCGGCAACTGATACCGATCCTAAAGATCAATTCGGGACTTCCCTGCCTCTGACTAGATTCCTGTGCTATTCAAGCTCTCTACAATAGTAACAAAGTTGCTAAGTTGGCAACATTGAGCCCTCCTGCTAGATCTTCTTATTTGGAAACCGGGTGGTCCCGATCTTGTAGCTTCCGAATACAGCGGATCGGCAAATGATACCGATCCTAAAAATCAATTCGGGACATCCCTGCCTCTGACTAGATCCTGTGCTACTCAAGCTCTCTACAATAGTAAAGTTGCTAAGTTGGCAACATTGATCCCTCTTGGTAGATCTTCTTATTCGGAAACCGGGTGGTCCCGATCGTGTAGCTTCCGAATACAGCGAACCGGCAACTGATACCGATCCTAAAAATCAATTCGGGACATCCCTGCCTCTGACTAGATCCTGTGCTACTCAAGCTCTCTACAATAGTAACAAAGTTGCTAAGTTGGCAACATTGATCCCTCCTGCTACGTCTTCTTATTCTCTGACTGAGTAAGTGCATGAGGCGTGTCGAAGTAACGTTACATTCCATATTTCTACCTATTTTACAGAGTTGAAACAACAAGCTACATAACTATGACCAATAGTCCTGTTAGAATGTTTTTATGATCAACAAGTCCTAATGTGAAATTGTATTTGTATGAACTTTTACAAGCATGGAGCCAGTTGCCTCTTATGTATGATGTGATCAAAGCATGTTTTTGTAGCACTGCCTTTACTTCAGGGGTTGAGTCAGCTGTACATATAATGTTGGTCTGTTATGTCTTGCTCTGTGTGATTCCACACCCTCTGAATTCTTGGAATTAGCCCCCCAACCCCCCAGCCCCCCCACCCGCTTACCACACCGCCACCCCTCTCCTCATCCTTGCACACATTTTTTTTATTATTCCGTGTAGTACTCAGCGCATCTGGCATGCTTCATGTTTTTCTCCATAGAAACCGACATAACAGACCAGCACAGCCAAGTTCAGGCTCAGCAAACAGACACCAAATAAAATCCATCATTCAAGTGGTGTGTTTGAATGGCTCCCTCCCTTCTCCCCCACACTTTCTCTCTTCATCAGGCACCATATTCTAGAGCAATTCCAGGAGGACAAGGAGGGTGGGGGCTTTTACAAAGTTTTAAACATAGACGTCATCCGGCAAGTGTCCCACTGAAGGTATTAAGCACTTTAACATGCAATGCAATCTGACAATATATAGACATTATATTGTATTGACATAAAGATGTAGTCAGCCGGTACTACAGAGAGCCCATACTAAAGACTCTTGCTCAAACAACACAGTGAGTCCTACCAACACATGCATGCAACTAAAACAATGTGATCCCATTCTTATGATGTAATCCCCTAAAATGTTGGATATTTGTTTTAGTTATGTAAGCCTTTGAACCCCCTAAAGCCTCCACTTGCCCTGCCAGATGGAGCAAATGACGAATCTCAGATGTTTGGTGTTTCCTGGCCTAAGACAAGGGAAGGCGAACTTCCAAGTCATTTCCTAAGACACAAACTTTTCACTGAAGCCCACACATAAAGTGTGTCGGAAGATATGAAAAATAACACCAGGTAGATGAGACATTTGATTGGCATGGTTTTTACTGCCCAAAGCACTATTGCAATAAGGTTTTAAAATGTAACATTTAAAAGGTCTAAAATAATGGATGGGACATAATTTAATATGAATATGAGGACAAAAACCTCAGAAATATCAGTATGAGCTAAACAACAACATAATGAGAACTTTACCAAAACTTTCCAAATCTGTACTACTTAAGCATATACAGTACAATACAGTAAAATGTACAGTTTGTAATGGTAACATTTAATCTGGCTTGCTTTTCCACTGTCAGTCATCGGACATCACAATAGCGACAATATGGGACCGTTTTAAGTTAAGTCAGTTTGTAACTGGAATAACTGTACATTGCTTCATATAAACAGGGATCAACTTTTCGGGCTTTTGGAATGTTCTTCCAAAAGTCAGTACTGTCAAATGATGCGGTCACACACACACACACACACACACAACACGTGCACTCACATTCACTGTCAGCTGACAATGGCCAGGCCGGGCCAATAGGCCAGCCATTAGTCACTGGACAATAAGCCATGCTGCCCCGAGTCAACCCTGAAGCCCACTGGGATATCAGGGCTGGGAGAGGGGGACTAAAGAAGGGGGGGGGGGGTGATGACCCCGATCGTGGCAATGGGAAAAGTGTACGTGACACAGAGACAAGAGCCACAGAGACTCTAGCAGACAATGTCATAGACTCGTTATCAGCCATCTCTGGGTTCAGTCGGCCTGTTTCTGTCCACTTTCAGGTGCATACGATATACCGTGTATCTTTTAAACACTTTTCCTACTTCAGTCTCTGAAAACTCTTATTAGACCACAGATCCTGCAGTTAATTACTAAGACATTTAGCGATACATGCATATCCAGATCCCTCCCATGTCATATCCCCCATTCCTCTGCATCATGACACAGTTACATAATTGTATTTGGTAAACTATGTGACATTCCCCCACATCCTCCTCCTTCCTTGACTCCCTCCAATCTCACATTGCACTCGTCTGTTATGTCTGTGGCTGAGGAGACAAGATTCCCAGACAGACTTATCACAGTCTGTTTTTGCGACTGCACAGTGAAACACACAAGTTACTTTCATCTGTTCCTTTACACACACACACACAAAGAATTGTCCCAATCAAACACTGAACTTACAGACTTGTCTCCTGCTTGGGAATTGCAGATACTATTTTACGGCTATAATCTCATTGATGTAAATGGAACAAAATACTGGATAATACTGTCTGCTTTTTTTGTGCAGTTATTTCAGGTTGGGCATCGTTTGAATTTGAACGATTCCGTTTACTAGCAATTCTATTCTGAGGTAAAATCGTAAAAGTGTGCATACTTTAAATGAGGGGTTCTTTTTGGATGGAATGTCTACACTTTGCCATTATTTGTGTAATGACATGAACTTTTTTCTAATCAACAGGATGACACTTTCACAAAAATAGAATATGAAAATATACTGTAATCTACTTATAATATCTACTGCATTACAGTCTTCCACACACTGTGTGTATGCTAGCGGCCACCCATCGCGAAAAGATACTACATGACTGACATGAACTTTGTTCATGCCCTTGTTCTACAGAACCGACGTGCCGAGGTGCTGAAAGCAATACACAGAGTGAATCCTCTTCATGCCGCCCTGTTTGGGGGCGAAAGACAAAAAACAGACACTCAGCATATGGCAATATCCTGAGTCCGGCAAAATTATCGAGTTCATTTTCATTTCCGACAAGATGTGCGTGATGTACTCTATAACCAGAAAATGAATACAAATTTGGGTGTCAATTGAAAAACACGTAAATCGAGTTTCCACTATATACAACATTGTGACAACTTGTGCTACTGCTGTAATTTTACAATATGCAATAATTTGCCATTTTTTTGACATCTGCTTCTCTTTCAGAGTCACTATTTTCTCTTCCTTGTTAAAAACTAAACCTTTTCCATATACATGATCAATAAATGAGAGGATGGAGACAATGGAAAAGAACAACTGGATTTATGAAGGTGATCTATTTGCTTAAAAGGAAGCCTTCATTTCACCCACTTCCACCTTGCCATGTGGGAGGGAGATTACTCCTCAATACCAGAAAGTAATTAAAAAAAACAATACAGAGGGAATTTCTATGCTAAAGGTGAAACAGCAACATCTCATTCAAATGCCTCTATATTCACCAAAAAACCCAAACAAACAAAACGATGGAAAAGAAAGTCATATCTTTTCTAATGCCATCAGTATGAAACCGCTCACTGGTTTAAACTTCATAGAGAATTATGACAAGACCAAGTGTTGTTTGGGAAATATTGCATATGAGGGAACTTCAGTAGTGAAGCAGACCGCCACACTGCAGACTGCTTTATCTGGGTGCTAAACGCCAGCACCTGGCAAGGCCCGTTAATCAATTAGCAATGCAGCTGTGACCCCCAGCTTGCTTCATGCTGGAACGGAGCCCATGTAAATATTCTATTAATGAAAATGTAAGACATTTGTACCAATACTTTCCATAAAGTAAGCCCCTCCAATTCTGCTGGGATCTGTACTTTTTGAATAAATTAAATTAGGGTGTGTAACAGAATGGAGTTGTGGGGAAGGTGCCAGTCCCAACACACACCCAACAGAGGTCAGGGAAAGTCGATATCAAGGCAGACTGGGGGGTACACTTGGGCAGCTGTTAGCATTTCAGAAAAGATTAGCACCAGGTTCCACTGTAAACAATGAGCTCATTCTCTGCTAAAGCGCCACATCTGCTATGGAACAAGCAGTCTTATTCAAGGCCCACACTGAGGTAATCTACGCCCTGTTGTAAAAATCATACTGTGAAGGAAAGGAAGTCGAGTAATGTCCTGCAACAAAAATCCGATGCATGAAATCTTCACTTATAAAGCGGAGATACAAAGATTAAAGTTGTTTAAAACGGCAAAATGCGCAATTAGACTGAGCTTTCTCTGATAATTTCTCCATGATCACAAATGCAGACGCAGAAACAGTCTAAAGATGGAGCCTTGCTGGAAATAAAAGGCAGCATTAAAAAGGCTGTGACATGCTATGATTGCCGTGGTGGTGCTTGAATGTTCCAATCACCATGATACATGTTATCACTGTCATTAGAAGTACACAGGATTGTCAGTTATTATACAGAATATATAAACTTTCTGCCCGAACTACATTATCAGTAAATATGACAATTGGGGGATTCTCCAATCAGGTTTTTTATGCTGCTGATACCAATCATCCGTAAGTGAAATGGCTGATACTGATCACATAGATTGTGTGAATTTAAAAAAATGTTAAAACCCCATTGATTTTCATAGCTTATTTCAAGTCAAACGAAGGAAATACAAGTCCCACACATGGCAGACGGTCGCGGCAGGCTGGCTGCTGCAATGGGGGCGGAGTTGGTTGGCGCTACACAGCAAGCAATATAGATGCCAACCGTTTTTCACCGAAATCGGCCGATCGATAGGCGCACCCCTAAAGTCAGTTCTTCCAATCCCTGTCTTTAATGCATTGAAATGTGTACGTATATCATCTATTAGTCCATTGCGCTCATATCTAATACTATATTATCTGTATTGCATACATCATGAAACACATAATTCCCTATAGGACTTATTCCCCCCCCAAGGCTTAGTCATTCAGACTGTGGATGAGTCAGAGACAACAAACACATGTCTATAGTGAGCTACTGTATGTAGGTCAGCCTTGAAGTCTCTTATAGAAATAGTGTATGTGTGCAGGATCCGACTCAGTCAACAACAGCAACCGCTGGACATCTGATGCTTTTTGTAGTGACAGTAGAAACAAGTATGAGATATAAAAGACTAAATCTGGACCGTCGGTTGGCATGAAGGGTCAAAGCGGGCAGAGGAGCAGGTGGCAACAAGGTGGGTGCTCCCACGTTGGTGGGTGGGGGATTGGTGGGAGCTGCCCTTTCACAAGCCACGTGCCATCTGCTTGGGCCAGCACTCACAGTCAATCCGGTGACAAAGAGAGAACAGAGGGATGTAGGAAGATATTTTTTATTTTTTTGCTCATCTTTTGAAACTGTTAGCTCCTACTTGGCTCGGCCTCCTTCATTAAACTAAACTATAAGGATGTGGTGAACATCTGCAGACCTTCTATTAGTGCTGCATTGATTCACGTCCAGCTTTAACTTGCTGAAAAATACATGTGTTTTTTAGCCTACAATGAAACCAAAGGATTGGCCCGGTCTCCATAGAGACTTTGTGTCACACACTGCCAATTAAATTTGGCAAACCAATTTATGGAATCATTAATTGCAACACTGCTCTATTTAACAGTCAAATGAGTTCTGGAAGATGTCCTCGGTCTTGTGACCCAAGTGATGTAATACATTTTAATCTGAGAGGGAAGGAGCTTGAGCAATTGGGGGAATTCTACCAGGAACTTTCTCTTTGCGTTCACCTCTTCAGGTTTTCATCTTAACATCAAAACGACATGAATGAATGAGGGGGTGAGGATGTTCATGCACGGTGCTGGAAGCTCATCGTGAGAATCCGCTTCACCTGGCTTTCTTGTACGACAAAAGGGAGGCTGGCCGAAATACAACAGATGCTTGCTGCAGTGCTGAAAGTCATTTTGGCTTTTTCTGTGAGAGGGGGGAAATTTACTTGAGCTATTTACAAAGAAGGTCATACAGACGGAGGATGGCAAGGGGCCAGCAGAATCCAGTATCTTTTTATCCTCCTTCGCACCCTGCATCTTTTACCACATCTTCACTATTAATTTTGCATGTTTAAATTGGAGCTAGTCTCTCTAAAAATGAGATGATAACACATGTTGACAAAAACTATGATGTCATGAACAAAGAATTACATAAAAATGTTGACAGAAATGAAATCCGATCATATCTTACTTTGTCTTGTAGATGGTATATACGTATATATATCACATCTATTCTAGCTGTGTGTGGGAGAAGAGACAGGGGATGAGTTATAGAGGAGATCCAATCAGAACTACTGTCTTTGTCAGGTAGAGCCGTTAAGTTAAAAATAATACCCTATGCTTCAATACTGTAACAAGTTACACACTGCCATACAGTGAAGAAAATAAGTATTTGAACACCCTGCTATTTTGCTATTTCTCCCACTTAGAAATCATGGAGGGGTCTGAAATTTTCATCGTAGGTGCATGTCCACTGTGAGAGAGATAAACTAAAAAGAAAAATCCAGAAATCACAATGCATGATTTTTTAACAATTTATTTGTGTGATACAGCTGCAAATAAGTATTTGAACACCTGTGTATCATCTAGAATTCTGACCCTGAAAGACCTGTTAGTCTGCCCATTAGAAGTCCACCTGCACTCCATGTATCATCCTGAATCAGATGCACCTGTTTGAGGTCGTTAGCTGCATAAAGACACCTGTCCACCCCATACAATCAGTAAGACTTTAACTTGTAACATGGCGAAGACCAAAGAGCTGTCCAAAGACACCAGAGACAAAATTGTACACCTCCACAAGGCTGGAAAGGGCTACGGAGCAATTACCAAGCAGCTTGGTGAAAAAAGGTCCACTGTTGGAGCTATCATTAGAAAATGGAAGAAGCTAAACATGACGGTCAATCTCAATCGGAGTGGAGCCCCATGCAAGATATCACCTCGTGGGGTCTCAATGATTCTAAGAAAGGTGAGGAATCAGCCCAGAACTACACGACAGGACTTGGTCAATGACCTGAAAAGAGCTGGGACCACCGTTTCCAAGGTTACTGTAGGTAATACACTAAGACGTCATGATGTGAAATCATGCATGGCACGAAAGGTTCCCCTGCTTAAACCAGCACATGTCAAGGCCCGTCTTAAGTTTGCATATGACCATTTGGATGATACAGAGGAGTCATGGGAGAAAGTTTTATGGTCAGATGAGACCAAAATAGAACTTTTTGGTCATAATTCCAATAAGCGTGTTTGGAGGAAGAAGAATGAAGAGTACAATCCGAAGAACACCATCCCTACTGTGAAGCATGGGGGTGGTAGCATCATGCTTTGGGGGTGTTTTTCTGCACATGGGACAGGACGAGTGCACTGCATTAAAGAGAGGATGACTGGGGCCGTGTATTGTGAGATTTTGGGGAACAACCTCCTTCCCTCTGTCAGAGCATTGAAGATGGGTCGTGGCTGGGTCTTCCAACACGACAACGACCCGAAGCACACAGCCAGGAAAACCAAGGAGTGGCTCCGTAAGAAGCATATCAAGGTTCTAGCATGGCCCAGCCAGTCTCCAGACCTGAACCCAATCGAAAATCTTTGGAGGGAGCTCAAACTCCGTGTTTCTCAGCGACAGCCCAGAAACCTGACTGATCTAGAGAAGATCTGTGTGGAGGAGTGGGCCAAGATCCCTCCTGCAGTGTGTGCAAACCTGGTGAAAAACTACAGGAAACGTTTGACCTCTGTAATAGCAAACAAAGGCTACTGTACCAAATATTAACATTCATTTTCTCAGGTGTTCAAATACTTATTTGCAGCTGTATCACACAAATAAATTGTTAAAAAATCATGCATTGTGATTTCTGGATTTTTCTTTTTAGTTTATCTCTCTCACAGTGGACATGCACCTACGATGAAAATTTCAGACCCCTCCATGATTTCTAAGTGGGAGAAATAGCAAAATAGCAGGGTGTTCAAATACTTATTTTCTTCACTGTATGTCTCCACCTCTCCAGGAAAAAGAAGAGTAGACATACGGACACATTTCACATTTACACTGTGACAAACAAGCCATTGTGTCAACCATGTGTAGTGATTATCGACGCTAAAAACGCAACTTGAGGTGGCATCTCCAGGAGTCATCCAAGCAAAGTGATATTTGTACAACTTGCGGCCAGTGTTATTCATGTAATATTATATTTTTTTAAAATATTAACAAAAATATGAGAATTTGAGAGTAAATGAGAGAATGAGAAAATGAGAGTTTTTGAATATCAGGTAAAATAAGTTAGCGAGAAAACAACTTAATATGAGCTAGCTAACAATGAACGTCATTAGCATGTATCACACCCTCTAAAAAAAACAACATCTAACAACTTTGCATCGTTTAATATACATGCAGTGATTGCATTAACACAACACTGATGATAACACAGTATCTTGCCGTATTTTGATAATTTAAAACCGAAACGTATTCACATACTTATGCTAGTTTCGTCAACAACATACAACAACATAGATACAGCGACACCACTTGGAATGATCCACTCTCATTGGGATGGCTGTGTCTTCCAGCACACGACGTGTGCTACAGTCCTCTGGTAAAAAATGCTGACAGCAAACGAGTATCTTGTTGAGTTTTTGTTGCAGCGAGACCGCGTTTTTCATGTTAGCTGCTACTATAATAATATAGCTGTAGCTTGGTTAATATATAAGTCAGTTGTGTAAATGGAACACTGTTTTTGTGAGGGCTCTTGCGTCAAAAAAAGGTACTTCCAATAACATCCGTTGTTAGCTAGCTTATGTTAACTTTTTGTCTTGTGCTACAATGTACAGAAAAGGTAAATAAATATGAGGTCATGTTTCATATAAGGCTTGTGAATGATGGGCAAAATTCCAGAAAACGTGCAGTTCCCCTTTAAGGTCACAAACTAAGACTGAAAAAACAGTGCCTCTGCTGGTTGCAGTCAAGTAGTGCACTCTGTTTGGCCTCCACGACCAAAGTCAAGATGTGATAATTTCACATAATTTCTCAATTATTATGCAAAAACCTAAAACAGGCAAAAAAGAGATCACGCTCGACTCACTGTGAAATTAACATCTCTTCCTACATTTGAATAAAAAAGTCTGGTTAATTGGGTCTCATACAGTTCTATTGACCTGCTCTGGTAGCTTTTTCCCTACGGGATGGAAGGATGGGCGAATGATGGAGGCAGTCTGGTCAGGAGCTCAATAATAACTTTTAGCAGTCTAGCCAGTAGGCTGGAATCCCAGACTGCAGCTGTTCCATCCTCACGCTTCCCCTCCCACCCTTTTTCCTCCCCTCCACACTAATACCCGTCTCTTTCTCTCGCTCTCTCTCACTCTGCGCTACTCAACAGTAGTGTTCTGTCTTTCTCTTTCTCAAAGTGGCAGGCACGGAGCTGCACAGCTCATCCACGCCCTCTCACAGCTGCTTAATTGGTGCAAAGTAGAAGCGTTATGTTTGCTCTGCAGATAATACAGTACAGCTATAACATGTTACATTTGATTAACATGCTCGATTAACTACTCTTCGTATACCCACAACAAATGGCAATCCGGATTAAAAATCTGCATATGTTGCTTTCAATATTCAAAATCACATATTTTGCACTTAACTTTGGCACATTCCTCTCGTGTTTAGTCATAACTTGAAGCTTCAGTAGACCGCAAGGCAAAAGAAGAGGGTCACATTGGCTGTGAAATATGTTCTGCAACTTTAAACAAGGAAATAGCAGTGCTGGCGGTGCAGGCAGCCCCCCGAGCACCTTGCTCAGGCCTTTGCCTTTGATGTTTCATTTAGAGAGCGGGGAGACACACCGAGTGGTGTGCTGGATGGTAGTGGAGTGTCGAGTGTGCTGAAGCTCTACTGTTTTCCATCAAACACTGGATATCCTTACCTTTTTATTTATTCACCAAGCATGATAAAGGGGAGTATGGGGTGGAATAAAGAAAAGAGCGGTAAGGCTCTGAGGTGGAGGGGGGGGAGGTTGGGATGTAAGAAGGTTGGGAGGAGGAGCAGGAAGCTGGAAAAGTAAAATGGGGATTGTTTAAGGTGGTTGTAGTGGTGTCGAATTTGTTTGTGGTAGTATATTTTTTTCAAAAACAATTCCTTATGTCGCCTCTATCACTGTCTTTCCCTTAAACACCCCCCCCCCCACACACACACACACATCTCCCCATCTTTCTCCCACTGTCCTCCGTCTCTCCAGCTCTCCTCATTTCTGCTCACCAACTGAAGTAGAGCTGTGTGCCAGGCGGAAGAATCTATTAAAAATTAATGGAATCTGAGTGATGGAGAAACCTGCAAGGGCAGGCCGTCCGCCACAAGCACACATACACACACATATATATATACACACACACATACACTCTATGGGGCGTGAAAGGGGACTTAGGGGAATAGACACACTTTTATATAGCCGTGTGACATATGCATGTATAAGTCAGATACAGATGTATAAGTCGGATAGAGTGTGTGTTGTGTGTGTGTGCTTTCAGTTGCAAAAGGCCATGTACATGCCACCCTCGTGTGGCAGTTTCTCGGGTTAAGAAAAGTGATCGGTACACCAAAAGCTGTCTTAAAATACTTAACAATACTGATTTTTAATGTCTATTTATATAACGGCACATCTTGTCCATTATATCGCCGGACCACTATTTACATCAGAGCAGGATGTGACCCTTTCTGCCTTTTGTGGGATAGCAATGACCACACTATCAGGCTCGTTTGCATATTAATGAGGAGATCTGTGCAATGTGTGTGCAGTTGCAAACATAAAAATGACCTCCCAGACCCTTGACCTCCAATTTTTCCTCCCCTTTTGTATCCAGGTCCATTTCAAAATGAGCTCATATATAATCCCTTAAGATGGATGACTGACTGACGGACTTGCTTTGTTCTGCAGAAGCGACATCCATAACTATTGTTTGCTTCAGAATGGGGATTTAAATCTTGAATAAGTTGGCATAACATTTTCCAAATGTGCAGAGGAGGTGACTACAGCAACCTCCTCCAAGAATTTTTTTTTTAAGATGGAAATGGTTAAACATAATCCGGGCTAATGTGTATACTGTAACGACACCGCAGATATTGCCTCTAAATGTAATGGTAGTGAATAGGAAGTATTATTCAGCCATTAAAACAGAAGAGGAGTGTCTCATGAGAGATGTTACCAAGATGTATTGAGGAAAATGTAATGCACTAGGAGAGTAATCAGACTAAACTATGGTGTATTGTATATTATTTTCAAATGTTTTGCTGAGGAGGAACAACAGCAGCCTTGCAGTTATTATTTAAAAATGCACGACTGTCTATATGCAAGGCTTTGCAGGTGCTCAAGGGTGACAGCAGTGTGACAGAAAGTGAAAGTCGGTGGTAGCCACAAAAAGTCGATACCACGGCAAACCTCGCTACATGTATATGTGTAACAGTTGGCTGGTCACAGAATGCACCACTACTATGTGGAAGACAGCAGAAGCGTGTGGTTACACCCTTCTCCATCTTACAGAGACCTGTGGCAGCCAGCCATTTTGGTTAAAGCCACACTGGTCTGTAAAGGGGGTTGAACTACCGCACCCTTCCACCCAAAAAGAAATTCTTAGTTGACAATGTTTTTTTGCATGTGAGAGGCATCATTACCTGCCTACACGCACCTTCGGTATGTTGGTAAGACTCTAAAGTGTGGTGTCTTCTATTGCAGCTCCAGTGTAAACTACCATAGCGTGAAAGACAGCAGTGTCTGTGGAAGCATGTGTAATGTGGTATCAAGGTGAAAATGGACAGCCATTGCTACATCTAACACTGTGTTGAGAGTCCAGCAATGGAAAAATGTCAGAAGAGGGGCTGGGATAGAATAAAAGGTAAGAGGACAGCACTCACCTATCGATCAGCAACATCAGGAACATGCCACAGGAACATGGAAAACAAGGGAAAAAAGATAAATGGTTGTTAATTAAGAAACATATGTCTTAAAGTTTGCAATATGATTGATTAATATGCTTCAACACTGTACATCTTCATTCATTCTACTGACAAAACGTCCACGCTTTTTATTAGGGATGCCCTGCGATTGGCTGGCGACCAGTCCAGGATGTATGAGTTGGCTCTGATGGTTGGGGGGGGTGCTGGTCAGACCTGGCAGACCCAAAGTGCATAGTGAAGGTCTTCATTCCATTTATGAATAAGAAATCCTACTTCAGGGCGGCACGGTAGTCTAGTGGTTAGCGCGCAGATCTCACAGCTAGGAGACCAGGGTTCAATTCCACCATCAGCCATCTCTGTGTAGAGTTTGCATGTTCTCCGCGTGCATGTGTGGGTTTTCTCCGGGTACTCCGGTTTCCTCCCACATTCTAAAAACATGCTAGATTAATTGAATGTATGAATGTGAGTGTGAATGGTTGTTTGTCTATATGTGCCCTGTGATTGGCTGGCAACCAGTCCAGGGTGTACCCCGCCTCACGCCCGAAGACAGCTGGGATAGGCTCCAGCACCCCCGCGACCCTTGTGAGGAAAAGCGGTAGAAAATGAATGAATGAATGAAATCCTACTTCACTGAAACTCACTTATAACGGTCGAGTTTAGACCCAATTAACCGCGATAAATGAAGAATTATTGTACATATATTTTTTATGTACATACATCTTTAAGACTAAGTAGGTACTTTTCCATTTATTTTCATTCCACCTATCAGATTGGTGGCAGCCTCTCTCTCGCTGGACAGCCTCATTAAAGTGAAGTAATTGCCTTTTGAACAGCAGCATAAAAATATGCCGTTACGTCTCATACTATAAGTGGATAGTATGGCCTGCAGGAAAAAGGGGAAGCCCCAGTTTATGGAAAGTTGGTTTTGGAAATAAATACACCCCGGCAATTATGCCTCACATTACCCTTTCCCACCTTTGCATGCTGTGGTTGGAGAAATTAATCAGTTTTCTCTCATGGTGCAATTGATAAATACCACACAAGTCAAAAATGAAATGACAGAGCTTTCAGCTATAGTCTTCATAAATCAGCAATGGCTGAGATTTTAACTTACATCAAACCCCAAGTAGCCACACGAACAGATACCTTTACATTTGAGATTAATCATGAGTACAGGCTGTATGCACCCACACAGATTAGCTCCTGTCATACAGAACACATTACACAACTCAATCTGTCCTGACCATCTTCTCCGTGAAGAGGTTATGACCCCCATCGGTGCAATATGTCATTTCCTCATTTTTTCTGGATTTCCTCATCGAGCCCTCTCTTTCTCTATGCACATAGCTTGAGGCCTGGAAGCAAAACAAGAGGTGTTTCCTCCATGAAACTGCCAAACGAATGAAACTTTACCAAATAGCAAAATTTAACCCCCAAACTTAACCCCATGAAAGAAGTGGATAGCTCTGAAAGCTTAGATTCATTATGATTTTTCTAACATGGGCCCTTTGTGACATCACAATGTGCCAACATTACATTGGTAACGTAAGCAATTCCTCGAAGCAGTAAATGGGCGGCACGGCGGTCTAGTGGTTAGCGCGCAGACCTCACAGCTAGGAGAACAGGGTTCAATTCCACCCTCGGCCATCTCTGTGTGGAGTTTGCATGTTCTCCCCATGCATGTGTGGGTTTTCTCCGGGTACTCCGGTTTCCTCCCACATTCCAAAAACATGGCAACTCCAAATTGTCCATAGGTATGAATGTGAGCGTGAATGGTTGTTTGTCTATATGTGCCCTGTGATTGGCTGGTGACCAGTCCAGGGTGTAGCCTGCCTCTCGCCCGAAGACAGTTGGGATAGGCCCTCGTGAGGAAAAAGCGGTAGACAATGAATGAATGAATGAATTCTTTGAATGATCTTTACAACCCTATACTATGTGTGCCTTATGTATGATACCACCATTTTTGCCCAATGATCTGTTCCTGTGTGGACGTGACTATTTCCTGACCCAACACTGTGTGGACGTTATTACTTTTCAACCTGCCAAAAAAGGAAAAATGTGTGTGTTATCGTGTTGACAGGGCTTAAGAAAATGGTTCATATTTTTGTCCTTGAACTGAGTCCATCCATACATACATACATTTTCTACACTACGTATCCCTCACTATAAAGATTGGGTACCATTATATCCAAATAAAGCAATGTCAAAATTGTCAGATAAATTACAATTGCAGTGTAGAATTCAGAAACAAAACTAAAATGGGGACGGCTGATGTGTTTGGAGGCAGAAAAATCCCTCAGTAGGTCTCACTTTCACATGGTGATTAATCACTTAAGAAGATTGGGCCCACCCCTACTGCACCCCCCCCCCCCCACCACTACCCCCAATGCTGATGCTCATAACAGGATTGGTCTGGCTAATGTCTCTCTGCTTAACACATTTCAGACCCAGGCTGAAAAGTGGCACCTTTTCATTTGAAAAGGGTAGAAGAATTGCAAAGACAAAAGACAGATCATAGTTCTTGACTTTCTCTTCTCTTGGGGGACCGGGCCCCTCCATCCTCCCCCCCATTAGCTTGGTTTTCCCCTTCACATATGTCCCCCTGTGCAGTAAGAGTGGGCTCGCAGGGGGCCTCCACTTTCTCTGCAACTAAAGGGATT
Organism: Doryrhamphus excisus; assembly: GCF_037039965.1. Taxonomy (NCBI): domain Eukaryota; kingdom Metazoa; phylum Chordata; class Actinopteri; order Syngnathiformes; family Syngnathidae; genus Doryrhamphus; species Doryrhamphus excisus. The sequence continues at coordinate 6,538,518 of NC_136371.1, read as the reverse complement.
TGGCGTGATTTTGACAAAGCCACTGTCCTCAAGCTGGTTTTGCCCCGGGCCTCCTTCTCTATGAGGCCGCAGACTACAGTCAGCTTCTCTGAAGCTGTCTTCTCAGTTCTGACGGGTCAAATTTGTTCTGCCTGATGTGTTTGTTCCTGTGTTGGAAACCGAAAATTATTCCAGAGTTTACTTTACATTATTATCATTGATTAGTTTTGAGTTTTGAGATTGACAATTGAATTTATCGTTGACTTAATAGTTGGTGGAAGTGTAATTTCTTGTGACACTGAGAATGCTCACACATTTCCTTTCTCACTCTCTTATCTGTCATGTCTGCAGGGGCTGGTTGCACATGGAAGCGATTCCACTAGAAAACAGCAGAGGAAGTTGCAAAAAAAAAAGAAAAAAAGGCAATGCAAGTTCACGTATGCAACCCTTTTTTTCTGTGTGTTATCTAATTTTATTCTGATAGAGCCCTTGCTTGCTGATATCCGTGTTTTTGTTGGTTCTGGACTTTGTTTTGATGAACATATTAGAAATTGGGTTTAATATTCTATCCACCCATTTTCTATGCCGATTATCCTCACCAGAGTGAGGATGCATGCATGTTTCCATTCCCACATTGTAAAAACATGCATGTTTTTGGACATGTTTTCAACCAACTTTTGTTATATTTTCAGGATTTTTCTGATGTTCTTTATATGGTCTCACTCTATCACACTTAACTGCTCCAAACGCTTCTGTCAGGCTTATGGAAGAAGATTTTGAATTTCTTTCTTGCTTCACTGCGCAGGCTTCCTATTCATTGCTGTATTCCATTTTAATAAAAAAAACACTTTCAATAGAATGTAAGGACTTCAAGTTGTCTTAGAGTGAATATTGTAACAATGTCATCCATTCGGCCTACATCATGTGTTCTCCTACTCAAACTCAATAATTAAAGAGGGAAGACAGGACATTATGTGATAAAAAGCCACTATTTTGTCCTTACAGTGGTTTGGTCCTCAACATATCAGAAAAGGGGCAAAAACACTATTTTCCGAAAACAAATCTGATGCCAGTTAATCGATTAATCACCCTTTATGAATTAATTATTGCAGCTCTACAAAGGACAAAACAGAAGTCCTATACCTTCTTCCACCTTAGCTGAGCACCAGAGATCCCCATTAAACAGTACAAAAGTCAGACTTACTGGGTTGGTTTTATGGTTGCCAGATGGCACGAGGGGCCTGAGCTGCCTGTGAACTAGCCTCCACCCCTGTAAAACAGTGACCAGTTGACCCTGGAGCCACATAAACCTGGAGTCTAAGACAACAAGCCTCCAAACACTGACTCAACAAGTCACCAGAGCGGGCTTGCTTGTCATTAATACTTCCCTTTGCGATCTAATTTCTATCCCTCCTTGCAGGAATCTACAGTTTACGCTAGCCAGCTTCCTTTTACAGTTTCTTTTGCTGGAGGGTATTTTTATTCTATGTCAGGTAGCCCATAAATCAGTCTAGCTTACGGTTGAGCTGGCACCAAATTAGAACCTTAATTGGTCTATTGGAAAACAGAGATTTTTTTTCTGAGCGTGGCTCATTTCCACGTGTCAGAGAAGAAGGTGACGGGTGCTGACCTCAAAAAAGAAATAAACCAAATCACCTCTCAGCTGACCGTATGTCCTGACTGTAAAAAACAAAAACAATAAAGTAACAAATAAAAACGCACAGAGGGTCAATTGTGCCTGGCCATTAAAAATGGCACTCAACACAAACACTGTCTTGAGAAGTAATCAAGGGAGGTACACTCCAAGGCTTAATTGCGCCAAATGTGATTTAATGACTCGAGGTCACAGCCCTTCTTTATGTTCACCATTAAAGAACCACGGTGCCCTGGCCAAAGTGAGGTCGCAGCGGGGTCAGGTTGAATAATATAGCAACAGAAATGTTTGGTTTTACAGGTAGGAACCTGTTTATACTGTACTATTTCTTCTAAAGGAGGCCAAATATTTGTGACCGAGTATACACTAAAAGAAGTAGCAGATATATTTATGTAACAGATTTCACAAAATGAGGAAACTGAGGTTTGACTCTGATGTCAGGCCCGGCTGTTGAGAAAGATATGTTGTGGCTACAAGATGATTTAACACCATAAGGTGACCTTAGGTGACAGAATATCCACCCGACTTCCACGTTGAAACAAATGGATACTACAGAAGGAACTGTTGGTTTAATACAGTTTGCGGCTTACACTCTCTTTCGTCCATCCTGTTCTCTTCCCCCTCCACCTCCTCTCACATCTGGAAAGCAGGGCTAGTTTCCCTGCCATTCTCCATGCACACAAACCACACACATACACACTGACGTCATGCAGATCACTCTGCCTGATGGGAAGCATATGAGCTGAGAAAGGGAACATTGAGGAAGGGGGGGGTGTTGTCTCCAGAACACACAAGTAAGAAAATAAGCTCACTTTTTCCTGGATGTTTTTTTGTCTAATTGAGCAGCAACTTTGAGATGTTCATGAAACCACACCTAACTCATAGAAACATCAATGGGAATGTCTGGGTGGCATAAATGACCAAGTTTTACTTAGTATGTTTTAATTAGTACTATGAGGTGTGTCTGAAAAGTAACAGGATGAGGTGTGCTGTATGAGCTATGGGCAAATTGTGTTATCATGCAGACTGCATGTCTATAAAGTGTGAGTCGGTGTGCAGGAACCATGACAATGCACCTGCTCACGATTCGCCGAGAAGAACTTCACCGCGCTGGAACACCCTCCCTCCCTATTCACCTGACATCGCTCCGTGTGACTTTCTTCTTTTCTCCAAGCTAAGGAGGTCATCAAGGGGACCCGTTTTGAAAACGTGGGGGCCATCAAGAAGACAGAGCTGAGGAGCATTCCAGAAGAATCCAGCAGTGCATAGAATCGTGAAACCATGTAAACTGTTGTATAGATTTCTAATAAATAAACTGTCACACCGGGCGGCACGGCGGTCTAGTGGTTAGCACGCAGACCTCAAAGCTAGGAGACCAGGATTCAATTCCACCCTCGGCCATCTCTATGTGGATTTTGCATGTTCTCCCCGTGCACGTGTGGGTTTTCTCCGGGTACTCCGGTTTCCTCCTCCCACATTCCAAAAACATGCTAGGTTAATTGGTGACTCCAAATTGTCCATAGGTATGAATGTGAGTGTGAATGGTTGTTTGTCTATATGTGCCCTGTGATTGGCTGGCGACCAGTCCAGGGTGTACCCCTCCTCTCGCCCGAAGACTGCTGTGATAGGCTCCAGCACCCCCGTTACCCTCGTGAGGATAAGCGGTAGAAAATGAATGAAATTGTCACACCAGTACTGTTACTTTTCAGACAAACCTCGTATGTCTCGTATTGTTTGATGGATTTTTATCTTTGTCCAAATCTGCTTCTAAAGAAATAACTCTCTATTATTTTGGAGCTCCCCTCTCTTCCAAAACAATACAATATGGGGGAGGAGGTGTTGAAGGTTTTGTCTTGGCTCCAGAAGGCCTGCCTACCCACTATTCTTTGGCTCTCCTTCTCTTTTCCAGAGCTGCACCACAAAGTGTGCCAAGATAAACTCCCATCGCTGATCTTCAGGTTGGTCCCGCTCTCCTGTGTTCACTTCACAAGAATCAACATTTAAAGATATGCATGTATTCTGCAAGTTAAGCAATATGTGTAACCCCATAATGGTGCCACCATTTAAAAGCTGTTGAATGATCCTTCAAATACACACACCCCCATTCACACATACACAAGCCATATGAGCAAATGAGCAGTAAATAAACAGCGCACACTCGCATACTAAGGAGAACAAAAAGAAAAAGCAAGAATCCGATTAAAGGAAGGAGAGGTGGTACTGCAAATGAATTGTGTGTACTTTGCAGTTGGTATATAAGCCCCTTCGTGCTGAGGGGCGATTACCTAGTTTGCAGCACTGGTAATCTGAAAAGCAGCTTGGGCAGAGTTTTTAAAAACGCAGCACTGGTGACAGCCTGTCCTCTCTCCCCCTAACCAGCATGGGTCGACCTCACAAGGCTAAAAAAAATTATGCGATCTAGGTGGACAAAGCAGAGCTCCCCTTTTGTCAACGTGATGTTTTGTCACCATATGAAAACATCAAATGCATCTGTTGTTGTTTTGCTGGCCTGGAGAGAGCCAACCACCACATCGCCGCTTCAGCAGGACATGGCGGCTGTTATGAGTGCAGACCCGTCTCTATTTTTGGCGTCACTGACCTTCTTTCCTCGGGAGAATAAAGACCACTTCTGGCTGGAAGTGACACTCAAAGAAGAGAGATGCTTTGGAGCAGACAAGAGGAAAAGCCTTCATTGAGTATCTTACAAAATAATAAATGTTTATGATGTATCAGCCAAGGTGAAAGTCTGTGTGGAACAACTTCCTGCTGGCGCACTGACTGTCCTCTTGATCCGAGTCCAAAAACTCTGCTGGTGTCATGAAGTGGAATATTGTAACATATATTAAGACTTGGACAATCGGAACGAGCATTTCATGGGAAGCATACAGTGTCAGTAAAGTAGGCCTTCCCGAACACCGTTCTGTTTTCTGATTATACACCTTTTACCTGTTGCTTCCATTTGCAGCCATTTTGCAGAACAGTTGGATATAAGTATCGTATAAGCTAAAGGATTTTTTTTGAAAGACTATTCTTCAGTCAGTTACTCAGTGTTCATAAATCAGTCCACACCATACTGCTGTAGAAAATTGAACACTATACATTATATCAAAGACATGTTAATAAAAAAACAGCAGGGTTAGGCAGCACCCATACAGTATTGCCTTAATGAACCTTATATAAGACTCACAAACAATGACTTTGCTGCCCCGCCATCTAACCAGGAGACAGAAAGAGAAGGAAGAGAGAGAAAAGGGGGATTAGAGAGAGGGATAGAGGCCCACATCTGGGTAATTGGGGATGACAGGCCTTGGATCATCCCTCCCAACAACAGGACCTCTGAAAGATGAAGGGGGGGTGCGCGTCGGTGTTTGTAATGAGGCACAGCGTAGACACAGCCTGAGAACTGAACCGCTGACTGTTTACATGCACTAAAACAGTTGAATTGGTCTCCGTGTTTTTCACACTTCTTTAATGTCCCTGTTTACATGCACAAACTATAATTTGTTGGCCAAATGCTGTGTGCATCCAAAAAGCGCTTGGAGGCCATTTTGGTCATTTCAGCTTGACAGGAAGAGGATGCTATATAGTAAAAGCAACTGATATTGGTAGAATCCGACTAGTCAAAGAGATTCTACGCAATGTTTTAATATGTGTATAAATTACATTTGCATTGGCTCATGTGGTTATGAGAGCAATCACACAAAGGGTGTGTGTGTATGATTTGCTAAATTTTTGAGCAGTAGACTCGCCGCAGACCAGCTGCTGAGGTTCTTTATCATGTCAAATAAACTGTTGTTTATACAGCCATCTTGGATCACACACCCAACACCACATCTCGAGATACTTAGTTGACAAAATACTACAACAATCTGAAAAACTAATTTATTTAGCCACCATATGTGAATGGATTGTGGATGCTTGGGCTAAGGCAGTGATTTTCAACAACTGTGCCGCGGCACACAAGTGTGCCGTGAGAAATCGTCAGGTGTGCCGTGAGGAATTATTCAATATCACTTTTTTAATTAATCGTGTATTCATAATTTTCTGCAAATATTATGTCATTGTCGCGTGTCATTGGTGTAAAGACTGGCAGAGTAATGTAATATTCGTTCGTGTGGGAACACGTAGCTGCCTCGTTCCTCTAATAGACTTAGTGATGCACGTGAGAGGTAGTAGTGACATTTTGTAACATTGTTGGTTAAATTAGTATGCGGATCAAAAGGATCTGCTGTGGCGAGTCCGTAATCAGGAAAAAGCTGAAAGAAGCAAATAAAGTTGGTTATTGGTGTGCCGCAAAATTTTTCCAACGTAAAAAAAAACGTGCTGTGGCTCAAAAAAGGTTGAAAAACACTGGGCTAAGGTATCGACTTTAAGTGTCGTCTCAGCTTTGGCTGAGCAGCCACCCGACAACAAGACTGACTCCGACTGTGATGATGATGTGATTATGTCTATGTATCGTGTTTAATAAAACCTCTGTTGTCAACATTTATTCTCCTCTAATTTGTCGATCTTTTCCTTGTTTATAGTTAAATAGTTCGGTTAGTTTCTACTCAAGTGATCGTGCAGGAGAGCCAGTGTGTGTGTGGGAGCGCATGTGGGAGCCCGTGTGTGTGTGCGCGGGAAAAAAGTGTGTTCAAATGAATTGTGCAGCACGGGTGGTGAGTCACACTATAATGTGGGGAGAAATAGAGAGGGAAAAAAGGGAGCGAGGGAAGAATGGACGAGAGAGGGGGGGCGGGTGGAATGGGCAAACGAGAGTGGGTTGGATGGGTGGATGTGAAAGAGAAAGAGAGGAAGAGAACAGAGAGACGCTCTGGTCAGGCACGCGATGCTCTGCTGGAATCAGGTCAGGCCCACACGAGGCCTTCGTCACCGCTCATACAACAACAGAACGCACTTTCTTCAGAGTTGTACTACGTCACATGACACAATTTAATAGAATAGTTTAACCCTTTTTTGTAGCTGCGTTCACAATGATTGCAAAAGTATGCCCCCGATCCCATAAGACAGCCACATATACCAATTTCTATATTGCATTAGTACCAGCTTTTTAAGACACTTTCTGTTAACTCGTTCACTTATTCACCCCTGAGAGCATCAAACAATATGATAATTCAAAGCGGTAGAAAATGAATGAAACAATGAACTCCAGGCTTTAATCTTTAGAAGAAAAAATAATGTTTTTCCCATTAAATTCTAGGTAAGACTCTTAGCGGTACCTTAATGGTGACAAGTGCCCTTGTCTGATTTGTCCTGCAAAATTTTTATCAAAATTTTGAAAGCTGCCCTGTGATTGGCTGGCGACCAGTCCAGGGTGTACCCCACCTCTCGCCCAAAGACAGTTGGGATAGGCTCCAGCACCCTCAGCGGTAGAAAATGAATGAATGAATGAATGAATGAATGAATGAATGAATGAATGAATGAATGAATGAATGAATGAATGAATGAATGAATGAATGAATGAATGAATGAATGAATGAATTTTGAAAGCTAGACTGACTAGGGAATTAGCCAATCACATCACCCATCAGAGATTGGTATTTTGATTGTCTTCTAATGAGAGAAAAGTGAAAATGCTCACAACGTTTGCCTGTGTGTGCAAAATATTCGCTGGGGCCCCTGAAAGATTTTGTGAACCAAGTGTTAAACTGAGCCCGTAGTCTGGATGTAAGGTGAGGAAGTTCGACACTCGAAACGTGCAAGCTATAAGCAGATGACACTTTCCTCTTACGCATGAACCCATAATACCACAAACATGCTGAAAGTGGATCCATGTTGGTACCTCCTGGCCCTCCTCATCACAACCCTTTGACTTCAACACAAGCTAATTGCTGGCCCCAAGACCTCTCAGGTCTTCCAACAAGAATGTGTAGCTGCTGACTACTAACCTTACAGACTGCTGCTCTAATTACAGCTATGTTCAGCAACCAACCCGTAACCCCTCCCTTTCTTACACCTCAATCTCAGAATCAGACAAACAGTTGACCCCGGGCTGCCTTAAACCGGAGAGCAGGCGGTAGCTTGGACTATACAACCGACTGTTATCTGTTATTGACGAAAACTTTGTTTCTGCCATTCTCTACTCCAAAACAAAAAATGTTGCAGTTAAGAATATGCTCACTTAAATTAATAAAAATTTTAATTTTGCTCCGTAAACACAAAACGCAAGTCTTCTCAAGTGAGTAGTAGTATCATCTTGTGTGCAGAACAATACGTGGAAAGAATAAGTTGACAATATAAACCATTATTTTATTAAAAAAAAATATACAGTAAGAAACCCTACAGTTTGAATGTTGAATGCAAGCAGCGACTTGTTCGACAGTCCTTGAACGTAGTAGTAATGGGTTACTGGATGTCCGCTCAGTTCGTAATGTTGTTTCTACAAAACTAGACCAAAACTACAAGTCGTATGTCATTACATTTACATATCAAGCTCAGCCACAAATAAAACACAACTGATGACTAGTTTGTGTGTGTATTCACTTTTGTAAGTTGACAATATCAACCATTATTTTATTGCAAAAATAATATACAGTAAAAAAATAACACAGTTTGAATGTATAATGCAAGCAGCGACTTGTTTGACAGTCCTTGAACGTAGTAGTAATGGGTTACTGGATGTCCGCTCAGTTTGTAATGTTGTTTCTACAAAACTAGACCAAAACTACAAGTCATTACATTTACATATCAAGCTCATCCACAAATAAAACAGCACTGATGACTAGTTTATGAGCGTATTAATTTTTGTTAAGAACAATAAGTAACCAGAGTAAAGTATTTCAAGGAGTGCAGAGGCACTTTCAGTCTGTCACGTAAACTGTCGCTAATTACTGAGGTTCATCTGTTGTCGTGCATGTGCGTGTTTATATGTGTGAGTGAGTCATGTTAGCTGAGGCCCAGCCCACCAGCCAGGCAGCCAGGAAGCAGTCTTGCCCATTCTGATTTAGTCCAGGATGACTGCATTTGCTTAGCAACCACATTAGCGCTCCAATCACAGCAAGCAGCATTTGGGATAATGCAGGGCCAGGGCGCTGTGTGCTGTGTGGAGGCGGTGTATTAGGCTCACGAGCATAAACACACTCACACTAGCTACTGGTCTCCCTCACTTAATGCTCCAGCTCTCTCCAAGCATGAAAGGAAGACTGCCTTGCCTTAATGCTCCAGTTAGCCCACTTTGAGGGAGAGAGACTGTCTGGCACCTTGAAACACACTCTAAAGTCAATCCATTATCGCTTTTTCCCTGCCTCTCTCCATGCCACAGCGGTGTTTGACTGTCTGCAGCCGCACCATCAAACTAATCAGACTGAAATAGAAACGTACGTGGTTGCTGATGTTGGCTGTGCCCCGGAGCATCATCACCCACACAAACACCACAAAAACATATTTTAGGCGTGCCTCTGAAAGACCTCAGCACTATTCCTATAAGGAGCTGCTGGTGGCTGAGCGTCAGGTTAGCACTCTGAATGGGACTTTGTTCAACACACCCTTGCACACAGCCTGGCAGTCAACAATGAGGTGACCCATGCTGTACGTGTGTGTGTGTGTGTGTGTGTGTGTGTGTGTGTGTGTGTGCGTGTGAGGCTGTAAAGCCATGAGTTCAGAGTGGAATAGTCAGGTTGTTTGGTCAAGGGCGGAAAACAACATCAATGCTCTACAGCCGACTGTTTTCACGATCACAGACGGCTGCTAAAGCCTCATGATGAGGCTCAAAGTTCATTAGCACCACTGTATGAATACACACAAACATATGTTGAGTAAATACAGCCCAATCAGAGCTGGGTTAATGTTGTAGATTGCGTCTGGCTATCTCTTAATCGCTGCCGGAAGCACTCATCGACATAGGTCGGTCATTCATAAGTTTGTCATTGTTGAAATTCAAACCTTGTGTTGTGATGGTAGATATCGCCAAACCCAAATTATTGTAATTGCCAAAAATTGTTATTGAACTTTTGAGTTCTACATAGGTCAAACTGCCATAATCAATAAAGCCCTAATAGAATTCTTCTAAGACATTAGGGAAGTCAAGCACACGGGTGCTTTTCACTTCAGACTGAAAACTTCCTTCCTGTTTTTCTAAGGCTTATTCATAGGGTTTTATTTGTAACCTCTAATTCTGGCAGGTCCCCTTAGTTGGACCATGTATGAGGCTCCGCAGGCGGTCCCCACCTGCGTTTTTAAAACTGTTTTTTGTTTGTTTTTTGCCTTGTTGGTAAGCTTTGTGAAGGCGTAGCACAAAGAGGTCCATTGGTTCCATGTGACTGCTGGGCAGCCTCAAAATCAAGTTGGCTAAAACCAGCACACACTAGCATTTTCCATTCCGGAGCTGGCCATTTTGTTCCACTGTTGAACTGTGGGAGAAAATGAGTGAGAAGGAGACACAGGAAGAAGCGGGGAGTGACGGCCTTAAACTGAGTCAAATCACATTGTAAGGAAGCATCCTTAACATTGGAAGCCATGTGGCTTGAACCCAAAGAGAGGATCTGTGTTTTGTCCAAGTTTATTGGATTTTGCAAGCGTTTTTACACAGTGGCTTCGCTTGGTCTTTAATTTTTGAGAGAAAGAGAATTCGGCCATAAACGAAACCAGTATTCAGTATTATAGTAGGCCAGTTTGTTTGAATTCATGTGTCCAAGATTAATTTGCAAGTACGCCGAGTCCATCGACACTCATGCCAGTATTTTCAACTCATGAAGGGGCAGGGGGTTCGACTGAAGCAAACGTTGGTATCTGCAGCCTCACTGACCCCCAGTGATGAACTGTAGACCGGTTAGGCAACAAAAGCATCCAGGATATACAAAACATTTACACAACCATAGAGATGTTGACTGACAGAGGGCTTGTTTGAAGGCATAAGTCCAATCATCGATGTTGTATAGGAATTTATGATAAGGCATTCTAATGGAAAATTAATCTGTTTTCCATAATTTGGACAATAAACATGAAACGCGCCAAACAAACTTACTCCAAAAAATAATCCTGATAATAACAGTGCAGAAAAAAATTAATCGAGCAGAGTTGAGTTAAAGCATTAAGCATAATTCTGTCAAGGGAGAAAAAATATTTTGTAAAGTTTATAGTCCTTCAATCCATCTTTCTCCTTCTCTTCAAAGCCAGGCTGGTTTTTCCCTCGTCAGAAGGATGGAAAGCTAATGGACACATTAGCCGCCGGCTTGTCCCTCTGCGGTGATTAGGTGGCTGTGAGGTCATCCCTTCACTTCTGCCTCCATCAACATCAAAGATCTATCATTTCATTACTGCTATGGGGAGGAGGGAGCTATGGCTGAATCACCAGCTGATCCATAAAGTCCATCCATCTATTCACAACAAACGCTGGGGAAGATACACGTGGAATGAAAATGGGGAAAGATGGTTTTCTTGTGACACCAGTGTGTGCAAGGAGCCATTCTTTTATCACATGGACTGAAGTTTCGTTAAACAATTCCTTGTTTGTGCATGGGTAAACTGTGTCCTTGAAACATTTAGAATCTTCTTAAATAAATTTGTGAGCTCTTGGGCAGCATCACAGGAAGTCTACTCGCCTAAGAAAGACTGCATATAATGATGACGTTGAGCTCTATTAGCAACAGGGATGCTTCCACAGTAAGTGCTTAAAGATGCTGGATGATTGACACATTACCATTCAGTGGCTTGACACAGCTGACAATACTGTACATCACTGGACCATTTAAATGATATATGCTTGGTGTTCTGAATATGTTCTGAAAATCCCTTAATGTCTCCCCCACAGTGTGAAATCAGAAAAAGAGAAAGACCGCCTGCTTTGTGTGCACTCAATTGTGGGTGTGTCTGCTGAAGATTTTATTGATTGCTGCAGGAAGTTGAATCTGATGTTTCACAGCGCTTCCTGAGTGGATAGCTATGCCTCTGAGGAGTGAAAGCAGTGAGATGTGAAAGTCTGGCAGGTTCAGGGGAGGCGGTTTGACTCAGGGGGGAAGTAACCAGGTCATGAAAACATGAAAGGCTGAGAAGAGAGGGAGACTTTGCGACAAAAACCACCACAAGTTCTGTCCTTGAGTTGAGACTAAACACCACCTCCCATCTCAGCTCCCCCCCTCCCAGAACACCAACCTTCCTGCATGGAAAATGAAGCAAAATCTCAATAATTTCTGTCTCAGACCTTGGTGGGGTCTACATCTGTTTTACACCTCCAAGGTGGGTTCTGAAATTTTTGCATCTGAAACTGTATTTTTGCATTTGCAAAGGTATATTTTTCTTTACATTGGTTGAGTTTTTGATAATTTGTTACACTTTTGCACGTGCAATCATATATGGAGATACTAGTCCATAATTACATAGGTGATGATTGCCTGTTTGCCTTTTTTATGGAAGGACAGTGTGGTAAGGAAATAGTACAACTTCTGTGCAAAGCCACATAAACGCACGCCAAATTGGATTAATCTTCGGAAGAGCCATGCAAGACAACCAGCAGCATCTGTCAGCCATGCCTGGAGAGAAGATATTGGGGGAGGAAAAAAAAAGAGAAGGGAAGAGGGGAGGGACATTGGAAGTAGTGGAGAGAGGGTGGGGGGGGTGTAGAAATGGTGTGGCAAGGTTCAGCTGCAGCCCTGACCTTTGCATGTGTGCACGCGTGTGTGTCTGTGTCCTTGTGTGCCGGTGTGTTCGAAGATAATTAAACAGGGCAGACAGATGAGCTCTTTGAGAAGGCTAGAGGTCACATGGGATAAGTCAGCTTGTCCCACCCCCCACCCCCCTTACACCCACACACATGTACACATACACACTCCGACAGCAGACGTATATAAATGGCAGTCAGCTTTATATAAACAGATGTCCGAGTGCTAAAGATGGCCTTGGCGGAGTTTCTTTGAAGGCAAATGCTGAGAATAACTTCATTGTGCTCACAGGGCTGGTTCGCGGTCACACAGTCTGCATATTACCTTGTCTTAGACATCTACCATTACATTAATTACATCCCAAGGCCTTCAAGAGGTCTATTGTCTACTCTGTCAGTGTAGAATGAGGGCTTATGTGAATGGATGACTTGTATGGTCGGGAGAAATAAGATATCCAAGCGACATGCCGATGAATATAAAGGGATGTGTGCGTTCATACATGTATAAGCTACAAACTAAGAAATGATGGGGGGGAAGGTAACTTACGTGTGCAAGTACGGGCAAGGTGGAGGTTTCCTTGAACACAAAAAAGCAAGCATACATACCAAAAGAGGGATCCCCTTTCAGCGCAACATCTGCATAGCTGCTTCATTGGTCGGACTGCGGCTGGGGCGCATTAATTCAGGAGATGGGTGACTTAGAGGGGAGGAATTCTCAGGCAGGACGCACGACGGATGCTAACCACATTATAAACCTTTGTTTCCAGCACTTCATTCCTGAGAAGTAAACTGAGAAACTCCATCACTTGCTTCAACAAGACGCCCCCCAAAATACACACACACACACACACACACACAAATACTCATTTTAACTTCTTGACAAGCTACAGCTAAAGTGTGACCACAGTTTCTCTTCCTACCCATACAGCCTGAATCAATTGAGTCTCACACCATTCTCATAGTGTAAACCAGGGGTCTCAAACACGCGGCCAAATGTGGCCCACAGGACACGAGTTTGAGGCCCCCGCCTTGATATGAAAGTTTAATGTTTGATATGGATGCTGTATGGTATCATGTACCCAGAAAAAATTATTACGTTTGATTAATGTTCATGTTAAAGGTTAAATAACTGTTAATAGTTATCCTCCCTATCCGTGTGGAAGTGGTAAGTATTTGGCTATTTAAGTTGAAAGGAAATAACTTGAAGGCTACCGTTTAGGTCGCTAGCGCTCTAGTTTGCGAGTTAGCATGTGTCTCAAGACCCTGCAGTTGCGCAATATGTTGTAAATAAAAAAAGTATAAATGTGACTATAGTCATGTTTTGTCATGTCTACAGGGCTCTAATAATGCTTTGTCTCACCCAGACCCGAGCTCCAGTTGCCCTCAAGTAAATTGAGTTTGAGACCCCTGGTATAAACTGTTCTGCAGGTAAAGTGGTTTTACCTAGTGACTGGAACTGGCTTAAACCTGCCTTCCAATGAGTGGGTTTTTTTGAACACACAGATCTCCGTCTCTACGAAATCACCATTACAAAATATGTACAAGTATTTTTACACACGAAAGTAAATAAACTCAATAAACTCCTAGCGCTGAAAATTAGGAAGACATGCACTAGAGGACATTATCTATGCAGGAAGCCATGATGCTTCCAGGAGAAACAAGCAAACAACAGAGTGCTGAGAATGGAGGATGGGGAGGGAAACAATGGGCAGTGGTCCATGACTCAGGCGCTTTGGGAGCACTGATCACCCACTGGTGGGGGGTGGGTCATCACCTCTATCTGTCTCACAATCATAGATTCACAGCTGATACCCAACACAAAAGGGGTGAGAATAACTGGTCAGAATGCAGATACCATCCCCACCACCAACACCACATTTTCTCACAAAAACACTTCATAAAGCTCCTGGAACCTGTCCTCTTTACATGGCAGTCAAATTTTAACCAAGAGTATTTTTCCATGATCAATTCACTAACTGAAACTATAAAGCTATGTGATGGACTATATTCAAATGAATGTCTTCTTCTTCCAGCCCATCCCCTCCACTTCAGGGATTTTGCACAGCTGCAGTTTTTCCTCGGAGGAATCATGTCAGCTCGGAAACAAGATTAGCATAGTTTAGTATTAACTTGAAAATCTGTTGGTATCTACCTGTCATTTCCAAAATTATACACAAACAAAACTGGCCACCCATGGGATGTTGTCCAAACAGTCTGACATGGACCACCGGATTGTGACATGACACTATGGGAGACTGTTCCAGGCTGACAGTGTGCTAAACATTGACAGTACAGATGACAATTCTGTGTGTGTGTGTGTGTGTGTGTGTGTGTGGTTGGGGGTAGGGGGTGCATGACTGTGGGAGACCTGCAGATGGGGATGGAAATGAGTAGGCAGTGAGCTCATGCTAATCTCCTCCTACAGCTGATTCAGGCAGCAAACACACAGAGCCAATCATACACTAGACTAGACTGATGTGCAATCACGCACCAAATTAGGCAAGGGATGCGTTTGCCATTTAAATGTTCCTCTAATGTTGCATAGATTTTTTTTTTTTCCCCGGTAAATCCAAAATATAAAAACAATTTAAAGCACATCCAAGTGCACCTTTAATCATGCAAACATTAATTCCATTACATCACACTGCCAGTGAATGTTAATTTGTTGGATTGTGTGAGTGTGTTTCAGACAACCATCTGCCCCGTGGGGGGTTACTCAGCAGCACGCGATTGGCCGGCTGGGCATATAATAGAGGCCAGGGGTGAGGAGGGTCGCCTCTTTATTAGGGGAGGGAAAGGTTGTGTGGTGCTGACTGCTCTTCTAAATGTATGAGTGCACAGGGTAACACAGTTTGGGGGGACGGAGAGGGGGGGTGTAGGGGTCAACACTCGAGAGGCCAACGTTGCTGTCAAATGAGCTGACGCAGCAAAAACGATCTGCCACACATGCACACGCCATTTATTCTCATAATGCGTGTAACAAAATGTGTGATGTCTACAGTGGAGGCAACTCATTGTCAGACTTTGAGGAATCCACGTCGAAGGTGATGCGTATCGTGCTTGTCACAGTCGATGGCTTTTTTTTTTGGGAGGTGGGGCGACAAGTGCTGACAGCAGAGAAACGAGCCAAGCTGGAGACAATAGAATGATTGTTACATCCCTACACCAAGCATATCAGATGTAATGCCTTTTAAGCATCAGCACAACAGTGCCAGGCACAATTTGAAGAACTTGCTGTTATGTGAATTTAGTCAAGATTCTATATAAGAATCAAGACATTGAAATGGGTCGAAATTTAGGTTGCTTTTTTTTTCTCTGAAAAAATAAATGGGCCTAACTGCTTAGAAATTATGACAATAAGTAGCAGATTTTTTGTTTGGTGTGTTATGGATGGATTTGCTGTTTTTGAAAGCCATTTATTAACTTAAATGGAAGTGTTTTGTATATCAAACTTAATAGAACAGATATCGGACAGCATGGCTCAATCCAAGGTTGCTGGTTCGATCTTCTTATGTCGACGTATGCCTTAGCAAGATACTGAACACCTTATGCTGCAGCAGTTAACAATAGCCTGTCCTTTATAAATATCCAAAGAAAACTTTCAGGAATTGTCCACATTCCTTGATAAAAAAAGCTCTAAACCATGTTGAATAGAAATATATATTGTGTAGAATAGTTGCGGCTATAATTGGGCTTCAGCACCATGTGTGTCAATGAATATTTCAAAGACCACCTCATTAAATAAACAAGCTGGACCTCAACGCCTACGGTAACCTACCATCAATATTGAATGCTCACAAAAAATTGACAGTGTTGTTCACAAGCCCGCAGACAGTCCAGTCATCAAATTGCACCATCTGACTGAGGGGAGAGCTTCTTTTTCCACGCAATACCTGGAGGAGGTCACCGAGTTCTTCCTTCCGTGCTGCTTCTACAATAATCCCAATGAGACATGCTTAAGGTCCTACTAAGACTTAAGAATAGCCACTGTGAGCTGAATGCGTTTGTTAGTTTCACGCTTTAGCAGAGGGCCTATGAATATTCTGAAAGGGATTTCTCCTAGTGGGTGGAAGTACTTTATTTCCAGGCTTGCTCTTTGCTCCTGAAACACATATGCTCTGTGCTTTGCGTGCAACACATTCTGAGACAGCTTGTATGCATGGTTGCCTATAACATTGCTTGCATGCATTACTTTATGGAAAGCGATGTATCCGCCATATTGTTTGGATAAGATAAGAAGTAGCTTGGTATGCTGAGTGTATGGCTTCTTTTAATTTCCGAAATCATTTGGCCTAAAGATTCACTGTAGCTGGGCTTCCTGTCTCGGTTCTTCATAAAGTACACTTCATAAGATTGTCTTACATGTTGACGGGTGGAGAAGCCAGCAGAAGGGGTGGGAAATAAGATAGGGCTGGAGGCCATGGTTGGATACTGAATACTACAGCACCCCAGACCCAATTTTAGCTAGACTATTATGTTTACAGCAAGTAGGCATGTGCAGGGACCTCTTTTGCAGAGATGATCGATCCACCTTACAGAAGATTTGTGCCTGAAACTGCTCATAATAAAAGGCCACCTCCCCAAATCTGCCAAGGGGTCATTATCTGGTGTGATCACCATTTGTAACACATAATTTCAAAGATTTGGTCAGGCTGTTGATTGTGACCAGTGGAATGTTCGTCCACTCCTCTTCAATGGCTGTGCAAAGTTGCCGGATATCGGCAGAAACTGGAACATGCTATCACAGCGCTGGGGAATTAATTGAACCTCCAATATCGATTTCGGTTAACGTACGATTATCCCACTGTGAAGTTTTTATTCTGTAAATATTTGTATAATTTTGAAAAAAAAAAGGATCAGCTTTCAGGAATGTGTGAACAGATACCTTGAAACGTGGGACCGTGCTGCAATATGAGATGACGGTTGTGGATGAATGGCACAATCATGTGTGGATAGGTATCTCTGGGCATCTCAAGTGTCATCAATAAAATGCACCTGCGTTTGTTATCCATAACCCAACTGCGACCATGAGCCATTCCATCCACAACATTGACATTAGCGCACCGCTCACCCACATAGCGCCATACTGTCTGCCATCTGCCCTGTACAGTGAAATCCAGGACTCAGCTGTGAAGAGAACACCTCTCCAAAGTGCCAGACACCGCCATTGAATGTGAGCATTTGCCCACTCATGTCGGTTAAGACGGCAAACTGCAGTCGGTTCGAGACCGTGATGAGAATGACAAGCATGCAGATGAGCTTCGCTGAGACGGTTTCTGACAGTTTTTTGCAGAAATTCTTTTGGTTATGCAAACAGATTGCAGACTTTCTTGCAGAAGCCGGAGGTGAAGAAGGCGGAGAAAGCAGTTTATTTCAGTCAGTGAATTAACCGTGCAAAGACTTTCACTGTTGCCTTGTTATTCCATTAGAATTGAGCTTGACGAGTGATTGAGTCTCCAAACACGTTTGACATACAGACATTTGACTGTCGATGTGGCATTGATTTTTGTGACCCTTAGTCATGTCTTACAGTGTCCGTCCTCCATGACAAACCCAGACTTCCTGCCTCACTAGGCAACTCATTACCAAGAAATAATTGAATTAGCAGCTCCCTCCTTTTCAAAGCATGTAGGAGTAAATGTAAAAGTTAGTATTTTACGTATATAGAATTTGAGAAAAATTAAAATGTACAAAACTACTAATTCAATATTTACAGCAGACATTTGCAACCATCACATTTTTCAAAACAACTACGAAAAAGGGATGACAATATTCCCTCTGCAGCCATTGAAATGCACAGCTACCAGCTGTTGTCCTGTCCACTGAGTGGACATGGCTGGCTGTCAGCAGGCTTAGCCAACACACTGCGCCTTGCATATGAAATAGGACATGGACTGCCATCCCCTTGGGGAGTTCACTTCCTCCGAGCCCCCAGCAGCACGGCTGCCCCACCTCCCTCGTGAAACAAGCGGCCCTTCAGATAGAGGCCAAATATCTTGAGGAGCAGTAAAGGATCCTGAGAGACTGGGGGTGGACTTCCCACAGAGAATTACAGACACATATGTGCATATCTGTGTTAGACCAAGTTCACAATTTCAAAAGAATGGATTGTGCACTGCATAACTTCTCTTTTTTTTTGCAGTTGAAATCCTGCAAATGTGTGCTGAGTGTAGCAAATGTTACATATTCACATTATTATTACAATACAGCGGTCCGTAACCAAATCACTTTCAACCACTTCAGAATGAAAATGAATAATTGGATCAAGAGGCATCATGACATTCTCCATTTTCAAACGCTAGCCACTGAGTTATTGTGGATGCTTGCCGCATATACAGCATGCATGCAGCCATAAAACCTTACGGGAGACGTTTTTATCTTGAGGGAGGTCTGACATGTCACCTAGTTATGGCTGCCTGTCTGATACCACTCTTTTAGAGGTGTCCAGAATGTTGCATGGCTTAAAGGCGAAAAAAGCATTTTTGTTTTCACCGATGGGTAAGGAACAAAACACTCCACTGAGCATCCTACTACATGACTATGGGGGGAATTTACGGACCTTTTTGCTATGTGACTACAGTTGGGTAACTGATCCACCATGCCCCCCAGACACAGCATGCATACAGAACAAGCACACCATTGTGACATAGAACTATAATGTTAGCAACACATTTAATCTGCAGTCACAACCCTTATGTAAACATCCTGATGTGGACATCCACAGCTCAGGAGTAACTAGCAAGAAACCATAGGACTCCACTCAATAAACTGTAGCGCAAATCAATTATTTTCCACTTCACATTGTAATTTTAAGTACAAAATCACGAGACAATGCTGCAAAAAGTGCACATTTTCTCCGAATCAGGGTTCTGTGTGTTTGTGTCTCAGACGGAAGTTCCTGCAGGAGTGTCTGCAAGGGGAGGGGGGAAGTGTGGCAATATCATTTCCTGTGTCTGTCTGCATTCAAGACTGCTGTAACAGACTCATTAATATTCACAGAGGCAGCCCGGTTCCGCTGCTGACAGCACGCAGATGACAGCGTTTCTTGGGAGCTAAAAAAGACATAAGGCAGCATAGTCTGGCACTTTTTGCTCGCATGTTCCAAGAACATTTTCAAAGTGTTTAAATGTGCTGACAAAGGGGTGTTTCTCTTGCCGTAAGTTTAGCAATTTTCCTCAACTCCTACCCAGCATGTATTCCCCTCATTAGCGTTTCTTGAAACAGGGTACTTGAGGAGGGAATAAAGGAGTCGGATTAAAAAGCAGTGCAAGTGCTCAAATGAGCCTTTGGCATAACACTTGGGTGCCCTGCTGGCTCTTCTATAAAAATAGAAGAGGCCCTAGAAAGTGGGGTCCTTGAGGTGTGCCCACTCTAGCTTGAATGAGCGTGTGTGCCAAGAGTGGGTATTCACCATGCAAGGCAGTGTCTCTCTGATTTTTTTTTCCTTTGGCATGTGTTCCTCTGTGAGAATCCTGTGTGCAGGACAAGAGGTGAGATGCTTGCAAACACTTGGATGTCCCGTCAAATCCGTGTGTGTTTCTCCACGAGTCCACTCCGATGGCAATCGGTTGGGAGTAAAAAGTGGGTAAGAGGGGGGGGGGATGAATATATGTATGTTGTGTGTGTCAAGAGGTGGGTGGCTGGCCTGGGGTAGGTGGATGTTTGGGGGAGGGGTTGGCCCGATGTTTGCTGAATGCTCCTCTTTGTTGGGATCATATTATGTTTCCACCACAATACTTCTAAACCCTGCTTCATCAACTCCATTCATGTGTAACAGTTCATGCAAATGGCATCACTAGCCTTTTTTTTCCTAAGGGGAGGATGGGGGTGGGATTCTTTTATCAATCCCCCACACAAACTTTTTTCTCTTTCTCCTCCTTGCTAACTCCTACCGGCGCATCAATTGTCAGATTATAATCCCTTCATACTATTTTACATGTCTGTCAATATCCTCACACTTCGAACCCCACATCGACGTTACCTCATTAGTCGGAAATCTCTTATCAGATCACAAGAACCGCAACCAACACATAAAACCAAAATATCCAAAGAAGCTCTTCCAACTATAAATGGCAAATCAGATCGGTTTAGAAAGTTTGATGTGTTGAAAAAAGGCATGACTCCAAAACACCCAAAAACCACAGACACAGCAATACACGTGCAGAACTGGCTGATTTTGCTGCAACACAACACAACTCCAAGCACACACACAAACATATAGAGCAGCGTATATAGAGCAGACATAAAAACATATTTTAATCTAAGTCACCTCCTTCAATCCACCTTAAATAAATATTGTGTTTACATAGTCCCCATGAGGCATTTGTTGGTAAATGAGATCCTATTTACAGTAAGGCCCAATAAAAGTGTGTCTGAAGAGTTGTTTCACAGGCAAATAATGACTTTATTGCCAATGGAGGTGTTTCAGTGTCCCTAATGTATGGGGTCAAACTACTTCTAACATGCCAATGATGACCAAACACACACACACACATAATTATATCCACTGTTACTAACAGTGTGTGTCTGAATGGGCAACATAACAGAGGAAAATACATTTTGAGGTTGTACTGTACTGCAAATACATCACCATTAGTAGTACCATTACCTCTACTGTAGTTATGAGGTGCATGCAAAATCAATTAGACATGCACAGACACTTCTGGAGAGTTCATGACTGAGCAGCTTCTTTAAAAAGACACAACAGAGCACAACAACAGAAAAGAGTGAATGGAGCCAACTCACCCTGGACGATGCTTTCCTCTTGTACTTGTTAGCGAAATCAAACTTCTCCTTGACTTCGTCCAGAAGCTGCTCCAGACGCCTCTTTTCCTCCTTGCCCGTGTAATCCTGGCCGAGGAGGATGTAGGCCCTCCAGTTGGCCGAGTCGAAGCCCCAGTGGCAAGTCCTGTTCTCCTGCGCCTTGTGGCTGTGCACCACGAACTTATGCGTGGGGTACATGAGTCTGCAGTCCATGCACTGGATGCACGCTGCGTTGGGGCTGGTGTACAACTCTGGTACGAACAGGCCCTTACACTTGCCGAAGCACTCGTGGTAGATCTTGAAGCTCCTCTCGGTGAGCTCCAGCTCCAGCGCTCCTCCGCTCGCCTCCTTCTTGCAGTGGGGCGGGTAGGCTCCTCCGTAGATGAGAGCGTTGCACAGCCGCTCCGCGTCCGTCTTAGTGATGAGGCCGCAGGAAGGAGCCGAGAAGGGCAGTATCCCCATGACTTTAAGGATCTCCAGTTGGTCGGCGGTGCACCTGGAGCAGTAGATGTGCAGGTCGTCGCACACGGAGTTGATCTGCTGCAGGCTGAAGTCCCGCAGCACCGTGTTGAGGATCTGGGGGAGACACAGTCGCTTCTCCCCGCCGACTACGAAGCAAGAGATGGTCTCGCCCTCCAGGACCGTCTCGCACCTCTCCGTGGAGCGGTCCGATGGGATGAAGAGCGGGCCGGGCATCACTGGCGGCGGCAGATGCTGCAGGACCGGCTCGGGCTCCTTCCCGTCCTTCTTGAAGAGAAGCTCATGTTGCCAGCGGGCGGAGAAGGCTGCCGGTCCACCGAGAGAGCTCATAGAGCTGAGGTGAAACTGCTTAAGAGTTTGTTGCAGTCCCGGATGAGGCTGGAAGCTCTGCCGACTTACAGTCTCCATGTTTTCCCCTCAACTTTACCAGCGAACACCCCTCTTGTCTTCAACCGGGAACCACGAGTGTCTAGCGCTTGGAACAAATAAATCCACCGCTCCTGAGAATTTAACAAAACTTCGAAGCACTTCATCAAACATATAGTTAAAAGTCCCAGCGGTTGAGTTTACTGCGGTATTCCCACTGACTAGTGAATGAATGTCGGCCAGTAGCTCCCCGAAGCGCCTGGCGAACTGTCCATGTCGGGGACCGGGACCGGGGGTAAAATGGCGCTCCAAACTTCACAAAGACACGCAAAAAGTTCCTTGCGTTAGAATCCCACGGGAAAGTACGTGGAACGAAAATACAGTCAATATTAGACTGACTTAAATCGTGGTTAGAGGCGCTTTTCCGCTCTCTAGGACCACCGCAGTCCGCTCTGTCGGCCCCCGCAGTTCACTGTGACTGTATGGAGACAAGCTCTCTCTCTCTCTCTCTCTCTCTCTCTCTCTCCCTCGCTCTCTCTCTCCTTCTCTGTCACACACACACGCACCCCTCCCCTCTGTGTTTGTGTGTCTGGCTCAGTCATTGAATCCCAGCCAGGAATGTGAGTGACTCTGCAGGCACGGCTCTTCCAGGAACAAGCCCTCTCTCCCTCGTTGGCCTGCATAGAGCAAAAAAAGGAAACAACATATATCGGTATATAGATGCACATTTTCATATTTCACATTTTCAAGCAGTATTATCCATTGTTGCAGGGGTTTGGATGAGATCGATTCATGGATTATTATTTTGACACGTTTACATGACTTGGGACTGAACTGAAAGTCCCGACTTCCACTCAGTTTCTCTCTGAATGTCAATACAGGAAGTGTGGTACAGTGAAATGTTGGCAGAGAATAATCATAACCGAGTGACTCAATATGTGGTAGAGATCATGTTTCCAGCAAGTTCAACTTCAACAGTCGTCACAAAGGGGAGTAAGTTGGCGTCCCCTAGCCTTGCACTGCGGTCACTGCAAGCTGACAGCATGGGGTTGTTATCTGAAGAGTCCCTCAAGCAGCTCCTTACAGCTTGACTCAAGTGGTAGGCAAGTGTATTCATTCATATCGACCGCAGCAATTTGGCTTTTACATTAGAATCTTCAACATGTTTTTTTTTTACTCTGGGAGGAATAAGCCAATTAGCAGGGTCAATATAACACAATACAATGTCAGTTATTTTATGTGATGCCTCCCCCTTAATGACCAGAAATTTATATGCGCACACCCAATTTGAAATATTACGGAAACTGATATCTATTATTTATCTGTAATGTACAGACTGAATTTGAAACTGAAACCAGGAAAAATGCAACAAAATGGAGAACAAACAAGCACATTCAGGAGTACTATAAATGTGTACATATTGGCAGGTCACTAAAAGGAAAAGCCCTCTTGTCCACCCTGACAGTACCACACTATTTGAGAAGGTTATTCCTATACATACATAGTAGGGATGCTTCTAAAGACCAGCCACCAATTAGTAACAGACAATCATTCATTCATTCATTTTCTACCGCTTTTCCTCACGAGGGTCTCGGGGGGTGCTAGAGCCTATCCCAGCTGTCTTCGGGCGAGAGGCGGGGTACACCCTGGACTGGTCGCCAGCCAATCACAGGGCACATATAGACAAACAACCATTCACACTCACATTCATACCTATGGACAATTTGGAGTCGCCAATTAACCTAGCATGTTTTTGAAATGTGGGAGGAAACCAGAGTACCCGGAGAAAACCCACGCATGCACAGGAAGAACATGCAAACTCCACACAGAGATGACCGAGGGTGGAATTGAACCCTAGTCTACTAGCTGTGGGGTCTGCGTGTTAACCACTGGACCGCCGTGCCGCCCTAGTAACAGACAATTTCCATAAAAAAACATTTACATTTTTAATAATTAATGCCTTTCAAAGCCGATCACAAAGCCAGACATGCATGTTAGGTTAATTAGCGACTCCAAATTGTCCATAGGTATGAATGTGAGTGTGAATGGTTGTTTGTCTATATGTGCCCTGTGATTGGCTGGCGACCAGTCCAGGACATTTGACGTTGTTTGATGTTGATGTTTGATGGGTCTCACTTGCAAAAAAAAAAAAAAGATCCAATATATATTTTTATGCCAATAGGTTAACACATTCTAAGGCCATTCAATGGTAAGATCATTTTCAGAAAAATGCCCAACAAGACGAGACAGCTGGTAGAACACAAGGGCAGGCTGAGCACTAAGGGCTATTTTCTGTAACTGACACTACTGTCGCCATGCAGTCCTGCACACCCTGCAGCGAAAGCAAAAGTAAGATCAGGGAAGCTCTACAAAGCCCCGACTTATACTGCATTTTTTTTTGGTAATATGGTAACAATGTTTATTCTAATACATATTGTTTTCTGGTCAGTTGATGGGTGTTGATGATGACTCCCTGTCCATTCTCTTTCTCTGTGCTGCACAAACATGAACAGAAAGCTGTTCAATCTGGTATTCTACCTTTTAAATCTTGAAAGACATGTCAAAGTAATTTACCTTACTTACTTTAATTACCATAGTTATCTGCATTACCAAGAAGTGTCTACTTGGGAAAGGTCATCATAAAGTAACCTCTTGTTCGTTTTTGTCACATTCAGTGTAATGGTGGTGGTTTATGGATGATGGTGGGTCATCAAGCGCAAAAAAAAACACAAAAAAAACACAAAATCATAAAATCAGTTACTCTTTCAGGTACTACCTCTGTGCTGCACGGTGTTACATGTGGTTAAAATGACTGCCTCACAGCGAGGAGGTTCAGGGTTTGAACCAACCTCATTACAAGTGTGGGATCACACCCACACTCCAAAGCGTGTGTAAAAGATGCCAGGTTGTGGGAACGTTGCGAAAGTACGTTTGCTAAATTTTAGTCCTTGACACCTTAAATATCACGCAAGTTGACAGTTTCGGGCTTTAAGCTCAATGGTTAACACTCTATTCTGCTGACTGTGGTTCAAGCCTGTAGGTGGTGCACGGGGCAGGTTGCAGTGGTGCCGTGACCTGGATGAGATAGAGGTACGGTTACCTTTTGTACCGTTGGATCTTAAGTAGGTTGGTCCTAATGGCTTCCGATGTTACAGCAGATCCCACACAGCACAAATTGTTCAACTGGACTTAAAATTTTGATCAGGATTGTATTAATATTTTGCATATGTTCACCACCGAGACCAGTGAAGAAGGGGTTCTTGGGCTCAAAAAGATTGCTGACCACTGTTCCACTCTGGCTTAATTCTGTCTTAACACATAAAGCTAACTGGAATAACTGGTGACCAATTCAGGGGGTACCTTTCTCCCAAAGTCAATTGTGAGCCGAATGAGTACAAGTAGCATAGAAAATGAATGGAAGTGTTTGTATGTGAGTTTTACAGTTCATAAAATTGTTCTGTTTGATGAATTACCACAGAGGTTTGCCTTGAAGCAAGCAGGCTTTATGAACCTGGATATGTAAAAAAAAAACAATAAAAGACACAATCTGTATGTTATGGTTGCCTGCCACTGCTTCTTAAGTGGTATTATGAGATGGGTGCAGTCATGTTACAAAGTTGTTACACAATGCAATCACACCCACATTCCTGTCTATAGAAAAAGAAAACCTGTCCTAGACAGTGTAACCTCTGGCCCAGTTAATGTACTGGTTCAGGTCCTTGGATACCTTTGGAAAAAAAAAACAAACCCACAGTATACATTGCCTGTCTTGTGTTTCTTGAAATTAAACAAAAAAGACAACTGTAACATAACGTCTGCTCTGGTCATCATCGCTTGCCATGCATCTCCATGGCAACAGAACACCAAACATCATCACGTGGGACGCATGACATCATGATTGTTTCCTGGCGCTGGATGACTTTTTCTCAGGGTAGCACTATGTACCACAGGACCAAAGCACTACTCTCTGCTCTGTTGTTTCTCTGAAAACATTGAAAACTCCCCACATCATCTTATGTCAGCTCTTCTGGAAAGACCCAAGTGTGGGCTTCTACTGCCAAAAAAATGCTGTCACTCATAATTCTGTTGTCATTTTTGCTCAATCTCCCCTCTTTCCTTGATTGTCGATTCCCTTTTCCTTGTTCTTTTCCATTGCATAAGTGTAGCCATCGCTCCCTATGTTCTAACCAAAATCAGAGATCCCGATTGTAATTTTCCACATTATATGTGTCCTTTGAAGAAGTTTGGGATGGCTCTGAACGTTTGGTTTCACAGAGTTTTTCTAACACTGTTCCGGGATTCCTAATATGGGCATGCCTGGGTACAAGCTGTATAAACTGAGTGGGACCAATCGCAGTGGAGAGGGCGGGCCGTGGGATGAATAAATCAAAATAGCTGCAGATTCGGGAACATTTCTGTGCTGGTTATCTGTGTAGCTACTCTATAGGAGTCCTCAACTAAAAAAATGGCGGAAATGAGCATAATAGGTCCCCTTTAAAGGGGAAGTGCACTTTTTTTGCCCATTCACAATCCTTCAAACCCGTTAATATGCACTAGCTTACAATGGTGTCATTGGGATACACCTATTTCAACTATGAAGCCCTCTAAGAACCTCTAACAAAGTTGCATCGTTTGATATCCATGCTGTGATCATGCATGAACATACATACATTGATGATAACATGTAATAGTTGCAGTATCTTGACATATTTTGATGATTTAATAAAACTACCGAAACTTCTTTCCTCCGCGCATTGATACGAACTAACACAAAGGCTCGATGAGGCCTCAGCGTCATTCACAAACAGAAGAGTGAATTTCGCTACAAAGACTCAACAATATGATTGTTTTGTCGTCAGCATTTTTTTTTTACCTGCGAGCTGCAGCACACGTCTTGTGCTGGAAAACACATCCATTCCAATGAGACCAGACATCGTAATTGTTGTCGCTGCTGTTGTTGTTGACAGAACTAGCAAAGTACATGTATCAATGCGCCGAGAAAAGAAGTTTCGTTTGTGTTTTAAATCTTCAAAATACGACAAGATACTGCAACTGTTATCATGTTATCAGTGTACGTGTTAATGCGGCATCACAGCATGTATATCATTGTTAAAGGTTTTTTTAAAGAGAGTTTCATACTGAAAACCGTTTATCCCAATGACAGCATCTATCTGATTGTGTCTGCCGTGAAAGCGGAAACGTCTGAGTGGGCGTTCCTTATGAAAGCCTCGTTCTCTGATTGGACGAAAGTGTGTGACATGTGACCCAAACAAGGAAGTTTACTGCCGCGAATATTCGAAGCCACACCAACATGGCTGAGAATCCCGCAAAGTCAAAACTGAGTAAAAGGAAGTATTTAGCCAAAGATGTGACGGAAAAAACCTCCAGTGGCTCTGCGGGGATGAAGCATGCATTGAAAAACACTAAACAGACCGGGTAGGTGTAGACTTTCGATACGTGGTTCATGTTTGAAACGACGTTGTTGTTGTTGTTTTGTTTTGTTTTGAACCATTTTTTGACAAATTTACATTTTAAATCTGTTTTGAAGGTCAGCCGATTCTGAATCAGCATGGTGGAACGCAAATAATCTATCTACTGTGGATAATCTTTGGGTGTTGACTCTCAAGTCTGCTATCCCGTACCTGGATAACCAACATTGGGATCAAGTTCCTGATCTTCCTCCGCCATCTTCAGCAGTATGTACTGTTTTCAGTCTACAGACTTACTAATATCTAATAAAGCAAACTTGTGTCAAACACAAAACAAATATGCAGATAGAAGTGGAAAAATATATATTTGCAGTGCATAAATACGTTCAGTATTTTTACTGTATATGTATTCCGCTAAAATGCTCTTAGGTTGGACTGAATTTCCTGTCAATTTAGGGAACCTCATCTCCCCAGTTAGTGGAGCATCACTGGTGTGACTTCAGTGCCGAGGTTCCTCCTTTCCCTCAATCACGTCCACCTCCCGGATCTCAAAGTCCAGACCCTCTCCATCCCAACACTCCCCAACCGACCAAACCCGGAGCAGACACTGCTGACTCATCATTTTCCTCTCTCATTTGTCAAGAGCATCAAGCTTCTGTACACGCTGGCTCCAAAAAAGATGATCCATCTCCTACATTAGCTGTTTCCTCAAGTGCCAGAGAAGAGGAGGGAAGAAAAGAAGAGAAAACGGAGACACGTGTCAACTTCTTAGGCAGTCACCCCCTGGGGAAGGAAGAAGAAATCAGCGAGGAGATGATTGGGACTGAAGAGGATGTGGAAGTGAAGCATGGTGACACAAAAAGTGGAGCGATGGCAGAAGAGAAGCTGAATAGCTGCCCTATGTGCCTGCAGGTGTTCCCTGTTGGGTGAGTATAACCGAGTTTATACTTGCACTCATTTTGTCACCGCAATTTAGCGTACCGATGAGTAACTTTGGGTTCTCAATGCTGACTTTAAGTCAGGGGTCTCAAACTCAGCCCACTGGAGCTAGGGTCTGGGTGAGACTGGGCCGCATCAGGTTTTCCAAAAAAAAAAAAATGCATTTATTAAAAGGAGAAAAATATACAAACTTTTTCAGTGCTTTGGTTCCGATTTTCTACAATAAAAGCTCTGATAAAACATTCCACTGTTCTCAAATATCTTAATTTGTATTTTTCTGCACAAAATAAGATGAAAAATAAATAAACAAATCAAGAATAAAGAAAATCAATCAATCAGTAATAAATAAATATAATAATAATAAAACGGCAAATAATAATAACTTAAGAAACCACATATAGTTGGTGGGTAGACAAATTATTTTTTTCAGATTAAAATGAACAAAGCATTATTAGAGCCCTGTAGACATGACAAAACACGACTATAGTCACATTTATGCTCTTTTTATTTACAACATATTGCGCAACTGCAGGGTCTTGAGACACATGCTAACTCGCAAACTAGAGAGCTAGCGACCTAAACGGTAGCCTTCAAGTTATTTCCTTTAAACTTAAAAAGCCAAAAACTTACCACTTCCACACGGATAGGGA
Organism: Doryrhamphus excisus; assembly: GCF_037039965.1. NCBI lineage: Eukaryota > Metazoa > Chordata > Actinopteri > Syngnathiformes > Syngnathidae > Doryrhamphus > Doryrhamphus excisus. The sequence continues at coordinate 6,509,664 of NC_136371.1, read as the reverse complement.
GGATAACTATTAACAGTTACTTAACCTTTAACATGAACATTAATCAAACGTAATAATTTTTTCTGGGTACATGATACCATACAGCATCCATATCAAACTTGCGCGGGCCACACTAACATTAAACTTTCATATCAAGGTGGGGGCCTCAAACTAGGGGCCGCGTGTTTGAGACCCCTGCTTTAAGCACTGTGCTCGGTTATTTCTACTGATTGTTTTCCTGGATCCTGTTTCTATTCAGCTTCTCCCAGATGGACTGCGATGGCCACCTAGCTCAGTGTTTGTCAGAAATGAACATGGACATGACCTGGTGACCTCCAAGAAGCCCACATGAGCACATTGCACTGTGCACCAAACTAGAGAGATTTTCTGTGTGGAAGATGCATTAAAAAAAGTTGCAAACCATCCATCTTCTATGCCACTTCTACGCCCCCCCCCCCCCCCCCACATACAGTCTGTCAAAGCATCACCCGTTTTGTTTTCAACAAAACAGACGCAAACAGTTGACAGAAAACCAGTATCGTTTTTAATTATTACACATATTTACAAAGATGCTGTGAAGCAAAATAACATCTATCCAACCAGCATTGACTCCAAACAAATTTGTCAACATTAAAAAGTATTTTTTGTAAAATAAGGGGTGCCTTCTTTAGGTACCTTGGTTAGTGCTTCAGTGACCCAAACATCCATTATTGGTCCCTCAATAAACTGATGGGAATAAATGAGATCATGATAGAGGAAGATTGCTTGAATGTCTACATTTGCAGCTATGTCAAGTTCATGTGTGTGTGTGTGTGTGTGTGTGTGTGTGTGTTCAGTGTCGTTATAACTGCTTCATTATCTCTGCTCACTCTTCCTCGCTCCACGTCAGGGCCTGCAGCTAAATGAAAACTTTGACACCGGATCAGCTAATTAATCCTGTTATGTAGTTATCAAAATAATCATGTGTCAAATCTCATTAAATAATTATCAGCCAAGTGCGAACATTTCCGTGTGAGCATGTCAAAAAAAAGGGATGAAACCAGTTGATATTCACAGATGGGTTTGATTTTTATGGACATTTCACATGTTGCTCTCCCATTCTATTAGTTTTGGACTACAGGAGGTTGTCGATTAGGGAATTAAAAAGGTGCTATTAAAAAGGTGCTAATAGTGTAGGTCAAGAGTCCCAAGATTTATCATTTAAAAAAAAACATACAAATGACAGCAAATGTCATAACAAGCCAGTACTCCACGTATTGGATGCATTTGAGTGGAACCAAGGCAGTGATTGACCGGCTAAATCATTCAAATATGACCTTCATCACCAAAACATGAGAATTCCTTCAGTTATTTCCGTATTATTTTGGCATATAACCAGACTCAAGTAGGAATGAAGTAAAAGAAGTGAAAAACGGGGATTCAATGAAAAGGTACAGTGAGGCACGTCGAGCCACTGGTATGATATTTACAGCCGGGTACAGATGGTCCTGCAGTGACAGCTCAAGTGGAAGGATTTGACCGCGGTGAGCAGGCCTGTTCGCAATGCGGGGGCCCCAACTGGATGCTTTAGTTGTTATCAATTACAGGTGCTCCTCGTTCTACGACATCCCGTGGTCCTGAACGCACTCCCATGAATTAATAGCGTATACCAAAAGATATACGTATAGCGTGGACGGAGAACACCATTTTAGTTCACTTTTTAACTTTAACCTTCATTATGTCTTTCAAGCCTGGGGCAGAATTTTCTGGTTGCGGCGTATGAAAGAAAGTGAAAGTGAAAAATAACATCAGAAAGATGGAATCTTTGTGTAAGGATCTGCTCCTATGAAATGGACAGTGATAACTAAGCAGTGTAGTGGTTATTATTATTATTATTATTATTATTATTATTATTATCTGTTTTTCTGTTTACGGTGTGAGTGACATACGACTTACTTACTGTAACAGACTAAAAACTGAACTATTTTGTAACCCGTGCAGTGGAACCTCCCAAGTGAAATGCCCCTGAGGTCGCACAACTTAAACTCATAACGTTGTGAATTATCAGCATACAACACATAAGCGCAGTTAGCATGAAAAAAAACAAAATATATTTTCTTCAGCAAACAGAACCGAACCAAACAGAATTTTAATACAGTCATCTCTCTCTAAATCGCAGTTCGAACATCCCGCCCTCATTCTATTGTGATTTTGGAGTTGATTATGGCCCTTTTTTAGTCCAAAAACATTGAAAGAGAAGTTATAATTAATATTCTGGCCACTCGATGTCAGTAATGACACAAAACATTGATGAGACATTACCTTAACACTGCATGGAACCAACCATGGCATGTCAATCCATCCATTTTCTATACCGCTTATCCCATGCTGGAGCCTATCCCAGCTAAGAGGCGGGGGAACACCCTGGACTGTTTGGTTGCCAGCCAATCACTGGGCACATATAGACAAACAACCATTCAAACTCACATTCATACCTATGGACAATTTGGAGTCGCTAATTAACCTAGCATGTTTTTGGAATGTTGGAGGAAATCGTAGTACTCCAGAATGTCCAACATGATTAAGTTGGGAAAAAAAAACTCTTTTCCCATTTTGTGTGGAAGTGGTAATTTTTTGGCTTTTTCCTTCGACCCTCTTCCACACTTTTGTTTGAAACTCTTCTTAAGTTTAGAACTGGAGGCTAACTAGTTAGCTCAGATGCTGTCTCATGTCCCTGCAGTGATTCCAAAAAAAACATAAAGGTGACTATAGGGGTGTTATTTCATATTGACAGGACTCTAATAATGGTAAATGTATTTAGAATGTCATAAAGAGGTAATCTATGGTCTATTGAGTAAAATATTCAATTTGCTATTATTGAATCGTACTTATCACGGTGATAAATGAAGCAGCACCACAAACATTTTGTTTGAGTCCCTCAAACAACCAGCGATGTCCGCAACATTTGCAAAGCGTGAAAAAAAGCCCATTGTATGGCAAAATGTCATTCATTCTTCTAACATCCCACACTACAAAATAAGCAATAAAAGTATGCATGATTTGTGCTGATATCGTATCGCTATCTGTATCGGCCAGTAATCAAGAGTGGAATATCGGTATCGTATCGGAAAAGAAAGCGTTGCATTGCGACACCCTTAATTTTTTAGTTTATTTGAACAAGTATAGCTCAGATTTTCGTACCTACTCTATTACTTGGCTGCTGAAAAGCAAATATTGATATCAATTTCTGCATTTCAGTCCATTTTTAGCTGAAAACTAAATGATTTCAATCACTGTTCCAGACTGTTTTCGACCTCAGAGGTTCCACTGTACTTTTACCCAAGTGGATAAAACGGCCGTTACGACGTCAACTCAATGTGGTAATCAAACCCTTCCATCATCCTTACATTTCATGAGTGTGCTGAACGGTAAAAGTAATAATCTTGTACACAGAAATGACTTTTTGCATATTTGTATCACGTCATCCTACAGTAGCTGATAAAAGGAAGTTAGGCCCCCCAGTGCAACGCACACTTAGAATGATTTGTTCGTCAATGGCACAATCATTGAACCCTGCATCGTCTCACATGCAGGACGTAATATTCACTAATCAACACCAGAGGATCACATTTGTTAAAAGACATTACTGATGTCGGGTTGAATCGGAACGCCGCTCCTGTGCTTCTGAATGACTTTCACTCAGTCCACTGTGCTCCAAAAAAAAAGAGAACTTCTGCAAGATCTGGACCAACCCCGGCAGAGTTTGGACACGTTGTGGGCGACCAAATGTCGACTTAAGTGCAATCAGAGACATGGTACTTTTGTTACATGTGTTCTGTGAGGCACTTTTTAAATTAAAAATAATAAAAAAATAAATAAATAAATCAAAACCTTTCGATTCAAGAAAGTTTGTTTTGGATAAAACTGGGCCACTTGCAGCATTTAAAAAAAAAGGCATCAAATTTGAATGGATGACCTGCAATAATCTTACATTCTCATTTTTTAACGTGAGACCCTCGTCGCTCTACCGAACACGATAAAAAAAAATAATAACAAAGAAAGCAACAGGAAGTGTATGTGAAATTTCAAGTGTGATGGCATGGAGGGATGTCAGGCACGGAACGAGCCAGCTCTCTTGTCATGTTACCAAGCATTGGACCAGAATGAATATTCTGTGGGTTGAAAACAATGAAACAAGACAAAAGGATAAAAAAAAAAAAGTCACAATGACAAATCCACAGAGGGAACGTTCTTCTTGTGGAGTGGTTGTCGCTTTTCTAGCAGATACCAAGAGAGCAAGAATTTTGGCATCCCAGTAGCGCTGAAGAAACATTTCCCACTGTAATGTCTGCTTTGTTGACACGGTCCAGAGTGGAGACTTCATCCTCAAGTCTTTGACTCCTCTTCTCCGACTTCCAGCCGTGCCTTCTTGAGAGGCTTTTGGCTAAGCTTGGGCAGACTGGAGAATGAGCGAAAATGCGGAACGCGTCGTCGTCTCCTTCATACAGACTCTTCCGTGGACAGAAGCAGGGGGTTGATGTATTCAAATCCCTCAAACTCTGACTGGTCTATTCTCTTGATGACGCTCCTGAAGGGGGAGAAAAAGGAGGTGTTAATCACATGGTGACAAATCCAAATTAGCAGGTTACTTCCTGGTTGATGGACGGCCATTAAGGTGCATCAAAAAACACAATTATTCAATTTTGATATGGCTAGGTACGAAAAGTGTTCCAATATATGCAGAAACAACACATACAAAATATTTTTCCAATACATGATTATTTAGGGGGCGGCACGGTAGTCGAGTGGTTAGCGTGCAGACCTCACAGCTAGGAGACCAGGGTTCAATCCCACCCTCGGCCATCTCTGTGTGGAGTTTGCATGTTCTCCCCGTGCATGCCGCTTGTCCTCACAAGGGTTGCGGGGGTGCTGGAGCCTATCCCAGCTGTCTTTGGGCGAGAGGCGAGAGCCAATCACAGGGCACATATAGACAAACAACCATTCACACTCACATTCATACCTATGGACAATTTGGAGTCGCTAATTAACTTAACATGTTTTTGGAATGTGGGAGGAAACCGGAGTCATCCGGTATGTCCAACATGATTAAGTTGGAAGAAACAGCTCTTCTCACATTGTGTGTGGAAGTGGTAAGTTTTTGGCTTCTTCCTTCGACCCACTTCCACACTTCTGTTTGAAACCCTTCTTGAGTTTAGAACTGGAGGCTAACTAGTTAGCTCAGAAGCTGTCTCATGTCCCTGCAGTGATTCCATAGTCTGCATAAAGGTGACTATAGGGGTGTTATTTCATATCTACAGGACTCTAATAAGTCGCTAATTAACCTAGCATTTTTTTTGGAATGTGAGAGGCATCCCCTGAGAAAACCCACGCATGCACGGGGAGAACATGCAAACTCTGAGGGTGGAATTGAACTCGGGTCTCCTCGCTGCGAGTCCTGTGCGCTAACCACTTTAAATGAATCAGTAAAAACCCAAAAATCCAAACTTCTGCTGCCTTGTGTTTTGCGCCTGGCAGAAGTAACAATGAAAGTACATCTCGTAGAACTTTTCTTTCATCCACATCAGGACAGTACAACATGCTTGTGGGAGCAGGTGAGATGCAACTGCTGGCTGTGTTTTAAAGATACTTGCCATAAAACTAGCTAGGGATGTAACGTGTGTACACGGGTAGAGCTATAGGAAGTTTCCTGGAGGGGTCTCAAGTGTTGACTGGTTGTTCCTCTCAGAAATGCAGCAGAAGCTCTAAAGTCCGATACTTTCAGAAAAGAGTACACACCTCTTAGGGGGAACAAAACTCTGGATTTTGAAATTGAGCAAGCACTAGAGGTTGAACTTTTATTTGGCTTTTTAGGACTTAGGAGCAGATTAAGGTGAGAAGGAGGTATGTGAGGTAAGGGAAGACTCGGTACTATTTATCGGGTACTTGAATCACAAGCCAAAAACAAACGACTCTTTAACAAGATTCATAACTACCAGGGTGCTGATTCTCTGCTCCATATGTAGCCTGCCTTCAGATTTGATGGTGAATTGACCAACAGGTTATGTTCTCTACAGATGATCTACATGTGAGGTAATACCAGCGGGCGGCACGGTGGTCTAGTGGTTAGACCTCACAGCTAGGAGACCAGCGTTCAATCCCACCCTCGGAGTTTGTGGAGTTTGCATGTTCTCGCGTGGGTTTTCTCCAGGTGCTCCGGTTTCCCCCCACATTCCAAAAACATGCTAGGTTATTTGCTGACTCCAAATTGTCCATAGGTATGAATGTGAGTGTGAATGGTTGTTTGTCTATATGTGCCCTGTGATTGGCTGGCGACCAGTCCAGGGTGTACCCCGCCTCTCGCCCATAGACAGCTGGGATAGGCTCCAGCATCCCCCGCGACCCTCGTGAGGAAAAAGCGGTAGAAAATGAATGAATGAATTGAAATGCAAAAAAATGTCTCCCTCATAACCCTGTAAAACATCAGCCTCTCCAACAAAGAAAGGGAAAGAATGTGGTTTCACCGATTAGTCTGTTTTTTTTTCCCTTTCCAGAGTCTGCTGCATTCATTAGCAAAAGCATAATCACAGGTTAATGAAGTGGAACCCCATAACTAGTAGGCCGTGAGTAGCTGGTAAATAGAAGTGTCTCCTAGCAACACTTCTACCGCAATGTGTGTGTGTTGGTGTGTTAATAGTGGCACACAAGAAACTGATGGCCCAAAAAAAGGGCCTCTTGCGAGTAAAGACTGAGGGAAAGACAAATACTTTGTAGTTAAATAAAAAAAAGGTGCATTCAACATACTGGGGTTTTACACTGGCGGTCCAGTGCATATCCCACCCAGACTCAATGAAACATTAAAATGTCTTCCCTGAAGCTGGCATTCAAGAACGCTGACACTTTTATGTGATATCTGATGAGGTAGTACTGAAAGAGGACTCGGAGAGCGGAAAAAAACATCAAAGGAGAAGAAGCATGGTTGGTAGCCGACCAAAATCAACAGGTTTGGGGTTTTTTTTCTGCTTTAGTTGACTTGAACTTTCTGGCAACTGAATAAAGAGTTGGGGGGGGGTGCTTTTTTATGCAAATGGTCAATGGGCTTCAAACCTGCAACCACTTACAGATTACCACTTGAGCAAGGAGACCTGTAAAAGTTGTGCTACAGTATTGTCATGCAACACATCCAGACGTAAGTTAGATATTATTATTACACCTTTGGATTGAGTCTAATAGCCTCTAATAGAAGGCCCTCACATAACAACATCAGAATTGCACAACAGTAACATAGGAAAAAACACATTTGGGAACAACTGTGTCAGAATTCAACAGCGTCATAATTCCTTCATCACACACGTCATCTGTCTCTCTAGCTCTCTCTATTTTGCCTTGCTGTAAATAGGCGCAACGTCCTGCTCTGATTTCACATCCACAGACAACGTAAACTCCACTACTTTCGCCCATTGAAAAAAAAAGGTACGCCCTTGCCAAATTCCTCTGCATTGACCTTGGCATCATACTGTTGGACCACACTGATGGAACCTGACATAGATATTGGACTTCCTCTCAAAAAGGCAGCTGAGAGTCCGGTTAGAGAGCCAAATGGTAATGGTAATGGTAATGGTTTTATTTCATTTGAACATGCATCAGATTACAATTGAATGCATCACATAATCAGTTCACAGTTCCACATGTCCAAAAGGAGTAGGAAGTAGCAAAGCTTATTAAATCCTACCCCTCCATCTGGTACTTTTACAATCAGTAACTGTTACATTTGTTCACTACCTGCTTTCCATAATACAGTTTAAGGTTTTTTTTTGTTTTTTTTTTAATAATGCACCTCGTACCGAAGTACGAGGTGATATGACCATCCAATGACATAATGGGTACCATAGTAAGTGTCAATATAGTGATATATATAGCACATCATGACTGGTTCAAGACTCTTCATCCTTGTATTTAGCAAACATCAACTGCTTGTATTGTTTCTTGAATTGGCTCATCGTTGTGCATTGTTTGAGGTCCTTACTCAATCCATTCCATAGTTTGATTCCACATACTGAAATGCTATGGCATTTTAACGTAGTCCTACCATAAAAGTGTTTCAAATGTAGTTCTTCCCTGAGATCATATTTCTCCTCTCTTGTAGAGAAGTATTGGATGACATTTTTAGGTAATTGGTTATTTTTAGCCTTATGCATTATTTTAGCCGTTTGGAAATTAACTATATCAGCAAGTTTAAGTATTTATGATTTTAGAAATAAGGAGTTAGTATGTTCTCTGTAGGCGGCATTATGAATTATCCTTACTGGCCTTTTTTGCAGTACATTTAGCGAGTGAAGAAATAGCTAGCGTCTTACAAATTCACTTGTGTCAGTAAAGAAGTGCATATCTTATCCTAGCATTGCACTGGAGGCTCTACAAATACTGACAACTTCAAAAACCTGTGGCAAAATGGACATTAAAACACAAATAGACTTGGATAAAAAGGACTTATTTAGTACGATACGAGTGTTGGCCACCCACAACTCATTCAAGACTTTTACAATAGCCACCAAAGACCATGGATGCAGAAGAAATATGCTTCCCTCGGTAGTGGCCGTGGTTGCCATTTTCAAAGACAGGGAGCTGGCACAGAAAGCCTAAATGGCTTGTTCCCTCCCACCCCCTCACCCCTCGCCATGCTGGCAACAGCCCCCAGCAATGCTGGGTTTTAATGTGGCAATGTAAATCTCTAACATGGAGAGTTTACCCTACTCTGTGTCTCCCAACACAGCCGTTGCTTCTCTTTCTTCTTGAGCCAAGCCCATCAGGAGTGGGAGAGAGGGAGACTGGAGAGCTTTTTGCATCACCCCCTCATAGCGGGAGTGGGCGACATCAGCCTCTCTCCCTGGTAACAGAGGGAAGAGACAGGGATGGGGAGATAGAGTGCGAGAGGCAGCGAGGAGCCAAGCGCCTGCTTTTGATGTGCCTTGGTGTTTGATGCGAGGTTGATATCTCCACTATTTGAACTGGCAGAGTGCTCTCCACCCACCACCCCCCTCTCCACCATTCAGCTCCACCCCTACTCTCAACATCCACTATTGCATCCCCAAAAGTCTGTCATGGACCACTGTTGTCTAATTCTGTCACAAATGGGTTTGGAAGCTCCTCCATGCTGCCTCGCTGCAGCCGCTTAATGAGCTGCAAGGCTCATCCACCCTGAGGCTGGTTTGAAGATACGCACCAAGTCAACAGCAAGAGTATGCACGTTTTAAAAGGTGGGAGAGCCTAAGACGTCTGTCATGGGTTCACAGCATGATGGTTATTTAATAAGGATCCTATTAATACTGATAGATGTAGCTGCTGCATGCGTGCACTGTCATTGTCCTGCTTACTGGAAGCTCAAAGGTTGCAAGTTGTGACAGAGCTAAGCAACAATGAAATAACACAAGAAAGCGCATTCTAATATCGGATTTACGGAGCTACGTATATTAGGGCCAAAGGTTTTGCCCAGTGGAACCTTGGTTAGCGTCATTAATCCGTTCCAGAAGGTCTGACTCTAACAAAATAAATGTTTAATGTAAATCAATGGGCGAGTGGTTAGCGCGCAGACCTCACAGCTAGGAGACCAGGGTTCAATTCCACGTTCTGTGTGGAGTTTGCATGTTCTCCCTGTGCATGCGTGGGTTTTCTCCAGGTACTCCGGTTTCCTCCCACATTCCAAAAACATGCTAGGTTAATTGGCGACTCCAAATTGTCCATAGGTATGAATGTGAGTGTGAATGGTTGTTTGTCTATATGTGCCCTGTGATTGGCTGGCGACCAGTTCAGGGTGTACCCCGCCTCTCGCCCGAAGACAGCTGGGATAGGCTCCAGCACCCCCGCGACCCTCGGGAGGATAAGCGGTAGAAAATGAATGAATGAATGTAAATCAATGAATCTGTTCCAAAAAGGCAAAAATGTTAACACAAAACCCAATTTTATAGTTTTACAATTCTACTTTTGCATGCTGAAAACAATTTGAAATGTATATATAACTTATATTTTTTAATGCCCTGTTTGGCTCTCGGCCCACACCACACCAAATCCAAACGGTGTTGCAGTTCATGTTTGAGCCACAAGAGGGAAAAACATATTGAGCAGAAATGGACAAAGAAAAGGGTATTGAAAAGGGAATTGTTTGTCATAGAGGACAGAATAAAACTTGCATGTTACAAGACCTGCGCTGTCTCTGATAAAGTGTGTATAAAAGTGTGTTCCTGTTTGTGCATGTTTCTGTAAAAAGTGAAGTAAAAGTACAGTGGTGCCTTGGTTAACGTCATGAATCCGTTGCAGAATGTCCAACTCAAACCAAAATGGACTCTAACCAAAGCAAATTTTCCCATAAAAAATAATGTATACCCAATTAATCTGTTCCAGACACCCAAACTTGTTAACACATAACAGATAATAATTATAGTTTTACATGTAGAAAATGATGCAAAAATAATTTAAATGAAAAAATTAAATAAATCAAAAAAACCTTATTATGTTAATTAACGGCTGCACATCGGTCCTCACAGCTAGGAGACCAGGGTTCAATTCCACCTTCTGCCATCTCTGTGTGGAGTATGCACGTTCTCCCTGTGCATGTGTGGGTTTTCTCCGGGTACTCCGGTTTCCTCCCACATTCCAAAAACATGCTAGGTTAATTGGCGACTCCAAATTGTCCATAGGTATGAATGTGAGTGTGAATGGTTGTTTGTCTATATGTGCCCTGTGATTGGCTGGCAACCAGTCCAAGGTGTACCCCGCCTCTCGCCCAAAGACAGCTGGGATAAGCTCCAGCACCCCCGCAAAAGAGAGAATGAGAATGAGAATTTAAAGAGCAGTACTTACTCATCATCTGGTGTTAGTTGTACTGGCTCATTGGTAAATTGTGTGTCAAAGTTTTCAAGGCCGTATTCATCAGAGATTTGAGGTTTGAAGGGTGGTGTCATCTCTTTCTTCTCCAGCTGTACGGAAGTAAACAGAAAAAAAAACATTTGATTGATTTTTTTATTATCCAAAATAGGAAAAAAAAAAAATCCAGAATCAACATTTGGAAATAGTGCGCTTGTGCGCTTTGACTAAGCTCATATCATCGTAACAACATCCGTTTTAACTACGTTTAACAATGTTAAAAAGCCATAGCATTTCAGTATGTGGAATCAAACTATGGAATGGATTGAGTAAGGACCTCAAACAATGCACAACGATGAGCCAATTCAAGAAACAATACAAGCAGTTGATGTTTGCTAAATACAAGGATGAAGAGTCTTGAACCAGTCATGATGTGCTATATATATCACTATATTGATGGTTACTATGGTACCCATTATGTCATTGGATGGTCATATCATCTCATACTTTGGTACGAGGTACATTATTAAAAAAAAACAACAACAAAAAAAACTTTATTGTGGAAAGCAGGAAGTGAACAAATGTAACAGTTACTGATTGTAAAAGTACCAGATGGAGGGGTAGGATTTAATAAGCTTTGCTTCTTCCTACTCCTTTTGGACATGTGGAACTGTGAACTGATTATGTGATGCATTCAATTGTAATCTGATGCATGTTCAAGTGAAATAAAACCATTACCATTACCATTACATCCCCAGAAAACCTGATCCTTAACAATCTAGGCAATGTTTGACAGTTTTTAACTGAAAAATACAAATAAAGGTTGTGTTATTGGGCGTTATGTTTTGGCACCGAGAGAAACAAAGATTTCAAAACGGGTCTTAAAAGAGTGTGTTCACTTGTTTTGTACTTTTGTGTGCACATTTGTGTTTGGTTCCTCCAAAAGCTCCTGATCCTCCTGCTTCTTTTTGCTGCATTTTTCTGTTCATTAGTCAGGTTCAAAGTGTTTTGTGAGAAGAGCTTCAAACAAATAACACCCAATCCCTGCCTCCCTCTAATTCAAATTAGCCAAGCTTCCTCCAGTGCTTCTCTTGTTGCACAGTGCAAACATCTCAACAACTACCTACACTCTTCTATCATTTCTCTCTCCCTTGTGTCCTGTGTCTCTTTCTCACTTTTTTTTTAATAACTCTTTTCACAGACCTCTTCTCTCTGCTCCTTCTTTAACCATTCTGTCTGATGTGTTGTTGGGCAGGCTGAAGCTCTGTGTGGTACAAATGAATCACACGGCCCTTCACCTTCTGTCTCACCCTCCTCTCAAAACACACACACATGAGAAGTGCCCACAGGCCGAAGGGGCGCATGAAAGATGCAAGCAAGTTATAGCGAGCTACGTATGAGGGTGGGTATGATCATAAAATGTGTGTTGGGGGGGGGGAACAGCTGGAAGATGTCATCACAGGAAGCTACTTTGTGGATATATTCCTTAGAAATTAGGGTCAAAATCATCTTTATTCATTCATCCATTTGTCTTTTTAGGCTTAAATGAGGTCGGGTCGCGGGGAAAGCCCAGACTTCCATCTCCTCAGCTACTTCGTCCAGCATGACACTTTCCTGGCGTAAATACGAGTCTAAAGGTTTGCCCACCCCTGCTCTAAGTCCTACTCCTTTCCGAACAAGGAAATGGTAACAGACTTTCACTTGTATATATGGTAGTTTTTCTACCTTCAAGGTACTGAAAGCACTTTGGCACTGTTACCACCACTGTTACCTCATAATGACACAGCATTAGTAACTGGGGGATCAGTATCAAATCAAATCAACTTTATTTGTATAGCACTTTTCCTGCAAAGTCATGCAACGCAAAGTGCTTTACAGAATTAAAAACAATTACCACAATTAAAAAGAAAAACAATTACTAAGAAAGCCCCTCCTTACCACCCTCCATACTAGACACACACACACACACACTGCAGGGTCTTGAGACACATGCTAACTCGCAAACTAGAGAGCTAGCGACCTAAACGGTAGCCTTCAAGTTATTTCCTTTAAACTTAAATAGCCAAAAACTTACCACTTCCACACGGATAGGGAGGATAACTATTAACAGTTATTTAACCTTTAACATGAACATTAATGAAAAAACATAATAATTTTTTCTGGGTACATTTTACATAATAATAATATAATAATTATTATTTTAATTTTATTGTAATTATTAGAATATTTTATTATTTTTAAAATATTTAAATATAAATATAAAATAATAAATAATAATAGCAGATTGCATGACAATTTTACAGATACAGATACAATAATACCAGGTGGACGTGTAAAATATATAGTCTGCCCCCCCCCCCCGTAAATTTTGTCATATCAATGCAGCCCGCGAGTCAAAAAGTTTGCCCACCCCTGTCCTAGCCGGAATATTGAAGATGGGTCGGGAATGGTTCTTCCAGTATGACTATGACCCGTGACCCTGAATAAGATAAGTACCATAAAAAGAGATGTACGGATTTTAAATGGAGCTACACAACTTAGAGGATTGCTGGTCTGATCCTGAATATTCTCAGTGCTAAAAAGGTCTGATTTGCAGCAGCAGCATTTCAAAAAGATCAATTTCTTCAACACCCTCATCAAACTCGGGACTTCTTTGGCAATAACGTACTTTGCGTGTGGAAAGGGAATGAAAGAGGACAGCAGGTAAATGAAATTCAAATGTGTCATCTCTTCAGAGAGAAAAGCCGCACCCCTGGGGAACTGTCTGATGAATATTAATACGTAGTAACAACACTAGCAGTGTGCCAGGCCTGTCAGGACTGGAGACAGGCTTCTAGTTTGAGGGCAGAGAGCGTCGCTTCTCCACCTCTCAAAGCTTTGTCAACTTGTTTTCCCTTTGCACTACATAGAAGCTTGGTTGCTGCACTCAGGAGTCTCTCCTGCTTTGATATCCTTCCCCAGTTTGCCTTTGGTGCGTACTTCACAACCACTGTGGCAGAACTCATTAACACACCGCCGATTGTTTTCCTCCTCAATGTCGTTACTACCTGACACCCTTAAACTTTGTCCCAGGAGGGACACTGCAAAACACAGAGACACTGAAACGATCCTTATATTATAAAAGAAGCATATCAGTGATGCCTTAATTGTGGAACTGGAAACAAATGCAGCTCTGTGTCGGCTCTGCTTTAAAGCCGACAAAGCACACAAAGTTAGTTAATGAGGGTTCTCTGGATTCAACTTTGAGGTTTGCTTTGACATACATTAAAGGGGACCGACTATGCTCATTTTTCGGCCCTTTGTATTGAGTTGTGCGCTCCTATAGAACAGCTACACACAATAACCAGCATACGTAGAAAGTGTTCTAGTTCTTCCAGAATTCAGCTGTATTTCTTTGGATTTTGTGGTTGCTGTTTGTTTTAATGTTTTCCACCCACAACCCGCTTCCAGACACACCCACTCTGCTGTGGTTGGTCACATTGCCGAGGGCATAGAAACACTTCCGGTTTGTGCTGCCAACTTTATAGGAGTTGATAAACAGATTTTTATCTTTTTAAAATGTACGCTTTTAACATACAGATATATGCGTTGGATCTCAAATCCGATCCGGAAGTGAAGACTATACAGACTGCATATTACCAGCATAGACCCCACTAACTGTATAGAGTATCTAACGCACCGTCTATGCTGTTGATGTATACAGTAGACTACTGTCATGTGTGACAAAGGGAAACCATAATGAGTAATGACAGCCAGCATCCTGTTTTTAAAGCTAACTGTCATTAAATGTGGGTGTGCAGAACGTATGATTGCTGCTGCTCTTACATTAGTTCTAAGTAAGCTGACAAGTTGTAAAGTCAAACCCCAGAACAGCTGTCAGCAGCTGTCAGTCAACACCCTGAACTACCATCAGTTCCTCTGCTTGAAACATGTCTTTCTTGATGTGCTGCTATTTTGCCTAACAATAGATAGCAACAGCAACAAACTGTGGTAAACTAGAATATTTATCCACTTATTGTTTTGAATGCTTTTAATCTAGGATGCAAGTTAACTTTAACATAACAGGTTTAGTCATTCATTCATTCATTTTCTACCGCTTTTCCTCACGTCGCCGAGGTGCTGGAGCCTATCCCAGCTGTCTTCGGGCGAGAGGCGGGATACACCCCGGACTGGTCGCCAGCCAATCACAGGGCACATATAGACAAACAACCATTCACACTCACATTCATAGCTATGGACAATTAACCTAGCATGTTTTTGGAATGTGGGAGGAAACCGGAGTACCCGGAGAAAACCCACGCATGCACGGGGAGAACATGCAAACTCCACACAGAGATGGCTGAGGGTGGAATTGAACCCTGGTCTCCTAGCTGTGAGGCCTGCGCGCTAACCACTCGATCCCCGTGCCGCCCCAGGTTTAGTCAATGAAGGCCAATTGGGAATCCATCTGCAAATTACAATTCCCCCAATTTATTTTAATGTATTGTGTTTAGGTATTTTGGTTGCACCCTTTCAGTGTATAGTAGTCCCTTGTTTATCGCGGTTAATTGGTTCAAGGCCCGACGATATGTGATTCCTTATTTCTAAATGCAATATTTTTGTAGTTGGAGCATAAAAAAAACTTCTAAACATGTTTTTAACATGATTAGAGCCCTCTAGACATCAAATAACACCTCTATAGTCACCTTTACCCAATAGAGTAGACATAATAAGACTAAATAGGCAATTTAAGACATAAATAAGACATGTGTTGCTATGAATGTGTTCCCTTGTAAAATCAAGAGGAGATGACATATGGGGTTCTTTTAGCTTGTCTTGGGTTACTGCAGTAACATTAGTCCATGTTTTTATTAGGGAAAAGGGTTGAGTGCCATCTCCGGGTCAGGGATGAGATCCTACCCCAAATTGAGGAGTTTAAGTACCGAGAGGTTTTGCTCACGGATGGAACGTGAGGTCGACAGGCAGATTGGTGCAGCGTCTGTAGTGATACGGACTCTACATCGGTTCGTTGTAGTGAAAGGGGAGTTGAGCCAAAAGGCAAGGCAAGGTTATTTCAGGTCTAAAACTCGTATTTAGGAAGTCTAACTATGAAAATATTCCAGTATTGAATCCTACTTGGAGGAAATTCACATATCGCGGTCTAGTCTGTAACCAATTAACCACGATAAATGACTGTATGATGACTGTATTTCAGCACTTCACACAGCAGCAACCGCTCTGTAATTATTTACCTGCTCCCAATCTATACTGCGGAAAAATGTATGTGACTTGATATCCGTGAAGCCCGTCTGGACCTGGCAACCCAGCCGTTCCTTGGGATCCTGTTGGAAGCAAGACAGCTGCTCAGGAATGTGAACCAGGGCAACTCAATTTCATAGCAAAACAATCCAAAACAATGTCACATCTGGATTCCTAATTTCTCTCGATACATCAACGTAGCTTCATGTGGAAAGTAATGAGTCCGGATCTGGAGGATATTTCATATCACGTTTCAGATGTTACAGCTGTTAAGAGAAGGAAGCCAAGCGGAAAATGAATAGTATTGGTTTCATAATATACTGTACATGCGCTTGGACGGGGTTCTTTACTCTTCATAGAGTGTTGTAGCAGGCGGCAGCAGAGTTACATTTAAAACGAGCAAAAACAACAGTTACATTTAACAACATACCGTACATAACGAGCTCACATGAAACACTTACACACTATTTCAGCAGTTGATTCATGAGTATTTCCATGAGCGGGGGTGCCGTGTGTGGGAAGTAGTCCAAATAAACAGCATGAGTGTAAATAGTGATGAAGATAAGCGAGTGCAAAGGTCTTGCTCACGGATATGTTTTAATCATTCTGAGGATTTTGGCTGCACTTTGTTTTCCAGCCTCCTACTTTGCTAACGTTGCTCAGGTTAATACAGGTGTGAGAAAGTCAATAATAATAATTCATTCCTTTTCTACCGCTTTTCCTCACGAGGGTCGCGGGGGTGCTGGAGCCTATCCCAGCTGTCTTCGGGCGAGAGGCGGGGTTACACCCTGGACTGGTCGCCAGCCAATCACAGGGCACATATAGACAAACAACCATTCACACTCACATTCATACCTATGGACAATTTGGAGTCTCCAATTAACCTAGCATGTTTTTGGAATGTGGGAGGAAACCGGAGTACCCGGAGAAAACCCACGCATGCACGGGGAGAACATGCAAACTCCAAGGGTGGAATTGAACTCCTAGCTGTGAGGTCTGCGTGCTAAGTGCTAACCACTGGACCGCCGTGCCGCGCCCCCCCAATAATAATAATAAGAAGAAGAATAATGTGAACATGATGATGATTTTGGCGGCACGGTGGTCGAGTGGTTAGCGCGCAGACCTCACAGCTAGGAGGACCAGGGTTCGATTCCACCCTCGGCCATCTCTGTGTGGAGTTTGCATGTTCTCCCCGTGCATGCGTGGGTTTTCTCGGGTTTCCTCCCACATTCCAAAAACATGCTAGGTTAATTGGCCACTCCAAATTGTCCATAGGTATGAATGTGAGTGTGAATGGTTGTTTGTCTATATGTGCCCTGTGATTGGCTGGCGACCAGTCCAGTGTGTAACCCCGCCTCTCGCCCAAAGACAGCTGGGATAGGCTCCAGCACCCCCGCGACCCTCGTGAGGAAAAAAGCGGTAGAAAATGAATGAATGAATGATGATGATTTTGTTCCAGTTCAATGCCCTGCATACTGTACACCAGGCTATGTAGAAACGCTGCCTGCCCTAACCAACCAGCCCAATGTCTTGGCCATGCTGTCACACATGCTGATTGGAGTGAGCAGAGGGTGGATTGCTTTGGCAGTGGACTCTCACCTTGTTCAAAAAGCCCTTGAGTACGCTGGCAGCTTTCACTGACAGAGACCTTGGGATGCGAATAGGCTTCTCAAGAATAACTGTTGGCAAAAAAGGACAGCAACAAAAGGGAGAGAGGGAAAGTGAAAGAAAAGGACAATCGTGAGTGGGGAGGAGGAGGAGGAGGAGGATGATGATTCACAGTCCAAACTGCCTGTGGGTCACCATGTCTGCTGCGTGGGAGTCCAAAGAAGGGAGGAGACACAGAGGACTCTATTCTGTTGGTTCTTTTCCATTTTGATAGTGCACACGCAGCCTTCACACTCCTGCAGCTGTGCTTTGTCAAACTAACAAAAACATGTGTGAAACAAAAGGTTTCCTTTTCTGACACATTGCGGTTGACTGATTAGTACATACTTCACTTGCTTTATTCATTTTATATTTCAAAATGATGTGGCTGGTAAGTCATCAGCACGCGGCTACTCTATACGTTACTCACAAGAAGTCACATTTCAGTATGAACCTAAAATGTACTACTGTATAACCTTCCCAGGCAAATTTAAGATTAAGATTAAGATTAAGATTAAGATTAAGATTAAGATTAAGATTAAGATTAAGATTAAGATTAAGATTAAGATATGCCTTTATTCGTCCCTCAGTGGGGAAATTTGTATTGCACAGCAGCAAGAGTGCAGAGTCAGTTAAGCAGTACAAAATACACAATATAGAAAAATAAACAATATAAACAACCCAAGTATTAACAAAATCAACAGTTTTCCCCAGAGTTATATACAATACAGTATGTAGATAATATGAAACGAGATGAGATATATGACCAGTCTATACACTGAGATCTTTGTTAGAGAGTTAATATGAGGCATTATGGAAATACTTCACAACTTATTTAAGCGTCTCTAATTTTGAATGCACAGACATTCTTCCACTGAATCAAACATTTGGCAGGGCCCGAGTTGAGTCTGGCTAAATCTCTGAGCATGGCATGTGCAGTACCCAAAGACCCAAAAGCAGGAACTGGCGCAAGGTCTAGCTCAGTGGCATATGGCTGAGCGGCTCCTATAGAGAAAGTCTTGATTTCCGTGAGAAGGCATTTATCCAAGGAACCTGCTGTTCGACCAGCAAGCCCAGCAGGAGGGTGCTATACTGGTGGCAGATGCTATCCACGGTGCCACACTAGCATGCTGCTGACAGTCATGGCATAGACATATTGCTTCGACAAGGCTATTGCGTTATGAAAGAATTTGTCTTCTGAAAGCTCAGGAGGAGAGAAAAAGGTGTGATGGGGGATGTGCAATGTAAGGGTTACCATATGGTTCAAGGAAACACAAATACGTAAATAGAAGACATAATTGTATGTGTTAATAAAATAGTTAATCTACTATGGAAGTGTTAATTTCCCATTAAGCGTGTGATAACTGGTCATGCAGAACTTGGACGATTGGAAGTCACATCTTTGTCTCGATACAATATGGCTTTACACTGCAGCATTACAGCAGTACATGTTCCCACATGAGGGTAGTGTGTGTTCTACTGCAGAATCGATAGTACTGTTCAAATCCCAGCGCCGTTTGACAGTGCAAAAGTGCAAAAGTGTCTGTCTTTTTGAGCTTAAAATGATCCCATATGGTTTCTGTCGTTGCCTTTTTGCCCTTTCCTCTTTTTCACTCTCGTCACCGTTTTCCTTTCAGCCATCTCTCTCTCCATCGCCACTCTCCTCCATACCCTGCCACACAGATCACGGCACCACAGCTCTCATGTGCTCTCCATTGCAGCAGCCGTGCGGAAGCAATTTCAGTGTATTTCAAGTAATACAAGTATGTATGTGGTTTTCTAACTATGTATGTTCCTTAAGTAAATAAGAGAACAAGAAGACTCAAGTGATGTTACACATGAACACGGATCCGTTTTGGTTCAATGTAAAGTTAATTATCATTTGAGGCGAATAAAATTAACCCTGTTAGTGATTTGTGCATTTTATGAAGCATGCCAAAATCACCTTAGCCGGTATTGGCACAGGCATAATAAATCCTTTGCAGCTGTGAGCTCATTTACATTCATGGAATTTGTTACTTTTACACTCTAAATATACCGATATGTGTTTTGTTAGTGTTTCGCTAAATATTTGAAATCATGAAATCACAAAGTGGGAAGCACAGTGGCACACTGCATCCACAAAGCATGAAGGCTAAAATAACAGTTCAGACTTTCTTTCTGGAATTTCCAAGTTTTCGCAATGTACTACTACTCCCCCCCCCCCCCCCCCCCCCACTGTCCAAAAACAAAAGTTAGGTTATTGCAAAACTCTAGAACAGGGGTCTCAAACATGCGGCCAGCGGGACACTAGTTTGAGGCCCCCGCCTTGATATGAAAGTTTAATGTTAGTGCGGCCCGCGCAAGTTTGATATGGATGCTGTATGGTATCATGTACCCAGAAAAAATTATTACGTTTGATTAATGTTCATGTTAAAGGTTAAATAACTGTTAATAGTTATCCTCCCTGTCCGTGTGGAAGTGGTAAGTTTTTGGCTATCTAAGTTTAAAGGAAATAACTTGAAGGCTACCGTTTAGGTCGCTAGCTCTCTAGTTTGCGAGTTAGCATGTGTCTTAAGACCCTGCAGTTGCGCAATATGTTGTAAATAAAAAAAGTATAAATGTGACTATAGTCGTGTTTTGTCATGTCTATAGGGCTCTAATAATGCTTTGTTCATTTTAATCTGAAAAAAATAATTTGTCTACCCACCAACTATATGTGGTTTCTTAAGTTTTTATTATTTTCTGTTTTATTATTATTATTATATTTATTTATTACTGATTGATTGATTTTCTTTATTCTTGATTTGTTTATTTATTTTTCATCTTATTTTGTGCAGAAAAATAAAAATTAAGATATTTGAGAACAGTGGAATGTTTTATCAGAGCTTTTCTTGTAGAAAATCAGAACCAAAGCACTGAAAAAGTTTGTATATTTTTCTGTTTTTAATAAATGCGTTTTCTGTTTTTTTTTTTTAACACCTGATGCGGCCCAGCCTTGCCCAGACCCTAGCTCCAGTGGCCCCCAGGTAAATTGAGTTTGAGACCCCTGCTCTAGATTGACCATGTGTTGTTCAGGGTGTTTCTGACAGGAACAACATACAGGTAACTCCAAAAGCTAAAGTCTATAGTAATCTGGATATGATATGATACCTCCCCATAAATCTATACATTTCTTCAAATAGTGCTGACCTGAAAACTGCAGGATTTCAGTTGTAAACCTGAGCAATGCTTCAGTCCCCCCCACCTCACCTTGAAAGAGGTACTCCTCGGTGTTCATGTCAGGATTGTCTGTGATGATATCAAACGGGGACCTCCCAGCCATCATCTCAAACATTAGCACACCTAATGCCCACCAGTCCACACTGAAACCTAAGTAACAGAAGGGACACGTGTTTGGATAACAGTTCGGACAAACTAAGAATGGAAAGAAAGTTACTATATATAAATTCCATAGATCATCAATGGCTGGAATTAGCATTAAATCAAGCGACCTGTGTACTAACCATAATCTTCTCCTCTGAGGATTTCTGGTGCAATGTAGTTGGGTGTTCCACAGAAAGTACTGGTCGTGTCACCTGGTCTGATCCCCTCCTGAGCAGCAGAAAAAACACAAGGAAGAGAAATAAAAAATTGCAGTGTTTCAGCAGCTGCTTTTTTCATAAACTTCAAACCCTGCAGCTTCTACAGCGGTAACTCTTTGGCAGGAGCCAATCTCAAGCTATCAGTGCACTCACAACGAGCTTGTCAACCCATTAACAATCACAGGAAGTGATTATAGGTAGCAGTATAACAATATAACAGTCTGACCCTCGGTGTAAACACTAAACTCATGACACAGCTACGTAACACTCAAAAGGTACATCTGAGAAAAATACAAAGATACAAAGCGTGCTGCAATGACGTCAGTCCCCCTCTGGGCCCTGGTGTTTGAGACATCCATCCGTTATTAGGAATAGCTCTGGAGTGTTAAGTTGCTGCGTGATTGGTTTAGTGGTCTTTGTAAGATGACACCATGAGTCAGACTGTTACATGGAGTAACGACCTCGTGCAAAGTCACGCTCGCCGTGGGTTTATTCATAGCTCATGATTGGCTCATGTCAAATAAGAAGCTGACTGGTCCTCACAGACTCGTGCACGCCACAATATGCCATTTCATGACGTGGACGTGCAGTTTATGGAACACTGCGTCTATGTATATGTGTATGTATTTCCTCTAAATGCATTACATACCGGTGCATTTTATACACAGGAATTTAAAGTATATGTCTCTTACCTTACACATGCCATAATCTGTGAGCTTGATGTGCCCCGCCTGGTCCAGTAGTACATTGTCTAGCTTCAGGTCTCGGTAGATGATGCCTTTCTCATGCAGGAAGTTGAGAGCAATGCAGATTTCAGCAGCATAGAATCTATATGGAGGATGATGCACAATCGTTTGTGTTGTTTAAATTTCAATCATTTAACATTTAAGCCACATACTTCATGAATGGTCATTTCTTAGCGCTATTCTTTGAAAATATTGCTGAAAGACAATACCTCTGTTTTTGTATGATTCAGTTTTCAACATAGATTGTTTACCTTTGCTTCACATTCACTGCCATAGTTATTAATTACTGGCATCCTTTCGTCAGGGTTACTGATGGTCTGGTCAACTGTTTTTATGCATAACACGGCATTTTCTATGATGACTGAAAAGTCCAATCACAGCCCAAGGGACAGTCCCTGTCACTTCTGTGGATTCAAGGTGCCTTTCTTCAACTTTCTTAATGCCACAGTGTACTAGATGGTGCCAATCTTCCTCTTGATTTGCCCGAGTCTGCTATTTCTTGATGTCAATACCAGCCTCCTGCAGATCTTGTTTAGAAAGGTCTTGTAGTGCATCAGTGGTCGACCTTAATCCTGTCTTCAGTTCACCATGCCAAGGCAGTCGTCGTCATCTCAACATTGCAAGCATGTGTTGGCTTCCTTCAGAACCTCCATATTGGACTCTTCTGCTCCCTTAAAGATACCCAAAATGCGTCTGGGGCCGTGCAGGTGAAAATTCTTTAGTCTCTTCTCATGCCAAGAATACAGGATCCAAGGTACTTGAAGCAGTCAACATTTGAGAGCACCTTTTTGTCCCTGATTAGAACGCTTGTGACATTAGTCTTGGACCGAAGGTGAGATAGCTTGAAGAGGTCAGCATCTACCCCTGCACAGATGTACAGTATATCCCTGGGAGGACAGCCTAAAGAGACCGTCTGCTGACATAATCAAATGCCTTTGTTAGATCAACAAAGGCAAGATACAATGGTTTTTGCTGCTCTCTACATTTCTCCTGCAACTGCCTCACTGTAAATATCATATCAATGGTAGATCTTTCTGCTTGGAAACTACACTGAGATTCTGGGTAGACTCCTTCTGCAAGAACCTGGAGTCTTGTCAAAGCAAATCTGGCAAAGACCTAAGTGATATTCCTCGGGAGTTCTTACAGTCAGATTGGTCGCCTTTGTGTTTTGAAAACTGAACATGCCCGTACACTTTGTGACCCCCGGCCGAAGGTACCAGCTTGCCTCGCCCCACAAGCAACAAGCATTGAGTGAGGTGAAATGTAAAGCTGAAATGTTGACGCCAAGAACTTGGTTCACAACTGACACCATTCATTCATTCATTTTCTACCGCTTTTTCCTCACGAGGGTCGCGGGGGTGCTGGAGCCTATCCCAGCTGTCTTCGGGCGAGAGGCGGGGTACACCCTGGACTGGTCGCCAGCCAATCACAGGGCACATATAGACAAACAACCATTCACACTCACATTCATACCTATGGACAATTTAGAGTCGCCAATTAGCATGTTTTTGGAAATGTTGGAGGAAATCGGAGAACCCGGGGAGAACATGCAAACTCCACACAGAGATGGCCGAGGGTGGAATTGAACCCTGGTCCCCCAACTGTGAGGTCTGTGCGCTAACCACTAGACCGCCGTGCCGCCCCAGCTGACACCAGAGATCTCAAAAAGATTGGTGATCACTGCTTAGTACCAGGAGATAAGCCAGTTCTGTATCACTTCCTGTATCACCAGGTGCCAAGACCCGACTATTTACACACAGGCCACATACAGTATGCCTACACAGCAGGAATTATGTATACAGTACATCATCATGATGGACAAATTATTGTGTTTAGAGCAAATTGTTGGTCAATAGCACGTTGCCTTTTATATGTAGGTAGTACATGCTCTGTCACTGGGAGATAAGCTTCCATTAAGACTGACGGGGCTCTGTCTGCAGTGTGTGCTACAAATCCCTGATTGTCAAACACTGAGGAAAAGACCGGAATGGTAAATCCCACGTTGCACCCCCACAATTTCACTCTAACAGACTCAATTGTACACTGTAGTTTCAGCATTGGCATATCCAGACGGATAGAAGTAGCATGCTCTCAGCAGCACCATCCATCGCCCACAGATCGCCTCCCCCCATGGCGCGGGGGAATGCGGTACAGTTCTCTAAAAGCACTCCTCATGAATATGTACAATCATTATGAGTTATTAGCATGCTGCTTTGCATATGTACAGCCACTGTCTCCAGAATACAGATTGTAGGGTCCGATAGAGGCCCAACAGTGCCTCTCTAAATTACCAAGCCTTTGATCCAGCATTTATCAGGGGCGCAGTTGGAGTGCCCCACAAGCAGAAAGACAGAATGAATAATGGATACTCATTATATTTTTCAGAGGTGTAAAAAAAAAAAGAAATTACTTCATTGGATGCTGGCAGTGTCCATGAGGAACCGCTCAAGTCTGATATTAAGCATACATTTGTGAGAAGTACGCATTTGAGGAATACTCAAAATGAGCCTGGGTGCAAAGAAGTTGCAAGTAAATGAAATGGGAGCACCCCAAGGGATGCAAAGCTGCGCGCCAGCAGCAACGCCCACACCACTCTCTGCTGGTTCAGAGACAAGCTGCAATCTCATTAACCACATTTACAACTGTTTGACACATTTTAACATGTGTTCTAAGCTTAAACTTTTACTGTACCAAGTCAGCAATCACAGAAAATAAACTTCTACGTGTTCTACATGTTCATTCTTGAGTTACTATTACTTTTAAGTCTATTTTGTAGGATTGCAAATATGTGACCCGGAGGCAGTCTGCATCACTTCCAGTAATCGGTTGGGGGTCAAACAATCAATATGACCACATACACACTCGGTATCTTTGTACAATGTTTGGCAGATTAAAGCAAACAACGGTGCATGAGATGATTTGCTCCAATTGTGTAAGTGTGTTTTGTTTTTGTTGCATTTCGCTGGTTTCATTTTCGAGTTCAGTCTGTACAGTCATGATAAATAAATCGATATTATCACTTTCTCAATATTATTTCAAATTAGTGAGGTGGAAAAACATTTCTGTCATGGGAGCTTGACACAAAATATTTTTTAGCACCCAAAACTTAACTTGAGTAATGTGCCCTTGAGCAAGACACTAGGAGCCTAACTACCGGGTATGCACCCCCCTAATCTAATAACACATGTTCATCAGAGCCTGTGTGTGTGTGTGTTCCTGCCAAATGTGGTCGCGGCATCTTCAATATCATCTTCAATATCGATGAATAGTATAAAAGTGTTTTCAAGGATAGTCTTCTTTATCTGGCACCAAGAGTTATTAAATTTAAAATTAAAGTTTATAAGATTATAAAATGTACCATACAATGAAAACAGCTTAAGAAAAAAAAATTGCTATTACCCAGCTAGAGCTGAATTAAATTGAAAAGTTTTTGGCTTTCCTTAAGAGGGCTGCACATAAAAACACGGCTGGAATTTGACACATCGAGAGTGCTTTCTGCAAGAAGTAGCAATAGAATATAATTTTTTTCTTCAGGTACTATTTCACAATAGTGTAGAAATGAAGAGAGGCCTTGAGCTCCATATAACACCCAACCATAGCATAATAGAGAAGTGTGGAAACCTATAGCCACCCTACATGCAGCTGTAAGGGTCTATTAATGCTTAATGATGTCAAGTGATGTCACAACACCTTGATGATCCTTACCTCGCATGTTCTTCAGGGAGCTTTCTTTGCCGTTGCATATGAAACATCAAGTCCCCACCGTTCACATATTCAATCACAAGAAATAACCTAGTGAATGAAAATAAAGGTTATGAGTGGAAAGGGTAATTTATGCTTCTTAAATTAATTATTATTATAGTATTATTTGCACCAAAGGGCAATGTACACGGGCCATAAAAGGGATATTTATTATTGATTTATTTGGGGAGCGTTGATAATTCCAAAAATGAAGGTGAAAAGCAGTATTTGCAGGGTGACATGCTTTCAGAGTATGCTCTAAATCAGGGGTCTCAAAATCAATTTACTTGGGGGCCACTAGAGCTACGGTCTGGGTGAGACTGGGACGCATCAGGTCCCCCCCGCCCCAAAAAAAACGCATTTATTAAAAACAGAAAAATATACAAACTTTTTCAGTGCTTTGGTTCCGATTTTCTACAATAAAAGCTCTGATAAAACATTCCACTGTTCTCAGATATCTTAATTTTTATTTTTCTGCACAAAATAAGATGAAAAATAAATAAACAAATCAAGAATAAAGAAAATCAATCAATCAGTAATAAATAAATATAATAATAATAATAAAACGGCAAATAATAAAAACTTAAGAAACCACATATAGTTGGTGGGTAGACAAATTATTTTTTTCAGATTAAAATGAACAAAGCATTATTAGAGCCCTGTAGACATGACAAAACACGACTATAGTCACATTTATACTCTCTTTATTTACAACATATTGCGCAACTGCAGGGTCTTGAGACACATGCTAACTCGCAAACTAGAGAGCTAGCGACCTAAACGGTAGCCTTCAAGTTATTTCCTTTAAACTTAAATAGCCAAAAACTTACCACTTCCACACGGATAGGGCGGATAACTATTAACATTTATTTAACCTTTAACATGAACATTAATCAAACGTAATAATTTTTTCTGGGTACATGATACCATACAGCATCCATATCAAACTTGCGCGGGCCGCACTAACATTAAACTTTCATATCAAGGCGGGGGCCTCAAACTAGTGTCCTGCGGGCCACATTTGGCCCGCGAGCCGTGTGTTTGAGACCCCTGCTCTAAACGCAAGGTGTAGCGGTAGTGTATAAATAGGGCAAGTTCTTAACAGAGTCCGCGTTCTTACCGACTTTCTGTCTGGAAACAGGAGTGGAGGCCCACTAAAAATGGATTTGTGGAGGCTTGTTCAAACACATGCTTCTCTGTCTGCACCCAGTCGATATCCTGGAGAGATTACAAAGGACGGCTCAGGACACTTTCAAAGTGGTAAATCAGGTGTCAATAAATGATGATGAAAACAGGCATCGAACAATCATCAGAATTGATCTGCTGTCGTTAAGCACAATGACTTGGCTATTGATTGCTCTACTCACAAGATTGCTCATAGAGTAGAACCACACCAATCAAACGATTCAAAATGTGTATGGTATGCTGGAGTCTATCCCAGCTGTTTAAAAATAATTGAGTACTGTAGTGGATTGTTATTTTTAGACTAGAACAACAATTTGTATCTGTGTGATTTGCTTGTCTTTGCAGAGGCAAGGGGAGCTACAGTTGATGGATAGACATGTCAGTTCTGTTCAAACCCACACCAATCAACACCTCTATAGTTCACTAATGAAGACGCTGTACCTATATATGAAACCACGTGGGTATTTAGTTATTAAAATAGTAAAGAAAACAGGTCACACACGTGAGGATGTCAGGGAAACCAAGCGCTGTTGTATTAAAATCGTAACATGATAACAATGCCAATCCATCTATCCATCCATATTCTATGCCAAAGGTATAGAAATATAATATATAATGATATAGTATAATATAGTATATGGAGCCTAACCCAGTAAACCGGTGTACCCGGATAGAACATGTAAACTCCACAAGCGGAGAATCGACCCCAGGTCTTCCCGATCTCTTGACTTTGTGGCCTACGCGCCAACCACTCTACCAACGTGCGGTCGCTTCATTTCAGTGCTACATTAATACAGACTTGCCCACCTGCAACAAGGAGTGAGTCTGGCACTCTTTTGAAACTTTATTGGCAACCTTAACGCACCAACAACAGTGCTTAATGCCAACAGAGTAAACCAGTTGTTGGAGGTAGCAGAGATGAGGATGCTGAGGTTCTCATTGGGAGTGACCGGGATAGATAGGATCAGGAACGAGTACATCAGAGGGACATTACATGTTAAGAGAGCTTGGAGATAAAGTCAGAGAGGCCAGACTGAGATGGTTGGGACATGTCCAGAGGAGAGATAGTGAATATATCGGTAGAAGGATGCTGCGTTTAGAGCTGCCAGATTGTTGCAAAAATTACCGATTTGGCATCAGTGCCTTGAAGGTAGAAAAGTGCTAAAGCCTGTTCCCATTTGGAAATTATGTGCATTTATTCAGCAGTGCGGTGTATGTATTTTTTTGTAATCATTTTTGTTATACAAATCTCTGTGTGTGTGCAACCTGCGGGGAAGCAATTTTATGCTGTTTGTTAATCTGTCGTTCAGCTGATGATGGTTAATATTTTATATGCGATAAGTCTTACCCATGCTAGAAACCAACGTCACGTGGTTCATTTATAGACAACACAACAGCGGGCCTACATGTTGTGCTTATGATATCATAGGATTCCTGGTCAGTTAAGAACTACTTGATGAATGTATAATTAGGCTCATTATGCCATGGTAACTTCTCCCCTGTTGGTAATTTCATCCTCTTCAACACTTTGTAGTGAGTTTTTGTGCAAATCTTGTTCCACACCCACTTTGATGTCTGGCATTACAGTGTTGAAAAGATGAATAATTCAGCTAATGTGTATGAATACTCGCATGAATAAATGAAAACAAGATGCCCAATCAATCCAGGGTGAATAATTTTCAGCTTCTCTTTAATTTGGAAAAGAAATACATTTATTGAATACAACTTCTAATGGTCTTAGTTGTCAAACCGAATTAGCAGCGTGTGGAAAAATATTCTTACAGAAGTTATTCTTTTACATCTTTCTTTACATTTGTATGCTGTGTTCCTCATTTTACACTGCATGTATTGTCTCAAGAGCTAATTATATCATATCATATATTAATATGATTAATGTTTAATTATAATGATTAATATGTTGGAGCATTTTTTTAAATTTTAAAAAAAAGGAATTCTGTGATTTTGAAGGGGTTTTAAATTGACCAACACCGCCACCTAGTGGCTGGAAACAGAATTTTAAATATAAAAAATAGAAAGGAGGGTAAAAAAAAAAAGAAAAATAATTGATTGAGTACTGTAGTGGATTGTTATTTTTAGATTAGAACTAAAATATTTTGAGTCATTAGTACAAGAAAGAACTAACCTCATCCATAATCATATATTTTTTTCTAAATCACCCACCTCTCATGGTATAACACTATTAGCATACAATGGTAGTGGGAAACAACACAAGCAGTAAATGTTATTAATTCAAGCGTTAAAAATACTTACCTCATCGTCATGAACCAGCTCCTTTTTCACCACCTTCATGGCGTAAACCTGATCATTCTTCTTTAACCGGACCAAAAGCACCTTGGCGTAACTGCCACGCCCAATCACCCGGATCAGGTCGAAGTCTCCCAAACCTAGAGCGAGACCCTGAGACAGCTTGATGCCATCGATTCCATCCACCACTGCTTTGATATCCTGGAGTGGGATAGAAAAGAACAAGTGTGTCAAGTGATATTTACCTATATATTTCATATACAGTACTTCAAGTGGTTTTCACATTTTTTGAAAGCTGTTTCATGGTCGATATGCCTTTATTAGTCCCATGAGGGGAAATTGCAGAAAAATGAGGAACGCTTCATCAATTTGCATTTAAGCAACTAATATGGATTTAATCACTGAATTAATCATTTCCATGGACTAAAATGGCTAAATAAACAACAAACAACAAATAAGAGACATTTCAAGCATGCATTAAAAAACGTTGTGATGATATGTAGTGTTCTATATTGATCACTTGGGATGAGTAATGTTGCATTGATGAGATAGTAGCCATGGCAGGAAGTACAAAAAAACGGGAGTTACAAAAAAAAGAATAACAACAAGGAACTCTCCAATGTGAGCCTATATTGTCTCTTGTATATCAAATTTTCTCTCATGTCTACTCAAGGATATTCTATTCTATACGGTAATGAAAGTGTATGGGGGTGTTAGTTCATGTCTAGAGGGCTCTAATAACATTCATTCATTCATTTTCTACCGCTTATCCTCACGAGGGTCGCGGGGGTTGCTGGAGCCTATTCCAGCTGTCTTCGGGCGAGAGGCGGGGTACACCCTGGACTGGTCGCCAGCCAATCACAGGGCACATATAGACAAACAACCATTCACACTCACATTCATACCTATGGACAATCTGGAGTCGCCAATTAACCTAGCATGTTTTTGGAATGTGGGAGGAAACCGGAGTACCCGGAAAAAACCCACGCATGCACGGGGAGAACATGCAAACTCCACACAGAGCTGGCCGTGGGTGGAATTGAACTCGGGTCTCCAAGCTGTGAGGTCGGAGTGCTAACTCGACCGCCGTGCAGCCCACTCTAATAACATCACAAACTGTATTTTGAATGTTGTAAACGGGTATTTATAATAAGGAACCTTACTTGTCACAGTCTGGAACCAATTAACCGTGTTAAATACGGGATAACTTTAAGTGTATTACTGTCATTGTCATTGATTATTATTCATGACGGCAAATTGTTGTGTTGACATCCTCACCTCTGCATCCGTCTCTTCAATTTTGTCCACTGTACAGTTGTGTGGTATATATGGCCCTGTAATGAGAAACGCATACAAACAAATGTTTCAAGTGTGAGATTAAAAATGGTGTTCTGTTTTTAGTCCAGTAGAGGGAGATGGAGTCCAGTTAATGCCTGATGTAGGTCAACTCACAGAAGCTCAGGGGGACCCCAAACTAACCACAAGGAGTGAATTGTGTGGTGATTTTTCATTTCTAATACTGGTGTGAGCAATCATCTGGATTCTATGCTAAATATTATACACATATTTACACTTAAAATGTTGTTTTTACACAGCTGAGACACACATACACACACAGAAAGATTTTAGCTCATACCATTAAATGATTTAACTAAACTTGCTTTCAAAACATCCACACATCTTACTTCCATCTCTGTTCTCTGTGTCATCTAGTGGAAGGTCCACCTCTTCACTCTTCTCATCTGAAGGAGGCTCCTGTGAGGGCATAGCTGGATCCTGAGCAAAAAAATGGAAACATTTGACAACATATAGCCAGACACTGCCCTCCAAAAATGCAAAAAAATATCCACTTGTGTCTTTACACAGTTGGTGTAAGACTGTACTTGGAGTCATTGTTGAAGAGGCAAAAGCAATGTGGAAAGAAAAGGGAGTTGTGCATTCAAATGGGTCTGCTCCAAGATGGGATTTTCTCTGTATCATTCCTTAAAGTCACTTATCTGAGAGAGACTTTGAGGTGAAGCGGTGATCAAAAGTCTGGTTAACAGCAAACATGGTGATTGACCACATTGATTTTTTGGTCAGGATTTTTATCAAATGTTGAATTTGATCTCAGTTTAATGTATAGATTAAAGATTAGGATTAAATAGGAGCATTTAGGACAGGATATCTTGGTCAAAGACACAAGTCATTATTCATAATTATTCTTTTCAATCTGGCCCTAAAAACCTGTTCCAGTATGGACCACAGTTGTGACAAACTTTAATCTGCCACTGACAAGTGTTTACTCACTCACCATAAGCCTTTGGCAGGTCTGAGGGATGAGTCTGTGACAGCGCTTATGGACCAGCAGTTTGCAGTTGATACACTTGTAGCCCTGCCCGCCAAGCCCCCATATCCTTTCACTGCAGTGGCCACAGTAGGCTTTCTGCGGGTCACACACAGGGCAAGGACAAGATACAATTACAGGTTAGACTTTCAGTCTATTCATGCTGACTATACTAGAAGAAAATAACAAAACTGTCATTAATATATCAAATATGAAGGCGATATATCCCAAGAAATACACTGCACGGTGGTAATATGACATAATCGTGTCCAACACATGTTGCTGAGATGGGCTTTTCAACAAAGAATAGACGCTTGCTTGTCTAAATCAGTTAGTTGGAGCTACTTTGTTCATAACAGACAAGATTCTGCATCACAACACTGTCCAACAGTCAGGTTACAAAAGCACCAAATCCAAACAGTACAGTAACGATAAACTTTTATGATACCAATCATCCATGAGTGATATCAGCAAATACCGATCATATGGCTTAAGTGTAGATTTTTATATATTTATATTTATGATGAGTGCAGTTGGTCAGGAGCGCCAGGTATTATTTTTTAAAATGCCTTTATTTTGTTTCCTTTATTTTTGTGAAACAATGTTTGTACTATTTGACATTCATTCATTTTCTACCGCTTTTTCCTCACAAGGGTCGCGGGGGTGCTGGAGCCTATCCCAGCTGTCTTCGGGCGAGAGGCGGGGTACACCCTGGACTGGTCGCCAGCCAATCACAGGGCACATATAGACAAACAACCATTCACACTCACGTTCATAACTATGGACAATTTGGAGTCACTAATTAACCTAGCGTGTTTTTGGAATGTGGGAGGAAACCCACGCATGCACGGGGAGAACATGCAAACTCCACACAGAGATGCTCGAGGGTGGAATTGAACCCTGGTCTCCTAGCTGTGAGGTCTGCGCGCTAACCACTAGACCGCCGTCGCCAGGTATTATTTTTAAAATGCCTGTTTTTTTCCTTTATTTGTATGAAACAATATTTGTAAAAACCTGAATTTCATAGGGAATAAATTGATAAATGATTTTTTAGTTCACGATAACAAAATATTAACATAATAGACATCTGTCCTACTTAACTTAAAACAGAATAAATTCAGTGTCCAGGTTGCACGGGTCTCCAACTTTCATTGCTATTAGAGATGTTAACTATTTCTTTTACTTGTGACTGTCAACATTTACGTTGCACTACTTAATTTACCTAGATCATCTCCACTCAAACAGTGTGGCCAATGACTTTATGCTATTTTATGTGTCATTTGTCATTATGTAAAAATGCATAAAGTTTGAATTGAACAGTTAAAATTCCAAAACTTTCTTTGACCCTTTGGTGAGCTGCTAAAAATCAGCTGACATAGTATCGCCATAATGAGGCGGGACACATGTGTTTACGTTTATTAAACAACCACACACAAATTGTGTTTTGTGGGACTGTGGGACAAAAACGAGCTCCAAACTAACCACATTGCTCATTTTAACAAAGTGTCACAGTGCTAAAACGCAACATTTGGAGTTCATAAGCTAAGCGAATAACACTAGCTAGTGAGCGAGCTAGCTGCTGCCAATGACAGCTAGACAAAGTGTGTAAACAAAGATGCAAGATAAGTCGAATAGCAATCCGTTTGATAAAGGAGTGATCAAACAACGTATGTTGACACCGATCGGTTTATATTGTCCCACCTTCCCAGAAATATACATAGCAATGACTTACATCCAAGTATATAAGATCTTCCAACATTTTCTATGGAGTTCTTTGTTATTCTGGCTACTTTCAGTGAGTTTGAACTGTTGTCCAACTTTGTCCAACTATTGCTCACTGCACAAAGAAAATGAACATAATGCAAATGCAAAACAGGCCCATTATGTATGATGGTCAACAAAACAGCTTGGAGGACCAAGTGAGAAAGGACCAACGGGAATAGAATGAGAAAAGGGAGGAGACACCTGACCTACTTTTTCTTAGCTTATTTATATGCTGACGACTACAAACACCGAAGATAGCATAGCTGCAACAGTCAGACATGTCACAGTCTGAATGTACAGTGGATTACAAATGCCTACTGATTTATACATGCACCCCTTTCTTGCGCAGAAGTACTTAAGTCTTACTACAAACATTCCCTAGATGTCATTATTTAACAATCCAATCCACAAGCCAAACAGGAAATACCTAAAAAACGTTGTATGCAAATGTACTAACAACTATATTTAGATTAAAAAAAAAAAAAAATGAACCGCACATGAGAAAGTGCTTTTCATGTGAGCATTTGACATGGCTTATTTGTTGGTCGGTTGGTCCCTGAGTCGCTTGGTAGTGGGTGGGGTCAGGGGGTCAGGGGGGCAGGAGAAAAATGGCCGCTTACAGCGAAGACATTTAAGTTTGCTGTCCCACCAACTGTAGCCTGTTTTGGTTGTGCAATAAAGAACAGTCTCAAGTGTTGAGCGCAAACTATTGCACGTGAGCCGTACATTAGTTATTGTGGAAGCCTTATGTTTATGGACCTCAATTTATTTTGTAATTAATTTACAGGAACGTTCGTAACACCAAACGCAGTAACCCCGGGACCACCTTTATTCATACAAATCGGCTATTATGCAGCATAGGCAAGTAAAATGTGCTATAAAAATGAGCTCATTTACCTCCTTGGGCTAAGATTACTCTCTTCCCTGGCGTTATAACATAAGGATTGAAATCCTAAGTCTTTTGAGTGCTGTACTTTATCATCTTGGCAGAAATATGATTACATGAAAGTGCATTACGTCATCTAGCACCAGACTTCAAACAAGATTATGAGGAAAGCCCACATGTGTTTTTATGTAGAAGAGTGGAACTCTGAGGATGTAAACAAACTCCATTTCCAGATAGCTGAACAATGATTTTCCATATATAATTCAAAACTAATACGCTGTAAATGCCAACATGCAAATTAAATAAGATGAGTAAACCTAACTCAGTTTTCATGAACTTGTTATAAACAATATTTTTTTTAGTAAATTGGGGTTAAAAGACATGCTTAACTTGATTTATGCCATTCATTCATTCATTTTCTACTGCTTTTCCTCACAAGGGTCACGGGGGTGCTGGAGCCTATCCCAGCTGTCTTCGGGCGAGAGGCGGACTGGTCGCCAGCCAATCACAGGGCACATATAGACAAACAACCATTCACACTCACCAATTAACCTAGCATGATTTTTTTGGAATGTGGGAGGAAACCGGAGTACCCGGAGAAAACCCACACATGCACGTGGAGAACATGCAAACTCCACACAGAGATGGCCAAGGGTGGAATCGAACCCTGGTCTCCTAGCTGTGAGGTCTGTGAGCGAACCACTCGTCCGCCGTGCCGCCTAATTTATGCCAGTTAAGTCATATTTTAAAATTAAAATTTATTGTACCCAATGTCCTTTGGGTGTTTTTTGGACATGCATTGTGCGCATAGTAAGTCAATAGGTTCCCCCGAACCCGATCTTCTCATCGAGAAGATCTTGTCAATTGTGTGGAGAGACTAGTTGATCAATTCCAGGATTTAGATTTAAAAGAGCATTGCAAGAAAGAAGCTCTTAAAAGCATGAAACGGGACAAAAACAAGACATGGAAGCAAAGCAGGGAAGATAAGGGAGAGGAGAGGGGAAAGATGCGACCGCCTTCGTTGAGAGCCAGAAGAAGGTTCTCAAATCTACTGAAGATTAGATTTCATTAAGATGAATGGCCACCATATTCATTCATTTTTCCACATGTTTGTCAGACTTACTACATGGTTCAAATCATCGTCATTTTTTTTTATGAAAGTTTTTATTATTAAGGGAGAAAACAATCCAAACCTACTAGTTGGACCACTCTTAGCAACAACAACTGCAATCCATCACTTTTTCACAGGTAGGTTTAGATTTTTTTTCCTCCCTTAATAATTAAAAAAGTTTAATTTAAAAGATTTTGTGTTCAGTTGTGATGTCATTGACTAATATTTATATTTGTTTGATGATCTGAAACATTTAAGTGTAACAAAAATCAGGAATCAGGGAGGGGGCACTTTAACACCACTGTATGTATTTGTCTTTTTGCTCTATTTTTTACACATTTTGTTCAATTTTATTTCTACAAATGGTCACATGCCAATAAAGGCCGCAGTCTGGACATCCCTGAATTAAATGAAACGGTACTAGCACTAGCAACCGTTCCATTTGAATAATTTCACTCCACTGCAGTTATTATTGTCACTTTAATAGGAGCAGATCCTTTAACATGCTCAAAGATACTGAGGAGTGTGATTTACGAATGTTTTTGAACATGACATGTGTCCTGGCGGTGTGTGTGTGTCGTGTGGATCTTAATCCTTAATGATGGTCGCAACTGTCCAGTGTTGAAAGTAGTGTGAGCTTCACATTCTTTGGCTGTCACTAGCTCTTGAGCAAGTCTTGTGTTTTATAATTTAGGTGTGCATGTACAAAACCCCATATGGACAAAACTCAAACTATTAACTTCACCAATATATTTCTTAAAGGGACTTATTTCTCTGATAATCAAATCAGGGGTGGGAATGTCAACACGTAAAAAAAACCTTTGACCAATTCTTGGATTTACATTCAAAATACCATTTAAGTTTGGCATTAAGGTTTTCTTATGAACAACACCCAAATGCAACAACAACCATCGCATTCAAAGCATCCTCTTATTCCATAATGCCAGTGAAGGCATCACAAAAAAACATAACCCAAGTGAAGGAGCCTACAGTAGCATTCCTACATGTACTGTACATCTCCATTAACAGTGTGCATGTGTGAGATCCACTTGCCGTGTTAAAGTGTTTGGCCTGGAAGAGGTGTCCGTTGACTTGGTAGAATTTCCTCCATCTTCTGGCTCCGCGACGATAGATGGATTCTACAGAAAAAAAAACACCAAGTTGAAGACATGAAAGACAAATGCAGATGCTTATTTTAATAAAGCAATGACACATATATGAGAAATCAGGCAATGGACCAGCCTATTGTTGATACACAAATATCAGTTCACATCTTATCTAAAAAGATTATTAATATGCCACAGCTCTAAATGGATGTCAAGTTTTATTGACTTTTGGTGTTATTGTATAAAACCATAAAATTATAAAGTGACCTGGTTGGTTAAACCACATACTGTAAGACCTTTTGTCCTTTTTATTCCCACAAATTATTTAAAAGCTGCTTTCCACATGCCACTCAGTGCTAATGGATTCCAGTCTGGTCGGTTATTCTGCTGATGTCTATATGCTGTCCTCCTCCTCCTGTCATATTTTTTGGGTCCCTGTTGCTACGACAGCCATAGTTTACACAATGCTTTCAAATGATTACTTCATAATAATAATAATAAACCGATAATAAATGTTGTATTTGTTAGAGACTTGCTGGTATCATCCCAAAGAGGAAAGTGAACAAGAGAAGCCTTCTCAGAGCTGACCTATTACAACATCACCCTCTGGAGAGCAAGTGATGCACTGGCCTATTTTACAGCTATGGTGCAGAATTAGAGTGAGAAAGAGTGAAATAAGCCAGACAAAAAAAACAATAAGAACAAAAATACTACACCTCCAGAAGCAAGGGTCAGTGCCCATGGTCCTGCCATTTTCTCTTCAGCTCTCCAGAAGAAGAGATGGCCCACTGTAGATAAGTACACTCACTAATGGGGGGGGGGGTGGCCACAGCATGAGAGGAGGGTGGTACTGTGACTACTACTCTCTAGGACAGGACAATCACATGGGCTTTACCCATTTCCAGAAATTGTTTCTCTTGTTTAAAAACACATGGCCCCCTCCCTGATAATGATAATTATGTGGGAGGTTTGGGAGGGGGAGGGAAGAAAGACCGGAAATACATCATTTTTACTAGAGGCAGGCCGGCCAACAGTACGAGTCAATGAGGGCATACTGTATATGACAGTAATACTGGCAGTAATGTGCTGATAAGAATGTTATTTCTGGACGATTTAAGGACATTTTATAAAAAAAAGTTGCATTACTGGCCTTAACTTTGGGTCCTATGACAATTTGAGTTATGTATATCTATATCAGGGGTCTCAAAGTCAATTTACTTGGGGGCCACTGGAGCTAGGGTCTGGGTGAGACTGGGCCGCATCAGGTTTTCCAAAAAAAAAAAAAAAAAAAAAGCATTTATTAAAAACAGAAAAATGAATAAACTTTGCTTTGGTTCTGATTTTCTACAAGAAAAGCTCTGATAAAACATTCCACTGTTCTCAAATATCTTAATTTTTATTTTTCTACACAAAATAAGATGAAAAATAAATAAATCAATCAAGAATAAAGAAAATCAATCAATCATTAATAAATATAATAATAATAATAATAATAATAATAATAATAATAATAATAATAATAATAATAATAATAATAATAATAATAATAATAATAATAATAATAATAATAATAATAATAATAATAATAATAATAATAATAATAATAATAATAATAATAATAATGCTAACTTGCAAACTAGAGAGCTAGCGACCTAAACAGTAGCCTTCAAGTTATTTCCTTTAAACATAAATAGCCAAAAACGTACCACTTCCACACGGATAGGGAGGATAACTATTAACAGTTATTTAACCTTTAACATGAACATTAATCAAACATAATAATTTTTTCTGGGTACATGATACCATACAGCATCCATATCACACTTGCGCGGGCCGCACTAACATTAAACTTTCATATCAAGGCGGGGGCCTCAAACTAGTGTCCTGCGGGCTACATTTGGCCCACGGGCTGCATGTTTGAGACCCCTGATTTATATCAATGATCCCACAAAGAAACAAATAATGTGCTGTTCTGTTGCACATGAGCACAAGACAGATCAATGCACATATTTAACTATTATCTTGTAATTATTTTATCTGTGACTTATTTGTATACTGTTGCACATGTAGAAATGTGTTTTAGCCTGCTTGTGTGTGTTTGTTATGTTATTGATCAGTCTGGCTGTGCTAGAGTCGCCACAGGGATGAACCAACTGTTTCCATTTCAGCTCATCATCTATTAGCCGACACGTGTCTCATCAATACTCTTCACTATGAAGACATGTTTCCTCCATCCATAACGGCATGTTTTAATTCTACCTGATATTAGAGGACATCAAACCAAACAATATCTAATAAACAACACAAGACCACAATCCACAGAGGTTGCCCTTGAATTAATACCCTGTTAGGACTGTTCAGGAAAATGCTTTAATAAAAATGATATCCATCTGCTTGTCAATAAATCTTCCAAAACGTCTAAAACATATGTTCTGAAAACTTACTATTTCTGAATAATAAACCTCAGATGATAATCAGCCTTGTCCTAAGGGTACATAAGAAAAAATGTTTTTTATATCTGACTGCTGTGCCCCGCCCCGCTTTTTCTCATGTTTTAACTGTGTATTAATGAATGAATGTTGTATTTTAATGTATCTTTTACTCTGTTTACTTGCTTTTATTCAACTCCATTCTTCTGTAAAGTGTCTTTGAGTATTTTGAAAAGCGCTATACAAATAAAATTTATTATTATTATTATTTTTACAAACCTTCAAGTTGTACATATGTATAAATAAGCGACCGCAATAGCCACAAAAATAACAGCAAGACTGTAACAAATTCAAAATGAAATATTGGTAGCTCATGCTGTGTTTCCATTTCATCCATAGTGTCGTATAGGTCCAATATCCATAGGCGTATCACACTCCTTTCCACATCTGATAACATCAGAGAAGCTTTACTGGAGTCATTTCCTTCATTTCAAGGGCTTGGTGTTAAATGTCATCACTAACAAACTACTAGCATCTCAAAACACGACCTAGGACCTGCATTTCCTATTGACCTTTGACTCTGAGATTTAAAAAAAAAAAAAAGCAGCATCTCGGAAGATGCACTGGATGCAATGGTGCTTTCCTGCACTCCTCCTTCCATCATCATCCTGTCTTCCTCTTCACCTCACTGTCGCTACCATCCACTTCCTCGTTTCGTTTCATTCATGACACAATCAAATGACACTCCCTGAATGTTCCCACATTGCAGTTGCATAATATTGTCCACAAGATGGCATAGGTTCAGAAGAGGTGACAAAGTCAAGGCATTTCACACAAATGAAACATGGAGGACTATTTTTAGAGCCAGAGCTGCATCCATTGATTGGATCACATCCTAGCTGATAGACACGCTTTAACAGTGACAACTCTGGACTCATTTGTGCTCCATGCTATGCGAACACTGATTTTGATGTGCTTTATAGTGTCCTTACAAAAGAAGCCTATGTTTCACCCCATAATTTTACGGTGGAACACAATATTTCAATGTCCATTGTTCTCCAAAATGCTCCAACATTCAAATACATTCGGTCCAATAATAATAATAATTGTGTTTGTATTAGCAGGTTGCGACATTTGAGTCATAAATTACAACATACTGTAATTACAGTGCACAAGCTATTCTTTTGATCGTCAGTTATCCAACCTATCCAAACATCAGCAATAGCAGCTATGTGATTCCATTGTACTAAATAATGACAGAAAAAGCTCCACAAGTGGCACTGTATGTACCACTTCTTTGTTTTGGTCACCGGTAATCAGTCTTAGGTGTACCCCCACTCTGCCCCTTAAGTCAGGTTGGAAAGACCCCATTCTCCATGTGACCCTGAACAGGTTATGTAGCAGAGCAAATGCATGGTATAGTTGGTGCTTGTAATACTAGTCCAAATCCTAAATACACAAGCTTATATTTCAATAGGAATAAATTAGACTTGACAGAATTCTTGATGAAATGTTGGTATAAAACATGACAGGAAACTCTTTCCCTCTTCAGAAAGGTTTTGCTTATTATACTCGCAGAGCCCCCCCCCACCCCCCTTTCCTAGCAAAACACCGTCTTGGACTCATTTCTCTCGCTAGCGTTACAACATCAGGGAGTTTGAGCAAGCATTTTCTGCATTCCTTTACAATGACTCTGTGGAAGCTGTTTTCTAGGCTGGACCGATAGCTTTATCAATGTAACCTTTAACCTTTTTGTTATTACAGTGGCAAACAGGAACAGACTCTATATCCCAGCTACAGGCACCGGTATCGACCATTTCAAACGAATCAACACCGTGACTAAGGCAACATTGTACATTATGAATAGGGAGTAGAAAAAAAAGGAAAAAACTTTTCCACTGGGAGAAACAGAGATAGAGCATAACTGACTTCCCTACTTATTTTCAACATGGAATTCCATGGAAAGAGAACAACATACTGTATGTATTATGTTGGCTTGGAACAAAAACAATCTTAAAATGAAGATATTAGAATACAAGAGGGTTAGAGATGAGTAAAGTTGTGCAATACGGAGGTGTGAAAAAGTGAAAAATATATGAATGAATGGTAATTTCTACACATGTGTGAATGGTTGTTTGGCTATATGTGCCCTGTGATTGGCTGGCGATCAATCCAGTGTGTACCCAGCCTCTTGCCCAAAGTCAATTGGGATAGGCTCCAGCATACCCCTGCAATCCTACTGAGGATAAGCGGCATCGAAAATGCATGGATCTTGCATGGGTTTTCTCCGTGTACTGCCGAAAACATGCATGGTACGCTAACTGGAAAATTGTCCATAGGTATGAATGTGAATGGCTGGTTGGTGTACATGTGCCCTGTGATTGACTGGCAAACAATCAAGGCGATAAGAGTCTTACAGTCGGCTGGGATAGGCTCCAACACAACCAACTAATGAGGAGTATAGCTTTTTCATTTCACAACACCCTGCTATGTCTCACAGTGACCCTGATTAGTGTAATTCAATGTTTTTTCTCATCATGATTAATTCCAAATAGATTCCTACACACCTATAAAGCATCCCGAACTTACTAATGTAGAATCAATGACAGCTCCAGCGTGTAAGACAATACTGTATTTTTAGCCTGCTGCACAATGTAAAGTGAAAAAGAATGGGTGCACAGTTTTAGGATTATTCCATGCAAGGGAGTTGAGCTGTTCAATGGAAGAGCTTCATATTGTAGACAGAGTAAGCTCATAAGCTGTTCCCTGAGAGGCTGCCACAGCACGGGCAACCCCATCAGATGTGTCAGGGGTGAAAAAAAAAAGAAAAGCCTATATGCGATAAATAAACTGCTATCCATAAAGCTGACCACAAAGGGTGGTTGTATAACAAGAGATGGTTTCTATGCAAAATGATCTTCTTCTAAAAGCTTTTTTACTGTACAAAGAAGTACAGCGCAAGCTAAAAGAGAATTGTCTAGTAGAAGGATTCTTTATCGGGCCAATGATATGACCTGAATACAAACACACCAGTCATTTTACTTAAAGCTTTAGTTCCAACCCAGTTAGTTAAAATAGAAAAAAAAGGGGAGGCCATGCTCCACAAAGTCTGTTGACCTGAAAGCTGACACCTATTGTCAAGCAGTCATAAACCAAAAGCTACAGTAATTTTTCAATTTTTATATGCAGGGATTTTTAAGGTTGGTTAAAGAATCAGAAAAAAACTACGATTAGGAATGAATTTGGTGTATTGAGTTGTGGACTTCAATAGAGCAGTTACACACAATAACAGAAAGCTTTCTAAATCTTTAAGAATCTGTACATATTCCAGCTTTATTTCCTTGGTTTTCCAAAACAGTCCACCTACAGCCCACCTCCAGACACATCCACTCCGCTGTCACATTCCTGATGACTTCCGGACTACTGCCGAACCCCACTTTTTAATTTTGTCGGTATAGGAGTTGATAATAAATGAATAAATTCTTTGGAGAGCTACTTGAAAAGTGGTTAGACGCTAGCGGTAGCTCATGACCTACTGGTTGGAGACCCCTGACTTAAATACTTGTAAAGTGTCTTTGAGTATCTTGAAAAGCGCTATACAAATAAAATGTATTATTATATTATTATTATTAACCTGTATGAACTCAAAGAGCGGTAACGTAGGTCTGCGTTTTATCGAGTGCAGACAATCTTGACACAACATCAGTTGTGTAAATTTGGTCATGAAATGCTTTTTGCGGGACTGCCTGTGTTTAAAATAACTCGGGTAGATCCACCGATTGTGATGGAAAAAAGGCTATTAGCAACTCCAAACATCTGTGCTCCCTGTATGCACACTCTATAATGCTACACAGACAACCGCTTACTTGGACAAAATAAACAGACTTAGGACACTGATAAATTAAAACTGTTACTGCTTGCACTTATTATTCAATATGACCAAGCAACGTTGAAAAAGGCATTCGGCTTGAGCTACAGTCCCATATTTTGCTCTTACTGGTCAGGAATCTGAAACTCCGACCACTTCTGCCCGATGTTTGCTTGTTTGCTTTGTCTTCTCAAAGACAATAATGTAAATACAAAAAGCAAAGTAGTAAACTTTCCACACAATTTCACAAGTGCTGTATATTTGTCAGGTGATGTACTGTAATTTGTGGAAGTTGTTGATCCAATTAATGCCTCATATGGCTGGCTATTATCAAGCTCAAACAAAAGGACAGAACTTGTTGCCAAGCAACAAGAACTCCAAAAAAAATAACCATCTGTTTTTGTTCAAATCAGTATTTACTCTTACATGTTTACAATACACTGCCTAAAACCCCTGCAGGGTAATCAACCTACAAGTGAGAGCCACGATTTTAGGCATCAGCATTATCTGTGATGTCACACATACAATACACACTTTCTTCTCAGGACAGGAATCAGTAGATACAAAACCTTTCCATTTAACGCTTCTTTCACATGTCCATAAATCTGACATCATAGTACATAGTACATAGTATAGTATAAAGTCTCACATTTGACAGTGCATGTCAGAGCACCAACCAAGCATGAAGTCAAAGGAATTGTCTGTAGACCTCCAAGACAGGATTGTGTCGAGGGCAAAATTCCAAGGAAAGGTAGAGAAAAATAAGTTAGCTTTTTTGAAGGTCACAATGAGCATAGTCGCCTCCAACTTGCGTGAAAGGAAGACATTCAGAACCAGTAAGACTCTTCTAAACTCGGGATCGGGCGAGAACAGCCTGAGTCGTTACAGTTGTTAATAA
Source organism: Doryrhamphus excisus (assembly GCF_037039965.1). NCBI lineage: Eukaryota > Metazoa > Chordata > Actinopteri > Syngnathiformes > Syngnathidae > Doryrhamphus > Doryrhamphus excisus. The sequence goes on along the minus strand of NC_136371.1, from coordinate 6,466,076 downwards.
AAATACAGCTTCAGGTTAGCGGGTAAGACGCCCCCCCCCCCGGGCAGAGAATAATGTTGCTAGGTGCTTGGCACATCCAGCTATAGTGGAAACACTAAAGCATTCTCATAGTGGTATCATGTAGCACGAGTGCTAAATGTTTCATGGACAAAATAACAGTATGGTATAATGAAAACAATCATTTACAATGTTGGCTCTCATTGGGATGTCGACTGATGGGATGGCTGTATCTTTCAGCACGTGACTTGTGCTCCCTGTTCAGCTGGTAAATTTAGCATATATATAGAAAATACATAGAAATTGCATAACTAACATCAGTGCATTCAAATTGCTTTTTTACTCTGTAATTAGTTTATATCTCAGAATGAAAGGAAATTGTTTTGCGAGATATAGCCCAGATAAAGGTCAGCTTTTGTAAAAACACGTATAATGCCATAAATAGTGTACCTCTATCATTTCCAATTGGTTCACTCTGGTGAATACACAAACCACAGAGTGTTAGGAGTAGAACAATGGCGCTCTGCTGTGCCACAGTCAAAGCCTTTATAACAAAGCAGCCATTGACAGACTCAAAGCTTTACAGGTGGCAAAATAGTCAGAGGCTGTAGTCAGACAGTTGGCACTAATCTTGAGAGAAAATGTCACAATTTCAGGATGTGGAGACAAAATCCACAGACTCTACATCAGGGGTCTCAAATTCAATTTACCTGGGGGCCACTGGAGCTAGGGTCTGGGCAAGGCTGGGCCGCATCAGGTTTTCCAAAAAAAAAAAACGCATTTATTAAAAACAGAAAAATATACAAACTTTTTCAGTGCTTTGGTTCCGATTTTCTACAATAAAAGCTCTGATAAAACATTCCACTGTTCTCAAATATCTTACTTTTTCTTTTTCTGCACAAAATAAGATGAAAAATAAATAAACAAATCAAGAATAAAGAAAATCAATCAATCAGTAATAAATAAATATAATAATAATAAAACGGCAAATAATAAAAACTTAACAAACCACATATAGTTGGCGGGTAGACAAATTCTTTTTTTCAGATTAAAATGAACAAAGCATTATTAGAGCCCTGTAGACATGACAAAACACGACTATAGTCATATTTATACTTTTTTTATTTACAACATATTGCGCAACTGCATGGTCTTGAGACACATGCTAACTCGCAAACTAGAGAGCTAGCGACCTAAACGGTAGCCTTCAAGTTATTTCCTTTAAACTTATTTCCAAAAACTTACCACTTCCACACGGATAGAGAGGATAACTATTAACAGTTATTTAACCTTTAACATGAACATTAATCAAACGTAATAATTTTTTCTGGGTACATGATACCATACAGCATCCATATCAAACTTGTGCGGGCCGCACTAACATTAAACTTTCATATCAAGGCGGGGGCCTCAAACTAGTGTCTTGTGGGCCACATTTGGCCTGCGGGCCGCGTGTTTGAGACCACAGCTCTACATAGTTGTATCATGATACGGATAATGTCTTGAATTCTGCCACTTCATATGATGGCAAGTAGAGGTGAAGGTAATGATGCCACAGAAGAAAAGAAAGGTCAAACCTATTCCAACAATGAAGCAATACTCCATGTTGTTTGTGGCAATACAATCAGCCATGGAAAACAATATTGGAACCACCCTTGTTTCTTCAGTTTCTTGTTCATTTGAATGCCTGGTACAACTTAAGGTACCTTTGTTTGGACAAATATAATAGTGACAACAAAATTAGCTCACAAAAGCAAATGTAATGCTATAGTTATTCACGTAAGAACTTGTGTTTGTGTGTAATGATTTTGACTATTGTGTTAGCAGGATTCCCAGCGACTCAGTAATCGGCGTCATCAGCAGCGGTAAGGCAAATATGTGGGTGTGCTGCAGTGCAGCAGGGAGGACTGACACCTTACAAAAGCACTAATGCTATTTCTGGAGCTGGAGAGGCTTGTGAGTCTAGAGGTGTGTTGACTGGGTGTGGACTATGGGAGCACGCTCATCAAGTCTCATTAGTGGTGACTGCAAATAACTGCTGATATAGTATGGCTTTTCAATTACAACCAAGTTTATAACTCATTTTCATGTTGAAATTAAGCATGCATATGCAAAGGACAATTGTCTACTGCTTACACCGATTTAATTTGTGGAACTGTAAGCCCAAAATCAAATGTGATGAGCTCCAATTTTCCAATAACACTGACCAAGATAAGCCATAAAAAATTAATGAAACAATGCAAAACTGATATTATAATAGAGGGAAGAATCTATTACTATAAGGCATTATATTCTGCTTTGGTGGAGGTTTACGCTCGACTGAGTGCTCTGCCTATTACGTAACATTCATGCTCAGCTTCCAGCAGTTACCACTGCCTATCTCTGCATTGATCATGTCACCTCTGTCAGCTCAGAAAGCAGCACATCATCACCCTGTACTGTTGCTCTAAAGCCCACTCTCTCACTTCCGCATTTATGGTAAATACGTACATCATCCAAAGATGCTATTAAAATTATGATGCAATAGCCCTCTGTTCAGTGATATACCAAAAAATAATAAGCTAATATAGTTATTACTTGGTTAGTCTTGAGCATTCTTGTCATCAATTAAATTGTCTAATGGTCGGCAACCTTCAAATCCAAATAGCCATTTTGCCCCCTCGCCCACAGACGAAAAATAGCCTGGAGCTGCAAAACATGTTATCCATCCATCCATTTTCTATGCTTCTTATACTCACTAGGGTTGTGGTGGTATGCTGGAGCCTTTAAAAGTTTTAACAGAGTACAATACTCATAAATACAATACCCATGTGTAACGGATGCCAACTAGTGGGGCTGTGATACGCTTGTTAAACCTGCTGCTGCTCCACTTAATTATCAATCAGCGACTGTGTGTGGTCGAGTCTGGCGTGTGCATGGCTGGACTACTAGAAGGATGACCACATGTAGTATCTTTCGGGTAGACTGTAATGAAACCAATAGCATAATGATATCATTGATAAGTCGGTGACTTATGTTGGGAAGTACATGTAAGAGTGTGTATATGTATGCGTGTACAGGTATCATTGCCTCCTACCGCACAGCAAACCCTGTCTCACACAGCCAAGCCATGCCCCCACCACCAGAGAGCCACCGGTCCCATAGGGGCGAGCAAAACCAAGGCCGGACCCCCCAAGACCCAGCCCCCTGGGCAGTCCAGCAGAGAGACAATCCCAACCAGGGTGCTGGCAGGCCGAAGGAGTGCCAAACCCCAAGCCTGGCGAGAGACCACAACCCACAGGAGGGCCTGGAGGTGAGCACTGCGAAGGGAACCACAACAAGGAGGTTGAAAAGCTACATGCAGCTCTGGAGCCACATGTTGGTGTCCCCTTTAACCTATCAAAAAGTGGATAGCTGCTCATCAGTTTGCAGGCCAAGAAACTTTTCATACTCATGTGTTATCCAAACATTGAATATGTAACTCTCTGTAGTCAATAACAACCTAAAACAATGCATGTCTGCCCTAAATGACAGAAATATGCAGAACCTGACTTGTAGTACTTTTACCTGGCTAAGCAGCCATGTGCAGTAGTAAACCAT